>NC_062213.1:41488740-43988740 GCF_902686445.1 Sciurus carolinensis
GCTGTATTTCTGGGACTTTTACAGCTAAGGACTAGAGGTAAATTAAGTGATACCAAATTTATGCGCTTGAACAAGATTTGGAAGGGAAGAATTAGGAAGAGGCTATTTTCTGCTACTTCTACTGTTTGAGAGACAAGTGCCATTTTGGAAATGTCTGAAATTTCCACAGCAGGTTTCTGGTAAAAGCCATTGCTTAATCTAGGAAAGGCAATAGTAATCTTGGTATCCTGGCTCTACAGAGGGATTTGCAAATTCATTCTGTAAATCACAACTTAAAGTCTGCATCATGCACCTTTCCAGTGATTCGGTAAGCCGTTTAAAATTTTGTAAGATACCCCCATCTCCTTAAACCAGTAAAAATGAACACTAATCTCCAAGTTAACCATTAATAACTACCCATCACTTCTACATGAAGCTCGATCTAGTTCTATTTCTATATATTCTTCCTCTTGCTCCTAAAACATTCCTGTAAAGGGAAGTAATGAGGCACACACATACACTGACATGAACCAGCAGAAGTACCCATCGGCAGACACAGCTCAAGATTCAAGTCTAGCTAGACTGAGACCCTAAGATTGTAAGTGCAATTTTAAGAGCAAACAGTGAGTCTGAAGTTCCAAAGTCTAGAAACTGACCTAAAACACTTAGTTTCTTAGAGCATTCTGATAAAGTAGAAGGAATGTAAATTGGTCACCTTTGCTATTTGCAGCCTTATGCGTATACTCCAGTCATTCTCAAATTAGACAATAAAGGCTTTCAAGAAGAAATGAATAAAGAGGTGATGGATCAATGCAAACCATCTCAATAACTTTAATAAAACACTCAATTTGAATCAAACAGGAAAATCAAACAAACTTTTTTTGACATTTAATTTTTTTCTTTTTTTTTAAATTTGTTCTAATTAGTTATAATGACAGAATGTGCATTTTGACACATCATACATGACTGGAGTGTAACTTCTTCTTCTTCTGGTTATACATGTTGTAGAATCACACTGGTTGTGTAATGATATATGTACACAGGTAGTAATGTCCAATTCATTCTACTACCCTTCCTACCTCCAAACACCCTCCCTTCACTCTGCCTAATCCAGAGTACCTCTATTTCTCCCTACCTCCTCCCCCTACTTATTATGAATTAGCATCCACATATCAGAGAAAACAATTGGCCTTTAATTTTGGGGGATTGGCTTATTTCTCTTAGCATGGTATTCTCCAGCTCCATCCATATACCAGAAAATGCCATAATTTCATTCTTCTTTAAGGCTGAGTAATATTCCATTGTGAATATATGCCACTTTTTTTTTAAATCCATTCATCTGTTGAAGGGCATCTAGCTTGGTTTCATAGTTTGGCTATTGTGAATAAAGCTGCTATAAACATTGATGTGGCTATGTCACTGTAGTAAGTTGATTTTAAGTCCTTTGGGTATATAATGCGTTCTTACACAACAATGAGAAAATCCTTAAGGCACCAACAGAAAAATGGGTGGTTTAGACAGAAATAATTTAAAGAAGAACAATGAAAGTGGCCAATATTCAGATGACAATATTAATGTCACCAATAAGCAAAGGAATGTAAAGTAAAATAACAGTGAAATGTTACATTTAGTCCATCAAATTGACAAGGATTAGGAAAAAATACCCAAATAGGCAAATGTACAAGTATTAAAGATACATTGCTGATAGCGGAGTAGATGTGTGTAATCTTTCTGGAAAATAATTTAAGTAAATATTTCAAAACCCTAAACGTATTAACATTTATATTATTAATATAGTGTATATTACATTGTACTATAAATAACATCACATGTAATGTCTCATATTTATTACATTATGTTTAGACAATTAAAACTATTAAGATGGAAAGTGGCTTCTAATAATCATATTGGCATTTCTAAAATCTGTAGGAACACTTTCAAAGTTATTTATTGCTACCCTGTTACAGTTTCCTAGAATATCCTGGTCATTCCTTTTCTATGTTATTTATTGGAAATGTAAAAAAAATTCCCTTTAAAAATTTATTTGTATTTTTATTGCAAAGGATTTTTATTGCCATGCCATTTAAAAGAAAAATGGGAAAGAAAAATTGGAGAAAAAAAATCTCCATTCCAAATCACGGCTTGGGTCATATTAATTATCATATATTTTAATTTCACAATCACTAAAACATATTTCAAATGATATATACTAGTATGTGGTTAATGTTTCCACATATGAAATGAAAGGATACAAAATTTTTGCAGTGTGAACTCAAATTTGTAAAATAGATCCAATCCAAGATGGCGGACTAGAGGGAGGATGCATTCCTTGTCGCTCCGTAACTCCGGTTTCAAGCAGAGAATATCTGTTTCTTGATTGCTCACTGTCAGGCGCCTATCATCCACCATTTGCCTGCCTCTCGCCTGTCCATCGCCTGCCTTACACCTATCCATCACCCAACGCACAAGGTTCACCTCCAGATCGTCCAACAACAGTCAGCGAACTGATCGCTGACCGCCAGTGGAGCACCTGGAAGTTCTCTGTCACAGTACCTGCAGGTTTGATTACACATGGCTGCCGTCATTTTGAGACAACAGCCAGGCCCTGTAGGACCCCTGGCCAGACTGACTGAGCCCCGTCTCCAGGATCCTTCAGCCCGAAGGATCACTCCCTGCCTCTGGAGCCCTCATGTCGACTGACTGCTCCCTGCTGCCAGGACCCCCAGACCAACTGACTGTGCCCTATCATCGGGACCCCAGACTGACTGATTACAACCAGCCTCCAGGATCCCACAACCACACCAAACACACCCGACCTCCAGGAACCCTGCCTGACCAACCGCATCCCGCCTCCAGGACCTCCTGCTGACCATGGCCACACCCTGAGCTGCAGCTCCCCATTTGCCAGCACATTTCAAAGCCAGAGCGGCCATCTTGGATAATCCTGGAAGCCGTAACTCCGGTCTTTAGGTGTCCTGAGACACCTGCTGGAGGCTTGAAGCTCATTGTCAGGTACCTCTCATGCATTAGGCTACTGAAGACTGGGAGGTTTCATTACTATATGACTGTTATACTGTAGATTTTATTTTTTCTCCTTATTGTAAAATTTTAAGTTTTTATTTCTTTACTTTTCTTGCTCTCTTTTCCTTTTGTTTACCTGTTCCCTCAGAGTCTTTCTCCCTCTTTTGCATGTTAACATCCAATTTCTTTTGATTACACTCTCACCCTTTCTATTATCTAAAACTTCTGTATATTCTTTTCTTATCCCATTAACAGCTACATTCCACAACCCTCTGCATTCTCTTTGTCCTCCATTAGAAACTGCAGACCTTATTGCAAATCTGTTTGTTTTACTGAAGATAATACTTGAACTCATTCTGTTCATTATGACAATTTTGTTATTGTCCTCATAGGGGCTATTTGGTCTAGGATTGCATAGTGTCTGAATTGGGCACTGCTAATATTGATCTCCCCTTAAAGAAAAGGTTTTGGAAACCTATAGGGCCACTATAAGCCAATAGGGGGAAATCTGCAATATCCCAGAACTGCATTGCTAGAGGGGAAGATAAATGAACAACATGAAAAAATAAGGGAAGAAAATGACCCAAACAAATCTAGATTCTATATTAAGAGAATCCAATGACAGTATGTTAGAAGAAATGTCATAAAAGGACTTCAGATTATACATGATTAAGATGATTCGCAAAGCAAAGGATGAGATAAGAGAACAAATGCAGGCAATGAATGATAATACCAATAAGCTGAAAGAGCAAGTGCAGGAAGCAAAGGATCATTTCTACAAAGAGATAGAGATTCTCCCAAAAAAAAAAAAAAAAAAACAGAAATCCTTGAAATGAAGGAAACAATAAACCAAATAAAAAACTCAATGGATAGCATCACCAAAAGACTAGACCACTTGGAAGACAGAACCTCAGACAATGAAGACAAAATATTTAATCTTGAAAATAAAGTTGCCCAAACAGAGAACATGGTAAGAAATCATGAACAGAATCTCCAAGAACTATGGGACATCATGAAAAGACCAAATTTAAGAATTATTGGGATTGAGGAAGGCACAGAGATACAAACCAAAGGAATGAACAACCTATTCAATGAAATAATATCAGAAAATTTCCCAAACCTGAAGAATGAAATGGAAAATCAAATACAAGAGGCTTACAGAACACCAAATGCACAAAATCACAACGGATCCACACCAAAGCACATTATAATGAAAATGCCTAACATTCAAAATACAGATAGGATTTTGAAGGCCATAAGAGAAAAGCATCATATTAGATATTCGGGGAAACCAATACAGATAGCAGTCAACTTTTCAACCCAGTTTCTAAAAGCTAGAAAGGCCTAGAACAACATATTTCAAGCTCTGAAAGAACATGGTTGCCAACCAAGAATCCTATACCCAGCAAAACTAACCATCAGATTTGAAGGTGAAATAAAATCCTTCCATGATGAACAAAAGTTAAAAGAATTTACAAATAGAAAGCCTATGCTAAAGAATGTTCTCAACAAAATATTCCATGAGGAGGAAATGAAAAACAACAATGGAGGTCAGCAAAGGGAGGACCCACCTTAGAGAAAAAACACTCAGAGGAGAAACCAAGCCAAGTTAAAAACCAAAAATAAGCCCAAATCACTGGGAATACAAATCATATCTCAATAATAACCCTGAACGTTAATGGCCTAAACTCATCAATCAAAAGACATAGACTAGCAGAATGGGTTAAAAACAAATACCCAACAATATGCTGCCTGCAAGAGACTCATCTCATAGAAAAAGACATCCACAGACTAATGGCGAAAGGATGGGAAAAAATCTACCACGCACATGGACTTAGTAAAGAAGCGGAGGTTTCCATCCTTATATCAGATAAAGTGGACTTCAAGCCAAAGTTAGTCAGAAGGGATAAAGAAGGACATTTCAAACTGCTTAAGGGAACCATAAATCAGAAAGACATAACGATAGTAAATATTTATGCCCCAAACAATGGTGCATCCCTGTACATCAAACAAATCCTTCTCAATTTCAGGAATCACATAGACCACAACACAATAATTCTGGGTGACTTTAATGCACTGCTGTCACCACTAGATAGTTCTTCCAAACAAAAACCAACCAAAGAAACCATAGAACTCAATAACACAATCAATAACCTAGACTTAATAGACATATATAGAATATTCCATCCATCAACGAGCGGATTCACTTTCTTCTCAGCAGCACATGGAACCTTCTTGAAAATAGACCGTATGTTATGCCATAAAGCAGCCCTTAGGAAATGCAAAAAAAATTGAGATACTGCCTTGTGTTCTATCAGATCATAATGGACTGAGAGTAGAAATCAATGACAAAATAAAAAACAGAAATTACTCTCATACCTGGAGACTAAAAAATATGCTATTGAATGAAACATGGATAATGAAAAACATCAGGAAGGAGATAAAAAAATTCTTAGAGGTCAATGAGAACGATGATACAACATATCAAAATCTCTGGGAAAATATGAAAGTGGTACTAAGAAGAAAATTCATTGCATGGAGCACATTCCAGAGAAGAATGAAAAGTCAACAACTAAATGACCTAACATTACAGCTCAAAGCCCTAGAAAAAGAAGAACAGAATAACAGCAAAATTAGTAGAAGACAGGAAATAATTAAAATCAGAGCTGAAATCAATAAAATTGAAACAAAAGAAAGTATTCAAAAAATTGACAAAACAAAAAGTTGGTTCTTTGAAAAAGTAAACAAAATAGACAAACCCTTAGCCACACTAACAAAGAAAAAAAGAGAGAAAACTCACATTACTAAAATTCATGATGAAAAAGGAAATATCATGACAGACACCACTGAGATACAGAACATAATGAGAAGCTACTTTGAAAATCTGTATTCCAACAAAATAGAAACTACTGAGACATTGACAAATTTCTACAGACATATGCTCCTCCCAAACTGAACCAGGAGGACATGCACAATTTAAACAGATCAACGTCAAGCAATGAAATAGAAGAAGCCATTAAAAATCTACCATCCAAGAAAAGCCCAGGACCAGATGGATTTTCAGCCAAGTTCTACAAGACCTTCAAAGAAGAACTCATTCCAATACTTCTCAAGGCATTCCAGGAAATAGAAAAGGAGGGTACCCTACCAAACTCATTCTATGAAGCTAATATCACCCTCATACCCAAACCAGGCAAAGACACGTCAAGGAAAGGAAACTTTAGACCAATATCCTTGATGAATATAGATGCAGTGATCCTTAAGAAAATATTGGCAAACCATATCCAAAAACATATTAAGAAAATCATGCACCACTATCAAGTGGGGTTCATCCCTGGAATGCAAGGATGGTTCAACATTCGTGAATCAATAAACATAAACCATCATGTCAATGGACTTAAGGATAAGAATCATATGGTTATTTCAATTGATGCAGAAAAAGCATTTGACAAAATACAGCAGCCCTTCACGCTCAAAACACTAGAAAAAATAGGGGTAGTAGGAACATATCTGAACATTGTAAAGGCTAATTATGCTAAGCCCATGGCCAACATCATTCTTAGTGGAGAAAAACTGAAACCATTCCCTTTAACAATGGGAACAAGACAGGGATGTCCTCTTTCACAACTTCTATGCAACATTGTCCTCAAAAATCTAGCCAGAGCAATTGGGCAGACTAAAGAAATTAAAGGGATATGAATAGGAAAAGAGGAACTTAAGTTGTCACTATTTGCTGATGACATGATTCTATATTGAGAGGATCCAAAAATATCCTCCAGAAAACTTCTAGACCTCATCAATGAATTCAGCAAAATAGCAGGCTATAAAATCAACACGCAAAAATCTAAAGCATTTTTATACGCAAGCGACGAAACAGCTGAAAGGGAAATGAGGAAAACAACTCCATTTGCAATAGCCTCAAAAAAAAAAAAAATAAAATACTTTGGAATCAATCTAACCAAAGAGGTTAAAGATCTCTATAATGAAAACTACAAAACATTGAAGAAAGAAATTGAGGAAGACCTTTAGAAGATGGAAAGATCTCCTATGTTCCTGGATAGGCAGAATTAATATTGTCAAAATGGCCATACTACCTAAAGTGCTACACAGATTCAATGCAATTCCTATTAAAATCCCAATGATGAACCTTACAGAAATAGAGCAAGCAATCATGAAATTCATCTGGAAGAATAAGAAATGCAGAATAGCTAAAGGAATCCTTAGCAGGAAGAATGAAACAGGGGGTATCGCAATTCCAGAACTTCAACTATACTACAAAGCAATAGTAACAAAAATGGCATGGTACTGGCACCAAAATAGACAGGTAGATCAATGGTACAGAATAGAGGACACAGACACAAACCCAAATAAATACAATTTCCTCATACTAGACAAAGGGTCCAAAAATATGCAATGGAGAAAAGATAGCCTCTTCAACAAATGGTGCTGGGAAAACTGGAAATCCATATGCAGCAGAATGAAACTAAACCCCTATCTCTCACCCTGCACAAAAATCAACTCACAATGGATCAAGGACCTTGAAATCAGACCAGAGACTCTGCATCTTATAGAAGGAAAGTAGGTCCAAATCTTCAACTTGTTGGCTTAGGATCAGACTTCCTTAACAGAATTCCCATAGCACAAGAAATAAAAGCAAGAATCAATAACTGGGAGAGATTCAAACTAAATAGCTTTCTCTCAGCAAAAGAAACTATCAGCAATGTGAAGAAAGAGCCTACAGAGTGGGAGAAAATCTTTGCCAATCATACTTCAGACAGAGCACTAATCTGCAGAATATATAAAGAACTCAAAAAACTCTACACCAAGAATACAAATAAGATGGGGCGATCCAAGATGGCAGACTAGAGGGTGACTGCATCCCCAGTCGCTCCAGAACCCAGGAGTCAAGAAGGGGAGGCATTGAGAGACTCAGACCAAAATAGAGCCACAGGTGAGTCTGCCCACTGGGTAAAGTTCGGCCCGGGTGGCAGGCCCAGATACAGGTGGCTTATAGGAGCAGGGCAGGGCAGCTAGAGTCTTCCACATGCAGCCCTGCGCACTCCGGTGGTGGGTCCCTCCCACACAGCCAGCTTCTCCAGGTTCTCGGAGCAGGCCCCCTAGTGAGAGCCTTTCTGATCAGAACAAGCTCCAAGTCCCGGAGCCAGCGCAGCGTGCTCCGGCCCACAAGCGGCTTCAGGGACCAGGACAGGGCAGCCAGAGACTTCCCCAAGCAGCCTGGCCCCCTGTGTTGGGAGGCGCCTTTCAAGGCTACCTTCTCAGAGCAGACTGCCCAGTGAGAGCCTTTCTACACAGAGCCAGTCACAAGTCCCCAAGCCAATGAAGAGCTTTGATCCGCAAGCAGCCTCTGGGATCAGGGCAGGGCAGCCAGAGATTTCTCCAGGCGGCTCTGCCCACTCCGGCCGCAGGCTCTTTCCACGGGGCGATCCAAGATGGCGGCCTAGAGGGTGACTGCATCTCAAGTCGCTCCAGAACCCAGGACTCAAGAAGGGGAGGCATTGAGAGACTTGGACAAAAATAGAGTCACAGGGTGAGTCTCCCCCACTGGGCGAAACTTGGCCTGGGCGGCAGGCACAGATAGGGGTGGCTTATCAGAGCAGGGCAGGGCAGCTAGAGTCTTCCCCAGGTAGCCTTCCACACTCCAGCAGTGGGCTCCTCCCACACGGCCAACTGCACGGTGCAGGCCCCCAGTGAGAGCCTTTCGGCACAGAGCCAGCTCCAAGCCCCGGAACCAGTAGGGGGCTAAGGGCAGCTTTCTTCAGAAGCACTGCATTATCAAGTTCCTCCAAGACTTCAGGCTACTGAAGGCTGGGAGGTGATACACTGGAAATCTACCGGGACACTATAAGCCAATAGAGGAAATCTGCAATATCTCAGGGTCCCACTGATAGCTGACCAATATGAGAAAACAAGGGAAGAAAATGTCCCAAACAAACCTAGATACTACATCAATAAAACCCAATGACAGCACAGAAGAAATGTCAGAAAGGGAGTTCAGAATGTACATAATTAAAACAATCAGGGAAGCAAATGAGGAGATGAAAGAGCAAATGCAGGCATTGAAGGAGGAGATGAAAGAGCAAATGCAGGCATTAAATGATTGCACCAATCAACAGTTAAAAGAACAAATACGGGAAGCAAGAGATCATTTCAATAAAGAGTTAGAGATACTGAAAAAAAAAACTGAAATACTTGAAATGAAGGAAACAATAAACCAAATTAAGAACTCCATAGAAAGCATAACCAATAGGATAGAACACCTGGAAGACAGAACCTCAGACATTGAAGAAAAAATATTTAACCTTGAAAACAAAGTTGAACAAATAGAGAAGATGGTAAGAAATCATGAACAGAATCTACAAGAATTATGGGATATCATGAAAAGGTCAAATTTAAGAATTATTGGGATTGAGGAAGGGTTAGAGAAACAAACCAAAGGAATGAACAAGCTATTCAATGAAATAATATCAGAAAATTTCCCAAATCGGAAGAATGAAATGGAAAACCAAGTACAAGAGGCTTATAGGACTCCAAATATACAAAATTACAAGAGGCCCACACCAAGGCATATTATTATGAAAATACCTAACATACAAAATAAAGGCAGAATTTTAAAGGCTGCGAGAGAAAAGAATCAAATTACATTCAGAGGGAAACCAATAAGAATATAGGCAGATTTTTCAATCCAGACCCTAAAAGCTAGAAGGGCCTGGAACAACATTTACCAAGCCCTGAAAGAAAACGGATGCCAACCAAGAATCTTATACCCAGCAAAACTTACCTTCAAATTTGACGATGAAATAAGATCCTTCCATGATAAACAAAAGCTAAAGGAATTTACAAAAAGAAAGCCGGCATTACAGAACATTCTCAGCAAAATATTCCATGAGGAAGAGATGAAAAACAACGATGCAAATCAGCAACAGGAGGCGCTAGCCTAAAGGAATAGCCAAATAAAGGAGAAACCAAATCATGTCAAAAAACAAATATGAGTCAAATGACTGGGAATACAAATCATATCACAATAATAACTCTGAATGTTAATGGTGTGAACTCATCAATCAAAAGACATAGACTGGCAGATTGGATTAAAAAGAAAAATCCAACAAAATGCTGCCTGCAAGAGACTCACCTCATAGAAAGAGATACCCATAGACTAAAGGTGAAAGGATGGGGAAAAACATACCATGCACACGGACACAGCAAAAAAGCTGGAGTATCCATCCTCATTTCAGATAATGTGAACTTCAAGCCAAAACTAGTCAGAAGGGATAAAGAAGGACATTACATGCTGCTTAAGGGAAGCATAAATCAGCAAGACATAACAATCATAAATATCTATGCCCCGAACATTGGCTCATCCACGAACGTCAAACAAATCCTTCTCAATTCCAGAAATCAAATAGAGCGCAACACAATAATACTAGGCGATTTTAACACACCTCTCTCACCACTGGATAGATCATCCAAACAAAAATTGAATAAAGAAACCATAGATCTCAATAACACAATCAACAATTTAGACTTAACGGACATATATAGAATATACCATCCAACAAAGAACGAATACACTTTCTTCTCAGCAGCACATGGATCCTTCTCTAAAATAGACCGTATTTTATGCCACAAAGCTACTGTTAGCAAGTACAAGAAGATAGAGATACTACCTTGTACTCTATCAGATCATAATGGATTGAAATTAGAAATAAATGACAGAATAAAAAACAGAAAACCTCGAAGACATCAACAAATTTCTAGAGACATGTGAATTACCTAAACTGAACGAGAAGGACATACGCAACTTAAATAAACCAATTTCAAGCAATGAAATAGAAGAGGTCATCAAAAGCCTACCAACAAAGAAAAGTCCGGGACCAGAAGGGTTCTCAGCCAAGTTCTACAAAACCTTTAAAGAAGAGCTCATTCCAATACTCCTCAAACTATTCCATGAAATAGAAGACGAGGGAACCCTCCCAAACTCGTTCTATGAAGCCAATATCACCCTGATACCTAAACCACACAGACACATCGAGGAAAGAAAATTTCAAACCAATATCCTTAATGAGCATCGACGCAAAAATTCTCAACAAAATTTTAGCAAATCGCATACAAATATATATTAAAAAGATAGTGCACCACGATCAAGTGGGTTTTATCCCAGGGATGCAAGGTTAGTTCAACATTCAGAAATCAATAAATGTCATTCACCATATCAACAGACTTAAAGTTAAGAATCACATGATTATTTCAATAGATGCAGAAAAAGCATTCGATAAAATACAGCATCCCTTCATGCTCAAAACACTAGAAAAAATTGGAGTAGTGGGAACATTCCTTAATATTATAAAGGCCATCTACGCTAAGCCCATGGCCAATATCATTCTAAATGGTGAAAAACTGAAAGCAATCCCGCTAAAAACTGGAACAAGGCAGGGATGCCCTCTTTCACCACTTCTATTCAACATCGTCCTTGAGACTCTAGCCAGAGCAATTAGACAAACCAAAGAAATTAAAGGGATACGAATTGGAAAAGAAGAACTCAAACTATCCCTGTTCGCTGACGACATGATTATATATTTAGAGGAACCTGGAAATTCCACCAGAAAACTTTTAGAACTCATAAGTGAATTAGTAAAGTAGCAGGTTACAAGATCAATGCTCATAAATCCAATGCATTTTTATACATAAGTGATGAATCTTCAGAAAGAGAAATTAGGAAAACTACCCCATTCACAATAGCATCGAAAAAAATAAAATACTTGGGAATCAATCTCACAAAAGAGGTGAAAGACCTCTACAATGAGAACTACAGAACTCTAATGAAAGAAATTAAAGAAAACCTTAGAAGATGGAAAGATCTCCCATGTTCCTGGATAGGCAGAATTAATATTGTCAAAATGGCCACACTACCTAAAGTGCTATACAGATTCAATGCAATTCCAATTAAAATCCCAATGATGTACCTTGCAGAAATAGAGCAAGCAATTATGAAATTCATCTGGAAGAATAAAAAACCTAGAATAGCTAAAGCAATCCTTGGCAGAAAGAGTGAAGCAGGGGGTATCGCAATACCAGATCTTCAACTCTACTACAAAGCAATAGTAACAAAAATGGCATGGTATTGGTACCAAAATAGACAGATCAATGGTACAGAATAGAGGACACAGACACAAACCCAAATAAATACAATTTTCTCATACTAGACAAAGGGTCCAAAAATATGCAATGGAGAAAAGATAGCCTCTTCAACAAATGGTGCTGGGAAAACTGGAAATCCATATGCAACAGAATGAAATTAAACCCCTATCTCTCACCCTACATAAAACTCAACTGAAAATGGATCAAGGACCTCGGAATCAGACCAGAGACCCTCCATCTTATAGAAGAAAAAGTAGGTCCAAATCTCCAACTTGTTGGCTTAGGATCAGACTTCCTTAACAGGACTCCCATAGCACAAGAAATAAAAGCAAGAATCAACAACCGGGATAGATTCAAACTAAAAAACTTTCTCTCAGCAAAGGAAACTATCAGCAATGTGAAGAGAGAGCCTAGAGAGTGGGAGAATATCTTTGCCACTCATACTTCAGATAGAACACTAATTTCCAGAATCTATAAAGAACTCAAAAAACTCTACACCAAGAATACAAATAATCCAATCAAAAAATGGTCTAAGGAAATGTACAGATACTTCACAGAAGATGTACAAGCAATCAACAGATATATGAAAAAATGTTCAACATCTCTAGTAATAAGGGAAATGCAAATCAAAACTACCCTAAGATTTCATCTCACCCCAATAGAATGGCGATTATCAAGAACATAAGCAACAATAGGTGTTGGCGAGGATGTGGTGAAAAGGAACACTCATACATTGCTGGTGGGGTTGCAAATTAGTGCAGTCACTCTGGAAAGCAGTATGGAGATTCCTCAGAAAGCTTGGAATGGAACCACCACTTGACCCAGCTATCCCACTCCTTGGCCTATACCCAAAGGACTTAAAATCAGCATACTACAGAGATACGGCCACGTCAATGTTAATATCTGCTCAATTCACCATAGACAGATTTTGGAACCAACCTAGATGCCCTTCAATTGATGAATGGATAAAGAAACTGTGGCATATATATACAATGGACTATTACTCCGCAATGAAGAATGATAAAATTATGGCATTTGTAGGTAAATGGATGAAATTGGAGAATATCATGCTAAGTGAGATAAGCCAATCTCAAAAAACTAAAGGACAAATGATCTCACTGATAAGCAGATGAGGACATATAATGGGGGGTGGGAGGGGTTATCATTAGGGTTAGGGTTAGGTTTAGAGTTAGGCTAAGGAGAGTGGTAAGAATGAAGGAAAGAAGGACTGTATAGAGGGAAAAGAGGGGTGGGAGGGGTGGGGGGAAGGGAAAAAAATAATGAATCAAACATCATTGCCCTATTGTAAATGTATGATTACACAAATGGTATGCCTTGACTCCATGTACAAATAGAGAAACAACATGTATCCCATTTGTATACAATAATAATAAAAAAAATTTATAAAATGTACCTACCAGATCAAAGATTAAGATTTATAAGTAAAAACTTTTATTTATATTAAAAAAATATATAAATAACCCAGTCAACAAATGGGCTAAGAATATGAACAGACACTTCACAGAAGAAGATCTGCAAGCAATCAGCAAACATATGAAAAAATGTTCAACATCTCTAGTAATAAGAGAAATGCAAATCAAAACTACACTAAGAGTCCATCTCACCCCAATTAGAATGGCGATTATCAAGAATACTAGCAACAATAGGTGTTGGAGAGGGTGTGGGGAAAAAGGTACACTCATACATTGCTGGTGGGGCTGCAAATTAGTGCAGCCACTCTAGAAAGCAGTGTGGAGATTCTTTAGAAAACTTGGAATGGACCCACCATTTGACCCAGCTATCCCACTCCTCGGCCTATACCCAAAGGGCTTAAAATCATCATACTTCAGAGATACAGCCACATCAATGTTCATAGCTGCTCAATTCACAATAGCCAGACTGTGGAATCAACCTAGATGTCCTTCAATTGATGAATGGATAAAGAAACTGTGGTATATCTATAGAATGGAATATTATTCAGCTATGAAGAATAATAAAATTATGGCATTTGTAGGTAAATGGATGAAATTGGAGAACATCATGCTAAGTGAGGTAAGTCAATCTCAAAAAACTAAAGGACAAATGATCTCACTGATAAGCGGGTGATGACACATAATGGGGGGTGGGAGGGGTGCAAGAATGGAGGAAGGAGGGAATGTATAGTGGGAAAAGAGGTGGGAGGGGTGGAGGGGAAGAAAAAAAAAACAGAATGATTCAAACATCATTACTCTATGTAAATGTATGATTACGCAAATGGTATGCTGTTACTCCACGTACAAACAGAAACAACATGTATCCCATTTGTTTATAATAAAAATAAATTTTAAAATATTTGTAAAATAAAAATATATATAAATATGGAAAGAATGGAGGAAAAAATACATATGACAGCAATGATCCCACTGGAGAGAAAAATCAAACATGATTTTTATTCATTGCTACATTTATGTACATATTTTCTATGATGAGCAGGTATTGATTTTATAATCAGAAAATATTCTAAGTAAATGATAATGGACTGGGAGCATTGTCATTCAGTATATAGAAGGAGAAGGCACTTTTTTATTATAATTAGATAATACCCCAAAGAAAGAACTACCTAAAAAAATCCACTGTTGCTCAAACATTGATGAATAACTACTACTTATTGAATACGGTGTTAGGATCTTAGAATACAGAAATGGATAAGATTCACTCAAGACCTTCAGGAACTCTCAAGTTAATATCAAACATGCAATTTATATCAGAGTATTGAGGGAAAGCCCTGTACCTCTGCAGAAATGTATTAGTAAACGTTCAGTGATTTGCTGAGTGGACTCAGAGACCCAACAGCATGAAAACCCAGAGCTGTGTCTTTTGGGGAGCAGCCATACATTTTACCCATGTTCCTCTTTTTTGCCCATACGTCCGACTATTCTGGGTTTGACCGCTGAGTCTCATTCTTTCCCCTGTTCCCTTCAAATCTGACATCAGTTACATTATCTCGGGATTCTTCAGAGATTATTTTTTCTCAAAGCTTAATTCTAAGACTGTGTTTTTGTTCTACATCTCTTCTTACATAAACAGCTTATATATCCTGTGAACTCACAAATATATCACAGAACCCTCACCTTGTCACTGGGAAAAACTAGCACAAATTACAAAACTCAAATCTAGAACTGGAAAGCTAAAAAATTATCCTCTCTGGTTATACAAGGAATTTGCATGATCACATGTGCTGGGAGAACCCACCTCTTTCTAGCTTGCCTGATCCCTTGTGGATTCTCGTAAAAATCACATTTCCCAGTCTGAAGGAAACCTTACAGATTCCCCTTCCAACTAACTCTCATTTTTCAAGTCACAATATTAAGGCCTGTGGTAATTAAATGACTCAAAACCAAGTTCACACAACTGGTTAGTAGCTAAGCCAAAGTTGGAAGATGGGCTTCCTGGGAGAATGGCTAGGAGGTGTCTCTGTATCACTCTGCTTACACCTTGAGATTCTTCAATGCAGATTTTACTCCACTTCTGTGGAAATCTTCCACACTTGGTCTAGACTAACTCTCTAGTCTCCTCAGAACCTAAAATAGTCCAGTTGCCAGACAACTGTTTGTCTGCTTTGAACCCCATGGAATGAGGAGTGGGGTGAAAGTGTGTCTTGGAACACCAGAATAGATTCCAGTGAGTATAACTTACTTCCCCTGGGATTTGAAGGCCCCAGGAGCAATCAGCAACTTGGCTTAGTTTTCAATACCAGGCAGATAGCCAAGGAAGAGCAGGCCCCACTACAGAATGACAAATGAGGATAAGAAAGTAACAAGAATAGAAAAACATGTCCAAAAAGAAGATGAATTACAATACAGGTACAGTAGCTTTTGAAATAGATCAGCTTTAGCTACATGGCTATGAATAGGAATCTTACAGATGAAAATAACATCAAAATATTTGTATGTGAGGCAATGTGGTTCAATGACTAAAAACACAAACTCTGGAGTTTCACAATTGTTTATGCCTCAACATGCCCTGTTACTAGGTGTATAATCCTGGATAAACCTCATAACCTGTTAAAGTCTGCTTTTCTGGAAGGAAGGAAGGAAGGAAGGAAGGAAGGAAGGAAGGAAGGAAGGGAGGGAGGGAGGGGGAAGGGAGGGAGGGAGGGGGAAGGGAGGGGAGGAAAAAGGGAAGGGATAAGGGGAAAGGGAAGGGAAGGGATAAAGGGAAAGTAGGGAAAAGAGAAAGGGAAGGGAGGGAGAAAAGGGTAAGAAGAAGAGGAAGAGGAGGCGAAGAAAAGAAAGAAAGAAAAGAAAAAGAAGTCAAGTCTAGCCTTTTTAAGACATTTGGGAGGGCTTTAAAAGGAGGCCTGAAATTGGCACCTAACCGAGATTTGTGCTTAATAGAAGGCAACTGAACAAACTCCTGACTGACACTAGAATCCAGGTTGAGGGACTCCCTAAGAAATTTAGGGTTCTCTACCACCTATTCATTCAGCCTTTCGAGAGATCAAAACTGGCCACCCTAGTGATACTTTCAAAATGGTTGAGTGGGAAATTGAGGAGACCTCCTTCCCCCCAACAACAACAACCAACAACAAAAAACATAATGGAGCCTCATATCTGCAATTTAATCTCAAATTGTTTAGAAAAATGTGACGTGATGTGTGTGTGTGTGTGTGTGTGTGTGTGTGTGTGTATGTGTGGAGAGAGAGAGAATAACAAGGCAGATATGATAGAATGTTAACAACTGAACAATCTAGATGATATATGGTAGTTCTTTGTAGCATACTTGCAAATTTTTATAAGCTAACATTTTAAGACAAAAAATAAAGGTATTGTTTTAAGATAAAATAAATCATGTATGCCTACAAATATATATATACACATATATATTATATATATAATTTTAAATTATAATTTCATATATTAATCCAATGACCAAAATGGGAGAGATAAGTATACAGACTTTCTGCAATATATTATTTAAAATGTTCATTTTCAATTAAGATATTATGTCAGGAAAAGAAACAACAAAGTGTTGATCATACATTAAACAAAAAGTACACAGTAAAAACTGTCTACAAGGGAGCCCAGATATAGGACTTAGCAGAAAAAGATTTCAAAACAGCCATTATGAGCATGTTCAAGGTAATAAAAGTAATACTAAAAGTAATAAATAATTAAAGGAAGACATGATAACAATGTCTGATCAAATGAATAATATTAAAAAATAAAAATAGCATTTAAAGAAAACCAAAAGGAAACTCTAGAGTTGAAAACTATACTAACTGAAAAGAAAAATTCTGTGTAGAGTTTTAGCAACAGATTTGATCTAATGGAAAAAAGAACCAGTGGATTCAATGATAGGTTGATAGAGGTTATGCACTCTGAAGAAAAGAGAGAGAGAAAATAAATGGAGAAAAATGAACAGCACCTTGAAGGAATGTAGGAAATCATGAAATACATCAACATACTCATAAATGTAGTATAAGAAAAGGAGGAAAGAAAAATATTTGTAAAAATAATCGCTAAAAACTTTCCAAATTTGATGAAAACATTAATCTACACATCCAAGAAGATAAATGTCCAAATAAGGTAAAAGCAGAAACCCACACCTAGGTACATCAAAGTAAAAGATTAAAAATAAAAATAGAAAATTTTGAAAGCATTATGAAATGACCTATCATGTAAGAGAACCTCCAAGATTTTAACAGCTAACTTCTCATCAGAAACTATGGAGTCCAGATGGCAATGGGATGACATATTCAAGGTGCTGACAGTAAAAAAATTATCAACTAAGAATCATATATCCAGTAAAATTATATTTGTGACCTTGGTTTTAGCAATTTTTTTGGATAGGACACAAAAATCACAGGTTTTAAAAATTTGGACTAAATCATAATTAAAGATTTCTGCAACAAATTTACCATAAAGATAGTGAAGAGACAATCTCTATAATGGAAGAGAACATTTGTAAATTATGTATCTGAAAAGGGACTTATATCTACAATACAAAAAAGAACTTTTCCAACTCAATTTTTAAAAACCAAGTAGTCCAATATAAAGATAGGCAAATAATTTGCAAAGTAGACATACAAATGGCCAGTAAGAATATGGAAGGATGCTCAATGTCATTTGTCATTTGGGAAATGCAAATAAAAACCATAATGAGATAACACTTCATATCCAAAAGGATAGCTATAACCAACACAGGTGTTGACAAGTTTATGGAAAAAAATACTTAATATTGAGAACATAAAATGGTGTTTGCTCTTTGCCATTATACGCTAAATATACCTAACTTGCTTTTGCTCTTTATAGGTAAAAACATATATGAGTTGCCTTGAGTCTTACATGAGATTTTGGACTTGGATTTTTGGGTAATGCTAGGACTGTTTATACTATAGGGAATCTGGAACATAGACTATATGTATTTTGCATTGCATGATGAACATGAGCTTTTGAGGGTCAGGGGCAGAAATTATGGTTTAGATATGAGGGGTCTCCCAAAAGTTCATGTGTGAGACAATGCAAGAATGTTCAGAGGTAAAACAATTACCTCTAGGTTATAAAAGCCTAATCTAATCAGTGAATTAATCCAATGATATGGATTAACTAAGCAGTAATTATAGGCAGATAGTATATAGCTAGAAAAAATAGATCACTAGAGGCATTCCTTTGGTTTATATTTTGTCCTCAGTGAGGAGAGTACTCTCTCTTTCTCCCTCTCTCTCTTTTTGCTTCACGGTTGGCATGTCCTGAGCTGCTTTCCTCCACCACACCCTTCTGCCATTATGTTCTGCCTCACCTTGGGCCCACAGCAATTCTACTCCTTGGTATATAGCCAAGAGAAATGAAAACATGTCCACAGAAAAACTTGTGCATAAACATCTATAGCAGCATTACTTGTAATAATCAAAAACTGGAAACTACCCCAATGTCCATCAACTAATGAAAAGACAACTTAAATATGGTACATCCATAAAATGAATGTCACAACATAGGTAAACCCTGAAAGAATCTGGTCACAAAAGACCACAGAGCATATTATTCCATTTATATGAAATGTCCAGAATAAGCAAATCTATAATGACAGAAAGCAAAGTAGGACTCAGTAGGATACAGATAAGAGTGGTTCCTAGTGGGTAATGAGATTTTTTTCTGCAGTTGATGAAAATATTATACAATTAGATTGTGTTCTACAACCTAAATGTTCTATAATAAGGTTTAATAACTCTGAATAAACTAAAAACCACTGAATTGTATGTTTTAAATGGATGAATATTACAGTGTATGAATTATACCTCAATAAATATTTTTTAAAAATTGACAATCTACTGCTCTACTTCTCGGGCATAAGAGAAAGTCAAAACAACAGAAACTAATTCATTTGCCATGGGAAATTAGTCCATGACTACATTCAAGACTGACCAATGGCTCACTGTTGACTGGCTATTTATTTCCTATCTAGGCATTTATTATGTCTAATAAAACTGAGCCAGGGTTCTGATAAGTAAAGTTTGAACATGACCCTTGATGATTCCTTGGAGCCTCAGTTTCTGTAAATAACAATAACAACAACAACAAAAGAAATTGATTCACTGCACAGCTTCTGTTCCCTACTTCACTAATTCTAAGAAATTCTGCACACTGAGGCCACATAGAAGAAATGATTTTTTTATATTCTATTCATATATATCTTATTTTCTACAGAATGATGCCAATTTTATATTATATCACAATTATTAAGTGATGGGGCTTAAAGTCTCAGGGACCAAAAGGTATAGAGCATTCATTTTAGAATTGACCCTACACAATCAGGTTAAAAAAAAGCAACAGAAGTAAGGAAGGGGAGAAAGGCAGAAAAAGGATGTTAAGAGTGGAGAACTCATTAAGCCAATAGACTATAAGTGATTATATTTTCCTTTCTGTGTCCAAATTATAATATGAATCATGCATATCATCATCAGTTATGCTAAGTGACATTAGTTGAGCAAAGTACATAGCAAATTGAAAAGTCAAACGATACCTTCTGGGGGAGTCCCAATGCTGCTACCAAGACCCATGATAGCCATCTTGTGAATTCTTGGGGCCAGCATCACAGCAGACTCTTCTCCCCTTTCCCAGTGGGGTATTTTGACTGGTTCTAGGTGGACATTCTCCAGTCCATTTTGCTGCAGGTTTTGGTACATGATTTGGATGGCTTTTTCTAGGTTCTTGGAGCCACTCAGTCTGGGCCCAACAGTATCAACCAGAAGTGCCAATCGCTCATAGGACCGGTTCTGGGCTTTACCATAAACAGCAAGGTTGATAATGGCTTTAGCAACATCTTCATAGCCAGCAATTTCTTCCTTTATTTCTTGAAAAGTTCTCCGAGAGATGCCATTCTTGTATACAGCTTTCCCAGAGCCGAAGGATAAAAGGTGAATAACACCAACAAAAGCGAAAAGAAGGAACTTCATTTTTTTCGAGTTGGTTTTCTTCCCAGAATAATCTATGTAAGTAAAAAACATTATGTGTTAGGGTCATCTACCCATAACCCAGGGACTGCTTTTCAAGGGGCAGCCCCTTCCCTTTCCTTCCCAACTAGCATCCAGCCTCCTCCATCATATTCAAGCACCGTTACTCCCAAGAATGGACAAGAGGCAGTGACTGGTCTTATCAAAAATAGGGCAACAGCAGATTGTGGAACCAACCTAGATGCCCTTCGATTGATGAATGGATAAAGAAACTGTGGTATATATACACAATGGAGTATTACTCAGCCATAAAGAATAAGAAAATTATGGCATTTGCAGTCAAATGGATGAAATTGGAGAATATCATGCTAAGTGAGATAACCCAATCTCAAAAAAACCAAAGAACAAATGATTTCACTGATAAGTGGATGATGACACATAATGGGGGGGGTGGGAGGAGTACAAGAATGGAGGAAGGAGGGACTGTATAGTGGGAAAAGAGGGGTGGGAGGGGTGGGGGGGAAGGAAAAAATAACAGAATGAATCAAACACCATTACCCTGTGTAGATTTATGATTACACAAATGGTATACCTCTACTTCATGTACAAACAGAGAAACAAGATGTATCCCATTCGTTTACGATAAAAATAAATTTTAAAAAATAGGGTAATAGGGTAGCATGCATTAAAACATAGAAACTCTTGCTACTTAGTCATCCTGTCCACTGAAAGATTAAAATCAAAGAGACCAGGAATGGGAGAAAGCAGCAGCGGGAGCATGATAGGGCAAAGAGTGTCACGTGCTGCATCTCCCTCTAAATAGAGTATGATCTGGTGGGTGCCATGCGCCCACGTCTGACATGCTCTCTCCTCTGCTTGTTGAGCATGTCCTTGAAGTACTTTTGGAAGTCATCTTTTCTCAGTGCTTTTTCTAATCCCCTTTCCACTAAAAATAATTGCTTCTTCATCTGCAGTCCAAAAGTATTTTATGGGTTCAAAAGTTATTTATTGAACACCAACTATATACCAGGGACTGTGGCATGCTTTTAGAAGGAAGAAGTCTAAATTGCTACAAAAAGCAGAGAATTAATAAAGAGACTGGGCTTTGTTTCCATTAGCTTATGATATCCATCACCTACACAATAATGAAAACAATAATGATAATAACAAAATACATTTATTGCCATGCATCTAACAGTGTTCTAAGTACATTGCATTCATTAACACATTTAATCCTCATAACAACCCAACTATATGAAGTAGTTTCTTATTATTACCTTTATTTCACAAATGAGGAACTGGGGCACCAGTGCTGAGAGATTAAGTGACTTGCTGACACACAAAGCCATCCTAGTTCTGGGATCCATGTTCTAAACAGTGCTACTCAAAGTATGGCTTTGGGACTGAAGCCAATCCACAGACTGGTTTTACTAATTCACATTGGGTAAATGCAAAGATTAGGAGTAAATCTATTTTGTGCTAACCAACACAGTAGCCAATAGTCTCATGTAGTATTTCAATTTAAATCAATTAAAATGAGATAAAATTAAAAATTTAAATCCTCACTCACATTAGCCACATTTCAAGCATTCAATATGCACATGTGACTAGTGGCTACCATAGTGTCCAGACTGAGAACATTTCTATCATTACAGAGGGTTGCATACATCCGGTTTAGACACTTTTGTAGATTACACATCTGCTATGATTTGAATGCTTGTTCCTTCCAAAACACACGTTGAACTTTCAGCACCACTGGGCAGTATTGAGAGGTGAGGCCTTTAAAGGTGTTTAGGGTCTATGGGCTCCACCCTCATGACTGAACTAATGCTGTTATCATGGGAGTGGACTCACTGTTAAGAGTGGGTTCACCTCTCTTGCTCTCTTTCTTGTCCTCTCTTGCCCTTCTGACACATGATGTTTTCCATCCACATAGCAGAATAAAAAGGACCTCATCAGATGTCGACCTCCAACCTTAGACTTCCCAGGCTCCAAAACAGTGAGTCAATGCGTTTGTTACTGATAAGCCTGTCTGTGGTATTGTTAGAACAGCACAAGTGGACCCAGACAACATCTGTCAAATCTAATGATCAAAAAAAAAATTGGTGCTTCACTTTATTTTTCTAATTCACTTTTACTATATTTTACAAAAGTTTTAGTCTGTAACAAATTCAAATTTTTTAAAAAAATGGTCCTGCCCTACAGATAATTTCAGAAACACACTCACAAGCTACTATATTATAAGGATAAATTTTAAATTCAGCTGGCACCTAAGTAAGGTCTTTCAAAAAATGATGCCAACAGCTACTTCAATGTCCTCCCTCCTCCTCCTCCCTTCTAGAGCACACTTGTGGGTTTTCATTCTCTTCACCCACCCCACAGGCGCACTCCCCAAATTTCTAAGCTTCTAAATATGGAGCACTTGAACTGTGGCTACCCCAAATTCAGATATTTCAATTCTGTAAGTGTAAAATACGCACTTAATTTGATTTTAAAAACAAATATGAAAATATTTCATAAATATAGGGTTAAGGAAGATATATTATTATTGAGTTCACCTATTTCATTTGTTATTAATATGGCTATTGGAAATTGTTAGGTTACATATTTATACGTATATTATACAATAGTGATGTAGCTGCATTGAACCTCACACTATGCTTTGAATTCCCAGGTCCGTTCATAACTCAGGGTCCCCGCGCACATGCATTCTCTTATTGCAAGGCCCTTCTTGCCCTGCTCCCACTCCCCTAGCAAATGCTTCCGTTCATTCTTTAATGAGAATGCTTTAAAAATCACCTCCTCTGTGGAGCCTTACCAAACAACACCCAAGTTATTTGCACCATCTTCTGTGCTTCCACTGTAACTAATATTTGATCAGTTACATATTGGTTTATAAATCTCTCTCCCCTACCCTCATAGTCCAGTAGGATAAATTATTCACCACTGCACCTTCAAATGCTGGGCACTCAATACATTTGTTTATTTTTTTTTTTAATTTAAGGAATAAATGAGCATTTAATCTCTCTAAGTCTTAGTGTTATTAGGGTACTAGAGTACTGGTCTTACCTCCTTCACAAAGAAGTTACAGGAATAAAAACTTTGAAAATGTATTCTGCTGTTTTCTGGATTATCACCACTATTGACACGTATAGGTTCTTGGTTTTTGTGATCACTGTACTGATGTTTGTTTGTAAAAGTTAAACTTTGTTAGGCAAATCAAAACATTCCACCATATTACAGTTTATTCTTAAAAGAACGTTTTTCCAATGTGGTGTCAGTGCAAAGGAAAAAAGAAGAAAACAAGAAAGATTTATATAAACCATCTTATGAACCACTCATACCACAAGTATCTACTCAATAAAAATTCTCTAAGCATTCTGTAAATGTTAATTAACAATTTCACAATACATTTCTAGTGATGAATTAGAATCACAATAATAACACTGTAGCATTAAAAAAGAGCTTAGGGATCCCTAGTCCATAACCTTGTTTTGTAGAAAGTTAACCAAGGACTATATTGTGATTCCCAGGCAGGAAATAAACCAGCAACCTCAATCAACCAGGTACCTGGACCAATGAATACAGACTTCCTGGAGGATTATAAATTCTTTTAATAGGAAATGGTATGCATTTATATATAATAGAAACTCAATGAGTAATACCCAAATGCAGTCTAAGAAGCAAGTAACTATAATGAAATGCATGTGCTCAAACAGACTTATGCACAAAGCACCATGGGAATACAGAACAAAGGTTTTCATAAATAGCTTTAGAGAAAACAAGACAAGAAGACAGCATCCTCAAAGAAAGGTGGATCAGCAGGCAGAGGACAGGGACCCAAACCCCTCCCCCAGGGACCACCAGTCAAGTTGAAAGATAGGTCCACTCTTGGATGATTACTACTACTATTACTACTACTACTACTAATAATAATAATGAAAAAAGAAAGCTAGGTTCATAATATAACAATGCCTAAAAGTCCCATTTTTATATACTTTTGCATGTATGTCACTTATACTAATAAATAGCATGTCATTTTGATAATAATACTTAGCAGTCAGTTAAATTAATTTTGACACTTTAAAAAATGAGACTTTAAAACAGAAACTGATGCCTGTGTTGTTCTGAATACCTTAACTAATCCAAATCTTCAAATCCCACAAATGCAAAATGCTCTTTTTGAAAGTAGATTAATTTAAAAGATGAAGATATGTTTCAAAAGATCAGTTTTTTCCTGAGTGTAACATCAATACTTGAAATATTACTAAGATTGAAGGTGCAAAACAATGAACTACATAAGAAATCCCTAGTACACCTAATGTAGGTAAACAGTAAGTGTATGTTTATTGATTCCATGCCTAGTCTTCCCTGGAACATAATTTCAACTGAGTACTAGAGGATCTTTTATTATTATTGTTTTTAGAAAGTTATAGTAGCTCAACTAAGACTTTTGCTGGTAAATTACAGAAATTATCATTGTTAATAATTAAATTTGGAGAGGTAACAAAATTTGAACAAGATATTGAAATATCATATCCCACTGAAGAAAAATGAGATAAAATATAATATGTAATTTTAAAACACTAGAACTATAATCTAATTGATTTGTACATTCCAGTAATAATTAAGATACTTATCATAAAAATTAAAATAATGAAATAAAAAGAGAGGATAGGGTTGGATAAAGACCAATAATCAAGGGTAATTTGAAGAAAGTCTCTCCTAAGACAGATTTAGGGTCACTGTACATCAAAAATTCAGTCCAGACCTGGAGTCAGGGCAAAGCAGAAGGATGATAAGGGAATGTTTAATGTTTAATGTTTAATGTTTAATGACTAAAAACATTAGACCTCCTGTGTGTAAAAAGACTGGGCCAGGGCTACAGATATTTTAGTGTATAAAATTAAGACAGGATTGGATAAAACTAATACAAACTCACTCAGCAAATCTAATATTAGTACTGTACCAGGGGATAGCCCTAGAAGTTCAGGGCTAATTTTAGGAAAATCAAAATGCACAACTTTACACGGTAAATGATAAATGATAGACATATGTAACTTTCTTTACCAAAGAAAATGAAAGCATTAGATAAAATCAGAAATAACACAGTAATTAGAAGGCAAACCATCTTAAATGTACCACAAAGTGCTGGCACTACACTGATCAAACTGAAGTTCCCTGTGCTGATCGGAAAGACCCCTAGTCTGCCCTGCATCAGATATACAAGGTCCCCCACAATAAAAAGGGAAAAAGTTAAAAGAATTCACAGCTAGAAAGACTGCACTATAAAACATACTCAATAAAATATTTCATGAAGAAATGAAAACCAGCAGAGGGAGAAACTAAACTAGAAGAATACTCAATCAAAGGAGAAACAAATTCAAATTAAAAACTAGAAGTAAATCAAAATGATATGGAATAAAAATCATCTCTCAATAATAACATTGAATGTAAATGTTCTAAACTCATCAATCAAAAGACATACTGGCAGATGAGATTAAAAAAAACAGACCCAACAATATGCTGTCTCCAAGAGACTCACCTCACAGGCAAAGGCATTCACAGACTGAAGATGAAAGGATGAGAAAAAATATGTCCTTCACATGGATCTTGCAAACAAGTAGGGCTTTCTATCCTCACATCAGATAAAGTGGACTTCAAGCCAAAGTTAATCAAAAGAGACAAAGAAGGTCATTTCATACTGCCTAAGGGAATTATACAACAAGAAGAAATAACAATTGTAAATATTTATGCCCCAAACAATGGAGCATCTATATACATCAAACAAATCCTTCTTAATATCAAGAGTTAAACAGACCACAACACAATAATACTGGGTGATTCTAACGTGCCTCTCTCTCATCACTAGATAGATCTTTCAAGCAAAAACTAAATAAAGAAGCTATAGAACTAAAAACTACAATTAATGATTTAAACTTAACAGACATATATAGAATATTTTCTTCATTAATGGCTAAATACACTTTCTTCCCAGCAACATAAGGATCATTTTCTAAAACAGATCATATCTTAGGCCACAAAGCAACTCTTAGCAAATACAAAAAAAAAAAAATAGAGAAAATACTTGTACTTGAATTCTATTTGTTCACAATGGAATGAAATTAGAAATCAACAATAAGAAAAAATAGAAGCTACTCTAACACCTGGAGACTAAACAATACTCTATTGAATGATGAATGGATAGCAGGAAAAAATCAGTGGTGGAATACAAAATACATACAGGTAAATAAGAATAGTGATACAACATATCAAAATCTCTGGGACACTCATCCAGCTCATTCATTAGAAGAATAGAAAGACAACAAATAAATAATCTAACATTACATCTGAAGGTCCCAGAAAAAGAAGAGCAAATCAACACCAAAATCAGGTGATGACAGGAAATAACTGAAATCAGAATCAAAATCTATAAAATTGAAATTTTAAAAATTAAAAGAAATTAATAAGACAAAAAATTGGTTCTTTGAAAAAATTTTTAAAAATTGGTAAATGCTTAGTCAGGCTAACCAAAAGAAAGAGGGGAACCCTCAAATTATTAAAATTCATGATAAAAAAAAGGAAATATCACTACAAACACTACTGAAATACAGAGGATAATAAGAAACTATTTTGAAAATTTATACTCCAATCAACTAGAAAATCTTGAAGATATGGACAAATTTCTAGAGACATATGACTTCCCCAAATTAAACCAGGAGGATATAGATAATTTAAAACAGATCAATTTCAAGTAATGAAATCGGAGACACCATCAAAATCCTACCAAAAAGAAAAGCCCAGGACCAGATAGATTCTCAGCCAAGTTCTACCAGACCCTTAAAGAACACTAATCCTCCTCAAATGAATCCATGAAATAGAAAAGGAGGGAACCCTTCACAAACTCATTCTGTGAAGCTAGTATCACCTGATACCAAGACCAGAAAAAGACATATCAAGGAAAAAAAATTCAGATCAATATCCCTGATGAACATAGATGGAAAAACTCTTAATGAAATACTGGCAAATCATATTTCAAAAAAATTAAAAAGGTAGTGCACTATGATCAAGTGGGATTCATTCTAGGGATGCAAGGTTGGTTCAACATACAGAAATCAGTACATGTAATTCACCACATTAATAGACTTAAAAGACAAGAACCATGTATCAATAGATGCTGAAAAAACATTTGACAAAATCAGCACCCTACAATATGTATACTCAGAAAAATGAAAGATTACACTCCATTTATGTATGATCAAAATAAATAAATGCAGTCTACTATCATGTACAACAAATTAGAACAAATAAACATTTTTTAAAAAAATCAGCATCTATTCATGTTTAAGATACTAGGAAAACTAGGGATACAAGTAAAATACCTCAACATTGTAAAAGCTATGTATGTGAAACCAAGAGCTAACATCATTCTAAATGGAGAAAAATTGAAAGCATTCCAGCTAAAAACTGAAATGAGAAGGATGCCCTCTTTCACCACTTCTATTCGACCTTGTACTTGAAGCTCTAGCCAGGGCAATTAGTCGAAAGAAAGAAATTAAATCCAGGCTCCATGGCACATACCTGTTATCCCAGCAGCTTGGAAGGCAGGAGGATGGCGAGTTCAAAGTCAGCCTCAGCAAAAGTGAAGGACTAAGAAACCAGTGAGACCCTGTCTCTAAATAAAATATGATATAGGGCTAGGGATGTGGCTGAGTGATCAAGTGCCCCCAAGTTCAATCCCCAGGATCAAAAAAAAAGAAGAAGAAAATGAAAAGGATATGAATAGGAGCTCAAACTATCTTTGTATGCCAATGACATGATTTTATATTTAGAAGACCCAAAAAAACTCTACCAGATAACTTCTAGAATTCATAAGTGAATTTAGAAAAGCAGAACACAAAATTAATACCCATAAATAAACTGTGTTCCTATATACCAATGATGAATCAACTGAAAGAGAAATTAGGAAAACTATCCCATTCACAAAACCCTCAAATAAAATAAAAATTTAAAAAAAAAAACACTTCAGAAACAATCTAACAAAAGAGGTAAAAGACCTCTACTATGAAAACTACAGAACACAAAGAAATTGAAGAATACCTTAGAAGACAGAAAGATCTCCCAAGTTCTTAGGCAGAATTAATATTGTCAAAATAACCATACTATCAAAAGTACTATACAGATTTAATGCAATTTCTATTAAAATTCCAGTGATGTTCTTCGTAGAAATAGAAAAAGCAGTCATGAAATTCATTTGGAAAAATTAAAGGCTCAGAATAGCCAAAGCTCTTAGCTAGAAAAAGCAAAGCAGAAGGCATCACAATACCAGATCTTAAATTATACTACTGAGCTATAATAACAAAAACAGCATGGTATTGACATCAAAACAGGCATGAAGACCAATGGAATAGAAGACACAGAGACAAACCCACATAAATACAATCATCTCATACTAGACAAAGGCACAAAAAACATATTTGAGAAAAGAGCCTCTTCAACAAGTGGTTCTGAGAAAACTGGAAATCCATCTATATAGTGCAATGAAATTTAACCCTTATCTCTTGCTCTGTACAAAACTCAAAATGGATCAAAGACCTAGGTATTAGACTGGAAACCCTTCTCCTACTAAAAAAAGTGGAGGTCCAACACTCCAACATGTCAGCTTAGGAACCAATTTCCTTAAGAAGTCTCCTAAAGCACAAGAATTAAAATCAAAAAACAATAAATGGATGGTATCAAACTAAAGAGCTTCTTCACAGCAAAGGAAACAATTAAGAACGTGAAGAGAGAGCCCATGGAATGGGAGAAAAATTTTGCCACCTGTATCTCAGATAAGGTATTAATTTCTAGGATATACAAAGAACTCAGGAAGCTTAACACCAAAAAAAAAAAAAACTAATAACCCATCAATAAATGGGCAAAGGAATGCAACAGATACTTCTCAAAAGAAGAAATATGAACAGTCAACAAATATATGAAAAAATGTTCAATATCTCTAGCAATCAGAAAAATGCAAATTAAAACTGCACCAAGATTTCACCTCACTCCAACCAAAATGGCAATTATCAAGAATACAGGTAACATCTACCTGTCAGAGAGAACATTTGACCTTTGTTTTGGGGGGGATTAGCTTATTTTACTTAGCATGATAGTCTCCAGACCTATCCATTTACCAGTACAAGTCATAAAGTCATTCTTTTTTATGACTGAGTACTATTCCATAGTGTATATAATACCACATTTTCTTTGTTGAAGGGCACTTAAGTTGGTTCCATAGCTTGGCTGTTTTGAGTTGAGTTTCTAAACACATAGTAGTGGTGGGGTAGGGATAGACGTTCAGTGGATTAGACAAAGGGGAATGAAGGGAAGGGAGGGGGGGATAGGAATAGGAAAGACAATGGAATGAATCTGACATAACTTTCCTATGTACATATATGAATACACCACAGTGAAACTCCACATGATGTGCAACCACAAGACTGGGATCCTAATTAGAGTAAGATATGTTTCATGCTTATATAAATATATCAAAAGGGGTTGGGGATATAGCTCAGCTGGTAGAGTGCTTGCCTCACAAGCACAAGGCCGTGGGTTCAATCCCCAGCACTGCAAAAAAAAAAAAAAAAAAAAAAAAAAAGAAAGATTCTATTCTCATGTGTAACTAAAAACAGCAAGAAATTTTTAAAAAGAAACACAGAAGTATAGTCATATTGGCTGAATAAAAGTAAGCTGTGGTGTTCCTATAGTGTCTACAAAAAAGAAAAAAATCTTTCCACAATGATCAACAAAGACAAATAGTATTACTCATCTCAAACACGTTCTCTCTATTCAATTATAAAAGGTGTTCTGCTTTGTTCTAGGTCATAACTTCATCTTCCCATTCATTCAGTGAAAATGTAATAAGCTCCTACTAAGCACTGAGGCGTAAAAATATGATATCCCCAGCCTCAAAGAGCCACCAAGTGTAACAAGGTAGATGCGAAAGGCCCTGTGACCAGGGTAGTTCCAAGGGTCTATGCAAAAGAGAGGAGGAAAGGAGACTGGGAGGGTTGACTTGGGCTGGCATTTAAATGGAACCAAGAGTTCACCCACGTGCCCCTGAAGAGGCGGGACTGACACCCGAGGAAACTAAACGACTCACGCAAAGAGAAAGGGGCTTAACCAAACCTAGTCCCACGTAGCAAGGGTAATGGAAAAGGCGGCCGCTGAGTGGCAGAACAGGCGAAGACGCAGCCTCAAAAGCCGGGGGTACCCTAGGGGCTGCCTGGAAGAGACTGCTGGGAGAGGCATCGGTCTGGGGTCGGGACACAGTGAACGCTCCTCCCGCCCCGCTGCCATGAAGCCAGAGGAAGAGAGAGAAAGAGAGAGAGAAGGGGGGGAGGGAGGGAGGGGAAGGAAGGGAGGGGGAGGGGGAGGGGAGGAAGGAAGGAATGTAGGAATGTAGCTGAGCGGGAAGGAAGTCTCTTCTCTGATCTTCTCTACCCCTCCTCTCCATAGTGTAGGTGATTAACCCAGTACCACACCAGGACAAGGACAGCACTGGAGTCCTCAAAATCCCCCCAAAAGCCATTACTTATTACCTATCTGGTTACTCTAAAATTTTCAGAGAGATGAAAATAATCCTGCCAAGGTAAGAATCTCTGTCCACAAAAGATGCATTAGTCGAGCAATTCATTTATAAAAACACTCAAGATTTTCTTCCATTTAAAATGCCTATACTACTAATAACCTAGTTGACAAAAAAGGGGTCTAGCCCTCTTTCAAGCAATTATACAATTATTTGAAATGTCTAAACTTAAACTGCACATTTTAAAATGTTTTTTATTCTTATGCACAAAAGTTTGAAGTCATTGTTCCTTTACCTGTATTCAACTACAGAAATATTAAATACTGTACTCTTCGAAATGCTAAATGACTATTTTTAAAACCCTTGCTGTTTCATGCCTTTGAATTCAAAAACTTTGAATATATATATTCAAAGTCATCTTTGGAGCACCGTTCGAAAAAGATTTGCTTTTCATTTATTGTCTTCACAATCCATAGTTACAGATTATCTTTTTCACAAAAAGAGATAAAATCCTTTATAATGTCATTTTCTTTCTTCTCTACTTAAATCTGGAAGTAAACTGAAGCAAAACCAACATTTCTCATACTGTGAATTATATTCTAATAATAGGTTTATATTTTGAGGAAACAAAACAAAACCCTTTGCCTCTATTTCTAAATATTCTTTCCTGAAAAAATTATTGTATGATAATGTCTCAGGCTATGATAAAAATGCCAGAATGAATAGACTATAATCGAAGTGGAAAGGGACACAAGAAAAGAGAAATGCTGAAAGACAGAAGGAGTGAGATTTAGGGTCTGAGATTTTTATTGATTTTTTTATTGCATCAGTTACTTTTACTTCTAAAGACTGAATATATAACTTACATGAAAGCTTAAGTATTTCCCCTAAATCTTTCATTGCTGAGCAGTATTCATGGACACAAATTTAACTCTAAGTCTTCAGTCTAGGATGTGGGACTGATACAAAGATCAGAAATGCTAAATCCTAACATAGATACTGTGGCACATCAAAGTTCACTTCCCAATTCCCAATGGAATTCCTGGATTTATGGTAGGTAGTCCCTTAACCATCCTAAGATTTCTGCCTGTATTAAAGTCAAAGCTCAGGTAATATTAGAGTTCCATTTCTCATAGTTAATTCCAATTATTCATTCAGCCATTCAGAAACCATACTGAGCACTTACTATATGCCAGGCACTGAAAGAATTTGCAGGAAGATACAAAAATCAGCATGACTGAGTTCCCACTATTAAAAACGCTATTAACTACATGTTCAAAATCCATGCCCCCTTCTCCCTGTTAACCAATCTTCAAATATGTTTGGAGTATAAAGTGTCCAGATTTATCAAGTTAATGGCCTAGTTGGTCTCAATATGGATGGTGTTACCCCTAGGAAGCCTTTTGAATGTGTGTGCAGGGGGAATATCTTGGGTCGTCATAATGGTGTGGAGATCTTACTAATCATTAGTTGGCAGGGCCCAGGGACACCAGACATACTGCTACGTGGATGACAATCGATGTGCTGAGAGCTTTCCTATCATCCACCTAGGCTTTCTCAATATGAAAAACCCATGATCTGATCTTTGAACTTAACTCTATTGTACATACAAATACAAAATAGTTTTTTTTTTCTCCAGTTTTGAAGCAAGTCGATCTTTTCAAGAAGCAACTACCAAGTGTATCAAGAGAAAACTATTCTGTTTTGTTCAAAACTTTACCAAGAGCTGGTAAAACACTGCCTATGCCACTTGTGGTACTGTAAAGATCACTACTGTACCCCTGGATGGTCTGCATTTGCCCGTCACATTCACCAGGCAAGAATCTGACCACTTCCTATGTCTTCCAGTGCAATCATGCCTCATATTTACATTTTGAAATGCTTTTTTATAAACTACTTTCCTTTAATTTCTCCACTATATTACAGTCAGGACAACATACTGATCATGTAAAAATACATGTATAGGCAAATTATCTTCGACATTTATTTCAGGATAATAAAGTAAACATTATATAATATTTGTTTTTAAAAAGAAGCATTATATCCCATAGGATGGGGAAGTAACGATTTAAGGAAATTCAACAATTCTCCTTTCTTTTTTAGCCAATCTTACAGCCAGAATAGGCTTTCTGGCCCCATCCTACCCAAAGGGATCCTAACAGAAGCACCCACCCAGACAGTGGTCATGATGCTAGAGCTACATCTGCTTTTCTCCTCTGTGGGAATGCCATCACATTCTCTGATGGTCCTCCAGCACCGAGTGGCTGACCCGATACCAACACCAGAGCTCTTCCTCTTATGTGAGAAAAATCAGTTCTACTTGTTTTAGCCACTGACAGTCAGGTTTTCTGCTCCTTCTATTTGGGAGTTCATTTCCAATGGATATACTGCTTTTAGGTGCTTCTTGGGGACCCATAACTAAACATATTGCTTACATTAATGAACTCCATAAGCAAGTCCTAGGATCTTGCATATGGTCTATGTAGATTTCCCAGTGCTACTGAAATTCTAAATATCCAACACCGAACTCGGAATCCAACCCAAGTTGTTTCTTCCTTTATTCCCCACTCCAGTCAGTTAGCAACTGCAAACATTTTACTGGATTCTTCTTTTCCTTCAGGGAGAACAGGTGAACCCTTGGCAAAACCTGTCTGTAATTCCACCTCCAGATTCTTCCTCCACTAACTTTCTTCCTCTCCACCCTTACATCACTTTCCCAGCCTAAAACCCCACTATCCCTCATTAGAAGCATTTCCTCACATCTCACTTTGTTAAACTCAAGTGCTTTTCCATCTTACCTCCCATACTACCACAAGATTTAAGCCTAAATCAAATGATTCCTGGGCTAAAAACTCTATTTCCCCATTATTTACTGATTTGTGTGTGGCTGTGGCTTTTGCTAAGGATCAAATGATGAAGTCCCCTCCAAAATTCATGTGGAAGCTTGATCCCAAACACAACAGCATTGAGAGGTCTGGCCTTTGGGAGGTGGTTAAGTCTTGGGGGCTTTACCATCATGAATGTGAGTAGTACCCTTATGAAATGACTCAAAGTTGAAGGGAGCTCTCTTGCTTTTCTAGCATGTGAGAACACAGCTTTCACTCACCTCGGAGAATGCAGCAACAAGGTAAAGTAGAAAGTAACCCTTGTCTGAGGCAAAATACAAGTACTTTGATCTTGGATTTCCAGCCTCCAGAACCATGAGAAAATAAATTTCTATTCTTCATAAATTACCCATCTCAGGTATTTTGTTACAGCAGCACAAATGAACTAATGCAGCTTGCATAACCATTCTTCTGCCCTTACAGTACAGCCCCACTAGACTCTTTACCAGCCCTTGAAGTTATAGACATTCCTTATATCTTGCTGATTTTGCTCATATTCCCTCAGCCAAAAATTTCCTTTCATCCTCTCTATTTGGAGAAATCACAATCATGATGCAAGACTGAGCTATCTGTCTTGAACTCCTAGGCAGAATTACTTGCTGCTTTTTCAATACCACACTATATGCTACTATTTTGTGTCTGTCATCCTGCTAGACTATACATTACTTAATGGTGATAATATTTTACTTTTATAAAATTTACCAAGCATGTTCTCCTCAAGGAATGTGTTTTATTTGTCTTTGTATACAAACCAAATAGCACAACACCTGCTATAAATATTTATAGAATAAATGAATAAATTCATCATATGAGTAAATAGAAGTATATGGTTCTGATTCATCACTTTAACGATTACTTTTCTTTCATCGGACATTAGTTTTCCTCTGTAGACTACAGCATATTCACAAGTTTCTTCTACAAAGGGAGTCAAGGGACTTGAGACTTGGTCCTGGCTGTGCCCCTCTAGGTGTATGACCTTGAACAATTTATTTGAAGTCTCTTTTTAATATAAAAGGGGGGCTGCATTGCAACTCTAACATTTTATTATGGATATTCTTAAATATTTTAGTATCAATCACACTTTCTTTACACTCCCTGTTAGCACTTAACTAAATCACCTTATACCAAACTCTTAATTGGTATATATTTAAAAATCACTACTCAATCCACTGCTTTGATGTTTCCTCCCACTATGAACTGAAATTGAACTTACAAAGGTCATTAAGGATGTCCTTGCTCCTAAATCCTATGACAATATTTCAGTTTCTACTATACCTCATCAGGGACACTTGACACTGCAGACAGTCTCTCCTTTTCCACCCTTCTTCCTCCGTCTCTGCTCCCCTCCATCTCCTTTTAGGGCTCCTTTCCCTCCCATGTGTACTTTAAATACGATAGATTCTGGGGCTTTCTCCTTGATGCCCTTGTCCTACTACACACTTAAATTGTCAAAATCATTCACTCCAAGACTTTATTCCTGTTTATTGCTGGAGCTCAACATATGGGTTCATAAGCTCCAGTGTGGACAGCTCAGATGCCCCTCAAATCCACCTTATCCACATGCCTCTCACAACTTTCCCTCCAAAGTCTGCTCTTCTCCCTGAACCCCCACTCCTGGTGTGTGGAATTTCCTCCACCCCAACATCTGGACCATTCTTGCCCCTCACTCTCTTCTAGATGCCGAAGCCAGTTAGACACTAAGTGCTGTCAAATTTGATTCCCAAGTTGTCCTCACACTCATCCCTTTCCATCTAGTCCCTCTTCATCATCTTGGTTTCTAGACACTTCCCTCAACCTGAACTACCACAATCACCTTCAGCCTCTTCTTCTCCCATATATCCTCTGTGCTATAGCAGTTATCTTTCTCCAATAGAAATTCAATCATTTCCCTTCTCTGTTCAAACCCTTTGGTAGCTCCCCACTGCCTTCAAAATAAAGCATCAGCCTGGCATGCAAAACCCCCGCCTCCTTTACCAGGTTTATCATCTGTCCCTCTTTGTTCTACACCCTCTGGTCCAACAAAGATAACTACCCCAAATTCCCAAACATGACATCATTTCTTCAGCCTGAGAGTCATAAGGTGTGCTGATGCCCTTGCCTGTAGGCTTCTTTTGCTGATCATTTGTCTTAGAATTCCTGTTCACCCTTTGAAACTATAGACACACTGAACAGAGGTTTTGTTTCCTCTGAGAATCTCTGCTGGACTTCCTCAGTCTGAGTTAGTGTGCTTGTGTATGCTCGTGAACTTGTACTTCTACATAAACATGTTATTACACTTTATTGCATTTTCTTCTTTAACTGTCTCTCTCTCCCACTAAACCGTGGGCTCACTGTGGGTGAGTTATATGAAATCCATTGTTGAGCCCCTAGGATCTAGGATTAATCTCTAATTTGGTAGGTACTCATGCCTACTGAATATAATTCCAAGTGAATTATATTCAGACAGGTCATTCCAGAGGCAATACAGAGTTCATTCCAGAGGCATGGTCATTCCAGAGGCAATACAGAGTTCATTTTGGAAGCCCTAACACAGCTACCAGGTACTAAAGATGGGGAGAAGAGGTGGATGTACATTTTAGACTGAAGAGTGGTTCTTCTTGGGTTATAACCCATAGAACTATGCTGAAGACATCTTATATGCTTTGGAAATATGTACTGACTTGAGCAGAATATTTTTGTATAAGCATATAGTTTGCAGATATAAAATAATTTTCCTTTTTATAGATATTCATGTTCCCCTTGACACCTACTGTACTGCCTTAAAGAGTAAGTCTTCAGAATGTGCTTGTTGATATAATTTTCTAGTATTTATTTTCACATATGGGGGATGGGAAGAAATGAAGAAAGCAGGAAGGAACATTTGCTCCTAGTACACCTTCAATCCTACTTGTAAAAGAAAAAAAAAAGTCGTAGAATCTGGACTCCTTAGAAAATCCCAACCAGCAACAGCTAGTAAAATCTGAATAAAGTCTACAAATTGTACCAGTGACCTCTTCCCAGTTTTGACATCATACCATAGTTACAGAGATGCTCCACTAGGGGATGCTGGACAAAGGATACAACAGAATCTCTCTGTACTATTTTTGCAATTTCCTGTGATTCTATAATTATTCCAAAAGAAAGAGTAAGTCCTACCTACCTGGCTTCAATGTTTAAAAGTTTGAACATATTTTTTTAAAATATAATTAACACTCATCTGTACTTCTGATATTAACCACACAGGAGTGAACCAGAATTGTGTCTGCTTGTTAGAATTGGGCTCCAGGACAGAAAGAAGACTGTTCCAGGCAGAACTCTCCTGCCATCTTGGACTAGGATTCATGGGTATTTAATGGTTCGACCATTATTTTTTCTAAGACCCACAAGGAGAAATCTTCATTTCAAATGTCTCTGCCCCTGAACACAGCATCCTGAGTTAAACACAGACATGGTAGAAACAAGGAGGAAGAAGGAGTGAAGGAAGACAGGTGAATCCAAAGGGATGGACCAAGGGACAGTTCATGATATCCCCTTTCCACTCCCACCGGTTCTGGGAGTCACAGCAGAAGCAGGAGGCTGGTGAGGTGAGGGGAGTCAGGCAAGTGGTATACTGATGTCTTCCCAGAGGAACCCCAGGAGCTCTGGGCCAGGAGGGGTGGGGGTGACAACCTGCTGGGACTCACACTGGCCTCTCCTTCCACTGGCCACAATGAATGGCCCACGGCCCTCAGCCCACTCTCTGCCAATGTGAAGCAGCCTTCTCTCCCCTCTCCCTTCCTATTCCATAAGCCAGTGGACAGATTCATTTTATGTCCCTGACATTTTACTGTTTAACAATGAGCATTTTGAGTTTTCCATCTTAGAATAATTAGGCTCACTTTACTACTTATTTCTCTGGATTTCTTTCATCCTTTGCAACTTTCCTAACACAAGAAAGCCTAAATTTCTATTGTCCTAAAGAAGGCATGTTTGTCATGCAGCTAGCTGCAGGTCACTGACTGTGGATATTTATCACAACAGAAGGTACAGCAGTATAACACTCCCTTACATGCTACTTAAGAGAAACAATATGATTCAAATGACAATCAGTGAAGTCAAGTATGAACTGTAGGCAAACTCTGTATTCTTGGCTTGCAGAGTCTGTCCTGAAATTCCAAAGGGACAGGAGCCTTTGTCATCTGAAGATGCCAAGCTGACCATGAGGGTGCTGCCCTTGGGAATAGCAGTCTACACCCTGGGATTCTCTCACGGGTGTACATGCTCACTATCAGCAGCCACAACCAAGCACATACAGTCAGTAAAAGCACAGACAAATCATGAAAAGAATACTGTACACCCTTGGGGTCTGAATATGAAGTCGGTAATCCTAGGTACTAACACTTCTGAGGTCCCACAATCTGAGGAAAATGGGATTCTTGCTTCATAAAGTGCTAGTTTCCCAACACACGGGCCCCCCACCCCGACACACTACATGAGAGTAATAGGAAGTGCTAATAAAACCACTGAGGCATTTGTCTTCAATCGAGTAATGTTAAAAAGCTACTATAAGACATGACAGCCTCTTCCAGAAGCAGAGGAGAGAATATGGGCTTCCTCAAATCAAACAAGAAGTCTTCCAGAGACTCAGCTGCAGAAAACTGTAAAGCCGGAGATATACAGATTTAATTATCACTCACCAATATAGGGTCACAGTGAGCTGACTGTACTCACGTGTTTTATTGCTAAACAGCATGTTTCTCCCTTATTATCTTCCCCTGAACTGGTTAATAACAAGTTCCAATGAACACTCTGGCAGAGTATTAGTAATTTCCTTTGGAACATGCCTTTCAGTTTCCCTCACTTTAGACAGAACTCCCCATCCCACAAACACAAAAGCAGAAATGCTCTCAATCTATGTTGCTGCAAACCCAGTTCTAGTTCCAGTCCAAGCCAGGGAGGCCTGTTCAGCAAGTCATTTACTGCAAGATTTGCTATTAAACCTGTCAAACAGACATATATGAAAATACCGCTTCACTAAATAGTTGTTAAGTTTCATGAGTTGAAAAAGAAAATACCATCTAGCTCTACTCTGTTAACTCAACAGAAATTCACCATGCCGTTTTAAAATCCGATATGCCGGAATGCTTTTTCCTAAATCCTAACATTTGCTCTCTGCGATGAAATGGCTGCCACACAGCACCATTAGCAAACACTGGCTGAGAGCGCACACCGACCTGTTTCCACCAGGCCTCCGCACTCCCCCTGCAACAGAGCACAGAGCATCTGTCGCTGCAGGCTCTTGCACAGGAAAAAGAGCACTTCTCAGTGGTGTCAAGGGGAATTTAATGCGCTGATTCCTCTCTTTCTCAGTGGTCAGACATTAATCAAAGGTTGCAAGAGAAAAGTGTTAAGCCAAATAGATTCACAGTAATGGAGCTAAAACAATTATTCAAAACGCTTAATCAGTCAATGTGAAATAAAACCATTGTAGCACCACATCAGTGCACAGCTAGCAAAATGATACCAAGGAGAAAGAGCACTTGTAAAACAGGTTTTCTAGGAATTGGAGCGCTCAAGGTGATACAGCAGATGTTTGACAGCAAGAAATTAAAAAGGTAAACTAAAAAAATAAAATAAAAAGGAATTAGGGAGACACTTGAAGAGAGATGAGTTTGGAGTATGGAACAAAGCCCACAGAGGAAAGAAAACACATCCCAGCCTAGAGGTGAGAAGGGAGGAGAGAGGAACTGTATAAAGGCCTGGGAAACCCGCTGAAAGTGATTTTTTTTTTTCCTGGGCAGTTTCTAATTCAAGTAGTAATTTTTCAAAGGAGAAGGACATTTATCAGGGGACTTGATGTATCATTTAAAGGATTTTGAAAATGGACTTAGAGAGGAAGATCTTTGGATCCCAGGCAGAGACTGCAGAAACAAAAGGAAAGAGAACGGGTTGCCTCTGGGGAGACGGAAAAACAGCCTAGAAGGAAGGCAGAGTGGAGTGAAAGAGACCACAGCTCATCTTGATTTCTACCATATATTTCCCAATGTCTCACTCCAAAGATGAAAAGCCCACAGTCAGATCACTCCAGTCATTGTTATGGGAAATGAGGTGAGGAAACGCTAAGTTCAGAATAATCACCTCATAATTGCCTGGAGGTCTACTAAATCTGTGAAGGATCCTCCTATTTCCTAAATGTACTGCGTTTGATTTCCCTCCAGAGAATGCAGGAAATTGTACCCTTTGAAACAGATGAGAAGTCTTGGATAACATCAGATTCTATTGGAAAGCCCCCGGGGAATGAGTCGGCAACTCTCAGCCTGTGCAATGGTGTCTGATACATTTAGTAGCAGATGAGGGGAAGTTTGTTGTGATAGCTGTGCAGAAAAAAAAAAAAAAATGTCTGGAGGTTAGGTGGATTCGCAACATGAGAAGGCGATTTGGATTGGAAAACATGGAATCTTCTTAGGAAGAGAGAATGCACAGGAAAATGAATTCAAAAGAAAATGCAGAGCAGCAGAAAGCAAAGTGTGCCCAGTCCTTTGCAGAGTTTTCTGCATTGCTTCCCCAGTGGGAAGCACCTGCTGGCCAGTCAGAAAGGCCCCTCAACCCAGTGGCACCATTTGCCTCTAGAGCAGGTAAGACCTGGGCAAGAGCAGGAATAAGGTACTCCATGCAGGAGACCATGTGCAGAATAAATCCGAGGTATTCTTGAAGATGATTTTAGTCTTTGTCTGTCTTCCCTGGAGGACATGCGTTCAGCCGTCTCTCCTCTCAGTTGCTGAGGCATCCCTGTCTCACAGCTGCCCACTCACAGGGCAGGACGACAGACGTGATGGCCACACTGGGGTTCTGTTCAACACAGCCCGGCGGAGGCTACATTTGCTTCCCATCTTCCTTCTGCCTCCAGCACTTGCTCAGAGAGCCAGCCACTTCCACTGATGAAGTGTCACAGGCGGCACATCAAAGATGGGAGCATGGCCCTGACCAGCATCAGAGGGAAAAGACCCAGATGAATTGGAAGCAGAAAGATAAACACCAAGTGACAGAGATGACGTCTGAAAACCCTCCAAAAGTTACCTCTGTGTAGTCTGCTATCCAAATCAAAATTCTCACTTGATGGAAGCCAGAGGGGAGGAAAAAAATGGAAGAATGAAAACCAATATTGGCCATTTGCTGGCAAGAGGCGGGCCAGGTGCTCCAACGCAGCTCATCTGATTTAATCCTCGTAAGTGCCCAGTGAGGGAAATTATTACATCCAACACAGGCACTCAAGAATTTAAGTGTTCTGCTCATTGCCACAGAGGAGGCGAGAGGCAGAAGGCTTTGTCCCATTTCTTCCAGGAGGTAACTCTCAAAGAAGACTCGCCCCTTGGGAGGGCTCACCACGCCTCATAGTTGGGGCTAGGTGGTCCACAGGTCCCAGCACTGCGCTGACTAGGCACCACTCCACAGTCTAGAGCCTTCTAATTGAACCAAGTGCTTAGCAAAATGAAAGAGGGTTAAGAAGACGATCCACGTCCTACCTTCAGAATCTTACCGTGAAACCTCCATGGCACTAATACCACTATGTGGATGTGACCGTAGACTTGTAAAATAGGATGTTTAAACGCAAGTGACTACACGACATGGTAGTACTTTATCTTCCCTGGTTGAAAATGAGTGCTGGGTTGATAGGTGTCTGTCTGTCTACAGGTTTTTTTTTCTGGGTTCTTTTCTATCTGAGAAGCACAGGTGAGCCCCATTTTTACCCAGAGTCCCATGGGCACCAGTTATTCACACTCAGTGTTTACACTTCAAAAATGTTTAAGATGCTCTCAACATTGAAGGGTGTTTTCCTTTTAGAGATGGGAATGAAATGAGAGCCAAAGTACCTGAGCCATGTTTCTGGAAGTGATTCTACATTCTCCAACACAGAACTCCGCAATCGTGTTCCAGCAGTCCTATTCCAATGTCTGTTTCCAAACTAGAAAATGCATGACTTGACCACCAAGAATGTTTGTACCAATTCCAAGTCCAGGGTTGGGGGTAGTGGGGGGCTCTGCCTGGGCTATCACCCCTGACGCCCCATCAGTTAGCAAAGTCTAATCAACCCAGAAAACCAGCAAAGAGGTCAGCCAAACAACAAAGTCCAGACTGCAATAAATCTGCTTCTAGTTACTTTTGTCTCTTGTTCCAAACTCATTTAGGTACAGATTTTAGCAAACACAGGTGCAAAGGCTCTTTTTACTGAATTCCATAGTCAATGTGGGGAGCCAATCATGAACTTGAAAAAAGTGGCCTCTGGCAACTAGAACCAAAGCCAAACATGCATTTAATTCACAGGGACTGAAATCTATGGGAAAAGGGTAAACCTTTCTCAATTTGTCTTGGCATTTGTGTGGTTCAGGCTGTATTTTAGGGCTACCAACACTGTGAGGAGTCTCAGTCTTCTGACAGCCTGGATTGGATATTGCATACAAGAAATATAGTTGTTCAAATGCCACAGAGAGAGTGAAAACTCTAGTAGGTCTGAAAGCCGATCACTGATATTCTTGCATTTTTTTACTTTATTCTTTGATCCTTTGAAATATTGGCCCAAATTATTCAATCATATTTTTAACAAATTTATGGCAATATAATTAACAACAGATTATACATACTTGAAAGATACAATTTGATAAGTTTTGACATGTTTTTACATTCATGGGCCATTACTGCAGTTAAGATAATGAATATATAATCATTGGCTAATGATTATATATTCATTAAGTAAAGGTAATGAACATATAATAATGAACATCCTCCCAAAGTTCTTCATGCCCCTGGTAATCCCGTTCTCCTACTCTCCTTTGTACCTTCTACCCCTGGTACAAGTAAAACACCAATCTGCTTTTTGATACTATGTGTTAGCTTGCATTTCCTAGAATTTTATTTACATGGAATCATGTGGTATATGCTCTTCTTATGTCTGGCTCCTATCACCCAGTATAATTATTTTGAGATTTATGCACTTTGTAACAGGTGTCAGTAGTTTATTCTTTTTTATTACTGGGTGGTATTCCATCATCTGTATATGCCACAGTCCGTCTATCCATTCACTTGTTGATATATACTGGGTTATTTCCAGTTTGGGGCTACAACAAATAAAACTCTTATAAATATTCATGTATAATTTTTATATAGACATATGCTTTCATTTCTAGTAATAGCACAACTGGAAAAGTATATGTTTTACTTTTTAAAAAACTGCCAAATTATTTTCCAAAATATCTGTTCCATTTTATTTCTCACCAACAGTGTATGAGAGTTCTATTATCTATAGCTTAAATAATAGTTGATATAGTCAGTCTTGATTTAGCCAGGTGTATGGAAGTGTCTTACTGTGATTTTACTTGACATTTCCCTAACAGCTGATCATGTTGAGTATATTCTCAGGTGCTTATTTGCTATTCACATATCTTTATTGAACAGAAATGTCTGTTCAATCTTTTGCCCATTCTTATTGGGTTATTTCCTTATTATATAGATCTTAGAATTCTTTATTCTGAATGTAAGTCCTGTATTAAATTTATGATTTACCAATTATTTATATGTGTGTATATACATAGATGTATGTGTGTATAATTTACCCATCTGTGGCTTGTCTTTTCATTCTCTTAGAAGTGTCTTTTAAAGAACAGGAATTTTTCATTTTGAAGAAGTTCATTTTGTCACAATTATTTCTAAAATATATTATGAAGCTAAAACACTCAGGACAATATGATTTTGGAGCAAAGACAGATAAATCAATTAGTATAACAGACTTTTGGTTGTGCAAACGTTTCCTAAATACAACATTAACAGGATGGTTCATATAGTAAAAAATGAACAAATTGAACCTAAAGTACTTTGTAAGCATTTTTTTTCCCTCTTAAAAAAAATCTTACATGAGGCAAATGAGAGGGGGAAGGGGCTGGGGGTATGGAAGATGGAATGAGACAGACAGACATTACCCTACATACATGTATGATTACAAGAATGGTAGGAATTTACATCATGTACAACCATAGAAATGAAAAGGTATACCCCATTTGTGTACAATGAATCAAAATAAAGTCTGTAAAAATTTTAAAAATTATTATATATATGGTGCTCCATGTAAAAAAATTTTTAAAAGACACTGGCAGAGCTGCTTTTGAAGGGGACATGGGTCCTGGGTACTGCTACCTTAGTCCCCACAACACCCTCCTTTGCAGACACTAAGGTGACACTACAGAGTGTAGAATCCTAAAGAATAAGCTGGAGAAGCTGAGGAATTTTATTCACATAATGTTGGGATCTGCCCCCAATCATAACTGCTATGTTTTACTGAGAGGCTACTTTAAATGTGATAGATATGCTGTTGTGTCATTTGCTGTCTAATCTCATGAGGAAGTGAAGGCTCTCACAGCTGGCACCAATCACACTGAAATCCGGACCCAGCTTTGGCCTCCAAACCCACACTCTTTTAGAGTTCCAATGTTCAGGGCCACCACATACACACAAGGACTTAAAACCAGCATAAAAGGTAAGAATGTGAACTTTCTGTGGACATAAACCATTTGTACAAAATGAATATCCTTTCTCAAAAGATGAAAAGTTTATTTCCCTAGGAAATTAAATTCCAGGTAAAAGTAACTTGTCACAAATGTCCAGGATATGTTTCCCATGAAGACAGTCACACAAGATAGTGTTGTAGCTATGGAACAAATATTTTTCCTCTTCCAGATATATACTCCTTCCCTGTTGACAAACGAGTGGTTCAAAGGGATCTGTGGCTAGTGAATTCCACTTGGTTAAAAGCCGAAGCTGCATTCAGAAGTAAGGCCCAAAGCAAAATGGTAAGAATATATAAAATAATAGTAAATAGTACAGAGACCACACCCAGATTAGATCCATGTTTTGATGCCATCAATGGAGGTAAGAGTTATAATAATATCTTTACCAAGTCCTAAGTATTCTATATTGCCTTATCTCATTTAATTCCCATGACTATGTTATTGTGGTGTCATTAAAATAATGTTATAAATGAAAAAAGAGGCTTAGAGAGTATAAATGATGTGTTCAAGGTCACACAATAGATAAAAGACAGAGCCACAATTTGCACCCAGATTTGCGACTACAGAGTCAGTTCTTTGAACTACCATCATAGCCTACCTCTCTCAGGCAGAGGAAGAGCAAAGAATCAGAAACTGTCCCTATGAACACCCCAGTCCCATTCCCAGGGGCAAGGCAGTCACTTTACCCATCACCCAAGACTCTAGTGAAGGGTTTTCTTCTAGTGGAGTCAACCTGGGACTACAGGGAAAGGAAAATTAGGGATGCCTAGATCACAGGTGCAGAAAGCCCTGGATCCCAGAAGCAGCAAAGTCACATCTGCAAGGCAGTTTCTCTGTCTGGCAGTTTATCTGCAACTGATCATCAGCATCATAGAGTTCAGGCCAGCTCCAGCTAGTGCGTATCTGGAGCTGATGTGTGGCTTTCCTCCCGTGAGCCAAAGTCTAGCCAGCACAGTCGTCCAAGCTCAAGACCACCATGGACCAGGAAGGCCCTAGAAGGAACAGGAAAATGCTTGTCACCTACCACTTCTCTAACTTTGGCAGTAGTGCACTAAAGATTTAGAAGAGAAGTTTTTACCTGAAAGTCATTAACAGCTGCTTATTCCCTATGAAATGTCAGGCAAAGCGCTCAGTTTAATCAACACACATCCTAACCGAGACTTTTACAGCTTCAGTTTTTCTCGTTAGAAGATTTTGCCTCTCTCTCACATAATTACAAGTTCCATATTTTTGCCCTAAGGCTAAAATGTAAATCATTTCCTGGTATACCACAACTTCCCAGCACTGACTATAAAAGGCAAGGCTGCATAGCATTTAAAATTAAAAACATCATTTTCCTAAATGTGTGTATCATTATGATGTTTACCAATGTGTTCTTCTGGTTAAGTCCCAGCTCCAATGTATCCCAGTCAAAGGCCTGCTGGCATTGTGATATAACTTAAAGCAATGTGGCCTACAACTTCCCATAGCTCTTCTTCGCTTTGGGTTCTCTTATGAGTTCCTTCAGAGCACAGCTCATGGGACTCCAGAATACTGATTCTAATGCCTTATAACCAGCAGGGGCTAAATTCATCTCTGTTAGTTAAGTCCTCTTTATACCCCTGGGAAATATTGCTCTTTCCCATTAGCATTAGAACATTACCACTGAGCCCAATCCTGATGGAGCACAAAGGAGAAAGTCTGGATTGTAAGCTTTTCGTAAGATAGAACTGGGAAAAAAGTCCCCACTCCTCTACTGGCAAGTTTACACAAATTTGTTCGCATCTCTGATCTGTGCTTCCTCCTCTATAAAGTAGGGCTGATAATATCAGACATATAGTGTTCTTGTGATACAAGTTCTAATAGTCACTAGACCTATAGTAAGCACTCATTAAAAGTTAGTTCCCTTCTCTTTCCCCTTCTCAACCACATGGTTCCAAGTTCTACTCCTGACAATAGACCCCAGATCTGTTCAAGTCACTGGGAAGAGAACAGAATTTGTAATCAGAACTCAGGAAATCATGGAAGATGGAACAGCCTCTTAATACCTGCGCTATGTTAAATATCTTCAGTGACTCAGTCTAACAAAGCTGAGAGAGATACACATGGCTAGGAGCTAGTTTTAAACTCAAGGGAAGCCTGGGTCCTGACTGAAGCTATACCAGGACTAGCTGTGTGGCCTTGAGTAAGTTCTTTTAGCCTCTCTAAATTGCAGTCCCTTGTGTGTAATTGAGGGAATAACAGTAGTATCTGCTCTGCAGGGTTGCGAAGAGTATTAAAGGTGAAAATGAATACAGGAGCTGCTGTGTTATAACACTCAGTGTTGGTGGTCTTTTGCAATAACTGACAGCTCTAGGAAGCATATCCTGTCCAGATCAGCTGAACACACAGCTCCTACTCAGCACCTGCTACCTTACTCACTTCATGACTTTGGATAAGTCGCTCACGGGTTCAGCATCTCAGTCTCCTCTACAGAACAGGAAGGTAAGCGATTCCCAAAGCTCATCCTGGCATTGTTGGAAGCATCAAATCAAACAACCAGGTGTAAAAGCATTCTTGTGAAAGATAAGGTGTTGAAATTTTAGAAGGTATTATTATTACAATACAAATGTTATAGAAATGCTAGTGGTAGTTAATCATAAAGTCCTTAAGACCATCCAAAAAGTAAGATGGTCTGAATAGAGCTTAACTGAGGTGGGGGAGCGGGGAGTCAGCCCAGAAGCATCCATTAGCCAGGAAATCACACTTCAAAGAAGGGTTTTAATGCTTCATACATATTTATGTGATCTATTTCTGATTTTTAAAATTCAACAGCCCATTTTCCTAATACTAAAATCTCTTTTCTCACTGGAGGTTTGGGAGAAAGGGAAGAAAGGAGACAAGAGGATCAGTTGAGCCTCCTGAAAGCAGATGAAAGTCTGCACAGGGATGGAGAAAAGTAAGCAGGTGAGTGAGCCCACCTGCAGAGCCCTCGAGCAGCACACTTACTGTCTGGACCAGAGAGACAAGGCTAAGTAGGGCATTAGTGGATGAGGTCTCCATAGAAGACATCTGGGTTCCAGGTTCTCCTTTAAAGTATCACTCACATCTTGTCCTTTTCAAGGGTTTTTAGTTTTGGTGAAAGAAAAAGGGGCAGGAGCTCATTCCTCTTCTCTGCATGCAGGATGCTGATCAGCTTTTTCAGTAGATATGCATTGAACATCTATGATGTGGGCAATAGAGAGGAAGATTTGGTTCCAACATTACGGAAAGGGCCCACAATCTACTTGGTGATACAGAACCTGAAATAATTATCAATAATTCTTAATGTAAGGTGGAAGCCCAGATGTGAAAGTAGTAAAAAGACTCATCAAAAAATTCTGGAGTAAAAAGGTAAAGAGAGAATCCAAGATAAGTTAAGTGAGAGAATTTAGGATTTAAGACGGATTAAAATAATCACAAAAATAATCACAAAGCATGAAAAGCAAACAATAATAACTAACGGGAGAACCACAAGTGCCACCTGAGAGGCCTACCTATCCAAATTCACTAACAAGCTAATGGTTGGACTTTTAAACATGGCAGCAGGTAGCAAGTTAGATGTGCACAATAGTGCTTCTCCCACTTCCCCTTTCAAGAAACATGTACACACATGATAGAGCCATTCGCTATGAGAATAAAAAATTCCATTCAGTACAGCATGAATGAGAATGGGTAGGAAGTTCACTTAGACCATACATCACATAATTTATCCTTACAACCAGACAGAATGGATGGCCCCAAAGAATAGAGGAAGAAATCTCAATTACCCCTGAAGGTCCATAGCAACTTTCATAACACATGGGCTGCAGTGCCAGAAATATGGTGAACAGCATCTAGTTTTATGGGAACTTGCTCTCCTGCTATCCTGGACTTCCACATAAACCTGTCTTCCTGTCCCACAAGCTCTATTTTCCTTACATGTGTAACTTAGCAAGATAATAATTACATGTGCAAACAGATTTTTGGAAAAGGTTTTATAAATGGTAACAGCTCAGGTTCTGGGAGGACCAGTGAAAGAATCATTAATGTTTGATACTATATAAATGATTTCAGAGTGCATGTACTTTGTAGTTTAAAAATGGAAGAATTCTGTTAACAGGTTATTAAGTAAAATCCACCTAAGTCCATGATAGGTGCATGCCTTTCAGACATTCAAGAAAAAGTATCAAATTCAATTTTTACTTTAAATCTGAGTAGAACATGTAAAAAGTAAGTGAAACAGCAAGTAATTCTGTAATCCTTTTGTTTTAAAGACAAAGTCTGGATATATCTAATATATATTGTTTTTATGCAGAATGAGAAAATAAAATATCTAACAATGAAATTATGAAAAAAAATTGATATTCCAGTAAAAGAGAAAATGGATAACACTAAAACCTCCAAAAGAGAAACTTCTAAAAACAGTTTTCTACAACAGTGGAAATTTTTAAGCATATTTTTACTGTTGTTTTCATAAAGATGGCAAAGGTCACCATCTCTGCGAAACAAGACCAAGACACAATAAATAGAAAAGAAGCTAGCAAAGGAAGGGCTAAGATAGAGAAAAATAAGAAAACTCCAAATGCAATAGAAGTTTAAAAGTCTATGAAAAACAATGAAGAACAGAATGAAATTGTAGGACACAGAATTTATGATCGAATAGCACTTCTCAAACTTTCATGAGCACAGAAGTCACTCAGCAATCTTTTAAAAGGTTAAGTTCTGACTTTCTATCTGGAGTGGGACCCAAATTCTGCATTTCTAACAAGCTGCTAGTGGTGCTGAAACTACTGGTCCATGGACCATGGAAGCAGCAAAACAAAAGAGAAGAAGCTTGGAAAAACTCTCCTCGGATACAGAGAAACAAAAGCTAAGAGAAGGATGATGGTTAGTAGAATGAAGAGAACAGATACCTATTCCAGTTGGTGGAGGTGTGCTAGTTGAGAGGGAGAATAAAGGCATGGAGAAAAGTCTGGTCTCATACTTCCCCAAACTGAACACATCTGTAGAGATAATGGGGGATAAAACTCTGTGCCCGAAGAATCTGATACCATATAAATTACTGTGCATATCCCAAATATTTTCAGGTGTGAATATTCTCAGAAAATATCACAACAGATCCACACTTCCAGATAAAACTACTTGAAGACATTCTGCCTACAGAGTCAAATCAAAATGAAGAGTCAATGAATAGGAAAGGTTCAGAGTTAAAGGACTGGGTGAGCAAGCAGCAACTCAGTACTGCTGACAAATGACATACCTAAAAGAACCTGAGGTATAAATTAACAGATATAGACTAAGAGGTTAAGCCAATAGATCAAATAAAGCTATAGCAAATGTAAACCAAAGAAGGGAGACCATTGTGCATGCAAAACACAAAGGGATTTAAGTCAACAATTAAATAGAATAAAAAAGGTCACAAAATATTGAAAAAAAAATACATTTTAGTTTTCCAATTCAGGAAGAAGATTGATTATCCAAATAGAACTCTTTTCCTTCCCTGAAAACCACTGAAATAAAAATTTTTAAAAATACAAAAGAAAATAAAAGCAGAAAACAACTGAATATACAATAAAATTTTCAAACCTGAAGACAGCAGTCTTCAGATTGAAAGAATCCAGGATCATTGACTAAGATGAATACAGAAAAGTAATTCCTAGACACATTTGGCAAAAATTTTATCATACTGGAGTTTAAAAGAAAAATCTTAGCATCTTGCAGTAGGAAAAACTGATCTTTCCTACAAAGTTAAGAAAATCAGTTTGGCATCAGACCTTTTATCAGAAGTGGGAGATGCTAAAAAAAAAAAAAAAAAACAGAGGAGTAGCAACTTCAAATTGCTAAGAGGAGATGTTTTAATTCTAGAATTTAACATAGCAAAACTTAGGAAATGTTAGTAAAATAATAAAGACGTTTTCAGAACAAACTAGAACCCAGAAAGTTTACCTTCCATAAATCTTTCCAGGGGAAAAAATATCACTGCAGCGTGGGTAAAGGCATTTAAAAAACCAAACAAACAAAAAAAAGTAACATACAGGATTAAGAAATAGTAATAGTAGAACCAATACAGAAGTGAAATGAAGAGAAATACCAGATGACAGCTCTGAGACAGACCTAGAAAGAGGACAACACTCTTGCTAGAGCATTCAACAAATACTATGACTAATGGTTGCAAGGTATTGGTGAGATGGTAGAAAGGTAGGGCTGTCTTTTGTCAGGAAAGAAGACAATTAGAAACTAAAACAAGAAAAAAAAATTTCAAAAATGACAAACCTAAAAGAACATAAGGTATAAATTAATAGATATAAACTAATAGGTTAAACCCATAGATTGAATAAAGCTATAGAAAATGTAGTCAAAAAGAAGGGATAACTGTTATTTGGCCTTAATCTGATTAGTAGATGAAATGAATATTAAAATTTAGAGAGAATCCATTTAGTCACAATCTTTAGAACATTCTCCTTAAAGGGACATAGGTGTGTTGAATTGCATTGCTTTCTCTACATATCCCATATTCCTACCAAAAATGCAGTGAATATTTACATAACTATTATATTAAAATGCTATCTAGCCGGCGTGGTGACATGCACCTGTAGGCCTAGCTACTCTGGAGGCTGAGGCAGGAGGATCACTTGAGCCCAGGAGTTTGAGGTCAGCCTAGGCAACATAATGAGACCCCCATATCAAAAAAAAAAAAAAAAAGAAAAGAAAAGAAAAAAAGTTAGGTTTTAAAATGCTATCAAATTTTTACATTTAAAAATCAACTTATAGACAAAACATAGATTTAATTAAAATTAGAGAATTGAGTGATATAAACATTCCCCACATAAAAGTGATAAAGTAGCTAATACCAGTCATATGTTAGAGAAAGGGAGACACAAGGAACATTATATTAGGAAATTCATGTTCCCATCTGCTATAGTTTGGGTGTTGAATGTCCCCTAAATGTCCATGTATTAAAGGTCTGGTCCACAGGTGTGGCATTTCAGGGAAGTGGTGAAACCTTCAGGAGGTGGGGGCTAATGGAAGGTCCTTGTGTCATTGGACACATGCCCTCAAAGGGGACTGTGGGATCCCAACCAGCCCCCTCTTCCTCTTTGATTCCTGGCCCTGAGTAAAGCAGTTCTGCTCTGCAATATGCTCCCACCATGATATCCTGCCTCACCACAGGTCCAAAGTAACAGGGTCAATTGATCACAGGCTAAAAGCTCCAAAATTTTGTGAGCCAAAATAAAATTCTTCTCTTATAAGGTAATCATCACAGGTATGTTGTTACAGTGAGGGAAAGCTAAAATACCATCCTAAATAAAAAAAAGTCAAAACACGTTTAAAGTTCATGAATTAAGAAGTTGAATTTTTTTTTTTTAATTATAAAGGTCACTTGTCTAAGAAAAAAATAAAAATTAGAAATTATTTGAAAAAGAGAAGGAAGCGCACATAACTTCACCCTTAATCTTTCATATCTAAGAATCTATATATAATGACTACAGTTAATTAATTAAAAATGAAAGACAAAAAGCATATTAGAGTTATGAAGCTAATTGCCAGAAGAAATAAAAATAACAAAAAGTATTTGAAAATAATTGCCACTGAAGTGTAAAATTGGAGGTGAAGAGACTGAGGAAAGATTTTACTTTGCTTCTGGAATCCTTTTGTACTATTTCTTATAACCAGATACAGGTGCTACTTTTAGGATTACTAAAAATTAAAATCCAGAGTTGACATATAAGAATCAAGCATTCATGCCAAATATTATGGTATAAAATACAAAAATTAAAACTATTTGATTTCAACTTCTGTATTTTGTGGTCCTTTAGGCATACGGTGCAAAATTCCAAGGAGAAGTTTGAAATTCCTTCCCCTGCCCAGGCTCATAGTTCCTCCCTGGAAATCAACCTCAGTTACCAGACCTGGTGTTTCCTTCCAGAGCTACCCTAAGTGACTTTGTCAGGAACATAAATAGAAATTGATAAAACTTTAAGAAGGAAACAAATTTATCACTTTCCATAATAGATTAAGTAGCCACAATAAATAAAATTACTTTGAATTAATAATTATATATTTTGTGTCCTTTGAAGACTATCCACTTTTAAATATATGGGAAATATTTATAAAAACCGATCATTTAATTGATTGCTTGCTAAATCCCAGGGCTCTACAAACAGAAATTGTACACTGCGTTCTCTAATCACAATGTAACAAAACTAGAAATTAAAGACAAAATAATTTAGTATCCCTTGAATAAGTGCTTTAAAGCCACTCTCCTAATTATTATATCAAAGAAATTAAAATTAAAATTAAAATCTAGGGTCTGGGGTTGTGGTTCAGTGGCAGAGCACTTGCCTAGCACGTGTGAGGCACTGGGTTCAATTCTCAGCACCACATATAAATAAAATAAAGGTCCATCAACAACTAAAAAAAAAAATTTAAAAAAAAATTAAAATCTATACTAAAATGACAATAGTAACCAAATAAAAACATGCATCCCCGGCAAAACTGAACTCGAAAGACGAATCCACTTAGGGTAGCTCTGGAAGGAAACACCAGGTCTGGTAACTGAGGTCACTTTCTAGGGAGGAACTATAAGACTGGGCAGGGGAAGGAATCTCAAGCTTCTCCTTGGAATTTTGCACCATGTGCCTAAAGGACCACAAAATACAGAAGTTGAAATCAAATTTATAGACAAATATTTTCATTATTAGGCAAGAATTATGTTTTAGGTGGACTATTCAATCAACGCAAGAAGCTAGAAAAGAAATTAGCTGTGAGGAAAGGATGCATAAAATTAAACTCTAAAGAGAAAACTAATGAATTTTTAAGCCATAAAATAAGTAGATAAATTGACAGAAGGAGAAGTTTCTAACCATCATAACATTTATGTACTCACAGGCTAAAATGGCAGAATGATGTTGGATCATGGAACCTGACTCTCAAAATCCCTAATGGAACATATAAAATGATAGTGGCCAGCCTGAAATATACCAGCAGCACTCAAAGGAAGGAGCACAATATCATAAGTATGGAGGAAGGGCAGTAACCTCTGAAAATTGAAATCCAGAGAAAGACAAAAGATCTCAGGAATTAAAAAGCAGCTACCCCAAAGAAGTAGTTTCAGTGGAAGAAGATGAATGAGGAAAATTCAGAAAATTCAGAAGTATTACCAAACATCACCAAATTTGGAGTAAGTAAAACTTTTTGACTGTTCACTCAGTCATTTAATTTGCTAATAAATGACCCTTGTACTCTGTTCTAAGTGCTGCTAATTCAACCTGGAGAATGCCAATCTGAAAGAGTTAATTTTGAATAAAAAATTTTTATTTCTTTCTAAATCAAGTACATAGGTTTCTATAGAAAATGTGTAACATAAAAATAAATTTTAAAAAATCTCTCAGCAATAACTTCCATAATTGGTACATACATAAAGATACATGTTTCACAAAACTAATTACAATCTACCTATGATTTTTATAGTTCTTAAATCTGATAATATATACTTCTTTCCTTCTCTGTGAATATGTCTTTGTATCATTGTTTCAATGGCTTTATAATATGCCCTTATACAGATGAATCAATTTGAACAGTTTTGGGATCTTTAGATTGGTTCTAACTAAATATCCCTATACAAACATCTGGGTACACTTGTCAGATAATTTCATTAGGAAAAATCCATAGAATGAAATTGGTGGGAAAATAAAGTATAAACACCTTTAAGATTTTTAAGATACATTACAACATTGCACTATAGAAAGACAGTACCAGTGTACACAGTCTGTCCTCCCCACAAGCAGTGTGAAGTGCCCGTTTACTCACACCTGAACCAACACCCAGTACTATAACACTTTTTGACTACTGTGCCCTTGCACTTCCCTTATTCTCAAGTTCTTTACCAGACTGAAGTAAGATTCCTGCATAGTCCACGGTCCCAAGCGAACAGAAAAACATGCTTTCCAAGCTCTAGGCTTCTTCCTTCTCATATCCAGCCCTAGAAGTTTTCTTATTTATTTGTTATAGAATAAATAAATAAGCTTTCTAGAAGCTTTCTTATTTATTTCTTATAGAAGCTTTTTTGTTTATTGACAAATCATTTCTGCAATTTTCAAAACAGAATGAAATATTGTGACTTGCTGACTTCTGATCTTGGCTGACTGGGATCTGAAAGCATTGGCCCTAATCCAGACTTGAGGCAGACCCGAGTTTATTAATCTGAGAAGGGAGTTCTGAGCTGTTCAAGTAGCCATCACCACATCACTCTCAATATAAGAACCTTTCCTGACAGCTTTTTGGCAGAGCTGAACTATTTCCCAGAGCAAGGAGAGAAACCAGATCACTTGGCCAGTCTGTCATTTCTAAATGGGTACATAAAAGATCCTGTGTTCTAGGGACTACAGAATAAGGTGAGAAGAGTATGTTTCTTAGGGAACAAATATCTCAGTCCACACAAAACTTTCAAGAAACATCAATTATTGAACACCAGCTTTGTGCCAGGCCCCATAAAATCAGAGACATACAGTCAAATGAGATATAACCAAGCAACAGAATCATGATGATGATGATGATTGTGTTCAATATGAATTATAGGGCTGGGGATGTAGCTCAGTGGTAGAGCACTTACCTAGTACATGCAATGTTCTGGGTTCAATTCCCAGCATGGATTGATTGATGGATGGATGGATAGAGATAGACAGGCAGATATATAGATATACAAATTATTTTTAAAGTATAGACAAATATTCCAAGTAACATGAAAAACATAGAGGAAGACTTGGTTATTTCTGTGGAAGTCAGAGAAGACTTCACAGGAAAGATGACGAATCTGCCGAGTCTTGAAATCTGACAAGTTGTTTAAGAGGAGAAGCTTCAGAAACATCCCAGTCAGAGGGAATTACAAAGACACAGGTCCCTGCTGCCCCAGCAACGTTCATGGGAGACACTGGTGCCCCATCAACTGAATTACAAAATAACCAAATGGTACAATCTACTGCAAGTCTATTTTCTTAAGTAATATATAGAATTGTCTTAATTTTAAGTGATTCTTACACAAATATTTACATAGTTTTGTCTTCACTTTTCTAAAACCAAGACATAGTAAATAAAATAAAAAATAAAAAAGAGACAAAAAATGTTAAATAATAAACTCAGAAAGAGCCAAACTAAAGATAGTGCTAAACTAAATAGTCTTTCTTAGTCAAGCTATCATAGGATGCCAAAGGTAGAAGGAACCTTGGAGGTTACCTCATCCAGAGGTGTTCAAGGTTCAATGCACATACTTGGTCAACTGGTCAAAAGGCAAATACATGAGAGCCACCCTCAGAGAGTCCAATTCAGTAGGCTTGGTTGGAGACCAGGAATCCGGACTTTTAACAAGCTCTGCTGGGGCCATACTCTGGGAATCACTGGTCTGGTGCAGGTTCCTCAACTGTCAGATGAGAAAAGTTGAAGCCAGGAAAATAAGAATGGTGAATCTAAACTTGAGAAGTTCCAGAATTAGAACTTCAGGCTCCTAATCCCCAGTAATCTTTACACTACATATCTCTGACCCCCCTAAACAGCCCACAGTCAACTTGGAGTCAACTGGATTAAACCAGAATATTCAACCAATAGAGACACATGGCCAAATTCTGAAAGAATTTTTCTTGGGTGCTTCCTTTTTCTTCTTTAATATCTCCTTCCCTTCCGTTCTTGCCTATCTGCCAGCCTGCCTTCTGCCTCACACTCAGGTTATTGCATACTCAGCTCAATCATAGGTTTTCTTCAAAGTTTGTTCACATTCTAGTAGGAATTTAATATCCACTCTTCCCTTTTTGCATTGGTTAGCACTTGCTTGGCCCATTCAAATAAAAAGTCAAACCAACTGCAAACACAAATCCTAGATGTCTGCTATGTCATATAATATAAAAATCCAAGAATCAGAAATCCATAGGAAATATTTTGGAACATAACACTTGGTTGATAAATCTTTGGAGCTGAAATATGATAAAACTATTGCTAACTACTGAGCAATTCAGTCTCCTTATGCTTCAGTTTCTTCATGTATTCATAGTTTCAGTTACCTGCAGTCAACCATGGTCCAAAAGGATGAAGTGGAAAATTCCAGAAATAAATAATTCATGATTTTTAAATTGCCTGCTATTCTAACTTATAAGATGAAATTTCTCATCATCCCACTTCATATGAATCTTCCCTTTATCAAGTGTATCCACACTGTATAAGCTATCCACCTATTAGTCACTTAGTAGTTCTCTCAGTTATCAGATTGACTATCATGGTATTATAGTACTTGTGTTAAAGGGATCCCCTTATTTTATTTAATAATAGTTTGAGGGCACAAGAGCAGTGACAAAGATTTAGACATACCAAAGAGAAGGAATAAAGTGCTTCCTTTAACCCAAATGTCCCATCATCCCAGAAGTGGAATATCTATAAAAACTTAAATACAGTACTTAGTATAAGATTATATAATAATAAGAATACCTGCTACCACATCTACCTGGAGAAATACAGTACAGGAAGAGGTACAGGCCAGTGGTGCTTCTGAAAGAAATACGCTTTTGGCTGGGCTTTAAAAGAAGGGGGTGGTCACTGATGGAGTAGCAGTGAGGGTAAAAATTAGCAGACAGAAGCAGAGGCCACAGAGGGGTTAGCTTGATGAGACTGTTGCTGACAGAAATTAATTTTTTTATTCTTATGAACGCTTTGCCTTCATAAGGTAGATCATGTCCACAAAGTAAGGTACAGAGGATGGATTTTTTTCCCCTCCCAATGAACTCTGGCAATTTACAAAAAGCTACCTATGAAGTGGGTACAGGAAATAGGAAGGACAGTGGAATAAATCTTACTTAACTTTCCCATGTACATATATAAATACACCACAGTGATCTCCACATCAATGTACAACCACAAGACTGGGATCCTAATTAGAATAACATGTACTCTGTGTTTGTATAAATATGTCAAAATATACTTTACTGTCATGTATAACTAAAAAGAACAAATGAAAAAGCTACCTATAGGGCTGGGGGTTGTGGCTCATGGTAGAGTGCTCACCCAGCATGGGCGAGGCACTGGGTTGGATCCTCAGCACTACACAAAAATAAAATAAAGGTATTGTGTCCAACTACAACTAAAACAAAGCTATCTATAAAACAATAGCATATTTAAAATATCATTTGTATTTAAAATGAGTCATGAATTTAATGTGAAGGTTATTGATATATGAACATGATAGGAAGAATCTCTCAGCTTTTGCAATTCTTGGTTCCAGCCTATCACTTTAATGAGTCTTATACTGCTCTCATATTTTCACTCTACAAAACACACAACTTGTTTTTCTCCTATCTAAATGAGTCAAACAGACTTTCATCAACTCATCATAAAAGAGCATTGTATTAAGTCCCCACCTGCACACATCACCTGTCACTACAGGGAGTTAAGGAGACTAAGTGAAGATAGGACAAGTTCATACCATGGCTACTTTCAGAAAGTAGGGAGTTTTGAAAAGCACATATTTGTTAAGCTCTGATGATTCCAAAAAGCTGATGGAAGCAGAACTAGATCTTAATGATCAACTAATCCAAGCCTCTGTTATAAAGTACAACTTCCAACTCCAAGTAAAACTTCCAGTGTAATAGTCCTGACATATCCACATCACCTCTGCTTAGAAATGTCCAGTGATGGGATGCTCACTACCTCAAATGACACTTCATTACATTTTTGATAAATTTCAATTATAAGAGAATTCCTCCATTATTTCCCTGTGGTATTATTCATTGAAAATAACAAGGGTTTAGAGGTAGACAGAAGTTAGTAAGATTGCCAATTCTGTCGCTTAATTAGTTGTTTGATTCCAAGTGTCTTCCTTAACCTCTGAACCTCAGTTTACCCATCTATACAATAAAGATAATAAGCCCCTTCCCTCAGTGACTTGTTGTAAGAATTAAGTTATATGTGAAAAATACTTAAAGTACTTAGTCACTTTTATGGCATGTATAATTGCTCAATGCATAAAGTATGATTTCAGAGCTATGGTTGTGGCTCAGTGGTAGAATGTTTGCCTAGCACATGTGAAGCACTGGGTTTGATCCTCAGCACATAAAAATAAAATAAAGGTATTGTGTTCATCTACAACTGAAAAAAAAATTAAGTATGATTTCAGTCATCTGTTCTAGCTCTGTTACTTGCTGCTCATGTTTTAATCCTTCTTTTATATGCATATGATAGTCCTTAAAATACAGGATAATGAAGAACTTGTCCCTTTCTGAAACTGCTCTTTAACTATCTCCATCAATTTCCTGCATCTTTTCATGATGCTATTTGATTCCAGGTCACTGTGCAGTCAGGGGCCATAGGGATAACCCAACATAACAGATGGGTGACTGGGTTATTCAGTGGTTGGAACATCTTTCAACAGAGGGATGAGGAATAATCCAGATCAACATTTTCACCCAAACCAATACAAGACAGTCAACATAAAACCAAATATAGCATTAATCACAATGTAAATGGAATTGATTACCTAGCACACCTCTGCTTAAAAGATAAATATCATCAGACTAGAATAAAAATGGAAATGCAACTCAAGGACATTTGCAAGGGACACATTCAAAGCTTAACATACAAAAATTTAATGTACAATTTATGAAAAGATATGTCAAGAAAATGTTAATGGCAAAACTGGTAAATTTTTTACCAGTATCAGACAAAACAGATTAAAGGCAAAAAATTATATATAAAATAAGAGATCACTACATAAAAGGCCCAATTCACCAAGAAGATACAATGATTTCACAGGTATATGTGCTTAGTAACTTATGAAAAATCTATGAATCAAAAATGTCTGAAATACAGAGAAATAAACTAATTCACATAATAATATAAGATTTTAACATACCTCCTCAATAATGGATATCTCAACCAACAACAAATCAATAATGATATTAAAAATTCCAAACAACCCAAGAAGCTTGATCCAACATGTATCTGTAAAACAATGGATCTAACGTAGTTTAAAATTAATTACATTTCAGGCCATAAAATAGATCAACGAATGTCAGAGAATCCATCCCAAGTACTGTATTATCTGACAAAAATAGTTAAATCAATAAACAGTAGCAGAAAGAACTGTAAAAGAAAATTATATATGTGAAAATTCAAAAACACTTCTACATTACCCATATATTATAGAAGAATAAAAATTAGAAAATACATAGAACTGAGAAAAAAATACTACTAATCAAAATTCATGAGATATGACAAGATTCAGATTTATAGTCTTTTACAACTAAATATATTTTATGTATACATATTTTATGTATACAAAATAAATATATGTAAATATATATACTAAGTACTTGTAACAAAGAACAAGAAAACTTAAAAAAAATCAATAAGCTGAGTATACAACTTCAGAAGTGACAGAACAAGCAGGAGAAACATAAAAATTGAAAAGGAACATAAAGATAAAGAAATTAATAAAATAGGGAGCAAAGATATATTAGAATAATAGAACAAATTCAGATATTAGTTCTTTGCCCAAACCAATAAAGTTGGCATACCAGATGTGAGAAAAATAGCACAAATAATATTTGGAATAAAAAAAAGAACACAACTACAGATGGAGCAGATATTACAAAGCTAATAAGATAAATTTATGAAATCTTTTAGGTGAAATAGTCCTAGAGAAGTAAAACTACCAGAACAGACTCAAAGAGACTTTTAAAAACATCTCTGATTCTTAATAATTATTAAAGAAATTAAATCTATAACATTCAATAACCAAGTAGCCACAATCGCAATTGCTGGGCTAGATATGATGCCTTTGCTACAATGAACTAACATATCTGGCACATGGTAGGCCTTTCCTGTTAATAAGGAGGATCAGATGCAGTCACCATTTACATGGGTTATGCAACAATACATGCTTGCCAGCTGTGAGTGGAGTCCAAAATAGCAAAAAGCTCTGTAGTAGGGCCTGATCTGGTAGACCCTTTGGCTCTTGAGGTTTCAATGGTATGAAAACATACCAATCGAATTTTACGGAAATATGCAATAGGAGAATCATAGCATCATCTGTCCCCTAGGTTCTGAAATAAGGCCGTGCAGTCTTCAGTAATGAACTACATGGCACTCAGTATGCACCTCCTATGATACTACTGAACTCTGGAAGAAACTGAGCATCTACCATAGGACATCTGTTACCCTGCAATAAAAAATCACCAGCATGAGCTGAGTTCTTCCCAAGCCACCAAGTCTTATGGTCTGGCAGTATTCCATAAGATCCAGGATTACACCAGAAAAGGACTCAAGGACACAAGTAAACTGTATCTGTTGGAAGCCAGAGACTTCTTCAGGCGGCTCTGCCCACTCCGGTCGCAGGCTCTTTCCATGGGGCGATTCAAGATGGCGACCTAGAGGGTGACTGCATCTCCAGTCACTCCAGAACCCAGGACTCAAGAAGGGGAGGCATTGAGAGACTTGGGCAAAAATAGAGTCACGGGGTGAGTCTCCCCCACTGGGCGAAACTTGGCCTGGGTGCCAGGCACAGATAGGGGTGGCTTATCATAGCAGGGTAGGGCAGCTAGAGTCTTCCCAAGGTAGCCTTCCACACTCTGGCGGTGGGCTCCCCCTACACGGCCAGCTGCACGGTCCAGGCCCCCAGTGAGAGCCTTTCCGCACAGAGCCAGCTCCAAGCCCTGGAACCAGTAGGGGCTAGGGGCAGCTTTCTTCGGAAGCACTGCATTATCAAGTTCCTCCAAGACTTCAGGCTACTGAAGGCTGGGAGGTAATACACTGGAAATCTACCGGGACACTATAAGCCAAAAGAGGAAGTCTGCAATATCTCAGGGTCCCACTGACATCTGACCAATATGAGAAAACAAGGGAAGAAAATATCCCAAACAAACCTAGATACTACATCAATAAAACCCAATGACAGCACAGCAGAAGAAATGTCAGAAAGGGAGTTCAGAATGTACATAATTAAAACAATCAGAGAAGCAAATGAGGAGATGAAAGAGCAAATGCAGGCATTGAAGGAGGAGATGAAAGAGCAAATGCAGGCATTAAATGATTGCACCAATCAACAGTTAAAAGACCAAATACAGGAAGCAAGAGATCATTTCAATAAAGAGTTAGAGATACTGAAAAAAAAAAAAAAACTGAAATACTTGAAATGAAGGAAACAATAAACCAAGTTAAAAACTCCATAGAAAGCATAACCAATAGGGTAGAACACCTGGAAGACAGAACCTCAGACATTGAAGAAAATATATTTAATCTTGAAAACAAAGTTGGCCAAACAGAGAAGATGGTAAGAAATCATGAACAGAATCTACAAGAATTATGGGATATCATGAAAAGGCCAAATTTGAGAATTATTGGGATTGAGGAAGGCTTAGAGAAACAAACCAAAGGAATGAACAAGCTATTCAATGAAATAATATCAGAAAATTTCCCAAATCTGAAGAATGAAATGGAAAACCAAGTACAAGAGGCTTATAGAACTCCAAATATACAAAATTACAACAGACCCACACCAAGGCACATTATTATGAAAATACCTAACATACAAAATAAAGACAGAATTTTAAAGGCCGCGAGAGAAAAGAATCAAATTACATTCAGAGGGAAACCAATAAGAATATCAGCAGACTTTTCAATCCAGATCCTAAAAGCTAGAAGGGTCTGGAACAACATATACCAAGCCCTGAAAGAAAACGGATGCCAACCAAGAATCTTATACCCAGCAAAACTTACCTTCAAATTTGACGATGAAATAAGATCCTTCCATGATAAACAAAAGCTAAAGGAATTTACAAAAAGAAAGCCAGCATTACAGAACATTCTCAGCAAAATATTCCATGAGGAAGAGATGAAAAACAACGATGCAAATCAGCAACAGGAGGCGCTAGCCTAAAGGAATAGCCAAATAAAGGAGAAACCAAATCATGTCAAAAAACAAAAATGAGTCAAATGACTGGGAATACATATCATATCACAATAATAACCCTGAATGTTAATGGCCTGAACTCATCAATCAAAAGACATAGACTGGCAGATTGGATTAAAAAGAAAAATCCAACAATATGCTGCCTCCAAGAGACTCATCTCATAGAAAGAGATACCCATAGACTAAAGGTGAAAGGATGGGGAAAAACATACCATGCACATGGACTCAGCAAAAAAGCTGGAGTATCCATCCTCATTTCAGATAATGTGGACTTCAAGCCAAAACTAGTCAGAAGGGATAAAGAAGGACATTACATGCTGCTTAAGGGAAGCATAAATCAGCAAGACATAACAATCATAAATATCTATGCCCGGAACATTGGTTCATCCATGTACATCAAACAAATCCTTCTCAATTCCAGAAATCAAATAGACCACAACACAATAATACTAGGCGATTTTAACACACCTCTCTCACCACTGGATAGATCGTCCAAACAAAAATTGAATAAAGAAACCATAGATCTCAATAACACAATCAACAATTTAGACTTAACGGACATATATAGAATATACCATCCAACACAGAATGAATACACTTTCTTCTCAGCAGCACATGGATCCTTCTCTAAAATAGACCATATTTTATGCCACAAAGCTACTGTTAGTAAATACAAGAAGATAGAGATACTACCTTGTACTCTATCAGATCATAATGGATTGAAATTAGAAATAAATGACAGAATAAAAAACAGAAACTTCTCCAATACCTGGAGACTAAATAATACACTATTATATGATGAATGGATAACAGAAGACATCAGGAGGGAAATAAAAAAATTCTTAGAAGTAAACGAGAACAAAGACACATCATATCAAAATCTCTGGGACACTATGAAAGCAGTACTTAGAGGAAGATTTATTTCATGGGGTGCATTCAAAAAAAGAAGTAGAAATCAACAAATAAATGAGTTAACACTACAGCTCAAAGCACTAGAGAAAGAGGAGCAGACCAATACCAAAAGTAGTAGAAGACAGGAAATAGTTAAAATCAGAGCCGAAATCAACGAAATCGAAACAAAAGAAACAATCGGAAAAATTAATAAAATAAATAGTTGGTTCTTTGAAAAAATAAATAAAATTGATAAACCCTTAGCCACACTAACAAAGAGAAAGAGGGAGAAAACTCAAATTACTAAAATTCGGAATGAACAAGGAAACATCACAACAGACACGACCGAAATACAAAACATAATTAGAAGCTATTTCGAAAATCTATACTCCAACAAAACAGAAAACCTTGAAGACATCAACAAATTTCTAGAGACATATGAACTACCTAAACTGAACGAGGAGGACATACACAACTTAAATAAACCAATTTCAAGCAATGAAATAGAAGAGGTCATCAAAAGCCTACCAACAAAGAAAAGTCCAGGACCAGATGGGTTCTCAGCCGAGTTCTACAAAACCTTTAAAGAAGAGCTCATTCCAATACTCCTCAAACTATTCCATGAAATAGAAGAGGAGGGAACCCTCCCAAACTCGTTCTATGAAGCCAATATCACCCTGATACCTAAACCAGACAGAGACACATCAAGGAAAGAAAATTTCAGACCAATATCCTTAATGAACATCGATGCAAAAATTCTCAACAAAATTTAGCAAATCGCATACAAATATATATTAAAAAGATAGTGCACCACGATCAAGTGGGTTTTATCCCAGGGATGCAAGGTTGGTTCAACATTCGGAAATCAATAAATGTCATTCACCATATCAACAGACTTAAAGTTAAGAATCACATGATTATTTCAATAGATGCAGAAAAAGCATTTGATAAAATACAGCATCCCTTCATGCTCAAAACACTAGAAAAAATTGGGGTAATGGGAACATTCCTAAACATTATAAAGGCCATCTACGCTAAGCCCATGGCTAATATCATTCTAAATGGTGAAAAACTGAAAGCGTTCCCCCTAAAAACTGGAACAAGGCAGGGATGCCCTCTTTCACCGCTTCTATTCAACATCGTCCTTGAGACTCTAGCCAGAGCAATCAGACAAACCAAAGAAATTAAAGGGATACGATAGGAAAAGAAGAACTCAAACTATCCCTGTTCGCTGATGACATGATTATATATTTAGAGGAACCTGGAAATTCCACCAGAAAACTTTTAGAACTCATAAGTGAATTCAGTAAAGTAGCAGGTTACAAGATCAATGCTCATAAATCCAATGCATTTTTATACATAAGTGATGAATCTTCAGAAAGAGAAATTAGGAAAACTACCCCATTCACAATAGCATCGAAGAAAATAAAATACTTGGGAATCAATCTCACAAAAGAGGTGAAAGACCTCTACAATGAGAACTACAGAACACTAAAGAAAGAAATTCAAGAAAACCTTAGAAGATGGAAAGATCTCCCATGTTCCTGGATAGGCAGAATTAATATCGTCAAAATGGCTATACTACCTAAAGTTCTATACAGATTCAATGCAATTCCAATTAAAATCCCAATGATGTACCTCGCAGAAATAGAGCAAGCAATTATGAAATTCATCTGGAAGAATAAAAAACCTAGAATAGCTAAAGCAATCCTCAGTAGCAAGAGCGAAGCAGGGGGTATTGCAATACCAGATCTTCAACTCTACTACAAAGCAATAGTAACAAAAACGGCATGGTATTGGTACCAAAATAGACAGGTAGATCAATGGTACAGAATAGAGGACATGGACACAAACCCAAATAAATACAATTTTCTCATACTAGACAAAGGTTCCAACAATATGCAATGGAGAAAAGATAGCCTCTTCAACAAATGGTGCTGGGAAAACTGGAAAACTATATGCAATAGAATGAAACTAAACCCCTATCTCTCACCCTACACAAAACTCAACTCAAAATGGATCAAGGACCTCGGAATCAGACCAGAGACCCTGCATCTTATAGAAGAAAAAGTAGGTCCAAATCTTCAACTTGTTGGCTCAGGATCAGATTTCCTTAACAGGACTCCCATAGCACAAGAAATAAAAGCAAGAATAAACAACTGGGATAGATTCAAACTAAAAAGCTTTCTGTCAGCAAAGGAAACTATCAGAAATGTGAAGAGAGAGCCTACAGAGTGGGAGAATATCTTTGCCAACCATACCTCAGATAGAGCGCTAATTTCCAGAATCTATAAAGAACTCAAAAAACTCTACACGAAGAATACAAATAATCCAATCAACAAATGGGCTAAGGAAATGAACAGACACTTCACAGAAGAAGATGTACAAGTAATCACCAGATATATGAAAAAATGTGCAACATCCCTAGTAATAAGGGAAATGCAAATCAAAACTACCCTAAGATTTCATCTCACCCCAATTAGAATGGCGATTATCAAGAATACAAGCAACAATAGGTGTTGGCGAGGATGTGGTGAAAAAGGAACACTCATACATTGCTGGTGGGGTTGCAAATTAGTGCAACCACTCTGGAAAGCAGTGTGGAGATTCCTCAGAAAGCTTGGAATGGAAACACCATTTGACCCAGCTATCCCACTCCTTGGCCTATACCCAAAGGACTTAAAAGCAGCATACTACAGAGATACAGCCACATCAATGTTCATTGCTGCTCAATTCACCATAGCCAGATTGTGGAACCAACCTAGATGTCCTTCGGTTGATGAATGGATAAAGAAACTGTGGCATATTTATACAATGGAATATTACTCCGCAATGAAGAATGATAAAATTATGGCATTTGTAGGCAAGTGGTCGAAATTGGAGAATATCATGCTAAGTGAGATAAGCCAATCTCAAAAAACTAAAGGACAAATGATCTCGCTGATAAGCGGATGAGGACATATAATGGGGGGTGGGACGGGCTAGCATTAGGTTTAGGGTTAGGTTTAGAGTTAGGCTAAGGAGAGCAGTAAGAATGAAGGAAAGAAGGACTGTGTAGAGGGAAAAGAGGGGTGGGAGGGGTGGGAGGGGTGGGAGGGGTGGGGGGGAGGGGAAAAATATAATAAACATCATTACCCTATGTAAACGTAAAAAAAATAAATAAATAAATAAATAAAATAATAATAAAAAAAAATTTATTTCACCTGTTTATTTTTTTAATGTGATTATTAGAAAATCTAAAATTAAATATGGGGCTCGCATCATAGTTCCATTGGACAGGGCTGTCTAAGAGATAACTGAACCCTGTATTCACTGTTAATCACGTCTTCATTAAATAGTGATGAATTGAAAACATTCATTGTTAACACTGCAGAAAGGGAAATAAAGATGTGCCTCAAGCTGAAAAGTCAGAACCATTATAAATGAAGTCACTTATTAGTGAATGCAAAGTGAGGGGTTGAAATCCCTAGTCTACACATTCTACAGTATCAAGAATAGTCACCGGGTAGGCAGGCAATGGGATATCTTTTCTTTGGTGGGAATGGAAAGCACTTTTGAATGCCCTGGCAATACGCAGCTATAACAAACAAAATTTGGTGATGTTACAGTAAAATTTAGATAGTTTCTGCCTTTCAAATAGGTTTGAAATAGAAGTCATCTGTTGAGATTTGGGAGGATCTGTGTGAAAGATTATGTCACTCTGCCCCAGTCATTAAATCTATATCTGAAATCCTGGAAACACCTTTGTGTATGTATTAGCTGGGGTCTATAAGAGACTCCTTTTGAAATGTGTATGCTTGTATGAGGACATAACATTGAGTTTTTTCTTTCCTTATTTGTCTATTAAGAAGTAAAATGTTTTAAAAGGCAGAAAATAAAAATACAGCTACTACTTTAAGGTGGGGTAGCAACCAAGCACAGGTGTGACATTTTTGGATAATAATATATAAATAAGCTAATTCTAAAAAACAAATTTTAACACTAAGGACCATTCCCACTGAGTACACCAAATGTCCTTACTAGCCAAATACCCACTTCTGGGTAATATTTCGCCAATTATTCAGACGCCGGGAAGCAAAGAAAGCTTCTCTTGAAGGTTCTTCATTGTGAATGCTAAGGAAACTAAAGAGCACTTTTCATTCTGTAGAGGTCAGAGATGTTGCAGAGAACGTGATGTGGAAATTGTTGCTAGCTTTGTGAAAGATAAACAGGAAATACCACCTCTGGACATGTTTAGACTTGAAACACAGGTTCAATGTCATTGAGACAGGGCCGACCCAAATGAGTTTCTCCTCTAACAGACCTTAGACCACTTTTGATTTGTGTATTTTGTTCAATATTATTCAGTTACACATCACCTAACTTCAGAATTCCCCAGGCCTCTAACTTTTCTGTCATCTTCCTGAACATCTCAGCCATTTTACTATTTACAAAACATTTTAATGTTTTGGTAGGAAGAGGCAGGAGGAGGGAGATAAATTCATTTCCATCAATGTAACTTCTTGATACAAATATTCATCATTGGCCAAATAGTCATAAAAGGAAAAGAGAGGTTTCTATATAATCTGGGAATTCTGTTGAACCATTTTGGCACATGAAAATTGGAAAGAATATGCTCATGTTTGGGCCTGCTTAAAATTCATTGTTCTTAAAAATATACATACCAAAAAAATAAAAAATCCCTCTTTCACTCATGAACTGCTCCCTTAGTCCACAGAGAACTCCTTCCCACATCTGCCCTGACCCAGCCCCTTGAGTAACACTACATGAACCTTCATTCCTCTTTCACTCAGTCATTCTCAGGTAAGCAGACTTTTTCCTGGCTCCCTCTCCACTGCTCAGGTTACCTGAGTTACACAGTATTTCCTGAACCATTCCATGGAAGTGCTTGGCTTCTCCCTCACACTCAGTAACAAACTCTCACCTCGACCCTACCACATCTGCCTCTATTACTGCAAGTGAATCAGAAATTTTAGACCATCAAAAGAAAAGGGAATTTGTGTTCACCCTATAATACCAGGTTGATTAAAGGTTCTTATGTTAAATCAAACCATTAATCCCAGGCCAGAACAGATCTGAAAGCTTACGGGGGCCTCAGGAAGAGCCTGGCCTACCAAAGGAGTTAACTAACCTCTGCTCAGAGTACGCCAGCTTACATCCAACTCTAGTCTTCATACCACCTGTGAGATAGTTAGGATCTCTAAAATCAAGATGTATGGGACTGAGGCCCACAGAGTTTCAGCACACCTGTCCAAGGTCATTTAACTACTAAATTTAGTGACAGAAGCAGGTTCAAATCCAGGTTTAGATGGTTGTAATCCAGTAAATGCTAGTCCAGTCATTTTTCAAATGGTCCTCCTCTCCACGGCCTGGTTCTATGAAGATGCTGCTCTGAGGAAAAAATGAGAGGATTCAGAAGGTTTAGAAAAACCTTTAGGAAATTTTAGCAGACTTTAGGAAAGAACAAACTCAAAATGCCAAGCCACTGGGAATTCTCTATAACCTTCTCACAACTTTAGATCCCTTTCATTTTTCTTCCTCTTAGTGGTATCTTGTTTTGTTCAGGGCACGCTACTCAAAATATACATTCAATAGTATCATTACACACTCAAGCTCTGCACCAAGGCCTAGCTAAAAAAAAAAAAAAAAAAAGATTAGCTGGTTCTTTTGGAAAAGACTGAGCTCACATTACTTTGTCAGTCCTGGTGGGAGCAGGAACATGGAACATTCCTTCTGCCTTTGTGTTTACTTATTATCAGAGGCCCCTTTGCGTACAGGGTCTCCTGGCCACTGCCAACCTCCAGACCCAAGTCTATTTTCAACACCAAATGCAAAGCATCAAAACTCATCCTGTATCGTGCTAAGTGAAATAGGCCAAGCCCAAAAAACCAAAGGCCAAATGTTTTCTCTGATGAGCACATGACAATATATAATGAGGTGGGTTATGGGGGTGGGGGTGGGAGGAGAATGAAGGAACTTTAGATGGTATAGAGGAAAATGGGGTGGGAGGAAGTGGGGGACAGAAAGAATGAAACAGACGGTATTACCCTATGTATATGTATGATTACATGAATGGTGTGAATCTACATTTTTGCACAACCGTAAAAATGAAAAGTTATACCCCCTTTGTGTACAATGAATCAAAATGCAGTCTATAAAAATAAAAAAGATTTTAATTAAAAAAAAAAAAAAAGTCATCCTGAAAAAATCAGAAAAATCCAGAAGATGAGACCTGGTACAGACCAACTGACTTGTCTCTTCAACAAGTCCATGTCACATGTTGACACAAACACACAGACACAAACACATACACAAATACACAAAGCAGAAGTGAGGAAAGGTAATTCTAGATTAAAGGAGGTTTAAGAGACACAACTAAAGGAAATTCATTATCCTTCAATGGATCCTGAACTAAACAAAGTGATTGCAAAAGACACAATGGGGACAACTGGGAAATTTGAATTTGGACCAAGTATTAGATGATGTTAAAGAATTATAGCTCATTTAATAGGAGTGATAATAGTATTGTGGCTATGCTGGAAATTGCCATTGTCTTGGAAAAATATGTAAGGGTGAGATAACAGCAGCACAAATAATAATAATGAAGCAAATATGGCAAAATGTTGACAATTGTTAAATTTAGATCATGTGTATTATGGATGTTCATTATTCTGTTCTCATTACTTTGAAGTTTTTCACAGTAAAAATAATTTTTAAAATATCTCACCCTTAATAAATAGATACAGCTAGAAAACACTGTCCCCGTCTTATAATGAATATTTACATAGGAAAACACTCAGGAAATAATACAGCAGGTGTACAAATATACAGGGTACATAAAGCAACCACTGCACAAGTTTCCACAATCCTAGACCCACAGACAATCCTCTCTGCCCTTCTGCCTAGCATCCATGAGAGGAGAGCATTGTCTTAGAGTACAAGTGCATGACTTCACACCCAAAGAAATCACACAAAGTTCTAAGCATAGTCTAACAGAGCTCCAACTTGACCATGAGGGCTCCACCCCAACTCTAGAAACTCCAAGACTCCTCTCTTGCTTTATTTCTAGGAAACCATGACAGTTTCATTGAGCCTTTAATATTATGTGCTCTATATTAAAAATGCTGGGAGATTTCACTGGATGCAAATGTTCTCCCTACATATAGGTGGTATTGGTGCTAACTCTAGCCACAGATGACATCACTTCCTACATTCAACAGGAAGTTCCCTTTTCCCTAATGATGAAGGATTTGCTCACTCCCTAATCCAATCTTCCTTGGGCCTGAGACCACACTTTTGCTAGATTGGATGAACCAGGAGTCTCTTTTTGGGCTAACAGACACATATGGGGATCTAATCCATGACCCTGTGCTTAATTACCATCTTGCTCAAACAAACTGCACTAGCTTAATCTCAGAGATCTCAATCATAATCCCACACCTGGCAGACCAGCAGGCCCAGTTCAGAAAATACCTGTGTCTGATACTGACTCAAGAGCAAAGAAAACTATGTGATTTATGAAGTGCCTTTTTGGTTCCCCAGGTTGATATTGACCACATTCACCCTTAGAATGTGCCAAATAATTTCAAGGAAAGCAAAATTTTTTTCTGTTTCAAGAAGGCTATGCTTTAAACACTCAATAGCCCAGAGTCCACAAATCACAACGTGGTGAAGATTTCTAACCTAGCAGAAGGTGAAAGACTTCCTTTTTCTAAGTTAAAAGACTGTTGTTTCAGCCCACTAATTATTAGGATAAAGTGGGGTGGAGGAATCCAGCATCTACTAAAGTCAGAACTATCTAATATTAGAGCAAGATCATATAGAGAAACCCTCAAGTGCAAACATATATGAGAGGCAATGAACAAAAAAAGGCTGGTCTCTTCTCGTGTTTACTTTTTTAATAGTAAAAAAAAAACAACTTCTACATAACATTTCTCTCTTATTAATATTATCAAAAATGTTAGGTCTCTGAAGCACCAGCACTTGATAGAAGCACTTAAGGCAAGCAGAGAGAAAGGCTAAAAAAATCAGACATTGCCCTGCCTGGTTTCACTATCAGTCCATTTGGAAGTCAAGGTTAACCTGACAGATGTTACAATGAGGTGTCCCTCCAGAGAGTGGTTGACACACTGACAGGAACAACCAGATGGGGCAATAGCAAAGCAAAAGGCAGACAAGCCAAAGTTCAAGGCAAAGTTCACAGAGTGTTCTGTGGGATGAGACCAGGTCAGATATATTTTGTTTGGCCTGCACAGTGTTTTTGCAAATATCAAATAAATTGCTGACATAAAAAGGTCGAGTTCACATACAAATCTAGTTTTCTGTTTTCTTATGGAATATCAGAAGAACTGTAAGCAGCCTTATGAGAAAAGGCTACCCCATCCTTAGGCCTCCACAGTCTCACTGCTCCCAATAGTGTTATACTAATCCTGGGATCCTGGATCACTTCTTAGTGTTCCCATCCTAGCCCATATAACAATTTGAGTATTGTCACCTCTGATTTAAAATTACTCAACTGCCAAAAGTGAGAAAGAACCAGAGGTCTGTAAGTCAGTGAGCTCCAGGAGTTATTTTTCCTCCATGTTTAGTTACAAGTAAGGGATTGTGAAGTCAGAAAGTGAAGTGAGGTGAGATATTAAAGAGCTGTCAGGACTCAAACAGCTAGGAAAATCAAGATGGCAGCAATGCAGAACTCAGCAGTAAGATGAGACCAAACCTGAAGTGAATCTGACAGTGTTTTTATGCCTTATGTCAAGAACAGTAATTGCTAATCAGACCAAGGATGATCTAAGATGAAAGTAGGTGATTGAACCCACCTGTTTCTGAAGTTAGTCAACCTCAGTACTGCAGGTCCCAGCACAAGAGAGGGAATGTGGATGGCAAGGGCAGACCTAAGTAGATGCTGTTGCTTCCATCAGACCCTGGCTAAAGGGATAGATTAGCATTATTTCCTAAATTGGAAAACTCATATACTCTATGACCCCATAATTATCCTAAGCATACAATCCAAAACAAACTCTTACACATGTCCAAAAAGAAACATATACAAGAACATTCATAGCTGCCACTATACTCAACAGTAAGAACCTAGACACAACCCAATTTCCCATCAATGGGAGTGTGAATGAACAAACAGACTGATACAACAGATTATTCAAAGAAGTCAAAATAAATGGATGACAGTAACATGCAATGATATGAATGATTCAGAGCAATAAAATACTGAATTTTAGTAACAAATCCCCCCAAATAATAAACAGTCTGATACCTTATTTTTTAGTTAAAAACAGCATAGAAACAGTTCATATATATTTATAAATATGGAGAGAAACAGTCTGCATATAGATGTAATAAACCCTATAAAAAGGAAAGCAAAGAAATATTAACAGTGTTCAGAATAATGATCAGTTCAGATAGGAAAAAGGGAGGGTGAGTGTTGATGAGGTGTAAAGGTAGATTACTGTCAAAATCTCAGAGAGTTTGTTTTGGGTGTCTGGTTCTTGGATACTTTTTATACTATTAAAAATCAAAGCTAAATTAAGCTCATTGAAAAGTGCATATCCTGAAAACGTCCTTTGGAATATATTTTGATATCAATTAATGGTCTTTCCTCAATAAAGAGTTTCTTCACAATAACTAACATGTTGAGCACTTTCAAGTTAGCTTTGAGATTCCCTACTTTTTTAGAAGATACGGCACACACATTGGTTGTTGTCCCATATAGCCAATGTTGTTAACCAACAACTACTAAAAAACAGTGGAATGGGAATAAATGGTCCCAAAACTCCCTTCGAGTCCTAAAGTCTATGGTTCTACAATTTAAAACTATGTCCTGCAGATGACTTACATACAGAGGTGGTTTTCACTCCTCAAGGACACCCACAAAGGTGCCCTTTAGGGAAAGAAAAATGGGAGCAATAAAAGACTGAGTAAATAAGAGTCCACATCAACCGCAGTAGTGTCCTTCTTATAGTTTATAAAATGAGCTTCCTCCTAAGCTTTCATTTGTTGAAAGGGTTTCATTTCTCAAAACAGACAAAAGTAGAAGATGATGGCTTAAAAATCAACACTCAAAATAATAACACATTAATGAGGAAAGTTTTCACTCTACATTTAAGGATAAAGAAAAGAATCCTCTTATGTCAGGGAGATACTTCAGGCCATATAAACATTGTTGTATTTTGGTTAATTTGCATGATTGTTATATTCTTGGACAATTGCATCAGTTGAGTATTTAAAAATGAAATATATTTTTTAAAAACCAGTCGACCCCAATTTTAAAGGAAAGTTGTTCTGAATTTTTCTGATTAAAAAGCAAATATCTTTTCCCATTTACTTTTAAGGATTTATTAATATTTTGGACATGGTACCTATAAAATAAAAGCATAACTATAACGCAGTCCGTGGAAAAGTACACATGCAAGATAATTATCGCTGAAAAGGCTAAGTTGAAAAACTAGCCCCTGCCCCCGCCTGCCAAAAAAAAAAAAGGCTTTTTAAATTATATTAAGACAATCCTTTGACAGATGCACACTGCTTACCAAGTATCCATGCGCTCTTCCTCATTTTTCAACAACCTTCTTATAGGTGGGGCCATAAGACTATTCTAGCCAATGGGCTACGAGAAGGGATGGGTATCATTTTGAGGCCCAAGAACTGAAGACCCTCCAGTCTCCTCTCCCCATGCCAGGGCAATCAGAAAGATGGGTGCTTTTGTGTAGCCCAAAATGATCTCTGAACCACTGTATGGAGAGCAGTGCCAGGGGAAATTGGCAAAGTAGCACAGGAATTTGCATGAAGCAGAAATAAATCTTTATTGAGTTAAACAACTGAGATTTCAAGGTTAATTTCTGACCTCAAACTAACCTAGTATATCATCAACAATATCTACTCTACTATGGTTTCCCATGTTTCTCCCTTTAAATAAATAGAAGATGTTGGAGACTGTAGTTAACAAACTTTTTCCCATAATGGTCCAGAAAGTAAATATTTTAGGGAGCACTGGTCATATGTTATGGTTTGGATGTGTTGTCCCCAAAAAACTCATGTGTGAGGCAATGCAAAAGTTCAGAGAAAAAACGATTGGGTTACAAGAGCCTTGACCCAATCAGTGAATTAATCACCTGATGGGATTGAGTGGTAACTGAGGCCAGGTGGGATGTGGCTGGAGGAGGTTGGGCGTTGAGGGGAGTGGCTTTGGGGCATATATTTGTATCTGGCTAGTCAAGATCTCTCTTGCTCTGCTTTCTGATCATCATGTGAGCCACTTCCCCCCACCAAACACTTCCACCATGTTGTTCTGCATCACCTGGAGCCCTAAGGAATGGAGCCTCTGTCTATGGATTGAGACCTCTGAAACCGTGAACCCCCAAATAAACTTTTCCTCCTCTACAATTGTGCTAATTAGGTCTTTTAGTCACAGCAGCAAAAAAGCTGACTTAAAACATCATCTGTCTTTGTCCTAGTGACTCAACCTGCCATGGAAGAAAGAAAGCAGTCATAGGTAGACAATACATACAGAAATGGGCAGGACTTTGTTCAATAAAACTTCATTTACAAAATCAGACAGCAAGTCAGGTCTGGCCCAAGGGCTATGGTTTGCCAAATACTGCTATAAATATTTAATACTTTCCAGGATGATCTCTGGAGATATAGTCAGGAGAAGCAAAAACTAAGGAATCCATAAAAATAATCCTTCATATTTGAAGAAGAGTCTTACAAAAAAGGGAATAAACAATTTCTACATATTCCTTCTTTCAATAAATAAATATTAATAGGCTAACTAGTTTTTCCTTGGGCATTGTATTAAGTACTGTAGACATGGCACTAGACAGGATAGATAAAATTCCTGCCTTAATAGAGCTCATTTCCAGGGGAGTTAGGAGAATTATTAAATAATTACCCTAGGGTAGTAGTATATGGAGCATACAGGGGCTAATATAGGCATCTTAGGAAAAGGATAGATTGTGCTGAAACTTAAGGGTGAGCAACAGTTATCCAGGTAACATGGGGAATCAGAGTAGGGATTCCAGGCATAGGAAAATAAATGTGCTAAGGCAAGGGGGAAAGTAACTTCAGTGCACATTTGACAAACTGGGAAAGATCAACATAAAAATGCAAAAGGGTTCAAGAAGTGATAGGAGGAAGATCACACAGGAAAGCCTGTTTCCTATAGAAGTTGAGAGACTACAGTTATTGGTACAGGCCCAACCTTCCCACCACAAATAATCACAGATCCAAAAGAACAGATACAAGAGCTGGGCATGGTGGTGCACACCTATAACCACAGCTGCTCAGGTGGCTGAGGCAGGAGGATTGTGAGTTCAAAAGACAGTCTCAGCAACTTAGCAATGCTCTAAGCAACTTAGTGAGAAATAAAATATAAAAAGGGCTGGAGATATGGCTTAGTGGGTAAGCTCCCCTGGGTTCAATCCCTGATAAAACAAACAAACAAAACACACACACACACACACAAACAGCTAACTATTTTCAGGCAAAGGGAAGGAGGCAGTGAAAGACTATAATCTCTGACCATAAAAAATCATCAGTTAATCCTGATTGCCCAGCTCTTTGCCTTGAGACCACTTTCTAACCATAGGGGAGTGAACTGGAGTCCAAGTAGACCCCAACAGTCCCACTGAGTTGAGAAGCCAGAGTTGTTAAGTGTCAAGAGTTCAACTATGCAGGAAAGGGCATCAGAGGAAGAAGTTATGCAAGGGTCCCTTGCAAGTCCAATGCTAAGGGCCAGGCTATACATTTACAGAGCAAATTACCCACATTTACAGGGCAAATTACCCAAAGCTTTCAGAGAGTGGCTGCTCTAGGGTTCAAAAGGAATACAAACACTAGGGTCTAAGCTTTGGTGGAGGATACTGGCATTCTGACTCAACTAAGGAAGAAAAATATCTCATTAACACCTCATTACTACCCTGGGCATCCAGCAGAGACACCAGAAAGTCTTCACCTTATGAACAAGGACCATATCCTGGAGAATGCCTTCAACAGAGGTGATATTATCCCCAAAAGAGTGAAAATTACTTCTAAGTGGGAAGGGGATAGTATTTTGTATCCCTCCAAAACCCACCATATACAAACAGAAATATAGTTATTTTTTGGTATTAAAATTGTGTAGGGGGTAAACAATAATTGGGGGAAAAAGTCCAGAAAGTCTCTTTGAAGGGTAATATTGAGAAAGAAAAAACAAAAAAGATTGAGAAACACTGCCCTAACACACTTAGTATTCTAGACCTATCCAAGAAAAGCCTAAAACTAAGCTTTAATAAGATTTCAGATAAAATAATTTGTAAATTAAGCCCCAGTAAATTAGAAAGGCACAATGGAAATCTCTCCATAGAACCATTCTAGCAAAGGGAAGAAAAATATTCTATCTAAATTCAAGACAGTCAGTAATACAACTTACCTTTAAAACACACACACATACCTCTTCAGAGATAGATAACAGATTTCAAGATTATTGTATCTATAATATGCATTATAGATACATTATAGACATAGGGTTTCACCTGTCCTTTCACTAAATGGCTCCAGATTTACAAGAGCCAGAGATGTCAAAGTCTTCATTCCTGATACCTATGGATAAGTTTCTTCATTCCTGATACCTATGGATAAGTTAGCTAAATAAGTACAAAGAGGCAAAGAAGAAAGTCAGGGGAAGATGTGACTGTAGAAGAAAAAAACAGAGATGCTGCATTGATGGCTTTGAGGATTAAGGAAGGAGGCATGGCCAAGGAATGTGGGCAACCATTGAAAACCAGAAAGGGCAAGGAAAGGGAATTTCCCGAGGAAATAGATTTTCCCCTAGATTCTTGAGAAAAGAAAGTCACTCATTTTTATGCCAGACTTCTAACTTGCAGAATTAAAAGATAATAAAATTAGGTTGTTGAAGCCACCTAAGTTTGCGGCATTTTTTTAAAATAAAAGCAATAGAAAGCTAATGCAATGATCTAGAACCATGCTATTCAAAATAGTTACCACAGGGCTGGGGATGTGGCTCAGTAACACACATTGCCCAACATGCTCAATCCCCAGCATGAATTTCTCTTGAACAGTAGTGGATCATTTCAGAGCCGTCCTCAATTGTTATTGGACCTATCATCTTGTACCTGGTTACTTCTGTAGCTATAAGCCTGCCTCCTTTTCTTTCCTAGATCAAAAGTAAATATATATGTTGCCAGAAGAAAATAAATAAAATACCATGGATATAACTAAATCAAATAAGTTCAGGGCCCATCATAGGAAAAGAGATACCAAGGGCTCTGTGGAAGGCACTTGACTGAACTCAAAGCCTTCTTACTTCGGTTAACTCCTACCTTTGTGCCTATTCCAGAAGGTTATGATTATAAGAAACAGAAAAATTTAATAGCAAGATCATACTGCAATCTAAAATCAGCAAAAATGTAAAAAGTCATGTAATTTAAATAATACACAATATAAATAATGAATAGTGGATAAAAAATTCAAAGTCATTTCCTCCTCTATAACTTTACTGGGTTTTATTCATAGTACTAATATAATGAAACCTGAAGATATAAGGAAGTTAGTGTCAAGGAATAAGGTCATGTTATTCAAACTTATACTACTACTTATGAATCATAACTTCCCATTTTAACATTAAGCTGTCATTTTAAATGTATGCCTTCAAATGTTTTAAAAATTAGCCTTCACTCAAATAGACAGAATTTCAAATTCAATTGATTTGAAGCCAGTACGACTCTTTTGTTGAAAATCTCCCTCCTACTTATCCCTCTCTCGCCTGGACTCTCTGCCTTACAGCCTCCACACACTCATGCCCAGCCCTCCAGAGCTAAGCCCTCCCTCTTCAACCACAGAAGGTCATATCGATGCTGGTCCTCCCCAAAGTTGACAAAATGCCGTCAATCAAGGCACTTGGGGATGGGAATTACAACAGGCAGCACAAAAGATGACAGACACAGGCTGAAAAACATACCTGGCTCCAAATAATAGAGTCATTGGTTCAAAATAAGAGACTTAAGAAAAATTCCACAGATCAAGTAGGCATAAAATTCCACAGGTCAAGAACAAACAGTAAGAGAGAGAGACAGAGAGAGAGAGAGACAGAGACAGGCAGACAGAGGGGAGGAGGAAGGGAGGAAGGGAGAGAGGGAGGGAGAAAGGGAGGGAGGGAGGGAGGAAGAGAGGAAGGAAGGAATCAAAAAACAAAGAAAGAACCACAAGAAAATGAAAAATTCAAGCAGCAAAGATCATGAATCAAAGCAGAGACCAGGCAGCAAGGACTAGATCGCTAGCTGTCAAAAAGCTTTCATATTACAACTGCGTGCCTCAGTCAAGAAAAAGAACCAATCCCCATACATATGGATAGCAGGCTGAGCTAGCAGAGACACCCAGGCAGAATAAGGAATGACAGGGAGGAGAAGGCAGCCCACTGACTTTCACACACTGGTCATATTATCATCGAAACCATTATCAAAGAAAATACAGAAACCTCATTACCAAAAGCAAAAATTATATGAGATGGGGAAATGTATTTCAGAATGGAAAATGAAAAAAAAAGGTGCTAGCTGTACAAAAACATTATTAAACCCTGAGTAAAATGATGGCTGTAATTATGAAACATGCCCCTGGGACTCTTTGGGCAAAGGAAGAGGAAATGGGATAAAGTTAAGAGAGATGGGTGGCGGACAGTCCAGAGGGAAAGGAAGTAGAGGTAAGGGCCTCCTGGTAGACCTGGGCAGGCCATGGTCCAAGCTGGTGACAAGCTCAGCTACAATAGCTTCTGGAAATAACTTCCAATAGGAAAAAATACATGCAAAGAAGCCACAGATGCAGAATTTAGATGAAACAAGACAAAAAAAATACATCATTAAATTATGATAAATGGAAGTCCTTTTGGAGAGATAGCTTGGGTAATTGACAAAAGAACCTTTTAGAGGGGTCATGGAAACAAGCATAGATCAGCCTCCTCCTCATTCAAGATTGTCTCTCTTCATGCTTCTTTATCAAGTCTTTAAAAGGTGAACTCCCCCAAGGGCCAGTCTGAATGAAGTCTCGTTTCTCCTCTGTATTCTTCTCCTAGACAATTTCATCAGCATCTTCGACTTCAACCACTGCCCAGAATGCTGTCACTCAAATAAGTATGTTCATTTCAGACTCGTCTTCGAACCCAAATATGTGTACACCCAATTTTCTACTTCTCATCTTCAAATGGATGTTTCACAAGTACTTCGAATTCAAGATTTTCAAAAATGAACAGCTGATCTTCAAGGCTATGAGTGATAACACACCCACTCAGATTAATTTCCTGTTTATAGTTCCTCAGTAGCTTCCCACTGCTCTTAAGATAAAAACTCCAAATCCTCCTAGTCCCTGAATGTCCTGCCCTCTCCTACCTCTCCAGGCCCATCTCAGTTTCCTACTCTGAAACTCCAGATACACTGATTTTATTTCACACCTGCCAATGTGCCATGTGTTGTCCAGATTGCTCTGACTGCAATATATCCTCTTTGCCCCTTTAGCTAATTTTTACTTCTTCTTCAGAGTTTAAGTCAATCCGTATTTCCTTAATGACTACTCCTGATTCCCCATGCTAAGTCAAAATTGTCAAGAATATACTTCATGGCATTACTATAATTAAATAAGAACAAACATTTATTAAGTGCATACTGTTGGACCAAATTCTCCATTATAGGTGGAGCTGGAAGACAAAAAGGTCTCTGCTCTTCTAAATCTGTGTACTCATCATGAGGGGAGATGAGCAATAAATAAATAAACAAATGATCATTTTAGACACTAATAGGTGATATGAGTACAATAAAACAGATAATGAAATAGAGTGGCTTGGTCAGGAACAGGGCAACAGGAGAGACCAAACCTTGGATAGATGGCTTGGTGTCTGCTTTTCCTGAAGGAATATAAGCTTTGAGGGGCAGGGACTTTGTCTTATGCTGTATCCCAAGTACCTGCAAAATAAGTACAAAATGAATGTTTGAGGAATAAAAGTATGAAAGACGTTTTTCTCTCTAAATAGTATTTTCTAATATGCCAAAGAATAATCTCAATGAAGACACATTTTGATATTTCAAATTATATCACCAATTCATCTTCAAAATATTTGTTGAATAGATGAAAAAAAACAAACAAAAACAAACAAACAAACAAAAAACAAATAGAAATCTACTTCTATAGGACCCTAGACATAAAAAAGGTCCTTCACGGATCAGAATCCCTTTACATAATCTATCTAAATCCTTGAGTCGTCACCTTTTAACCCTAGTATAGCCTAACAGACTATAAGGTAGCTGATCGCCTCTTTGTTTATCAAAGTGCTATTGATAATAAATGGTGGACTCTTTATCCAAGACAGATGAACCTTAATATTATTCAACAGGATTAAAGGAAATAAATAATCCACACAGCAAACTGTGTAAAATTCCATTTAAAAAATCACAATAGAAAAAAATTTGCAATAGCTAGTGCTCAACAAATAGTATTATAATCAATCAGAAGGCAACATGGAACAACTTTCTTACCTCAAAGATTTGCAATTTATTTAAAAAGAAAGAAAATATTGATTCCCAGGTCCATTCATATATTTCTTAAAATGCAAAATACTGGACTAGGTTATCTTTTAGGTTTTAAGTATTACTTTTCTCATTCACTTAGTAATTCATGCACCCAATAAGCATTTCCTGAGCACTGATTATTTGCCAGGCACCAGGTACAATATTCTGTACAGGGTTTTATAAACTGAAGAAACAAAACCTATGAAGTGGCAGTGTTTGGCAAATGACCACATTGCTTAGAAAGATGACAGCATATCTAACCAAACTGAGATTTGGCAAGGAGACACTTATTATCATCTTTGCCAAAAAAGACATATGATCAGGTCTTATTATTCATAGTAGTTATATTCTGTAAAGTTGCCACAGACACTGGATTGAGAAGACTGAATCATGGCTCCTGGGGGAAAACAGGGTTAGGTTATGTGAACCTCTGTTTGCATCATTTTTATTAGCTTATCAATACACAGTCTTGCTTTATGCATGGCTCTTTTAAAGACACCCTATTGAATATCAATTGATTCTTTGACAGTGTGCTTGGAGCCAACAACACTCGAACTCTGGATAAAGATAAGATCGTACAGTACCTAGCACAGTGCCTGACACAGGCCAGAGGTCCAGTCCAGGACTGGTAGCCACAGTCTGTCTGGCTTTAGAGTCAGTCTGAAGGAAGCCTGTCTAGTACACATACTTCCTCCGGGAGGCATGTCACAAACTTTTTGCTCTCAAAAGCACTGGATAGCCCAGAGCATGGCACAAGGGACCATTTTAAACAGTGAAATCACCCAAAATAAGCATAAAATGCAAAAAAAAAAAAAAAAAAAAAAGAACTAAATAGACACTTGTTTACAACTTGAGAAAAAGAAGGGGAAAAGGAGTGTTTTAGTCAGCTTTTGTGCCGCTATGATCAAAAGAACTGAAAAGAACAATTAGGAGGAAAAGTTTATTCTGGGGCTCACAGTTTCAGAGATTTCAGTCCATAGCCAGCCAGCTGGCTCCACTCATCAGGATCGAAGTGAAGCAGAACATCATGGAGGAAGAGTGTGTGTGTGGGGGGGGGGGGGGAGGCAGCTCAAGACATCACACCAGGAAGCAGATTCCACTAGCCAGATACAAAATATATGCCCCAAAGGCATAATTCCAAAGGCCCCCTCCTCCAGCCACACCCTACCTAGTTACCACGCAGTTAACTCCCAACAGGGGATTAATTCACTGATTGGGTTAAGGTTCTCAGAACCCAATCATTTCACCTTTGAATGTTCTTGCATTGCCTCACGCATGAGCTTTTCGGGGACACCTAATATCTAAACCATAACAAGGAGGAAGGAAATATAATTCCTGGGTTTGAAAGTCAGCTCTATCATTTACCACCTGAGTGATCTTAGAACTCCATGCTTTGGTTTACCCATCTCTGAAATGAAGATAATATTACCTGTCCTGAGTGTTTGTAGTGAATATTAAGAACCATACTACATGTAAGGTATTTGATTCAGGGCCTGACCCATAATTAGCACTATTTGTTACTTATCAAAATAAACAAACACGAAACAATGGGACATTATCTTAAACTGTCAGTAAAAATACAGGACAAGAACAGAATGAGTATTCAATAGTATTCATTCACCTTTCTCACTCTTCTCCCTTTCCCCTCCCATCACTTTTCTTCCTCATTTCCATTGCTTTTTTTTTTTTTTCTTGCCTATGCCTCAGACCAATGAGAGGCCCACCCAGAAGAATGTGGTAAACCAAAGGTAGAGCATGCTCTAGGGGAAAGCTGCTCTCAGATGGTACTTCAAGTGAAGGTTGGACAACTTCTGGAATGATCCCATCTCCCTGCTGTACTCCCATCAGCTGCTGCCAAGGAAAAATGGACCACCTGTGGGCAGCAGAAGCCTTCCTATTAACCCCAAAGTTCTACAGAACTGCCTTCTCCACAGCAGTCAGAAACAGAACATTTCCCATCACCAGCACAACTTCAGTTTTTAGTGGGTTGCCAAAGGAGACAGGCTCCAGACAAAGTAAGAGAGAGATTGGGAGGCAGATGAGAAACTGGCAATGCCAAAGCTGGGACCTTCTCAAAGCAAGCCTCCCACATGCATGTCCAAGCTTGAGAATATGGAGAGGAGGTTAGGGTCAGAGTCAGTGAGTGCAAGAGACAGGACACAATGGCTATTGTGCAAACATAAGTTCCTTCAGTTGGGGATAAAGAAAGGGTCAGGAGCAAAGACATTAAAGCCAGTCTAGAGTGGCAGAGATTTAGCTGGCAAGATGAAAATCCCCTCCTGCCAAACTCGGCAGGTCCAGGGTTGCCAAGGAACACACTCACATGGCCCAGAGCATGTTATTCAGACCATCTTTCCAGTGAAATGTGGGTGGCACATTTTGGGGTTGGCAGAAGCCTGCCTCAGATCTCTCTGGAGCTTCCTCATCTTTCTGATCCAAGACAAGAAGCCCTTTCTCATAGTTTTCATAGTAATAGCTTTCAGTTAGTTACATTTGAGCTTCCCAAGTAAGCAGAAAAAAATGCTTTCTCAATGTATAGACTTCATTGGAAAACAGTTTGGGAAAACGTCAAACACTTCCTGCACTTGACTCATCTAACCACTGCAAACTACACTTGATAGCTACATCGACCATTGGTCTTTGATTTACCACATCTGTCTCCAGCTGCAATAATTATCACCATGCCCTTTCGAGGATCTATGCTACAAGCATCACACTAGATATCTCCTGGAATTTATTTCACCTAATCTTCCCCCGAATCCCTGAAAAGTTGATGTTATGACCCATCTTCATTCCATACTTAAAGAAACAGTGGAACAAAATTTGCCAAAAATCATGTGGAAGTAAGTGACTGAGCAAGAATTCAAACCAAATCAGTCTGACTTTGATGTCTGTATTAGTTCTACTATATTGCATATAACCAGGTTATTGTAGAGCCTGCACTCAGTGAAATCCAAATAATCCCTGCAGCCAGCTGTGTAATAACACCTGGACAGATTGTACAACTTTTCAATCGCTTTCTGTTATTAGAAGACTTATTCCAGTATTTAATAGGAGTTCAAATTCCAGTTTATATCTAGTTAAAAGTTCTTCTCCTTTCCTTTCCCTGGAGCCAGCCAGGCTTCAGTTCATGGCTTGGAGGGAGCAGTGAGCAGGGTCTGCTCTTCTCTCCCCACACACTGTGTGCACACTGTACCTCGCTCGCCTCATCTCCCAGGCTTTGAGAGCACCCAGGTCTTACAACAGGGAGGGCGGAATCTGAGAGGTGCGGGGGTTGATGCATGCAACCAGCTGCTTGGGACAGGTGGGTGGTTGGGATTTCTACTCCATATAGGTCTGGTTCTCTGATGCTGCTGGCCTTCACTTATTTGGTGGTTTCTCCTCAGAAGGTGCATGTGGTTCACCTGGAGATATGTTCTGCATCACTCTCACTCCATCCATGACAAGAATGCCTCCAGTCTTCTGCTGGTTTTATCTCAGATCAGGAGCCACAGCTGCTCTCTTCTGACATCCTACAACTACTCTGTTGGCGTGTGGCAAGACTTACATGCGCAATGCAGGGAAATGAGGTGTTCCCAGTTCTTTGGATGCTATAGTTGACTTGTTCAGACTCTCATAGGTTCTCCTGAACTTCAGGAATTAGGAAAGGCTGACAGATATTTTTTGAGTGTGCAAGAACCCAAAGAATTTTGTTTCCTCTTCCCCTAGAAGAAATTGCTAGTGTATTCACTTTACCCAAGAAGTGTATTAACAATAAATAACTAACTAAATAAATAAATAACTCTGGAAAAAGGACTAATACAGTCATGCCTCATTTAACAATAGGGATGTGTCCTGAGAAATATGTCATTAAGTGATTTTGTCATTGTGTGAACATCATAGAGTGTACTTACACAGCCTGTGATGTGTACACAGCCTACAACACTCCCAGGCTGTGTGGTATACATATGGCAGAGTCTATTGCTGCTAGATGCATGATGAACACAACAACATAAAATTAAATCAAGCACAAGGGATAACAATGCAATCAAGAAACGCAGTAAACACAAGACATACGAGGCTGCTGCCAATGTAACACTGCATACCTCTTCACAGTAAGTTTATTTAAACAATTAGAATGAGTATACTCTAAAATACTGATTAAAAAGTATAGAACAGTAAATACATATACCAGTAGCATAGTTGTTTATTATCATTGTCACGTATTAGGTGCTGTACATAACTTATGTGTTATACTTTTCCTTGACTGACAGCACAGTAGGTTTATTCACACCAACATCACCACACACACAGGATAATGCATTGCTCTACAACATAATGACAGCTACGATGTCAGTAGGCAATAGGAATTTTTAGCACCATTATAATCTTACAGGGCCACTGTCATATCTGCAGTCCATCATTGACAAAAACATCATTATTCAGCACATGACAGTAATTATACTGAATTCACTATAACTAAGACTGAAACAAATACAGTGATTATGATTACAGAATAGAATGAGTATGTGAGAAGCCCTAACATGTAGTGATGCATAATTAACAAAAGTGAGAACAGGGGGGTGAAAAAGTGGTTGGTAGTATCATTGTGTGATTTCCTCACCTCACTGAGGCAGGGGTGGCAGACACCTTTGGGGACCTACACAAATCCATCCTTCCTGTTTCTCTTGTCAGAGGTAGGAAGAGGTTCTCCCCAGCTCTAGGAAATGCTCTGTGGTTAGTGTCAACAAGTCTTGGTAAATCGATGACCCTTGATATTAATTCATTTTAGCATGAACATGTGATTCAATTTCAGCCAATGAGACATAAGAAAACATTCCTTTCTCTGCTTTTAGGAAGAAACACGAGAAATGCACTTTTCCTGTTTCTTGCCGCAGTTATGCAACCAAAAGAGACAACCATGAAGTAAGAGTCTACATGCTGAGAATGGCAAAGTGGAAAAAAATGGAAATTTAAAAAGCCTTTTTGTATGGTTTCTTTTATCTGACTCATGTATCTTTTCACATTGTCAACAGATATGCACTTGATGTTTGCTCTTCCAAAGAGGATGTCCTGTTTGTGGGTATTCTTGTTTTGTTCCAGGGATAGGCAGGCTATGTTTAGCCTTAAGGGTATCGATATTTCAATTTTCAGTGTGATTATGATCTGGAGAAGAAAAAAAATTAACAGCACTGGTTCTTTTTTAAAAGCTCCTTAAATCATTTTTGTTCTTAAGCAAATCTTGCCAAACATCAAAAGGTATTTCTCTTCCTTTACATCCAAAGATAAACTGTTTTTCAAAGGCATTTCTTATTTTTACCAAAAACAAGATGAATGAGATTCCCAAAGTTTTGTAGTATGTAGCTATATCAGGGTACGAACGGAATATGTCTCCTTCAAACAAAAGGAAGATTTTGTTCACGTGCTGTTTGAATCTCGATCCTGTTTAGAGCCACTGTGCCAAGTTGCAACCTGCATGCATGCACCTGGAATGAAGGTGCTGGCAGACCTTTATCTAGAGAGCGGGAATATCGTGCAGCCATTCTTAGCCAGGTGTGCTGGGTCCTTCTCATTATTTTAAAGTCTCCATAAGCATTTCTTAAGGAAACCTGTGCACTCAGTACTATTTCAGGGTAATATGGAAGTTTGCTTAGGTCATGAAGTCCTACACATTAGAGACTACCAAACTTTTCTCTTCTGCTTGTAGATCTAATGAGATGTAAATTTATTAAAGAAACCCACAAGATTGCTTTAAAGCACAACATTATTGAGAAGAAAAAGATCATGTATTTCAGCCATTTCTACCTCTCATACTTCCTTCTCCTTCAGAACCTTTCTGTTTCCAACTGGTTTTTCCAACAGGAGGAATCCAAGCTGTAATACCAGTCTTATATATTTTGCCAATGTTGAAAGATTTAACATACCAGGACAATGATTGACATTTTGCATTACCTACTGAAATAGATCCCCTATTGTCCATTTTCATTGCTTCTAGTAGAAAAATGACTTTTGGAAGACCAAGTTTTAATTACAACGCAATATCCACCACTCTTACAACTCCACCATCTTACAAGCAATAGGAAAATCTTGTTAGTGGTTATTTGTTTTTGTTTTGTCTCCATTTTTAACCACCATTTTCCCCTGTTGCAACTCTAGCTTTAGCATTTTATTGGAACTGCATCCATATGTTATTTAAGTCACTTCCTAACTAGCCAAGCACCACAAAACTCAAACCAGTTACCTGGTCAGATGGTGTTGCTCCTTCACTCACAGCACTCAGAATGGTCCCAACTCACCAGGAGTAAGTCCTTGCTCATCTCTAGCATCCCCTCCTTCTGCTCAGCCAATCTGGCCTCATTGTTGAGTTGTAATATTCCCACCTCAATCCTAGAACTTGCCGTTTCCTCTGCTTGAAAAAATCTTACCCAGAGGGAACATAGTACCTTCCAGTCTTTGTTCGAAATCCTCTTTTCAGGCAACTTTTCCTTGACTTGCCTATTTAAAATCACAAAGACCTCACCCCCACTGCGCAACCCTAGATATCCTTTTCCTCCACCTGTACTTTATTTTTCTGCATAGGACATGTCACAGGGGCCGGGGTTGTGACTCGGTGATAGAACACTTGCCTAGCATCATGAGGCACTGGGTTTGATTCTCAGCACCACATAAAATAAAGGTAAAAAAATAAAATAAAATAAAGGTAGAACATGTCACTTCCAAACAGACTACACAGGTTGGGCATCTCTAATCTGAAAATCAAAAATACTCCAAAACACAAAACTTTGTGAGCACTGACATGATGTACAAGTGGAATTCCACACCATAAAACTTCAATTTGAGCATAAAATTATATAAAATATTGTTTCAGTCAGCTTTTTTGCCCTGTGACTAAAAGATCTGACCAGTACAATTGTAGAAGAAGAAAAGTTTATTTGGAGGCTCACAGTTTCAGAGGTCTTAGTCCACAGAATGCTGGCTCCATTCCTCAGGGCTTGAGAAGAGGTAGAACCTCATGGTGGAAGAGTATGGCAGGAGAGAAGCAGCTCACATGATCAGGAAACAGAGAGAGAAAAACTCCACACTCCAGATACAAAATATATACCCCAAAGCCACACCCCAAATGAACCACTTCCTCCAGCCACACCCCACCTGCCTCCAGTTACCACTCAATTAACCCCATCAGGGATTAATTCACTGATTAGGCTAAGCTATAACCCAATTATTTCTCCTCCAAACCTAGCATTGTCTTACACATGAGTTTTGGAGGAACATCTCACATCCAAACCATAACAAATACTATATAACATTATTTTTAGGCTATGTACATAAGATGTCTATGAAACATAAATGAGTTTATGTGTTTAGACTTGGGTTCCATCCCCAAGATATCTCATTATATATATGCAAATACTCCAAAATCCAAAAAGAAATCTGAAATCCAAAACATTTCTTGCCCCAAGCTTTTCAGATAAGGGATACTCAACCTTTTTAAAATTAACTTGAATGCTTAGTTCATTGTCTGTATTTCTAATCTAGAATGGAAACACCACGAAAGGGACTTTTTTTTTTTTTTTTCTTCAGGTGCTCTGTTCATTGCTGTATCCTCAGTACCTAACACAGTCAGGTACACAATAGGTGCCAGGGTATCTTCACAAATACAGACGAATCCTGCACTACACAGCCCCAGAGGATACCATGTACACAGCCTGGGAGTGGTACAATAGTAGAGCCCTATCAAGGCACAAAGTATTTACTAACCACCTGCTTTGGGATCTGTAAAATAGGAGCTTTCACAAATGACCTAAGAAGTCCATGAAACCTTACTTTTGCCTCCTTTTTGCTTTTATAGTTTCATTTTTATCACATAATATGCTGGAATTGGACATTGCAAAGCAAGACATTTATCTGATTTTATAAAATCAGAAATTCTCAAATCTGGTTCACCTAAATCTGTACGAATCTTCTAAACGATGAGATCTGATAGGATCTATTTTTCTGCCAGCTCCCTGAAAACCATATTAGTGAACTATCACTCCAGTTAAACGCTTTTCTTATTTTTCCCAAATTTCCCATTTTTCCTCAAATTCAAATAAATGTGAAAATAGATTTTCCAAGAGATTCCACAGACAAATTAACTGATAATTAGGGAAGAATCTAAATTGCTAAATCTTTCTATATAAGTACAAACCAAGGAAAAGTTGGCAAGCATTTTCTTATTCTTTTTCTTTTCTCCAATTGTTTGAAAATGAATTTCAGATTCTTCATTCATTCCGAGCACTAGATTTACTTGGAAGACCATTCTTTTAAATGCAGTGCATTACAACAAACCTCAGATTGATAGGTTCCTTGTTGCAGCTGCCAAACCTTAGCTAGGCCATTTGTTTTTCTTTTGTTTTGCATAATTCACATGGATTTGACAATACAATGGCTGGTACTGTAGTGAAGCTACATATCCTGAGAAAGAATATTCTTCTTGGCAAGTTAAGAGCTGAATAGGATTACAAATACCACTTTACACTATAACTTTTACAATTTACAGTGGAACATTAGAACTACTGAAAGAGGAGAGTTATGTCCACCCTTGCACATGCTTTACACATACTCACACACACACATTTTTGTATGCATTCCAAATCTTACGTCTCTATAATTGTACAGAATAGTTCCAGTGACCATAATGCTGACTGCAAAGCAGGAATTTAGAATAAATATTTTTAGATCAGTGCTCACTGGTTGACAAAAAGATTTAAGATGATCAACCACAGGGAAAGAAACCACACTAAATCATTCTGCTTTTTTCTTACAGGTTTTTTGGGTCTTTTGCTTTCTTTTGTTTTGTTTCGTTTTGCAGTGCTGGGGATCAAACCTAGCACTTTATGCATGCTAGGCAGGCACTCTGCCACTGAACTACATCCCCAGCCTCATTACAAAATCCTTTCCCAAGTTACTGCCAACTCCCCTGATATAGCATCTTACAAAACTATAGTACACCATCAGAACCAGAATACTGCTTCTGAGACAGGCAGGATACAGAACATTCCATCAGCACCAGGATGTACTGATGCTGTACTCTTTTATAACTAGGCTCACCCTTTTCCCCACCCCCACCCATCCACTCCTGAACTCCTGGCAACCACTATTCTCTTCCCCATTTCTATAATTTTGTCATTTCAAGAACATTATATAAATAGAATAATACAGATTACCTATTTTTTTTTAATTCAGAATTTCCTGGAAATTCATCAAGGTCATTGCTTATATTAATAATATGTTCTTTATTATTGCTGAGTGATATTCCACAGGACAGATATGTGACAGAAGTTTTTAACCATTCACCCACTGAGAGATATGGGTGTTGTTTCCAGTTTGGGGCTATTACATATAAAGCTGCCACGAACATTAAGTTATAAGTTTTTGTACAAACATAAGTCTTTCCAGGAATGAATGCCCAGGAGTACAAGTGTTGCACAGTAATTACAGATTTAGTTTTGTAAAGAAACTGCCAAACTCTTTCCAGAGTGGCTGTGTGATTTATGTATGAGAGATCCAGATTCTCCACAACCTTACCAGCATTAGCATGATCCACTATTCTTTATCTTAGACATTATGATAGGTATGCAGTGATACCTGAACTTTCCAGATACTTATTTCCTATCTGCATATCCTCCTCAGGAAAGTGTTTCTTCTTGTCTTTTGCCCATGTTTTAATTGGATGACACGCTTCCTAATTTCTGAGTTTTGAGATTTTTTATCCTAGACACCTAATCCTGTGTCAGATAAATGGTTGGCAAATTTGTACTCATAATCTGCATCTTGTCTTTTCATCTTCATAGCTCTTCATAGATCTTCCACAGAGCAAAAGGTTATCATTTTGAGTACTGCAATTTATTATTCTTTTCTTTTATGAATCACGCTCTGAGGTCAAGTCTAAGAAATTTTTGCCTAACCCTAGATCCTGAATATTTTCTCCTATGTTTTTTCCTACAAGCTTTATAGTTTTACATTTTATATATAAGTTCATGATCTATTTTGAGTTAATTTTTTATATAAGGTCTGAGACTTATGTCAAGGATCATATTTTGCTGATAAGCTTCAATGCTTTTCTTTCCTTCATTGTGTTGCTTTTGAATCTTTGTAAGCAATTACTGGGGCACATTTATGTGAATGTACTTCTGCATTCTGTGTTCAGCTCTATTGATACCTGTGTCCATCTTGTTACCAGTACCACACAATCTACTGTACCTGTATAATAATGTTTGAAAAGAGTAGACTAATTCTGCCCATTTTATTATGATCTTGGAGGAAAACACTGAGCTTTTTATCATTAAACAAAATGTTAAGTTTCTTATAGACACTCTTTAGCAAAGAAGTTTCCCTCATTCCTATCTTGCTGAGAATTTTAAGCAAGAACATGTGCTGGATTTTGTCAAATACCTGCTATGTACCCATTGATAAGATCATGTGATTTTTTTCTTTTGCCTTTTGATATGATGGATTACATTGACTGATTTTTAAATATTGAATCAGCCTGGCATCCCAGAAATAAACTTCCTTTAGTCATGGTGTATAGTTCTTTTTCTATATCACCGCATTCTATTTGCTAATATGTCTTTCAAGATTTTTGTGTCTCTAAATTCATGAGGAATACTGGTCTCTAGTCTTATTTATTTTTTATTGCTTTTGCTAACTGGTATCCTAGTAATACTACCTTCATGAAGTGAATTTGGTAATGTTTCCCCTTCTTATGTTTTTCAGATTAAAGTGTATCAAATTGGTATTAATTTCTCTGTAAACATTTCGTAGACTTCTTCATTGAAACCATCTGGGGTTAGAGTTTTTTCTTGGGAATTTTAAAATTCTAAATATAGTTTCTTTAATAGTTACAGGGCTATGAATATTATTTATTTCACATTAAGTGAATTGTGGTAGTTTGTGCTTTTCAAGGAATTGGTCCATTTCACTTACGTTGTCAAATTCACGTATATAGAACTGTTTATAATATTCTCTTATTAGCCTTTTGTTGGTGGCATTGACATCTACCAAATCCTTGCTAATTTTCTGCCTCATTTTTCAAGCTATAATTGCAAGATACTGAAGTCTCCAAGTATAACTTAAGATTTTTCCTTTTCTTCTTTCATTTATAGTCATTTTCTTCTTCCTATTCTATCAATTTGTTTCTATCAGTATGTGTGTTTTCTCTTTCTTTGTCAGTCTTACTAGATAATTGTCAATTTCATTGATCTTTTCAAATAATCACCTATTCCATTGATTTTATTGTTTTACTTTTTTGAATTCCATTGAATATTGACTTTTGTTATTTCCTTCCTTCTGCTTCCTTTGATTTTGATTTTGTTTTCCTAAGTTCTTGAGATGGGTGGTTAAAGTAATATTAGACCTGTCCTTTTTTCTAATGTATGCATGTACTACTATAAATCTCCCTCTTGGTACTGCTTTGGCTGTGTCCCATAAATTTTAACATTTGTAATTTCATTTTTATTCATTAAGTGTGGTTTTTACTTCACTTTAGATATCCTCTTTGATCCATGAATTATTTGGAAGTGTGTTGTTTAATTTCTAAATGTTTATACATTTTCCTGCTATCTTCCTGTAGTGACTTTTACTTGGTCCACTGTGGTCAGAAAACACACTCTCCATGAATTCTATTCTTTTAAATTTGCTGAGGTGTGTTTTATGGTTCAGGGATATGGTCTAACATAGTATAATGTTTCATGGACATTTTGAATTCCACTGTTGTTGGGTGGAATGCTCTATAAATATCCATTATAAACTTTTGGTGGTTGGTGATGTTGAGTTTTACTACATCCCTGTTAAGTTTCTGCCTCACTCTTCATGCAATAGTTGAAAGAGAAAGAGAGAGAGAGATACTGAAGTCTTCAAATATAATTTTAGATTTTTTTTCTTCTGTCATTCTGTCAGTTTTTGCTTCCATATAACTGTGTTGTCGATGTTGTGGTTCTGGTTTGGTTTGGTTTGGTTTGTTTTTTGTTACCTACACATGTAGACCTGTTTTGTCCTCTTGGTGGACTAAATCTCATATTTAGTGAAATGTCTCTGGTAATTTTCTCTGACCTGAAATCTACTTTATCAGATATTAATATAGCTACTCTGGCTTTCCTTTGATTAATCTTGGCATAATATAGTTGATTTTCACTATTTGTGCATTCTGTATTTGCTAATTCACCTTATTCTAAATTTTATTTGTAATACCAAAATCAATATTCAGAGTGCTCTTTCAGTCATTTGTGAACAACAAGAGTAGCAGAAACCTTGAGTCACCCCCCACACACACATTCCCAGTCAAGGTCAAATAAAACGATGCTGTGGCTTCTTATTTTTGTTCTTAAGCTATAAACAAGTGTCCTTTTCACAGTTTATTTTATGCCAAATTTTTAATAATTTTGTGCTTTAACTTGGTGATTCCACTGTTCAAAATAGTAATGAAGTACCGACTATTGTTCCTATGAACATGATGGCTATGATGTGATTTATAGAGAAAACACTGTATATGTTAGACAAGGTTTGTTCAGACATGAGTCATACTGCTACTGGTCAAGAGTTCAAACCTAATGAATCAACAATACATACTCAATAAGACATCTTTAAACAGAAACATACACAAAACATGTTATTTACTCACCAGTCAGCAAAAATGAGAACGAAAACTCCTAACTCTGTAACACCTGTGAACCTAACCATGCATATTCCCCAGGTGCAGCAGTTCAGTATTTGCTAACTCAGCATTCAGGTCAATTTTAAACAATCTGTAGTTACCTCAAATAACAAAAATTCACTTTAACTTTTTTCATCATTTTATTTTCAATCTGCCTATATTGTAGATGAAGTGACTTTCTTATACACAGCATAGAGTTGGGACACGTCTTCTTTTTTCAATTCTCTCTGCCAATCTCTATTTTTCAATTGGTGTGTTTGCACCATTAATCTTTAACGTAATTATTTATATATTGGAACTTGTCTCCCTGCTTATTTTGTTTTCTATTTTTCCTTTCTCTATTTTGTTTCTCTGGGTTTTTTCCTTACTTTCCTAAACTTGAAAATTTTACAGAATTCCACTTTGTTTTATCTGTAGCATTTTTCAACATGATTCTTTACATAGCATTTTTAGTGCCTGTTTTAAGTATTTATGTATAAATAAAATAGTCTGCTAGTGTCATAATTTTAGTGGAAGATAGAAAACATTTGAGTAGAAGATAGAAAATTTACTTGCTATTATATCCCATTACCCTTTCATATTTATAATATAATCTTAACTATTTTCACTAAATACATTTAGAATTACATTAGACAGCGTTAATAATTCTCACCTCACCTGTCAAACACAATTAAGAAAGTTCAAGAGGAAAAACCCATTGGATTTACCATCGTATTTGCTCACCGTACTCTTTCCTTCTTAACACTCCAAACTTCCTTCTTTTATCATTTAATTTCTGTTTAAGGAATTTATAGCACTTAGTCATTCATTTCACCATGAGATTTTCTAGCTCTCGTTATAACAATTTTTAATTGAAATCTCGTTATAACAATTTTTAATTGAAATCCATACATTTTTATACTATGTTATAAGACTCCAAACCTTCTATTTTAGTTAGTTTTCCCTGATACCACCACTGTACGGCAAGAGGACAGTGCCTCAATAGGGCCAGGTAGATGCAGAAGTTCAGGTTCCCCACTTTGTTTGACACTGGAGGAAAAAGAGGTCTCCTCACTGATTCTAAGTGAAGGAATTCCAACCCTCTGTGTGGTCTCCAGTGACACTATGGTGGGATGGCCTCATTACTCCTGGGCAATGGTTAAAGTCCTGACTCTCCACAAGAGCCTATTTGACACCATAGCAGCCAGTAAGGGAAGAGTGCATTGTTGCTACTTACACCATGAGTCCAAGCGTCCAGCATAATCCCTACTGACACCACAGATGGGAATGTGGAGGGGCATAAAATCCCTATTTGATCTTCTCTGACACCACCATTCACGAGTGCTAGGATATCTCACACAGTCATGGTTGGGAAGATATCTAAGGTACCTGCTCCATCTTCGGTAGCATTGCTAAGGGCGGCAACAGTGTTTTTCTGTGATGCTGGGCTGGAGTAGAGCGCTTGCCTTTTAAAAGTTTTCTGTCTGGCTAGATTATCCCTTTCCTGGTCCTCTAGCAATGGAGATCAAGCATTCATTGGGGTTTTTCTTTCCCTTTTTTTCCCTTATCTCTAAATCCTTTGATATTTCCAAGTTGCCAACTTGTTCAGCTGTAAGTCCAAGACACACAAAGTGAAAAGAAAACCCAGAAAACACACTAACATGTCATTCTTTTGGTCCCAAGGTCCCTAGAGGGTCTGCTGCCTTCTTTTCACTTTTCAGAGTCTTTGTATATTTGTTTTGTATACATAATGTCAAGGTTTTTAGTTTTACCTGTGGGATAAACAGGAAAAACTAAATATACTCCTATCTTCCTGGAAATGAAAACATTCCAATGTGCTAATTTTTAACAACACCCTGTGAAAAATACAAAATTTTCTCATAGCAAACATGAGTGTCAATGCTTCCTTTCAGCGTGCTTCATTTTTTTTCCTATATATTAACTTCTCTGTAACTCCTTTCCTGAAATATCTGAGTCAGAATGAACTACTCCTTTCTTCAAATGTCCATAAGCATCTATTCCGCTTTTCTGTAAAGTTTTATAATGGTGTTAGTCAACTTTTTGTTTCTGTGGCCGAAATGAAATGTCTGACATGAACAACTTAAAGATGGAAAGACTTATTTTTGGCTCATGGTTTTAGAGGTTTCAGTCCGTGGTTAGATGGCTCCATTGCTTTGGGTCTGGGGTGAGACAGAAGAATATGGCAGAAGGGAATGAAAGAGGAAAATTTCTCAGCTCATGGCAGCTGGGAAGCAGAGAGAGAAGAGGGGGCAAGGAACAAGAAACACCCTCCCAGTGCACACCCCTGGTGACTTTTCCTCCAAACATGCTCTACCACCTACATATTCCACCTCCCAGCAGTCTATTCAGCTACCAATGCATTAATCCATGAATGAGGATAGACACCTCATAAGGTTCCCCATCACTTCCCAAAAGTTCCTCCTCTGGACACAGCTGCACTGGGGACCAAGCCTTCAACACAAGTCTTTAAGGGATACTTCATATCCAAACCATAATAATCATCATCAGTGGTATCACTGTTGGTCATGTAAGTAAAATCAATCAAAGATGAGAACCATGTCAGATTCATGTTTGGATCTTATTTATTTATTTATTTATTACCAGGAGTTGAACCCAGGGGTACTTAACCACTGAGCCACATCCCCAGCCCTTTTTTAATTTTTTTTTTTCTTTTTGAGACAGGATCTCACTGGGTCACTGGGTTGCTTACAGTCTTGCTAAATTTATGAGAGGGACTTTAATTTTTTGATCCTCCTGCCTCAGCCACCATGCCCAGTTATCAGATTGGATATGTTTGGATTTTACATATCTAGATGGTTAACAGCAAACATTTATTACAGTACCTAACACAGTACAGGACAAATAGTATATACTCATTAAATATTTGCTGATTGAATAAAGTAAACAAATGAATATTTATTCGGCACTTTCCCATATGTTCTAGAACTTAATAAGGATTTGCTTAATTGAACTAATTGTTTCAGCATCTGTCAGTCCAATCAATTCAAAATTATTTCTGCCCATAGGGAAAAGGGAAGCTCACGATGTATATTCAAAGTGTAATTACTACGGGTTAGTAGTTTTTCCAATTAATAATTAATCAATTACCAACTCTTCATTTAAAACTATATCTCCTGAACCTTCCATAATACAAAAGAAGTGACAGTAAAGATCCCCACCCTCAGAAGCATAAAACATTACAGAGACAATAATTAAAGAGTAAATAATCAGTAGTATAATTGAAATAGAAATAAAAAAAAAAGAACATGGTGCGATTTCCCTGTTATTGAATCTGTAATTGTCCCCATTATTTAGGCTCGAAAGTACAAAATCCCCTGTTCATTTCCCCACAAAATCCATCAGTCACTAAATCTCATCTTTCTCTTCTACTGACATCTCTTTTTTCAGTCCCTACCTATTAAATTTTACCACTTCAATTCAGGTTTTCTTGATTTCCTTCACTAAGGAACAGTATAATACATAACTTACCTCGGTTACCACCTTCTCTATGAAGTTCTTCATCTGCCCTGACCAAATCAATGTCCTTGCCCTGCTTTTGCCTTGGTCTGCTCCCTTGTCTTCTCCTCTCACTTCCTGTCATTCTTCACCCTCATTTTCCTACAACTGCCTTGGCTCTATTCATGGAAGATCCTTTCCAGGATGCTTTTCCTGACCTGCCCTCTCTTCACAGGTTGTTTGAATGTCCTCTTCTATGACTTCCTAGCACCCTCTGCTTACCTCTTCCAAAGTACCTCATAATCTGAATTTTAATTACTCAGTTAAGTCACCAGGCTAAACCTTCCAAAAGGGACAGCTTGCTGTCCTTTGGATCATCTGCCCAGTTTTTGAGATTTCAAAGTGAGCTTGGTCTCCTAGGTCACTGTCACCCCATCTTTCAGCACATGAATGGAACAGAGCAGCAGTCAGATCCATGCTGGCTTAGTGAAGAGCCCCCACCTCCAGTCTGTCTGAACATTTATCCACCCAAATTACTATTTCAGATTAATCTTAGCTCACAACCTTACTTGGTGGTTAATGATTCCAACAATGTTCTTTCTCACTAGCATCTTAGAATGCCTTTGCCTTTCTTCCTCACCTCCTTTTCCATTCCTCAAAACTAATTTTGGATTGTCTCTGTGCATGCTTCAGGGAGCACAATACTACCATCAACATTCACATAACCAAATATCTCCACAAGAAACTAGGGCTGTCTGACCTCAGCTGTATCCTCTGCATTGCTGGGCAACCTTATATTTATCTTCAGTTGACCCCTATCAAGTTCCCCACGCAGCTGCCACAAAATTTTTCCACTCTCCTTAAGCCCCAAATTCCGCCCCTACTCCCCTTCATGATCAGTGAAAGCGCTCTTCTTCCACATAACTCTGGGGACAATTTTAAGACCATGAGATGCTTTGTATTTCATCTTCCCTCAAAACTTTTCTATCCCTTTATCTATCCTGAGTTTCTCAGCTCCTGTAAAGATAAAAGAACAGCTGACTATCCTTCCCCAAACTAAATCCTCCATCCATACTGCAACTATTTAATTCCTCTCCCTGTTCTTTCCTCCTTTCCTTCACCATACAAGAATGTTTAAACCTTTTTAGTCCAAAAAGCTATTAATATCTCATTACTAGCTAATATTTGTTGAGCATTTACAATGGGGCAAGTACCGTTACAGGTGCTTCACAGAAATCGTTTTATTTGATATTGATAATCTTTGTTCTTCTTGATATTATACAATCTATTTTATAGATTAGGAAGCTGAGGCCAATGGATCTGGGAAATTTGCTCAAGGACAGAGTTTTCTTTTTATACAAGTTTTCTAAAAAAAAATTGAAAATTCTTTGATCATTCTTTGTTTTTTCTCTTGTCCTCTGTGATTCTATAGCATATATCCAAATATTTCATTGCTGTCTCAATCAAAGGATAAGGACACACAAACACATATACAACACTACTATTAATTCCTGTTCTATAAATGCTTGTTGATAAAAAGGAATCCAGTCCTTAGAAAAAGTATATTAAAAAAAATAATAATAACAGCACTACCCTTCTCCCTTTTCCTAAGCTGCAACCACTTGCTAAAAATTTTCAAGCACAACCGGTTTAGAACTGTGCAAAAGAATCTAAAGCACTGAGATTTTGTTGGGTTTGAAAAGTGCTCACAGCCTGGATATTTCTTTAGTTACCTAAGCAAATCCCATGGCCCACAGCTTGGCACACCTTCCACAGCTTTCAAGAGGAATTTCATCAGAACAAGAAGGAGAGGAGCAAGACCAGAAAGGAAGAGCACATAACAGTATCAGCTGAAGCTGGTTCCCCAATAGAAAGGCCAAGGCTGACACCCAGTCCCCTGAGGAAACAAACATTTCTTCCATTGACAAGTGTTTAATTGGACATTTTGAGAAGCTCATGTCATGTATGCAGATGCAAATGTTTGAAGAGTTGTTTACAGTGTAGTTTGTGCCAGACAGGCTTCCACGCCAAGCCAGCACACAGCCTCCCATTATTCTGCTGGACTCGGCTTCTAAAGATGTTTCAGGCCTCTTTGAGCCTTGTAAATTTCCACATCCAAAGGCTCATCTGTGTTTTCAAAGCAGAGTCCTTCTTCCCTCATGAGTATACATCCTCTTTCCCCTGCCAGTCTTTGCAACTGCCTGTCCCCATTCAGAAAAGGGTTTAGAGAAATGACATGAGAGGTGATTACTCCATTTCTAGAAAGTTTAGTGTTAAGGTTTCAGTAGTTTTCAGAAAACCAACCAAAAGAAATATCAAATCCTAACTCCCTGCCCGGAAACTGGGTCTTAGCTGATTTAATTATTCTGAGAATTGTTTCCATTATTCATTGACCCAGGAAAATGCAGCTTAGTTTAGTGGCTCAGCTAATAGACAAGTCCAACTTAACATAAAAGCTATAGAGAAGCAGTTCTTTTATGGAAGAATAAATAAAAATATACTACAAATACACATTGAGGAATCCATTCATCTTTAAAAATCGAACCACTAATACTTTGCCTTTAACAATGCAATGAAGAAAAAGATTCAATTATCAAAAATTGTTATAATACCTTCACTCTGTCCTATTATCACAAACATTTAAGAGAAAATTTAAATGTTAAAAGTCCAAAGTTAGACATATACATCAAGGACACTGATTGGGTAATGTGTTAAGAAGAGTTAGTTTAAGAAAAGAATCATGAAGAAAAATTCTGCCACTCTTACAAATTGATAAGGTGAAGACCAGAGAATAAAAACCAGAAAGAAGTCAAGTACAGACATGAAAGATGTACTGAGAATAACCGAGATCCTTAAAGCCCTGGGGTGAAGACAACATTGCCAGAACTTCCAAGTTCAGCTCCAACGCGGAAGGAGCTTGCAAGTCATCACTCCTGTCCTTACAACAGACAAAACTGAACAAACCGAAAACCAGTAACCTTCCTTGGACCCATCAGAGAACCACCAACCTACAACTGGGGAGGCAGGCAAATCTAGAGAGTCACAGCCAAGAGCTGCTTACCTGGACCAGATGCTACTGGAGCCAGTACTGGTGGGAACACTGAAATGGTAACTTAGACAAATTGCTGGAGACTGAGTCTAGCCCAGCACGAAAATGAGAAACTCCTGGGTCCACGGTCTTGGTAGGGAAGGCACAACAATTTTGGGTAATCACCAGACAACTATGACAAAGGGACAAGGACAAAAGGGAGACTGAAGTACCAATAAATACTAATTGTGTCTAATATTGATTCAGCACTTACCCTTGCATGGAAGAGGTCCTTAAATGTACACACTGCTAAACCCTAAGACAACTCCATAGGACCAGGGATGTATTACTACTTTACGTTGTTGTTACAGCAGTAACAAATCACTACTGCCTAGGTATCTCACACAACATAAATTTATTCTCTTCAGTTCTGAAGGTCAGATGACCAACACTGGATGCACCAGGTAAAAAAAAGCGAAGAGTTGGCAGAGCTGCTCCCCTTCCTGGAGGCTCTAGGAAAGGACCTGTTTCTGTTTCCCAGTTTCTAGAAGCCACTCCCATCCCTAACTCAGCCCACTTCCTCTTCTTCAAAGCCAGCAATATTGCCTCTCTCTGATCATTCTTTCAGAGTCACATCTCTTCCTCTGTATCCATTTTTAGGGACATCTGTGCTTACACTGGGGCCACCTAGATAATCCAGGATAATCTCCCTACTTTAAAGTCAGGTGATTAGCAATGTTAATTCCATTTACAAACTTGTAAGGGGGAGAAGTTGGGGGTTGAATCCAGGGGTGCTGTACCACTGAGCTACATCCCCAGTCTTTTTTTTATTTTGAGAGAGTCTTGCTAAATTGCTGAGTCTGGCCATGAATTTGCAATCCTTCTGCCTCAGCCTCCTGAGTTGCTGGAATTACAGGCATGTGACACCATAACCAGCTCCATCTGCAACTTTAATTCCCCTTTGCCACAGAAGTTAATATATTCTCAGGTTCCAGGGATTAGAACGTGGACACTGTTGAGGGTGGAAACAAGATATTATTCTGTCTACCACAGACAGCTATAAATATTTTCCCAGTTTTACAGATAAAGAATCTGAAGCACAGACAGGATATATAACTGACCCAAGGTCACATGGATGATAGTGGTAAAGCTCACATTTGAATCCAAGACACTGGCTAAAAAGCCCATTTTGTTTGTTTGTTTTTGGTTTTAATTTTGGACCAGGGATTGAACCCAGGGGCACTTAACCATTGAGCCACATTCTCAGTCCTTTCTTTTCATTATTATTTTTTTATTTTGAAACATTTGCTTAGGACCTTGCTAAACTGCTGAGGCTGGCTTTGAACTTGTGGTCCTCCTGCCTCAGCCTGCCAAACTGCTGGAATTATAGGCATGCACCACCATGCTGGGTCAAAGCCCATGTTCTTAACTAATAAAGTATGAGGAACACAGGATACTAACTAGTGAGTGATTGGTTTAAGTGGCAGACCTAAGATCTAGACAGAATAGGCAGATAAATGAAATCAGAATAGAGTTGATTTCCACATTTACCATCTGCTTCTCAAAGAACTTAATTGGTGTTTGTGATACTTCCATTTATTTTTTAGCCTTCCTATTGTCCACCCCCCTTTTATTTAGCTTTAGCTTAGAAAAGAAAACCCTATGAAAGAATAGCCAGATGTTGTAAGCATTAAAATGTAGGGTACAATATATGGCTTTAAAGATCCAAAATAGATCTATAGTACTCAACAAAATATACTAAATATAGATACAAATTAGTTATAACATAGATCTAATGTAGTTTTATAATGAAAAAAGAACCTCAAAATGATCATCTGGACAAAAAAGGGGGATATGTATATGAAGGTGGAAAATGGATTGTGTAAGCAGTTCAACAGCATCAGGAGACAAAGAGAGATGTTACCTTTTTATTTTACTATTTCAACCTATTACAAAGTTGGCTAAAACCATGTGCTAAACAAGAAGACCAAGGCACAAGGCCAGTAAGAATAAGAAAGACATTTTTCACTGAAGTCTTCATTTAGTTTTTTTTATAATTTCTCATAAATATTCCAAGAAGGAAGTAAATTCTCTGCAAATATATAAAAGTGATGTCAGCAATATGGTCCCAGAAAGTTCTCTTCACTCCATAGAAAGATTCACTTGCAAATAACCACAGATGAGAACACCTTTGTGAAAACCTCAAAACTTGGGGATTGTACTGAGACATCACATGAACCAAAGAACCAAATAAAACCATATTAGAGAACAAGTAGAACAGTCTCATTTTGCCTATGTCAACCCTCCCCTTCTTCCAAGTTGCCCCAATAGCACAAAGGCAGGATTTCCCTGAGCTCATAGTTTCTACAGAGAGAAAAGAGAACTGGGAGTGGACATCAGCTTTCCTAGCATTCTGGGTAGAGAAAGGATATAGTATATGAAGGTAGAAAATGGATTATGAGACACTTCACAGGAAGCTCACTTATGTCTTACCTTATAGGGAACACTGAGGGTAACAGCAGGGTTAGACCTATTAGGGTTAGGTAGGAATAAAAAGGAGGCAAAGCTCACAGCAACCAGCATAGGGATCTCGGTGGTAGCTTCATGTTCCTGCTACTGTAGGTATCCAATTAGATACCAGTCAATGGCAAAGCTCACCTGCAAAACCATGCTGGTCACTCCCAGAAGAACAGTGGGGAAGTTCAACCTGGCTTGAGTCCCTAGAGAGACAGCTTCCACACCTTGTCTCAGTGCCTACCCCAGGGCCCTGCACAGGCAAGGAGACATTGCCTCTGTGCATATCAGCAGAACACAGGACCTACACCAGCCCAACCTTGGGGTCCAAACAGTGGTTGGGCTCTACCTCCGAGCCTACTCCAAGGTCCCACAGCTCAGAAGGGAGATTCTTGCCACAGAGCATTTATCTGGAACATGGGGTTTGAAACTGTTCAACTTGGGATGAAAGGACAGTTCAGCCCAAACTCAGAGCCCACTCCAGGACACCTCCCAGGAAGAAGAGGCAATTCTTAATTTTGGATTTCTATGGAGCACAGTCTCTGGGTTCATTCATTCTGAGCCACATTTCTACCTAACTGCAGGGTACATTCTGCAGCCCTGCCCAAATACAGAATCCAAATACATGGCCAGGGAGCACACACAGCAATGCTGCTCAACCAGAGGGGATTGCTGCTCCTAACTGGAAGCTCCACTGTCTAGGCTGACTGCTGAGAGCCTAGAGCGCAGCCCCATTCAACCTCAGAAGACAGAAAGCGGTCCAGCCAACTAGGGAACCCAACAAGCTCTGCCTGCCTGGGGTCATTACCAGGTGGCCCAATCAGAGACGCAAGCTACACCAAGTTCTGAAGAACTGATCCTTTCAAAGAAGGCCAGAAGTGGTATCTGTCTCTTCAAATGCATAGACAACAAGTCCAAGAACACAGGATTATGAAGAATTAGGGAATTATGATACCACCAAAAGAAACTAATCAAGTTCCAATAGCAGGCCTTAAAAAATGGAGCTCTGTGAAATAACAAACAACAATTACAGAATTATCCTTGTACACTAAAGAAATACACTAAACTCCAAGAATACATGGACATCATATTAAATAAATTTTGAAAAACAATACACAAACAAAATGAGAAGGTAGAAAAATACAAAAGATAAAGAAAAGACAGAAATCCTAGATATGAAGAACACAATAATGGAAATGAAAAATCCAATAGAAATCTTCAACAACAGACTCAGTCAAGCAGGAAAAAAAAGAATAAGTGCAAAGAAAGAATGTTTGTAATCATCTAGTCATAGGAGAAAAAAGGAAAAAGAATGAAAAAATGAAGAAAGCAAATAGGAATTGTAGGACACCAACAAGAAAAATAATCTTCACTAAATAGTATTTCAGATGGAAAAGATAGAGGAAAAAATGGTCATAAAGCATATTTTGTAAAATAATGGCTGAAAACTTTCAAAATTGTAAAAGATGCCAATATCTATATACAAGAAGTACAGGGGTCTCCAATTCAAGAGCAGTTCATTAATACATGTACTAGTCAAACTATTAAGAACCAAAGACAAATAAAAAAGTTTCAAGGGCACCAAGAGATAAGAAAAATATTACAAAAAGTGATTCTCAATACAGCTATCTGTGACAGAAACCCTGTAGACCAAAAGAAAATGGAATAATATATTCAAATCGCTGAAAGAAAAACACTGCCAACCAAAATTCTTTACCTGGCAAAACTATCTTTCAGAAATGTGGAATAAATAAAAAATTTCCAGAAAAAACAAAAGCCAACAGAGTTCATGACCACAAATCCTGCCTTACAGAAATTACTAAAACTGCAATTTCATAATTTTGAAACATTCCTTATCCCTATTCACTCATAAATTATAGTCTTCAATCTCCTTAGTTGTAGTATTCAAATCTTCCATTTAGTTTTGTCTGATTTATTTATCATGTAAAATGAAAGACCTAAGGTCTCCTACAAGTTGTTTTGCTAGTGTCTCACACTTTTGTTTATTGATTTTGAAGATATACATTTTAAATGCTTGACAACTACCCCTTCCTTCTAGATTTTATCTCTTATTAACAGAAAGTAACTCTGGGTCTAGTGTAATGCCCTTTGTTTTGAAGTATACTTGGTTTCATTTTAGTACTAATATGGAACTCAAGGACCGTAAGAGTTTCTGGTTTCCCTACCCTGACCCACTATATGATGGATCACATCATGACTGACTCTTGCAAGTTCCACAGTTAAACTGGGGACGACATCAGGGCTGGGTTTGTCTTTCCTTCCATCCAGTGCCCTACACATAGGTGCTTGGTAAGCAGTAAAAGTAGCTAGAGGAAGTTAACTGAAAATCATGATGTTTGATACGTTTTAAGTAGTCTCTAATAATTTGGGGATCCAGTTTCCCATCTTTATATTTGAAAGCCAAGTCAGCAAAGTCTTCACATATACTACAATTAGATGTTAGGAATGCATCTTGCTTTAAACAAACTTAAAAGTTTGGATTTATTCAGACAATATATCAAGGAATGACTGATAGTTCACTTTCTAAAGGGGTGACTGCCTTCACAGAAGATTGATTTATAAGATTATAGATTGTACTCGCCTATTGCATTATAAGTGTCATTTCACTTCCACCGATGTTCTCTAATACAACCCTTCATGAATATCCCTACTGCACTGGGCAGAACTGGTGCTAAGAATCCTTTCCACCACTACCTCTCCCCCTGAAGAGCTTTACTCTGTTGACCTTCAAAGACCATCAGCTTTACTTTTATTTGATGTGACATGGTAGAGGTTGAGAGGACACACTGCAAGAAACCAAGGCTCCAAGGCAAATTCCGACTTTGATACAATGGTCAGAACAGTGGACTATAAAAGACCGAGAGTTATTGCCAGTTACAACCATAGCTACCTTAATACCAGATTTTAAGTTTATAATAGAAAGCTAACGGTGTCTGCCTACATTCTACATCTGTGCATTTTTATAAAAATCAAATGTAAAGTTGCTTTTAAAAAAAAATTTGCTCTAATTAGTTATACGTGATATAAAATTGCTTTTTAAATACACAGTACTAATCTTTTTTTTCCAAGGAAATCTAATACTGCTACACCAACATACAATACACCAGTTCACCTTTTCCTTATTAACAACCATTCCTCATGAAATTTGCCAAATGTTCTGAAAAATTCTTCCTATCATTATCCTTTTTCTATCTTACTCTTCCTCTGTTATTTTTCAGTTAGTTCAAAGTCTCCCAGCACTTTTTCTGCAAAATAAGATCAACTCTCTGGACAACATACACACCTCTGAACAATCTCCTGTTTGTCTCTTCCTGACAAACTGTGTAAGATGAGAAATCAAAGCTTGTGACAATGTTATCTTTAGAGAAGTACAGTTATTTGGCAAAGTCACCTCAATTTCTTCTGCTTTCCAAATCTGTCCATACTTGTATCTGTAGGGATCACCGCTCTCTGTTACAGTCCTGCCATTTCCTTATCTTTGTTTCTTTGAACCATTCCTGTCTGTTTCCTTATCACAGTTTCTCTGGATGGCTTATGGTAGGTCCTCAACCTTTCTTTCTTCACTGAAACTTACATAAGGATCCAATGTCTAAGACCTCACCTGCAATACAATGTAATGGTCATTAGCCAAGTCAAATGTGCTTTTTCCTTCTTCTTTTTAAGTGAGATATCAAATGGATGTGCCTTTTTTTGACCAAGGACCTATTGTGAGGTTTGACAGAAATCTCTATCATGTGACAGCTCTGTTAGGGTCAAGGTTCTATCCAGGGCATCTCTACCTGGATGTTCCACAGCTGCCTCTCCCTCAAAGCACACTTCAAATTCACCTCCTCTGGCAAGTCTTCCAAGCTCCAACCATACCTCTTTCCTCTTCTACATATGGGGTACAAGTATTTGTAATGGATCACTCTCCTCCTGAAACTAAGTATCCCATTCTTTATCTGGCACAGAGTACACACTTGATAAATAGTTATAAAATTAATATTTGCCAAATAAAATAATAATTAAAGAAAAATTCCAGATACCTAGAAGCACACCAGTCCTATTACTTTGCTGCATTAAAGAGAGGAGCCCAGGAATAAAGAGAAAGGATCAATATTCTGACTATAGCTAACACATGAATGGGTTGTATGTTTTTAAAAACCAAGTGGTTTAAGAGGGTAGGGGAAGAAGAAAGTACATTTTAAAGCTCCAGCTCCAGGGCAAGTAATAAAAATTGTTTCTTTAATGTTTGTTTGTTTGGCTTTTTTTTTTTTTCCATAATATTGCAAGCAACGGGAAGGTCTATTCCATCATACCAGCCTTTAGGGCAGAAAGTTTCAGCCTCTTGAACTAAATCAAACTGGCATCAGCTCTCAGTTTTCCAAGCAGACACAATTGGTCTCTGTCTTCCATGAGTATAACCTGTTTGACAAAATAACAGCAATAATAATAATAATAGTAGTAACAATTATTTCCAATTATTTTGGGGTTTTTTTTTGTCCTTTTATCTTGTTAATCAATTTTTAAGGGTCCTGGAAACTCATCTTATTTTCTTGTCCCTGGATTACAAAAATGGAGGCATTGGGCTTTGTCTGCACCAGGGGCTGTCCTCCTTATGGAGGAGTTGCCAGACAGCAGCTTCCCGAGGACACAAAGCTAGCCCAAGAAATAACAGTGCTTGGCACTCATGCTTCTAAGCTCTCAAGTGCCACTCAAGATGACAGCTCTCAATGTCACCCACTTTATACTCTCCAAATTGGTAAGACTGAATGAATTTAAATTTAAAATGCATGAGCACCTAGGTCAAAGTATCACAGTCTGCTAGAATCTCAATGGAAGTCAATCATTTTCAAAATAATGAAATGATCAACTCCTCTATAATTCAGTCTTAATCGTTCCAATCTTTCACTACCATTCTAAATTCACTTACTCTCAGGACCCAGAATATGTATACATTCTGGACCACACTCTTCAAAACACACAGGCTTTCCTAGCAGGGATTGTCTCTGTAACTGGGAGAAATCCTGCCTCTATGTGCTTGTATTTTGAGTCTTGATTTTTCCATTTTCCAAGCACTGTTCCTATTTAGGAAGGTCAAATAGGGATTACAATTGTATTTGGCTCTTAAATTTACAGTAAGGATTAAAGGAGCCAATATATGTAAAAAGATTAAATCTAACAGTGCCTACTGCATGGTCAGTGCTCCATAAATATCATCTTTGTGACATTCCATGCCTGAATGACACATGACCCCATAACTGGCTCTTTGGGAAAAGAGCCTGAGAAAATCAGTCTTTTTCACCAAGCAAAACATTTGCTCCACTTCTCACTACAGACTTGAGATAACTAAAGTAAGTAACATTAATTTTATTTTTGGACTTTGTGTTTGTTAAATGTAGCATGCAAAAATATTTTAATATGTATGTAAAATGACTTTTTAAGTGCCTTTAAAAAATCTCCAAGGTCCTTTCGGCTCTAAAATGTGATCTATGATAACTAATCTCAAATGCATGCAAATTAATAGTGACACAACTCCCTAGATAACTCGAAATATATGGCATCTTCTGTGTGGGTTGCATTGGAAATAAGTTAGAACCAGGATGATGGGAAGCCTGTGACAATGTAGAACAAAGTCCTTACCCTCATTTCTTCCCACCAGCAAGGGTCTCAAGTCCTCTTATTGCAGATATTGAGAAGAAAGCAAATGAGCTGTAACTTGCAGAGAAGAAAGTAACAAGATTCTACAGAATGCCAAGCAGACCACTGAAGTTAGCAGAACTCCAAGAAATAATCTACACCCTCTAGCCCTGATAAAAGAGAATCCCCAAAATTTAACTCACAAAGGAGACCCAGCTGAGCTCCCTCATCTTGGAAATTAAGAAATTAAAACCTAAAGAGATCAAGTAACAAATCCAAGCTCACCCAGCTTTTCTGGAACTCTGATCTAGAAACAGCATTGCTTCGTTGAACAATTGTGTTAAAGCAGTTGTCAAGCGCTATATGTTCACACACATGTAAATGTCCCTCTTTTCCTCTCTGGGCCATATTCAGCCTTCTTCAGGCACCCACAGAACAACCAGTACCTGTCTCAGGAAAACAGTAGATTCTTCACAATCCTGAATCCAAGAGAAATAAATGCCTGGTTCTTGAAACAAGTCTGAGTCATGTGATTCAACCTTAAATTCAAACTTATCTTCCAGAAATACATTAAATAATAACATGTTGACAAGAATTTTTCAAAAGTTTCGATGTAGAAGAAAACTAAGTACAACCAAGAAAGGGCTTAGGTATATTTTGTGTTAAGCAAACATGTCTATCCAACTCCACAGTGGATGTATCAGGGGATGTCTGGTGATATTTCTTTACAAGAGCATAGAATTCCTTTTAAGTAATGACAATCAGAACGACTCCATTTGCAAAAGTGCACCGCTTAACACAACTCTTTGGAAAACGAACAGAAAATACAAGTTAGAAGCCTGCATATCCACGGCCTCCACTTGGTACGTATTTGTATCCATTCATATATTCCTTCATTCTGCCCTATTTCATAGGTAGTCATTCACTAATTTGTTAATTCATTCAGTTCTCTGTAGATGTTTGTTTCATTACTAAGCAGCACTAAGTCCATGACCAGCCAGGCGTGGGGCTTGGACCTCATGCATCATAGAGTCCTAGGAGAGGAAACTGGACACGCACACCAAAAGCACAAGTACAAGGTAAAGAGTGAAAGGAACCTCAAGAGCGCCCTGATAAAGCCCCTTGGCAGTTCAAAGGAACTAAGAATATTCCAAATGCGGGCCGAGGGAAGTTTGGCGGCTGGGGCCTGGGGCCCCGGCGGACCAAGGCCGCAGTGGGGCAGGGCTGCTGTAGCGCGGCATCCTCCTCCATCCCCACGTCCGGGGGCTTCCAAGTTTCCAGCGCCCGGGCCTCCAGTGTCACTAAAGGGCCGACTCCCAGTGGCTCCCTAGGCCCGTCCCTCAGTCGCTCCTGCGAATGAGAGGTGCTGGAAGCCTGTCCCCCTCCCCGGGCCCGCCCGCCGGGAGGAGCCAGGGCCTGGGCTCAGCCGCCCGCGGGCACAGCCCGGACCGCAGCGCACGCACCTGGTCTGGGAGCTCGGCGGCGGAGGCCGACGAGGTGGCGGAGGAAGCGCCCCTGGGGAGGCTTGCAGCGGAACCAGACGTGGCGGCGGCCACACCCCGGGCCAGACCTTGCCGCGCCGCGACGCCTCGTGACCGGCTTCCTTCCCCCTCGCCCTGGCCGGGGAGGCGGGACCGGGAAGCCTGGCTCTGAGCCGGGGCGCGGGCACCCGGCGCCACCTCCAGAACGCCTGGGGGTCTCGCCCTGAGTCTGACGACCTCGGGGCCACCAGTCGGCCGGATGGTTCCCCACCTTCTGGGTTCTGGCTCCGGTTGGAAAACTGGTGTCACAGCCGGAGTGCCGGGACCCCTTGGCCTAGCTGCTGCTCACAGGGGCGACAGAGGCGCGGGCGTCGCCTTCAGACCTCCTGGGTGTGCAGGGCCTGGGCTCTGGGCTTGGTGCTTTCCTGAAGCTGTGGCCTCAGTCAGGTCCGACCTGCGTCAGGGCCGTCAGAAGGCACAGGGCTTGGCACTGCTGTGGAGTGCTTTCAGGAGTCTGTGCAGGTGGGAAAGGAAGGAAAACTATTTTTGTTTTGTTTTTGTTGTTGTTTTTGTTTCTTTCTCTGAGCATGGCTAAGGGCAAGCCGTCCTCGAAAACTATGTTTTATGAGCTGTCAAACATCACCCATGGGGAAGAGATTATTAAACTTTTGTTTCCCCTTTCTGCCGGTTGCAGGAGAGAGCCAGTGATGATGGAGGGGAGAGGACATGACCCACCCTAGGAGATCTGAAAGTCTTTTCTCTTTTTTTGCATTAATTATGTAAGGATGACCAAGAAGAGAGCTGACTCATCTGATGACCGGTGTACCTTATCTCAACAGTCACACACATTTCTGGTCACAAAGTACATGCTCACGTATTGTCAACGTTTTATGTTTTGATTATCTAAATTCTTTTGTTTAGCCAAACTCTTATCAAATACAAACAGTTATCTTTGTAAAACACTGAGCAGTTCCAGTCTCTCCTCTTAACCAAACACACACACACACACACACACACATACACACACAAAATAAATAAAAAGAAAAATTACATGTTCACTAAACACAAAAAAATGTGCAAAGTCCTTTCACTACATACCTATAAATCTCAGTTAAAAATCCCTCTAAACTTTAATGAATCCAGTTGCCCACCACACAATATCAACTCTGTAATGCATTCAAGGACCCTCACAATATGGCCCTGGTCAACCTTTCCATGATCATTTCTAGATGTCATATCAGCCCATTAAGTTACTTTTTTCTCAAACTATCTTGAATAAAGAACAAGTTTTTATTGCATCCAGTCTTTCATGGCTATTATTTTTGTAAAATACAAAAAACCCTAGCAAAAGTGACATAAAGACATAAAATACTGCAAGCCCTGGTTTTTTGTTAGAATGAGAATACAAGTTTGCAACAAGTAAATTATTCTTTAATTTAAAAATAATTCTAAATGCTTACTCTCAGTTTCTATACTGCTTCATGGGCCTATAAAAAAACAGTTCATAGGCTAGCATTTAGGTGGCACTGACTTGTTCTCTTTACCTCTGTCAGATACTTCGTAATGTGATGATAATAAGAGTTTCCCCTTTATTGAGTGCTTTGCACTAAACTTTAGATGGATTCAATGACTTTTTTCAGTTCTATGAGCTAGGTGTTACTATATCATCATCATTATTATTCCCACTTTACCAGTGAAGAGAGTGGGGATTAGAGAGGAAAAGTCAGTATTCCAAATTGAACTGGCCTGATTCTGAAGTACATTTAATCAGTCATCATGCTGGGTCCCCTCTCTATGAAGCCTCCGCAGTTGCAAGTTGAAGTGAATCACTCCTTACGTATACCTCCACTATAATATTTTTCCTGATTAGTTTTCATTCATTTCATTCATGTCTGTTTCAGAGCCTTTAAGCCTCGGATACAGTGACATTTGTGTATCTCTTCATCTGCTCTCTCCAGTTGGAACATTCTTTAAGTGCTGGACTCTGCTCATAATAACCACTATAAGGGGGGTTTATTCTTTGTGTTTCCACTATCTTTCATGCTTACTTCACATCATCTTATAATTTTGGTTTCTGTCAGTATGCTCTGCTAAGTCACAGACCACTCACTACATTCAGAATTATCTCATCAAAGATTTTTTTTTAATTTATGTAACCAAATAAACATTCATAGCACTTATGATACCACTGAGCCACATTCCCTGCCTTTTTAATTTTTTTATTTTGTGACAGGGTCTCACTAAGTTGCTTAGGGCTTCACTAAATTGTAGAGGCTGGCCTAGATTTTATGATCCTCCTGTCTCAGCCTCCCAGGTTGCTGGGATTATAGGTTTGTGCCACTGTATCGGGCTACTGTTCTAAGAGCTTTGTGACCTCATTAACCACCCTACAGGGTAGGCAATACCTCATAGGAATAGATCTTTTTAAGGAGAGGCAAATCATGTCATTTGTTCAAACCCTCCAGTGACTTTCTGTTTTGCCCAGAGTAAGAGCCAAAGTGTATATAGTGGCCTACAAGATAATGCATGATCTAACTCCCTCCCTATCCCTTCACCATAGTCACTTGACTCTGATCATACTATGTTCTCTCCTGTGACTCCTTACACACTCCACCTTAGGAACTGTGCCCTGGCTGTTCCTACCTGGCCGGTTTTTCCTGTTCCCTTCCATCCAGATTTTGCTGAAGTCTCATCTTCCCCCTAAGGCCCTTACCACCTATTAATACTGCAACCAGCCCCTTGCCCCACCCCTACCACTGCCAATGCCCCTCCCCCTGATTTACTAGTTATTCTTTCCATAGCACTACCATTTTCCAGCATACTAGGTGATAATACTTATGTGTATTTTATACAGTTTGCAAGTTCATCAAGAACAGGGATTTTTGAAACTTTTCTCTCTTATCTACTATATTCCCAGTGCCTAGAACAGTGGTCTAACACATTACGTAGGCACTCAATACAAACTTATAAATCCTAATAATAATTGAGACTGAACTGACCAGAATAGCCAGGGAATTAGGTGACCTGCAGAGCCATGTGAGAACAGAGAGGTAAAAGAAAGCCTAGGGGAATGGGTTTTACTTCTAGAATCTTAGTTGCCACCATTCATTCCTCCAGTCCTAGCTGAGAACATGCCAGGGCAGTTATTATGTTTGGAATGAAGCATTTAGTGCACATAAGAAACTCAAGATGGTAACATATGTCTCCTAAGTCAAAGCCAATCTAAGAGTTGAGCTAACATCATTATAATACTGCTCCTGATTAAAGTGGGTTGCAGCCAAATCACACTATCTAAAACCAAATAAATACAGAATATTCCAGGTGTTGGCCCTGTTTTCCAGCATCAGAATTTCAAAGGAATTGCTTGATGTTTATTTTAAATGTATTATTCTACAATTATCCAGTTATCTATTTAGTTTTCCTAGAATCACAGAACCAAATTAAGCTTTTTTCTTTTGTTTCTTGACTCATCGGTTATGAGATGCTGCTTATGCCTTTAAATGATAGTGATAGTTTGAGGGTCCTCTAAAATACTGACCAAAATTGAAACCTGAATTTTTGAGTCAATAGAGTATTAACTTCAAATTGTATATAAACACATACATTAAAACATGAAATGCATGAAAATACATTTGAAAAAACTATATTTAAAATTTTACAACTTTGTTAGAAAAATGTCACTTTTGAAAAGCAAAAGATTAATGAACAGAAAAATATTCAATGTCAACTGATCATTAAGTTTGAAAATTTTAAAAGGCAGATTTAATGATGATAAAACTTACCATGCAAGGTGGCAAATATAGTTTTAATACTGACAAAGATGTTGGCTCCTTCATACATTTCAGATGGGAATATGCATAGTAGTACCTTCCTAGATAGTAGTTTAAAAAAAAGGTTAAAATAGATAAAGAGAGTTTAAAATGTGTGATTTTATTAGACAATACTTAAACATTAACCCAAATAATGCATAAAGACTCAAATAAAATATAAGTTCATTTCTTGTAGATATGATTTCCCTGAACGGTTTCAGGTCTTAGATGGTGTGGGAGGAGGAGAGTTAAAGAGAGCAGGGGAGAAGAGAGTGCTGCTGTACATAATCATTCAGAACCTGAAAATTAATGGAGATTTGGCTAGATAGATTCAATGGAAATGTCCAAGGTCACTCTCAATGGACAGGTCCATTGAGCCAGCAAAAGTGGAGAGAATACAGAGAGCTTGCCTGTAATGTTTTGTAGAGCAGGCCTGGCAGTAGCTCACATTGCTCTGGCTAGAACTCAGTCATGCAGGTACATTTCACTGCAAAGGCACCTGAGAAATGTCATCTAGTTGTGTGCCCAGGAAAAAAGAGCAAGGATTTGCTGAACAGCTTGCTGTCCTTGTTACACTCCTTGACCCAATAATGCTCTTCTATGAATCTATTCTAAAGAAATGATCATAAATATAGCAGGTTAATTTAGTATAGCAAAACAGTGATAATACAAGGACAGTTCCTAATAGCCTTCATATAGCCACATAGTGAAATATGCAGCAATTAAGAACTAGATTTACAAGTCGTTTTTCCTGGTATAAAAACATTAGCATATGGTTTCAAATTTAAAATCTTAATATTGACAGTTTTAATTTTACAAATATATGTATTTGTAATATACATCATGTACAGATGGTCCCCAACTCATGCTGATTTGACTTGACAGTTTTTCAACTTTATGACAGTGTGAAAATAATACTAATTCAGTAAAATCTGTACTTTGAATTTTTAATTTTGACCTTTCCCAGTCTAGCAATATGTGACCAATATTCTCTCCCAATATCAAGAGTGGCAGCAAATTGCAGATCCCACCCAGCCACATACCATCAGGAGGGACAACAACCAACAAGGCTTTGTGGTTACAGGTATTCAATAAAGTATATGAGACAGTCCACATTTTATTATAAAATAGGCTTGCGTTGGTGATTTTTTTCCAAAATGTAGGCTAATGAAAGTATTCTGAGCACATTTGAGGTAGGCTAGGCTAAGCTATGGTATAATATAGGTTAGATGCCTTAAATGCAGTTTTGACTTACAGTATTTTCAACTTATAATGAGTTTATTGGCATGTAACCCCATCATAAGTCAAGAAGCACCTGGGTACCTATCCCCAAACAAGGATATGACCAAGTAAACAACACACTTGTTGCTGTATAGTATCCCACCTGTGTGTTCACACAGATAAATAATGGAAAATGCTTCTGTTATAATATCAAAATCTAAAGTAGGAAAACATATTTTATATGATTAAGACTATATAAAAGATCATGAAAAACATAAGAATGAAAGGTACCAAAATGGTATTTGCTTTTGTGTAATGAGATGGATATGTTTATTTCTTCCTTTTCCTTGCATGATATTTCCAATTTTTCTAGAAACAACTTTTATTTCTTTACATAGAAAAAATTTTTCTAGAAACAACTTTTATTTCTTTACATAGAAAAAAATTAACTTTATTTATTTATTTATTTATTTTGATTCATTGTAAACAAATGGGGTAAAACCTATTTCTCTGGTTGTACATGAAGTAGAGTCATACCATTTGTGTAATCATACATGTACATAGGGTAATGTTATTTTTCCCTTCCCACACCCCTCCCACCCCTCATTCCTCTATACAATCCATCCTTCCTCCATTCTTGCCTCTCTCCCACCCCCCATTATGTATCCTCATCAGCTTATCAAAGAGATCATTCGGCCTTTGTTTTTTTTGGGATTGGCTTATCTCACTTAGCATGATATTTTCCAACTGCATCCATTTGCCTACAAATGCCATAATCTCTTATTCTTTATGGCTGAGTAATATTCCATTGTGTATATATACCACAGTTCTTTATCCATCATCACTTGGAGGGCATCTAGGTTGGTTCCACAAACTAGCTATTATGAATTGAGCAGCTATGAACATGATGTGGCTGCATCACTATAGTATGCTGATTTTAAGTCCTTTAGGTATAGGCCAAGGAGTGGGATAGCTGGGTCAATGGTAGTTCCATTCCAAGTTTAAAATAGACCAATAAGTTGTAGTAAATTCTTAAATAAGTTGACTCTGTGCTTCAGGATGAGTGAGAATCTTAGGAGTGGGAAGTTTGGCTTCCTCATGTCCTCTGCCTCTCAGGAGAGAGGTGATGAAGGAAGTAGTTACTAAGCATTGAACCTTTCTTATCTCCATGAAGGGTTGGCTTGTACAGGACCCCCTCAAACATGGGCCCACCTCTCTGAACCTTTGATCCCTTTCTACACCATCTACCTTGGCAATTCTGAGACTTGTACTTCTTTTAATATAGGATGTTGGTTTTTCCATGTTTTCTGAAAAGCCACTGTGGTCGCACATTAGTTAGGATCATCCTGAGGTCCTCGCTAGGTGCTAAGTACTGTTCAGAGGAATGTATAACATATAGAGATGTGGTCCTCATTGTATCTCCCTATAAATTAACAGATCTTTTGCCTTAAAAATCAAATATAGTTAGAACATGACATCACAGTCTTATAAATTCAACCAAATAGAAACCCCAATTGAAGACACTGCTCCACGTGTTACCTCCACTAGAGCAGATTAACCTGGTCCCAGGGGCATAGTATGCTGCTATGAAGATGATAAATATAGATCTCTTCCACCCCCACTATACAGGAGAATCAGAAACAAGTCATATTCACTTGGAATGGACAGTCTTGACTCAGAACTATTTTAATCCTACCATTCTCTGTCTTTTTTTTTTTAATTTTGATTCATGTATACAAATGGGGTACAAATTTATTTTCTCTGGTTGTACATGAAGTAGAGTCACACCATTTGCATAATCATACATGTACATAGGATAATGATGTTTGTCTCATTCTGTTATTTTTCCTTCCCCCCAACCCCCATTCTCTGTCTTAATGATACCTGACCAACTTGACATCCCACAGAATATTATGTTGGCCCACTCTATCTGTTCAGAATGCTTATTAGAGTGGATAAGTAAAAAATGACTCATTGAGATAGTGATACTATATGACATATGAGCTCCAGAGAGTGAGATATAAGCCAAATTAGGAAGAATGGAATTACTTCATCAGTAAAATATGCAGGCATGAGTTCAGAGCATCCTGGGACATCCCTCCCAATTAAAAGGCAATTTTATTGCATCTTGCATCATCTACCACAAACAAGGAAGCATGGGGCTTGGTATGCCTCTTTGGTTCCTCCAGGACAGATATTTCCATACCTGGGTATTCTCTAACTCAGTTGCTGGGGGACAAAACAGGCTGCCAGGTTCGAGTGAGTCCCAGAGCAGGAAAGGGCTATGCGATAGATGCAGGATGCAGTGAATATCCTGAAGTCGAATGGCACAACCCTGCAGAATCTGTGCTACTAGAGGTATCCAGTGGTCAGAAAACATGCCACAGACAATTTTCAGCAATCCTAGTAGAAGTTACAACAGAGACTTCTAGGAATCTGATTAAATCAATGCCACCTTCCATGAAATATAATACAATTTTTGAACGTTGTCCTTCCCACAACTTTACCCAAGGGGAGAACGTGGAGTGCCATCCTAGCTTCAGATGAAGCAATTATGGAAAATAATATAGTAGTTCATCAAGAAATTAAAACTATCTGGGCACAGTGACACATACATATACTCCCAACTACATGGGAAGAAGGGTCACTTGAGCCTAGAGTTCAAGATGGCCTCAGCAATATAGTGAGACTCCTGTCTCAAAATTAATAAATAAATAAATAATGGAATTACCATATGATCTAGCATTCCACTTTGGGGTGTATACACAAAACAATTAAAAGTGGAGACTCCAAGAGATGATGTGTGTACTCATGTTAATATGGCATTATTTGCAATAGCCCAAAGGCGGCCCAAGTGTCTATCATGGAAAAACCTATCCACGAAATGCAGCAGATGAGATGAAATAAAAAAGGAGGGTGTTTTAGTCAGTTTTTTTTTGCTGCTGGCGACTAAAGGACCCAACCAGAACAACTGTAGAGGAGAAAAGGTTTATTCAGGGGCTCATGGTTTCAGAGGTCTTAGTCTATAGAAGGCCAGCTCCATTCCTCAGGGCTCGAGGTGAGGCAGAACATTATGGCAGAAGAGTGTGGAGGATGGAAGCAGCTCACATAACAATCAGAAAGCAGAGAGAGAGAGAGAGAGAGAGAGAGAGAGAAATCTTCACTCACCAGATACAAAATGTATACCCCAAAGCCACACCCCCAATGACCCACATCCTCCAGCCACACCCTACCAGCCTTCAGTTACCACTCAGTTACTCCCTGTCAGGGGATTAATTCTCTGATGGGTTAAGACTTCTACATTCCATCATTTCTTCTCTGAAACTTCTTGCACTGTTCATACATGAAACTTCGGAGGGATACATCATACGTGAGCTGCATACATCAAACCATAACAGAAGGGGACTTTGACTTATGCTACGTAGATGAATTTTGAGGACCTTTATGTAAAGTGAAATGAGCTAGTCACAAAAAAGACAAGTACCATATGATGGTGCTTACATAAAGTAAGTCCAACTTGGTGTCACACACCGTAATCCCAGCTACTAGGGAGGCTGAGGCAAAAGAATTACATGTTTGAGACCAATCTGTCTCAAAACTTAAAAAAATAAATAAATTTAAAGGGCTGGGGATGTAGCTCAGTGGTAGAGTGCCACTGGGTTCAATCCTCAGTACCTCAAAATAAAGTACCTTGAATAGTCAGAATCAGAGATACAAAGTGGAAAGGTGATTGAGAAGGGTTTGGGGAGAGGAAGATGGGGAGTCATTTAGTTTCACAAGATGAAAAGTGTTCTATGGATAGATGGTGCAAACCATAGCACAATAATGAGAATACATTTAATGCCACTAAACTGTATACCTAAAAAATGATTAATATAGTGAGTTTTATGGTTTGGGTACTTTATCATAATTAAAAATTTTTAAACAAAAACCAGTGATGGCCCCAAAGTACTTGGCAGACAAAGATAATGGGTCTTAGGGACCACGTATAATTGAGATCCTTCTCTTAGGGGAAAAGAGCCTCTTATTGGAGGTACAGATTAATTCCTTAAGCAAGGGAAGGTTTTAAATAACCACTTGATGGCTCATTTTATTCCAACTAGTATTCATTTCCTGTGGGGTTCTCTTATGACTACCATCATACTGGACTCCAGGAATCAAAAATAAAATGAAACATTTCTGGTCTCTAGATACCAGAAGAAGACAGACATGTATGAAGATGTTTTTAGCAAAGTGCGATATGGGCTAGACTAAAGAAAAACTCATCAAAGGGGGTGTATTGATCACACTGGAGGGCTGAGAAAGCTTCATCTTGAAGAAAAATTAGAATTAATTAGAGAAGGTGAAGAGGCATTTTTGGAAGAGGGAACTAAGTACACAAAGATGTGGAGGTTAGAACAGCATGACCTGTTTGTGAACCCAAAGAAACAGGTGCACAGAGGAGGAGGTTGAAATGATGGTTAAGACAGGGTCAGATCAAGACAGTTTAGAGATGGGTTACAGTCCTGCCTTTATCATAAAAGTTACAGGGAGTCATTAAAGAATAATAATAATAGAATAGCAATATTTTTTATGATATTTCCCCAAGGGCTAAAACGTGATCAAAGAGATTGGTCTCAGTCAGCTATTTATACATAACAAAGTACCCTAAAATTCAGTGTCTTAATATACATTTATTCCTACTCCCATGTCTGCACATTGGCTGAGTCTGATCTAGGGTGGGCACAGAATGGTTGCTCTACTTTAATCTGCAGGTCTGTCCAGGCTCAGGTTATAGGCTGGGCTCAGGTCTGCTCAATGGCTATTCATCTGGACCTTATACTAAAGGACCGAACTACCTAAGTGTGCTCTTCTCATTCTTCTATAGGGCAAGTTACTATCCAGGTCATGTTTTTCTCATGGCAATGGCAAAAGACCAGAGGGCAGGCAGAAGTTGCAATGCTCCTTAAAGGCTAGGTTCAGAAAAGGCACATGGTGACTTTCCACACTTTATTGCCCAAACTAAGTCATGGAGCTGAGTTCAAAGCCAAGAGACCAATAAGTACATCATACCTTTAGTGGAAGAAACTTTAAACTCACTTGTAAGAGCATGGATGCACAAAGAGGTGAAAAATCGGGACTAAACAATTTAATGTACCATAGAGATCCTTTGTGCTCAGTACTTGAAAACTTTCATGGTATAATGGAAAAAGTATCTGCTATGGAGCCAGACATCATTTAATAACTCTAGACCCTTTCACAGATTATTTAAAATTCTCCAGACATCTGTTTTCTCATCTATAGTCTATATTGAAAACTCCCCACCTTACAAGGGATTCTAAGAAGGACTTGTGATGTTGGGGCTGGCTTTGTACTTTGGGCACCAATGCTAGGAGAGACCCTCCACCTGCTAGCTCCATCTAGTATGACTTTATTAGTAAGAACTACGGGAAGGAGATCAATGGTTTGTTAGGAGTGCTGTAAAGTTACCCTACTGGAGAGAGGCAAAAATCCAATAGGACACAGAACACAGCATTTCAAGTTATCCACGAACACCACTCTGCTGGCAACTGCAGTCATCTATCTCTGGGAAAATGGATGCCTCCCAGAAGAAACAGCAGCCAGTTACTAATATGTATTTAGTCTGACCATTCCTTTTTACGTATTCTTTGTTTCTAGGCAGTTTGACATTTTTGGGTTCCTGGATACTTTTTTGGGTAACCTAGATAGGTCAGGGTAAAGTTGGGCAAGAGGCACATGGGAAAAGTGCCCCTGGCATTGCTGTAGTTTGCTCTCTCTGTCTCTTCTGCTGCTGCTCTGTCCAGATCACCTCCCTCAGCTGAAGGATGGCACCAAAGACAATATCAAAAGTACTCTTATTTATCTTCTGGGACCAAAACTAACTTGCCCAATAATACACATCTCTTTGATCCGCATGCCCCTTAAGACCCACATTGCTACAGGAGTCCAGGTCTCTTCTATGATCTTGGTTCATCATCCTTCGGTAGCCCTTCCCTATGGAGTTTTCTTGAGAGAATTAATCTTTAGTGATTTAAGGTATACATTGTGGACATGAACTTTTTTCCTATGCTTCTAAAATGGGGTAACTTTATTCCACCCTTGAAAAAAATGAATGGTTATAATAGTAGTAATGGTTACTAAAATAATTTTCTAAAGGGTTTGATTCCCTTATAGGAACCCCAGTTGAGAAAGGATGCTGGAGTGTAGCCCTGATCCTGTAGTTGAAGTTAGACTCTGGCACCAAATCCTTACATTCCAATCTATAGGATGGGGCAGAAGAAGGGGAACAAGGGAGAGTCTTTAGACAGTACGAGCCGAGACTTGATGTATTACTTATGGTTGGCCAACACGTACTTTCATAGCTAACCTTAGATACAAAGGATGTAGTTTCTAGTCTGGTAACCAAATATACAACTAAACTTTTAGGCACTCTATTAGCAATAGGAAGAAAGGTGCCATAAATGGAAAGATAACTATCAGTCTGTCACATTTGATGATTATTACTAGAAAGCAAGTTTTATTATAGTGGGAATATCTAATTCATTAAACACAAAAAGTTTAGCACAATCTTTATTACATAGAAGAACTTTAAAAACTTCAATTGAATTTAGTTTATTTATATTACACTAAGGTACTTCAGAAGACTCACTTGAATTATAATTATAATTTTCAAAAGACCCAGGGACTAAACACTTCAGTGAATACTTATGTAACATCTTGTTCACCTTCCAGGGTAACCTTGACTTATTCTGAGCTACGTTACTCTCTGTTAGTTTAATTATGAATTACTTTGACTCTTCAAATCTTCAGGATTGTTTTAGTCAGTTTTTTTGCTACTGTGACTGAAAGGTCCAGCCAGAATAATTTTAAAGGAGGAAAAGTTTATCTGAGGGCTCACAGTTTCAGAAGTCTTAGTCCATAGAAGGCCGGCTCCATTCCTCGGGGTTCCAGGTGAGGCAGAACATCATGGTGGAAGAGTGTGGCAGAGGGGAAGCAGCTCAAATGATGATCAGGAAGTAAAGAGTGAGGTATCCACTCCCCAGATACAGAATTTATACCCTAGAGCTATGCCCCAATGCTCCTCCTCCTCTAGCCACACCCCACCTGCCTCCAGTTACCACTCAGTTATCCCATCAAGGATCAAGTCACTGATTAGGCTAAGGCTATAATTCAAGCATTTCTCCTACAAACCTTGCATTGTCTCACATGTAAGCTTTTGGGGGACACCACATCTGAAAACCCGTAACAAGGATCAATGCGTGGACTTTCATAAGCCTACAGCTGAAAACCCCTCTCCTCAACCGCTCAGCTGGGACACAAAGAGAACTACAAGGTTATGAAGATTAGGTAGAATAAAGGAGTTGGTATTTGAGTGCTATGTAAGTGTCATGGATGACAGATGACAGATGATAGATGATTGATAGATATGTATAGCTGGATGGATAAGATGAAGGAATAGAATGAGGGAGGAAGGGACTACAATAAAAGAAGCTGACATTTTTCTGCCAAAGGCAGATGTATTTGGTGGCCTCTATGGCAGAAGTCATCTCACCAGAGACCTGAAAACTCATTTCTTTCTTTGGCTGATCCTGAATGCACTTTGCCTCTACTTGTGCTGCAGTCAAGCAAACTGCCCACTGGTCTCTTAGAAAACACTAAAACAACAAGCAAATGTGAATCTGAGTGGACCCTGGTATAGCAGGTATAGATGGCCTGACTTAGAAGCAGGCCAGTACCATAGCAAGACACTCCAGGATGTCTTATGGCAGAACTGCTCTGTGTGGTTATTGTCCTACATGTTAGAGATGAGCTAGCACAGAGAATAATTCCAAATAGGAGAAGTCCAAGGCATGGGAAACACATTCACTCCCTGGTTTGGGAACACAGGTCTGTAATGGATGGGTGCATATGATGTTAGGACTTTGTGTTTTGGGCACCCATGCTAGTAGAGATGGTTTGCCCATCATTAATTCATTCTCCCTTTTTCTGGTAATATGTTGCCCTTCTGGAGATCTTCTGGCTCACCCTTTCCACGTGATTCTGGTACATAATCCCCACACCCTACTTCCCACACCACACTTAATCTCCTGATCATGTGATTAGTTTACTTTCGGGTATATAATCCAAACTGGGCCGGAGTCCTCTTTAAAATTTAGCATAAAGATAGAGTGGATTCTCCAGGATAGGTGAAGGTTGGAATTCTTAAAAATATTCCAACTCCTTGATGTAATATAATACACAGTGGGAAAAAAATGTAGCCAACCCAAGGAGAGGAATAGAATTGAACAGACCATAAATGAAAAGTGCTGAACCTCAAGATTCAACTATGCCTGAAACTAGATTTTCTTCTTTTCAGCAATATGCACGAACAAATTCCTTTTTATAAATTAGGCTTATTTGAGTTTGTGTTACTGTTACTTGCTTCCAAAAGAGTCTTGGTTTATAGAACTCCTGAATTGGTTATTCTAACAACTTCCTCATCTCCCATGGCTAAAGTTACTGAGGCCCTATAACAGATCCTATAGTTATGTCCCACTGGTTCAGAAAATTGCTCCAGGTTCCACTTTGTACTTTCCATGCTAAACCTTCTTGCTCTGTTTCCTTATCTTGACTTCATCCTGTGGTCCTATACCTGGATATCTTTGGATTGACACTTCACGGTACATTGAATCTGATCTTCTGTTTCACCTTGAATATAGTCCCTCCAAAAGGTCTAGGCTATGTCCTTTTCATTCCACGGGCAGCCTCTCTGACTTCCATGTCTACACCATGACCCCTGAGCTAGGCACCTCTTCATAACAAGAAGAACCATTGAGTCATTCTGTCTCTTAAGTGGGTTCTATAGGGAGTTTCCAGGTTTGCTTAATAGATGTTCATTTGCTTATTGATGTCACTTCATTTGGCTTTTATTTATATGATTCAGGAAAACTAAAGGTCAAAACCTCTATGGTCCACCAAAGAGTTTGGTATTTTCCTAGCTTGGTGACAGTAATTTTTGCTGGGAAGCGATATAAGATTTTATAAAGAGGTTAGTCATTCGAATAAGAATGTCTTCAAAATCTATAACTGCACAAGGCATTTACAACACCTAAAGAAGAATACAAGATGTTTTGTTTTCCAGGAGTATATCTATTTTATGGGCTGTGTCTCCCCTTCCCCAACATCATGTTGAATTTCTAGCTTCCATTACCTCAGAATGTGACCGTATTTGGAGATAGCTGTCAAAAGAAGAAATGAAGTTAAAATGAGGTTCATTGGGTTGGGCCCTAATCCAACAGGACTGGTGTCACTTGAAGAGGATATTGGGACACAGACATATACAGAGGAAATATCTTGTGAAGACAAAGGGAAAAGATGGCAATCTATAAGCCAACGAGACAAGTCTCTGGAGAAACTAACCCTCCCAATACCTGGATCTCAGACTCCCAATCTCCAGAACTGTAGAAAATAAATATCTGTTTTTAAGCCACCCTATCTGTGGTACTTTACTACATATCCAACAAACTAATACCATCTCCCACTAATTATTACAAACTGGTATCTTTCCTCACCAAATCCTTTGGGATAGAACAGTAGAAATCTTTCTCTGGCTTTCCCTCTCCCTACAAAAATATTCCTCTCCCTACAAAATATCCACAGGAAACAGATTCATGGTAATTGTGGAATTATCCCTGCACAGTTTTTCACTAAGCCAATAACTAAGAAGTGAATCTGTTGTCTTAGTCGTTGGTGGAAATTGAAGCTAGTGGAAAAGTACTAGAGTATTCTATTCCTTAAATGCCAGCCAGAAGCACTGGGGCATGTCTGTGATCCCAGTAGCTTGGAAGACTGAGGCAAAAGGATTGCAAATTCGAGGTCAGTCTCAGCAACTTAGAGAGGCCCACAGCAACTTAGTGAGACCTTGTCTTAAAATAAAAAGTAAAAAGGACTGGGATATAGCTCAGGGGAAAAGCACCACTGGGGTCAATCCCTAGTATCAAAACCAAAACACAAAAATCTTCTTCCTCCTCTTCTTTCCCTTCCTCTTTTCTTCATGAACAAGTTGTGCAGCAGTCATTAGACTGAGCTAAGCAAGCAACGTGTGTGTGTGTTGGGGTAGTGGTAGTGGTGATGGGAAACCGCAGTGACCTTGAGAAGGTTCTGACACTTAAATGAGACAAAGAGGATGTCCACGACAGGCAGTGGCCTGGCATGAAGTGGCTTGACCCAAAAAAGATATGGAGGATGTTTGTGTGTAAGGGTTGCTTCAAGTGTGGTTTTAAAGGCTGAATGGGGTCTGGTTTGTCTTCAGGTGAAAAAGTGACCCTATGTGGGGTGTCAAAGCCAGACCAGGGTGAGGAGGGTGTCCCTTCTCATAGATGTGCAGCCCAGTGTGGGATGTTGATCCTTAGGAGACCGAGGAAGACATCCACATGGCAAGACAGTTCAGCATAGTGTCATAGGTCAAGAGGGGTGAGGAAGGTAAGTAGTTGACATGGAGTGTTGGAGCCTTGACGAGAAGTCCATGCAGACAGGGATGCTGGTGTAGACTGTGGGGTTTGACTGGAGGGCGTAGGGTATCGAAGTGGTAGGTTGACCCAGTGTGGGGTAGTGGAGCCCAAGTGATAGGAGGAGGGCAAGTGAGTGAGTGGTTAGATGCAGGAGGATTGATTAATGAGTGAATATATTTAGTACAGGGAAAGCGAGGCATCTCATTTTGGGAGAGGGAGTTCCAAAAATGGAAAGGGGGAAACCAGAATGAACCCTATAGTATTGGATTATACTTGGAGATAATGATGTAAACACATAGTTTTCAAGATATAGGTGGATAATAGACAAAGATAGATAGATAGATAGAAGATGAAAATAAATATTAAAATACGTGCACATACACATTCCCTAGCTCCATGCACTGAGAAGTTCTGGTAGCAGTGACACCTCAATAGCAAAGAGTAAGCCGAGTGACTGGATTGTGATTTTTAAACTCCGAACTCCATTCTCCACTAAATGCCACCAAGGATCCTCAGATAAATGACTGATACCAGAGCCAGGCTAGGGGAAGTACAAGATAAGTCACAAGTTTCTTTTTATAAAACATAAGTAAGTGCTAAAAGAAAGAAAGTGCTAAAGAATTGAGAGAGATATTATGTCAAAAGGACCCAGAAGCCAGTTTGAAGGAATTCCAAGTAGCCAAATAGGGAACAATGGAAACATGAAAATAAATAACAATAATAACAGATTGTGAAGCCTTCAATGAAATAAGAATTCATGACTTCAGACTGATATAAAGAGCAAATTGAAAGTATGATAAGAAACAGGTTATTGACACAGACTCAAAGTACCTAACCACAAGATACTTACTAAAGATAAAGGGCAGGATGCCTGGCAAATGTCACCTTAATCAAAGATCAATATCAACATCATCAGTGAAGACAAATCTAACTCCTGTGCCTCTTAGTAGGATGCAATGACAGTGTATTACAGCATCAGTTAATAATTCTGTTATGATGCATAACTTGAACCCAGTAAAGAAGACATATCAGATGCATCTAAGTTGAGGGACATTCTATAAAATAACTGGTTTTTAATCTTCACAAGCATCAAGGTCATGAAAGTCAAGAAAAGATTGAAGAAGGTACCAAATTGAAGGATACTGAAGAGACATGATGAGAAAACTCATCCACTATTCCAGACTGGATCCCTGTCCTAAAGCACACACGCTATTGGAAAAATGGAGAAACTGAGGATTAGAGGGTATGTGTTCTCTGATGGAGCCAGGCTCACTTCCTGATTTAGTGCTTGTCTAGTGTTTAAGCAGGAAAATGTCCTTTTGTAGGAAATGCACTTAAATATCTAGGAATACTGTTATCTACAAATGAAATGATCTGTCATCACTTTAGCAACTTTCACTCACATGCTTCAGGGAGGAAAAAAAAAGCAATGATTTGTTCAACAACCTTTCTATATATTTGGGATCATTTCCAAATTAAAAAGAAAGTAAGTCAAGAATGCAAGACAACTGACTCAGACTCTTCAAAAAATCTGTGTCATGAAAAAAAAGGATAGATTAAAAAAGCTTATGGGACATAACAAGTAGATGCAATCGTGGTCCTGGATAGGATTCAAGTTTGGATAAACCAGTGATAAAGCACATTTTGGAGACAATTGGGAAATATATTTGTAGCCTATTATTAGATGAGATGAAATGTGTTCAAATGGAAAACTGGAGATCACTGACAAAAAAAGAAAAAAAAGTAGGTAACTGAACAGAAGTGTGCCTCATGCAATTTCATTTTGTAGGTGAAAAAAAGGAGAAAAATAATGTTCTAGAAGGATTATAGTCACCTTAGCACTGGTACTCACTGAGTAGTAGGAATATTTTTATATTCTGATTCTTTTTGTTTTTATTTTCTAATAAATGCACATGTTCTGTTTCTCCATTAGCAAAAGATCATTTTAAAAGTAGAGTTTAAATAACAATTTGAGAAAAGGGGTCAATGAGGTCAGCATTTGCTACCTTCAGCAACTCACGTTTTTATCAACTGAGACGTGTCAGTGTTACCGAAGACATCTGGGCAAAGTCTTTGAAGCATCTCGTTGCCTCAGGGATAGGGTTATGGACTCTGCTATGTGTGTCTGAGGGGTGCCTAAGGGGTGCCTACGGTTGAATTGGTACAATTTAATACCACGTACAAAAGTCTCGGTTATCTCTTCTGTAAAATGGGGAATAATACTCAGCCTCAGAAAGCTATCGGGAGGATTAAATGAGTTAATATGTCTATAGAGTGCTAAATAAATGATGAATAGATAATGATAGCACATCCCTTATATGCATACAAGATTTATGATCACTGTTTTTTGTTTTATGAAGAGTATGAAGGAAAGGGATACAGGCTCCCAGTTATAGTTAGAACTTGGCATTTCTTTTAATTCATGAATTCTTATACCTTGTTTCCTGAATGCCATGCACTGATCTAAGTACTTTAAAAACAGTAAATTTTAATCATCATAACAATAATATGAGGAAGTTAATATTACAACTCTCCCCATTTTATAGATGCAGGAAGTAAATTATAAGGAAGCTAATTAGCTCACCTACACAGTCAGTAAGAGCAGGGCCAGGATGGGACCCAGGCAGCCCACACTCAACATCAACCACGCTACTGCTCTTAGTATCACATAGCCAAGCACAGGCAGGATCCTATTTATGTACTAAGTGCTTCCCAAAGACCCCCCCCCCCCCGTCTTTTTTTTCTTGGTACTGGGGATTAAACCCAGGGTTGCTTAACCATCAAGCCTCATTCCCAGTCTTTTTTATATTTTATTGAGAGACAGGGTCTTGCCAAGTTGCTTAGGGCCTCGCTAAGTTGCTGAAGCTGGGTTTGAACTTGCTATCCTCCTGTCTCAGGGCCACTGAGATTACAGGTATGAGCCACTGTGCCCAGCTCCAAAGACCCCCCCCCCCCTTATAAGTTAACATTTCAAGTTCCAAGTGCATTTCTCCCCAAAACAGTATTGCAAATTAGGTTCAGTTCCTTAGGCTAACCTATTTGAACAGAACAAAACTGTTCAATTTATGGCATGGCTGATTCAGAAAAACTATGGCCTCAAGACCAGTGTCCCTCTAGGCCACGGTTAGTGAATAGGTTTCATCTTCCAACCCAATTCCAATCAATTACTTGTGGCTACATCAAACCCTGTCTGGAGAATTCTGAGGTTGACCTCAGCAGGAGTGCGCAGAAGAATCAATTAATGACGCCTGCATGAATGGAGAAGTGGAAAGAGATACCCCCAAATCATGTATCTGCCATCTCTGCTCTACATTCTTTTTAAGGATCTAGAAGTTAGGCTTGCAACCTTATCATGGTGTACTTCTCCATCCTGAGCCCTGAGAAGCCCAAAGAGCGGACAGGGCAGGGATTCTGAGAGCACCGAAGGGAGGCGTCAGTGACAGTGGTGGGAGGCCTGATGAAATTGAGGGCTGGGACAACTCTGGGGGGTGACAATATATTTAGAAATATAGATAACGTAGAACTTAATTATGCCTGTGTCAGCCATGCCTGCCATGCTCTTCCTCACCCAGCAAAAATATCACCACCATGATCTACTTACGAGCAAGGTCTTACTCCATTTTCTCTTGCTGTAACTGAATGCCCCAGCCTGGGTAATTGGTGAAGAACAGTTCTGGAGACTGGCAAGTCCACAAAGCATGGCACCAGTATCTGCTGAGGCCCTTCTTGCTGCATCTTAATATGGCCGAGCAAGCACGATCTAGCTCCATCTCTCTTCCTCTTCTTAAAAATTCACTAATGCCTTCATGGGGGCCCCACTCTCACGACTTTATCTAATCCTAATTACCTCCCAAAGGTTCCACCTCCAACTAACATAAATGATATAGGGTTAAAGTTCTGATACATTAACTTTGGTGAACATATTCAAACTGTACCAGGCAGAGATAAGGGACGTAGAGTATCAACGTCTTCGATTCCATTGGCATTTCAAGAAATTTTGGTTCAGAATGGTTAACTGACTCATTCCAGGTCACATGGTGAGGCCCAGCGCATCAGTCATGAGTTATATATAAAAGCAATGTCAGAGCAGAATGAAAATGAGTGCCTGTAACCCAGCACGGCATTCCCACAAACCACCAGCAAACGGGCTAGACTGCTGAAAACTAAGGTTTGGGACGGGTGGATCCTTGCTCATATTGCTGAGGTTTTCAGAGAGGACATTAGGATGACAAATAGACTTCGCCTGTGGTTTGCTAACAGCTTGTTTCTTAACATAAGCTAGAAAAAAATTTTGAAGCTCAAAGGGAGTCCCAAGGTGGGTCGCATTTGAGAGAACACTGCAGCCCAGCAGGCCCCTCAAGTGTCCCATCAGCTTTCGAAGGCATTCACAGTTGCTGCAAGAGCACCCCTGGAGTGAAGCCAAGAAGCTTTAGAAGAAGCCCAGTCCCTTAGACATAGATGATACTGCCAAGAGCAAAATAAAAAAGGGTCATTGCCTAGCTTGGCATCTGGGTCCTACAGCTGCCAAATCATATCCACCAACCATGCCAAAGTAATCTGGGTAGAAATTCCCAATGAGAGGCCTAGCCGCTCAGCAAGCCAGAAAATTACTGGTGATCCAGGCAAGAAGTAGGTTCTAGCTCACCAGTGTCTGCTAAGATCACCAGGCAACCTTAAGCAAGTCTTCAGAGAGATTTTAGTTTTGGTCTCTTGTTCATAAAATAGGCACTGAGGCAGAGACAGAGACAGGGACAGACAGAAGCAGGGAGTGAGAGGGAAGAAACTGGGAGGGGCAAAGAGAAGAGGCCATCTGCTAATCCTAGAATCACTGAGACACAGGAATTGCAATACCACCAAGGAAGTTCTGCCTACCCTGCTAAGGAAAAAAAAAAAAAAAAAAAAGAAAGAAAAAGAAGCAGAAGAAGAAGGAGGAGGTAAAAAACTCACAGAAGTGGGTCCAGTCAAGGAGGAGCTTCTCCCACCTGCACATCTGCCTTGGGCTTTTCTTCTCTTCAGATTGTTGGGAGAAAACAGATGGCTGCAGAAGCCTGAATTTTAAATTTATGAATGGAAATTTGAACAGATGTTAGCAATCAAGATGGCATATAAGAATTTTTTTTCGTACCACGTTTACAGCCCAGCCTCCTTCACATAAATGGGAAAGGGGGTCATAAAAAGGGTAGTTTTTGATCTCAGGGACAGCCTGGACCCAGCATGGTGATTATGCCGCACAACAGAAATATTGAAAGAACAAAGGAAGAAAACACTAATCAGTTCCCTGTATAAATGCTAAATATTTATCTGCAAAATGCTCAAATGGATCTGCAAGGAAACCATCAACACATCAGAGGACTTTCTGTGTTTTAACTAGTTGAAATTGAAGCCCAAGGTTTTAACATATATCCGTGGATACCTACTTGGTTGAATTTTGTTTAGATTGGATGTCATATAGATTGTTTGCTTTGTTTTGCTTGGCTGAAGTTTCTAGACATATGAGGATCTTCCAGATATTCAGAAGAATTGAATAAGAAGTTAATAACAGAGGCCTGTTGATGTGTACAATGCTAGGAACAGAGTTACATCCTGAGGGTGAATGTGGTGGTTGAGGGTAGGTGGCAACATGAATCCAAGCTGATCTGGGTCCTCAATGCAATAATCTCCCCTTTTCCATGGGGGGACACATTTCAAGACTCCCAGTGAGACCTGAAACTGTTGATCCTGAATAGACTGTTTTTCTTTTTCCTATATATACCTACTGAAGTTTAACTGATAAGTCAGGAACAGTAAGAGATGAACAGTAACTAATAATAAAATAGAGCAATGATAATAATATACTGTTAAAAAAGTTATTTAGAACTTGTGAATTATTAATTTTTGGAATTTTCCATTTAAGAGTTTCTGGCCACAGTTGCAGAGAAGGCGGTTGTGGGGAGAGGCTACTGTACATGTAGAACTGATGGCAAAAGTAAGGACTTAAATATCACAAGGCTGGAGCAAGGTATATGTTGAAGGTTACAGGGACGAAGAGAAAGGAGAGAGGTTAGGGGATTGGACCACAGTGATTCCTGAGGGGAAGATTCTAGAGCTTGTAGCCATCTGAAAAAAGAGTGTCACCAAGTAACTGAGAAAATCCTGTTGGCTATATGTTCAAAAAGTCCGGACAGTCTGAAAATATTGTGTTATTAGGTATTGTAACGGAATGTCAACAAACACATTTCCTTGGGTCTCCAGACTTGGAGGCGACCATGGCTGTGCAGAATCTGACCACTTCTGTCCACCATGATTGTCTCTCTCCTTGGGGACAACAGTAGCTTCACAGCTGCCCTGCTTTGTTTTTACCCACACCTACCACCCTCGATCAGCCTGTTCTCAACATTGTAATCAAAGCCAACCCTGTGAAGTAGTGGTTCTTCAAGTTGGGTCTCTGGATCAGCAGCAGCAGTTGTACCTGAGAAATTTGTTGAAAATGCAGGTTCCACCACCTGCAGAATTAAAACCTCCAGGGGTGGGCCCCCAAATCTGTTTTAACTAGTCCTCCGGGTGCTTTTCATACCTGCTGCGGTTTGAAAACCCATTTTAAGCCTAAGTTGAATCACACCACTCCTTGCCTCAAAATCCTGCAATGGCTTTCAGAAGTCATTGCAATGGTTACAAGGCCAGGGATTCATAATTTGGCCTCTGGATACTTCACTGAATACCCACTACTCTACTCTCTGGTGCATTTGCCACTCACCACACTCAAGGTTTTGACTTTCACTACTCCTTCTGCCTGGAATGTTCCCCAGATCCCTAAATCCCCAAGCTCCCCACCCCCACCCACCATGGCACAATGCCTGGCCAGCTCGGACTCCATTCAAGTGTCCCTTTCTTGCTTAATTATGCTACGTAATTGTTTTTTGTCTGTCTGTCTCTTCCTGGGGTCTAAAATCAACTCTGGCAAATAATCAGTGCCCAGGAAGCATTTGCAGATGAATGAATACACCATTTTTTACTGAGGATCTACCAGATGCCAGATACCATCACCCACCTTGCCTCATTGAATTCCCACAAACCAATATGGTACATATTTACTTTTCACCCAAGAAAATGAGCTAAGTGAAAAAAGATGGGCAAACACTTGAAAAATAAAGGACTAAGATATGGAGTTATTAGGGGAAAAAAAAAAACTTTGCATGATCCTCAAGTTCTGGGTCTGATAGAACCAAATCATCTCTATTTTTTACCATCTTCACACTTTTTCCCTATCATTGGTCTCACAGAGGAAACACAAGCTTATGCTGGTAATTACGTAAGCAAATTTAATTAAGGAGGCAGAGAAAAAAAAAATTCTTACTTTCAGTGACCCCTGGACAAAGTTACAAGTAGAAGGAATTACTTGCTGCTTTGTTTGCTGATATGTTCCCACTGTAAACACAGATAATAAAGACATTTCCTGACTAAAAATCTCACTTCTCTGCCCAAATACTCTGTTCTATTTTAAAATCAGTTCTTAATTTGTTATTAATGACCGGAAGTGGCTACCCTTACTAATTTACTTACCCTTATTAATTTGCTCAACAATGTGTTCTCTATTATGCATTACAGTGATTCCCCCCACCCCACCCTTTGAAATGAAAGATCCTGGTCTTTCCTAAGCATCTGTCAAAATGGCAAATGACTGCTAGAGAGTGAGTCTGGAGATGGTTCTTCTAAAAAGATAGTCAGATGTTGCTAGAAGGCAGTCCCAAGGCCATCTTCCTCCTCTATCTTACCTCTCCAAATAATCTCATTTAGTCCCATGGCTTTTAATACCATCTACAGGCTGTTCACTCCTGTGACATCTGTTGGAGGTCCAGGAAGGAAAACAGAACTCATGCTGGGTAATGCAGTAGAGAATTTAGTACTGCAGTCAGTTTCAAAGATGTTGGAAAAGCTGTAAGGGCAAACTGGGGTAGGTGAGGATACCCAGAGAATGGCAACATCAGGAAGCTGCTACCCTCCCGAGAGCTAGAGAGACAGTGGGAAAGTGGGGTTATGAGAGTTTAGGAGTATTGGGAACTGGAACCATGGAGGAAGGCCTGCCTCGTGGACATTCAAACCACAGAAAAAAAATATATTTGTGCTAGAGATGCTGCACACAGCCCAGAGAAGTGAAATGTACTCTGGCTTTTCCCTGCTTCCTGAAAGTTTGATCTTCCATTAGCCAAATTTTCCCAGGGGCTCGATGGCAAGGAAGCCTGGAAAATATAGTTTTCTTGGGTCAGACTTGAACACTCCACTCGCTTCCTCTGTCTCCTGCCCCATCCCCTCAATCCATACAGAGCAGTGCTGAAATAAATGGAACAAATGATGGACAGTACCCCTTAATTTACATCTCCAACTCTGACCTCTTCTCTGAACTCAACCTTCCATTTTTGTTTACCTTGCACCTCCACCTGAGTGTCTAATAGTCTTAACGTAGCCTAGAAAGAACTCTTGATCACCATCAGCCAGCTCTCCTTGGAGAATATGGATTCTCACTACTCAGCCACGAATATGGATATCATCTTTGATTCCTTTCTTTGCTTGCTCCCTACTCCCACCAACCTTTCAGCAAGAACTTTTGGTTCCACCTCTCCAAACAGGTCCTCTCCATCTCCATGTTGACCACCTTAGGCCAGGCCACCAACTTTCCTCCCTTAGGTGTCTATAATTACCTCCAAACTGGCCTTGCCACTCCCCCTCACTGCATTCTCTTATAAAGCATGTACAGGAACTGCTCCTGTAGATCCTGAGGCAAGTGTGAGCAGCAGGGACTGTAAGTCACTGAAGGGAGTGACATAAACCAATTTAGATCTTAATGAGAATGTTCAACTTTCTGGTGGGGAATGAAATACAGGGTAACCAAAATGGAAGAAAGAAGGTCGATTAGGTGATTTTACTTCTCAATCCACTTCTTCCACCTCTTCTGTCACTGTCCCCTCCCTCCCAGCCATTGGTCTACTCCCTGTTCCTCTAACATGCCAAACTTGTTCCCTCCTTAGGGCTTTCCCATCGCCTGGAAGACTTGTCCTGATGTTAGTACAAATGGCCCCACAGCACTCAGGTCTGAGACCATTCCAGACCAGGCCATGGTGGTCTGGATGGCTGTTCTCATCTCTCTCCTTATGGGCACAAAGCAGGATTGCACTTTTTTATGCCCTGGACCTTTGGTGGGGCCATATAACTTGCTTTGGTCAATGAAATTGAGGCGGAAGTGACAAATCACTACTGGAGAAAAGCTTTAAGATTTACTGTGTGTGTCCACTCTTCCTTTTGCCTCAGGAACTTGAAGTGTTTCAGATAAGGGCTACTCCAAAGGGCAAAGCCCTGGAGCAAGGATGACAATCACCCAGAGCACACCTCTCCACCAGTCCATGGATGCATAGCTCGAAGGAGAATGAAATCTTTGCTGTCTGAGATTGTTACCACAGCATACCTCGCCCATCCAGACTGTCAGTCCTTCAGTCTCGTTCCTCAGCCTATATTATGTCCATTGTGGAAATTACAACCAACTGATAATGTCCACTTGTTAGTCTCATTTATTGATTTTATTTCCACTATATATCCTCCTCAGGAAAAGTCCAGGAAAGTTCCTTGTGAGCAGGGTCTGACTACATAGTTCATCACTATACCCTCAACTTCTTCAATGTGTCCTATATAGTCAGTAGGCAAATTCTGTTGGTTGGACTATAGAAACATTTGTTACTTGAGCCCTATTTTTACAACAAAACTGGAACGAATGTACCTTGTGCTCAGCATATCTGAAGCACCAAAGTCTAAAGCTTCACTATTATTTGTGGGCTGGACTGGTGGCTAGGGTTACACCCTTCCAGCTAATTCATAGGAAACCAAGTTGCTCCCAAGGCTGCCAGAGTTCCTTGGTCAGAAAGGGTTCTGCTAAAGACCATATATAGCAGATAAAAGAAATGGAACCTTATAATCCTGAGTAAAGTTACCCAGGGTTAGGAGACAGTGGGACAAAATTCATTTTCATACTGTTCTACAACTAAAAGGCACATAGATCTTCTGTCCCTCTTACAGGTTTCTATGCTGGCTGAACCTAATACCCCAGAAATGGCCATGTATCACATTTCACTACTGGCATAAAATATTAGTGCTTTTTAAAAGAGCCTTAGTGATCACTCAATGCAGACCACTCCATTTATTATCTGGCTTGATTCACTTAGATTGGGATCCTACTCCTGACTTAGGACTTAGAACCTCATGGTGGAGATGGTGTTGCTTAAAGTCATCGACTTTTTAAACCAAATGTTTTAAAACATACTTTTTCTACTACCCCATTATGTAACTGTAATAATTGTATAAGAAAAACCTTATAAAATTAACCCTGCAATATTTTTAAATTTTATAATTTTGCTCCTCACTTAAAAATGTTCCTTGAAGTTTCAAAATGTCTAAGATTTTGAATAAGCTTCTAAAAACTATGGAATTATTGTTCTTGTTCTTAAAGGAATCAATACCCTTTGTAGAAATACTAGTTTCTTTAGGACCATCTGAGTGAGGTAATTACATTCTACTCATTTAGCTTTTAGACCATATATTAAATTAGACTGTTTCCCAACAAACAGACATTTCATCTAATCTGTAAAACAAATACATTACCAAATATCAATTCACTAAACATTCGATGTAAAACTATTGACTTTTAACATTAATAGATGGCAATTCCATAATCTTGTTCTACCTAAAGTCAATGATATTAATCAGATTTTAATCCTAAAGTTCATTTACTACACACGTGAAGCTAAAATTCTGGGGGGAAAAAGACCTTCTCTCCCTCACTCACCCACCTATTCCCTACATGCTAAAAATGGACAGTTGAAATATAAGTCTCTCAAACACAAAGTCATATTCACACAAGGGAATAATTTGCATGTGGTTAAGGAAACAGGAATTTTTCACACTGGTTTTAATATTTATATTTTACCAAAATTTTCCTGAACTCAATAATGATTGCTAATGCTTTTTATAGTATTATTTTCTGCATCCAAAAAATTAGAGAAAAAAAAAAAAACTAAGCAGAAAACAGTACAGTTGAAGAAAACTGGATGTCAGTCTATACGATTTACTTTCGCCATGACAGACTTTATTTTGGCACTTTAACAAATATTTTGCTTTACAGCAGTGACAAAATATTTGCCAGAAAATTTCTTTTCCTGGCACGGATATTCCAAGCAAGTTTTCTGTGAATAGAATTTCACTGTTTTGCACATTTAGAGGTATACCCACTACATCCTTAATCTCTGTGATTGAGGGACACTGCGTGGTTTTAGAAGGGCCTATCATTTCCTTTTATTAACCATTCTAAGCAAAGTGAACTGAGTCTGGAAGTGATGGGGCAGGAATTTGAGAATTAAGGCCATTAAGATTTAAGCAAACACTGTTCTAAGTGTTGCTTTAAATTTTTTTAAAAGTAGTTCTGTAGCAATTCCAGGGAATGTTCTTGAAATGAAGCATTCGAACTCTATTAAATTATATGTTGGAAAAAGATGACTGTTTTTGCTGTCTTCTTCCCACTTCCGCAGCTCACAGTTTAAAACAAAATGAATGATAAAATAGGAAAAGGAAATGTTCAATATGGTAAGTACCCAGTCAGAGCACCCTCAGACCTTCACATCCTCGGGGGTCACGCCATCAACTTCAATCCTGAGCAGCAGGGTCCTCACTGTAACGCACAAAGCCTCTCTGCCCTTCCCTCCTTCCATATTAAGTGACCTGTAGTGTTCCCATACTGGCTCTTCCATTAAGTTTCAGGAAAACAGTTTCAAAGGTAAGTCAATCTATAGGACTAAACCTGAGATACCTACTTCCAGAAAGCCCCCTTTGGTTCTTTGGAATTTACTGTTTTAAAAGTTATCTTCAAAAGCAGGCATCTGTCTCAATACTGCCATCAGCTATCCTCTAAAGATCGCAAACTCCGAAATTCGCTGGCAGCCTTCCAATATCAGTACCCAGACACACACGGGAGGATACATTCAGATTTCCTCTGGCCAATTCAGAAGTAAATTTGGTAATAAATAGCTCATTGACAGGCTCTTTGGTCTTGATTTACAGACACTGTGGAAACACTTAGAAATCAAACCCATGTCATCCTTGAGAGCAGATAGTCGTTAGCAAAGGGGGGATGTACATTTGATCGAAAATGTACAAAATTTATAACAGTGACATTTTCAATATTAGGCCACATGATTTATTCAGTAGTTTTATGTTCCCAAATTACAATTTATGTCTATTCATAAGACTACAAAAGTTACCATTAGAATTGTCTGTGCTTATAAAATACCAACTTTTTTAAACTGTTATATATATTCATTAACACCAGTCTGCAACGAGTTACATAGAATCATAGGCACTTCAAAGGCTTAAAAAGATGTTTACAACTTAAATGCATTTTTAAGAACAAAAACTTTTTTTTTTCCTTTAAATCCCTCCTCGTACCTTCAAATTGCAAGAAATTAACAAATACAGTGGCCAAAGGAATTTGCAGCAACTTTTCAAAATACTGTAAGCATCTTTGGATTTGCTGAGCTTGTCAGTAACTCACATCAAATCCTCCCAAAAGAAGATCTGATTAGACAGATAGGACTAAACAGTTTTGTAGTAATAATCCAATTTTACACATTAATTTGCTGTTGCAAATCTGCCTGAAGCTACAGGTAATGAAAAATAAAGCAAGTGTAAAATGGATAGTCTGACATTTAAAGATTTACACAAAGTGGAGGTTAAAGTTTACATTATTTTGAAAATCACATGTACACTAAATTACCATTATCTGAATCATTCGAAGACAAATTGCACCATGACAGCTACAAAAGGGTTAGGGTTTGGTTTGTAAGGGGACAAGAGGGGAGGGCAGAGAAGAGGGGACGACAGATAAATTAACAAAAGTAAGACCAACTTGGTAAGGTTCATCTGAGACATGCTGACACAAACGACACGGCTTTTATCTTTGAACCATAGGTTTAAAACAATCATTTCGCGTTTGCACATAAAAGTTTAAACCAATTCCGTGAACATCCAGGGTTTTCATCACATAATATTTTGCCACTGCTATTCACAGAACACTGCAGATGTTAAATTTTAATTTTACGTTGTTCTAAAGAAATACATGAAAAGTTTTAAATACAATGGGATTTTATCATTAAAGTGCCAGAATGGCTCTTCAATGAAAAAAACAAAAAACAAAGATCTTCATTATTCTATGCAAAAGCTTTATTTTGAAAAGTTCAGTGATCTCATAAATAGAGACACTAAGTGTGAGTTTTATGCGTAAAACTCCTTAGTAGGTGCCTTCTGATAAGCAGCACTGGATGGTTTGCGTTCCCCAAGGTCATAGCTCCCTTCGTCCTTCTTTCTCATGCGGTACACCAACAGCAGGATAAGGAAAATCGCAAAGAGAAAGCCAATAACTCCACCAGCGATGACAGCTGAAAGCCACCAAAAGGGAGATTATATTTAGATGAGATTCAAGGGTTGCAGAAATTAGCTTTGTCAAACCCAATCTATTTACATTTTTGTAAAAGGCTCAATTTGAAAACCCATTAAAAAAAAAAAAAACTTGGATTCAATAAAAGTAATTATGCAAATCTACTATTCCTTAAGAAGGCACAATACTTTCTTTGATTAGTATTAATAACACCCAAAAACCTCAGTAAGAAAAATCTGGTTGTGACCTCAACTAATTCCATACTTTCAAATGCCTCTGTCTTTTCAATACTTATATTTTATATTCTAATCTTCTAATTGCTTTTCAAAGAAAACACAAAACATGACATAATTGACTTAACATTTTTTAAGAGTAAATATGAAGAAAAGCATGCCAATTTCTTTCTAGTCTTGAATGTAAGACTATTCTTTAAAGGATTAGCTGTGCTTAAATCCTGCAAATCTTCATCTTTAAAACAAATGTTAGCCGAGTGCTGTGGAGCACACCTGTAATCCCAGCTACTCAGGAGGCTGAGGCAGGAGGATCACAAGTTCAAGACCAGTCTCAGTAATTTAGCAAAATAAAAAATAAAGGGGGTGGGGGTTGAGGTTGTAGTTCAGTGGTGGAGTACCCCTGGGTTCAATTGCCAGTAATGGGAAAAAAAGAAAAAAGAAAAGAAAAAGAAAGAAAGAAAAGAAAAGAAAAACAAATGTTAGAATAGGTTGAGTCTCTTATTGGAAATTCTTGAGTCTGGAAGTGTTTTGGTGTGCAAATTTTTTTTGGATTTTGCAATATTTGCATACATAGGAGATATCATGAGGATGGGATCCAAGTCTAAACATGGAATGCATTTATGTTTCATTGATACCTTATATACATAGCTTAAAGGAAATTTTATACAATATTTTAAATAATTTTATGCATGGAACAAAGTTCACGATGTGTGCCTAGATTTTGACTGAAGCCCATCATATGAGGTCAGGTGGTATCATGTTGGTATTCAAAAGCTTTTGGATCTTGGAGCATCTCAGATTTCAGATTCCCAGATTAGGGATGTTCAAACTGTATTTCCATCAGGTAAATTATAATCAGAGAACATAATTAAACCATTTGTCAACCATCCTCTCTGCAAAGACCATTTCCTTCTCCTAAGTTTGTTTTGAAATCAGGGATGGCCTGGAGCAAGGCTGACTGAACTTCAAACCCTGACACCCCCAATTCTAAACTGTTCTGGTCCTATTTAGACCTTTACTCTTCCAGGCTACTTCCCACCCTTGGCCTCTACCCAATTACCAGTTGGGTTGAGGGAGCTGGCAGAAAACAAAGTGTGTGCCTAGCCTCTTGCTTCTCACTGGAATGCAGAGGAAGCAAGCTTTTCTTCATCTCTGAATACTACTTAGAAAAAAGAGCCCTATTTAAGCAACCTCCAGTCTGACCCATACACACCACTCACCTGCTAGGACTTCTGTCCGTTTAAACAGATTGTCTGAGTGCTTCTCAGTGTACACATTTGTATTCTCTTCAGCAGGGTTCATTTTCCTTTCTGAGTCAGAGCTACGATCTTCTTCCTTATCAATTTCTTCAGGTGACTGGTATGGGAAAAATTAAAACATTACTGTTAATAAACAAGTAAATATGTGTGTATACTTACACATGTGATATGTATATACATATGTCTGCACATATGTATATGCTTATTTATAAGTGAATATACATACTAAATATAAATATATATAACATATAATGTGTATTTTTTATATATATTATATATTTTCTTATTTATTTATTTTAGTGTTGGGGATTGAATCTTGACCCCTGGGGCTCTTAACCACTAAGCTACATTCCCAGTCCTCTTTTTAAGTTTAAAAGTTTTGAGGTAGGGTCTTACTAAGTTGTTAAGGGCTCACTAAATTGCTAAGACTGGCCTTGACTGGCCTCTGTAGTTGCTGGGATGACAGGCATGCACTATCATGCTGGCATTGTCAATTTTTTAAAAAAACAATGTTCCAGGAACCAGGGATATAGCTCAGTGTACAGTGCTTACCTAGCACACACATGGCCCTAGGTTTAACCCCCAACACTGCAAAAAAAATTTTTTAAAGTGTTAAAAGTGGTGGAAAGATGGAATAATGGATGAGTATATTGCAATATTCCTTTTTGTTCCAGTTTAGGAAATAATTGGCACTACCATTTTGTATGATGTTTGTTTCAATGGGTGAGGTCCATGATGGACCATGTAATTCATGGTTTTGCAGAGTTCATAATAATGCTAATACTATAGTACACAGACATTTTGTAAGAGTTCTACTTTTTCACCACTCTTTGACTTTAGGTCACCATCTTCCTTCTGCTGCCCTAGTTCTACTTACTCCGCCATCTCTTTGCTATCCAGGACACTGTGATGACAGCTCCTTTTCAGGCATTCCCTTGTGTCTGACTGTATTCTCTCTGCTCCATGTGGGGAGAAGCCTCCAGACTTACTCAGCAATGCTTCCCTCTACTTAGTCAAGTATTTCAGCGAACCCTGGACTAGGACTTCAGAAGACCTAGGTTCTCCACGTAGTTCCTATGGGACTGACCAAGTCATGCCACTTTTCTCAGTTTCCCCATCTAATGAAGGACATTCCAAGGTCCCTAGATACTCCACAGTGCTAAAGAGTAAATCTATGGTAATTACCCTCACTACTTCATTTCCATTCAGCAATATTTCTGCCTTGCCAGAAGACTACAGGACACTGACCCTGGGCTGTGACACCATCAACCCTACTTGTCAAGTCTAGAAAGAAATGTACCACGGGACCAGATCAGCCCACTTTTCTATTTCCATGAATGATAACATATTTGGCGGGGAGAGGACATACCATTTTAATACATTTCATATGGTGTCTTCCTATATCATGGTGCAGTCAATTTGCCTCTTACCAATCTCTCAAATTAAGTTTTTCCCTTGGATTCTCATTTCTGCAGTTTCATTCAGGTCTTCAACACCTCACATCCCAAGTTCCTACAACATCCTGAGAACTGTATGTGTTGGGTAGCTTCTAGTTTCCCCCCAGCCTACCACTTACTACCCAGAAGAAAAATTCTGAAGGCCATTTCCACCACCTCTTATTTAGTCAAACTGATTCTTAACATCTGTGCTCTGGCTTATGCAATTCTCCTATTCTCAATCCAGATTTGTCCCCTCTTTTCTTCTGATCATTCACCTTTCTAAAACCAGAGAGCACTTTACATTCTATGGAATGTAGGTACAGAAATTCCTGTGCTGGCCTTCTAACACTGAACACCGTCACTGGCCACCTCAGGAGACTTCACACAGATTATACTGAAATAAGAAAATCTGAATTACTTGAAAATCATTAGAAAAAAAAAAAGACCCTACAACTACATATTCTGCTTTAATTGATCTGGGATTAGGGAGGTGGCACTGATTATTATGGTTGTTTATTTAAAGCTACCCAGATGATTCTATGGTTTGAGAGCCCCCAGTATGAGAAGGTCAGTTCAAATAAGTTATCTATTCTCTGTTGGGCTGAGTTCTCATTGGTCTACACTATTGTTGGTCCACACTATTGTCAACTCTATTGGGCTATAAAGATAATAAGTCTTTTTTTGCTCTTTAATTCTTCCTGAAAACTTCAACAGTCTTCATTAGGACTCCATGGTCCAACATGCAAGTGCCTGGTCAAACAATGAGTGCGTCTTCAAAGCTGGGTTCATTCAAAATGGCAGCCTGCTGCTTAAGTCTAGCAGGTTAAAAAAATGTAAGAAGAAATGACATGACCTCCTTGGGCTGCTTTAGACCTTCATTTCTAGGAAGGACCACAAGTTAGACAAGGTGAATCAACTGAATTCTAGGGTGTGCAAGATGAGTGGATCCCGGTCTCAGTCATCAGAACACACTAGGCTTCTGCTGAAGATGGTATGTAATGAAGTGTGATAGAGGGACTGTCTTTCCATTTCAAGCTACAAGAAATCCTGTACTGCCCAAATCTCAACCAGCCATGACTTACAAACTACAGACGTTATATAGAATATATCATTTCACTGTTGTACATGTACTCAGATTTCATTGTTTTCTACGTTATCATCATAGAAAATCTGAGACCTTCATGACCATGGTAAAGCTGAAGAGAGCAGCTCATTGGCAGTATTTTCCCAGAGTTTTCTCCATTTTCTTCTCATGGAAAGCCCATCACTAACTGGTTGCCTGACAGAAGAAGAGATAACTCAACAGAGAGAGAACAGATTATCTGAGTTCTAATCAAGGAAGCTTCTCACTGCCCATGAGCACGGCTTTGCTATTAGAGGTTAGGAAAGGGAAGAGAAAATGCAAGTGACAAGACACTTAGGTCCATTTCTTTGCCTACCAGAGTCTCTCCCTAGACAAAACCTAATAGCTACTGCAACATTAGACACCAAGTTTAACTTCTCCACATCATCTTTACCCTATGATCATGCCAAAACACATGGCTTCACCTCAGGTTTCTTGAGTTCCTAAAGTAATGTAAGAGTTGACTTGTCCAGTTCCCTTTGACTCAGCTTCTGCTTCGATAAGAGTCAAAACAAAAAACCAACCACACAAATCAAAAAAACATTCTAGGGATCTAAGGGTGTGGGGACAGAAGGTGTCCACAGAATTGGGAGTCACACCTACACTTACAGGAATCGTCCGTCAGTGCACAAGCCTAAAGGTATTTAGGAACATTTATTTTTAAATTGAAAAGTTCTATTGTATAGAAACACAGGCTAAGAAGCCGCCATTCTACAGTATTCAGCTACTCCAAAAGACCTTAACTCTTGAATCTCTATGTGCAAAATGAAATTATGAAAATGTAGCATCAATGATTAAATTAAGCCAATTAAAGATCTGTCACATCCAAGTCTGACTGTTTGGATGTCATGGGAATGGCATGGAGTAAAAGATTACAAGGGATGCTCAGGATAAACAAGTGACTGTTCTTTTCAATTTTTAGGCACATAAATTTACCACCAACTAGATAGAATATCTATAACAGTGACATTAATGCCACTGTGAGACCCATTCAAAAGCAAAATCCACACTAATGGCATCCTAGAGGCAATGTTTAATTCAGCTGTACCATATAACTACAAAATGGAAAATTAAATCATCATTATTATTGTTATTCTTGATCAATATTATCACTACCAGTACCTAAGCCATGTTTGACACATAATGAATAGATCTCCCATGAATGGAATTAATTTTTGTTACTACACTGAATGTGAATAATAGAAGGAATATAAAGATATTAAAATGTCCTCATATCTTTCATTTCTAAACTCATTTGCCAAATGTCTATATTCTTTGTCTCAATGTGAAACAATTACTTCCTTAAGACAATTTTCAGAAGCTTAAATCAATTTTCAACCCACTGCTGTCAAAAGGTCAGAAATCTATGTCGAATTTTGTTTTGCTTAGGTTAGAAGTCTTCTTCATGGAAGGCTAAAACTGACATGGGAGAGTTTCTTGCTTCAAGTAGTGAGTCTTCATGGTTGCTGACTTGAGAAGATTCAGCCTTGAGAAGAGGTCAAATAAAAGTGTGGTAAAGGCCAGATGCAACTTTCCGCAGCTGTCCTGGATACCTGTGCCACAGACCATGAGATGCTCAGTCACCCCAGCCTCCCTGCACCTGCTACTTTTCATTTCTCTCCCTTGCCCTGCTTCCATTTGTTCAACTTAGACACCAATGGAGCAGCTTCCACACTCGAGTCAGAACCTACTAGGTATGTTTGCCTCAGTCCTTAAGGAGCTTTTCCTTACCTTCCCATAGTCTGGCTTGCAACGTCAGTCTTCTAGAAATAAGAACTGACCTTTCTAAGTCTACTGACAGTAGGCTCATCTGGAGAGGGCTGACCTCCCAACTCTTCTACACCTGCCAAACCCACCCAGCTGTGCCATCCCTCATACTATGCATTAGGATGGTGGAGGAAGAGGAGGAAATACAAAGGTAAGGATAGGAAAAGTCCAGCGATGTTCCTACCTGCAGAGGGGTGCTTTCTACTGCAGAGAAGGCACATCACTACCTTCATGAACAGCCTTCCATATCTTGTCTTCTGTGAAGCTTGGTAACATCAACAGATGGGTGAACTCCAAAGGAGGACACTCGTGTTCCTAAGTTTTCACAAGTAGCATGCTACCCGACTAAAGTGCCTGCAGAGTCTACCACTGCAGTCACTGTGAGTGCTCATTTGGTGGACTGGCTTGGTCTCTTCTGCTCCACCAAATTCAATTAATGTTTAGAGAAGTGCATGCTATGGGGACTCACACTTCATCTTCTTAATGATCCAAGAAATTTGACTGGATCCAGGATTTGAAACCTAGGCCTTCTCCAGACTTTGATATGCATTTTTCAACTTAAATAGCTTTCCTATTAGTGGATGGTCAATTAATTGTGATATAAGGTTAAGAAGGCCCCAAATCATGAACTCAGTTTTCATTAGCTACTTTGCTCTTTCTAAGGTCAACAATCTCATTTTTAATAAGTCAGAGGTACCCACACTCATCATGATCACTGGAAGAGTCCCAAGTTTACATACCATCAATGGCGGGCCTGAGGAGACTTAAAGAATGACTCACTGAGACTTGTACCATCTTAAGACATGACCCAGAGTCTCATTTAATAACCTGCTTTAGCATATGTAAAGTTACTAGTAAGTCTAGCTCAGAACATTTTCTATGAAATTAAAAATTCTTGTCTTAAGTCAGATAAATAAGATTTTACTTCTTAACTGGACTTAAGATGTTCCTTAAGAAATAGAGCCATGTAAAAATAAGAGATGCCCTCAGAAACTTAGACCCTGTCTCAAAATAAAAAGGACTGGGGATGTAGCTCAGTGGTAAGGTGCCTCTGGGTTAAATCCCTAGTACCAAAATCAAAACCAAAACAAAAAAACAAACAAACAAAAAACCCTAAAAACCCAAAACAGATGAAACAAAATAAAAACATTTGTATGTAAGAGCGGCCTGGATGTTAAAAGTAACACGTGAATGGATGCCAAAATGATCCTGAAGTGTAAGAAAGAGCCACTTACAATAATAGAGTGAAAAGACTGTTTGTCCCTATCTAATCATAAGTGGGGCTCTTAAAAGGACTGTTTCATACAATGAATCGAGAAGAGCATTTACAGTAACACGAATGTGATGCAAAGCTAAACACACCTTTGTCTGCGCGGGCATCTTTTTCTGCATCTTTGTTGTCGTGGTTTCCACTTTGGGAGCAGTGCTCGTGAACGGCATCTTTGGAAGAGGTCGAGATGTCGTCAGCTCTGGACTCTCTACGTCCTCATCACCTCCTAGAAGATAAGCAAATGTGAGCTGAGCACGTGAGTGACGACAGAGATGAGTGCACCGTCAGGCACATCACCCAACATCGGCACTAGCAGAGGCGAGTTCTTTCAAAACACTGATCCTTAAGAATTTAGCACAAACCCTCCGGGTCTAGACTGTGGAGAAGTGATTTCAAAGGGGATCTATGGGTAGCCTGGAATTTTTTTTTTCTATATTATCATCCTGAAAACTCTTGAGTAGCTCTTTTTCCTGCTCTCCTGCTCAGTAAGGTTTCTTCCCCTCCTCTACGTGAAAACATGATCCTTTCCTCATATTTAAAAACATGCAAAATAGAAAAAGGAAGGAAGGAAGGGAGGAAAGAAAGGGAAGGGAAGGAAAAGGAAGAGGAAGAAGAAAAGGAAAAGGAAAGAAAAGAAAAAGAAAGCCAGTCAGTCTCCCACAGACGCCACCTCATCCCCGTGACCCCGCTTGCTCCTTCTTCTTACAGCACTTTCTCAGTGGTGGTGTGGACACTCAACAGTCCATCTGCACCATCTCCTCCACTCTACTTGGCTCCTCCCAGTTGGATTTTCCCTATCATCACACTGTTTATGCTTTTGGTTAAGGTCACTCATGTCCTCTGTGTTGCCATATCCAATGGCATTTTTCTGAGTGGTCCTTATCAAATTTTGTTGCAATTATTTGGAAAAGTGTCTCCCAAAGGTCCATGTATTAAAGGCTTGGTTCCCAGCTCATGGTGCTATTGGGAACTAGTAGAAAACTGAAGAGGTGGGGCCAAATGGAAGTCCAGTGATTGGGGGAATGCCCTTGAAGGGGATATTGGGAACCCTAGACCCTTCGTATCTCTTTTGCTTCTTAGCCACCACAAGGTGAGCAGCTTCCTCTGCCGTGTTCTCCCACCATGATATACTGGTTTACCACAGGCCCCAGAGCAATGAGGCAACTAAGACCTTCAAAACTATAAGCCAAAATAAACCTTTCCTCTTTAATTGATTACCTCAAATATTTTGTTATAGCACCAGAAAGCTGACTAACATGCACCTAGCACGACTGGACAATGTCAACTGCCATCTCCTTGACATACCCTGTTTTTTAGGGTGTCTATGACTTGTTGGCTTTCCCCTATTTCTCTATCCAAAGTTTCCTTTGCAGGCTTACTTCCTCTGCCAGAATACCAAATGTCAAGAGTTCCTTGAGGTTAAACAGTAGGCCTCTTCCTAGTCTTTACTTTCTCTCTCACCTATACCTATGGCTTTGATTCATCATCTAAATATGGATGATACTTAACTTTTATATCACTGGTTTTACCGCCCCTCTCAAACTCAGACACAAACATCCAATGGCCCATTAGATCTTTTAAGTGACTCAAAAGATACCACAGACTTCTAACATGTCCAAAACAGAGCTCACCATCTCTTCTGTCACCCCTAAAGCCCAATCTTCTCCTCATGTTGCCCACAGTGACTAGGACCCCCATCTCTACATACCAGAACTGTGATGTCTTCTTTCTTACTTCCATATGGAATCTGTCACCTAGTCCTTTCCACTTTACCTTCTTAATGTCTCTCTACTCTGATACCTTTTCTACAGTTCCAGAATACCACCCTAATCCAAGCCACTGTGAGCTTCTCAGGAACCCCTACATCTGCCTTTTCCAACAGGCTAGGCTGCCTATCAGTTGGCTGAAGTTCACAGTTCACAAAATGGCTGTGACCTCCCTTTCCCACCCCACTGCGCCTGAGATAAAGGCTCTGATCCAGCCTACCCTCTCAGCCTCTCAAGCATCACTGTCCCTGTTGTCCCCTGTGTTCCATCCACAATGCCTCTCCTTACCCTTCTGCCAGAAGTTCTCACCTAGTTAACTTCTAATTCACCCCCAGGCCCCAGAGAGGACATTCCTTCCATATGGGGTCAGTGTTCTTTGTTAAATCATGTTTAGCACTTTCTTTATTACCCTGATTGTATTTCTAAAAATTTGCAATTATACGTTTATTTGTGTAACTATTGATTAAAGTCTCCCCCATCAGACTGGAAAGTTCATTAGGCCAAGGGGTTGCATCTGTTTTGCTCCCTGAGTGTCTAGTAGTGTTGGGGGTATTACAGACTCTGATCTGGTCACTACCATCAAAGGAAACTTTGTTTTGCCTTCTTTGTTTTTTTTTTGCTTTTCACCCAGAACAGCATTTTTGAAAATTTCTGACCTTCAAATATAATATTGTTCTTAAGTTAATCATTTGTCAAATTTGTAACAACTCAAACTCTGTAACTTGCACTAACTAACCTGCTTCCTCAGATGAGAATGAATGATGAATACCTCTGAGTTACTCAAACCAAAGAATATGAGTTAATATTCTCCACAGTCATGCCCATGTAATAAGCAGCCCTGAAAGCAGGAGGTAACAGGCTGGCAATTGTGCAGAGGTTATCACTCTCAATGTCTCAATTACCTCCTTTACCATCAGAGCATACACACTCATTATAGAGAAGAACTCACACGGTGTGTTGGAATAAATACATCAAAACAATGTATTAAAACAAACCAACCTACTACTGGGTCTAGAATATTTTAGCTCTGTAATCTTGATCAAGTAATATTTGTGTCTTAATTTCTTTACCTATAAAATGGGGATAATAATAACTTACTTTCAGAGGTGCCTATACAATCATATGTCACTTAACAACAGGGTTCTGAGGAAACATCATTAAGTTATTTCATCCCAGTGCTAATGTCATGGAGTATGCTTATGTAAACCTAGATGGTATCACCTACTACGCATCTGGGTTATATGGTGTGTGTGTGTGTGTGTGTGTGTGTGTGTGTGTATGCGTAACATGCTTCATATATATATATATATATATATATAAATATAAATATATATTTGATATAACCTATTGTTCCTAGGGCTACAATCAACAAAACAACATAAAGTAAAATCAAAATCAACACAAGAGAAAATGATGGAATCAAGAGAGGCACTAAACAGAAGATGTATGAGGCTGCCTTTGGCATAACAGTAGACTACCGTAAACATTTTTCTTTTATAGATAGAAGCACCCTTTAAAATAATGATAAAGAGTAGAGTACAGTCAATACAGAAGCCAGTAACACAGCTGTTCATTATCCTTGTGGAGTACCACAAACTGTAAACAATTATACATTCCATATTTTTACACAACTGCCAGCACAGTAGGTTTGTTTACGCCAGCATCGCTACAGACATGTGAGTAGCGCATGGTGGCATCTACAATGCCACCAGGCAACAGGATTTTTTTAGCTCCTTCTAATTTTATGGGACCATCAGTATATATATATGCAGTCCATCACTGACCAAAATGTCATTCTGGGGTGCAAGAGTATATATTAATCACAGCTATGATACACATTGGGAAGCAGCCTGTACATACAAAGTGTTATTGAAAAATAAGTCATTAATAATGATAGTTCCGGAAATACACTGCACTTTTATATCAGCCTACCTGATTATTCATCAAAGTTTTACATCTAATACGATGGATTTCCTACTGCAATGAATCATTTTCTTACAAAGAATAGAATTTGATGAGAAATGAAAAGTTTCAATTAAAGGGCTTTCAAGACCCCCGTGTTTCATAAGAGTTCCAAATATGAGTCCCCAAAAGTAGGAGTGGGGAGAAGCTGTGTGAGAGAAGAGATCTGCAAAGCAGAGAATCCCCCCAAGCCCGTACTTCTGAAGTTAGAGACAGTGAGGAACCGCCTCAGCTATAGTATTCATTATCTTCAATGAAAAGACTAACTCTCTTGACCAAACAGAAACCAGGGAGCCCCTTTGATGACCTCCCTGATTTTTAGTTCTTGCTATTCTCTCAGTGTGGAATACCCCACCCCAGAGTCTTTTTCCACCTGACAAACTCCTGCCTATATTACCTCACCCAGCAATGATATCAGCTCCTCCCTCAAGTTCTCTGTGACCTCTCCATTATGGAGTTCTATCAATATGTTCCCACTCTTCACTGTATCTCCTCCTCCTCTTTTTAAATATTTTTTTTCTACTATGATATGGTCTGAATGTTTATGCCCTCTCAAAATGCACATATTGAAACCTAATCTCCAAAATGCAATAGTATTAAGAGGCTGGGCCTTAAGGAGGTAATGAAGTCATGAGGGCTCTCTCTGTCCTCGTGAATGGGATTAGCACCTTATTAAAGAAACCCAGGGAAGTTGGTTTTCCTCTCATACTATTTGAGATTGCAGTAAGAAGGCATCATCTATGAAGGAAAGCAAGCCTTCACAAATTCCAAACTCGGTAGCGCTTGATCTTTACTTCCTGGTTTCCTTAACTGCAACCCCAAAATTTATGATATTTATCAATTACTCCATCTAAAGTATTTTGTTATAGCTATCTAAATGGACTAAGACAACTTATAAAAAAATTTTTAAAAATAATATATTTTTCACAGATGAACTACACACGGGAATAGAGAGAATTTATCCACCCAGCAGAGAAAGTTTTGTTAAATTTTACATTCTGGAGTGTTCCTAGAATGGCTCCTGTTCCCTCATGTTGTAGATGGTTAATAAATGCTCGCTGGATGAATGAATGAATGAATAGCCTCTGTGTCTTCTTATCTTCTAATGAGTTTTCCCACTTGGACATGAGAGCTCCACTCACCAAGAACTCTAAGACTTTCAGCATGTTCCTGTTTTATAGTGTCCTGTTCTTGCTTCATAGTTATAAGATCTTATCTCTTTGAAGTTAACAAGTTTTTTTTTTTTTTTTTTTCCTGTAAATTCTCTTTGTTCTGTTGTTTTCTTTCCTCTCCCAATTTGGGGTTTGGGAGAAATCTCCATCTTTCATGTTACAAGTTTTTCATAAATGCCCGGGAGCTTTTCATATTTGCACTCAGAAAATCTGCCTGGAAGTTCTGATAATATAGGAGAGGTCTGTCAGTATGTCAGCAATACCAGTTAAGAGCTATGTGTTCCCAACGATGCCATCTTTGAGTTGTTTCTTTTGAGTTGGTTCAATTTCCTAAAAAGGAACCTCCCAGTCCCCTACCCAAGAGGTAAAGGACAGATAGCCAGTGTTCTGGGAACTGACTGGGAGAAGACCACTGGGAATATCTCAGCATTAAACAACTCTTCATCAAAGAACTTATTACTAATTTAAATAACATCTGTCCAGTCCAAAGACTCTATGTTTTATTCCAAACAACACCCCTCCAGTTTTCCTCCAAGGTTGGAGATCATTTTTGCTGCGTGGTAGAGGAAAGAAATCAAGGGAACTACTTGCTTCTTTAAGAGATCCTCAAAAGAATGCCCCAAATTTATTACCACTTTCACTTTCCATTTAGTGCCACTGATTCTGGACCCCCAGGGGATTCTGCTGCACTGACTGGGTTGCATCTTGGCTCTATCCACTGCTGACTAACTCAGCCTTCTCATGTCTTCCTAGACTGTTCCTATCAGTCCATCTGCTTCCCAGGTTTCAAAACCTTGTGGCTTTTGTCTCCTTTACTATCTTATTTGTCCTTTATGTCTAATTCCTTTATTATTAGTTTGCCTGGGTCCTGGAAGGTATTTGTACTCAATCTGTTATGTTTAACCAAAAGTCTATTATTTAATTCTGAAATTTTTGTCAGATAACACTTTCCTACATTATGTCACCTATCACATGGTGTTACAAATATTTTTTTTTTTCTCATTCAACATTTCTCTCATTAGATTCTTGGTTGGTCTCTTGGGGATGGGAACCAAGTCCTTCCCATCTGTGTTCCAAGAATACAGAACCATGTATGGTACACAGTAAATAATATTTGAAGGTGCTTGTGTTTGCTAATGCCTATCCTGAGTCTAGTACATAATGTGAACCCATCTCCTTGTCTGAGAAGTACGCTCTGGGCCATTAGACATTCTCTTCCAAGTCATTTGCTTTTCCACCAGATAGCCTGATAGGATTTCAGCCAGATGGTACATTGGCCAAAAGCTGGGGGGACCCCAGTATTTCCAGCTGGGACTGGGCATCAGGAAGGCAATGCTTCTTAATTCTAGAATAGGATTTTACAACACAAGGAAGCAGTATGGCAAAGGACTGGAACAGAATATTCTCTAGCCCCACTCCCCAGTCCTTGTCCCTCAGCTCCATTACTTTCTGACAGCATGACTTGAGGCAGGTTCCTTAATCTCTCTATACCTCCAGTTTTCACCTCATGTGAAAAATGGAAATGATAATAGACTCTATCTTTACAGGGATGTTATAAGGATTGAAGTGCCTCACCCCACAGCAAATGCTTCACAAGGGTTAGTTATGACTAACAGTATCCACAGCACAGTCCAAGGTGGTTTCCAAGGTCAAGAATGGTGCTCTTTTCTCACAGCAATGATCTGCCTAAAGGTAGAACTGTAGCTGAGGCAACTTGGGCCACATTCATCCATCTGATCTATCTTGATCTATCTGATTAGTGGGTTCAGGCTATCAAATGACCCACTCCAACTGCCTGTCACCTGGGTGAGGGTGGAGTGAAGATGAGCAGGAATGTGCACCTGTTTTCTCTAAACTTAATCTTGGTAGGAGTCAGCAAAATGACTTGGACAACCTCTACCCATCCCTAACAACTGTTGTATCCCAAGATCTGTGAAATGGGGGCAAAAGAGTGTCCATATTTATTATATCCTGAGACATTTTGAAAATGACAGTTATAGAACACTTTTGAGAGAGAGACACACACACACATGCACAGAAAAAAGAGGTGCCATGAGTGAAAGATATTAATAGAGCTGTGGACTATGGAGAACAACTCTTTTCACACTCATTCTGCGTGTGTGATATATATCACTCTTCCAAGAATAACTGGGACTATTTTTGCATTTGGATTGCAAGGTAAGCGCACTGTTATTAGGTCAGTCACACCTCTCTTGTCTTTCTCAGACTTGCTATTTTCCAATTTAAAACACTCTTATATGGACAGATCTTTACTAAAGACACAATTGATTTGAATTTGTTTTGGGTCATTCTGAAGCCTAGATCAATTTGATCATCTCACATCTATATTCAGCATAACTTTTAACATCTGTTGAATGGACAATAAACCCTAAGCAAGAAAGGTATGGCTAAGACTTTTCTTACCTGTTGCTGGCCACAAATTTCTAACTTGTCCACTAAATATAAGATCTTTTTCTCCGTTTCCTGGGGGACATTCCTGAACCATTTACCAGATAAGGTAGATTAGAAAGATGGTAGGTTCCTTTATTCCTCCTTGGACCTATGTCCTCTACAATGTGACTGTAGCTCCTTCCATCAAGAGACAGAGTTGGGCTGGGAGTATAGCTTGGTGGTAAAGCATTTGCCTAGCATGCAAGAGAACCTAAGTTCAGTCCACAGTGCTGCTCCCACCCCCCAAAAAAGTGGAGTCTGAGCTAGCCCTCTGACTTGCTTTGTCCAATGAAATGTGGTATAAGAAACACAGTGCCAAGTTCTAAGCCTAGCTTGCAAGGGGCTCTGTATATGTCTATATGCTGCCTTGGTTGGGACCTCTGCCTCCTCCCTGTGAACAAATGACTGGATTCCTGTAGGATGACAGATTGAGTGAACCAGAGCCAAGTCTGCTCAGCTGCCCCAGAGATATGACGGAGCCCAGTCCAGATCAGCCAAGCTGATCCAAGTGAGGGAACAACCCTAACTTGCCCACCGGCTGAGCAATAAGGTAAATGAATGCTAGTTGCCCTCTTCCACTGAGTGTTGGGGTGGTATGTCACACAGCATCATGGAGAAGATAGATAACTAATATACCAAGGAAGCTGAGGAGATCACCCTACCCTTGTTTTACTTGGTTGCTCGTTTTTCCTCCTACTTTTAAGCAATACACTAGGAAAAAAAAAAAAAAAAGATACAACTTCTTGGTCTCATCTATAATCTTTAACATGGGGCAGGCAGTTTTATGAGACTTGGGCTTGAGGGATTTCTTTAAGGTTGGTTTCCATGACATCACCTTGAAAAGTCTTAATAAATTTTAAACTTATGTGTCAACTCCTTTAATCCCCACAATAGCTCTATGTGGTAAAGATGATTATGACTTTCTATTTTATAGACGAGGAAACTGAGGCTCAGCGTAGTTAAATAAATCCCCAAGCTCTCACAGTGTTAAGTGGTGGAGAGCTGAAACTCACACACATACACTTCACGTGCACAGACCATGCCCTGAACTGCCCTGCACGCTGCCTGTCTAGCACAGTGAAATGTGTGTGTGCTCATGCACAGAGAAAGGCCTCCAGCAGCAGCCTTACCCGAGCCAGATGCAGAAGCATAGTCGTCATCATCAATAGGATACACTCCTGAAGCTTCTTCAATGGAGCTGTTGTCAAGATACATGTCTTTATCAGATGTCAGCTCTGCTCTCTGAGAAAGGAAAGACAAGGGATTCAGGATGGGGAGAGATTTTAAAATGTGCTTATTTATCTTACTGTTTGAATTTACGCAGTCGTGACTAGTCCTCCCCCTCCTCTGGTCTTCTGAATCCACATGCCTAGCCATCTCTTTACTCAGGACACTCTGGCAATCTGTATTAAATCTAATATCCCCACGGGAAGCCAGTGTAGCCTAACCAGGTAGAACGAAGACAGTGCAGAGACCCCAGCACCTACCATGGGCTCATTTTGTTCCATTCCATTAAACTTGTCTGAATTTTGGTCATCCCAATGCTAGTTATAAGCTGTCTCAAGCATTTCTTTTGGTCACAAATGGGCTGCCTTTACTGCAAACACTACGAAAACACCAAAGTCACTTAAGTCTTTCTTGGGTTGTACTTAAAGGTATTATAGTGCTTAGGATAAATAATCACCTAGGGATTCACGAAGGCACACCAAATGCTTACAGGCCTGGCCATGCCCAGCTTTATCACTACAGATGAGAGCTCCCCAGCCACCCGGGCAATCCAGAGCTTTCTGCCGCAGTTCAGATCCACGATGACGCCAGGCAGGGCCCCATGTGGAGCAGGGGGCCTGTGAGGCTCATCTGCCAAGGGCAAGATCTCACCATGAGCCCACTTCCAGGGCTTACTGGCTTAGCAGAGCCTTAATGACAAACACAGATAAACCCACAAGAGCACTTTTTAAAATATATATTACTGGCACTTGGTAATAGCAAACTACAGGCTTAATACACAGAGGGATCAGTCACAAAGTATACCAGTTCTACAGCTTCTGAGCTCTTCAATAAGAGTTGAGTATTAAAATTCAACCTAATCCTGCCAAACGAGTCACTTACATGAACTGGAGACACGTCAGAGGTAGAATATTTTTTAAAAAAAGCTTTCAGTAAATTGATATTTTACCACCAGTATCTCGGACTGGCAACTTCTAAGCAAAGTTTGTATTTGGAATAGTCAACACTCATAATTATTCTATTTTTAAAGATGGAACTGAATGTTTGTTCCTAACAGGAATTATAAAAAATGTTCCTTTACAATGTTGACTTTCATTGGATTTCTCCTTAAAATAAAATGTTTTTTAGCAGTCACTACAGACAGGACCTCCTTGGAGGGCAGACAGGCCCAGTCTCTCTAACAGCACTGCTTTATTCTCTCAAGTTTCAGTGCTGGCTAGAGAGGCCTAAGTATTTTAAATCCGAGCTACATTCCCTGCAGGCCTGGGTGCCAACTGACAAAAAAGTGTGGCAATCATTTTGTTTGAGTATCACACTGGCAGATTCTGAGGGCTGAAACCTTAGGGATTGATGTTCCAGTGGCCTGGCTTGCAGGCTTTGAAGTGACCACCCTGAGCCAAGAGTGTGCTGGAACTTTTCTGCCAAAGCCGTCAGAGCTTAACCCTGCAATCTGAGGCTGTCCTACACGACACGGTTTCCGAGGCTATCACCCTTCCAGGCTGCAATTCCTAAAACTTGTGAAATGAACAGGGAGTCCTGCCTTCCACAGCTCTACACACAGCCAACGTGACCCCTATTAGACACACAGCTCCCTTGAGGGAGTCAGCCCTCTGCATCTGTGGGTTCTGCATCCATGGATTCAAACAACTGTGGACTGAAAATATATTTTAAAACATGGTCTGTACTGAGCATGTACAAAGGTTTTTTTCTCTTGTCATTCCCTACGCAATATGGCATCACAACTAATTACACAGCATTTTTACTGTATTAGGTATTAGAAGTAATCTGGAGATGATTTAAAGTATACAGGAAGGTGTGTATAGCTTACATGAAAATACTATGCTGTTTTACATAAGGAACTTGAGCGTCTATGGATTTTGATGTCCTAGGCAGGTACTAGACCAGACCGTCTGTGGATTCTGAGTTCTGATGAACCTCATTTGTTTTTAACCTCCCGGCTCCCCATCAAATCAGAGAGCCTGGCATACAGTAGGTGCTCAGTAAACACTGCTTGACTTGAGCCAGTACTCCCACCTAAAAACCACTCTCATTCTTACCTGTATTAAACCTTATCCTTTTAACTTCATTTGGGGACACTCTTATTCTGTCAAACCCTGTCTACTTTTTTTTTTTGCGGTGCTGGGGATTGAACCCAGGGCCTTGTGCTTGCAAGGCAGGCACTCTACCAACTGAGCTATATCCCCAGCTCCCCTGTCTACTTTTCAAATCAGGTTCTGACTTCTCCAGCCCTTTGTTGTAGACATACATTCTCACATTATTTCTAATTACTGCATATGTATTTGTCTTGCCCCTTTGGAGAACCATTTGTTGATGCAGGCCTTGAATCCCCCGTGAGATTGTTCTCTGTCCCTCTCCAAGTGCATGGGTACTCAATAAATATTTGTCAACTGAGATTACTTAAACTAAATTGACTTAAGTAACCTTTGACTCAGGTTTCAGAGTTAACACATGTCCCAAGACCTCCAGAATTCTTACTGTTAAAATCTCTTGGTCTGAAGGCTAAAAGATCATTTGCCCCCAACTTCCCATAACTTGCACTACCATCTACTTTTGTAACCCAGAGTCTTAAAAGTGAGAAAAAGATTCTCTTTACATTTTAGAAACTGGTTTCACATTCCTTAAAATTGAATGGCTCTCATGTTCTTCTTGGCTCTGTCGAAGAAATTTGATGTGGCAAAGCTTAACACTGAGATACTTAATCCCCATGTGTAAATTGAATTTCTATTCATTAGATGATCTAGTTGTTGGGACTAGCACATGTGTCACCTAATAGCCAGATGGGCTAAAACCTTCTCCCAGAAAATTTGATCACCTCACACTTCACTCACACCAGGCAACCTGACAGGCCAACTGGCTTCTTAAGACATAACCATGAGGACTGTATTACTGCAAGACTTGGGGTGGAGACCAGAATGAGTCTGAGAAGCAAGTTGTCCTCAGCCACTTGGGGCATGCAGGGCTCCAGGGTGGTCCCAGGACTGATGGTTTGCTTACTATATTTGAGGGCAGCCAAAAGTATTCATTTTTCTCTGGTGTGAATGATTTTGACACCAAACTGCAAAAAGTTCTCTCCCACTCTGATTTCAGGGACATCAAGAACATAGGGAGAATTAGAAATATCCTTCTGTAGAGTCCAATTGAATTGTAAGCAGGGCTCTTTTCACTTTGTAGCATATGCTCCAGAAATTATCTCTATTCTCACCACCTCTCCAAAAAAAAAAAAAAAGTTTTCAAGAAACAAGTCAAATTCCTTAATAAGACTCCACACTCTTGTGTTGGTAAGGATTTCACTGTTCCCTGCTTGGAAAGGGAAATAAATTATGCAGCAACATTCCTTTGAGACAGTAAGACGTGCATCTCTTGAAGGCTATAAAAAGAGAGACTTAAAAATATTGATTTTTACACCTGGTCAAATGTGGTCAGTCTTGCTGCACGGAAAACCCCAGGATGGTATATATTCTGCACATCCTCACTTGCATAATGGGACAGAGCAAGTAGATGGAAGCAACTGGAAAGAAATGCACAGAGGCACATAGCTGCAGCCTGACTGTAGGATTTCGTAATGAGGTCATTTAATTTGGGACTGACCGTGGCCGTGAGGTGGTGCCAATAGTGTTGGCTAACAGTGTTCAGAATACAGGCTGGAAGAAAAACAAAGCTGGTCCTTCAGACCTCTCCCCCTAGGCTGATGCAAGTATGAATACAGGAGACCAAGGGTTAGCCATGGATAGGATGGAGTACCACGAGGAGGAAAACCTGCTACGGACAGAGAGAGAAATTCGCTTCATGCCATGTTCCCCCAGGAAAACCAAAGCACCACAATGCCTCCAGGAGACTGAACTTCTGGAGAAGAATGCTCATCTGCTGCTCTTTTCATAACCCACAATGACTAGAAAAAAGGCAAGACACAGATTTGTATCTTTTTAAAAATATTTTTTAATCATAGATGGTCTTTTATTAATTTATTTTTATGTGGTGTTGAGGATCGAACCCAGTACCTCTCACATTCTAGGCAAGTGCTCTACCACTGAGCTACAGCCCCAGCCCCTGGATTTGTCTCTTAACTCCATCCCTCCTCCTCTGGTCCCGTGATTTCAGCAACCTCATCGCATTGGGCCTGGACCATTCCTAAGGCACCTGAGTTGGCCACAGACCAAGTCTTTTTGTCTTTACAGCCATTCTTTGCAGAGGGACCATTCTTAAGCTCAAATGTAATCACACCACCTCCCCTGAGAAACACTCTGTCTTGGTTCCCTGTCACTAGGATGACATAAAACCTCCCTGGCCTGTAAGGAAGCTCTCTTGCCACATGGACTCACCTGCATTTCTAGTGTCAGCTGCTCCTACTTCCTCCACCCAAACCCAGGGCTCCAAGACAAAAAGCTCCATGAAGCAGCCTGGTGACATAGATTTCTTTCATGTAAATCCCAAAGGAAAAATAAACTCCTTTATGGATGAAAAATTGGTGAAAGCCAACAGTGAGCTCCGTTTCCATACCTTATGATAAAAATGAGATTTGAACAAAATAATTGAGCTCAATATAGTGTCTGTGATAAAAATGAAAAGAGAAACTCTTGAGTCAATGCACACTTGGCATAACCGTGCACTTTCTCAGTAAAGACAATTTGTGGGATAGCAACTGAACAAATCTGTTAGATTTTTCTCATGTACATAAAGCCTACATTGAACAAAATACATGTTTTGAATCACCAGCGTGAAAATCTGTTATTTAGAAATTGGTGGCCTTCCCTGAAGGATACAGTGCCTTACCTACTTCTAAATGTCCTTCAAATGCTTTGAAACTAGGGCAACCCATACAGTGGAACAAAAAATTAAAGCTCAAAGCAGTTTACTTTATCATTTAAACTGGGTTAACTACACATCAGAAGGTAGAACCAGTCCCTACCATCAGAAAATTAATCTTCCAACATAAAAATAAAATGTCCATATGGCTTAGTGATACATTTCTGTATCTCATTAGACAAAACAAACACCTAGATGATAACCCTTAATTTTATGATAAAGAAATGTCTAGTCCTGATTTAGGCTCAAATGTATATTAACTTTTATGGTGATTACAAGGTGCCAACAGGCTATAACTTCAGCTTATCTTACCATGGTTGACTTAGTAGACTATTTTGTTCCTGGCTAACATACATTGTAAAGGGAATAATAATCAGCTAAAATTCTCTCTCTCACACAAAGCCAATCAGAGATGACTTACTTGTCCTGAAGCTGAACTTGTCAATTTTGGTTTAGGTATAGCCCAAAGGAACACATACTTTTAGAGTCTGACTGGACTTACAGGCATCAAGATCCTCTATTATTTTGAAACTGAATAAAGAGAACACCATGGTGACAAAGTAGCTCAAAATCACCTGATCCAGTTGGTGGTCAAAGTGGAGGCCAAAGCTCTTGACACCTAATTCTAGTTTTTTTCTGCTGTACCACAATATCCTACAACATGAATGACATCAGACCATTCAGCCTCAGGTTCAAAAGGATTAGTTGCAGCTCACTGTTAAGTGTTTATTATGTGCTGGGCATTTGTGCTAAGTGTTTTATAAGCATTGGCTCACCTAATCCTCTCAACAACCTCCAATGCAGACCAAGGAGCTGAGCCTGCCTAAAGTCATGCAGTTCAGAGCATGGAGGTGACCTCAGAGTGTGTGTCACTGAGTGTTAACATGTTGTGTTTACCTCCTGCCTCCTTTTCTCATGATTCACACATAATCATAATAAAGGCCCTGAGAACAACTACAATAATGAGACATGCTGAACTCTGCTTAATGTGGCAGCATTTTCAAGTCTTGGTCGTAGAAATTCTCTGCACCAGAACATGTATTTAACATCTTTCAGAACTAGCATTCTTGGCATCACAGATGGGAAAAAAAAAATTCATTAAGAGTCTAAAGTTCCAGCTCAACAGCCTTTTCTCTCCCTAACATCCTGTAAATTCCCTACACAGAGGATGCCTGGAGCCATGGGCATGGACTGCAGTTAGTTAATTTTTAGTAACACCTTTATCTGTAACAAACAGGTGCCCCATCCAAGCTGCAAATATAACAGAAGGAAAGAACTCTATGCTTATTATTAGAAAAAGATAACATTTTCCCTGAAAATGTTAGATATGACTGAAGTATAGGCACATAAGTGTTGTATTTACAAAAACTTTTTTAAGGGTTTGTATATATTCAAATCATCCATGGGGTGATAGGTGGTAGGTGAGGTCCCATGTGAAATAAAATTCTTAAATCCCCATTAAAAAACTCTTAAGAACAGTCTTTAGTTCAGAACTGCTTCAAATATCTTTAATAGTCCTTAGTTAATTACATAGAAAGCTAATAAAAAGTCTCTTTAAGAAACTCTTCAAAATACCTTGTACAAAGTGGGGAATGACTTTAAAATATTTATTCATGCACATTAGGAAAATAAACTCAATTCTGGAAAAGAAAAAAAAGAGCAGGTTATATAAAGGTAGAATCCTGTTTGAGTGTGAAGTAAGAGGTTCAAAGATGAACAAACTGGTCATAAAAATGTCACATTCTAGGCAATTCTGGAAAAAAAATTCCCCTAGTTCTATGAAGGTTTTGAACAAACCAAAGCTTGGGAGATGACAGAATTTCTAACAGCATTTATTTATAGTCCTTTGAGTCTGAACTATTCATTTGGAACTTACCACTGACGCTGGATTTTCCTGTTGGAAGTCTCACACAGAGAGGGAAGTCTTATCTCACCGCTTAGAATGAGTACTCCTTAAAGAAGTCCAAGCAGCAGGGCCAGTTCTGATGTCCTCTCAGTCCCCTCTACTGCCTATCAACATACTCCAGGTACCAGCACGTGGAAAAGGATCAGCAGACAGCAGAAGTCAGATATTTCTGAAGGACTGATGTTGAATAGAATCATATTCCCTTACCTGATGTCTCTACCAAAGGGCCAGCTAGAATTCAACCTTGCACTGTGAGACGCATGGCCAGGGAAGGTTAAGTGTGACCTTGGAAGAAATTCCAATACATTAAAGAAGGCCTGCAACAAGACTGGGTCTTGGGAGAACATGGAATCAGCTGAAAAGTGTTACAAAAAGTAACACTGAGTTAGTGTACAGTATTAACTGTGGATATTTTCCTCTGTTTAAAAAGAATTGTATTTGGTTCAAAGTTCTTAGACTTCCTAAACCAACAAAGTTCAAGTAATATCTTTCTTTAATAAGATGCTCATTGCAATAATCAGCACTTTAACCCCTCTCAATACCCCCCTTAAAAAATCTTGCTAGAGGATTATATGGCTCATCTAAAAATGATGTGAAATAATCAATATCGTTTGCAGAAAAGGTGCCTCACTCTATGTATGCGGCTAAATCTGGTGCTACAGGCAAAACTATTTTTCTTTCTACAGTGTTTATTGATTCTACAGAACAGTACCTGGTTCAATAAATGAGTTGTTGATTGTATTTAAAATAGCATCTCAGATTTGGTGAGCCACAAAGACCTTGTATGCTTATTTAACTGATGAACCCTTCCCCTGGTCCCAAGTATTATGACACAAACAGAATAGGATGCCTGTCTCCCACTGTCACTTCCTAATCCAGAATGTGGTAACTATAAACAGCCCTGATCACACACATTCTCTGAGAATATGCTCATCTGCCAACAGTCATATCAGTCTTCAAACCTTGTGATTCAAATCCCTCCGTTTTTACAAGCCACCATCTCATGATAAAGAACCCTTAACTGAAGAAACCAAGCGGAAAGAATCGAAACTGTGCCCAAATTCTTGACATATCTCATACTTGGGAACCTAGAATAATTAAAGACAACCAATTAAAAGCAAAATATCCCAACTGGAGAGAATTTTCACTTGATGCCCCTTTGTAACTTCTAGATTGTGAAAACACTGCATTACAAAATTCAATTAATACTTTAAAAAAAGAAAGCCTTCATGAAATTAATTGGTTTATTGCTCCTATTAAACAAAAAAAGTCTTCCTTCTCAGCAACAAGCAAAAAAGGTGAGCAGGGGGAAAAACAAAAACATAAGCAGAATGCACTGGCAATCCACACCTCTGCTTGTGGTAATGGGTTCAGATTCCTGATCCAGAGAGGGAAGGGAAGTAACTTTTGGGTTGCATTAAGTTTGCTGGCAACAAAAACAGGGATCTACCAGGCATGTATATTAGAACGACGCCTGAGACTTTGAGTGGGATTACGCTGAATATGCATGACACACAAAAGGAAAATGTTCATTACTTACAGATGTGCTCCACACGGTGCTTTCTTCCTTTTTTGGAATATCAAACAGGGGGAAGCAAGAATTTGCAGCTATGTTATTATAAGCATTGCTGCCTCTCCCCCTCCCAACTTAGAATATTCCTGTATTTATTTTGCTATCCATATGACCACAGTTTAGACTAGAGTAAAAATAGAAGCCGTGTGAGCCCAACCTGAAAAGTTCCAAGGGCTGGAGAGGGTCAGGATTAATAAATTCTAACTCAAGTAATGAGATGCTGTTTCCTGGTGGAGTTTGGCAGGAGAGGGGGGAAAAAGATATTTGGAATTTATTTCTTATTCAAAAGTGTTTTGTAAAAACTACCATCAGAGAACAGACTCCAAGTCAGGCACAGGAAGCCAACAGGCTCTGGTTTAGATTTAATAATTCACTCTAAGGGTTTTCAACTGCTACAATTCTAGGCCCTACGTATATTCTTCACCCTACTAGAGGGTTGACAGAATGCCACAGAAAGCCTATGGGACAGGAAAATGGGAACAACCTTGATTCCTATGGGCAGACCACACCTTTCCAGGCTACAACCAATGCTGGGGAAGAAGCAGGGTTCTGGGGCTTGCAGCAGTGATGGATGGATTGCCAACTGAGCTATTCTAGAGAGCTGAGCTAGAACTGAATCTGAATTCCAATAGGAATACGCAACACCCCACTGCTGGCCCATAGAAAGATGTCTGGACTATTTTTAAAAGATGCCAACTTACAGAAAGGGCACAGACCCTTTGGAAAGCACCTCAGCAATGTGTTTTAAGCAGCTATGAAAATGTTTACGCCATTGGAACAGATATTTCCTCTTTCAGGAATTACCCTAAGTAAATATTTTAAAAAGAAGAAAAGCTGGAGTGTTTACTACTATACTGCAGCAAAATCACTGAGATAACCCAAATACCAACTATGGGGGTGACATGTTAGTATACATAACACATTAATTTCCTCAGCATAGCCATTAAAAATCATATACCATAGATAATAAGGAAAAATGTTTATGACCACATTATATTTAAGAATCATGTGGTAAAAATATTTTCTAATATCACAACTAAATTAAAATTTTACATACATCTGGCCAAACACTGAAAGGGGAATGAAGAAAGAAAGGTAACTGGTTAGGGTGGGAGGGTTCATGGTGATTTCTCTAATTGGTATTACTGTTGTATCTTTGCTATAGATACATTTCAATCACACACACACACACACACACACACACACACACACACACACATACACACACACTGAAAGCACTTGACAAAGTTTGAGTCAGTCACAAATGACTATGGATCAGCTTCCAGATGTTGACAATACAAATGAACTTCTGAAAATGAATTTAATACTTATTTACCCCTTAATATGTTCAAGCATAGACGTGCATATACACACATAGATTATATATATATAGAGACATATATACATGTTGTATATTATATTATATATACTAAAGATAGCATCATAGAAGTATATAAGTATCTAGGTGGTAAATATTTACTAAAAAAAAAAAAAAAAGCTTTGCACTTGAGAAGAGTGCCATAGAATCACAGAATAGTACTTGGATCTCTCTTGATCATTTCAAGAGGCTAAGGTTACAAAGGCAAAAGTCCTGATAAAATGGATATTTGATGACAAGATTCCAAGTTCTAAAGCTTCCTGGTCTAATTATCCATCTCACTAAGCCGCTCCTTGCTCCTAGGTTACTTGGAGCAGAGGACACCACTCCGTTGAGGTGAGCCTGCTCAGTTTCAGGAACAAGTTCCCTGCCAGCTTAGCCCCAGTGAGCAGAGACCAGGGACTGCCCCTGAGCACTGTACCCTGACACACACCTGCAGGGCTGACCTGCAGATGTTCTGCACTGCTTCTGGCTTTCAGCATCCCTTCTATTGCACAGACTCTATCTACTTGCAGTGGAAGCCACTCCTGCTGATTCCAAGAGAGCCCTTAAGTTGACTGTGACTACAGATCTAGGAGGACCATTTGCCTGAACCAGGAGGACAGTTCAAATGAACAAGATGACATTTGCATCAGGTTTCGCATAACTAGAAGACTGAAAGTATGTTAACGCTTTCAAAAAAAAATTTAAAAAACAACCTAAAATTAAAACCTAAAAAACTACAAAGCAACAGAAGGGATAAATATACAGGTGATGAACTTTGATTTCAAAGCTAGAGTTAAAAAAAAAAATAGTTCTGAATGGTGACAGTTAATAACTAGTGCCAAGTCACCGTGGCGGCTGCACTGTGTGCCCAAAGGATTATTCACATTCCTGACAATCTAGTGGAAAAACCCCCTGTTTTCTGCCCAAGATTCATAGCCCCAACCCTTATATTTCTTTTTGTTTATAAAGGAACTGTTCTTGACCAAACTTCTTAACCACGTAAAATAAACAAGGGTCCAGAAGCTTTTAAAGAAATGGTTTTCTTGATAGAGGAACCAGGAAGAGATTTAAAGCTATTAGAGTCTATTATGAAATCCATCACAGACCTGCATGAAATTCCCCAGGAAATGGAGTCTCCCCCAGCTGTACCATGATGCCTCAGGCAGGCCTGAGTTCCCAGCCAGATGAACCCACTTCAAGTGGAGGATATCTATAGCAACATGGGCTGGGTCATCTCAAGGCAAACACATTTTGGAAAGCGGTCCTGTTGGTGTAATAAAGTGTTGTATGTGAGTACTTTATCTGAAGATAACATTTATGGTCTTGTCAAAGAGGAGGACAGGAAAACTGTGGACAGTAATATTTTTTTGAAACTGTGGCAGTAATTTTTTTTATATAAACAATGAAAGCTATCAGCTGTGCAAACTGATGTATGGAAAAGCCTTCAAAAATTCAAAATGTAACCTAATTCATTCCAGGGCCACCTTGCGTCTTTCTTCACCATTGGAATCTATGTATGAATCATAAGACTCTCATTCATAGGACATGAAGGTTGTAGAAGATGAAGGGAAAAAGAATTGCAAAACAACATGCTCAATTTAAAAAAAATATTTAAGAAGCACTTTTGAGAAAGTGTTAAAAGAAAAAGCACATTTCATTGTTTGCTCTCAAAGAAGGCTGACTTAACACTAATTCACTTGTGATAATTGAAAGTCTCCATTGGAACACGTATTCATAAGCACCATTTCATAACAGAGAAACATTTCATTTTCTAAAAACAATGGGGAAACTTTTTTTTTAAAAGCAAATTATTATGAATCAAAAAGCAGATCATCTCCAGAAATATTTTTTTCCCCAAATAAGTTTAGTCCAAAAGAAGTTTATGAACTGATTCCACCAGTTTTGTAGTGAGCCACACCAAAGGTCTCTGCAGGTATTCAGTACTTGGTGCTGAATAAAACTAATGATACACAACTCAACAACATTTTCTAAAAACTCCCATCTTCCAGGATTTACAGCCTTCCCTAAGAGACAACCCTTTCCACAAATGCACTTGCATTTTGGAATGAAAGCCATCTGGTCTACCTGTTACATCTTAATTTCCCAGAGAGCACAGAGAGTTACTGAGGATTAAACTCTAGGAGTCAGTCCACATTACCAGTCTCTGTCACATGCCTTGTGAGGACGGGTCTAGTTTCTAAAAGATTTAACTGCTACAGGCACACTTGACTTCACAGTGTCTCGGCTCAGAGTGGAGTTTATTAATCGGTACAGATCAGCATGAAGCCTGGGACTAGGGAGGTCGGGTGCTCATGTGTAAGATATCAAATGAAGACATGTCCACTACCCATTGGCCTCAGGGTAACAGCTGAGGACACGGAGGCTGGGAGCAATCTGTTACTATTATTATCCCTAACATGACTGCACTTACCTGGCTCTGGCCAGGGCTGGGGAACAAAGACATCTGTCTGATTGTTCCTTCCTGCAGCTTAACCTTGGGGTCCACATACAGAAAACTGACGTGCTTCTGGCCCCTCCTGCTTTGGAGGCTGAAGGTTGCAGCTGAATGTCTGCAGCTGCCAGGGCAACCTCTCCGGCATGCATGCCAGCAACTCCTCACCTAAGCGCCTCTCCCCTGCCTTGCTGCCCTGGCCCACTGGTGATGGCCGCAATCCTCTCCAGTGGTCACATTGCAGGGCAGCCCCCATGGAAACCCATTTGGAACTGCTCAAGCTCATACCAAAGAATGATGTTTTTAATACAGATTGTTCTTTTTAAATCCTTTACAAAAGCAGCTGTAATCAATCGTGCTGGGGGGCTCTGTAAAAAGCTGCCATTCGGAAAGCCTTAATATTGATTCTTTCCCCTTTCATAGCTTTTAAGAAAACAATCCCATGCTAAGAAACTGTAATCAATTTTCCTAGACTTTGCTAACATGAAACAGTATCTAAATTAAAATGTGTTTTTTAGAATTACATAAGAACCATAGAGGACATAAGAAACCCATCTGTTATTCCGCTTTTCAAATCCAAGGGACAAAAATGTGTGTGTGTGTGTGTGTGTGTGTGTGTGTGTAGTCAGTTCAGCATATTCAATGATTATTAAATACTGATTAAACCTCAGCAACTCTTGTAAGAGTTGTTTAGCAGGTGACACTGGCTTAAAGAATGACAGGAAATCTGTCTTCATTTGAGATTTAGCATTTCCAATTCTTAATTTGCAAGATAATATACTATTTTCTCCGGGCCTATTCTTAGAGAAAACTATCAATTCTAAGCCTGTGTTTATAGACATTTATGACTCCAAGTGGTCACATCCTGACTGAACTCCAAATACCAGAATATGCAAAGTCTTTTCACAGGAATTATAGCAGATATATTGTTCTGTCAGGTTCTCCTTTTCACACCAGGCCTCTTAAAAATGAAAGCATTTCAAAAGGCAAAAAGTCAATATTTAAAGCTGCAATGTGCAGACAGAGCAATTTGGCATTTTCACTTAAAAATCATATTAAAAACCCTCAACAATGTCAACAGCCAATTTCCAGATTAGACACTATGGCAAAGCACAATTTAATGTAATGTTTGTTATCAGTATTTCTGTTTCGAAGGAAAAAAAATGGAAGACTTTATTAAAATGCCATACATAAAATGAACACAGAAATGAAATCAAAGTTAACTGACAGCCCATAATACTTTCCGTCAGCGTGGTATGTACCACGTGAACAAAATTAGATCTGACCAAATCCAGAGTTGGCAAGAGAAAAAAAAAAAAAGAAAGAAAACTGCTATTTGCTTTGCTCCCAAATAACAGTAATTTCAATTTCAAGGGAGTGAGCTACAATTTCTGTGGCAAATATCTGATATTCATTCAGGTTTCACATTCCTGGTATGCAACAACCACAGGAGTTTACTGACGGATGGGTGTACAATTTGCAAATTTTTTAGTTGAGAAGTTTAACTCTCTCTCCACACCTACCTCATCCCCCAAATTAGAGAAAGCCTTTGACTTTTTTTTTTTTTTTTTTTTTAACCAAACCAAATTAGCAAGAGCTCAGAGTTCTGTAAAACTCTTTAACACTAGTGATCAAGGGCCTCAACTGTTGTCAAGCCATACCTCCTGGGGTAGTCACACAGGGGGAATTTCACAGCTTCACTGGCTCCTGGCAGCCTTTTTTTTATCCCCAGCAAGTCATTTTAAGCAACATTTTTTTCCAGCAAACAAATCTCTGGGCTTCATCTCTTCTATTGTAAAATTGTTGTGGTACAAAAGAGCTAAAGCATTAAAGAAAAACCAGAATCAGCCTGGTCAACTAATTTCAATCCCATCCCTCTACTGGAATGCTTTTATTTGAATCAGGGCTGTCCAGTGAAAGTCATGTTTCTACATCGGTGTTGTCCAAAATGGTAGTCCACAGATGGCTAAGGAGCGGTTGAAATGTAGCTAGTACGACTGAGGCACTAGATCTTTCATTTTGTTTACTTTTAATTGTTCAAATAGTCACGTGTGACTAGTGGCTACTGAACGATGCATTTCTAGAGAGATTTCTTAAACTGTAGTTCAAAGCCTGAATACATCAAAGCCGTCTACTCCTGCTGGGCTAAGCCTCTCCTGGTTAAGATACTCTCTGCTTAAATAACTGCACATTAGCAGAAGTCAGTGCCTAACAATCTAATTGCCTTCTCCATCACAACTTCCCCTTGGCACTACATTCCTGGAAGAAAAATTAAGGAGTTTATGGAACTTGGTCATTTAGTGGCTATGTATTCATCAATGGGTATATGCTGAAACGTTCTATTATTTGTTTAAAAATAAAAGTAAGTTTTGTGAATGGGTAGACAACAGTGTGGTACAGAGAATGGAATATTATTCAGTGACAAAAGGAAAGGAGTAGGAAGCCACCAAGAGACATGGAGGAAGAATGACTGTATCTTGATAAACCAAGGAAGTCAATCTGAACAGGCTACTCTATGATTCCTAGTTTAGGGCATTTTGAAAAAGGCGAACTCTTAGAGACACTGAAGAGATCAGTAATTGCCAGGGGTTTAAGAAAAAAGAGTGAGGATAAATAAGTGAAGCACGGAAGATTCCAGAGCACTGAAACTTTTCTATAGAATACTATCGAGGTGGACACATGGCATTATGAATTTGTAAAACCCCATAGAACCCTACAACACAAAGTATGAACCTTAAATTACAGACCGTAGCCTAGAACATATTAATATTGGTTCATTAATTGCAACAAAGGTACCACCCTAATACAAGATGTATTTGTATGCAGTGATACAGAAAAGGAGGGGTTCTATGGAACATTTTATAGCACCTGCTCAATTATTCTGTCAATATAAAGCTGCACAAAATTGTCTATTAATTATCATGAACCTAAATCCCTAGAGAGCTCCTTAGGCCCACCCACATATTCTACCCTGAGAAATGGTCCCTTCTACCCTGACAATAGATTTTAGGCAAAGCAGCACAGAAGAGATGGTTCCTGGTTGCTAAGAGTGTGTACCCTGTTGCCTCATCTTGGTGGCACTATACACAATTAGCATCAGCAAATAAATGACACACGCCCAGACTTCCATTTACAGTTGTGATGGGTGAGATGCACGCACCATCATTCATTCATTCTTGCCTGTGCTGCTACATCACACGGAAGAAGGCCACAGACAGCAAAGTGCAGACTGCTCTTGGAAAATGGCCCACTTGTCTATGTTTTAAATAACGGGTTGCACCACTGTCCCCTCCACTCAGCCATCACAATTGCTGGGATGTTCTCTTATGCATCACTAAACCGCAGGGAATAAAAGCACTATTAGATACTGTTTAAAAAAAAAACAAAAAAAAACCTAGAAAAAAATATTCTCTGGGGCAACTGGGAAATCTGAACATGGGCTGGATATGAGAAAATATGATGGCATTACTAACTTTATTAGGTGAGACTGTATTTGTCCTTAATTATAGGGAATGGATGCCCAAGTCTTCAGGGGTGAAACACCCTTATAACCACATTAACAACTTTTTTTTTGGGGGGGGGGCAGGGTCTTGCTCTGCTCCCCAAGATGACCTTGGGCTTGTGATCCTTCTACCTCAGTCTCCTTAGTAGCAGGTGTACAATGTTGCACTCAGCTCAACATTAACTGTACAACCATAAACTAAGAAAAATCAAGGAAACATGGAAAAATTCTACTGATGATTGCATTTAGGTGATGGATACAGTCCTATTTGAGAATTTTTCATTAAAAGTGGGAAGTGGGGGAGAATTCTAATTTAAAAATAATTTCAGGTGACGACAAAGCTGATCATAAGGCAAACAGCTCAACCCTGATGGGACCAAAAAGCACTATTTCCATACCAGGCAGAAGAGTGAGCTGAACTTGCAAAATTGTTGTGACACAAAAGACCGAAAGCATTGAAGAGAAACCGGAAGAAGAGTAAGTGGAACTTCACTAAAATCGATGCCAGCCGGTGTTTAATTAGGCTGAAACAAATGGGGCCCACGGAAGACTGCATGGCATGCGTGGGAGGCCATCAGATAATGGTCTAGAATGAAAGGTGGCTATGAACTTGACAAACTACAGCACTAAAGGGAAAGGGTTTCTCTGAAGACAGACAGGGGGACGCTATGGTTTGGATACATATTCATGGGCTACAGGGTTGGTCCCCAGTGTGGTGACGTGACACAAGAAGTGATGGAACCTTTAAGAAAAGGGGCTTACTGGGAGATTCTTAGGTTACTGGGGGAGCTGCCCTCCAAAAGTTTTACAGTAGCTTTTGTGGAACCCCTGAGTTCCTGAGTAGAGCAAGGTCTTTATAAGAGCAAGCACGACCCCTGGATTGCTCTCCAGCTTTCTGTTTGGAGAAAGATCACCCTACACTCCTTTCCCAGACCAGAAACATTCCATCACCACCACGAGGTTCTCACCAGAGACAAACTGCTGCTGGCACTATGCTTTTGAACTGCCACAACCATGAATTAAAGAAATCTTTTTATTTATAAAGTCAGCCTGCCTCAGGTATTTCACTATAGTAACAAAACAGACTAACAGAAAAACACATGGTAACAAAAGCATCTGCAAAAAGTGAGAAAATAAATCCAATTGAGGTAAGGTACCTCTTTATCAGAAATATATGTGGAACAAACACTCGGGACCCTTTCAATGAACAAACAAGAATCTGACGCACAGAACAGGAACAATTTGTCTATGTGTGGTGTATACATGAAACTTGTACATATGTTCAAAGACTGAAGAAAGGAAATTGGAGGCAAAAATTACAGGCTGTGAGTGGCTTAGATATTAACACCAAGAAAAGAAATCTGTGCCTCCCTGACCAAGTAAGGGGAAGTTATTAAACACTTGTGTCAAAAGAACAGAAATCAAGAGCTGAGGGTATAGCTCAGTGCTCAGTGATTGAGGGTGTGCTTGGTGTGCTTAAGGCTCTGGCTTCCGTTGCCAGTACAAAAAAAAAAAAAAAAGAAAAGAAAAATTTAAAAAAGAAAAAAGAAAAAGAAAGGAAAAGAAAGGGAGAATAGTGGAATTCAGAATTTCACTCCTAACTCCACCCTCAACCATTTAATTTAATTCAGAAAGAAAATGATGATAGCATCAATATCTAAATTATTCAAGTATTAAATATTAACATATTAAAAGGACAATTTGAAAATTCAATCTGTACACTTAGGATTTATTTTTCTGCTGTTATACTTCAATAAAAAGCGATTAAAACAACAAACATACTGAGTAACGTCAGTCTTAGAAAACAAAACCCTTTTCCCTGGTCCGAAAGCATTCTCTTTAACACAGGTGTGCAATGACATATATTTACCACACATGGATCTGGTGGTGCCTTTTCAAACATACCTGTATATTTAAGCAAAGAGACATCAATAGCCACTCAGGAAATATTTAGAAGACTTTGCAAATCCCCAGAGTTTCCATAAAGGAGCAAGGCTTAGATTTCTAGTTGTTTAGAATGTGCATGTAATGCAGTATAATTTCCATAGTTATTGGGTTTCCCAAGAAACACAGCACAAAATAAGAAGGGAGGTGTTAAATGTCTCTCTCACAGAACAGTGACACTGGACTGGAGCCTCAAAACCTTCAGTAGAAAGCTGTCAGATGACAGGCGAGATTCTGTCACAAGAGAATAAGATCCTACAGACAGGACAGACAACAGACCTAGCCTGGGTACTTTTCAGCTGGTGGATTTTGCACCTGGGAACCACAGATAATCCACTCTTATCTGGCTATTGCTTGGGGGAAAGAGCAGTTGCTTTTGCAGGACATCTTTACGAGGCAATTTTGGTTTAAATTTGGAACAGTCAAATGTAGCTCTAGATAAAGTCCTGATAGGACAGCTGCTGCTGCAAACACCTGAATTTGGAAAAAAACCACAGGTAGGCATTCTTGCTGCTAATAAAGCAGAGGGCTTTCTGTGACAGGATCTCCTTTCTCAAGTCTCCTAGTGGCTCTGCCATTAATTAACCAGAGTCTTCCTGGTGGCTCTCCTCTCAAGATCTAGGCTGTGTCCAACCTTGCCAACTCCCCCTGTTTTAGACAGCTTTTTTGCTGCTGTGACTAAAGGACCCAACCAGAACAATGTAGAGGAGAAAAATTTAATTGGGGACAAGTTTCAAGGGTCTCAATCCATACATAGGAGGCACCATTCCTTGGGGTTTGAGGTGAGGCAGAACATCATGGTGGAAGAGTGTGCCAAGGGAAGCAGCGAGAGAGAGACTCTGCTCTCCAGATACAAAATATATACCCCATAGCCACACCCCAATTAACCACTTCCTCCAGCCACATCCCATCAATTAATCCCATTAGGGATTAATTAACTGATTATATTAAGGCTATGACCCAATCATTTCTTCTCTAAACCTTTCTTCATTGTCTTATACATGAGCTTTTGGGGGACACCTCATATCCAAACCATAACTAGGTAATCAGAGGCCAGAGACCAGAGACCTGCTAGGCTAAAGATGTTTTCCACTCAGTATTCACATAGGCCAAGAGTTAATTTGTTTATGCACTGAGCACCTACTATGTGCCGCTGGAAAAATGAGGATGTAGGATATGCCAGAAGGGGTAACTAAAGTAAGAATGGGAAAGGATACGTGGTGGACAATTGTTTCCTCCACTTGAAATGACTGGGATTCCTGTAGCCTTTTCAGTCACTTGCCCAAAGTTAGGGAACACAGCAGTTGAGAGGTGCAGAGAAAAAAAAAAAAAAAAAATCCAAGCTGAAGTCAATTCACCTGGACTCAAACTCTGACACTGAGTTTTTCTAAACGAGAAAATAATACCAATCCCCCAGATTTCGTGTGAAGGTTAAAAGAGATGAAATGTGTGAAAGTTAATGTAAGTCGCAAAAGAAAAACAACACAATTATTTGTATTTGTGAGGATGCATTTGCTCTTATGCAGGTAAGCCCTCTGTTAAGAAAGTGACTGTTCCTTGAATTCAAGCCACCTGAGGGGAGTCATCCAGACTTTTCAGTTTTTCATAAATAAGCAGAGTGGTCACCATGACGACCTGACATGAATAAAACAAAACTAACTAAAGAAGCTGATCAGAACTGAAAGTAAAGGAGAAAGGCTCTGGGGTCGAACTCAAACCCGACCCCACCTTCAGATAAACTGAATGAGGGAGGAGTTCCTTGAGGCTGGAAAATGTCCAATTAATGTTGTTAATGGCTTATTGGAGTTGACCATTTGGCTGTGAACACAGAAGACAAAGCAGCAATCCTAAAGAAATGGACCACAGTGTGTGCACAGGCGAGGAATCTTCCAGCAACTGTGACATGGTTTCTGGGTGCCAAGTTCTGGGTTGAGGCTCAGATATCAACAATTACATGACATGAGCAGAAGAAATCTCTGCTGTTTTTAGCAAATTAGCACCTTGACTAAGAGGAAATATCTATTTGTCCCAGGGAAGCACAAAACACTCAATTGACTTGAAAACTCAAGGCAACTTGGGGGACTCAGTCACCTCTCCCCTCCCAGCATCTGAGGTGCCCGCAGAACCCTATGATGGGGGTTCCAATATGACACAGAACACCTCCACAAAAGACATGAGGCAGGGAGCATTGTCACTGGCTGGCCTCAGTGATCCCCACAGGTGGCCAGAGCTGTTTCAAAACCCAGAAAATATTTTCATGAAATGAAAGATTTTAGGTATTAACCACCTTCCCCTTTAATACACACCACTATTTTCCACCAGGGGCTTTGGAGTCAAACACCATTAAGAAAAAGATTTTTTCTGCAGCACCTCCCATGGGGTCACCTTTCACTGTCCTAGGAAAAGTAGTAATAACATAAAACGAGGCCACCAAGGCGGACTTGGAAACTGAGAAGGGTGGCCTCCACCACCAGGAGACTGCCTGAGCCAGCACGGAGTCCCTTTAATAGAAGGATAAACAAACCCCAATTTACCTTCCTAACAACCCTCCCCTACTGTGAAAGCCAACCCTTCAATTTACTTGTCCTCAGCCAAGACCTTTCCAGAAGGAAAAGGCTACCTGTGCAGTAATAATAACCGCCCCAGTGACTTAACAGAGCCAAGATCCAAAGGTGCTAATGATAATATTAACTCTCCCTCTGAGTTCCAAAAGCCACCAAAATGACAAAGATGGAGCTTTGTGACATTGGAAGTGTTTAAGGTACTGCTTTCAGGAGTTTTTATTACTTGTGACAGTTTTAGTTGGTGACAGCAAGGTTTTCTTCCATTCAACACCAATTTGTTGTCCGGTCCCAGGCTAGCAAGCCAACAAGATGGGGTGCCCACCAACGAACAAATAATTAGAAAGCAATGAAGTGTGTTCTTCGCTAGTAGACTAGGCACATTCCTGGGAAAACGGTCAACCAAGCTCCAAAACCACAAACACAGTACTGGTGGAATCGTATGACATCGCCATTTTAAAAGTCAGAAATGTCAGCATTTGTGTTATGATTTAGTGTGTACGGAAATTTTCATTTGTATTGCTTTATTTTCACTGCAAGCTTAATGCAGAGCACTAGTATAGAAACAGTTCACCATGGCCCTGCCCCTTCCATCCTTAACTTCATCCCAACTCCCCAAACACACAAACTTGATTCCATCCCAGGGCTTTACCCCAGCTCTTCCCCTGGCTGCAACTCTCCCCTCAAGCCTCTTAAGTGGTCAGTGCCTTCTTAATGCATAGGACACAAACGTGACCCCCCTCAATGAGGCCTCTCCTGACCATCTTACCCATCACTCTATCCCAGGCGTAATTGAACAGAAACACAATTAGAGCCACATAGGTAATTTTTAAAAAATCAGTATTAATTTTACAGACTATTAGGTTCATTGTGACGTACATGTACATGCATATGACATCATTAGAACAACCTCACTCCCCAGTACCACCCTGTCCCTGCCTCTTCCTCCTCTAAGCTCCACTTCCTCCATCCTACTGGTCTCCTTTCTATCTCTTTATTTCTCTTTTTCCTCTCTAGCTTCTACATATGAGAGAAAATTCTTGACTTACAGTCTGGTTTATTTTGCTTAAGTCTCTAGTACCATCCGTTTTCCTGCAAATGACATAATTTCATTCTTCATTATGGTTCTATGAAACTCCATTGTGTGTATATAACACATTCTCTTTATCCATTCAGCTGCTGACAGACAACTAGGCTGCTTCCATAACTTGGCTACTGTGAATCGTGTCACAATAAACATGGGAATGTAGGTATCTCTGAAGTATGCTGACTTTATTTCTTTTGGATAAATACCAAGGAGTGGTACAGTTAGATCATACGGTAACACCGTTTTTAGTTTTTAGGACCCTCCATATTGATTTCCACAACAGCTGTACTAATTTATATTCCCATCAACGGTGTGTAAGAGTTCATTTTCATTTTGCATCCTTGCCAGCAATATTATTTGTATTTTTGATGACTGCCACTCTGATCAGAGATAGAATCTCAGTGTAGTTTTGATGTGCAGTTCCTTGATGGGTTGAGATGCTGAACATTTTTTCACATAACTGTTGGTGACTTGTATTTCTTTGGAGATGTGTCTATTTAATTCACTTGCCCAAAACAGCTGTTTTTTTTTTTTGTGTGTGTTCAGTTTCTTGTATTCTTTACTTTTTCTAGATACTAATCCTGTTTCAGAAGAGTAGCCAGCAAGACTTTCTCTTGCTCTGTAAGTTTTCTCTTCATGTGTTAGTTGTTTGCTGTGCAGAACCTATTTAATTTGATTCCATCTCATTTACTAATTCTTGGCATTATTTCCTGAGCCTACTGAGGAGCCCTATTGAGGAAGTCACTTACTACACATATGTTGGATTATTAATCCTTGGTTTTTTTCTAACAGTTGCAAACTTTCTGGTCTTATTCCTAGGTCTTTGATCCATTTGGAGTTGACTTTTGTGCAGACAGAGAGAGAGGGATCTAGTTTCATTTTTCTACATAGGGATATCCAATTTACCAGCACCACTTGTTAAAGAAGCTATCTTTTCTCCCAGGTTAAGTTTTGGCACCTTTGTCCAGAATTAGATGAGGGTAGCTATGTGGGTTTGTGTTTGTCTTCCATTCTGTTCCATTGGTCTATATGTCTATTGTTTATGCCGGTATGGAGTTGTTACTGTTGCTACTGCTCTGTGGTGTAGTTTGAAGTTGGGTATTGTGATGTCTCCCACTTTACTTTTTTTGCTTAGAACTGCTTTTTCAGTAATGGGTCTTTGGTTCTTCCATATGAATTTTTGGATTGTTTTTTCTAATCCTGAGAATATCACTGGTATTTTGATGGGGTCTGCACTGAATCTGTAGATCACTTTTGGTAGTACGGCTATTTTAACAATATGAATTCTGCCGATCCATGAACATGAGAGGCCTTTCCATTTTCTGGGGTCTTCTTTGATTTCTTTTTTCAGCGTTCTATAATTTTCCTTGTGGTAAAATACAAATGGCAAAGTTCACCATTTTAATCAATTTTAAGTGCACGGTTCAGTGGCATTAAGGCCATTTACCCGCTGTGCAACCACTACCACTTTTTTTAATCTCTTAGACCGTTTTTGTCATCTTAAACTGAACTCTGACCCATTAAACAATCCATATTACTTTTCCCCAGTCCCTGGCATCCATCATTCTATTTTCTGCCTCTTATGAATTTGACTATTCCAGTTACCTTATATAAATACAATGATACAATATCTCTTCTTTCCTTTTGTGTCTAATTTATTTCACTTAGCAGCCATTTTTAACACAGATTAAGTTTCTCTTATTCAAAATGCTGGGGTCAGAAGTGTTTAGAATTTTTTGTGGATTTTGGAATATCTGCATATACATAATAACACAGCTAACCTGGGGTGGGACCCAAATCTAAAACAAAATTCATTTATGTCTTAAATGCACCTTAAATACATAGCCTGGAGGTCATTTTATACAATATTTTTAATAACTTTGGGCATGACACTAAGTTTCATGATGTGGAATTTTCCACTTATGGTATCATAACCAGATTTTGGAGTATTTCAAATTTTTGGATTAGGAATGCACAATGTATAACATATTCTATTTAATCCAATATATAAAATTTTACTTTAAATGTAACCACTGTAAAAAGTAATGAGTTATTTTATATTCTCTTTTCATACTAAGTCTTTGAATTGCAGTATGTATTTTATACTTATTGCATTCTGCAATGTGGCCTGGCCACATTTCAAGTGCTCAATGAACACATGTGGCCAGTGGGCTACCACAGTGAACAGCATAGGTCTGACATGGTACTGTTTTATTTCTTCCTTTTCCTTTCTCTACCTGAAATTGTTTTCTTCTTTACAAATCTGCTTACTTTTTGATCTCAGCATAATACAAATTCTCAAGGGCAGGACCTGTCTCTGTTTTATTATTTATAATCATATAAATATTTCTAGACAAATATTTTAAAGCAAATACTTTGGGAAATGGAAAGATCTATCTCCAAAATACCACAGTGATCCTGTACTATCTGGAAAGAAATATCACTGGAGACATTAGTAATCTTTCCCCTTGTACAGGAAGACCAAGTGGAAGTTTGGGGTAGCAGTTAAAAGCTTGTATCAGAAATACTTTGCCACCTACTAGCTGTGGGATGTCTCTGAAGCTCAGGATCCTCAACTATAAAATAGGGTTGACAGTAATAGTGGCTACCTCATAGAGCTGCCAGAAATATCAATTAACATTCATAAAGCACTTTGAAGAGTGCCTGGCACTTAGTAAGTGCCCTACACAGTTACTGGATTAATAGACCACACTATGTTCTCCTGTTGCCCTTTCTGGAGCAACTTTGTACAGTTCCAAGTGACTCTTCCCTTTGCATGGTCCATCTGTACAAGGGTGTTGAGATTCCAACTCCTGTGAGGGCACACTTGCTCACACACACCCCTGCTCACAGAACTCAGCCCCACTGCCTCCAGGAGCCATCTAAACTCCTCAGCAGGGTGAACTTGAAGCAGAAGGCAAAGTGGGTGGCCTCTGAGAAGACACTCAGCTTCCCAAGCAGGTCTTCATCCATAAAATGGGATAACAGTACAAACCACTGTCTGGGTTGCTAAAAAATTAAATGAGTTAATACATGTCAGGCTCGTTTTATGATACCCACCATATGGTAAGCACTCAATAAATATCATCTAGTGTTACTACAAGGCTCTCCTCAACTGGACTCCAACTTTTATAGCTTCATTTTAATTCATTAAGTAATTTTTTTTAAGTGCCAACTATGCACTAGGCACTGTGTCTGCATGGCTCTTGCTCTTTCAGGAGCTCATAGTCAGGTCAAGAGACAAGTCAGTTACAATCCAAGAGAAGATGCTCTGTAATACCCAAGAACCCCACAGCAAGGGAACCTAACTTAGTTTCAGGCATGGCTGGGGGTTGCATTTAGGAAAGAGTTTCAGGGAGGAAAAGTGTATTTGAGCTGAAAGTGTACAAAGAAGGAAGGCCAAGTACCCTTCTTGTCCAAGCACCAACCACAGAACTTCTCACCCTTCCCCAAAACCCAGTGACTTCTCATCACTTTTCATACCTCTGGCTTGCATTGGTCTGATTTACGTCTGCCTACCCCCAAATAGTTGGAGAGTTCCCCAATCACCCATTTCCCTACCACAAAGCAGGAAGGGGGAAAAAAAGCTTTTAAATGAATCCACTTTTCCCCTGGTTTCTCTTAGTAGTAAAGATCCCCATTTTCAAAATGGTGGCTTAGACCTGTACGTAATAACCAGCTCCTGCATGGCCTTCAGCAGACCCAAGCTCCTTTATAGTATCTTATCAGTTCACATTCCACAGACCTGCAGATACAGGAAAGGATGGCACTACTAATCCTGTCTCTGGTATTTATTTCTCCCTACCATCCAAGCACTCCAAGCAAAAGCTTCACCTCCGGATTTTCCCTTTAGCAGGTGACTGCCTCTCTGACCCATATACATCACCCTCTCCACCAGCTACCCTGCCTATCTAGCTAGCACAGACAGAACTTTGGGGCTCCAACACTAGGCTTCAATATGACTTTAGTGACTAGAAAATCATTTAGCATCTCTGCATGGTTATATCTTAAAGGCCCATATTGAAGAACAATTTCATTCAAACAATTTCCCCCTTTTGCTCAAGCCAACTATTTGTGTTGGTCGACAATTTTATTCATTATAGTTCACATTTCACTTTCAACCCCCTTTGAGATGAGTTTTTTCACCACCAGATGTGCCAAGAGTGATTAAGAACCTCTGAGGGACAGAGGAACAACTTGCAAGCTTTGCCAGAGACAGAGGGTTTACCTGGCCCACAGCTTATAAAACTTTTTAACACAAAGCAACAAAAATCGAGACAATTTTTTAAGTTTATTGACATTAAAACATAAGGACAAGCTTTACTGCCATATACTTGGTATAGAGCCAGTAATTAAGTCTCTCTAAGTAAGTGTGAGAAAAAAACATGGACCATCTAGTGTATGGCAGACCTGGGTTCAAATGATAGCAAAGCCACACTTGTGGCACACACCTGTAAATCCCAGTGGCTTGGGAGGCTGAGACAGGAGGATTGCGAGTTCAAAGCCAGCCTTGGCAATGGCGGGGTGCTAAGCAACTCAGTGCAACCCTGTCTCTAAATAAAATACAAAATAGGGCTGAGGATGTGGCTCAGTGGTTGAGTGCCCTGAGTTCAATCCCTGCTACCCACTCCCACCCCCGCAAAATATGATAGCAGCATTTCATACAAGCTCTCTCTTCTAAAAAGTGTGAATAATATCACTATCCTGTATAGTGGTTATAAAGGCCACCTGTACCTAGGGTGGCTAACAGTGCCTAGCACCTAACAGTTACTCTATTGATGTCATTTCTACTCCACTTCTCCGAATATGGGTAATGAGGCTTTAATGGTACAAGTAAGTTCAAAAAATTAATCTATGACAACTAAATTGTTCTTATGAATTTTTACTCAGATTAAAGGTGGCAGAACATGCCAATATTTAAAACTTTTATAATAAGATGTCACTTTCTCTTCAAATTGCAATTGTGAGTTCAGAATTCTTCCCTATCTTTTTGCTACCAGAATTCTTAAAGTTGGGTTTTGGTTGCATTTGAATAGAAACTATCAGAAATCAATTCATGAAAGTTTACTAATAAATTATCACAACGAACTTTAGAAAATAGAGATATACTTGAACACACCCACACACACAAATACACTCCTCCCTAAATATAAATGCTTAAAATGAGAGTAAAAAAATAAAAAGAGGACCCAGGCTTCTCAAATATCATTCAGAAAGATTAATAATAAAAAACCCCACCAATCTCAAAAAACATATATTTGGGGTATATATACTTAATAGTTACATTTTACACAAAACTAGTAATTACAATAGTTTGAACTTCTTTAGATATGTAAAATATGCCCCATTAACATCTATGGTGGTTCACATTTCATTATTTTCCCCAACTTCGACTGAGTACAATGTTTGAAAAGCCTCGCACAATATTACTTACCATTCTAATGAATTAGTTGCAGTGTTTGCTTCCAGAGCTATCATACCATTAATGGTTTTATAGCTCCATAGCATTAAGATGAATTAAACACTCATAAATAATCAAGAAATATTTAAAGGCTGTGAGAAGTTTAAGTATTTAAGTTCATAAATTTACCAAAGTCAACTTCAGGGTTCTTATATGAAATGCATTTTGAAGTTACAAATTTCCTACTTTTTTTTTAAGAGACACATCTAAGAAGCCCAGAATAAAGTCAGCCAACAAGCATGCTCATGCAAAATCACCAGACAGTTCAGTGAGCCAGGCGATGCATACCAGGCAGGGGTCATCACCACCAAGTTTACAGGCGGGAAGAGGATTGCAAGTAGGTCCTGCCCACGATCACACAGCTGAGAGGAAGTGTGCGTGGCAGAGGAGGAAGACTGGAGCCCACTCTTCTGGGAGCATGTGCCCACTGCATTTTTCAAGAACAGGATGAATCTCCTGTGGGGTACCAATGTCAGCTGTTGGAGTTGCAGAACTCCAACTTCAGGACTTCCTGGTCACTGACCACTGCCTGTCCCTGGGTCCCTCATTTCCCACCCCCAAGGGGAAACACCATTACATTGAAAGTGTATTCACAATGGAATATTATTCAGCCATAAAGAAGAATAATATTATGGCATTTGCAGATAAATGGATGGAATCAGAGAATATCATGCTAAGTGAGATAAGTCAATCCCAAAAAACCAAAGGCTGGATGTTTTCCCTGATAAGTGGATGATGATATATAATAGCGGTGGGGGTGAGAGAAGAATGGAGGAACTTTAGATTATGTAGAGGGAAATGAGAGGGAGGGGGGTGTGAAAAATGGTGGAGTGAGACAGACACTATTACCCTATGTACATGTATGATTACATGAATGGTATGAATCTACATGGTGTACAATCATAGAAATGAAATCATGTACCCCATTTGTGTACAATGAATCAAAATGCAGTCTGTAAAAATTTTTTTAAAAAAAGAAAATGTATTCAATCTGTTCACTGCAGTTAACTATGTTGGCTTTCTAATCAGACATTCTAGAGTTTCTGGAGGGAAAGCAGTTCTTCTCAGCCTAAGTGTGAGCGACGCATGACTGGTGTTAGGGAACACCGAGACTTAGCTACAAAACAACAGGCTCAGCACAACAGTTACTGAAACAACTGCTGCAGGGTCCCAGATTTTCAATTCTCTGTCCTCTAACCTTGTCTCTGCCCTAATCCAAGACCATATATACATATAGTATTAGGATTTATGGATGTTTAACACTTCTTATCCAAAGCCCTATTAAGCTAAGGCTCAACCTGAATTCATTGCTACAGCACAGGGAAACAAAGAAGATTCTTTTCAGTATGTGATCCTGTAAGACCTGTAGATACCTTCTAAATCAAAAATGAAGTCAGATTCAGGATGGTTTCAGGGACCACCTCTGATAAAACTTTCACCTCTAGAAAAAAAAAAAAAATTCTGAGGCATTTGGCAAATATGGAGTGTCTCATTCAGACTAAACCCAGAGACGTTCCCTTTCTAAAACAAGCCTCAGAAACAACAGCTTAGTGTATTCACTTATTTTCATTTGAAGATAATTAACTACTGTACTTGATATACTTCATGCCTTTAATTCACATACTGCAATTTTCCCCCCAAATGACTTTCCTTTCCTCGGTGTACAATTTTTTTTCAAGAAAAACACTTGTGGCAGAAAGGGATATCCCGCTGCTGACTTATCAGTTTATGGAGCAGAGTGAAGAAGGTACAGAGACCGACCACACACAACAGTGGAATATGTAGTTTTCTGAACCAGGCCGAAGTCCAGCTCCCCAAACAATGGGGCATGGAGCTCTGCTTTGGCACAGCCAGGGCAGAGTCCATCACTTCCCTATGACAGGTAGTAAAACTTGGAGGGCGAACCACAGAAAAATACCTGGAATCTCAAGGCATTTCCTTGGAAAGTTTTATTTTAGGTCAGATACTGAAAGTCCAGGGCATATAAGGAAATATCTTAGGTCCATTCACCAATCACAGAGCTCTCTTCACACTTCACTTCAGAAACCCTCACAAAAGAAGTTCCATTAAATTAGCGGTCCTTTACCTCTCTGTGTGAGGCTGCGCCACATGCAACCAACACAGCGCTATGCTCAGGGGGCTGCAGTCTAGACAAGCAAAATGCTTGCAAAAAATCTTTTAGGTACTGATTACCTTCTAAAAAAAAGTTCCAAATGCCCTAGTGAAATTGCAATCACCTTCAGACATCTCCTTGCAAAGTTAAATGGACTAAAACGCCTCTGATAGCTTCTTCCCAGGAGCAGAACCTCTGTGCCCACAGCCACGACACCTCCCTGACCCTCCCCCACCACTGAAGGTACAGGTGGTGCACACATCCATTTTGATTCAGACAAAGAAATGGCCTCTATCATTTAACAATAAAACTCAAATGTAACCTTCTCACCAATACAACTAGGGACATCTGTCTTTTTCCAAGGGTGTAATTACCAAGCCACCAAAATACAAGACTATGCCTGAGCCTGGGAACAGAAGGAATAACCAAGATGTGGGCACAGTCTGGCAAAAGTGCCTCCAGAATCTAGGCCTGTAGCTTGGTAATTGGCAGTTAACTGGCTGTAGGGCCTGTTGGTCTGTAATGACAGAGGGTAGCTATCAGAGGCTCAGAGCTAAATATGGCAAATGCCCTCACCCAACATGTAGGGAGGACACAGAAGTATAACCCTCAATTCAACAGTGCCTTTATGGACAAAGGGCCTGTCTGCTGGCACAGAGCAGGAGTCAACATGTACTTAAGTTCACAACACAATTTTAGCACTGTTGCACACCAAAGCTAATGCAAAGAGCTAAACAGCTGATGGCTTCCAAGTCAGCTTTCCATGACTGTAACACACGCCTCAGATAAATCAACTTAAAAAGAGGAGAGGATTATTTTGGCTCTCACTTTGGGAAGTTTCAGTCCATGATCAGTTAACCCCATTATCTTTGGGCCTGTGGAGAGGAAGCATATCACAGGAGGGTGCACATGATGGAGCAAGCCACTCACCTCAGGGTGTCCAGGAAGTAAAGAAAGCAGAAGATGAAGAGCCAGGGTTCCAATATCCCCTTCAAGGCCACGCTCCCATGACCTAACTTGTTCCCACTAGGGCCCACTTCCTAGTTCCATTATCTTCCATGAAGCCCAAGCTGGAGACCAAAATGTAACACTTGGACCTTTGGGAGACATTTCAGATCCACACTCTAGCAGTCTCCTTATGAATGAGATCTTTTAACCAAAATGTATTAAGTATGGTTTCTGTACCTCCACCCCAGCTTTGAGAGCTATCCATAAGAGAGGTTCTCAAATGGGGTTCCTGGGCTAGCAGCATCAGCCTCAACTGGACACTTACTTAGGAATATAAATTCTTAGCTCCTATTTCAAACACACTGAATCAAAAACTAGGGATTGGTCTTGAGGCATCCTAAAATTAAAGGATCACTAGCTTAGAGGTCTGAGAAAAAAGACATAAAAGTGGAATAGTGCAATCTACCTAAAGAAAATAGGGGGACATGGAGAACACTCAGCTTCAGCAGCAAAGGGCAGGAGGGGATATTTAAAAAATAAAGATGAGGTGCGGGAGCGGGGATCTCATGAAAATCAAAGGGAGATCAGTTGAGGAAAGGGCCAGAGGTTGGGAGGAGAGAGGGAGGGGAAAGTTCTGGGTCGTGATATGGGCCCAATGATATTGTTACACTGTGTTGATATACAACTATGAAACAACAAATCCCATCATTATGTGCAACTATAAGGTACCCAAAAAAAAACGTGGAAAGAAAAAAAAAAAGAAGAAGAATTAGAAATGGAAGGTGGACAGATGTCAGGAAATTCAAGGTAACTCAGGCCAGCCTAGAAGATCCAGACTAGAAATTAGAAATTCTTAAAACGTTTTGGAGGAGATCCTTAGAAGAGTGTGTTAGAAGAGCTAGGGAAACTAGATGGAAAGCTCTCAGGAAAGTCGACCTGGAGCACATGGTGGAACACAGACAAGGGAGAGGGTTTTAAGGCTTTAGGACTGTAACCTGCGACACGTCTAGGCACCAGAGACACTGCCCTGATGTCTTTCACAGGGACATTCACAGAAAAGGCAAACTGACAGAGCTGCAGTCGGTGTCTGGATAACAACAGGTATCAAGGGACAATGTAGGTCAGGTGGTCGGGACAGTAACTGGAGAGAAAGGAGCACAGAGCCACACAAACAAGCAAATTTAGGGTTACGCGTGTGTGAGAATGTGTTAGAAGCCACCGAAGAAGTGAGGTGATATTGCCACAGGGAAATATTGAGGAAAAAATAAAGAGAAGAGAGCATCACTGTGAACATGTCACCTCTCATAGTCACTAATGTTTCACCAAATGAAATGTAACCTCCACAGGAGAATCATCCAACTCTCCAAACTGGATATGGAATTTAGGTTTATCCTGTAGATACTGATGCGGAAATGTGATAACTTATGCACCAAAGCCTTGCTTCAGAACAAACTTACTTTTATTTTAGTTTTTTCTGGATGGATGGAAGGTAAAAATTAACAGCTGTAACTGTCTCATCAGAATTACTGATTCTGGCAGGTATGACATAGTTTTGATCTCGTTGTCTCATTGATTAGAAGGAATGTGTTAAGAATGAGGAGTCTACAGAAGAGGAGAAAATGCAAAAGGACCCAGGTATTCCAGTGGTGTGGAGCCTCTCCCTGTGCTGACACTCCTAGATTGACCATGACCCTTGGGGAGTGCCATTCATGCCAGCTCTCTGCTGTTCTCACTCCCAAGCTGATCACAGCCTACAGAAATCCTGCCACAGGCAAATAGGGGAGACAGGCCTGAAAAAGATGCCACCTCTTTCCATTGTAAGTCATTAAAAGGTGTGCACAGAAATAGACCCACATACATATAGTCAACTGATTTTGAAAAAGAGGCCAAGGCAATATGATAGAGAAAAAAGTCCTTTCAAGAAATGGTGCCGGGGCTGGGGAGATAGCTCAGTCAGTAGAGTGCTTGCCTTGCATGCACCAGGTCCTGGGTTCAATCCCCAGCACCACAAAAAAAAAAAAAGGAAAAAAAAGAAATGGTGCCAAGTCACTGGACTTCTACATGCAAAAACATGAAACAGAAGCCTCTAAATGCAGGCCTTAAATCCTTTATAAAAATTAACTCAAGATGGATCATGGACTTGCATGCAAAAGGCAAAGCTATAAAACTTTTAGAAGATGAAAGTAAGAGAAAATCGAAATGTACAGCAATGACTTCCGATATACGACACCAAAAGTGTGATTCTGGAAATAATTGATAAGCTAGACTTCATTAAAATTAAAAACTACTCTATAAAAGACAGTGTCAAGAAAATGAGGAGATATGACAGACTAAGGGAAAAAAGTTGCAAAAGTCAGAGCTCTTAAAGGACTGTAATCCAAAGGCTGTGTAGCAAGGGCCCTGTCCTGCTACCTGATGGGCTCACCCACCCCTCTGGTGCTAACTGGTATTTATCGGCCTCCACCTCATCTGTTCTCCCTTTCCCAACCTCTGAGCTTTCTTCTCAGATAGATTCTTTCACTACTGGAACCCAAATATTTCTCACAATGATGCACCTCCAATTGAGGGAAGTAACAGGGGAATAGGTTTGGTAAGGAAGAAATTTGTTTTTTCAAAATGGTAAGGACATCTTCATTAAATTTATCAAGGGATATCACACTGTTGGGCCATCTAACAACCATGAAATAAACAACAGCAGTATCAAGTGGCCTGTGCGTGAGAGCTATCTGTAGGATGAACTCAGTCAAGGCCTCCCCACACACCCTGTACAATAGGGCTGCAGTGAGTTCCCCCTCCCCGGGGCCCTTTGGGAATCCAATGCTTATTTATACAAAGGTTCCAAACTGCATAGGCCCCAGGGATGTTGCTACATTAGGAAAGGCACTCTGGTTGCTTGTTTTTCCTTTCACCAGCTCTGTCTTTCAGGAGTACAGTCTTCATGTCTTCTCTGTGTAATTAGTCATACGTACAATTTTGTACCTAGACAAAAATCCCCCAAGCTAGAGCCAAACCATACTGGGCACACTTACATGGACAACAAAACATACTGCAAGCTGGAGGTAAGAAATGCTCCTCTGCTGACTGGCTGTGTTTTTCTGCCAATGTGTAGGACCACTTTGGTTCAGCCTGAAAAGACAATTTCTCCTTCTTTAGATCAATGGGCTGCTCTCCTGGCATGTAGAGATAGTTTTAAGGGATCCATGAATCTCACAATACACACACACACACACACACACACACACACACACACAATTATATACACGTGTGTGTGTGTGTATATATATATATATATATGTATGTATACATATATGTGTGTTTGTATATATATAATTTTATTTTTTTTTAAATCCAGGGTATATACATAGCTTTCCTCATATTCCCAAAAGGGGTTTATGATTCAAAAGTCACATAAATATTTCTATACTAAGTTCTACTGGGAAAATTCAGAAAAACTCTTCTCTTTCTCTTAAAAGTCAAGCCCTAAAATCACATTAATAGTAAAACCACACAGCCTTAGAAACATAAAATCCATCCCTTCCTAACCAAACATTTATTATGCATTTTATTATGCTCCACCAACTATCATAAAGGATTAATATAAGATGATTTAATAAAATAATTCAGTTACCCACCTCATATGGAACAATTAACTCAGAACTTAATGAAACACTTTCTATTTAAAAAGCTGTGAAGTAGATATGATTATCCATGTTTTACAAAACAGACTTTACATAGTTAAAAGAATTTTTTTTTCTCAAGGTCATAGATCTACAAACCTGGTCTTCTGATGGGAAAACTCACAGCAACGTTCTATAAAATACTGGTTTTTAAAGATGCCATTGGAAGATAGAGTCAGACATTAGATTACATGGGAAGAGGGGGCAGGTGGCAGGAGGTGGGAACTTGGGGGTGCTGTGGACACAGGTTTGTTAGGGAGGTTATGAGGAAGTTCTAAATTAGATTGTGATGATGATTGTACAATTCCAAATATACTGCAATCCATTGAATTATATACTTTAGATGGATGAATCTTATGTTGTATTAATTACATCTCCATACAGCTGTTAAAAAAACCAATTGAACATTGGGGGATAATGAACTTTTGTTATTTTGTTGAAAATATTGAAAGAATATATGAATATCAACTCAAAAACTAACTTTTAGTCTAGATGTTTTGTCTCTCCAAGTATTTATGGTATGTTTCACATTAGGAATGGCCAGTGGTACCTGGAAGACAAAAGTCAGATTACTATTCCTGGATTGATTCTGACTTGGTTGGAATTCTGCTGAAGAACTCTTGGGCTTCATTTAGTTCCCTGTCTACAGAGTGGGGATTATAATACTTTCCTATATGTTACAACTCAAAGAGGTACAAAGAAAATCAAGATAAAAACTTAAAACTCAGGTTTAGTGAATAAAATCATTACTGGTCATTCCATTTAGTCCCAAAATGGAGGGAGGAAAAACTGACTGGAGGCCAAATCTGGAATGTGGCTACCTAAACAGCATGCTGTAGACTCATCATGAGAAGTACTCGTGAACAAAGCAAATCAAACTTCTTTAAATCATGGTTTCATTCTTCTTCTATCTTCAGAAATCTTTAATGGCTTCCTGTGACTTATTTTATTAAACCCCAATAACTCTGCCTGGCCCCACAATCCAACCTCATTCCCCACCTTTTACCAACTGATGTCCTCCATAAGGTGGGTCACTCCCTCACTGTCCCACATTCCGTTCCATCTCCAGTGTGTGGAAATTCTCTGGCACTCCTTCCTTTCTCCCTCTGGCTAACTCTTCCAAGTTCCACCTCCAGTTTCCCCTCCTTTTTGGCCTTTCAGCCTTGACTTTCCTCTCTCATATTATCATATCTGCCTAGTCCCTGTTGATCCTTGTGTCCAATATGGCAACCTCAGTTCCACCATGACTTCTTGTGGAGATTCTACCTGGACAAGCCCCCAAACGAGAACTGATCCTAAGTGGATTACTTAGTCATTAAGTTACTATGGAGAGATTTACTTTCTCATTCAAGTAAGTTAAGCAAAACAGTTAAAAAATGAGCTAGTTTCATCAGGTGTCATCTGTGAAATAATCTGGAAATTATATGTGACTTTTAAGATGATGTCTAACATAAGGGATGTTCACTGAAGTGCCTTACTAATGTAAGCCACTTAGTTCACTGTCACACAGTCACAATGAAAAGAACTGGGCCTCCAACATTTGATTCATTAAAATGTTTTCAAAGTGGATACTGATTTGGATGAACTTTTTAAAAATCACATTTATTCATTCAATAAAGTATTTCTTAGTACTTACTAGATGTCAGGAATTTAGTCACAAAACCCTAAGCCATGATTGGCAGGTGAGGCTCAGAAACTCTTCATTGTTATCTTAAACGTGCAAGGATTTCCTCCATACATGTCAAAGTGTAACTGAGGACAACCACCAACTAACCCGCCTACGCAGGTAATATACCTGTCATTGAAGGTCTGTTGGCTGCTTACCATGAACCCACCGACAGCCACTTCCTCTGCTTAAGCATCCATACTCGTTGCCCCAATCTTGAACAGAATCACAAATCCCTTTCTTCTTTTCCAAGAACCAAGGCAAATCCAGTTCCTTTCTCCTCACCCCATCTCCACCCACCAGAAAAGCATGTCCGAACCCTAGCAAACTATCTTTAAATGACACAGAGCTCTGCCATACACTTGTAATCTTCTCAACTACCAAGAATAGAATGGCTTCTTCTCTCAAACAGGTTCATGCAATTAGAGCCACTCTAACTACTCATGTGGGCCAATTACAGGCTTTCTTCACAAAGTACACTGAATGGAGACATGGTTTTAGCACACCCTAACATCAGTCCTCAGGAGCAGCTCAATGTCCTTGTGCTCCTCCTGTACTTATGTACTTTCTTCAAAAACACCCTCAGCTTGGCATTCTAGGCCCTTCCTGCTGTGCAGCAGATTTATGATGTTCTTGGGCCTAGGACAAGCCATCGAAGAAAAAAAAAATATTGCTCAGCAAGAAATAGCACCATTCTTATATAAAGACACATGGCAAAATATTTAATCAATAAAATTCTAAAATCGGGGCTGGGGATACAGCTCAGTTGGTAGAGTGCTCGCCTAGCATGCATAAAGCCCTGGGTTCAATCCCCAGCACCAACAAAAACAAAACAAAAATCCTGAAATTATATGGTGGGGTCAAAGAAGCAAAGAGACGGAATCATTTCCACGTTCGTTTTCTTTTTCTTAAACATAATAAAATATCTTATTAAAAGCTCAGATGTAGATAATGAAGGTTGGGAAATAGGCAATAACAGTACAAAAAACAATCCAAACCATAAACATTCTAGTCAAGCCAGTATCTTGAATAGATCAGTGAATCACATGTGAATACATGTATGTGCATAGTATTCTGAGTATTTACTCCAAACAAACCATATTTTAATGTCAGGCTTAGAAGAAGTTGAGAGGTGTGGCTTTCAGTAAATTTAACAATTTATTAAAATTCAGGCTGGAAACAGACTCTGAACCTAAGAAAAAAATTTACATTATCTCAAATCTTCCCTGCAGCAGGCAAAGAAGTTTTTAAATATGTGGATTTGTACACGTGCTTCAACTTGCAGGGTCAATAAAAGGAGTTTGAAAGATGAACAAAGGAAAGACACCAGAGTAGAAAATACTATATTTGAAAAGTAGGTTTTATCTGGAGTAATTGAGAAGGGGCTCCATTTTCGAAAATCTTTCAAAATCATGATGTATCACACACTGAATGGAAAAAATTTAAATCTAGCTCAGCTTATTATTCCACCAATGACATATAGTTTGCGTTTAAATGCCTGTCTACTTCCCCTTGATGGGTAATTATTATCTATGCATTTCTACCGGGTAGCTTCCAGCAGCTACTGGAATCATTCTTGTTGCTCCGTAAACATGATCAAATGCTGAGAGAAATAAAGAAGACAACAGAGTTATAGCACTTCACACTCTTGTCTCTCACTCAATAACTATTGGTTAATTGATTAGAGTAGGAACTAAACAAAACAAAGGATTCCTAATTTGCCCAAATCTAGCCAACTGCCATACCAGCTAACTGAATGTCACAGGCTCCCATAATCCTAATAGTCCAAGAAAGGAGACAAAACAAAGTCTGCAGAGCTGATCAGCTTTGCATCATTCATTCAACTGTCCGTCCAAATATGTGGGTACCTCTCATGTGTCAGGTGAAAATACAATGAATGGAAAATTGGAGAAAGACCCTATTAAACCAGAGCTTGGTTTAATGAGACAATCAAGTGACACAAAAATAAACTGCAGAAAAAAAAAAAGTGCTTACAAGAAGAGGGGAGTGGGATAGTGAGTCGGCAGGTAGGGTGGGTCAGAAAGACCATGACTTTGACTGGAAGGATAATTTGGCCTTATCGGGAAGAAGAATGGGAAGGAAGAGGAGCAAGAGAAGGGAAGGGTTCTGTGCAGAAATAGTGTAGCTTATGCAAAGGTTCCTAGAGGGAGGAAGCTGGGCCCACAGGGAAGAGGTAAAGCATCCTGTGCCATGAGGGCAGTGGGTCATGGGTAAGAGGACAGAGCAGGCAGTAGCCCTGTCTGAGGGTTTGTCCTTATCTTAATCTAAAAAAGAAGAAACAAACAAACAGACAAACAAACAAACAAAGGTTTCTCTGGCATAGAAGAAAATGGACTGGATCCCAGATCAGAAATCCTGAACCTGAGTCCCAAGTACCAGGCCAGCCCCGGGCAGTGGCATCCCTGGGCTGATCTCTGTCCCACCAGGGGAGCAGTACATGGTGACAGGACCTATCTCAGACGTGGATGTGAGGAATGAACTTAATACAGGAGTGAAATTGTTTTGTGAAAATAAAGTGTTCAGCAAAGAAACAGCATTGTAAGATTAGAGGTTGTTTTTTTTTTTTTAAACTAAAAGCTGAAACATAAACCATGACCTGCTTAAAACCTTTTTACCTTTTAAAAATCAAAGACAAATTAAGAAACATGCCAAAAGATATAACAGTTTTAAAAGTATATCCTAATACTCTAGCCCTTGACAATCACTGAAGGAAATGATATTCACAAAACTCAGGACTTTATTGAAGTTCTGTAGTTAACCTGTATTAGAACTTTACAGGAGCAGGATGTAAAATTATTTATACATATATATGTATATTTCAGTGCACCAGAATCTTACATTTCAAGTAATATTTATGGAAACTTTCCTAGAAAAAAATATCCCTGGCATAAATCCAAAGTTGCATGTTATTAATCAATTACCTTATTATAAAGAGAGTTTAGAGCCAAACCAGACAGAGAAAGAATCTTTGAATAAAATTAAATATAAATAAGTTGAAGTACAAGTGGATTTCAGGGTCTGAGGCAGTATCCTGAAGTCAAGTTATTAAAGCATAAAGAAAAGAATAACACTTGTGGTTTTTAAAGATAGATTCATGGTTGTATACGTAGAATGCAACCTCATGGGTAGAATACATATTTATGGATCAGATAGCAAAAGTGAATAACTATAATTAAAAATTCCTGAAATTAGTACCAACAGAAATACTGGTTTATTGGGGTTGAATCTATTTCAAAAGTTACACTTCACAAACAGATTTCTCCTTCAATACTTATTAAATGAAACATTTTTTGCCTTCCAGTAGTTTTTCCCTCAATGTAAAGGAACATTTTGTAAAATAAGGGTGTCAGATTTTTGCACCATTTTTAAAATTCGAAACTTGCAGTACATATAACCCCATGCCTTAGGGCTTTCTTTTCATGGGTCTGATTATAAAACAGCTATTCAAGAATTCCTGAAATACCTACAATTCTTCTTCATTCAATATCAGAAAACTCTTAGAAGCTTAATAAATTGGAAGAACATTGCTCTCTTAACAAGATGGTTCCAGACACCAGAAGAATTTCATCATTCAGAATGCACTAACAGGGGTCCCCTCCATGTGAAAAGTTAACTAAGTACACCGAACAACTGCACGCCTCTAAAGAATAAGGCTACCAAGAAACTGAATCAAGCCTTCAAAATTGCATAAAACTATATTAATGATATGCTATAAATCAGTGACCGAGACTTACAAACTCCTTTGTCCCCTTTAGTCTTGAAGCAGAGAAGATAGTGGAACTATTAAAATTTTTTGTTGAAGCAAAATTTAGGACTGTAGCACAATACTGAATCAGACTAAAAACTCTTAAATATGGGACACACCGAATGTATTGAACTGATCAATTTTTTTTTCTTAAAAAGGCAAAGTGCAAACTCATTTTATGTGAAAACACTGCAGTGTGATATACTTCCTTTCCTTTATATGTTGGACAGAATTCAATCAAATGCATGGTAACAACATGGCACCATTTACTTCTCTCAATTTTGTGACCCACACTTGTCAAGATCAATAATCTGGCACAGAATTCAAGAAATTTAATATATCAAAAGAAAGGAGAGAAAGAAATTCCTCAGGGCCTCTGGATGGAATATGATCCCAAGATACAGCTCACAGTAAAGACAAGTTATGCTTCTATAGTAGTTGCTAGAATTCTTGTTTCATTCCTTATTTCACCTGGAGGCTGAGATGCTAACTTGAACAAAATTTGGGTAAAGCAGGGATTCTGGTGAAGCCTAGGGAGAGAAGAGCAAGATTAAATCAGAGGCAGCCAATATACATCAATGTGCCCCTGCTTCTGGTGCAGAACAACAGGATTTGTTATTTTGCCCAAATCAGGAGACAGTCAAGCCAGTTACCAGAGAGGAGCTGGGACTAGCACCTCTCCCTGCTAATCAAGTCCCTGACTTCTGGGGACATATACCCTGCCCCCAAGAGAAAACAGGCTGATCTTGTTTAAGAAAAAGGAAGGAGGAAGAGAAAATTGGAAGATAGAGCTATCAGAAAACACATTCCAAGAAAACGGAAATGGACACAAGAGAACTTGGCAGCCCCATTGAGAAGGGTTGGAAGCAGGGGGAAGTGGAGAAGTTCCAGAATACCGAGACCTGCCCAGCACACCAAGCTAGTGAGATCTCCTTGGTGTATCTCCAGAATTCAGAAAATGACCTGCCTGCTCTCTCAGAAGATTAAACTCAATCACCTGACAAGTTCACCAGAATTCAAATTAACTGCCTTGAAATTACCTTGTACCTGGTGATGAGTGGTTTAGAGCAAAGCCTTGCAGCTACATAGATGGGTGATTCCTGGTTCCTCCAGCTCTGCAACAAAGCAAGTTACTGCACTGCAGTGTGTCTGTGGTTTCCTTGCCCGTAAACTGCAGCTAATAACAGTGCACCTGCCTCGTGAGATCACCATGAGCATCTGAGGTCTTGAGAGACACAGAATTCTAAGAGGTGCTTGGCACACAGTAGACATGCAATACAGAAGTTTAGTTACTGATCATTATTCCTGGAGGAAGGGGTCTGCTTTATGCTGTCCTATTGAAGAAGAGTTGGGCTTTGACCAGGGTAAATTACAACCATGGGCAGATTGTTTCTCAAGTCCATTTAGTAGTGAGAAGTGAACCACCTTCTTGAGGCTTGGAGGAGGAATGTGATGCAACTCACACCAAGTGTGTATGTCTGCACTTAAGCCACTTGCCTAGGTCATCAGAGAAATTCTCCCCAAGGACATGGTGCTTGAGCCAGTCAGAGCTCCCCAGGGAGAGCCACCTACTATTCTGGCAGCCAGCTTCTCTGACTTACATGAACATGCTAACCAATGGCTGAGCAGGAAGCAAGTTCCAATTCCTCCTCAAGTCTATGATGAGTTCTAGAAACCTGCAGACCCCACCAGAGCCAGAGAGATGATCACATAGACTGTGAGAAGAAACCAGAGCCAATAATACTAACCCTAGAGGAAAGACCAGGGCACCCAGTAGTGGGAATCAATTTGGCTTTTGTCATCTCAGGAGTGGAATCTACCCAGAAGGCTCCTAGGGGCTCCTGATACTGATAAAAAACAATCACAGAAGGGCATGAACTATCCATAAACTGTACCAGTTTTCTAAGACTCACTGAAGTAGCCTTCAAATAGAACACTTTCATTTTCTAATACAATGTGTGTAGAGAATAGAGGCTGGGTCTTGCTTTGGGCTATCTTACTGAGTTACCTCTCCAGGGTTCTGAGGATTCGTGTGTTGGTGGGAACCAGCCCAATCAATGGACATGCGATACATGCTGCTGGAGAGTATTGAAATTTCTGTTTCATGAGCATCTTTGACAAGTATAGAGTCAACAATGGTGGTAATACTGTCCACCATTAAGTTTCCCAATGGAATGGCTGCTTTTGGGAATGACTGAGCGTTCTCTGTCAAGTGCCTGGATTAGAAATAACGTTCTCAAAAATCTTAGAGACTAGACAACCACCTGTTTTATTCTAACATTTTGATTTTAATGTTTGCATTTTACATTACACGTACTTATAATTATGAGATCTTTGACAAACTTTATGAGTTTCTATTTGCAGATAAGCAGAGACATCCCCAGCCAGCCTGTGCCATGTCTGTTTATCTAGAAGTATTACATACTACCACAGGACCCAAAAATGCCAAGTGGAAGATTTCACACCTAGGAGAGGAAGCAGTCCCCAAAGTAAGCTGAATTTCATGTTCAGCACTCAGAACTGAGGAATTTGAAAGGTCAGCTCACATGGGGTGCACTACAGTACGACCATTTCTAGGCCAACTGAAATAAGGAAATCATTTTTGTTTTAAGAATGATCAGAAGAGAAACAGATATGAAGACTTTTAAAACCACCATTTTCTTGATGGTAGGTACCCTAACAACCCTCAAGAAAGAGAAATGAAGGGCCAATTAACAAACATCCCCCAAATTACTGGCTCCCATTAGCCTATTTCACGAAGGGCAATGGAGCAGTTCTACCCACCAGCTGTACTGCTTTCCCAAGTTGATTTTGCTAGGAATAAACTTTTCCCTGGCCCAGCAGCTCAGAGGCCACTTATTTCTGAAAAAGCTGTTCCACTGACAGTAGTCTCATCACAGTTCTCAGAGAAAAAGAAGTCAGGCCCATTTTCAGGGTTATCTGCATGAAAAGGCTCTTCACCCTTAACGTGTCCCATAGCTTGTAGGAAAGTTTAAAGCCACCAGGCTACTCAGGGGGGTTATCACTCAAGAGTAGGAAACAAAAGCGGGGGAAAATCTACTGTTTTTTCTAAGCTAAGACCTGTGGCTAGGGGAAAATGTAAAGGAAGAAAAATAGGAGGAGACTTGAGAAATATTAAAACATACACATTTGTATTTTTAAATACACTTCCGTTTCCTTAAGAAACAAGGTATTTCAATTCAAGAGGATCCTGTTGAACACAGTTTTTAGATTCTATACTCAGACTACTCAAGAAATGTTTCTGACAAATACAATTGCCACACAAGAGATAAAAGGTACATGGACACATTTGAGTTCAATTTGCTGCACACACTGGTAAGAGGGAATTTTACACAATACAATATTATGTCTCAAAAACCCATTGAATATGACACCTATTCCACTTGTACACTGTTTGCTAGGATGCGCCAGGAAGTTCTGTTTCACACACAGAATTGGGGTCAAAGCGTTGTTTTATTGCCGCGATCCTACTTAGCATCAAAATTCACATCAAGTCAGTGAAATGCACAACCCTCAGTTCTGCAAATTCCTTGTTTCATATGCATTGCAAAGGAGATTCTCAATATTAAAAATGAAAGCTTAAACAGTAGGCTCAGACCAGGAATTCACCGATCCATTTCCAGTCATAGCTATTTCCAGTACCTCCTGACCCTTCACTAAGATTCATGCCACTTCAACAGAGAAAGAGGCACTACAGTAATGAGGTAAAATATAGGTTAAAAACAAGTTTAAAAAGTGGCATCTGCTCACTGCAGTCTGAAGATTGCCTGCAGATGAGAAGAACCCCTCTGTCAAGATAAATCATATGGCATGTCTACAGCTTAAATGCATCTGTGATGCTTAGAACTTTCTTTTTCCTAGACACTTTCTGTTTAGGGAGACACAAATAGAGGATATTTCAAATACCTTTACTATGTATTGTTGTTATTATTGGAAGTCATAAACATCTACAAAAGTTGCTTCAAATAGTTAAAAAAAAATCCAACCAAGATCTGGTCATACCAAGTCAGCTCAGTATGAAGACAAGGATAGTACCCTTTAAATACAGCCCCACATTTCTGTGTAGGAGCCACCCAGATCTCCTATATCAACAGGCAAAACCACCTGCTACCTGGGCAGAATGGGACCTGGTTTATTACCATCTGGAGCCCTTATGAAGAGTTCAGAGTAGCTTCAAGATTAAAGACTATAATGAGGCACATGAATACAGGTCCTGTTGGCCTGGCACATAAAGTCACCTAACAATTCCTGGTGGCTTCTTCCATAAATAACCCGGTGGAGAGCGTTGGTGGGGAGGTGGTCCCCAAGTTTATGGATGAGCCTGAGTCATAATTAGACCTTCTAGATCCATACACACAGCCTGTGACTCACACTGTAAGCAGAGCTGCAGAAGTCTCTTATAATGAGCCAGGGCTTTACATGCATAACCAAGGCATGAGATGCAAGCAGACCTTTCAACAGGAGGCAAGCAGCACCACGGAAATGTTGTCAACTTAAACCTTTAAGAACACAATCAATCATATATTGAAAATAGCCTACATCTTTCCCCCCAACTCAGATATGAGACCATTCAAGTGACACAAAAAGGTTTTGCAAATCAATAGGCCATTTAGAAATGGCCTGGTTTTCATTCTGGCACTGTGGCTTTTTAAAAATTGTCACACCCAATACAGCAGCCTACAGGCTGCGTGGAAAGTGCCAGTTCACAAACGCTGTGCTCATTGTGAAGGCTACCATCAGCAGAGGGAATTCACAGCACGGTGCTCTACAGGGTCCATTAATCAATATACGGAAATCCCAACAAAAGGCTTATTTAGCTCCTCTTCCTAAAAGCATTTTTAATTCCACAAAGGAATCAGAAGCCAGAGACGGTAGCATGGTTAGAGGGCTAACCATTCTGACGAATCTTTAATGAAACACTTGAGAAATCCATTCACACATGGCCCCGTTTCACACACGCCTTTTTTTCCTTTTTCCTCAGCTCCAAACTTGATAGTAATTCGCCTCCTTGCTGTTAAAATAGCCCTCTCTTTGAACTTAAGCAGAGATCATGAAATGGCTCCATGAGGAACAGAAAAATTCGCACATTCTACAGAAGGCTTTCCAGTCCCCCTTCCTCTGTTACTAAGGGTGATGTGCCCACCCACACAGAAACAGGCGGAGGGTCTCAGGTAGGAGAATCTGTGGTTCCTCCATGACTACCCCACCCCACCCCACTAACAGGAATTTGCTCTGGGTTTTCAAAAAGGAAGGAGGGAGAAAGCCAGCTATCACACACAAACTACATTATCTTACCCTAAAGCCGAATCTCAAGGAGTTGGTTCTCTGTTCTTAATTTTTTTTTTTTTTTTTTTGGGTGTTGGGGATCGAACTCACAGCCTTGTGCTTGTAAGGCACTCTACCGACTGAGCTATCTCCCCAGCCCAGTTCTCTAGTCTTCACATTCATTCAAGGGTTCATGGGTCCCAGGTCAAATCCTTCAACTAGACCAATCTCTGATCTTAGGCAGTTCTGGATATCTGAGGGACCATGGTCAGACTCTTGGAGGAGTAAATTCAAAAGTTTATCTATCTTTCTAAAACTTTTTAAATGGAAATTTTCTCTGCAATTTCTTAGCCAGTTACAGAAGAACAAACTTTCCCCGCCACTCCCAGCTGTCCATAAGTTTTTCTGAGAAAAAGATCACTTTTGGTTTCTGACTGCCACCCTTTACTGTGTGAATCACCTGTTAGAATTACTCAGCAGCCCCAGAACCGATCTCCCAGCTAGAGCTCTAGTCTTACCACTTTAAATCCAAAGATCTTATTCAAAACTATAAGGACTGTCAAAATATAGGCCCTGAAAACTTATCAGCATATCCTCACTGATTCCATAAAGCAATGGCTCCATCGCCCCAGGTTCAGCTGGAGGCCTGTTAGAAATGCAGATGCCCAGACCACGTGGTAATACCATAGAATATTCCAACTGACAGAATTTCAGGGTAGGGTGAAACTCAGGAATCTGAATGATTGACAAGACCACTGGATAGCCCTAATACACTCAGTCTGAGGACACTGCTCTGACCAACCTTTCACTGAAACCTGGTTAGAATCCTGTTGTCCACCCTTGCTCCTAATATTTTCTACATGCTCCTTCTCACCTTGGACTTTGTTTGATTTCTCACCTCTACAACAAAACAGTCTCTTTCATGAGGAGACTGATGCATTTTGAAAAGTCTACATCAAAGTCCTTCATTTCCCAATACTGATCTATTCTGAAGTCTCTTATGGCTTATTTTTCTGACTCCTGACATCACAATTACTTTACTGGAGGCGGCAAAGTGGAGAGGTGATTAAAATTGCCAGTTCTGAAGACCAGCGCAAGATCTACAGAATTAGAAAGGGGAGGGAAATGTAAATATGGCAACATTTTAAAAACAGAGTTTACATAAAACAGAACGCTCAAAAGCCACCAGTCTTATTTACTTTTTTATTTTTATTTTTTTAATAATTTATTTATTTTGATTGATTATACACAATGGGGTAAAACGTATTCTCTGGTTGTTCATGAAGTAGAGTCACACCATTTGTGTAATCATACATGTACATAGGGAAATGATGTTTGTCTCAATCTGTTATTTTTCTTTCCCCCAACCCCTCCCACCCCTCATTCCTCTATACAATCCATCCTTCCTCCATTCTTGCCTCCCTCCCACCCCCCCATTATGTATCCTCATTCGCTTATCAGAGAGATCATTCATCCTTTGTTTTTGGGATTGGCTTATTTACTTTTATAATTTCGACTTTGCAAAAATCTTCTAAAACATTTCTAGACCCACATGCTAGGCAGAGAGGGGTCAAAATCTTAAAACCCCTTCTCTCAGCTAATGCTCTTCAAGAGCTACAGGAGCAAAGCGAGTCAGATGGAGACAACTGGTCCAGCTTAGCCCAACAATATAGAGACAACACAAGGAGTCAGCTCACTGAGCTCTGGAAGGGCCCTCGCCTCTGCGTCTCTTCACAGCAAGCAGACTTCCCACAGTGCCTATACAACATCGTTATGTGGTAGGCCCATAAAAAGTAGGGCATCCTTTAAACAGTACATGATAACCTGTATAAAAAATATACAATTATGTTTCTTAATTATGCACAAACCAGGTGACAATTATACCAATACAAGGTTTCCTGCAAAATCCACGTGCCTTTAAAATCTGCTGTGGCCTCATCTCTTATGAGCAGGTATGACCCTATCTAAACCCATTCATTGAGCGAAAAGAGAAAAATCAAAGGGGTGGGAGAAGAACCACAAATTTCCCAGGAATGTGCCACCGTGCTAAGTGCTGCAGGCACCTCAGGATAAAAGAGAAACGGCCACTACTGCCCTTGAGGAGCTCACCACAATGTTGTAGGGAGGAATATAATAAAGACAAATAGCTACAGTGGAAGGCAGTGTGTGATAAGGGCCGGAAGAGAAATTCGAGGTACTACTGAAATGTAGGAAGAGAAAGGGAAATTACTAGGATAAATAGAGACATCACTGAGGGGGCAGCACTACAGCTTGTTCTTGGGGGGTAAGCTTAAGCTTTTCGGTGGAGATTAGAACAGAGAAGACAGCAAGAAGGATGGGTAAGAGCTAAGGAGCACAGACAGAAAATAGCCTTGCCTACAAATGTATGAGCTGGCAACTGAGGCAGAACTGACAAAAGGATGGGAGTCCTCAGCCTCTCTCAGGTACACCTGGAGGATGGTGATAATTCGGAATCAGTAAGTGCACCTGGCCAATCAGCCCCAAGGCACCTACCTAGGTTCTTCCTTTCCTAACAAGGAATAGTGTGCACAACCTCAAATTAAGCCCAGATAAAAAGGACCTTGGGGAAAAAAATTCTTTCTGAAATATGTTGGGAAAGAAGCAGCTTACAGAAGCAATCTCAGAGCTAGAACAATGGACAAAGTCCAAAGATCTGGGTTTGGGTCTCACTTTCTCCTGCCAGCTACCACACCTTCAGTACATTACTCACACTTCTGTTTCGTCGTATGCAAGATACAAACAATAATTTTGCACCCTGTAAAACCATTAGTTGATCCAACAAGATGGACTGAATGGAAGGACACAGGCCCATGATGGGACTGTTGGGTCACTAGGTGGATCAACCTTAAAAAGACCCAACATCTAGCCTCTCCATTTACTTACACTGACACATCTCCTTCACAGAAAAGCAACTCAAACTGGCTTAAACTGAAACTTAGAACACAAAAATTCCTAAATGATATCAGATTTAAAAAAAAATATTTTTATTAGTTGTTGATGAACCTTTACTTATGTATTTGTATGCGGTGCTGAGAAACAAACCCAGTGCTTCACACATGCCCAGCAAGTGCACCACCAACAAGCCACAATCCCAGCCCGATATTAGATTTTTAAACATTTATCTTGTTCAGATTGTATGATGTTCCCTTAACAAATATGAAGAAATTACTATGGTCCTTACTAATGTTCTTCATTACCAACTTGGCTTTCCCTAATAGCTAGCAAGTGTGATCAGTTGCATCCAGTTGCATACCTACTATATAATTATCTAGTTAAATACATACACATGTAAAGCAGAATTTGAACAGACCAAATTCATGTTCCTACAGAAAGAAATGCAAGATATATATATACCTGTACCTTCCCATGAACTCACACCATTTGCCATAAAAATGTTTGAAGCTCTAAGTAAACATATTAACCTGTAAACCTACACTAAAAGATCCTATACAAGGACTAATTAAAATAAGTCTTCCTTTGATCCCATGCAGCCCTCAAGTCTTCCAAACTGTTCACATATTAAACTAGTATACTTACCATTCAAAAAGTCAAATAATTTTTTCCATCCAACGACTGAGCATGTCAGATTATGCAGCTATTTCTCAAATTTTTACCTCTTGAATCTGGCAGTTCTTTCTCCCCACGACCCCTTCCACTTCTAAATGTTCCCCCTATAACTGAGGCAGCAATAAAACTTACCATCCAAGCTAGGGTACTTTTTTTAGAGTGATGGAAGGAACTATTAATTAAGCCAGGGAAACATAGATGAAAAATTGGATACATGGGCACCCTACTTACAACTATTATTTTAGACAGAAGGAAAAGTCACTGAGGAAGAGAAAGAAAAACTCACATTTAACACACCAGTCCTGAAATCCCACCCGGGAACCATGTCTAAGGAAGAGGAGACTCTTGTCTCCTTAATGGAAGCTGCCCCAATAGTTTCATGTCCCGGTCAATATGTACTGGGATGACGCCCAACTGAGAATTCTTTAGGACCACTGGAAAGAGCTCAAGGGCTCCTTCGTTCTCTGCTGTAAACAGTAGACTATCCTTCACAGCTAAAGAGGCATTAATAACCTTCAATTAAATAGGCATTAGCCATGTCAGTTTCCAACTCCAGAGCCACACCCTCATCCAAAACATTCATTAAGTATGGTTTACTGTGCTGGCTGCTACAAAGGTCAAGGTGCACAGCCTACATCCTCTTTAAATTCACAATCCAAGATGGAAAATGACCTGGGTTATAAAATGAGAGCTATTTACACACCTCAAATAAAGGATTTAGAAGTGCTGGCCACAGAGGAAGAACAGAAATGGACCTGGGGAAAGGGTAAAAGGGAAACTGGTTAAAGGAGAAACTGGTTCAAATGATCCAAAGGCACTGGCTTTGGGATACAGCGATGAAGCAGCACTGCATATTGGGAGGGGAAGGAGGGAAGAAGTGAACATTAGAGAGAGAACCAACCACTTCTGGTCCTTTTTAACAGGTTCAAGTCCACCTGCACTGAGGACCAAAGTACCCTTAACCACGAACTGCCCTGGTGCCCCCCATTCCAGCAGCATCATGCTCTTACCCATCACTGACCTCCAAACCCTCTCAGGACCGGGGGCTCTGATGGCAATCACTATAGTACAACTAGAACCAAAAAGGTGATGTTCAATCAACACCTTATTTCTTTAATTGTGGTAAAATGCACACGAGACTGAATGCATCATTTAACGATGTTAAGGTTAGTGCAGCAGCATTAAGTACTGCTTAACCACACTGCTGTGCAACCATCACCATGTCCGTCTCCTGAGCCATTTTATCTTGTAACACAATCTCTGCACCCATGAAACACTACCTCCCCATGCCCCTTCCTCAGCCCCTGGAGGCCACCATTTTGCTTTCCCTGTCTCTCAAGTTGACTACTCTCAGTATCTCTTGTAGATGGAAACATACCGTATTTGTCATTTGGGGTCTGGCTTCCTTTGCTTAGCATAACGTCCTCAAGGTTCACCTGTATTGTAGCATACATCAGGATCCCCCAAGCCCTGCCTTTTTAAGGCTGAAATATGTTCCACTCTATGTATATACCACATTATGTTTATCTATAATAAATACCCCTTTTCAAACAATGAAGTAATTAAACTTCAGAGACTGGGATGCAGTCTCCTCCAATCTGAGAGAATTTCAAGTCTCTGTATTGAGCTTGAAAATTTGAAATTGCATAGAGATAAAACTGGGGAAAAAATCTGGTAAGAAAATGCTTCCACAAGGCTCTCTTCTACTTCCTGCCACTCAAGGAAAAGGCATGACTCTACAGCCTACGTGGCCTGCTGAACCAAGACTCTTCTGGTAAACTGCCTTGCTTTTACCAGCTTATACTTTAATGCTTCTGTGTCCATGCTGAAGTAAAACCTATTCCACGAAGGCTGAGAGGATAGCCTCTTCTTTTGGAAAGAGAAAGTCACTATGGAAATAAACACTGCTAAATCTTTTTAAGTCCTGACTTCCATAAGCCACAGAAGTTTGATAAAGAAGTGTGCATGGGGACAAAGGGGTGGCTCTACATAGCCACTGTCTCACCAGAATGATGGTGAGTCCAATGCAGGATGACCCCAGCTAAAGTCACCATGGCCTCCTCATAGTTTTCAAGGAACTTGAAAACAGGGCCATTCTGATAGAGGAAATATGGGAACTTTCTTTTTCCTTTCTTTCCCCTTCTTGGGATTCTGAACAGACCCCAGAAAGGCACAATCACAAACGAGTTTCACGATGAACACTACCTTTTCTTCCTACTCCTCGGAACTTCTTACAGGGGTGATCTAATCATGTCAATAAGGCGAAATATAATGACTTGCTTTAAAAATATTTCCTCTATCAGAATGGTCCTGTTTTCCCACCCAAGCTAGTTGGGCAGACTGATTCTGTTTGTTTCTAGCATGTGAAGTCCTAAGGGGAGAATAGGGTTATATTATACGTTACTCCAGAAATAACACCTTAGAAAACTGGAAAGCCCAGGCACAGCAGTGCTCAAAGACTACAAACACTGAAAATGTTATGCCACACAAGCAACCAATGAATGAAATAAACATGAGTAGAGAGCACTGTGGTGAACACCTAATTAAATTCAAGTCATATTGCTTTTAAACCACTAAGTGGTCAGGAAATCAGACCAGGCAATTTAAAGGAAGTAGGGGTCATTTCTTACCTTGCCTTGATTCCCTGTGACATACTCCTAGGCAGGCATCTATTATACTTAATATATGTTGATTTATAAATTGGTATTAGCAGTAATGCAAGTTGTTGTTGCTCTTCTTTCCTTAATTTTTGAAAGCACAAATTTAACCAGATAATGACTCACTGTATCATGAATGCACACATACTTAATACTTTACCATGTGTGCAGCCCTACAGAGCACAAAATCAGTTGCGATCAGTAAGAAAAAATAAGTGCTCAAAAATGTTTGAAGAAAATACTTTTATATCATCTCATCCACACTCAGATGTGTTTCATCTTTGAAAACATGGGAGATAAAAGATCTTCCTTTAATGTCATTCCTACAGGAACTCCAGCATTTCATGTAGCATAGACCCATTAAATTATATGCTCAGAACTGGTTAATGCGAGATAATGCCAGGTCCTGTTTTGTCCTCTTAAATGTTAAAGAAAAATCAGAAAATGACTACAACATAAATGTGATATTTTAGCCAAAGTTCATATTTTGCTTTCTTGAGACACACTAACAAATCATTTCCAAACATACATAAGTTAAAGGTATACATCCTAATGCTGTTCAGGCATCAGTTCAACCAAAGACGGCACCCTGTGACTGCCTCTTGTAAGATCTTCACATTGATGACAAAAACTGGATGGTGATCAGACTCACTGAGACCCATGTCCACAGGGAATGCTGCTCAGGGGCTGGCAGGGCAGGCTATATGGGGACAGTATAGACCCAGGTAGTTGTTTGCTCTGTGCTTGGAGTAAATCAGTTTCTTTAAAAATTGCTCTTCACACTGCAAAGATTTGACTGAATTCTTAACGCTGCATACGCAGCTCAGCAGTTAAGCTCTTTCTGAAATACAAGAGCATGGGTAGCTGAAGAAGTTGCCATAGAAACTACCCCTCCTTCAACTTTCAGCAATTAACAAACTACCATTTCATACACCATAGAATTTGAGGCAGGTAACCTTGTTTTTTTAAACACAATTTGAAGGTCCTTAAACAATGGGGGAAAAAATACCTTTATTTGCTTTAGGGAGATTTAACACTGGACTCTGAAAAGCTTCAGTCAATTCAGCCTAAGCAAAAAAAAAAAAAAAATTTTCCCCAAATGTAACATTTAGAATAAAACATGTTTTAACTTTAGGCTCTTTGATTTGAAATGTTTAATAAACAGTTTTTTAAAAGTATATTCATATGTTTAATACATTTTCAAATGCATTTTGTTACTGTGTTATAGAACAGATTTTCAGGAATAGAAGCCCAACATGTAAAACTTTACATGTAACAGTCTACAGGAAATAAGAGTTTGTGTTATAGCCATGCCTCAAGACTAAACGTTCAGGAACCAATTAGGCCTGAAGTCAGGGGTCACTTGTAAATAAAAAGATTTTAAAGACAAAGCTGACAGATATTTTTATACTTTAGAGCTTAAGGAATGGGGAAAAAATCTTTTTTATTTTATCCTTTATCCTTTCTCCTTAAAAATCAATGGCACCTAAACAAAATGCAGGGTTCATTAAAATAGCATTTGAAAACAATACCCAAAATATCCCAAAGTAAAAATCTTTCAGAAGGAAAGTTATTAATTTATTTTAACATTTCTGTATACCTAAAGGTACTGATATCCATGGAGTCTTTTGGATATGCTGATAACATCTTGTTACTGCCTGATTAGCCATTTCCCCAGATGGAGGCCCATGCTACCCCTAAAGAATACTGCATGCATTTGTTCCTTAAATATTGTTTCTAGAGTTTTCTGAGAACTCTGTGACAGCACTCAGATTCCTGGACTCTGAGATTCTACAAACAGGCTGAGGATCCCAGAGCATCTCATGAAGCTCTTATGCAGACAAGAGTTCAAATTCTACAGCTCAGGAGGCTGAGACAGGAGCGTCACAAGTTCAAAGACAGCCTCAGCAATTTAGAAAGGCCTTAAGCAACTTAGTGAGAATTTGTCTCAAGATAAAAAATAAAAAGGTCTGAGGATGTAGCTCAGTGGTTAAGCATCTTGGGTTCAATCCCTGGTTCAAAAAAAAAAAAAAAAAAAAATTCAAGGGTTTTGACAGTGAGTTTTAAAAAAATTTTCTCCAAAAAAAAAAAATAATGAGAGCTACCAAAAACCTTAGGTTTCTTTTCGTATACCATTTACAAATTCTTTTGGAAAGCAGAAGACAACATTCTTATTGCAATACAATCTTTTTTGCTCCCTAAAATGGATCAAAATGTCGTTAGAATCAGTAGGGTTCTACCACTCAGTATAGCCCTGCAAAGGTACTGACAATGCACCAAACTAAGGAGGTATTCTGTCTGACATGTGATAGACTGTGCCTTCATTATTTTATAAAGAGAAAGAAATAGATTGATGGCTGGTCGATTAGTTATTTTCCTCAATTTTGCCACTGTCAGTTTGGACTATCTACTGAAGATGCTGATATAAAATCTCCTCAGTGAGGGACCCCAGGTCCGAGAGCTTTCTAAACAACAATGCACGGATATCTGCCAGGTATCCAGTATTCCCACCAACATCAGACTGTGGGAAAGAGCCCGGGTGATCAATCCTCAGTCAGCTCCTGCAGGCTGCAATTTCCTCCTACCCAGTCAATCTCTCCATTTCTCAACCCACGATGACAGAGTACTATACGAGCTCCTCAGAGCCAGGACTGTGCCTGTCTTGTTCAATGCCATGTCCCTAGCACATCCAGGCCTCAAATATGATGATGACCACATCTAGTAGGTTCTGAAGAAATCTTCCCACACTACACCCATGCAACCTTGACTTAGGAGGAGTCATGTCATTAACAACCTTCACTTGATTATTCCCCTCCTTTGCTGCAGTTGACCTCTTCTGGGGCGGGGCAGCAGGGGTTAGAGAAGAAACAAAAGGAAGAAAAAGAAAAGCTGAGATAAACTACTCTTTTCAAATTTCTCACCCATAAATTAAATTCCTTGAGGAGCAAGTCTGTGTCATCTGATTACTTCAGTATTCCCCATGGACATTTTAATCAATGTTTGTGGGTTGACAAACACAAATCACTCCTCTTTGGTTTCTCCCCCTTCCACATCATGCCTTTGAGCTGCATGAAAAAGCCATTTCTACGTTTCATAAAACTGCCTAATGTAAACCTTAACTGGTATGACTATCCTTTTATATTGTCTCTCAAGTCTGGAGCCCAAAACTCATTCACAGCATCCTCCAAGGCAGACTCTCTGCTCTGTTCAGTCAAAGTCAGATTATTAGGGTTGTGAATTATGTAAGGAAGACAAGACTTTTCCAGGTTTTGAACTGAGGTGGAATGGCATCTGAATACAAAACTGTTAACTTTCACCTACTTCCAGGCCCGACACTCAACCTAAAATTTACTCCCTACATTTACCATGTGATTTCCCAAATCCAAGTTGATACATATCTCAAACCCTGAAATCACAGAAAACCCTCTTGGGTTGGCAGAATCTCCTTCAGGCTTTTTTTTTAAAGTCACTCAAAACAGGGCCTTAGTACATACCTAGGAACCTCTCTTGTTCCTTTTGGCATTTGTAACACCAAACTACGCTGCTTTGGGGGTGAAAGTTTTCAAACTGTAACTGGGACAGATATCTGTAGGATTGCTTTATAAAAATATAAGGTGCCCAGTTCAATTTGAATTTCAGATTCAGTATGTCCCAAATAGTACATGAGGTGTACTTTAAAAATATTTATATTGATATCTCCTGTGCTCATCCACCATGGGCCACCATAGGATATTGCTTAAAATAAGTGATTTAGAAAAAAAAAAATCACCTTAGGAAATATGAACTCAGAAAAGGGAGGACCCAAGCATGGCACATAGCCTGAGCTCCGGGCCCCCTGCTAGTCACACCACGTCCCTGGTAGCTTACAGATCCTCTAGAAGATGCTACCAACCTAAAACTGTCAAAGAGAGGAAAGGCACAGCCCGACACACTCAACCAACAGTGTGCTCAGGAGCCAGACCCAGGCTGTCTGAATTCACAGTTCCTGTCTCCTGCAGAAGTGGCAGAGGCTTGACTGGAAAAGTGTCAGGCTGCTGCTAGGTACTCATGCATGCGTCTTAGGGGAGCCAAAAGTTAAGATCATCATTCCTCCTTCCTGTTCCCCAACATTTCTGCAAAAGAATGACTGGAATTCAAAGTCAACTAAGAGAAAAAAAATATTTTACTCATGTTCCAGGCAGAAGGTTTCTTTCTTTCTACTTAAAGAAAAAGTCCAACAAGAAACCCTCAAAAAGCTAAGACATGAGGGCATCTGGTAACACTCACACTCCCTGGTGCCCCAAGAACTTAGTTAGATGATTACTGCTTTATAAAAGTACAACTGGCAAAACAGGGTAAGTCCCATATATACCTGCTGGCCCCCTATGCAATGACAATCCATGGTGGCTCTTAATAATAATGGTGATGAGACTAGTTCACATTCATTTATTGATTGCTCTTACTTCCATGTTCCAGATGTTATCCTTAAAACTGTGTATTTATTAATTTATTTAATCTGCACAACATCCCTAACAGATGGGTACTATCATCCCTCACTTTCCAGATGAAAGGCAAGGAAAGATTAAGGAACTTCTCTAAGGACACACAGCTACAAATGACAGGTAATGCTAGTCTAGACATACATCTGGAGGTAATGGTAAAAAAGTCAATCTAATGTCACAGCCCTAGCACACTAAATGGTCCTGAACTGTTAAACAGAGTTTAATAGTTCAGACAAGGAACTGAGATGAGACTCCATGTTCCTGTGTTGTGCATCTCAGCTGGCACACACATGAACCTATATAAGGGTGAACCAAGCCATGATTATATTAGAATCAGTGAATCATTATGGGGTTGAAAGAGAGTTTAAAGGTTACCAGAACTAAATTATAAAACCATGCCAGCTAACCATGGCTTTGTAGTATTCTTAAAGGACTTAAATAGTTAATGGTTAATAAATCTAAGGGTGAGAAGAGTGTTGGTTCATCATGAGAGTTAAAACTTTAATCAACTTTTTCTCCTTTTCTTACTTTTTTATCTCTTGAGTTTAAAAGTGAGGCAACTGCCAGCATACAGGTTTTATACATTGTGTACATTCTTGGTTTATGTAAATAAAACATTTTACAGAGATTTGATTGTTTTTACATACCCTGGACTATCTGCAGTTTCATAACCTGAAATCGAACCTGATTTTTTTAAGACAACTGTTTAATCTTTGGGTTGTCCCTAAGAGAGATAATTTACTACATTTCTCCATAAAATATGGCAACGAGATGAATTTTGGGGGGAGATGTGCCCTATAAAAGGATTTTATGGTCCTTAATATCCTGGAAGAATGGCATAATGGGGGTATCTCATATAAAAGAAAAGTAATATTAGACCAGTTTCTGAAGTGCTCAGATTGTTTGCCATAACATCACTCACTCCCTGTGAGACCTTGAACAAGCTGCTTTACCTCTCCAGGTCTCAATGTGCAAACGCCACTGTGCTTCATTAGTCAAATGGGAGAGTTGGAAAGGATCACAGATTTCCAACTGCAAGGCCCTAGCCCAGCTGTGCTACATTCTGAAGCCTCTCGGCCCTCAGGGCAGCTGGGCAGAGTCCACAACGGAGGCCCCAGATCCCTCACCTCCAGATGAAAGCAGTGCACTGTAAGATCCTTTCCAATGTGTGCCACGATTTCAAAATGGTAAGGAGGCATCGGAGTAGGTGACCTTTTAGCACTAACTTACTGTCGCTCTATGATTGAGTCCTCCTGAGATAGTACCCACTGCCAACTACTACAAGGTTTTATCATCTGCAAAGGAGAACATGGTGCTTTATAAGCACTAAGCACTCAAAACTTTGTTCCAATAGCTCAAGTTGCAATGGCATCCTATAAGAAACCAACAATACTTTAACAGTTAAATTTTGTTTTTACTAATACTCTACCAACTGAAATTTTTAATTACATATTTTTATTATCTATGCTCAGAATTTCATGACAAGCTGTAAGATCCCAAAATGTTACGTAAATAAAAAAAGTAAGCTATACAGTAGTTTGAATAACAAAATATATTCTGATATTTATAAGTAATCACAACATGTTGACCTAGCTATGAATCATTCTAAAATTCTGCTGAAGTATAATTTCCTTTCACCTAATCCCCAGCTCTTCCATCACCACCATTTAGACAAAACACACTTCAGAGAATTAAAATGTTAACAGTCAATGAAATAAAACTTTTTTAGAAGTTAGAGAAATTAGGGTGTAAACATCTTTAATGTGTACAGCATTTATCTCAAAGCAAAGCAAAAACCAACAAAGGGCAGAAAAAGAGTCCTTTTTTTTTTTTTTTTTTTTTAATAAATCTGGTTTAAACGAATAGGTTAGAAAGTTCTGGGCATCTCCTTAACAGAAATATGTAAGTGAGTGGGAGGATGGAATCAGAAGAGGAAAACTATAATGATGAAGGAACTAGATAGGTTGGTGTATGAGGGACAAGTTAAAAACAGAACCTCCATCACTTAGCAAAGCAGGCACAAGGGATTTTAACTCTACACACACGGGACACAGGAAAGAAAAAAGAACGAAAAGAATTATTCAGCAAATCCAGGGGTCATAAGGAAGGGAAAAGAGAAGAAGACATTTAAGGGAGAAAAATGCGAAGAAGACTTCTGAGACAAGCTAACCCACGGAAGAAGGGTTCTAAGTCACTGTACCCACAGGCCTTCTGCTCACAGGTTATTTCTCATACCCTGAATCAGCCTTGACAATGAGCGCTGAGCAAGGCACCTGGGGAAGGAAATGCCCAGGATACTTACATAATTAGAAATGGATTCGCCTTTGGTGTTTTATGTTTGTTAGATTCTTAACCCTGACAGTCACCAGGGTCACTTGTTCTCATGGAATTTTGAAATGTAAGAATAGTTACCAGTGAGGGCTTATTTGTTTTTAATCATTCTTCCTTAGTTTATACTTAGCACATTAACAGGAAATTTTAAAGACATGGAATATTATAAATAAGAACACAAAAATCACCTATAAGTCAAGCACCAGAGGTAATTACCGACAATATCTTGAGGTATTTTCTTCCATTTGTTTTTTAACATGCTACTAATTATTGAGTGGGAAAGAAACATATCTGAAATGATGTCCTTTCCCACTTAGTTTTTGCCTCTTGAATTTAAAACAACTTGCTGCATATGTGTTTTATGCATTGAGTGTGATCTGTGGCAGTATTTTCAAAGCCCATTGGGAGAAACAAATGGATGTTCTTGGCTGGAGGTGACTGGCCTGGGGCATCCACTGTGGGCACAGGCCAGTTCTTTGAGGGACATCAGAATATCCAACACTTCCCAGCTGGGAAACTGGTATTCAGGCACCAATCAGTCGGGAGACTCTTGCAGTATCTGTTCTACAACAGCATTGATGAAGACCCTAGTGATGGAGAATAAAGAACAATAAAACAATCGTAGTGGTATTTATGATATGGCAGCATTGCCCCGATTGCTACAGAGGGTGCATTTAAACACTCCAGAGGCAGAAATAATGAAGCTCAGACCTGTCCCTGAGTATGGTCTTTCTCCCTATTACCCATCAGCGTGGGACTCCTTGGCTCAATTCAGGATAGAAATCACAGAGGCAAAGTACAGCTCTTTTTGATGTTGCCTGCTCATTTTGGTGTCACCGGCTCTCAGTGTTGCCATCTCATCTGAAGTTTCTTTTGCTCCATTTGAGACAGAAATCACATAGAGGCAAGCAATACCATCCGAATGAGGTGTTATTGGCACTTGTGCTGGAGCACAAGAGGGGCAGCACAGAGGGTGGAGGGTTCCTGGACTGCTCACTAAGGATCCAAGAAGTAAAGCTTACATAGACACTAAAGGGTGGGCTAGTACAGGCTCACCATCAGCAGTTAAAATCTTGGGATTTCTTTACACATTTCACCAGTTCTTTGCTCTCAGCACCAGGGTTTGCACTTGACACTAGGATCTGCACATGCACACTGTGTCTGTATGTGCTAGGCTCCCAAAAGATGAGAGAGGAGCTCATCACTGCGAACCCAGGAAGGTCATATACCAGTCAAGTTCAGGCCTATTGCTCATCTATGGGGTACTGTAAAGCTTGGGGGAGGAGTCAGCAGTTCCTGAACCTGGTCATTGGTGGAATCAATTCTTCAAAAGCAGTTTGTTAGGCAGGAAACCTTGGTGGGGGAAATCACCACCCTCCATATAAGAGGTAAACAGGGCCTCCCCTTTTCCCTTGTGGGAAAGTCCATACTAGTATTTATGGAGCACCTACCAAGGGTCAGGCACCATGCTACCTGCTGAAATAAATCTTAGAGGAACTGATCAGCAACAAATTAGGAGAAGGAAGAATATCATTCTGACTTCCAAAAACAGAACCAAGTATTGGGAATGGGGATCACCCAGACATCAAGAAAAGATTATTGTGTGAAGCCACCTCCTCCCCAGGAAACACTTGCCAATTTTTTGAAGGCCAATGGCCAGGGCCCCTGCCTCCCTCAGGATGGAGCTTCCCTTGCACCAGAAAGTGAATCACTGTCCTCGTTTCACAAATGGCTCATCAGACAGAGTGAAATCAGAGCCTGGCCACTGCTATATGGGTGGCCAATACCGAATCCAGTTTGTGATTCCCTGTCTTGACCCTTCATGCCTGTTATCTATGAGGTACACCAAGTATTTATGAAGAGCCTTAGAAGTTCTCAAAAAGGAAAGGGAAAGACCTTCTCCTGCTTTTTACTCACCATTTAATTCCTTCCCCCTTCAACAGGGGTGTCCAGAGCACAATCAACATTGGCACTCTTGGAATCTAGAAATATCTAACTTTATTTTCCCTAACTGGTTTAAAACATCTGGTCTACCTTTAAAGGAATGAAGAGAAGAAATTTCTGTGACTACAACGTATTTGGTCATGCCTTTTACCTGTAATATGCTATAGGATAAGAAACAAACACTGCTATACAGGATTGAGTGATTTCATAACTGCTTGAAAGAAACCAGATTTGTATAACAAGCATGTAAGAACAACAAATATATATACAACATATAACAACACACACACACACACACACACACACACACACATATATTTTTTTCCCCCCAGAAGGAAAATTCCTCAGAGTTGCGAATCCAGTTTGCCAGTAAGGTCCAGTCTTAGACAAGTCCTCCAACACTTCCAAACACCCAATTTCTGGTTTATCGGAGTTCCATTAACCTGCTTAGAAGGTGACCAGTTTGAAAGAAGTTTTTGTCAGAGAATTTTATAGCAGAAGACAAAGACTGGAGAAATTGAGCCTGATTTCTGGTCCCCATGGAAAGAACCTTCTCCCTGTCCCCTAAGCAGATCACAATCAATGGTAGTCGAAAAAAGGTAGTCAAAAAAGGACAGAAGGACAGGATGGGTACAGCCTCACTCCAATGAGAAAGGGACTCTGATCAGGAACTTGTCCACAGACCTACGCATACCCCATTCCTGTGCTATAGAAAACAAGGTCCACAAGAGTGACTGAACACAGGAGAGAAGCTGGCTGTTACAGGAAGCATGGAAAGAAGCCCAGCAAACCTCAGGAGGGTGGTTTCCAAGGTGCAGATAGAAGCTTTTCTAGGATGACCAGGATCAAGCCATCTCCTGCCCAAAGTGATATCACACACTGGCCAGAAGCTCACCGTTGCTTGCTTCTAAACCAGTCAAAGATAAAACAGAGAATATCATGGGGAGGGAGAATAGGCAGCTGTGAACATTACAGAACACTTGGACAGAGGCTGAAATCACAACTGGGATTTGCATAGAGGAGGGAGGGACAGCAGGAGTTCCCATCATCTCCCTGGACTGAGCCGGAGTGCAGAATGCAATTTTATATTAATGTGACCCAATTCCTCCAATATCCTCAAAGCTCCTAGGGAAATCCAGGTTACTTGTTAAATAAGGGCCAACATCACCACTCAGATTCTGGTTCTATAGAAGTCTGTAAATGATAAGTCCTCAAATCTCACATCTTTCCAGGATTGAGCAAGAAACCACAGAAAAATAAGAACTACCCACTGAAGTGCACAAATGACACTATGTTAGGTCCCATTAAACAGCCCAATGAAGCCTGCAGTATTTATTAGGTGTAACCACAGCCATGCCGACTCCTATTGGAAAAGGGAAAGAGGGAGGAGGAATGGTATTTAAATATTACTTGAGTTTGTAGATAACAAGCTTTGCAGCTTTGGTTCATTATTCCCAGCCACCCTGCAATCATTAACCTCGGCCATGAGCTGAGACAAAAACTCAGTGCCCTGTCCAATGCTGCCTTCCAAAAATGGACTTTCAGGAAGCCCTAATTTCTACCTCTAAACCACCCTAAAACTGGAATATCTAAAAAATTAGTTCTGATTGGTTTTCATTAAATCTTTTTAACTAGTTGTCAGTGTACTTCAGAGGGGAGGGATGAATACACACACACACACACACACACACACACACACACATATACACACTCACATATTTTCACATGCTTAACAGATGTGGGTGGGAATCAAAGACGAGCTGAGCAGAGCTACGTAGCGTGCAGCAGTTTCCCCAAACAAAAGGTCAGCCGTTTATAATGACATCCGTAGAGTGATATATGTGCACATTAGAAAGTTAAATCTCATGAAAAGAATGTCCAATAAAGCCGTCAATTTTATTTTGGGTTCATCTGGCTGCAATTTCTGCCTGCAGTCATTTCACTGTAGGAAAACTTAACACCAAGCAGGCACCTGGATTCACTTCTGGGTCTCCGGTCCATGAACTATGACATTCCACACATAGTTTCCCAATGCAAAGACTGAAATGCCTGCTCACTACTTCTTAGCTCACTGTCTGTAGAACATTCCCTGCCCTTTGATGTGAAAGAAAAATATTCTACTTTACAACATTACCGGGAACTGAGTTTTCTTTTTCTTTTTTTTGAAAGAAGCCAAAACACCACCATTGTGGCCACCCTGATTGTAGTAACAACTTTGGAAAAGACTATCCTCAAGTTCCAAACACTGAGTTTACTTCTTCCTAAAGCTGGCTCCCTGTCTGGTATTCTAAGGGAAAAGAAATCATTAGCAGAATTTCCTATTATTATCCTTAAAAGAAAGGTCACCTCTTTTTTCTTTTTTAGGGAGAGATTGATTATTATATCAAATAATTAAGAATTTCTCTGTCCTTAAAGTGCCAGTGTAATTTGTCATTAAATGCGTGTTTAAACCAACGTTTTATAATGTTGCTGCTGTTTTCAATGAGTCTCTCCTCCCCTTCCTACCAGGTATTTGGAGCTATAATAGCAGTCCTAGTCACCTCCTACTGAATAATTATAACAGTGGGCCAATTAAACTAATCACCTTTCCACATATTTTTATCCGGCTTACAGACGTAAATCTCTCCCAGAATGCTGGGAATGAAAGGCTCCTCTCCGGTGGCACCTAGAACTCCCCTGGAAAAGTCCAGCCCATCATGGGCAAGTTCAACTCCCAGCCAAAATTCATATGTAACACTTCCAAACATGTGATATTCATATACAGTCACTGTACATTCTCCTTCAAGGAAATCTAAGGGGTCCCCATTATTATTCCTGAACTATTTTCATTTAATTCCAAAGTCTTACCTTCACATTTGGTTTAAACTAAACCATTAATGTGGTTTAGCTCAAACAGCCAAACGACACCAAATCCTCTAAAAAGAGATTCCAAAGAATGATGCTGCTATAGAGCATGGGATTTTAGCTACTTGGCAATCCATCATATTCATTTTTGGGTGGGGGGAAAAAAGATTTTTTTTTTTTAAGGAGATTTCAGATTCAGAGGTTTATCACTGTAGTGTGAGGCATTTGCTATGGAGGAACTGAATTAATAACTCCTTGGAGAAACTGTACTTGATGATTCACACAGAATCTGCTGGCTCTGAAAGAGAGGACACATTCCCAACCAAAGGCCAAATGACAAGCAGTGAAAAGGAAAAATTCCAACCCCAGGCAAAAACAGCAGGTGGGAAACACACTTCATCTGTGTAAAGCTAACCCAGACACAGACACATGCCCTCCCCAGATGAAACTGTCACCTGAGGAGCCCTGCTTCTGGCCCAGGTGAGCATTTGGAAGCAGTTCACAGAACTCAGCTGACACCTTCCATCCTGAGATGGCTCCTCTTGCTCTAAAAATCCAATTAGATGGCTTAGTACTATTTCAAATACAGATCACAGCTCCTTATACTACTTCGCTTACTTTACTAGTACAAACAAGGATTTTCCCCAAAGTGGCAGAGAGTGCATCCCAGGAACTGGAATGACTGCCTGCAGAAAAGATCACATCAGTTGCCACTTCCGATATCATTAAGAGCATAATAAGGGCATTGAGAAAGAGCTTCTCAATGGGGTGGAGGGACACTGCTACCAATTAAGGAAACAAAGGAGGAAGGGATTAAGGACCTTTTGTTACTTTCTCTTTCCAAAGTACCCTAAACTATGTCTTTAGGGAAGAACAACAAAACCACACAAAGCTGCTCTAACTTTTCTTCAGCCAGAGAGGAGAAAAAAAAATCAGGTAATCACTTGAAAAATTCACTTTCAGGCAACAGGTACTTCAAAACTTCAATCAATCAACAGACAATCAATGTTCTGATGAGGCTACTAATAAAAACACTTCCCAAGCGGCAATTCTAGGAGAAGACTCTTTCTTCCTATTTTGGGATATCCTAGAAAAAGGACAAATACAAGAATAAATGCATCCGGATTTTTTTTTCCTCTCTTGCTTAATCAAAACTCTTTTAGTCAACAATGTTCAATAAATTCCATTATATCAAACGAAACCCATACTGGCTAAATCCTTTAAATGTGCAAAATGAGAAAGCACACATGTTTTAGTGAGATCCTTGGATTTAATGTGTTATTTCCTATGAGAAATTAGCTCCCCAACTTTTAAAAGGAAGCAAGCTAGGGATCTTGTTACAACCACAGAGCAGGGAAAATTCTCAATACTCAACACAGATGTGAAATAAACAGCAACATATTACTCTCAAAGAACTGGAGATAGCCATCTTCTTTGAGAAGCCTTTTGTTACCTGGACAGCCTTAGGCTCAAAGACCCCACACATATTCAACAGCAAGGATCATGTGAGCCCACCTACCTCTCCAGACTGGAAGCCATAAATCCTGAGCTGCACCCTGCTGCTCACACCACAGGGGCTGAACACCACCAGTCCATTCCCTCACTTGTCCTGCCCAGCGCCCAGATCAGTGTTTCTACATTCAAGCTTTCCCTCCCACCACTGTTCCAGGATGCCACCTCTGCCTTTCAGAACTTAGCAGAATAATCCATTCACTGGTCACTTGTTTCAATTTACACACATAACATGCTGCCTGAAAGAAAACTCTAAATATTCCTGGACAATCTATAAAATGTGATTAACACACAATCTACAGTCCTTTTCTTGGCTCAATTTTAAAAATACACAACATATTATTTACGCTGATGTGGGAATCATATCTTTGTGGATATGGTCCTACAGGTGGCGTCAGGAATATGGTACCTGAGCTCCAACCAAGAAATGAGGAGACCTGGGTTTCAGATGTGACTGCTTCTCTTTGGGTAAGTCATTGCACTTCTCTTGAGCCTCTGCTTTCTCATCTAGAAAATTCAAGGGTCTTAGAGGCACTTGCAATTCCAAAATGCTGCATCACCTTCCTTCTTAGATTGTTCTCTCAAATCTAGTCTCAGGAGGCTCCTCCTTCTTTTAACCTCCACATTGTTTTGGCTTTTGCCCTTGGGTGTCCCAGTGAAGAATCTTTTGTTTAAAAGACAGCGCACTGAGGTTCCCCAGGGGCTGGAGGGTTAATGCAGGTCTCCTGGAGCAGGATGTGCATAATCAAACTCAGACAGCAGCTGCTGAGTTGGAGCTAATCCTTAGAGGACTGCTCAGCCCTCTTCTTTCTCTGGAAGTGAAATTGCCTGGCACCAGGCCTGTTCCGGCTGCTGGGACCTTATGTTTTCAGCACACTGCAAACAACATCTTCTGTAGATTCAACTCTCAAAATACCAATGGATTTTTCTGTTTTGCTTTTTCAAGCTGGCTCTCCAGATGCAAGTACTTCAAACAGAAGCACACACAGTGTCCACACACCCAACACCATATACAAACCCTGTGGAATGGGAAAAGGCGCTCTAAGGGACAAGGCTGTAAGACTCCCTATGAATGGAATTGTTACTGCTCCTGTGTTCTCTGTGACAGGCAATATTTCACGAAACAGCAGAAATGAGTACAAGAGTAAAGATGACCAATTGAGAAATGGCTAAATGTAGAGACCTCACACTAACTCCTAATTCTGATCTGGTGTGTCCCTATAGTCACAAGCTACTCTTACTTCAGTTCCAATGCCCTCCGAAGTGAAAACGATTATGCTTTGTTTTCTTGGAAATAAAATGCTTTCTGTTTAGAGATTCAAGAGAATGTTTTACAAATGTGTACTTTTAAAAGTAAAAAAGGTTGTCACTGCAGTTTTCTTGGCTGGATTCTTCTGTCCACGATAGCTAGCAAAAGACATCTAACACTGAAATTCAAGTGAGAAAAGAGAATCACTTAGTTCTTTTTTTTTTTTTTTTAATCACTTAGTTCTGGGTAACAACTATTTACTAAATTAAGTAAGTGCCGGTATAAATTGTGAGAGACCACCAACTTGTTCATAAGACTCATTTTATATTACTATGTCTAAAAAATAATATAAAATCCACTGGGATTTTAAAATTTTTTTCTCTTCTTCCAAGGCCAGCCTGCTCCCCCTACAAGCTGGATATGCACTTAGGGCACTGGTTGCTTCCTCCTGAGGGCTCTTGCAGGGAGGATGTTTGGATGAATTTTGTTCAGTATAGGTTGCTTTTGTGTTTTCCGGTGGAAACATCACAATCAAACCATCGAAATAATTGTTACAAATCGGCAGGACAAGACAGACTCGGATCACTTCCTGACACAGAACTAGGATGGGTCTCATCCAAATGGTTCCACTTGAAGACTCTGCCAGACTTCAGATCAAAAACATTTAGTGGATTAAAATTAACAGCTTAAGAGGTGAACCATATTACTCCTAATTATTATTACCGCTCTGTTCATGCACCAGCTGTGAACAATTAAAAGCCTATGCTATATTTCAAAAATCCCACAGACCCAAAAATTAAATTAAGACATTTCTGTAAGAACTTTCATATTTGTCCATAGTTAAACAGCTCTCAAAGTAAAGTTGTCACGTCTTTCCAAATTCCACAAAGCAGAAGCATGCAGTCTCACTTTGGGGTTTTCTTGTTATTTTCCTCCTTTGTCAGGCATTTTCACAACTAGAGTTCTTTACACAATGAAATTAAATATTTAGGTGAACTGGCAACTAATGGGTGGTGGATACTCAGAACTCCAAGTCCTTACTGATAGGGCTAGGCAAAGGATCAGACAAATCTAAAAAACATGCTCTACTCCAGAAGGTCCCATAATGCCTTCCACGTCAAGGAGGAAGAGACAAAGAATAAAAACTAACAGTAAACCAACCACTCTGCTACTTTCTCTTCCTACCCCTAACAAGTGGACTCCACGGAAGCAGGAGGACCTCATGGCCAAGTCCTCTAATGTAGTTAATGTCTGTCTTATATTTAAACTTTTAAACCTTTTAAACTTGCCCCATTTTCCCTAGTCACCAAAGTTAAGGTCAATGGAAAAAAGGACATCGATCACAATTGAATCTGTTTTTAAGATTTACATAAACACAGAGGGAAATATGTACATATAGTACTGCATATAAATCATTCAGATAAATTGACTAAAACTGGGAGTCCAGAAATAAACCCTTGCATTTATGGTCAACTGATTTTCAGCATGGATGCCAAAACAATTCAGTGAGGAAAGAACTGTCTTTTTAACAAAAGATACGCGGGCAACTGGATACCACATGTGGGGAAAAAAAAAAAAAATGAAGCTGCATTCCTACCCCACAACATGTGCAAAAGTCAATTCAAAATGGATTATAGACCTAAATGTAAGATCTAAAACTATAAAACTCTTCAAACATAGAAATAGACCTTAGCAACCCAAGCAACAAAGGAAGAGTCATAAACAGGACCTCATAAAAATTAAAAACTTTGGTACTTCAAAGGAGACTAACAGGAGACCTAAAAGAGGAGCCACAGAACCAGATAAAATATTTATAAGTTGTATATCTGATAAGGGACTTGGATTCAGAATATAAAAAAAACTCTTAAAACTCAGAAATAAAAAAAAGTCCAATTTTAAAGTAGGCAAAGGATGTGAATAGACATTTCTTCAAAGAAAAAAACACAAATGGCTAATAGGAAAAAAAGATGACTTGCTCATCATTAGTCAGTAGGCAAATGAATATTATGATTAGAATGAGATCCCACTTTACACCCACTAGAAAGGCTATAATCAAAAGGACAGACATTTACAAACCTGGATGAGGGTGCAGAGAAATCAGAACGCTTGTGCACTGCTGGTGGGCATGTAAAATGGTACAGTCACTTTGGAAAACAGCATGGTAATTCCCCCAAAAGTTAGAGTTACCATATGACCTAGAAATTGCACTCCTAGGAATATACCCAGGAGAAATGAAAATGTGAACATATGTCCCCACAAAAACTTGTATGTGAATGCTTACAGAATATCATTAGCCAAAAAGTTTAAACAACCCAAATACTATTTGGCAATAAAGAGAAATGAAGTCCTGACACATTCTACTACAAGAATAAACCTCAAAAACTTACTAAATGAAAGCAGTTAATCACAAAAGACTATATATGTACCATATAACTCCACTTACATGAAATGTCCAGAATAGGAAAACCTACAGACATTAAAAAGCAGATTAGTGGTTGCCTAGGACTTGGTTGGGGATGGAAAGAGAACAATGGAGTATGGGGCTTGCGGGGGGAAAGATAAAAATGTTCTCACATTTTATTACAGTGACTATTGCACAACCCTGAATACACCAAAACCCACTGAACTTTACACTTTAAATAGGTGAATTTTTTTTATCAACAAAGATGTTAAATACTCTATATGTATATACACACACATATACATGAACTGTGAGTATAAAATATTATTTGGCAATTACACCCACTGCATTGCTAAACTATTTTTTAAAGGAATAAATAATTTCCAGATAAAGCTAGGTAAATTTTTTGTCGTGAGCTCATTGTTCAATTTTGCATTTTGTAGAAGACCTCAGACCTGGACTTTAAAACACCAAAAATGTTACCACAGAGGTGAGGTCTGCAGAAAGTCATTCCAAGCTTTTTAGTTTCTCATTCTAAAGCAGTGATTCTCCAACTTCAGGATGTTTGGACCACATTTAAATGCGGGGTCTAGGACAGGAATCAAGATCGTCCATTTTTAACAAATCATGCCCACCTTTGAGATGATTCTAATTCAGCAGTGGGGGGGCAAGGAGACCGACTCTTCCAGCACCACTCTGGGTTCTCCAGGCAGTCATGAGGCTAATGGGCCACAGGTTGGTGGGTGTGTCAAGATCAACCTGGAGTAGCATTTCCCACCTGTCTATGATAATTCTGCCAATTCCACAGACATTTTGGAGATTTTCAAATTTAAAGATTCTGATAAATACTGCTCCATGAAATGTTTGCCATTAAAAGAGGAGATTCATCAACAAGACAGCCAAATTGCAATACTCGCAGCCTCACGATCCTTTCTGGAGCACATTCACATGCCCACTTTTAAGACAACTCTTAGATACCAGGACAAGACCATATCCATCTGGATAATACTCAGAGCCTAAAATGCAGGAAAAACTCAGCTGGGAATTTTCATCTATGGAACACAGACAGCTGGCCTTCACACCCCAGTTGTTTCCTGTCTCTAACAGATGGACAGCATTTTTCCTTTCCAGTAAGAACTTTACCTCCTACTCCAACTTCTATTTCCCATATCATAAGCAACCTCTGTCCTATCTGGGAGGAAGAAATCTGAGCTGGGGCAGCTAGATGAAGTGGCATCTTCACTAGAGGAAATGGTTAGTCATTAAAGATCACTGCATTCTAAATGACAACTGTAACCAATTTACTTGGCTGGCAGAGAAGAGGGGAGAAGAGAATACGATGTTAAACTCCAGGCTGGAATTTTAGAATATTTACTTCAAGACATAGGTAGAAAGAGGGGGGGATGACTTCCTTAAGAAAAGGTGCTTCCATTACAGAACCGTCAAATATTTGGCTGCAGAGATCAGCAGTTTTCACAAACAGGGAAGTGGAGGTAAAAGAGGTTGAGTAATTGGGCCAGCAGTCACAGCTGATGACTGGTAGGGACAGGCCAGCCTCCATGCCTCTGAGCTAGCTACTTGTCCAGCATTCTCTTAATTCACCAAGAATAAGGAAGGAAACATGGAAACCAATACTAACTGGGGCAAAGAACAGAAGAGAGGCTTACAATCTAAGGTCTTTCTGGCCCTCACTTGTTTCTGTGGTGCTTGTCAACTGATCGCATAAGGTACATAAGGAAAGCTTTGCATAAGACATGGATGTAGATGGCCCCATGTGAACACCCTCATTCAGTTTAAGAAGCACTACCTGCGACAGAGGGTGGAGGAATGAATGCTTGGGAAACAGTACCTCCAGAAGCCCAGACGGGCTGCACTGGGACCCTTCCCTCTGCATTCCTCACACAAGCAGAGCCCTTGCTCCTGCCTCTCCCCTTGGAGGCTCTCTCCCCCCCCAAGGCCACTCACTGTGTCTCAGAGACACACCTCTCTGGCTCCCACCAGAAGTCAAGTTGATTATTTTTCCTGAATAAGTACCTGTGGGGGTCACTTGAAGGTTATGGCTACACAGTCTCTAAATTCAGCAAATAAGAGCTTTTGCCATCAGTTTAACAGAAAGTCGGTCCTAAACTGCCCTCCTTCATCTGAGAACAATGAAAGATTTCTAGACCCCATCAGAACAAGTTATCAGGAAAGTAAATGCATTTTAAGTTGCTCAGCAGGCAACTTCAAAATATTGCAAGAATTATAGAATCTTCTAAGATTAGAAGGAAGCTGGCCAGTTCACCTAATCCCCCCCAGTCAGAGGATGGTCTGAGTCTCCTCTAAAGAACCCAACTAAAGGGCTCTGTATGTGTTTGCTTAACTGCAGGCATGGGCCCTCACTGCTGCCCAAGTGGCCTGTCCCATCTCAGCCAGCCTTTCAGAGAGCTCTTCCCTTTCAGCCAATCAAAACCAATCTCCTGGGCAGTCTCCACCCCTTTCAGTCCTGATAGTCCAAAAGAGAGATTCAAGACCAAGGGTAGATGCCAGTCACTTCATTATATCTCCCTAATTCTTGTTAGATGATGATACTTTCAGAACATGTTTTTATTACTGCTTTTAAAATTTCCAATAAAATAAAAACCAAACCCTTTGCACATATAGAGTGCTAAAAGAAAATACTTTTATATTCAATAAACTAAAAGGTTTTATTCAATGAATTCTAAACACATTTGCATAAATAGTTCATGGCATGGAGTTTGTTTGAATCCTCCGGGTTCTCCGTCTCTATTTATACCTCAAAGCACTGAACAACAAGAGCAGCCTGGTAAAGACTCACAAGAGTAGTTAATGCTCAGAGGAGAGAAACAGCGAACGCCAGGAGGCATATCACAAATGCTCTTAATATTTATTAAGCCAACAATAGTGTTTGGGTAAATCTTATTAACAGAATACACAAAGTTCTGGCAAATGGAATTTTAGTTCATTTACATCAGCTGTGCCAACCGTCCACTTTTTTTTATTAAAAAGACAATAAGCATTCAGTTGCAAGGCGTGGAAATGGCATGCTATTTGAATATTATGTATTATTTTCCCATCATTATAAGACATCAAAACTTTTTTTTTGAAAAGTATTACATACTATGCTCTTAAAATGTTTCAGTCGCCTCTAACTGAACTATTTTCATCATGTCTTGTGGAAAAGATCTTCGATCTTGGAAATCACTTCAAATCCTTTGTGCGATAAGTATAACAAAGCCCTGAGAAGGAGATGATAAATACAAGTTCAAGTCATTTCTATACCACTCTTTGTTTGTTGGGCTATAGGCCTCTATTCACATGATCTTTAGCAATTAAATATTCAAATCATTTAAGTTATACCATTTTTAAAAAGCATTTGTCAAAGATGGACAAATTTATTTTTCCCTTTGTTCAAATTTACCAAATATTAAAATAAAGAGGACATTACTATAGTCTATGTTTATTGAACTTCACAAATAAATTTGTTCCTAAATGCCTTATCTAATGTGCTAATAATCTCCAAATATTCCAGAGTTGACACAGTAAATACCTGCTCCTCCACTTTAAGTCCCCCAAGTTTTCTACTTCCCTTTCTTGCCAGTTAACAAAAGAGTGAGGTCAAACTCTGTACTATACCCGCTATCTAATGGATGACCTCAGAGAAGTAGATGTAGACTAAGGGCCATGCCTAAATCCATATCAACGATCTCTCCTCAGGCAGGCCCTTAGTCTACACCTACCTTTCTGAGGCATCCCCAAGCGGGATGGCTGTATGTGCCAAAATTATCTTAGAAAATCAGATAAGGTTAAGATTGGACTTGAAAGAAAACAAGAAATTACAATGGGATAGCCAGAGCACAGTTGATGGAAGGAGGCCTAGGAGATGGTATCCCATCCCAATCTCTCAGGTAACAAGTCCTTCCATTTCTCTTTGGGAACCATTTCTTTCCTGTCATGGTCCATGGGATTCAAGTGTCACTTGGTTCACATGAGGCTCCGGGGATGATGCATATGATCAGACCAGGCCAGACTGAAAACCAAGAGTCAATGTGAAGCTATTCCAGGATTCACACTGCAATGCCTGGGGAAGAGCAGCTCTTGCTATTGCAGCTGCCAAGAGGTCAGAGGTCAGGCTGTTCACCTAGAGCTGCCAGGCTCCATCTTGCCACCACCCACCATCCATCTCTAAAACCCTCCCTTCTTTAGTAACATCACCTCTCCAGGCTTTAGCTGGGCACAAGGCTGCCCATAGAGACTACATTTCCCAGCATACACTGCACCTGGTGTGGCCATGTGTCCACGTTCCAGCCAATGGGACAAACGTGGAATGATGTGTTGCACTTCTAAGCTGTATCCCTGAAGGGAATGGGTATGTCTACCCTTGACTCTTTGTCTGACCGAGAGACAGGAAGGGTGGAACCTACACCTTGGACTCACAGGTACAAGCTGTATGTGAGCATGGCAGAGCTATCCCACCAGCCTTGTCTATGAACCATTAAATCAAAGAGAAATAAATCTACTTGAAGCCACTATGTTTGAGAATCTCTTCTTAGCAGCTCAGCTATTATGTTAATTCTGTAAGGCCAGAGAATGACTAACACAGGGAAACCGAGTAGAGATAGATAGAACCCGAGGTCTGATGAGCACATGTATGCCTCTTGATTCAGCCACACCTGATGACAGCACTTCTCCTGGACCTTTGCATTATCTGAGCCACAAAGTTCTGAGCCATCAATCACCTGATGATGGCTTATGGGCTGTTGCTATACCTAATGGTCCCTGGTTCTTCTAAGCAGCAACTACTGAAGCTGTCCCCCCAACCAACTGGTTGCCTCAAAGTCACTGCCCAGCAAAACCAAAAGCAGCCGTCCTATCTCCTAAAAAAAAAAAAAAACAAATTGTACATTTGTAAGGGCATTCTAGGGACTAGCTTCTACAAAGGAAACTCACTATTTCTATAAAGCAGTGTTTCACAAACTCTGATGTGCTTATGAGTCACTAGGATCTTGTTAAAATGCAAACTACAATTCAGTAAATCTCAGTGGAATTCAAGATTCTGGACTTCTAATAAGCTCCCCTGGGTGATACCCTTGGTAGCTAGTCTAGGCCACTTTTTTGGATAGCAAGATCCAAAAGCAGTGGCAAGTCAAACTGCACAGTAGGATCATCAAGGCAGTTTCAAAAATAAATACCACTATCCGGGTTCCACAAACAGGAACTCTCATTTAATACTGCCCCTGCTGTCAGGGTGATAACCACTGCTCCCTCAGGATTTCTGACTCCACTGGTCAGAAGTGAGGGCCACGATCTGCACTTTGCACAAGCTCCTAAGTGATGCAGATGCTGCTAACACTTCCACACTTTGAGAACCACTGGCCTAAAGCTAGGGCCACTCCTTGTCACTGACCTCAATGTCCACTGCAGAAGCCACTTTTATCTACTAATTCTGTCAATGCTTCAGGACATTCATCAGAGATACACCCTTGCCTGAGAAAGAGGAGAGGAGAATTCCCATTTCCATTCCTTTATTAATTTCTAAGATTAGTCTCTGCGTGCTTAATAAAAACTAATGTAAAGGCACATTTAACGCTACCATAGCCAAAATAATAAACAGTAATGTTGAATTTCATTCTAGATATTACAGACTTATTGGGTTTAAAAGCCTGTGAACCATAGTGAATGGCTCATCTTTATAGCTTTCTCAGAATAATCCCTATCCTAACTCCACTGTAGGACAGATACATGTTGAGTAGCAGTTTCTAAAGGGTCAGCATTTTAATGTTATCCTGCTGAGCAATTTTGAAAAGCTTTGAGAAATCCAGAATTCTTAAGCAAGGTCTTTTTTTTTTTTTTTCCTTTGGAGTCAATTAAAGATATCCCCTCTTTTATTCAACAGATGGAAAAATGTGTTTTTTAGAGTTGAGTGAGGGCAAACATGCTCCCAAATTAGATACGTGAACAAAGTAAACTATGAATAGATTAGATAATGGGCTGCTGCTTTTTTCTGAAGCAAGAACTAAAGACAACTCAGATGCCTTTTCCCAGGGCCGCCTGAAGCGTGCTCTCTTCCTACTTCAACCGGAAACAATCGAGCTGCACGGAATGAAAGCAACTTGAACTGGTTCCAAGGAGGGGAACTTAAGTGCAGTGACCACAGGAGGCCATCATTAAGACACATGTGTAGGCCTTACACATGGGCAGCAAATTCAGACGAGTCCTAGAATACATTTCCAATCAGTAAAACACAATTTCTCTGTTCAGAGCAGGAACTCAAGCAAATCTAATAAGCTGACCAAACACACTTTTCTACAACCAGACCCAGAGGACAAGTGTCCTTTGTTCTGCCCAGGAAAGCTCTCCTTCAGCAAGGGAAATGTTTACATTTTTTTTTAAGACATCCTCAGATAAATTTAATTTCTAGGTATATAATCTTTTTTCTGAAGAGCTCTTGAATGTATCACCACCCACCAAAATAATTATCAAAAAAGTACATGCCAGGAGATAAAGATGTTGACCCAGAACGGTAGGAAAGGAAGGAGGTGGAAGGGAGCAGGCACTTCCACAGAAGCCCTGCAAAGCCATCCCTAGCACCAAGGGTCTTGGTGGCAAGCAGCAGAGTGCGAGCTTTAGGAATAGGGTTGTGCTTTCCAGACTGCCGGGTAAGCTGGACACCAAGAAGTCGCCCTGAGCGGTGGTTCTAAACCTTCTAGAAGTTAGACTCGCCTGAGCTTTTTAAAGCCACCCATCTAGATTCTGATTTTATTAGTGAAGGTGAACTTATTGTGTAGCAGGGCTGAGAACACCAATCTAGAATATGCTCTTCACTAAACAGATGAAGAGGTTAGAGAGGCTGAAACCCTCTTCCTTCCTCAAAAACCCAACAGCCACAAAGAGAGAAGAAAACACAGAGGAGAGGAGAAAATAATTCATCCTTTCCCTCTGACTTTCCCTCCTGGTCAGTGGCACCGTTCTCTCAGGTTGGAAATCTCATGTGACAGTCACATCTCTGATCAGCCCATCAAATGAGCCGTCTGTTTCCATCACCCTCAGCACTGAGACACCACAGACTCCATGCTGCACACTCTGCTAAGCACAGGACAAGCTGATATTAACTCATTAACCCTCCTAGCATCTCTGCAAGGTGGCTACTATGACCAATCTCCTTTTCACGGATTCAAACAAACATGGAGGCCTAGACAGATTATGTAACTTGCCCAAGTCACACTGCCAGGAACTGGCAGAGCTGAGATTTAAAAAGAGCTTCCCACTGGAGCTGGGGTACAGCATGACAGTAGAGATGTTTGCCTCCCACACAGAAGGCCCTGGATATGACCCTCTGTACTGCAAAAATAAATAATAAAGAGATTCCCATTAACTTCACCCCTCAGCTTTCCCATTACCCAACTGAAGCTTGTAGACAGAAGCCATCAAAGAAAACTGTTGAATGTGTGTAAAGAAATCAGAATATCAGTGGCCTAGAGTGTTAGGCCGAACAATACAAATGAAGAGCCTGACACTTCATTATTCCAGGCTGAAGTTCTTAGACCACATTAAAAAGTGTAAGACGTTTAAATATTTTCACTGCTCTCTCCAACGATTATAGTATCGTGCCAGGACTACCAAAAGCTAGAAAAACTGAACACCTAACTTCTGTTAAGCCACATAAAAATACGCTCTTGGCAGTTGTGAGACAATCACAGATAATGAATGGAATTGCCTATCATAGTTCTAACTACAGAGCAGGAGATCAGAGTAGTAATTTTTCACATTATTGCCTTTCAATAATATTCTCTCCTTAAAAAAAAAATCTTCCCACAGACTTTATTTTCTGAAAAATGTTGGCGCAAATGTATTTATGTTATACGAAGATTTATAAAAATAGTATTCAAGAAGAAACCATGGAAAGAAAGAATGGATCTACCCCCAAAATGGAACTGGCCACAAAAAGTGTTTCTACCTGGGCCATATGGGCCCCAAACTCTCCTCCTGGGCAACATGGACTTATTATTAGTATAAAAATCCAAGGAATGTTCTTTACCCCTCAACCTACACTAACAGTCTTGCCCCTACTCTCATTAATTCATGAAGACTTTGCTTTGAGTCCTGACTCTTATCTCCGGGAAGCTTTTATTGCCTCTTCTGCTTACAAGTCTCCATAATCTTCCTAAGATTTACAAATCAACTTTATTTCAGTCTCTGGTCTCTCTGGGTCTTCCAAATTTTCAGGGCTCTCAGTTCGCTCTCTCTCCCATAATTAACCAGAAGGCTCATGAACAAGTAAAGGAATTAGCTGGAGTACAGAAATTGAGAAATTAAACATCGCCTTATTCATTCTGCACAAAACACATTAACTACATTGATGTCAAGTGTGTTGCATATGATGCTGCTGCATTTGGTGCTTCATTTCTTCATCACACATGTGCCAGAAGCAAATGTATTAGGTGCTCGTCACTAACATGAGGGTAAGGGAGAAGAAGCCAGGAAAGGAAAGTTCTATGGAAATAAAAAATACTAGTAAGTCAGCTAGCCTAGGCTCAACATAAAACTCTGGCATTAACTAGGTGTGTCATCTTGGACAAACTGCTTAACATTTCTGGATGTTTTTCCTTTTTGAAAGTTAATTCCAGCTCTAAGATCCATTGTTACAAGGATCCAAAAAGCAGAATCCAGAATACTACAATGAGAATTATCCCGACTCTGCCGAAAACATTTGATCTTAACTGAATACATAAAATATGATATATAGCTCTCACCTTCTGGATCCCAGAAATTAGAGCACAAAAATTAGAATGGATAAGATATGAGGTTTATTTCTCCCTAATACAAACATCAATAGACTGTTCAGGTTCTAAACAATTTCTTATTCTTTGTACCTTTTACACTTTTTACTATTTGGAAGTCTTTCCTTAGAAAACCAATGGGAAAAAAGAAAAATATGAAAATCGAGTGCATTGAGGTCAATAATAGAATTCTGATTTTTCTCTAACACACTATGCCATTTCAGAGAAGGTTTACTTTGTTTTTTTTGGAAAGCAGTGACTTTTCTTCTAAAGGGGGTCTTCTTAGCCTTCTACATTGGAACTTTTGGGCAGTTTTAACTGCTAGTATGTACACCTAGATTCAGCTAAAAATATATTCATATTCTACAAACAATTCATATTATTGATGAGTCCTACTTATCTTTGATTACCCAAAATGATCAAAATGTAGATAATAGTCTGAAAATAAGCAAATAGCATAATTTCTTTTAATTTTCAAGACCAGTCACAAGCTTGCACAGTACAGTATTACTATAGTAATAGTTAACAATAACTGATTGACTTACCAAATAAATCATTAGGATAGTCACAAAATCTAATATAATCAAACTGAAGCCTCATGCTAAATGCATTCAGAAATGGGGCCTAAGGTTAATATTTTAAATTATTAGTAAACTTAATCAGTGTTAACCTTCTTTAAGTGCTTTACAATTATAACACCAAGTAAGACCCTAGATTTTTTAGGAAATTTCCAATTTGAATAGAAGTCAAATGTCATTCAGGAAACATAAGGAATGGAGGAAGAAAAAATTTAATTCAGTATTGCACCCTGTCCATTAAAAAATAAAGTTGACCTAAATTTGTGAAACTATGTCTCTTCATGTTAGGGGTCAGAATGCAAGTGAGAAACAGAAAACATACGCCTTCATATTCACACATATAACATATTCCCAGAATCACAATATGAAAAGCTAGGAGAGAAACAAACATATTTCAAACACCCATAGCAATAGGTCAGGTTTTCTGTTAGAAATTTTCAGTCATTACTGAGGTTGATCTTCAAAACAACCCAAAAGCAAAATATTATGAGCTCCAGGTTTACATTAAAGAAACAAACTCAGAAATAAGAAAATTCCCTGAGCCACATGGCTTTTAAGTGGTAATATCAGAAACTGAACCCTAATTTATCAAATTCCAAAGTCTTAAATATCATCTTTTGCTTAATCCTAATTCAGAAGAATTAACCCTGGCAATGCTATACATTTACTACAACTCCACATAAATTAAAATCTGCATGTGTTATGATCCATCCTTTGAAGGGCCATCACACACCTGTCACCCTTGCAACTACAGACTGTTGCCTAACAACTCAGTAAACAATGGCCTTTTGGTTCCTAAACATGTCAAGTGAATTAAGCCATCAGCAGATGTACTAACCTAATATAGCAAACTTTCAGTTACCCAGAATGTAGGGGCCTTTATAGTAACATTTTAATGTATTACCATGAAGTGCTTTTTCTGCCTCCGTTGAGATGATCACCTCAGTATCCCCATTAAATTGTTGTTGTTTTGTTTTGTTTTGATACTGGGAATTGAACCCAGGGACACTTAATCAATGAGTCACATCCCCAGCCCTTTTACATTTTATCTAGAGATAAGGTCTTGCTGAATTGCTTGGGGCCTCACTAAGTTGATGAGGCTGGCTTTGAACTTGTGATCCTCCTGCCTCAGCCTTTTCTGAGCCACTTACAGGATTACAGGCATGTACCATCATGACCCCCACCCCTTAAACTGTTAATGTAAATGCACTGTTTTTCTTATGTCAAAGCATTCATTGATAAATTCTATTCTGGCTCATCATTATTCTTTTAATAAGTGGCTGTATTCAATTTGATAATATCCTATACAAAATTCTGCCATCTGTGATCAGTGAAATTGGTGTACAAATTTGTTTTTGTGTGTAAGAATTGTCTGGTTCTGAAACAGATTAATGCTAATCTCTCAATGAAAAGGAATGACCTTCTATTGTTCTCTAAGCTCTGGAACAAGAAGTAATGTTCCTTAAAGGACTGACAGAACTTGCCAGTAAAACCATCGAGGTCTGGTGCCATTTTTTAATAATTGAATTTTATTTATTTATTTATTTAGGTACAGGGAATTGAACCCCAGGGGCACTTAACCACTGAGCCACATCCTCAGACATCTGTTTTTTGCTTTTTGCTTTTTTTTTTTTAATTTTGAGACAGGGTCTTGCTAAGTTGCTTAGGGCCTTACTTAGTTGCTGAGGCTGGCCTTGAACTTGTGATCCTCTGCCTCAGCCTCCCCAGCTACTGGGTATAACCAAAATTTTTGTTATACCATTTAGTTAATGTCCCCCAATGGCAACACTTTCATAAAAACCATAGTAAATATCAGAACAAGGATATTAACCTTAATGTAATCCATCAATCTTATTCCGATTTCCCCAGCTTTACTTGTGTTCACGTATCTAGGTGTGTGTGGGTGCACATTTGTGTCATTTAGGTCTACACAACTCATCACTTTTGTATAGGTTTCTGTGTGTTTATATAAATATACGCATATGCATATTCGTATATATAAACTGACTTAATATCACCAAGATCTTATAAAACAGTTTCATATCCTTTTTCTCTTATAAAGTCCCCAAGTTACACACATCCTTCAAACACACTTTTAATGGTATATGACACTGAGTGTGAATCAGAATCTTTTATTTAACCATTACTCTGTCACTGCACACTTAGGTTGTTTCCATCTTTCAAACTATGATAAGTAAGGCTTCAATAAACACATCTGTAAACACTCTTTGCCCAACTATGATTATTTCCTTTGGACAGATTTGCAGAGGTAAAATTACTGTACAAGATGGGCTTTTCACATCTAACACTTATGGATTCATCCAGTCCCTGTAAGAAACCTTTCATCAGCCAGAAATAATAACTAGCATATTTTCTCACATCACCCACTTTTAGAGAAAAGTTGAGTATAAAACACCGGCCCAATATCTCAACATAGAACTAGCCCACCCCAAGACAGGGAGAAGGTTCTAGCTATAAAAAAGAAAGTTCAATCAGGCACATCCTGAGCCACTGGACTGGTACTTATCAGATGAGTCCATGTAGTATACAAGTAAGCCGAGCCCGTATTCTCCAGGAAAGCAGAAAACCAGGAACTATAACCAGCATGTGGCATAGTACATGGATATGCCATTTGCTAAAAGCTCCTAAGAACATATTTTATGATATTCCATTTTACAGTTGAGAAAAATGAGCAAAGAGAAGTTAAAAAACTGGCCCAATATTACACAGTAAGTATATTCTAATCCAGGCCAGTTTTGACTCCAAAGCTCAGGCTCTGCGTCACCCTACCTTGAGCATGCTCATTTAGATTCTTGCTTGTGCTCTCTACAGCATTCAGACCAGGCTCTGGTCTGCACTGGGAGCCACATGGAAGGCACCAGTTAAAGGACCCACTATGGAAGTGGAGATCCAAGCCAGAAACCAAAAAGGAGCCTGAGACAGTTCATGGAACTTATGCCTTTAAAAGCCCCCCAAATAACATCAAGTCATGTTGTCTTAAATCCCACCACATCAACCAGTCTTGATGCTACACTGGTTTATATTATCAAGCATATGGGAAAACATGTAGGCATTAGTCCATGAATATTCAGACCAATTAGAGAGTCCTAATACACAAATACTCAGTTCAAGCTAATGCACTACCATCAGCTATTAGATACAACTTACCTTTCTGTAATGTGACTGAATTCCTCACTTCAATAATATAATCTGAATTATTTCACTCTAAAACAATGTTACACATTATTATACAATCTTCATTTGTCAATTAAAAATAAATAAAAATAAACTTTAAAAAAACGTATTGGGGAGGGCTTTAATAATTATTTATTGATTAGGTTACTCTTAGCCTTTCCCCAATCACACCCTGAAGAACAGAAAAAAATAAATATTAAAGGCAAGAAAAGTTCTTCTAGTTCAACTCTGTCATTTTTATAGATGGTCCCACAGGGGATAAGAGTTAATTACATGTGTGCAAAGCCTTACTTTTTCCCTGCCTTAAAATGCTACACCTTTACTTTACTTTTCTGGTATTTAATAATAAATCATACAAAAACACAAGTTTAACTTTTCCCCTCTGTTGTAAGAGCTTGAAAAAAAAAAAAAACATTTTCCTTTAATAATTACATATCTTGCTCCATGTGTCATGTTACCATGAGACTAAACTCTGTTAATAGCACATACTCTTTCTCTATCAGTATTATTTCTATTTATTGTACCTGTATAATCAAAAGAAAGAAAAATAAACATCATGATGCTTTGTCAAGGGTACATTTACTGCATCTTTATGACGCTTTTCACAAAATAAATTCAACAGAAGAAAGAAATGTAGAAATGTGTCTTGTCTTCAATAACATCATCCTTCATTAGCAAGTCTGTACCTCACCAACTGATAAGAAATTGAAATGGGAAATCTCCAACAATGACAAGGCTTTTCCCTGTCTCCCCATCCTACCGATTCTTTGATACCAGAGAAAGACAGATATTCACCATTCTGCTTCAGCAATGTCCTTTCCTATTCAAAAGCAGATGCCCCTCTAGTCTTGATGCTAAAGCTAATGCTGCCCTAGAAACAGACTTGTCAAAACGTGATCAAGATTTTTTAACACTAGAACCTGAAGCTTAAATAGCTAAAAGGAGACATTCCATGTATGTTTACCCTGAAAAATAAAAATGTTCCCTTTCCCAGCTTCCAGGCCCCCCACATTCATTCACTACCTCCGCCCCCTCATGCTCCATGCCCAGAGGAACAGTAGCACGTGAGACAGACCCAGCTCTCTCCCTCCAACCTGCAGGAATCTCCACCCAGCCGAGGCAAGCCAGAGGAAGTATGAGTGCCCACTGCTGATATGCCAGGGCTTCTCATCAGTGTCTCGTCCCACTTCACAACAGCCCTATGGTGTTAATGAGACTGAGTTCAGGAGGAGTCCATAGGGGCTGGTGGGTTCAGCCAATCCCATGGCTTGCTGCCTTTGATGGCCAGAGTGAAAATGCATTCAGCAGGAGTACCCCACTGCCAGGCCCTGGAGTACCTGCACTGCAAGGCTCAGCAACCACAGGGGTTCACCCAGCTCCTGATCTGAGCTCAGCACTGAGCAGAGCAGAGAAGTGTGGAGACAAGGCCCCTCCCCTCAGATGACACCAACCTCCTTGGAGAAATGTTAGACGGGTCAGAGACCTTAAAGAGCAACTTCTATCACTCCCTTATTTCACAGCCAAGAAAGCAGGCCAGGAGAAGGAAGAAAGAAAACCACTCAGCACCTTCTGTGCCTCAAGCACCAGTCATATGCTCCCTCCATCAGTTATAAAGGCATTCTCAGATCCAATTCTGTCTTTTCAGTCTCTCTCTCTCTCTCTCTCTCTCTCTCTCTCTCTCTCTCTCTCTTTCACACACACATACACTTTTTTAAGTGGCTCAAAGCTTTGGTATCTTGACTGAGTGCTGACACATTGAATAAGTGGCTAAGTACCAGCACTACAATCTGAACTCATCCACCTCTAAGCCCAAGCCCTTGTGCTCTAACCCCAGCTGCTGCTGAGAGCCCCAGAAGTGACACAGAGCAGCACATAATTAAGGGGTGACCTGTGTGATCTAGACCAGTGATTCCCAAGTGTGGCTGATTCACTGGAATCATCTGAGACACTTTATAAAAACACAGACTCTTCCATCCTCCACCCCCATTCAGGCTTCTGATGAAGTGGGTCTGAAATCTGTACTTCTACCTCGTTCCAGTGATTTTGATCATCAGTCTGCCTTTCTATTTACAGAAGCATTAAAAAGAGGCATGGGGTGGATCAGTCATGAAAAGCTATTTGGAGCTTGGATCTAATCAACACAATTTCAAAGGAGAAATGCTGAAGAGGTGGCCACATCCAACGAGTGTTCGTGACAGTGAAACCCGTGGGCCAGAGCCAGGAGACGTGATGGAGAGAGATCCAGGGGGTAACCAGGAAGAAGCCATATTACAGAGTGGCTCATAAAGCTGGCCAGGGCACACCGACTCCACACCACAATAACAAGGACAAATAGATGTTTCTGGACCACAGACAACGTGCTCAAAGTGATAGGGGACAAACTAAAGAGCAGGCAGGCATCTGGGTCAGGAGTGGCAATGACACAACTACTGACATAGATGTACCAACTGCCAAGTCTGGAGGAAGAAAAAGAAATAATTAAAAAAAAAAAAAAAACTGAAAGAAAAGCTACCTTGCTCACTAGAATGGAAGCTCCAAGAAGATAGGGGATTTGCCTGACTACTTTATTCCCTGGCAGGAACATTCACCTGTTTAATAAGCAAACAGATGCATTTAGAGGCACAGGGACATGGATGAATGAGTCAAGATTTCTTTAAGACTCAAATCCAAAAGACTAGAATTAAAATAACATGGTTGACTGAAAGGGTTAAATAGAAGGATCTTATCTTCAGCAAAGGCGCTTCTTCCTTACTTCTGGCTTTTCTCTAAGACTATTTTGGCTACTAGTTCATGAAAGAATTAGGCGAGTTTGAGATACTGGAATGTTCTGTTGACAGTGGCATTAATGGTAGATATTCTTTCTGTCTTGAGAAGAAAATGATGGGCGAGATCTAATTCAGTTTTTGGCAATGGAAGGACAAACTAGTGAGAATCTAAACTCAGAGGCATTCCTCCCAGGACTTACTGGGCCATGGCCAACAGACACGCCAACAGCACAGTGGCTTGACTGGACTCCCTATAAACTTTAATGACAGAGCTGGTCAGGCTGCATGAGGCTGGGTCAGCCTTAGAGGCCTTATCAACTTAAGGAGACTCCAAGCTACCTCTGGATGGTCAGTCAGGTCTCTGGGGCATCTGGAGACTTAAAAACTAGTTCTTCTCTGGGAAAAACTAGCTGACCTTTTGAAATTCTTTTCCAAACTAATGATTCCCCAAGGTGCCTCTTTGAATGAGGCACACCATCAAAACTATATATACCATTCTGATTTGAATATTACACAATATATACACACATCAAAACATCATAGGATATAAGTACTATTACTATTTGTCAATTAATATTAAAACAACTATATATACCAGAAGCAAGAGTTGAAAGGCATGCTCAAATTCCTTCTTGGATATCCAACCATCTTCTGCAAGCCTGATCGTATAAGAGATTTTCTTCTTAAGTGACATCTATTTACAGCTAATAGCCAACTAAAACATAAAGAGCCTTATGTTTCTATCAAACTCTCCAACAAAAATAATTTCTCATTGCTAGAACAGTCAACACATTTTAAAAGAACTGCAAAAGGTTATATGATTTCAATTTTATTTTCCCTTCTCTTACAAACTCCAGAGCCTGCCTTTCATAATGCTCCGGGAGGTAATATATGGCTCCAAATGACTTGACAGTTTCTTTTAATTTACAGACATCTAAGCATGTTTATAAAATTCCCCTAGTTCAAAACGCTTCCTTTGCTTAAACATATTTCCAGTTCAAATTATGTGTTTATAGCAGTCTGCAATATATTATTTCTAAAGATAAACAGTCATGTAAAAAACAGGCAGAAAAACAGCAGCATATCACTACTGCCACACTCAGTCTGTCTTTCCCTTCCCTGGTGTTCCTGCAGAGAAAGGCCAAACCTGCCAGGGGAGAGAAAGCATGAATGGATCACTAGTAACAGGCTTTCCAGCTATCTCAGCATCTGCAAGGGAAGGACCACCAATTCTTTTCCCCAGACAGCTTTGAGCCTCAGCCTGAGAACCTTTTCTCTCCCTGAGCGAAGTATAAAACTCAACAATTCACTAACTGCAGATGATTTTTCTTCCTTCCTTTTAAAGAGTCTTTAAGCTCAGAGGATCACTACTTTTAAATCCCAGGACACAGTTGTAGTTTTCAAATGAAAATGCAAAGTACTGGAAATAATGTTCGATAACAGTTAAACTTCTAAAAATTTAGTCTTTCAAGTCTGTGCCTTTTATGCTGTTATATGTGAAACAAATAGAGACCCAAAAGTAATTTAAATGGACAATTAGCTATTCCGGGCCTCAAAACAGCTTCTAGTGAGAAAGACTGACTCACTGCCTAACAAAGAGTCTATGCTAGAGTCTCCAAGTTGACATTTTAAAAATATCTGATCGGCCTTTGGGAGGATATTCCAATGCCTAAAAACAGTGTCTATCACAATGAAACCGTTCACTCAGAAAACATCCAATTCTGGTTCACCCTGAGAAATATTACAACCCCAAAGATACTGATTTCAGGGGGAAGCAGTCCTTGAAGAGGACAGGTGTAGTTCATACAAAAAACTTCCTTAAGAACACTGTCAAAAGTATGCAAAAACCCCAGAAGTCTATTCTTTCTCCAGAATCCTCAAACAGTAACATTTCCTAGTAAATCCCTAAACAGGACTCAGCAGGGAGGGAGGGGCGGTGTGGAGGAGTCCTCCTAACCCTGTACAGTTTTTTTAGGCAAGCTTCTCTTGAAAATCATTAGATGAAGTTGTCCCTTTGCCCCGTTTTGCAATCAAATGAGCAATAATGTTTTTCTGAAATAAACAGAGAATTGCTCCCTTTTTGTGTATAAGGAGCTAAAGTTCATAACTGACTGGGAGGTAACTAATTCTAAGGATTAAGCCATCATTTGTCAATGAGAAATATTAGTAAGGAGAGAAAATTTTTCACAACATGAGCACCCAAACAAATACTCATTTATTCTGTATAGTTTCCAGTTCTACATGCTCCAACCTCGAGAAAGGTATGGGGACCTGCTAGCACACATAAATGCTCCCACGCTGACCACAAACGCCAAGCCAAATAAGTTTCTCAATCTGAAACTGCCTCAACTCACAGAAAAAAAAGGGGGGGTTCCTTAAAAACAAAAGATTACATACAGTAATTTGTCTTGGAAGAGATAGTTCAATTAATTAGAAGTGGAAAAGTTATTAGGTGGCAAAAGGAAGGGACGTGGGGACTAGAAGCGGCAGAAACTGCCACTGCCACATTCCATAAACCGCGTAGCTGCACTGGGGCTACAGGCGGAATCCTAGCTGCTTGTGCTTCCACCTGGCTGGACAGAGTCCTTGGTGCCCAGGTAGGGGCAGCCTTGGACACCGAGAGCCTCGGGAGGCAGTTCCCATTAGAGGGCGCTCATTGGGCAACATAGAGGAACTAGCTCCAGCCCCAGAAACGCGAACCAAAGGAGAAATCAAGTTCCCACTGCCAGGGCAGGGAAGAGATGCTGGGTGCCCGCAGCTGGCCCCGCCCGGATAGGGATTCCTCCTGGCCCGGGAAGCCCCCGCCAGGACCCGAGAAGGCAAGTATGACAGGAGGGAAGCCTCTGCCCCCGAGGGGACGAGGTGACCTGAGGCCGAGCGCAGTGTCACACGCATCCCGCCTCCCTCAGCTTGCCGCACTCCAGTGCAACTCTGATTAAAATGTCGTCCTGCCCTTAAGGCCCCGGGCTGCCTTCCAACCCTCAACTAGGGGGGATCACCAAATACAGATTCCAGCAGCCCGGCGTCCAGGCATTTTCGAGCTCTTTCCACGTAACCCCGAGTCCCCTGCGGAACTGCCGACTGCTGTTACCACGTAGTATCTGTACCTCGCGCCAGCCACAGAGCTCATCAAACAAAAGAACTTTTACAAACTTTCCTCTGCGGACACTCGTAGGTTTCTTAAACCTGGTCCCCATTTCCCCAGAACTTGCATTCAGTCGAGTTGGAAAGCTGGAATGCGAAGATGGTACGCGGAAAAGGGGACCCAGAAGTTTCCAGGTTAGCCCTTGAAGCTCTTGGACAGCACCCGATCCCTCGCGGGCCCTAGTTGGGCTCGCATAGCAGGCCACTCTTTTTCTCTCCGCCCTTCCTGGACCATGCAACCAGATCCCCGGAGGGCGAAGAAGTTCTGAGTGACTTCAGGGGCCTCTGCGGCGAAACAAAACTGCATTTCTTATGTTTCCATCCCTGGGTACAACAGGGCAACTCCAGCGATTAGTGCTTTTTTTGGTAAGGAAAGAGACAGGGGAGAAAGGGGTAGAGGAATGAACGAATCTGTCCCAGCAGGTCCCCAAGGGCCAAGCGCGACATCGAGGATGGGGGCTCCCCCAGGTGGCGCTCCCCGATTTCGCGAAGGCTCCTCTCAGCCGGCTTCTCTCATAGCCCGGAGCACCCTAAAGAGCGCGCGTCCCCCGCCTGGCCCACTCACCGAGTCCGCAGACACGCAGGCCACCAAGCCCAAGGTGAGCAGGATCCACGCACGCTGCATATTCCCCTGGGACCGGCTGCTCCCAGCCGCAGCTTGCAACCAGGGCGAAACGAAGCCTTCAGTCCAGCTCTAGGCGCAGCCCGCGCAGAGGCAGCCGAGCAGCCGCAGCGACCGCGGCTCGGGCTGGGGGGCTGAGGCTCGGGGCTCGGAGGCGCTCGCTCTCTCCTCCTGCGCCTGCTCCGGCCGCCCGCGCTGCGCCCCGGGAACGCGGCGCCTTCTCACTTGTTGGTTTCTGCACTCCCGACACGGAGTTGGTGCTCCGGGAAGGCGGCTCTCAGGAGCTCTTCTCGATCGGCTGTGGTTTCACTCCTCCGTGGACTCCTCCCGCGTCGCGGTTCAGTTTCTGATTTGAAGGAATAAATTCGATGGCTTGAAATAAAGCTGCAGCCGAAGTTTGGGGGCAGAGCGGCGGGGGCGCGCTATCCGCGCGGCCGGAGCTCCGGGAGTATCTGGAGAGGAGCGCGTTGGAGCGGGGCTAGTGGCTCGCTGCTGCGCCCCTCCTCCTCCTCCCGCGCCGCCACCTCCTCCCGGGTCCTCCTCCTCCTCCCGGGTCCTCCTCCTCCTCCTCCTCCTCCTCTTTTGCTCCCGCTCCCTCCCTCCCTCCCTCCCGAGCCTGCCTCTCCGGGCTCCTCCGGGCGACTGGGGGAGAGGAGGCGGCAGTGTGGCTCCCAGATAAAGCCGGGAGAAATTCCTACAGGATTACACCCCGATTGGCAGCTCTGAGCACCAGTGGGCGCCGGCGGCTCCGCGCTGTGGCTGCTCTGGGAACGCTCGTCCACAAACCAGAGCTCCTTCATTTTCTCGCTCCCCTTTTCCCCTTTGCTCCCCTTTTCCTTTCTCCTTTGCATTATTTTCTTCCCTATCCCTCCCCCCACACACACACTGCCTTTCTCTTTTTCTTCACTTTCATAATTCTGAAGAAAGATCAGTGAAGAAACGACATATGTAGCTTTTGTGCTCATATTCGACCAGTAGAAAGAAACAGCTTTGAGACTTTGAAAAAAAGAAAGTTCATGCATATGAACCTTCAAGCAATGTGAAATGTTCATAAATTACTAGTTCACAAAAATTGCATCTTAGAAGACAATAAATGTAACAAATGTGCATGAAGATTGTTTCCCATCTTCCTGAACCCCCGCACCTCCCCCAGAACAGGGAAGTGGAGGAATGATCCTATAAACCCAATATGCAACAGTTCCAAAGCTCATAATTTCATTAAGGGCTTAAATACAATTTCTGCCTCACACGCAGTTTATGCCCCTAAGGCATTTTATAGGCTCGGTTTCCGCATAGTGGTGTTAGTGTTTGGAAGCTACAAATAGGGCAATTTGATGAGAAATTGGATAGAGACTCTGAATAATAACAGATTTATGAGAATTTCAAAGAGGACGGATAAAGTTATTTCTGGCTTGAAGAAAATGATGAACATGTATTTCCTGAGTGGAGGTAACAGATTCAAAATATTTTGCTTTGAATTTTTTTCCTTTAGATTCATTTTCTGTGGTATGCTATAGAACATGGCAAATGCTATTCCCTTCCAGTTTCAACCATCCTTTCTTTCTCTTCAAGTTATGGAGTAATGAATTATGGAACCATTCTGCTCCATAATACCCAAGAGGCCAGAGACTTTCTGTCTTTAACACCCCTGTATTCTCATTTTTGATACATAAAAACACATTAAATATAGGTCAAATAATTTTGCTCTAAAGCTCAATTCATACAACACAAGAATTGGGAGATTTAAAGGTACTCAGATGTAGACATACAGATGTGAGGTCATGATAATTTTTAAACTGTATTAGAATAAAATAAAAGTATATTGTAAGTGAGAATTGCAATGTCTTGGTGACCTATCACTGTCACAAATCTCAAAGAAAGAAATTTAACTGGAAAGTTATTACTCAAAGCTGAAGACATTCAACTCTTTGGTTTAGTGTGCCAACTCCCAAACTGCAAATGCTCCCGGGAAAATATAAGGCATTGGCAACCAAAAAGGTAACACAGAGAAGCAGAGAAGTAGGCAAAGCAGAAAGAGCAGAAGAGAAAGAGCAGGAAGCTGGAAGTTGTAACATCAGTGTTTTCTACTCCATAGACACTGAGCTAGCATCTGGCCCAACATGGATCCAGGTTGGTTTTTGAAAGATGGAAATACGGCCATATTTCCAAATGGACTTGTTATGGGTTGAAGAAGCTCATGGAATGGGGAAACTGTTGAAAGAAGGTTCCAAAAGAAAATGAACAACGTGGAAGAAATGCATCAAACCCTAACTGACCACCTCTATCCCCAACAGCCAGGTACTCTATGCATTCGTTTGCTCCTTATCAGTTATTGCTGTTTGGGGGGCCATCCACCTTGCAAGAAGCATGTTGACTGATTCAACTCAGGCAGACACTGAGGGAATATCTGTCAGCTCTCCCAAAGACATCCTCCAACATTCTCAGCAACTTATTCTTTAAAGATTATAATGCAACATTGAGACTATTGTAATAAGGGAATTGGGACTTTTTTATAGTATAAACTATTTTAGTGGTTTACACTCTAAAATAAATGAAAACAATAGATTTCAAGGACTTGTGTTAAAATGATGAACAGGTATGGCAGGTGGGAATCATCTGACAGCATAAAAAGCACTTACCCAAGAGTTGTTACAAATAGGTCATCTATACTGAGTGGAGAATAAGGGTAGGGGACAACTGTTGTCCACTGGCATTAGTCAAGAATATGTCTAAATTTGGAAATAATGGAGGCATCTTTGTATGTTTTGCTAACTGGACTTTGTTTAAGAAAATTAATGGGGACTGAATTTTAGTCAAATTTTGCACAGTATACACTCAGTATAGCTTGTTATACACTATAGCTCAGTATACACTCAGTATAGCTTGTGATACACTCAGTATAGCTTGTTATAAATCCTAGGTCCTCCAGTTTAAGGACTGTACTCTAAAGAGCATGGCAGGTGAAATAGCTTAACCAAATTGCTTTCTAAATAGCTTTACTGACTGCCAAAAGAAAATTCACTTCAAAAATCTAAGAAGAAAAATATATAAAATGAACAGTATATAGTAATTAAGACATAGATATGCAAAAGGTAGGGATTAAAGAAAAATAAATGAAAAAATAGAAATGAAAGCAACTAAAGACATAGTTTGTAACCTAAGCTGACACCTTGGTATCATATTATAACCACGGACAAGCAGGTGCTTGGTCCCAGGGTGAGCTGTTAGAGTAGGGGAAGCTACAAAAAGAACAAGATGCCACTCTGCTGTCCTCGGTTGTTCTTCCACTTTCCACTCCCTGGAACGTTCCCAGGCATGGAGGCTAGTAATCAGTTTGGTAGGATCAGCCCTGACAAAATTTACTTGAAAGATGATAAAACCTGAAAGTAAGAGGAAATACAGTCAGCCAACTATTAATTACCCATTGCTAATAATGGCAAGTGAGCTGAGGCCATGACAAAAATCTACAACAATTCCAAAAAGAATATTTTTAGCCTCAAACTTTCCTCTGTTCTCTTCATTCACCTCCATCAACCCTTTGCCAGGGAAGTTATCTGATATGAGTTTTATAAACTGATATAGTGCTAATGTTGAACAAAACTGTCACATTTTGGACAGCAGGACACAGATGGGAAAGTCAAAGAACTGTATAATACATAAATTATCCCCTGAATAGGCAGGAAACAAACAGTCATGTTGGTTTCTCTAACCCTGTGATACTGTTCCTAAAAGCCTGGCAAAACTCAACCTTCAACCAAGAAACATACGACTCCCTTGCCAGGTGCTCACTGGGTAGATAGGTGAACCTTCTCCAACTGTGTTAGTGTTAATTCATGTTTAAACTAAGAATTGTTCTTATATCAGAATTCTGTGATTAAGGTACATGAGAAATTTCATTCTAAAATCAATTGAAAGAAAAACATTATCATTCTTAGGAAGAAGTTACTACAGTTATCTTTAAGTTATTTGGGCTGCGTTTATACATATCCAGTTGGGTGGAGAAATCTCATCATTGATGATTTTTATTTAAAATGATACTTTTTAAAAACAGGGAAAATGCATATATTTATGTTGTACAGCATGTTGTTTTGAAATATGGATACATTATGGAATGGCTGAATCAGGTTAATCAGCATATGCATTACCTCACAAAGTCACTTTTTGTGTGTATGTGTGGTGAGAACACTTAAAATCTCCCCTCTTGCAGTTTTCAAGGATCCAGATATGTTATTAGATATAGTCAACAGTATGTACAATAAACCTTCAAACTTCCTGCCTTCCTTTACAAACCTTCCTTTGTAACTGGAATTTTGTATCATTTGACTGACATCTTAATTTCTCTTCCCACCCCAAGCCTCAGATAACCACTATTCCACACTCTGCTTTTATGAGTTCAACATTTTTAGATTCCACATATAAGTGACATCAAGCTTATTTCCCTTAACAGAAGTTCCTCCAGATTCACACATATCAAAAATAACAGGATTTCCTTTTTTTTTTTAAAACAGGCAGTATTCCAGTGTGTGTGTGTGTGTGTGTGTGTGTGTGTGTGTGTGTGCGTGTGTTTATTTACTCACCTATTGATGGACAGTACTAATTTTATAATTACTTCCAGTGAACTATTATTTTAATGGCAGCTAACCTTAGCTTAGCCATTTGCTATTTTTAAAGATCCATCCTCTCTCTCTCAGACCCTGGAGGGAAGTCCTACGTACTACATACTAAATAGTCCCAAACCTCCTTATTCACAGTTATGTAGACCTGTGCTGGAAGTAGGGGAAGGCAATGGATTAGTGGGCCAACAACCAATTGGATTCCTTCTTCAGATTATTTCAACAAAGGCGCTCAGGAGTTTAACTTGACCATCCAGTGACCTGGGGAGTCATCCAAAATCCATCAGGAGTTCTGGTGCCCCGAAACAGAAAGGTTGATCTACAATGGAAAGAGCAAAGTAGGTAAAAGCAAAGAGAGGCAAGCATGGAGGTTGTGTGACTCCAGAATAAATTAGATTTCTGGTTTTTACTTTTCCAGTTCCTTTTCCAGACTCTTTTAAGATCTGGATCAATTTTCTGCTTTTAGGATCTACACAATAGTCTGATAGCCTTAAGATGAGTCCCTCCTCTTTCTTTAGCTAGTTTAAGAGCAGTTCTGTTCCTGGTAAGCAAATAATCTCAGACAAAGACTCTATGAAAACCAGGCAGAGTTATGGCTACCTTATCTTCACTCCAAATAGAATGGACTCTTGCCATGTCGTGCTTTATGAGGCATGTACAGGTAAAGAACAATCTTAATGAAGACGAAATACTATTAAAGGATTTAGATTTTTGGAGAAAACACCAAACTTTTAAAGAAGAATATGCCTTATCAAATTATCCTGTTTTCCATGTAGCATTAGATATCTTTAAAACTGTAAAAGAAGGGGTTGGGGATATAGCTCAGTTGCTAAAGTGCTTGCCTCCCATGCACATAGGCCCTGGGTTCAAGTCCCAACACCACAAAAAAAAAAAAAAAAAAAAAACAACTCTAAAAGAAGAATAGAATAGATACTTCTATGAATGATATTGTGTTAATACTGGGATCACCCACTTGGAAATTGTTCACTGAACATTTTTCTAAAGACCTTGAAGGAAAGTGCACAAATGTCCCGGTGTGAAAATGTCACTACCTCCCTTCAACTAATGAAATGAGAAACAGGTAGGATGATTATGCCTGGGAGAATTGTTAGGTAACGCAGTATGTTAAGGATACTGAATGCAGGCTCAGCCACCTGCTGTTAGGACAGGCTGGCAGGTTGTGCCCTACAGTGGTTAAAATCTTAGACTTTAGCAACAGATAGGTGTGGGGTGGGAGGTTTGAATCCCACTTCTACCTTGTGTTGTGTCCTTAGGGGCCTTGACACCTGAAAATGTTGCTAAACCTCAGTTTCCTCATCTGTAGATTAGATATATTAGGGTTAATGTGTGCCGGCAATGAGCTAATAACACAAACTATTTAGCAAGTTACTTTGTACGTAGTGAACTTTCCATAAATGCCAGTTGTTATAAATGCCAGTTGTGGTTATGAGTATTTCCTCTTAATAAATGCCAATTGTTGAAGGCAATCTGGTTAGTGTTTTCTCTGCCTGGAGTAACCCATCTCAACTTCTCTTTTCCTGCCTGATTCCTACTTGTTCCTGAGTGTCAGTTTGCCCATTAGCAAATGCTTGAGGGCCTAGTATGTGTCACACACCTCCAGGAAGCAGCCCACCAGGATCCCCTAGAATGGATAACAGACCTTTCAGATAATTATTTCTCCCCTATTAGAAATCCTGCTGATTTTCTAGAATAGAATAGAATAGAATAGAATAGAATATTTGAGTCATTGTAAAACTTGCTCTCAGAAATGTGTTTTGTTTGGCCAAAAGCATAGACAATAGCATTAGGAAGGGCATGAGAAATTATAGTGTTTTTGTTTAGAAACAAAATCTCTAAGGAGTTTAAACTAAATAAAAAAAAAAAAGCAGAGAAATACTATACAATTCCAAAAGTGCAAGTTTTGAAATAGAAGTATAGATAATTGAATTTTCTTTTTAAAATCACCTCTTTGACTTTAGATATAAGGAAGATGCTTCTGAGAAGAAAAAAAAATTATCTTTCATGGAGTCAGAACTCAAATGACTATACTTTGTTATTTTTCCCATAGCTATTAGTAATAAGTGACAAAGGATGGGTGGTTCTCTACAGATTTCATTCCCACCTCTCCTGACCCCCAAGCCCAGGTCCCCACAGGGACACCCAGCACCCCGAGGTAACAGATTTACAGGCCCAGAATGAATCAGCTCCCTTTCCAGCCACTTAGGTAATCTCGCATGGATAGGCACACACATGCAAAACACACAAGAGATCTTTGTTTTTTTTTTTTCTCTCCTAGTTTCACAAAAATGGGATCCATTAAAACACCTTCATGGTGTAGAAATCCCTCTAAGTCACCTGTAGAATTTTCATTCGTGTTCTTAGTGGTATCTAGCACTCCTTGGCACTGGTGTTTCATGCTTGACCCAGCCATTTCTCTATAATAAGCATCCTTTCTGCTTCTAATTGAGCACCCTCCCCCAGTACAAACAGTATCACAGGAAATACCTTTTGCATAGTTCCTTAAGTACTGCTGATTTTCTTTCTGTGGGCTAGATTCCCCAGAGTGGGATTATTGGGTTGAAAGGTATAAATATTTTAAAATTCTGAGATGCTGCTTGACAGTTTTACAACAACAACAAAAAGTTCTCACACTCCCACCAGTGATGTGAAAGTACCCTTTTCCTTTCCCCACATCCCAGCCAGCAATAAATGTTAGCTTTCCTCTCTGCCTGTCTGGAAAGGATGAAGTGATAGCTCCTTGTTCTTGTTATGCACAGTTTTCTGACTACTCATGCTTTACAGTCTCTTTTCATGGGTTTGTTGTGTTTGGAACTATGATTTGTCTGTTCAAATCCTTTCTCCGTCTTTCTACATGGGAACATGCCTTTTTCTTGGAAAAACTTTTATATGGTTTCTATTAAGATTACGATGCTATTAATCCATCTTATATCATTCCTGTATAAACCAGGATCATTTCCAATTCTGTGTTCTTCCCACTGATCTTTGTCTATTCCCATGTCATAGCTTATTCACTTGATTACCACAATTGCATCGTACCCCTAACCACACTCTCCCTAACCACACACTGATGGTGGGTTGTTGTTCTGCTTTTTTTTCCTTGCCTTTCTTAGATATTTTTGGACTTTCTTTCATTCATGTAAATTCTAAAGATGTTTTAGATAATTAAAGTAACCCATTTTGGGATTCCATTTGGAATTGAACTAAATTTATGTATTGGTTTTGGAGCAATTAACATTCTTTATGATACTAACTCATCTCAAACCTGAAAATGTTATGTTCACTTCTAAATATCTGTTCATGAGATCGTTTAGTTTTCCTATAGATCCTGTGAACTTCTTGTTAAATAAATTCCCATTATATATATATATATATTTGTCACTATTATAAATAGCATTTTCCCCCATTTTCATTTAGTAACAGTGCCTGACTAGAGAAAAACTATCTTTTAATATTTATTTTGTATACTGCCATCCTACTAGATTCCTTAATGAAGTACATTTTTTTACTAGAGTCTCATAGATTTCTAGGTATGCAACATCAGCAAAAAAAAAATGTGATTTTAATATGTTTTCTAATGTCTATAGAAATTTTAATAACTAGTTTCTGGTTTTAATGGAACTGGTTTTAGAGTATTGTGTTTTCTAATTTAGAATGACAGTTGTGGTTGGTTTGAACATTGTGTTAAGTAAATCAAAAAATTTCATTATGGGCTGGGGAGATAGCTCAGCTGGTAGAGTGCTCGCCTTGCAAGCACAAGGCCCTGAGTTCGATCCCCAGTACTGCAAAAAAAAAAAAAAAAAAAAAAAAGAAAGTTTCATTATATATTTTGAGTATTTATTAAAATTTGTTGTTGAATTTTACCAAAACACTTTTGGGATCTTTTGATAGAACCCTACAGACTTTAGCTTTTAGTTTTTTGATGTAATAGATTGTGTTGATGTTCCCTAAGGATTTTCTGATAGCAATTCAGTTCCATGTGTCATAAATAAAACGTGTTACCCCTTAGCACACCATTTACTGAAAACTTGTTAATGTTTGCTTGCTAATACTTCTTTGAGAAGTCCTTGCATCTTTGTTGAAAGTGATAGGGACCTTAAAGTTTTTTTAATTCTGATTTCTACTAGGTTGTGGCCTTAATGTTGTGCTGGCTATGGAAAATGAATTGGGGAGTTTTCTCTATTTCCTCCTGTCGTAGGCTAATTTGAGTAGCTTTGAAAGATTCGGTTCTTTAAAAATAAGACAACTCTCCACCTAGGATGGTGTTGGTGCCTATTGAAATGATAGTACTCTTTCTTCTGTCACAATGGTCTATCCAACTTTATTATTTCTTCTTGGGTCAATTTTAGTCATTTATGTTTTGCCACAAAATCATTATTATAGCGTAGGTTTCAAATGTTGCTGTAATAGATTTGCTTTTAGAGAGATAAGCATTCTCTTATGATTTAAAAATTTCTCCCACATCTTTTTCTCATTCTTTAGCTTGTCTCTTTAGCTTTCTCTTTTATATTTTTTATTTTTTCTCTCTCATCAGGTCCCTGAAGGATGATTTTCATCTATTATTAATCTTGTTTTTAAAGGTTTTACATTTACCTATCCTTACTTTTGTTTCTTTCTTTTACCTTTGTAAATTCTTCTTCCTTTTGTCTGTATTTAAATTGATCTCTTCCCAATTTCTTAAATAATTCCCTTTATTTATTTTTTTTCTTTCTTTAATAAGAAGAAGCACTGGCGGCAATGCAATTCCCTCTTTCTGCTGAGGAGCTCAAAAGATTTCCCAGCTACCCTGAGAATTTAGGAGTTTTACTGCAATAGATCTATGCGCTTGTGATTTCTCTTCAATGAATCTGTCAGTTTGCAGACTCAGGTCTTTCTCAAGTAAAATGTTGTTTGTTTAGTTTTTTTTTTTTTATTGCTTTCTTTCTCTAGTTTCCCTCTTTTTTTAATACATTTATTTTTATTTGATGTTTTTAGATATACATGACAGTAGGGTGTATTTTGACATATTATACATACATGGGGTGCAATCCATTATTATTTTGATCCCATTCTTGTGGTTGAGCATGATGTGAAGTTACACAGGTCCTATATTCATATATGAGTTTAGGAAAGTTATGTCTGATTCATTCTGTCTTTCCAATTCCCATCCCCTCTCCTTCCCCTTCAATTCCCTTTGTCTAATTCAATGAACTTCTATACTTTCCCTCTTTTCCCTCCCTTGTTATGGGTTAGCATTTACATATCAGAGAGAACATTTGACCTTTGGTTTTGGGGAACTAGCTTATTTCACTTAGCATGATATTCTCCAGTTCTCTCCGATTACTGGCAAATGCCGTAATTTCATTCTTCTTTATGGCTGAGTAATATTTCACTGTGTATCCATATGACATTTTGTTTATCCATTCATCTGTTAAAGGGCATCTAGGTTGGTTCCAAAGCTTGGTTATTGTGAATTGAGTTGCTATAAACATTGATGTGGCTGCGTCACTGTAGTATGCTGATTTTAAGTCCTTTGGGTATAAGCCAAGGAATGGAATAACTGGGTCAAATGGTGGTTCGATTCCAAGTTTTCTAGGGAATCTCTGCTTTTCAGAGTGGTTGCACTAGTTTGCAGTTCCACCAGCAATGTATGAATAAACTTTTTCTCCCACATCCTCATCAACATTTATTGTTACTTGTACTCTTGATAATTGCCATTCTGACAGGGGTAAGATGGAATCTCAGTGTAGTTTTGATTTGCATTTCTTTCACTGCTAGAGGTGTTGAACATCTCTTCATATATTTTTTGACCATTTGTATTTCTTCCTCTGTGAAGTGCCTTTTCAGTTCCTTTGTCCATTTATTGACTGGTTGTTTTATTGGTGTTAAGTGTTTTGAGTTATTTGTGTATACTGGAGATGAATGCTGTATCTGAAGTGCAGATGATAAAGATTTTCTCCCATTCTGTAGGCTCTCTGTTAATGTTCTTGATTGTTTCCTTTGCTGTGAGAAGCGTTTTAGTTTAATGCCATCCCATTTATTGATTCTTGATTTTACTTCTTGTGCTTTAGGAATCTTATTGAGGAAGTTATTTCCTGAGCCAATATGATGGACAATTGGGCCTACTTTTTCTTCCAGTATGTGCAAGGTCTCTGGTCTAATGCCAACGTCCTTGATCCACTTTGCATTGAATTTTGTGCAGGGTGAGATATAAGTGTTCAATTTCAATCTGCTACATATGGATTTCCAGTTTTCCCAGCACCATTTATTGAAGAGGATATCTTTTCTCCAATGTATGTTTATGGTGCCTTTGTCTAGTATGAAATAACTATTTATGTGGGTATGTCTCTATGTCTTCTGTTCCATTGGTTTTCAATTCTATTTTGTGCCAATACCATTCCATTCTTATTACTATAGCTCTGTAGTATAATTTAAGGTCTGGTATTATGATGCTTCCTGCTTCACTTTTCTCACTGAGGATTGCTTTGGCTATTCTGGGACACTTATTTTTCCAAATGAATTTCATGATGACTTTTTCTATTTCTATGAAGAACATCATTGGAATTTTAATGGGAATTGCATTAAATTTGTATAGCATTTTTGGTAGTACGGCCATTTTGGCAATATTAGTTCTGCCTGTCCAAGAACATGGGAGCTCTTTCCATTTTCTAAGGTCTTCATCAATTTCTTTAGTGTTCTGTAGTTTTCATAAAAAGTCTACCAACAAAGAAAAGCCCAGGACCAGATGGATTCTCAGCTGGAGAATACAAGAACTTCAAAGAAGAGCTTATACCAATATTCCTCAAATACTCCATAAAATAGAAAAGGAGGGAACCCTTCCAAACTCATTCTATGAAGCTAATATCACCCTGATACCAAAACTAGGCAAAGACACATCAAGGAAAGAAAACTTCAATCAGTATCCCTCATGAAAATAGATGCAAAAATTCTTAATAAAATCTTGGCAAATTGCATACAGAAACACATTAAAAAGATAGTGTACCATGATCAAGTGGAGTTCATTCCAGGGATGGAAGGTTGTTTCAACATACAGAAGTCAATAAATGTAATTCGTCACATCAACAGACTTAAAGACAAGAACCACATGATTATCTCAATAGATGCAAAAAAAGCATTTGATGAAATTCAGCATCCATTCATGTTCAAAATACTAGAAAAACTACAGATAGTAGGAACATTCCTCAACATTTAAAAGCTATACAAGCTAAACCCAAGGCCAACATCATTCTAAACAAAGAAAAACTGAAAGCACGCCCTGTATAAACTGGAACAAGACAGGGATGCCCTCTTTCACCACTTCTATTCAACATCATCCTTGAAACCCTACTCAGAGCAATTAGACAAAAGAAAATTTAAAGGGATACAAATAGGAAAAAAAAGAGCTCAAACTATCCCTATTTGCTGAGGACTTGATTCTATACTTAGAAATCCCTCCCCTCCCAAAAAAAAAAAAAAAAAAAAAAAAAAAAACCCACCAAAAAGCTTCTTGAACTCATAAATGAATTCAGTAAAGTAGCAGGATATAAAATCAACACCCATAAATCAATTGTGCTCCTATACACCAATGATAAATCAGCAGAGAGAGAAATCAAGAAAAACATTCCATACAGTAGCCTTAAAAAAATTTAAAATACTTGGGAATCAATCTAGCAGAAGAGGTGAAAGACCTCTACAATGAAAACTGATTCCATCTTTCTTGAACTGTTGTTTGTTAAATGTCCTGAATAGATATCCTCCAAATCTTCTCTATCATCATTTCGAATTCCTCATTTTTACTTGATCATGTTCATGGACTTTCAGACCACTCATTCAGATCTCAAGAGGTAGCTATTCTCTCCTTTAATTCACCTTCAGAAATTTTTATTGGGAAATATATTTCGTTATTTTATTTTGAAATATTATTATCATTACTATTTTACAGGTGAATTTGGGCTCTTTTATATATTTTTTAAATGTACATGTTTATCTGTCTCCACTAGCAGTTTTAATTCCTTTTGTGTGTGTGTTCTAATTTTTCTCCATGTTTTTCTCTGACTGCTATTATCAGATGTGTGTTATTGTTGGCTGGTTGGAATAATATTCCATTGTCTGGATGTACCACAGTTTATTTATCTGTTCATCAACTGAAGAACATCTTGGTGTTTCCAAGGTTTGGCAATTATGAATAAAGCTGATACATGCATGCATGTGCAGGTTTTTGTGCAGAAATAGGGTTTCAACTCCTTGGGAAATACCAAGGAATATGATTTTCAGATCTCATAATAAGAGTATATTCAGTTTTTAAAAAACAATCCACAGTCGCTGTTCCTTTTTGTATTAATACCATCAATGAATGAGAGTTCCTATTGCTTCACATTCTCCATTCTTACCAGCATTTGGTATTGTCATTGTTTTAAATGTAGGGCATTCTAATAGAGTCATAGTGATGTTTTAGTGTTTTTTGCAATTGTATTTCCCTGATGACATATGATGTAGAACATCTCTACATGTTTTTTTTTTTTTTGTACCAGAGATTGAACGACATCCCCTGCCCTTTTTTATGCTTATTTAAAGACATGATCTCCCTAAGTTACTTAGGGCCTCGCTAAGCTGCTGAGGCTGGCTTTGAACTCATGATTCTCCTGCCTTAGCCTCACGATTCTCCTGCCTTAGCCGCCTGAGCTGCTGGGATTACAGGCATGCGCCACTATGCTGATCGCTTTGACCCATTTTTCATCTGGGTTGTTTGTTTTCTCGTTGGTGATTTTTAAGACTTCTTCATATATTTTGAATAATAGTCCTTTGTCAGTATAAGTCTATGGGAATGGAGCTTTAGACTGAGTGTGTATATCCTGCTCAAAATTCATATGTTGAAACCCAATCCACAATGTGATGGCATTTTGTGGTAGTGCCTTTGGGAAATGGTTGGGTCATAAGGGCAGAGCCCTCACGAATGGGATTAGTGCTCTTATAAAAGGTGCCCTGCCCCTTCTGACATGGAAGGATCCAGAGTGAAGACACCTGTCTATGAACCAGAAAGTAAACCCTCATCAGACACCAAATCTGCTAGCACCTAGATCTTGGGCTTCTCAGCATGCAGAACTCTAAGAAATAAGTTTCCATTATTTATAAGCCCACCAGTCTCTGGTATTTTGTTACAGCAGCCCAAACAGATGCAGACAACCAGGAATATGGCAACAAGGTTCAATTTCATCAGTAATTGGGGAAATGCAAAGTAAAACCACAATGAGATTCCTTCATGTTCACCAACATGGCTACAATCAAAAAGGCAGACAATACCAAGTGCTGACGAGGATGCAGACATTGGAACTCTTCTTGTACATGGCTGAATGGAATGCTGTGATACTAAATAAATGATGGCAGTAAATTAGCTTTTACTGCCCTTTGATTCTGAGGATCTATTTTCCTAATAAAAAATAAGGTATATGTCACAAAGTGGTTCTTGACAACATAATATTTAGAACAACTGTTGGCATGAACCTGCATGGTATTTTCTGGCTTCTTGTTGTTCCCTAACTAGCCTACTTCCATCTTGTTCTCTTCCCGTCCCTTTTAATATATAATAGGCTTTGCTCAGAAGTATTTAAAGAAGGTGCAAAACTAGCCGATCAAGGTCTGCACCATGTTGGCAGGCATTCATGGGAGAGAGAAGGAGAAGAACGCACTTAAAACAGTAGGGGTTTTCTTAATATCAGCCTCAATTCTGTGCCTTTAATCTAAGCTGACTCATTCTTATATTTTGGGATATTTCAGTCTTTTTCCTTGATTGTTCAGGATTCTAATTTTATTATCAACCTGGGAGCCACTGTGTTCTAGTTTTACTTGCTTTCTGACCTAGTGGTTTTTCCCCTTCTCTTCCACCTCCTTGCCCATGTCCCCTTCTTATTCCTTTTCTCTTTCTTCTTCTCTTCTTCTTTTGGCTACATTTACCACTTGGATTTGGTGACTGAACTCAGGTTTGCCAATTTTGATTGCCTCTAAAACTTGGCTCCCTCTCACCTCTTGTTCCACCTACTTCAGATTCTTTCCGGTAAAATACTCACCTGCCTTGGGAGTCAGAGTCTGGTGCCATGCTGGGAGGGACTGGATCACATGCTGGGGTTCAAAAGATACCATTTTGCCTTGTCTAAACTCTCTTGTCTCAGCCATGACCTGTTGAAGTCCCAATAGCTCCTTGGTTACCAACAACATTCAAAGACCTTTTTTATTTGAAGTGGTAATGTAAATGTTAGAGATTAGAGAAATAAGCTAAAATTCAAATAGCCCCATAGGCAAAAATTAAAAACTAAATAAAGAGGGGGGAAAAAAAACCCCACAGAACTTCTGCATGTCCTTTTCCGCTAGATAGTAGCACCAGGGAATTTTGATGTTTAGAGGTCAAAGTCTAGGAAGTTATTTTTCTAGGTTCACCCCTGATTTTTGAGAAATGAATTTAAGCTTTTTTTTTTTTCTTCTCTCTCAAATTAGAAGCCCAAAAGAAAGAACTGAAAGCAGACAAACTGTGTCTGAGGGAGACTTTTAAGTACCATAGGCTCTAGGAATTGAAACTTTATAATCCTTGAAATATCATAAAAGCACAAATAAACCAATTATAAATTGACCAGTTTTATTTTTATTATCTTTTTGAGATATAAGAGAACCTCACATATACAAAATTGGATTAACTACAATCCAATCCAATCCATTATCATCTTTGGTTCATGTAAACTATCTTTTTTTATTTATATAATTTTTAAATTAAGTGTAAACCTATGAACCTGCCATACAATCTTAAAACTAAAATTCTCCCCCAACTTAAATCTACCTGCATGCTATCTTCCTCAACCTCAAAACCACCATGCTGAGTTTTGTGTTGATCAATTTTTATATACACTTAACCAACAAGCTGTTTAGTTTTGCTTACTTTGCACCTCAGACTTGCTGTTCTCACTCCCTGTTGTGTTATAAGTCACCCGTGTTGAAGCGGGTACAGCAGTGCTGTAGTTCATGTTGTCTATTGGATAAATATGCCACAGGCTAATTGATCTGTTCAGTGGTGTGAGCATCCAGCAGAGGAATGTTAGGTGATGCGGAGGGGGTGTCTAGGAGTGGAATCATTGGGTCATGAGAGATAGGGAAGCTCATTTTACAAGATAATGTCAAAACATTTCCCAAAAATCCATGTGGTGATTCACATTCTCAATTCTGTTGATTCTCATCCTTTCTAGTATTTGATGTCAGATTTCTTAATTTTTGCCAATTGAAAGAGCAAAAATGGGTATCTCATTATGATCTTGAATTGCATTTCCTTTGTATCAATAAACTTGAGCATCTCCACAAGTGGTTTTTGGATGTTTATGTTGCCTCTTCTGTGAAATGCCTGTGTTTGTTTCTTCTGCCTGTTTTTCTATTAGGTTGTCTTTTTTCTTATTGACTTGAAGGTGTTCTTCATATATGCTAATAGTATCATTGTCTATTACATATGTTACAAATATTTTCTCTTGTATGGCATATCTCTTCACTGATATATTTCTTGATGAGCACCAATTTTTTTTAACGTACTCACATTTATTAGTCTTTTATTCTATGGGCAGTACATTTTGACGTATTTTTTTTTAAATCCATGATTAAAATGATAGTCACTTACAGAACTCTAAATCTTTTGCATTTGACATCTAAATCCTTAACCCATTTAGAACTGATTTTCAAGTGTGATTTGAGGTAGGGAATCTAATTCATTTATTGTTGTTGTTTTAAAATACTTGTATCTTACTTCATTGCCTTCATGTAGGAAGAAGGACAGTCTAAGAAGAAAACCTCTTGGTGTCTATTTTTCTCAGTAGAGTCAAAGGGGAGAGAAGGTCACGTCACCCATTTGTGAGAACACAAATCTAAAGTACTGCCCAAAGATTAATCATCAGATTGTAGGAATAGCAGGAGCCTCCAGAGTCACAGAATCCATCACTCAGCCTACAGAGAAGCCTCAACTAAATCACCCAGGACAAATAAGTGTCTGACTCATTTTAAGGTAGCTCTTGGAAAAGACTTCTCATTCTAACCCTTGATTGTTTTTCTTAGAAAGTTTCCCCTCTGCCTAGTCATAGAGTCATGTTCATTTCCTTCATCTTGACCTTTATAGGAAAATAATTTTTATACTGTAATAATAATTTGCATGTGTATCACAAATGTCCCCCAAAACCATCAGTCCAAATTAGTTTAAATTAGCATTGCAGATAAAGGTTTTGAACCTGACTCCATAAAAACTTTTAGTGGCCTATTAACATTTGCCCCTCCTTTGGAATATGTCATAGTGTCAATGTGCAGACTGCAGGGTCATTACTAGGGGAGAGAATACTGGTGGTGCTTTTTTTTTTTTTTTTCAATTGTAAAATATTACATTCAGTTCAATTTTATTTAAGGCTAACATAATTTACTTTTAGCCCTAATGAACCTACAGGAGGGAATAAATGTACTGATAGAAACTAATTGTTTTAAACACCAACAGCAAGAACAATAAAAAACTAAATTGCAAACTGTGAATATAAATCTTATTCTCAGATTTTTAGAAAACAAGAGAAAAAGAGGCATAAATATCCAAATAGGCCTTGGTTCCAGTTTAGCCCATTACACACCGAAAATAGAACAGTGAGAAAGTCCTTCTTATAATTCAAATATGAGAACACACTCTTGGCTAGATATTTTATCTGGTAATAAAAGTGGCAAGTGTCTCCTTATTTATAAAGTATTAAGATAAAAATAAGCCAGAAAAGTCTACCCAAGGTTGATAACTTTTTAAAAAGCCATAAATTATTTCATTCCTTCCTACTGTATTCTGATGCTCTTCCCTGGTAGAATGTTCCTGGACTTCTCAGTGTCTTGCCTTAAAGATTCTCATTGAAGATCCCCTGTCACAAACTAGAGGATACTTTTTTAAAGAGCAGAATTCGAGTCCCAGTCTTCTGAACCTCTTCAGTAGTCTTAGGTAGGTATTCAAGAGGTAAGTCATAAAAGAACCAGCAGGTAGGTGGGTGCTGTCTATGATGCCTTTATTGCTTCTATGTACAATAGGATCTGGCAATACACATTTAGGGGTAGGAGAGACAGATGATAAGTAAAATTTGATTTCTGTTGTTAACAAATCTATGATGTAGTAATATTGCTAACAGCGATCTAAATAAAGGCTTAACTGAAGCTTACAAATGTTGAAATAGACCTTAAAACTGATGACTGACTGCATTCTCTGAATATTAGTCAATGGACTAGAAGATGTTTCATTTTATGTCCAAGATGTGTACTCACAACTTATTTCCTCCATGAACTTGGAAGCTAGACAAGCTCTTTGGGGTTCCAATTAAAGAGTTCTTAGACTTCTGTCTTGCCTGAACAATGAATGTGATGAGTTTTGAACAAATAATTCTATTTTTCATCTGTTTTGGTTAATATATTAAATGGTGATCACCAACACATTTTACAAGACTTTGTTAGAAATAGAAATAGTTCCTTATGATTAAGTACTGTGTGCTGTGTTTACTAGCATGATTCCTCATTTCCCCTTGAAGTAATTATAAGGCATCTGAGTTCTGGTCTGTTGCCATTCTTAGTTTAGACTTAACAAAGAATTACAGGAAAAAAAAAAAAAAAAAAACTCAGCAAATGAAAATCCCAAAGCATATCTTACTACACATTTTTAAGAGAGAAATGAAAGGGGGAAAAAAATATCTTATCTGTCTTCTTTCCAAGTATCAACTTCAAAAGGCAAAAATCAAAGAATTACATTGCAGATGATCAACATGAAAATATAAAAACACGTGTGCCTGTGTGTTCCAAGAGGGCAGGTGTCAGCGGTAAGAAATAGATTCTTTCTCCTTCCTTCTTTGTCCCACTTTTTTTTTTCTTTTTCTTTTCCCTAGGGCTGGGATGGAAATGAGGGGAGGCAAGTGCACTATTGCTGAGCTGCATCCCCAGCCCCTCTGTTCAGCTTTGATGCATGAGCACCTCTTGTTCACTCTGCAGACTCTCAGTTGGCCATGGTTGCAGCAACTTCTCCAGCAGAACTGTCACCCCTGGTCCCCTCACTGAGTCAGTTCAGGGGCAGTTCCTAAACATTCAGTTTGGTTTGTTTGGTTCCCAGCAACTGTTCAGAAAACTCAGGAAGGCGGTGGGTAAAAAGAAAGGGGATAAAGAAGCAAATGGGTGGTGGAGAGTCACTAAGGACCATTTTTCTTGTTTTCTTCAGGGGCAAGTGATTGGTCATTGTTGGCTGCTCCTTTCATTGAACACTTTTATGTCCTGGGGAGGACGTTGTCCTTTAGATTTATTATCTGGAGCCCAATGGAACATATAGTCAGAGTCTTTTTCAGTGAATCTGTCCAATTTTTCAGGGAATCTAAGAAATGATGTTCTTACAGCCCCCAGAGTTGCTTTCGAATGGCTATAGTTCTTTGTTTTTTAAAGGTATATGGGGGTGGAGAAAAGCAGCATTTGTATGGATCATGGGAGAGAAGAGAGTTTAAAAGGGGGGTAGGAGTTGTCTTGGATATTGGGCAAAGTCAGAAGCAATGTAAGCATGTAAATTACAGAAAACACAATGAAGTAAAATCATATAGTACTGAGATACTACAGCCAATAAATGCTTATGTATTAAGCAGTATATCACCTAAAGGGAAAATAAAACAGCACGATAGCAGTATGAATTGCTGAGTGCCTCAAAATTTATTGATTTACTTTCTTTCTCTCCTGTTTTTTTTTTTTCTCTCCCTCCCAATCTCTTCAGGAAAAACTACAAATATAATTTTACTTTCTTAGAAAGTTTTTAAGTTTCTATGTGTGCCAAAAATATGAGCTTTTAAGTTTTACTTTTAAGATCTAGGACATAAGGAAGCCTTAAGGGGTAGAAATGTTATTGCTTCATTTTTTTTTTAAAGGAAAAATGGACTTTGTGACAACCAGGTTTGGGTTGAAAGCAGCATTACATACTGTGTGTGCACAGAACACAATGACATCTGAAGGTGACCGAGGAACAAAGCTTGGTAGAAACTTATGTTCTTCAGCTATGTAGGTACAGGCCAGATGTCAGCTCATCCCATCCTGTGAGACCCTCCCTGCTGTCAGTCCTGTCTCTCCTTCCTCTGCAATCCACAGTTTAGCTTGGCTCCTAGGCTACCACCCTTGTGCTCTAAGCAGCTCACACTATGTCTTAAGGTCATAGACAACATTTGGGGTCATGTTCCCTAGAAATAGAACCTAGGACAGGACTTTTTCATGCACACATGATGCTTGGAGATCTCAGGAAGCGCTATGGGGTAGTGAGGGCAACAGGGGACAAAAGGGGAAGGAGGTGGCTTCCACCAGATGCCCTCAGCTCTGGAGCATAAATCATTCAGTGGAGTCTGTCCTGCCCCAAGACAACAGGCAGAACTTTTCTAACCTCTCTCAGGGTCTCCTGATCCTGGAAGAGGGCATCTCAACTCTGGACCAGGTGGCTTCCACTGCCAAAAAACACTCCTCTGGACACCATTGCAAGGGTTAGCCTTCAGTCACAGAATAGGATGGGGACTGGGAGAGTAGGGAAAGCAGACCAACCAACAGGTAAAAGAATGTTCAGGGTTCTGGGTGGGGCACCAACATTTTCTGCCTCAGATGGGCATGAGAATTGGCATCATGTTTCTAGAATGGGAGGAGAGTTCTGGTGCAGAACTAACTGAAATACAGCAGACCTGGGACAGCCTGTGCTCTGGAGTGAGGGCCCACTTGCCATAACCTGTTATGGGTGGATGCATGGAAGCTGAGGAATAGAATTTGCCAGCATGGGCTAATCAAGGAATAGGATAAGACAATAACACTAGGAATAATCACATACTTACAAAAACTAATACTTACACAGAATACTGTTTACTGTATTTATGCACTGTTCAAAGTGCTTTACTTAAAGAAATTTATTTAATCCTCACAATAATCTGATGCAGTAGATTATTATTCTTATTCTGTTCTTATTCTTAGTTTATAGATGAGGAAATTAATGCACAGAAAAGTTATACAACTGCACTATGGTTACACACCAAGAAGGTGACTGGGCTGAGATCCGAATCCAGGCACTCTCTGTTTTGAGTCCTTGTAGACAATAGTCTCCTGAGTCCCCATTGCCCCCCATTGAATTTAGCTACCACTGCCAAGAGAGTCAGGGATACATATGGTTTCCTATGGCTCCTGTAACCAAGTACCACAAACTTCAAGGCTTAAAGCAATATAGATTATCATCCTACAATTTAATGGGCTCCACCAGATTAATCTCAGGGTGTTGTCAGGGCAGCATCCTTCTAGAAGCTGTATTTTCTTGCTTTTCCAGTTTCTAGAAGCTTCCTGCATTCCTTGGCTCATGGCCCTTTCCTTCTCCATTAAGACCAGCAATGTAGCCTCCTCAAATCTCTGACTTCACCCCTATTTATGTTTTCACATTTTATTTTTTTTTCCTTCCTCCACTTATGAGGACACTTGTGATTTATGTTTGGGGTCACTGGGATTACCCAGGATCATCTTCCCATCTCGAAAATCTTTATTGCACCTGAGAGTCCTTTTTGCCTTGTAAGATAATATATTCACAGGTTCTAGGAATTAGGATACAGGCCTCTTTAGGGAGCCATTTCTATGCCCACCATTGTGTGGCAAGGAACTGTCTTGGATTTAATTGTGGTGACATAATCCTGCAGAAGGAAGGTTCAAAATAGGTTATAAATCCAATTGTGGAAGAACAAAGTTGCATTTCCTTCACATCTGAGTTGTTAACCTGAGACTCCCATCTGATTCTATGACTTGTCTACATGTCTAACATGCCATATTTATTTAGTTGATTATTCATTTAACAAATGTTTATGTGCTGCATGACTACTGCATGAGAGAGAAATTATCTTCTATTTTCTTTGAGACATTTTGCATCTTGGGGTCAACTTGCTACTAGGACTAAGCCACCTCAACCAATAGAACTAAGTTTGAGATATAATTTGCAATGTGAGCACACAGAGGTCAGGTCCTCAGAGTGGAGGTGTTTCCTGTCCAGAGGCTCCTTTCTTGTTTAGGTTAGATCATCTGTAGTTTAAAAAATTTTAGTTAAACACAAATCAAAGTTTACCTTCTTTATCATTTTAAGTGTACAGTTAAGCAGTGTTAAGTATATACATATCTATGTGCAACCAATTTCAAGGATATTTTCATCTTGCAAAACTGAAATTCTATACCCATTAAAAAACAACCTCCTATTTCCCCCTCCTGGTAGCCCCTGGAAGCCACCCTTTTACTCTCTGCCTTTATGAATTGAACTACTCCAGCTACCTCATATAAATGGAATTGCACAGTGTACGTCTTTTTATGACTGGCTTGTATCACTTAGCGTAATGTCCTCCAGGTTCATCCAGGCTGCAGCATGTGCCAGAATTTCCTTCCTTTGTGCGGCTGAACACTACTCCATACATACATGCCATTTCCTGTTTATCTAGCCATCAATGGGTGGACCTTTGGTCTATTTTTCCATATTTATTTCAGAGTCTAGAAGCCCTCTCTACAAAAGGAGTGCCCAAAGGCATGGAATCTTTATTTCTCCCCCTTTTATTTACTCTGCCCATCAATTGCATTCTATTAAAAAATGACACATCCAGGTGCTTAGAGGATAGTCGGATCAAAGGATAAACAGATGCAAAGTAAGGTTTCAAAAAGCACTTGAAGATTCACAAGAACATTTCCCCCAAGGTTTGTGTGCCATGTAAAAAAACTAAATCTCCAATGTAAAAATCCAGCTGAAAATATGAGTAATGAAGGGCATTACTGCAAGACACAAAGCCTGCCGGGCACAGTGGCACACGCCTGTAATGCCAGCAGCTCGGGAAGCCGAGGCAGGAGGACAGTAAGTTCAAAGCCAGCCTCAGCAAAAGTAAGGCGCTAAGCAACTCAGTGAGACCCTGTCTCTAAATAAAATACAAAATAGGGTTGGGGATGTGGCTCAGGGGTCAAGTGCCCCTGAGTTCAATCCCTGGTACCCCCCACCCAAGAAAAAGATAAAGCCTGAAGTTGACATCAAAATGCCCAAAATTATATTCATTAGTCTGAAAATTTTTATTTGCCTCATGCTGAAGAGCAGAATAGAATTTTATAGCTGTGTTATGATAACACATATCTTTTTGGTCTATTATCTCAGAGAAGGCCTATAATTTATACCTCCTATCTTTTTTTAAGAGGGTTTTTTCTAAGCCTTATATTAGAAAAGAAAAATGATCTTTCAAAAGTCAATTTAGGCCAGAAGTTAGAGTTTGTTTTATCCACTTAGTAATTAAGAAAACTTGGATTTGTTTTTTTTTTTTTAAGAACTATGACACTTAACTTTTGATATCTATCCTGCAGAAATGTTGGCCAATGTACACAAGGTTATATGAACAAAGATGTTCACTGGATTGTTTGAATAAAGAAAATAGAAATTCCCTGAACACTTAACAGTAGGGAAATGGTTATATAAATCATCGTATACAATATTACAGGATAACATGTGTCCATTTAAGAGAATGTGGCACGTCACTATATCCTCACCTGGAAATAGCTCCAAACACACTGTTATGTTAAATAAATAAAAAGCAAGTCACAACTAAAACATACAGCATTCATTTGTTCAACTCACATTTGTTGAGAACTAAAAGGTAGTGGTGAGGATTGAATCAGGTATAATTCATGTGGAGTTTACTTAGAACACATCCTTGCATATATATTAAGTGCTCCAAAAACGTTTGCTTTTTTAAAAATGATCTTCTGCTCATCAAATAAGCAAAATAACCTCCAAGAACAAGTGTGTCCAAGACCCGTTCCTTTAAGCAGAGCCAGCACTGGTGAAATCGTTGGCTTGGTCTCCATCATTCCCTTATCCAGTTTGAAGATAGCCTTCTAGAGTCCTGGGCAAGAGTGCCCCAGTCTTATGTCCCATCACTTCATCTACTCGGGCTGCCTCATGTGGTCCTTGTATGGACCTACCATCTTTGACAGAAGACAATATTTATCAGTCCTTTGTCCCATCCCTGCAAGATTCTGGCTGAATTACTAGCTAATCTGAAAAAGCTAGTCTAACCAGATCTACCAGTCTCTGGCACAGATCCTCATTCTTCATAGAGATGTCACCACTGAGCAGTATGTTTTGGAGACACCCTCCTCTTAGGGTATCATCTCCAGAGCTCTTCCAGGCCTTCTGTTTCAGAGTGCAGGGAGGATAGTATAAGGTCCAGGTTCTGCAATCATGTGACCTGGCATGGGAGCCCAAAGGCACCACTTGTTCTCAGCTGTGTGATCCAAGGAAGTCGCTCATTGTTTCCAATTCCAATTTCTTCATTTGTAAATTGAGAATAATATGTACTGTGCTTTTTAGAGTCCATTGGAAAGATTATTATAATAGCTATAAAGCACTTAGCAGAGTGTGGGTACATAAGGTACACTCACCAACTGGTAGAGGCGTGGCTATTTAATTAACAAGTGGATATCTAGACAGTGAAGTTCATGTTCATTCTCATTAATGTGTGTGCTGGTCTCCTTTCCTCATTACAGCTATGAGCTCCTGGAACTTGGCTCTCTGCCTCCTACTTAAACAATTTCCCCCATAGCTGAAGCGACTTGGTTCCAAGATTTCCCAGGGTGTGTTAAGCTAATTCATAGAGTGGTGGAGAGGAGGTAGAGGGGAATCAGTAAATTTTCTGAATAAATTCAACAGGCATAGATGTGCTCTTCCAACTCATAAGAGTATATTTTGCCCAGGACTAGGGAAAGCACTCTACTGTCCCACTCTTAGCAGAGACTTCCTGGCCCAGGGTGTTGAGGGCAAGTAGGAGGGATGTGACATTGTGATGCATAAGGAAGTGTCCTGGAACTGCCCCCTGTGGCTATGCTCTGAGCCCCTATGCTGCCCATGACTGCTCTCTCCAAGTTGGGTACAGCTCCTCATTCATTCATCCGTCTCTTAGAATGAACTGCCTCTCGGTCACTCTCTAGAGTGACCTTAGAGTGGGTGGTTGGGCTCCTACATAAACACATCTAAGCCTAGCATGTTCCATGTTCACAGACACTCAAAACCTTCTGTCAACTACTTCCTTTTTCAAAGGTTTGTGACTCTCCTGTGTTTACACGTGATGATGATATATATGGGCGTTCATGTGCAGAGATGAGAGCACATGCTTCGAGTCATCACTGCTCTGCTTGGATGTCCCTGTAACATTTGGGGCCAGATTTTTCTCATCTGTAAAAAGAGAGGTGATGAACCTGGCCTTTCCTCCCTCCCAGGTGCATTTCAGGGTAAAAAGAAGGAAGCATATTCCAAAATAAAGAGAACTATATACATTTGGGTCAACGATACCTTTACCACTAAAAAGAATACTTTTAAATGCTGTTTCTTTTCTTAAAGAATAGAAAGATCAGTTCTTAGTTTTGCTGCTTGTCACTACACATGTTGAGAATACACGGACAACATCTTGCAGATTGAGATGCCCTACAATGTTCCGTGGGGGCTGCACTTAGAATACGAGAGTGCACTGAAACACCAGCCAGTGACAGACCCTGCAGAGGCCTCATCTGTGCAATGATGTAGTGCTTTATTACAAGTGCTAAATGGGAACATCCATTAAAGAGATTTCAAATGTGGTATTTTCATAAAACAGAAGACAGCTGGTCTCTGCTAACGAGACAGGAGGACACAAGTGGTTGGCGACATTGATCTTTGAAGAAACTTAGAGAGGGAAAAGAAAAGAAGAACTGGAAGGAGCAACAATATTTTTTAAAAATATTCTTTAGATGTTGATAGAGCTTTATTTTATTCATTTATTTCTATGTGATGCTGAGAATGAAACCCAGTGCCTCACACATGCCAGGCAAGTGCTCTATCACTGAGCCACAACCTCAACCCAAGGAGCAACAATATTAAGGAAAAAAACATCAATTAACAGGAGCCATGGCCAAACTGGATTCCATGTCTCTCTCTGGGGAAATGGATCTAAACACCATCACAAACACCCTGAATTCTACTATATTAACGTTTGGTTTTTTAATCAGGGCAGAAGACAATAAAACTTGCAACTCTATCAACCTTGATATATTCAGTTTGGAGAAGGGGGGGATTCCAATTATTTTACATGTTTGTAATATTATACTTAAAATCTAATCATGAGATAAAATTCAAATTTGGGGAAATTAGAATAGTCAGACTCATAAAGCTCTGGATTTTAATTCCTCTGCAGCTTTCACATCCAGGTCATTCTTTCTGCAGGCTGCTCCTCTCCAATGAGGGTTGAGTACAAGACCCTGGCGATTCCTACTCAATACAGGACCCTTCTAGAGGGAAACTTGCTAGGAGGTTCCCCGTCGACAGCCTCAGCTGAGCCACTGTCAGGGTTGCTTCACACTCTGAGTCTCTACTGAAGTCTTTCCCACTTCCTTTGGCTTGTGTCAGACCAGCTTCACAATCTGGAGGCTTTTCCCTCTTAGCTCAACTCCCTCTCTCCTTTATCCTCTACAGTTACTTCCCCAATAAATCCATTACACTTCTAAATCCATCTGGACATCTGCTTGCTGGTGGACCTGAACAGAAAAACTTCAAGGACTTATTAGGAAGATCAAGTGAGATCCTTCACATAAAGTGCTTGGAATGGTGTTGGATTCATAGCAAAAGCTCTTGGAAAACTTGATGAAATTTTGAGAAAGAAGAATATATTTGGAGGAATCATACTACTGGATTTTAAGATTTGTTTTTAAGCTACAGTAATCAAGACAAGGTGGATATCAGCAAAGGGATATAGACATCTAGATGAACAGAACAAAACAGTCCAGAAATAGGCCCACACAAATACAATCAATTGATGTTTGACAAAAGTGCAAAAGTAACTCAATGGAGAAAGGATGGTCTTATGAACAAGTGGTGTTAGAACAACTAGACATCCATAGGCAAAAGAATAAAAAAGAAACTTGACCTAACATTATACTTTATTCAAGTGTCTACTCATGTCTTCCAGTCTGGTTAGCAGAGGCCAACTCTCTTCTGCTCCATTAAAATACCAAAGTCAGAGGCTGGGATTGTGGCTTAGTGGTAGAGTGCTCACCTAGCATGTGAGAGGCACTGGGTTTGAACCTCAGCCCTGCATAAAATAAAATAAAATAAAGGTTTTGTGTCCATCTACAACTAAAAAAAATTTTTTTAAATGCCAATGTCAGAATCTCTCTAATCAATGTCCCTGTTTACATCATTGCACAGATGAGGCCACTTTGCAATGCCTATTACTGTCTGGCAGACATTTCAGCACTTGACCTAACTTTACACTTCATACAAAACTTAACATAGATCATGGATCGGTATGTAAAACCTAAAACTATAAAACTTTTAAAAGGAAACACGGGGGGAAATATTTGCAACATGGTATTAATTTTTAAAGACATGACACAAAACTATGATTCATAAAAGACCTCTACAAAACTTTTTGCCTGTGAAATACACTAAGAGAATAAAAAGATAAGCTAAAGACTAGGAGAAAATAATGCCCAATTAAATATTCCACAAATGACTTGCATCCAGAATATAAAAAGTTCTCAAAAGTCAATAGTAAGAAAACAAACCAACCATCTAAAAATGGGCAAAAGACTAGAGCAAATACTTCACTAAAGAGCATACAATGATGACAGATAAGCACATGGAAAGATGCTCATCACTGACCATTAGGGAAATGCAAATTTAAATCACAAGAAGATAGTCCTATAGTAGAATGGTCAAAATGAAAAATACTGATAATATGAGCTGCTAGTAAAGAGGTACAGCAACTGTAACTCTCATACATAGCGGATGGAAATAAAAACTATAGCCACTGTGGCACTTTGATATAAAGTTAAATATAGACTTGCCATATGACCTGGAAATCCTGCTTCTGAGTATTTACCCAACAGAAGCATGTATTTATACAAAACTCTGTACACATATTTGTAGCAGATCTATTATCAATTGCCAAAACCTGAAAACAACCCAAACATCTTTAATGGAGTGAATGTATAAACTGTGGCACATGTGAGAGCAAGAGTCAGAAAGACTAGGCAATTAGGGTGGGGACCTCCATTCCAACAATTCCATATCTCCTATCCTGGCATGCCCAGCTTCACCTATGAAGTATCTGATGAGCCAGACAGCATGTGATCAGTACTGTGATCAACATCCTGACTGCACAGGGGGCAAATGAACACACAGTGCTCACTTTAATTAGATGTAGAAACTGCACCCACCATCCCCCAAAGTCATTAGCCAGTAGCTCTAAACGTCCCCTCAGCAACATCACATAAACCCTAGATAGTAGCAACCCAGTGGCAACCCTCTCTTAGGGCCCCTCCCTTCTGTGAGCTCTGCTTCCTTTCTGTCTCAAAAAATAGTTAACTTTACTCTGACCCTTTTATTGTCCCTTCTTATCTCCCACACTACACCTGGTTGGTTCTGATTCTCATGTGATTACAATGGAACACTACTCAGTAACTAAAAGGAACAAAGTGACATGCAACAGCATGGATAAATCTCAAAGTCATGCTGAATGACAAGTCAGCCTCAAAACGTGATATATTGTATGCTCCATTTATATTGCACTCTCTAAAAGATAAAGCTAGTGTTATAGAGAACTGTGGCCAGGTAATGAGATGAGGGGAGGGTGGGACTACAAATGGGTAGCATGAAGGAGTGTTCTGGAGTGATGGAATCAATCTGTATTCTAACTGGTGGTTGTTGCATGAATCCATACATGTTAAATTCATAGCACTGGGCACCAAAAAGGTTGGTTTTACTATAAGATAATTTAAAAATAAAGTTAATAAAAACCAGTCACTGATATATCAATATTATGCTTAATTATATAAATAATGGTCTTCAATGACTGTAATTATTTTATGTATTCCCAGTTTTCACTCTTACCCTGTTAAAACTCCCAACAAACTCAGTCTCACCCTTTTTTGCTATTGGCATGCTAAAATCTCACTCAATCCTATAGACAGCCTAGCAAGATTTTGTTCAGAAAATTGGCTCAGCAGAGGATAGCTGTAAAGTGCTATGAAGATTGCAGTCAATTTACTTGAAGTTGGTAATGATGATGATGATGCCGATTATGATAACAGCATTCTGAAACTCTGAAGCATTTTCTCAATGGCTCATCTGTGTAGGATAAGCCTAACAGATATTAACAGTAATCCTCTCATTAGCATGAAAGTCAGCAAGTCGTGGTTCAAAATGTGGTGAGGACATCCTGGGGGATACCCCGAGTGATGCACTAGTGTGACTTTAAAGGATTCTGTTTCGCCTCCTGGGAAGACTCTCAATGGGTTGCACAGTAGAGGGGAGTCACAGAAATAACTGTGGGGCATGATTCATCTCCGGTGCACTTGGCCCTTTCTCAACAAGCCCTGACTCTTCGGAAGTGGCTGACTACTTCTGAAAGCCAGGCAATCTTGTCCACCAGAATCTGCTGGAAGGCAGGTGGCTTGCCCTGGGTGAGCAGTGGAACAAAAAGCTTGGTGTGGAGGTACTGGGAGTACCAGTTACAGGTGGCAGGTGCACCCATTGACTATCTTCCTTCCTGTGCCACCCAAGGACTGCTCTGAGTGTGTGGCTCCTACATCAGGCTAATGATTGATTCTCTGTTGGAATGCAGAAGTCCGCAAACCTTATTCATGTGCTCATTGGAAGTCTGTCCACAGTCTATGAAAACTTCACCAAGGATAAAAAGTGTGACTTTGGGGTATAAAGAGGACATTGTGGGCCTCCCACTTGATGATTATGTTCTACAGAAGACGCCTGAAGTGCTTTCTCAGTTTTTTAAAGAGAAATGTCCAACAACATTGCTATTCAAATTAATAAGAATTAACACTGAATTATCTTTTTAAATATACTTCTAATTGTTGATGGACCTTTGTTTGATTCATTTATTTATATGCAGTGCTGAGAATTGAATCCAGTGCCTCACACTTGCTAGGCAAATGCTCAACCACTGAGCCACAACCCCAGTCCCTATTATCTTTTTTTAGCTGTTAAATTGGCAAAGAAATGACCTTTCCCACATTCTTACTCTGCACATTCACAGTTTAACTGGGACCCAGGTCTCCAGGGGCAGCCAGTACCATCTCCCTGAACACAGAGCCTCATGCTTTTCTATCATGAAAGTCATGTGTACTTTTCATATAGAAAATGTATTAGATACCAAAAACATGGAAGCTAGTAAACTATTACCTGTAGCCACAGCTGACCACTACTAAAAAGTGGATGCTATTCCTCACAAGTTTTTTTTTTGGAAGCATTTGCTCCTGTATTGAAATAGAATTAGGATGGTATTACATATGGCAATATTGTTACACTTTTGCTTAGCATCTGTTTTAGTCAGCTTTTTCCCTGCGGTGACTAAATGATCTGACCAGCACAAGTATAGAGGAGGAAAGGTTTATTTGAGGGTTCACGGTTTCAGAGGTTTTAGTCCATAGAAAGCCCACCCCATTCCTTGGGCTCTAGGTGAGACAGAACATCATGGCGGAAGAGTGTGGCAGAGGGAAGCAGCTCACATCAGGCAGCAGAAAGTTTCCACACTCCAGATACAAAATATGTACCCCAAAGCCACGCTCCAATTCCAATCTCCTCCACCCACACCCTACCACTTCAGTTAATCCCATCAGGATTAATTCACTAATTAAGACTCTTACCACCCAATCATTTCTCCTCTGAAACTTCCTGCATTGTCTCATATGAGAGTTTTTGGGGGACACCTCACATCCAAACCATAACAGCATCTTACTAAGCACAGCTTCCTATTTGTTCCTTCACTTCCTTGCAGCAGGGCAGCGCTCCCTTCAACAGTTCTTGTCCCAAATGACAGTTATAGTGCCCCATCATAAAAAAATTCACACTACCTGTGGCTGCCCGATAGCCAGGTCAAATTCCTTACTCGTTAGAACTTTAGTGTTCTCTGTCTTCTGCCACTGAGGACTCCAGGGAGAAAGAGAATCAATGTTTATGAGGGTTTTTCACTTATGGTTAAGAGCTAGATGGCTAACAAACCTCTCTCCCCCTTAAAGGGACTCTTGGGATCCAATTCTGTGTTTCTTGTGAGTCTAGGATGTGTCCATGCAACAGCCTGGAATCCTTCCAGCAACTTCACCACCTAGAGAGGAGATTCACATCTGATTCTAGTGTTACCATCCTGATTAATGCCTAATTTCTTCTCTGGAATAACACCACCTGCTACAGCCAAGAGTGTTGTTTTATAAAGCCCTCCTCAATGTTTCCTGGAGTCCCAAGAAAAACAAACACCCATTTGCTGCAATCTTTCAAATCTGCTTCCTACAAAATAAGGACAACAGAGGATTCCAGCTGTTCCACAGTCTCTGAAATGACATAAACAGTTTGAATCTCATTTAGACCTGTGCTACAGAATTAGGAAGAAATAAAACTGTAAAAATTTTGCTGCATACCCAAAAAAGAAAGAAGAATCAAACATCCTGACTTTACAGAGTAAAGGATCTTTAAGACCCAACCCAAGGTTTTGCCTTCAGGGAAGGCTTCCTGGAAGAGGGGTATCTGAGCCAAGGTGCTAAGAACAAGTCAGAACTAACCATGGTGGGGTGGAGGCAAAGCATGGAGCCATCTTAGCAGAGGATGAAATAAGCCAGAAGCCAGAAGCCAGAAGCAGGATGGTGGATCTGCTTGGTTTCTGCTAAAGTAGTAGGGAGGCAGGCACAGAGGGAGAACTGTAAGCAACTGGGCTGAAAGCTGGGGAGGGAATAATCTCCTGAAAAACCCAATCAGCTCAGGCTGCATGTAAAATGTTACATCCTGGTGGGGCTCACTGATGAGTGATTGTGCTTGCCACAATTTTGTACAATATTAAAATCCCTCTAGGTAAACAGATATGTAAGCAAATGCTTTCAGAACAATTTTCACTCTTGACTCTTCCTTCATCTCATTTTCTTTGCCAATAAAAACCTATCTCCGAGTAGTTTCCATCCTTTCTTGCTTTTAATTTTTAATTTTGTTTTGAATGCATAATACATATCTGACACACAAAAATTGTGCATATTTATGGGGTGCAGTGTGATGTTTTGATACATGAATTCATTGTGTAATGATCAAATCAGGGTCATTAGCATATCCATCATCTCAAACATTTGTCATTTTTTGTGGTGTGGACATTGAAAATTCTTTGTTTTGAAATATGCATTATTTTTAATAATCACCCTACTATGCAAGAGAATACCAGAACTTACTCTTTGCAACTTACTCTTTGTAATTTTGTAGCCATTGACCAATAGACATTACCAAGTCTTACCCCAAAAGGAGATAAGCTGTGTATGTTTGAATTATGTTTTTTCATAGGTGTGCATGTGTGTGCGTGTGTGTGTGTGTGTGTGTGTGTGTGCAAGTGTCTGTGGCACGATATGCTTTATCAAATTTCATTCCCTAAACAACTTTTCATGAATCTGCGGCTTATCCATGCTGTTCCCCATACCGGGAATGCCATTCCTCTTCTGTTTTCCCCACATGCTGACCCACGTGCTATATTGCCTACATGCCCACTTAAGTTCTTACTTATCTTTCACATTCAAGATCCTCTCCTTGAAGTCATTTGTAATGACCCAGGCAGTGTTAGTTGCTCCCTCTGTTCTCCCAGAGCATTCTCTTTCCATTTTGAGCTCATAAGATGCTCCTTCTGAGTCATGGCTATATATTAAAATCACTGGATTGCTTTGCAAAGATACCTTTGCTGTGGCTTCACCCTAGACCCTGACACTATTGTTCTGGGGTGGTGTCTAGGAATCAGTATTTTTAAAAAATCCCTCCAGATGATTCTAAGATGAATCACGATGGAGCACTACTTATACTAAAAAGGTATCTGTTGACCTTTCTTCCTCCCGTTGGATTTTGTGTTGGTTAATTTTGTGTCAATTTGAGGAGGCCATAATACCCAGGTATTTGGCAAGACACTAGCCTGGAGTTTGTTGATGTTTAGATGGGATTAAAGCTCAACTCAGTAGTCTTAGAGTAAAGCAGATCACCTTCCATAAAGTGGGTGGGCCTCAACTAATGCATTGAAAACGTAAGAGACTGATCTTCCTTGAGGAAGAGTGAATTCTGACTCCAGGTCATCTTCCGGCTCCAGCTGCAACATCAACTCTTCCTTGACTTTCCAGCTTTCAGTCCTAACCCCGAGGATTTTGGACTTGCCAACCTCCCCATGGGAGGCCAATTCCTTAAAATAAATCAATCTCGCCATCTCTGACATGTGTGTATTTAAATATATATAAGCACAAGCAGAATGGCCCTGTTGGAACCCTGACTCCTACAAACTGAGCTACTCCAGGAGCAGAGTGGTGGCTTGTTCCTCCCTACTTTCCCAAGGGCCTGCACAGTGACTGCACATGTAGACAATATAGCACGTGGGTCAGTAAGAGCCCTTGGGCTTATGTAATGGAAATCAATCTGATTAGGTTGAGTAAAAGGGGAGACTGTTATAAGGATAGCATGATCAGAGGACAAGGCTGATCTCAGATCATGTTGAAGGGCTCAATGTTCATTAGGACTCTGGCCCCATCGCGAGTCTTTGCTTCTCTTTGTGTTTCAACTTTATCCCTCTCTTACTCTGCTTTTGTAGTCTTCCCCCATCTTCCAGTTGCTCAGGCTGAAAATTTCGGCATTTTTTTTTTTTTGGTACCAGGGATTGAACCCAGAGGCACTTAACCACTGAGCCATATCCCCAGCCCTTTCTATTTTTTATTTTGAGATGGAATCTCCCTAAGTTGCTTAGGGCCTCACTAAGTTGCTGAGGCTGGTCTTGAACTTGTGATCCTCCTGCCTCAGTCTCCCAGTTTCTGGGATTACAAGCATGTGCCATCATACCTGGCTTGGCATCTTTCTTGATTCTTCTCTCTCATTCACCATCAGTCAACAAATGCTGTCAGTCCTACCTTCAACATATCTCGAGTCCAAATACTTTTTTTAAAATTTATATTTATTGTAAATAAATGGAATACATGTTGTTTGTTTGTGCATGGAGTAATGGCATACCATTTGCGTAATCATACCTTTACATAGGGTAATGATGTTTGAATCATTCTGTTATTTTTTCCTTTCCCCCCACCCCTCCAACCTCTCTTTTCCCACTATACAGTCCCTCCTTCCTCAATTCTTGCACCCCTCCCACTCCCCATTATGTGTCATCATCCGCTTATCAGTGAGATCATTCGTCCTTTGGATTTTTGAGATTACCTTATCTCACTTAGCATGATGTTCTCCAATTTCATCCATTTACCTGCAAATGCCATAATTTTATTATTCTTTATAGCTGAGTAATATTCCATTGTATGTATATATATATATATACACATATATACATATATATATATATATATATATATATATATATATCACAGTTTCTTTATCCATTCATCAATTGAAGGACATCTAGGTTGGTTCCACAGTTTGGCTATTGTGAATTGAGTAGCTATGAACATTGATGTGGCTTTATCTCTGAAGTATGCTGATTTTAAGTCCTTTGGGTAAAGGCCAAGGAGTGGGATAGCTGGGTCAAACGGTGGGTCCATTCCAAGTTTTCTAAGGAATCTCCACACTGCTTTCCAGAGTGGCTGCACTAATTGCAGCCCCACCAGCAATGTATGAGTGTACCTTCTTCCCCGCGTCCTCACCAACACCTATTGTTGCTTGTATTCTTGATAATCGCCATTCTAATTGGGGTGAGATGGAATCTTAGGGTAGTTTTGATTTGCATTTCTCTCATTACTAGGGATGTTGAACATTTTTTCATATGTTTGTTGATTGCTTGTAGATCTTCTTCTGTGAAGTGTCTGTTCATATCCTTAGCCCATTTGTTGATTGGGTTATTTGTATTCTTGGTGTAGAGTTTTTTGAGTTCTTTATATATTCTGGAAATTAGTGTTCTATCTGAAGTATGAGTGGCAAAGATATTCTCCCACTCTCTAGGCTCTTTCTTCGCATTGCTGATAGTTTCCTTTGCTGAGAGAAAGCTTTTTAGTTTGAAAATATCCCAGTTATTGATTCTTGCTATTATTTCTTGTGCTATGGGAGTCCTGTTAAGGAAGTCTAACCCTAAGCCAACAAGTTGAAGATTTGGACCTACTTTTTCTTCTATAAGGTGCAGGGTCTCTGGTCTGATTTCAAGGTCCTTGATCCATTTTGAGTTGAGTTTTGTGCAGGGTGAGAGATAGGGGTTTAGTTTCATTCTGTTGCATATGGATTTCCAGTTTTCCCAGCACCATTTGTTGAAGAGGCTATCTTTTCTCCATTGCATATTTTTGGCCCCTTTGTCTAGTATGAGAAAATTGTATTTATTTGGGTTTGTGTCCATGTCCTCTATTCTGTACCATTGATCTACCTGTCTATTTTGGTACCAATACCATGCCGTTTTGTTACTATTGCTTTGTAGTATAGTTGAAGTTCTGGAATTGTGATACCCCCTGTTTCATTCTTCCTGCTAAGGATTGCTTTAGCTATTCTGGGTTTCTTATTCTTCCAGATGAATTTCATGATTGCTTGCTCTATTTCTGTAAGGTACGTCATTGGGACTTTAATTGGAATTGCATTGAATCTGTATAGCACTTTTGGTAGTATGGCCATTTTGACAATATTAATTCTGCCTATCCAAGAACATGGGAGAAATTTCCATCTACTAAGGTCTTCCTCAATTTCTTTCTTCAATGTTTTGTAGTTTTCATTGTAGAGATCTTTTACCTATGTGGTTAGATCGATTCCCAAGTATTTTTTTTTTTTGAGGCTATTGCAAATGGAGTTGTTTTCCTCATTTCCCTTTCAGCTGTTTCGTCGCTTGCGTATAAAAATGCTTTAGATTTATGCATGTTGATTTTATAGCCTGCTATTTTGCTGAATTCATTGATGAGGTCTAGAAGTTTTCTGGAGGAGGTTTTTGGATCCTCTAAATAGAGAATCATGTCATCAGCAAATAGTGACAGCTTAAGTTCCTCTTTTCCTATTCCAATCCCTTTAATTTCTTTAGTCTGCCTAATTGCTCTGGCTAGAGTTTCAAGGACAATGTTAAATAGAAGTTGTGAAAGAGGACATCCCTGTCTTGTTCCTGTTTTTGAAGGGAATGGTTTCAGTTTTTCTCCATTAAGAATGATGTTGGCCATGGGCTTAGCATAAATAGCCTTTACAATGTTCAGGTATGTTCCTACTATCCCTATTTTTTCTAGTGTATTGAGCATGAAGCAGTGTTGTATTTTGTTGAACGCTTTTTCTGCGCCAATTGAAATAAACATATGATTCTGATCCTTAAGTCTATTGACATGATGGATTACGTTTATTGATTTACGAATGTTGAACCATCCTTGAATTCCAGGGATGCACCCCACTTGAGTGTGGTGCACAATTTTCTTAATATGTTTTTGGATACGGTTTGCCAATATTTTGTTAAGGATCTTTGCATCTATATTCATCAAGGATATTGGTCTAAAATTTTCTTTCCTTGATGTGTCTTTGCCTGGTTTGGGTATAAGGGTGATATTAGCTTCATAGAATGAGTTCGGTAGGGTACCCTCCTTTTCTGTTTCCTGGAATACTTTGAGAAGTATTGGAATGAGTTCTTCTTTGAAGGTCTTGTAGAACTCGGCTGAGAATCTGTCTGGTCCTGGGCTTTTCTTGGATGGTAGATTTTTAATGGCTTCTTTTATTTCATTGCTCGATATTGATCTGTTTAAATTGTGTATGTCCTCCTGGTTCAGTTTGGGAGGAGAATATGTCTCTAGAAATTTGTCAACGTCTTTGGTAGTTTCTATTTTGTTGGAATACAGATTTTCAAAGTAACTTCTCATTATGTTATGTATCTCAGTGGTGTCTCTCATGATATTTTCTTTTTCATCACGAATTTTAGTAATTTGAGTTTTCTCTCTTTTTGTTAGTGTGGCTAAGGGTTTGTCTATTTTGTTTACTTTTTCAAAGAACCAACTTTTTGTTTTGTCAATTTTTTGAATTGTTTCTTTTGTTTCAATTTCATTGATTTCAACTCTGATTTTAATTATTTCCTGTCTTCTACTTTTGCTGTTATTCTGTTCTTTTTCTAGGGTTTTGAGCTGTAATGTTAGGTCATTTAGTTGTTGACTTTTCATTCTTTTCTGGAATGCGCTCCATGCAATGAATTTTCCTCTTAGTACCGCTTTCATATTGTCCCAGAGATTTTGATATGTTGTATTGTCGTCCTCATTGACCTCTAAGAATTTTTTTTATCTCCTCCCTGATGTTTTCTGTTATCCTTGTTTCATTCAATAGCATATTATGTAGTCTCCAGGTGTTAGAGTAATTTCTGTTTTTTATTTTGTCATTGATTTCTACTCTCAGTCCATTATGATCTGATAGAACACAAGGCAGTATCTCTATTTTTTTTGCATTTCCTAAATGCTGCTTTGTGGCATAACATATGGTCTATTTCTGAGAGGGTTCCATGTGCTGCTGAGAAGAAAGTGAATCTGCTTGTTGATGGATGGAATATTCTTTATATGTCTATTAAGTCTAGGTTATTGATTGTGTTATTGGGTTCTATGGTTTCTTTGTTTGGTTTTTGTTTGGAATATCTATCTAGTGGTGACAGCGGTGTGTTAAAGTCACCCAGAATTATTGTGTTGTGGTCTATGTGATTCCCGAAATTGAGAAGGATTTATTTGATGTACAGGGATGCACCATTGTTTGGGACATAAATATTTACTATTGTTATGTCTTCCTGATTCATGGTTCCCTTAAGCAGTATGAAATGTCCTTTATCCCTTCTGATTAACTTTGGCTTGAAGTCCACTTTATGTGATATAAGGATGGAAACCCCCGCTTTTTTACTGAGTCCATGTGAATGGTAGGTTTTTCCCCATCCTTTCACCTTCAGTCTGTGGATCTTTTTCTATGAGATGAGTCTCTTGTAGGCAGCATATTGTTGGGTATTTGTTTTTAATCCATTCTGCCAGTCTATGTCTTTTGATTGATGAGTTTAGGCCATTAACGTTCAGGGTTATTATTGAGATATGATTTGTATTCCCAGTCATTTGGCTTATTTTTGGTGTTTAACTTTACTTGGTTTCTCCTTTGAGTGGTTTTTCTCTAAGGTAGTTCCTCCCTTTGCTGACCTCCATTGTTGTTTTTCATTTCCTCCTCATGGAATATTTTGTTGAGAACATTCTGTAGCGCAGGCTTCCTATTTGTAAATTCTTTTAACTTTTGTTTATCATGGAAGGATTTTATTTCATCTTCAAATCTGAAGATTAGTTTTGCTGGGTATAGGATTCTTGGTTGGCAACCATGTTCTTTCAGAGCTTGAAATACATTGTTCCAGGCCCTTCTAGCTTTTAGAGTCTGGGTTGAGAAGTCAGCTGCTATCTATATTGGTCTCCCCTATATGTAATCTGATGCTTTTCTCTCATGGCCTTCAAAATCCTATCTTTATTTTGAATGTTAGGCATTTTCATTATAATGTGCTTTGGTGTGGATCTCTTGTGATTTTGTGCATTTGGTGTTCTGTAAGCCTCTTATATTTGATTTTCCACTTCATTCTTCAGGTTTGGGAAATTTTCTGAAATTATTTCATTGAATAGGTTGTTCGTTCCTTTGGTTTGTATCTCTGTGCCTTCCTGAATCCCAGTAATTCTTAAATTTGGTCTTTTCATGATGTCCCATAGTTCTTGGAGATTCTGTTCATGATTTCTTACCATGTTCTCTGTTTGGGCAACTTTATTTTCAAGATTAAATATTTTGTCTTCATTGTCTGAGGTTTTGTCTTCCAAGTGGTCTAGTCTTTTGGTGATGCTTTCCATTGAGTTTTTTATTTGGTTTATTGTTCCCTTCATTTCAAGGATTTCCGATTTTTTTTTTTTTTTGAGAATCTCTATTTCTTTGTTGAAATGATCTTTTGCTTCCTGCAGTAGCTCTTTCAGCTTATTGGTATTATCATTCATTGCCTGCATTTGCTCTCTTATCTCTTCCTTTGCTTCACAAATCATCTTAATCATGTATAATCTGAAGTCCTTTTCTGACATTTCTTCTACCATACTGTCATTGGATTCTATAAATATAGAATCTAGATTTGTTTGGATCATTTTCTTCCCTTGTTTTTTCACGTTGTTCATGTATCTTCCCCTCTAGCAGTGCAGATCTGGGGTATTGCAGATTTCCCCCATTGGCTTATAGTGGCCCTATAGGTTTCCAAAACCCTTTCTTTAAGGGGAGATCAATATAGCAGTGCCCAATTCAGACACTATGCAATCCTAGACCAAATAGCCCCTATGAGGCCAATAACAAAATTGTCATAATAAACAGAATGAGTTCAAATATTATCTTCAGTAAAACAAACAGATTTGTAATAAGGTCTGCAGTTTCAAATGGAGGACAAAGAGGATGCAGAGGGATGTAGAATGTGGCTGTTAATCAGATAAGAAAAGAATATACAGAAGTTCTAGATAATAGAAAGGGTGAGAGTGTAATCAAAAGAAATTGAATGTTAGCATGCAAAAAAGGGAGAAAGAGACTCTGAGGGAACAGGTAAACAAAAGGCAAAGAGAGCAAGAAAAGTAAAGAAATAAAAACTTAAAATTTTTCAATAAGGAGAAAAAATAAAATCTACAGTATAACAGTCATATAGTAATGAAACCTCCCAGAGTTCAGTAGCCAGATGCAGGAAAGGTACCTGACAATGAGCTTCAAGCCTCCAGCAGGGGTCTCAGGATGGGATTTGCCCCACCTAAAGATCAGAGTTACGACTTCCAGGATTATCCAAGATGGCCACTCTGGCTTCGAAGTGTGTTGGCAAATCAGGGTGTGGAGGTGGTCAGCTGGAGGTCCTGGAGGCGGGATGCTGTTGGTCAGGGAGGGGTCCTGGAGGTCGGGTGTGTTTGGTGTGGTTGTGGGATCCTGGAGGCCGGTTGCAATCAGTCAGTCTGGGGTCCCGGTGATAGGGCGCAGTCAGTTGGTCTGGGGGGCCTGGCAGCAGGGAGCAGTCAGTCGATGTGAGGGCCCCAGAGGCAGGGAGTGATCAATCGGGCTGAGGGATCCTGGAGATGGGGCTCAGTCAGTTCGGCCAGGGGTCCTACAGGGCCTGGCTGTTGTCTCAAAATGGCGGCAGCCATGTGTAATCAAACCTGCAGGTACTGTGACAGAGAACTTCTAGGCAGCAGCAGGCAGCTGGTGCTCCACTGGCGGTCAGCGGTCAGTTTGCTGACTGTTGTTAGACGATCGGGAGGTGAACCTCATGCATTGAGTGATGGATAGGTGTAAGGCAGGCGATGGACAGGCGAGAGGCAGGCAAATGGTGGATGATAGGTGCCTGACAGTGAGCAATCTGCCCCAAATACTTTTTAACATCATTACTGTTACTAAGCCACTATCCCCTCTTATACAGATTGTTGCCATACCCCTTCTGGTCCCTACATGTGACTGATCCTCAGAACCTTCAGTGGAAGAATCAGATATTATTTCAATTTTTCATATAAGAAATATGAGAAGCAAAATAAGAAGTGGCTAGCCTAAAATAATGCAGATTGCAAAAACTAAATTTGGAACACAAGGCAACTAGCTATAGGTTGTATCAGTTGTTTTTTTTTCCTTTACACCAGTGGTTTTACAAACTAAATTTAAAATTAGGACTATTTCCAAATGACATCTTTTTTAAAAAAATTTAGTTGATGAACCTTTATTTAATTCATTTATTTATATGCAGTGCTGAGAATCGAACCCAGTGCTTCACACATGCTAGGCGAGTGCTCTACCACTGAGCCACAACCCCATCCCCTCCAAATGACATCTTAACTCTAATATTAATTAGATATGGACAGCATTGCACTGGTTGAAGGGCAGAATTGACCTCTTCGACATTGTCGCTCTGGGTGACAGAGTAACAACCAGTGCCCTGAATCACAATTAGGCATTGAAGGTCTGAGAAATGACCACAGAGAAAATAGTTTCCTCTGGCTGGAAGTGGAACTCATCTGTCATGCATTCACTACTTCAACAAGTTTCAACCCAGTTCAATCATAGTATTTCCTTTTACACCCTGAAGTTGAACCCATTTTGCTGCTATTTTTACTCTAAAATAGGAAAGAGAGGAGGGTATCATGTACCTTGACAAGCTGCCTGACAAACTTCCAGACAGTTTTATTAATTTGTGAGATTGGTACCAAAAGAACACAGACAAGATTAATCTTGGGCAATGTTCAATGGAATCCTAAGTAGCTCCCTTTATAGGGACATTGGTTGTCTTGCCAAAAGGGGCTACTTTAAGGGGGCAAAACTGAGCAGAAAGGCCATGGGTGAGTGTCTGGAGCCAGTCAGTAATGGAGTCTCATGCCTTATGCCCAAGGACTTCTTAACAAGCCATGATATCATGAAGTTAGCATGAGCTTGGTAGCTTCCTGTCACATTGCTGTACAAACACAGCAATGTTAAAAATAAACATTTATGAAACATTTGTATTGCTATTACTGTGAATTTTCAGAGTTGGAACTAGTCTCTACCAATTCCTGAAAAAGAAAGACCATGCAGCCTCCAGTGCCCCAGCTCCTCCTCCATACACATCCCAGGGTGTAATCAGGTGACTGTATAAAACAGAACAGTGTACACCTTAGGAGTAAACCAATGCCAGTCTGTTCTACTGATGTGACTCTCTATTGTCAGTTACAGGGGCTAGACAATGACTATTCCTGCATCAGACAGGAAGGCAATGGCCTGATAGATGTTCAACCACTTCCCACAATGGGGCAAGGTCAAATCCTGGCTGTTGGATTTGTGTCAGAACATAAAATTTTTATCCTCTATGTTTTATCTTTCAAATTCTTGATCTCTGCTCAGTATTGCATTCTAGGTAATTTGATCATATCAATCTTCCAATTCTCTAATTCCTCCTTCAGGGACAATTGTGTCTAGTCTAGTCTTTTAAAGCATTTATTTTTAGATTCTCCCCAAGACAATAATGAATAGTTACAATCTACTCTGATAAAAACAAAGTGAAGACTATACTAAATGTTTATTTTTTATTTCAAAACAAAACAAAACAAAACGTTGCAGGGTAACAACCTTACTAACAATCAAATGAAATAGAATTAAAATGACAGTGTAATACTTTTTCTTTTTAAGGAAACCAGTCATTAGTAGTCAATACTAGCAAAGATGTATGTGAAATATACAGTTGTCAGTTATCAATTAGTAAAATAGTTAAAAGCAATTCTAAAATATTTAAGAAAGTTTACCTATAGTTTGAACTTTAGAAACTTGTATAATACAGCTAATACTTTGGAAATCACCTTAAGTTTGAAAATATAAATTATATCTGGAGTAAAATTTATTGCTAATGGTAACTATACCACTAGTAATAACTATTACTATTCTATTAGCAAAATATTAGTAATTGCTGTATAAATTATAGATGGAGTATAAGTTATTACCATAAAATGGAAAAAGATCTGAATAGTATATGGAACAGAGTGTTGGAACAACAAGGTAGTATTTTTATTTCAACTTTTCTTTTTTATAACTTTTCTTTCTATTTTTTCCCCCTCTACTGGGGATTAAACCCAGTGTCTTGCACATGCTCAGCAAATGCTCTACCACTGAACTACACACCAGTTCTATAATTTTTCTTACAATGTTTTTTTTCTTTTTTCTTTTTCTTTTTTGATTCATTGTACACAAATGGGGTACAATTTCCATTTCTATGGTTTTACACAAAGTAAAGTTATACCATTTGTGTAATTATATGTGCATAGGGTAATGACATTTGTTTCATTCCATTATCTTTCCTTTCCCTGGCCCCCTCCCCACACCTCATTTCCCTCTACACAATCCATCCTTCCCCCATTCTTCCTTTACCCCCTCTCCCCCATTATGTGTCATCATCCACTTATCAGAGAAAACATTTGGCCTTTGGTTTTTTGGTATCAGCTTATCTCACTTAGCATGATACTCTCCAACTCCATTAATTTACCTACAAATGCCATAATTTTATTCTTCTTTGTGACTGAATAATATTCCATTGTGTATATATACCACAGTTTCTTTATCCATTCATCTATTGAAGGGCATCTAGGTTGGTTCCACAATCTAGCTATTGTGAATTTAGCTGCTATAAACATTGATGTGGCCGTGTCACTGTAGTATGCCAATTTTAAGTCCTTTGGGTATAGGCCAAGGAGTGGGACAACTGGGGCAAATGGTTGGTCCATTCCAAGTTTTCTAAGGACTCTCCACACTGCTTTCCAGAGTGGCTGTGCCAATTTGCAATCCCACCAGCAATGCATGAGACATACCCAAATAAATGCAGTTACCTCATACTAGATAAAGGTGCCAAAAACATACAATGGAGAAAAGATAGACTCTTCAAGAAATGGTGCTAGGAAAACTGGAAATCCATATGCAGTAAAATGAAATTAAACCCCTATCTCTCACCCTGTACAAAACCCAACTCAAAATGGATCAATGACCTAGGAATTAGACCAGAGACCCTGCACCAAATAGAAGACAAATCCTCATCATGTCAGCTTAGGACCAGACTTCCTTAACAAGACTCCTAAAGAACAAGAAATAAAAGCAGGAATCAATAAATGGGATAGATTCAAACTAAAAAACTTCTTCTCAGCAAAGGAAACAATCAACAATGTGAAGACAGAGTCTACAGAGTAGGAGAAAATCTTTTCCACATGCACTTCAGATAGAGCACTAATCTCCAGAATCTATAAAGAACTCAAAAAACTTTACACCAAGAATACAAATAATCCAATCAATAAATGGGCTAAGGAATACTTCACAGAAGTTCTACAAGCAATCAACAGATATGAAAAAATGTTCAACGTCTCTAGCAATTAGAGAAATGCAAATCAAAACTACCCTAGATTTCATTTCACCCCAATTAGAATGACTATTACCAAGAATACAAGCAAAAATAGGTTTTGGTGAGGATGTGGGGGAAAAAGGTACACTCATACTGTTTTTTATTGAGGTAAATTTCACATAGAATTAAGTATTTTTAAAGTGTACAATTTAGTGGCATTAAGGATACTCACAATGCTGTGCAACTGCCACCTCTGTGTGGTTCCAAAATATTTGATGATCCAAATGAAATCCCTGTATGGCCTGGTATATGGCCATATTAATGGTTTTCTCCTCGCTTCTATGCCCTCTCCATTTTCTGGCAACTAGGAATCTGCTTTCTGTCTCTACATATTTACCTACTCTGAATATTTCATATAAATGGAATCATAAAATATGTGTCCTTTTGTATATACCTTCTCTTACTTATTTGAGGTTAAACCACATTGTCACATGTATTAATACTTCATTTCTTTTTTTTGTGACTGAATACTGTTCCACGGTATGAATATTCTCCATTTTGTTAATCCATTCTTTCATCCGTGGACATTTAAGTTGTTTCTAACTTTTTGGCTTTAAAAAATAGTGCTGCTAGGAACATTTGTGTACAAGCTTTCATTGGAGATCTACTTTCAATTCTTTAGAGATTATACATAGGAGTGTTTTTAGAGACCTACAATTATTTATTCAGTGAAAGCATATTTAATTTTTCTGTCTAAATTTGTGTGCAGCCTCTTAGATCTAATGGGATATATGAAAGGGGAAACCATATAGAGTTTTCCACCACAACTATCCTAAATGAAAGCCAGGGTAAGTATGTGAGCTTCTGGGGGCTTCATGGTGGTCCTCAGGTATAGGGCCTTAGGTCAAGTGATGTTCAAAATGCAGTCCAGGAAACTTCCCGTGAAACCACATAGTAGCAATGAGAAAACGAGCAAGTGCTGCTTACTGCTGGTAATGTGCTCATCACTGATAAGATTCCAAGGTTTTATACTAGACTAATGGAGGTCCAAGAGTCCTTGAATAAGGTTAAAGGAAAAAAAGAGGACTTTTATGTCCATGTGGATCTGAAAGTAGGCTTCCATGAACCTTGTACGGCAGCCTTACATATCCAGAGGTGGGGAAGGACAAGTAGAGAGTGTACTGTCCACTTCTAGGCAGGCCTTCTCCTCACACCATTTAAGACTCCAGTCTGGCTTGGGGGATTGATGGTTACCCAGGCAACTAATGTTGTAGGGAGCTCATGAAAGTCTCCGCTGTGTGTGTGACAACTTAGGAACACGGGGCTTTGCAATGCTCTTCTGGAAAAATTGGGTTCTCATCTGGAATTTGCTTCCAGTTTCATCACAGAGGGTTGATCTTAAAGTTATAAAGATGGCCTGAACGCACTCTGACTTCTGTTTCCAGCAAAAGGAATAAAAATCACAGGAAAGAGATTATACATGGAGGAAACAACTCCCTCAATAAAATGGATAGAAATTTATTTATATATCATTTTTGAATGTCAGACATTTAAGCCCATGGGAACCCCTGGAAAGATGTTGCAAAGATATTGTGACCAGCCAAACAGCTACCTGAGAAACAGTTGTTCCTCTTAATGGGAAATGAAGATGAATCCCAACTGGACGTCAAACATCAGTCAAGTGCTCAATAACTATTGAGGCTGAAAATATTGCAGGTTTTTAATCAAAGTTCTTACTGGATCGCAGTGATGTTTCAAGTTAGTTCAGCTAACATAAATGTTTCAATCCAAGGTGAAGAGCTTTAACATCTTTCCTACTTTTAGCTTGCTTTAATTAAAGAGGAGAGCAAAGCCAACAGCTGGTGAGAGTCTGTTCAGCTATTATTTTTTTTTTCCAGTGCAAAGGCAATTTCAAGCAGATCTTTCAACTTTCAGAAGAAATGGACTTGGAGCTGGGTGTGGTGGTGCACACCTGTAATCCCAGTGGCATGGGAAACCGAGGCAGGAGGATCACAAGTTTAAAGTCAGCCTCAGCAACTTAGCTAGGCTGAGCACCTGAGTGAAATCCTGTCTCAAATAAAAAAATAACCAAAAGCTGGGGGCTGGGGATGTTTCTCAGTGGTTAAGCTCCCCTGGGTTTAATTCTCAGTACCGAAAAAGAAAAGAAATGGGTTTGGGGTAATCAAGTGCTCAGTGGTAGATTTTGGTGAGATTTTGGCCTCAGACAAAGAAAAGCCATCCTGCCCTGAACTTGGGTCCTATTCCTTGAGTAAGCATTAACCTCAACATTTTAGAAGTAAACCTTCCAGTCCCCCTAAGGCAATTGAGAACTTGAGAAAAATTGTCCTACCTAATCCTCTGGCTCCAGGAGGTTCCTTTAGACCCTGTTGCCTCTTCCAGATTAGGTCCAAAGCTTAACATCTGTGCAACCATTTTAAATTCTTATTGCTGTTTTATAAAAAAAGTTTCACTTTCCTGCCCTAGAGAGGTGGCTTGCAGAGGAAACAAGAGTTAGCAGATAGCTCCCCATCCCCTCGCCACCTGTTAATCAACCTAAAATATCACCTTATTTGTCCCATCTGCCCATCACAATCCAACCATAAGCTTCTATGCAAGCAGCTCATACGACCTTATACAAGCAGTCCAAACCCACCCTATAAAATACCCTGAAGTTAAGCCCTGCCTGCCTCACCCGCTTTCTTCTGAGTGGTGGCCTTTGTCAGACCCTGACTGACAGATAAATCATTAACTATGGATCTCTCTGCCTGGTTTCTGTGCTGCTTGTGTGTTTCACTTTCCTTTCATTGGTGCCGTAACTGGGATGGGGCTCCCCAGCATGGGTACTCCCCTTACTCCAAGGTTTTGAGCTGCCCTGGGACCCAGGCTCCCTGGCAGCAGCCTGGGGTTCCCTTTGCTTTAAGGATCTGAGCTGTGTTTCACTTTCCTTTCAAAGACCATCTCTTGTTATTCCATTTGGCAATAGTTTCCCATCTGATTCACAGTGACTCTGAAGTTCTGGGTTGAGGATTCTAAGACCACTTCAGGGCCCAGCAGCAAACAGCATCACATTCCTGCTACAGACCTGGGCAGGGTTTCTTCCCTCCCCTGTCTGATTGACTCAGAGTGCATGGCTGTTTCCCACCACCTGGGCAGGCTAGTCCCTTTATCTGAGATCCCATCTCCAACCCTTTTGCCCAGGCCCGCCTAGTTCCTCTGTGGAACAAAGTAGAAGGGACTTGGGTTCGAACTCATCTGAACTCAAATCTTAGCTCTGCTACTAAGCTGTGTGACTTTGATGAGAGAATGAGTTGAAATAAAATATAGGACCTAGGCTCTGTATGTACTCAATTATACTCCTCTTTCATAGCTCAAATTCACCTCATTTTTCGGAAGCTATTTCTGGCTCTCTTAGCTCCCATGGCCCCTCCAAATCCCCCTTTTCCTATGCTCTTTTCCAGCTTTACTGTGATTGCCATTTTCCTCATCCTTCATCCCAAATAGACTCAGCTATTTGTCTTGCTTATCTCCGTATCTCCATCCGCTAACACTCTGTCTGGCACATATTCATTGTTCCAGAATGGTGCTTGCTGATAAGTGCTTCTGAACTTCTGATTCTTACCCACCTGCCTTAACAAGTTAAGATAGTTCTACTTGAGTGATAAAAGCCATCCTTTCATAAGGTTTCCCTCAACAGTGTCAAGGGCAAAGTCAGCCCTAGCAGCATCTGCTTTTCCAAAACTGAAGTGAGCTAGCAACACAGAATGTGAACAGAGACTTCATGGTTTCCAGACCATGAAACTACAAAAGAACTCTTCTGAATCGCCATATGGCTGGTAGAACCCAATGCACCCGGTGATGAGCACCATGGTGACACCTGTGGTGACACACTGCACCAGGCTGCTCACTGAGCCATGGAGTTGGGAGACAATAAGGTTTTCAGTGCTGCTGGGATGAGAATCCTAATGGGGTTTGGGGAGTGATGCTTCCATCCAGCTGCTCTCAGGCAATGTGAATCCTCTGTTAAATCCTTAACCCTCCTAAATGAGGCCTCAGGGGCTTACACTTGGCACTGGGTGACCTTATAAAGAAAGCCACAAACCGTTCTTTTATGCCAAACCTCAGTGTTTGAAATTAAGCAGGAAATTCCTTAATACATTTGCTGTACATTCCATGCCGTGTTCACCCCACCCCATTGTCTCTCCCTGTTCTCCCTTAGTGGAGAGGACTTTTTTAGCATATTAGATATCCCTGTTTTTTTGTGGGATGTGGCTGGTTTCAACTAGGAAGAGGCTGGTTTATGTGGCAGGTTACCTGACTTGTGTGGCAGAGCTACCTGAAGCATTTGAAAACAAATAGGGAGGAATTGTGGGGAGTCCTGAAAGCTGGCACTTACTGGCTCTACCCCAAGGCAATGACAGCCTGAAGGACCCTGGGGAAATGAGCATGGAGAAGGTGGGAGGCTCAGTGGCCAAGGAGAAGGGACTTCTGTCTGCCCATGTGGTACTAAGTTGGCACCTGTTGAGAGGCATCCCAACAGGAAGTAAAGAAGTATCTTCTCCAGTCTTTGGAGACCACATGAGTTTCTGAGAAGCCAGGAGTGAGATTGGGTTTTAGTCAGCTTTTTCACTGCTGTGACTAAAAGATCTGACCAAAACAATTTTAAAGGAGGAAAAGTTTGAGGGCTCACGGTTTCAGAGGTCTTAGTCCACAAAAGGCCGACTCCATTCCTTGGGACAGGAAGTGAGGCAGAACATCATGGCGGAAAAGCATGGCAGAGGGAAGCAGCTTGCACCATCAGGAAGCAGAGAGAGACTTCACGTTCCAGACACAAAATAAATACCCGAAAACCATGCCCCAATGAACCATTCCCTCCAGCCAAACCCCACCTGCCTCCTTTTACCACTCAGTTAATCCTGTCAGGGATTAATTCACTGATTGGGTTAAGACTCTTACAACCCAATCATTTCTCCTCTGAACTTTCCTGCATTGTCTCACATGTGAGCTTTTGGGGGACACCTCACATCCAAACCATAACAGATTGCATTCTTGGGGTTAAACTAAGAGGATGTACCCCATATCTCTATACTTAGAAAAGATTAGATGGGCAAACCTAATTAAAATTTTAAAAGTACCAAGGACTGGATTAAACTGTGTGGAAAGTCTTTTTCTCAACTTTCACCTAACAATAACTTTTACTACAAGCCAGGTGTTTGTCATCATTTAATTCTATAAGTGTTATCATTTCATCCCAATACAATTGAGGAAACTGAGGCACAGCGGGACGAAGTGACTTGACCAAGGTGGCATGAGTTCACGGTGGCAGAGCTGGGCCTGTGAAGTCAGGCTATCAAGTCTAGGACCTGTGCCTTCCCAATAAGGCCACACTGCCTCCGCTCAGTCATCAAGACCATCTTCCAAACCCCTCCTTAACCCTGACGAGGCTCAGGTGTATCTATGACTCATTTCTGGGGTAATCTGTGAGATATTTAGGGCATGAACTGCTTTTCTTAATTAGTTTTGAATGCCCTGGTATCCAGTTTGACAAAAGACACAAAGCTAGTAATAGCAAATGCTTGAAAAATGAAATTAGTGAGTGAATATATTTAGGAATATGGGAGAAAACTGGGGTTGTGTGGGGCATGATTGACTACTTTAAAAATAGTCATTAATATTTATTGATCACGTACTATGTTCCAGCAGTGGGTTGAGCCCTGTTCATGCATTATGATCCAGTCATTAGTACAACCTTCTGAGGTAAGTTCTGATTTTATCCCTCTGTTCACATGAGGAAAGTAAGGCTTAGAATGACTTACTCATGTTCATACTGCTAGTAATCTGCAGAGTTAGGATCCCAAAAGTTATCTGTCTGATGCCCAAATCCATGATCTTAACCTTCATAATCATTGGCTGGTTCAAATCCTTGCCTGAATGTCTAACCTTGCACACATGTCTTGGGAACATCATAGAAACTTTGAGTTCATTTTTAAGAAGTATCCCTAAAACCATGTTGCATTTGGTTATTTTGAAAAGGTTCTGTTTTTCTTCTTGGTGTCACATTGCTAGCCCTACCAGCTGAATTATAATGGCCTCTTGTCATACATGGCTCTAGGTACATTTCTGTCCACCAGAGGAAAGAATTTTTGTTGAACTTGTTTTACAAATGAGGAAATTGAGACCCAGAGAGGCTCATTAACTTGCCTAGGTATCCACCATCAGTAAGGGACAGGCTGGATTTAGTCCCAAGCAGTCTGGATCCAATGCCTATGTTGTCAACCACTGCCGCTGACCTGACTCACTGACTCACAGTGCTGGGTCACTCCACACCCCTGCCTGGAGTTGCAAATTCTTTAATTAGCTTAGGTCTTCAAAGGCCAAGGCTATGGGCTTGATCACTGATAGCAGCAGTCTGAACCTTAATCCTGGCCAGATGTCCTGCAAACAGTCCACAGATCTAGGCCTGTGGTTACCAAGGAGACCAGGTGGGAGAGTGGGGATGGACCAGTGCCAGTCAGCAGTTCCACAGGGAAAACTGTGCTGCCAACAATAGGTCAGAACTCACTTCTCCATGTCATTAAAATACCCATGGAAACATGTTAGCTAAGCAATCTGGCTGGCTTGCATCCCCCGTGCTAAGATTGTCCCCAATTGGCTTTGTGTGAACAGAATGTTGGCTCTCACATCCATGATTTGTTGAAAGGGTCAAATTCCACTCTGTTTCATCAAAAAAGTAAATACTATATGTTTAGATATTTGATGTGCTTAGATTGAGTTTGGGAGGTTTGCAGCAGAGCTTAGAGTCATGGGGAATGGTAGATCTGCCAGGGGCTTTGGGATCAAAGTCTAGCCCCCTCTCATTATACAGATAAGGGAGGCCAGATTGTCGGCGGGCATGCACATGGCTAATGGCTGCAGAACCAGGATGGGACCTCCCATCTGCCACTAACAGGCTGTCAGACAGTGAAATAGGTTTCCCCAAACTCTTTGGAAATTTATTTTGGCCTCATTGGCAATACTTGGGCATCAAAACTAGCTAGCTATTTCACTACTTAGGAAGGAAAGGAGGTCATACTATCAGGGCAGTAGCCTGTCTAGAGCCAAACTGAGGTGAAAAACTGTTAAGCTTTCTGACCAATATGATCAAGGTAGTCAACAGGAACTTATTTTCTCAAATATCCAGGTCCTGTATTTGAATTAACCTATTTTTGCATGTTAATTCTATGTGACCGTATGTATTTGTCTGTTGTGTTTGTATCTTGCTGTTCCTTTTGGTAAAATCATTAAAATGATTTTAAACCTAGCTATTGGGAACAATGTCACACCATTACACGCCATTCATCTTTCACAAATCTTCCAAAAAACAAGTCTGTCACTTTAAAAATAAATTTGTCTTGTGGGATTTCCATTTGGGATGATGTGAAAATTCTGTAATCAGATAGTAATAGTGGTTATACAACATCATGAATGTATTTAATGACACCAAATAGTATACTTTAAAATGGCTAAAATGGTAAATGTTGTGTTATGTATATTTTTCAATAATAAAATAATGAAATTAGTTATTGAGTACAAAAAAAAACCTCATTTCAGTGGCAAATAATATATTTTATTCACTTAATCAATAAATATATGTGGGATGCCTGCTATGGGTCAGATAAACATTTGAAAAATATTTGAAAGTACTCACTAACTGGAAATTGTTATGAAAGTGCCAAGATATGTGTCTGCGGATCACTTGTCTATGGAGTAGGGCTATTTTCTATTCATTCTTACAGATTCGCTCTTCATTCTTCTCTGCCTTGTTTTCTGTTTTGGGGGGCTCCTGAATGGAACACAGTAATAGATTTCCTCACTAACCAGCTTCCTCTTAGATTTGGTCAATGGGAGATGCCAGAAGAGAGGGAGGGAAGAGTTTCAGATGGGGCATTTATTCCTTCACTTCTTTTCCTGCTGGGTCATGTAAATAGGTTGCATCCCTCTATTAATAGGCCAAAGCTTCTCTTGCAGCTATTCTCTCAGATATTCAAGAAGTGCCCTCTCTCTCTTCCCCTTCTGGCCTAGAGTGGCAATGGCTTTAGGGGTTACTAGTCCCAGAGTGCTTCAACAGTCCTTGCTAATTCCCTTTCGCCCCACTTAAATAGCAGTCAGTGATCATTTTATTAAATAGTCCTCAGCCAGTTGCAGTGGCATATGCCTGTAATCCCAGTGGTTCAGGAGGCTGAGGCAGGAGAATCGTGAGTTCAAAGCCAGCCTCAGCAACTTAGTGAGGCCCTAAACGACTCAGTGAGACACTGTCTGTAAATAAATATGAAAAAGAACTGGGGATGTGGCTCAGTAGTTAAGCGCCCTGGGGTTCAGTCCTCAATAACTAAATAAATAGATGGTCCTCAATTACCCTGGTAAGTGTGCCACATAATTTGCCTAGGAACTCTGACCAGTACAGGATGTGTATGCATGTTTGTGTATGTGTACCAAATCATATAGCAAATGGGGGATATTTTCTCTGGCCCAACTCATGTTATCTATGGCAATTGCAAGAGCATAAAGTTTGTCTTGTCCCAGAAATGCAGAAGTATTCGGGAAAGAGAGAACTAAATTCAAAGACTTTCTATTTAAGGTTGTTTCTAGGCTTTCTTTTTTTGTCATTTATGGTTCATGGTTTAAAAAGTGATTATATCTCCAAATGGGTTAACATTTATTTAAAAAAAAAAAACTCATTATTTTAGAAAAAAGTGGAGTACTAATTAACAGAGTTTTGAAGTGTTCAATATCTTTTATTATAAAACAAGAAGGCACCATTTCATCTAAGGACTGCTGATTGCTTAAAACTATACTCTTTTGAATAAACCTATATTAGTTTAATGAAGTTTTCCTGTGATTAGTATAATTTACTGCAATTGTATTCAAACCCCAAATTATGGGTATTATACAGATGAAATACGGCTTGGATTTAAGGCAATTAGTTTAATCACTTTCCTGATGGGCAATGAAGCAGGGACTCCATGGAGCAGGGCTGCCCACTAGCACATGTGCGGAGAGGAAAGCGCCCCTTGCTGGTCTGTGCATGAAGGGCCCTTGTCCCTCCCACCTGCCACTGCCCTTTCCTCCATCAGCGCATGGCATTTTGCAACACAACACCTCATAGAGTGGCGGCTTGTTTCCATTAATCAATTTCCTCAAGCCCTATAGCTCAACCTTCCTGATACCTCACCCTGACAGTCACTACCAGGCTGCTTGGTGCCTTCAAAGGTGGTGTTCTTGCAGAGGGTGCCTGGGCCAGAGGGAAGTGTCATTACTCTCCAGGCTCACCACGCCTGTTGGGGCTCCTTCTGCCCACAAGAGGTGCCTTTCTCTAACTTGACGAAATGTGCAACACTAGCCCTTTTCCACCCTCTCTTGGCTGGTCTCTCCTCTGGTCTTGCCCTCCTCTTACTCAGCCTCCTGCTAGAACAAGCTTCTAATGTGGTTTTGCCCATTGTGTTCCTGCTTAACCGCTTGAATGGTTCCCTGTTCTAGAAAGCAGCTTTCTGAAACTTGTCAGTTCAGAAGAATCACCTGGGGTGGGGTGGGGATGGGGGGATGGATCTTGTTGAAATGCAGATGCTCCTTCTGAAGGTCTGGGGTGAGCCTGAAGACTCTGCATGTCTAAGCAACTTCCAGGTGAGACTGAGGCTATGCATCTGCTGAACACTAAGTAGCTAAGGCTCTTGGCAGCATTGTGTCCACAGTGGGACATCTGCTTCTGCACTGTCCAGTATAACAGCCATTAACCACGTGTGCCTATTGAGCACTTGAATTGTGTCTAGTGTGACTGAGGAACTGAATTTTACATTTTATTAAATTTAAATAAATAGCCACATGTGGTTCGCAGCTATTCATTAGCACAGCTATGTAGGATGACATCCTTGCTCCTCACTATGACCTACAAAACCCCTGACCATCTTTGCCCACATCTAGCCCCCATCTAGGCTAAACTTCTGTAATTTTCCAAACAGGCCAAGTGATTGTTATGCACTAGTACAGTCCCCTCGCCTGGAATTCCTTTCTTCAGTTTTGTGTCCAGTGATGTCACACCCTCTTTCCTGGTCCATTTGGTGCCCCACCTCCTCTGTGAATCTGTCCCTGACATAGTCTGCTAACAGTAATCATTTACCAATGTTCTCTAGGTAATGTATAGAGTGCCCACAGAATTTCTTTTTTCCCATACTTTTGTTGATGCATTATAATTATATACAATAGTGGGATATAATTGTTACATATTCACACATACATATGATATAACAATGTAACTTAGTCAATATTGTTTCCCAGTATTTCTCCTTTCCATCTCCTCCTCCCTCCTCCAGGTCCCTTTCTCTACTCTACTGGTCTCCCTTTTATTTTCATGAGATAACCTCCTTCCCCACGTACACCTATTTCCCTTTTTTCCTCTCTAGTTTCTACATATGGGAGAAAACATACAATCTTTGACTTTCTGAGTTTGGCTTATTTTGCTTAACACTATGCTCTCAAGTTCCATCTTTTCTCCTGCATATGACATAATTCTATTTTTCTTTATGGCTGAATAAAACTTCATTGTTCATATATGCCACATTTTCTTTATTCACTCATCCACTGATGGACACCATGGCTGGTTCAATAGTTTAGCTATTGTGAATTGTGCTGCTATACACATGGGCATGCATGTATCGCTATAGTGTGCTGACTTCAATCCTTCAGGATAAATACTGAGGAGAGGTATAATTGGGTTTATGGTGGTTCCATTCCTAGTCTCTTGAGGAAACTCAATACTGATTTCCATAGTGGTTGCACTAATTTACAATCCCACCAACAGCGTAAAATTGCTCCTTTCCCCCACATCTTCTCCTGCATTTATTAGTATTTGTGTTCTTGATAACTGTCATTCTAACTGGAATGAGAAGAAATTTCAGTGTAGTCTTAACTTACATTTCCCTAATAGCTAAAGATGTTAAACATTTTTTCATATATTTGTTGTCATTCATATTTCTTCTTTTGAGAAGTGTCTGTATAGTTCATTTGTTCATTGGGTTATTTGTTTTTTTTATGTTAAGATTTTTTTGACTCCTTTACATATTCTGGATATTAACCCTGTGTCAGAAAAGTAGCTAGCAAAGATTTTCTCCCACTCTGTAGGTGCTCTTTTCTCTTAATGTTTTCCTTTGCTGTGCATAGCCTTTTAATTAGATGCCATCCCATTTGTTAATTCTTGTTATTATTTTCCAAGCTTTAGGAGTCCGTCTGAGCAGGACAAGGCCTGTGACTGTATGTTGGAGTTTTGAGTATGTTTTCTTCAAGGAGTTGCAACGTTTCTGGTCTAATGCCTAGGTCTCTGATTCATTTTGAGTTGACTTTTGTGCAGGGTGAGAGATAGAAATGTAGTTTCATTCTTCTATCGATGGATAACCAGTTTTCCCAACACCATTTCTTTAAAAAAGACTGTCTCTTCTCCAATAAATGTTATTGGCACCTTTGCTGATTGTATCTGTATGGGTTTGTCTCTGTGCCTTGTATTCTGTTCCATTGGTCTATGTGTCTGTCTTTATGCCAGTACCATGCAGTTTTTGTTACCATAACTCTGTAGAATAATTTGAAGTCAATTGTGATATCTCCAGCATGGCTTCTTTAGCTTAGAATTGCTTTGGATGATCTGAGATTTTTTTTTTTATTCTTACAAATAAATTGTAGGACTGTTTTTTTTTTTTTTTTTCCTAGTTCTATGAAAAATGTCACTGGTGTTTTTTTGTTTGTCTTTTGGTACCAGGGCTTGAACCCAGGGGTACACCACTAAATCACATCCACAGTCCTTTTTATATTTTATTTAGAGACAGGGTCTCACTGAGTTGCTTAGGGCCTTGCTAATTTGCTGAGGCTGGCTTTGAACTTGTAATCCTCCTTCCTCAGTCTCCTGGGCTGCTGGGATTATAGGCATGCACCACCGCACCCGGCTACCTATTGGTATTCTTTTGATGGGGATTGCATTGAACCCATATATTGCTTTTGATAATATGGTCATTTTAACAATATTAAGTCTGCCTATCCATGAACAAGTTACCCACTGTATTTCATTCAGTCTGCACATTAAGCTTGGTATGTAGAAATGGAAGCTTCAATTAGCCAGCCTAGGGTCACAGAATTAGGAAGTAGAAAAATCATAAAATCAACCCAGCATCTGCCTGAAGCCTATTCCTCTCCCACCACACCTTAGTGTCTTCTGCTTGCATAGGGGACTGTGTAACATGTGACTGTGTGGTAGGGAAATTATTTGTCCATGGTCTCTCTTCTCCGTGGATTGTAAACTCTGAGAGGTCACAGGCTGTGTATGATTTATTTCTGTAGCCCTTTATTGTGAGTGCTTAATAACTGTTGTGGAAATGCACATGTTTCTTCTTTGAAACTCTTTGTAAAGTGCTTGAGTGGGGTGACTGTTTTAGTTCCCTGATGTACTTGTTACTCAACAAGAAGGAAAGAAGGAAGAAAGTGGGGAGGGAGGAAGGATGGATTAGCCAAATGAGCACGTTGATCATGGACAACATTGAGAAGGACTTTATCAGGAACGCAAGGGAAGGAATTCTTGCTCAGTGATTTTGGGACTCCAAAACAAAACAGTCATTTCCATTCTCCTTATAATTTAGAATGTGCCATTTTCCTATGCTGGGTCACTTTCTTATCTCTTGAGTTACTTTGGATCACTTAATTTACTCTAACAAATATTTAACAACACAGACACACACAGACACACACACACAGACACACACACACACCCTTCCTTAAGGGATATAGAAGACCATAAATGTAATAAGTCATGTTTCTTACCTTCAAAGTAGCTAAGACTTTTATGAGACAGACAGATGGGTACCTGAATAATGCTAAGGAAAAAATAAGGGGAGAGAGTAGGGGAGCATGATAAGGGCTAAATATGGAAGAAAACTGGAATGACAAAGTTTTGACATATGCTTCTCTTTAAATCTACCTAATTAGCATGACCAGTGTTCCCCTGAATTAATATCTTAAAAGGTAAACTTTATTGAGAAAATGAAAAAGTGGGAATGCTGCCAGCAGGACCCAAGAATATAAATTGGCATGACCTTTACAAGGGAAGTTTAGAATACTGTTCAAATTATTTAAAAACATGCATGCCCTTTGTTCCAGTAATTCTACCTACTGGCATTTATCCTGAGAAAAATCATCATGGCTACATACTGAGTCTTATCAGCAAAGGGTTGACTGTAGCACTGTTTACCATTATTAAGATATGCAAAAAGACAAATTTCCTAACCCAAAAGTGATTAAGTAAATTTCTCCAAACCCATATGATTGAATACTCTTTGGTCATTTAAAAGTGATATGAAATTATACGCACTGATTCAGAGTGACATCATCATATATTTTTAAATGAGAAAAGCAGTTTACCACATAGAATATTCCATATGATTTCCTAACCTGGGGAGAAATATTTGAGGGTGCTTGTATATGCAGATGAAGTGAAGACCTCAGGAAATCTTCAGAGGTTCTTCCTGTTCTCTCTGGGGGATGGGATTAGATTATTTTTGTCTTTATGCTTTGCTTCAGTATGTTCCATTTTTATGACCCCAAAAGTACATTTAAAAAAAATAAGATATCGGTATGTTCAGTGGTTCCTTTTTAGGCTAGCATCTAATTACCAAATATCCACTTGAAGACCCAAATTGCCTCACAGGAAATCTATAGACGGCCAACTGCTAAGTCACACTCTCTCCCATCATCAATCAATGTCCTCATTCCTTGATTTCCAATATCCATTATTTTCCTGACTCTGCTTTCAAACCCTGTCTTGTTGGTGCCCTCTCACCTTTGCCAGCCTTCACTTGATCAATGTCCCCTGCCCCAGGGTGGCTCATCTGCAGAGGAAGTAAACCTCATGGTGCCCAAAGGTTCTGGGCCCAGGGCAAATATTCCTTGCTGCTCAGTTCCCTCTGTTTGCTGTAACTTTATTATTATTATTATTATTATTATTATTATTATTATTATTGTTATTGTCTTTTATTTATTTATTTATTTATTTGATTATTTGTTTGCTTATTTATTTATTTATTTTTTGTGGTGCTGAGGATAGAACCCAGTGCCTCACATGTGCTAGGCAAGCACTCCACCACTGAGCCACAACCCCAGCCCTTGATGTACTTTTGACATACAGTTTCTCAATCCCTTGTCACCCTGACCTCTTGGTCTTCCATTCTTATGGTGCCATTGCTGTCTCTCCCTCCTCTGGGGAGGAGAAGGGATCATACACTTGGCCCCTGTAGATCACTATATTCACCAGGAGCCCATGAGTCGCAAATGAAATGTGAAGAAGCAATTAAGCCTATTCCAGCATCTAGATATTATTTGATTTATAAAACAGATCTTTGAAAAGAGGGAAACAAACTCAAGAGTAGCTCCTGGTTTGTTCCAACAAGCACAGGATAGGTTTTAAAAGGATTACATAAAATTCTTCAAGGAAAATTCATGTCATCATTCAAAAGAGAATTCAGATTGTGTAAGGAAAAAATTTAATAACAAAATTAGAAAGTGATTCATTCCATTTTTTTTCACAGCATAAGGAATGTGGATTAAGCAATCCATGTGTGCTTTTATAATATTTTTACAACAGATCCTGCTGCCCTGATGTCATTCTGCATTACAGAGTGTGTGGCAAAGGGATTCTGGAGGCCACAGAACACCTCAGGCATGAGGAGAGAACTGGAACAGAGAAAGGACCTAAGCGACTAGGGCAGCGGAGTCACCACAATCAGAATTGATGAGCATGCTGGCAGAGGAGGCAGCTACTGAGAGCCAGGAGACATGCCTGCTTGGAGAAGGGACCATGCTCAGCCTTGGGGCAAGTACACCAGAGACCACGCCTCCACAGTGGGAATGGGCTGCTGACTCTGGTCATCCAGCAGGCACAGCTTGCTCTCTGGTCCCTGCTCTCACCACATCCCTGTGGCTCTCTACAGCCCAGACAGCACCTTCAGCACCATTGCACTACAATGCCAGCCTCAGCTACCTGCAATGCTCTCCCTTCGTCTTTGCCTACAGACATACCTGAGCTCATCCTTTGAACCTCAGGATACATCTATGTCTATGCCCATGTCCATGTCTCTGTCTATATCTAGCTTTAGAGGGAGAACAAGATGTAGTTCTACACACATGTTCACACCACTCATACTATTTACTATATCCCAGGCACTGACTTAGGAGCTTAAAATAGTCATTTCTTCAGAAAGGTCTTCTCTGATCACCATCCAGGCCAGGTGATGTCCCCTGCTATTAGACCTATGGTACCATGTACCTCTCCATTGTGTGTTAATCACAGTGTAAGTAGAAATATAAACTCCACGAGAGTAGGGAATCACTGCCACATCCTCAGCATCTAGAATAGAGTTTGGTACAATAACAGATGTTTAATATTTGTGTACTCATTGGATTTGCATCCACCTAACAAGCTTCAAGTTAACTTCTGGAAGCCTAGGTAGCAAGTTTATATTCCCAGCATCTAGTATAATCCTGGAACACAGGTTGTATCCTGCAAATGTTTATTGAGTACATTGCTGAACTCTCTACTAAGTGCCAGCCCAATGACTGCAGTGGTTAGCAAGGCCCCACCTGGCTCTGTGCATTTGCAGTTTAGTGTGAAGATTACAAGCAGGCTGTTACTGTGCACAGGAGGACCATCTCACCCCGTGAATGGGTGGAGCTGGAAGCCAAAAGGAGTTGGAGAAAGAGAGGTAGAGACTGGAGGAGACAGAGCGATATGGCCCCAAAGGGCAGGCATCAAGCCCAGTATAAAGGTGTTGAGGTTTACCCTTTTACCCTTGCTTAAATTATCTTATTATTTTGGAGAAGAGGTTGTAGATATTGCATAGTGCTTGAAAAAAAAAAAAAAAAAAACCAAAAAAAAAAAAAACCTCATTGCACAAAATGGACATTATTTATGACATTGTTTCATTATAAGAAAAAAGAAGAGCCTGGTTGGAAGGTTTCAGTACAAAAGCAGGTGTGAGCCTGCATTTTCTAACTTCAGAAAGGCCCCCTTAAAACGTGTCCAGGGTTTTCTTTGACGTGGAGCCCAGCCTTGGTTAGGTTTCTCATTAGGTTAGGGAGGGGTTTTGCTGCAGAGTCTGGTTCCTCGTGCCCTGTCTCGCAGTGAGTTGGGCCTGCTGGTTAATGACGAGCCCTGGAAAGAATGCCTTTATAACAGGATCAGCACTCAGTCTTTTCCACCTCCTCAAAGCCAACTCTGCTCCTGAAAAGCCCTGGTCTTGTGCCTCTGTGGCTGATTAGAGAGGAGATGCCCTTCATTTTGTACCACCATCCCCACACCTTAGGCCATTCAGTGACCTATATTCTTTCCAAAGATATTTGCTGTATGCCTCTTTGGGCTCCCTGCCTATTGGAGAGAGAGCCACAGTACTTGAGTTCCTCTTTGAGAACTGGCTTCGTTGTCCTCTGACAGATAACAAACAAAAGACTCGATCCTCAGCATCTAAGAGCTTAGCATTTAGTTGAGGATGTGAAATATATGTACCTGAAGCAAATAGGGTATAATGTTAATTAATGTTCTTTTGTTTATAAGCCAGCTCCCCCTCTCAAGTAAAAAGAAAATGTTGGGTGGAGACAAAGGAATCACACAAAATTGGTGAATTTGATGACTAGGTTGTAGAATGTAAAGAATCCAAGCCTGGCTCAGTGGTGCATGCCTGTAATCCCAGAGACTCGGGAAACTGAGGCAGGAGGTTCACGAGTTCAAAACCAGCCTCAGCAACAGTGAGACACTAAAGCAACTCAGTGAGACCCTGTCTCTAAATAAAATACAAAACAGGACTGGGGACATGGCTCAGTGGTTGAGTGCCCCTGAGTTCAATCCCCTGTACTCAAAGAAAAAAAGAATCTAGGGCAGCACGGGGATATTAGCAGGGATGTGTGGACTGTCTCCGTCAAGGTCTGTCATCTAGGGGTTTATAATAGGGTAAATGAGGCGGGCGGTGACATCAGGATTGTGGAAAACTTGAAAAATTTACAGAAGAAGATTAAAACCGATAGCTCTCCTCCCAGAAGCAATCGCTGATACTCTTCTGCTGTACATCCTTCTAGTCTTTTGTTCTTCAAGTGTGGGGGCCAACGTGCTTACTTCTCAGAAAGAAGAGAGTCACTTCATGCTGTTTTATGGTTTTTCTTTTCCTTTAACATGGTACTGAAAAAAAATGAATTGTCATTGAAAGCTTTTGGAAAGTACGAATTTTAGTGGTCAAGTAGTTTTATCATGTGGTTTCACCATAATTTATTTACTATGGCTGGTCATTTAAATCATTTTCCATTTTTCATTATTACTAACTGCACCGTGAAAAAATGCCTCAGCACATTTTCTGAGTCATTCTCTGAATGTCTGATTAGGAAAAGGGTTTCAACCAAGGATTTAAGATAGACTCGTCACCTGGGATTTTAAATGCCTGGGATAACCTTTAAGTACTGCCGAGCCAGAATGCTGCTCCCCTGGCTGCCATTTTATGGGGTACTCACTCCTTCCACCCCGTGAGTAAGATGCCATTTGGTAAATCTCTGGCTTCTTAGTGTTCTAAACAGAACAATTTGGTACTGGAAAGAAAGAGTGACCCCAAAGCCTAATCAATGTCAGACCAATTTTTATTCTTGGTTCCTGGAGATGAATCTGTTTTGTGGAGGTTAGGGAGAGTTAACGGATTACATTCCAACTTTAGGAGATGGTTCCCCCTGGGTCAGGAGAGGAAGGAGGCAGATAGGTTCTGGGAAGGGGAATAAAAATCTTGGAGCCCATCAGGGACCTCAGAAGCTTCTTGTTTTACATTTTTTAATATACCAAACACCATGTGCCAGTCACTGTGCTAAGATTTTTGTAAATATTCAATCAATTCTCCTACTAATTCTCTGTGGCATTATTATTATTTCCTTCATTTTCTGTCTGAGGAAACCGAGTCCCAAAAGTCAGTGTAGGGGAAGAGTTGGCACTTCAAACCAGAAAGACCAGCTTTCAGCAACTCTGCCCTGTGTCCACCAATATATTAAAGTTTACACTTGGAAATCAAAATGTTTGAAAAATGCTCAAAAACTACCATCAAACAGTGTCAAGCCATTAGCCAATATGCAGTTTTTTTTTTCTTTTATTGGATTTGAGTATTGTCCTTGTAATCTAAGGATCTGGAACCTGGGGGTAGGGGTCAGGTCTTAAAACTCGGTCTTAGATTGGCTCACGCTCTGGCTGGTCATGACATTGTGGCATCCATGCACAGCTCCCCAGGCTTCTGTGCAGGTAAGCCATGGATTTGAGTGGATGGACCCTAGGCCCTGGGGTGTCAGCATTATTCTGATCTCATTATAGTGATGATTTCAGAGATGGTGAGAAACAAAGGTCTAAACCCAACAGCACTTTGCAGTCCCTGAACCACAGGCATGGGTTCCAATAGGCTTAATCTTGCAAAGGGCAGGATTTTGCTTAATGGAGAAGAAAAGAGCTAAAGAGGTTTCTCTTGCCTCTTGCCTACTATTAACCGCTCTACCTTGAATCTGTAAAGGGACCAAGTTCTTTTTTTTTTTTGACTTGCTTTCCTAAAGAACTAGCCAGTTGGAACATGGGGCAGATGTTTCCTGGAAGTTGAGACCAATGGAGGTGGTCACATACCACACAGAACTGCAGGAACACAACATGAAGTACGAGCTGTTCTTCCAAGGCTAGACCTGGTCTCTGCAAATTGGCTTTCTCTTTCCCATCATCATCGTCGTTCACCATCATGCTCAACAACTCTTGCTCTGTTCCCAACATCTTGAATCTTTTTTTTTTTTTTTTTTTTTTTTTGTGATGCTGGCGATTGAACCCAGGGCCTTGTGCTTGTGAGGCAAGCATTCTACCAACTGAGCTATATCCCCAGCCCTCGAATCTTCTTTCTTTACCCCCATTTTCTTGGGCCCCTCTCCTTCACCCTCTCTAGCTGTTCTGCCAAACCAAAATATGCTCACGACCTTTGTGAGCTAGTGTGTCCCTCCTTTGTCCTGTCCTCCCCTTCATAACAAGGATCTACTTCCCACCCCAGTGAATAGATCAAGATGTTTTCTAAACAAAAATTTCTTTGATTCCTAAAAGGAATTCTGTGGCTTCTGGTTTTTAGGATTGGCACCTGCCGTAACCCTAGCTATTGGGGAGGAGGAAGCAGGAGGATGGAAAATTCAAGGCCAGGCTCAGCAACTTAGTGAGACTCTTGTCTCAAAATAAATAAATAAATAAGTCTGGAAAAAAGTGGGTAGGAATGTAGCTCAGTGGTAAAGTGCCCCTGGGTTCAATCCCCAGTACCTATTTAAAAAACAGAAGGCTTTTTGTCTATATGGTACTGTTAAAGAACATAAGATCTGCCCTGTCACTCAAACAGGCTTCTTCCCTGATGTCCCATCCTATGTCCTATCAGTCATGACACCCTACTGACTGCATGAGAGAAAGCTCTCAATCTGAGGCCTTCTTGTCCCCACCCCACCTCATTCTGCAGCTCCAATTAAGGTCACCATTTTCTCTCCCCTAGGCTGGGGCATCTGGTCATTCCATAGACCTCAATGAAGTTTGTACTCATCTCCAGGATAATAAAAATAAAGACAAAGTAAAAATAAAAGACAAAAGCAAAATAAAGTGTATTTCTCCTTAAGTCTAAATGTATTAAAAGTAAAGAACCCAAGACTGGATACCCACATGTAAAAAATGAAGTTGGAGTGTACCTTATGCCATATACCCAAGTTAATTCAGAATGGATCAAGGACCAAATATGAGAGCCAAAACTCTGAAAAGCTTGAAAAAAAAGTATTGGGAAATGTTTCAGGATGTTGGATTGGGGAATGATTTCTTGGATATGATACCAAAAGCATAGACAACAAAGGAAAAAAAAATAAATTGCATGTACTTGATTCAAATTGAAAACTTTTGTACATCAAAGGCCGCTATCAGCAGAATGAAAAGGAAACCCACAGCATGGGAGAAAATATCTGCAAATCAGATGTCTGATAAGAGACAGGTAAAGAACTTCATTAATTTAACAACAAGAAAACACACAACTTGGGTTTTTTAAAAGGGGCAAAAGACTTGAATAGACAAGTGTTCGAAGACATAACAAATGGTCAATAAGCACATGAAAATTGTTCAACCTCACCCATTAGTAGGTAAATGTAAATCAAAACCACAGTGAGATACCACTTGAAATCCATTCAGAATTATGGCAATTATGAAAAATAAAACCCAGAAAATAACAAGGGTTGGTGAGGATGTGGGGAAATAGGAACCCTTATGCACAGTTACACACTGTCATTTGTCTTTTACTATCTGTCAGACTTGAGTTACTACATCCAGCCATCACTCAGCAGGAGGGGATTGTGCAAGAGAGAACTCCAGGGAGTGGGGATCACTGGGGCCATCTTGGAGACTGGATACCAGGCCTCCCGTGTGCCGGCACCCTCTTAGGCATTTTACATGTATCTAGTCCCCATGGTATTGTTGCCAGCAATGAAATATTTTTACTATTTAAAAAAATGGAAAAACAAAACAAAACAAAACCTAAATACTAATGTGGCTGCCATGAAAATTGTCTCTTCAGATCTCCTTCAAGAGAACCTTCTGTGAGGGGTATAGTTGACTCACAGTCCACTACCCCTTCTCTGGAATCATCTCTGACTTCACCCTGAGGTTTTGCTTTCTGTAGTTGCTCCTATTTAGTGACTGAGCACAACCAGGGTACCAGAGATGCAGGACTGTAGGATGCAGGACTCATCTAATTGGGAACGTTCATGCAGGAATTCCACATCAGCCAGACTCACTTCCTCTGGAGGCGGGTGCTTCTCCCACACAATCCTCCTTCCTTACCCCTCCCTTTTCATAAATGCCAGACCTGTCTTGAAGTGTGAAGACTATCCCTGCTTATTCTTACCCCTTTTCCTTTGTCTTTCACAGGGATTTGCTCCAATAACTCTCTTGTACATCTAATTTTATGTTAATGTCTGTTTGTCAGAAAACCTGAGTAGAAACATCAGAAAGTGTGAGTACCATGTCTAAGGGAGTTAGTGGCATAGGTGGGATTTGAACAAATGTCTTTTTTTATTCTACAAGGCAAAGCACAATCTCTTTCAACACACCAACCTGTAATTTTGTATTGAGTTAGATATGTGCCCCAAAGATATGTTCATGTCCTAACACCTGTACCTAGTGAATGTAATCTTATTTGGAAAAAGGGCATGCTATGGTTTGGATATGGCTTGAATCTGGTTTGGATACGGTTAAAATGTGCCTCTCAAGCGTTCATGTGTTAGAATCCCCATTACTAGTAACTAAGAGAGTAGAAACTTGATTTGACTGATGTTTAGAAGTGGAGACTCTACAAGGTGATTAGGATTAGAAGGTCATCAGGATAGAGCCCCATGGTTGAATCCTGGTGACTTTATAAGAAGCAGGAAAGAGACTAGAATGGAAACATATGCACAACCCCTGTCCTTTGCCATGTGATGCTCTGTACTGCCTTGAGACGTTGCCAGGAAGAAGGCCATCACAAGATGCAGTCCCTCAGATCTACAGAACTGTGAGTTAAATAAACCTCTTTTCTTTGTACAGTTACTTGGTCTCAGGTAGTTCCTTATAGTAACACAAAATAGAAAAATACAGGGTCTCTGCAGTCCTAAATCTGATGACAAGAATCCTTAAATGAGACAGAAAAAGAAAAGATGGATATCTGTACAAGAAGGCCATATGACAACAGAGGCAGAGATTAGAGTGATGCAGCCACAAGCCAAGGAACACTGGGAATCACTCAACACTGGAAGGGAAAAGGAGGGATAATTCCCTAGAGTCTTTGGAGGGAGGTGGGCCCTGCTGATGTCACCCTGAGTTCATACTTCTGGCTTCCAGATTTATGAAAGAAGGAATTTCTATTCTTTTAAGTCCCTGGCTTATGGAACTTTGTTACAGCAGTCACAGAAAACTAATCTTTATCTATCTTTAGTGCTAGCCCAGTACCTGACACATCTTAGGTGTTTTAAAAGAGTGAATTCATTAATAGATTAATATGTGAGGATGTTGAAGCAAAGCTTCAATTGTTTCCAAGTAACTTGTACTGAACACTATAAAATTATACTTGATAGATTTCCAGTTGGAAGATTATCTAGAAAGAACACTAATATTTGTTGAGTGCCTGCTGTGTACCAGATACCCACGTAACTTTTTCATTCATAAATCACATCACAGTGGGAGGAAGTACAAGTACTATACCTTATAATGGCCAGAGCAAGGTCTGTGGAGTCAAACCTGAACTCTGTATGACCTTCAGCAAATTATTTCAACTCTCAGCCCAAATTTACTTATCTGGAAAATAGGGAAATGATTTCTCTTTCTCTCCCACCCCCTGTTTTGAGGATTAAAAAAGATAACATATGAAATAGCTGAGCACATAGAAAATTTCAACCAACATGAGCTACTACTAGGAGTGAATCATGTGATAGGTGCAGAAGTATTGGAAGTGGGTTCTGGGGCTGTCACCAAGGATGAGACACAGGACATACTCCGCTTCTGATAGGTCAGAGAACAGTGCTGTTTGGAGCCAGTTGAGTCCCTACAGGGCTTGCTGTTTCACCTCCACAAACACATAAACACTCCCAACTCCTACCATCTCCACGGGGTGGCCTGGGAGTACAGAGAGGGAGGTCTCTGTGCAGGAAGCTGGCGTCTCTCTAGGGGGTATGAAATTTGCTCTGTAAGTGGGGATAACTGAGATAAGCCTCTGCCTATGATAATTTGAGGACTGCCAAAGTCTGTCATGGAAAATTGCCCTTGGATCCTCTGTACAGGGTTAGGTGCCCATAGAGGTAAGGGACCTGGGAGAAGGCATTCTATTTCCCAGTCTTGGGGTGTCAGGGGAACCTGAGGCTCCTGGATGTCAGCAAGGGCCCTTCAGAAGGTGGTGTGGTGTATGCCATCTTGCCAGTCTCCTCCCACCTGCCCTACCAGTGGGGGAGAGAACCCTCAGGCACAGGTGTTGGAGGTGGGGGTTACCTGTAGAGATCTGATGTGCAGACAGCAAACTGAACCCAGCTCTCCCATTCCAGGGAGGAGTAAGACCCTCACAGGGTCCTGCGGTGACTCAACAAATGGGTTTCCCAGGAGAGACCAAATTTGGATGCCTGCCATCCACCCAGAACAAATGGCCTGTCAGTGTCAAATGGAGGAGCTGTGGTGACCAACAGAGAGGATTATAGGCTTACAACAGGCGGTCAAGTAAGATGAGACCTGCCTCCCCTTTCTCCTCCTGTCCCCAACACCAAAGCAGAGCATGCTGGGAACCAGAGGAAACCAGACCACCCTCCCAGACCTGGGCAATAGTTTCAACCTTGGCTGCACGTTGGAGTCACCCTGGGAAGTGAAGAGTCTTGATACTGGTCTGGAGCAAAGTGAGCATTGAAGTTCTAAATGAGCAGCTGGGATTGAGAACCACTTCTCTAAAGCCAAACTAGTCGCCTGTGCTTGGCAGAAGAAGAGGGTGGCCAGATTTAGCAGATAAAAATAAAAAGTATTATATGAGACACACACAGAGTCAAAATTATTATTTATTTAAAATCGACAGTTTACTCAGCATTCTGTGTTTTATCTGGCAATCCTAAGTGGGGAGGAAAATATTTGAAATGGATAGAAGATTGAAATTTGAAAATAAAGAGGTTGGAGTGTTGAAGATCAAAAATAACTGTTTAATAATAGAAGGTGACTGAAACAGTGTGGGATAGGGCTAATGTGTTACCAAAGGAGTACTACCCAGTGAGAAATCAGGGGGGATTTGACATAAGCATACTTCAGTAAAATGAAATCATTTCATGTTTATGCCCCTGGTATGTTGAGACTCCCAGTAAACCAGTTATATCATTATGACCAATAACCTTGTTTGAGAGATGAGCAAAGGAAGTCTGGAGAATTGTTGAGATTTACGTAGGCTCACACAGTTGGAAAGAGACAGGGCCTGGATTAGAACCCCAGTTGATTTGAGTTTATGAACATAAAAAAAAAAAAAGAGTAGTCCTTTCTATAGTATCATAATGTCCTTCAGAACTTTTCCTTGATACTAGTAATAGTGAACTGGTTCCCTACAACAGTTAACCTGTTCAAATGACCACCTTTCTGAAGTCAAAGTAGTAGCCTGTGCTTGGGGGACAGTGTCGGGTGGCCAGATTTAACAGATAAAAATAAAAGTGTTACATGAGACACGCTTAGAGTCAAACGTTATTTGTTCATCTCAAATTCTAATTTTGCTGGGCATCCTTGTATTTTATCTGGCACTCCCAGGAGAGGAAGAAAAAATATTTGAATGGCTAACATCATAAAAGGGCAGAGTGTGGAAAAGCCAGGGCTGGGGTTGTGGGTTTTGGACCCGGCAGACAGGCCCCATTGCTGGCCTTACTGCCATCTGTAGGTGACAGGGTGAGGGATGAACAGGAAACACTTCTGCCTCCTCGTCTCTCAGTTGCTGAGCAGCCAAATGGCAGAGGCTGCCTGAATGTTTATTTGGCGGCAATCTCTGCAGCTCCATCATGATATCTGCTGCTTATATTTCTGTATTTAATTAAATGTCATCTCAGTGTGCCTGTACTTGTTGTGCTTGAGCCCCAAGGCTGTTTTAGTAAAGGGTACAATTTTGTAAATCAAATGGAGAAAAATAAACAAAACCACCTGTTCTGTGAGACTGTGAGCTGCCAAGCAGGAGCTCTCCTGTCCCTTCGCGCACGCAGCCAGGACTGGAGCAGACTCTGGCACGGTGGGGACTGAGAGGTCCCTTGCCCCCATTCAGAAGTACAGGGATCCCAGCCACAGGGCCTTCGCTTCTGGGGGAACCAAGAACAGTCATCGTGACAGGCAGGGACAACGACTCAGCGTGTGGGGGAAGACAGGCAGCAGAAGGCAGTCAGTCCAAAAATTACCTTAGGCTCACACGTGTGGAAGGGACAAAGCTTACTAGTGAGTAATGCCAGCCTTCGCCTCGCCCATTCCCACCACCTGTTAAAGAAAATCGTGTCCTTCCCTCTTTCCTTTGGCCCATGTGGAGCTGTGTTTGCCAGCCTGCCTGCTGGAATTTTGAGATGTGGGATAAGGTGATCAGGTACAGAGATGGGCCAAGCAGCAGGAGGAAGGAGAGAGGATACAAAACAGACTGGACTTGAGGGCTGCGCTTTGGAAGTATTTTGTGAAGAGTTGAAAGGACAAAGAATTTTGAGGCGGGGAGAGAAAGGATTTTCCCTTTAAATAATTTATTAGGATGAAATTCACATACATAAAATTACCTTTTTTTTTGGTACCAGGGATTGAACCCAAGGGCACTTAATCACTGAGCCACATCCCCAGCATGTATTTATTTTTATTTTTCATTTTGAGACAGGGTCACATTAAGCTACTGAGGCTGACTTTAAATCTGCAATCCTCTTGCCTCCGCCTCCTGAATCGCTGGGATTACAGATATGTGCCACCACACCCGGCTTGAAATTAACCACGTTAAAGTGAGTAGTTCAGTGGCATGTAGTACACTCTCAGTGTTGTCACACCAACAATCTCCATCTCATTCCAAAGCATTCCCATCACTTATACTAAACCTGAGAAGGGGCATTTTCAGATGTGTTATGTGGATTATGATTTGGATCCCTTAATGTTGTTTGAGAGATACAAGTGAAGATCGGAGGCTATTCTGCCTAACTTTTGGAAGTCCACTTTTGTGGACTTTGGTAGGACTTCGACTTTCCAAAACTGGGTCACATAGGCCCTGGGGGTTATTTGATCCTGTTCACAGAAGTCCCATGATTACCCCAGGCTGCTGGAGCCAGAGAATTCAGGGATGCTTCACCCCACCACTCCACACAGCCCCGTGCTACCTGATCCTTCAGTGACCTGCATGTTCACAATGATCTGATGTCATCAGGTCGGATCCTGGGAGAAAGGGGAGGCACAGTTTGTGATGTCCTGAACCAGCAACTTCTAAGGAGAACCTGGCCATTTTGTCCCCCAAGAGATGACCCAGCAGCAGCCTCCAACAGCAGCCTTGTGTGTGCGCTTTGGGTTACCAGAACCCTGAAAATACTCCTGAGGCAAGTGGGGCTACCCCCTCTCCTGCAAGCGCTCTCTGAAACTTGCCACATGTCTCCTCTCAAGTGTCTGTCCCAGCTCTGGATCGCAGTGCCCTACCTCAGATAAATGAGAGCTTATTATGATCTCTGTGCTCATATAATGATACCCAACTATACACACGACCCAACACAGATATACAAGATGAGCATACCTAACTCACAAATCTGAAATCCAAAATGCTTCAAAATCAAAACTTTCCAAGTGCTGAAATGATATCATGTGTGGAAGATTCCATAGTTGACATCAAGGGATGGGTCACAGTCAAAAAACATGGGCACACTAAAATTATTGTATAATGTGGTCTCAGCTATAGATGAATTTCATATTTAGACCTGGGTTCCATCATAAGATACCTTATTGTGTATATGCAAAGATGGTAAACGGCAAAAAATTTCAAAATCTGAAATGCTTCTGGTCCCAAGCATTTTTCCATAAGGGACTAACCTGTGTGTGTGTGATAGATATACATATATGTCTATATCCATATACTTAGTGTTTTTTTCCAAAGCTTGTTGCTTGTTTCACAAAAATTAGATCATGTATTCTCTGCATCTTCAATTTTTCACTCAAAGATTCTTCATAGAAACTACTCTCAGTCCCCTGGGTGACTCTAATTCATTATTTATATTGGCTACATAATAATCCATGAAAAGACTCTTTCAGAATTTATCTGACTCTTTCTCTCTGGTGAGCATTTCTTTTGTTTTAAGTTTCTGTCCCTACAATGACATGATAAATATAGATACACATGCCAATGTACTTACTTCTACCAAATGGATTCCAGGGTTGAAAGGCAAGTGCATTTTAAAATTTATGATGTATCCAGATTGCTTTCAAAAAGTCCCAAACATATTTTCAGCAGCAAAATGTGGAGAGTCCTCTTTGCCCACACCCCTGGTAGCAACAGTTGCTATCCCTCTTGTTTTAATTTTTTTCTACTCTGATAGCCATAAAGTCATATCTCAGTGGAAACTTAACTTGAAGTTTGTTTGGTGACTGGTGAACTTGAGCATGATTTCAATTCTTTGTAGGGCATTGAGATTTGCTTTTCTGTGAATTACCTATTCATATTCTTTGCCCATTTTTCTATTAGATTTTTCCAGTCAATTTGTAGGAGAAAATATGTATACGGTTACAACTCCCTACTTCCATCTATCATTTGTCTATTGTCTTTTGAAAAGCATTTTTAACTTAAATTAGTCAAATATATTCCAGATTTTCTGCACTGATAAGGAGGTCTCCACTACTCATGTCACTCTCTAGATTTTCTTCTAAGCTCTTTGTTTGATTTTATTCTTAATGTGTCTAGAATTTCTTTTTGTATATAATGGATTATATATATAATATAATAAATATTTTATATTATATGTAAATATATATTATATTGGGTTATTTATTATAATGTTATGTTATATAATATTATATAGCATTATATTATATAAAATATTACATATACTTTTTGTGTAAAATGGGATTCAACTTGTTCTTCCAGAGGGTGATAAATTGAGTTGGCATCATTTGTTAAGTCATCCATTTCTTCCCTGCTGAACTTCAGCTTTGTCATTCATTGAATGCCCACATCCTTGTACTGGAATCAGTTTTTTCATCCTCTTTTCTGTCCTGCTCATTGGCGGATCTGTTCCTGCAGGAATATACAATGACTCAAATGCATTGGCTTTAGGAGTACTAAGATATCTGATAAGGTTAGACCTCCCCAACTGACTTTGCCTTTTCCCTATTTTTTTTTCTCCTTCTCTTCAGAATATTTATTCCTCCATGTAAGTTTTAAGCAATTCATCCAATTAAAAAGAAAAAACTATGTGAAGCACACTAAATCCGTGGTATTAAAAATCAAGAGAGAAGGTCTCCAGGGTGGGAACAGACATTGGCAGGAGACCTGGGGGCTTCCAGGTGTGGGCCATGTTATGTTTCTTTGTGGGGGTGTCAGCTACAGGGGCACACTATGATTTGTGTATCTTCTCTGTGTTTTTTATACTTCAATATAATTTTTCATACAGTCAAAAAGGCCACTGGGATTATAATTGGGATTTTATTATGGTGTATCTTTCATAAGAATGAATTTTTTGACTAATTCCTTTCAACAAATTATGGGGTGTTTAGTATTATTCAGATTTCATGTTTTTAATCGGATTTTTAAATTTTTTTATTTTTATTTGTTGTAATTAGTTATACACAACAGCCAAATGCATTTCAATTCATTGTACACAAATGGAGCACAATTTTTCATTTCTCTGGTTGTACACAATGTAGAGTCACACCATTCATAGGATCATACATGTACCTAGGGTAATGATGTCCATCTCATTCAATCATCTTTCCCATCTCCCAAACCCCCTTCCCTACCCTCACTCCCCTCTGCCCAATCCAAAGTTCCTCCATTCTTCCCTTGTCCCTCCCCATTTTGGATCAGCATCCACATATCAGAGAAAACATTTGGCCTTTGGTTTTTTGGGATTGACTTATTTCACTTAGCTTGATATTCTCCAACTCCATTCATTTACCTGCAAATGCCATAATTTTACTATCTTTTAATGCTAAGTAATATTCGATTGTGTATATATACTAAATTTTCTTTATCCATTCATCTATTGAAGGGCATCTAGGTTGGTTCCACAATCTAGCTATTGTGAATTGAGCATCTATGAACACTGATGTGGCTGCATCACTGTAGTATGTTGATTTTAAATCCTTAGGGTTTATGCTGAGGAGTGGGATAGCTGGGTCAATTGGTGGTTGCATTTTAAGTTTTCTAAGGAATTTCCATACTGAGTTCCAGAGTGGTTGCACAAATTTGCAGTCCCACCAGCAAAGTATGAGTGTCCCTTTTTAAGAGCAAACCTTTGGATTTGTTCAAATCTCCTGGGTTCCCCCCCCACCCCATGGAATACTTCTTCCTCACTCTCCCCTCTCTGTCCATAGAAGATATAACCAGTACTCTTGCTTTATGACAGCCTCTTCCTCCTCCTTCTAAGTTTTACTAAGAAAGAAAACTTTAAATTCAAGGTCATTATTAGGATTTCCTGGGAGCATTCCTTGCCTATTTCTGGAATCCTTACTTAGACCTTACACATTCTCAGACAGTTCACCATTATGGAGTTAGATATTATAAATATTTATCTAAATGGAAAGTTTTAAAGTGCTCTATGATTTCCTTATTCTTCTTTGATCTTGAGTTTTCTCTGTTTTTATTTGTTTATTTTTGTTCAAGGTCATTGCTATTTACTATTTTATTCAGGTAGGGTATGAGAGCCATGTATTGCTGCATAGCCCAGTTATCTTCCCTTCTGGCTGGTAATTGAAGGGAATCTTGGCTAGCAAAGGAAGCTCAGCTGACCTTGCTCTTTTTTGTGGAAAGTTCATTAAGGTTATGCTCCTAGCTTCTTATGTAGCACAGTGGAATGTCAATCTGATAATCCTTTCAAGTTATGTTTATGTGTGAACCCAAAAGATTGATTGTTTTTCCTTTGGAATTCAGAAATTTCACAAAAAGCCACTTGGGTGTGTATCTTTCCTCTTTGGTCTAGCCTTGGCTTTGGTGCAACATTCCAAGATACTTATTGACCCCTTTCTATCTGAAAGAAATGTTCTTGCATTATTGTTGAACTGTTGCCTCATCTCCACCTCCACCTATCCTTCTGGAAAACTGGAATGACTATTTCCCCTTGTGGTGGCCATTTCTTAGTGTTGGCTCTGAGGTTTCTTTCTCCCACCTGACTCTCCAGTCCCTGAAGTCAACACTGACTATCCTACTCTTCATTTAATTCAATTCGTTTTAACTTGAAAATCATATTTGTTTGTTTAAATCACAACTCCTCTTTTCAGGACTTTTCCTAAAACTCCTCAGCTTCTCTTGTTATTTTTTGTATAGGTTATTAACTATCTCCTCTAGTAGCTCTAATTTTTTATGAACATTATTCTTTATGTTCTGATTGTTTGATACTCTCTCTCTCTCTCTCTCTCTCTCTCTCTCTCTCTCTCTCTCTAGTTACTGTCCTCCTCTGATGTATTATTTTTTCTGTTTTCACTCCTTGGGGCTCAGGGGAAGCTGCTAAGAACCACATGAGACGCCACTTCCAAGTGCAATCTATAGCCCTGCCATTTCTGCCCCAAGGACTTGTAACACAAACAGTGGGCTGCTAAACACATGTGAGGGCCACAGGAAGGGAGCCGTTACATTTTCCTATTTTTTCATGGCCTCCACACATCAACGATGAAATGGCCTTGACCTATCTTTTCAGCCCTGGAGATGGGATGTATCATTCCAGAGGATGCAGAGCCTTCCCTGGGGTGGGTAATCCCCCAGGGCTGTCTCTCTAGGAGAGTCCATGTTAGATCCCTACCTGAGTCCTTCAGACACTAGCACTCAGGCTCTCCTATGATCCAGAGAGAAGAGAGTTGCTTAATCCCAGGTCCCATTCACAGTCCTTACTGTCTGTCTGCACTAGGGAAGAGAAAAGTTAGGATTGTGTGAAAGCGGAAAGAGTTGGTCACTCAGTGAAGTCACCAAGATCCTGTATTCCAGCTCGAATTCCTTCTGATCCTCTTGTCTCAGTGGTTCTCAACCTTGGCCGCCATTTGCAATCTCCCCAGGAACTTGTCAAAATGCTGACTATCAGGTCCACACTCATGGAACTGGTCTGGAGCACAGCCTGGGCTTTGGAACTTCTTAACCCTGCCTTCTCCTGCCACACTCCCTCAGGACACAGGTGAAGCCAAGGAGCAGCCAGGGTTGAGTGTCTGTGATGTAACCTGGTGTGCTCACTCTTTTCCCATCTTCATGGCTTTCATTCTTCTTTGTACCACCCCAGTTGCATGCTTATTATATCCTCCTCTGCTTTACGTCTTGAGCCCATGTTCACTTATTCACATAGTCAGTCAGTCATTCACTTCCTCACTTCATTCATTCATTCAGCAAACCTTTAATTTCTGCCATGCTCCAGGAAGCAGACTGTAGAAGACTTGAAGATAAATTAAAGTACCTGTGTAAATATATTTGGGGGTACAGTTCTATGATAGAGCATGTGCTTAGCATGTGTGAGGTCCAGAGTTTGACCTGCAGAAACAATATATATATTTTTTTCAATTTTTCTTTTTTGTGTGTGTGTGTAATCATACGTTTACCTAGGGCAATGATGTTTATTTTTTTTCCCTTCCCCCCCACCCCTCCCACCCCTCTTTTCCCTCTATACAGTCCTTCTTTCCTTCATTCTTACCGCTCTCCTTATCCCTAACCCAAAACCTAACCCTAAACCTAATGCTAACTCCTCCCACCCCCCCTTATATGTCCTCATCCGCTTATCAGCGAGATCATTTGTCCTTTAGTTTTTTGAGATTGGCCTATCTCACTTAGCATGATATTCTCCAATTTCGTCCATTTGCCTACAAATGCCATAATTTTATCATTCTTCATTGCAGAGTAATATTCCATTGTATATATATGCCACAGTTTCTTTATCCATTCATCAACTGAAGGGCATCTAGTTGGTTCCACAATCTGGCTATGGTGAATTGAGCAGCAATGAACATTGATGTGGCTGTATCTCTGTAGTATGCTGATATTAAGTCCTTTGGGTATAGGCCAAGGAGTGGGATAGCTGGGTCAAATGGTGGTTCCATTCCAAGCTTTCTGAGGAATCTCCACACTGCTTTCCAGAGTGGCTGCACTAATTTGCAACCCCACCAGCAATGTATGAGTGTTCCTTTTTCACCACATCCTCGCCAACACCTATTGTTGCTTGTATTCTTGATAATCGCCATTCTAATTGGGGTGAGATGGAATCTTAGGGTAGTTTTGATTTGCATTTCCCTTATTACTAGGGATGTTGAACATATTTTCATATATCTGTTGATTACTTGCACATCTTCTTCTGTGAAGTGTCTGTTCATTTCCTTAGCCCATTTGTTGATTGGATTATTTGTATTCTTCGTGTAGAGTTTTTTGAGTTCTTTATAGATTCTGGAAATTAGCGCTCTATCTGAGGTATGGTTGGCAAAGATACTCTCCCACTCTGTAGGCTCTCTCTTCACATTGCTGATAGTTTCCTTTGCTGAGAGAAAGCTTTTTAGTTTGAATCTATCCCAGTTGTTGATTCTTGCTTTTATTTCTTGTGCTATGGGAGTCCTGCTAAGGAAGTCTGATCCTAAGCCAACAAGTTGAAGATTTGGACCTACTTTTTCTTCTATAAGATGCAGGGTCTCTGGTCTGATTCCGAGGTCCTTGATCCATTTTGAGTTGAGTTTTGTGTAGGGTGAGAGATAGGGGTTTAATTTCATTCTATTGCATATGGTTTTCCAGTTTTCCCAGCACCATTTGTTGAAAAGGCTATCTTTTCTCCATTGCATAATTTTGGAACCTTTGTCTAGTATGAGAAAATTGTATTTATTTGGGTTTGTGTCCATGTCCTCTATTCTGTACCATTGATCTACCTGTCTATTTTGGTACCAATACCATGCTGTTTTTGTTACTATTGCTTTGTAGTAGAGTTGAAGATCTGGTATTGTGATACCCCCTGCTTCGCTCTTGCTACTGAGGATTGCTTTAGCTATTCTAGGTTTTTTATTCTTCCAGATGAATTTCATAATTGCTTGCTCTATTTCTGCAAGGTACATCATTGGGATTTTAATTGGAATTGCATTGAATCTGTATAGCACTTTAGGTAGTATAGCCATTTTGACAATATTAATTCTGCCTATCCAGGAACATGGGAGATCTTTCCATCTTCTAAGGTTTTCTTGAATTTCTTTCTTTAGTGTTCTGTAGTTCTCATTGTAGAGGTCTTTCACCTCTTTTGTGAGATTGATTCCCAAGTATTTTATTTTTTTCGATGCTATTGTGAATGGGGTAGCTTTCCTAATTTCTCTTTCTGAAGATTCATCACTTATGTATAAAAATGCATTGGATTTATGAGCATTGATCTTGTAACCTGCTACTTTACTGAATTCACTTATGAGTTCTAAAAGTTTTCTGGTGGAATTTCCAGGTTCCTCTAAATATATAATCATGTCATCAGCGAACAGGGATAGTTTGAGTTCTTCTTTTCCTATTCGTATCCCTTTAATTTCTTTGGTTTGTCTGATTGCTCTGGCTAGAGTCTCAAGGACGATGTTGAATAGAAGCGGTGAAAGAGGGCATCCCTGCCTTGTTCCAGTTTTTAGGGGGAACGCTTTCAGTTTTTTTTAAAAAAACTACTGTAGACTGCTCATCATGCTGTCCTGAAAAGTGCTTGTATGCAAACAAGTGTTACTACGAATTTAGTTTTTTAAATCCAGATGAATAAAGACTGCAGTGTCAAATGTTGCCAACAAATGGGAAAAGCCAGAGAGATCTGTGAATAAGAAAACCTCAAAAGTCACATAGCATGCAGACTTGGGCTGCCAGCATCAGTCACTTACTAACTTAAAATCTAAACTCCACAAAGAAATAAATAGCAAAGTTCCCTTTTCCTGCCACAGATTTCTCTCCTTTTCTTTTCCAGACTGAGTATATTCATAGTTACTATATAAAAAAAGTTTGCTCTGAGTCACTAAAATGGAAAAACCATGTCTAACACTAAGCTTTCCCTGCAGCCTAATGTTTGCAGATGGTTGGTGTGCACTGGTTAAGAGGCAGGGAAGTAGGGGATGTCCTGGCTTCTCTGCCACCCCCTGAAAGCCACCTGCATAGGTCATATCTTTCCCTCACATACTGCTGGCAACCCAAGCCACCTCTTTCCATTCTGACTAGACATGTATGTGGACAGACTTTTCAAAATGTGCAAACAGAATGCACCCACGAGAAGGTGTGTCCTGCAAAGAGGTTGTCCTGAAGGCTGCGTTTCACAAACACCAGGAAGAGCAGGGAGCATTAATTTCCAAGTTAGAACCACAAATACCACCAAATCCGAGCAATTTCTCTCCCCTCTCAGCTTACTGTTTTTAGAGCCATATCTCATCAGTCTGGAGTTTGACTAAGAACCAGGAAAGAAACCAAAAATGACCCTCGGCATAACTGAAGGTGGTAGAAGTTCTACACATGGGCATGAGGGCACCTCGCATCTGGAAAGATCCAGGCCTCATCCCACGTCCATTTCCGTCTGGTAATTTACACTCAGTGTTAGCAAGTCTGAGTAGTATCTGGTTTCTAAATCTCCAACAGATGATTAGCAACAAATGGGAAGGCATATAAAGGATGATACAAGCACCATACCCAGAGTCCTGAGAAACAAACAGGGGACAGAAAAAGGGAAATATGCACACAGCATTTCTCTCTCTCTCTCTCTCTCTCTCTCTCTCTCTCTCTCTCTCTGTCTTTCATCAGTCCATTCCAGTTTCAATAAATATGAGTGTTTCATCTCTTTCTGGAAATTTGGATACCTGGCCCCAAGTAGATGTACCCTCCTCCTTGTCCTGGGTTGGGTTGCCTGTGAAGCAGATTTCAGGATATACTAGGGTGCATGTTTATCCAGAAGGCCCTGGGGATCAATGCTGTGGAGGGAGAGGAGGGAAGCAGAAGTGGGCAGAGAGAAAAATCAGGCCACAGAGCAGCACAACTGTAACTTTGGCCAAGTGCATGGAAGCTCTGGAGCCTAATGGCCCTTTGGACTTACCCTGAGTTGAACCATGAGAGGAAGGTAATTTATGGTGGTCCACATCAGTGGGCATTGCAGTGGGCTACCTGGCTCCTCCAGGAAGGAGGCTCTGTGTGACTGAGGCAGATCTCGAGGGGCTGACTATGAAGGCTTTCTGCCAATAGCTTCCCCTGAGGCTGTGGTTATAACTCCTTCACTGAAAGGGACTGAAGTGACACATCACAGTATCCACAGCAATCCTTGACTCATTCTAGAGGACTAGCATATTTTCACCTTCTCTGATGATGACTAAGACTGCTAATTATCCATTAAATGTCCATTCCAGATTTTGGAGTCAGGGTAGTATGACATCTAGATAGAAGATTTTATTCCCCTGCTTTTCTTTTTCAGTTGATGTGGCCACGTGTTTTGGTCAACAAGATACGAACAACAGTGTTGTGTGGGAGTTCTGGGAAGCCTTTTAAAAAGTTACTCAGCTTTCTCCCCTTCTTACTCCCTTCTGCCTTTCTTCTACCTGAAATGTGAACATGAAGCAGAGCCCTGGCAGCCATCTTGGACCAGGAGTTAACTCCGAGGATGGAAGCTATGTACTAGCAAGGAGTGTCAGGAGGACAGCAGAGCCTGAGTCTCTGATAATTCTAGAATGGACATGCCATATTTGAACTTCAATTTCTTAACTTCTTTTTATAAAAGACAAATATATGTTTATCCTGTTTAAACTACTGTTATTTTGAAGTTTCTGTTTTGTAGCCAGATTTGACCCTAACATATCCAGGACCTGAGCTCTACTGAGGATTCATGGTTAAAATAGTTATTTTTTTTTTTGCTTCCCTAATAATTCTGGAATTAATCTCCCATCACCACCATGTCTTAACAGAAGTCCTTATTGTTTCTCCCTCCACTCGTCACTACAATGAACTGCTTAGACTGTTGCTAGAGAGATCTTCCCATGATAAATTTGAACCTGTCACTCCCACTGTTAAAACTTTTCAAGGAACTCTTAAACTCTAAATTGTTTGTGATTGAATAGTTTGTCTTATGAATTGAATATTAGGATGTGTCTTACTTCATATTTGTGTTTGCATTGCTATTCAGTTTTCATTGTACATTTATAGGTATCCAAGGAACATTTGCTACAAACAACACTGACAGTTCTTCAGACTAGGAAGCCACTGACTGGCATAGCATCCCATAATAGACAATGAAGGAACATTTATCAGTGAGCTGAGAGGTGGACAAGTCTTGACCTAATTCTGAACCACAGGTTAGCAGCTACTCTCTTCCCCAAACAGCTTCACTCTTTAATAAACTCTCATGATCAGCTGAACTAGTCCACTTTTCCTTTATGTATCAGTGCCCCGAGCATACCCTGCTCTTCTGCAATGAAATGCTGGTTACAGAACACCATGAACTCCAGTCACATTCACACTCCATGGCTTGGATAGAAGCGTCTTCTCATATAAGTATTGAAGGCTTGGTCCTCAATACAGCAATGTTCAGGGGTGGGGCTTTGGGAAGTGAAACCACAGCTTTGAGATGAAACTCTATTACCCACTTCTGCTGGCAGGTGAGACTGGCATTTCTCCTCTTCTGCTGGCAGGTGGGGTCTGTGCAAGGTTGCAGGACTCTGCCGCCGAGACGTGTTGCTGCTCTTAAAGGTGGGCCATGCCCTCCAGGGTTGCAGCAGACCCTAGTAGCTCACCATCAATCTCTTCTTCTTTCTGAGTTCTTTTTTCATGAATTTGAAGAATGAAAATCCACAGACCAGGATAAATGAGTATTAAGAGTAGAATTTATTGAAGAATAGTAACAGGAACAGAATTCTTACAGCACAAGAGGAGACTGAATAGCAGGTTTTCTCTGTTGGAGTGTGCTAATATATATAGCACTTGGGTAACTGCTATTGGTCCAAACTTATGTTAATTAGGGTTTAGAAAAGTAATAACTCTATTGGTACAAACTTATGTTATTTAGGGCTTGGAAAAGCAATAACACTATTTATTAGCCTTGAATCCCATTCAGGTTTGCCCTACTTCCATTTCCTGGAAGCTTTGGGAAATGGGAAGTTGAAGTCATTGAATTGTACACGTTCAGTGGGGTGTCTGGAGCTGCAGCACTGTATAGAGTGTGCTTCTGCAGCAGGCACCCCCATTGTGAGCAGGCTGGGCATGGGTGACAGATTGGTTCACCCTGGCTCACCACCGTGCTGGTCCTCCAGGTCTCAGGTCCATGCTGACACGGACCTACTGCCACTCAGCAGCAGGTGCTTACAGCCTGTGCTTCAGCCCATTCAGCTGCCACTCTGCCACTTCACCAGTCCCCTGCTTCTTCCCAGCAGGGACAATTGGGCTGGCTGCACAGCTTGGTGGCTGAGGAGTCATGTCATTTGGATCATAAGAACTCTGACCTCATAAATGAAGTGGTCTATCGATGGGTTCAGAATTGAATTACTGCTGGAAAGTAGTGGAAACTATAAAAGATAGAACCTAATTACAGAGAGTAGGTCCTTGGAAGCATGTTCTTGTTCCTCGCCTCTTCCTTTCTTGCTCTGCTTTCTGGCTACCATATGCTGAAAAACTTTCCTCTCCCATGCTCTTGTGCCATGATGATCTGCTTCACTTTGGGTCCAAAGCAATGAAGCCAACTGACCATAAACTGAAAGTGCTGAAACCATGATCCAAAAGAAATCTTTTTGCCTCTAAACTGTTTTTCTCAGGAATATTGTCACAGTCAGAAAAAGCTGATTAATGCATTCAACAAGACAAGTTGCTTGCTTTGGTTTTTAGAAGCTGCCAGTGGGTTTTACTGTGTTACATTACTGTATCAGTATTTTTCCTTTTGATACAAACGTCTCTGATTTCATTTGTGTATACATTTAACAGTAGCAGCACCTTTGTTTTTGAGGTGATTGTAGATTCATGTTCAGTTGTAAGAAAAAATAATACCTTCCCCCTAATTGCCCACTATCATAGCATCTTGTAGAACTATAGTACAATATTACAACCAAGAAATTCACATTGATACAATCCAACCAATTTTTTAAACTTTTATTGTTTTTTTTTTCTTTTGTATGCATTATGCATTTGAAAGGCAATTAACACTTGTACTGTGAAATTCAACAGAAGATGCATAATATGTTTTTAAACTTCTGTAGGTATGTATGGTGTGATATGTTGGGATGCTTCTTGTGACAAAAATAAACTTTATTAAAAAATGAAAATTTTCAGGGGCTCTTTTTTACCCTTGCTATAAAATCTAGAATTCTTTACCAGGCCTTAAAACCCTTCCAAGGTACTGACCGTAACTCTCAAGCTTACCTATCAAAATTCTTACCTGGCCTCAAAGACCCAGGCTTTGGATTTACTCTACTTCCTGGAAAATCTTCCTGAAACTGGTTCTAGAAAATTACTATCCCTCTTTCATATTAAGAGAAGTCTGTAATTCCTTCTAGAAGAATTAACTCCTCTTTTTCACTCAGTCTATGTTAGATGCCTTTGTATTTTCATTATTTTTACTTCCTTATTTGCCTGATTCACACAGTGAATGCCCCCAAAATATTTTCTGCATGAATGACTACATGAATGAATAACTTCTACCACTTAAGAACATTGGGATAAACCATCTACTTCTCTTTTTATGACCAAATTCTAGGTTCCATTGTTGGGAGGAATTTTGTTTAATTGCTTTCTATGGACAGTACCCCACCCAATGGTCTGAAGATATTAAGTGCTCAATACTTGCTGATAGATAGCTGGAAAAGAAGTGGGAATTCAGATCAGAAGAGTAGTGTGAGTGCAGACAGTGTGTTCCAGGACAGTGAGTAGACCATTTGGCTCAGAAAAATCATTTTATGGCCCATTTAATCCATTCTAGCAGTGAGTCTGGTATTTCAGTAACAGGCATTCACTGAGTCCACCCCACTCATGCACTGCTCAAAACAGTGGAAGAGAATTTGCAGCTTCCATATGGGCTCAGTTAGCACCTGTACTCCTCAGGAACTATGCACAGAAATTCCTAGAATCAAGAATGGAAGGGAGTTAGTATGTTGTACCTGCTCCCATTAACCTCAGGAGAGGTAAGATTTGTCTGGATTCTTGTGTAGCTTAAAGTGATCTCCTGAATAACTGCACCATTATTAGTCACTTGAAAGGAGATTCTTACCGTCTCAGCACAACATTTTATTTTACAGAAACATAGAGTCTACACACCAGTTTTGTAGTGGTGGCTTTTGTTACATGCCTGTAGCAATGGCATCCACTCCTGCCTGTGAGAAACTTCTCCAGGGTCACTGGGGACAGAAACACATAGGTTTGAATCATGGTTCTGCCACTTTCTTAGCATGGATTAAGTCCCTTCTGTCTCCACATCTGTAAAATAAGGAAAAATGATGATCCTGTCTTATAGGGTAGTTGTGAAGATTCTGGGGGTGATATGCAAGAACCCAGAATGTCAGGTGCTCAATAAATGATAGCCCTGATCATCTTTGTTATAGAAGAACCATAATAAATGATGGAGTCTGGCAGCTCAGGAACAGAACAGAAGGGAATGTTCTTCCAGGCATCTTGCTTTTCATTGTGCTGGATCACTGGTGCATGCATACAATAAATAATGATTTTACTACTTATGGTAAGTTAAATAATAATGGTCCCTCCCCACCAAAGACATCCATGTTCTAATCCCTGAAACTTATGAGTGTACCTTTATATGGCAAAAAAGAATATTGTAAAGGTGATTAAGGTAGTATTTTGAGGTGGGGAGATATCCTGTAATATCCAGATGGACCCTAAATGCAATCTCATGTCATCAAAAGAGATAGGAGGAGGGCAATTAGACACACATAGAAGAGGAGAAAGTGATGAGGCCACAAGTAAAGAATGCCATCAGCGACCAGAAGTCAGGAGAGACAAGAGAGAGTTTGCCTCTGGAGGGCGTAAGGCCCTGCCTTGATTTTGGCCCAGCAAAGTGACTGGACTTCCAGCCTCCAGAACTGTGAGAGAATACATTTCTGTTGTTTCAAGACATTAAGTTGTGGTAATTTGTTACAGTAGCCACAGAAAGTTAATACACCATTTATTTTAACTATTTGGTGAAATTATTGCAATAGCCACATTTGTAATTTATATTTTTGTTCTTTGTTTTTAGCATGACTTCTACCATCTTCCCAGTCCATTGGGGAAAAAAGCTTGCAAAATAAATGGATTCCAGATTCAAGTTGTAAGTAGCAAATTGTGAAGACTTTTTATTTGCATTTTCTGAGTCGTAAAGACTTATTTTGCTCAATATTAATCTTCTAATGTGCTCTATGGAGCTTCAGTACAATTTACATTTTAATGCTTAATCTGTATTTTAATCTTTAATAAAGAATCTGAATTTAGAATACTGCAGACCTGAGGGTTAGGTAAGAAGTTATTTTGTTTTTCTCATAATAAATTGTTTAAAAAAACCATTACTCAACAATGATGGTTCTAATAGAGTTTAAGTGCTAAAAAGAATTGGCTTTTACTTTGGATTTCCCACAGTCAAACCATAGGCTTGTACATGAGAAGACACCTAGGTGCTGTTTTAACTTTTCTGGGACAACTGGGTGGAATGTTTTAAACTATGCAGACTCAGGATGGGGTATGGCTTCAGGGACACTGGAACTGGCCATCCCTCTCCTCTGTTAACTGCGTGAACCCATTTATTTGTTCATGATGGTCAGAGGATCCCTGTAGCGAGATTCAGGCCTTTTCTCCTGGTAAATGTGCAAACACTGTTGATTCTCTTGATTCGCTGCACTAGTGTTTGGTGAAGTCACCACCAATGTCCACTGGAGAAGTAGAGACTGAGCTAAGGATCCTAGGGAAATGGAGTTAGTCTCTCTCCAGTCTCTGGTCCCAACATTATAATAAATTGATTGACATATAACCTTATTTTACATGTGTTTCTACTTAAAGACACCTTATTAATATATATTATTGATTCATTAACAATGGACTCACAACCAGGGGTACCAGAACTCCTCTTGAATTAAGTTGATCTAACATGTGTGTTCTCTCCATAAGGTGCCTGGTAGCCTTCTTTCTCTGAGGAACACTAGGTAGCCTTTCACCCTTACTCTTGAGGGTCTTTTAAACAGCAAGCTCACCAACAAAGAGTCAAAAATGTGACCCCTTAAGAGGCTGCAAAAAGGACACTTGCTTATGATCAAGTGATTGCGATCACTTGGTTCTGACAGCAGACACTAGAAGGTAGAGCAGACTCTGTCTGGCCTCAGCTGGGCATGTGCCCATCAGGGGACTCAGATGCACGTCCATGAAGCCCTGTGTGTGTTGATTTTGGGGTTACAAATAAATTTGAAAATACAGAACCCACAAATAAGGAGGATCAAATGTCTTTTATAGAAAACTAACAAAGCAGGCTTTAGTAGAATGGATGCTGATGTGAAGGGACTTCACTGGAAATGGTAAACTGCACCTGTGCTCAGAGTGAATAAGGTCCTGGTTGTTGAAGAACTTAGAATTCAGCTAGGGAGCTGGTCATGGGCACAGATGTCGAATGACTGAGCCCGTACAGAGCTGGATCTGAGCACCTCAGGGTCACAGGAAGGGACCATAGTGGTTTCTTGTGGAAGAAGAAGCACACCAGGGAGAAATACTTACAGAGACCCACTCCTGACAGCAGGTCTTCATAAGGGAGAAAGAAAGATATGAGGGTCCTGGGATATCAGGACACAGAAATGGTGTAAGGCAAAGGGAAGGAGGAAGGTACATGGTGGTACAATGAAGCGTTTTCTTCCTTTAAAATTTTGTTTGAAGTCTGCACTATGGTAGCAGCTGTGGAAAGTAACTACAAAGAGGATTCAGTTTGGCAAAGACAAAATGCCTTGTGAAATTATTTTTTTGGTACTGAGGATTAAACCCACTTACCACTGAGTCACACCCCCAACCCTACTACCTCCTTTTATTTTTAATTTAAGACAGGGTCTCACTAAATAGCCCAGAACATAAGTTGCTGAGGCTGGCCTTGAACTTGTGATCCTCCTGCCCCAGCCTCCCAAGCCACTGGGATTACAAGAGCGTGCTTCCTGAGCCACTGAGGTTACAGGAGTGTACCACCATGCCCACCTGGAATATAATTTTTATTGAACAGGATCTAGAACTTAAAGAGGTATTCAATTTTATCAAGTCTTAATTTTTTTTTTCATTTTTCCAAAAGGACTAAGTAATTTGTCCCAGCTCTGAGAGTGGTAAGGTTAGATCTAGGTGCCTCCTAATGTTAATTTCTACTTTACATCATTTTTTAATAGGTTTTATTTTGGAGAGCAGTCTTAGGTTCATAGAAAAATTGAGCAGAAGGTAGAGTTCCCACATACTTCCTGCCTTGACACATGCCTAGCCTCCCCCATTATCAAGATCTGCTTCAGAAAGGCACATTGATCACAATCCATGGACCTGAACAGACAATCATTGTCACCCAAAGTCCCTAGTTTACATGAAGGGTCACTGTTGGTGTTGTACATACTGTGAGTCCAGACAAATGTATCCATCACTGCAGTATCATACAGAATAGTTTTACTCCCCTAACAGTCCTCAATGTTCCTCCTGTCCAGCCCTCCCTCACCCTGACCACTGGCACCACTGATCTTTAAACTGTCCCCATACTTGTGTCTTTTCCAGGCCGTCATACTGGGTGTATCAGAACTGTGTTGTACGTAGCCTCTTCTTTCACATAATGTGCATTTAAGTTTCCTCCAAGCCTTCTCATGGCTTGATAACTCATTTCCTTTTAGCAATGAACAGTATTTCATCGTCTGGATGGACCGCAGTGTCTCCATTCATTTACCTGCAGAAGGACACCTTGATTGTTTTGCATTTGGGGCAATTATGAATACATCTGTTCTACAAATCCTGTGCTGGTTTTTGTGTAGCCATGTTCCCAGTTCCTCTGAGTTAATACCAAAGAACATGAATAACGGATAAAAGAGTATATTTAGTTCTATAAGGAGCTGACAGAGTGTTTTCCACAGTCCCACTAGCAATGAATGGAAGTTTTTGTTGCTGTATATCCTCACCAGTATTTAACATTGTCAGTGTTGTTGATTTTTGCCACCCTAACACATGTGTAGTGGTATCTTACATACCATTCCCTAAGGACAAGTGATGTTGAATATTTTTCCATCTTTTCGTATACTTCTTTGCTCTTCATATATCTTCTTTGCTAAATTTCAGATCTTTTGCTCATTTGTAACTGGGTTGTTCATTTTCTTATTGTTGAGTTTTCAGAATTCTTTGCAGAGTCCTTTATCAGAGATGTCTTTTACAGGTATTTTCTACAGGCTGTGGCTTGTCTTCCCATTCTCTTGACTGTATAATTCTAGCCAAGTATGTTTAATGAATATTAATTGAGTGAGTGAACTAATTAGTGGGGAAACATCTCTGAAATTAAAACCTACAGTTCTATTCTAAGTATTGATTACATATGGCTATTTATCAAGATGTATGCATTTTTCTCTATGTAGAGGACAAAATTGAACAAAAATTTAAGAAAAAAAGACAAATTTCTACTTCACTTAGAATATCTGCCCCTCTAGTGCAGAGGAATTTAGAACTTTGAAAATGCCTTGGAAATAATCTAGTCCAATTCTCATATTTTACAGATGATAAAACTTAATCATAAGGGGACAATTTAGTTGTCACATCCATCAGAATCTTTCAACAGAAGCAGATTCACAATAATAAACTAACAGACCTAGATTCCTATTACTAAGTCAATAGACCTGCTCTTGGAGTCTTAATTTCCTCATCTACAAAATGGTAATAGAATAATAAACTGACCTCATAGGGTTGTTATATGGATTAAATAACATAATATAAACAACAACAAAAACAACAAAAAACAAAACCTGCATCAAACCTGCCCTGGTACAGAGTATGTGCTCAGTAAGTGGTTGTTGTAAATGTCACTGTCATTGTTAAAGCCACTGATGTTGTTGTAGCCCCATGCACAGGACTTTGCTTCTAGGATGTGTCTAATAAATAACTACTGAATTTTATTCTCCATCCTCATTTGGAAAGAGGGAGTAGGGCATGTAGTGATTTGAGCACTGGTACCCAAAAACAAATAGAATAGCACCTGTTCAAAAACTGTTACCAGTCTTCTTGGAATCTAAAATAACAACCACTACATGAGTGTGCATGTGTGTAGAAATGTAAGGCATTGTTTCCAGGATTTTAGAATGTTAATATTTACACTGTTACAATTAGCATTTTCTTTGCATCAAGTCCCCGACAATCATTTTCAGGCTCTTTCCCCCAAACCAGGCTTGCAGAGGACTGTCAAGTCCAGGACTAGAATGCTGGGTCCAGCTTCCAGCTCCTCATTTCTGGCCCTGACACTAAAGCCCTGGGTGAGATCCTGGGAGTGAGGTGGGGTAAGAGGCCTGCAGGCATCTCAGAGCCGGCTGCAAGGAAAATAGCCTGGGACTTCCCTCTTCTGTCTGCTGTTCCTAAAGGCATTGCATTTTTGTATTTTTAAAAATGTACATCTAATATGAACTTGTTTAGTATAAACATTTAAAATATGCTACATTTTAAACCCCTATTTAAGCATTTCCTCCTTTCTACTAGGAGATTCAAAAACCAAAAGCTTAAAACTTCCCTTAACCTCTGAGAGAGACCCTGTCACAACAATAATAATGACAGTGACAACTAATACTTACTGAATGCTTGAGCAGAGGGGTGGTGACAAATGTGGGCTCTGGGACCTGATCACCCAAGCTCAATAACAGCCTTGTTCTGCCTGGTAACCTCTGGTCAGTTCCTCAGGTTCTCACATTGCACACGAGGATGTGAGTAATAGCATCTTCTTGCTAAGGGAGTTGTGAGGATCATATGTGTTAAAATGCAATGTACTTAGAACAGTGCCAGGCACGTCACAAATACATAATAGTCAAATATCGCACTAGTTTTCCATTACTATGACCAATACCTAAGAAAATCAACTTATAATGAGAAAAAGTTCATTTTGACTCTAAGTTTTAGAAGTTTCAGTCCATGGTCAGTTGGCTCTATTGAACTTGGGCCTGTATGGGTTTATCACAGTGGGAATATGTAGTGGAGTAGTCTTCTACCTCATGCCAGAATGAGGCTAAGAAGAAAAAAAAAATGAGGAAGAGACTGGGGTCCAAGAATCCTCTTCAGGGGCATACCTACCGCCAATGACCGAACACCCCCCAGGCACCACTTCCCAATAGCTCCAAGCAGGGGACCAAACTTTTAACACATGGGCCTTTGCGAGATCCAAGCTACACCAAAGAATTATTTAAAAATTTTACAAGTTTTTAGAACTTAACTCTGATTTTCCTGTACTTTTATAACCATTCCACAAAGTAGGCAGTACTATCACCCTTATTTTATAGATAATGAAATTGAAGCTCGGAGGGGTTAAGCTCACGGTAATAAGACTAGTACATGACAGAGAAAGAACTCAAACTTGGGACTCCCTGGTGGTTGAGGCCATGTTCATTGCCATTCTGCCTTGCTATATTATTTATAATAGTGGGAAATTGACAAACAACCAAAAACCCAATAAAAATGAACGGTGAAATTAACTATGTGCATTTACATGACAAAAAGTAACCAATAAATAGCACATTTGAAAACTGGGAAAACTAGTTCCAAAGGCCTGCTCCATGGCACAGCCATGCAGTATGCAGTCCTCTCAGCTGTCACTAGGCCTGGGCCCACAGGGATGACCGTCCCCTGAGGCCTCCCCACTCTGACTCTTGATTTGCTGAGGTCCTGAGAATGAAGGCCCTTGTGGGAAATGCCTTTTTCTCTCTCCTGCTCCGTCCCAGGCCAGATCTGTTCCCTCTGAAATCTTGCCATCCGCCTCACCTGCTCCAGGAAGTCTCTCGAGTGACCTCAGCCAGAGAATGTCTCTTCCCGCGGCTCCATCTTAGCGGCCACTGTATGTATATGCAGCTACTGTGGGGTGCGTCTTTCCATCTCAAGCACCTCCAGACTGGAACGTGGGCGCTGGAGGACAGGAGTTTTGTCAGATTCTTTGCCACTTTCAGGGACCAATGCAGTGGAGTCAGTAAATATTATATAGTAACAGCTAACATCCATTAAGAACTTGCCATGCACTTGGCCCAGGGTGAAGCGTTTTATGTGCTGTCGGGAAGCCAAGATGAATAGAAGGGAAGAAGTGAAGAGCTTCTCCCTCTCTCTGCATTCTCCTCCCCCTGGCAGCAAGGCCAGCACAACAAATAAGGGACAACAGATTTCAGCAAGTCCCAGTCTAAAAAGAAAGGCTGTAAGGCGAGGTAAGACCGGGCTATGTCACTTAAGCTCGCTAATCCATATTTAACCTCGTTTGAAAAATGGGTATTAGTATTAATACCCACCTCATGGGATTCTTGGGAGGATTAAAACAGATAATACAGATGTAAAGTGTTAACTCAGAGCCAGGCACCTATTAACTGTTATTATTATTATCATTATTATTTGTACTGGGAATTGAACCCAGGATGCTTAAGCACTGAGTTATATATCCAGTCCCTTTTTGTATTTTATTAGAGACAGGTTCTTGCTGGGTTGCTTAGGGACTCACTCAGTTGCTGAGGCTGACTTTGAACTCCTGATCCTCCTGCCCCAGCCTCCTGAGCCTCTGGGATTACTGGTGTGCCCCACTGTGCCTGGCTTTTGATTATTTATTAAACATTAGCAATATTTCTGGGGGAAGTAGGGCAGGGGCACTCATCAGGGTGTGGACAGAGAGAGTGTTGGACACGTGTGCCACTTCTGCAATCTCACCCACGACCATGAGAAAGGGCAGGACGGATTCTAACTAGCCCTGCTTCAAATGCAGGCCAGGGAACAAGTTAATCAAGGACCGTTAAGAGCTGCCACCTGTCCCCTTGCATACACTCAGTGATCCTGAACAAGAGACAGCACAGTTTGATAACGGAAGCCAGGGAGCCAGAGCTTTCCCTCTGTCTGACTTGGTGGTGAGGGTTCCCAGTCCCAGGAGAGGGTTTGGAAGGGCGATACCCGAGCCTAGGGGAGAGCAGGCAGAGCAGCCGGAAGCCATTGGTCGTTTGCAAGTTTTACTGGATCCAGGTTGTTTTAGTCAGGTTTTCCCCTGCTGTGATCTGACCAGAACAATTGTAGAGGAGGAAAAGTTTTTTGGGGGACTCATGGTTTTCAGAGGCCTCGGTCCATGGACAGCTGGCTCCATCCCTCTGACCTAGAGGTGAGGCAGAACATCATGGTGGAAGAGGGTGGCTGAGGGAAGCAGCTCACATGGTGACCTTGAAGCAAAGAGGGAGAGATTCCATTGGTCAGATACAAATATACCCCATAGCCACACCCCAATGAACGGCCCTCTCCAGTCACACACCGCCTGCCTCCAGTTACCAGTCAGTCCCATCAGGGATTAATTCAAGGATTAGGTTAAGGCTCTCACAGTCCAATCATTTCTCCTCTGAACCCTCTTGCATTGTTCCACATGTGAACTTTTCGGGGGCACCTAACATCCAAACCGTAACAAGTCAAGGCAGGAAAAGTAAGGAGAGGAGGAAGATTGTGAGGTCAACCACCTCCCAGCTTGATTGACCAACACGGGGTCAGCTTGATTTCCTCTGTGCCAGTCCTATGTACTTGACTCCCAGTCACACACTTCATACCATGGTTTCTATCATAGTTCTTTCTGAGGAAGAAGGAAACTGAGGCACTCCAAGGCTTTAGATCACCTGACGTCATCAAGCTGGTAACCGGCAGAGCCAGGACCTGGATGTACATGGGGAGGCAGGAAAGTCTGTGCTCCAACCTGCAGGGCATCAGGTGCCTGTGCTGTGACCCTGAGGGAGGGAGAGGCCCAGGATAGAGCTGCTGTTGGGGCTCCCCTTCCAGCTCCTCTGCAGCCCTCAACTCTCTTTCACTTCCATGGTCCATCTCCTCCCTTCTCACTCCCTCCCAGCTTGGTGCTGCCTGACTCAGGCAGAAGAAAGCTCTTATTAATGAAGACTCTGGGTAATTTTTCACAGTGAGATGCTGTTTTTTTTTTTTTTTTTTTTTTTTTTTTTTTTTTTTTTTTTTTTTACCAGCCTTAATCACCTCAGGGCGGAAGCCAGGCCTGGAAGAGGGATCCCACAAGGACTGAGGTGCTTCTAGGACAAGACAGCAACTGCCCTTTGGCACCCAACAAAGGGCTTCTGCAGTCTCAGTGCCAGAAAACAAACCAGCCCAGCTGCATATGTCTTTCCCAAGCCTTGGACTTCAGTCATTTTCCAGTGTGTTTTGCCAAACTACTGGAGATTTCAACTGTGTTGGGTGTTAAGGTCAGGATGGTAAGGAAACCAGAGAGTGGTGTCTCATGTTTATTTATGAGGCATGTCAGTTTGTCTGGGGATCAAACAAATGAAAGCTTAACAAAAATCCTGCTAGTAGCATCCTTCCTGGGCTGGGTTGGCAGCTCCAGGGTCATTCTATGCACCCCACTGGCCTGGGTTCCTTTTCTTTATTAGCTACACCCTGGTAGCAACTCTTCTTGTTTCCAGTGACTCCATCAGTCTTTTTCCATACTCTTCCTTGGGGAGAGCATGCTGAGGGATTGCCAATTTCAGGAGCAGACCCTATGTTGACATCTTTCTATGCAGTCCATGTCAAGAGTCATATAACCTGCCAACTGACTTGTGATGACACCTCCCCACCTTTGGCAGATCCTGAAAGATACCTGCCTCTTATGTGGCATGTTGGGGTGGGGGACAGAGGGGAACATAGCCTTTGCTCACAGGCCTTCTGGGGTGAATGGGTTCATTGGCTTTATTTGCATACCTGACATAAAGACCCAAAGCCAGAATAGTAAATTAGTTTACAAGGTTGCCTGTGTTGAAGGTAAAGTTGGGATCTCTTTGTCCTGCTCTGCTCTTTCCAGTCCCTTCTGCTAGCACCCTACACAAGGATAAAAGTTCCATGACTAAAGATATAACACCTTTTTCATAGTTTTTCATAGTGTTTGGCCTGAGTGTTTTATAGGGTTCATTGAGAATACGCTCAGTTACATAGGGGAACAGGAGGCACCCACATGGCATCCCTGAGCCCAGAAAATGGACATGAAACTCAATTTTCACCCCTACAAAATCCTGCGTGGCTGTTGTCATTTTACATTGAGTCAACCACTCCAGATATATATTTTAATAATTTTATTGTGAAATAGTTCAGATGCACCAAAGGCAGAGAGATTATTACAATAAATAACAGTTTAGCAACTATTCATTTTAAGAAACATGCTATTATTTAAAGGATGAAGACCCTGTGTGCTGTTCCTCAACCACGTTCATCTCCTAGCTCTGGATTCAGCCACTGAACTGGTTTTGCTGGTCACGGTTTCCTGAGATATCTTTAGGTTTGTATTCACGCTGTAAGACTCCCACACACACATTCTCTTTCTTTTGCATATTTTAAAAATTTATTTTAGCCAGGCTCATACCTACAATCCCAGTCACTCAGAAGTCTGAGTCAGGAGGATCAAAAGTTTGAGGCCAGCTTCAGCAACTTAGTGAGGCTCCAGGGAACATAGCAAGATCCTGTCTCAAAATAAAAAATAAATAAAAAGGACTGGAATGTTGCTCAGTGGTAAAACACCCATGGGTTCAACTCCCAGTACCAAACCAAACCAAACCAAACCAAACATCTTATTTAAATGAGATATTGTAGTATATATCCTTCTCTGAGATTTTCTTTTATTATTATTTTTTTTCTTTTTTTTATTGTAAACAAATGGGATACATGTTGTTTCTCTGTTGGTACATGGCGTAAAGGCATACCATTTGTGTAATCATACATTTACATAGGGTAATGTTGTTTGATTCATTCTGCCATTTTTTCCCTTCCCCCCTCCCCTCCCACCCCTCTTTTCCCTCTATACAGTCCTTCCTTCCTCCATTCTTTTTTTTTTTTTTTTATTGTAAACAAATGGGATACATGTTGTTTCTCTGTCTGTACATGGCGTAAAGGCATACCATTTGTATAATCATAAATTTACATAGGGTAATGTTGTTTGATTCATTCTGCCATTTTTTTCCCTTCCCCCCCTCCCCTCCCACCCTTCCCCTCCATCTATACAGTCCTTCCTTCCTCCATTCCTGCCCCCCTCCCTAAACCCAACTCCAACCCCAACACTAACCCTTCCCACCCCCCATTATGTGTCATCATCCACTTATTAGCGATATCATTCTTCCTTTGGTTTTTTGAGATTGGCTTATCTCACTTAGCATGATATTCTCCAGTTTCATCCATTTGCCTGCAAATGCCATAATTTTATCGTTCTTTATGGCTGAGTAATATTCCATTGTATATATATATACCACATTTTCTTTATCCATTCATCAATTGAAGGACATCTAGGTTGGTTCCACAATCTGGCTATTGTGAACTGAGCAGCTATGAACATTGATGTGGCTGTATCTCTGTAATATGCTGATTTGAAGTCCTTTGGGTATAGGCCAAGAAGTGGGATAGCTGGGTCAAATGGTGTTTCCATTCCAAGTTTTCTAAGGAATCTCCACACTGCTTTCGTGAGTGGCTGCACTAATTTGCAGCCCCACCAGCCATGTAGGAGTGTACCTTTCTCCTCACATCCTCGCCAACACCTGTTGTTGCTTGCATTCTTGATAATCGCCATTCTAATTGGGGTGAGCTGGAATCTTAGGGTGGTTTTGATTTGCATTTCTCTTATTACTAGAGATGTTGAACATTTTTCCATATGTTTGTTGATTGCTTGTATATCTTCTTCTGTGAAGTGTCTATTCATTTCCTTAGCCCATTTGTCAGTTGGATTATTTACATTCTTGGTGTAGAGTTTTTTGAGTTCTTTATAGATTCTGGAGATTAGCGCTCTATCTGAAGTATGATTGGCAAAGATACTCTCCCACTCTGTACACTCTTTCTTTGCATTGCTGATAGTTTCCTTTGCTGAGAGAAAGCTTTTTAGTTTGAATCTATCCCAATTATTAATTCTTGCTTTTATTTCTTGTGCTATGGGAGTCCTGTTGAGGAAGTCTGGTCCTAAGCCGACATGTTGAAGCTCTGGACCTACTTTTTCTTCTATAAGATGCAAGGTCTCTGGTCTGATTCCGAGATCCTTAATCCATTTTGAGTTTAGTTTCGTGCATGGTGAGAGATATGGGTTTAGTTTCATTCTGTTGCATATGGATTTCCAATTCTCCCAGCACCATTTGTTGAAGAGGCTATCTTTTCTCCATTGCATATTTTTGGCCCCTTTGTCTAGTATGAGAAAATTGTATTTATTGGGGTTTGTGTCCGTGTCCTCTATTCTGTACCATTGATCCACCTTTCTATTTTCGTACCAATACCATGCCATTTTTGTTACTATTGCTTTGTAGTAGAGTTGAAGATCTGGTATTGCGATACCCCCTGCTTCACTCTTTCTGCCAAGGATTGCTTTAGCTATTCTGGGTTTTTTATTCTTCCAGATGAATTTCATAATTGCTTGCTCTATTTCTGTAAGGTACATCATTGGGATTTTAATTGGAATTGCATTGAATCTGTATAGCACTTTTGGTAGTATGGCCATTTTGACAATATTAATTCTTCCTATCCAAGAACATGGGAGATCTTTCCATCTTCTAAGGTTTTCTTGAATTTCTTTCTTTAGTGTTCTGTAGTTCTCATTGTAGAGGTCTTTCACCTCTTTTGTGAGATTGATTCCCAAATACTTTATTTTTTTCGAAGCTATTGTGAATGGGGTAGTTTTCCTAATTTCTCTTTCTGAAGATTCATCACTTATATATAAAAATGCCTTAGATTTATGTGCATTGATCTTATATCCCGCTACTTTACTGAATTCACTTATGAGATCTAAAAGTTTTCTGGTGGAATTTCCTGGTTCCTCTAAGTATACCATCATATCATCAGCAAATAGGGATAGTTTGAGTTCTTCTTTTCCTATTCGTATCCCTTTAATTTCTTTGGTCTGTCTAATTGCTCTGGCTAGAGTTTCAAGGACAATATTGAATAGAAGTGGTGAAAGAGGGCATCCCTGCCTTGTTCCAGTTTTCAGAGGGAATGCTTTCAGTTTTTCACCATTTAGAATGATATTAGCCATGGGTTTAGCGTAGATGGCCTTTACAATGTTAAGGAATGTTCCCACTATCCCTATTTTTTCTAGTGTTTTGAGCATGAAGGGGTGCTGTATTTTATCAAATGCTTTTTCTGCATCTATCGAAATAATCATGTGATTCTTGACTTTAAGTCTATTGATATGGTGAATGACATTTATTGATTTCCTGATGTTAAACCAACCTTGCATCCCTGGGATGAAACCCACTTGATCATGGTGCACTATCTTTTTAATATGTTTTTGTATGCGATTTGCTAAAATTTTGTTTAGAATTTTTGCATCGATGTTCATTAAGGATATTGGTCTGAAATTTTCTTTCCTCGATGTGTCTCTGTCTGGTTTAGGAATCAGGGTAATATTGACTTCATAGAATGAGTTTGGGAGAGTTCCCTCCTCTTCTATTTTCTGGAATACTTTGAGAAGTATTGGAATGAGTTCTTCTTTAAAAGTTTTGTAGAACTCAGCTGAGAACCCATCTGGTCCTGGACTTTTCTTTGTTGGAAGGCTTTTGATGACTTCTTCTATTTCATTACTTGAAATTGGTCTATTTAAATTGTGTATGTCCTCCTCGTTCAGTTTAGGCAATTCATATGTCTCTAGAAACCTGTTGATGTCTTCGAAATTTTCTATTTTGTTGGAGTATAGATTTTCAAAATAGCTTCTAATTATGTTTTGTATTTCAGTCGTGTCTGTTGTGATATTTCCTTGTTCATTCCAAATTTTAGTGATTTGGGTTTTCTCTCGTCTTCTCTTTGTTAGTGTGGCTAAAGGTTTATCAATTTTGTTATTTTTTCGAAGAACCAACTATTTATTTTGTCAATTTTTTGTATTGTTTCTTTCGTTTCAATTTCGTTGATTTCAGCTCTGAGTTTAACTATTTCCTGTCTTCTACTACTTTTGGTGTTGGTCTGTTCTTCTTTTTCTAGGGCTTTGAGCTGTAGTTTTAGGTCATTTATTTTTTGAGTTTTACTTCTTTTATTAAATGCGCTCCATGAAATAAATCTTCCTCTAAGTACCGCTTTCATAGTGTCCCAGAGATTTTGATATGATGTTTCTTTGTTCTCGTTTACCTCTAAGAATTTTTTAATTTCCTTCCTAATATCTTCTGCTATCCATTCATCATATAGTAGCATATTGTTTAATCTCCAGGTGTTGGAGTAGTTTCTGTTTTTTACTCTTTCATTAATTTGTAACTTCAATCCATTATGATCTGATAGAATACAAGGTAGTGTCTCTATCTTCTTGTATTTGCTGACATTAGGTTTGTGGCATAATATATGGTCTATTTTAGAGAAGGATCCATGTGCTGCTGAGAAGAAAGTGTATTCGCTCTTGGTTGGATGGTATATTCTATAAATGTCTGTTAAGTCTAAATTATTGATTGTGTTATTGAGATCTATGGTTTCTTTGTTCAATTTTTGTTTGGAAGATCTGTCCAATGGTGAAAGAGGCGTGTTAAAATCACCTAGTATTATTGTGTTATGGTCTATTTGGTTTCTAAAATTGAGAAGGATTTGTTTAACATACATGGATGAGCCACTGTTTGGGGCATAGATGTTTATGATTGTTATATCTTGCTGATTTATGCTTCCCTTAAGCAGTATGAAATGTCCTTCTTTATCCCTTCTAACTAACATTGGCTTGAAGTCCACATTATCTGAAATGAGGATGGATACTCCAGCTTTTTTGCTGTGTCCATGTGCATGGTATGTTTTTCCCCATCCTTTCACCTTTAGTCTATGGGTATCTCTTTCTATGAGGTGAGTCTCTTGCAGGCAACATATTGTTGGATCTTTCTTTTAATCCAATCTGCCAGTCCATGTCTTTTGATTGATGAATTCAGGCCATTAACATTCAGGGTTATTATTGAGATATGATTTGTATTCCCAGTCATTTGGTTCATATTTAAAATTTTTGACACATTTTGGTTCCTCCTTTATTTGACAGTTCCTTTAGGATAATTCCTCCCTTTGCTGATTTGCTTCTTTGTTTTTTATCTCTTCCTCATGAAATATTTTGCTGAGAATGTTCTGTAATGCTGGCTTTCTTTTTGTAAATTCTTTTAGCTTTTGTTTATCATGGAATGATCTTATTTCATCGTCAAATTTGAAGGTAAGTTTTGCTGGGTATAAGATTCTTGGTTGGTATCCATTTTCTTTCAGAGCTTGAAAAATGTTGTTCCAGGCCCTTCTAGCTTTTAGGGTCTGGATTGAAAAATCTGCTGATATCCGTATTGGCTTCCCCCTGAATGTAATTGGTTCTTTTCTCTCACAGCCTTTAAAATTCTGTCTTTATTTTGTATGTTAGGTATTTTCATTATAATGTGCCTTGGTGTGGGTCTGTTGTAATTTTGTGTATTTGGAGTCCTATAAGCCTCTTGGACTTGATTTTCCATTTCATTCTTCAGATTTGGGAAATTTTCTGATATTATTTCTTCAAATAGATTGTTCATTCCTTTGGTTTGTTTCTCTAAGCCTTCCTCAATCCCAATAATTCTCAAATTTGGCCTTTTCATGATATCCCATAGTTCTTGGAGATTCTGTTCATGATTTCTCACCATCTTCTCTGTTTGTTCAACTTTGTTTTCGAGGTTAAATATTTTGTCTTCAATATCTGAAGTTCTGTCTTCCAGCTGTTCTATCCTATTGGTTATGCTTTCTATGGAGTTCTTAATTTGGTTTATTGTTTCCTTCATTTCAAGGATTTCTGTTTGGTTTTTTTTCAATATCTCTAACTCTTTATTGAAATGATCTTTTGCTTCCTGAATTTGCTCTGTTAACTGTCAATTGGTGTGATCATTCAATGCCTGCATTTGCTCTTTCATCTCATCGTTTGCTTCCCTAATCATTTTAATTATGTACATTCTGAACTCCCTTTCTGTCATTTCTTCTGCCATGCTGTCGTTGGATTTTATTGATGTAACATCTAGATTTGTTTGGGGCATTTTCTTCCCTTGTTTTCTCATATTGTTCAGGAATCAGTGGGTCATTAAGATATTGCAGATTTCCTCTATCAACTTATAATGTCCCTGAAGATTGCTAGTATATCCCCTCTTATCCTTCAGTAGTCTGAAGTCTTGGAGGAGGTTGATAATGCAGAGCTCCACGAAGAAGCTGCCTCTCTAGGTGTGGTAACCCTCAGGTGGCGTATATTCCCTGCTAGTGGGCAGAGGTGCCTCCACTTGTTGACCAATGTCATCCAATGGGGAACTAGACTGCAGGCTGAGGCAAGGCCTGTTTGTGCCTATGTCTCTGGCTTTACCGTCCCTGTGGGAAAACCTCCCCGGCCGGGAAGAGTCACTCAGTGGGGACGTCTCGCTGGTCAGTTGCCCTCCTAGAGGTTCCCCTCAATCTACAACTACCACCTGGGCTGGGCTGTCTTCCTCTGCAACGATCCCAGGGGCCCGGACCTACGTCCTGGGCCTGGGAGCCTCACCCTCCGCAGGCGAGTCTCCTTAGTCTGCCTCTCCCAGAGAATCGCCCGCCGCCCTGGAAACTTCGCTCCGCCCCTAGGCGTGTCTCTGTGCGGCTCTTCCAGCAAGAAGCCACCTAGCTCCTGGGACCCTGCTCTGCACCAATCGCCTGGCTATGCAGCCCCTCCCCTGAGCCACCACCTGGAGCCCCGTACAATAGCTCCGAGACCCAGAGACCCGCCACACACCTCCTCCTCCGGACAGCTGCCCGGTTTCCGACGCAGTCACTAGGAGTCCAAGCAACTCACTTCGGGTCTCCTCCTCCCGCCAACCACCCGTAGCCCGAGGCAGTCACTCCAAGTCCAAGTGACCCGCCCTGTTCCTCCTCCTCCTCCTTGGGGTAGCCCCCCCGGGTGTTCAGGAGCGGTGGCTCCGAGACCAGGTGACTCACCACGCTCCTCCTCCAGGCAGGCCACCGGTGTTCAGGAGCGGTCGCTTTTAGTCCAATCAACTCACCACTCGCCTCCTCCTCTGGCAACCGCCTGTGGTTCTGATGCAGTCACTCCCAGACTAAGTGTCCCACCCCTCTCCTCCTCCAGGCAGGCCACCAGTGTTCTGGAGCAGCTGCTCCGAGTTCAAACAGCTCGTCACGCAGCTCCTCCTCCGGCAACCGCCCGCAGCTCTGATGCAGTCACTTCCAGGTCAAGCAACACGCCGTGCTCCTCCTCCTCCTGCGGGCAACCTCCTGGCACTCAGGAGCGCTCACTCTGAGTTCAAACAGTTTACCTCGCAGCTCCTCCTCTGGCAACTGCCTATGGTTCTGATGCAGTCACTCCCAGACCAAGCATCCCGCCGCGCTCCTCCTCTTCCTCCGGGCAGTTCCCCGGCGCTCAGGAGCGCCCACTCTGAGTTCAAACAGCTCACCACGCAGCTCCTCCTCTGGCAACCGCCCGGAGCCCCAGCGGCTGCTCGAGTCCAAGCGCTGTGCTGAGCCGCCTCCTCTACGATGATCCCAGTTGTCCGTGTTTACCACTCCAGCGGGGGGAGGGGCGTCTCGCCGAGCAACTCCACTTCACAAATTCCCTGCGTTCCGGGGCTACCGCCCCATCCAGGACGCCTCCCCAATGGGAGAGACTCACCCGGCAGCTTTGAGTTGGTCCCAAGTCTCTCACTATCTCCTCTTTTGAATCTTGCGTCCTGGAGCAGCGTGAAATGCAGCCGCCCTCTAGTCCGCCATCTTGGCCCGCCTCTTTTATTATTAAACCTTTTAAGAAACATATCAGGCTAATACATGAAGTTCTGGTTTATTTACTTTTCACTTTATCTCTGTGGTGCATTCCACTGTGCGACTACAGTTTATGAATTTACATGCCTGTTGATGGACAATAAGGCTATTATGTTTTGGGCTGTTTGCTATGTCAGCCATTTCTTGGTGCCTGGCTTAGGTGCAAGAGTTTTTCTAGGATGTCTAGTGGTAACAGAATTTTTGAGTCATTGGATTTGGTCTTCTTGAGTTTCTAAATTTCTTAATCTTTGGCAGTTGTTATGATAAAATATCAGGTTCAGTGGGTTAGAAAAAATAGAAGTTTATTTTTCATTGTTCTGTGAGCTAGGAAGTTCAAGGTCAGTGTGCCAGTAGGTAAGGGGTCAGGCAAGGGCCTGATTTTGAATCATAGAAGGTAACTTCTCTTTGTGTCTTCACATAGCAAAGGATGTAAACAAGCTCCCTGAGGTCTAGAGAGAACTGGTCCCATTCAGGAGTACTCAGCATTTATGACCTAGACACCTAGTTACCTCCCATCTCCTAAAGTCATAGTTGCCTTGGAGGTTAGGAGTTCAGGCTAAGTATGAATTTCGAAGGGCCATATACACTCAGTCCATCGCAGTTAGATGTTCCTATAGTGACCTCAGAAGCACTCCCACCAAGAGGGATGAGAGTTTGCATTTTCCATATTTGGCCAAAGTTTAGTATTGTCAGACATTTTATTTTTGCTAATATGAGAGATATGAAATAAAATCTTATTGAAGCATTAATTTATAGTAATCTGATGACTAGTAACAATGAGGATCTTTTTATATGCTTATTTGCCATTTGGATTTTCTCTTCTGTGAATTGCATGTATATAGACCTTGACCTATTCTTTGATTTCCTTTTTGTCTCTTTATACTTATTTGTATGACTTCTTAAACATTGTGGATACGTATTTTATTCCAGTTTATGACTTGTCTCATTTTTTTTATTGTAAACAAATGGGATACATGTTGTTTCTCTGTTTGTACATGGAGTCAAGGCATACCATTTGTGTAATCATAAATTTACATACGGCAATGTTGTTTGATTCATTCTGTTATTTTTTTTCCTTCCCCCCACCTATCCCACCACTCTTTTCCCTCTATACAGTCCTTCCTTCCTCCATTCTTGCCCTCTTCCTTAACCCTAACCCTAAACCTAACCCTAACCCTAATGCTAACCCTTCCCACCCCCCATTATATGTCATCATCCCCTTTATCAGCGAGATCTTTCGTCCTTTAGTATTTTGAGATTGGCCTATCTCACTTAGCATGATATTCTCCAATTTCATCCATTTGCCTGCAAATGCCATAATTTTTTCATTCTTTATGGCTGAGTAATATTCCATGGTATATATATGCCACAGTTTCTTTATCCATTCATCAATTGAAGGACATCTAGGTTGGTTCCACAATCTGGCTATGGTGAATTGAGCAGCAATGAACATTGATGTGCCTGTATCTCTATAGTATGCTGATTTTAAGTCCTTTGGGTATAGGCCAAGGAGTGGGATAACTAGGTCAAATGGTGGGTCCATTCCAAGCTTTCTGAGGAATCTCCACACTGCTTTCCAGAGTGGCTGCACTAATTTGCAGCCCCACCAGCAATGTATGAGTGTACCTTTTACCCCACATCCTCTCCAACACCTATTGTTGCTTGTATTCTTGATAATCGCCATTCTAATTGGGGTGAGATGGAATCTTAGGGTAGTTTTGATTTGCATTTCTCTTATTACTAGAGATGTTGAACATTTTTTCATATATCTATTGATTGCTTGTACATCTTCTTCTGTGAAGCGTCTGTTCATTTCCTTAGCCCATTTGTTGGTTGGATTATTTGTATTCCTGGTGTAGAGTTTTTTGAGTTCTTTATATATTCTGGAAATTAGTGTTCTATCTGAAGTATGAGTGGCAAAGATATTCCCCCACTCTCTAGGTTCTCTCTTCACATTACTGACAGTTTCCTTTGCTGAGAGAAAGCTTTTTAGTTTGAATCTATCCCAGTTGTTGATTCTTGCTTTTATTTCTTGTGCTATGGGAGTCCTGTTAAGGAAGTCTGATCCTAAGCCAACAAGTTGAAGATTTGGACCTACTTTTTCTTCTATAAGATGCAGGGTCTCTGGTCTGATTCCGAGGTCCTTGATCCATTTTGAGTTGAGTTTTGTGCAGGGTGAGAGATAGGAGTTTAATTTCATCCTGTTGCATATGGTTTTCCAGTTTTCCCAGCACCATTTGTTGCTATTTTTTCTCCATTGCATATTTTTGGCCCCTTTGTCTAGTATGAGAAAATTGTATTTATTTGGGTTTGTGTCCATGTCCTCTATTCTGTACCATTGATCTACCTGTCTATTTTGGTACCAATACCATGCCGTTTTTGTTACTATTGCTTTGTAGTAGAGTTGAAGATCTGGTATTGCAATACCCCCTGCTTCGCTCTTTCTACTGAGGATTGCTTTAGCTCTTCTGGGTTTCTTATTCTTCCAGATTAATTTCATAATTGCTTGCTCTATTTCTGTAAGGTACGTCATTGGGATTTTAATTGGAATGGCATTGAATCTGTATAGCACTTTTGGTAGTATGGCCATTTTGACAATATTGATTCTGCCTATCCAAGAACATGGGAGATCTTTCCATCTTCTAAGGTTTTCTTTAATTTCTTTCTTTAGTGTTCTGTAGTTCTCATTGTAGAGGTCTTTCACCTCTTTTGTGAGATTGATTCTCAAGTATTTTATTTTTTTCGATGCTATTGTGAATGGGGTAGTTTTCCTAACTTCTCTTTCTGAAGATTCATCACTTATGTTTAAAAATGCATTGGATTTATGAGCATTGATCTTGTAACCTGCTACTTTACTGAATTCATTTATGAGTTCTAAAAGTTTTCTGGTGGAATTTCCAGGTTCCTCTAAATATATAATTATGTCATCAGCGAACAGGGATAGTTTGAGTTCTTCTTTTCCTATTCGTATCCCTTTAATTTCTTTGGTTTGTCTAATTGCTCTGGCTAGAGTTTCAAGGACGATGTTGAATAGAAGTGGTGAAAGAGGGCATCCCTGCCTTGTTCTAGTTTTTAGGGGGAATGCTTTCAGTTTTTCACCATTTAGAATGATATTGGCCATGGGCTTAGCGTAGATGGCCTTTACAATGTTAAGGAATGTTCCCACTATCCCAATTTTTTCTAATGTTTTGAGCATGAAGGGATGCTGTATTTTATCGAATGCTTTTTCTGCATCTATCGAAATAATCATGTGATTCTTAACTTTAAGTCTGTTGATATGGTGAATGACATTTATTGATTTCCAGATGTTGAACCAACCTTGCATCCCTGGGATAAAACCCACTTGATCGTGGTGCACTATCTTTTTAATATATTTTTGGATGCGATTTGCTAAAATTGTGTTGAGAATTTTTGTGTCGATGTTCAATGAGGATATTGGTCTGAAATTTTCTTTCCTCGATGTGTCTCTGTCTGGTTTAGGTATCAGGGTGATATTGACTTCATAGAATGAGTTTGGGAGGGTTCCCTCTTCTTCTATTTCATGGAATAGTTTGAGGAGTATTGGAATGAGCTCTTCTTTAAAGGTTTCGTAGAACTCGGCTGAGAACCCATCTGGTCCCGGACTTTTCTTTGTTGGTAGGTTTTTGATGACCTCTTCTATTTCATTGCTTGAAATTGATTTATTTAAGTTGTGTATATCCTCCTCATTCAGTTTAGGTAATTCATATGTCTCTAGAAACTTGTTGATGTCTTCGAGGTTTTCTGTTTTGTTGGAATATAGATTTTCAAAATAGCTTCTAATTATGTTTTGTATTTTACTAGTGTCTGTTGTGATATTTCCTTGTTCATTCTGAATTTTAGTAATTTGAGTTTTCTCCCTCTTTCTCTTTGTTAGTGTGGCTAAGGGTTTATCAATTTTGTTTATTTTTTCAAAGAACCAACTATTTATTTTGTTAATTTTTCCAATTGTTTCTTTTGTTTCAATTTCATTGATTTCGGCTCTGATTTTAACTATTTCCTGTCCTCTACTACTTTTGGTGTTGGTCTGCTCTTCTTTTTCTAGGGCTTTGAGCTGTAGTGTTAAGTCGTTTATTTGTTGCTTTCTACTTGTTTTGTTGAATGCACCCCGTGAAATAAATCTTCCTCTAAGTACTGCTTTCATAGTGTCCCAGAGATTTTGATATGATGTGTCTTTGTTCTCGTTTACTTTTGAGAATTTTTTTATTTCCCTCCTGATGTCTTCTGTTATCCATTCATCATATAATAGCATATTATTTAATCTCCAGGTATTGGAGAAGTTTCTGTTTTTTATTCTGTCATTTATTTCTAATTTCAGTCCATTATGATCTGATAGAATACAAGGTAGTAACTCTATCTTCTTGTATTTGTTAACAGTAGCTTTGTGGCATAAAATATGATCTATTTTAGAGAAGGATCCATGTGCTGCTGAGAAGAAAGTGTATTTGCTCTTTGTTGGATGGTATATTAATATATGTCCGTTAAATCTAAATTGTTGATTGTGTTATTGAGATCTATGATTTCTTTATTCAATTTTTGTTGGAGGATCTGTCTAGTGGTGAGAGAGGTGTGTTAAAATTGCCTAGTATTATTGTGTTGTGGTCTATTTGATTTCTGGAATTAAGAAGGATTTGTTTGACGTACATGGATGAGCCGATGTTCGGGGCATAGACATTTATGATTGTTATGTCTTGCTGATTTATGCTTCCCTTAAGCAGTATGTAATGTCCTTCTTTATCCCTTCTGACTAGTTTTGGCTTGAAGTTCACATTATCTGAAATGAGGATGGATACTCCAGCTTTTTTGCTGTGTCCATGTGCATGCTATATTTTTTCCCATCCTTTCACCTTTAGTCTATGGGTATCTCTTTCTATGAGACGAGTCTCTTGCAGGCAGAATATTGTTGGATTTTTCTTTTTAATCCAATCTGCCAGTCTGTGTCTTTTGATTGATGAATTCAGGCCATTGACATTCAGGGTTATTATTGAGATATGATTTGTATTCCCAGTCATTTGGCTCATTTTTGTGTTTTGACATGATTTGGTTTCTCCTTTATTTGGATATTCCTTTAGGCTAATTCCTCCCATTGCTGATTTGCATCGTTGTTTTTCATCTCTTCCTCATGGAATATTTTGCTGAGAATGTTCTGTAATGCCGACTTTCTTTTTGTAAATTCCTTTAGCTTTTGTTTATTATGGAAGGATCTTATTTCATCGTCAAATTTGAAGGTAAGTTTTGCTGGGTATAAGATTCTTGGTTGGTATCCATTTTCTTTCAGGGCTTGGTAAATGTTGTTCCAGGCCCTTCTAGCTTTTAGGGTGTGGATTGAAAAATCTGCTGATATTCTTATTGGTTTCCCCCTGAATGTAATTTGATTCTTTTCTCTTATGGCCTTTAAAATTCTGTCTTTATTTTGTATGTTAGGTATTTTCATAATAATGTGTCTTGGTGTGGGTCTGTTGTAATTTTGTATATTTGGAATCCTGTTAGCCTCTTGTATCTGGTTTTCCATTTCATTCTTCAGATTTGGGAAATTTTCTGATATTATTTCATTGAATAGATTGATTATTCCTTTGGTTTGTTTCTCTAAACCTTCCTTAATCCCAATAATTCTTAAGTTTGGCCTTTTCATGATATCCCATAATTCTTGTAGATTCTGTTCATGATTTCTTACCATCTTCTCTATTTGTTCAACTTTGTTTTCAAGGTTAAATATTTTGTCTTCAGTGTCTGAGGTTCTGTCTTCCAGGTGTTCTATCCTATTGGTTATGCTTTCTATGGAGTTTTTAACTTGGTTTATTGTTTCCTTCATTTCAAGAATTTTTTTTTTCAGTATCTCTAACTCTTTATTGAAATGATCTCTTGCTTCCTGTATTTGGTCTTTTAACTGTTGATTGGTGCGATCATTTAATGCCTGCATTTGCTCTTTCATCTCCTCCTTCAATGCCTGCATTTGCTCTTTCATCTCCTCATTTGCTTCCCTGATTGTTTTAATTATGTACATTCTGAACTCCATTTCTGACATTTCTTCTGCTGTGCTATCATTGGGTTTTATTGATATAGTATCTAGGTTTGTTTGGGACATTTTCTTCCCTTGTTTTCTCCTATTGGTCAGATGTCAGTGGGACCCTGAGATATTGCAGATTTCCTCTATTGGCTTATAGTGTCCCGGTAGATTTCCAGTGTATCACCTCCCAGCCTTCAGTAGCCTGAAGTCTTGGAGGAACTTGATAATGCAGTGCTTCCAAAGAAAGCTGCCCCTAGCCCCCTACTGGTTCCAGGGCTTGGAGCTGGCTCTGTGCGGAAAGGCTCTCCCTGGGCTGTCTGCTCCAGGAAGCTGACCATGGAAGGAGTCTGCCACTGGAGGAAGCAGGGCTGCTTGGAGAAGTCTCTGGCTGTCCTGCCCTGGTCCCAGAGGCTGCCTGCGGGCTGGAGCTTGCCGCTGGCTCCGGGACTTGGAGCTGGCTCTGTGCAGAAAAGCTTGTCTCATTTTTTAAGAGTTTTTGAGAGTTTTTAAAGTTGTGATAAAACATGCATAGCATAAAATTCACCATGTTGACTATTTTTGAATGTACTGCACTGTGGCATTAAATACATTCATGTGGTTGAAAATTTTTTCTGAAGATTTTAAAGATTTACTTTTCACTTTTATGTCCATCTGGAAATAATTTTAGAAAATTGAGTGAAGTGAAGATCTATTTTCACTTTTCCCCACACAGATAACCATTTCCCCGGCATAGTTTTATTGATTAAATTATTCTTTTCTCTCTGGCCTTAATTTTTAATTTTGCTTAAATATTGGTTCCATATATGCAAAGATCAATTTCGGAATTCATTTTTCTTGTGTATTCTCTCCCTGTGCCAAACTACATTGTCTTAATTGCTGTAGCACCTTATTTTCCCTGTACCTTCACTATCAGACTCTTTTTCAAAATTTTCTTGACCTTTCTCAGGCAATGGCCTTTGTATCTAGTTCCAATACCAAGTTGTCCAAATCCATGAGAATCCTTGTCATGAATTAGATTGAAGTTGTATGTAGGTTAATTTGAAGGAAAAAAGAAAAAAAAACCTGAGTATTCCTATCCATGAATATGGTCTACTTCTTTGATAATTTAGATATTCCCTAATATCTTTTGATGAAGTTTTATAATTTTCTCCACAAAGCTCCTATATAGCTTTTGCTATGTGTATTTGTGTTATTCATTTTGGATAGATAACTTATATTTTCACATTGTCATTATAAGTAATATATTTTAAAATTTTTTTAGTCATTGATGAATCTTTATTTTATTTATTTATATGCAGTGCTGAGAATTGAACCCAGGGCCTCATACATGCTAGGGAAATGTTCTACCACTGAGCCACAACCCTAGCCCCATAAGTAATATAGTTTTAAAGTCACATTTCAAACTATTTATTACTGGTATGTCGAATTTATATCTGGAAATCTAGATGAGCTCTCTAAAAACTCCAAAACTTTTTACAATGGAGAAATGAGCTTAGAGATATTAATTAATTTGTCCTAATTTACAACTAGTAAGTGTTTACACTTACTTACTAGTAAGTGTTTACCTTCCGGGGGTGGGGATAAAGATCATCTCAGAATGAGAATTTGCACATAGCCAGTTCAAAGTTCATTTTCTACCTCTTTGGCTTGTTTCTTTATTGGTTCTGCAAAGATTTATTGGAAAGCTCCAGTGAGTTCATCTAAATGCTTAGGTGCCCAGGGAAGAGGGCAGAAGGATACATAAGGAAGTGTAGAATCATCTAATCCAAGAGAAAGTAGGGCTCTTTGGGTAAATCTACCCTAAGCTTCTTAGAAATCAATCCTAAAAGTATCTCCTACAAAGCCATTTGCTCATTCCACACATCTTCTTTGAGCACCTACTAAATGACAGTTCCCATGATGCATATTAGGAACAATTGTGAGCAAACTTGCAAGGGACATATAGGTTAGTGACAAATCATAGTAAAACAATTTTTAAAATATGTAACTACGATTGGAGACAATGCTGTAAAATGATGGGGGCCTGAGAGTATCTAGGATGAGAGTAGAACATTCTGACTTCTTATGAAGGTAGAGATCCTGATCAGTGTGTGGAACAGGAAGAGGTTCAGTGTGGGCAGAATTGAATGAGAGCATGCTGTTGTGACCCCAGACTGGAGGCTGGTGTGCTGGACTAGGCTGCATGATGTTGTAAGCCTCATTAAAGGATTTTATCCTAAGATCACCAAAAGCCACTACAGGGTTTTAAGCCTGTGAATGAGTGACGTGATCATAGCATTTTAGGAAGATCACTCATCTCTAATACAGAGTATAAATAGGATAGGGCAAAAATGTTTAAAACTAGTTAGGAAGCTATTCCTGTTCTCAGTGAGTAATAACTAGGCCTGGATTAGGCAATGGCAGAGTGTTTATTCTGTGTCAAGAGACATCCATGACTCGTCTCAGTGAACCCTCTCAGCAAGAGATCCATGAGACCAGGACTACTATCGTCCCCAGGATGAAACTGAGACTTGCAGATGTTAGGCAGCTCACTCAAGTTTATACAGTTAGGTGTTAGCCCTGGGACTGAACCCAGCTAGTTTAATCCTTAACTACTGTGTGGTGGTACTGCAGTGGGTTGGGATGGGAGAGGAGGGGTGGAGGATGACCCATGGTGCCCTTCAGATAGAATTTGAGACCTCCCAGCCAGAGAAACAAGCTGAAAAGACACACAATATAAGATGTAAGTGCTGGACCAGGAAGCCAGGAAATCCGAACCCCATCTCAAATCCATCTTACCTCCTTTACCTGGACCACATCCTCTGTTTCTTCTAACTTTAAGCCTCTGGGATAGTTATGTGACTTTGGATAAGTCATGGATCTCTCAGAATCTCTGCTTTTGCATCAGTAAGACAGGGGTAAACCTCTCAACTAAGATGATACATATGAAAGTGTCCTGAAAACTTCAGAGAGGCAGATGCAACTTGTTAACTACTTGATGACCCTCTTATGAGGCAGTTCACTGCATGGGCAGTTCCCCATGTCTGTTTCTTCATCTTGACCCGAGATCAGCTTCCCAGTGTGTTCCTTCCACTCTTGATTTGAGCTGTCAGGCACTAAATTCAATAAAGCTACTTCTTTTCCCCACAGCTCCAGGCATCAGACACAGCTGCTGGGCAGTCAAGTTCTCTTCACACTAGGCACCAGCACCTCCTTCAAGTGCACCTCAAGCATGGAGTCCAGCCAGCAGGGCTCTCAGGAGGGTCTTGGATTGACAGTGATTGTTTACAAGGTGGCACTCAGAACCCAACACATGATGCCAAGCACTAAAGACCTGGTTCCTCTATAATTCAGACTCTGCTGCTTTTTTTGAAGCTAGAAAGTTTAGTTACGGACCCTACTAGGCTGGCAGAGGGCTTGGCAGTGGATTGGAGGAACTAATTCATTTTTACACAACCTCCTCTTGCTTTCCCAAAAGGTTCCCACATGCTACCTATTCTTAAAGGACTTATACAGACACACACACAAGGCTCTGTAGATGATCCAAATAAATCATAATAAAAATACATAAGTGAATCTTGTCCTTTCTGTCATTGCCAAAGTCATGTGGCTTAATTTCATTTTTCAAAGTTTCTCATATTTTGGGAAGGAGGATTTTACTTGAAATTTGACAGATATGAATCAAAAGGTAAACTTAGGGTAGGGCGTAGGAGTGAAGAATGATGGGAAAAGTTTCAGCTGACTTTTATTGATAGTGGAAAAAAATGCATTAAAAAAGTGATGCTTTTTTTCCAACATTACTTCAAAAGTGAGTTCTAATGCTTTGAAACTTGAAATTGAATGCCAAGAGCCCTCAATAAAATGAATGTGTTGTCTAAGTAAGTCAAAAAGTAAAAAGTGAGAGAATTCATAACTTTGTCTCCATCAGAGAATTCCTCCTTTTCCGCTTGAATTTGAGAAGGGAACATTTATTAATTCTAAGATAGAAATACTTCAAACAGAGTTTTTTTTTTTTCTTTTTTTATCACTGATTCTTGCCACAAATCTACTAACTAGAAACCAAGATATTTGATTAAATTCTAGCCCAGTGGAGTGCTTAGGTGGTGATAGACTAGGTGAATATAAAACCACTGGAATAGCCAGATGCTTTTCACTGTAACATAAAACCCAGATATAAGTAATGAAAAATTCCCTTTTGCTTCATTTCTCAACGTGCTATCTTCACATTAGTAGATCACGTGTGTGCTTTCTTTTCTCCGTTGGTAGCATTATGACAGTTTTTTTTCCACACATTCAGGATTTAATAACTTCAAGTACTGTCAACATGCTGTTGCTGAGAGCTCAGGTTCCATTCCGCGTGCTGCTAGCCAACTGAAGACTTCTTGGAGGAGATGCCAAATATGTTTGATGCTAACTCAGTTGAAATAAAACAAGACGCTCATAAAAATAACTTGCCATAAACCAGTCCCTCTGGGCTCAGCAAAAGGAGATGTATAGCCAGTACTTTTAGATTTGGGCTGGAGCAGACAGATTGTGTGTCCTTCAAGATGTCTTTCCTGGATACATCCAGAAGGGGCTTCACCAGGGAAAGAAAGGGGCCTCAAAGATAGGTGACCCCCTCATACATTGCTGATGGGACTGCAAATTGGTGCAACCATTCTGGAAAGCAGTATGGAGATTCCTTAGAAAACTTGGAATGGAACCACCATTTGACCCAGTTATCCCACTCCTCGGTATATACCCAAAGGACTTAAAATCAGCATACTACAGTGACACAGTCACATCAATGTTTATAGCATCTCAATTCACAATAGCTAAACTATGGAACCAACCTAGGCGCCCTTCAACAGATGAATGGATAAAGAAAATTTGGTATATATACACAATGGAATGTTAATTAGCCATAATGAAAAATGAAATTATGGCATTTTGCCAGCAAATGAATAGAACTGGAGAATATCATGCTAAGTGAAATAAGCCAGTCCCAAAAAACCAAAGGCTGAATGTTTTCTCTGATATGTGGATGCTAACCCATAACAAGGGAAGAAAAGGAGGTAAAGTACAGAAGTTCATTGGATTAGACAAAAGAAAAATAAAGGGAAGGGAGAGGAAATGGGAATAGGAAAGGCAGTAGAATGAATTGGACATAACTTTCCTATGCTCATATGTGAATACATGATCAGTTTAACTCCACATCATGGACAACCACAAGAATGGGATCAGAATTGGAATGGATTGCACTCCATGTATGTATAATATGTCAAAATACATCCTACTGTCATGGGTATCTAAAAACAAAAACAAGACAGGTGACCCCATTTCACACAAGGACGATGTGTCTTCAGCAATAAGTTAGGTACTGGGGACTTGAGCTGTATGGTCCCATAGAAACATCAGTGATAAACATGTAGGCCTTTAATTAATTAGCATACTCAATCTTTGCTGAGATTATATCACGGTCATACTTTCAAAGCCTGTCATCGACAGGTCATCTCAACTAGAGCTGGAAGGGTGACAGAAGCTTCTGTGTCTACATCCACGCAGGGGGTAGTTGACCAGGTGAGTCCTATGTGAAGAAAGCTGCCATCTCCCCTAAGTCTTCTCTTTTCTGAGCCACACATCCAAACGCAGCCAGTGCAATGGTGGTTTTCAGACCCTTTCTAAGTCAGGATGTCATTCCTGAAATGTGGAGGTCCCAATTATAGCAGCTGAAGTGTCCCTGACTAGTGCAGAGAATCCTGTGGCCATGCTTCCCCTGCAGTTCTGCTCTAGGCAGTCTAAGAAGTTCTTTGCTTTGGGAAGTCATAGCAAACTATGAGGTCACATCTGGTTGGACACACACACTTAGGGTCTAGAGTACATTAAAAGAAAAATATCCGTGATGACCCCCCAATGCCCCTGATCATTTCCTGTGGCAAGAAGAAGAATCCACCATATGAAAATGGGAAAGGGAGAAAGGGGATACACCTTGACAGGGAGACGACTCTGTGCGAGGACTCCCATGAAGTGCTTTCCCTTCCTTGTCTCTTTTTACTCCAAGGACCCTGGGAAGCACATATCATTTTAGTTCCCATGTGCATTTGTTCTGAAACAAGTTTGACTACAAATAACAGATGGACTAACAAAGACTTAAAGATAGAGATCTGTTTGTCTGGCAAAAGAAGTCAGCCTGGGGCTTCTCAGGAGCTCTGTGGGTCATGAGAGACCAGACCCTTTCTGCCATCCCTTATCTGTAGATCTTTGTCCCCACATCTGCCACCTTATGACAAGGAGATGGTTGCTGCCCTACCTGGCAATACATCCAGGTTCCAGAGTGGAAGCAGTAGAAAAGGCAAAGGCGGAAGTTCCCAAAACTGAGCGGAGCCCACTGATGAATTTGTCTTCTAAAGTAGTGCCCAGGCGCAGAGAGATGACCGGAATGACAAAGGCTTTTACTTGGTGAGATTTTACAATGTGCCAGGAGCTGTGTTAAGTGTGTCACATCTGTCATCTCATCTGATGCTCACCCATCTCTAGGACAGGTTTCCTATCATCCTTACTTTTCAGGTAAAAGCTCAAGGCCCAATGAAAGTAACTGTTTGCCCCCAGTCACATACATGTGTAAGGGCAGGGCTAGGCTGTAATCCAGGTGATATCCTATGACATTCGTGTCCCTTACTGAGTGTGGCAAAACAGAAATTAGCAAGAAGCAGTAGACTTGCAAGTAGGCTTACACGCAGATGCCCGCCCCTGCAAATACACATGCCAAGTGGAATTTCTGAAGCTAAGCAAGGGATATTGCGCTCATCTCTTCTAATTTACATTTTGTTCTGTCAGCCCAACATTTTAACCTGCTGAGATATTTTTTAGGCTGGAAAACCAGTGCAAAGCAAAGGATTAAAGAACTTTAATTCTATGGCAGGCAGCCACAACTGGTAGACAGGGCACACCTTCCTATAAAATTAAAAGTCAATGGAAGTTACAATTTTAAAAAATTGGCATTAAAGTTACTTTCTTCTGGTTGTTCACAAATGAAACATGCTGTGCTGGTTTCTAAAAACCAAGAAGCCTGGAGAGAAATTTATGACTTCAAAACAAAATTTAGAGGTTGAGGGATTTAGCAGTTTGCAAAGAGCATAGAGCTAAGCCTCTGAGAAAAGCAGTTCAAAATGTCCCAGCCTCAAGTGCTAAGGTCTTTTTCAAAAGTCCCTACAGAAGCTCTAAGGCATCTGGAAGGACAGAAATAATGAGAGAAATGTTAAAGACATCTTTCCACTGGAAGCTGGTGCTTGCAAGGCAGGGTGTTTCCCCTTAGGAGTGTGCTCAGCCGTTACGTGAATCAGGCATTTCTCAGGAGTCACAGGTTTGTCATCCTCCTCCTTATTTTTATTTTTATTTTATTTTTCCGTCTCAGGGAATTTGTCCAAGATTTGTAGCCAGCAGTCTCTGCCACATTTTCTCCCAGTCCCAAGTCATGCATCCATATATGGAAGTCCTTATCACAAAGCTAACTCCCTGGCTAGAGAGTGTCCAGTGTATTGTGGTCTTTATGCTAAGTTGTCCTAAGGAAGAAATGGCAACAACAGGGGAGAGAGAGAAAGAGAAAGAGAGAGAGAGAGAGAGAGAGAGAGAGAGAGAGAGAGAGAGAGAAAGAAAGAAACTGGCCTTCAGAGCTGCTAGAACATCATTTGACAAGTTCAAAGTTGAGGTTTTATCCCACTCCGTGGTTCTTGGTTTGTAAAGTAAATTTTTGCTATTTAGCAAGGAATATTCACTTATTGCCTAGGCATGATTCAAGACTTTTCTCAAAATGAAGGATTTCAAATCCCCTCCACATTTGGATACTTTCCTTGCTTAGGCAGCCGCAGCACAGGGTTAGAGAGAATTACTCAGTCACAAGGTTAGTACAGCTTAAATAAATGGAAATCAAGCAGAGACTTTCGCTGTTCAAAGAATTCTCCCATCTTTTTGTCCGCATGCAACCTCATTCCTTTAACGAGAAACCGAAGGTCCCAAGGGGCAAGTCATTTGCTTGGGAATACACAGTGAGCACCACTCTGCACTCGAACACTCTCAGCGGCTCCCATTGAGTGAACTCTCAAGTCCAAACGCCTTGGAACAGAATTGAGAGATTAACGAACATTGAATAGTCATTTTTCCATTCAGGTATCTGTGGTTAGGCACCACGAGGGGCAAAGTTGAATAAGACATGGTATTGGAGAGCTAATCTAAGTGATGGGATCTGTCATCAAACAAATAACTAATTATAGTAAGTGTCCTGTTGCTCAGGAGGTTATGGTAAAATAACACAGAATGGGAGACTTGAACACCAGACACCTATTTCTCACAGTTCTGGAGGACTGGAAGACCGATCAAGGTGCTAGTAAGTACAGTTCCTGGTCAGGGCCCTCTCCCTGGCTTATAGATGGGCCATGGTCTTGCTGTGGTTTTCCCTGGATAAGTGGCGAGAGAGAAAGAAAAAGGAGAGAGTTCTGTCTTCCTCTTCTAAGGGGAGAGCTCCATCCTCATGACCTCATCTATACCTAGTTACTCCCAAAGGCCCCATCTCCAGACACCATATATTGGGGGTTAGGGTTTCAACATATGAATTTTCAGACCATTATAATAAATAAGTGATTGAGAGAATGATCTGGGACTGGATAGCACAGAGTTGGAGCTAGTTGTGAAAACACATCCTTCCCAATGGTCTCTCCCCACTGACTAGGTCTGTGGTCCATGAAGCACTTCCTCCTGCAACTATTGATGCATCAAAGCTGGAAAAAGTGGGAGGACGTGTCACATCATGTAGCTAGGAGGTCATCTGCGCCATCATTGCCAGGCTTTCAATCAAAGAAGAGAGGCGGAGTTGTGGGTGAGATCAGAGTAGAGGAAAGAGATAGTTGAGGGGGGACTTGCAGGAAAGACAACGCAGTGTTATCGATGGCACCCTGGGAGATGGTCCCCAAATTTCCTTCCAAGATGATCTGTTGTACATTAGTACCAATATTTTGCATCCAGATTATGTATTTTTTTCTGAGAGGTCTGACCTCCTGAACCCTTTCTCAAAGACTGATCCCCAGGGCCAGTTGATAGTTAATGTGTCTGTGATTGACCTTCCAAAGGAAATCTCCTTTCCCATGGTTAGTTCTAGGGTCTGTGAGTTACGGCTGCCTTCGGGCCTGTTTGCCCTCAAAGTCTGGCACTGGTCTGGGGATGAGTGATTTCCTTTGCTCAGAGTAACTGACTCAGGCACATTTCATCTGTGCAGAGGCCGGAAGTGGGCAAGTCACTGCTGGAGATAGAACAGAGTGAACAGCCCTGAATGGCCAGTCCTGTGGCAGGGAGCCCAGTCAGATAAACATCCTCCGGGTGCACCTCACATCAGTCTCCATGTGGGGACCCTTTGCTGGTTGTGCTCTGTAAACTTCAGAGTTTCAACAACCATTTGGAAATAATTGAATCACCTTATGCAATTGTTCTTGGAAGTAAAATACCAAGAATTGTTTGTATAGTTCGATCAAGTCAAATGCCATGAGTCAGCTGCTTTCTTTCAAAGACCTAGTTCTGTGTCTTCCCCTCTCCCTTCTTTCCTCCTTCGCTCTTTCCCAGGCTTCTTTCCACATTTATTGAGCACCTACTATGTGCTTGTACTGCCCCAAGCACAGGCAACACATCATTCCGTGAATATTTATCATATGTACAGGCATTGTACCCCAAACTGAGGACACTGCCTGAGAGAGCAGACAGATTCTGCATTGCCCCTACACAATCTGTAAGAATGCAGTGGAACAAGTAATTATAAATATTGCAAAGACCACAGGTGAAAAGAATAATATTCTATGAGTATTTATAACAGGGGGATCCAACAGAGTTTATGGGATCAAATGGTTCTCGATCTGCAGTGTGCAAAACCTGTTTTCATCATCCTATAAATTGGGACAATCTCTGATTTAGTTTATACTCTATCTTCCTAAAATTAAGATGGTCAGATTAATAATTTAAAAAAACTATCCAATCAAATTATATTGATTACATGAGTCTAGCAACCAGTTTGATAAATGATTATTTGCTTAAGGTTTAGCTAGAATTAGCCTACCTAATTTTTTACTTTGGTTGTCTCAAGATGGATTTAAATTGGTTAAGCTCATATAGCAGCTGTGGAGGCAGAATTCTAAGATGGTCTCTATTATTCCCATCCTTCTCTTCCCTGGTGGACAGCTTCTCCTAGTTATTCAATCAAACATTGAACTAGGTGCTCCTGTGAAGAGATTTTGCAGATGCAATTAAGGTGCCACATCAATTGGCCTTAAAATAGAGAAAATATCCTGGTGCTCTAATCAAGTGAGTCTTTAGAAGAGCCTGCGTGCTTGTTGGGGAAAGAGATTTGAAGTGAGATAGATTCAACAGGGGAGATGGGATTCCCCATAGTTGACTTTGAAGATGGAGGAATCCACGCGGCAAGGAACCTGAGGTGCTCTTAGGAGCCGAGAGCAGACCCTGCAGAGAGGGAGCCAGAAAAGGGGGACTTCAGTCCTGCAGCCACAAGGAAGTGAATACTGCTACAACCACATACACTTGAAAGATGATCCTGAGCCTCCAAGGAAAACAGAACCTTGCCAATACCTTTTAGCCTTGTTTGATTCTGAACAAACCCAGGAGAGCCCTGCTGCGCCACGCACAGCCCTTAGATCTACAGCACAATGAGCTAACAGATGAGTTTTGTTTTAAGCCACCAAGTTAGTGATACCTTGCTACACCACAAAAAATAAATAAATAAATAAATAAATGCAGCAGCTATTCTCTTTTCCTGCTCAGCGCCCTCCCCTCCTCCACACCTTGTGGCATTAGACTCGAATCCTCTTTTTGGAAGACTGGGCGCCTGGCCAGGCTGGAAAATCATTGTATCTTTCCCCTCTTGGGCATGGCAATTGGCTCGGGTTTGGGCATGTGACCCTAGCTTTGCCACCAATGTCCTTCCCTGTAAATTTTCAAACTTAAAGAAGAGTGCTAATTTTCCTCTCTGGACATAAGCTGTAGGGATGAAAACTCAGTCATGACCTCCACTCACATGATAAACTAAAGATCTGACACCCAAAGAGGAGGGTCAGCTCTTCAAACCGTTTGACCATTCTTAAATTTTCTAAAATTGTGTCCATTGAACACTGAAATTCTCATGATCCCTGTGATGTATTTCCAAGACGGACTGTGCAGTTTCTGAGTCCTGGGGAGTTGTGACAGTATTTGAGACCCTGAATTGATTGTTCTTTGGCCATCTGAACCCATGCCTTTCCAGTAATTTCATTGTGTGAGCCAGTGCTTCCCCTTCTGATGTAAGCTGGATCATGCTTATCCTCTGTGATTGGCAACCAGAGAAGTGTGGATGATCCAGCTTGAGAGGAGTAAAGAACTGTTAGCTGGGAGATCCCAGTTCTGCTTATTAGACAATACCAAGACATGGGTGTGCCTCCTTGTATATAATTTGGTTTTATTTTTTGTTTTTGTTTTATTTAATCATCACAGAAGGATCACACATGATAGCAAAAATAGGCACTGGCTTAAACAAACTATCAGAGCTTCCAGAGACTTTAGATGTCATCTGGTCAAGGTCCCTCATTTTCTACGTGTAGAAGCTCAGGCCCAGAGAGGAAGGGCAGCCAGTTAGTTAACAAGCTGGTCACTCCAGAATCAATGGGTGAAACAGACCCAGGTGGAGTAAAGATACTATTGTTGCTTGTGTACAATTAGTTTTTCTCTCCTGTGTTCCATGAGTGCTTGGATACTTCTTCGGTCATTACAACATATTTTCCTCAGCTTTTCCAAAACTGTGTCCTTTGAGCACTGAGATTCACGCATTTCCAAGCTGGAACTCTGACTTTGTCAGGATGATTTTTACGGGAGTCTACTAAACAGGGTGTAACAATGAGCCTTCATGTATTTAGTGCAAGAATTTCTCCTCAGCACAACCTGCTTTTGTGAAGATTGTGCAGAGAGAAATGCATAAATGATTATCTCCCTTGAGTACCTATATAAGTTGTTTCCATAGATACCTGCTCAGGAAGACTAATAAGATGATTGTTTTCCAAAGTGTTGAATGACACTTCTAACACATGAAATTATTAACTTCTTCTTTCCTTTGCACATATACTAGAAGAGCTTGAAGAGGGTCTTAGGGATGGTTCAGACTCAATGCCTCACTGAGCAGATGACAGTGGGCTCCAGAAAGGAGAACTTGGCTCAAGGTCATAGCCTTTCTATTTTAAAACATCCATAAGTTGCCTGGGACACCTTTAAAAGAGATGAATAGATAGGATTTTTAATTAAAATTTTCATCTTCTGCACATACACAAACAAAAAAAGTAGCAAAAAATAAGTGTGAAGTATAAAGATTATCTACCACCTGATTTTTGGGAAAGATCTATTTCTAGGATTAAGAAAAATCTTAGCAATGAGATAATATAATGACCTATTCAGTATAAATTTCAAAAACTGAGTAATTCAAAGAGAAGCACTGTTTTTTCTTGTGAAAACTAGTGCCAATTTATGTTTAAATATTTAGAAAATACTAAACTGTAGAAAGAATAAGGAAAAGTGACCTATATTTGTCCTACCCCATGGAACAACTTTTAACATTTTTAGAATTTTTCTATCAATCTTATTTTATATGCATACGAAGTTTATGAGGATAAGTCATAAATATTTCCCTATATTATTGCATTTTCTTTATAAATATCTACTAAGTGCATATGGTATGTTTTTCTTTAGCAACCAACTATGCTATTATGGGAATGCTGGTTTTAAAATAACCTTACTATGAGCATCTTCATGTATAAATATCTTTTCCATATTTAGGATTATTTTCTTATTTCTTATAAATGGAATTTCTGGGTCTGTTTTGTGGTATGTGCTTAGCTCAATCAATATTCATTAAAATAATTAAACAAATACATTAATCAGAATGGGCTAGGTATCATGTGGTAACAAGAAATTCTAATCTAAAAGACTTAACACAATAAAAATTTGCTTTTTGGTCACACAAAAATCGTTGTTGGGTTCAGGTTTCTGTGTGAAGCTGCTGTCTTCCATATGGGAATGGAGAAATCCAGGTTGCGTAGTCTTTTGGCCCCACTGTCTCAACCCGGGGCTCCTCTGTGACCAAATCTTCAAGGAAGGTTCCTGAATGCTTGCTCATTACCCATAGGCAGAGATATTACACAGCCCTGTCTGCCTCAGTGGGTGGAAAATGTGGCCCTCCTCTGCACCAGGAGGAAGCGAAGCACTTAAAGTCTCTGCCACATCAAGGTTAGTGATTGACCAGTTGCTTGCCTGTCTAGTCACACCATTTCACATGGTCATCAGTTTGCACAAGCAAAATTTCTTTTCAGTACCTTCACTAAATTCATTGACTACTTCTTTGAAAAGAATCTTTGCTACAGTGTTGAACAAAACTATTTGACTTTCCATTAACAACCTCAGGATTCTTCTTCTTGAATATATTAATATTTATTTAATAGATGAACCGGGCACTCACCCAGTCATTGGGGCTACAATGGTGAAGACATGGTCTCCCTTCCAGGGACTGTATAAATCATGGACTATTGCTTTGTAGTAGAGTTGAAGATCTGGTATTGCAATACCCCCACTTCACTCTTCCTGCTAAGGATTGCTTTAGCTATTCTGGGTTTCTTATTCTTCCAGATGAATTTCATAATTGCTTGCTCTATTTCTATGAGGTACGTCATTGGGATTTTAATTGGAATTGCATTGAATCTGTATAGCACTTTTGGTAGTATGGCCATTTTGACAATATTAATTTTGCCTAACCAAGAACATGGGAGATCTTTCCATCTCTAAGGTTTTCTTTAATTTCTTTCTTTAGTGTTCTATAGTTCTCATTGTAGAGGTCTTTCACCTCTTTTGTTAGATTGATTCCCAAGTATTTTATTTTTTTCGAGGCTGTTGTGAATGGGGTAGATTTCCTAACTTCACTTTCTGAGAATTCATCACTTATGTATAAAAATGCAATAGATTTATGAGCATTAATCTTATATCCTGCTACTTTACTGAATTCACTTATGAGTTCTAAAAGTTTTTGGTGGAATTTCCAGGTTCCTCTAAATATGTAATCATGTCATCAGGAAATAGGGATAGTTTGAGTTCTTCTTTTCCTATTTGTATCCCTTTAATTTCCTTGGTCTAATTGCTCTGGCTAGAGTTTCAAGGACAATGTTGAATAGAAGTGGTGAAAGAGGGCATCCCTGCCTTGTTCCAGTTTTTAGGGGGAATGCTTTCAGTTTTTCACCATTTAGAATGATATTGGCCATGGTCTTAGCATAGATGGTCTTTTAGTAACAAAAATGGCATGGTATTGGTACCAAAATAGACAGGTAGACTAATGGCACAGAATAGAGAACACGGACACAAACCCCAATAAATACAATTTTCTCATACTAGACAAAGGGACCAAAAATATGCAATGGAGAAAAGATAGCCTCTTCAACAAATGGTGCTGGGAGAATTGGAAATCCATATGCAACAGAATGAAACTAAACCCCTATCTCTCACCCTGCACAAAACTCAACTCAAAATGGATCAAGGACTTTGGAATCAGACCAGAGACACTGCATCTTATAGAAGAAAAAGTAGGTCCAAATCTTCAACATGTCAGCTTAGGATCAGACTTCCTTAACAGGACTCCCATAACATAAGAAACAAAAGCAAGAATCAACAACTGGGACAGATTCAAACTAAAAAGCTTTCTCTCAGCAAAGGAAACTATCAGTAATGTGAAGAGAGAACCTAGAGAGTGGGAGAATATCTTTGCCACTCATACTTCAGATAGAACACTAATTTCCAGAATATATAAAGAACTCAAAAAACTCTGCACCAAGAATACAAATAATCTAATCAACAAATGGGCTAAGGAAATGAACAGACGCTTCACAGAAGAAGATGTACAAGCAATCAACAGATATATGAAAAAATGTTCAACATCTCTAGTAATAAGAGAAATGCAAATCAAAACTACCCTAAGATTCCATCTCACCCCAATTAGAATGGTGATTATCAAGAATACAAGCAACAATAGGTGTTGGAGAGGATGTGGGGAAAAAGGTACACTCATACATTGCTGGTGGGGCTGCAAATTAGTGCAGCCACTCTGGAAAGCAGTGTGGAGATTCCTTAGAAAACTTGGAATGGACCCACCATTTGACCCAGCTATCCCACTCCTTGGCCTATACCCAAAGGACTTAAAATCAGCATACTACAGTGATGCTGCCACATCAATGTTCATAGCTGCTCAATTCACAATAGGCAGATTGTGGAACCAACCTAGATGCCCCTCAATTGATGAATGGATAAAGAAACTGGTATATATATATATACAATGGAATACTACTCAGCCATAAAGAAGAATAAAATTATGGCATTTGCAGGCAAATGGATGAATTGGAGAATGTCATGCTAAGTGAGATAAGCCAATCTCAAAAAACCAAAGGATGAATGATCTCGCTGATAAGCGGATGATGACATATAAAGGGGGGGTGGGATGGGGGCAAGAATGGAGGAAGGAGGGACTGTATAGAGGGAAAAGAGGGGTGGGAGGGGTGGGGTGAAAGAAAAAATTAACAGAACAAGTCAAAAACTATTACCCTATGTAAATGTATGATTACACAAATGGTGTGCCTCTACTTCATGTACAGAGAAACAAGATGTATCCCATTTATTTACAATTTTAAAAAATCTAAAAAAACATCATGGAGTAGTTCTAGTGCCTCTTTTGTGAGCATATCCTTGCTGACTTATGTTTCGGCTTCTTTGCATTTTTCTTATTGAGTTGTTCAAGCTCTTTTTTGGATTTTCTGCAAATGTTTTCTACAATTTCCCTTTTAACCTTCATTTTGCTGGTGGATTTCCTTTTTAATCAAATTTTAAAATCATCTCTACTGGTCCCCCTTTATCCATGGTTTTGCTTTTTATGATTTCAGTGACAATCAACTGCAGTCCAAAAATAATAAATGGAAAATTCAAAAACAAAAAAATCATACGTTTTAAAAAATTTCCATTATAGTATGCTGTTACAATTATTTTATTTTATTAGTAGTAATTGTTCATCTCTTATTGTGCCTAATTTATAAATTAAACTTTATCACAAGTATGTTGTTATAGGGAAAAACATAATATCTAAAGGTTTCTGCATTATCCTTGGCTTCAGCTGCTTCTGAGCTTTAAAATGCTAAACATGGCTATTTCTATCTTATTTTTCTCTTGCTAGAAACCACGAATACCAAGTCACTGCAGGGCCCTCCTGCTTCTTGGTTATCCTACATTCTCTTATTCCAACTTCCCTACTGTATTTCTATAGTGTTTCCTCTCCACAACTTGTCTCCTCACAAGAAACAAAGACATTAGCTACTTGTGTTGGGAGTAATTGCATTTTAATTAAGGTTTTCAGTCCCTGAACTGCAAGGAATAATTTTCAAAGGAGTAATTCCAGGTGCCTGACAGTCAGTAGGAAGACAGCTTGAGGGAGGAACTCCTGACCACCACCTGGCTTCTAAGATCAGCACTAAGTGTCACCTATCAAAATCTCATGTTTTTTTTTTTTTTTTTTCATGCTGACATTAAACACAGAGCCCAGCTATCATTTGCTTGCCCTGTCCGGGTTAACACTGCTTGATTGTGCTGTGTGGTTTATCTTTCCCCTGAGAGAGTGGCTCCTTCACCAGGTTACCCTACTTCTGTCCTTAGCCCTAATATAGGCTCAGTCCCCCAATGCCCTTCAGATACCCTCTCTGTTTCTGTGCTCTGGTAACACATCTCATCTGGAAGTTTCTTCCACTTAACCAGAGCCACACAAGCATAGCTAACAGAAATCTTCTGAGCCCACAGAGGATCTCTGTCTATAGTAGTGGTCTCCAAAGTGGAGTATCAATAGCAATCCTTTGGGATACAAAAAGAAAGCATTGGATCTATGCTTACAAAGTTTCTACTTTTTAAACCTTCCATTTTTAAAAATGAATATAATATATTCATTTAGAATCACATAGCTGGGCACCATGATGCACTCCTGCAATCCCAACAACTCAGGAGACTGAGGTAGGAGGATCTTGAGTTCAAAGCCAGCCTCAGCAAAAGCAAGGTGCACAGCAATTCACTGAGACCCTGACTCTAAATAAAAATAAAAAATATAGGGCTGAGAATGTGACTCAGTGGTCGAGTGCCCCTGAGTTCAATTCCTAGTACCCCCCCAAAATAAATAAATAAAATAGAAATGCATCACTTTTCTTTTGATCAGTTCTAAGGCATTCGTCATTTCACATTTTAACGTGTCTCACATTGGCATATATTTTACAATTGATGCCTATGCCATGATTTAATTGGCAATGGGCTTTTTTTTCTTTGTGGCATGTAACATGAAGTAATGTACAACTGATAGTGTCTTGAATTCTATGAAATATATATTTTATAAACATATCATATATTATAAATATAAATTATATTCTATGAAATATAAATAAATATATGTGTGTATGTGTATATTTTGAGCTTGCTCAAAATGTTTTTAACTTTTCTTTTTAGGTGTAGATGGACACAATACCTTTATTATATTTACTTATTTATATGTGGTGCTGAGGATCAAACTCAGTGCCTCACACAAGCTAGGCAAGTGCTCTACCACTGAGCCACAACCACAGCCCTGTTTTTAACTTTAATGGGGTTGCAAAATGAAAAAGATTGAGGGCCACTCCATCTGTATACGTGTTTATTTCTTGTCAAACACTACCTTGAATTAATGATGAATTTTGCATATGTGTGCGTCTATGTAGTCGTGCACATTACATTATAAACTTGACAAAGCACAAACCATGAGCAGCTCCATGGTCCAGATAAGTAATTCTCATCCTTATCAGCAAAGACCCCTTCCTTAGTTCCTATTTAATAATGTCCTTACTACTTTAAAGTGAAATCCATAAATAAGTTTTTAATTAATATGACAATAGTAGTTAGGGTAACCTAATTGCTAAGATAAATACAGCCTCATATATTTAAAGGCTTAAACACATGAGAAGTCTATTTTTAGCTCTTGATTGAGCTAGCTCTTTATTTCTAGTTATGAGATTGGTTTCTGCAGTCAAGCAATGAATGGGGAGGAGAAACAGACATGGAAAAGTACATGTGGGAGCTGTTCACTGGCCAGGCTTGGAAGAGGCACGTGTCACTGCTGCTCAGGAGTCATTGGCTAGAATTCAGTCCCTTGATCAAGGACTACCTGCAAGTGTGGCTAGGAAATAAAATCTAGATTGGGGGCCCAGAGGACAGCATGGATTTGGGTGGGCAGTTTCTACTGCAAACATAATGGCCTGTTTAAAAATAGAAATGTAAAATTTATATTAAAATAATATAATGTTCTGATGTAAATCCCCAGGATGGCCACACCATAAGACATAAGCCAAATACTTACTCCCATTGGAGACTCATGAATCTTGAATGCCTTCAGGTGATGTGTTGCATTGGTGATTAACATATTCTTCCCTATTTTACTAATACTACCCCAAAACGTATTACTACCAGCAATGAAAAACTGGCATTACTCCAGTAATGAGAGTTCCTCAGATGCTATACAACTGTTGGTTAAAATCAAAACAAAGGCAGTCTTCTCTAATTTTCACAGATGACATATTCCTGGAAAACCCAGTGTGTATTAGTATTTTTCTGGGGAAAAATACTTCAAATTTATATATAAGATAAATGGATTTAGGCTCAGATAATTATGAAGTTTTTAATTTTTTTGTGTGTGTGTGTGTGTGCTGGGGATCAAACCCAGGGCCTTGTGCTTACAAGGCAAGCACTCTACCGACTGAGCTATCTCCCCAGCCCCTTAAATTTTTTTAATGACACAAATATCTAGTGAGATATGAAGAGGCCATGAGAGATGAAGGACACTTCTTCCTTCTGCAGGACTTTCCTATACACTGCAGGTTGTCCAGAGTCCCTGGACCCTCCTGTTAGGTGCCAGTAGACCCCTTTCACGTACATACAAATCACTGAGACAACCAAATATAACTCTGCACTCTTTCGAAGCATTCCCTATGGGGTAGGACTGCTTCCACTGAGAACCACTGACCTTACTCAATAAATGCTTTTACATGGGTGCATGGATGAATAAATAAGCTAATTCTTAATTCCGGCATATTGCTATGAAAAAAGGAACATGAATATATTGGAATGCTAGTCTTGTGCTCTGTGTATTATATACATACACACACACACACACACACACACACACACACACACACATATCCTCCTAACAGTTTTGCATGGTATGTGTTAATATCCCTCATCTTTACAGTGAGCAAAGTGGGACTTCTGGGGGGTGAAGTAGCCTGTCTGCTCATGTGGTAAGTATGTGGGGGGCTGGGTATGAAATCTGGGCCTGACTTCAGGATTCATGGCATCTCCACCGTTACTAGGGCAACTGTTTTAGTCAACATTTTCGCTGCTGTGACTAAAAGACCCAACCAGCACAGTAGAGGAGGAAAAGTTTGAGGGCTCTGATTTTAGAGGTCTTAGTCCATAAAAGGCAGACTCCATTCCTTGGGGCTCCAGGTGACGCTGAACATCATGGAGGAAGAGCAGAGGGAAGCAGCTCAAATGGTGATCAGGAAGCAGAGAGAGAGAGACTCAGCTCTCCAGATACAAAACACCCCAAAACATACCATGCTTCTAATGCCCTGCTTCCTCTAGCCACACCCCACCTGCCTCCAGTTACCATTCTGTTAATCCCATCAGGTGATTAAACCACTGATTGGGTTAAGGCTCTCGTAACCCAATCATTTCTTCTCTGAAACTTTTGCATCGTCTTACATGTGAGCTTTTGGGGGACACCTCACATCCAAACCATAGCAGCAACTATGTCTCCATTCAACTGTGTGGTTCTGGGGCACTAATTTCTAGCACTCCCTTTCACTCTCAAGGGGTCCCAGTCTGGATAATAATTTACATGACCATCCGATGTATCATATGCACCTATTATCATCATTTTCTGTCATTGGGAAACTCAGGAGAGAGAATGAAAAACAATGTCCTTACGTCTCAGACGTCAGCGAATGACTGAGGACAGACTCGGTGTTCTCTTCCCATGCGTTGCCTCTACACTTCTTAAATTATCCATAGAGATTTGCATCTGTTTATCTCTCAGTAAAACAATTTTTTAAACAGTAGGAAAAATCAACACAGACTAGATATTCAATCTTTTCCCATCCAACAGATGTTGTTTTTTACTTTGAAATCAGTTATGCAGTTGTGCTATCCTTTGAAGAAGTCAAAGACTAACTATTCCTAAGCCTGAGAAATAGCTGAGGGCCACAGAGGAAGATGAACCAGGACATTCCAGCCAGAAGAGGCACTGACACTTGTTTTCTTTGGATGAACTGGTCTTTTGATTCTTGAGTCAGGGAGAAGCCCTCGTTTTTTGTGTTCAAAAATCAGAATCCTACCTCTGTGTGCTCCTGTTCCTGACAGTTTTCAAACAATTTTTTAAAACCACACATACATGTATTCAGTCTCAGAGATATGGGGAAGTGCCAGAAAAACTCATAGGGCAATCTGAACACCCATAGGCAATATTCAACTTGGCCGAATATGCATGCTTAGTCTCTGGAAGCTTTTCTATCTAGATCCTAGTGAGGAACTTCCCCTCACTCTATCCTGCCATCTCCTCACCTTTTTATCTCAGTTCCCCATGATTTGTTTGTTTGTTTGTTTGTTTGCCTTCCCAATCTGCAGACCAGCATCAGGGTCTGGTCAGGCAATATTGATCAGCTTACCCTAGTATCTCCCAGAACTGAACATTATTATGTTGGTTCCAATACAGATCAACCCAAACCCACCAGGGCCCTTCCACAGTTCCTGCCCCCACTTCCCTTTTGGGCAATCTGAAGACATTTATTGAACAGGTTTCACCTTCTTGGTTTTCCATCAGCAGCTCCTATATAGAGAGTCCTGGTTGGAGTCTGAGCCTAACTCCCTTTGGGACCTGATGGAAGACATGTCTCAGACCCAGGTGAGGCAGAGCAGAAACAGGGAACTTCTGGGTTTTTCTGTTTATCTATGCACCGTTGCCAGAGCTTGGGAATGATGCTAGGCAAAGAACATAGCCTTCCATCAAAGACTCATAATAAAATTCTAAAATTTTAAAAATAGTAATGACTGAATTGGGCTTTTGAAACACCATCCTTTTGCAGTTGCTTGCTTCAGCTTCTGCTGTATCACTGAGGAAAAGAAATCAGAAATGGGTACAAGTTATTAAAATTTCCCACTCCTCGAGTCTCCACTGCAGCACAAAGACTGCCAAGGGACACCTTAAATCCTTAAAGGGAAGTAAGAAGGTAGATGTTGGACATCTTTTGCTGTATAAAGACAAATTGTTCTGCTGAGGCCATGGGCAATGCACTCCATAAATGCAATCTTTCTTCCCAACTTCCATAGCAGACACTGTTAATTGATCACCTACTATTCCTTGCTAATTCTCCATAGAGCACTTCAGGGAGAAACTGATGAAAGTTGGAAATGAAGATGGAAAGCAATTTTCCCTTCTGACCGAGAGTCAAAACTCACACCTCTAAAGAGGTGCACATGTCTAGAATCTATTGCTCACCCAAGGGAGTTGTAGCACTGCATGCAGGAATTTTGAACATTAGTGAGTGGAGCTTAGATTTCCCTGCTAGGGATCTCCTGTCTCTCTGTTGCACCATCAGTGGATCTTGAGAAGTCTAGTTGTGCTGGAATATCTCCAGGTGGAAGAGACAGGTGCCAGGAGCCAGGTAGGGAAGCCTTGGAGAAGAACACACAAGCTGGAGGTGACTAACTAATACTTTGTAAGTCAGATTCCTTACTTAACTATAGCTCTCTGGGTCTGCTTTTCTTTTTCACTATCCCTGAGCCTTAAATAAAGCTCATTTATTCATTCATTCAGCAAACAATTGCTGAGCATCTATCCTGTGGCAGTCACCAAGCTATGATCTAGAATGTGAGGATGAGCGACATAGACACATTCCGAGGAAGGCAGACTAAACATCCCTTTGTGTGCTTGGTGGCAAGAGCTTTGAGTGAAGAAATGCTGAAAGGAATGTGGGGAGCACATGCCAGGGGGATGCAATGCTCAAGCTAGGGGTGTTTATTCTTCACTATGGATTCACCAAATGGACTGGACATAGGGGAGGAATTATGGGCAGGACTTGGCAGGAAAATCAAAGAGGTAGTAGCTACTCCCCGACCAGTCAGGGATGTGAAATCCAGGCATCTTATCCACTAAGAACTCTTCTTCCACTGCCAACCTTGGAGGACTGGGCATGATATTCACAGGGGTTGAACTTCTGACAAGGGATCATAAAAGCTAAATCCTTGGCAACTAGCAATCTGTGAGTTTCCATTGTGTCTTTCTTTTCCCTCCCACTGGTGAGTCTTAGAAGTCTGGATTCTAAAGCCCTCTGGTCCTTCAACCAAGCATCCAACTCATCTCCACAGTTCTTCAAAGTCACCTTGAAGTCACTCCTCAAAGCCACTTTTCTTACCATTAAATACCACCACCAACATTGTTCCTAATGAACAAGGCAGGAGGATCTGAGGCCAGGAGGCCGGCATGGTTGAAGAGGTGAGCAGAAGTAGGCAAAGGCAGAGAAGCTTGGGAGTGGAGAAGAATTTCCTAAAAAGCTATAATAAATGGAGACTTGACAGCTTTTCACAGACAGCCTAGTACGAGAAGTGAAGAGGAAGGAGTCAGGGAGAGATAACACAGAGGGTGGATGCCTGGTCTGTGTAGTGACTGAAAAGGGACTTATTGAGGGCTTGAGGAGCAGATCCGTAAGGAAGATATGAAGGAAGTAAGGAACTCAGTGTCTGGCATTCAGGTATGCAGTCGGGGCGAGAGGTGGTGGTAGACTGGATTAGGGAACCTGAGGGCTGGGTTGTCAGTTTGTGTTCTTGGAATGACTTCCTGAGGGCTTCATATCTAAACAAATATTAGCACTCATTTACTAAGTAAATACTCCTCTGTTTCTTGATGGGCAGGACTGGAGCATCATGTTCGATGTCATGCCTCTGAAAAAATAGCCACAAAGTGTTGTAGTAAGCTCTTTCACTGCTGAGACCAAAAAACCTGACAAGAACAATTCGAGGAGGAAAAGTTTATTTTGGGGCTCACAGTTTCAGAGGTCTCAGTCTATAGGTGTCTGACTCTATTCCTCAGGACCTTAGGTAAGGCAGAACATCATGGCAGAAGCATGTGGTGGAGGAAAACAGCTGTGAACATGGCATCAGGAAACAGACAGAACACTTCTCACCACAACAAATATAACCCCAAAGGCACACCCCCAATGACCCACCTCCTCCAGCCCCACCCTGCCTGCCTATGTTACAACCCAGTTAATCTCTATCAGAGGATTAATGCACTGATTAAGTTTAGACTCTCATAACCCAATCATTTCACCTCTAAACTTTCTAGCATTGTCTCTCATGTGTGCTTTTGGGGGACACCATGTATCTAAACCATAACACAAAGACAATTCAATCTGTGATTCCAGGACTGTCCAGACTGGATAGTGCCCGAGAGCCTGGCAGGATTAGCTTGGTACATAGACTAAGTGTCCAGGGATCCTAAGTGGCTGAAGACTACCCAGGACTCATGACCCCCACAAGTTCAAGGTTGAGTTCAGTGAAGTATGGAGGAATAAACTCTTTCTAATATTGAAGTAAATAGGAGCAGAAAGAAAAAAGGTTCCATTACAAAATCACATTACAAAAAGTATAATACACAAGGCATGTGCAACAGAGGGTGGGAATCTTGGAACCATCTTTGAATTCTGCCCATCACAGAACATCTTAGCCACAGTCTGTGTGGTAGGCAGGGGCCTTGGTTGGGTCAGCATCACAGTGAAATTCCCCCCATGCCCAATCCTGCTTCCTTTCTGCCCTACTGTTGGTGGCTACTATGGCTCTCCCAATAAACTTTCTGTACATAAATCTCTGCCTGCCTGTCTGTCTGTCTCCCAAGGATCCTGATCTAAGACAGCAGCACTGTTGTACCACTGAGCCGGATGGCATGGAGGGAAGATTGACAACATTAAAAAAAACCTGGGCATCAGTTATATCAGGTCAAAAATATGTGGATGGAGCAAGGGGGGGGGTGTCCCTGAGGTGTCAAGTCAAGAGCATTATACAGATGATCACTGACAACCATGTCACTCAATGGTCTTCCTCCAGATTCTGCTTGTTTTAAAACTTGATCCTCCTCCTCCTTATAATTATCATCAGCAACACCACCATCCCTACTACCACCACCATGATATCATTGTTACCACACACTAAGAGCTCCAGAAATTGCAAAACATTTATCCACCACCTAATGAGTCATTATAACAGAGCAGTTAAGAGTAGCAGGAGTTAGACTATGAATACCTCCTTCTCCATTTGATAATAATAGTAATCAATATATTGATTATATATACTGATAATATATATTGATAATCATTAATTAACATGGCTTTAGTTATAGAAACTTCTGAAACCTCAGTATCTCGCTTATAAAATTGGAATGAAATCTATTTGGTCCAACAATCCTTCATATACCAACTTGTTTTTTTCTTTTTGGTACTGAGAATTGAACCCAGGGCCACTGACTTTATCAATGAGCTGAGTCCCCACCCCTTTTATTTTTTATTTTGAGATGGGGTCTCACTAAGTTTTTGAGGCCATCCTGGAATTTGTTATCCTCCTGCCTCAGCCTCTCAAGTTGCTGGGATTATAGTTGTGCACCACCACACCCTGCCAAAACTCCTAACACAAAGCCAGTACAGAGCAAGCGTTCCATAAATGTCAGTCATTGTGTAGTCTCAACTCTTACATAACTCTGAAGGAGGGTTTGTCGCTGAATAAGCTGAGGTACAGAGAGGTCAAACAGCTACCAGAATCCAAACAGCTGAAGAGGGTTAGAGAGGTAGGATTTTCAACCAAGTTGTTTCTGAGCACAAAGAATCAGACCTTGACCATTATTCTGTCTGGTTTCAGCATGGGCAGGGCCCAGTGGGGTGAAGCCGATACCACCTTAAGTAAGATGCAGAAAGAAGGAAAGATGAAAACATGCAGAGAGTTGGAACTCTCTGTGAAGGACTGCTGGTGAGCGGCTCCTGTCACTCTCCTGAGGGGAACCAGGCTTCTGTCCCTAGCCTGCAGATGGGTCTGGGATTTCTGAAACAGGGCAGTGGAGATAGAGTTTCTCTTCTCAAGAAGACTAAGCTGGGCAATAGCCCCTCAGGAAAATAGGGTTACAGATCCGTGATCCAAAAATTCTGAACTTCAGACAGCTCTGACAACCAAAAGCTTTCCCTGTTCATTTGTCATTTACTTGGTGGCCAAGCAGTGGACCTGTACTCATGCAGACCCTTCTTGATCTTGTGGCCTCTTTGGAGGTGAATGGTTATGTTTGCTGCATGAATGTTCAAGGGATGATTTATGAAGAGCTAGCTCATTTAGACCCCACAGAGGTGTCAGCTTGGCTGACAAATCTGAAAAACTCTGAGTTCTAGAACACACATGGATTTCCAAGTATTCCTGATGAAGACTTGGGGACCTTTTATGTTTCCTTCTGACTGTCTTCACTGATTGCCAGAGCATGAACACAAACCTACCAGATTTCATTCACAGGGTGACCTTCATTTAAGGAATCTTTATCCAGGAGCTTTTCAAAAGATCCCTTGTTCTTAGATAAGGAAGAATAACAAGCCCCAGGCTGTGGGAACCCGTCCAGCTCTACCTGAAGGCGAGCCCAGGGATTCCTAGTGGCCACTGCCCAATCTGTTTCCCAGAACTATGCTTTTTGACTCTGTGTTGTAGGACCCTCCTGCACCAGGTCCGTGCCCCAGGACACTGATCCTGGTGTGACTGTGATGTATAGGACTGGAGTTGGGGAGGGGGATGAAGAAGTAGAAGAGAAACAAGAATTATGTCTTTCTCCAGCCTCCAGTTGCTTTCCTAGAACCCCTGGGAAGAGCAATCATCGGCTCACAGTATTTCTCACATAATCCCAAAGCACAAACTTTACATATTTTGAATACATAAATTTCACATCATCCTTTCTTCCTTTTTCACTATTTATTTAAATGAAATAAGTGCTCAATGAGATGTAGCCCTGGTCTTATTTTAAATGACAGATTCAGAATTGCAAAGGAAGGGTGCCTCTGAATAAATGACCTGTATCTCAATATTCCTGCCGAGTCCATTTTCTAACATTGAAAAGCCCATTTGGCCACTTTGATGTGGAGCCGAATAGGCGGAGTCTCATTTTACTACCATTTGTTCAGCTGCACTTTGGCAAATGTCAAGTCCAAGTCTGTATATTTGGACTGTGGTGGAGAAAATAAGGCCAGCATCCTGATGGTGGGCTTTCGGTCTGACTGACAGCACCTCACCCACCTTCCCTCCACCAGGAATCACCACTCACAGAGAAGTGTCCGGTGAATGTGGCTCACAGTTGCTTTCTTCTCCTCAGGATAAACTTGGAGCTCAGTAGATGCAGAAGGCACTTGCTACAACCCCAGCAGCAGAGTTCTGCCTAGGAGTAAATGCAGAAAAGATGTGGAACATTTGAAGTGAAAACAAACTAATGGTGTTTCTATATTTGGTCACCTCCAGGTTATTCTCAAATTTATGGTCTTTCCCTGGTTGTGTCCCATCCATTCCCTTCTCATTAATTGTTTATCTTTGGCCAACCACATAGATGGGTGATCCCTCCTCTAAAGCATTGGTAGTAAACAGGTATGAAGGAAAACAAAATCAGTCTCTTTTGAGTTTAATTCAATTTTAGAAACAAATGGAGCACCTATTCTGCTAGGCTCTAGAGTTACAGAAACTGGGAATAATAGCCAAGTGTAGGGGAAAGGCCCACTGACTCTCAAGAATAAGAAGTTAGCCAGACGAGGTGGCGCACGCCTGTAATCCCAGCAGCTTAGGAGGCTGAGACAGGAGGATTGACAGTTCAAAGCTAGCCTCAGCAAGAGGTGCTAAGCAACTCAGTGAGACCCTGTCTCTAAATAAAATACGAAATAGGGTAGGGGATGTGGCTCAGTGGTAAATTGTGCCTGAGTTCAATCCCTGATACCAAAAAAAAAAAAAAAAAAAAAAAGAAGAAGAAGAAGAAGAGGAAGAAGAAGTTAGACCACAAAAGATGCTAAGAGCACATGGGAGAGGCATTCAAGTTCCCCTGTTGTGGAATTAAGGAAGACTTCCAGGAGGAGGTGATAGCCATACCAAGTCCTGGTTTGCATAGAGGTTTTTCGGGTAAATGGATGAAAAGAGAATGAAGACATTGTATGCAGAGAACTGTCTATGCAAAGGTTCTGAGGCATGTGCGCAAACAATATCACATATAATTGCTTTTTAACTACTTCAGCATGGACCAAGGAATGTGTGTTAGTTTTAATCAACACCCTAGGAGTAACTCGTTAACATGTGAAGTAACCTGATCAGGAATACATACTCCGGAGTGTTTCATTAGCTTTGAAAGGCTCTAATTGGAAGTTCACACTCCAGAGGTAGTTTCTGCATGAGCTTCTGCAATCTTTATCTTCCTTCAGCACTGGAGGGTTCGTTCATTTGTATAATAGGTTTAGAAATGATTTTTCACTGGCAACACCAGTGGTACACATGATATATGGATGGCTAGGATTATGATCCGGACCCTCCATGCTTGCATGAACACAGTGTAAGAATTCTTCAAGTTTGACAGCTTACATCCTTCATAATGGCTCACCAAGCATAAGACCATCTGGTTCTATGTGCCAGACTTAACAAATAATTCTGTCGCCCGATTCTGACTAGTAGCTCTGCTAAATTCTGCCACTAGAATATTTTCTCATCATGCATGATGCATGTCAGACAGAGAGCAAAAATTTCAACAAGCTTAGAAAAAAATGCTCATGCATTAGTACGGTGTCTGCTTTTGGGCAGTTGGTGGTATGAATAGCAGAATTTGGTCTGCGTCTTACAACTTACTCATCTGCCTTAGTTGGGCAGTCACAGTGGAAGGGATCTATGATCCTGTCTCATTTTCACTATGGTAGGCTACAGATACCTTGCAAAAAGAACCTATTACCAGCTGCCAAATTGGCTAGAGTTGGTTTTCCACAGCACGGCTCCTGTGTTTGTTTTTAACAGTGCTAGCCATCCTTTCCCTCCACTCTGGGGAGGGAGTTATCCAAGGTGACTCAATTCAACTGAGCAGCAGGAAGGAGCAGAATCCCGTGGAAAGGTGCCCACGTTCTGCCAGGAAGACAGTCCTGACAAATCTTCAGGGTAATTCAAGGACAAAAATAAGAAGATCTGGCGAACAGGGGAGCTGGGAGCAGGAAGAATAGGGTGTGAGGCACAGGTTAGGATGAGTAGGTCAGGACAGAGGCTCTGGCACACTTTCCTCTGGGTGCCAGCACATACAGTGTCAGCTTAAAGGAGCCACCCCTGCTGTACACCAGCCAGCGATCCATGGTCGCGCTGGTGGCTCCTCCACTCACCTTCCCTCGTCTACACTGCCTCCTGTGTTTCCGGTCCAGCTAAAGGTGTGTCACCATTCTATCTGCATTTCCTTTTTTTTTTTTTTTTGGCACTGGGATTGAACTCAGGGGTGCTTTATACCTGAGCCACATCCCCAGCCCTTCACTTTTTATTTTGAGATAGTGTCTCTCTAAATTGCTGAAGCTGGCCTCAAATTTGTGATCCTCTTGCCTCAGTCTCCCAAGTCATGGGGATTATAGGCACGAGTCACTGTGCCCAGTTCCTCTCCCCGATTTTAATTAATTACTAAGCCTCACAACTTCTACCATTGAAATGTCTCCTGATTCCTTCCGTTCCCTCTGATGCAAACCATCTGCCTTGGTTATGGCCCCCATCTTCTCTCCTTTGGACCAATGCCACAGCCCGCACTGCAGGAGGTTCCTTGTGGGTCTCCCAATTCCAGCATCATCCCTCCATTCCTGCTTCAATGCCACATGACAGATGCCTTTCTAAAGCACAGATCGAAGCCCTATAGAGGCTCCCCATTGTCCCTAGTAAACTAAATTCCAGATCCTGGTGTATTAGGACTATTTTGATCACAAGTAACAGAAACCTAACTAGAACTAGCTTGGATAAAAGTGGAAAAAAACTGTTGGTTTATGTAACTGAATTACAAGAAATACAAGGGTTGCGCCTCAGGGACATGAATCAGGGACTCAAATGCTGAGTCGGTGTTTGGACACTATGACAAATTACCTGAGAAACTCAACTCAAAGGAAGAAAGACCTATTATGGCTCATAGTTTCAGAGGTTTTGGTTTATGGTGGCATGGCCCCATGGCTTTCTGCCTTTGGTGAGACAGAACATCATGGCTGGAAGCACCACGCCATGATGGAACAGAGCGGCTCACCTCATGGCAGGCAAGAACCAAAGAGTCTGAGGAAGGGGCTGTGGACAAGATATGCCCTTCCAGGGCCTTCCCCAGTGGCATACTTCCTCCAACAAGGCCCCATGTCCTACAGTTTCCACCACCTCCCAACAATCCACTCAGTTGTGAACCCACCGATGGATCGACCTGTTGATGAGATCACAGTTTTATCATCTGTCACTTCCCCAAAGCCCCAACTCTAACCATTACTTGCCTAGGAGACCAAGGTCTTGAGCATGTGAGCCTTTGAGGGACATTGTAGATCCAAATTATAACAAAAGGAACTGGAATTTTCTCTTTTTCTGTGTGTTGTCAATATTGTCTTCTCCAATAGCCTGCCTCATTCCCTGTTGCCTCCCGGGGCTCACAGTTACTCAATTGCACCCACTTTTTTCAGGTACGATTTTAAAACCCAGGGAAGACTTCCTATTGGTTTGACTGGGATAAGGAGGCCATCTCTAGTCTAAGGAACAGGACTAGGATGGTTGACTGTATATGCTCCTGGACAAGGACCAGAGTATGATGCACCATCAATACTGATGACAATGGATGTCCTTACATAACCTCTCAAAGTCCTGGCCATGGAAACACAGTCCAGTAATTTCCTCCCTGCCAGATGAGCCTTGGCAATAATAGTATAGGACTCAAGCCCTCAGGCTCTGGAGTTAAAGATATATGGGGTCAAATCCCAGCTCTCCTAATTGTTGGTTTTGTGACTTTGGAAATGTAATGTGCATAACCCCAATGAGCCTCAGTTTCTTAATCTGTACAATGGGAAGGAAGGTATAGCAATACCTACGTGAAAACTGAAGGAGATAGCCATCGAGAGCTCTTGGTACACAGCCTTGCTTACAATCTGCACCTGCCAGCTCTTCCTGCTCTCAGCAACCCTGGCATGAGTGGGCTGCCTTCCGAAGGCAGCCGGCTCCAGGGTACTGCCTGCTGCCAACAGAATGAGATCAGAGTCAATCGGAGGAACAGACTGACCTGATTCCCAGCACCCCAGTGAAGTGACCCATCTGACACCTCAGAGGAGGCAGTGCCAGGAAGAGTACTCTTGGCACATTCTCTCTTCCATACGGCCGGGTGGAGGTCCCTTCAAAGCACCTTTGTCTCCTTGCCAGAGGAGGACAACATCTGGGAGGCAGCTCTTCAGCACTGTGGTTGAAATGCCTCCAGCCTTGCGGGTCACAGCCTGGAATCATCTCTTTATTAAATAATAATTAAGAGGTCCCTGTAAAGGGAATCTGGGTATAATTATCTGACTCATTAAGCTGCCCAGTTGAAACTGGGAGCCTGTTTTACTCTCTATGGTTCCACTCTTAGACAATTTTCATGTTTCTAGAAGCAGCAAGTGGAGTCTCGCTTTTTTGAGGGGCTCAGACTCAAGGTCACCCGTTTAAGTATACCCATCATTCAAGAAAGGCTCCCAACAAGCATTCGGCTAAAAGGGCAAGTCCTCCCCTTTCCTGTGCTGCTTGATCAAAATTGGTCTTGGAACAGAGAACACAAGGAAAGGCCGAGGGACCAGCCGGGCAAGGAATCAGCTCATTAGTCGTCTCTGTGGAGGTGTTGGAATTAAGCAAGTTAAAAGCATATTAGTTTAAATGAGACTTTTCATAAATGAGGGGAGGTGTTTAGGTAGGAAGCAAATGTAATCATTTTGTGATGGGGCATAATTTGATAATTAATGGGGAAGTTGTCAGTATAATCTTGAGGGAGCCCCAGGAAATGAAGAAATCTGTCTTTATTAAGAAAAACTCAGGAGAATAAGCTCTTGGAATGCAGGCAATTCACCAGCAAGGTCCTGATAGCAAGTCTTTATTAGATGTGTGTGTTGGGATGCAGTCTTTCTTCCACATCTGTGTTTTGTCCTGATTCTCCAGGCCCACTTCCTCCCCTAATGGAAGTAGCGAGGAGAACAAAGAATGTCGCGGAGAGTGTGAAGCAAACAGTTTTCTTTCCGCTTCTCAGATGATGGGGCAAGCATCTCTCCCTTGCTCCCCAAGAAAGCAGGGAAAGACTAAAGTTAACTGGCTCCCTGGAGGATCATCCGGATTCTCAATGCCCTATAGCCTGTCCAGCTGGTGCCCTGCTATTCCAGGGCCCTAGAAGCAAGTTACTAATATCCCCCTTATGAAGAAGGGCTGTGCAGACTCCCAGTTGCACAGAAAAGGAGTCCTAGAGAAAAAGTTCTACAAAGGCACCTATTGCACTGTGGCAAGGCACCCCGGAGTCACAATGCCTGGGCTCACCTCTCTACTTGGCCACTCAGGGTTGCTTGACCTCGTGTATGCTATTAAGGTCTCTGAGCTCCAATTTCCTGGTGCCTCACAGGGCCCTTGTGAGGATTAGAAGAGTCATTCTAGGTAAAGGACTCAGCACTGCCGCAACTTAAAGTCTGCCCCACAAGTGCCAGCTGTTACTAGAGCTTTTCTGTCCAGTACTAAAATTACTAGCCACATGTGGCAACTGAGCACTAGAAATACAGCCATTCCTGGTTGATAAGCGCTTTAGGTGTAAAATGCACACAGGTTTCAGATTCTATACAAGAAAAAAGGATCAATTGTCTCATTGATCATTTTGATATTGATTGAGTACACAATGAAATGATAGCATTTTGAATAGGTTGAGTTAAATAAATACATTATCAAAATGGACTTCACATCGAAAAGATAGCATTTTGAATATATTGAGTTAAAAAAATATTATTATCAAAATGTATTTCACTTGTTCCTTTTAATCTTTTATGGTGACAAAAAGGATTTAACATAAAAACTTACCATCCTGTTTTTAAATGTCTGGTTCAGTCTTGTTGAGTACATTCACATTGTTGTAAAAAAGATCTCCATAACTTCTTCATCCTGCAAATCGGAAACTATGCCCATTAAATAATTCTTCATCTGCTCCCGCCCCAGCCTAGCAACCACCATTCCACATTCTGTTTCTATGAATTTGATGACTTCAAATGCCTAATGTAAGTGGAATCACATTTGTCTTTGTGTGACTGGCTTCTTTTACTCAGCATGATGTCCTCAAGCATCATCTATGTTGTAGCCAAGTAATAGAACATACATTCCTTTTAAAGCACAATAATATTCCATTATTTTATTTTTTTAAGGTGACTACTAGAAAACTCAGGGTTTTATTTGCATTTCATAGCACATTCTTGTTGGATTGTGATAGCCAAGAACCAAGGGTTTTCAGTTCTATCAGACCCAGACCTTCCTTATAACAATCCATTTGTAGTAGCCACCCCACAAATCTCCAGAAATGAATTCCATAGATAGTATAACTCATCTATACCTATAACTTTTTTTAAAAAGTTTAATGAGGGTTGGGGAGATAACTCAGTTGGTAGAGTGCTTTTGTTACAAGCACAAGTCCGTGGGTTCGATCCCTAGCACTGAAAAAAAAAAAAAAAAGTTTAATGACCTAACAGTAATACAAAGGATAAAGGAAAGGAATCAATAGAGAGAAAAATATATTTCAACATGAGTACTTGAAGACAAAGTAATCTTTGTATATGTAAAATCACCATTAATGGGATAGCTATCAGTGCAGAAGAATAACACAAGTGGTATTCCCATCAGATATGTGATTTTTCTAAAATGGAACAGCTCATTCAAGTTCCAACAAAACAAAGTGCAATTTTCTTTCTATTTATATGGTTACACTCCTGTGAAAATGAGTATAGATTTAAATGGATCAAAATATATAGGTACATATAGAAACTATCATTAGTTTCTAGGCTCAGATTTCCCAATAGTTTTTTTTTCTACCTAAATAAATGCCCAATGAGATATTTAGAAATAAGAGGACTCCACAGTAACTTTTCATTGTGCAGAACTACCCTGTGCACAGCAGAGCATCCTGTATCCCTGGGTACACTGAATCCCCATTGAAGGCTGCAGCATCCCTCATCACTGGGACAATCCAAAGCAGCCCTCTGTTTTCCAGCACTCCTCCTTAGAAAAAGTAGAGCCTTCCTGAGGAGCAGCAGTGCTGTGTTTTGAGAAATGCTGTCTGGTGATACCAAAGGTCCGGTGTTCAGTGGGCTGCTCTGCTTTCTTCCCATTGGTCCCACCCAGCCACAGCTCCAGAGATGCGACATGAGGCTAGTCCTCTGCCCAGTATGGATCCCACTCCTATACTTGGAAGTTCTGCAGAACCTCAGACCACAGACAGCATCTTTCTCTTCCAACCTGCACCCTTCCTTGAGTTCCAGGTTCCAATGCCACCAATGTTTCCTCAGCCCCAGAAACAACTTTCTCCCTCCACCCTTAGTCCTGATCATGCTGCATAGCAGTCACCAGAGCCAGTTCCTCTCTCATTCCAGCTTCATGCCTTGCACCTTGAGCCGCAGGCTTCTGCCTGGTTCCTCCTTGCTCTGCCGGCTGTCATTCGCAGCATCTCCAGGCCATCCTGCTCATCGCAGCCCCTGACTCAGCACTCAGCTCACCACTGGAGGCCCACGCTTCCTCTCGAGTCCTGCAGAAGTCCCCACCAGGACCTCTGGTCTCTCATCTGGGTGGGAGGCAATGTGGTTTAGTAGAAAACCCTGAATGGGATCAGCAAGACCTATCACCCTGCGCTGGGTTTCTGTTCAAGCTCCACTCCTCGGCTGCCTGTGAGCCAGCTTCTCGCCATCTCCTCCCTCAACTATAAAATGGGCACACGGCATCTGCTTTGTAGCACTGTTTTGGAGAATAAATAAAAATGTGTTTGTAAGACCCCAATGGCTAGCCTGACACGCAGGAGAAACGAAGCAAATGCTGTTCCTTGAACCATATTTTCTCTTCTTTGGGCTTGTTCCCTCTTTCTCTGTACTAAGCCAAATATTTGCACGTGTCTCACATCATCTCCGTCAGGCAGATGTCCCAAAACAGACCACAAAGGGAACTAAAACGTCATTAGAAATGAATTGAGATGCAGAAATTTGTATGTTTTAGGGTACAAGGAAAGCACTTTCAGTGGGCTCCCAAGGGGCCTGAGAAGCAGCAAGGATGGCCACTGAGCAGGCCAGGTAACTGAATGCACAGTTGTGGTTTTGCAGGGTGGGAAGATGTTTGGGCAGAGCACAGCTGGAGAGCCAGTAGAGACGGCCAGCCCTGCCCCTTGGTCCTGCATGCCTGCCACAGTCATCACGCCACGTTGCAGGTGAACATCAAGTAAAGATTTCGAGCACATCTATTTGAAGGAGTACTCAACTGATGTTAGCTGAGGGTGTCTTGTGTCTTCATTTGGGTGTGGCCATGTCAATCTCAGGCTATTATTTGCTGACCCCATGGCCCATCTGCTCTGGGGAGCTTTTATATCCTCACAGGTCTTGACCATCCCTCCCTACCTGGAAGTCCTGAATACCTACCAAGGACACACCTGGTGAGCTTCTCTCTTGAGTTGCTTTGTCACTCTATGAAATTACGAATCTCTCAGGGGCAAGAACAGCATCTTCCTCTTCTTCTCATGCCTCAGCTCCAGGACACAGCTCTGCTAGGAGATACCCAGTAACATGGGACATACATGAAGGATAAAGATAAAGGAAGAGGCAAATGAAGGGGGAAGTTGCAGAGTGTTGGCGGGTGGGAAAGGCTATGAGCTTACTTTCTCAGGTGGCGTGGGCAAGGTCCTGCTTGGAGGGACAGGTGTGCTGGCCCAGCCCTACGGATCCATGGCACTTCTGTCCTCGGGGAGCTTTGTTCTTCCCAAAATACACATGCTGAGACTCTTACAAGGATTTATCTTCCTCTGGGCAGATTTTGCCACAAGTTATCAGATAGAGATCAAAATTAGGTGTGGTCTCTGCTAACTAAAAGTTGAAGACCACCTCAGATTGCCCTGAGGAGCTGGACTTGATCCACCTAATGGTGCCTACATCAGCTGGGGAGGAAATTGTTTTGGCATGAAAATCTAAGCATCCATTAGGAGGCCCTCCTTAAAAAAAGAAAAAAAAAAAAAAAAGCTGTTCCCAAAATTGTTTCTTCCGAATATAGAACCTACTTGAAACAAAGTTTGACCTTTCTGGGGTTCAAGTTCATTTATTCTTTGCCTATACAACTTCAGCAGCTTCTTTATTTCTAAGAACAAAGGCTCGTTAAAAGAAAAAAAAAGTCTTTAAAGTCTCCTTGGACATCAAATAGTTCTTCAGAGGAAACTCTTTGATGAGTTAAGTGTAAATGAGTAAGAAACATACGGATTAGATTTCTCATATTATACACATGGATTTGAGAATTGAGAGGGAAAATCTTTTTGGAAAATGTGGTTTGGATTTGGATTCTGCCTACTCGACAAACACTGATTAAGTTAAAGAAAATGGATTTTCCTTGTGTCTCATTCCTCACCTTCAACCTCAGGAACTAGCAATCATGCTCTCTAAAGAGTAATGTCAGACCATCAAAGACCAGGAGGATTTTTAAATAGGAAGCATACAGATTAGTGATGTGTAAGAACCAAAAAGATTTTGGTAGCTGACTCTCTTCCCAGCAGACTGGTTTTAAAGCATTGCTTAGAAACACCTCCCTATTGGCTAACTACGGCTCACTAAGCATGAGGAACCCTGAGCCCTGCGTGTTGGTGAGCTAAACTCTCCGCCTCTGGTAACCAGATTCCGTGGCTGGTAATCCCATTTCAGGAGGCCTCTTCCTACCCTCGGGTAGATGATTTTACCAGTTGTGGCCTTGATGTGACATTATGCATACACCACAAGTTGAACCCAATTGAGAGTGTTTTCTTTGAGTCAGCATGAGCTTTCAAACGGTGAGATAAGAGATTAAATGGGATCAGGCTTGTGAAAACAGTTGACACAGAACGTGGCACATGGAAGGTGCTCATTAAATGTTGGTTCTGTCTAAAAAGTCTGAAAATAGACTCTTGTTGGCTCTAAGGATCAGAAAAGCTCATCCTGCACAGCCCTGCTAAGTGGAGGGCTGGCTGTAAAATCCAGGCAGCCTTGCTTCCTGGCACTGACCATGCTGGGCTAACAAGTCTCTGTCCAGGAGATTATGGAGATTCCTATTATACAGGCCCTGAAGCTGGAGAGAACACAGAGTAAGCCACAGGGCAGCCGTTTGTCCTTGGGTACAGAGAAAGGCAGTAGGAAATCCCTGCTCAGAAGGAGGGGGAGAAAGGTAGAAGCACAGAGAAAAGAGAGGAGCAGATCCCTTCAGTTCTGCCTCCCAAGTATGGGTTGTTTTCCTTTTAAACAGCTTTGTCAAAATATAGTAACTCATATACTATACCATTCACCCATTTAAAGGGCACAATTGGAATAAAGTGGGGGAGGGGAGAATAGAAGTTCATTGGATTAGACAAAGGGGAATGAAGGGAAGGGAGGGGGGTGGGAGTGAGAAAGACAGTAGAATGAATTGGACATGCCTTTCCTCTATTCATATATGATATGTGACCAGTGTAACTTGATGTCATGTACAACCAAAAGAATGGGAAGTTATATTCCATGTATGTATGATATGTCAAAATATACTCTAAATATATTTTTAGTTATATATAACTAAAAATAGAGATTAAAAAATAAAGGGCACAATTGTAATCCATACACAAAAGTCAATTCAAAATGGATTAAAAACTTAAATGTAAAACATGAAACTATAAAAAATAATCTTAGAAGAAAGCAGGGGAAAAATTTCTAGCCATTGATTCTGCAATGACTTCTTGACTATGACACCAAAAACACAGGTAACCACAGCAAAACTGGACAAAAGGGACATTATCAAACAAAAAGCTTCCACACAGCAAGGAAACTACAGAGTGAAAAAGATACCCTGCCGGATAAGAGATGACATTTTCGAAGCATATATCCAGTAGGGGTTATCCTCCAGAATATATAAGAAAGTCCTATGACTCAATAGTAAAAAATCCAAATAACATGCTTTTAAAACTGGGTAAAAGACCTGAATATACAATTTACCAAAGGAGACATGCAAATGACCAACAAGTATATGATGAGAAGCTCAGAACCACTAAACATCAGGGAAGTGAAAGTCAAAACACCAATGAGGTATTACCTCCACCTGTTAGAATGGTTGCTATTTAAAAAAAAAAAAAAGTGATGACATGCTAGGTATAAATTCCGAATGAAGACCTTCCACTTTCATTGCATTTGTATGCCTTCTCTCCAGTATGGATTCTCCAGTGACATGCTAGGAATGAATTCAAACTGAAAACCTTGCTAAAATCGTCACATTTGTAAGATTTCTCCCCAGTATGAATTCTGTGATGATATGCAAGATGTGAATTGCGGCTGAACGACGTGGCCACATTCATTGCATTCGTAAGGATTCCCTCCAGTGTGGATCCAACGTGTGCAACCTGATTTTAGACCTTCCCACACTCATTACCCTTGCAAGGTTTCTCTCCAGTATGAATTCTACAAGGACTTGTAAGGATTGTTTTTTGACTGAAGTCCTTGCTGCACTCATAGCATTTGTACAGTTTTTTTTCCAAGTGTGGATTATCACATGTTGAATGTGATGTGACTTGTGACTGTAGACCTTGCCACACTCATTACATCTGAAAGATTTCTCTCCAGTAAGGATTTACCATGACTTGCCAGGGATGATATCTAATAAATGCACCAAGGGTGGTAAATCTTTAGTATGTATGCACAGTCCTCTGTACACCTCAGGTCAGGCACAAAAGAATAATGACTTTGGTCAAGCTTCTCTTCAGTGTTTGCGTCTCAGTGGACATCGGTTGATCCACGCTGGAGAGAAATCACGGAAATGTCTGCACGTAACGAGTTTTTCTGGCACAGTTCATGACACTGGAGAAGACGTCCTGGAGATAGAACTTGAATGCGGGGAGGGCGCATTATGAGTGCAAGCAGTAGTCAGAGTCCATGCTAAAGACTGACATCCAAAAAAATCACGAGACTTGGGACAGGGACCTCCAGGCCTCAGAATCCAGTGGGCATCAAAGGGACATCTTTGAGGAAGCTGTGCAAAAGTCATGTGCATGATGGGGCTTAAATCCAAGCCTCAAACCCTGGAACAGAGTAATTGACCCAGAGAGCAACCATCCACCTGTCAGGAATGTGCTGAGTTTTTTGTCAAACATTTGTGATTTTGTTGTCCTGAGAAGATTTATTCTGGTCAGAAACCAGACGGACACTGTGACCCTGGATAGTTCATTCATCAAGGGAGTGTCCTCAGCATTCACCAGCCAATCCATCCTGGAAAAGACGCTAACGTCTGGTGTGGTACATTATTTCACCAATTCTCACATAATACTCCACGTCAGAGAATTTATAGGAAGAATAAATAAGTCTCTGATTCTCCAAGATTAGCTTTGGTCTTGCATACTGTGGAAGAATTACAAGTCAGAGTATGTTAAAACAACATGTCAAAGGAGCAAGGACGCTTGAAGAGGACCAGTTATCTTCAGGTTTTAAAGTGTATTTCTTGGAAAGCTACCTTGCTTGTCTTGGGTTCTGCGCCTTCTTTACCGGCCTTTCATGGCTGTGACCAGAAAGGAACCCATAGAAGCAAAGGTTAACTTACTGCATGAAATGAGGCTCGCTGCTGTCCTTGCTCCTGGAGGAGGAGGACACTGACTATTAAAATTCAGTACTGTCTGCACCAAGGACTATTTGGAAGGGGCTGAGCAGGATGTAAGATTAGGATACCTGTGGCCTGCTTGCTATGGTCTATGCACCCTTGTCCACATGGTCTAGCGTAAGATGCAGGTAAGGAACACTCTTCCAACTGCCTGAAGAAGGGCAACCAAGACCACAGGGACTGGCTTTGTATTGGAGGAGAGGAGTGTGTTCCTAGGAACTGATTATGGCCAGGAAGAATGCAGGGAAATGGTGACCACCCACTGCATTTAAAGGCCACAGCTGTTTAGTATGATTGGTCTTATTCTTGGAATTGAAAAGTTATCAGTGAGAAGAGATTAACTGAAAGAACCACAATAGCATGTTTTTGCTGAGGATTCACCTTTACCTGCTGATATTATGTTTGCTTCTGATTTATTCAGTTTTCATATGGTAACTAATAAAATTTAATCTTTTCACGTAAAGAAAAAAGTAAAAGATAAGAAGTGTGGGAGAGGATGTGAGAAAAGCGACCCTTGCACTCTCGGTGGGAATGTAAATTGGTATAGCCACTATGGTGAACAGCATGGAGTTCCCTCCAACATATTAAAAACAGAATTACCTCATGATCTGTCAACCCTGTTATGGTTTGGATCTGGGATGTCTCCCAACGTCTCGTGTATTCAGAGGTGGGGTTCTTGGGAAGTGATTGGATCATGAGGTTTCTGACCTCTTCCATGGATTAATTAATCGATGGCTGAATGGACCATGGGGAACTGGGACCTAGTTTGGGGACGTAGGTCGCTGGGGACTGTGCTGGCAGAGTTTGTCTTCTCTCCGGCTCTCTTTTCCCTTCCTTCTCTTCTCTTTTCCTTTCTCTATCTCTCTCTCCCTGCCCTGTTCCTCCCCCAGCTGCCATGAGCCTAGTAGCTCTCCTCTACTTGCCCTTCACAGGAGCCAAAAGATGAAAAGCAGCTCTGCTTCCTGCTCCTGTCCTTTCCTGGTCAAGCATCTCTAAGTTCAGGCCATGCCCACGCAAGGGTGGGCGCTAAACAAGCTGGGGGTTTGTCCAGAGGCTCCCATAGGCCCCCGCCAGGGCACGCCCAGCGGACACTTTGTTCTACAGAGCATTGGAAGGGACAAGGGCAGGACCAGCCTCCACGTGGCCACACTGGAGGCCACTTGTTAGCCAGCACAGGCAGATGCATCCCTGGTGTTCCCCATCTGGATGTTACACAGCAGCTCCGGCCTCGTCATCAATCTTCTGACTAGGCTGAGTCACCCCACTCCAATCTCTCCACTTTTACTCATTTCCAGTTGGTTCCTCTTTGCCCCAATCACAAGTGCTGCTAGCAGTAGGGGAATAGATTTAAATCCAAGGTGTGATAGCTAAGAACACTGTTTGGGGGGAAATATTTTGAAATAAGGAAGTGTAGGAAAAATCTATCAGTCCCCAAGTCTTGAGACACTCTTGTAGAAACATTCCACAGGGTGACCATTAATCAATTCATTTGTACCCTTTAGGTACAGTCATCAACCCAGCTGTGATTCCAATGAGCTCATTTTACCCTGTGTTTCTCTATCTCCTTCCCAGTTTATATGATAAAAGACTTTGCCAAACTTCACCTTGCTGAAGATTATCCAAAGCATCCTTTCTCCACATGTGTTTTGTGAAAAAGTTTCTTTGGTGCAGGACATCTCAGAGCCTTAATGTTCTACTGTGCCCTGTGACACTCTGAGAGTGTAATACTGGGCTTCTCAAACTTGAGCTATACTGGACTTCTTGAACTATGTGTGTGTGTGTGTGTGTGTGTGTGTGTATTTTTAGCTTCAGTGGGATTTTTGGTCTGAGATTTACTCATTTGCTATATTCCCTTTATCTTCCAATTTAATAACCCTGTGGGAAAAAAATGATACAACATTAGCCTTGTGTGGCATGTTGGTGACCTCCTGCTAATGCCCAGGGATCAATGGTTCTTCTGTAAGGACAGTTCCAGAATACCCAGTAATAATCTGCTCTAGAAATTTACTGTAGGTTAAGACCAAGTTCATTTATCTACACTTTTCAAAATCTACCCTTTCCTTCCTTTCCCCTGATGTGACCCTCCCTTGTTTCTCAGGACCTGACCCACACCAACTCTGAAGTTCAACGCCATGATAGTTAGAGTCCAGAGACGTGGTGTTTTAAACACAGTTAAGTGCGATCTTGGCCTTCGGCTCTCTCCTAGCCATGTGTGCTCTGCCCTTCCCGAGAACATACAAACTAAATCTGAAAAACTCAGGTTCATGGTCAAGGTGGATTCCTACTGAACCTCCCTGAGACTTTCATGATGGTCACAGGAGGAAGATGCTCTGGGGTGATAAAGGGTCTAGGTTTTGGTGAAGCCCTTCCTCCCAAAGTGCTGTTCCCCTTGGGAATGAAAGGAAGAGGGTGCACTTACCAGGGACGTGGCTGGTGGGGTAGGGTTGGGCAGGGAGGCAGGATGGAGAAGACTCTGATGAATATTCAAGGAATGAAAAGAGGGTCAGAGGACACAGATGAGGGGAAATGTTCCTGGAGGGTACAGAGCCACACCTTGACTTATAAGCCCCAGTAAAGAGCAAAGCGCCATTGTGGGAGGTTCTGAGCAGGAAGATACCATCGCCTTCAACTCTTTCCCCAAACAGTGGACACCCATTCTTTTGCTCCTTCTCTTGTCCTGTATGTGGTTTTTGGAAGCTCTGCCCTCTTCTTTTTAAAAATGGTCCTTAGCTTTTTCTAAACACCTCAGATGGCCCCATGTATCACTCCACTTTGAAGGGGCTTCTGCCACTCTTGGCATCTTTAGCTCTATGCACTCACTTTTTAATAAATGTATTTTTACATACTTTCTTAGTTGTTGATGGACCTTTATTTTATTCACTGATATGCAGTGCTGAGAATCGAACCCAGTGCCTCACACATGCTAGGCAAGCGCTCTACCACTGAGCCACAACCCCAGGCCCTATGCACTCATTTTAACATGCCCTTTAACATTATCGATTGTTAGTGGATGGTAAAGGCTTCAGAGGGCGGATCTGGGTTCTGAAGGTAATGTGCAGGTTGGGGAAGAGAAAAAAAATAATAGTAGAAAAGACAAATTCCCCAAAGGCCCAAATCTTTGGAGGCTGTACAAGTAACCCTGGGGTCACCTTCTTCAGCTGCTTGTGAGCAAACATGGTGAACAAGGGCAGGAACCTGAAGAGCAGGGATCAGCTGGTGGCCTGAACCCTGGCTCTCATACAGCCGGCTGTGTGACCCCGGCCTAGGTAATGCTCTACTCAGTCTCGTGGCCTATGAAATGTAAGGGTTCAGTCACTGATCTCTTCCCGCAGACTTCTCCATTGTCCCTTGTCTGCTCTATCTGCTTGTGTGTACATTGCAACGTATCAGCTATGTCTCCCAGGGCTTTTATCCATCCAAGCCACCACCTCCTGCCTTAAACCATTTGCAATTCAGAAGCTGGACGGCAGACACAGCATCTGGGAGCAACTTTCTTTGGGTGGGAAAGGGGGTGAAAACGTGTGATTTTGTTTCATTTCCTCAGCCGTCTTTTAATACAGTTCTGTCTTCTGGCATCCATCAGCAGAAGGGACTGGTAGGTGATTACAGGACTGTAATCTTGCAGAACTGAGGTCGGTCTTTCCCTGAAGCCAAATGAGTGATTTGTGTTTGGTTCAGTGAAGCCCAGAGAGAAGTTAGATTAGCAAAGACATTTACTTGGAAAAGGAGGATATTGCACATGAGAGTGACTTTCTTGAGGAAACACATTTCCAAAAACACACGTAAGTGCTTTTAGTCATAGGAAAACGTTTTACTCTATGGTCCGTCATCGGCCTGTTTGGAAAGCCTGTGGTGAGCAATGCAAGAGGGAAGAACACATGTGGACCAAAGCAAAAATAGTTCCCCAAACTCGTCACAGCAGGAGAGGGTTAGCAGGATGCCAGATAATTAGTTCAGTTTGGGAACAACCACCAATGGAAGTGCCTTTTATTTTGGGCTCTTTTTTTGTTGTTAAAGAGCAGGCCTCACAAGACACAGAACATCTTCCTTAGATACAGAGCAGATGCAGCCTCTGGCAGCCCAGACCCTGCAGTTCAGCAAAGATGCAGAAAACCCCCTTCCCACCTTCACTGTCTCCATCTGAAAACCAGGGGGCAAATTTGTCAGATCCCATGAAGCAGATCCTGCTGGCTTCTTAGGAGGAAAGAATCACATGACTGGGGACCGAGCAGCCTGCAGGAGCACAGCACTTCGGTTCTGCTCCCGTGGCGCACTAAAATACTTGCTTGTAATACCCGGTGTCTGCAGGGAGGCCCAGGGAGTCATCGTGAAGTCTGCAGAAAGGACACAGGGGAGGGAAGGGAGAAAGGGCTCCGCCCCTTTCCTTTTGAGGCACCCCTCAGTGGAAATCTCCTGGATGGATTAGTTGGTCTGGCAGGGATATGTATCAAGACCCCAAAGCACAGCTCCCTGTGGGAAAGAGGATGGCTGGCTGGTGACGTGGTCTCCGCAAAGGGTAAGGAATGGGTCTGCAGTAGAGTGTGTTTCACTTTTGACCTCCAACCCTCCTGGCATAGCCTTTGGGAATGACTTCTGGACCCATCCAGCTACCCACGTTGGAATGCTACCATTGTGGGAAAGGACTCGAAGTGTCAAGGCAGAGCAGATCATTGTTCCCTGCCAGGTGCCAGGCCAGTGGGGCAGAACCTCAGGGCCACAGGGCTCCTGGGTTTGTGGAATGGCTCAGTTCTTTGACCCGGGATTGAAAGGCCTGGGGTGGGGTGATGTCACACTTCTTGCTGATGATGGCATCTTGGCATTTGAGCCATGAATTGGAAAACTAGGCGATGTGGCTCACTTGAACTCCATGCAGGTGAAGCAAACTATACTGGTCATGGTAGAGGGGGTCACTGTGAAGTCAATGAAGCTAATACTTTTCAGTCCCTTACTCTTGCATGGAGTTCTTGTAGACTTCAGAATTTGCCTAGCAATGGAGCCACATGGCATTTGCTGTTGTGAAATGTTGAGAGTAAGAGCTTTTTATATTATTTTTCTTAGAAGGAATCTCTAGGATTGTGAATCCCAAATAGAGGGCCCCACAAAACCTGAAGTTTGGCATTATTCCTATGAACTGGCATCCCAGGGAGAAAATCAGAATCTTCTTTGGGATCTGGCAATATCAAAACAGGAACTGGGGGAGAGAAGTGCTGCCTTTGGCAACTGCAAGTGCTGAGGATCTGAAAGTTGTCCTCAGTTATTACCTCTAAAGAATGGATGCTTAAGAAACTTGTAAATATGGTATTTTCTGGTTAACACTCCAAAGGAAGGGCTATCAGTTTCCATGACTGGTGAGAGACTAAGAGGAAAACAGTGAGCAGAGTGGTCATCTGAAACACGGATGGCCCCATGGACGTGGTTCAGTGTATCAGCGGAGGAAGTGGGGACTGCAGCATTCAACTGCAGATGCATCCTGGGTGGCCTTGGCCAGAGGATCCCATGTAGGACTTCTGCACAATCAGAGGGAACCAGAGCTACATACCAGTTACAGGGAGCATTACTTCCTGGCAGGATTAGTTCTTGGCCTCTGTCCTACCACCTCACTCAAAGAACATGTCCTGAACTGCTGCTGTGGGCCAGGAGTTGGGGACAAGCGCCTTAAAGAGTGCAGTCTAGTTGAGAAGAGGGTGGAAAACAACAGAACGTGGGAGGAGCAGGTCCCGTGCCTCAGGGGCCAGGGGCATCACACAGGGTGCATCCGAGCTGACACTGGGTGAGTGGAGTGTGCCAGGCAGGATGGCAGGTGTGGCACACGTGTTGAGAGTCTGAGGTGTGGTGTGCTCGGTGGGCAGTGGGGCAGGGCCAGATCCGCAGTGCCAGGTGTGAGTGGTAAGAAGTATGGAAGTCAGAGGAGGTGATGCTGGAACATGTCTGAGTTCCACCATGGTGATCCCGGATATGCCGGAGAGTGTGGGCTTTATCCGGGATTCCTCTCCCATTGGGTATCAAATCTCACTGCTTTTCTGTCCCCTCCTCTCCATCCTGAGGCTGCCCTCTTCAGGTCCTCATCAGCTCCCACCCAGCTTCCTGGGATCACCTCCACTGTGGTTCTCTACCGCAAAAGAGGAGTTTCTGTGCCATGATAATTGTGCATATTTATTGAGCACTTATAACAGGCTGCACGCTGTTCTCTGTGTTCTTAAAAGAATGCATTTAGGGTTGGGGATGTGGTATAGTACTTGCCTGGCATGTGTGAGGCCCTGGGTTGGATCCTCAGCACCAAAAAACAAACAAAAAGAATGCATTTATCTCTTCTTAATAACCCCATGAGGTAGATGTTATTATTTCCATCTTATAGAGGAGGAAACTAAAGCATGGAAATGAAATAACTTGCCCAAAGTCAAGTTATTGTTAGGGGTGGAGGCAGGATTTGAATCAGGAAAGTCTGATCCATGAGCCAGAATTCTTCCACTGTTGCTTCTCAGGTAGAGGGATCGAGACTTGCATTGGGGATTAGAATTCTCCAGTCACTTACCTTTTTCAAATCTTCTGTTTCTCCATCTGTAAAATGGGGCCACACCAGCAGGGTACAGGGGCACACCTCTGTAATTCCAACAACTTAGGAGGCTAAAGAAGGAGGAATGCAGTTTTGAGGCCAGCCTCAGCAACTTAGTGAGGCCCTAAGTAACTTAGAAAGAACCTGTCTCAAAATAAAAAAATAAAAAAGGGAGGTGGGCAACCTCAATGAGGAGGAACAAATCAGATAATCCATGGGAATTGCCAGGCACTCTGTCCTGCCCACAGTTAGCCTAAGTGTTAGCTTTTAATATTAAGTATTTTGCTATGTAGGGAGAAAAGCATCACTTGCCAGTCACATTAGCGACTCAACAACAAAAGTGTGATGTCAATATATTAAATGTAAAGATTTTTTTGGGGAAACCTAAACATTCCTTTTCTCTCTCCCAACCCAAGCAGTAACATCAAAGAATTTTTCTAAACAATATATAACTAACAGTTTGTAACATTTTCTTCAAAAATCAAGGACTGGAATAGGACAAATGGGAGAAGCCGAGGCAGTGGGACACCCATGTTGTGGGTTTTTGTCCTTGTCCTTGGGCCCACTCTAGGATACCATTTTGGGTGAGATTTCATGATACTGGCCAGCTCTGAAGCAGAGTACCAGAAGTAGTGTTTACATCATTGTCATACCCTTAACAGGCAATTCCACTGTTCACAACAATGTTGTCTGAAAAAAGTGACGAGCTTATTTACACGCCAACACATTTTGGAGCAGCCATGGCTCCAGAACTCTGACTCTGCCATTTCTTTTTTATTACTTTACCTTACAAACCAAATATGAGGCTGGGGATATCACTGTTGAACTTATCTCTTCTTTCTGCTGAAATTTCTTAGACTTATCCAAACAGAAATTTCTGACAGGGACACAGTACTGAGGAAGGGACCTGCAGCCGAGATCATCTGGGTGGTCAAAACAAGCACATCCATCCCGACACCTTTGAGAACCATATGGGTCAGTCTTCCCCTTCCTCCTCTGTGTGGATCTGGCTGGCCCCAACTTCAAGCTGAGGGTGGCATTTTATGAATCAAATGTGGCCCAAAGAAAATGACAGGAAGACACAAAGGGTGAGTGTGTGAGTGAATAGGTGTTTGTGAGATTATATATTGCTGAGGGTGGATGCGTTGGTGATTTTAGGCATCATATTCCCACGCGCATCCTGCACCCTGCACCACCATCAGCGTACCCACTGACCACACCAAAGAAAACCCAAGCTTACTGACTTTGATAGACCCCCGGTGGAGTCAGGCTGTTGTAACAACAGCTTGGGAACTCTTGAGCCTGGCATATTTTTTCAGCTTTCACTCATCATTTTGAGCAGGGACCAGGCAGGATTTAAGGGGGAAAGTGCTGAACACCAGCACAGAAAACCCAGGCACTGGCTTCTGTGGTCTGAGGATTCCGGCAGCAGGAATTCACGTGGTCACCAGTGGCTGCCCACCCCTCAGTGTGGCCAAGGGCTGCTGCTGCCCAGCTTGTGAAATCTAAGCCAGGAGCTGACCCACCGCCGGAATGAAAACTGTAGAACAACTTTGTGGCTTCTCTTTACTGCTTGGGCAGCAGTAAATCTGTTTCCAGTCAGCGAGCAGAATCCTGACTGATAAGGGAGACAGGAAGACAATTTCAAAAAAGTTTTACAGAAAATTCTTCTCCTACGAAGTTCAAATTATGGGGGTGGCTAAGTGAGAACACTGGGGGTGGGCTTGGGGTGGTAAGACACCCGATCATCAGGTTGATGAGTATGGGAATGTCACTGTCACCTACCGTCCCTTCCCCCTTCTTAGAGTGGTGTTTCAAAGTATTTGACCAGTGAGTCATCAGAGAAATGCTATTTTTCATTTTAGAAAAACACTGTATCTCAGCAGGACATTTTGCTGTTATCTGTTCTCCCTAGAAATATGGTAGTTGGGGGAAGGGCATTAGAAATTAAAGCCATATGCATCCCATATTTAAAAAAAAAATAACCCACCCAGGCCATTACATTATTGCTGACCATAGGAATTCAGTATTTATAATTTACATTCTTTCCCATACTTGCTGTTTTTCAGAAGTGAAGAGCAGAGCTTTATGGCCTCCCCAGATTGTAAATCACATTCCTGAGGGCAGAGGGAGCTGCTACGGGGGAGAGGAATTACCTTCTGACAGTTTGCAGAATACATCAAAAAGCCAGGAAAAGAACCCACACGGAGAGGCAGGACCCTGCTTCCAGGGCTGGCACCTTGGCTCAATTTAGGCCAAAGACACAAAAGAATGTCAAGGCCTCAGCTCATCCACTCGTGAAACTTGAGGGACACTGAAGACTGACACTGGTCATTTCTTCCACTAAATATGAAACCAGTCAATCAATCACATCTGGAGCCAACATCTGGAGAGTGGCTTGGCAGTGTGGCCATCTCTAATAAAGTGAGCCCCTGAGATACGAGTCTCCTTGAAAGGAGACAAAGGTATGCGAGCCCACGAGGAGCCAGCTGCTCACCACCCACTTGCCAGCTGCTGAGGCTGGCCAGGAGTGGGATGGTGGGGTGACAGGGGAACTGTGGTCCAGTGATGGGGAATAGGACATGTATCTGAGCAGCAAGTCAAGGAATGTGGGAGAAAGAGCCCCAAGCCCTGGGTTGATCTGACAGCTCCCTCCTGCACCAGTGTTCTGGGCGCAAGCACCCAACCGAAGGGTGAGAACACCGCCAAATTCGCAGGATTCCAAAAGAATATATGCATGGGCAAGGATCCAGGACAACTCTTCCATGGAACGAGATGCCACTCTGGCACTTGACTCACTAGTGAAGCAAGTCTTGGGCTATGGTGGCTGCTAGGAAGTTGGGGGCAAGAAGGGGGTCCTGAGAGCCCCAACCAGGGGGGTGTTGAAGACTCTAGTCTGAATTCCTTTGACTCCCGGGTGTCATCCCCTTGAAGGAAAGGTGAGGGATCCAGAACAGAGAGCTGGAGATCTTTCATGAGCCCTGCCCAGGCTGTACCCCCGATATACCTCATCAGCCCAGGAGTATGCACCTTGGTCAGAGGGGGAGGATGAGCCCAAACAGCCCTTGATTAAGGCAGCAGGACTAGTCAGGTTTATTGTGCAGATTTCCAGTATGGGGTGTTCTGTAACCCTGCCTGTAAATGGACCCCATAATTAAGGCTATTGTGTGGATACTCCAGACACAAAAATGCAATGTTCTGGTTCTTTGGTCTCAAATTTTAAAAAAATGTTTTCTTTTAAAGGTAGGCAAACCTCATTTCCCATGGTTTGTAAAGCCACAAGAGTCACCTTTACTCAGCAACCAGAAAGGGGACACACCCTGCCCTGAAACACTGGTGTCTGACTGCTGGAAATGAAGGTTAGGCGGCTCTGAGAGCCTTCCTGCTATTGCAGGGCACCATGGATGGACAGCATGCTAGCCCCTGCAGCTCAATGTCTTCAGAACCTTCCAGTATCAAAGAGAAAACATTAATTAGCACCAGGGCACCAAAGAAAGGTACAAGCACCAGCCCAGAGTGGTTGACTGGTGACTGGTTGAATCAGCTGTGAAAGCAAAGCCCTGGGGAAATGCTATTTTCTGAGTGATGTTATTGTCCTTATTGGGCTTTGTGAGAGGGGAATGGATTTGCCCACATTCTTCTTTCTACTCCAAGAGGATGAATAATACTGGGGGCTTAGGAGTCACTTTCACCAGGACTCCTAAGGCAGGAAGCTTACCTGTCACCCACCTCTTTGGCCAGCCAGGTGTGCTAAAAATAGACACCAGTTTTTGGCTACAGTACTAGAGTACCACAGCATCACCAGGTAAAGATTGAGTTTAGCCATGGGAGACCTTGTAGGGACCTGGACCTGTTGAAATCTTTTGAACAGTGTTACACTATGGCAACAAATATTATCTCTGAGGATTGGGGCAGCTTCATAATTCCACCCTTGTAAGAAAGGGAGGATCAGGGTAAACCAAGTCATCAATGGGATTTCTGAAATGGATTCAAGGCATTTTTAGTGAATATCAGAGACAAGAGTTTTATGATTCACCATGTCCACACACACACACACACACAAAATCACATTCAGCTATTTCTCCTCCTTTTGAAGACATTAATATTCCTTTAAATTCACATAAGATAGCAAAATGCAAATTCCCATATTGTACACTTCACCTGTGGTCATCCTATCATTAGGTTTAGAATAAAATGTGGCAAAGATAAATGTTTAAATTACGTGGTAGCAGTAAGACTATAGCCCATTGGTCTGAGCCATTTCAATACTGACCCTTGCAAAGAACCAAATGTAAAATATAACCCTGCAAATGTGCATGGACATACGGACAGAGGTGTTCCATTAGGTATTGAGATGCAGATAAACAGTTTCTGGCTCACCTTCCATCTTGATGCCTGTCATATAAATGGGAGATATACCGAGTTCTGCAACAGTCAGCCTGGAGGATTCCTAGTTGTCATAACAAGAATGACATAACATAATAATAAGAATGTTATAACAATAAGAATGTTTACCACTCGCCTGGTAAACACTTTGTGGTGAGCCCAGGATTTCCCAGCAGTCATTGAGCAGCATCCAAAGAGCATGGAAGTTGCCCAACCCACCCTATGCCACCTCCCATGTTTAAAGGGTTTTTTTCAGTCTGGCTTCTAATGGTTACATTTTTGTCTTTCCCATCCTGTTAAGCCTTCCCTTTTGTATCCAATCTACCTCCCTTCTGGTGACTCTGTGAAGGTCAAAACACCCCCGGAGACCAACTCCAAAGGGCCAGTCTTGACAAAAACAGTTATTACTTTGGGATGCAAGAAAGAGAGTGGCTTCTGTAGAAAGATCAGGAGGGTTGAACCTGATGTATTTACTAACAGATTTTCTTTCTCCTGGGTGAGAATGGACTTATGAGCTTACTCTAGAAGCAGTCCTGGGAAATCAGCCTGGCATTTACAGGAGGCCTCGTATGATCAGAGTGCTTAATGGGGCAGTGGAATGTCCCGGTGCAGCTGTGTGAGAGCAGTTCAGGCCAAGGCTCCTACAAATGGTGCCGAGACAGAAGGAAAGCAGAGAGAGGCCCTGGAAAGACCAAGAATGACAAAGGGGGAATGCATCCAACACCCAATGTAATGTGACTTACAGAGAAAAGTACATAAAACATTCCTCGTGCTTTTGGCCCTAAACACAGGTGTCTTTAAAGATAGCAATTTGCCCACAGGAAACATGAGGTAATTTGCAATCAAATCATTTCTGGCACTGAAGTTAAGACTTTGAGGCATGTACTCATGTAGTCTCTTTCCATCAGTGTGAGGTCCATTTCCATAGAGCTGGGTGGAAAAGTAGGGGAAGCAGTGGTACAGTGTGATTTGGAAGAGGAATGGCAGCCAGAGTACTGGCCTAGTCACAGAAAGCACTGGATTTGCAACGACTATGGTCAAGAGTTTTTACTGGAAGGGGAAAAAGAAAGTTTGAACTCAAAGAGAGTGCATGGAAAGTATCTGAGGCCTTTCCTGGCTGTTTCCTGTAAAGTATGCAGACTTTCCTCCTTGCATATGCCAAGTCAAGTTCGCCTTGTGCTCCACAGGGTCCTCCTCCATGCCAGCCATAGAGAGGGGACGCATGCCTCTCAGTGGAAATGAACTGTCCATCAGAGGAGTACTACAGGCCAGGCCCAGCTCTCCTGGAAACAGGAACCTGAAAACCCTTGGTGATGGGCCACAGACACAAGGAAGGAGAGGCACATACTAGGTACACGAGCCTTCCGGAATCTGAAAAGCAAAATGTAGAGAGCGAAACAAACTCACCTATTTACAAAGTAATGTCTACAAACTGTGCCTATGTTAAAAAAAAAAAAAAGAAAAGAAAAGACCCTTTGATGGGTTATAAGAGTGCAGGCAGGCTGGGATGTGGCTCAATGACAGAGCACTTGCCTAGCATGTGCAAGGCCCTTGGTTCCATCTCCCACAATTGCCAAAAAAAAAAAAACAACCAAAAAACAGGCAGGTTTATGTATCTCTTTGCCTCTCTTAATGCTTCTGTGGGCAGGCTGCGGATGCTGCTCAGACACTGTGGGAAAGCTCAGAGCTGTGGCCACTCCAGTAGGTTCCCTTACTCATCATGTGGGCCAGAGGCTGCTGATGCTGTTCTCCATGTCACGTGTGGCTGCGGGAGCAAGTCTGTGGGTGGCTCTGAATCAAGGAGTTGCCCAGAGCATAGGATGTGACCCTGCCTTTGCATGATTCATTTAACCCCTTCACCTTAGAATTCTTTTGCAGACAAAGAAAAACACAACACTCTGATGGTTGAAAGATTTCCTTAAAGGGAGAAAAGATATTGAAACCCTTGTGCTCTGTGAAATGAGGAAAAGATTGCTTTCGGCAAGTTTATATCTGTAAGCTAATTAACTGGGTATGGGCCACTTATTAGAGGGGGAAAAAAAATTCCAACTCAGTAACCATGACCATAGTGAAAAACAATAACTGTGCTGTTCACTTCCTAAGGATCACTTGGGAAGGTTAAAAAATAGGACATATGAGCCATTTAAAATACACACTCTCTGTTCTTTCTTCTCACCATATAAAACACACACACACACAATCCTAAAGTCACTTGAAAAATATAGAGATTGCTTACAAATGAAAATACTAATAAGATGCAAAGAAATGAGCATTTTACAGAGACAGACCTTTGACGGGCTTTAATGTGAATTGTTTTATTTCAAACAGGGAACCATCAGAGGTGGTGAACTATCAGGAGAATGTTCTAGAGCATGGCACAGATGAAAGGTAATACTCACCAGCACCTCACTTGGGACTAAAAGACAACGTGGGCAACACACGGTGGAAGGAAACCAAGCACGTGTAAAAGGCACCTGGGGGGAGGCGCTGCGGCGTCTGCTGCCCCTCTAGCAGGGCGCTGTTGTGTGCTGTGATAAGTCTGGACAAAGGACATTTGGAATGGAACAAAAAAGGTTCTGATCTTTACCCAAGTTCCCACTCAGGCAGCTGACCCCTCCTCAGCCTGCTGCTCACCTGCCACGTGGCTGATGGTCTTGTACAGGGGGCTGAAGTTGCTAAACAGGAACACAAAACCTTCCCCCAATTTCAGTTTCAGCAGTGGATTCTGAAGACCTTAAAGCTTCCTAACTTGAAAACAACAACAAAATAAAAGATGGAGAAGTAGCCTGAACTTAAACAAATCAATCAAATGGAAAGGCAAATTCATAAAAATAAAAACTAGTGACCAGTCCATTAACAGTCCAGTTAAAACTGTGTCTGAATGAAGATGTTCACGCTGTATCCACAAGACGCACCAGCACAGAGCGGCTCTTGACTGTGGCAAATAGCTACCTTTTCCTTCCAACACACTGTACTGCTACTGGTGACCGCATGCCAAGTGATGAAGTTAGGAGAGACCCCAAGTTGGCAAAGGACCCAGGCAATGGTCTGCCTGATGTGGCAAGGTCTATGGGAAACAAGACTTACACTCTCAAATGATGACCGCCCCCCCCAAGTTCCCTCTCCTCTTCCTGTTTGCTCTGTACATTTTGATCTCCTAATGGAGGGTCCAAATGAGGGAGGTCCAAAGGAGTTCCGTTTCCCTTTCAGTTCTAGGCACTCTCTGGAGCATCTTTGATTAACCAGGGTCTTTCATTTCTTTCCAACTCCATTGGTGACTTTTGACTTGGAATGTCGGTTCCTTCTCCTGGAAGAATGGCTTTCGCTGTTGCCTGAATGCTTGGGTGGGCTGTCTTCAGAACCTGGCCAAAGAAATTGGAATACACCATTACCTTGGGCTGCAGGGCTGCCAGGGCTTACTCCTATGATTTATAGCTCTCCCTTTCAAGTCTACCCTGGTCTGCCAGCTAAGAACAGGCTCTTTCCTGATACTCGCTCTCCCTCTAGTGGCCTCAATAAATTAAGACCAGGCACTGAAAACCAGCACTGAATTGAGTACAGTGGGTGCTTCAGGTGTGTAAGCCAACAAGCCTACAAAATCAGGATGGTTCCTGAGGAACTTTTACACCTGCACTGTGTAAGGTAGATTGTGGTCACAGTGATGGGGACCGTAAGTGAAAGTACAAATGAAATCAAAGCACAGAGGAGGGACAATTAAAATTAAAATCACACGGTGTCCATTTTAGCCTTGCATAGGACAGATTTACCTGAGTTTCTACATCTTGAGGGGCTATACACCAAGGTCTCTAAACACTAAATTGCAAGGATTCTTAACTTTATAAAATTAAAGATCTTTTCTTTTTGGACATAGGATCTTATTATATTGCACCAGGCTGGGCTTGAACTTCTGATCCTCCTGCCCCAGCCTCCCCAGTAGCTAGGATTACAGGTGTGCACCACCAAGCCTGGCTAAATTAAAACTAATATTGGGAGGCTGACACCTTTACAAGCCAGTTCCCTGCTGCCCAAGATGTACAGCCCTGGAGTCATACAATCACATTGGGCTGGCTCTGTCTTCTGATGGTATCTTCAGTCAACCCTTAACCTAGCAGCCAGGCCAAAGGGTCCTCTGGTCCTGTGCTTGGATCCAACCTTGTGGGAAATCTCTAAGATAGTCATAAAAAAAAAAAAAAATTCTGAGTTCTGTCTTCAAAGTATCATTGGTCTTAGTCAAAAAGACTATTTTACCATTCTGAAGATTTTCTTTGACTGTTTCATTTTTCACCTTTCCATGTAATAAATAAATTTATCACTGCTCAATTCTTCCAATGGAAAAACTAGAAGATCTCAGGATTACCTCTGTAAGGGGATAGCTCTCGAGAAGGCAGGTCTATGCCCACTAACATCAGCATTCCACTGGGGCTCCTGACTGACTCCTTGATCTGGGAGAAACTGTCCTTAAGAGGGTGGCCAGCAACTCAAAATGCACACTAGCATTTGCCCAGGGTGATCTCTAATGAGTGTGGCCCTGGAAGGACTGAGGAGGGTAATTGCTCAGGAGAATTTTCTTATTCTCAGGCCCCAGTTTCCCCGGGCAACTCTGGGAACTGTTTCTAGTGTTCATAACTTCCTCCCCCAGCCACGCCTCCCATCAGCTCAAAGGAATGGACCAGTGGATCCTCTTAGTGTCACTATTATGTAAAGCTAATTCTTTCACATAACCAAGTGGCCCCAGATCTTTCCAAAACATATCCTTGAGAGAGGCCAATGGGGGTCGCCAACTACACTACTGAATTCCCTCTTGCACTGCTCCGCCTCCTGAAAAAATGTGATTAAACTGATGCACCTCTTCTGAAAGTCTTTTCCTCCCCGTACACAACTCTTCCTAACTCTTACACTCTGGACAAAAGCCAAGAGGGAGAACATTCCCATTAGGGTGCTTGAGATGGCGCAGGCCTTGTTCCGTCTCCTGCCTCCGGAAAGGCACAGCCACATAAGCCTCTTAAAAGCAAGTGTCTTGGTAGATTCTGTGAATGCTTCTTAACAGGTGACAGGCGGCTCTCAATGAGCAGGTCTGAGAACCTTCGAGGCTTATGCCACCAACACTCAAGAGGATGAGTACTGATCCCAAATCTACTGGGCCTAACAGGGGCAGAGGATCCAGTAAGGTTTTAAACAACGAACAAGGCAACGATACCTTTTGTACCTTTCCTGGGATGCCAAGAGATGTCTGGACTGTAGGTGCTGTCTTCACACTCTGAATAGGTCTAGAGAGAGAGATGGCTCAGTGAGGGGATTCAGGTGCGTCTGGGAGGAGTTCAGGGCAAAGATGGGTTCCGAGGCTGAGATCGCCAGGGAGTGACAAGAACCTCATGACTGCTTCTGGGTTAGAAAATCAAGGTTTTTCTGCTAGGTCATACAGAATCACCTTCTAGAAAGTGCCTTTAGTTCCTGAGACTAAAGATATGAGTAAAGGATGAAAGCATTATTTTTACTTTACAAAAACATTAGTAAACCCATTCACACTTATTCCCTACTTTCATCTTCCTAGATACTAAGAGGAGGGCGGGGCAGGTGTTCTGCAGATGGGAAACCTTGGCTGGGTCACAGGAAGAGGGCTGCTCAAAGCAGAAGATTCAGGAATAAACCCAGCCTTCCCAGGATTGGTCCAGGCCTCTTCCACCTTTTCCTTTCCTTTTATTAAACATGTAGTTAAGATTTAAATTCTTTACCAAAGGAAGATAAAAAACAAACATTGACCAGGCCAGCCACAGCAGGGCCAGTGCTGACAAGGCATGAACTCTGACCCAGTCAAGTTCCCACAGGGTAAGATGGGCAGAGCTCCCAGGGGCCACCCGCCACCTTCTTCCATCAGTGGCTTGGGGCCAATCCACCAAGAACAGGTGGCTATTTTAAACAAAGGCCATCTCCCCTCTCCTTCCATACCTTTTCTCGGTGACCATAGTGCTCCGCATACCAAACCATGCCATACAGGCACAGGAATGTGGTGAAGGCCTGGAAGACAAAAAAGCAGGCATGAAGCTGCTTTATAAAAGCTGGCGCACGGAAGTTCCCCAATTCCCAGAATTGCAGGGCTTCAATGGGAATTCACAGCAGACAGTTCAGCGCGTTTCTGCCACCTGTCAAAGGGTGCTGGTCACAAAATGGCTGGATATGGCAGAGATGGGACCCCAGGGGATGAGCAGGGGTTGGGGAGGGCAGTGAACACCCAAAGCTTCTGATAAGAAGGGTTACGATGAGGCCGCTCTCAGAACGCGAGACCGCCCTCAGATGTGGGAGGGTGGGTGCGATTCCTAGCAGCTGTGCAGGTTCTGTGGGAGGGGACATGTGGGGCTCTGGGTTTCCGATTTGCGTGGTCCATCTTCTTCACCCTTCCGCATCGCTGGGGAGAGTGCGAGGGGCTCAGCTTCATTCGGAAGAGGATTGCTGAATGAAAAGGAAGTTCACTCAGCCAGGTCACAATGGCGCTTGAGGGCAGGAGGACACACAGTCCTTGTGTCCTGGCAGAGCTCGGCAGGACAATGCTGCCCTTGCTTTTCATGGCTTTTCTATGTCAGGGGCCCCACCTTGACACTGGTTCTTTTGTTTTCTTTTTTTAAGTAGACTGGAAAATAAAGAGGAAACAAATGCTCTGTAAGGCCCTGAGCGTAATGAGAAAGGCTGATCAGTGGGCACCCAGAGGCAGGGTCAACCTCTCCCCGCCTTGCATCGCCATCCAACTGGCACAACGCCGGAAATGACACTCCCGAATTAAGGAAAGAAAAGTACATACTCTCAGCCCTCCACATTCATAAGTTCTGCATCTGTGGGTTCCACCCACAACGGACCAAAAATGCTTTTTAAAAACCCGTGTTTGTACTGAGTACCCACAAACTTATTTTTCTCATCATCATTCCCTAAACAACTACTTGCATACTATTCACATCATGTTAGGTATCATAAGTCATCTAGAGATAATTTAAAGAACACAGGAGGATGTACCATTGGTTAGGTGCAAATATTACACCATTTTATATAAGGGATTTGAGCACTGGTTTCTATGGGGTGTCCTGGAACCAATTCCCCATGAACATTGAGGGACGACTGTACAAGAATCCAAAATTTCAAAATATGTCAAGAAACTGAAAGTCAAGAAAAGTTTCTGGCTCCCCAGAGCCAGGGGAGAGAAGAAGGGTAGAAGGAGGATGCGAGTGGGGAGAGGGAGGACCAGCCTTACCTTCCAGGCTGCAAGTGAGGCAACCAAAACAAAGTGACAGCTTGTCCTCAGAACCCAAGCTTTGGGAACCACTAACACCAGACAATCCCATCAACCAGTCTCATTTCTCCCACTGCCTGTGCACCTGTTATTGCCTGTCATCTCTCCCCAACCATGGGACAACTGTGAAATCATGGTGGGATCTTCTCTTCTTAGGGGACTACTTTATTCCCAAGAATCACAACTTCAGATCTAGAAGGTCACCTCAGAGGTCATTGGTTATTCCCCTACATTTTGCAGAAGAGGAATGAAGGCTGCAAGAGGCGAACGGCCTCCTAAGGATGCACAGGCTTGTGCACAGCAAAACTGGAGCCAGGACGTGGTCTCTTGATAACCCTGGGTCCAGATTTTAGGGATGGTTATTGATATGAACAAATATTGATTTTATGTTTACATATCTTTATATCTCTATCCATTCATCAAACTCATCCATCCCCCAAGAAATAAAAACATCCTGAGAAAATCTAATGCCAACCACATCTGCTCTGTAAAACCCATAGTCTGGCGGGTGGAGCAAAGGCAGGCAGGGGAGGGATGGGCTGTGAACCCTCGTCACTGCAGCTTGGAGTCTGGTTTGGCCCAGTTCCTTTAAATGTCAGCAGCATTTGCTGAGGGTTTGCTGAGTGCACACTGTCCTCTTAAGTTCCCAAACAGAAAGGAGTCCCAGTGGCTTCCCCCTCCCTAGCAATGAAGTGGGAATAGTGACATGGTGGCAGGAGAACATAAAACACAAGAGCCACTGGTTCATTTTATATCAAACCCACTGAGTCCCAAGTTTTCAATTCTGTGGATATTTCAATGAAATCAATGAAGGTGCATTAAAGTAGGTTGGAAATCATAATCTAGAGCTTATATGTCCTTTTTATATATTTTCATGTTTTCATACACACACACACACACACACACACACACATATATACACATACAGTAATTATTTACCTAATGGTTAATAATAATAGATTTCTAAAAACATATCAATTATTTCAAAGTTACCATAGATGGTATATTTGTTGCTCAATTTAAGTTTTTCTAGGTGTTTCACATGTAGGACAAAATGGGTTAAATGCATATGCAAGCTGGCACACATCTATAGATTAAGAAAACTCATATTCTCCCGTTAGAGAGTTAGGCAGTGAATGAATATATTAAAATTGTAAAATGAAAATGACTTCTAACCTTTACCACACTCTAATATGTGCCCAGATTTCTAACACATGCCAACTTTAAATGTGCTGTTTTCAAGGCATGGGATGAGTGGCAAAAGATACACTACGTGTGTGTTAGGTCCTTTACAAAGAGAAACCAGGTCATCCTGGACTTTATACAGGGGAAAGGCACTGGCTGTGGGGTGGGGCTGGGAGAAGGATGGCAGGTCACACCACTAGGTTGTCATTGCAAGTTCTGACCACCAGAGGTCAGGAGCGCAGGACTCGTCCCTTCCTTGGTGCCAGATTTGGAAGGGCAGGTGGCGGTAGTGGGTCTCTCCAGCAGCAAGTAGCAGGCAAAGCTGGTTTTACAGAGGGGCCAGGCAAACACTGGCAGGTGGCAGCAACAGTGCTTATCATCATGATGGCTGCACAAAGGGCAAGCTACGACTGCCAAACCTACCACTTCACCTGGGTACATGGAGCCCATTTTATAATGCCAGGAGACAAAAGTTTGTAATTTACAGGTTTGCAGTCACACCTCTTGAAGTCTAGGCATGTACCCACTTAAAATGTCAAAGCCCAGGTCTAAAATAGCAATTGTACAGATTTTGTTTAAAGAGGGGTGAAAAGGGAAGGTAGAAAGGAACACTATGCAGGATGACAGCCAGGAGTTTGACCATGGGTGTTGGAGACCATAAGGGTGCAAAACCCAGCTTGGCTTCCATGGCATGGGAATGAGCATTAAAATTTATGATGACTGATTAGACAACGGTATCAACCAGCACCACATTAGTCTCAAGCTCTGTGTAAGTTCTTTTAAAAGCAAGTGAAATGATTAGGGGCTTTTGTTTCTTCGAGTAGTGGGGGAGGCATGGCATAACTTAATGCTCTCTTGCTGAATCATGAGCCCCCCTCACGCCTACATCAGAGATCAATCTTGCTCTTTAACAAAGGCTGTGGATATGAAAAAGAGCCAGGACCTTGTTTCCAGGCTTCTCCAATCAGTAAATGTGCAAGGCAGTGGGGACCTGCTATAGTCTGGAACTTGAATCGCTTAGTCCCCATCTTGGTACTACTGGGAGCTGGTGGAAACCTTCAAGTGGTGAGGTCTAGTGGGAAGTCTGATGTCACTGCAAAGCTGTCCTCAGAAGGGACCCTAGACCCTCTCTCTGTCCTTTCTTTCATTTCCTGGCCATGAAGTTGTTCCACATGAGGTCCCACCATGATGTGCTGCCTCTCCACAGGCCCAAGAGCAATGGAGCCAAATGATCATGGGTTGAAATCTCTAAAATGTGAGCCATATAAACTTTTTCCTACTTTAAGTTGATTATCTATTTGTTAGTAGTAGAAAACTAATAAAGGACCCCTACTCATCTCATCTAGTAGCCTCTTTTTGGGCCACATCCTTCTCCATGTCTCTCATCAATCATCACTCCAATCAGGATTCTGCTTGTCCTGGGGTTACTCCTTATGTGTCCTCTGACCTCTTAAATGTGGCTGCTGCCTGGAATCACGCTCAGTCAGCTTCTCCTCCCTGAGATATATCTTGTACCTCTTCACCTAATCCTACCCACAGCCAGTGCCTAGTTGGGGAAACACACAGACATGGCTCCTGAGCCTTCCCAGTGTTACCAGACAGACAAGAATTTCCAAAGAAACAGGATGACTTTACCTGTAAATTTGAAAGGTCTCTCCAACTCCAACTCTAAACCAAATCCACCTTCTCTTTTCATGGGCTTCTCCCATATGCCCCAGTCTGTTACTAGCACAAACTAGAAACTCTGGTGCTGCCCTCAAGTCCCTTTTCAGCTATCACAAGAGGAACAGTGTCCTGTTGACTCTGAACGACTCTTAAGCCAGACCTCTCTCTGCATCCCAACGCCTCTGCCTCAGTCCCACCTGAGCTACTCCTTACCTACTTCTCCACAGCCCCCTCTGATTGCAACTCTGGCCCCCACCCATCTTCCCTCTGGACCTGCCCAACACCTAAAGGTGTTTCTCTGGTACACAAATCAGACCACATTGTTTTAGGGGTTCTATTTACAGCCAGCAAAGCCCTTCCTAAACAGGGGTCTGATCCTCCTCCTCCTCTAACTTGCCTCCCTCCCTCCTGCCCCTCAAATAGACCCCCACCCTCCTAAGCCACTGGGCGCTCTCACTGCCTCCAGTCCGAACGTCTCAGTCCACCTGGATGTCGCCTCACGTTTGTCTCGCCAGCTCATTCCTTCTTCCCCACCCATTTGCCAAGTGTCTCGTACACATCGGCCCCTGTTCTCAAGACAGTGGGGGCATCGTGAGAACGATTCCAACTTATTCTTTGTAAGCAAGAAGTGCAAGGTTGAGGAGACAGGTATGAACAAAACAAACTCCATCACATTGACTTAAGGGGCAGGACTAAAGGTTATGTATAAAATGCACCTCAGAGGCCCAGGAGGCAATGTGGGGAGAAGGACCCTCTGCTACTTCCCAGGGACCCTGCCAGCATTACCCTTTCTGTGACCCTTGTGGCTCTCTGGTTCCAGGCAAGCATAGCAGCACCTCAGCCCATGCAGCCAGGCCACATTCCAGTCCAAACCTGAGGTGCCCATGCCAGAGGGAAATCTAAGAACAGCAGAAAATCTCCATGTACATCTGACACACACCTGGTTCCCTACATCTGGTCTCACTAGGATAGAAAAATACTTTTGAGCAGTAATTCTTTAAGTACAAAAGAGATCATTATTCCCTGATGTTGTTCAAGATGAAACAGGATGCAACAGGTTCAAGTTGCCCTGGCACAGTTAGGATTCCTAAGAGGTAGCCCTAAAAATAGACTCCACAAAAAAAGACCTGAATCAGGATTAAGCCTCTAGATCCAACTGCTGATATATAGAAAATACAGAAGACCAAAAAATATGTTGAATTACAGAACAAGATGAAATCAGTATGATTCAGACGGTGGGAAAATCTAAGGGACAAAAGAGATGGTTTCTTCAACAAATACACTGTAAGGAAAGAGACAGGAAGAGAGAGACAAAAGGAACGCCTACATAATGGGAGACTCAGGGGCATGGCATACCTGTGAAGAGTGGATAGAGATCCAGACAAATCGTTAAAAACATGGAACTTAAGTAAAAATCAGAAACTTGAACACTGATTAGATATTTGCTACTACTGAAGAATTACTGTTCATTCTTTTACAGATGAGACAATGCAATGGTAGTCATAAAAGGAGGAAAGAAAAAAAATTCTTTAGGATATATCCTGAAACATTAAAGTTGGATCTGCTTCAAAAATACTTCGGGATAGGGATAGTGGAAAGGACACAAATAGACAGACTGCCATGAGCTCATCACTGCTGAAACTAGATGACAGGTACCTGAGGAGACATCTATTCTCTCTACTTGCAAACGTCTCTAAAATATCCTAAAAAATTTTTTAAGCCTGAATTAATTTTATAGACCAAGTAAAAGTTCTTAAGTTCAAATGTAAAATAAGAACTCTTTTCTAAAATAATAACTTCAAACAAATTAAGAAGTACAGTGACAAAATGTTTAAGCTCAGAAGAACTTATTTCATTTTAAAACTGAGGAAAGTGTGGGGATAACAGAGCTGGAGCCCTGGGCCAAGGTGACGTCCCTTCTGGCCAACTCCCTTTAGGGCAGAGGCTCCTCTCACACAGACTGGTGTCCTCAAGTTAGTCCCTGGGACAGAAATTCCATGATCTTATCACCTTCAAAAACTCTTATGTTGCCTACCAACCACGTCATTTTTACATAAGCACATGTACACAGTGACATACAGTGACATGCATGTTAAAATGTACAAGGCATGATGACGAGATGAAGGAGAGGCAGTGGTTGTCTTGTTCCTTCATGGCAGTCCTTAAATGCTTAGCACCTACTGTAGGTAAAGTCCCGTCCATGAAATAAGTGCACAGGTGCTGCACCAGCTGAGGGCACCTGTCTGGAATCTGCCAGGTGACCCAATTCAGATGCTAAGTGGTCATCTGTGTTTTATTCTTGAACTTCAGACTGATGGTCAATCTGGGGTTATTATAAGAACATCTTCCTCTGAATTTCTAAGGAAACCTGATGCACAACAGAACTTCATTCTTTTTGTTTATTTCCAAGACACCAGGGAGTTCAGCTATCGCACACCTTGGGTGAAGACAGTGACTTACCACACAGAGAAGCCAAAGCACAACATAGAGTATCTGGGTCTTAGAGAAGAGATCTTGTCCAAATTTTATGCAAACAATAGCTTCCAGGAAACCAATGACCCTAATGAGATAGGAAACAAGAGGTCAAATATTAATTTCATTCAACTTTCTTTCCTTCCTTCTTTCCTTTCTTCTTGGGTACTGGAGATTGAACCCAGGGGTGCTCTACCACTGGCTACATCCCCAGCCCTTTTTATTCTGAGACAGGATCTCACTAAGGTGAACCTTGAACTTGTGATCTTCCTGTCTCAGCCTGAGTTGCTGGGATTACAGGTGTAAGGCTTCCTAACTTATCTTACCAGAAATATGCACGACTGAATTAAAAACTTAAGTGTTCACAGATTTCTGCTCCAGATACAGGTGGCAGGTACCCTACCAAATAACACTGTTCTAGCCTACTGTACTCTCTTTAGAACAATGTTTTTCATCTTTTTCTTCCTCCCACACCAAAATCTTGACCCATGGATTTGAATAGCTGGTGGCACCTGGAGTCATGTAATTTGGAGCCTCTCTTACCATCTGGGGTGGCCTCTCTCACTTCTCCTGGGGCACTTTCTCAGGCACAGGGTACCTCGCATCTCTGCCAGGCAGTTCACCGTTCAGGGTGAAAGCCTTCCAGCAGGGTCATTCAATGTCTTGAAGGCATCCATCACCTTCCTTCCCGCCTTCTAAGAACTTCCAGTTAAAATCCTCTGTGTTTACTGATAATGCAAACCCTTTATCCTCTCGATTCATAAATGCTTCTAAATAAAAAATGTTAACACACATACACACACACACACACACACACACACACACCTCTCTTCATGCTTTCCCTTTTAATTAAAATACTGAAGAATATTAGGCCTTTAAAAAGACTCAGAGGTGGAAGGCAAGAACATAGGAGGTGAGGGTTATAGGGCTGGCCATATATCCCCAAAGAGGCAGAAGAACACCACTTTCAGATGACTCCACTGTTGTTTTGTTGGTTTGTTTGTTTTTGGTGTTCCTTGCTTAATCCAGAATCTGGACATGCAGGAATTGACACACTCACATGGATATTCTCTAAAGAGGCAAGAGGGAACCAGATGACCTTGGTCCCTGTCTACTGACAAACACAAAGGTCACACATGGCTTGTTCCAAACAGTGAAATGCCTGGAATTAGAACCACTTTGTCAAAGCAGAGAGACTGACGTTACCTTTAGAGAGCTGGGGACTGTCTTTTCTCCTAACCCCAACCAGACAAGGTTTAAGGACAGCTCACTTGAATCTGTTTGCCCTCTCTCCCCAACAAAGCATGCCAGGCGTGGGAAAGTTCGTTTTGGTTGAGGAATACACACAGAAGGCTTTTCATTGTAATCCTGAAGTCCAGAAGACTCCTGTTACTTCAGCCTGCACAGTGCTGGGAAGAGAGTCTCTGGCTGAGACTTTCTGAAGAACTCCTACAATGGGGCCGGGTCGAGGATACAGTGCGCTGTCTGTCCTTAAGGTAGACAGAATGTCCTGGGTTTATTATGCTAGCTCTCTGAAAAGTCAAGCAGACTTAGGTCCCCTTTCTAAAGCATGGTGACAAAGGACTAGAAAGGGCAGGAAACATATCTTCCATTGTGACCCTCTACCCTCGAGCCACACCACTGAAATGTAAGTTTCACAAAGCAATGTGCTTCCTTTGTCGAATAGAAATTTTAGGAGGCCATTGTTTTCAACTAAGTTCCTACCCAGGTCCCAACAGGTCAAGCTAAAAGTCAAAATGGAGTGACTCATGCTCAAGTTCCAGGAGAGATAAAAACCAAACTTCCCAAACAGTCCAGTTTCAACGGGCATGATAATGAAGTTCCTTCTGCCTTAATCCTTACACACACAAAAAAGGTAAATGGAAGTAATCTGATGTTAACCAATCAGTTAGTTTCCTATTGCTGTCTCCTTGTCCACCATTGCAGGGAGAGGGATTTTGAAATGACGAATCCATTTTTTCTTTTTTGTTTCTGTTTTTTTTGGCCCTTTTCTGTCTGTAAAATCAACCTGTGCCTTGCTCATTCCAACACTTGCTCTGTTTTATAGAATGAAGTGTTACCTGATTCTAAAATTGAAAATAAAGCCAATTAAGAACGTTAACTGAATTGTTTCCTCCTTTGACATTCTGGCATTTTTCTATTGCATTTCATTTAAAAATGTTGATCAGGACCCACTCAACTGACTTCATAGCCACCTGAAGTGTTTTCTAAAGCCCAGTGCTTCTGAATCTGCCATTCCGGGTCGGATCTGCTTCAGGGTGTGGAGGAGTCTTAGTTAAACAGTTGTCTCTGCTTGTGGACACATTTCAGTGAGGAGGTGACAGCAACACAGGGACTCCCCTAACCACCAGCCACTGCCCCCCACCCACTAGGGGGAGTCCTAATCAACAGCGACCTTCTAGAAGGTTAACATTTCTTTCATACCAAGACTCAAATGGCAGCTAGTCAGAGCTGAGACCAGGGCACAGGGAGCCTGTGTTGAGCCTGCCAGCTGAGATACCACCTACCTCCACCCTGGGTGGGGGCCTCCCTCTGCACAGCTCTGCCACATGTCCCTTCACTCGGTTCCAGTGTAAATATCTGTGATCTTTCCTGGGCTGAGCCTGGGGGCCCAGCTGTAGTTCCCTGGAATCAGTCAGAGTCCCCCTCCCTCTGGTGCCTGCTACTGTCCTTATCCTTTGCAAGGTTAGAAGTCAAATAAACACGTGGGCTGCCTGAAGAGCAGGCCTGGGGGCAGGCACTAGGGATCCCAACTTGGTCCTGGTCTGCAGACCCTCAGCTGGGTCTGGCTTTGGAGCCAGCTACACTGAATGGGGGAGAAAAGTAGCTGTGACTGGCAAGGCAAGGGTCAGAGATCCTCAGCGTACAGAGCAAGACTGGAAGTAGGGTCACCCCTGACACTGGGACACAAAAGCTCCAGGCTCATGTGAAAGCTGGGTCTGCCAACAACGCCTGCTCTTGGATTCTGTGGATGCCACAGTGATGCCATGGCCGGGAAGGTCACCAGCCTGGATGCCCAATTCCCACAAATAGGCTCTGTAGACGTACAAGAACCTCAGGGGTGGGGGACCCACCCTCCAGCCAGCCAGGAGCTGCTCTCCCACAGTGGGAATGAGATGTGACCATGAAACACACTGATCACACAGTCCTACGGGAAGCCAGCAATGTCCCTGAGGTTTAGGAGTGTGGTTCCAGTTCTGATCAGGGTGAGCTAAGACAGGTTTTTGGAGGAAGTGAGAGATACACTGGACCTCAACAGAGATAAAACTACAACTGTGCTCTGGCACTTTCTTTCAGAGAACCCCTGGGTAAAGAGGAGAGGGGCAGAGGGTCCTGGAGCTGCTCAATAGTTTATGTATTTATTAGGGGTTAGGACAAGATGCCATTTGAGGAATGGGAATGAATTGCTAAAGACATCTTAGTAACTACTGCAGAGGTTTTGAGTTGTCAGTGGGGGTGCTCTGGAGTGAGGAGTGAGGAGTGGGGAGAGGGGAGTGGCAGGACACAGAGTGGGACGCAGGCGAAGATCCTGCAGAAGGAGAACTGGCTCTGAGGCTGCCCGGGCAGTGAGTGCTCAGAGCCTGCAGCAGAGGCCAGGCGAGAGGCTGAGGCCACGGTTGGTCAGCAAGAGGATGACGGTGACCTGGAAGTGCTGGACAGGGTCACAGAATGGACGAGGACACCCTACCAACATCTGTTCCCTTCAGCTTCCTTGTTGTTCAGGAGGAACGAACAAACTGTTTCATGGCTGCATGAAGAATGATAGCAGTTATGAGAAATTATAGGGGGAGAGATGGGTGGAATGGGAAGCCAGCATAGGAAACTGAGAATGGAAAAGAGGGGGAAATCTAGGTCAAAGTTTTCAGAAAAAGAACAGTTTCAAGATGGCAGATCCTGTGGAGAAGATGAAAGAGGTTAAGGGTTCTGGTCTGGAGTTGACTGCAGGGTGGAAGCATAGGTGACAGGGCGTGAGCAGGATGGGTATGACAGATGCGGAAGGGAGCTGCTGGAGGGGGCAGCTGGGACGGCCAGGCAGGTTCTGGTCCTGGGCCTCATTCTCCCCTTGAAGGCTCAGCCCAAGGACTCAGGAGGAGGGGTCACTAGGCTCCCTCCTGCCCCAGCTCAGGTGCAGGAGCCCACAAAACAGCTGTTTTTTTTTTTTTTTTAAAGCCAGGTTAATACTCTCTTTTTAAATTGATCACTCAATTATAATCAAAATGGGGAAAAAGATAAAGAGGATACTAACTGCACTTTTGGGGAATTTGTTCACACAGTGTAGTCCCCAAACTCCTGAGACCTCAAGGAACATAATAAGATCTCTCAACAGGGGGAGACCAGCTTCTCCACAGTATTACCTCCTCCCTGCTGGGGGTCCCACTCCCCAGCTGTGTGGAGCCCTGGCCACAACTTGTGCCACATGATTAAGTACCGAGCTCAGAATAGCCTTTCATCTGTAGGGGTGACATGGAAATCTGTGTTAAGGTAAATGAGCAAGTAACTTACACAAACATTTTTGGGATGTACTACTTACAGATCAGGGGGAAAGGATGTGGAACGGTGGGAAGGAAACCTCAGGTGGGTGGTCTTGTTTGCTTTACCTACCCCTCCCACTTCCCAGAAGATGAAATCTCTCTCTTTATAGGGCCAACTCTCTCACATGTTCACACCTGGCTAAAGCCTAAGATCACTAAAAGAGATAGTCATAAAACAGTTTCTGGTTATTAAAGGAAACTAGACATTTAAATAAATAAAATAAAATGAGGGCAACAGGGTCATGGGGTGAAACACAAGAAGGGAGGTGGGGGCCTGGGTGGTGAACACTGAGAGAAGAGCCTGGAAGCTCGTGTGCCCCCATCTTACCCTCCCTGGTCTTGGCTGGGTGCAGACAGCACCACAGGAGGCGCCTCTGGTCAGTGTCCATGCAGGCACACAGGCGGGATGGGGAATGTGACTTATGAAGAGGGACTTGTTCTTTTTCAGCACAGACTGCTAGTTCTCACACAATTCACAAGTGTTGGCACTACTGGTCTGGGAGTTCTCGATTCTCAATAAGGCACACTGAGTCAGAGTTTTTTGGATTTTACTTTAACCACTGTCCAATAAGGCACCACTTTCTATCACAGCACTTACTACCAGTCTTGAGCCCCGTTTACCTTTGCCATAACTACACAGGGGAACTATACTTTTTGGCTGCCCAGTCAGAAAGAAACTGTCACATCACTCTCTCTGACCCATACCTCCTTTTCCTCCCCAGGTGAAATGGTGAAGACCTTGCTGAGTACTTTTAAGCAGAAAAAAACACACATGGAAGGATCCTGTAACTGAGAAAGAAGGCCCCGACTGCTGGGGAGATCACTTCCTCCTCGGAATGGCCCACATGCCTCCTTCTAGAACACCATTCATGGGAAGTGCAAGGGCCTCCTTGGTTCAGTTCATTGGAAAAGGGAAGATGTGTGAATTCCCTCTCTTGTTACATATCACCAAACACAGGAAACCTAACCTACCTGGAAGCTGCAATGACTTGGGAGGAAAATCACCTTCCCCTACAGAATTCGTTAGAATCAAACAAATGGCCATTTGTCTCCTAGGGGAGAGAGGGACTTGCCTAAATCTAACTCAAAAATCAACATGTTTAACCTTCAATACTATAGGTAACCCCTCAGAATCTGGAATGAAAGCTCACACATGTGCGTACACACACACACACACACACACACACACACACACACACACACATTTTGAAGGACTGAAGAATTGCAGCAATTATCTCTGAAGGGTTGACTTCTTCGGGTGATCCTGAGTTTCTTCAATACTCTTTTTTGAAGTTTAATCCATGTACCTGCATTATTTCTTAACTGGAAAAAAGTCTATTCTTTTAAATTCCATTTAAAATTCTGTTGGAATTAGTCATTTCTTTTCTACTATGGGTTTTCCTTAGATTTTCTCTGTATGGTCACACTTAATACAGAAATTGGATTAGGTCTTAAATGTATGCTACCTCAGGGAACTAATCTGTATAGATTTGCTGGACATCTTGGGAACTCTGGTTGCTAAATAAGATGGTAAACTGTTAATATTTAAGTACAGAAGGACTTTGCTGAAATACTGAAGAGGGGATGGAGGGGCTCAAACTAGCTAGTTAAATAATAGCAAATAATGAGAAAGCATTTGTGCATGTAACAAAAAAAATAAGTAATAACCATGTGGCTGTATGAATTCTTTGAACAGTACAATTATAGTTTGGTATATAGCAAGTAGCTGTCTTCAGGGGTCATTCTGGTGTCAAGGCAACATGAGCGTGGGTAGGCACACGTCAGGATGAGGCCCCAAACTCAAGACACATTTGAGGAAATTCTACTGGTCCATTCTCTATGTAATTTATTTCATAAGACAAGGTATCTGAGTTCTATGTGGCAAATAGTCTCTGATTTCCTAATATTTTTTTCTAAAAGAGAGCAGTTTCTACACCATGTTTTCTATAATTTGCCAAGTAAGTCAGGGAAGGAAATGTTAAATGAAAGATATGTAAAAAACAAAACAACAAAGAAAACAGCAAATCTTGTTCACCTGCCTTCATAGGGAAATGACACTGAAAGGCACTTAACACAGGGCCAAAAAATACCACACGAAATTTAAGGGCTGACATGTTTTCTACAGTTCCTCAAAGTCAGATACTCACCCAAACACCCAGCACTGTGTTCCCACGCGTTTGCACTGTGTGTCGGTGAGGTAAGCATAGTACTGTCTGAAAGAACAAAGATGGAATTCATTGGGAGCTTCTGGAAGACCGATGAGGCGATACCTAATAAAAATCACTTTCACAGTGAATGTGAACCAGGTCCCACTTCACAAGGTCGTGCCTTGCTCCAGGTGCTCTACCTGGTCTAGTTCTATTTGCTGGGCTAGAGAGCCAGAGCCCACTCAAACATTCCTGCAAGAGAGTGAGAATTCAGAGGAGGGAAGCAGAGCTTAATGAATCACACTGCTGGGAAGGTGGTCTTGTCTCAGCAAGACGCCCTCAGCCTTGAGCCAGAGCAGCCCAGGCAGCTCCTTCAGCCTCCCTCTAAGGAGGCGATTCCACAGGGTTGGCTCCGCTATTCATTGGTTGCCTCCTCTGGCACCCTCGGGACAAGGCTGCGGATCATAACTGGGCAAATATACACATCTTTGGTTCTCAGAAACTTATGGGACCCCAGATGCACCTCACTGTCACTGAATGCCAGTGACTTTGAATACCGCTGACAAGATCAGAAAAAGGAGCTGCAATACTCAGAGTAGCACTGTCCAACACAACTATAGTATGGGCCACTGATGTCATTTTAAATTTGCCAGTTGCCATGTTAAAAGAGTAAAGAGGACAGACAAAATTCATTTTAATCATGTCATTTAAATTGATATTAAAATATTATAATGAGGTATTTTATATTGCTTTTGTACTAACTCTTTGAAATCTGGTGTGTAGTTTACATGCACAGCACAGGGCACTGGGGACTGGCTACATTTCTAGTGCTCAATAGCCACACGTGTTGAGTGGCTGCCAAACAGCACACAGCGCAGCTTAGTCTCCTGGGTACCCCCAACTCATCCCCCTCTTCAGAGGTAGCATCTGAAACAGGAGCTTATCATCATTTTAGGGTATCAGATGCTTTTGAGGATTTGATGAAAGCTTCATGATAAAGGCACATAAACAAGCACATAAAATGATGCATTTACTGTGGGCTTCAGATACCTGAAGCTCATCCATGAAGGAATGAGCAATCGCTTCTTTACCCCAAAGACCCAAGAGAAGGATCCTTGCCATGAAGAACGCAGGCTACCTTCTCACTTCACACGTGTTTTCATTACCCAATTTCCCTTTGATCGTACCTATCCCCTTATATTGCACCTTATGTTATCAAATTAAGAGTGTTCACTCAGTGTCTTCTCAGAGCAGATTTGTGTGAGCCTTTAATCAAAAAAGAAGAAAATGATGTAGATGATTTATCCTGAACCTGTTAGGGTCTGGCATTTGCTAACTAGGATCTGGGTTGAAATTCACTAGAACTGATCAAGGCATCCACTTCCACCAGCACTACCTCAAGCAGTGTAAAAGCACACAAAGTGGTTGATTTTTAGGCAACAAAGAATTATGTAGAAATCCACAGAATTTGGCAAAAAATTAAGGGGAACTCTTAAAAGGTCAAAGCATTGAATTTTCTTATACTCTAGGTTTTCTTGTAGAATGTTTAATACTGAGATTTCATGATAAACCAGTTGTGACTTGCTATTTTGTTTTGTAAAGAGAATTCCCCTTCCCCCCTTATTGACTTTGACGATTACTCCAAATTTCCAAATTTTATATAAGAATTGCTCTAAATCTTTCCTGAAAAGAATTGGGAAGCTGAAGAGTAAATTACATTTTAAACAAGGAAGGAAGTCTCCAAACTATCAAGGGAAACAGCATCTATGAGACAAGGACTTCAACAGGTCACTGGCTTATAAAGTTTCCAAGGGCTGCTGGCTTACCAACTGTCACTTTCCTATTTGGTTCATAACAAAAAAAGAGAGATGGAATTTGGGGTATTAATTACACAAGACTCAGAGGTATCTTATTTGGTTGGTAGTTCAGTTCAGGATCTGGGGATTTTTTTTTTTTTTAAAGATAATGAAGAGGTGCTGGCTAGGGGTCTCTTTGACCAAGGTGACCAAGGTGAACATCTACTTTACTAGGCAAATGACCCCTCTACTTATGTGGCTTACCCACACATCAAAGATAATGAACTAGGTAATCTTATGCTTTCTGAACTCTTTTAAATGCTTTAATTTACATGTTTCTCTGGAAGATCTTTAGTACTGCGGCTGATCAAGGCCTATACTCCATATTGCTTATAAAACCTAAATGCTATTTCTTTTTTTTTTGTTAAATATTTTTTTTTAGATGTTGATGGACACTTATTTCGTTCATTTATTTATATGTGGTGCTGAGAATCAAAACCAGTGCCTCACACATGCTAGGCAAGTGCCCTATCAGTGAGTCACACCCCCAGCCCCCAAATGCCAATTCTAAATAGGAAAAATGAAACAAATGAAAATGTTTTGCGTAGAGCTATGCTGGGTCAATGTCAGTAAGGGACAGTCTCTGAATAACATCTCTCTTTCTAAGGCCCTACCTCAAGGCAGGAGAATAACAGTATGAATACCCAGATTATTGCCGTGTCTTTGATGACGATAAGAAGGTCATTTTCAAAAGGAAATTAGTTTAATGGGGTCTAAAAAAGTTAATAAAGTATCATTATAAAAATAATACCATTTATGAATTCTATCATAAAAACTTTTGTACATTCCAATAATTTCATTTTAAGAAACCTCACTGTCACTACTACCAATTTTTAAAAAATAGGTCATGAAAGGATATAAAGAAAAAAAAAAAAAGACCAGCAGTGAAAGACTATGAAGGGGTTTGAAAATAATGAATAGTACTACCAGTGTGGCATTGATTATTCACTTTTTTTTTTTTTTTAAAGTCACAATAACATGCTGAGGTTTTCTTAGAACAAAACATTTTCTTCATATTCTGGATTCTGGATGTGTAAGTCTTTAGAATGACATTTTCATGGGAAATCTGCTAGTTGACATGACTTCCCTTATGCCAGGAAGGAGAACTTAAAGCAGGTTAATGTCCTCAAATGATAGTCGGGCTATACACAATTACCTCACTGTGGGAGCTGTGATGCAGCCAATGAAGAGAATTCTACACCAACTTAATGGATGGCTGGCTTGGAACACAAAGATGTGCTTCAAGAAGAAGGTATTCAACTCAGTCAGCTGAAAAAAGGAGGCGAGATTTGTCACCCTGGTATGTCATGTTAAATCATATGCACATATTCCTTAAGCAGACATTCTATAGCTAAAAATAAGTGGTATGTTCAAAGCATTTTCAGAAAATGTGTAGGGTCTTCCCAGGGTTGCTGTTTAAACTAGTAACCACCAGTACAACATGAGCACTCACCAACTGGGGGCCTGAGGTTGGGGGTGGGGCACATGAAGGCTCGGAACAATAGCTATTGTCATGTTTCCTACTTTGTGTGGTTGTCACTTGGTTCATGTGTGTGATCTACTGGGACCGTAAGAGAAAAATGCTTTAAGCACAGCAGAACATGATACAGGTGCTGTGGAACACCTGCATAGCCTTACAGAAACCAGGCCAGGTCTAAAGGAAGCCCAGCTGTAGACTGGAAAGCTTGTATGGAGAGATGACTATGTGCTGAGGGAGCACACACCTGGGACAGGGCAAATCCCTGACTACAGCATATGGGGGTCATCCAAGTTTCACCTGGGGCAGGGTACTTTTCCGGGGTCAGCACCTTAGTGCAGTGCACCATGATGAGCCCTTGGCAGAAGCTTGGAAGACTGGCTGAGATGTGCTACCCTCTGTCCAGAGCTGGGTTCCAGATATCAAAGGACAGAGACCACAGAAAGGTCACACTGTGCTTTGCAGTCACCATCAATAGACTGGCAGGTGCTTTTCAGTTACATAAAACATATGCTATTTTCCCACAGCACTGACTTCGAGGATATAAAATAAAAATAGCACAATAATTCACACCACATATGGGGAGCTGATGGTAACACGGGGCTCAGAGCCCTGGGAAAGGTGTGCTCTATGGAATGCTGCCAAGGTATTCCATTCTAGAAGAACCACACTCTCTCTCTCTCCCTCACAAATCCAATCGTTCTTCCTTCTAATAAGAGAAAATTCAACCTTCTTTTGTCACATTTGCTCTGTGACGAAAAGCTTAATCCCTATCCATCTTATAGTCCCGTTTTATAGAAGTATTCCTTGGTATCTACGGGGGATTGGTTCCGGACATCCAGGAACACAGAAATCTGCTATTTATATATAAGGTATGCTCATCTTCCCATATACTTTAAATCATCTCTAGGTTACTTAAAATAACTTGTACAGTGTAAATGTTATATAAATCATTGTTGTTCAGGGAATAGTGACAAGAAAAACTTCTGTACATGTTCAGTATACACATGATTTTTTTTTCAAATATTTTCCATCTGCAGTTGTTTGGATCTATGGATGTGCAACCGGAAAATACGGAGGGCTCTTTGTATTAACTTCTCCAAACCATAGTTACTTAACTATTCATTATACTTCTGTATACATAAACTCCATTTATTGAGATGGACATTGCTATTCTTAGGTATGAATAAGGAAGACTGACTTAAAAGTGACATATATTGACAATTTCTTTTCATTGGGAGTATTTTGTGCTTATGTGTCCAAAATATAATTTCTGTTGATGCTGAAAGGTCTTTCAGGCAAAATCTGGTTTCCCTTGATAAGTCTCCAAAAGTTGAGAAACCACCTAGGGATAGGAGGCTCAATAAGAGGCTCTCCCTAGAAATGAGAGATGTCTGAGAATCCTTTGCCAAGACTGTTGGCCGTCTGGATTACTTTCATTATATTAATAACTCTGCACTGGGGACAAAAGCTTGTCACCATTGGGAAAAACACACTGGAAGACTCATCATTAAAAGTGTCCCATGCCCATAGGCAGCAGAGAGCTGATTCAGCTCCCTGCACACTGTTCAAAGCAGGAACAACCGAGGAACAATTCTGAATATCACTCATAAATTAGGGATGGAAAAAGAGCCTTCTCATTTGTTCCTTTGGTACTGAAAATTATCATATTCTAAAAAGCAATCTGCTACCTAATTCATTGGGTAATGGATACCAACCGTGACCTTTTTCAGGGAATCTGTTTCTAACTTGTAGTTCAAAGATCCACATTTTAAAATGTCTTCAGAACCAAGTAAGGCCTTAGAAGTGACAACATCATGCTGCTTAATTATTCTATATGCCAAGCTGGTATGCAATACAAGTTAACATCACTTCTAAATTCCTGGAAGGTCAATGTTTTTTCCTCTAGTTACGGGCATCTAAAAAAATACCTGCCAGATGATCATGAAAAGGTATATTCCAGCCACTCTCTGAAAAGAAGATTTGGGGTCAAACCATCTGACGTAGGTCCAGCTAGCAGGAGTGAACTGCAGCACAGCTCGTTTGATCTTCCCGGTGGTGGTGTGAATGTCCCTGTAAGGAGAGAAAGGCTTCAGTGAAAATCCGAAGAAAGAAAGGGGGCGGGGCAGGGAGAGGACAAACACCAAGAGAAAAATGTGCATTGATGATTTTATAGCAAATACCAGAACTGAAAGACTCCTTTCTATTTGAACAGTCTCAGACAAAGGTCTGAGGTGGGGCTGGGGACAGAAGCACACTGGATGGGAATTTCAGCAAAGACAAGAAGGACCTGCTTACTGTCAGGGTCAGGGTATTGTGGAGCTAGAAGAGGTCTTAATTTACAAATGGGTGACAAAAGAAGCAGAGGGTCGGTAAAGACAGCAACCTGGAATCAGCCCAGAAGAACTGGGATGCCAGCAAGGACACTCTGTCTCACTAGGGTGTGTTCTGATTAAATGGCACCTGCTCTCATGGTCTTGAGACTGCCCATGTCATTTCTCTACCTTATTTTTTCTCAAGAGATGTGAACGATTTGGGTGGTTGAACATGGTTCTAACATTTCTTAGTTTTAACTCTAGAAAGCACTCAATTAAAAATTTCACATGCCCATGACAAAAATAGTCTTATATTTGAGAGAAAGAAGCTGGCTAATGTAGACTGACCTTATAAACATCAGAATGGTGTAAATTCCAGCCCTCTCAGACTAGTACAGGAGAGCAGAAATCCAAGGCAAATGTCATCTAATACCTGGCAGAGAGTCTTTAGTTCAATAAATATTGACATCAAGAATCTTTATGTCTCAGACATTGTGCTAAGTACAAAAGGCACAGGTACCAATAAGTCAGGCATTTTCTCTGGAGGGGAAGGAGACAGGGGAGAGTGGAGGAAACCAGGTCCATCCCTTCACCCATTTACCTATCAACAAGGACATACCGGGAAAATATCACAGTAACAAGATTTGCAGCACAACAGCAACAAAAACAGAGACTGCCCCGAGACTGCCTGTTATGGTTTGGATGTGAGGTGTCCCCCAAAAGCTCACATGTGAGACAATGCAGGAAGGTTCAGAGGAGAAATGATTGGAGTATAAGAATCTTAACCCAACAGTGGTTTAATCCCTGATGGGATTAATTGAAGCGGTAGGGTGTGGCTTTGGGGTATATATTTTGTATCTGGAGCATGGAGACTCTCTCTCTCTCTCTCTCTCTCTCTCTCTCTGCTTCCTGATGATGTAGGCTGCTTCCCTCTACCACATTCTTCCATCACGATGTTCTTCTGCCTCATCTCCGAGCCCCAAGGAATGGAGCTGGCCCTCTATGGACTAAGACCTCTGAAACTGTGAGCCCTCAAGTAAACCTTTTTTCCTCTATAATTGACTGTTAGTCTCAGCAGCAGAACAGCTGACTAAAATGCTGCCCCAGAACTCTAAAGGATGTATGTTTTAAAAAGGGCAATAAATGCATGGAAAGACCTAGAAGACAGACATAGAGATACGGCAGGATCCAGAAGCAGAATATTCAATGTAGTGAAGGGGTTCATTCAATTGAAATTAACCTACATTCATTTATACATTTAATGTTTTGTAAGAAAACACTAAGATTTCTTTTGTTTAGTAGTTGGGTTTATATTTTGGTAATTTGGCAAAATGATTCTGGAGTTGAATTTGAAGCATAAATGTTTAAAAACAGGGGAGCCGGGTGTCTATGTTTAAGGAATCTGCCTGATACAAACCCAGACTCCACTGTTTCTAGTTGTGTGTCCTCAGCAAATCACTAAATATGAGCCTCAGTATCGCCTTCCTTGAAATGAAGAGAACAGTGACCACCCCGGCACCGATGGAAGGTTCAGAAAAGACGCTGCTTATAAAGCTCACCTGTAGCAACGTCTAGCCCAGTGATGGTATTGTCACATTATTTATTGCCTTTCAATCTTAAAATGTCTGGTCAAAATCAGTGGCCAAAGAGAAGACTAGACAGGAAAACTGGTGAGTCAAAGGCAAAAACATGAAATCTCCCCTCATACCACACAACAAAATAAATGTGAAATATTTTATAAATTCTTTTAATAAAAAAGTAGAAGAAAATATAGGTTGACATTAATAAAAAGATGAAAAATTTTCTGTTATTTAAATAAAAACCCATGAAACACTAGATTACAAAGGGGATAACAAAATGGAAAATAAAGTCACAGTTATGGCAAAGTGATAATATCCTTCAAGCATAAGAAACACTAATAAAAGAGAAAACAAAAAAACTAGAAATCCATTATCCCACAAATTTATGTGGGATAAAATTGACAAAAGTTTAAAATAAAATTCAAGAAAACAGTGAATGTAATTATGTGTATGTGTTTGCATATATATAATATACACATACACAATAGGTTAGAATATAAATTGGTCTACTCTTAAGTATTTAGTCTTTTAAAAAATCAGAGACACATACAAAAATATGTCTAAGAATGTTCACTCTAGCCTTTCTGAAAGCAAAAACCTTGAAGCAACCAAGTAACCATAAAAGGGAACTGGCTAAATACTTCATGGTTCATTTGTACAACAGGATATGAAGAATCCCTTTAAAATCATGTTTTAGAAGAATATTGAATGATATGGGAAATGCTCATATTTTGTTATATGAAATAAACAAAATTCTAAATACAAAGAAAACAACTACTTTCCTATCACCACCACGGTCCTTCTCCTCAATGGCACATCGCTTGCCACATCCAGTTGCACTAAGCAGAATAAAGCAAAGATGGTGGCATGCACTGCCCTCCCCAGAAGCACAGAAGAGGGGCATACAACTTAACACAGAATCAAGGACAGCTTCTGGAGGGGGTGGCAAGTGAGGCAAGTCAGCAAAGAAAAGCACAAGCAGCCTGGTCCAAGAGAATATGGGCCAAAGCCCAGGTACAGAGGAAGGAGTGTGATTTAGCCACAGAGTATCAGGTGCCCAAGAGGGCATGGAGGAGGGTCCTCCCCTCCCAGTCCATCAGGTACACTTTGTCCTAAAGACCATAAGAAGCCACCACAGGGACCCAACCCAATGAACCTGATATTCTGAAGTAGTCCACTCAAGCAATGGTGTGAGAAGTGTTGTCTCTAGGGACAGGAGACCAATTAAGGTAGGGATGGGAGTCAGACTGCAGGCTGAGGCAGCAGGGAGCATCCATCTTAAATGGATGGATTTAAGAAACATTTTGAACCAAGAGGGTGTTAGGACCCTCTAAATATACAAGGGGAAAAAGAGAAAATCATAAGTGACAGCATATCCTGGACAACTGGTTGAAATCAGGTGTATAATTTTGAGTTTCGGCTGCTGACAGGGAATTTCCTTCCTCGGCATCAAGGATGCCACTACACATGACTTCTTGTAAAGCACTTAAACATATATTACAACACTGAGACTAATGTCCAAAAGGAAGAGGACTCACTTGAAGCTTGCCCAGTGGTAAGTCCTCATCTCTAAAAACCGGCAAACCACCATGCCCAGCCAGATGCCGCCGCCATTGCACAACAGGATGTCCAGAATGACTTGGTCCCACCAGCACTCGGCAAAATTGGGCAGAAGATGCATGAAGAAAAGCTGAGGAACACAAGAGATGAAGGTTGGGAAAAAAGCCAAAACCGAGATGCCATACAGAATGATACATTTCCTCTTAATAATGCATTGTTTCAGAAAAAGTGGTTTATTTTTTTCTAACGAATAAGAAAACAACCATAATAAAGTCTGGAATCTGGTCCTTCCTTTTTATAATGCACATGGTTTACAAACAACATTTATCCGCATAGCTCTCCTTTTTTAAACATTGGACTTTAAAGAGAAGACAGCACCTCTTTAAAAATAGATTACCAATGAGTTACCTTGGCTGATGACAACACAACAGGATCTGAGAGGGGAACAGGACTGAGTTTTCATAACTGACAACAAAGTACTGGCAGAGTTCTCAAAATTAGCAGACTGAGAATTCAAGCTGTGTATTTCAGAAATATTCCATAGGTGTGTAGATAAATCAGGGGAAAAATTACAAATGCTGAAATATTAGATCTTGATGACATGATACAGGCATCTGACAGCTCGCCAGGATTTCTCACACTAACCAACTCCCCATGATGACAGTCCTTTTTAAGCACCCATGATGTGCACAGTGGTGAGACAAGGTAAGCCACAGTAGCTGATCTCAAGGGGAGAGGCCAGATGTGCATCCAGCTATCCAGAACTATAAAGTGAGGTAGATGGAGGCAAGTGTTACCACGCTGACATCATTAGAACAGCATGGGGATGCAGCAGATTCACTCTGACTAAGGGCCACTGGGGAAGGCTTCTGGAAGGGAGACATATTGGAGTCACAACATTAGGCCATGAATGACTGATTTCAAGAAGTACAGATGGAGATGAAGATGGTCCAGACAGGGGGAGCAGTTAAGGGTGTTCGAAAGGTGAACAAAAGTCTCTCTAGATACTGTTTTGTCCAAAACAAAGGTTGGGCTGGTTGTCTCCAGAGCAGCATGCCCTGCTGTGTGAAGGCCCAACCTAAGAAGGAAGGTGAAGTTACAAAGCCCAGGTCAAAGAATTCTCTGGAAAGACACATCCAAGTCATTGCAAACCTCTGAAGTAACAGAATAAATACTGCAAAGTTAAGTTTCCACAGAGCATTTTGTAACCTATAAACAATATACACACATGAGAAACTTTTCTTCTTGATGCATCTGTCACGGAGAAGCTACAGGACAGCCATTACATGTGATGACTTATTGCTGCATTCTTGCCCTGGTGGGCCTTACACTACCCCTGAAGGGTACTCCCAGGTTTCAAGCACAAAGTGAACTGAAACACTGGCCTTTCGACAAGGAAGAGGAAAAACTGCAAAAGCCAGCAGCTTGTTTGCTGGAATAAAACTATGTACAGGAGTAATGGTGGAGAACACCCTTAGCATAGGGGCTTTCTGGAAAGTACCAGATTCTGGGGCAAGATGGGCCCCAAGAGACTAAGTCTGAGGAGCTGGCAGTCACCTTCATTCATTCACTATGGAACCATGGCACATCCACCATATGTAAGGCAGAGTACCTGGGTCTGGGAAAATGCAGGCATGAGTCTTGCCCTCCAGAAGCTAAAGAGACACCCATCACATGTCCAAATGGAGCACAGCTAGCAGAGAGGCAGGGAGGAATTTCTTTCAGGAGCTTAGCTCTGGCACAGCAGGCTAAGGTGAGGGGAGTGAGGAGCGGTGGGGCTAGGTGAAGGGCTCTGGTGGGGAAGGGCACAAGATCTTTGAAATGGAGCAGCACAGAGGTTAGGAGAGAGAGGCTCAGGGGGCTGGGCTGGGAGGCAGCTGTCAGGTCCCCTTCCAGCCTCTCTGGCTGGCTCAGAAGTCTGCATTCTGTTTTAAGAGCAAGGGACAAACAAAGAAATCTTAGAAGGAGGGGTCTTGATCTGAGGAGGACTGAAAAGGAGTTCTCTGGCAATAAACAGTGTGAAGACAAGTGCTTCAGACAAGAGACGACAGTGGATCAGAGGGGAGCGGGAGCAGAGGGGTGAAAAGACTCCTCTGCACTGTAGAAATGTTTTAAGAAAGAGTCTCAGGACCCGTGCACCACAGGACACTGGGGAGCAGGGCAAGGAAGGGACAGAAATCTAGAGAGCCAGTGAGGGGCAAGGAAGCTGGGAAGGCCAGGTGCCTTACATACACAAGGCCAGGCAGCTGGATTAGGATTTAGAACGTGGTGCAAGGACACGATCATGGTTGAGGAATGCAATCCTGGCTCAACCAAGGAAGCGAGGCTCAGAGTTCTAGAGGATTCCTTGTCCATACAATGGGAGTGGACAGATACCCACTGCCTTTCCTGTCCATCCTGAGGATTCGTGGTGACATATAAGGTGTTGAGCTCTGTCATGAATGATTTGAACTATGTCTCTAAAAGTCCCTACACTTGAAGACCTAAAGTCAACTCCTTGGAAGGTGAACTTATTTGGGAGTGAAGTTGTTGCTGATGTAGTTAAGATGAGGTTGAACTGGAGTGGAGGAGCCCCCAACCTATTATGACTTGTGTCCTTATAGAAATAACAAGAAGGAAGGCTGAGAGACACGCAGGGGCAATGCCAGCTGACCAGGAAGGCAGGGTGCATCTATGAGTCAAGGAATGTAGAAGATGGACAGCAAACCGCGAGAGGATGGGAGAGGCCTTGGAAGATTCTCCACAACAGTCCTCGGAAGAAACCAACCCTGCCCGCACCTTGATCTCAGACTTCCAAGCCTCCTCAGCCATGAGAGGTAGGGTAATAGAAGCCATATCTAACTGGCACTCTTCTCTAGGTTGGGGTTGGGACAATGACAGGCATTGAGGAATACACTGGGCACGTGGTCAAATTTTGTTCTCTGGGAATGATGAATAGTAATGTAAAATTGAACCATAATGAATTTGTTCCCCAAATTTTACTAAGTTTTTAAAGAGTATATCACTTTCATTAATTAAATGAGACAAAGTTTTGGTCACTGAGGTATCGTAGTTTCGATTGGGAATTCATTTTTCAGTTACAAAACCCTTTAAGTGCCCTTGTAATGCCTGAAAACCTATTTATCTCAGACTGGAAAATAGTGAGTGGGTTATCCAACCTATTTACTTCTAAGCAGATTTCCCTCATTATCATTCATGTGTCTCACTTGGGAATTTCGCTTTATTCTTTAGTTTGATTTCATTTGTTTCTCTTAGGACTGTTGGAATAGAAACACATTTCATTAAGTAAACAAGGCAGCTTTTGTATAGTTTTTGTTTTTTTAAACAAAGGTATAAAATAGTCTCATGGGATGATGTAAATACAGTTTTTCACCATGGGGGCTGGAGAATGGATTGACTACTTGACAACCTTTTTCTTCCTGCACATGAAGTATGTACAGTGTTAGTCTTGGAACCCTCCTCCCACTTCTTACCTCAGTCAGCTCCCAGGTAATACTGATTGTCCAGCAGAGACCATAACTTCGGATCAACAGGGCCTTCATGGCCCAACCCCAGAAATGCCCGAATGCAAATATATCAAAATGGCTGACAATCCTCTCCCAGGTGATCACATGGCAGTTCACAGCATATTCCTGTAGAACATGAAGGCAAACAATCAATGGAACTCCAGAACCTACGGGCTTTCCAGGTTCAGAAGTGAATAAGAGCTGCTCCTGAAAAATAATGTATGTCCTGATCCTTTAATAGGAAAGTTTAAATAATAAGATTCTTGGAGTAAATGGACAAGTCCTGCTTTACTCTGAATTGCAAATGCTGGGTTATAATGGGAAGCAAAATAATTTTACAGAGGCTTAACACATCTTAAAAAAGTTTCACACAGATCATGTCATCTGACCACAGAGCAACTAAGTTAAAGCCAGTAATGAAAATATTAATTAAAGAATCCCAGTAGATTTGGAAATTTAAAAACACATTTCTAAAAGTCATGGATTGAGGAAATCATAATAGAATTTTCTAAAAATTGAGTACCACTGATAATAAAATACTACATATCAAAACTGAAAGGATAGTTAGGTGGGATCTGAGGAAATTATAAAGCCTTAAATGTTTATATTGGAAAAGAAGAGCTGACTCACTAAACTTCAGAAATGGGAAGAAGACAGAATAAACCCTACCCAAACTATCATAATTTATTAAATACTAAATAATTTAATACTAAAAAATTCTTATGCTTGTAAGAATTTTGGTTCCATTTCAGTGTCTTTTTGTTTTGAACATATTATATATTTATGAAAACTATAGGACAATATAACATTTCCTAGGACTCTATTTCATACCCTTTCTTCCCCAAATTATTCTGATAGAAAGTAGTAAAAGCTATTACATATGACCTATTACCAGTCAAATGGAAAAATTTGACTTAGGTATCCCCCAAAGCTCATCTATGAGACAATGCAAGAAAGTTTAGAGAAGAAATGATTGGGTTATGAGATCCTTAACCTAATCAATGCACTAATCCACGGATGGGGATTAACTAGGTGATAACCGTAGGCAGGTAAGCTATAGCTGGAAGAGGCACGTCATTGGAAGTGTACCTTTGGGGTTTATATTTTGTCCATGGTGAGGGCAGATCTTTCTGTGCTTCCTGGTGGCTACATTCTGTGCTGCTGTCCTCCACCACACTTAGGCTATGATGTGCTACCTCACCTTGGGGGCCCCAGAGCAATGGAGTCAGTCATTTGTGGACTGAGACCTCTGAAACTGTGAGCCCCAAATAAACTTTTCCTCCTCTAAAATTGTTCTTATTAGGTTTTTTGGTCACAGCAGTGAAAAACTGACTAAAACAACTATAACGTTCTCAAATTCTAGAAATCACACTTTCTGAGAAATCAAAGCAAGCAGCTCAGTGCTTTCTTATCTCTCCTAAAATCCACTGCATCTAATGTCTTCTCAGGTCAAGCACATTTTGGTTTGCAAAGCTGAAAGGACTCTCTTATGCCTTGCCTCTGGAACACCCCTCAAACCTCATGTGTTTGAAGCTTGGTCCCCAGTGTAGCAAGGTGCAGAGGTGAGGCTCTTGGGAGGGGACCCTGAGCACCCTGACCTCATCAATGGATCAATCCATGACAGGCCTGTAGCTGATGGCATTACTGGGAAGTGGTGGAAACGGTAGGAGGTGGGTCCTAGTTAGAGGAAGTAGGTCACTGGGGTGTACCCTGGAAGGGTATTTCTGCTTCCTTGTCCTTCTCTGCTTTCTCTTTGCTGGGACCTTCCACATGATGTTTCTGCCTTGCTACAAGTCTAAAAGTAAACCTCTGAAACTGTGAGCCAAAATAAACCTTTCCTTCAGTTGTTCTTCTCAGGTATTTTGTCACAGAATTTTCTAAAAAGATCTACTTTTTGAAAAGCAGTAAAATGGAATATGGAATATGGAATATGATGTGGAAGTGGGGAATCTGAAGAAAGGAGGATAAAAGCCCCAACTGCTCTGAGATGAAAGTTTCTCCCTAGATGCCGGAACAGCATGTTCTCATCACAGGGAATTCCAGGTTGACAGAAACATGTTGGGGCTGATGCAGGTTATATAGTAGGTTAAGGAGAGTGACAAGGTCCCTCCATCCCCAAATTCTGCAGCCTCCTTACTCTCTATTTACTCTGTAACAGGCTGCTTAGGGAAAGGTAAAGAAGGGGAAGCTCTGCTTTCAGAAGGTTTCTTTTAAAGTAATCACAGGTTGCAGATGGCTTTCTCCAAAGAGAAATATAGGGCGATTAAAATACAGGGCATTTAAAAAAATCACAAAGAGTGAAGTGCATATATTAGCAGAATTATTAATGAGCAGATTTGCCAATTAACTACCTTCAGAAGACCCCCGAGTGTCCTGCTCCTGGGAAGCCCCCAGGACATTGTAGTTTACAGTTGAGCCTTGGAATGGGAAGGCATGGGTTGGTTCTAAGATACCCCAGAGATACAAAAATTAAAGACACTCAAGTTCCTCAGGTAAAATGGTGCAGTATTTGCATATAATCTATACAGAACTTCTTATATCTTAAATCATCTATAAATTATGACATGTACCTAAAATGATGCAAATGCCATGTAAACAGTTGTTACACTGTGCTGCTTATAGAATAATGTCAAGAAAACAGCAATAATTTCTCTGAATGCTTTTGATCTGCAGTTGGTTCAATCCACGGATGCTGACCCACAGACAGAAGGTTGGCTGGCGTGCTGCAGGAGCCTCGCACAGGTTCAAGCATGACAATCAGGATGAACAGGCTCTGTGGACAGGCCGGAACCAGGGCGTGGAAAAGGACCAAGTATGTGTGTGCCTAGGTGTGTGTGTGAGGAAAGACAAATTGTGCTTACCTCCCGACTGGTCTCAGGATGATCTTGGTGACTCCTTCCCTCCCTTGCTTGCCCAACAGATAACCAAATACCAAGTCCCATTCATTTTAACTTTTCAACTTTTTCTTTTCTCCATCTATCTCATTGCCACTAATATTTCTTGCTTAGACTTCTTTGATAGTTTTCTGAATTCGTGAAATGTTTCAAGAATACACACACACACACACACACACACACACACATATACAATAGTATATGATACTATTAATAAGTACCTGGGTCCCTACCTCCACCAACTTTTAACCACCTCCAGCTTAAGAGAGAAAGATGTTTAAGTGGTCAACCTGCATCCACTTGTGCTTCCTGTAGTCAGTTCTTTACAAACAAAATGATCTTGAGTCAGGTGTGGTAGCACACACACCTATAATCCCAGCTGTTCGGGAGGCTGAGGCAGGAGGATCACAAGTTCCAAGTTGAACTCAGCAAAAGTGAGGTGCTAAGCAACTCAGTGAGACCCCATTTCTCAATAAAATTCAAAATAGGGCTAGGGATGTGACTCAATGGTCAAGTGCCCTTGAGTTCAATCCCTAGTACACCTCCCCCAAAAGGTCTTGAATATCATAAATCAGAACAATTGCATAAGTATGTATGTTATATGTATGTGGGTGTGTCTGCATGTGTGTACATGTAAAGACATGTATGTGTGTGTGCTGGGGAAGGCGAGGTGGTTGGATAATGCATCCTTCTCAGTATAGACAGATCTCCACTACTGCACACTGTGGCCTTCTAGTCCTGTTCTTTGAATGAAGTGGTGACTTTAGAAAAAGGATTTCAACCTCTTTTGGGTCTTCTTTGGAAATTATATGCCTACTGACAGCACAGGTTCTTATCTGCTCCTTCAACCATGTGGAAATCTTGTGGGACAAGCCCTGCCTTGTGGAAGAAGCTTTCAGTTGTCCAAAGGGCCATGGGAGGACAGGCCTGCTTAATCTGTGGGTGGGAGTTCTAGCAAACCCGAGTGGTCCAGGTCTACAGCCATCTGCTCCACTTAGCGTTTACAGGAAGAAATCAGCTGATGTTCTGAACTCTTTCTTCTGTTTCCAAACTCAGCTACAGATCAGGGTATTGACTGACCCTTTAAAACATCAGCACAGATCATGTAACTGTTCTGTATGGCTTTTAAAATGACAGCCAAAGTCTAAATTGTAGCCAGCCTGGCCCTGGCAGCCTCCCAGCCTCAGGCACAGCTCTCCGCTTCTGGATCCCCACACTCTTCAGCCCGACTGCCCCGGCTGCCCTGTCAGGGCCTTCACAGGGGCTGTCCTGCTGACTAACGCCTGCCCTCCCTTGTGTCTGGCTACTCCCACTCGCCCCTTAGTCACCAGCTTGAACACGGTGCTTGGCATGGCCTTCCCTGACACCCTGGCTCGACTGGGTCCCTGCTCTGTTAACGGCTCCCACTCCTTTCCCTTTAGTGCTGTAACCTCATGGGAGCATCATGCACCCTGGATTTGATGGCGTGCCCTTGTCACAATGTATTATTTTGAGAATCAGGATGCATATTTCAATGTATTAAAATGTATGATTCTTTAAATACAAGGCTTCTTTATTCCCCTTCCAAAAGGCATACCTATAATTGATGGCTCATCTTAAGCTAGATGCTGACCTCCTGAACCCACAATTGATCTTAAGCTTATCAGGAGAAAATGGCAGACATCCTGTGCCTCCTGACACCTAAGAAGCAGTACACCATAAGAGCTGGTCTGGAGTGTGGAACCCCCATGGTTGCTACGCTCAATTTTTGGTGTATAGGAAATGCAAGGGAACAGGGAGACACTCGAGATATCCTGGAAATGCAAGCTGCAAAACCCAGATGTGAGAATCTCTATGGGGTAAACAATTTGGTTTATTCAACAAATAAACCTTAAGGAAAAAGACAATGTGTAGAGGAACCTACTGATCAAAAAGGATTTAAGAGACACATTAAATTCACTGTGTGGACCTTGTCAAGGTCCCACTTTGAATAAGTCAGTTGTAAAATACACTTATATCTGGCAACTGGGGAACTATGAACACTGAATGCATATATTGAATTGCATATATGAAGTGGTTATGTTAAAAAAAAAGATTCCATGTATTTTCAATTTAATATCTGAGAACTATTTCAAAATAATCCAGGATGGGGGAATGAAACAAGATTGGGCAGTGTTGAAGCTGGGTGATGGGAACTTGGGAATTGAAGGTTCTTTCTACTCTTCCCCACGTTTAAAGACTTCCATGAAAAAAATTTTAAAAATCATTGATACTGTCTTAGGGTTCAACAGACAAGAGTTATTTCTTTAAATGTGCCTATCCCTGAGCTCCAAGGGATAGGGAAATGACCACCTGCCCCCCACACCCCACCACCATCACCACTCTAACCAGCAGCATGCCAGCAAGTTGGAAAGGTTCAGTCAATGTTAACTAAACAAAAGACTGCTGCTGCAGACAGACTGATTTATAAATGAGTTCTGCCCTCAGAGTTTGCCTCAAGTTTAGAACACATATTTAATAAAAATCAGTATTTTATTTTGGTGCTGGGAATTGAAGTCAGAGCCTCGTGCATGCTGAGCATATGTCCTACCACTGAGCTACACCTCCAGACCAGAATCAATTTTTAAAAAGCAGCAAACTGTCCAGGCAATTAGATGAGAAAATGCCTTTGATACAATTTCAATGATCCCTCAGTCCCAATTTATAAAAGAAATTATAAGGGAAAAATGGGAGTCTGGGTTTCAATGTGCCAGCATCCACCAAGATCAGGAATGGGTAGCAGGGTAAAGGAATGGGAGAAGCAATGACCCTGGGGACCAGTGAATCAAAGACATTTGTCACACAGAAAAGAATTTCGTTCCATAAATCCAACGAGGTCAGAGGCATTTCTCTCCTGTCACCAAAGAACAGGTCCTTGCAATTGTGAAAGACTGCTTTAAGGAAGTAGAAAGTGATGAGTGATAAAGAAGAGGCCCTCAGCCAGAACTGCAAAGAGCTTCAGCTTTCTTTTGCTTGGCAACAGAGAATTAGCCAATATGGGACAACTAGGTTTTAAAGCCACTTGCAGCTATTTTGGAGCTGTAGTCGTGACATTCAGATGTCCCTGTGAAGTCAAATTCCTAAGGAAGCTAGATGTCAAGAGCATTATTCAACTGAACCTCCTTCTACCAGCTCTGAGAGCTGGATCAGCAGAGACACCAGGTCCACAGACTGCCTGTCAATTTGCTTTTGTAATGGGACCACTTTTGGTCAAAAGCCTAAAAAAGTTGTTTGGGAAAGTACTGTACCTGATAAATCATTCTCCCAATTTCTATTTCCTAAGCCTTCTGTGAACAAAAAGGAGTAACTATAATAAACAATCCATCATCAGGAACTGTTATTATCCTTACTATTACCATCTAGAACCACCATTTTCATTAATGTTACAGTTTGGATCTGAACATCCCTCAAAGTCCTTGTGTTAAAGGCTTGGTCCCCAGCTTGGTGCTATGGAAGGTGGTTGAACCTTTATGAGACGGGGACTTGTGGGATATTTTAGGTCACTGGAGGCATGTCCTAAAAGGGGAATGTGGAATGCCAATCTCTTCTTGTTTCCCAGCTGCAAAATGGTGAGTACCTTCTTCTGCCACCTGTATGCTCCTGTCACAATGTGCTGCTGCCTTACCACAGGCCCAAGCAACAAGGCCAACAGACCACAAACTGAAGGCTCCAAAACCAGGTGGCAAAATAAACCTTTCTTCTTTTTAAATGATTATCTTAGGTAACTTATTACAGTAATGGAAGGCTGACTAACACAACCATCATCATTACAAGCTACTAAGTTTTGCCACTCTTCTCCTTAAGTAAGAAAACCCCAAATGAACTTTGCTTATAATTTCTGCAGTTATTTTTGCTTTAATTGTGTCTCTTAAGAAAGTTAAAGATAAAAATTTAGAAATGCCCTTTCAAGAAGAGTCTTACCAGTGTCAACCCTGGTAGAATGATTACTGCTTAGATCGTTTATTAAGTCCCTCATATTACTTCCTATTTCTCAAAGTCATTATGTCCATGATCCACATGCGTGATCTCTCTCCTAAGTACCACCAGGTTTTAGGCATTGGAAAGAAAAAAATAGAGAAAAAAAAAAAAACACCAAATATTAGGAATTGGAAAGAAAAAGAAAAACAACAACACCTTTTTTGAAAGGAAGCATACAGTATAAAATAATGGGATATTGATTTTCGTCTTTGTCCTTGGTTCCTAGCGTAGAGCTCTTTTTAAAAACCTTATAATTTTCTGAGCAATAGGGCTGCTAGGTGTCTCTTTTGTTTGGTCTTTGACCCTAGTTCCTGACACAGAGCTCCTAATCCCTTTGAATTTCCTGGGTAACAGGAGTATTTTTGTTCTAATTGGGCAACTCCTAATGGGCTCCAGAACGGGGACTGGGCACCTAAAAGATCAAGTCACAGCCAGAGGCTTGACGTTTGCAGCTCCACCCCTCATCTTCTGGAAGAGAGGACCTGGAGATGTTAATATCCGATTAATAATTGACTGTCTGGTGACAAAGCTTTAGTCCCTGAACTGTGGGGTCTGGAGAGCTTCCAGGTGGTGAACACACCCATGTCCTGGGAGTGGCCCACCCCATCTCCAGGTTAACAGAAGCTCCTGCATGCAGACCCTACCAGGCTTCGTCCTGTGTACCTCTTCATGTTTCTATTCCTCCACATTCTCTTACATCCTTTACAGTAAACTATGTAAATGTGTTTCCCTTAGTTCTGTGATCCGTCACAATAAATTAGTATTGGGGCAACCTCCTTCTTGTGGCTGCTGGTCAGAAGCACAGGTGACCATGGAGGTTTTCAATTTGCATCTGAAATGTAGCTAAGTACTATGGGACTGAGTCCTTAACTTGTGGGAGCTAACACTAATTCCAGGCTGTGTCAGAATAGAACTGAACTCTAAGTTCTAAGCTGGTGTCAGGAGAATTGTCTGGAGTGGGAGAAACTCGCACATCTGGTTAGAGAAGGGTTCCCTGTGAGTGTAGAGGAAAAAGCAGTTGATTTTTCCATACACATAGTCTCTTCAGTAAAAAAGTCAAAATACAGCACAGCCAAGAATAAAACATTTGTGTGTGTGGTTTAATAAAAATAACAAACGAAATGGCCTAAATCATGACAAGGGCCCCTTCGTGGCCAACAGGTGGAAGGCTCTTTGCACTGGAGCTGAGGCGGTGAAAGCAGACAGCTGAGGATGACGGGAAAAGCAGCCTGAAGGCCTGTGCACCTGAGGCCCCGTGCAGGCCTGGGTGGGCCTCAGGAATAATACAACTTGGTTTAGCTCACACCAACTCTCCAAAAGAAGTGTTACTATCCTCACCTTATAAAAAGGGGAACAGGATGACAAACGCTTTGCCCAAAGTCCCATGGTAGACAAGTGACAGACAGAATCAGGCTATCTGACGACACTCTTTATACTCTTCCTAGCATACACCTTTGCTTCATGGGAAGATTTAATTCCCCTTAACTGTGTCACTTCTGTAAAACCATGCAACTCAGTGGCCTGCCCAGTGTCCTGGTTTTGAGCTATCTACTCTGGAAAAAGGAGAAGGAACAACTTAAAATATGAAGTCTACTATCTCCCATCCCCAAGATGCTACCAACTTCTCTACTGGGTTACTGAAGAGTACATACCATGATATCTGCTTCTCTGGTGGCGTACCGAAGATTTGGATCTAGCCAATACATTAGGGATTTAACCTGCTCGAAATTCAGGAATAGGAGGAATACCAGGAACAGGAAGTAGAGTACGCTGAGTCCTGACAGAAACAAAAACAGGTTCAAGTTTAGGAGAGATAGGAATACACATCAGACTTGAATGACTATTTGCCCAAACCTGCACTAACATTGCAACACAGACGGTCGAGATTCCTATCACCGACGGTGTGCTCTTTGATGAAGGAGCCTAATAAACAGTCCTAACTCAGATTAAGAGAGGTCAATAAGACTGTCACTGAGAAAATCATGTTTAAGCCGAGCCTTGAAGGACTGGCTGCCAAAGGCTATGTAGGGAGAGCGTTGTGGAGTGAGTGTGATGTTTAGGTAGAGCAGAGGATAGGTCCCTGGAGGGAGATGTCGAGGACCAATATGTGGCTGAGGTGCTGGCAGGGAAGGAACAGGGCAAGCAGCAGTGAGGTGAAGTTAGGGCTGAGGCCACAGCAAGGATTTCTGATTCTTCTCTTCAGGAAAATAAGAAGAAATGAGATGACTTTGGTGATATTTTCTGAAGCAACTGAGTAGGCAGGAGGTGCACATCCCCAACCTGGGGACCACTTTTGTACTCCAGGTTGGAGCTCTGAGGGGGCCCAGGGCTACTTCTCTAAGATTTGTCCTCCATTTTAGTCCTTGCAGGCATGACCTTACTGTCATATCACAGCCTAACTGCCATCCCAATAACTCCACCATGTTGCTTAAAAAAGAAAGGCCAGTAATACATTTTAAGAAGGTAAAAGCCTGTGTATTATATTACATTTCAGAAAGAAGAATTCAAAACCAACCACTGGGATACTGTCTTTTTTTTCTGTTGAATGCATTAGAATTAAAATGTTGAAGTAGGGCATCTGGACACTGTGATACAAATGACCTTGGGTCACAATGCCCATCCAAACGGGGCTCAGCAATAATCTCCAATGAGCCGCTCCAGAGAACGTTTGATGCACAGAGCGCCAGGCCACCTGGCAGGGAGTGGGACTCAGTCCTCAGGGAGCTTGCAGAGGCCTGGAGGAGCAGGGTGATGCACACGCTTGAGTGCCAAGGCCCAGGGAACACGTTTTAAGGCACACTGGTTTGAGAGCTGTCTTAGGTGTGCACTTATGACCCAGACACTTTTACACATTTTCACCTTAAATGACCCCCCGCTGCACCTTTTAAAATAATCATCCTTTTGAAATAATTATTTTAAGACAGGAAGCAATCATTTGTGGTATGGGGGTTCTTAAAATGACCTTCTTGGTTGGACTTTGAGTTCTCTGAATCCCCCAATACTGATAAGCAAAATTGTGTATATGTGAATTCATGTATTGGGGAAGGGTCAATGATCTCATCAGATTTTCAAAGGGCCCCATGTTCTTGGGTAAGAAAGAAAACTGCTCATTACCTACAATGATTCATTTGAAATAGGGAAAACAAAACAAAATAAAACAAAACCCTCAGATGTGCCCGACTAGTTGAAAATAACTTAGAACTTAAAGCAGTAATATTAAGTCCATAGAATATAAGGAAGATACAGCCAGAACTGACTATCTATCTATCTATCTATCTATCTATCTATCTATTCATCCATCTATTTATTGGTACCAGGGATTGACCCCAGGGGCACTTAACCACTGAGCCACATTCCTGGCCTTTTTTACTTTGAGACAAGGTCTCCCTAAGTTGCTTAGGGCCTTGCTAAGTTGCTGAGGCTGACTTTGAACTTGTGATCTTCCTGCCTCAGCCTTCCAAATAGCTGGGATTACAGGCGTAATTACAGGCTACTGTACCTGGCTCAGGATTGGCTGTTTAAAAATGTAAATATAGCCATGTCACTCCTCTGGGAAAAGCCTCTTTACATTTCCCAGTGTCCTTTGCCCCCATACTCCGTATGCTGGTCCACAAGCCCTGGATGCATCTGTCTGTACCCTACCTTGTGATCTCTCTCTTCTCCCTGGGTCCATGGCTCTGGGACCACAGTGGCCTGGAACACACCACCTTTCTAGGTGGGGGGCTATTTTGGCAGTCTTTCTCTTCACCTGGAACACCTCCCAACCTCGTGCCTCTGCAGAGTTAGATCCCTCTTTACAGCCAAATCTTAGATTAAGTATCACTCCCTCAGGCCTCATGCTGAGGAGCCCACCCAGTAGCTGTCACCTCACCTGAGATTAACTAACTTCCTGACACTGAGTGACTGCTGATCGTGATTACTGATTTAATAGTTCATTCACTATGGCTGCTCTCCTCCCCTGACTGGATAATGGCTCCCCAAGGCAGGCTCCCAACTGACTGGTCCTCCTCAGTGGCCTCAGGGCCTGTCACAAAGCCATACTCCATGAATAATTGTTCAGTGAAGGTTCACTGTTAAATTTAGAGATGAAGAATTACCTATGATCTCTGAAGGGTGAAAGAAAAAAACAAACCAAAAAATAACCTTTAGTGAATTTTCAGTTTTCAGAGTGCTTTTGTATTTTTTACACAAGTTACATTTTCTAAAAGTGCCCCCTCAAAAAAAGTTATTTGATGTCTTATTTAGGTAACACTGAAGTCCAATGCCCTATGTTTTGAAGCTTTATTTTAAATCCACTTAGGTGATTTGACCTTTGAACCACAAAATCAAGTCAATTAAGATACTCAATATTTAAATGCTAATCAATAAGCTTTAGTTCAAATCGGGGCTCTTAGTCAGAAGACTCCTCCCTTTTTCATCTTTCCTGTAATAACATCAAAAACATTGAATTGCCAGGTGTCCTTTCTCTCCTGGATGCAGACAAGACAAACGTGCTGACAGGATGCACTTCAGCCTGCACTATACCAGGGGCAACGGGAAGATGCTCATGGAAAACACGCCACGTTTGCTTCAGTCAATTCTCGGGCACATGAAGAGACAGCAGTAGCAGGAGGGGACATGTGGAGTGGAAGCAGCTCACCTGTTCAAAACATCATTACCCTATGTACATGTAGGATTACATGAACGGTGTGAATCTGTATCATGTACAACCACAGAAACGAAAAGCTGTACCCCATTTGTGTACAATGAATCAAAATGCAGTCTGTAAAAATAAAAAAGGATCAAAAAAGGAAAAAAAATCAGACTATTGGTGCAACTGTGCACCTAAATAAATATTCAAATGGGAATGAAAAAAAAAAAAAAAGAATCTAAGCCACGTAAGTGTTTTATACTATGTCAAAGACGTTTAAGAAAAATTTATACCACGAATACCAAAAAAGCAAATATCTATCATAAAGTGTTAACTGTAGAATGGTAAGTCAAATTGCTATAATGATGCTTGAAAAAAAAAATATTTTAAAAAGTAGAATCTATTTTTACATCAATTAACAGAACTCACCAAAAACCATTCGCCATAAGGCTGGATGAGGTCGGGTAAATGGACCTGCAGAGAGAAGACATGAAGTTAGGGTGAAGTGGTTTAAAACAGAAGTGTTTTCTACATACAGTTAATAAAAAGCTCTCTACTGTTTTTTTTTTATTTCCCCTACCTACATAAACACTTTAAGGTCAAAGTCTAGGTTGAAATGTTTCACCCACATTTCACCCATTACCATGGTGGTCCCAGGCACCAATCATAACAGAGACTTTTAAGCTTTGTCCTTTAGAAGTGGGAACATAATTTTCCTGGGAAATGATGTTGTCACAGTGAAGAGGTCACCAGGCTGGCATTTGAGTGTGTGTAATACATGTTGTACCTTCACAAGGAAGATCTCACACACTGTCCCAGAGCCAGGGACAGAGGTTCAGGACAAGTCCAGCTGTGTGTGTGCACCTGTGCACATACGTGCACGCTCACACGGGGCTGTATATAAGAGAGAGTGGTAAGTGTGTGAGAGAATGAAAACGAGAGAAGAAACACTGTGCTTTGAAAACAAACCCTGAAGCACTGGCAAATGCCAGCACAGGGGCTTTTGATGATGACCTGTGGCACCAACACACCTCTAACGTGGCAATCCAGTTCAGTTACAGATTCCGCATTACTGAAACAAGATTCACAGGACACGGCGGCCTTACTCAAATGACACACCAATGCTTTCTCTTCTCCTGAAGATGGAGGAGGGGCGGGGGAGGGAGAAGGAAAGCCAGCTAGCTAGTCAGCTCAGCCCTGACCTACTAAATCAATTTATCACTGCTCCGGTGGGCACTGATTCTATTTGGGGGCCCCACACCCTTTGAACAGGCTTCTTATACTTGGAGAATTGCCAATGCTATGAATCCCATGCCCAGGGAGACACCAGAGCTTGTTTTCCAGACTTCTCCAGCTAGGGCTCGTCTTCGGTTGCACCTGGGCTGGACTTGGCCTCAGCAGTTGGTGATTGTATGGGGGTGTGTGCAGAGCTCTCCCCTCTTGTCTCCAAGTCTGATGAGCAGGGACATTAGCAGGACAGTGGAAGCTCCACGTGGGATACCCTGGAGGCCCTGGCAGTGAGAATTTCATTAGGGTCCATTGCAGAAATGACAGTGGAGCCGAGTTTAGCTAAAGCTGGCTGAGCTTTCCTCCTTAGAACATTTCTGGGTGCAGTGCCCGTTCCTAGAAGTTTGGCCTGGGGCCTGGTTTCTAAGTACTCCTAGCTTTGTGAACCAGTCCATATTCTTGAACTGGTTCTTCAATGAGCAGAGTAAGCATCTTTGCTTGCAACCATGAATCCTGTCTAAGGCAAACATTACATTGTTATTTTTATTCTGGAATTTCTTCTAAAATCACCTATGAAGATGGAAGGGAAGGAGGGAGAAGTAAGTTCAATTATGTTTCAATACAATCCAATGAAATCTTAAAAAGATTACACTGAAACATAATTGATCTTCTTCCCTTTGAGGAATCAAGTTCATATTATGAAAATCAGTTACAAGAATTCCCCACCACCCTTATCTGTTCAGTTCCTGAGTTTAAATAGGGACAATTCAGGGTGAGTGGGTTCGTGACAGACCCTACTTTATCCAGATGTGCTCGGTTCTTGGGTTTTGGAGGACAGTAAGTGAGTACTTGGAGGGTCAGGGATTCACTGAAAAAGTGTCTCCAAATCTATTCCATTTCTCAGTTCTGGGGGTGAGGGTTCAAATAAAAAAGAATACCTGCATTCCTTTTTAATCAGCTGCTCCTTTCTCAGAAAAATCACAGGAAAGCATATAAACCAGAATCCCCTTCCAGATAATATAACACGATTGCTTTTCATCAGAAGTCATTAGGAAAATGGTAGCTAAAATTGCCCTCCTCTAAGCAATTTTCTAAGTGCTCTTCCTCAGTGTTGGCTGATGGCTCTTGACTTGTCACCACAAATGGCTTTTATATTATGGTGGCTGCCTGGCTTGCAAATATTACTTCCTCAATGCCATTAAATTGACCTTCTTGATGTAATATGGGGACCACAGCTTTCTCTATGGTTTCCTTTTAATAAGATCCAACTTGAAATTTTAGGACCTGTTATTTGGCTTGCACCAGAATTCCATGACTGATCAACATTTAAAATCATAAAAATGGTGTTATTCTCAAGGACCCTCATAATGAAAATAGTCAGCAGTGTTTTTGTGACTATGCTCCAAGCACCAGGCTGTGGGAGGAGACATTCCTTCGAGTGATCTCCAAGTTGTCCTGAGGACTGGGTGATGAGGGTGCCACCATCACTCCTGCTGTGCAGATAAGGACACTGGCATGTGAAACTTGCACAGGGTCATGCAGCTCATCGGTTTTCAACCCAGCTGCCAGATTCTACCCTGTCAGCAGGCTGAGTGGTGAGGAGGACCTGTTTGCCTCCAGAAACTCCACAGAACAGGTCAGCACAGGAGGAGAGGGAGCAGGAGTCAAGGGTATGAGCCAGAAAGGTTTCAGGGACAGCAGTACAAGGGAGAGAAAGGAGAAAAGGGAAATTCGAGTTGGAGTCCCTGGAGGGAAGCGGGCAGTGGAGGGCTCATCACACCTTTGCCTTAACAGTATGAAATCCATAAATGATGTCAGGGAGAATGGGGAGAACCAGGGAAAGGGCAGGAAAGCCTCCACATATGCAAGCCAGGGGCTGCCCTGACTCGGCAGGTGGGAATTACTAGGGACTTTTGCTTCCAAAGGGTAACAAAAGCCTTTGGATATAATAGTAACAAAAACCCAGCCCAGGCTTTATTTCAGTCATGGAATCTGCCTCCCCTAAAGTTGTTAGGCTTGTCATAACTGCCTGTTTTTAAAAGTACTGAAGTTTTTAGGGTGGCAAAATTTTTTATTGCTGCTATATACCACTTTAGTAGCAATAACAGTACCATCTTTACCACCAAAGACAGTAATAGCACTTAAAAAGAGAAGTCCAGGATGAGGCTGGCTGGTCTTCTATATTATGAACCTTGACACCTGTGCTTAGTAGGTCACCCCCATTGGACACCTCAGTCAGGTCACCTCTGAAGATCCTGAGAGCAGGGGAAATGCACAGGAGCAGGCGCGCACTCCACAGCACGGCCCGCCCAGGCAGGTCAGTGCTCCTTGCACAACCCGAGAATGCTGACTTTATCTCAGCGCCTCTCCCTCAAACCTGGCTTCCCAACAGACTTTCCTCAGGGGGTTCGTAAAGGCTGAAGTTTTCTTTTCTTCCCTCTGACTGTTGTTATGGTTTTGAAATTATTAGCAGCTGTCCACCTCATGATGGTCTTTCAATGGGGAGTTTGTGCTTTCTTTCTGATTTAAACAAAGCTTTGGGCAAAAGTGAGGACCTTTGGTGAGTTTGCTCATTTTCTCAACTGTGCAGGAGAAATGAGGAAGGTTTTTAGGGCAGCGATACAGAAACAAATTCTGTTTTGTTTCTTCTAGATTATAGATTTTTACATTTAAAAACTACATGTTTTGTTTTATCAACCTCTCCATCTAGAACACATAATTATCAATCAGATATTAGAGGCAAGCTTCATATCAAAATAAACCAAAGGCAAATGTCTTTGTCATAAGAACTAGCATTTAAAACTCCAGCTCACAAACTATAAAATAGGATTATTGCTTGACTTACCAGAAACAGTTACAGCTATGAATAATTAAGTTCAAAGGACTACACCTTAGGAAAGTTTAATTCTTTTAATGAAAATCAGAAGTTGCCTGTCCAACAGTGACACATTAGTATCCTCAGGTCAGAGGCCCCCTGGCAAGTCCTCTTAGCTGCTTCTTCTCTTGATGATTATTATTTTAAAGTTTAAATTCTTTTAGGAAAACCTAGGATAAAATGATCTTTAAGCAAATTTCAAACCTAAGAATTATTTAAAAAAAAAAAAGTACTGAAGCAGGAGGCAGAATGGGTGAGAAAGGAATTTTTTAATTTTTAAATTAAAAGAGAGCAAATCTGGATCATTTTTAGACTGTCAAGATACAGTTAGCATGATCTCAGCTTAAAGAAGGCAAATGAGGCAGAGAACACATGGAATGACAAACTCAGGACAGTCAGGAAATACTAGTATTTAACTCTCCTCAAGACACCATTCAGAAGTGTTAAATGGTGTTTCTCTTGCAGATGAGAAGAAGCTACTTCTGTGACCTTCTACCCTAGAGAATTCATTTCCTAATTCAATGTATGTTTCCTGAGAAATGCCTGTGGATCAGGCACTATGGGTATAGACGAGGTTGGCTGGTTTGGGTTGACAAGGACAACTGGCCTCAGGGAGCTCTCAGAAGCTGGAAGAGAACACCAGAAGGTCAGCAGCTGAAAGAAATCTCAGGACTGACATGGACTCAAATGGGCTTCTAAGTTTGACAAGGGGGTATAGTTGAAATTACATGTGCACTTGAGGGTCATTTTCTATAATGGGACGGAGATAGCATTTAATGTTTTTAAGAGTCCAAGGGGGATAAAGGAGAATGGAAAAAAAAAAAAAAAAAAGATGGTAGGAGAGAAGCATGAAAGCATGAAGTAGGCACGTCTCCTCCCCTCTGGGCATTTCCTGCTAGTCTTCTTCCAGCAGTAGGAAGGAACCCTGAAGTCTAGTCCTGCCATACACACTGCTGATTGCCTAGTGAAATTTTAAGTGCCCACTCCCTTCTATTTAACTCGGGTGAATTCTAAGCCAATGGAGGCAATACTGGGCCTTTGCTATCTTTCAGTCAATAAGTATCTATTGAACATGTACTTTTCTGAGTTCTATAAATGCCTGTCCTCAGATCTAGCTGGAGAAGAGGCCCAATTCTAGTCCAAGAGACGTATTAACGAATGTGCTAGCAGGCTTCTAGAAAGGTGTCTTCTCTATTAAATAAGAGATACCCAAGAAGAGTTCATGTCTTCTTCTGTTGGACGCTGCCCACTGCTATATGTCCAGTTTGAGAACATTAGAGCAAAGAGGCTCCGGCTAGGACCACCATGTTGATGTCAGAAGAGAAAGAGGTGAAGACCCTGGGTCTTCTCATGCCGCTAAGCTACTCAGTTAGCCAGGCCAGGAGTCACCCTGCCTTAGAACGTTTTGTTCCATAAGAAAGTAAACATTTTCTTATTGTTTAAGGCATTGTGAAAGGGCTTTCTATTACTTGAAGCCAAAAGTATCCTGACTGCTATAAAACCCTGTGGAGAAAGTCAAGGGCCTTCTTTGCTACTTAGACTCTACAAAGAGAATCTCAGAGCTCCTTTCCTGTGGAAGTTGACCAGTTCTACACAGATAGCACACATGAACTCCCACACGTGACGTGAGACACATGGTCGTAATCAAATTTAGGCCTAGACACAAACATGCAGGGCAGCCTTTACTAGGTCAAGGATAAATGCCTCAGAAGTTGCCAAAACAGATTCATTCTGGGCATGCCATCCACTGCAGACACTTCCCCAAAGCTGCCTTTGAAAGAGAAGGCAAGTTTTGGGCTCCATTTCTCCTACCGGTTTTCATTACTTAATTTGAAAACATTTGCCAACTGTGGGGAGAACAGATGATAAGGTAGCAAGCCTGAAGCAAGAAGAGGAAGGTATATTCTAATCAGAGAAGCGGTTATTCCGCACATTGGCTTTTGGAAAGGCCACAAGTGTAAAAGCTGGCATTTGGGGAGAGCGCAGCAGCTGAGGAAGACCTCTTCCCCGTGGCCCTGCCAGCTCCGCTTCTCCTCCACTGGCACCTCCCAAAGCTATGCCTGATTTTAGAACATTCAATAACATTCTTTCATGCAGAAAATGTCTATTCCTACTAATCTAATATAAAGTGTGAATAACTAGATCTTTAGAAAACAAACTAAACACAATGTGTGCCTCGATATCCTCCCTTCCCTAATGCTGTAGTTTGAATGCCATTTGTCCCCTTGAGACTCATGTTGAAATTTGACTACTACCGTGACAGTGTTGGGAGGAGGGGTCCTTAGGAGCAGGTGGGGTCATTCATGCCACTCAAGGCCTGGGAATGGGTGAGTTCTTGCTCTCACTGGTCTGGATTCGTTTCCATGAGAGCTGGTTGTTAGAAAGCTAGGCTGCCCTTCCCATTCTCTCTTCCACTTATCCCTTCAGGCCCTTCTAACTTCCACCAAGTTCTGATGAAGCATAAGGCCCTCGCCAGATGTAGCCACCCCATCTTGGACTTTAGCCTCCAGCACCGAGGGGCAAAATAAATTTCTTTTCTTTATAAATTACTCAGTCTCAGGTATTTCAACATAGCAACATTTCAGAACTAAGACGCCTAACTAATGTTCCAATTTCTACCACACAGAATAATGAACTGCCATAGTTCTTTTCTCTACCTATCTGAAAGCTTAGTTTTGGCATGTTCTGCCTACAGAGTGGCTGAGGGGAAAGGACGAGAAGGCAGGAACAGAGTAGAAGAGGAGAAGTGGGAAGGCGCAGATCTATATGCTAGCTTCTGCCAGTCATGGACCACACCGGGGCAACACAGAAGCATGGACCTCACTGTACCCAATCTGCAGGATCCAAAACACACTGGGTACAGACCACAATCTGAGGTAAAGGAAAAGCCAGAGACTGACAGAAGGAGACAGAAACATTACATAGGAAGACGGAGGTAAAATACTTCACAATGGATGTAATATGAGCAAAGACTAGAGCAACCCTGAAGAAGAAAAATGCAGAGCCAGGGCCCTAATACCAGGCTGACAGAGTGGCCAGGTGGCCTCTGTGGATGACTGAAGGCTCTGGGTTTCAACTTTCTCATCTGTAATCTGAGCAGCCTGAACTAGAAGAGCTCTGCAGGTCCTCCTCCCTTTGTATGTATCACAAAGTCACACAGCTGGGATAAGCACATGACAAACAGCATCAGGCAAGCTGACAGTTTTGTCTTTCCACAATCAACACTAAAGCACACCCCACAGTGACAGACTGAACAGGCTTGGTAAACTTTGAAGATGAGAGCGTTTCATCAGGAAATGGAGGACTGAACCGCAAAAATCACACAAAACATTACTTCGAATAGATTTAAGGCCCTAAACTTCAGTGCTGTTGGTGCCTTGGGAAAAACCTCTGTGAACGAAGCCCCAGTACTCAGCTCCTGCTGCAGCTTCATCAAAGGGATGGCTATAAAATTGGGGCAATTGAGAGACTATCTTTTATAGTCCTCAAACTTCAAAAATGGTTCTGAATTTAGAAATAGAAAAAAAAAAAAAAAAAAGGAAAAAAAGTAATCTTTAAGCCATAAAGAAATAACCATTGAGAACTAAGCAACAGATAAACTGGGTGAGAAAAGCAAAGACTGGAGAATGAACCTGATATCTCTGGACTCATGAGTTTCCTGAGCATATACGCATGTACTGTGCTCTGCTGAACTCACATGGAAAAAGAGACAGATGGAACAAGGGGACAGAAGAAATAAGAAAAATACAGGAATAAGGGCACAGACCAATAACAAAATGCCACAGACTAGCAACAGAGAATAAGCAGTAGGCCTTTATGGGACACAGAGGATGGAAAAGCCAAGGAGTCATCGCTACCTTAAGTCAACTGTTCATGCTTCTGAGGCTCCAAAACTTCCCTGGAGGCTCTGGTCCTTAGCTTTGTGTCAGTATCTAACCTGAGAGGAGGTCACCATCACCCTGCATCGAGTTGTTTCTTACGCCACCCTTTGTAGGAAAAGGCTGGTTCCAGAGCTCAGAGTTGCAGCTGGCCACATCTGCCACTCTACAACATGGTACCCTTGAGGGAGAGGATGTGCTGTGTAATGTCCAAGTTCTCCTTCCAAACCTAAAATTCTTGTATGTTAGAGACCGGAGGGAAAAGAAAGTTGGTAAATCACCAAAAAGCTGTTTGACAGTAGGGAATTTTCTTAGCAAATTCTACAGCAAGGTGGATAAGGTTCACCTTGTCTTCATGTCCCAATAATTGTGCATTTTCAGAAACATCAATCATCATGGAAAAGTCAAACTATATTTGTCATATTTGAATAAGATATGTAGGTTTCTATGTAGTGAAAGGTTTTCATCAAAAGAAATTTAATTTAAACGCTTGAGTGGTTGGAAAGTTAAATTCAGCTTCCAAATACCTTGGTCATCTAGAACAAATCATTCTTTAAGAAATTCAGAGTCATGAATTACTGGCTCAATTGCTATTTTACCGGCAAAAAGTCTATGTTCTTATAAACACAGTACTTCAAAAGAGAAACAAAACTATAAAACAAAATTCCACAGCTACCATCATGGGAAGCCTAAAGGACTTGCCATGAAACATTTCTAGACAGCATATAGTAACATTCATGATGAGCTTCCTATATTACACGTTACAGTCTACTGAACAGCATAGAAGGACAGAGACAAAATGTATCTTGAAGCATGACATTTAAAACCCACACTGGACCCTGGAACATAACCCAGGAGAGAAAGAATGAAGTACTTTTAAAATATCAAATACAGGAGTGACCATTTATAAATAGTTATAGGGAACATGGACAAAATATTCTACGGAGGTCTTTCAGGAATAAGAAAAAAATTGAAGCAACTGTAAGAGGCGATTTAGAAGAAAGGTATGAATCAATTGGAAGCGTGGCTAAAGAACAAATTATTATTATTATTATTATTTTTTTGGTACTGGGGATTGAACCCTGGGTACTCTACCCTGAGCCACATAACCAGTCCTGTTTTTTATTTTGAGACAGGGTCTCACTAAGTTGCTCAGGGTCCTTCTAAGTTGCTGAGGCTGACCTTGAACTTGTGATCCTTCTGCTTCAGCCTCCTGAGTCACTGGGATTACAGGCAACCAACAACAAACTTATTTTTATAAAAATAACAAAGGCTTTCCCTCATTCTCTCTATACTCATTATGAAGGGGAGATAAAATTCACCAGTAATAATTATCTTTTTTTCCTAAAGATAAAAATCATACTTCAAATGTATAATCAACAGAGTTGTGAGGAAAGGTCATTTGGGATGACAAATTGCTTGAGTAATTCTCATTACAGCATTGACCCTGTCCTTAGCAAAAAAGAGTAACTCAATAGGAATTGAGTATTGTATGACTCAGCTGATAATAATAAAAAACAGTAACAGAAAGAACAGCTGACATTTATCAAGGGCTTATAATTTGTCAGTCACTGTTGAGTCTGCTATGGGTTGAATGTGGTGTGTTCCCCAAGGGGTTCATGTGTTGGAAGCCTGGTCCCAGCGTTACCACACTGGGTGGTTAAGGGGTGGTAGAACCTTTAAGAGGTGGGGCATAGTGGGAGGTCACTGGGTGCTGCACTCAAAAAGAATTAATGCAGTTCTCAGGAGCCCTGGTTAGTTCTCTTCCAAGGGTTATTATAAAAGACAAATCAGGCCCCTCCCCAGTCTCTTGAGCTTCCAGTCTCACCATGTGATCTCTTCATCTCGTAAGTACTACTATGATGCCATCTGCCATGATGTGAAGTCAAGGGCGCCTTGATCACAGACAGCACTGCGCTGTGTGGACCTTCAACTCCCAAAACCGTACTACATCAAGTCTATAGCCTCAGACGTTTTGTGATAGCAATGGAAAACAAACAAATACCACAGTGTTTAACATATATTCATTTAGCTAGCCCTCGCAACAGTCTCTCCCTATTATCCTCTTTTTATAGAAGAGAAACTGAAGCACTCTTAGAGATTAGGGGGCTCTTCTAGGGCCACAGAGCTAGACAATAGCAAAATGGGCCTCCGAACCTGTGCTCCTAACCACTACACAAAAACCGGATTATTCTTTACTCCATCTTCTAGTTTCATCTTCTAGATGATTCACATCTCAAACGAGTCAGAAGGACACAATGCACAGGCGAAATGCGATAACATTACATCACTTACCATTGGGGAAAGCCAATACGCTGATGATAAGGAAGAAGAAAATGACAGAGAGGATGCCTCTCCAGATGTTGTCTTCTGGAACAGAGTCATCCCTGAAAACAGAAAAACAACGTTTTCAGATTCGCACAGTAAACCGAAAGGAGTCTGATCTCTGCACTCTTTAACACTAGGAGGGAGACTACTAACTTTGCTTTACTCAGTAGAGTTATTGCACACATAAATTACTATTCACTAGTATTTCCTAAATCATAACTCTCATAATAAAGTCCAGATTTTAAAGAGAAATAGCTTGGGTCTGGAGTGTAGCTCAGTGATAGAGTGCATGTATGCACAAAGCCCTAGGTTCAATTCCCAGTTCAAAAAAAAACAAAAAAAACAAGGCAATTGGCAACCTTATACACCAACACACATTCTACTCAGACATGCATTTAAAAGTCACTGCTCTTGAAAAAAGAAATATGCGAAAACCTAAAGTTTATTTTGGCTTTTGGTTTGAAGAAGAGCTAAAGATGACCCTCATGGTATAGAATGTGGCAAACAAATTTTTCAGGAATCAGAAAGGAAGCAAAAGATCATAAGGAAGAAAGCAATGCAATAAAATGATATATCTATTCTTAAAAATGAATATCCAAGACATGCATGAAGAAGGGGAGAAATGCTGGATCATAAGAGAACTCCAGGGAAAAAAATTTGCTAAAAGAAAATCAAGAGAAAACAAAATACAAGATTTAAAACCAGATCAGAAGCAGAATTATAAAGAAAGGAGATAAGCATCAGTTTAAAACAGAAGTGAAATCAGGTATCAGCTTCTGTTTAGCCAAGCTAAGTTTCTGCACCCAATTAATTAACTTCCAGAGTTATGACAGGTTTGAACACAGATTCTGAAATAAGAGATAATACAAAAAAAAAAAAAAGAGATCATACAATGTTTCTTAGATCATCATATGCCCCAATAGCACTAAGGAACTAACATTGTTAACCTCATAACAAAACCAAACTACAGAATCAGACTTCATCTTATAGAAAAGTGCAATTTTACTTTAATGGACACCATAACAATTATTTGCCCAGAGGTTGTGAACATGGCCATAAAAATGCCAGCCTAATCATTCACAGGGTCCTTGTGATACCCCTTTGGCTTCAGCAGGGAAACTCCATATTCACAGGTGGGAACACCAGCTTTGACTAAAGAATGGCTATACAGAAAGGACCACAGTGTTCTCATACAAACCAACATCACATCACTGATATCAGTAATGCTGGTGACAATAATAACAGCTCCTGTTTATCAAATATTTGCTGTGCACCAAACATCCAACAGGCAGTTAATCAACATGATCTCTGTCACAACCAGTTGCAAAATATCAAAACGAAGTGACAACAGCCCAGAAAGGTTAAGTTACTTGCCTAAGGCTACATAGGTTAAGAAGCTGCCAAGTTAGCATTCAAACCCGGTCTGCTAGCCCCCGAAAATGATGTTTCTCCTATGCCAAACTGCCTTATGAAAAGACTGTCACCCAAAATCAGTCTGTGTCATATTAGAGGCAAAGAAAGGGTTGGTAGGAAAGACTTTGATAAGATACACAATATGTAAGTTACAAATAAAAAGAAGTCTAAAATTAATAACTGCTGTGTGGGAAAAGAAAGAAGAGTCCAAGATTCACACTTCTTAACAAAATATATTCTGGATGATTGGAAGGATTAAAGATTAAAAAACAAACAAACAAACAAACAAAAAACACTAGAAGAACTAATGAGAGACTTGACTAACAAATAAAAGCCAACAATCTCAGAGTGGGAAAAACTTTCTGAAGTATGGTATGAAATCCAGAAAGAACCCACACGGCAAAAGAATCAATAACAAATACAAGGAAAAGTGACAAATGTGAAAAAAAATATTTGCAACTCATAAAGACAAAGGACTAATTCTTCTAATACACAAAGCACTCCCTCCAAAATGGGTTCATAGAAAGAACAATGGACATATAAAAACAAAAATCTGAGCAAAGCATAAAGTGATTACTGACAAGTTGGGATATCCAATGGCTCTCAGACAAGGGAAAAGTTGTTCAACTTTACTCATGGGAAGAGATGGACAAATTAAAATAACACTAAGAGGCCATTTCTTTTTATCTACCTCATTGATAAAGAAAACAATGACTGAGCTGGTGAGGATATGAAGAAATAGGTAAATATGCACTCTTATATGCTGAGGGCAGTAGTATAAATTTGAACCTCTTTTATGGAGAGCAATTTGGCAATATATTACATTTACAAATGCATACACCCGGTGACTAAGCTATTTCACTTCTGGGAATTTATCCTTCAGATATATGTACAAATAATATACGTACCTGTTTGTTCCCTGTGAAATTGTACATATTCACAAAAGACTGGAAACAAGCTAAACACTCGCCAAAAGAACACCCCAGTCTCATGGTGGAAAACTTGGCAGAGTGAAGACCATTTTTTAAGAATTGACCATTATGAATAATTTCAAAGATATCATGAAATAAAGAAAACTGCAGAACAGTGGGTATAACAAGCAACTATTTCTGCATGTGAGGGGACATGTATAAGTTATGACTTGTGCTTACAGCTGCAACGACTATCTGGAAATCTACCCAAGAAATGGTGACACTGATTTTTCTACAGAGAGAAGAAATGAGGGACTGTATAGGAGATATGGAGGGAAGACTGTCACACACCCTTTGGAACAACTTGGATTTCAGTGAGCCCATTTTAAAACAAAATAATTAAAATTTGCAATTAAATAAATGGTTACAAGAAATCAGCAAACCAGTCTCTTAAAAATTATCTACTAGTCAAAATGCTTAAAAACATACAGCAGCACTAAATTTCAAAGAACTGGAGGTCAGTAATAAATAGGACATAAAACCAACAAAACTGCAACTTTGTAAATCTTGAGCAATTTTATTAGAGAGAATCAGATGGGTGGTCTAGTTTCAGATAGGAAAAAAGGTGATGAAACAACTAATAAGTCTGAAAAGTTGGCAGTTTCATATTTGTCCAGTTAGAAAAAAAAAGCATCAAAAATGGACTAAACACACAGTACAGGAATATCAAACTTCTGTGAAGATCAGGGTGTGGGTAGGTGATCTTGGGAGGAAACCTGAGATCTACCTGATTGGGTGCCCCACCTTCACAGCCTTGTAAGTTTCCTGAGTGCAGAAAGGGTGCTTCTGTGGCACCTAGCACAGCCCTAGCTGACGGGTGCACCCTAAGTGATGGGTGCACCAAAGAAGCCAAATGCACGGGGATGAGGCTGCCCAACACCCCTGGCCTCATAGCAATCTGAGAACACGTGGCCCTTCTGTAAGGCCTGGTATGAGTCCATTTTTTCTAAACTCCAAATACCCCAGAGATATAACTGTATACCAAAGTATACAGAAATTTCCCATGGTTAATCATAAAAAGGAACTTGGCCATAAAGGCCACATAGTGACACTAGAAACCCCACACTTAGGGACGAGAAGCAGTATTCATGAATATCCACTATATTCTGTGCCCCACTAAGCATGCTAACTGCTTTGCACGTGAGTTCAATCTTTATAGCACCCTAAAGGGAGAAATGATCATACTCTGCATTTTATGATGAAGTTTGGCTTCAAAGTGCAAGTTCCCTCCCTTGTAGGAGGCCTTGGTGTGGTGACAAGGAGTATAAGCTAGGGCAAGAAGGCCAGCTGTGTGACCTTGGGCAGATTACTTAATCTCTCTGTGCCTGTTTCCTCCACAGTTAATAGAGGCTGGTAAAAGTCCTAACTCACAGGATCATTGTGAGGCTTAAACTGCTTAACAGAGGTACTTAGAACAGTGCCTCACACAGAAGCGCCTACTATTACTAGTTCTCAATTCTGAACATTCTTCGTTTATGTCCACTCATTCCTTCATCTAGTTAGTGTCTATCACTGGGTAGGGACTATGTTGGGGGCTGAGATGAGAAGACATGGCCTTATTCTTACGGGGATCATGATTTTAAAAAAAAGACAAGACATAAAACATTTCCCATCTTGCTGTGCAGGAAATGTGTTTGATTTATAGGTCCTGAAAGCTAACAGAAACAGACAAAAGCCCTACTTGGGGTGTTGGCATATGCCTGGCCCCTCTCACACAGGCTTTGTGAAGGGGCAACGAACGTAGTTCCCACTTCTCAGGGGAGATCATGCATTGTGGCCCTCATCTTGACTGTTCCTGGCCTCAGGATTCTCCTGCCCTCAGACACTTTGCCTTATGGCAACAACAAAGAAGGAGGAGACTTTCAGTCCCCAGTTGGGGTACTGTGTCTACTCCCTGATTTCTATTCTGAGTCTGCTGTAGCTACTAACAAGACAGCTCAGTCTGCAGCCCCTGAGCTTCCCAAAGAAATTCCTGGGAATTTCTTTACCTGCCCCCACAGTTCCAAAGGGAAAGATAGAGCCAGGGATACCTTTGAAGGATGAGAGAAATGAAGCTTTTGGCTTCACATCTTGCCACAGCCAACACTCTGAGAGGTCAGTGCAATTTGGTGCCAGGGACTGGGGAATGCTACTTCTAGGTCAAGGTTGCTACATTCAACAGTCATCACCCAAACTTACAGACTCAGGGAGGCAAAGTCCTCTTCCCTCTCTGCTAAACTTTGAGGGTGCTCTCAATGTGTCCTGGGATGGCACTGACCACAGACGGTGAAAATGCTGAAAATACAGCTTAAAATAAGCCTGCAATTGAAGTTCCACAGGGTGCAGGTCCTCCCTGTTCCATGGAGATACCTCCCATGCCCAGCGCAATGCCTGGCACACAGCAGGCATCCTCAGCATAGTGGGTGGTAAGAATGTGCCAGATGATATGGCAGAATGGGCCAAGCGACTCAGGGAATGTGAGGGGGAATCACAGCCAGAGTCCATTGACAGTGACTTCTCTGTTTCCTTGCAGAGGGTTAGCCACAGGGGCCGATGGAGACCACCAGCAAATAGCTATAAGCCCAATCAGGTTTTCAAACACCTTGATCTCTTGTCAAATACTGCTTCAACTAGTACAGGGAACTACCCAAAGACAATGTTCTTAAAAGCAGAGAAAGTGTAAGGAAAGCCCTGAGAAAAGGGGAGGGAGGGAGGGAGGGAGGGAATGAAGGAAGGAAGGAAGGAAAGAAGGAAGGAAGGAAGAAGGAAAAAGAAAAGAAGAAATTCTGCACTCGGAACAACTTTTGGACTCAAAAGTCAGACTCAGATCCTGTATCAATTCAGATTCCATGTCAATATAATGTCTAATGTCTGACTATAGGCAGTAGATACGGAGACTTCACAAAACCAAAGCCAATTCCATTCACTTCACACAATCTTTGGACAAGTCTCTCCTTGGCCAGTCAGCTGAAAATGTCTAGCTTTCATCATGACTCCCAAGGCTTCTAGGCTAATTATCCTTTCCTGCTCCCATCTTCTCCTTCATTACCTTTAATAAGAGTCCTTGAAAAGACATACAGGGTCACATCTAGCCACCCAGTCACTGTTAAGGACCTCTCTCCCCATGGAAAACATAATTTTGGGTGACACAGCAGATCCATGTCAACCAGCTCTGTTATTATCTTTAATGCCACATTCAATCAATTTTAAAGGAAGCTATGATGTTTTTTGAGAATTAATGCTGAGATATCAGCTAAAGAAGAATGGGTTTCTTTTCCCAAGCTCTTATTTAATAAATGATTTCTTGCGTTCTATTCACTCAGCATTTACTGGGCACCTATTACAGAATGATTAAGATATTTGGCCTCAAGAAATTAACATAGAAACAAATATTACAATAGGAGAGATACCATAATAAAAGGCATTTAGAAATATAATAACATTTCTTCTGTGCTTCTTGGAATATAAAGAAAGATGTCCAGGAGGGGAATCATCCAAATGGGTTGTAAAGGGTGCCAAGGGCTTGTGGGTGGGCAGGAGGCGCCAGGAGGTGCTTTCCAGGGAGAGAGAGAGCCACACTGGGTGCAGGCCAGGGAGCTGTCTGGGCCCGCTGGGTGTGTTTGTGTGGCCAGTGGAAGAGTGAGTTGGAAAAGGAGACCTACCCCTTAGAGTTCAGAATCCGGCTTGCACTTTCCTATAATGTAGTAGGCTCCAGTGAATGATTACAAGCAGGGGACAGATGAACTTACGGTTTTGTCTTAAAAAATCATGAGGGCAGATGTGGAGGATGGGCTGCAGGGACATGGAGTCAAGGTCTGGGAACATGCTATTCCAAAGGGCTGGGGGTTTGCTGAGCTTAGGCTTGGACAGAGGAGAGCAGCTCCACAAGCTGCGAAGGCCCAAGGAGTCCTTGATGAAGGTAAGCCAGATGGTGAACCCCAGGATGGCAGAGACCTGGCTAGGTGTAAAAGGGACTACTGAATTGAATTAACTGGGATGCCAACACTGAGGAAGCAGATCAGACTGACTGGACGAGTTCTGGTTTTTGGATTAGCCAAGATTGAAAAACAGTAACTTCCCTACAGAAATCTGGAGCAATAGGGATATCACAAAATAAATTGTGTTAGGTTTGGTAACAGGATTATGGCTGAAGTGCTAAACACAGTTATTTGAAACAGACCAACTTGAATTAAGGTTGTTTACTAAACAGGGGTCTGAGAGGCAGCAGCTCCTAGAAATATAATCTCTCTGGGGTAAGGCACCATCTAACCCAAATAAATACTGAAGTCACCCAAGTGCCCATTCACTGCGGAGGACCCAAAGAAATATAGGGTACATTTTTCCCTTTAATAAGTTTATAATTTTACTACAGACAAAAAACATTAGAAGTTTAAGAAAAAAATATTAAAAGATGATTATTTAAATCCAGTTTTAAAACTACGACTCAAATAGTAACTAGGGAATAAAAATAGTAAAGATCAATGTTAACTGGACCTCAACTGACACCTAACACAGCACTGTATGTTCACCTCCAGTTTAATCCCAGTAGTCCTATAGATGATCAATGAATACTGCTGGTGTTAGGGAACAAGGACATCTAGGACGTTTGTTCTTGAGAGAGAAAGAACATGATGTATATAAGGAAACAATACCAAGACAACTGAGTCAGCATTATCAGGAGACATTTTCTAATAGGTGTTTATATGGCCAGAAGGGAAAGAAGAGGGAAGGCTGGCAAGGACCCACAAGAGAATCACACAGAAGGTCAGAAACATGGCCCAATGATAAAACAGCAAAATTGGAGAACCAAAGCCAGTAAAAAATATTACTGACAATTAACTAAAAACAAATAAATCAAACATCTGTCCATTTCCCTGTCCTTGTCTGTCTCCTTAGTTCCATATCCAGGAGAAAACTAGCAGAGACAAATTGCTAACCATTGAAGTACAGTCATCTGCAGGAAGGCAATCAATCTCTTCTAGGCATGGAGTAATTTTTGTTGGGCAAGTGCTAAGAGAGGCTGATTGACTCTTTGATGGCAGGTGCCTCTAAATGAGAGGTGGGCTTCTATTAATATGATTTAGTAGATTTTTATGTTTTCAAATCTAAAGCTTGAGTTTTGACAACTAAGGCCATTCAGTATTTCCAAGTTTCCTCACCTTCAAAAGTACCACCTTAAAAAGGGAGTATGAAGGTACTCAATAATTATTACACACTAAGCTGAAGGCAAAGGTTTTCCTTGCCTCACTTTGGCTAAACAAACTTATAAACATATACCTAACCATCTACTTTACAGAAAGATTTATTCTAAAAGATGGCAAATGGGCTCTTTTGGAATCTCAAGGAAAGGATGAGGGGGCATCTGACACTTCTAAATGATGGTGATAGGGACAGGAGATTTAGACACCATGGTTTAATAGTGAGTTGATCTAGTTGCTATTTGTATCGGTTAGCTTTGCATCACTAAAATATAATACCTGATACTTATACAGAGGAGGCTTATTTAGCTAGTTTGGGGCATTAGGAGTCTAAATGGAATAGCACAGGTTCCATGGTGAGGAATATCCCTTTGCCACATCCCTTTAATGTGGGTCAGTCATGGTGAAGCATATATGATTACATCTCAAAGCAGAGGTAGAAAGTGGAGGACAGGTATACTCCATTTAAAACTGGTGAGATTTCAGGGGGTTGCACAAGAGCAGCTCCAAGTGACCTAAGAACCTCCCACCAGGCCTTACCTCCTAAAGGTTCTAACACCTCCCAATAGCAACATCCTGGGACCAAGCTTCCAGTCACAATGGATCCTTGGGTAACACTCAAACCACACCCAAAACGTATGTGGTATCACTATCTAACCAAAGAACTACTGACAACTACTGTCCGACTTCCATGCAGAGGATCTAATCCTTCACAATCTAAATTTGTGCTGGGTCTCTGCAGCATGTGACATCACCCAGGTACTGCTTCTCACGTATCAGTAATGATGCCCCCCAAATAGTTTGTTGTTTCAGAAATTAGTCTTTGCAAAACAATCTAAAATGTATTTTAAAGGCTTTACTGAAAGAATTGTACCAGAAAGTTATCTAACTAAAAATCCTTATAAAATAAGTGTAAGGTACTACAGATAATCATTATGAATGATCATGTAGTGAGTAATTTTCAGTTCAATCATTACTTTTAATCTTTCTGAAGATAAACCTATCATTATATTGTCCCACTTAAAAGTGACACAAATTATAAAAAGATATAATAAGTATTAACTATATTAATGGTGCTTATGATTTTATATAAGGTGAAACTTCATATTAATTATTCTTCATTATATAATTTTTGTCTCTTTATGAAATTAACATAAGAAATAAAATTGTTATCATTTTGAGAAAAGGCCAGAATCTGAGGCCAGAATCAGATTAGGGTTTTTAAATTATTTCTGACAAATGGTTAAAATTCATATTCATTTTTCATACTTTCACTGCTACAATTTATCAACTGCATTGGCAGAGTAGGCCATAAAAGAGAAATTCCAGAAGAATGTGACTTTCAGTATTGAAGATTTATTTTGAAAGGGTCTATAAAAATATGAAAGATAAAAGGTTGAAACAAACTGCTCATTCTTGCTTCTAATCATTTAAAATAAAATAGTATAATTACTTCATTAATTTCCAAATATACTTCCTCAAAATTCCACCATTAAAAACTCACATATAAAATAGTTAAATTGAAGTTTAACATGTATATTATCCAATGTTCATTTTTTTAATGCCTTTATCTTTTTGCTCAATTGCAGAGAACACTGTATCTTCAATCGGTAACAAATATAGAAATCATGTAATAATAATAATGTCTCTAAGTACTTAACTTTTACTAAGCACTGAACTAAACACAAATTATCTAAAAAGGAGAAGTTAGTTTTCATGACAACAATCCTGTAAGGTATTGGGATCTTCATTTCACACACAAATAAGGAAACTGAGGTTTAACAAAATTAAGTGGTTACATAGCTATTGAATGGTAAATCAGGTGACATGTTGAAGCATTTGAGGATAACCATAATGAAGGTTAAGAATAATTTCTCTCCAAAGCTAGAAATACAACTGGTTAGATAATGTGAAAAGGTCTGGTCTGCATAGCATTAGGAGTCTTTACAGTAACAGTAGCAGTACCCTCAGTTATTAAAGAGCAAGTGTTACCTATGCTTTGTACCTTTAGGTGATTCCTGAAAATAAACATAAGAAACAAGAGTCAAATGGACTATGGAGGTAAAAAAAAAAAAAAAAAAAAGTGTGATGTGGGAGGATATTAGATATTTTATGAAAATCTGACAAGTTGCAGTTATTCCCAAGAGAGGCACCTCTGACACTTGGGGGGGGGGGGGCATGACAATTTAGTCTTTGGGGTACAAATTTGTCCCATATTTCACAAGACTTTTAGTAGCCTTTACTCTCCCATCCACTAAGTACCAGAAATCTCCTCAATACATGTGATCACCCAATGATATCCCTAAACATTTTCCCCCAACCCTGATTAAGAAGCACTGATTGCTGGGAAAAAAAATCAGTAGAAAAGAATGGATATTAATTGGGCATGGTGTATCAGGTACTCTGCTCAATGCATTCACACCTATTTATTTAGTCTTCTTAACCCTATATGAAGGTAAACACATATTTTATTACCTGTATGAGGTAGATACATATTTTATCCCTATTTTACAGATGTAGACTCTGACACTCAGAACAACAACAACAACAAAAAAAACAAAACAAAACAAAAAAACCAGCCAGTTTCAAAACCAGCAGTCTGGTTCCAAAACTACACTACTCTGGGTTAGTCCTTAGAGCCTAAATGGTGTGGCAAGCATGACTTTTCTTTCTTTAAAGAACTTCATTCAGAAAACAGAAATTGTTTTAAATAGGAACCAGGATGTGTGTGTGCCATTAGGAATCAGGCACCAATTAGCTCCCTGGTTGGAGCTCAGGGGCCACAGGTGCAGTCCAGAGTCACATGGTATGGGTGTTCAAGAGTTGGGCTGGGCAGCTCCTGTGAACAGATATTAGAAGTGCTTTTGAGCATGTGAGTGTGTATGTTTTCAGGGGGATAAGCGTTGGGTTATGTTGTGTGAGGCTTATGTGATTTACTTAACACGTTTTACGAGGCACCAGGCACCATTATAACTGCCTGACAACATCGCAGTTTGGCATGTATGTCAGGTGAGGAATGGCTAGGGTGTGCACTACATGGTAGGGCTGGTGCCCGTGCAGCAATGTGCATAGAAGGTGACAGGTGTGCTGTCTACAGCAGCAGTTAGTGTTGTGGTATAGCTGGGGTGGGGGGACGGGACAGTACACTAGAAGATGTGTATGCAATGCATATGGGAGGTGCTGCACCCAAAAGACCATGCGGTGCATTTTATGTGTGTGTGTGCCAGATAGTGCTGAATACTGGAGGAGTTACACGGGAAGGGATCTAGGTTGTGTCCCGGGCCTGTGTGGTGCGTGCAGGAGCTGTGGACTGGGGTGTTTTATGTGTGTAGTGGTGGGTGCTGAAAGTGGTGCAAACGAGATGATTCATGCGGTGTGCTGAAAACGGACGGGGGCTGGAGGGGCTGCAGAGGAGGACGCCAGTATCGTGACGTGTGCGGAGTGATGCTGAGTGTGAGTGTGTGTGTGTGGACGATCGTGCTAGGCGGCCCGAGTGTTTTCCTGATGTGGCCGAGGCGCTGTACAGGAGAGGTGGTATTGAGAGGTGGGGTGTGGGGAGTAGGCTGGACGTACAGTGAGACACCGGGCGGGTGGAGAAGCTGTGTGGGCGGTGGGTCTGCGAGTAAGTGTGCCTGAAGCGCCAGCCCGCTTCCTCACCCCGAGCCACTCGGGGCCACCCTCCCCGAGACCGCCTCCCTCTCGCCTCTTCCCTTCGCCCTCCCGCGCGCCCCCGCCGCGACCGAGCCCGCCCCACCTGGTGAAGGCGAAGTACATGAGGCTGACGATAGTGAAGCTAAGCAGAGTGATGGTGTGCGGCCGATAGAAGAAGTCGATGGTGATGTCCTCCACTTGCTGCTCGTTGATCATCCGGAAATGCATCTTGTAGTTCACATCATCCTTGCTCAGGGTCCGGCTCCCCACGCAGGACGCCATGGCCCGTCTCCCCGTTCTGCCGCTGCCGCGGCGGCCCCGGCCCGCGAAGGCTGGGACCCCGGCTGTGTTGACGAGCCGCAGCGGACGAGCAGCCGGATGGCGGGGCCGGGTCTGGCGCCCAGCAAAGGCTGGGAGCAGAGGGAAGGACAGGCGCGGGAGGGCGGGGTCGCGGCGCCGTCGACTCGACCTGGGGCGGGGGGCGCTGCCGGTTGGCCGCCAGCGGGCCTTCGGGCCGTGCCATCTCTAGGCACTCTGCTAGCCTTCAGACTGCCACTGCGCGGAGCTCAGGGAAAGCATGAGCGAGAGAAGCGCAGCTGTGGTTCCCATCAGGCCTTTTCCCCGGCTTTCAGGGCGCTCCCCCCCCGCGCAGCCGCCAGATGGTCTCGCCCACTCCGACCGCAGCCCACGTGGGCCCAGGAGCTCGACTGCTAGGCCCTGCAGGCCGGCAAGCCGGCGTGCTGGGCGGCCGCACGGGGCGCGCGGCCCAGCGAGCCCGACAGCCACCGCAGGACCCGACAACGCACACGCCTCGCCACAGGTAAAGCTAGAGCCCGGAGCTGGAGGGGCGCGTCTCCGGCGGGGCTCGGGGCTCGGGCCCCGGTCTCTCGCGTCCAGGTGGCGCTCGCCAACCTGACGGCCTTTAAGTCTCCCTGGCTCCATGGAGGGAGTTTGGTTCTGTGTGGTCTATATCCCCTGGCCGATGAGTTGGAAACGCAACCATGCTTGTTTAGTAGTGGCTCTGGGAAGACGCAGGAGGCCCAGCGTGTGAAGCGGCTTCCTGCGGAAGTTCGGTTTGAGGAACTAAAATGGACTGATTTTAAACGGCCTAGCGGGGGCGACAGCATTGAGAGGCCCTTTATTACGAAGCCTCCCCTTAATCCCTCTTTCACCTCCTGAATTCATTTATTAGTTACAGAGGTAGAAGTCTGGAACCCTGAAAAACAGTCTACTTCAGTTCTTAGTCCTGTTCCTAAAGAAGCAGACAGTTGAGAACGAGTGTACGATCTATTAGTGTTGAGTTTTTCAGGGTGTTTTCTTCCATCTTCATGATCAAGGGCCGTGTTAGAAGACTTAACCATTAAACTTCACAGGGCTTATATACACATTTGCAAATGCCATGTCCATTTTTGAATACTGTGTAGGCAAGGAAGTTGACTATACTTGCTGTTGATTCATTTCCTTTCAACAAACACTGAAGCATAAGACTCTGGGCTGGTGGGGATAGTCACTGGGAGGGTGGATCCAGAGATAAGACCCAGCGCTGCTATCCTGAACGAATAATAATTAGGTGTTAGGACATATAGATAGCGGAGAAGTGGTAATGTAAAGATAATGCTTTTGCAAATAAGAATGGAAGGTTAAAACCAGTTATATTCACAAAGGTCTTTTAACGCATGTGGATGGAATTTAAAAGTGAACCTGGCAGATGTGGAAGGGATATTAATTTGATTATAGAGAGAGACTCGAGTGAATTTGGGCTGGGGGGGGTGTTTGCTTTGAGGCAGGACAATTGTGGTTGGACAAACTTTAATGTCTAAAATGCTAAAGCTGATAAGGACCTAAAGATCATTTCATTGTACCCTTAGCTTTTACCAAAAAAAAAAAAAAAAAAATGTATATATATATTATATGTATACACACACACACACTATTTTGGCACTGGGGCTGTAGTTCAGTGATAAGAGCTCTATCTCTACCACCCATTATTTGAATAATGGTAATTGTACCACTATCATGGGCTAGACATTTGTTAGACCCCTATCAAGGTAGCATAACTACCTTGGTCTTCTGGCTCACAATTTAGTGTCCTTATGACGGGGGCAGAGACAGATTTGGAGGCTCCTTTCCTGCCAAAATTTAACAAAAATCACCTGTCCCATAAGGTTATTGGGAACACTTACTTCCTAAGACCAAAATGAAACTGAGACTTTCACTTTTAAAAACCTTTTTCAACAAACTCCCCCAAACCACAAAATCTCCAAGAGATTAGACCTTCAAGTATTTAGTATAATGCAGAGCATAAAACAAGCTGAATTCCACACTATAGAAGAACAAAGCACAAAGTTGTATGCAGGAATTAATTCACAGAATTAATTATTTTTGGTTGACTAGTCAATAACAATAATGGTTAACATTTATTAATCATTTCCCGAATGCAGAACTCCATGCTGTGTTTTATATGGATTATCTTTTTTAACATAAAATTTACCTTTCTAATTAGCTGGCTAAGTGTAAAAATATTTCATATTCCTGGAGTTTAAAGTAGCAACAGTCCTTCCTGTTAAAAACAACTTTTTCAGTCAAAATATACATTTGTGCCTGTCTGCTTTCTTATTTGTTTCTGTCACTTTGTTTTGCTTTCTATTTCGACCTTTTCTTTTGAAGGCTGTTCTTTTTCTTGTTTCCTGCAGAGAAACAGAATTTGACAAAACTATTTTTGTTCAATTCCACTTTTAAGAACAGCTTCATCTGTGAAATAATCAACAGGGACAGCTCTAAGAATGAAGCAAGAAATAACCTTCCCTGTTCTACATAGCAATAATTATATTGTGATGATTCATTTAAGACAAAGTAGGTTTCTTTCTGTTTCTTTTGTGACTGTATACATAAAATGCATTTGAATAATTCAATATTATTTTGATTAGCAATGTTCTCCTTAAATGTCCTTCAAACCAAATTCAAAGAATACTTAATTACCTCACTGTATTTAAAGAAAAATGATTAGCAGATGATTCCATTCTGTGTAATTTGAACATTTACAAGTTTTTGTTTTAGTGTTTTTGTTATACCAATGATTTTACTTTTTGCTGTTAAATTGTAAATCTTATCTTTATTATTCCAGTTCAGAAATTCCTGGTTTTTGGCTTATAACTAAGATGCCTTGTTTGTGACTTTTCTTGTATATAAGAAACATTTCATTACTTTAGTCATCAAATGGAATTAAATACCTTTCATTTAGAAAAAAAAAAATTCCAATTTATGTTTTTGTTGTTTGAATACAGTTTTAAACATTTAAGTAAATTGAATTTCTCTTTTGATAGTTTTTCCTTTGTAGATTACGTTAGGAAAAATGGCCTTGTCAGCCCAACAGATACTTAGAAGTTTCAACTCAATTAAATTGAGCAGCTTCATTAATGCCATACAACTCACAAAACGTTTTCCAAGACCAAGGAAAACATGGTTACAAAGCTCTTCTGCTTGGCCTCAGATGTCCTGTGACAATTGTTTTCTCCAGTGGGGATTTAAGACTTACAGAACTTCCTCCTTATGGAATAGTTCCCAGTCTACCAACTCAAGTAGGCAAGAGAATAATTCTGCCCAAAGCACCCTGCTTCCTTTGGTGAATGAGCAGTCAGAGAAGACACAAAAGATGCCCTGCTCTGACTCCGATCTGACTCTAGAAGGTAATATTAAACTTTTAGAATTTCTACACTTCTGGTAGTTTAAACAAGCTATCTGTTTACATTCTGCTAGGCCATTTCTAGTCATACTTTGTACCAGGCAGGAAAAGGAACAATGCCAGCTCTATTCATTTTATACTTTGATTTTATAAGAATTTGTGGGTTAGTGTGTATAAGATTATTTTATACATATAAAATAAATTATTTTATATATATATAAAATCATATATTTTTTTTATTACATTTGCTTTCTAAATGCTTCAGTATTTAGAGTATTTAAAATTTTTTTCTTTTGGGACCAAGTATGATGACACATGCCTGTAATCCCAGCTATTGGGAGACTGAGGCAAGAGTATCACAAGTTGCCTGGGCAACTCTGGGAGATGCTGTCTCAAAATTTAAAAAGAGCTAGAGATGTAACTCAGTGGTAGATTACATGCCTAGCATGCATCAAGCCTTGGGTTCAATCCCAGTACAAAAGCAAAACAAAATTAGATTTATTAGGGTATAATTGGTATCAAATAAAATCCATATTTTGGGGTATACAGTTCTTTGAATTTTGATGTATACGTTTAGTTGTGTAACAACTACCAGTCATCAACTAGAACAGTTATATCACTCCCAAAGTTCCTTTGTATTGCCTTTTAGTGAGTCCTTCCTTTCTAGTGCCTCCGGTTCTAGGAATTCAGAATTTCACCATAAATGTGATGATATTCAGTTATGTAGAATATGAAAGAAAGAGAGCTGGACCCAGGGAAGAGAGAGTGGCTAAAAAAGTGGGAGGGTATAGGGTAGTCAGTGAATAAGACAAAATATGGAACAAAAGATTGTGATCCAGAATCAATGCTGGACCAGAGGAACCCCTTAGCAAAAGACTACAGGTGGTAGAGACAGTCAGACATCATCTTAAAGACACCGGAAAATAACTAGGAGAAGAGGGCACTGCATTAAAGCAGAATTTTCAGAATGTCATGACTAACCTATGTGATTCAGGCTGTTGGAATATTTTGCTCTTTTGGCCAAGTTAATAAGCTATAGTAAACTAATTCTCTTTCTCAAAATATGCTTGAAGAGCAGTTCATCTCTAACATTTTTACCTGTCAATGAAAAGTGAAAGTGTGTGTCTTGAAACTTACCAACAAATTTCTTACCTTGGAGAAACAGTAGCTGATCTTTCTAAGTAGTCATAACCTACCTCTTAGTACTTAGAATACTCTTTTCGGATTTCTTGAACATTTAATTCTGAAGTGATGTCAAGATTTAACCAGCAAAAGACACAAACTAAGGAAGAAGTGATCTTTGGGGAAATAGTTTGAAGCATATACACTGGAGCATTAATTTGCTTCTCTTTCCCACATGGCTGACTTCAAAGAACTGGATGATTTGCCTCCATTGTCTCCATTGCAACCTCTTTCAGAGGAAGAGGCTATTCAGATTGTTGCAGACCCTCTACTGCCTCCAGATTCATTCACACTTCGAGACTATGTAGATCATTCTGAGACTCTGCAGAAGTTAGTGCTTCTAGGTAAGTTTGACTGACCTACAAGTACTTTAGTGCGCTATTTTTTTTGTTTTGTTTTTGTTTTTATTTTTCTGTTTTGTTTTTACCTTACTCTTTAGCATTTTAATCTTTATCAAAGTAGTATATACACATGTGAGCAAAAGTCAAATAGTGTGAAAGGCCTCCAGTGTAAAAGCATATTCTGTTTCATTCTTACTGACCTTGCATCCCGTTTACCAAAGGTATCTACTTTTATCACTGTTTGTACTTAACTGCCACATTTTAAAAGCAGTTGTTTATAATACTATTCCTTGTTTCATCAGTTTTAGACAACAGTTGATCTTTTATGTATGCACATATACTTTTCCTATATTCTCTAAAATTCTCTCAGTATATTACATTATAATTTTTAGATACATCATTAATCGGTTATACATCATTAGTTGGTGATCACATTATGACTGTAAATATTGTTAGCTACTCTAACAAGAAGTGTACTTACTATTGTTTTCCTTCCTATGTAACTTTTCTTTTTCTGGGAATTTTTCATTTGATTAAATTTCCTTGTCTCTAGGGGCAAATTTTCCCACACCTTCCAATAACCTCTCACTACAGATTTCTAGTCAGTATTATCACTGCTGTTTTCGCCATCACTTCCTGACCTTTCTCCTGGAGCCTGTGTCCTAATTTGGATTATTTCTCTCTTGGCTTCTTCTCTAACTATCTTAGCTTGCTGACTAGTTGCATCTGGATAGTGAAAGGGCCAGGTTATTTTTAATCTAGCCCTTATTTCATCCTTTTGATTGCCTCTTCCTGGTTGTCTCCTGCTTGCCTTTCAGCTTCATCCCTTTTTGGGTTGGCCAGCTCTGACAACTGAAGAAGTTAGCTTAAGTTTCAGTAACTTTGAAAATGTTTTCTTTGACCCTGCAGACAGAGTGGTCCTCCATTAAACTCCCACTTCCTTCCCTTCTTATTTTGAGTCTAGCATTTGGTAATGTGTGACGATTGTTTATACTTCTGTTCCTGTGTTGAATTAGCTGAATGTGACACAAATATATATGGAATGGCTTTTGTTCATAACAAACGTCAAGTATCCAGAAACATCTAAACACATACCCTAGAGTACTTGGAATACAAGGATGAAAGGTAATGTACTAAGTCCCATATCAGAGGTGCAATAAGGTTTTTCCTGAATCCACGTAAGTGTACATCAGTAAATGAAGGGATAAAGAAAACATGCTGTACACAGCGGAATACTATCCATTCTTAAGAAGGAAATTCATTTGCAACAACATGAATGAAGGACATTATTCTAAGTGAAATAAGATAAGCACAGAAAGACAAATACCACATGATCTCACTTACATGTGAAAACTAAAAGAAAAAGTCAAACACATAGTAGCAGAGAGTAGAATGGTAGAAGGAGGAGGCAAGTAGAGGAAGACATAAGGAGATAACGGTCAGAACATACAAAGTTTCAGTTAGATGGGAAAAATAAGTTCTAGAGGGCCAGAGTGCAGCATGGTGACTATAGTTAATGTTCTGTATATTTGAAAATTGCTAACAGTAGATTTTAAATTTTCTTGTCACAAAAAAAGGTGAGTGTGTAGAAGGTGAATATGTTAATAACTTTATGTAATTATTCAATAGCATATACATATATCAAAACATCTGTTTTACCCCCCAAAATACATACAATAGAGTATCCACTGAGTTCAAAGGTGAGAGATGACATCTACTATGAGCAGGAAAGCCAGTTACCTTTCTTTTCAAAACAGCTTTCTTTGCCTATGGCAGCTGCTAAAGTGATGCAAGACAATCCTAAGCTGCAGTCCTTACCTGTACACAATTTACAGATTTCACAGCTTCGGATATGGTTCCGCCGTTCCTCCTTCTATCGCTGATACTCAGAAGCATTGTCTTAGAAGTAATTAAAAGATAGTGACTTAGAGGAACTGTGATTGCTTTGCCAAACTGTGTTTTTGAGTACTAAATCCTAGTCCTTCTGTTTGCTTTGCAGAGCTGTTTCTGCCTTTTTCTGCTTGTTCTGTATCCCAGGAGGCCAAATGTTGTCTGCTGGAGCTCTAGAGCAGGAGGCCAGCTGGCTTCTGGGCAGCTTCAGCTGGTGGGAGGTACCTGCAGGACAGAGACTAGAAGGACCTACTGAGAGTGTTTCCCATGTTTCCTCCCTTCTTTGGGTCCTGTTGCTTTCTCCATGACAACAGCTCCTCCTGAGCAGCCCTTCCATAATAGCTTCCCTATCCCTCTGGACTCTGTTAAACTCTGGCCTTCATGTCTCTGGTGCTGTAAGTGCCCTCCAACGTTCCCTTTTCTCTGCCCAAGCATGCCACACTATTGAGTCCCTTCCTTAACATTCTTTCCATTTGAACTTTCTAGGGCAGTATCTGTTGCCTGTCAGACCCTAACTGATAGCTAAATATGTGTAACTGTACCTGAATGCAATGGTATATTTGTAATTACTGAACTGTTAAGATAAAGCCCAACTAGACTGCTCGTCTACAGTTCGGATCATATGTACTACTCATTTTTTCTATCCCCAGTGCTTAGCAGAAGTCCTGGTTCATAGCAGGCATTCAGTGACTGTATTTTCAGGTTAATGAAATCATGAGTGAAACCAAGTGATTTGACTGAGCAGGGTGCTCTCCTGATGAGATTCTCTTTTCCATTGCTATTAAAAAGTAGCTTTTCAGGATTTCTGCTTTAACAGTTATGATGTGACAGCTTGTGCTGAGCAAGGCACGTCAACACATGAAAGCTCTGGTATTTACTTAAATTTGAAGTCTGAGCCCTTGGTGCTATTTTTAAAGTTCCTCTCTCCCAGATTTTTGGAACTGGTTTCCATCTTGTTTCTTTATCCATCAAGTAATTGGATTTATTTTGTATAAATATTATTATTTTAAAATTACAGATGAATTACATCTAGTTGTTTAAAATGCATATATTACAAGAAATAGATCTTCCATCCTCTTTACATCTTCATTTCACTTCCCAAAAGTGACCACTTACTGAAATGATTAAGTTTTCCAGACCTTTTTCCAAACAAATATGAATCACACAGAAAGCCATTCATATATCTTATATATACATATATATAAGATGTATACATAAGATTTTTTATTTTTTTATACCAGGGACTGAACCAAGGGGCACTTTACCATGAGCCACATCCTCAACCCTTTCTTTAAATACATATTTTAGTTTTAGAGACAGGATCTTGCTGAGTTGCTAACAGCCTCACTGAGGTGCTGAGGCTGACTTTGAACTCACAATCCTCTTGCCTTGGCCTCCTGAGCCACTGCATCTTATTTTTTTGAAGTTAAACTTAATACTGATTTTTGAGTTCTCTGTTTTCTTTCAGTAGTTAGTATACATTTAAATTCTGAATCTATCTGGAATTAATTTTGCATGAGACACAAGGAATTTTTAATTTTTTCTGAAGTATGGTAAGTGGTCCCATTATATTTTAATGAATATGTTTTCCTTATTGATATAAAATACCATTATTAGTGTACAGTGAATTACTTTATCCTAGTTCTGTTTTCTAGTCTTCATTTTGATGTGTGTGTGTCTGTGTGTTCTGTTTTAACCTGTTTTGCTAATTGTTGTTATTTGTTTAATATCAAGATATTTGGATCTAAAATTATATTTGGGTCTAATGTATTTGGACTTACGAATACAAAAATTTATTTTTTTGATCATGTTTACCATTATAGAAAGAATGTTTTTATTTCATTATGTTTATATGTAATACTATAAAGTTATTTCTACCGGTTATTTTTAATCTGAAGACATATTTTTAAGATTATGAAATTTGAGTCTAAACTTAAGGTTTTATGTTACCTAAATGTTTATTTGAAAGCTGTTGGAGGGGCCTTTGATTTTCATCTTCTTAAAAGTCAGATAAAAGAGAAAAGAATGAAATGCTCAGTTTTAATGAGAATTTTGAATTACAGGTTCTTTGATTCTCTGCCTAATTAATGCTGAAATCTAACTGTATCTGAAAGCAAAGAATACTTTAAAATATCAACTTGCTTTCTCCCTTTTTGACTCTTACATTTCTTGTCTTGTTTACTTAGATTACATTAGATTAGAAAGGTTTGTAAAGGTTGTGCTTTCTGCTTTCTGGGGTGTTTGAGAGTTGTATATGTTTATCCATTTTCACTCAGACATTTGTGAGCCCCTTTATCGTTCTTGTCTCTGCAATAAAGACCTGGATATGTCTATTGATCAGTAAGAAATAGGGTAATTTTTATTCCCCTTTTGAAGGGGATCATGAACATATTTTTTAAATAAAGATTTTAACTAAGGGAATGATTTAAAAATTGCAATGTAAGAATTTATTCATAGAGTTTGTACCCTGAAGATTTACCAGTTGAGCAGTTACTATAGAGATCATTAAGGGATCCCAAATATCTTTCAAACCATATCCCAGAAGTCATAGACAAGGATGATGATCCAGTGATTAGTTAATTGTCTTGGGAGAAATTTAGCCACAAATACTTGTTTCCCTCTACATGTCTTTGATATAAATACTATAATTCATTTTAATTCGTTTTATTTCTGCCACCAGTTTAGCTTGCAGATATTTAGAAGTTTCTATTGTCTATCTCAGTTCTCCTTTGAATAAGTTATTCATCAGTAATTTCTTATGCTTATTTGTATGAATTTTAATGACTAAACTAAAGTGATTTTCAAACAGTGTTTACAATTTATTGTAGGAGTGGATTTGTCGAAGATAGAAAAACATCCAGATGCAGCCAACTTTCTTCTAAGGCTGGATTTTGAGAAAGATATTAAGCAAATACTCCTGTTTCTTAAGGATTTGGGTTTAGAGGATAACCAATTGGGACCATTCCTGACTAAAAACTATGCCATTTTCTCTGAAGACCTTGAAAATCTTAAGATCAGGTAGGACTTTTAGAATGATTTTCAGATAACCTAAGAAGTGGCTGTAGAGGAAATATATGTATAAGAAGTTTTTAAATTCTCTGTTGTACAACGATCTACTGAGATAATGAGCATGAATGTTATTTTTTTGTTATGGATTTTCTTTTATTTAAATTATTTATTCAACTGCCCATTATTATTTTATTGTTTCATCTTATTGCTAAATCAGTACTTAACTATTTCTCTTCAGAAACTGGCATAAGTTGGTTTTTTATAACTGAACAAAATGCTATATCTTCTGAGATATAACCCTTAGTTATGAAAACATAATCTTGTGTGGTTTTTCTATATCCAATTTTTTTGGGGAACTGGGGAGGTTCTGGATTGAACTCAGGGGCACTCAACCACTGAGCAATATCCTCAACTCTTTTTTAAAATTTTATTTAGAAACAGGGTCTCACTGAGTTGTTTAGGGCCTCACTAAGTTGCTGAGGCTGGCTTTGAACTCATGATCCTCCTGCCTCAGCCTCCTGAGCCACTGGGATTACAGGTGTGCTCCACTGACCAATTTTTGATATATCCAATTTTTGATAATAGACATTTGACATTCTCTTGACTAATTATTGTATAATATTCTTAATCATGTCTTAAGTTAACTATTTTGGTGGTTCCTTTTTTTCGTCTTTAAATAGCACTTTAATAAACATGTTTGTACTACATTCAACATTCAAAGAATTACTGACTGTGAGAGTAGTGAGACAATGTTGATCTGTGAGTGAAGGTCCTGCTAGACATCAAGAACCACACAGTAAGACAAGTCCCTGTCCTGGAATTAACATTTTGAGTTCATCACCACCCCGCTCTCCCATCTAAATTAGTCCACATTCCATGATTTGCTATATGGGGTCACTATTTACCCTGTTATCCAGGTCAGAAATGCTGGTGTTAACTTTGGCTTCTCTTCTTTTAGCATCCACATCTAACAAATCACCAAGGCCCATAGGTTCTACCTTATTTTCTCTGAAATCAATCAGTGTGTTTCTCTTAATCTCCACTTGAAATACTTAGCTTCAGGTCCCAATCATTTCATACCAGGATTACTGCAGCGGTCTTCTAGTTGCCTTGCTTCTAATCTTGACCCCCAGACTATTTTCCACACTAGTATTGAGCCTCCCTACATTTCAGAAAACTTTGCTATTTCTTATACCTTTTCTCTGAATTAGGAAAAACAAACAAACAAAACGTATTCCTTGCACTGAACAACTTGAGCCCTTATGTATTCAAGTCACTGGGCTGGACTCCAGACAAAACCTGTGCTCTGCCCGGTCATGCAGCTTAGAGTCTGGTGTGATACAGACAGGCAGTCACAATAAAGGGGAAAGAAAGTGATTCCAGGAAGCTCTACATCCAGTGCTGCTCCCCCTGGCTGTCAGGACACTGATTTCTTTCCCATTAGTCAGCCAGCTTGCCCTGTTGCTCAAAATTTATTCCAAAGAAGTATCAATACCTCACAATGGAGATCCCTGTCAAAGGCTATACCATGATTTTTATTGTTCTTGTTGTACATGGTAGGCACAGAGAAGTTCAGTAATTTGCCCGAGATTAAGAGTTAATGTTAAGCAGCAGAGCTGGAATTCAAACCCGGTTAACACAACTCCAGAGTGCTGGCTACTGCACCATGATGTTTCCCTACGTTTAATAGTGTGAAGGAAACTTAAACTTTAAAGGAGCTTCAGTTACCTGTCCAAGATCACACATTCTCTTAAGAGCTGAGGGATCTTCTCTAATGTAGTTTGATCTGTGATTACTAAATGGGGCTAACTGTCAAATTGAAGTGTGGAACATTTTTTAATTACTTAGAATTTTTTTAATAGGAGTACATCCATCCATATGTATCAAAAGGACATATGATAAAAAATAAACTTCTGAATAGGCAAGGACATGATAATCTTTATTTAATCAAACTTAGTTTCTGGCTCTACTTTGAATAGCCATTTTTATTTCTAGAATTTATATAACACCACTGATTTCATGTACTCATTTCCTTTTCAAGAAAAATTTTAAATGTATAAAAACAATTATCTACAATTTTCAAAGAATAATCTACATTTAAATTATTTAAATTTTTTTTGCTCTGGTTGGCTTTATATCTTAATCATTATTGAAAAAAATCACCACAATGTTGACAGCAGTTTTAATAATATTTTAGTCAGACACTGAAGCTGGCTGCCTACCATCCCCCCAAAAAAGTTATCCTATTTCCCTCCTACTTCTGCTTCTTGGCCTTCTAAGACTCACCTAGGGAGAAAGATACTACCAACCACCCAGCACAGTCCATACTACAGATCTATCTAGTACCCTATTGATAAACCTCCACGGTCTTCTGGTCTTTCCTGTCACAATCCTTTAGTGACTTCTATACACCTGATTTCACAAATATTATCTGTAGGATAAATTTCTGAATGTGGAATTGCTAGATCAGAGGACATATTCATTTGCAATTTTAATAGATATTGCATTTATCTGAATTGTTTTTCAGTTTATACTTACCCCAGTAGTATTTAGAAGTTCCAATTTCTGTATTAATCATCACTAATACAATGTTATCAACTTTATGATTTCTTTTCATTTTACAAATAAGAATAATACCTTATTGTTAATTTTGGAAACAGTGTTTTAAACAACAAATGTTGGAGTTCTTTTAATGTTCCAAATTACTTTATATGTGTTGAATTCCTATTTAAATTTCCTTTTCTTTAAATTGTATGTGGCCTTTTCCATTTTTTCTTTTTCTTTTAATTCTTTTCTTTTTTTTTTTTTTTTTTTTTGTGGCAGGGATTGAACCCAGGAGTGCTGTATCACTGAGCTACACCCTGTTCTTTTTATTTTTTATTTTGATAGGGTCTTGCTAAGTTGCCCAAGTAGGCCTCCAACTTGTAATCCTTCTGTTTCAGCCTCCCAAGTCACTGTGATTATAGGCGTGTGCCACTACACTTGGCAACATTTTTAATTGGGCCTTTTTTCTTTCTTGTAAGTGTTCTTTTAAATAGTAGGAACATTGGTTCTTTCTTTAAGGCATGTTACAATTATTTTTCCCAGAGTCATTTTTCTTTTGGCTTTTATAGTATTTCTTTGTATAATTAAATTTATCAATTATTTCCTCTGATGCTTCAAAGGAGCTACTTTGAAGGAGTAATATTCATCTTACTAAAGTAATTTAAATTCTGATATAGAACCATCATAGCTTTAGATGTAGGCATGTTACACTCAAATTTGTATTAGCACTAATTATTTGATAATCCAAGACAAATTATTTAACTTCTTTGAATCTATATTTCTTCAAATGCAACGTGGATAATTTATCTGGTTCACAATGTTTTTTATTTTTCTGATAAGAATTAAACAAAATCACATCTTGATACATTTTAGGCATATAATAAAACTACCCTTTACCGTGTTTTTAGATTTTAAAAATGTTGTTGTATAGTTAAACTTTTTATATTATACTATCATGTTTGGGTTCTCAGAAACTTGGAAAAATTTCTGAGTTGTTAACAAAACACATATTAAACGACTGTAGTAAAATTATTTATGAAAATGTACAGTTAATATGCTAACATTACAAAAATTCCACTGGGCATGGTGGCTCATACCTATAATCCCAGTGGTTCGGGAAACTGAGGCAGGGGGATCGAAAGTACAAAGCCAGTCTCAGCAAAAGTGAGGCGCTAAGCAATTCAGTGAGACCCTGTCTCTAAATAAAATACATGGCTGAGTGGTCAAGTGCTCCCCCCCCCAAAAAAAAATTCCTTTCTTAGTTATAACCATGCTTCAGGGGTCCTTGGTATAGAGTTCCAGATCTCTTATATTCTTAGTTGTTGTTTTCTGTTCTTAGCAATAAAAAAAAAAAAAAGGATAAAGTTCATTTTTTCTTACCAATAACTCATATTAAGTGAAAAAGGAATCTACCTGCTGGTGGATTTCAGAATTGTTTTCTATTTTCAAATCTAAATGAAAATCATTCTAGAACTTAGTGGATAAATGTTCAGTTTTATCCATGTTTGGGCCATTATTACAGAATGGTTTTATTCTCTTTTATTTTTTCTATTACACACCATTTTCTATTTTATTTTTTATTCTATTTTATTTATGTTTTATTTATTCTTTATTTTTTCAAGTTCTTCAAAAGTGTGAAGCTAGTACATGTTTATCATATGGACATGTATTTTTATTTACTTCTCTAGGGTGACTTATCTACAATCAAAAAATTTCAGTAAGGCAGATATTGCACAGATGGTCAAAAATGCCCCATTTTTGTTGAATTTTTCAGTGGAAAGACTGGATAACAGATTGGGATTTTTTCAAAAAGAACTTGAACTTAATGTGAAGAAGGTAAAGAATGAAGAGACTGAACGTTTTCTTGTTAGTACATTTAGTGACTGTTAAACTTTTGTTTCAAACAAATGCTGGCTCATCTGAATCGTATAAATTCTTGGTATCTTATGTAAGCAAATTAACTACACTACTAGTTTAAACATAAAACTGCATCGTTTTATAGTATTCCATCAACTTGGAATCCTTAAGGTTTGTTTTCAATATTTGTTTTTTTCCTCAAACAGCATTATATTTTTCTGAGATTCCTATCATTTGTCTAGTTGAGTCATCTTTTTAAATTTTAGCTTATTCCCTCTAATGCCTTAGTTTTCCAAACTAGGTAAAAATGCGTATATACTAATAATAGATTGTTTTGTCTATAACTGCAGACTAGAGATCTGGTTGTTCGTCTTCCAAGGCTACTAACTGGAAGTCTGGAGCCTGTGAAAGAAAATATGAAGGTAGGACAATGTAAAGCTTTGAGAAATCATTTTCTTTCTTTATGTGTTTAATCCCTTTGAAAAGAATAAATTTCGACTGTCATCTTAAAGAAAATTGGATTTTAAAATAATTTTATTTTTAAAAAGTCAAAAATATAAAATATAATATAAAAATATCTAGCAAGCAACTTATGTCATTTAATGATATTTTCATATTTTTTTTCAATGGCAAAATTTTTATTTATATTTTCATCTAGGGAAACAGAATTTCTCCTTTGCTTTTTTCTTTTTTCATAATTTATTTTGATTCATTGTAACCAAATGGGGTACAACTAGTTTCTCTAGTTGTACTGAAGTAGAGTCATACCATTTGTGTAATCATACATGTACATAGGGTAATAATGTTTGTCTCATTCTGTTATTTTTCCTTCCCCTACCCCTCCCACCCCTCTTTTTCCTCTATACAATCCATCCTTCCTCCATTCTTGCCTCCCTCCCACCCCCCATTATGTATCATCATCTGCTTATCAGAGAGATCGTTCAGCCTTTGGTTTTTGGGAATTGGCTTATCTCACTTAGCATGATATTCTCCAATTTCATCCATTTGCCATAATTTTATTCTTTATGGCTGAGTAATATTCCATTGTGTGTATATACCACAGTTTCTTTATCCATCCATCAATCGAAGGGCATCTAGGTTGGTTCCACAATCTGGCTATTGTGAATTGAGCAGCTATGAACATTGATGTGGCTGCATCACTGTAGTATGCTGATTTTAAGTCCTTTGGGTATACGCCAAGGAGTGGGATAGCTGGGTCAAATGGTGGTTCCATTCCAAGTTTTCTAAAGAATCTCCACACTGCTTTCCAGAGTGGCTGCACCAATTTGCAACCCCATCAGCAGTGTATGAGTGTACCTTTTTCCCCATCCTCGCCAACACCTATTGTTGCTTGTATTCTTGATAATCGCCATTCTAATTGGGGTGAGATGGAATCTTTGGGTAGTTTTGGTTTGCATTTCTCTTATTACTAGAGATGTTGAACATTTTTTCATGTTATCTGTTGACTGCTTATAGATCTTCTTCTGTGAAGTGTTTGTTCATTTCCTCAGCCCATTTATTGAATGGATTATTTGTATTCTTGGTGTGAAAAGTTTTTTGAGTTCTTTATATATTCTGGAAATTAGTGTTCTATCTGAAGTATGAGTGGCAAAGATTTTCTCCCACTCTGTAGGCTCTCTCTTCACATTGTTGATAGTTTCCTTTGCTGAGGAAAAGCTTTTTAGTTTGAATCTATCCCAATTATTGATTCCTGCTTTTATTTCTTGGGCTTTGGGAGTCCTGTTAAGGAAGTCTGGTCCTTTAAGCCAACATGATGAAGCTTTGGACCTACTTTTTCTTCTATAAGATGAAGGGTCTCTGGTCTGATTCCAATGTCCGTGATCCATTTTGAGTTGAGTTTTGTGCAGGGTGAGAGATAGGGGTTTAGTTTCATTCTGTTGCATATGGATTTCCAGTTTTCCCAGCACCATCTGTTGAACAGACTATCTTTTCTCCATTGTATGTTTTTGGTACCTTTGTCTAGTATGAGAAAACTGTATCTATTTGGGTTTGTCTCTATGTCCTCTATTCTGTAACATTGATCTACCTGTCTATTTTGGTGCCAATACCATGCCGTTTTTGTTACTATTGCTTTGTAATATAGTTGAAGTTCTAGAATTGTGATACCTCCTGTTTCATTCTTCCTGCTAAGGATTGCTTTAGCTATTCTGGGTTTCTTATTCTTCCAGATGAATTTCATGATTGCTTGCTCTATTTCTGTGAGGTATGTCATTGGGATTTTAATAGGAATCACATTGAATTTATGTAGCACTTTTGGTAGGTTGGCCATTTTAACAATATTAATTCTGCCTATCTAAGAACATGGGAGATCTTTCCATCTTCTAAGGTTTTCTTTAACTTCTTTCTTTAGTGTTCTGTAGTTCTTATTGTAGAGGTCTTTTCACCTCTTTTGTTAGATTGATTCCCAAGTATTTTTTTTTTTTTTTTAGGATATTGTGAATGGGGTAATTTTCCTAAATTGTCTTTCAGAGGATTCATCACTTATGAATAAAAGTGCATTAGATTTATGAGCATTGCTTTTATATCCTGCTACTGTAATGAATTCACTTATGAGTTCTAGAAGTTTTCTGGTGGAATTTTCTGGCTCCGCTAAATATAGAATCATGTCATCGGCAAATAGTGATAGTTTGAGTTCTTCTTTTCCTATACGTATCCCTTTAATTTCTTTGGTCTATCTAATTGCTCTGGCTAGAGTTTCAAGGACGATGCTGAATAGAAGTGGTGAAAGAGGGCATCCCTGCCTTGTTCCAATGTTTAGGGGTTATGCTTTCAGTTTTTCTCCATTTAGAATGATATTGACGATGGGCTTAGCAGAGATAGCCTTTACATTGTTGAGGACTGTTGCTACTGTCTCTATTTTTTCTAGTGTTTTGAGCATGAAGGGATGCTGTAGTTTATCAAACACTATCTCAGCATCTATTGAAATAATCATGTGATTCTTAACTTTTAAGTTTGTTGATATGGTAAATTACATTTATTGATTTCTGGATGTTGAACCAACCTTGCATCCCTGGGATAAAACCCACTTGATCATGGTGCACTATCTTTTTAATATGTTTTTGTATGTGATTTGCTAAAATTTTGTTAAGAATTTTTGCATCTTTATTCATTAGGGATATTGGTCTGAAATTTTCTTTCCTCCATGTGTCTCTGTCTGATTTTGGTATCAGGTGATATTAGCTTCATAGAATGCATTTGGAAGAGTTCCCTCCTCTTCTATTTTGAGGAGTATTGGAATGAGCTCTTCTTTGAAGGTCTTTTAGAGCCTGGCCAAGAAACCATCTGGTCCCGGACTTTTCTTTGTTGGTAGGCTTTTGATGACTTCTATCGCATTGCTTGAAATTGATCTATTTAAATTGTGTATGTCCTCCTCATTCAGTTTGGGTGGATCATATGTCTCTAGATTTTCTATTCTGTTGCAGTATAGATTTTCAAAATAGCTTCTAATTATGTTTTGTATTTCAATCGTGTCTGTCATGATATTTCCTTGTTCATTCCAAATTTTAGTAATTTGAGTTATCTCTTGCCTTCTCTTTGTTAGTGTGGCTAAAGGTTTATCAATTTTGTTTATTTTTTCAAAGAACCAACTTTTTATTTTGTCAATTTTTTCAGTTGTTTCTTTTGTTTCAGTCTCATTGATTTCAGCTCTGATTTTAACTATTTCCTGTCTTCTACTACTTTTGGTATTGATCTGTTCTTCTTTTTCTAGGGCTTTGAGCTGTAGGTTAGGTTATTTATTTGTTGACTTTTCCTTCTTTTACTGAATGTGCTCCATGAAATGAATTTTCCTCTTAGTACTGCTTTCATAGTGTCCCAGAGATTTTGATATGTTGTATCTTTGTTCTCCTTTACCTCTAAGAATTTTTTTTTATTTCCTCCCTGATATCTTCTGTTATCCATGTATCATTCAGTAGCATATTATTTAATCTCCAGGGGTTGGAGTAGTTTCTGTTTTTTATTTTGTCATGGATTTCTAATTTAATTCCATTATGATCTGATAGAATACAAGGTAGTATCTCTATCTTTTTTTAAGAGTAGCTGTGTGGCATAACATATGGTCTATTTTAGAGAAGGATCCATGTGCTGCTGAGAAGAAAGTGTATTCACTCATTGATGGATGGAATATTCTGTATATGTTAAGTCTAAATTTAATCAATTGTGTTATTGAGATCTGTGGTTTCTTTGTTCAATTTTCGTTTGGAAGATCTGTCCAGTGGTGAGAGAGTTGTGTTAAAGTCAGGTAGTATTATTGTGTTGTGGTCTATTTGGTTCCTGGAATTGAGAAGAATTTGTTTGACATACATGGATGAGCCATTGTTTGGGGCATAAATATTTATGATTGTTATGTCTTGCTGATTTATGCTTCCCTTAAGCAGTATGAAATGTCCTTCTCTATCCCTTCTAACTTTTGCTTGAAGTCTACTTTATCTGATATAAAGATGGATACCCCAGCTTTTTTGCTGAGTCCATGTGCATGGTATGTTTTTTCCCATCCTTTCACCTTTAGTCTGTGGATGTCTTTTTCTATGAGATGAGTCTCTTGAAAGCAGCATATTGTTGGGTCTTTCTTTTAAATCAAATCTGCCAGCTGTGTCTTTTGATTGATGAGTTCTGGCCATTAACATTCAGGGTTATTATTGAGATATGATTTGTATTTCCAGTCATTTTGGCTTATTTTTGGTTTTTAACTTGACTTGGTTTCTCCTTTATTTGGCTATTCCTTTAGGGTAGTTCCTCCCCTTGCTGACTTACATCATTGTTTTTCATTTCTTCCTCATGGAATATTTTGCTGAGAATATTCTGTAGTGCTGGCTTTCTATTTGTAAATTCTTTTAGCTTTTGTTTATCCTGGGAGGATTTTAGTTTGTCATCAAATCTGAAGGTATGTTTTGCTGGGTATAAGATTCTTGGTTTGCATTCATTTTCTTTCAGATCTTGAAAAATGCTGTTCCAGGCCCTTCTAGCTTTTAGGGTCTGGAGTGAGAAATCTGCTGATATCCATATTGGTTTCCCCCTGAATGTAATTTGATTTTTTTTCTCTCACAGCCTTTAAAATTCTATCTCTATTTTGTATGTTAGGTATTTTCATTATAATGTGCCTTGGTGTGGGTCTGTTGTAATTTTGTACATTCGGTGTCCTGTAAGCCTCTTGAATTTGATTTTTCATTTCATTCTTCAGATTTGGGAAATTTTCTGATATTATTTCATTGAATAGATTGTTCATTCCTTTGGTTTATTTCTCTGTGCCTTCCTCAATCCCAGTCATTCTTAAATTTGATCTTTTCATGATATCCCATAATTCTTGGAGATTCTGTCCATGATTTCTTACCATCTTCTCTGTTTGGTCAACTTTGTTTTCAAGATTAAATATTTTTTCTTCAGTGTCTGAGGTTCTGTCTTCCAGGTGTTCTATCCTATTGGTTATGCTTTCTATGGAGTTTTTAATTTGGTTTATTGTTTCATTCATTTCAAGAATTTGTTTTTTTTTTTTTTTTTTTTTTTTTCAGAAACTCTCTCTCTATTGAAATGATCCTTTGCTTCCTGCATTTGCTGTTTTAACTATTGATTGGTACAATCATTCAATGCCTGCATTTGCTCTCTTATCTCATCATTTGCTTTTCTGATCATTTTAATTATGTACATTCTGAACTCCCTTTCAGACATTTTTTCTGCCATGCTGTCATTGAATTTTATTGATGTAGCATCTAGTTTTGTTTGGGACACTTTCTTCCCTTGTTTTCTCATATTGCTTGTGTATATTCTCCGCTAGGAGTGCAAATCTGAGGTATTGCAGTTTCCCCCTATAGACTTATAGTGTCCCTGCAGTTTTCCAATATCTCACCTCCTAGTCTTCAGTAGCCTGAAGTCTTGGATGAACTTGATAATGCAGTGATCCAAAAAGGATGCTGCCCCTCTGTGGATGGTGTCCTCCAGGTGGGGTATATTCCCTGCTAGTGGTTAGAGGCACCTCCACGTGTTGACAGTTGGTTAACTGCAAGGGCACTAGACTGCGGGCTGGGGCCCGGCTGGTCTGGGTCCAGCTCTCTGGTCCTACCTCCCCAGCTGATATTTTCATGTGTTGACCAGGTGTTACCACATCTTGCAGACACTGGTAGCTGTTAGTGGTATCTGGAAACTGCTTCTGTTGCTTGGCATGAGAGGCTATGTCTCTGTTTCCTAGTCTATGTTACCAGTCTGTGAAAATGCTTTGTTTGCCCATCTTGAGTCTTTCTATGTCTTAGGGCATTTGGAGACTGAGTCTGAAAGTCTCTTGTGAACAGAGCAGTGGGCAGCACATTGCTGTTCTTGACACCTGTGCCAATTGTCAGCTGTACTTCCATCACAGAACATATCAGATATTCCTTATTGTCCTTCCTCCAAAGAAAAGTATGACACCAAACACAACTGACTAGTTAATGTACAAAGTTGTTGAAGTATCTAAAATTATATAAGGCCTATTCTCTGAGGTACTGAAGTGTTTCATTCGTGGATAAAGAAAATATGGTATGCATACACAATGGAGTATTACTCCGCCATAAAGAATGGGCTTAAGACATTTACCAGTAAATGAATGGATCTGGAGACTCATACTAAGTGAAATAAGCCAGTCCCCAAAGCCAAAGGTTGAATGTTTGCTCTGACATGTGGAAGCTCATCCACAACAAGGGGCGGTGGGGGAGGGGGGGGGAGAATAGAAGTTTAGTAGATTAGACAGTGGAGAATGGAGGAAAGGGAGTGGGGATAGGAAAAGGAAAGACAGTGGAATGAATCTGACATAATTCTCCTGTATACATATATGAAAACACAGTGAACCCCACCATCATGTACATCCACAAGAATGGGATCCTAACTAAAATAAGATATATTCCATGCTTTTGTAATTATATCAGAATGGATTCCACTGTCATGTGTAACTAAAGAGAAGCAATAAAAATAAATAAATAAAGTTTCATTCTCAGTCAGTGCTAGGGAGAGGAGCCCCTGCTCTTGTGGAGCTTAGACTCTGGTGGGATAAAGTAAGGAATATTAAGAGTGATGTCTTGGTGGGGGAATGATGGACACCTATTCCCTGTTTGAGTGTTTAGTTTTGTCATCTTTTGGAACTTGGACAGGTAGTTTTTTCAATAACATGTATGAGTGTGTGCTTGGGAATGAAAGCTCAAAAGCACTGTGGAATCTTACTACTGGTCTGTTTGTACCTGGCCCATCCACCAGCCTGCCCAGGCCACCCTTATGCACTGTTATGTTACTCCATCTCATAATCATGCTGCTCCTTCATGATGATCACCCATCATTTTTGGAGATGGGTTTGAAATTCAGTTTACCCCAGAAACAGTAAGTAGTAATCCCTTGAGGGCATTGACAGGCTGTCCCCAGATTTTAAAATGTCATTATTTTAAATTTTGAAAGAATCAATGTGTCCTTTGACATAGTACCAAAATTATTGTTTCTATTCATGACTTATAGAAAATTAATTTTCTTGTAGGTTTATCGTCTTGAATTTGGTTTTAAGCATAATGAAATTCAACATATGATCACCAGAATCCCAAAGATGCTAACTGCAAATAAAAGGAAACTTACGGAGACTTTTGATTATGTGCACAATGTGATGAGGATTCCCCACCACATCATTGTCAAGTTCCCACAGGTATGCAGCTCAGGGCTCACTCTGAGAAAGCTACCCTTGCCCTGCACTCGGGGCTGCCGTCCAGGCGCATAGTGTGGTGCACCTGTGGGATGTTCACAGCTGCAGGGCAGAGGTCCACATCTTCTGAAGAGAATTAGTGATTTGTCTGTGTCTCTCTGGTTGCCACCTTCCCCTCATTTCTGTTGGAGTCAGGCAGACAAATCTACTGTCTCTCCCTTGTGTTTTTCTCCATTTCTCTCTAAAGATCCTTTAAATGCTCCATGAACTTTTCATTCAGTCTTAAATCTATGAATTAACAAGTGATATTGTAGTGCTCTCCTATCAAAGCATAAAACAGTTCTAATTTGTCATTATGCCAAAGCCAGTTACATTTTCTAAAGTAATCAGACATGCCTGTTTACCTCCTGAGTGGCAGAGACCTTGTCTGATTCACACATGGCTGAATCCCCAAGTCTAGACCTATACTTGGTACTTAGTAGGCATGTAATAAATATTTGTTGAGCAAATGATCAACAGGTAAATGACAGAAGAAACTTCATTAAAGTGATTCCTTTACTCTGGGCTAGGCATGTTCCTGTTGGTGATATACAGAGGAACAAAAGAAATATGACCTTAGGACAACCCCTAGGACTAGACTGCATTTGGTCCAGTGCCTTCACATATAGCAATGTTTATTGGCCTATCATACTATGAACGGCCCTTAATCCAGGATTTTCCTGGCACATTATAATAACAGTGTTAGAAACTACAGTTGTATGAATTTGGCTGATGGAGCAATTATAATGTAAGTAATTTTCAACTGAAAATCAGTGACAATTTGTTTACCCTGGTTTGGTTGATAATTCAATGACAGTAGATTACGATAAGAGAATCTGACCTTTGTCCCCTCTAAATCCTAGTGGTCTAGTCATTCACTTTGTACATAATGAGCATCTGCTGTGTGGGCACTAAGGATATAAAAATCAAGCAGATATGGCTGCGTTCTTGTGGAACTTAGAATGCAGTGTGGTAGACAGGGTTCTAAGAATATGATTGCTTTACATAATGTTAAATTCTTAATCAGAGGACAGGTAGAAGTAGGAGAATCATAGTAAGAGCTCTTGAGTGCTTACCATGTGCCACTCCATCTCCACTGCTTTCCTTGTACTAACTCATTATAATAATTCTGACAACCACCAGATGAGGTACTATTTTTAATACATATTTTAAAAATGAAGGAAGTAAGCATAAAGGGATTAAGTAACCTGCCCTAGGTTACCAAGTAGGGACAGAGCCAGGATTAGAACTCTGGCAGTGGAGTTTAAAAACCCACACTCTTTACCAGAGTACACAACCACCCTGGTGTTGGTGTTTCTCAATTAAATAATGAGTGGCACTTAACAGGTTGAGAGACCTTCCCAGTGGAGGAAACTGTAAACTGACAGGTACATCACAATCATTTGTTCAAACCCAGTCATGCAACTGTCATTTCCAACTTGGGATTCTCAGGCTCCTGAGGTCTGGGTAGTATTGTAAAATCAAAATAAAACATTAATGGGGAAGTACATTAACTGACAGGCTATGAGGGGAACTGGTAAAAAGGTTAAGTTTTTGGCAAATGTTTTAAAATTCAGTGGAATGAAACTAATTTTCTCATGCAGAAATGGTTGTGGTTGGCATATATACCTTAGGATTAATTAAAAATGGGGAAAGAATTATAACTTCATAACTGGTGAATTCATTTTAAAGAAGAGGTTGCAGAAGGTGAAAGATAACAAAAGCAGTTTCAGAGTCATGAACATGAAATCTCTAAGGAAGAAGGAGGTTATATTCAGGGTCCCCTTAAACCTGACTCTCCCCTCCCAACTGGATTTCAGTAATTCTCAGGCTAGGGGACTTTTTTTTTTTTTTTTTTTTTTTTTTCAATCCCTAAGACTAATCTCATCTCATGAGATGAAATTTTTGTGACAATGGCAAAGTGATCCTTGGTGGTCAACAACATCCCCCCACCCCCCCACCCCCGCCAATTCAGTGATAAAGTAACCTTGAGTTATTGGAGAAGCAAACATAATATCTGGTCAAAAGCTATATAAATGCTTCAGACTATTATTTTACTTAGGAAATTAATCATAGTTTGGGAACTTCAGAATCACTTGTGGTTTTGTCTCATATAATAATTTTGTAAGCCAAAAGTTACTGCCTAGGAGCCATACTTGGGTGGGAGGGGGTGGGGGGGACATTAAAAAAAAAAAAAAAAAAACTAAAACTAAAGTGTCTTCCATCTTCTTTAGCAATAATAATGTTGTAATGGGAAATTAAGTTACCAAAAATGAGGGCAGAACAGGATGTCATTTGTTTTTACAGAGACAGAAAAAGGATATGTATTGTTCCAAAAGCACACCAGCCCCATGCTGAGTTAGCACCCTGTACTTTTTCTGTTATTGTTCTCAAAGCAAAGTTTCAACAGTTTTGCACAGTGTCCTTTCCAAGTCAATTGTTATTATTTTGTTTCCACTTGAACACTGGGAAAGAGGCTCGGAGGTTATGTGCCATGCTGAGTATTCTCACTGTATCTGGAACGGGCAAGAGAGGAGGTCCAGAACTCACAGAGTAGGTCACCTGGGTGTCACCAGAAGCCTCCCAACAGGAGGTGTGGCCAGACCTCCTGTTGCACCCTCCTCTCTTGCAGTGGGCTGTAGGGATTGGGCCTGCTTCTTATTCCTTTTTAAAGTTGCTCCCACTCTCCCTACTCATTAGTAGTTTTAACCCAAAGTGGGGAGACATACTTTCCCTAGTTGATCCCCAAACAGATAAAATTCATTTTATTTTGATTCCAGCAGAGGAGCAATAGGAATTTTAGAAATAGGGAAGCTTTTCAGATTAGGAAACCTTACAGATTTTTTTGCTAACATAGATCTTAATCATTTATTGGAATCATCTAGAAGGCTTGTTAAAACATTTCTAAGCCCTATTTTCAAGTTAGTTTTGGGATGAAGCCTAAGGATTTACTCTTCTAATAGATTATCTCTGGAGTAGCCCTTAATTTATTACTCTGCTTGTTAGCTTTGAGTCCCATTGTAATTATAATTTCTTATCTAATGATTTTAGTGGGGTGCTAGGGATCAAAACCAAGCCTCACATATGCTAGGCATGTACTCTTGAGCGATACCCCTTGTCCGTTTAATCGTAATTTCTTAACAGAAAATTTAGTCCTGTTGCATTAATCCCATTTACTGAGTATGTGGTCAGTATATTTGTTGACCTACTAAAATATTTGGCCAAGTAAACTTGAAATTTCATTTTTTATTCTATAGTGTTTTTTAAACTTTTCTTTTCCAGGTATTTAACACAAGGTTGTTTAAAATCAAAGAAAGACACCTGTTTCTTACCTATTTGGGAAGAGCACAGTATGATCCAGCAAAACCTAATTACATCTCTTTGGAAAAATTAGTATCTATTCCTGATGAAATATTTTGTGAAGAGATTGCCAAAACCTCAGTACAGGACTTTGAAAAATTCTTAAAAAGTCTTTAGTTTTCAATCATTGTTAACATGTAATGTTGTAAAATGAGCATGTATGAGTAAAATATATTTTAAAATAAATGCCTCAGGTCTCAATTGATGTTAGAAACAGTTTCTTGATATTATTACATATTTGGATACATATACTCCGGTAGAACTTTATTACAAGATCCTTGTGACTTAATTCTTATTTTACTCTCCTCAGGAAGGAGAGAACTAAAATATAACAAGCTTAGAGAAAAGAAGTGAGAGTTTACGATACACTGGTACTTTGTCCTTCTGATGAAGATGAGAACAGTGGAAGGTTTTCCTGCTCTTACACTCACAAATCTTTTCAAGTGGTTTCATCACTAGATGGCTTTATTTCCTTTAAAATGTTACGAGTTTCTAAAGCGTAGTATACCATTCATCTAATAACTACTATTCAGTGCTCCAAACACATTTCACTTTGAATTATCTACAGTGTTACCTTGCTGAGCACAGATATTCAAAGTTGCCTGTAGTTGACTACTAAAATTCAGGAAAGGGAAAGGGACAGGGAGGAAAGTTTGAAGAGAAGTAGGGACAATAAGACTAACAGTCATAATAAAGTGACTTACTTCCAGGAAGCAGATTTATAGCATGAATACCCTCACCACGTATGTTATCCTGGGCAAGTGATTTCATCTCTGAGCTTTGCTTCTATATTTGTAACTGACTATCTGCCTTAGGATCACCAGATTGAGTAGACTTAATATCGGTGGTGCCCAATGAACCATACCTATTATTTACACTCTTTTTTAAAAAAAATATTTGTCAATAGATCTTTTATTTTATTTATTTATATGCAGTGCTGAGGCTCAATCCCAGGGCCTCACACGTGCCAGGCAAGTGTTCTACCACTGGGCCACAACTCCAGCAGTGTTATTTACACTCTTGAGAAGTTCCTTCTCGTTATAACTGAGCCAATGAGATTTGGCCCATGGGACATTATCAAGTAGATTCTTGATAAGCATTTGGACATTGAGATTTGTCTTCTTGGAACCCTGAGCTATTATTTAAAGAGATCTAGTCATTCTACTAGAGAAGCTAGTTGGAAAGAAAAAAGAGATGCCTAGCCAAACCCGTTGGTCCACCCATGCCAACCAAATGCCAGATGTGTGAGGCAGCTATTTCAGTGAGTATTCCAGCCTTAACTATAGCTGGATTCAGAAATGGGAGAAATTGATTTAAAGCCACCAACTTTGGGGGTGATATGCACAAGGGTTTGTAGTATGCCTGATGTCCTGAAAGAAATGAGAAAGTTAATTTGTAATTGGTCAGAGTCAGGTATAATGTCCTTCCTGTTAAAGATATTTTATTCATTCATTCAATAGACATCTGAGGTCCTAGGACACAGTGGCAAAGATGACATACATGTGTGCTTTCAGAGAATTCTTCAATGGATGAGGTCAATAAACAGGAATCAATGAAGAATGTACTGCTGGGAGACAGCACGGAACAATCTTGCCTGGTCTTCCTACACCATAGAACTTCATTTTGCCTTTTGAACAACCCACTCATAACAGATTAGGTTAGCTGAGCTACACAAATGAACCCTCCTAAAATCCCAAGTGATTTAAAACCATACACATTTCTCATACATGTCTCTTGGGATCACAAAGGCTACGTTCCATGTTGTTTTAGTTATACAGGTCAATGTATCCCAGATGTCTCCACTAGGACTCTATGACTGAAGAGTTGCCAATCTATGTATGGGGAAAGGCATTTTGCAAATTTGACACATCATACATAAGGGAGTATAACTTCTCATTCTTCTGGTTGTACATGATGTAGAATCACACCAGTTGTGTAATCATTATGTGTACATGGGGTAGTAATGTCCAGTTCATTCTATCCTTCCTACCCCCATGTCCTCTCCCCTCCCTTCACTCCCTTCTGCCTAATGCAAAGTACCTCTGTTTTTCCCTAGCTCCCCCTTATTGTGAATTAGTGTTAGCATCATTATATTATAGAAAACATTTGGCCTTTGTTTTTTGGGATTGGCTTATTTCACTTAGCATGATAATTCACTTATTGACAAATGCCATAATTTCATTCTTCAAGGCTGAGTAATATTCCATTGTGTATACATACCACATTTCCTTTATCCATTCATCTGCTGAAGGACATCTAGGATTGTTCCATAGTTTGGCTATTGTAAATGGAGCTGCTATAAACACTGATGTGGCTGCATCACTGTAGTATGCTGACTTTAAGCCCTTTAGGTATAAACCAAGAAGTGGGATAGCTGGGTCAAATAGTGGTTCTAGTCCAAGTTTTCTGAGGAATCTCCATACTGCTTTCCATAACGGTTGCACCAATTTGCAGTCCCACCAGCAACGTCTGAGTGTACCTCTTTTCCCATATTTTTGCCAACATTTATTGTTGCTTGTATTCCTACTAACTACCATTCTGACTGGAATGAGAGGAAATCTTAAGAGTAGTTTTAATTTGCATTTCTGTAATTGCTAGAGATGTTGAACATTTTTTCATATATTTGTTGATCGATTGTATTTCTTCTGTGAATTATCTATTCAGTTCCTTAGCTCAGTGCCTTCTTTAAAAAATATTTTTTTAGTTGTTGATGGACCTTTATTTATTTACATGTGGTGTTGAGAATCGAACCCAGCGTCTCACACATGCTAGGGAAGTGCTCTACCACACCCCCAGTCCCCTAGTGCCTAACTTTTAAAAGGACAAAGAAGTGTAATCCCTACCCTATATCAGGAGATATTCAACCTAAAATAACTTTTGAATCAGCAATACTACCAGGCTCCAGGCTTAATGCCTAGAGGAACTGAATTATGTGACAATCCTGGGTATCTGATCCCTTTACATAGGTCTTTCTTCTCTGGCCACTTCCACCCTGTAACCAGCTGCTACTTAAAGGATAAAGAAGAGTTTATGGACTACCTCTCCCTTTGTAAAACAATGTGCCAGTGTACAAATTATTGCATTTCTTCATATCTTTCAGACTTAACCCTTGCTCATGTAGGCTGGAAGTGGCCATTCATTAGTTTTTAGGGCTGCATAGAGGACAAAGTCAAAGGAAGAAATTATGGCAGCAGAGACAGAAGAAGAAAGAAGGCAACATAACTAAAATTGGTTTGTGACTAAGATCATTAAATAACACTTCAAATTTACAAAACCAAGTTCTAAATTGTCCCAGGCCTCAGCTTAGAACTGAAAGAAAAAACAAAAAAGTAAGGTATTATTTGGTAATGGTGGAAGCACACCAGTAACTTATCAGTCATGCTAATGCCATCAATTGTTTTCTGTCCCTAGATTTTTATGCCTCAGACTTTACATGTTGAGCTTAGAACTTCAAAGTGGAAAAAAATCTATGTACTTACTCTTTTATATATGGAAAATCTACAATATCTCTTAGATTTAATATTTTTGAAACTTTTTGAGATGCTGGGGATTAAATTCAGGGGCACTCCACCACTGAGCTGCATTTCAAGCCCTTTTGTATTTTGAGACAGGGTCTTGCAAAGTTTTCCAGGCCAGCCTTAAACGCTCAATCTTCAGCCTCCCAAATTGCTGGAATTACAGATGACCACCACCAGGCCTGGTGATAGTTTAAAACTTTTTGACCCAACATGTCATTAAAAATGGTTTGATGTAGAACTTCGGCTGGAGAAACTGAAGACCAGAGAGGTTTGGTTCTCTATGAGATTAGTAGTGTATCTCTTATGGCTCTAGAATTAAGGAGGCTTGGATTTGTATCTGGATTCTCAGATTTTCGAAGAATCTGGATTCGTAGTGGTGTCAAAGAGGACAAACTATTCAATCTTTCTGAATCTCACCTTCCTCTCTCTACAAAGAAAATAATCATAGTACTTACATCATAAATTAAGAATTGAATGAGGATTCAGTCCTCCATTTCTGTAGGTTTCACATATGTGGATATGAGTCCACTCATATGTGATGAGTCCATCAAAAATATATGAAAAACACTGCATCTGTATTGAATATGTACAGACTTTTCTTGTCATCATTCCCTAAATAATACAGTATCACAACTGTTTACATAGATTTACATTGTGCTAAATATTAAAAGTAATCCAGAGATGTCATAAAGAACACAGAAGATGCACTACTTTTATAAGAAACTTTAACATCAAGGATATCCTCTGGGCTGGTGGACCCAACCCCCCAACCCATGTGGATATATCTGAAAAACATTACCCAAGTTCTTACAGCTAGTAAGTAACCGAACCTGCACTAAAGCCAGGTCTTCTAACTCCTCGCCTAGTGTTCTCATGGCACAAATCTTGGAACAGCATGCAAAATGCCCACTCTACTCCATTGACCTCATCCATTTAGGGAGGTACAGCAGATGCCTAACGCGGGCTGTCGGAGCTGCGCCTGCGCGGATGTCCTCCCTTGACTCGCGTCGTGACGTAAGGCGCCTGCGCACCGCGACCGGCGCGTCCTCTAGGACGTACCCAGAAGGCAACGCTTCGCTCCCGGGTCAAAATGGCGACCAGGCCTGCTGGTAAGTTACGGGGGTAGTTTCTGGTGGGCACTGCGGTGCTCAGCCTTATTTTCGCAGCGACTTTCTCTTTTTCTGATCTCCCAAAATGGCCAGGTTTGCGACGTAAGGGAAAGTGGCGGCTCCCGTTCAGCGGGCTTCCCTTTTCCAGGTCTGGCTGGCCTGAGGGTTGAGATGACCTGCTGCTCCGAAGGTGCCAGTGGTGACTCTCACTTCCCTGAGCGCCAGCTGCCGCTGCTCGGCGTCCTTCCCCTCAGCCCTTGGAAAGTTCAAGGACGCAAAGAGATAATTAATGGGTGTCAGCCAAAGTGAACCGAGTGCTTACTAAATGAGCCAAGTTCTGTCAATTGCATTGGCTCGATAAATTCTACCACTTGAGGTTTCTTTCATGCCTGGTAACAGACAATGGTTATTGGAGGAAATGGAATTGGAGCCCTTGTTCCGCCCCTCGAGCTTCTCCCTGGGAAATAGAGGTAGCTGAGCAACGTTTACAGTGAGGCTTCAGTTTAACCTTGGTTTATCTGCAATGTGAGCTTATCTGAAGGTTTGGAGAAGCCTGTGTGTGTTGTAGGAATTGGAACAAACACATTTATTATAGAGTACATTGCAGAAATTTTCGGAACATTTAAAGTAACCTCATGGTGTTTTTTATTCTCATTTTTCTTTTTGCTAATCTCTGCCCTTTGACGGTATAAATTGGAAGTTTGTAAAATATTGGACCCTTTCTTCATATCCCCAACAATTATGAAACCATTAATGAAAGATTGCCAGATAAATCTGTTAACCTAAATGACATTGAGCTTTTAGGGAATGGAGAAGACATATAAGAATTTATTAATTAATTAATCTAACATATTTGGGGCATTCTGTGGTGTGTTTGGGAACCATATATACCTAATATTAGTAGCTAACTCTGGCTCTGGGTGAGATCACTTCTGTAGGCCTGCTTCTTTTTATTTCTTCCTGAAAGTGATATTATACATAACTCTTAATTTCCAAGGAGATTTGTTAATGCCATGTTATCCATAATGTACTAAGGAGTCAGGGCGTGATGGGGTTATAGTGAAAGGAGAGTTTGCATTTCTTCCTTGGTAAGAGGCTAGCCCTAGAAAAAAAAAATTCAAAAGAAAGTTTAAACTTGTTCTAACTTCCTATCTGTACCATATCTCTTTGTGTATATCAGGAACAGTCATGTCTTTAGCCCCTACTGGATTATCTCAATGAGGCTCAGCTTTATTCCCCCAAGAGTTTTAACATTACTTATTTTTTTTTCAAATATTCATTCTCTTGAGGAAAGTTAGCTGCTTGGAAAGAGGAAATGGGTTTCTTTTTCTAATCCATATTAATGTTTAAATTACTAACTTATGGTACTAAAAATCCTTCTAGAAATATATATATATATTTTTAAAAAGGATAGCCAAGTCAAATAATGGTAATGTTGACTAAAAATTTTAGCAGATGAGTCTTTAGACCTGTCGCTCTATTCTGAAATATCACCCTTATTTTCATACTGTTTTCTTTGAAAAGACAAATTTATAGTTATTCCTGTAATATATTTTGTAACTAACAATGATAGAAATCTTTCAAGTTCGTTTCCTGTCTCCCACTCCTTCAATTCTAGTGGTAGCAGGTGGACATAAGGACCCTGCATGTTGTATTTAAGCTGGAGTGGCAATAATATACCTATGGATCATATGTACACTTGTGTATGAGCTCACCCTTTTCTCCCATGACTTGCTACATAATTTTTTACCCAAAGTTACTTTTGTTCATAAAAAAATAAGCAGTTTTTATTGAAAATGTATAGAATATAAGTTTTTGAAAGGAAATTCCTTCTTATATTTGTAAGAAGGTAACTATAGGAGTGTACTGACTGTTTATCTAACACTGTGTTCATGGAGTGTAAGTGAACTGGAGCAACTAACTGTGATAATTACTAGTTGCAGCATCAGGCCGGTGGCTGGATGGTGTTCGAAAATGGTATTATAATGCTGCAGGATTCAATAAACTCGGTGAGTATTTGTGTGATCTTCTGTTTTCTTTGTTTTCCTCCTCTTTTTCTGAGAATAGTGTTTTTATATGATGTATTATGGTTGCAAAAACACTTTTGTTTCTGTGTACATCAGAAAATTTTAAAATTAGACCACACTTCTTTGTTTTTTATTCTTTTTGAGAGAAGAGGGTTGAAATCCTCTAAAAATGTTTGAGATGGAAACAATTTATGGTTGCAGAACAATTTTCCTTATGTTCTCCCTTATGTGAACATTAAATCAAAACATTTTTTCCAAATATTAAAATTGAATCACATCTTAAAATGTGACATGACATTTTTAAAAAAATCTTTTTAGTTGTAGATGGACACAGTACCTTTATTTTTATGTGGTGCTGAGGATTGAACCCAGTGCCTCACATGTGCTAGGCAAGTGCTATACCACTGAGCTACAACCCCAACCCCCATGACATTTTTTTGAACTTTATAATTTGCTATGAACTTCATCTTTTGCTGTTGAAGCTAATGGAAAGCATTATTGGATGTTACTAGGTCTTTGGTTCACTGACATTTTAAGATTCTTGATCTCTGATTTGAAGTATAAGAAAGTAGAGATGTGGTTTATAGATAGGTGTTCAAGGACAAGCTAAACATTTGAAATATTTTGGAATTGGATTAGATGAAATATGCAATTTGTGATGGTGATCATAAGAGGCCCATATATTGTTTCAAGAAATAGCTCATTATATTTGAGATGCTTTAGGTTTTAAAACATCATACCTGGTGATTTAAACTCTTGATATTTCAACCTGTCTTAAGCTATAAGTCATACAGATATTGTACTCTTAAAAAAAAAAGAAGAAAAAGAAAAATCACTACTTTTTGAAGTGCATATTTTATCTAACCCTTTTATTTTCTATCATAGGGTTAATGCGAGATGATACAATATATGAGGATGAAGATGTAAAAGAAGCCATAAGAAGGCTTCCCGAGAACCTTTATAATGACAGGATGTTTCGCATTAAGAGAGCCCTGGACCTGACCATGAGGCAACAGATCTTGCCTAAAGAACAGTGGACAAAATATGAGGAGGTAGAACAACTTTTGTATGTCTGACATTGTTGGCTTTTAAGAATGGAATATTAGAAACAAAAGAAGCACATTCATTTGTGTAGACTTTAGAAATCTCAAAGTTGTACCAAATAAATATTCTTTTAATAGCCTGGGTAAGTTAATAAGGAAAGCATAGGCTCCATTTTAGAGAAAGGTACATTGAGACTAGAGGTGAAGTGATTTCCAGAATCACTAAATAGGTCTTAATATAGAAAGTCAGAAATAGAATCTTTAGTCTTCTGCTTCCCAGGCCATTTCTCTCCCTCTATAGTTGGCTTCCTACTCAAAAACATTTTGGTGTTCATACGAAGGCCACAGAATGGTCCTCTGATGCCCAGGAAGGATTTGTGAAGCATAGCCTCACCCTTTGATCTGCACTAAAACCAGACAAAACCCTATGGACACTGATTTCTTTTTCTTCCCTGATGGACTTCCCTCTCATAATCTATGAAAGCAGCTTATTGTAGTGTCTTTTTGGGGTTTTGCATTTTAAAAAGTATCTAGTTCTTAATCTGGTTGAGATTATACTTTCTTAATATAACAGTACATGTGTTTTAGAGATAAAAGGTAATTAATTTTGATGTTTAAGACCAATTAAGTGTTTGAGATATATCAGTATGTCATGGTAGAATATAATATTTTTCTTTTATTTATTCTTTAGGATAAATTCTATCTTGAACCGTATCTTAAAGAGGTTATTCGGGAAAGAAAAGAACGAGAAGAATGGGAAAAGAAGTAATCATGTAATTGAAATCTGTGGATATAATTGTCCTCATAGATTTCTATGAAGTTGGTTAAACTTGAAACATACAATTTAAAAATTATTTCGTCTGCATATATATTATTTTAAATAAATGTCTATCATAAGCATTGTTGGAGTTTTTGACTTCTAAATCTTAGCCTGATAAGTCCTGAATTCACTTATCTGTCAAAATTCTTTCCAGACCTTTAAGATATTTTAAGTCAGTGTTCAACTGCTTCTTGGAAATCAGAGAGGCCACTTGAATCTTTCCCTCATTGTTTGGATAACCTCTTAGTTTTCTGAAGGATATAACTTTCTACCAAGCAGAATCACCCCCATTAGATGACCTTTGTTGACTGCAAGATACTTGGGAGCTGCATCAAGACCTTACTTGGCAGATATGGGATGGGGCAAGAAGCAAGAGCACTCATGCAGAATGACTTTCAGCTTCAGAAGAGACTGAATGAAAAAAGGGAGACAAACAGCTTCTTAAACCCCTGCTTTCCAAGTAGATTTATTTTGTATCTTTCTATTAGAAATTGATTGTGTATACACCTCAATATGAGTATATCTATATGTGCCCTTGTGATGATAACGTAGGTTAGAAAACCAAAATAGATAACTATAAAAATATGCAAATGCAAAAAAAAATTGTTATAAAGTATATTGTAAGATTTGGGTACTAGTTCATTTAAAAGTTTTAAGATTGTAGGCTAATTTTTAAAATATACATTAGAATCATTCATTGTCCTCATTTCCATCCCTAAATTCTGAAATGCTTTTTTCGGAGGTGAGAGCATGGAAACCATAGTGAGCCAGGCAGGAATAGTAGGACCTGTGGTGCTTGGTGTTCCATGCCACTGCTGTGTGAGGGAAGATATACCATGAAGGACAAGACAACAGGGTGAGAAATAAATTTTGTGTTATGTTTAAAATTCATAAAATGTGCTGGCATATTTGGTTTTTTTCACATAAAGAGTTTTGTTTGAAAGACATTTTTGACCTTTGCAACATGATCATAAAGAGCAATTTAAAAGTTGTGCTAAAATATTGGAAAGCCTTGTTAAATTCTATAAGAGGGCTGGGATGTAGCTCCACAGTAGAGCATTTGCCTGGCATGTGCGAGGCCCTTGGTTTGACCCCCAGTACTGGAAACACATTTTTTTCCTTAGGAGACTCCGATATTCAGACTGTATTTTGAAATACATAATTCTGAAAATCGTTCTTGTTGATTCTCTTTATTCTGACTTAGATCCTCATTTGATAATAATTTTGCTCATGGTAAAAGCTATTCTTATAATCATTAATTTTTAAGTTCTTTTAACATGTAAAGTAAGACTAAGGGAAACACTGAAAGAATCAGTTGACCAAGGTTGAGGTCTGTCATGAACAGGGGCTTCTAGGTTATCCACCTGCTCAAAATGTGACAGAACAATAGAGCAGCCTCTGACTGGGAGAGTTCCTCCTAAAGCCAATTGTGCTTATTCTATATTGCTTGATTACTTTTTTTGGGGGGGGTGGGGGGGGTGGGGTCAGTGGTACCAGGGATTAAACCCAAGGTATGCAACCACTCATCTTTATCCCTAGTCCTTTTTATTTTGAGACAGGGTCTCGCTAAGTTGCTGAGACTGGCTTTGAACTGTTGATCCTCCTGCCTCAGCCTCCCAAGTCACTGGGAATTACCTTCATCTAAATGAGCAACAAGTTCCCAGTGACTCAGGAGGCCAAGGTCAGGATTGCAAGTTTGAGGCCAGACTCAGCAATTTATCAGGTCTTAAGCAACTTAACAAGACACTGTCTCAAAATAAAATTGTTAAGAAGGGTGTGGGGATGGGGAAATAGTGGTTAAGCAGCCCTGGGTTCAATCTCTGCCCTCCTGCCAAAAAAAGACTGTGTTATCAAAGATGTCCTGTTAAAAATCATTGTAGGAGTGTCTGAAACAGGCCTGTTATTCTGAAGACAGAATAGGAGAGCTGATTGTGGATCAGACCACACAGGCCTCAGTGCATTCAAGTTAACGTGTAACTTCAGGATTATGCTTTAACCTCTTTATACCTGTTTCCTCTGCTCTAAAATGGGGTTCATGATACAACCTATTTTATAGGACTTTTGTGAAAATTAATTCACTATGTTATATGTCAAGCATTTAGAACAATTTGGTACACTGTAGGTGCTGTGTAAGGGTTCACTTCTTTTTGTGAATGGATGGAGAATAAAATATTTGAAAAAACAGACTATCATTAAGTCTCACTTTTCATCCATCTATTCCCCTTGAATGTCTGACTTCCTTGAATGAAGTACCCATTAACTGAGATGAGAAGAGGAGGAATTGGATCTGTATGACAGCTTCAATTAGACAAAGCCTGGCTAAGACTTTACTGCCTGCACCTGTTTTGTTTTTCAGATTGACAGTATTTCAAACTTCCAATACATCACATCCTGCTAATTTGCTTTGTACAGTTTAACATGTTAGATACCTTATGTTGTCCAAAGTTTGACATAGGTCTAGGTTTTGAATGTATATCTTTCCTAGACCTTGAAGGAAAATAGGTTCATTTACTCAGAAGTGTCTATGTTCTATTTTTCTATTTTACTGTACTTTCAGTTCCATCCCAAACCAGATAGTTGGCTGATGTTCACTGTCGTAGTGCACTTCCTAGTAATACTTCAACCTTCATGTTGCCAAGGTGTAGAAAGCAGAGAAAGACATGTTGGGGCCTCATATCCCAAATGCTGACCTTGTTCCTAATTGCATGTTGCCTGGAAATATTTGATAACATCCCTGAACTAAGTTCTTGTGGCCTAAATATTTATGTGATTCTCTATGTATGGTACAAAAATGTTAACTAAAAAAATCTTCATTTACAGCACCTGTGCTTTTTTTTTAAATGCTGGAATCTTAATAAATTGTGAAGTGTAAATTGTAGTAATAATCTCATGTAGCTTTTTAAGTGATCACTTTTATTTTTAATTCTTTTTTCTTTTGGTACTGAGCAATTGAACCCAGGGGTGCTTAACCACTGAGCCACATCCCCTGCCCTTTTTATATATTTTTTTAGAGACAGGGTCTCACTAAGTTGCTTAGAACCTCGCTAAGTTGCTGAAGCTGGCTTTAAACTCCCAATCCTCCTGCCTCAGCCTCAACAGCAGGTGGGACTACAGGCATGCACCACCAGACCCAGCCCATAAGGGCTCCCTGTTAAAGCATTAACTTTGCATAACTTCTGGCTTTCTAAGAGATCCAAAAATAAAAGCTTGGGCAGAGCCCTCAGCTCCTATAGCTATAATAATCCTGCCAAATTCAAATTGAGATGTTTTTAAAATATAGACATCCTCTGTGCAGCTTTGAAGTAATTAACTGAAGTACTTGGAATTTAAAGGTTAGGTGAATGTAAAAACTGTCATAATCAAATCTTTGACAGCCTAGTGGATAAAAAGCAGATGGGTTTACCTGTATGGAGGAGCGCGCACTTTAGGAACTACAGCATCAGAGAGGAATACAGTTACAAGGTGAACAAGGTGAATGAAACCTCTTCAAGTTGCGGGAGCCCCTTTGTCAGAACAAGGACTGAAATTCTGCCACTAGGTGGTGGTGTACTACAACTTTACCACTTGAGGTACACCACACTGGAAGATTTATCCATTTTGTATCCTACCAACTCCCTCCCCTTCATTTTTCATGATGACAACACCTTAGAGGTTTATGGCCACCAGGAGAATTTACTACTAAGCTATATACTGATGTAATGAAATCTAATATATGCTGTGCAATGAATTATGAGATGTTATTTAGTTTCAGGATTTTACTACTTAAATCAGTTATGACCATATTTTCTTTTATATGATTGCTCACTCTTTAAAAATACCATATGACTGTATAAGGAACACCTAATAAAGTCTGTATATGTTAAAATATAAATTTTAAAATTTATTTGCCATAATTTTTAAATTCTGGTTTTATGAGTGTTCATATTAAAAGCCGTAACTTGTTAGAATCTAAGATCTCAGATGGGATGGTGCCTCTAAGTTATATTTTGCTAAGAACTTTTATTGTGTGTATTAGCAATTGAACAGGAAGAACTGAATTATTTACAAGATAATTAATTTTTAGCCTAAATGTCCAAAGAATCTGTTGATATTTGAGTGGTTTTGTACAAACTACTTAAATAGTCATTCTGAATTCTGACTAAACCTCCTACAGTAGAAAGAATGTTTTATTTGTTTAACTTTGTATTTTAATACATTTGCCTATTTTTGCATAAATGCCATAAATGTGATTTAAAAATAAACCCCTGTGAAACTTCTGGTAATGATATTCAATTGAATCATTGTTCTTTTAGTATTCTAATTATATTAAGGAAAATTTTATACATATCTATGAAAACTGAATTTACAAGCCAAACCCCAAATGATAATTACTTGTTTTAGAAGAGTCAGCTTTCTTTCTTATGCACGCATTAAGATGTGGTTTCCCATTAAACTAGAAACTAAGATCTGAGACCAGCAATTTGACAAGGTCGTTAACCTTTATAGTTGGGATTCTTCAGCTATGAAATGGGCAGTTTGACTGCAAAGTCTTTAAGACTCATTTCAGCACTAAACCTCTGGGACTTAGTTCTGTACTTCATCATTAGAATTAACTAATACTGATTAAGTACCAGCTTTGTACCAGGCATTTGTTCCTACTTTGTCCCTTTTCATCTTCCCTGCAAACTTCTGGCATAATTATTGTTAAATGATTGTAAGGAAGAAAAAATTTGTGCTTTGAAAGTTCATGTCTTTCTATTTCAGTATATAATTTTAAGGGGTTTGGGGGAAGAGAGTGTATGCTTTTATGTACCAGGCTAGTCAGAAGCTAGGTGTAAGACAGGGCTTCTCAAACTCAGCACTATTGACATTTCAGGCTGGATAACTCTTTGTCATGGAGAATTGTCCTGTACATTGTAGAACATTTAACATCTTTGGCTTCTATACACTAGATAATGGTACCCCCTCCCCACTTCTCCTAGTTGTTAAAAAAAAAATTAAAAAATTTAAAAAAATGTTTCTGGATATTGCCAAATGTCCCCTGGGGGAATGGAATTGTCCTCAATTGAAAACCACCAGTGCTGGGAATGCAAAGAGAGAAAGAAAGATGGGGAAGACAAATAGGTAATTAAATAAATGTGTAAACAAATATGTAGATTATATGTAATAATTAGATGCTGGGTGTTCTAGAAACATGGAGAAGGGAAACTAACCCTGGGGTCGGGGATCAGGGAAGACCATCTGACAAGTGATTCCAGAGGAGTGAGCAAAGTTAGCCAAGAAGGAGGCAAAGGGCTTTCCTAGAAGAGAAAGATGAACAGAAAAACTTTCAGGCACGTAAGTATAAGTTTGGCATCGATGGAGTGATGTCAGCTGGAGATATGTGGGAGATGAAACATGAAAGGTAGATGCCATATTGAGCTGCTTGGACCTCACTCTTGAGAAGCAAAGTGAATAGATTGAAGGAAGTGGAGATGTTCATGCTCTTTGCCTATATGTCTACTTCTATTTTCACAAGTTTTCCCTTATTTGTTTGGTTTTCCTCTTAGCCCCACTTTTCCCTCAAATTTGGGTCAGTCCTTATCTACTTGTGTGAGGCCTTTATATATTTAGACAGTACTCCTTTCACTTAAATTTGCTGAAATGATAATATTTCGTTATTTGAACTTTATTTTTATTTTTTTTTAATGTCTTTTCAACTTTGTTCATGGTGGTTTTCGTCAAATGAAAGTTTCCCATTTTCATGTGGTACAAACTATCAATCTTCTCCTCTGTGGTTTTGTCTTAAAGGTCTTGCTTTGAGGAGGCCTCCCTTTACTCCAGGGTTATATAAATATCCAGTGAGGTTTTCATTCATTCCTTTTAGCTGTAAGAAGTAAAGCCATAAATCTTAATTCCCTATGGAATTTAAGTGTATGGTGTGAGTAGAATATATTTTCTCAATAGATAACAGGAGATCCAAGGCTAGATGATCAATTAGTTGTACAGGGGAATGGACCTTACAAAGGGAGGTATGAAAGGGATCTGCTGAGGGGGATGCAGGATGGTAATCAGCACCTTCTGTGAGTTTGTCATCCTATAAGATTTTTTGCTGTGCTGGATATTCCAGACCCACCCTGTCCTTCTCCATCCTGCTGCACACGCCAGGAGGCTGCCCCATATGGACTACATCAATAGACACCCTTTCCCTCTGACTCTGGCTTGAACTTGGCCAGCAGTAGAGTCACCTGTAGGAAAGGGCAGATGAGAGAGAATGGGGTATTTCTTCCCCAGCCTACCTCCTGCTTGGTCATGGACTGGCACTGGTCACACTCCTCTGCAGAAAGTGACTGCTCCTCCCATGCTCCACCCTCCCTTTCAAAGGGAGGCTCTCCCTATCAAAATTGGCTCTACTTGAGCTTGCTTGCCCCTGATGTTCCTTAGTTGCCAGACTAGGTGTGCTTTCTTTCCCTGCCAAGACCCTGGCTCATAGACCTGGCTCCACCTGAGAGTAGTCGGGTTGTCCCATGGAAGCACCAAATGCTGCCACTTAGAACAGGTTTGGGATCCATCCCTGAGAAACCTTATACACTTGCTTCTCTGAGGTTGGCTAACTTGTGCCCCTGAGTCAGTCTCCAGGAGACCACACAAGTTCCCATTACAGGGAGTGGCCTTCCAAAACCTGTTTCCTACCACCCCCACCTCTGCCTCTACCCATGACAGATCTGCTTCCAATCAGAGACTTACTTTCCTACATAATTTAATGCAGGTAAATGCCAGTGCTAAAAAGATGCCATATGATAGAAAACAGAAGTTTCTCCCATCCTGACATATTGCTGTGCTCTCTTTCCAAACTCTTTCCTCCTGTTTAACTCCCTCATCCCCGAACGCACTGACAAATTCTGCCTCTAAACTTTGTTCCTCCTGTTCCTGATCCCCTGGGATGCTGCTGAGTGGGTGACACTCATAACCCTCACCATTCTCTCTGCTTTACTTTAAGGCAAACACTAAGTTCTTACCTGCTCAGAGCAGCTCTCTCTGATCTCCAGACACCTGACATTTCTGTTTTCTTTGGCTTTCTGAAGTACTTATTGCTTCAAACAATCATGTTACTCAATAATAATGAATCCTATTTACCTACTTGTTATGGCTTAGTTCTGGAAGTTCCCCCAAAGGCTCATGTGGGGTAGGGAGGGAAGGAAATCAGGAGAAGTACCAGGTGGGTGGAGGGAAGTCTCCCTGGGGACTTAGTCCCCAATGCACCAATGTTCACAGGTGGGACTTTGGGGAAGTAATTGGATCATGAGGGCTCTGACCTCACCAGTAGATTAGATAATTGGGTGGCATTAATGGGAGGTGGTGGAACCTGTAGGTGGTGGGGTCTAACCGGAGGAAGTAGATCATTTGGAGTGGGCCCGGGAAGACTTTACCTTGTCTCCTTCCCCTCCCTGCCTCTGCTTTCTGCAGATATGAGCTGAGAAGCTCTGTTCCACCATGTCTTCTCCACCATCATGCTGTGCCTCACCACAGGCCCTCAGCCTTGGAGCCAGCTGACCTTGCACTGAGACCTCTGAAACTGCAAGCCAGAATAAGTCTTTCCTTCTTTAGGATGCTTCCCTCAGGTGTCGTTGCTGCAATGGAAAGCTAACATGTTAGGGTTCTCTGGTGCCTTTCATGGTCTCAGGTGTTCCTTCTTGAGATGAGTACCAGTACCTTTGTTTGACAGAGGAAAGGCGTGAAGCGACTGGTGTAAGATCACAGTTAGCAAGTGAGCAAAGCGAAGTCTGAATTGTCTGCCTTGATATTGTTATGCTGTCCTCTATTTAAGATGTACAACATGATGTTTTGATACACATATAATCTTGAAATTGTTGCAACAGTCGAGGAAATTAAAATACCATCACTACACATAGTTAATTCTTTGTACATGTGGTAAGAGCACCTAACATCTCTCTTAGCAAATCTTCAGTATATATGCAATGTAATTAACCATAATCCTCATGCTGTACATCAGATCTCTAGACTTATGCATAACTTGCAAGTTTGTACCCTTGACATACTTCTGATTTCCTTCTCTGCACACCCCTGGCAACTACCATTCTACTCTCCATTCCTTTGTGTTTGTTTTTTTTGTTTTGTTTTGTTTTGTTTTGTTTTTTGTTTTTTGTTTTTTTACATTCTTCATATAAGTGAGATTATGCAGTATTTTTTTTTCTGTATCTGGTATTTCACTCAGCATAATGTCCTCCAGGTTCATTCATATTGTTGCAAATGACAGTTACCTTGTTTTTTATAAAGACTGAATAATATTCTGTCACATATATACATCACAATTTATTTATCCATTCATCTATCACCAGACACTTCACTTGTTTCTATAACTTGGCTATATGAACGAAGCTACAATAATGAGGTAGTGATTTATTTTCCTTTGGGTGTATACCCAGCAACAGAATTGTTGGATTATATGACAGTTCTACTTTTAATTTATTGAGGAGCCTCCATAGTGTTTTCCATAATGGCTGCACCAATTACATTCCCACTAACAGTGTACAGAGTTACCTTTTCTCCTCGCTTTCACCAACATTTGTTATCTCTTATCTTTTTCATGATAGCCATTCTAACATATAAGAGGTGATATCTCATTTTAGTTCTGATTTGCATATCCCTGATGATTAGGGATTTCGGACACTTTTTCATACACTGTTGGCCACTTGTATGTCTTCTTTGGTAAGGTGTCTATTCAGGTTCTTGTTTTTTAATTGCCTTTTTTTAGGGTTATTTTTAATGTTATTTTTTCAATACATGCTGTTCACACTTATCATTACATTTACAGATTCAATTTCAGTTTGTATTCATCTTTTGCATATACTTTACCTAAACTCTATCCATTAAATGAAATCTTGAGTTTTAAAAGTAGTGTGAGTAGTGTACTTTTTCTCTGAGGGGATGACATTTGAACTATGCCTTGAATATTGGAGAGAAGCCACCATTGGAAACCACCCTGGTTCTCAAGCAGGTCTGTACAGAGAATTACCTAGGGAGCTTAAAAACAAATGAGAAATCAAACCCAAAATAATCTGATGCCTGAGTACACTCTGAGATTCTGAATTAATTGGTTCAGGATGCAGCCCAAGATACAGATGGCTTTAATGTGTAATTAAGACTAAGAAACATTGATCTAGGAGAAAACACTCCCAGTGAGTGCAAAGACCTATGATAGAAATGTCCTGGGGTGGTTGATGAAAAGCTTATGGAGAAGGTCACTGTGCTGAATCCAAATGGAGGAGGGGAAGTATAGACCTTGGGGTCAGAAAGGTAGGTACTATTCATATGCAACTGGAAGTCTGGAGAATTTTGAGCAGTGAAATATGATTATAAAGCAAGTAGCATTTATAAAACTACCTCATTCTTTTTAAGGAATGTATACCCCTCTGGATTATGGATGTACTATAATTTATTCAACCACTTGCCTGTTGATTGACATTTGGCTTGCTTCCAACCCAGTGCTCTCACAAATGGAGCTGCAGTGAATATCCTTGTGCACTTGTGCTTTTGAATTTTTGTGGGATAGAATCCAAAGGTTTAAAAAATTTAGATAGGGAACATGGTTAGTGGAAAGGAGAGAAAATCATTTAAGATTCCCCATCATGCCAAGGAGAGAGATCTCTTAAGCTCAAGTATCTTGAATGAGTATTCCACATCAGCCTGGGTCAAGCCAGGTTTAGCAGACCATCAAGATTTTGCAACCCGCCACTGGAGTGTCCTACAATAACACCAAAGTGTGAGAAAGATGGTCACACCCACAGTTACTGAAATGAACATTTCATTTCCCTTTAGGTTTTTAAACTGATCACATTTGTGCTGCTTTCAGTTCCATCCAAGTTTAGCTAACATATTGTATGTTTAGTCAGCTGTTTAAAATCCTATCATAAATCAGAACAGAATTTTCCTTGTAGAGAAATGTACTTTTAAAAAAATAATTTCCATTGTTTAAAGAAAAGGAGACTAATAATGAATGCTTCTGTATCTATTCAAAGGTTTGTTTTCTTAATTCATTTCCAATATTTTGCACATGTTGGCATACAAATAAGTTTTGATTTGTTCATGCAACTAATATGTATTCATACATGGTACTTAGTGCTGGGATCCCAAGCTGAATCCCATTCAGTGCTTGACCTTACTGAACTGTCAGTGCTGGAGAGGAGAGAGGCCAGTAAGCAGAGAATCACAACTCAGGCAGAGAGGGCTTCTTGGGAAGCAGGGGATGGTGTGGGAGCGCATAGGAGGGCCACCTAACCTACACTTGGCTGGAGGTTAGAGGTGAGTAACGTTCTGTGCATACTAAACAACTGAAACTGACTTTTGCTCTTCATTTCTTTGTGACTAAGACAGTTGTAAACTCTTCAGTTCTCATCATTTTTTTACTTATGAACAGCACACTGCTGGTGGGACTGCAAATCAGTGCAACCACTCTGGAAAGTAATATGGAGATTCCTCAGAAAACTTGGAATGGAACCACCATCTGACCCATTTTTTTCCACCTAAAGGACTTAAAATCAGCATACTATAGTGACATGGCCACATCAATATTTATAGCAGCTCATTCACAATAGCTAAACTAAGGAACCAACTAAGTGCCCTTCAACAGATGAATGGATAAAGCAAATGTGGTATATACGCAATGGAATATTACTCAGCCTTAAAGAAGAATGAAATTATGGCATTTGACAGTAAATGGATGGAACTGGAGGATATCATGCTAAATGAAATAAGCCAATTCTAAAAAACCAAAGGCTGAATGTTCTCTTTGACATATGGATGCTAACACACAATAAGGTGGGGAAGGGAAGAATAGAAATTCATTGCATTAGACAAAGGGGAATGAAGGGAAGGGAGGAGGGATAGGAATAGGAAAAACAGTAGAATGAATCGGATGTAACTTTCGTATGTTCATATTTGAAAAAACGACCAGTGTAACTCCACAGCATGTAAAACCACAAGAATGGGAAGTTCTACTCCATGTATGTATGATGTCAAAATACACTTTACTCTCAAGTATATTGGAAAAGAATAAATAAAAAATCTTAAAAACCTGGTACTAAAGCAACACATCAGATGCCTTTTATACATGGAAGCACACCCTACTGCAAATTGGTTGAGAAGGTGAGGAACACGGGTAACCACTTGCTGGAGCGTGCTTCTGGGATTAGATGGCAGCTTATGTCTTTCTCTTACTCAAATATTTGCAGCACCAGGTAATAACAAATGGATGGACCAAGAGAAGGAGCAGTTATTTTGGGGGGAAAAGTACATTTTTCTTTTTTATTCCTCCAAATTTCTTTTCTTTCTAATCCCCACTGATATAAGATTTTATTAACCATCTTGACTCTTGAGTTCTAGATACAATACTTAGCTGTCTGACGCATGTTTAATCTTTTAACTATTGAAACTGTTATCTGAAGATCAGGAAAAAAAAGTAAGAAAACAGAATTGCCAGTGAACAACTGTTTCAAATTATGACTTGGTTGACTTAAAAAGCAAAATATCAACATTAGACATTAACACTTCAACTTGGAACTTGGTCTTAGGACTTGATGGAATTTATAACCTCAGTTCCATAACTCAATTATTCTAAGAGAAAAAGGTGAATGGACTTTGGTTCAGAGACATAAGACAGGGGTTTGAAAATAGAATTGGTGGAAATAGTTATTTAAATATAAAGATATTCTTTTTTAAAAGAATCTCTATTTTAAGAAACATTTTTTTAAATCTAGGCATTGCACCTCAGTTAAACAAAAATAGAAATATAATATTTTTAGGTTTCTCTCTGGTACTTTAGAAAATCTCTAAATTAGTCTCAATCTAAGATTATCTGTACTATGGGACCATTTGTCTGCAGAACTGGGTATTTAACTCAGGAACTTGCAAACACTAGGCAAGTACTCTACCCTGAGTTTTATCTCTAGACCTTTTAAAGTTTTATTTTGAGACAGGCCTCACTAAGTTGCCTATGGCCTCCCTAAATTGTCCAGGCTAGCCTCAAATTTTCAGTCCTCCTGCTTCAGCATCCTGAGTCACTGGGATTATAGGTGTGCACCATCAGACCTGGCTCACTCTGGAACTTTTACTTTGACAGTAATTACAAACTGTGGTCACCTCTGCTGTGAGTTAACGGAAGTCGCTTAGTCTAATCAGACTCTAAAGACACTGTGAAGTATGGACATGCTTGCCTTTTCAGGAAAAAGATACAGACAAATCGTGGCTATATAAAGGAGTGGAATAGTCTGGATTCCAAAATTCTAGCAGAGTACTGCTACCCTTCAGGCAAGGACACGGGTGAGATGGTCATGGACAAAAAAAAAAAAAAAAAAACCCATCCACCCTAGTGACACAGTGACATTAGATTAGCCATTTGGGAATGAGGTGGGGAATAATTAAAGTGTCCTGTTGTATAAGGTTTAGAGGTGCCAAGTGGTGAGAGGGAGCACTCCCTGGGCTTGGTGCAGGCCTGGCAGTCTCTCTCTCTGTCTGTCTGTCTGTCTCTCCTTCCCTCCTCTTCTCTCTGTGCATAGATATTTTTTAATGGTGTTGGCAAAGCCTTATAAAATGGCATCTGCTTTAGATTGAATATTTTTGTACCCCTCAAATTCATATGTGGAAACCGTAATGCCCAATGTCATGGTATTTGGAGGTAGGACTTTTGGGAGGTATTAGGTCCTGGGTCCTCATGATAAATTAGCATTTATGAGAAGAGACACAAGAGACTTGCTTCCTCTCCCTACTCTCCATCACGTGAAGGAAGAGACGATAGTTGACTATAAACCAGAAAGAGGGTCCTTACCAAACCCTGGGTCTGCTGGCGCCTTGATCTTGAACTTAAGCTCCTCCAGAACAGTGAGAAATACCTGTTTTCTGTTTATGGTGTTCCGTTACAGTTAGGACTGAAGAATCCAGCACCTGATAGAACTTTTGGCTTTGTTGTGATCAGCAAACTGTTTATCTTCTAGTCCACAAACTGAATTCAAGCTGCGTGTCTTTGATGGGTCCCGAGATGGACACATAACTCCACTCAGCACTGGTGTCTCCACCCACTTGCACCAAGCAGCTGGGCCTCTCTCCCTTCTCTGTCATCAGGATTCGCCAAGGACAGTGCCATGTTAAGTACCCTCTCGGTCCTTTCTGATGGGTTGGTTGGTTGTCATGCTGGCACATAAAGACCTGTATTCCTGGAAGGACCTGGTCCGAGGAACTAATGAGGCCGATGTCCTCTCCTGTGTGTGTTCTTCCAGGCAGCCTTTACTTGCTGCCCTTCGACCATGGGAATGGGTATTTGTGGGGGAGGGTGGTGATCAGAGTTGACCAGGTTGCTTGGCCACTCACATACCTTTACTTAGGACAGACTGGACTGTGTGAGGGTGGGTAGGGAGCTCTGAAGTCAGATTTCCCAGGTTCAAATCCCAGCTCTGCTTTTTATCAGCTATGTGACTTTAGGCCAATTACTTAGTCTCTCTGTGCCTCTGTCCCCTCATCTATAAAAACTAGGATGATGAGATCACTCATTTCCTAAGATGTTGTAGTTGAGCAGGCCTCCCCACAAAGCAGGGCCTGACACTTAGTAAGTAATCCATTGTGATTTCAGACTGTGACACAGAACTCAACATTCACCTTGATCTTCAAATTTGCAGAACTAAAACAGTTCCCTTCAGATTTTATTAATTCTTTTCTACATGAAGGGAGCAATGGTGGAAGGAAATGGTCTGTTTTGTCCACTGTGGGACAGGCAGCTACAAGGAAGTATGACCTGGAGGGTAATACTGAGCAAGTGGACCTGGGTCCCAGGAAGTCCATGGCTGACCTCTGGGAGGGACAGTGAGGCCCCAGCTTCCTCCCACTTCCCCAGACGTCCCACCCTTCCAGGGGCATGTCTGCCCATGACTAGCTGATGGTCAGAGACAGGAGAGGGCCTAGGGTCCATTGTATTGCTTATTAACAACTATGAAGCACAGCACCCTTCTAGCCTAACATACCACCTGCCGTCTCCTCCCCCACGTGACCACTGACACCCACTGGTCAACAAAGCTTTGCTTGTGTGTTGGATTGTTAAGGGGGGAAAGTCCTAGATTTGTGCACTGGTAAAGAAAAAATTATCTGGCCCAAATCTTTGCCTCCCGTTGTCAACAGCAGATCAGTGGCTTCCCAAGTTTCCCGACCACAGAAAGTCGAGCTTCCCAGCTGTAGCTTTCTGGGTAAGGTGAGACTGACCTCAGAGTTTTGTATTTATCATTAGATTTTGCCAAACAAACCAGCTTAATGAAAAACATGGAATTGAGACGTCTTCACAGGGCCAAAGCCTGAACAGAAACTTGGCATTCAGCATCCATTTGTTTCTGAAATACCTCTCTTGTCCTCTCCCTCTTCTGTCCCTTGAGTGTTTAAACGTTTGAATAAAGATTTCATTCAAAGGGAACTGATTGGCTCTCCCACAAGTGGGGTGGAAGATGCGTCACTGAGCGTCAGCAGCACGCGGAAGGCAGGAAGGTGGTATTGCTGGCACCGATTATGTCAAGAGATCAGCTTTCTCTTTTGGCTGGAAGGGTTTTGTTATTAGAGTTTGTTTAAAGCTGGAACCCTTAGAGTCCCTTTCTGAATAGCACCATCAGCATCTTTGCTTTAAGCAGCAAAGACGTTTCTTTCCCCACCTCGGATCTGGCCTTAAAAAACCAGACCATGTCAGTTGGCTTGTTTTGGTCTTTCGCACAATGAAGTTTTCAGACTTTCTGAACACTTGGAAACTTTACCCCTCAGTGTGAGAGCTCTGATTAAGAGACAGGTTTTAAAGATACAAGACAAACATTAATAAAGCGACAAATACAACTTTATCAGCAACCATCTGCATTAAAGAGAACCTTACAATTAATCACTTAATAAGATAAAGGTTGGTAAGGATGGAGGTTTAGGGGCTGTAACAAAACTCTCTTCAAGTCAACAAAACTTTGGCGCAATTATCTTGTTATGCTCTTGCTTAGCATATAGTAACCGAACTGAGTCAAGGGCAGAAAGGTAAAAATTAATCAGGGATGATGAAGAGAGAGAGGAAACAGGGGTGACTTTGGAAATGCGAATTTTAGTAGGAGGCAGGATGGTGATAGCTTTAATTCAAAAAGAAGGGATAGGTTTGGGGATTAAAAAAAAAGATGGCTCTGTGTCAGATGTGTTGAGTTTATATCTTCACCAAATCACAGCATCTATGAAGACCCCAAGACTTCTCATGTACTTTTATCTCTAGAACACTTATTACCCAATAAATGTCAGATAAGTGGATAAACTAACGGGCTAATGGCACCACATGGAAATGTCTACTGTATAGTGAGAGAGTGAATCTGGTGCTCAGAGATTGGCAACATTAGTTTGGGCAAATCCACAGAAAAATGATCACTGAAGCCCTTGTGGCAGATACTTTAGAGAGTGAAGGATCCTGTACACAGATGTGGGGGATTGCTTCAGTTTCATTAGTGTCAATCTCCTGGGAACCCTCCAGTCTCCCAGATTGCAGGGGCCCCTGTGACTTGTCACAAGTGCCAGACTTTGAGTATGAATCTCGGGATTGGAAGTAAAGAAGAAGTCAATGATCTTCCTATAAAATATCAGGAGGTACATTGTAAATGGAAAGAGCAAGTCTCAGAGGAATTGTGCCACACATTTATATGCAGGTTCAAGAAGAGACACTCGTCCAACCTTTTCTTGTAAGTTTGGTGACATTCTCGCTATCCAACAACACTTTGTTTGCAATGTTTTCCTGAGACTGTGTGACAATGTTCTGGGGTCAGTTCAGCTTCTCTCCTAGATTAATAGGAATCCTCCTTGAAGTAGGAGGTCACAGGACCAAATGGAGTTCCAGGTCTAGGGGTTCATGTCATCTTGAATCATTCACGAATCTTTTGATTCTTGCAAACCTGTAGTTAGTACCATTGCCAGTTGACTTCATTGTCTTGGTCGTCATGGTCAATGTGCTCGGAGTAAATTAAGGACACATCTGGAGGTAAGCATCATGAGTACGTCAACATCTCTTAATATCAGAAGGAACTTGAATGATCTAACTGCTTTCTACTGTCTTGTTTTAGCAGAGAAGACTGAAGGTGCAAAGGCCTCATGGCAGGAATGAGCTTGGTCGACATGAGACATGGCAAGGAGACCAGTGAGTGTGGAGAGGAGGGAACTGTGTAAAAGGAGCAGGATGTGAGGTCAGAGAGGTGATGGAGATAGATTATGTAGGGCCCTAAAGGTGTTGAGTAGTGTCTGAATATGTCTATTTCCTAATCCTTGAACCCTGTGAACATTCTCTTATATGGCAAAAATACTGTTAAGAAAAATAATCTTAAGTAAAGGAGCTTGTCCTGGATTATCTAGGTAGACCCTCAATGAAGTCACATATATTCTTATGGGACAGAAACACTGAGGAGTAGGTAACGTGAAGATGGAGCAAAGAGTTGTGGACACGAGCCAAGGAGTGCCAGCAGGCACCAGATGTTGGAGAATGCCAGGATTGTGCTTGTCCCTGGAGCTTCCAGAGGGTTTGTGGTCCTTCAGACATCTTGGTTCCAGACTTTCCACTGGACTTTCCACCTCCAGAGCTGTGAGGGAATAAGTTTCTGTTGCTTTAAGTCACTAAAGTTGCGGTATTTTTTGGTGGAACTCACAGGAATGCAAAACGAGAGATTGTATTAAGGGATTTGACTTATTTTCTGAGTGATGTGGGGAAACCACTGAGGGGTTTTGAGCAGTGGAACAAGGTGACCTTACTTCATTTTTTAAAATGTCACTTTTAGAACTGTACTTGGGTGGGCAACACAAGGGGCAGATCCAGTGGACCAGTGAGATCTGATGTGTGGAGTGAGAGAAGCAAGGATCAAGAATGACACCAAGATTTTTGACCTGAGTCATGAGAAGAGTAGAGTGAGTTACCATCACTAAGATGGGACAGACGGTGGTAAATCTGGTGTAGGTGGGCAGATGGGTAGAGCCAGGGATGTGCTCAGTAGGGGTGCCTGCTAGACATCCAAATGGAGATGCTGAGTGGCAGCTGATAATGTGTGTTCAGAGTCCATCTGAGAGACTCAAGCCAGAGATGTAAACCAAGAACCAACAGCACATAGGTTTTGTTTACAGCCAAGATCAGTCAGCTCTGAAACAAGTGGGAGCAAATTTTTGTTTTATCTTTTGTTTTAATGGATAGGACAACCACACAGCAGGACTGACATGAATCTGATAGTCTGGATTACTGAGTCAAAGGAACACAAATATCTGCCTCTAGATGTCCATGTTCACCATGCTTGCCTCCTGAATGTGTCCTTAATTGACTGAATACATGGACCACAACCACCAAGATGATGGCGTCAGCTGGCAATGGTACTGATACAGACTCACAAGAACGCAAAAGACTTGAGAATCTGTAACTTTGTACAGTCAGTCCAAACTCCTCCTTTTGCAAAATACTGCCCAGTCTTCAAACAGACCTCCACAAGCACGGTTTGAGCAAGAACTCTGTCTGATGCTGAGTTCTTTCTCACACCCAAAACAGCACTCATCCAAGAGAGGGAAGTCTTCCATTGAGACCTGGGTAATAGAGTCTATTTTCAATTCCTTGTTTTTTTTAAAAAGATAGATTTATAAATGGTTAAGGTTAAGTTTAAAGAGTTGCAAGAGCAAACCAATTTTTTTCCGAGAAAGATGCAGCTATTTTGAAGACAATAGCAATGACTTTACCTTCACAGTCACTGTGTTTTGTATACCTTTTATATTTACAATTGGTTTCAGTGACTCTCATCTTTATTATCATAATTACTTCCAACATGCCTCCTCTTGAAAGGGAACCTAAAAATACCAACCAAGAGGCAAAACAAATATAAAAAACAGAGAAAGTAAAATAGCTTACTTATAAAAATTTTTTCTACTTTAATTCACTTCATTAATTATATAACCTTGTGTGAATCTGATATTCATTTGTTTAAATGTGACTGGAATCTCTAGAGGGGCAACAAGGTTGTTTTAGTTAGCTTTTTCATCACTGTGATCAAAAGACCTTACAAGAACAATGCAGAGAAGGAAATGTTTATTTTGGTTCAGGGTCTCAGAGTTTCAGTCCATGGTTGGCTGACTCCATAGCTCTGGGTCTAAGGTGAGACAGAACATCATGACAGAAGGGTATGGAAGAGCTCAGGACAGGACAACTAGGGAGAAGAGAGAGAAAGCTCAGCTCACCAAGGAGAAAATATAAACCCAAAAGGCATATTCCCAGTGACCTACATCCTCTAGCTACACTGCACCTGCCTACAGTTACTATCCAGTTACTCTATTTCAGTGTATTAATCCACTGATTAGGTTACATCTCTCATAATCTAATCTTTTCACCTCTGAAAATTCTTGCACTGTCTCACACGTGAGCTTTAGGAAGACACCTCATCTCTAAACCATAGCATTCAGCTCCTGTCCCCCAAAATATCATACCCATCTCACAATGCAAAATACATTTATTCCAATTCCAAGAGTCCTTGTAGCTTTAACAGTCTCAGCATTACCCAAAAGTCCAAGTCCAAAAATCTTCATTTCAGACTCAAGGCACACTCTTAGCTATGAGAGTAAAGTTCAAAGAGAGCTACATATATCCAATATATAATGACACAGAGTAAACATATCCACTTGACAAAGAAGAAGTTGGGGCATAGAAAGAAGGGATGGGACCAAAGCAAGACCAAAATCCAGCCAGTCAAACAAGTACTGTAGCTCCACATTGGGCATTTGAAGCACATGGTATTGTAATGATTTCTCCAAAGAGCTTGTATAGCTACACCCCTACTTCCTTGCTGGTTGCTGCCCTCATGGCCTCTCTCTTGGCTTGCCTCTGCTCAATTCCTCCAACTTTCCTCTGCAGATATCCAAAATTATTAATAGCTCTTAATCTTAGGGGTCTTCAGTATTCTCACATCTTCATGCATTACCCTCTCAGAGGAAGCCTTCAGGGATTTTGACATTGCTATACTTTGCCCAGCCTTCCAGGTCTACCTTTGAAATCTTGGTGGAAGCTTCTGTGATCCCCTGACTCCAACATCCTGTAATTCAATAGAACGAGCACCACAAGGTTGCTGACAAGGTCTGCCATCATCTCAGTCATTAGCCAAGACTTCTGGGATCATCGCTGCAGTAGCTTCTGAGTGCCTGGGAAACTGAGCACAGTGAAATAACTTCCTAGGCCCCCTTGTGCAGAGTGCCCCCATGGTCTCTTCTCAAAGGAGTTTCCACTTTTCCACCCTTGAGCCTGTGATGGGTGAGGTCTTGCCAGTTCCTGGGATACCCTTAAGTCATCTTTCCTATTGTCTTTTGTGCAAAGTAGTTAGCATTTCTTTAATGATTATAATGTCTTTAACAATCACTACTTCCTTAGCCCTGGTTTTACTTGCACTTTTCTGACTACACTGTGTTTTTCAAATCTTTTTGCTTTGCTTTCTGCTCCTAATTATCACAGTAAACTTGGCTAAAAACTGCCAGCAATATCCATGCCACTGCCTGAATACTGTGCTGTCTTGAAATTTTCTCAGCCATATTAATTAGTACACTACCTTTAAATTCAATCTTACAAAAAGTCTAGGACATGGGCAAAATGTGGATGACTTCTTTGCCAGAACATAACATGAATGGTCTTTAGTCCAATTTCTAATAGAGTCCTCATTCTCTGGAACCTCATGAGCCCAATATTTACTGTCCACAGTCCTATAGGTATACTGATCTTTGGTGATAAATGTTTGGTGGTAGATCATAGATGTTGATGTCAGAATTGTGTTCATATCTCAAGTTTGCCCCTACCGACCATGTGATCTTGGGCAAATGACATTGACTCCCCTAAAATAAACCCAAAAGGAATTGAGGGAGAGAGCTGTATGGCTCTGGGGGTAGAGGGGTTTTGGAAAGTACAAAGATCTGAAGTGAGAATATACATACATACATGATAAAGAAATGGACAGGAATCCAGTGTGACTGAAGCAGAAAAGGCAAGAGAGACAGTGAAGGAGGTTGAGGAGAAGACCAGGAGTCAGATGGTGAGTGACAAATTGGCATGTGAGTCTACGTAACACAACACAAAAGTGCTGGTAATACAAATCTAACGCTTATGGGCTGCAGGGGAGGGCTTTGTTACTTCTGTTTCGGGGTTAGACAAAGCAAGTGTTTTGGAGCTGGGGAAGGCTTCTCAGGTAGAAGTAGAGCTGAGTCATTCTAGATGCTCAGACACTGCTAAATGTTGAGGACAAAGACACTGAGTTTACAACCTACTGATAATATGAAACAAAATGTTTGTCCTGATTAAACTTTGTAAAGGGTACAATCCAGTCCCAATGAGGAGAAGGTCAATGGTATGTTCAAGTCATTGGGTCACCTGTGCACGGTTTGGTATTGGCTCAAATTAATTTCAAGGTATGCTTCTTCTAACTTGTCCAAGGAGGTCTTCTTTGCTGACATGCCACAAAAAGACCATACCTCCATCCTATCGCAGATGTGAGTGAGCAGAGCTGTTGTTCTTTCACAACATGGGGCAAGCTCTTCTGCACTGCAGTTATGTTCCCTTGTGACTTTGGCCTTCGATTGGTATGGAGTTTCCTGTGCACACCAAGGACTAGCATAGATTGTAAATGGACACTGTTTCAGGGGGTGACTGCACATCCTCTTGCAACAGGCCATCCTGTTAAGATGGGAAGTGAGAGAGGGAAACTGTCACCTACCCAGAAGGTGAGAGACGGCAGGTATGTAAAACTGTCTGTGAATCACGAAAGTCCAGGCTTGAATTCCAGTTCCACCCTGGGATACCTCGCTTTGGGTCAATAACTGATCTTTGGATTTTATATTACTTGTCTGTAAACTGGGCTAATAATCATATCAATCTCACAGTGTGGTTGTGAGGACAAAACAAGTTAATGCTTAGAAAGCAATAGCACAATGTCTGGTGCAAATTAGGTTTTCAAGAAAGGTTAGCCGTTTATCTCATTAGACTACATCTCACCAAAGCGGTATAAGGGACAAGTTTGAACAGCTTGAATTTGACATGGTTTACTTGTGGGACCCAGAGAGCACTTTGAGCAGTAAGCTGAAGTGATCAGACCCCACAGTGGGTGGTACTGAAGATGAACTGGAGAAGGCAGAAAGTGTGGTAAACTTGTGGACAGCAAACCCAGGTTTCTGTTTCGTGGCAGCTGGTGGCAAAGGGAGGGAAATTGTTCAAAGGGAAGTTTTAGTACTAGTTCTCAGAAAGGTTGTGAATCTTTGCTGTCAACTGATGTAATGTGTCTACCATTAATTCCCAGGGAGTTGGGTTTGGTTCTTTGTTCTGGTCCAGGGCTTAGTAGAGACAAAGCATAAAACCTTCCTGAGCTGGTCCCCAAGAGTGGAACTAGGACTGTGCCTTTGCTCAGATACCACCGATGAGACCCTTTGTCAACACCCATGTCATGAAAACCACTTTACCCATAGTCTTTAAATTCATCCTCTGGTTAGCTCTTTCCCCCACTGAGGAAAACACCAATACCCCTCACCATGCTTCACCATGCCTGGTACATAGTACATACCCAATAACTATTTCTTGGCTGATAAATCAATCTATTTTCCCCTAATCAAATATTAAATTGTAATCTGTTACTAGGTAAAATGCAAACTCATCCTGTAGACTGGGTCTGTTGATAAGGTTATTTGGCCACTGCATAGCCATTTCAAATTTACAGGCCTGACCTAGAAATACTTTGAAAAATAAACTATTAAAGATTTTTCACTTCACATGCATTTTTATTGGACCCTGTGTGCCAGAGAAGTGACACAGGAGGGACAATAATTGAAGTGAGCCTTAGTAACTTGGCTTTTGAAAGTTATAACTTGCTCTGGGCAAAGAAAAGGTGGGAAAGTGATGAGCAGAACCCTTTGCAGTTGAAAAACTTGAGGCATGAAGACTCATCGGCTGAATTTTACAGCTAGAAAATGGTAGAGGAAGGTTAAATGGTTTAGTCAATGAGCCACATTTAGGGACATGTGTCAGAGATTATTAGTGACAACTTTCCAATGGAATTCATTGTCTGCCATTAAGCAAGAGTTATTCCATTGTTCCAGCACAGAACTCAACAGAAAGGGGGAGGTGGCAAGAAGAAGATGATTAAGCAGTAAAACTCTTTTAGAGGGAGGCGAAAATGTGTCCAAAGTATATAGACAAGGAGAATATTAGAGTGAGCCAGAAGAGACCCAAGGAGCTACAACTGTTTAAATAAAATTGCCATTTTATATTCACAATGGGCCAGATTTTATCCCTGTACAGCTCTGTAGGAATTCTTTGGAAAGGTTCCTAACTCTAGAATTACTTGGTGGGAGTGAACTGGGGCCCTATGAAAATGATCCTTGGTGATTTTATGCAACTGCTTTTTAACCACCTATTAGACATGGAATTACTTTTCTTCTGGTCCCACACTGGCACAGCTCTGGGCCAGGTAGAGATGCCCCTTCAATAAATTCCATATACATGAACTCGACTTTTCTTTCAGTTCAACCACTTTTGTTAAAAAAAAAAAAACTCCACTGACTTGTGTATTTGTTCAACTACCCGAGCATACATATTCATTTCTCAGAACATGTGCACTATGCAAAGTTGGCCCAGCCATATAAGCTTATAAAGTCCGGCACATGCTGTAAGAATCACTTAAGTAAGGAGGATAAAAAAAATCCTAGCAATGTCTACATACCTAGAGAATCAGATTGCTTTTACTGTTGCCTGTTCCTTGTTATGGGCAGCAATTACCAAGGAAGATCATTCTGTTCCCTCCTGCTTCATCCATCTGTTTTATCTATTGTAATTATGTCCTTTCCTCTGATATTTTAACATTTTCTTGCAAACTTGGTTTTTCTTTAAGTTGTTCCCCCAATTCTGGGAGTTGCTACCCTCTTCTTTAGTTCTCAGTGTCCCAGACTCACTGTCTATAGCAAAACTCTCTCACCTTCCCCCCGGCTTTCTTTTCTAAACTCTTACTGATATGGTGACACAAAGATGAATACATCACAACTTTTGTCCTCAAGAAACTACTAGAATGTGGAAGTGTGGAGATCAGGAGATGTGCAGAAACACCTGGTGGACATGTATCTACTAGTGGCTGGGGGGACTTATGGAAGGTCCGTGACATTTAAGTGAAGTCTTAAGATACACAAGCAGCCAGGGGTGGATGGGCAGAGGAGGACGCGAAGAAGAAACCCAGGGCAAAAGGGATGACATAAATGAAGATAGAGGTGGGATATAGGCAAGTGGGTGCTGCAGGGTCAGGGGTGGAGCACTGCTCCTTAGGGACAAAGCAATGACAAAGGAGGAGGTGGGGAATTGGGAGGTGGTGTGACATCGTCAGGCCTGGTCATGCTTAGAGACTCTCCTTCTAGAGCCCCTCTGTACTAAAATGTTGGGGAATTCTGTTCCCAAGAGAAAGCCTGCTTTCTTGCAGACATGGGTGTTAAGGATACTTGATCACTAAGAAGTAGTTTTCATGGTGAGATGACTAGAGTCCTTAATATGTATGAAGTTCCTGGACACAATTCATAGCAAGGGCTTGATTTTCATGTAGATGAGTTTAGGTTCAATCAAGTTGTTCATTGATTTATTCAGGTTTTGTTACTGCTATGGCTTGGATGTTGAATGTCCCCCTAAAAGTTAATGTGCTGGAATTGCATCCTCAGGGCAGCAGTGTTGACGAGGTGTGGACCTTGAGGAGACGGAGCCTACTGGGAGGTCCTTGGGTCATTGAAAGGGATTAAGGTAGTTCTCATGGGACTTGGTAGTTCCCAAGGATACTTGTAAGAGGAGCAAGTCTGACTCTCATCTCTGCCTCTGCTTGCCAGTTGGACATGTGATGTTTCCCACAGGTGCTCTGTCATTTGCTAGGGGGTCTTCACCAAAAGTCTACACACCATTTGTGTTTTAGCCACCGAAATTATGAACTAAATAAACCTCTTGGCTTTATAAAAGCAAAGAGGCATCTCAGGCATTTCATTATGGTGATGAAATGCTGACTAATACAATTACATTATTACCTACAATGTGCCAACCATTTTCCAGACACTTGGGACACCAAGATAAATAAGGACCAGCACATCTGGTCCAGGGTATCATGTTCTCCTTTCAAGGTAAGTCCTAAGAGAAGTCCCCTCCCTCATGGGATTCATGTTTGTGTGCATATAGTCAAGCAAGAACTGGTGAAGTGCCCTGATTGAGGCTTGCATCAAGTAGGGTAGTGGAGAGGTCACTTGTGTACAATGCTGGCATTCTAGAAGGACCTTGGGCAGGGAAGTCCAGACTCGAGTAGACTGTTCTCCAGTGATCACCAGCTGTGTGTGACTTTGCAATGGTTACCCCCTCTGAATATGTTTTCCTGCCTTTGGCATGGGATCATGACATATACCTTAGCTGTTCCAAGGATCCCAGGAGTCATAGATGTGCCTGATGTATCATTGTCAAAATATGTTTCATTTCAACAGACATTCTTTCAACACATTTGTGTTCAAGTCTTAATTATCAAAGATAAATAAGACAGTTTGAACCTTAAGGAACTCATCAACAATTGTTAACTCTTTTCCAATAATTACAGGTGCAGACTTTTATTTTCATGTTTCAGTTTCTTGTCAATAAAATGAGGTTATCTTTTCTGCCTTTCTAACCTCTTCCATGGAAGTTCTTAGCACATAATAGTTTCAATGTCAGCAAGTAGTGGAAGAATGAAAAGCTCAAAATATAAAACTTAATATATATTCTTACATTAGGCACATATTCTGAAAAAAAGTCACCAAGCAATCAAATATCTTCTTTCTGGGTTTCCACACTGCTGGGGCTTGAGCTGGGGGCAGCTTCGGCTCATGGAGCTGCAGGTTCCTGCACACTGACTTGTAGGACATAGAAGAGCCCTGGGAAAGTTTGATGGCTCATACCCAGAATACACCTACATCTCCCCAGTGCAGAGACGATGGCAAGTTGATAGGAAACCAAGGTTCTACTTCTCCCAAATGCTGGTGCTACCCAGGCAGGGAAGCAAGAATTCCACAAGCCAAGTACCCTTTGTTGACCATGATGGTGGTAGGCAGGTGGAATGAGGAGAAGCCTTCCTTTAGGCTTTCATTTCTTTCTTGTGATGTGTTACTTGTTCATCTGTTTCATGGGTCCTAACTGTTAGCCAGCAGTTATGGGAAAGTCATTTGGGTCAATCCATAGAGACACTTAAGCATCCAGAGAACAATAATAATATCCTGGATAAATCCCTTTCTGTTACACTGTTTTCCTGCAGAGAAACAGAAAACCCAGCATTCTGATGACAGTCTGGCCCCGGGGGTACATCCACACCCCCTGAATGACCATTTCAGGGACTCATTTCTGAAAATGATTTCTCTGGAAGACCGCTGTGCCTCCCTGCAGGTTATAGCCTATGGAAGGCGGCCCAAGCATAGAAGTTGTTGAACATCTTAGATCATTCTCAGTGATGTCCCAATGAGTTTGAATGAAGCAGAATCTATCAAATGATAATTTAAAAAAATATTTTCTCTCCCTCTCCTTCCTTCCTTCCTTCCTTCCTTCCTTCCTTCCTTCCTTCCTTCCTTCCTTCCTTCCTTCCTTCCTCTTATTTCCTCTTGTTGGTGATGGTGCTGTTCTTCTCCTTCTTTCTCCCCCACCTCTTTCTCCCCTTCCTCTTCTTTTTCCTCCTCCTCCTTCTCCTCCTTCTTCAAATCAATCTTTCTAGGTGACTTAATTGAGTTTTAACTCATCATAAATCTTGCCGCATAATCAAGAGAGTCCTGTTAAATGAAACTTCTGCAGTTCCTCTCCAAAAAACATTGCTTAGGAAACTAGGACATGTTAAATTTGCAAACCATGATGTGGCCAACCTTCCTGTGTAGACCGTGGACTGCACCTCCATGGTTACAGTGTGTAACAAGAGATTTCATGAGTTTTGTAATGACAGGTTCTGGGCAATTCTAGATCCACTTGGCCAGTCTACTGCCAAAAGTAAACCAAGGAAAGTAGATGTGGTCTCCTCCTCTTCTTGTCTATCCCTATGACACAACCTAATCCAGTCTTTCATGCTAGCTCCCAGGTTCTGTCAGCATAATGCAGTAGAATATTCAAGCAAACAGAAAGTTGAATAGGATATAAAATAGAACCTCCTGGTGAACTCTGACCACAGTGTTTGGATTGCAAGGAATGGAAACTCTCAGTGTAGTTCAGGAAATGGGGATTCCTATGAAGTAGACTGAACATACTGGAATCCCAAAATGCCAGGGGCAGGATTAGGCCTCAGGGAGCCGAGCACAGCTCACAGCCTCTCTGGACTGGGGTTTCCGAGTCTTCATCCTCTCACCTGGTTTGGCGGCTTCAGCTCCACACATATAATCCACCCAGCACCCTGGCCTGGTCCCTTGACCCATTACTTCCCATGACCTTGTCCTGCAGCTCCCGTAAGCCCCCGATAGCCATGGTCTGACCCTACATCTTGCATCACCAATAGTTGAACCACTTCCTACATCTGGATTCCTAGCTCCCTGCATCCCTTTGGTTAGTGCTCCTTCTCCAAAAATTCCTCTTGTTATCTGTTCCTTGGATCCAGTGCCTGAGCCACATGGCAGTGGCATGCCTGGAGTCCCAGCTTCTCTGGAGGCTGAGGTAGGAAGACGGCTAGAGCCCAGGAGTTTGAGGCCAGCCTGGGCAACACGGTAAGACTCTGAGTCCAACCAAGACCAAAAGTGACCTTGCCACCTTTCCACTGTGGCTCACCACTGCTTCTTCTGCTGCAACCTCCTTACCCTGCCTGGATCCTGCAGTCCATTGCAGTGTCTCTGTCTCTTACATAACCTTCAACTCCCTGGTCTCTCTTTTCCTTTACTATCTTCACCTAGAAACTCCCAATTTTGAAAAAGCCCAGTGCTTTGACCACTCTGCCTACAGTCCAGCTGTGACCTCAGCCAGAGAACCACACGGTCATGCTGATTTTTTTCTTCTTTAAATTTATGACTGTCAGCTGCACATGGTGGCACATACTTTAAATCCCAGTGATTTGGGAGGCTGAGGCAGGAGAATCTCAAGTTGAAGGCCAGCCTCAGCAACTCAGCAAGACAAAGGATTGGTGGCATAGTTCAGTGGTAATGTACCCCGGGGTTCAATGTCTAGTACCCTCCCTTGCCAAAACAAGACAAAACAAAAACGACAAGAAGAAAAACCTTTTGACTGTGAATCACAGTGGGCTCTCTGCACATCTGGAGATCTTATCACCTTTCCCTGTAATTCCTTCCTCCTGTCCCCCAGGATAACACTTTCTCTTTCCTCCTTAAACAACTCTCTCCTCCCTGTCACTGAGGAACCTCTTTTCTCACTGAGCAAAGGGAAGCACCAGAAGCTGCTTTGTCGTTCTGCCACTAGAACGCTCCTGTGCCTGCATGGATCCATCTGCCCCGCTGTCCTAAACTGCTTTCTCCTTCTTGGTGTCTCATCTGTGGTGAGCTCCTTCCCCGACTGGGACACTAGGCCCTGCCCTTCTCCCCTACCCAAGACCTCTGCTGCGACTCGTCCATGCCCACGTTCTGTAAAATCTTCCAGCTCTTCAGAAACTCCCCCTTGACCCACGTCCCCTAAATAGAGCCTCACGTCTCTTTTTCCTCCATGGCAAAACCTTTGCCAAGGAATTCTGCACTCCTGCACCTCCGTGCTCATCTCCCACACTTTCCTCAGTCCTCTGACACTTCTCTGAAGTCCTGCTCGGTGAGGTGGCAGTCACCCTGCAGCCACAGGGGACCCTCCACCTGGCAGCAGCCGCATCTCTGCTGGCCGCCCGCCCTTTCCCGTGCTGCTGGGATGCCGCGACCTTCCGCTGGCCTCTTCCCTCCCGTCCACTTCACGTGGCGCCCCCTCACCTGCCTGGTTCCTCTTCTCCAGCCGTAACGCCCACCGTGGCCTCAGTATATGGTTTGACAACAACAGCAACGTTTCTGCGCGGATGAGTCCCCAGGTCTCTCCTCCGAGTTCCGCAGTCCATGTGCCAACGTCCTGCCCTTCTTGCCCAGCGGAATGTCTCCAAGTCATCCCTGCGCGACGCGTCCAGCCCAAGCTTTCCGCTCCTGCCGCCTCCCCCGTGCCACGCGTTTCTGGTTCTGGTGAGTGGCACCATCTCACCTGGTGAGTAAGCCCGACGTGAGGGATGGTCCTGAATTCCTTCCTTTCCCTGGCACCCTTATCCAGTCCGTCGGCTGGTCCTATCAGCTCCAACCTGCCTGGGTCCAGCATCCTCTTCTGTAAAAGGACACCTGTCCATCTCCCTTAACTGAGAGGCTTGATTTGGATTTTGGAATATTGTCATAAACAGACATCTTGGGACTGGGCTCCATGTCAACACGAAATTCTCTCGTGGTTCCTATAACCTGAAGGTCATGTGCAATATTTTTAGTGGGGCCGCATTTGGACGGAGACTTGTCGCGCAGGATGTCAGGTGTAGAATTTGCTTCCTGTGGCATCATGTCAATGCCCCAGAAGTTTCAGATTCTGGAGCATTTTGGATTATTAGATGACTGATACTCAACCTGCATTAGGATTTACTTTTAAGTTAGGCTATGAAGTTGACTTAAATGAGATGGGGCTGAGAGGTGTCTGCTGAGAACACAGTGACCAAGCAACGAAGGTTAGTCTCCTGCCCCTTTCTGGTAACTGCAGACCTCCTGCTGCCCACTCCATCAGAGGTCACACCACCAAGTGGCCCTGGAGGCTGGTCACAGTCCCCCCCACCTTCTCTCTCCATACTCAAGGCCCAATAATTATATCATTCTGTGACTTATGCTTTACACAGCTGGTTGACATTAATTTCTAATATCCACATGAAATTGGTGTGATTATTCCTATTTTACACATTAGAAAAAGGGAGAAGCTATGTGACTTGCCTAAAATCATAAACCAATTAGTGACAGAGCTGAGAATGAGACAGAGAGCCTGTAGTATGAGATATTTCTTCCCGTGCCATGCTGCCTGTCCAGCACGGAACTCAGCTGCCACCAGCCACGATTCTCTTCTGGCTCCTGCTCCAGATCCCTCCTTCCTCTGCTTCCTCAGCCACCAAGGTCACGCCTGCTCCTTTCTCTTCCTGCATAACTCTCCCACTGAGCCTTCCAGCCTACGATGGACTCTCAGACTAATATTTATTGTTTTGTTAATTTGCTCACTCATTACCTCCATTTCTTCGGACATTTACAGAGTGCCAACTGTATACAGTTCATAGAATACAAAGATGAGAAGGTTCTAGACCTTAGGATGGAGAAGCCCACAGGTTAGGATGTGATTCCTAGCTGGGCAATATGCCCCTGTCATCGGGCAAGCATTTGTTCTTGGGGTATCAAAAATATTAGTGAATGTTTTGTGGCCTTCCAAAGCTCAAAATCGTCTTCCCTGGTGTTTCTCTTGTTGGGTTGTCTTGAGTATCACACCAGCAGCACTGAGGCCAAATTCAGAGAATGGGTACAAAATGTATGTGAGACAGTGCTCTGTGACATCAGTGCTAGGAAACTGTGGTGAATCGGTGGTGGTAAATCGAGGGCTTTCTCTCAACTGATGTCCTGATCTGGAGATCCTAATGTGAGAGGTGGCCTGGATATGCCTACGGGCTGCTGGTGGCTGCCTTGTGAATATTGTTTGCACCTGATCTTCAGTGTCCTTGTCTTTTAGAACTGAAAACAGTCACATGTTAACCCACGCACTTTCATTATCCTCTTAGTAAGCATCTTAACCTGGCACTGAATTAAAACAAAAAAAAGTTAAGCCTTGTACTTTTTAAAGGCACACACATTATTATATACTGAAAATTATGGTGTGTACACGGCACAAGTTTACATGCAACATGAGTACACAGTGCACAGTGCTTCTGGGTGTTACAGTACCACATTGTGGGTGTGAACACCCACAGGGCAATCAGCACTACCTGACTGCAAGTTGATCTTGTGCCACGTGGAGTCCTGGAGCCAGCTCTCCTTATATCATCTATGGACAATATCGCAGAATGGTACTGACGGCATAAGAAGCTCTAAGTGGCGTCTGGATGTTAGACACAGGTGACACTGCTTTAGCGACCTGGTCCTGTCGTTTCCTGACTGGAATGATTTGCTTCCATATTTCTTGCAGATCCCAACAAACCAAGCACTTCCCACCTCAAGACCGTTATGTTTTCCTCTCCCTAGAACGCTCTTCCTGCCAGAGCATGGCTCGCTCGCTCACTTGGTTCACGCCTCTGCTTAAACCCAGGTCCTTGAGTGCCCACCTCTCTCGACCCCTTACCCTGCTGCTGGTGGGCCTATTCTCCCTCATGGATCCTCCCCACACCTGACATTGCCTTATGTATCTTTTTGGTTATTTCGTTTATTTTCTGTTTCCCACATTAGACTGCAAACTTCATAGGACAGGGTCTTTAATTTACCACTGTGCCTCCAAAACCTCCAAACTAGAGTTTGGGTGTTTTCTGAATATGTAAATGAATCCATGAGGAATGAGGAAGCCAAGTTTGATTCTTGGCTCTAATGGAGCCTCAACCTGGACAGTTCTTTTTCCTTACTATAGGCAACTTCTCTATCTGAGAAAAGAAACGAAGCACCTGCAGAAAGCACGCATTTCTCTCTCTGATGCTTTCTCCCTGGTGAGCCCCCTCCACTCCTCCCTCCTCCCTTGCTGATCCTGACGTGCATGCCGCTGAAGTCTGACCTCAGGAGCACAGGCTCTAGTGAAATGTCCCTGGACACACAGTCTTTGAAGGTGCCTTCTTCCCCTCAAAGAAAGAGAAAGAGCCACCCATCACTTGGTCAAACACACTGGGATGGGGGTGAGTCTGTCACCCAGCCCGCCACCAGGTGTCATGGTCAGGCACGAGTGACTGTGTGCCCGCAGGTCTCATCCAAGTGCGGTGACAGCCTTCTCCAGGAAGGTCATGCAAAACATTTCTCCTGGAATATATCGCTCTAATCAATTTCAGACCTGGCCTTAGATGTCCCCGAAGCTTCCCAGGAACCATCTGAATGTGCATTCCCGTGAGATTCTAGCCCAGGACACCAGAACACTTTGAAATGAAACGGCCTGATGACTTTAGACATTGCTATGCACATATTTCTAGGGCGACCTAAAAGTACAATGTAATTTCTATTGTACAGCTGGGGGTTGTGTTTATCTATCATGTGAAATGGCAGAAAAGGAAACACACATTGATTTTTGCAAATGTATAGTTTTTATGGTCTCTAAAGAAATGAAAGAAATCAGAGACTCCATTTGCTACGGCCATATGGAATACAGTGCGAGAAAAATTTACCAGCCTGCTAACCTGCAGTTTCTCATCTTAAATCTTACCTATGAATTGTGTTTTCGTCTTACCCTTGGAAATCCCTTGAACATTTAAATGAGGGACTCACTTGCTTGTCCATTTAATTGTAGTTCCGTGCACATACCTTTTCAATGGGTTATATTGTTTGAATCTTTCTAGCTGTGAATTTTTCCCCTTGTCATCCCTATTTCTTTTGGGAAAGTGAGTAGGTCAGGAGGAGAGATGTCAATTTGGTTTAACTTTTGTGTTGATGGCAGGGGAGTATAAAATGTGAGCTTTGAAGTTGGGCAGACCTGGATGGAAATCTTGTATTCTCTACTAGTGCTGTAATTTGGGGCAAGTTATTGAGAGAGGTGGTATTGAAGAGTGTTTAAGAACATGGGTTTCTAGGTCTGACAGCTCAAGTTTAAATCTCTGCTCTCTTATTTGTTCTGTGATTTTGGACAATTGACTTTACCTCTTGGAACCTCAGTTTCTTCTTCTGTGAACTAATGCTTACTTCACTGGGTGAAGATTAAGTGAAGTAATAATGTATGTAAAGCTTTTAACACAATTTCTGGGAAACAGGGTGCAATAAATGTGGTTGTTATTATCATCTCCATCTTCACTAATATTAATTGTGCTATTAGTTGAGATCATGTAGTAAGTTTGCAAAGAACTCAAAACAAAGCAAAACAAAATAAACTCTGTCAAACAAAATAAGCCAGGCTGGGGCTATAGTTCAGTGACAGAATGCTTGCCTAGCACATGTGAGGCACAGGGTTCGATTCTTAGCACCATATAAAAATAAACAAATAAAATAAAGTCATGCTATCCATCTATAACTACAAAAAAAAATTTAAAAACAAAATATACCAAAGTACTTTTCTACGGTGTCAAAATGTGTAGTTGTGGGCAAAGTTGAATCAAGCTGAGTGATGGAGGTGGGTGGTGATCAGCTGAACCACAGGTTTCCTGAGAAGAGTGGGTCTCATCTTTGGCTGCATACTGGAATCTTGTGGGTGGTTTTCAAAAATGCCTGGCTATCACCCCCAGAGACTGATTTAAGTGGTTTGGAATACTGGCTGGGGATGGGGTTTAATACATGCCCCTGGGGATTCTAACGGGCCACCGAGACTGAGAGCGACTGCTTTCCAGGTGCTGTTCACGGCTCTCAGATCCTGAGTGACAATGGCCAAGCCAAGACCAGGCTCTGATGTCTGTGTGGAGGAAGTCCAGCTGGGAAGTTTCATCCCCTGACCCCAAGAGTACCTGTTGCTGCAAGAGCGAGAAGGTGTCCGTTCACCTTGCTGGGTGTCCAGAGAGGAAACAAGTGCCTGGCAACCTCCCCACTCAGGAGCCACTGACCCTGCATCTTGTGGGCACCTCCGCCTACTCCTGTCCAAGGCTGGCTCCGAGGCACATGCGGGTCTTCACACCTTTGAAAGCATGGGTATTCCCAAATGCTGGTGTGTGTGTGAAAATGAGTCACTATAATAAATTTCCAGCCTCACCCTTATTTAACCACATTCAACATAAATAGCTGACTATTGTCTCGGGAGGTGGCACTGATTTTGAGAGCACCTCGAAGTGCTCCAAGCCACCAGGTGGCGCCATGTTGCTAAAGGCCTTCAGTTTGAGGGTTACTCAAGTCCACCCTCAGGATCAGTGGTCGTTATTTGCCAGTGGTAGCCTTCTGCCCTGCTTTGGGCAGCGCTCACAGAGTCAAGGATGTCTGGGATGGGGATGTGTCAAGCTGGAGGGAAGAGACTCAGAACTGTGTCCTTCAGGAGTGAGGAGTTGCAGCGAGGGTAACACGTCTGAGAGCCAGGGCACTGGAGCGGGAACCAAGATGTGGGTCCAAGCAGGGTGTTGTGTACCAGGAAGGTACCCCAGGAAGGTCTCCCCTGGGACCTTGGGGAGATGCTGGTGAAATGGCCCATGTGCCTCCATTCTCAGGGGAAACAGGCGCCAGAGTGAAACCGACAATTATAATTGTCTGTGTATCCATGGTAAATCATTTGCCTTTTGCAATCCTGGATACATCAGTTAGCTGGAGCCAGTGACTATTAACCCACCAATCTCTTTCAATCCACCATGAGGTCTTGTCCACGGACACCAGGTCCTTCTGGAGTCTCCTTCCTCTTTGCTTTAGTTATAGCTTCCCGAACCAAACCAACCTTTCTTCCCGTAGTGTACCTGCCTCTGAGGAGCCTCCTCCACTCTTGCTGGTCAGAGCTCATGACATGGGACTGATGTGGCCAGCTGTGCTGGAATCCTTTGTTCCAACCTTAAATACCAGTAGTTAGTAAACTCCCCCATCGAGAAGGGTGGGTAAAGTAGTCTACACCAAGGTGGGGCAAACTTAGAGAAGCTTAGTGTTCTGCAGTTCTCTTGATGTTACTTGCATTTTTTGTAAGGAAAAATGGTATAAGGATAGAAAATTTTAAATTGAATTGTAGGTACCTGTCGTTAGACCAATGACAGATGAATTGAGAATTTAATCTTTGTTAGGGCTTTTCAGAGTGTGGTCTCTATTTGGAGTAGCTCAGAAAGCCAGTTTCACTGGGGGAAGAGCCAGAGGGTTGGGGGAGAAAGAAGTCTCTGGCTACTCTGGAGTTGGCCTGAGGTGTGAGAAGATCAAGGGAATCAATAAGTGTGAACAGGTTTATTTTAATCTGCAATGTGCAAGGTGAACACAAGTGGCCCAGGGAGATGGAGGTGGGGCTGAGGACTCTCCTTTGGCTTCGGGGACCTTGGCAAGAACTGCCAAGGCTGAACTGCCTTGCAGGGAGGTGGAGAGAGTGGGAGTAGACCTCCTACCTCCTTCTGCCTAGCCAGAGAGCAGGCTGGGGCAGTTAAGATCAGCAGAAAGGACTCCTGTCACTCCCCATGTAGTCTCTCGGGTGGGAAATTTCCTGTAAGAGACCTATGCGGGCCAAAGTTGCTGGATGTAGGCTGAATTTAAATCCACTTCTTAACTACCACTTAACCTCAACCTCCTTTGGCCTCAGTTTTTATATCCATAAAACGAAGCTGATAATGCCGACCACACAGCAAGCTATGCTGATTAAGTGGGTTAGGTGGGAAGTACCAGATACAAGGTAAGTGCTAAATAAGAGGTGGTTAATTAAAAGACATAAAATGATAATTGCACTTATTAAGATGGTACCTATCAAAATCTATTGTGAGCATTAAAGTGTTGAGGGTGATGTTTGGTATTGAACGCATCCTCAGGGAAGTTAATCGCTACTATTACTGTTCTAATGGATGCCCCGGGACCCAGGGGAAAACCCAGAGAGGGAAAGAGAAAGGTGGGGCTGAAGATTTTCCTGTTCTAATGAATCCACTTGAACACGAGCCTCATGTGTTTGCATTTCTGTTTGAGGTTTACTTTGAGGGTTTATCCGTCATTGTTTTGTATTCATAGATTCTCTCCTATACAATCAGCACTTCCCACCAAAGGGGAGCTCTTTTCCACCTCCACCTGCCTGTCCCCAACTCCATGCCCCGTCCCAGGTCTTTGAATCCACACCTGCTGAGGCAGCAGCACAGACCGAGTGACCTCCTTCTACCCTGAATACTCCTTTTAGAAACGTGATATCACCATGACACTTCCAAAGATCAGATTTCCTGTGCTGTCCTGTACAGAGCCTTTCATCCTTGACATTGACCTCAATTGTTTTTCAAATGAGAGAGAGAGAGAGAGAGAGAGAGAGAGAGAGAGAGAGAGAAGCCATATGACATCTTCTTCAGAACCCTTGGAGCAGAATCTCAGGAGAGAAGAGAAGGTGAACATTCTGTAAAGAGCAAAGGAAACATCAGGTCAGCGGAAAGCAGAGGAACGAGGTCATCCCTGCTGTGTGTGAAGGCTTCGTACTTTCAGCTCCATGAAGAACAGCATGGCTGCCCAGTAGAGGGGTGGCTTCCTCCTTCCAGGGCATATCAGACTGGAAGCTCAGTCCTGCCTCTTGAGCGCTCATCGATGACTACTTATTTAACTCCTCTAGCTTTGCTCCTCATCTTCAAGATGAGAACCACCACCACCACAGCCATGTGTTAGGAGTGTTTAGAAGGGTTCTGAACATAATAGCTTTCTTTCTGTTTCTCACAGAAATACTTTGTTGCCACCCCAGGGCCTTTGCACATGCTTTTTCTGCTGCCCAGAATGTTCTCCCACCAGGTTTTTGTGTAAATAACTTTTTCATCATTCAGGCCTTAGAGCAAATGTCTTCCCCTCTAAGGGGCCTTTCTTGATCACCATAAAGAGTGGCCATCCTGACACTTTTATTGCATTTATTTCATTCTATTGTTGACATAACACTAATCATTATTTGAAGTTATCTTTACTTGTTTACTTGGTCAGTATCTATCTTCCCTGCCTGGAATGTAGGTTCTACAGGTTCATATCCATCCACAGAAGCATGGTGCTTGCCACATCTGATGTATGAATAACATAGTAAAAGCACCTATATATTCAGTGCCTGCAACTCAACGACATATGTGGTATTAGTATTTAACCAGGAAATTTCTATCATTCTCTTGACTTATTCCCAACAATTCATAGTTCCTAGGTTTGTATCATAGACAGCAACTTTAAATTATGTGCTACTTAACTCTGGTAAAACCCATCTTTGATGAAGAGGGGTTTCTGAGGGACATGAAATCCCCCTGATTTTTCTAAATATTCCAGATGTTATGCTATCAGAAAAACCATGAACTTGTCCTTTCCAAGAGTGGCTTAAATTAGGTTCAGTGGTTTGTTTTGCTCCCAGCTTTCACTGAAGGATGCCGTAAACACCAAGTGAAGACTCATCCGCTATACAAATCATGTTAGGAAGATGGTGCATCTCAGCCTCAGGAGCCAGTATGAGAAACCCCAGTGTTTTCACTTTTCAAAATTTAATCTTTTCAAAATTTAATCTTTGGAAAAACGATCAGTTCCTTTAGGGCGCTAGGATGTATTTTTGTACCCGAAGTCCAAAGACAAAAAAAAAAAAAAAAAAAAAAAGACCATGTTTTCCTTTTCACTTCAGTTACCAGGAAGCTCAAAGTCAAATATTTAACTCACATATAGCAACAGTGCTTGCTATGTAGTTGGCCAGCATACTTGTCTTTATTCCCCCCCTTAGTGTTTATGTCATGCTCCCCATTCATCTTTACCATAATTGATCTCTGGGGAGATAACGGGCTCAGGAAATGGACAGATATCAATAGGGGCTGAACAGTCAAAACATCAGTCTAATCACATCGCAGGGATCGTTGCTACCACAACCCCTGGACACAGCCTCTGCCACTGAAGATGCGGAGTCCTGAGTGGGAGTGTCCACTTGGCCAGGACCAGGCACACACTGACCTCACAGCCAAGAGAACAGTGCAGAGCCAGGGTCTGTCCTTCTGGTTGTCTGTGCAGGAGACAGCCCTGCCTTCGTACCCTAACACAGCAGGGAAAACCATGGGCAAGACCCTCAAGTATGGGAAAAGGGCACAGAACTTAAGACCTCAAAATGCTTGTTCCTTAGAGTTTATTTGCATTGTATAGATTTCTTTATGCATCTAAATCTTTGTGAAATGAAGTAGGACAGGAGTAAGTCAGCACATATACATAACCACGCCTCAGGGCGAACCAAGCCTCTCATTTGAATTGAAAACCAGCTCCAGGTCTCATTCACTAACACTGGGGAGAAGTTCAGTCTAAGTTACTTTCTGTGGCTCCTTTTTAATTCTTTGGACTATCAAAGACCGGAAGTCACAACTTTTAGAAAAATAGAGGAAGGAGGGGCCCTTGTCCGGCGCACGCTCCGTTGTGGTTGCCCGGGCAGGACGTGCCCACTCTCTAGATGTCCACACCTAATCTATGGGCTGACTCACTTCCGGTGGAGGAGGTCGGGCGGTACAATGGCTTCCCCAGCATGCACGCGCACAGAGGCCCCCAAACACCTGTGCGCCTCCTCCTCTCTCCACCCTCCCACTGTTTCTCTGTGTTATTAACCACCTTACACCCAAGTGCGCTGTGCACACAGTGCAAATCCTCTTGGACTCCATCTCAGCCTGGATATGAGGGCCACTTGGAATGTGGCACAGCCGGGATTCTCCCCAGGGGAAGGAAGCGGGTGACATTCCACGCTTTTAAACAAGAAGAAGGTTGGTTTGACCAAACTCTTCACAGCCACATCCCGCGATGATGCTGGGATACCAGGCCGAGTTTCCAGGGCAGCAGTGTTGGTCTGTCCTCAGCCCAAACAAGGACAGAACGTGCAGGGGACCCTGCAGGCTGCTGCCCTCAGGGAGGCGCTGTTCACTCACCTGCCTCCACTGCTCCCGCGCGGGCCGTTCGAGACTAAGACGGTCATGTTGCCATCTGACCGCTAGAGGGCGCTGCTGGCTCGTTTCTGGACTGTTGGCCGCAACTCCAAACAGTATAAGAACCTAACCGGTGTGACGTCCTGAAATAAAACCCAATGTAGATGAATGAACAGAGACTGAATTGTGGATTTAAAAAAAATGTGCTTTTGTTATGTTAAAAAAAACGTAATTAATTTCTTATCAAACACTGGCTGTTTGCCACTTTGTCCTGTATGCCCCATTGAGAGATGAATTTGATGAGGTCCTTTTCGGGTGGGAGGGAGGCGCTGTTCATGTTCTTGTGAGAGATCATATAAAAAGGAATGGCTGTACCAGAGAGTAAAGAGTGGAACATAAACGGAGCAATGGGAAGACAAGAAGAGAAACAAGTCAGTACAGAGGATTAAAGGCACTCTGTTAATTCTGTACCTAATCAAGCACTCATTCATTCAACACATACTTTTTACTGACCTCGAGGTATCAGGCATGGTGAGACCCTCAGCACTTAGGACAGACAGAAACACTTCCTGCCCATGTGGAATGCACATCCTCTTTCTTCCTGTTGGCCTGAAAGACAGGAGTTTCTTCCTCTCTCCTTGATCTCAATCCTGGAACCAAATAGGTCTTATGTCTCCTCAAAAAAGGAGCAGAAACAATTTTTGTTGTTGTTGTTCCTAAGGGCTACTGATCTGTGCAGAAAGGGAGGAAAGGATCACCAGATCCAGAATAGTCCAATAGCAGTTGCCAGAATCTACCTGGGACAAACTTAAAAAGAAATCAGGATTTATTGGAATAATGGTTTGGTTTAGAGAATAAAGGAAACTATGTGACCAGCCCAGCCTTGGGAGTAGACCTGGGGACCTTAGAAACTGAACGCAGCTTTTGTTTTGGTCAAGACTCTTTTGGTCATAGGTGATACAAACCCAACCAATCTACCTTTGGTCAAAGGGACACTGCTGAATCACAGATTAAAAGAAGTAGGGAGACCTGCCATTGGGACTCACCTTCTCTCATCTGCACCTCTGTGGGACCTGGGCTCCATTCTTTCCTGTGGAGCGTCAGCTTTCTCTGATGGGGGCAACCAAGGTCACTGGCAGCTCTTTGCTGAAATCTTGTCAACTGAGTCATTAGAGAGGAAAGGAGTCATCTTCTCCAACTGTGTTTAGAAAAAAAAATGGCAAATGGTCCTGATAAGCTCAGAACCTGTTTTTCCTCAACCAAATTACAGCGGCTGGAGGAAAGATAGAGAACCCCATTGGGTCCCATGTCCTTCTGTATAGAGAGGGTAGGAGGTGTGGGAGGGGGAGATGGATTTCCCCTCAGTCCTACACAAATTAAAAAGAAGAAGGAGGAAGAGGAGAGGAGATAAAGGAAGAGGAAGAGGAGAAGGAAGAGGAGGAGGGGGAGGAGGAGGGGAAGTTCTATTTGCCAGAAGAAGGAATAAAGGATGTTGGGTCAACAAAATGACTGCTGGAGAAAATGAATGCTGCTGGAAAAAAGATTGGGGAGGAAATTGACAAAACTTCCAAAGTTTTAGGTGTGGGTCACATGCATTATATCTCACATGGTCACATTTATATTTGAAACCAACTTCGATTTTTTTAAAAAGAATTTCTCCCCAAAGTTCCACTGTGAGGTTTAGTTCATCCCCCAGGAAGAAAGAGGAGAACACAAAGACTGTAGTGGGGAAATACATTTACCAATATATGGTTTCTTTTTAATGTAGTATACTAAGAGGGAATTCAGTTTTGACATTTTGTGGATGATTGTTTTATTGAGCAAGAGAACTTTTATATTGCATCTTGAGGTCTGTCACCAAGGACCATATTTCTTTTACCATGAAGAGTCACTTGGATAATCTTTAGGATGATCAGAAAGGTAAATACAAGTAGGCAGCCACTGATCTTGGGTGACAGGAGTTTGGTCAAAGGATGCTCTTTCCAACACTGAAAGTTTTGGATGAGGACAGAAAATAATGCACAAAGGTAAAGAATTTTCTTAGGAGAAAAAGAAATCAAGATCTACTGTCTTTCTTTTCTGATGGACTGAGAATGGCTCAGTTGAGACTCACTGGAGGAAAGGACTCCAAGTCCTGTAAAGAGAATTCATATAAAGGAATAGGGGGTAATTTATACTGATCCAGTGTATATGTGGATCTGGGAGTCACTCTTGACCATGACATCCTGTTAGACGGGGCAGGGCTGAGATGGATGCCTGAGCATAAACACAGAAGCAATGAGAGGAGGGAGAGGAAAAGCCCAGCTCCTTGGAACTCAGTGAGTCTCAGGTGCTTAAGCATTCAATTGGAAGAGTGGAGGAGGTAAGAGCAGAGAATGAGGAAATCTGACTGAGGGGTAGCATTGGCTAACCTGTCATTGGGGAGGTCAAATGATTTTTTTGACTTGTATTTACTTATTTATTAAACTTATTTTTGCAGCTCTGGGGATTGAAACCAGGCCTCTTTCATGCTATACAAGTAGTCTGAGCTACACACCCAGCCCTGATTTCTTGATTATTTAAAAAAGTCGAACTAGGCACAGTGGCACATGCTTGTAAATCTCAGCTACTTGGGAAGTTGAGGCAGAAGAATTGCAAGTTCAAGGTCAGTCTGGGCAACTCCATGAGACTCTGTCTTACAATAAACATAAAAATTACAGATGTAGCTAGCTCAGTGGTAGGGCTCCCTTAATTTCAGTCCTCAGCATGAGAGAGAAAGAGGGAAAGAGGGAGAGAGAGAGAGTGGGGGCGGGATATGAGACTTTACTTGGACATCAGGCTGATGAGGCAGTTCCTTCCAGAAACATTGGAAGGAGTAAAAATTTGGAAACTAATAATAAAAAAGAGATACAGAGTCCACCTAAAATTTAGAGTATGGGCTTGGAAAGCAATCATTTTTCGGGAATAAGATTTTGAGTATGACATCTAACATGTCACCTCTAGGGAATGCTAATGTCATGTTATACTAACAGTTATTGTGGCAAAACTGCATTACCTGCTAGATTGTCTCCCTAATGAATCGCATGTAATTAGAGAAAGACTAGCCTTTGAACCAACTCTACTAATCCTCTCCCTAAAATATCTAGTCAGGACAATACAAGAGACGATGCAGATTGCCGAGGGCATCCACGCTAGCCTTTCTGCATATGCATATATGTGTATATACTTGGACTTTAGGCTGGCACATGCCTGTAAATTTCAGCTACTTGGGAGGTTGAAGCAGTAGGATTGCAAGTTCAAGGCCGGCCTGGGCAACTTCCGGATACCCTGTCTCACAATAAACATAAAAATGACGGGATGTAGCTAGCTCAGTGGTGGAGCCTCCCTTAGCTTCTGTCTGGTTCTCATTTTTTACCTTGAAGGAATCAGGCCAACCACATGTTAAAATATATGTTCAACATTCAACGAGTTTAGCTAAAGACTCACAGACACAGCTAGCTGTCGGTTTAAGGGGTTTTTCTCCAGCCGTGATGATGTTAGCCATGTGATTGATGTTTGACTTCACCCGGGAGGCGTGGCTGGACAGGCGGGGCCCTGGCGGGTGCACTGGGTTGGCTACGGAATATCATTAACAACAGTAAGAAATTCTGTGCTGAAGAGTTCTGGAGGTCCGAGCACATATTTCCTCGCTCAGAAAATTCTTTCAACATACTTAGTTTGTACAAACTCTAAATGTCACATATTTTAAAAATCCGTTTCTGAGTTAAGAATGTTTATTAAATATCCATAATACTGAGAAGAAGGAAAATACTGTCAGAAATCAACCTTTAAAAATCTGTCTTTTTTAAAATTATTTTTTGATTCATTGTACACAAATGGGGTGCAACTTTCATTTCTCTGGTTGTACACAAAGTAGTCACATCATTTGTGTAATCATACATGTACATAGGGTAATGATGTTCCTCTCAGTCCATTTATCTTTCCTTCCCCCTCTCCCCATTTCCCTCTACACAATCCATCCTTCCTCCATTTTTTTTTTTTTTTTTTTTTTTTTTTTTTTTTACTTTTAAAGATTGGACAGCATTATTTATATCAGGGTAGGAATTTAACCTGATTCAAAAAAAGTAAACTCTTGCTCTCAATATTTTTGCAGGCTTACATAAACCATCAGTGGATGCTGACTATGTGCTTGACTGTTGTTTTGCATGGCATTGTCCTGGGCTTTATGTCTTTTGAGTACTAGTAGGAGAGAAAAAGAGAGTTAATTTGATTTATATGATAAGGAATCAGGATTTTGTATTGTTTTTCTTTGAAGCAGGAGGAAGGGGTCAGGTGGAGTAATGAATAGGAGATAGGATGTGGAATAGAGGTGACCAGTGAACAGGTTGCAGGGGTGGCCCAAATGAAGACCCTATAAGAACCAAGACTCCATGTTGCTCTTGATTCATCTGCGGGGCCAGATGGTTGTCTACCCTCCCGAACCTTCAGGACAGCCTTATGTACTGTGGGGAACCAGAGGTCAGAAGCATGATAACTGCATTCCAGGCAGGGTGACAAGACAAGGCAGTCAGGACAGAAGGAGGCAAAAACAGGACATTAGAATAAGAGGAAGCTGGGGAAACACACTGCTCCAAGAATCCAGAAAAATACCAGGAATTGGATGGATGCTGACGTCCCCCATGTGAGATGGAGGTTCCAGACATTCTGAAGTTAAATATTAAAGAAAGATCACAGTGGCAAGGTTGCCTGGCACCCTGATGGTCGGTCATTGAGTCGCGCTCATCTCTGGCACTCAGTTAGGGCTTCCCTTGGATTTCATCCATTAATTTCCATATAGATACTGAATTCCTTGGTTCTAACACTTGTTAGCATACTCAGAGGCTAACCAGTTTGGAATGAATTTTTCTAGATCAACAAATCTCAAAAACAGTGATGTGATGGAAGAGGATCAGGAATAACCAGGTTAAGTTTGCTGTCTATGTATTTGAATTCTAACGGAGTCTCAAATTAAAAAAAAAAAAAAAAAAACCCACATTGAACCGTTGCCATGAAGATTCCTTCCAGTTCTTTGTGGGGGAGAATGGCAGCTTGAATTAATTGGCCTCAGTTATTGGTTTTCTTTCATCTCCAGCCATGTAGGAAAGATAACCACAGGACTGTAGTAATTATAGTCATCAGGGTGATTTGCTAAAGGTAAACCCATCTGGTGGAGTACAAGGGATTCTGTAAACATTTTGTCAGTTTGCACATTTTGCAGACAACTTTTAAGGAAACATCAGCTTGTTTAACGGGCTTCCTTGGGTGAGCTCTGTCCACGGAGATACTGACTCCAGCCTTTAATCCCTCTTTCATTTAAGCTGATGCCGCTAATATTTTTTCAGCCATCAATCATGTGGTTGTTGCAACCTTCCTCGGGGAAATTTGAAAGCTATGGTGAGGGCTGAGGTCCTGGCTGGGGGTGGGATGGTTTTCCAGGGGGTGGTAGCAATGAACAGCCCCTTCCCATCACCCCCACGACTCCCCTTCTCCTCCTTTCTCCTGGTTCTTTTCCCTGGAACCACTGAAGTGGTTCAGATAGGCGAGTATCTGGGCTGAGAATGAATAGATAGAAAAGGCCTTTGCTGATGTAAACATTTATTCCGAAAGCATCAAGGAGGGTTGTTCCTCCCCAGTTTTTAATTTTCTAGATATATATGCCAAGCTAAAAAGTGTGGCTGGGGATATGGTTAAGTGCCCCAGGATTTAATCCCTGGTAATAATAATAATAATAAATAATAAATAAATAAAGTGTGCAAGAATCATTCTAAAGAAGTGCTTTTTAAAAAAATGTAACCACCTCTGTTACAAGAATTTCACAGAGCATCCCACAACACACACACACACCCCAAAGTTTTCCAAGAGTCTATTTGTACTATGCACAAAACCTTGTAATGGTTTCTTTCCTTTTCCCTTCTTTCCTTCACTCCATTACCTCTCCCATACCCTTCCCTTCCTTTCCTTCTTTCACTTTGAAAACTGCAGGTTACTCCTTGTTACTCTAATATCATTAACCCACTCTACAACCCACAGTGTATAAAACACGGTAATCTAAGGCATTTGGCATTGGGCCACAGTATTGAAACCCAATTTGTTTTTAATCCTGATGCCTGGGTGGTGATTAGAAGAGAGCATCAGTTGGGTGCAGTGCTGCACACCCATAATCTAGGGATTTGGGAGGCTGAGGCATGAGGTTTGCAAGTTCGAGATCAGCCTGGGCAACTCAGCAAGACCCTGTCTCAAAAAATAAAAAGGACTGGGAGTGTAGCTCAGTAGTAGAGCACCCCTGGGTTTAATACCTAGTACAGCAAAAATAAATAAATAAAATTTACAAAAAAGAAAAGATTGAAAGAGAGGGCACATCTCTTAATTTGTTGGAGGCTCTGCTCTTGGATCCATTTTTCTCCTGGACTGTTTAGTCATCCTTGACAAAATCACTATGAACTTGAGGAAGGGCATCCACCCTTCTCCTATCTGGTTGACTTGGAGTCAGGAGACCAGCTGTTGTCCCAGCTCTTCACTGATTGTGAGACTTTGCAGGGCCCAGCTCTGAGACTCACTTCTCTTGTTCATAGCATAATCATACTATGAACAGTTAGGATGTGTCGATAGCCATTCTCTATTCTGAGCATTTTATGTGCATTCTTTCATTTAACCTGTGAGTTAGATGGTATGCTGACCCCTGCATCATAGCTGAAGAAGATTGGGCCAGGGAAGGTTCTGTAACATGCCCAGGGGGATGGCTGCTGTGGTGAAGCCAGGAGTTGGGCCTGGACAGCCTGGGCCAGGACCCTGTACTGCCTGTTCTGGGCCAGTTAACAGGGTGATCTCTGAGGCTTTCTCAGATCTGACTTTCTGTGGTTCTCCTTCTTATGGTGATTAGGAGTTTCTCAAAATGGAACCTCCCCAAGATTATCCTCTCTATGGTTCTTGAGGGGAGTTCTATAATACATGGTGCTACAGAAATGGAACTTCCACTGGACAAACTCCAACCATCCTTTCTTACTCTAGGAAGAGGTGTGTGCAGTGTGAATGTGCCTAAAGAACATGTTTGGCAGGAAGGCTGGAAAAACCATGCAAGGAGGTTTTCCCCTTTTATCCCTCAGATCCACATGGACATATCAGTTGCTGTGTCTGTTATGGTTCTGAGCAGAGGAGAGAGAGGAGGTAGGCAGGCCAGTAATCTTCTAGATGAGGTGTTTGCAGGAAGTAAGTGGTGTGATCTGTAGTACTGTGTGGTTCAATGGCCAGGTCTTTGCTCAGGAGCAGGAGGAAGTAAAGGTAGGGCTGGGCTATGCAAACCTTGAGCGCCAGGAGAAGCCAGAACCCTTACTGAAGGGACTTGTAGCATTAAAGTTACAGTTTCAGATATTATTGTGTTATACTCCTAAAGTGATATTCTTGGCAAGTTAGGTACTGTCTGATATTGCTAAAATATGCATTAACTTCTATAAGAGGGTCAAACAGAATCCATGACAGCCACGTGAACCTTCAGAGAGCACAGCGAGGGAGTCATAGCGTCAGTTCCACCCACCATAAAAATGCACCAACAAGGGAAGGAATCAGTATTTATTTGATGCCATATTTTAAAAAATACCAAATAAAGTCCTTATGAGAGAGATTGGTTTTCCCACCCACTTTCAGGGCCACTGTGGGGAAATAAATCTATCAAAGGCCACATTGAAATAAAAGGCAAAGTGGATTCATTTTTTTTAAGTGGGCCCTGGTTTTTTTTTTTTTTTTTTTTTTTTTGCTGTTGTTGTTTATAGATGAAAATATAAAGTTCAATTCACTTGGTGTTTAAATTAGGACCAATATGAATGTGAAATTTTAAAAAGTGCTTCTATCCCCAATGCCAGTGAGTTCAAGGAGAAGGGATGGAGAGAGATGGACTGAGGAGGAGAACGAGGGAAGGTGAGGAGGAAGAGGAGGAGTGGGAGTGAAGAGAGAGGGCAGGGGAAAGACCAGGAGGGAGAAAGGTGAGCCAGGCTGAGATTGCCTGGGGAGGGGCTGGGATGGGGGAGTCCAGCGGCCCAGGGCTGGAGAGAATGGGGGGGCAGACTGTGGGCATCACCACTGCTTCGTTAGTGGGCTCTGGCATCTTCTTGCTCTGGTCACTCTCGTTAAATTGTGGTGGGTGGATTAACCACTGATTGTGCAATGTCGATCGTTCTTTAATATTAAGATGTCCGTGTTCCTTACTGATTGGAAATGTGCTGCATTCCGCCTCGGTGACTGTGTTCTCCAGGGAGAAGAGGTGGGGACCAGAATTGGAAAATTCCTGAGGACTGGACTAAAGGATCACATGGCTGCATCTGACATCTCTCCAGACCAGGTCTCATCCCTGTCATGATAGAAGGGTCAAAACAGGGTCCTGTTGAAATGCTTAAAACAGCCAGGATTATTCAGCAGGGAAAAGGGAAAATGGGTACAGAGGTCACAGTGGTTTTCCAGTAAGCAACCCATTCCATAGGGATCATGATGCCTGTTTTTGCCCTGCAGGGGGACAAGAGAACGTGAAGGTCAATCCCTTTCAAAATGGATATTGCTATAGATGACAAAGATTGATAATTGTATCATGTGTGCCTGACCCAGTTGGGTACACCTAAACCAATATAAAGTATGTAAATATCTACATGCTGGTGTTCTAGAAAGATCCTGGGCTCATGCATGATCAGGAGCCTGAGTTCGATATTGTCCATCTCCAGAGCTTTTTCATCTTCCCAAATTGGAGCTTTGTACCTGTTAAGCACCAATTAATTCCCTCCTCCCATCCTCCCAGTCCCTGGCAACCACTAACCCACTTGCAATTTTTGTTTTTAGTTTTAAAGACCAAGTTATTAGAGCTTGAGTAAGTCTCTTACTAGCTCTTGGACCACATCTCTAAAAGGAAGGACTGGACTATCTGATCTTCCCAGCCTTAACCAGCTATGATCGTATTGCATACAGGGAAAAAGTGGCAGGAACTCAAGAAAATGCTGTAGCCACATGGACACAGGCAGCCATCACTGTGTCTGGGTTGCCACCATTCAAGAATCATGATTTCTATTTTTTTACCTGAATACTTTTTGCTATTCAAGAATGTTTTATTAAAATACATATCCTTCTGGGACCTGAAGCCTGGGGTTAATTTGCTCCTAAGTGGATATTATACAGTAATTGACAGTTAGCTTGGAGAAAGAGACATAGAAAATGGTAACTCTAGAAAGAGAAAGCAAAGAGGAAAAATAAATTTTTAATGTTTCAGAATATTTTCCTCCTTGGGGGATTGTTAAACACTGAAACAGGCACACATAAACTTATAGAATCAACTCATAGAATCAAATTTTCATACATCACTTAGTTCCTTTGCATATTAATTCTTCAATAAAATGAAATTAATGTAGCAAATTCTGATTTTACTGATGGTCTTATGTAAGAGAAAAAAAAATAAGATGAGGCATTGAAGGGATTTCACATGACATGGTTGGAGAGGTAAAGGAGAGTTGGGTTTTAGCCCCTATAGGACTAATAAATGTTTCCCCTTGGTATTTGTGTAGATAGAAAACCACACACATGCTTGTTAACAGGGTGTACTGAGCCTAAAGTCAAAATGGTCAACCAGATAACCTAAACAAAGTACTGTCTTTAAGCATATTATTTTGCAAATTGGCATTTGTTGAATTGTTTTATTAAGCCTTTGCTACCTTTTTATTATGGTTAGCTACACACAATATAAAATTGACCACTGTGACCATTTTTAAAGTGGACTGTTCAGTGGACTTCGGTACACTGAACCCAGTTGTTGAGCAACTACCACGACGTCCACTTCCAAATTGGAGCTTTGTACCCATTAGTCACTAATTCCCTCCTCCTGTCCTTGGCAACCACCATCCTAGTTCCCATCTTTGTACTTAGTTTTAAAGACCAATTTATTAGAACTTGAAACTGTGATGTTTCATAATCTCAGCACTTGAGAAGTAAAGTCGTGGAGGGAAGGCTTTTTGAGGAAAGGTAAGGTTTATCCTGACTTTTCCAATTCCTATGACCCATATTTATTTCTTTTAAAATGAGATTACGACCATGTCTCAGAATTCCAAATGTTCACTGAATGAATTCTAAATGAATAGGCAACACGTTTGACTTATTCTTGGTGATTTTAGGAACAGATGCATCAAAGTACTCTTTTCAAAAGCACATGGATTTAAAAATTGTTACCTCAATCATTTCTGTTGAACTAGGATATACTGAAACTAGTCAAGGCAGGCTTCTGCCCTAGATATTGACATAAAACATATAGAAAAAAATAAATTTATAGGGAAAGCATCAGACACTTTTGAGTGAGTAGTCAATTGTTCGTTGTGATTTCTTTCACAAGAAAAACGTGGTATATTAACAAAGAGAAAAGACAGCAATAAATAGATCCTGTGATCAACTTAGTGAACACTAAAGTTCTGAAGCAACATATAGATTATGATAAATTGATAATAAATGTGACATTCTCTGCACATGTAAATAAACCCTGAATTTGAGAACCTCTGGTTTCCCAAGGCCCTAGTAAATACACTTTTAACAGAACTCTCATGTAAAGAAGCCATATGCTTATAATTAACCAAACATTGTAGATCCCTTGTGTGAAATTTCACATCTTTATTGCTTCTATTTTAATGTTTACAAAGTTGGTAGTAATTTTTCAAACCAAATCTGATCCTAAACAGGAAAGACAATTTCCTATATAATCATAATTTTCTATGCAAGATTTGGCAAGAATCAAATCACTCCTAGAGTTTAATCATTTTTACCCTCTTATAAGCATCCTATGTGCTCATTTGAGAAGGAACTTAGCCTGCTCTGTTTAAGTATCCCGATACCTATTAGAAAACTGCAATGTGTTTTTAATCTTGAATATTTGGACAGACATAAAACATGTTGAATCATTACAGAAGAGAAGTGTTGCCACAAATTCACAATGAAATACAGTAAAATCTTGCTGTGTCAAACAGCCTTTTAGAGAAGTGACATACCAAAAAGAAATTCTTAAGAGAATTTGAAAGTCTAATTAGATGAAAAAATTTAAATGCAATTTCAGAACAAAAGCATAATTGAAAATGACTAAAATTAATGGAGAATACTTTTTATGTTCAAAAATCCAAGTATTTGGCTATTGGCATACTAGTATCTGTGAGGTTTTTCGTATGTTGTACATAATCTGCAGGAAGAACATAGAGGGATGTAATTTCACTCAAATCTGGGGTGATAAAACTAAGGAGGTGTTTTAAATTTGTTTTTTAACTGATACATAAAGACATAAAAATTATACCTATTTATGGGGTACCACATTAAAGTTAGGAGATTTCGAGTAGCCAAGAAGTGACAGAGGAAATCCCAAACCCTTCATTTATCATCTATAGCATATAAAAAGATCCCCACAGTCCACTTTATTCTAATGTGCTGTGTGTCCTTTTCAGATTCTAAGCAGTCTCTACCCCATTTATTTTTAGAGATCAGGCCGGATTAACCACATTTGGTTTGGTATGGCTGTAGGCAATTGAATACACCTGGTTCACATGGAGAATGAAAATTATTTGCTCATTATGAAAGAGAATCATTAATTTGAAAATGCAATTGTATACTCTGAGTTTGCTTTACAGCTTTCCCTTTAAAATCAAAGCATTTCTTGAAGTTCTTGGCAGGTAGCTTACCTCTGTTTCATAGTGTAAGCCAATGGTTCACAAAGCTTATCTTGCATCCAAATCCCCCGAGGCCTTATTGAAATACAGATTGCTGGGCCCCAGCCCCAGAGTTTGTGATGTAGTAGATCTGGGGTGAGGCCTATGAATTTGCATTTCTGACAAGTTTCCAGTGATGCTGATAAAAAGGTCCAAGGGTCACAGTTGAGAACTGCTGGTGTTGGCAAACTACAACATGGTTGGACGTCTACTTGTCCTGTAACGTAAAAGAGAGCAGAGATAGGTTGAGTCCTCCAGGGGCACTTCATGCTTCTTGCAACACCCAGAACTAGAATTCTAATTCCTGGCCAATCTCAGGGCTGTCATAATGGGGACATGCATGGGATCATTCAGAGATTCTGATTTCTGATTTCTTATTCAGCTGGGACCCCATTTAGCTGATTGAGGAGGTTTAGAGAGGTTTAGAGAGGCTATGAGTATTATAGCATTTAGCACAACTCTTCACTCTTTTTCATTTAACTTCTCTACAAATCATTCTGTCAAATGAATAGTCAAATAAACCAAAGAAATGAAACAATCAGACTCAATAACAGAGAGAATGAATGAGACTGGTACCTCCAACCTAAGTTGCAAAGGAGTCATTCTATCTTAGGTGTACCCTTCCCAGCTATTCTTTTTTTCTTTCTCTCCCCTAAAGTGAACACGGTCCTCACCTACCTCTACTGTTCAGGACTCTACTTTGACTATCCTTTGAAGAACACTGCTCAGTATTCTGAGCTAAGAGTTTTCTTTCTTTCTTTCTTTCTTTTGTTCCTATTTCAAGAGAACTTTCCTACAAATGAAATTTTATGAAAATGTCAAAAACAAATAAAAGTGCTCAGACTGAAGCAAGTGTGGACAATTCTAGCCCCAACTATTGGTTTCTTCCTTATTTCCCTGCTGGAAATATATATATTTCACATATATATATATATTTATATACATTTTTTCAGTATATATATATATATATTTTTTTCCCCTAAACTCTCAGCCCTAGTCCTTCTTGTCATTAGCCTGCTTTTAACTAAAATCTCTCATTCTTTTTTGTTTGGTGTTAGGAACTGAACCCAGGGCTTTGAACATGCTAAGCACAAACTCTATCCCTCAACCCCTAAATCTACTAGTCTTAAGTCTCATTTCTTTTGCACCCCCTACATGGCAACCAGTTAATCTTCTCAGTTAATTAGTTTATCAATTTACTAAGGATGGTATATTAGTAATAGTAAAATAAGAACTGGGATCTTACCACACAATATTTGTGTTTTAACGGGGACCTTACAACATTTCTTTAAACCAAGGAGTGTTTCTATTTGCACAAAACTTCAGGCACTTCATGATATTTTCAGGATACATTTCCAGAACCTCTTAAGGGAAAGATTATTTTACCTGTGGGTAGGGCTCTTACTGAAAGTCCAATATCCTCAGTCGCTTTTACAAAAGTCACCTTTCAAGTGACACTTTAATGTAAAATTAAATAACAAAATACAAAGAAAAATTTTATTTACTTAATAGAATCTTCTCTTCCTGGGTGAATATAAAATAATCATTTAAAAACAATAGCACAGGCTTAGGACAGTAACAGGACAATTCTATTTTTCTTGTCCCAAATCTCTGAGAAGACAGATTACTCATTCCTGTATGTTTGGTTGCCTCTTGTTTGACCTCATAATTTCTTTTTTTTATTTTTTAAAATTTATTTTTATTCATTGTACACAAATGGGGTACAACTGTTGTTTCTCTGGTTGTACACAAAGTAGAGTCACACCATTTGTGTAATCATACACGTACATAAGGTAATGGTGTTTGTCTCATTGTTATTTTCCCTTCCCTCCACACCATCCCACCCCTCTTTTTCCTCTATACAATCCATTCTTCCTCCATTCTTGCCTCCCTCCTACCCCTTAAAGTTATATTAATTGATGTCACTACCTCTTGCTCAACTTTGAAAATACCTACTTCCCCATGCCCTGTGCTGTTGTTTCTCCACATGCAACTCCCTCATCATCCACTAGGGGACAGGAGACACCAGACTCACAGCTCCCTTCTATTTGGGAGAGATTCCATGAAATACTGCTTCAGTCAAGCTGCCCAAGATGCCTACACCAGACCTTCTCAGTTCAAGAAATTTACATCTTTTTAAAATGGTCTTCATAGAAGAAACTGCTGATGAAATAACTAGAGCAATATTTCAAAGACTCAGAACATGGCATGAAGATTTAAAAGCAGATTTTGACTTGCCATTTGCTCATTGTGTATTTTTACAACACACGCTCCCTGCCCCAATACATACACAGAGTCACTCAGAGCAAAGACCTTAGTGTAGTCTTGTTAACATTGGGGAGGATTCTTATTTGAAAAATACCCACAAGAGAGGAAATGATCAGGCTGTATACATTACTGTGAGTCATTGTCATGATATTTGAATGTGATTTTTCTTTTAGATATACAGGAAGCATTGGACTAAGAGTCAGAAAGTCTTGGCTCCTAGTCCTGGTTGTGTTTCTGACTAGTTTGTGACCTTGGGCCCCTTTCCACTGATATGTCTGCCTCTGTTTCCTCACCTGTAAAATGATCATTGCAGTCTTTTTTCAGGTAACGAGAACTTTCCTTGCATGCACCTGAGGCTGGTAGCAAAGGAGACTAACACCTGTCCCAGGGTAATCCTGAAGAACTACAGACCATATCCTTTGTGGTCCTGGTCCTTGTGTCATTTGCTGTTCCACATGACTCTATCTAGTACACTGAGAGGTCCTGAGTCCCAGTGAATAGTCTCATTACTTTGTTTCCTGTTTACTGATAACTTGTAGCAGATAATAATTGCTGTGGGCAAAATGTAGAGAAAACATGCAGGGTTGCCCTTGAAGGCAGGAAATATACTTATTGAATGGAGTGTCCAAAACCATGAATCATCATTAACCAGACACCACGCTGATAGAAATTAAAGTCATGATAACAGAAACCACAAGTGTTCATTTCCCTGAGGGAAGGGATGGAGACAGACCACAAGGAGGAAGCCTCTCCTGGATGACACTTGAGAGGCGGATGTGCAGAGCAAGATGCAGAGCAGGCCAAACAAGACGGTGTGCATCCCAGGCGTAGCAGGTAGGCCCAAGAAAGAATGAGAAATGAAGTTTGTGTGGTTTTGCAGAGGAGGCATACGCAGGCCAGTAGGAGGGGCAGAGAGCAAGAGAAATGTTGAAGGCAATGGGTTTGGTAGCAAAATGTGACAAGGGAAGACTCCAAAAAGGCATCTATCCCTGGTGGCAAGAATATGAAAAGGACATATGCATAAAAAATAAAGTGTGGAAGGGGACCCGTAAAGGCAAAATAATTTTGATCTGTTGTAGTGGCAAAAATTTGTACATGAATTTTTTCCTGTTTCACTTCCTGTTATGTTACTGGCTTAGAAAATGATAATAAACCAGTCTGAAGCCCAGAAAGTAGAAAAAAGAAAAGGCTATAAGTCAAGCCCTTAGGAACTTGACAATCGTGAAACTAAAACAAGGGACAGAAGTAGGATTGAGATAGAGCCAGAAGAATCCATGGAGGAGATCAAAGGGAGAGCAGGGTAGCACCATAGCCCAGCAGGCAAGAGTTCAGACTCTGGAGCAGGGAGACTGGGCCTCAGTTTCCTTGCCTGCAATGTAGGGATAATAAAGCACTTATCAGGATTGTTGTGAAGACTAAATGAAACCAAGTTTGTAAGGTTCTCAGAATCATGACTGACACACATCTTCTGTGGGTGTTTACCATTTCCCCAGGGAGGCCAGTGTCCATCCAGAATGGAAGGCATGGCCCAGACTGTAAGGAAGTTAACAGAGTGAAGCTAGAAGAGAAGTGAAGCTCTCTCCCCCTGCAGGCTGTCAGGCAAAAGGTCCTGGGAAGGAACAAAGAGGAGACTAAATAGCAAAAAATAGAAGGGGAAATAAAGTGAGAGGGAGGAGAGCAGAGAGAGGGAATACATCCAAAAAACAGCGTGAGGGAGGAGGATACTACCTGAGATGAAATGAAACCACAAGAACAAGAAAAAAAAAAAAAAAAAAAAAAAAAAAAGCAAGAAACGAAAGCATGATGTTGGGTTAGGCATGCCTGCTGGAGTGGGAGGACACTGAACTGAGGGGCCAAGTTGCCCCAGTTCTGACCGTGCTGCATAACTCCTGGATGAGTGACCCTGGAAAAGTCACTTAACCTCTTGCAGCCTTATTTTTCTCATTCTGGAAAGTGAAAATAGTCACGCCAATCTCACAGTATTAGGATAATCAAAGAGGGACACATTATGACCGGTGCTTGAGTACCCAATAAATGTGTAAGGAAACTTCTATCTATAGCAGTCCAGGGCACAGAGCACTGTGGGAGCGAGGAGCAGCCCTCCGCCGCCAGTCTTCCTGCGTTCAGGCCCAGGAAGGAGCGAGGCAGTGGGCGGGGAAGACAGGCACTGGGAATCTGGGGACAGATAAAGGAAACTCGTGATGGGGCGAGGCTGGGCTGAAGAGAAACAGATTGGGGTAGAGCTGCAAAGGGAGGGGTCCGCTGGAAGGGGAGTGGGGAAGCCGGGAAGAGAGAGGGTGGGAAGCAGAGAGAGATGGGAGGGCAGTGCGAGAAGAAAAGCAGGCTGGGGAAAGAAAGATTGGAATGCAGAAGGAACTTGGGGAAGGAGGAAGTCTTGAAGACAGGAGGGACAGAAGAGAGAGAAAATGAGGTTGCACTTGAGGTTGGGGGCAGGCCGCAGGAGGCCACAGAAGCTCGAGAGTCGGCGAAGGAGAAACGAAGCGGCTAAAGCCAGCGTCAGAAGTTGGGGACTGCGAGAGGAGAGGCTGGGGCCTGCAGGGGAGCGCAGCAGCTTTTAGCATCGATCCAAGCTCTAAAGACTCGTGGCCTTTGCCTGACCTCGAGGGTCGGGAATAGACGCCTGTCTTTGTGGAGAGCGGTACCCCACCGAGAGAATGGGACTGTCCGGAGCTGGGCCCTGCGTCGGGCCCACCGCGAGGCTTCTCAGGCTCTGGGCTGGTCCCTGAGGACAGCCAAGGACCAGCCTGGCGGCTGGGACGGGGGAGAGAAGGTACCAGTGCCCGGAGCCACCGCGGCAGCCAGCGGCACGGGCGCCTGCTCCCAGCTGTCTCTGGGGGGCGCCGCCGCCTCCGCTGCCTTCCTCGACCGGGGCCGCTGGATCCCAGGACAGTGCAAGCGGTTGGCGAGAACCAAGAGCCTGCGAGGCACTTCGGAGCGACCTCTCCTCAGAGAGTGCTAGGGGGACACTGTAGCTGAGGGAGGGCCCTCGCTCCCCAACCACGGGACAGCGACCCGCCCTCCCCAGGCCACAGCTTAGGACCGGCTCTGTGCCCTCCTCCCGGCAACCTCGCACGCGTCCCGCGGGGGCGCTGCGTCTTCCTGCTACACCAGCACACCGAGCCCCTCTCCCCCACACCTCCTGCCCGCACCACCCGGCCTCTCCTCCCACCCTCCCCTCCCCTGCACTGCCCGGTCTCCCCTCCCCTCCCCGCGAGGGGCGGGAGGGGGCGTGGCAGGGCCGGGGTTTGTGTGGCTGGGACCCGGCTCTTCGCACTCGGAATCTGCCCGAGGAGCCGGGCCCCAGCCGCTGTCCAGCCACTCGGTGCCCCTGGAGCCCAGCGCAGCCGCCACCGCCTCCTGGGGAGACGCAGTCACTTTCTCGCCATGGATACTCCCAGGGTCCTGCTCTCGGCAGTTTTCCTCATCAGTTTCCTGTGGGATTTGCCCGGTTTCCAACAGGCTTCCATCTCCTCCTCGTCCTCCGCTGAGTTGGACTCCACCAAGGGCATGAGGAGCCGCAGGGAAGGGAAGATGCCGCGGGTGCAGCGAGAGAGTGCCGCGGGCCGGACACCCCAGGAGCTCCAGGAGCCCCAGCCGCAGCCGCAGGACGAGCCCCAGCGGCAATCGTCTCATCAGACCCAGGCGCAGGAGCAGCCCGGCAGAGGTCCGCGCGTGGTGCCCCACGAGTACATGCTGTCAATCTACAGGACTTATTCCATTGCAGAGAAGCTGGGCATCAATGCCAGCTTTTTCCAGTCTTCCAAGTCGGCTAATACGATCACTAGCTTTGTAGACAGAGGACTAGGTAAGTGGCAAAGAAGACGCCTAAGTCCTCTCCGGCTGGATCTCCGCAGCCAGAGCGCGGCTCCAGCTCTGGCAGGAAACTGCATTTGTGAATTCCCTTCCCGCTCTGGATGCCTCCCCCTTTCTTTTCTTTTTAAAATTGTTTTTCTCAAGTCGGAGTAAGTTTCTGAATGAGGCTGCAGATTTTGCTCCAGTTTGCAATATTCCCTTTATTGTTCCTTCCTTCCTTCCTTCCTTCCTTCCTTCCTTCCTTCCTTCCTTCCTTCCTTCCTCCCTTCCTCCCTTCCTCCCTTCCTCCCTTCCTCCCTTTCTTTCTTTCCCGTCTTTTGCAGAGAGCAGCGTGGTGGCCACTCATCTGGTGGCTAGTGGAGGACATATACATGAAGGGAAGTTGTAGGCAGACGACCAGGGATGGAGAAGGGTCAGGGCTAGGAATGATGGACATTGTACCTCCGAGTCCTGGGTTGTGCAGAATGCGCAGTCCAAGGCCTGGACTGCTGGGACGAACCGGGCGGGACCTAGCAATGGAAATCCCAAAGCTCTATTCTCTCCGGGAAAAGCCGGCCCCAGCTAGTCTAACTGTGAAGGGAACGAGTCAGCTAGCGGTATCAGGCAGGCAGTGTGGTAGTGCAGATGCCGCGTGGGTTTTCCGCGCGTCCTTGCAAGGAGTGTGGGAATCGTCAGTCAGTGGTCAGCCGGTCTTGCGCCCAGCGCCTTCTACCATTTTTTCCCCTCCAGCATCAAACACCCAGAGGCTCAGAGTCTCTGATTTCTGCAAAGGCAGAGGCAGCAAGTGGAGGGGCGGGCTGGGGGCAGTTTGGGGATTGTTGGTACTTAATGCACGTGGGTACATTTCTAAGTCAGGGAACGCGCCTCTTTCTGCGTATCTAGGGGCCCTACCCCTCTTTCCCTCTGCCAAAGCGGTGCACGTGTGGGACTCTGCGAAAATCCTTGCACCCCCTTCTCGCCATAATCGTAGGTCCTCAGTGTGTCAATGCTCTCCAGAAAACTTCGCGCTCCCCCTGGAATCAGAAACTGGAGAAAGTTCCACCGCTCCTAGCGAGGAGAGACAAAAATGTGTAGGGAGGCAAGAAAGGAAGGGAGGAAAGGAAAGGGAAAGAGGAAGGTAATGAGAAGTAAGGAATGAGAAGATAAGAGATTTAGGCAGCTATAGCTGTCCATCCAGTTTTTGCGACTTTAATGGTTCCGCTTCCAGGTGGGTGAAAGTGGGATTGCCCAGGAACCCAGGGAGCCTTGGGGGTTCCTGCAGAATAGACTGCTCAACTATCTCAGTAAAAACTGCTTGAGTGCTCGCGCGTTCTTAAAAGCTTTTCAAAGTCGCTGGAGAGTCAACGGCTCCCAGCCCTGGCTCTGCAGCGTCTCAAGCCCCTAGCGTCTCCCTTGCAGTCAGGTTTCTTGCGCTCGGAGGTCCTGCCCACGCTGCGTGCGCCTCTGCAGCCCGAGGTCAGAGGGATTATTAGCTGCTGAAAGGTCCCGACGGCAAATTAACGCCACATATTTTATGATTTTAGGACTACAAAAGTCACCTTTGCAAAGACATGTGGCTTCTTCGTGCTGCAACTGGGTCCCCTGCCCGGGTACTACTCCCGCTGCTAGTCTGCACCCTCCTGCCATACTGCTTCCAAGCCCTCTGTTAACTTTCCGCTTTCTGTACCTTGCCAAAGGAGAGGCCAAGGAAGGTAAAAGAAAACTACTCAAGAGGCCTTCCCTGAGGGAAGAAATCCTGAAGGCCTAGGCTGGCCGGCAGTTGGGCGCTCATTTTCTTTTCCCGGGAAGTGGCAAGAATCTTCGCTCCTCCCCCAAAGCAGGCACCCCCGACTCGCTCGCTGTGTCCTGTGAGTTTGGCACAGGACCAAGGGACCCTGCGGGCTGTTCTGAGATGTCTATGGAGACCTTCGGAATTCAGGCAAGGGGGAGGGTGTGTCCCTTGGGGCACCAGGTCCCTTGTAGATAAGAACTCTCTTCACCGAACTGTCTTCACCGTTTCTTACCCTGCAGCCTCCCCGACCCCCGACCCCGAGGCACCGCGTTGTGAAGCACCGGGAGCCCAAGGTAGAGGAGGGGATTGGCTTTCCGCCTGGGCCCGGGGGTTTTGGGGGGTGTCTCTGTTCCCAAACCAAGGTCTCTAGGCCAGCCGGACAGAGACCCCGATGTCCGTCCAGCTTCAATCCCTGAAAGCCGTCAAGGGCTGGGGCTGCGAGCCGTCCACTGAGTGTACGGGTGGGAGACGCCGCCTGATCCCGAAAACCGCAGCTTCAAAGGCTGGGTCTCCTTCACTCCCCAATTTCCAGAAAACGCGAAGAACCACAGCTAGTTGTCCAGGAAGGCGGTGCGGATTGTCGCACGCCAAGCAGGGGCGAAGGAGTGCCGAGCCTCGGCGGGAGGGGCGCGCAGAGGAGGGGGTACATTGCTGGCTGCAGCCCTAGCTTGATAAAGGAAAAGCCTCACTTTCCCTCTCACTGATTTTGATTTGATGTGTCACCGGCGGTGACCTCGGGCTGGACCTTCCGGGGCTTGCTTAGCATCGGGCCCCTGATTGGAGTGTTTCAACTCAGCGATCTAATTGAGGGTTCATGTCATAACATATCAAACGGTGTCTAGTCTCCCGTGATGGAAGGGACCCGCTAGCCGCGCATCCCCGGCTCCTGGCGAGGACTTCCGCCGGTCTCACGCGGGGGTTCTTAAACGCGCCAAACCCTGCAACATCCCCTCCCCCAACTCAGGGCTAGCAGGGCAAGGAGGAAAGAGCAGGGGCCAGCCTAGTGCTGGGCCAGTTGTGCTAACTTGGAGCCTTGCCTCAGGGATGTTTAAAGCGCCAAAGAGTGTGGCAGGTTTGGCTCTGAGGAGCAAGGATCCCCCAAGGGGAGGAGCGAATATAAAGGAAGGAGCCCCAAAGCAGGTTCAAGGGGTATGAGTGACTCACAGTATTTGTAAAAAGCCTTCCTCAGCTGGGAGCAAAAGTTATACCTGAAGCCCGAGGTTGAGAACGGAAGAGATTAACTCTGCCCTCAATGAGAGAAAAGTGCTCTCACTCTATTAAGATGTCACCTGTACTATCCCACCTGCTGCCACCTCTCCCAACCTTCCATGAGGAGACTTTATTGAAAGACTTTTTAAAAACAGTCCTTCCTTTTGGTTTGCTCTTTAAATATCTAAGGGTAATAAGAACAATTAAGATTTATTGAACTGTTACTGTGGGCCAAGTACTGTGCTAAAATCTACTATATGAATTATCTCATTTAATTCTCCCCTGTAACTTCCCCATTGTACAGGTGCATTAAGACAGAGAAGTTAAGTACGTGGCTCAAGATCACTCAGCTAGTGATTGGAGAAACTCATATAAAATAGTAGACCCTGAATGCAAAACAGGGTATTATATAGGGAGGGAAAGGGTAAGGAAGTTTTTAAGGATGGTGGCAAGAAGTTTAAAAAGAGAGAGAGAGAGAGAGAGAGAGAGAGAGAGAGAGAGAAGAAAAGATTTTCTTTGTGGCCTAATATTCCTCTCTAGCCTTTTAAGATCTAGTTAAGAGTTCTCATGCAACTTTGAATTTAAAGGTCTGAATTTGTGTTGTACCTGGCTTCTTATTTTTATTTTAGCAGAGGCACAAAACTCATCCGATCCCTGATCTTTTACAAATGCCTTTATACCGTGCTTTAAAAGTGAGTTTGGATTCATAAAGATGAGAAAGCATGTGCCTGTGTGTGTGTCCGTATGGTCATAGAATCAATTGGATATAGTGAAATTACAGTTAGCTCATGAAATCACTCATTAAAAAGGACAGTAGTACTGGAGCCCCAGGCCCCCAGTCGTGGGGCTTGGGAAAAACAGACAATTAAAACTTCTATGAATTCAACTGGGCTGAGGGATGGAGGAGCAGGGGGAGCAGAGAGGGAGAAAGAACATTCAGAATTGCCAGCTTATGTAGTGATAAGCACCATATAAGAAAAAAAAAAAAAAAAAAAACCTCAAGGATAAAGGAAACAAAATGAGTATAAGAATATTGCTGTGAATTAGGTTTCCAGATGGCTTTGGAATGAGAATACTCTTTAATTTTTGTTGTTGTTTTTACAACAGTGCTCTTAGAAAGGAGCCAGTGAGGAACAGATAAAAACCAAAACGAGGTCGGAACATCCTTGAGGAAATTGACACCTAGAAATGACTCTCCCGAGAGTCTGCTGCTAATTGTATGTTGGCTTTTCCCGTTACCCTGTGGGTCGTGATTATCAGGGGCCAGGGCAGGACAATGCTGAGGATAGGCCATCTGCCATCTGCCGGGAGGACATTCAAAGAGCCACATAGCCGCCCCCCCCCGCCCCCCGCCCCCCGCCCCACGATTGAAGTTCGCCTGGTACATCATGTTTATGCAAAACAGCGGGTTTCTGGGTGAACCTGGGCCGCAGAACGGTGTAATCAACGCCACAGCGCTTTTGCCGGGACCCTGTTGTCGTTGGCAAACGGAAAATGAAATATAAGCAAGGAAGTATTTTAATGGGGACGGAGGGAATTCGCAACTGTTAATTATTTGGTGACCTTGTATTCGATTTGTTTGAGTCCCTTATAAAAACACTAATTCAGACCAGACGGCCAAGTGAGGAAGCCGGCAGAAGGTTCCAATCTAGGCTTTATTTCCCCGGAAAGAGGGAACAACCTTGGGAAAGGCTTGCTAAGCGTTCAAGTGTGTGCGTGTGAGAACGCGCGGGCAGGGACACCAGTGCGGAGTGGCAGTCCAGGTTCAGGATGCTCCTCCTGCGGGTGAACCACAAGGTTCTGGGAAAAGCCCTGGGGGAAGAGGAGAGGAAACCTTAAACTAGAAGTGTGTTCTATTCTTCTAGGTAGGATGATTCTATGTTAAAGGCCACAAACCAACTCCTTGCCCACGGGCTTATTGTTATCAGTTACAGTCATCCCCATTCCTAAGGCCTTAAGGGACTCCTTACGGGGAAAAGCAAGAAGTTAACACCTAGCGTCTTCTGCAGGGAGAAGGCAGGTTGCAACCGGCATTCTTGGTGAGCCTCTTTGACGAGGAAGGATAATCTGACAAGGACACTGTATTTTTCTCAACTATGGAGGCTCTCAGGCCTTGGGTGTTTGAGCAATGGAGTTGTTGGTGGTGGTGGGGTATCGACATTTCTGTATATTAAGAAAAAATAATTAAAAATCACCCAAGCCACAGCCCACCGCAGGCTTTGTGACATCTCCTCCCCCTTCCCCCTCAACAGGCTCAGGACATGAAAGCTCTCCTTTCCAACCACAGAGGACGCATGCCGCCTGTACCCGCTGGGAATGCGAGGTGCAGCACTGATGGAGGCCCTAGTACAGCCTGTTTTTCCCAGCAGGAGTCCTGGGGGCGCTGGCACGCCTTTCTCATAGTGGTTCATCTACCTGGGGAGGTGGCGGGGAGAGAACAGAACGGAGAGGTCGGGGGGAAAGAGTAGGTTAGAAATAGGGTAGAACCAGAACTTTTGCTTCCTGCCAGGACTGCTGCATGCTTCCAACGACCCAGGGCAAATCAACAATAACTCCTGGGGGCTTTTGGCTAATGTGAAAGGCATTAGTTCGATAATCCCTCGCGTATCGAGTAACGCGGGTCCAACGATGCTTTCTTTGGGGGAAAGGACAGAATTGAACCGAACCCTTGAGGTGTGGTAAACTGGGATGTGTATCCACTGCACCCACTGCTTGGCATTCCTCCTCCTCCCCACGTCCCTACTGTTTAAGTATTAATCGTATCTCCTATTCACTGGTCCTTGTGGGTCGAACGGTGCCAGGTTTGCGTTCCTCTGCCTTCTAGGAGAGTCCATTGGCACCGCTGGGGACCGACGGATAGGTCCGCTTCGAGTGAAGAGCTGCGCGAACTAGGAGCAGACCCATGGTTGGCCGGCTGCGACCATTTCTGGAGAAGCGCGCGCTGCTCAGCTAGTGGTCCGGGAGTCTGGGGGCGGGGCTTGGTTTAAGGACCAGATAGTGGGCGTGCAAGAGACGAGAAGGGCGGGCCTCTGGCCCAAGTTGGAGCTGAGTTTAAGCTAAGAGCACGGAGGGGGCGGGGGGGACAGGGCAGCGTGGAGGGTTGGCTTTGGGTGGGGTGGGGTGGGGTCGTCCCTAAATAGGAGACAAGGGAAATTGGTGTGCCTGCGTTGCAAACCTGGCTTCTAGGCAAACAGCCCCTTCCCGACTTCCACAATTACCGCCGCTTGGAGGCTTCCTGCGGAGAGAAGTTGAAAAAATTCGAGACTACCGCCCACAGCCAACAACATGAATCTCATTTTGTTACGTCGTTTCGTTGTTTCCGAAGTCAGACCAAGGTCCAACTCTAAGCGGGCTTGCCACGATCCCTTTCTTCTGAGTCTGGACCCAACCCAGCACTTTAAAGAAGAGATCACTGCAGTTTCTTCTGTGCAGAACCGCAAAGCATTGAAAGCCCAACATTCTGCCCACGACTACATACCAGTTTGAACCCCTCCCTCCAGTTGAACCCTGCAACCTCTGTGCTGGTTGGGGAGGGCACCTTTTCTTCTACTTTTCAACTGAATCCTGCAAGCCAAGTGGCTGGTCATGTCCCAGCCCCGGAGGGCGGCTATTGGACTGAGCGAACACCACGCCCTTCCTAGAGTGCGGGTGTTTGGGTGTTTCTCCCTTGGCTACTTGCGGACACTTCAGGGAAGGTCATCCCAGCAAATCACCTTGGTCCGGGCCCAACACTCGCCATCCCTGGATAAGGGCGGTGACCTGCGGAAGACTCCTGGGCAGAGCAGACTGCTTGCATAAGGCAGCAAGGTGTGAGGGAGGGTTGGGCACGCGAGCTTCTGACTGATTTTGATTTGCTGTGTTGTCAAATGATGATCTGAGCCGCTATGGTCTGGAGCCCAGGGTTCTACCGCAGTGAGACGACAGATGCCTAAGGAAGTGTCTTCGATTTTGGCTCTTCTCTGGCTCTTCCGCCACCGCCCACCAAGAAAGCGAGAGCCCAGGGAATTTTCACGACAAAGTTCATCTAAACTACTTTGTAAATAAATAAGTTCCGCCCTATAGTGACAAAAGGAGGCTTCTGCTGGATGTACTCTGTGCCCAGGGGGAAGGTCTGCTCCCTTGCCCTTGTCGTCCGCAAAAAAAAAAAAAAAAAAAAAAAAAAAAAAAAAAGAAAAAAAAAAGAAAAGAAAAGAAAAAAAAAAATCAGTGCGAGTGGGGTTGGAGTTGCCGCCTTGAAAGCCTAGTGCGGCTCCGCTGCGAGCGCGTGCAGTTGTTTTCTTTCGTGTGGGAGCCAAGGTTCCCTTTCCCTTCTTTCTGCCCTGCCCAAGCTTCACACGTTTGCATCCATGCCGATCCTATCCGTAGCTTGACAGAGGAATTTCTCCACGGGGATCCTGGCAGACTACCAGAACCGCTTAGCCCACAGGGTCTACAAAGCTCAGGCTTTGTAGGTGAGGAGGGTGCAGATCTGTTGGGGCAAGAGGACGAAAAAGCAGAGACTTGGTGGAGGACTCGCATTGGAACTTGACGGACTTTGGAAAGAGAAAAGAAACTGAGAAACGGAGGTCAACTATTTGGGAAAGCCAAGAGACCTGGAGCAAAGCTAGGCCAGTGAGTGTGTGGCGGTGAAGAGATACGGACACACCAAGGCCACCTTCCTAACTGAGAGATGCAGCAGGTTCCAACCTCACGGTAGGGTCCTGCAAGCCAAGGGTCATTCAATTCTACACGTGCTGCCCCAACATGTGAGTGGCCCTTTGTCAGATGAGAATTCCTTACCCAGCAAAGACTGTAGACCGGGCAGGCACCAGAAAAGTTGCCAAAGAGAAAAGAGCGGAACTCCGGGGTCTCCCAGAGCTGCTCCTGCCCCTGCCCCTGCCAGTTAGCCTTAGAGCTTAGTACATGGGCCAGCACTGCCTTGTTTCCCACACCCCAGGAGAAAACTTGCAGAGAGACCCAATCCTTGATGAGGTGGGGTAGAGGTCTTTGGTCATCCCGCATTGTGGAAGAGACATCGGTGTCAGAAATGTCATGATGGGACTGAGAAGAATCAGTATAATAGGGGCAAGACTGCAATCCCCATAGGACTTGACCTTCACTGGTCAGGAAGAGCAGGAAGGGGAAGCACCTGCTGCTTTCTTTATTCATGACGCCCAGGAGTACCTTTCATCCATTCCCTTCTGGATATCTTGTGGAGAGAACTCGGTCACACATCCTAAAGGAGGCCAAGAAAAAAATGGCTACACTTCTCCGTACCATGATGTTGGGAAGATAGAGTAATTTTGACTGCATTTCTGGGGGTGTTCCATGTACTGTGTACTGTCCTGGGTGCCCTTGACTCCGACCTTTGCAATGATCCTGCAAAGTAGCAGTGGTTCTCCTACTTTACACATGAGATATATGAGTCTGGAAGGGATTATGTAACCTAAACTAACCAAGGTCACCTAGTCATTGGTCCCAGATCAGGATTGAAATTTATATTGCTTAGACTGTAAATTCCTAAGCTCATTTCACATTGTCAGTAGTAACTCACACTTGTATAACTTCTTCAGAAATTTCTCACACCTGATCTCATTTGCCCTGCTCAGTGGCCATGTGAGCTGTAATTATAATCATCATTTTGTAGAGGAGAAACTTCTTTCCTTGAAAGTTCTTTTTCATATAACCTATTGTGAAATTTCTTCAGTTCTGCTGATTAGGAAATGCGTGACTCTGCAAACCAGGAAAGAAATCCTTCCCTCCTTCCAGGCATGGGAAATATGTAGGAGCTAAAACACCCAGGCACAGATATCAAGGGCTAGGACATCTAGAGTAGTGGCAGATACTGGAGCTAAACTGCCAGCTCCTGTCTTGGACTAGTTTACTCTAAAGTTTCCTATGTTTTAATTTATATTGATACCTTTTTCAGGGGCAGGTTTTTAAAAAATGGTTTTTTTTACTTTTAATTGACACAATAATTGTACATATTTATGGTGTACCACATGAAATTTCAACAGGTGTATGCAGTATGTGGTGAACAGTTTATAGGTGATTTTGAGGATTAAAAGAATTTAGATCATGCCCAGCACTTGGTGCTATATGGGTATTCACTATTACAATGATTAAGCTGGTAAGTCAAGCAAGAGTACTGGGGTCAAGCAAGAGCACTCTGGAAAAGGTGAACTGTATGGATTGTTCCCAAATCCTCCAATTAGTGAGGATGCTTAGGAAATAGCCATTATTTCATAAGGCTGAGATCTTAACAGGTCGTGGCTCAGGAATATGTACATCCTCTTGGGATACCCAGGAGATAACTATATCCCAAGTGCACAATAAATAGTTGAAGCACCTAGCCCGAGAGGCCTTGATGTCCCAGGGGGTGGAACTGGTGGTTCATTTTCACTCATCTTGTACATTGGCCTGTTTTCCAACCTGGTGGACATTGATATCTCAGGGCAGTGCTGAAGCTGAGATACCTATGGGAGAAATGACTCCAAATCTGGCCATGAATTCTGAGCTTGGAAGTCTTCCTTCTGGTAAAGAAAAGGGAGGAGGCTAGGGAAACACAGCCCACCTAGTGTTGATTATATCAAGGATAAATACATGTTCATCCCATTCCCCTTTCTTCTCATTCTACTGCCAATCAGGACCCATGTAACGGGATATGGCCTCAGGACTGGTGGTCCAGGTTTGGAATCAGACCTGCAGTACTTCACCTGCCTGTGCCTTACTAGTTGGGAGACAATGGCCATGTTGAGATACCTCTAAGAGCTTCAGTTTCCTCATCTATAAATAAGTATAAAAGTAAGAACGATCTCTGATACTTGCAGGAAGGATTCAGTGAAAAATGCCATAAAAGTTCCTAGCAAGTGCCTATCATGATGCTCAATGATGCTGCTGTCTCTAAAATGAGGGGGTGGGGAAAGGTTTAGCTGCAAAGACATCTGAGGTTTCTTTTGCACAGATGAGTGATTATTCTCCAATTCCCCATCCCTGTCTAGGGGTATGGGATGGGAAAGCCCACTGTCTTCTGAGCTGTTGCCTAGTCACAGGGTCTGTGCCTCAGGGGATGTGTGTGGGAGGTGTGACTGTGTGGCTGAGGCAGGGCTGCTGGGTTTGGCTGGCCATCTGACCAGTAGCCATCCAGTGTCACCAGAAACTCAGAGATGGGAGTCCGAAGTCTGTGCTGGTCAGAAGAACTGAGCTTTGGTGCATTCTTGGATCTGTCAAGTGACAGGAAATCCAACCTGAACCTTCAAGAGGGACCTCAAGCAGCATACATATGTCAGTGATGTCTTGGGAAAATGGGGTGCCTTCCTTGTGTCTCCAAGTCCCCAGTGAAGGAAAATTTGGTTTTTGGAACCCTGCCGCAGGTTGATTCAGGGGAGCAGTCTTCTGTAGGAGGCACCTGGACAGGCCACCTCAGGGGCACTGTGGGGCCTCCCTCAGGCTGCCCTGCTGGGTTCCTGGAAGTCTGGTCTTCCTTTCTACTCTGGTGTTCACTTCTCTAGTTTCCTCCAGCCCCACACTGTGGTCCGTGAACAGGTGCTTTTACCTTTTTAAGCCAATTTCCTCATTTAATGTGGGCACATCAGAATCTATTAAGTAGTTAGTTCCTTTTTTTTCCCTCACTTGTTTTCTTCTTTAATTTTGTATTTAAAAAATTTGCCCAGCCTTAGGTATGGGGATTGAACTCAGGGAAGATTTACCACTGAACTACACACCACCTATTTATTTATTTATTTGGGGGCAGGCTCTCTGAAAGTTGTTTAGGGCCTGGCTATGTTGCTGAGGCTGGCCTTAAACTTGCTATGATCATCCTGCCTCAGCCTCTCAGAGTTACTGGGATTGCAACGTGCATCACCACACCCTGCCTATTTTTGTATTTTTAAATTACATTAATTTCACCTATAGAAACACTGTACTCTTTGAACAACCTCTCTCCCCTATTTTGTTTATTATATTATTATTTTTAATTAATTTCTCACCAGAACTATACGTATGAGGAACTCTTAGTTTTTTACTAACTTGCTTGCCGTGTTATGGATTTTATTTTCAAATATGCCAGGGATTTGTTCCTTCCTTCTTTTCTTTCTCTCCTCCTCCTGTCTCTATCCACCTCCCAGGGAGAGAGAATAAACAAATCCAGCGATTGTAACTTGAAAGGTTAGTATGTCTAATACTCAGCAGACACTAAGTTAACTGGGCTGTGAGCTAAGTTGTAACAATTCAAAGTAAAAGCAAAATACAAAACTCCCATGATATATTACTGATCCTTTTCAATTTAAATGCCTAAAGCATAGGATTCATTTCCAGGATGTAAGTGAATTTTGGAATGAAAAGTGCAATCTAGTCAAGGGATGGGAGTCATTTTATGACATTACTCCTCATTTACATAGGACTTAGTGGGAGAGTAGTTTTTGCACAGCAGTGGGAAGGGCCAGGTTCCTGCACACAGGTGGCCCTTGTACCTGGGCCAGGCTTTGTGAAGCCAGGTCTACAGGTAGTGTCTACAGGGTTACAGTATTTGGTGATGCGTACACTCCCCAGGGCAAGGTCTCCTCTGGACTATTTCTGTGATGCATGGCTCTAGAGCAGGTTCAGGCAGGTGGGGAATGTGGTCTGTAGGGGATCTGTGTAGAGCAGCCACCTTCACGGACCCTCTATTTAGGGGTTAGAGGTCCTCGAAACCTAGTGGGAGAGGATGTGGTTGAAAGGATTTTAAAAATATGAAGGTGTCTGGGGGTTCCAGGAAAGAACTAGGTCTGGTGATACCAGCTTAAGACCCTGCTTTGGGCCCAGTGCTTTGGAGGGCCTTGTTTTTTTCCCTCCTCCAATGACACCCCTCCCCATACAGTGTCCCATATAGTGGGGAATCCAAGGAGCCTAGGAGACATACCTTCCTACACTAATGGTTCTCAAAGGGTGATTCCCAGGACATGCAGAATCAGCATCACCTGGGAGCTCATTAGAAATGCACCTCAGACCTCTAGGGCTTGAGATAATTAGCATTTCTAACACTTTCTCTGGGATGCTTGTGTTATAGATTTAGGGACCACTGCAGGGTTAGTGGCTTTAAAAGCCAATATTCTAGACCAACCTCTAGGTACTTGGGCCACAAAATTCTTGCACAAATAACCCTGAGACCACTTCCAATACCTGGAGGGCTTCTTTAGCAGGTCTATCCTCCCAAAAGAGAACCACACTACTGTTGTATATGTGTGCCTCTTGAGCTGGGAGGCAGGGACCTGTGGGTTTACCTGTATGCAGGGAGTGTGGGATGCTACTGGAGTGGCAAGAGAACAGAGCGGGATCGAAGCTGAAGGCCCCATTTGCATTCTTTTCAGTGTCCTTGAAAGGGTAAATGTGAACTGGTCTTGCTAGAGAGACTATTACAAATTCCAAGATTGCAGAATCAGAAAGCACCTTTTGCTACAGATGCTTGCCTCAGTTTTGATTCAGCCATGCAAACTAACCATTTATTAGCCCACCCTTTTAAAAAATGATAATGAAAGCAGGCTGATCTGTCCATGTTGCATGGGAGAGAAATAAATAAATTGTTCTTCTTTATCCCTGTCTAATGCTCCCCAGTTAGTGACAGACTATCTCAAGAGTTATGTAAGCAGAGATGGAAATGACTTCCTAAGGGAGCCCAGGTTTTGTTCCTAACGAGTGGTGCAAATACAGTTCAGACTGTGTTCCCCTTCCCTAAAACCCTGGCCACTCTTGATTTCTTCTAGACTCCTGGACTACAGTGGTGAGGCACTGGAGCTTAGGGACTCAAAATTCCAACTCTGGAACTAAATAGACTGAAAAATGGATCTCAGCATCACCCTATCCTGACTTTGGATAATTAATTTCTCCAAGACTTGGTTTTCCCATCTGTAGTATGAGAACAATACAAGTACCTACCTACCTTATAAACTGATGTCAATAAAGTAACAATTAGAAACTTGTCAGCCCTCAAAACATTTAGCTTGTATAGCAAGTGCCTGAGGTTTGTCCCTCTCATCATAGCCCTCACTGGTGGGGGTGAGAGGAGGCAGGGAAGTGAAGTCGAAGGCAATAGGTCCAGAAATCTGGGCAGTGGCTAAGGTGGTTAGCCAAGGTTTCTCTTAAGAAGAAAGTATGCTGAATTCCCCCTGATTTTAATGTGACCCTGACTGGTTTGAAGGTCTTGACTTCCATAAATCAACTGCCTCTAGCAGCTTTTCCCTTTTCACCTCTCTTACCCTTCCTGCAGCTCTGTCTCAGGTCGGGGCATGTGTGTTAGAGAGGGGCAGCAGGTCCAGCGTGCGGAATGGGTGTGGCTGAGGCTCCAGAGCCCATGCCCCTGGGCTGCATCTGGACAGGCAGTGAGGGTCTGACCAGGACCCAGTGACACTTTTACTATTGAAATCGACCCAAACTTTACTAGCTTCTGGGGAGAGCTAGGGGCTTTGGGGATTTTTGTATTTGCTGGGTTGTAAATATTTTATGGGAAGGCAGCCCAGGAAAATCTGGTTAACTTTCCGCCTTGCACATTGAAGTGGGTTGGCTTCATGCACAAATGTGTCAAAAAAGGAATTCAATTTTGTCTTGGTTCAGAAGAATTTGCCTAGGATTTTTAAAGCCTGCTGCCCTCTATATGTCCCAAATTTCTTTTTCTCACTTGTAACAACAACAACAACAACAAAATCATCAGGTCTAGTTGCAAATCAAGGAAATTTCACATTTGGTGTAAGGAAAGGAAGAGGGGGGACTATCATTGTGTGCGTGTGTGTGTAACGGTATATGGCTAAGGTTTCCTCCTATTTATATCTAGTTCTCACTGACTGCAGTATCTTCTCAATGAATGTCTGGTGTTCACGTTTGTTTATTCCCTCCTTCCCATATATTCTGAAAGTCTTGCTACTATTCGTTGGGAAGGAAGGAAAGAGAGATGGAAGGAAGGAAAGAAGGAAAAAGAAGGCAGGAAATCACATAGCAGCTCTTTCTTCTATCTGCATTGTTTTGGACCTAAATGCCTCAGCAAAACTGTCTAATGGCAGCAATGTGATCTTGAACTTTGGGGTCTACAGTAGGACTGCATCTTTAAATCATCTTGGAGATTAAAAAAAGAAAAGAAGAGCTGACAACAAACATCCAAGAAGGCAGCTCCCAGGACCTATCCTTAGAAAGTGGTTCTATCAGCTGTAGCAAGCTGGAGCACAGGTATTTTTCAAGTTTTCCAGAAGATTCTAACCGTGCAACCAGTTTGAGAACCATTTCCTATAAAGTTTCACACTTACGGACCAGTGTGTACTCTAGGTTATCCAGGGGTGTAGGTGCTGTGGGGAGCAAGATGCAAGTGACATGGTCCCGACTCCTTTGGACTGGAGAAGGGAGGAAGGGTGTTGGGAAAGGCAGACCAGTAAGGAGGTAGATATAAACTGGGTAATTGTACATGATCCTATATGTAAGGTAATAAACCAAGTCCTGTGATAGTGACCGAGGGAAGCTGTTTTAGGGTGGTCTGGGATGGTCTCTAGGAGGAGGTGACATTTGAGATGTGAATGACTAGGAGAACCAGCAAGCAGCAGGAGAGGACGTGGGGGGTGGGGGAGCGCTGCCCAGACTCCAGACCACAAAGGGCACATTAATGGTTATGCAGCCTCTTGGGGGGAAAACCCGGGAGGCCGCTGCCTCAGCCAGATTGCCAGCAGCCACTGATTTCCGCCCTGGGGGCCCAGAGCTGACCCGGAGGAGGGGGCTTGTCCTGGCCCCTTCCCACGCCGAACACCGGCCGGGCGGGAAACCCGGGAGCGGCCAGGCCTCGGGTCGGCTAAGCTGGACTGCCCTCTCCCCGCCCTCTTCCTCCTGGGGGCGACCAGGGAGCACCCGGCTGATCTCCCCCTTAAGTGAAACTGACTGTAATTATTTTTTATCTCGCAGACGATCTCTCGCACACTCCTCTCCGGAGACAGAAGTATTTGTTTGATGTGTCCACGCTCTCAGACAAAGAAGAGCTGGTGGGCGCAGAGCTGCGGCTCTATCGCCAGGCGCCCGCAGCGCCCTGGGGGCCTCTAGCAGGGCCGCTCCACGTGCAGCTCTTCCCTTGCCTGTCGCCCCTGCTGTTGGACTCGCGGACCCTAGACCCGCAGGGGGCGCCCCCGGCCGGCTGGGAGGTCTTCGACGTGTGGCAGGGCCTACGCCATCAGCCCTGGAAGCAGCTGTGCTTGGAGTTGCGGGCCGCGTGGGGCGAGCCAGACTCCTGGGAGGTGGAGACGCGCGCGCGGGGACCCCAGCAGCCGCCGCCCCCGGACTTGCGGAGTCTGGGCTTCGGCCGGAGGGTGCGGTCCCCACAGGAGCGCGCCCTGCTCGTGGTGTTCACCAGATCCCAGCGCAAGAACCTGTTCGCTGAGATGCGCGAACAGCTGGGCTCCGCTGAGGCTGCGGGCCCCGGCGCGGGTGCGGAGGGCTCGTGGCCACCACCGTCGGGCGCCCCGGACGCCGGGCCTTGGCTGCCCTCGCCCGGCCGGCGGCGGCGGCGCACGGCCTTCGCCAGCCGCCACGGCAAGAGGCATGGCAAGAAGTCGAGGCTACGCTGCAGCAAGAAGCCCTTGCACGTGAACTTCAAGGAGCTGGGTTGGGACGACTGGATTATCGCACCCTTGGAGTACGAGGCATATCATTGCGAGGGCGTGTGCGACTTCCCGCTGCGCTCACACCTGGAGCCGACCAACCACGCCATCATCCAGACGCTGATGAACTCCATGGATCCCGGTTCCACCCCGCCCAGCTGCTGCGTGCCCACCAAATTGACTCCCATCAGCATTCTGTACATCGACGCGGGCAATAATGTGGTCTACAAGCAGTATGAGGACATGGTAGTGGAGTCCTGCGGCTGCAGGTAGCGGTGCCTTTTCTGCCGCCTTGGCCCGGGACGCAGGGGAGGCCTGACTGCAGAGAAGCAGAGAGGAAGCTGGCCTTGGAGGAGGCTGCGGGTGGAGTGGGGGACAGCCTGGACGCGAGAGCGAGAGCAGGGTGTGAGAGGAGGGAGAGCACGGCCTTCCCAGAAACTTCCACCTGCCAACCCAGAGGGAGATACGGATTTTCACACCTTGCTTGGTCACCCTGGAAAAACAAGCCAAGGAGTTCATTCGTTTTTTTTTTTTTTTTTTTTTTTTCTCTTTATTATTGTGGCTTTGGATTCTTCGTGTGTCTCACAGGTTTTGATAGGAGGCAGGGGGCGGGGAGACGCATACCTGTTTCTCAGTTGCTCCATGGTTTGAAAAGAATAATAGTTTAAAAAGGGAAACTGGGAGGAAGAATCACCCACCATTGAATACATCTTGGCTTGGTTGTTTCTACTTGTGTAAAGAAGGTGGGGTCTTTCCAGTCATGTCACAGCCCATGTCTTGTGACCTCCCAAGCTGAAAGTCTTAGGGGAATTGTCAAAGGAATAGGAAAGTCAGGAAGGGTTCTGCCTTGAGTGGAGCTTTGAGAGTGGTCGACCCAAGCGCCTTCTTTGCTCCCTTTTACATTCCCATGAATTTACCAGCTCTGCCCTGGCTGGCCTCTTCCAGCACTGGGCACTGGGAACCTCCATCTCACTCCTGAGGGCTCAGGTCACTGGATGTCTTTACTGTTGCTTTTTCTGCTGGGGGGAAAAGGGAGCTGGTATGGATGGAATGACAAGAATTAGTCCATATGGAACCCCCTGAAGGATAATGAGAAACCACAAGGCCTTCCTCTGACAGGGCTGACACCAAGGTCCATTAGCCCAGGCTGGAGGTAGCCCACCCAAAAGCTCTTGGTGATGTCTGTTTCTAATTGATTTGTTTTAAACAGAATTTACCAAAATTCAAACATTTCCTAGTTCTATGGGGAAGGTGATTTCCTAATTAAAAAAAAAAAAAAGAGTGAGGATGGGGAACTGTATTATTAAGGTAAGAGGTACAGAGGAGGGGAAAAGGACCCAAGAAGTACAAGGGCTACATGGGGAGGGGAGATGGTGGGCCCCACAGGAGGTTGGGGATAAAGGGCCAGGCCTGGAGCAGGGAAGGAGAGGATGAAAGGGGACAAGAGCCCCTGTCTCTGAAGTTTCTTAACATCTATGTTCCCTCCCCTCTCTCTGACATTCCTGAAAGATTACCAGTCAGCAATCGCCCAGGGCTCCCCCAAAAGAATTGTTTTAGGTTGTAATTACCAGTTAGGCAATGTTTTTAAAACATAGTAATGAGAAACTGTGAAAAGAGCCAAGTGTTACATTGAGCTTGGGGTGGGAGATTGGGGATCAGGCTGTAAGGAAGGAGGCCGGGGTGGAATTCATCTTCCGGAAGGAAGCAGGAGCGAGCACCCAGAGAAATTGAAATACCCATTCCCAGGTAGCCAAAACCATGAACTTTCCCCCAGCCCGCCCCAGTTCTATTTTCACACACTGCCCCTGAGAAGGCTCTTTGAAGAGTGAGCTCCTCATCTTTGACCATGAAATGGTTTAAACGGGGGAACTTGTACCAACTATTAAAGTTTTGGTTTGTCCTAGGTGGTTTGCTCTCTCCCCATCTAAACCTGTTGCTTGTTTGGTTCAGAGAACTACAAACTGTCCAAGAATGGGTGAGAATGATAATAAATGCTAATATAAAATGCTAAGAAAAAAAAAGGACTTGGCCAGGAGAAATAATTTAAAATGCACATTTGCTTTGGATGCACTGTTGTTCTGTTAAGGCTGTATATATTTGTTTATTTAAGGTGACTGAAAGTGCAAAGAGGAAATGGACAGCATGCAATTCATCTTAATGTACAAAACGTTATATGCACTCAAATGTTATAATTTCTAATATTTTTAAAGTTTATATTCGAGTTGTACAAAGTTAAGCATTAATCAGATATTTCATTCTTTCATAAAGTTATCATTTTCTTAAATATTATTACAAAATTTTAAGTCTGTCTAATGGAGAGTTTTCTTTTAAACTGTCTACCTCACTACAATACAAATATTTACAACACTAAAGTTACCAGAGGTCAATTAATATTCAAAACATTTTTATAGTACATTTTCCTGGATGATACTCAGTCTGATTAATACTATATTATTAAACTCATTTCCCCCATAATAACTCAGCCTGGTTTATATGCATCCGTTTACAGAAATCATTTTCTTAAGAAATTATTGTCCATGGCATTTTGTTCCAATGTGGGGACTGAACATTTGAAAAAGTACTGATTGTTTTAAAATTTATTATTTAGATCATTATACTTTGCATTCTAAACTTTGCAATGACTCTTTTAATTAACCACTGAGACACATCCCCAGCCCTTTTCATTTTTCATCTGAAGATAGGGTCTAGATAAGTTGCTTGCTAAATTGCTGAGGCTGACTTTGAACTTGTGCTCCTCCTGCCTCAGCCTCCTGAGCTGCAGGGATTATACCACCACACCCAGCTGTAATGACTTTATAAAAAATGAAATGTTCCTTCACCAGGTGACAGCCAAATCCTGGTCATTTGTTAGACCATGTTCATAAACCTGTGCCTCATCCCAGCATCTCAAGAATCCAAATTGGATTATTTCCTGATTTCTTTTTGAACCCAGGACATCCTTGCTGTGAGGTAAAAACTCTACCACTGAGCAACACCCCCAACCCTTCTTAATTTCTTTAATTACTGATTACTCTTTATGTTCATGTCAGACTGCAAGCAGAAGATAGAACTTGCTGTAAACTGGGGAATACTTGTACTAGCCCAATCTGAGAACTCACCATATTCCAGGCACAGTGTTATATACATGTGTTATCTCCTTTAACTCCATGAGGTAGACATTATTAGAAACCCCATTTTACTGTTGAGAAAACCAAAGTACAGAAAATTTAAGTAACCTGCTGGTGATCACCCAATCAGGCAGGGGTAGTTCAGATTCAAACCCAGTTCTAGAGCCTCAGGATTTAACCTCTACCCAATTCTGCCCCAACTTGCTGATTTGTTCCTAGGTGCCAGCGTGGATAATTTGCTGTTAGTCACAATTGTCAGGGATGGACCACTGGTGGATGAAGCAGGAGCTGCCACAGGGGCCACCAGCATTGCCTGCATCCTGTGAATTGTGTCTGCTGGGCTGAAGGGCAGCTGGAGGGGTTAGGGATGTAGCTCAGTGGTAGAGTAACCTGAGTTCAATTCCTGCATTAAAAAAAAAAAAAATACCAGAAACATGGAAGACTGAGGCAGAAGGATTTCGAGTTCAAAGTGAGCCTCAGCAACTTAGGAAGGCACTAAGAAACTCAGTGAGGCCCTGTCTCTAAGTAAAAATATGAAGAAAATGCTGGGGATATGTGAAGTTGAATGCCCCTGAGTTCAATCCCTGGTACAATAAAATAAAAAAATGAAATAAAATAATAAAAAAAATAAATAAAATTATGGGTAGGTGGAAAATGGGTATGGGTTGTACAACTACATGAGTTCTTAGCTTTGGTTTTGTCCAGGAACCTGATAGTTGAGGTAGCTGCTGGGCTTGGCAGGTTCTCTACACTTTGTAGGGACTGCCTTGGGTGTCCCATGGTTATCAAAATAATGATTAATTTACAAACAGGATATGTTTCAAAAGACTGGTTGCAAATTGGCTCTGAGAAACATTGTCCCAGAGAAACAGTTCTCACTTGAGTTTCCAGATCATTTTGCAAAGGCTGCTCAAATGTGACTTTTTTTAATGAAGCAGTCTTGAATTCCAGCTTTTAGAAGCTGATAGTTACCTAGGAAAGCAAAAAGAAGCTCTTTCTCTTTTCTCTGTGGAGGCTGTTTTTGAAATAGTTGAGAATTCTTTGCATTTTTCCACCACTCTTCCTACACTGGGGACCCAAGTCCACCAATCTCCCAAAGGTTCCCTGCCCCCACACCTGAGATTTCTTTTTTCTGCACAAATATTTCCATCTCCAAAGTTACTTTCCTTTCTTCCACTAGCACATTCATTTCTTAATTCAGGAGACATGCAATTTGATTGAATTATCTGAATATGTGAATATTTCTCTGCCCTTAGCCTTGGAGACATTTGCATTTTAAGAGGAAAATCTTGATGAACTTGGATTTCTTCTAAGTAATGTAAAAAAACATCCAGACAGAACAGGAGATGATTCAACACTCAAACCACACACCATTTTGAGAGTTGTAAATGAATTAGGCACTGATACAAAGATGAATGGAAATACTTGTCAATGTGGTTTTTGGTGTCCCTTAGGGGAAGTTTTGTGCAATGAAGAGACCAATGACCAATTTGATTTAATATTAGTATCCAGTATATGAAAACAAAACATTCAATAGCTTAGTTTTTCTAAAGCTCTGAAGTTTAATGTATGTAGGCCTTCTCAAGATAAAATTTTGTCCTTCATTTATCATTGCTATATTCTTAGCACCCAGAATTGTGTCCAGAACATAGCAGACAATGAATACATGAATGAATAAGTCAACAAATCCTAGCCTACTTATTAATCTAGTAATTTCAACAGTCACTTTCAAGGGAACCATTGGTTAATGTCACTTCAACTCAAGCTGAAAGGACCAACCTCCCTGTATCAAGCAATTTTGGTTACAAACTTAGTTAATAAACTTCCTCTAAAGATTGTACATTACTTCCCTCAATTTAATTATCAAATGTTCTTTTAAAGCTCTTAGGTGTCTCTTTACAGAAAAACCTTTCTATACACTTAGGTCACTCCATGTAAATCTAATAAGTCAAATTTCTCAAAGTAATGCCCTTTGTACCTTCTGAATTAGTATCAGGAACTTAAAATTAATTGCCCATTTAAATTCATGCCAGAGGCTAACTTGTTAGATACCTTAATAAACTACATTTTCTTATAACTTACAAACATCTTCAGTACCAGATATACATAAATTGTCTCAATGATTTCAAAAGCTATTTTTGAACTTAACATGACCATATTAATAATTTAGATTTGATTTCCTTAATCTCTGTATTCCATTCTAAAACTCCCTTGAGTCAAAAACATTAACCTACTACTGATAAATTTTAGCTTCACAAGCAAGACAGAGTGACCATTTCAGCAGACAGTGGCTGCAAATCTACCTGTATTTGGATCAAGAAAGGAGATGGAATTTCCCTGAGACACTAGCTTACACATCAAGTCCCTTTAAAAAAGTCATTATAATAAAAGGTATCCCAAATTCATACCTTTTATGAGTAGACCTCTTCTGGGTTCTAGATAGACCATTTAAATATTTTTTCTTCTTGATTTGAGTAAATTGAATTCCATACTCCCCATGAAGATGGCAGCAAATTTTCTTTATAGATTAATTGGATTTTACATTTATTCAACTCTCTTAGGATATTTTTTTGTTTTTTGCCTTCGGCTTTAAAATCACTTTATTGCTACTCTCTTGGACTAGCCCACCCTTACATAATTCTTCCATAGCCTCTTTCAACTTTATCACTACACTTTGGTAATCAGAATTCTGTATTTCCCCCCTGTATTCTTCCTATCTGGAGGAACAATAACTTTTCACAGATGTTAAAATGACATCTAATGGAAACTGTACATCCTTACTTCTTGGCTGGTTCTACGGTTCCAATACTCAAGTTGTGCTAATGAAAACATGGTTTCTATACTTGAGAGAGATTCCCAGGAATGTTACTACATTATTTTATAAGGTAACCTTGACAACGCGAGTTGTCATTACCCTGCTTCACAGATAAGAAACTGAAGTTTAGAGAAGTTCACTAATTTGCCTGGGAGGAGCTGGGATTTCATCTGGTAGGATCCAGAAACATTCTCATCTTCTCTGTCATTAGGCAGCTACTCAGTTACTGTTGTCTGGCAGGTACTGTTCAAGGCTCTGGGAAACTTACATATAGAACTCAAGAGAAAGGAAGCTCAGAAGTGAAGCTGAACCTCTAAGATTTCCCAGGCTCCTGGAAGCTGCTCCCTTTACCTGCCTTCTGCTCTTTGTCTCTTTCCTTTCTAGCTCACAAATTCGCTCACAGCTTAATCCAGTTTCTACTTTGTTAGAGTTCATTTGAAAGTCCTGGGGAAATGATGGGCCCAGTATGTTGGAGAAAAAGGCACTTGGACTGCCAAATGTTTTCACTCCTCTCCTTTGAAACCACTCAAGTTATCTACAGGGGGAATATTTTCCTGTCTGTGTTGTGATAGTCTTAGAAGACTCTGAGGTTCAGGTTCTACTCTGGAACTTCTCTTATCTCTAGCTTTATACCTAAAATACCTGATAAGCTGAGAAAACCATGGAGAGAATTGGCTTCTGAGGTCTGTTATTATTTTTGTCCTTGCTAGTGATTAATGCTTATTGGACACCAATAGCATTCAAATCAAGGTAGAAGATTTAGGGTTATTTAAGGCCTTTGGTTAGAAGGCTCAGTGTTATATGGTTTATATATCAGAAAGAACTTTTAACTTTACTCACTTAAAAATTGCTGTCCAGAACAAATGGACAACATTATTCTTATAAGAGTGTTTGGTTTAGGCTTAAACAAAACTGTGTGTACTCACTCCAGGTTTCATCTTTTACTAAAATTTGACTACTGAAGTGTGTTGGGAATTAGTTGCTAGTGACCAGGAACAAATGACTTTTCCGAGTAAAAAGATAACAGTTTCATTAAAAAGCAATTGTCTGTCTTCTACATGTTTATTGTATTACTTGGAAAGTGACTTCTCAGCTGGCATATTGTTACATGTGGGTCACTTGCCAGCCTGGTGGCTAGAGAGGCCATTGTGGCATGCTCTGAACAGCCACCACAGCTTAGCACTCCTCCGATTCCTAAATGTTGTAATTGGGGTCTTTGTTGAGCAATGGGATGCAGCTCTGGCTTCTACACATCTTTTACTCCACATCTAAAATGTTCTGCATTGTTTGTTATTAAACACTTGATTTTTATTCCACAGAGGTGAAAATGGGAAACATGTATAAATGCTGAACTTACATGGTGAACACTTGAGTTCCTTTCATGGATGAAACTTTGCATGCCCAGTAACCACATGTGTTATTTTGCTCCCCATAGGTAGGCTACAGATCAAAGTAGTTCTTCCAAAAAGCATGCCCACCAAGGCATTCAGAAGTCATTTCAGACTCTATGGGTTTGGTGCTCGTGGGTGAGAAGAGGAGGGGAAGGAAGGGTGGAAGAAGGGCAAGGTAGGATAGGAAGGAAGGGGAGGAGGCAGGGGAGAGGAGAGAAGGGTCTCTCAGTGATCATGGCACTAAGTTAAAAGATTTCTCTTTAGAGTCTGTGTGACCTGAGGCATGGAACCCAGATAATAACACAATACAGAAACACACACACACACATACACACTTGTACACCTCTTTCAGAGTTTTTCAAGCTTAACAAATGACCAAGTGTGTAGAAGGGACTTGACTATTTTTAATTATCATCATTATTGCATTATATTTGGATAGATTTTAGAAAACTACGTTCATTTTGACTGGTGGTGGAAATGATTGTCCAAATGTACTTCTAGTGAATTTCTGTATGTGAATTTTTTTGTTTTTGTTTTTGCTTTGAATCTACCTTTTGGTGGGTATTGTGCTTAGCACTAGGAATATAGACTTACACAGGAAGGTCCTGAAAGAGAGAAGGCTTGCTAAAATCACTGGGCGATGTGGTAAGCAGTATTAGAGATGCTACTGAGGTCCTAAAGAGGAGGAAGCAGATCTCCTTTATACAAAAGGGGCACTTCTCTGAGCTTTCAGTGGGCCATTCACCCTTGTTAATCTTTCACATTGATGAGATAGATTGTCAAATTTTAATGTGTAAAGTGTGACCACAAAATTATTTTTCTCTCCATAAAATTAACTAGCCTTTAGAGAATCAAAGTTTTGACACATACGTTAGCATGCTGAGGAAACTCACCTAGATTCTATGTTTTAGTAAGTTATCTTAGAAGTTTTGGAGAGGGTACTGTGGGCAACCTTAACTTTTCACCTTGGTAGAATGATCTGGGGACAGATACTCACAAGAGTCAACCAGAGAATTGGGACCAAAAGAGAAGACTCACATAGGTATGTCAGTTAGGATAGGGGCAATTCACTCAAAATAGAGAAAACAGTAACTTAAGTCAAATTGTTTATTTCTGTCTTGTGAAAACCAAAATCAAAACCTGAAGTTTTGATTCAGTGTTGCTATAGTAGTTTCTTAGTCATTAGGGAATTTTTTCATCATTTGAATGCATGGTTTCTATCCTCAAGTTTGCAATGTAGTACCAAATAGCTCCTGGGACTCTGGTCATCACATCCATGTTCCCGAGAGCAAGCCAGAGAAAGAGAGGTTAGTTGAAAAATGCACCCTCCCCCAGAAACCACCTGTAAGGAGTCTTTCTGAAAAACTTATCTAACATTTTCACTTACATCTCACTAATTAGAACTTAGTCCCTTGATCCCACCTGTCCACAAAGGAAGGCAGGCAATGCCATCTTTTACCTGGATGTATAATTGCTATAAATGAAACTGAAGTTCTACAACCATGGAAGAAGAGAAAGAAAATGGATACTGGGAAACAGTGGTAGTCTGTGACACAACAGGATTGAGTGTGGATTCCCAGATCCCACCATTTTTAAGAAGAGAGTTGACATACATTCTTTCTACTAGTATGGGGGATGTCAGTGGGAATAGACAGGGGAAGAGGAGCCAGAAAGTGAGCGTGTTATCAGTTTTTAAACAGACCAGAAAAATTACCTACTTTTCTAAATTACAAAGATGATTTTGATAATGATTGTTATTATACATTGTGTTTTTCAATATTGCTTTCTTGACTTATCTGAAAAATTGTGATCCCGTGAGAGGAGAGAGCACATGTTATGGGAGGTTGTTTTAGTCAGCTATTTCCCTGTGACTAAATGATCTGACCAGCACAATTATAGAGGAGCAAAAGTTTATTTGAGGGCTCACAGTTTCAGAGGTCTTAGTTCATAGAAGGCTGGCTCCATTCCTCAGGGCTTGAGGTGAGGCAGAACATCATGGTGGAAGAGCGAGGCCGAGAGAAGCAGCTTGCATTATTTGAAAGCAGAGAGAGACTCCACTAGCCAGATACAAAAATATATCCCAAAGCACATCCCAATTCCAATGTCCTCCAGCCACACTCTACCACTTCAATTAATCCCATCAGGGATTAATTCTCTGATTGGGTTAAGACTCTTACAACCCAATCCTTTCTCCTCTGAACCTTCCTGCATTGTCTCACATGTGAACTTTTGGGGGACACCTCATATCCAAACCATAACAGAGATGAACATAGAGTGTCCACTATGTCCCCTAAGAACGGAGGCAGTTGTTTTTTTCCTATCCATCAAATGGCAGGGGAAGGGTTAAGAAGTTAATGCTTACCCAGGGCTAGAAGATGAAAACCAGTAGGCTGGGATATTATTTTTATTGTGTTGACACAGATGCATTTTCTTAAAGATTTATAAGAAACTTTTAATTTTTCAAAATACTCTGCTTCTTGCTTTACAAATTCCATTTTACTTATGTATGTGTTATCTACACTACAGCCTCACCAGGGGAGAACAACAACAGAGAATAATTCTCTTTACTTTGAGGTTTTACATTCACGTGGAACACTTTTACTGAGTCAATAAATTACTGCTTACCAGCAAGTGTTTCCCGAAGGAATTGATCTTCAGAAAATTTTGCTAAAATTTGGGGAAGGCACTAGCCATCCAGGAAGAGGGAACAAACAAAAGGAACCTGCTAAGTCTCCAGAGAAGCCCGAGGTTTTGCCTGATAATATCAACACCAACGATAATAATAAAAACAGCAACCGTCTATTGACTACTTGCAAGACTAAGTGCTTTTCATACACCTGGCTCCATTTCCTCCTGACTGCTTGTACTGTCCCCAATTCACAGAGGAGAAAACCGAGGATCAGAGTGGTTAAATAAAAGGCCTGTGGATGCAGCCAGAAAAAAAGTCAAACTGGGAACCGCACCAGGCAATTTGATCCCGAAGCCCACGGCAGTCTTAACCACTATGTAATATTGTCTCACAAACATCCCCAGAATCTGCTCCATCTCTTATCACCGACAAAGCCTTGGATTTGCTGGTAGAGAAAATATGCTTGAAATCTAACTGGGCTCCTCTAGTATCTGTTTTGACAGCCGAAATTAATTGTTCACTTTCTGAGCACTTTTTGGCAACTCTTTCTAATGACCCGAACCGCCGTCTCCTTCCTTTTCGGCTTGGCAGGGCTCCCTGTGTCGGGCTGACAGCGAGCGGGCGGGTCCCAGAACTTCTCTGATACTGCGCGCTGGCAGGGCTGCAGGCTCTCGGGAGAAAGGAAGCGATTGTTCTCGCTCTCTGCAGTTGCTGAGAATGATGGTGGGCATTTTCTGACTCTCTGCTTAGAATGAGAGGCTCACCAAGTTGATGAAGCCAAATGTGATAATTGGGTTGAAGACGAGCCTATCTCACATCTTTGTGTTTATCTACCCAAGTAAGACGAGTCTTTCTCACACTCCTCCGCGGGCTCGGAGGAGAGGGGAGATCCTTCTTTTCTCTGCATCCTCTCTCTGTGTTGGCCAGAAGAGGGAGCCGCTTCGGTTAGAAGGTGAAAAATATACAGCTATGTGTGTTAGAATGGGCACCTATCTCCTAAATTGCTTAGATTCCTAGGACTAACACTTGTTACATTATTTTCCGTGGGGAACAGAAGATACTAATATTTGGGGGGGGGGGCAACTCTGAGCCCACCGATATATGCTGTTCTCAAACATGCATAAGTTACTTGAAAGCCCTCAACATCATACTGTAACTGTCAAGATACGCAGGTGCAGTTTCCTAATCTCAGCCTGCCCCATCCTATCGGAAGTTTGAACATCTTCTCTATGAAGGCTTCTCAACTCCTGCTGGGGTTGGGAGTAGTGTCCTCCAGTAGTTCACACCACAGGCTTAGTCCCTAGGGAGCCCCTACTGGAGGTAGTGTGGACCTTTAAGAGGTGGGGTCCAGAGGGGGCGTGGTCTCAAGAGCGACTGAGGGACCCTGATCTCTTCCTCTTTTGCTTTTTTCTGTTCCAGACTTGAGTCCTAGGCAGTTGGCTCTGTCATACACTCCAGCTGCGATGTGTCACCCTTGCCAGAGGTCCAAACCAATGGGATCACCAAATCAGGGACTTGAACCTCTAAAGCTATGAGCTAAATAAATCTTTCCTTTTAAAAGAATTTATACATGTTTTAATCCAGTTGCTGACATTTGAATCGTACAGTTGGCATAAACTCTATATGCAGGGTGCTTAGAGGTTAAAATGTGGAAGAGATTATATGGATAAATATGATAATTCCCTCCCCTCACTCCTCATTTTCTCCATTTTTCTTGTTAAGTAATACAAAATGAAATTAAATCAGGTTAATAGTTGGGTTTGTATAGGGATATTTTTTCTCCTGACTCTTCAAAATCATGGTAGGATTCCTGAGGAAGATGAACTTTGAGGTGGGTTTTATTTAGGAAGAGAGTGGGGGTCACACACCAGCTCCCAGCAATTCAGGAGACTGAGACAGGAGAACCTTAATTTTGAGGCCAGCCTCAGCAACTTCATGAGCTTTCAGCAACTTAGTAAAACCCTGTCTCAAAATAAAAAAATAAAAAGGACTGAGATGAGCTCAGTGGTAAAGTGTCCCAGGGTTAAATCCCTAGTACCTTCACCCCTAAATTAGAAAGAGAAAAGTAAAGTTGAACTATGAAGGGAGATGGTCCTTACAGATTAGGGCTGGTAGGAAGAAAAGAGAGAGAGAGAACAAAAATCTCCAACAGCCAGGTGTGGTGGCACACACCTATAATCCCAGTGGTTCAGGAGGCTGAGTCAGGAGGATCGAGAGTTCAAAGTCAACCTTAACACCTTAGTGAGGTCCTAAAGAAATCCAGTCTCTAAATAAATGTGGCTCACTTGTTAAGCACCACTGGATTCAATCCCTGGTACCAAAAAAAAAAAAAAAACAAAAAAAAAAAACCAAAAAAAAAACAAAAAACAATCAATCAAACAAACAAAAAAACCCAAATGAACAAACAAACAAACAACTCCAATCTTTGCTTGATGGCAGATGGGGACAAAGAATTTGAACCAGGGAGATTTGGGACAAACTCTAGGAGGAAGTGTTTGAATTTGATCTTAAAAGCAGTGGGAACTTACTGAAAATTATTGAGGCTGAAGTGAAGCAGGCATAAGGAGGTGATATTGGTAACATCAGATAAGAGTGATGCATTTAATTGCTGGATCTTGGAGGGGGAACATTCAATAATAAGGCCATAGTTTGGGAGGACAAATGTACTGATTGGCCAGGGAAGCCCCAGTTTATACCTGAGGTTCAGACAGAACTGTAAATAAGCTTCCTTGTTTACTATCAAAATGTCCTGGTTTGGTTGATAAATTATGTAGTCATCCTAGCACTAATTTACATACAGCTGATGGTCAAAGAAACAAATCCCATACTTAGAAATGATTAGGGAGGCGGAAAGGTAGCTTTAAGAGAGGTGTTTATAAAACAAACACACAAACAGAAAGCAGGATGATGGGAAGAGTGAAGAGTGACATCCATGTGCCCTGTCACAAGGGCAGTGGGCAATCAGTGAGGGAGCCTCAAGAGGAAAATGTCATGTAAGATGCCAAGGACATTGGTCATTTATTATGAAAAAAATGTAGGATTAGCAGTCAGTGCTTATTGAATGAACCGTTCACAGGTGGAGGCAGCAGAAACTGGCATTAAGTGAAGCCTGAGAGTGGGATTCAGAAACAGATTTTCTAAGTATAAGATATCTAGAAGCACAGAGAGCTGTGGCTTCTGTTCCTCATGGGTCAGAGAAAAGGGTAGATGGGACAATAGAGAGGTAATGGTTTTGGGAATGGAAACAAATGCAGAACAGAAGCATCAGGAGTGGAGGGGTGGTGAAGGTATCACTGTGTTGGGTACCAGAGACCCTGGAGGCACCAGGACAGACAATCATCCTTGGAGGCTCGAGGTCCGGCGCTTTCAGACAATCACAAATGAACAGTCATAAATTAGAGTGACAAGTTTGTGGGGAGGCACAGTCAGGAAGGGAATAATTCTACTTCCAACGAAGGGAAAGAGATCCTGCCAGAAAAACTCTAAAGCTAGTGTCAAAGCCAGGCAAGGTAACCCATACCTGGAGTGGGAAATTGAGGCAGGAGGATGATGTGAGCCCAGGAGTTTGAGACTAGCCTGAGCAACATAGCAAGACCCAGCTCAAAAATAAATAAATATATAAATAAAGAAATTGCAAACAAATAAATGCAAATAAAATAAAATAAAGCGAGTGTCAAAGAGTTGGAGATGGTTGATGGGGATCCTGAAGAAAGCACAGGAATTTCCCAGTTGCAGAAGCAGAGGGAGAGAGGATTAGAACGTTATTCCAGGAGGAAGGAGAAGTGTGAGCACAGAGCAGAGGATGAGGCTGGTCTCAGGATCTCCAGGACTGTGAGGCAGCTGAACATACACACAGGGCAGTCTCACACGTGAAGCTGAATCTTAGGAATCTTTCCCATGACCCACCATGAACAGTGCTTCAGAAAGGAGAGGTTTCAAAAGCTCTCTTAAACTTCTGCTGGGAGGACACTGAAAGAGAGAATGCATGGAGCACAGGAGATGGAGGAACCAGAGAATTCCTGGTAGGGCAGTAGCAGAAGGACCAGGGTGGGGGATGGAGTGAAGGGATACTTGCGGGGTCCATTTGAGGGCAATTTGGATGTGAAAGGTGAGGGAGAGAGAGGACTCAAATATTTTGACTATGAGGAAATCTTGGGGAGGGCGGTGAAAGGAGACAGTCCTAGAAACAGAACTTCAGGGATGTTAGAAATGAGTTTGGTGAAAGAAAGCAGAGACAAGTTCAGAAGGCTTAAGCCTGGAGGGGAGGGGAGAGATGGAGTGAGAGTTTGACGTTGGGGAGGGGACAGGGAACAGGAAGGAGAAAGGTGGGGGCGGGCACGCTGCCAAGGCTAAATGAAAGTGGTTTTGTCTTTTTTCTTAAGATGGATGGGGAAACCTGGGTATATTTTGGTTTTGATGGGGTTATAGAAACAGAAGGAAAACGCTGATGAAAAATGAGGGAGATTGTGTGGTTGCTAGAGAAAGCAAACAGCTCCAGCAGATGGTACAGGACTGTGCTGGGTTTACCATCAGCAGGTACTCGCTTCCTGAAGAGGATGGTAGGGAGTGGAAATCCAGGTAAAAACTGGGGGTAGGGGGGGAGGTGAAAAAGAGAAATTGTTGAGGCAGAAAGCAACCAGAGGCAAAAACGGAGTTAATGTGTGTTTGAGGGAGGAAGCAAGGTATCAATAGAGGATTCGGGAGAGAATGGGAGAGAAGCAAGGGAAGCATGGAATCAGGCAGGGGACAAATGACACAGCAAAGATTAGAAAGAAAGTCAGTTCAGGGTTAGGCTAGGATTGCGATGGGTATTGGAGTTTTTGGCCACCCAACATGTATACACTCTTCTTCAGGTGAGAATGCCCTGATTTTGTTTTGGAAAAACTGCCTTATTCAATGCTTAACCTAAGTGCACTAGAGTTCAGCTGAGAGCACTGAGCTCCAGTTCTGGGATAAGGAATCTGGTTCAATCCTAATAGTGTCTTTGACCCCCTGAACATAGTGATTGGTACATGTGTATGTACCTAACTCAAGGCAGAGGTAGGGAGTGTCAATTCTGGAATTTTACATTGAGTTATTGAGGGAAAGAATGCCTTCTTTTATGCAGGATTAGAGCTTAGAAGGATATAAATGGGAGCTGCTACAGATATTTGACAATGTGGAGGGGAGAATCCCTTAGGGAAAGTGGACATCTCAGTGGCTTGCATAGTTAATACACAGAGAGAGAAACTGGGTCTTCGGGACCTCAGCCGAGCCTATGCCTAAAGCCAGTTCTAGTCTTGGGATTTTCAGTTGTATAAGCACTGGACAGATTCTCTTTTGATGAAGGCTCTTGGATTGAGTTTTCTTAGTATCTGTTGAGTTACAACTGATGAAAGGGTGTGGGGGGCCATTATGGAAGTGCAAAATATGAGTGACAAGGTATTTTAGTATGGGAACGGACGAGAGGCTGTTGTCGTTTGGATGTGAGGTGTCCCCCAAAAGCTCATGTGTGAGATAATGCAAGAAGGTTTAGAGGAGAAATGATTAGGTTGTGAGAACCTTAACCCAATCAGTGAATTAATCACCTGATGGGATTAATTGGGTGGTATTTGAAGGTAGATGGGATGTGGCTGAAGAAGGTGAGGCATTGGGGACATGGCTTTGGGGTATATATTTATATTTGGCAAGTGGAATCTCTCTCTTTCTCTCTCTCTGCTTAGTGATTATCATGTGAACTGCTTCCCTCTGCCACACTCTCCCTCCATGATTTTCTGTCTTGTCTGGAGCCCCAGAGAATGGAGCTGGCTGTCTATGGGGAGACCTCTGAAACTGTGAGCCCTCAAACTTCCTCTCCTAAAATTGTTCTTGTCAGGATTTTTAGTCACAGCAGTGAGAAAGCTGACTAAAATAGAGGTGGAGGTCAAGAGATTGTTGGAGTCCATAAAGACAAGGTTGATAAGGATTAAAGGGAAAGGATAGTCAGGTATTTAACATCTGTGAATGGTACTACTATAGTTATGATCTTCAATGTCTCCAAAAGATCCATGTATTAAAATCTTGGTCATTTCAGCCTGTGGTACTATTGGGAGGTGGTGGAACTTTTAAGAGTTGGGGCTTAGTTGGAGATTTTAGGTTATTGAGGTGTACCCTTTAAGGGAATTGTGGGACCTGGTCTCTTGCTCTTACTCTTTACCTCCTGGCTGCCATGAGGTGGGAAGTTTGATCCCTGTCATGATAAGCTGCCTCATTATAGACCCAGAGGCTTTGGGGCCAAGCAACCATGGACAGAAAACTTTGAAACTATGAACCAAAATAAACCTTTCCTTTTTATAAATTGATTTAGGTATTTGTTACAGTATTGGAAAGCTGACTAACATAGGAACCTTTGTACTGTAAAATATTTCATTCGTGGACATCAGCTTATGAATTAAATCCATGATGGGGATTCTTTTCTTTTCATGGACACATAGAGGAGAACTTGCAGTAGTGATAATCACACTCTGGGATACCAATAGAAGCTCATTCATTCATTCATTCACGATTTCATTCATTTGCTCACTAAAAGTTTATTAGCATGTGCCAAACAACATATCCATAATCAGAAGGTAGAAAAGATACTATCTTTTCCCTAGAGATACTTTATTGAAAGAAGACAGTAGTCAGATGTGATTACAGCTGGTAGACTGCAGGGTGGGTGTAAGCTCACCAGTTTGAGCTCAGAGAGAGCCACAGAGAGGTAATTACATGGCCAGAATAATTTAGTAAAGTTGTGCGGCTCATGGATGCCTGAAATCCTGCTGTTTTTGCATTGGCAGTGTAGGTGAACTTTGTTCTCTCTCACATTGGAAAAGAGGAACCAAATGAATATGTTTCTCTCTTTTCCTGGTTTGTTTCTCTTAATGTGAATGGACACTTGCTTATTAGCCATGTTGCCCTCTGGCTATTGTAGGATACTGTACATTTAGGCAATCAGATGTGGATTTTGAGTTCTCTTAATGCAACTGCACTGGTTGAATTAAGTGCAGTTTTCTCTTTATTAGTACACTGTCTGCCTTGTACACCTAGGCTGAATAGGCTCAGCCTTCCTGCCTCTTAAAGCGATGTATCTAAGCAGCTGCAACACATATTTGATGCAATGAAATTGCAATTTTCGTCTTTAAAATAAATATCAACTTTTCTCCTTCTGTAAGCTGTCCGGATGATCAAAAGCCAGATAAGGCCCTAAAACAAATTCCCTTTTACCATTTGCAATGTAAAAACCTCCTTGATTCCCAGGGAACCCTCCCCTTTCATTAATGGAAACATGACTCTTATCTTGATGTATGTGTAACTGGTGCTTCTTCAGTTCTGACAACAAGAAAAGTGAGCAACAGAAAATAATGGAGTCCTGAAAAATTGCTATCCTGATACCACTAAAATTTCTCCTTCTTTCAAGCCAAATCCACCCACGCATCATGTTTGAGAAATGAGGAGCACAGAGATATCTGTTAAGTTGACAATCTGCAAAGCTCTTTTCTTTTAAGTAGTCAATGATTGTTGAATCATCAGCCATTCTTGAACAGTCTTCTAGGTATAGTGATAGTTGATAGAATGAGAAGATTTTTTTTTTCCCTTAAGAAGCTTCAAAGTTAAAATGGAAAAAAATAATTAGAAAGAAAAAAAATCATTGAAGAATCAGAGCTGCAACATTCTCTGAATCTCTGGACTCAGACATGGCAGCTTCCTGGTCCATGTGCCATTGTTAAAGTGTGTCCTAAGCAGGAAATATGTGCCATTCTCTGGTTCTCCACATACTTGGAGGTGAGTAGAAAATTTAAAAATATATATATTTTACACCTGAGAGAAGTCTTCCATATCTGAATTGTCCAGCATGACAATCAAAGGGTGCCACATTTGGTTGGTGCTCAGTGATGAGTTGGGCATCAAGTGTACCAGCATGGACAATGGAACGGCGATCTGTAGCCAAACCATATGCCCAGGTTCACAGCGAGGCTATAGGTAGTTGATTTGTTCTTGTGACATCTAGGGTGATTATAAATCAAATACTATGAAATATATTTTCTCAGGTCCTTTTGGCTACATCTTCAGGCCAGACAATGTTATCTCTAGTCTGTCTGGAGCAGGCCAGGGTCATGAAAAGAAGGAAGCAGAACTAAGAGACTCCATCATAATTTAGTAACTGAGGTTATTTAGATAAACAGCATGACTCCATTATGATAAGATATCTAAAGCTGTTACAGGCTTCAAGGGTTTCCTACTGACTCACTGGCTAGGTGGGGACATGGGCTCTGACATGGGCATTTTCTTATTTGCAAGATATGTGACCAGGATCCTGACTACCTCATGACAACCTCTAGCCTGTTTCCCACCAAAAGTCTTAGACACCTTGGCCAAATATCATTCTCTCTGTCCACTGACTGGTGGAGACCATCAAGAATGGAGTGCTCTAATTTGCTCCTGAAACTTCAAAACTGACCATTCTGACAGAGTGACCCAAGCTACCTCATCTTGGTTCACTTTATTTCCCTGGTCAGTCTGGTCCCCATTTGTTCCCTACCTTCTTTATGCCAGTTTTGTTTCACTTACCAGTCCAGGAAACTAATAGTTCTCAGTTCTAACTGTACCCAAGTTCACCCAGAAAACCCTACATGCCAAAGCAAGATCACAGCATCTGACCTGTGTCACAATAGCAGCATGATTTTGCTTTGCCATGAGGGTTTTCTGGGCGAATTTGGGTGCATTACTATCATTTTCTGAGGGCAGAAGTCTATGAAGGAAGTGGATAAATAGATGCTCAGCTGAAGAACAAGAGCAGTAGCTACTATAGGAGCTCCCTGGCCCAGGAGCTCAAGGTGGCCCTTAGTAAAACTCACCATCCAAGAGCTTTTCAAGGGAATCTGCTAGTCTAAGTCTCTCAGCCCCATATCCAGTCTGGAAGCTTCTCCCCTTCTAGTCTGAAAGTGTGAAAGGAAAGGATGAAATGTAACTCCTGAAAAATGAGAGAACCAGAACCTTTGTTTTAGAAAATTAATAATGTTGGGATGACACAGGAAGGAGAGGAGGAATTTAAGCAGAAAACATAAAGAGGCCTGAGGGAGGACTTTCACCTGAACTGTCTTTCAAGTTCACCCTGCTTTCAACATGGCCCCATTCCCCCAGCCCTGGAATTACATTTTTATCTCTTTGTGTGTTTTCCTGGGGAGGGAAGAGAAGAGCTTGTCTCTTTCTTCTCCTAGGGAACAGGATTTCTGGGACTCTCTTCCATCCAGAAATCAACCATGAAGTGTTAATGCAATTCAGATGGCCACTTATCTGAGTCAGGGTGATGGCCATAGAACCAGGATCAGTGACTCTTAGCAAGTAGAAGTCAGTGGGTCAACCCTGACTTCTCCTTCATTGACCATTTCTGGGTGTCTCCTGGGATTTTATGTGTCCTCTTCCTTTTCATGCCCACCCTGGCTTCAGGCTGAGATGCTGATAGTATTGTTTATCTCTCTTCCTAGTTCTGCGCGGAGCTCTCATTTTCATTGGAGACTGTTCTACTCTTTACTTTGCCTACTTTGTTGGGGTAGCCAGGAAGGGGGAGGAAGAGAACTGCCTTGAACTTGAAGCCTTTTGGTAGGATCTCCCTTTTCCCTTCCCCTGCTCATTACATCCTTCAAATATGGAAAAGAATGTGCTAACAACTAAAAAGAATAACAAATTTCCCGAGAGTTGCGTGGGGGGGGGGGATCAGAAGACACCCCACTATCACTCCTTTGGCTATTACTATTTTTCTTCCTATACCTGCACTGTTTTCCTGCCTCCTGTTTTTTGGTTGTATCACTAGATTACTGTTTTGTGTGGAACTTGCTGCTCTTTGAAAAGATAATATTGTTCAATGGAAAAAAAAAAGAAACTGAGCTAAAGCATTCAGACTCAACTCATTTGTTTCCATTCAACTCATTTTCATTGTGCATCTAGGTTGTGCCAAGTGTTATGCTAGGGAGGATGCATGCGCACAAGCATGCACAGATACACACACACACACACACACACACACACACACACACACTGTCTGTATCAGCCCAGCCCATCTTGCTTCCTTTTTAAGTGAGAATTGAGGCAGAAGCAACCTAATGGGTGGTGGGTACCATTGGAGGGCAGAGACAAATTCTGTGTGGGGCCACCAGAAGAGGCCACCAGGGATTGCAAGGATGGAAGGCATGTTGGGATCATTTTCTGTGATTCTGTAAATCTTCAAAGCCCCTCTGGGAGTATTGAAATAATCGGTGTAAGGAAAACTGCCTTCACCCAGTGAGATTTAACCATAAGCATGCACACTTAGAGAATTTTTGCTACTTATCCTAAAGCAGTGACTTTTAATGAGGAGTTTATCCCCTGGCCTTTTCAAGGATACCTAGCTGGGGTATTTTTGATTGTTACAATGGGGGCAGGGGACAGGGAAGGGTAATTAACACTGGCATCTAGTGGGTAGAAATCAAGGATGCTGCTAAGAAGCCTCCAAACATAGATAGCTTCCAACAACCAAGAATGATTGGGTCAGAAATGTCAACAGTGCTGAGGTTGAGAAACAATGACACAAAGGAAGATATCTCTGACCTTCCTCTAACTGTGCAATGATAGTCACAGGGAACATTTCCCAAGCACTTACTATGTGTCGGACACTGTGATGAGGATTTTCAAAGAGCATCTTGTTTATTTCTCACAGAGTACATGGGAAGTCCTCTAATCATTCCCATTTTTCAGATGAGGTGAGTGAGTCCTTGAGAGATTAAGTGGTGTGCTCCAAGTCCAAATGCTAGAAAGTAGCTGGGTCAGGATCTGAATCTCAACTTCCCAAGGCCAAGTGCATATACACTTAACCTGCTTCATGTTCCACCTGTGGACAACAAAGCCTGTTAAAGTCCATTGTTCTCAGTTGGGAAGTGCAGTTATTTTGTTTTTGGCTTGGGTGAACATAGAAACCAGAAGAGGGTGTAAAGAAGGGACAATCTCAACAATTTGTCTTTGTAATGAGAATACTCAAAGTTCCCTGCTTCTGAAGTGGGTGGATGCTGGGGAACAGGAATGAAGAGACGCACCTGACCAGACAGGACTAGCGGTAATGACAGGGCACGCCACTACCTCTTAAACCACACACGCCCAGCTGGCTGATCTCCTGCAGTGGAAAGTCAGTCTGCAGCAACCACCAGTCCCGGAACCCTTTGAAATACCACGTTGGAGACTTCTTGGCAAAGCCTTACATTGGAAGCCATAAGCAGATTCTAAATTACCATTATCATTAATCGGGGTTGACATTTAACTGCCCCCTCCTAAGTACTGTTCAATCATTGTCCCTTTTCATTCCTTTCTCCAGATTCCCACAGGCCTCCTTAGAGAGAAGGGTACCTGAGCCTACCCTGGTGTGTGGTCCTGGCAGAACAATGGAAGTAAAGTAATCCCTGACAGAGCTGGCTGGGACCTTCGACATAAAGCAGATATAGGGGCAATGGAGGGAGGGCCTTAGGGAGCAGCTCAGAAAAGGGTAGAGGACTGGAGAGAGGCCAGGAGTTAAGGGCCTGGTGGGGGCCAGGAGAGCCAATAATCTGGGGTGAGGGAGATAGAGTGAGGGAGAGTCCTGTTTGTGTTCATATGTATCCAGAGTTGTCACTTTAATGGATTAAAGAGAGAGGCACACGTGCTCCCCAACTAGCCCATGAAACCAGCTGCATATGGGAGAAGAATTTTCAAAAAGCCCTTGATTCAGGAAAACTCTGTAACTTGCCAATGTAGAGCATTATTCTTTTAAGAAATAACAATTATGCTTAAGATTCCATTCACTTTTGCCCTGAACATGGGGTTTAGGAACTGCAGAAAACCTGAACCACATCTGTAATCTGTCCATTCATGCATTCATTTATTCAGCAAATATTTCCTGAAATTGATTAAGTGCCAAATACTGTTTGCAGCATGAGGGATACATCAGTGAACAAAACAGATAGGAACTTGCCTTCGCAGAACTTGCATTCTAGAGGAGGAGACAGAGGACAAAACAGTAATAATATAATAAAGTAAATGACTTCTGTGCATCGCAGGGCACAGTCAACAGAATGAAAAAATAACTGGTGGAGTGGGAGAGAAATATTTGCAAAGCAATTATCTGATCAGGTATTAATATCTAGAATACATAAAGAACTCCTCCCACTAAACAAGATCAAAAGCCTCATTTAAAAATGGGCAAAGGACTTGAACAGCTATTTCTTCAAATAACATTGACCAACAAGCACAAGAACAGATAGTCAACAATATTAATCATCAGGGAAATGAAGTCAAAACCACAATGAGATACCCCCTTACACCCATTAAGATGGCTACTATAAAAGGCAAAATAGGAAATGACAAGTATTGGCAAGGATATGTACTATTGATAGGAATGTAAACTGGTGAAATGATTTAAACTGGTGAAATGATTATGGAGAACAGCATGTCAATTCCTCAAGAAAGTAAAAGTAGGGTTATCATAAATCTAGCAATTTCTCTTCTGGACATACACTTAAAAGAATTGAAAGCAGGGTCTCAAAGAGAAGTTTGTACATGTTTGCCATGTTCATCACAGACATCGACAAGAGTCAATGAACATGACTCATTTATAAGAGTCAAAAGGTAGAAGCAATCCATGTGTCCATTGATGAATGAATGATAAAATGTCTCTCTCACACACACACACAATGTAAAGGTAAATTTGATATGTACTTCAACCTGGGGACATTATGCAAAGTGAAAACAACCACTCACGAGATGATCATTCCACTTAACATGAGGTATCTTGAGGAGTAAGATTCATAGAGACAGAATGTGAAATGATGGTTGCCAGGGACGGAGGGAAGGGAAAATGGGAAGTTTTTGTTTAATGGTTATGAAGTTTTGGTCTTACAAGATGAAAAGAGTTATGGAGGTTGGTTGCACAACAATATGAATGTACCTAACACTAGTGAACTGTGCACTTAAAAATGGTTAAGATGGTAAATTTTATTGTTATATATAATTTACCCTAATTAAAAATAAAAAAAATGTAAATGGCAATGGTTTGTTACAAGGTGATGAGTACCCTGGAGACAAAATGAAGCTCAGTGACAGGAAATGGGTGTGCAGGATGGTTTGATGATGCAGCTTAAGATGAGGTCTTTAGGGTTAGCCTCACAGAGAGAGTGACTTGAAAAATGACTGAATACTTGAAACTGTGAGGGAAGGCGCTATATGGATATGGGAGAAGAGAATTTGAAACAGAGCACAGCTAGAACTGTGCCTTAAGGTGACTGGGCATGTTTGAGGGACAGAAGATCAGGGAAGACTGACACAAGTGAGCCAGGGTTAGAGACGTAGCAGATCATGCTAGGTATTGGAAGATATTATAAGAATCTGGCTTTTATCCCAAGTGAGGGCCAGGCCACTAGAGAACCTCTAATGGAGAAGAACAGTGTTTTAACTAACTGAATGATGCTTTCATGGACTCAGTCTATCTGCTGTGCTGAGAAAGGACTGAAAGGGGCAAGAAGGGAAGTTGGGAGACTCACTGCATTAAGCCAAATTTTGGTGGTTTGGACCCAGGTGGGAGAACTGGAATTGTAGAGAAATGGCTAGGTTCTAGAAAGAAATCGAAGATTATGTCAATTGAATTTTCTGATGAAGTGGAAATCATGTGTGAAAGAAATGATGAATAAAGATGACCCCAAGGCATTTGTCCCAAGCAATCAGAAGAATTGGAATTAACAGAAATGGACAGAGCAGCAGGGGAAACAGGCTTTGGTTGGGGGAGGGCAGGTGTTTGATTTAGACACATTAACTTGGAGATGATAATCACATATTAAAAAGGGATCTTGGTGGCTACACGGGTCTAAAATTCATGGGGGGCAGGTGCCAACTGGAAAAGAAAATTGAGGAGTCATCAGTGTTGAAATGGTGTAGACTGAAAGTTATGGATCTGGAGGAGTGGGTATACATAGAGATTTAGGAGGTCCCCAAATATATCAGGCATCTCAATAGGATAATAATAGGTCCAGAGAAAAGGAGAAACCTGAATATGAAACTCAGAAACACAGGTGACTGTTACCATTCAGAACCCACAGTAACTGTAGCACAGAGAACCTTCAAAATGGCGCATAGGGTCTGCATTTTGAAGATAAGGACAGCAAGTCACAGAAGAACTAAGTGACTTGCTCGAGTCATCACAGCTAGTCAATGACAAACTTAAAGTACTTTTCATAGGTACTTGGCTTTTGGGGTAGGGGCCAAACCTTCAGTAAAATAGAAAAGTTCTTTTCTTTGAAGCTCAGTGAGGCCATCATGTAATTACATAGTACATTACAGATGCTATAAAACTGACAATACAATAAACAAAGCCAAAGAAAGAAAAGTTAACTGTGGATCCTGGTGACTTCATGGGGCTGAGCAGGTAATAAGCTAGTGGTGCTAGCAGTTATAAATTTAACTTTCAAATCTGCTTACTCAGAGGCATTTTCTGTTCAGTCCTATTTAATGATGTCACTTTCTCAAAATCCTTTTTTAATGACTAGACCCATCTGAATACCTGGAAGTGTTTTGCACACTTACGTTGAAGAAATTCATAAAGTTCACCAAATAGAATAAACAGGATTTTACAACTAGGTGAAATGAAGCCCTAAGAAATATGAACTGGTATTCCAGGCAGTCTATGCAATACAGAAATGCAGAGCTGAACAAGTTCTTCTTATATTACCAATTCAAGGGTATTGTCCATGCACCTCATGTTGACCTCGACCTAGCCTACCTTTATTGTGAATAACAACCCAATTGTATTTTTTCCATATTAGGTACCTTTTTATATTTCTTTCTTTCTCTAAAGCTGCTCCATATCTCACGTCTCATAATGTTATACTTTCAGAAAAACTTGAAAGAGAACTAAGAAAGTAAAATCACCCATAAGACCATTATCTATAAATAATAGCCACTGCTAATATTTGAGCATATTTATTTCTGATGGATCCCCCCAGGCTTAGTTCTTTTCACTTATTAATGATTTTATAAGCATAATATTTTAAGTTCTTAGTACTCCCCAAACCACTGGACTATTCTGGGCTCATTGCCTCTAGAGAAATATGAGACAGAGAAGAGAGCAGAGACAATGAGATTCATTTCTTGGTTATGGAGTTTGAAAAGCCAATATGTTTAGGCATGTAAAGATTATAGATCAGAATTTCAGGAAGAGGAATTGAGGAGCATAGGACCCCAACACACACATGCATACACACACACACACACACTCTCCCCAACTTCCCCGCCCCTGCTTCCCATTGGGGTTCCAGAAAGAGGGTCCTAGACTCTACTGAGATCAGAGGAACCTGCTCCCAGTTTCCACATGGGACCTGGGGAAGTGGTCAAATCACAGAAATGAAATAGTGACGATAAGGTGTAAATCAGTTTCCCAAGGTATCTTAGATATTACTGTGGTTTGGATGCAACAGGATGATCCAAGATTGGAAGTTGACCTTGGCTGGAAAAGAGGGACATGGCCAGATTTGGGGGTGAACTTCTTCATAGATGCTCTAGTGTGCTGATATTCAGGAACCACTAGAAAAAAAAAAAACTCTGGATTCTGAAGTTAAGCTTTTAGCACTCTGAGGAACATATTTCAAAACAAAAATTGAATTGTCAGTGAAAAAATATTCTTTTATTCTTGGATTTGTGGACTAAAATTTACCTGTTGATCATTCTTAAGATATATTTTTTGTAACCTGATGTTTTTAACTATTTTTAAGATATCTTTTTGAACATCATTTGTAATGCTGGCTTAATATTTCATTGAGCAGATGTTATAATTTTCCAAATAAGCCCTTATTGTTAAACATTTTTTATTTCCATTTTTGCCATTGTAATGAACTTTGTATGTCATTAAGCATAAACATCTAGGATGAGTGGTTTAAAATAAAGAGAAGTTTTGAATAAAAAAAGTATGAACAATTTTAACTCCTATGATTCATTATTGCCAAACTACTTTCTAAAAATTTAGTAGAAATATGTACTATATTAGTCATTTGTAAGAGTTCATTGTTAGAATTAAACATTTATATCAGCATCAAATGACTTTCCTGTTTCATTGTTGAAGAAGACATTTCATTGGTGTATAATTGAAATACATTTTTTTCAATAAATTCAATGGAATGTATATAAATTCTATTTTAAAAAAGAGTAAAATCACCTATTACCCCATTGCTTGAAGATGCCACTGTTTCACTTTCTAAGGTAATTCTCCAAGTCTTTCTACTCACACACACAACCACACACACCTGTATTTTACTTCTATCAAAAATGGAATCATATTTATATGTCATTATATAAATTTTTGATTTCACCATTAGATGAAAGTTTTCTGATATACAATACTATATTCTTATAAAACATTTACACAGTTTATTAATTTCCTAAACCTGTCTTAGCAATTACACACTCACTAACAGTTTGCAGTTGACATGATGGTATGAGGACAGAAAAACCAGTATCGGGAGGATGGAACATCGAAAAATGACTTTAAGTGACTCTCCATATAATTGTGTTTCATATATCATTATCTATTTATCATTAGTTATAAAGATATCTACCACAATTAGTGTTTATCAACTCCTCAGTTATTGGAGATTTAGATTTATAGTAGTTCCATGAGGACCATCCCTGTAGACATATATCTTTGTGCACATCTTTTTATGTCTTTTTCTTTAAGTGGATATCATTCCATTGAAAGCAAGGATGCTGTGTTAATAAATGAATGCTTGATTGTGTTTTTGAGTCAAATCTGAAGGCTAATTTTAGTTTGGCTACTTCCATTCCATGGTTCTCTTGGAGGATCTTTAAAGTAGTAATGGTATCCCTCAACTTTCTTTTTTCCATGTCTCAAAAAGCTTAATAGAAAATTGTACACACATGCAATTAAGACTGGTTCTCTTATTGGACATCTTTCATTTTTTTTACATTTGTTCTGAATTTTACATCTTGTTGTATTGTACCAATTGAAGTCTCAGATTAGTGGTTTGCGATGATAGATTGGTGAAAAAAAATGTTTCAAAATACTGCATTGCTGGGTGGCATTGATATTGAAAAGGGTAGAAACTATTAAATTAGATAATTTTGTATCTAAGTGCTTGATTAGGCATTTCCTTTCTTTCCTTTTATCATCATTATTCCCATTTGTAGATTTCTGATTGACTAAATTAAAATCTATTTTGTTGTGGTGGTTTATATGCTTTTATTCTTTTATAAAATGACAATACTTATTAAAAAACAATCAAGCACTGCACAGAGCCAAAGAAGAAGAAATGGTGTGTGTGTGTGTGTATCAACAAAGATCAAGTAAATTAAAGTCAAGCATGGTGAGTTGAGGTGATCAGTCCAGAAAGTTCAGATAAAATGTGAACACCATTTGTGCTTTATGACAATTGCTTACTTCTACTTGGACTGGGCTTGGTAATGTGCACATGAAGATGCGTATACACAAGCAGGTTCACACTCCTATTTCACATAGATTCTGGTATGTGATTCTGGTCCTCAAATGAGTGATTATTTGCAGTGTTGTTTAGTAGGAAGAGCATTGACTTTGAAGTTGGGAAATAAGGGGTTTGATTTTGGTTCCACTATTTAGCAGTCTGCAAACTTTGATACATTTCTTGTTTTCTCCACTAAACTCTGGTACTTAAAGTCATACAAAACCTAAGGAAATAGCTGAGACCCGGAGCCCAAAACATCATTTCTGGTTTGACATATCAGGATCTCTCTTCCTATCCAGTGGTTGTAACAAAGTGCTTTTGAGTTGTAAGACTACTAGTACAACCTGACCCTAGATATCAATCTTTTTTTTTTTTTTTTTAAGAACTGGATCAGAATACTTTCTTTCTTCTTCTTCTTCTTTTTTTAAATCTTTTCAGGTTATCTTTGCTTAATGATGAGTTGGTTGTCTAGTGCTTTCTTTAGTTGACCCTACCCACAGGCAATTGCTAAATACTCAATTCTTGGGAGTAATTGTCTTTTCCTCTTACTTTTATATGAGGTGGCCTGTTTAGAAAGCTGTCCCATTAAGTGGAGCAGCTTCTAAATAGACTGCCTTACATTTAACAAAGCAAACCAAGCCAATTATGTCAAAACCTGGCCAGGATTTTCCTTGCAGTGTGTGGGCGCTTTTGGCTGTGAGGCTGCACCCTGTAATGTGTGCTGTCTGACCCAACTTGACACAACTTGCACGGTATATTTACTCTTCTCATTCAAAGAGCTTCTCTCTTTCAAGGTATTGGCTACTGAGAAATATGTGAGTGACCCGAGGGGAGAGACCCAGGGCCTCATCCTTATTCAGGCATTTCTCAGGTAGCAATAAGGGTTTAATTTTAGCAGCAAGATGTTGATTTTACAGGTATGTTATTATTAGATTTTATTATTAAACTACCTATAAAATATTTGATTCATGTGGATATTTAATAGCAAGATTGAATTATTACTTAGTAATTACTGTTTTGAAATTATTTGGAAATATTTAGAAAATGTTGTTTACCTCTCAATTTCTCTACAGATGACTCCAAAAGACCTTCAGTCAATTCCTTTAGTACCCTTGAGAAAATCAATTTGGTCAGGCTTTATTTTAGTGTCCTGGATGTAAAAACAAATGTTTGGGCCTTTAGAATTTTCTGAAGCCTTAACAGAAAAGGGGCCTTGAAGAACATTCAGAGGGTGGGGAGGAGGAAATGACCAGTCACTTGCTCTCTGAAGCATGGAATGTGTCCTCTTACGTTAAAGAAATTTTTCCTCTTTTTGGTTGTTGAAATATGGTGGCTTAATGAGGAAATTGTGGTTTCTATACTTGCTAAGGATGCAACAAGCCTGGAGAACCCTGACTCATCCAGAACCTGACCAACTTAGGATGGAATCTTTACAATTGAGTGACCTTGAAGCTCTCTCTTCCTCTGGGTTCCCCTGCAGCTTGCCATTTTCTTCCTCACTGAAAGTTCAAGCACCACTGACAACTCAAGGTGCTTCTTTTTCTTTCTTCTAATTTTGAAAAATTACAGCTCTCCCCCACTTCCCCAGATCATTTTCTAATTGTGAACTTGACAGGGGTGGGGGCTTCCGGTCTCCGCCCCCACCTCTGACGGTCCCCTGGTCTAGGCGCACCGACCTTTTGGTTCCTTGAAGAGGTTCCTTCGGCACCTGGCCCTAGAGGCTGGAGATGTTCATAATAATATTCCCCCCGCCCCCGCGATGTTCGCTTCTCTTTCCTTCTTCGCGTGCTGGCCTCGCGCTTCCTGCGCCAGCCTCTGGGAGGCTCTCTGTCACTCACCCCAGAGTAGCTCTCCAGTCTCCTTCCAGTGCTTCACTTTGTCATTTCTTTGTCGCAGGTATCACTTGTGCTTCCATAGTGTTTCTCTCTCCCCACCGGAATGTCACCTTTGTGAAAGTCTGTCTGTCCTTCCTTTGTCTGTCTTTTCCACTGCTGTCTTCCCAGCACATAGAACATCACGTGGCTGGAGCTCCAGGAATTGTAGGTGAGTGAATGAATGAAAGAATGCTCTCAGTATCCACAGAATTTACTCAGTCGGGGAGGCAGGGGTGTGCAGGTGTGTGATATCCTACTGGTGAGACGAGAGTAAATTGCTCATTTTTGAAGGTGCATTAACTCTTTCAGGCCCCTAGGGTATCATTTAGTTCACTGGAATAGTAATTTACTAAACAGTACCTTAGGGGCCTGAAGAAGTTAATGCACCTCCAAAAGTTTCTAATTTACACCAGGGAGCAGTTTATTTACCCAGCAGGGTTTGACCTAATAGGTCTTAACTCCATTTAAGAGAGTCATAAGGACTTTATCGCTTTTCCACCTTCACATTTCCTTCTTTTAGCATTTATCTGATTGTAGGATGTTGTTGCTGGTGTGCACGGGCACACAATACCAAGGCCTAAGAAAGACATTGCTACCTTTTTGCATCTTCAGGGCATATTTAAAATGTATGATAATAAATGAGCCCATATTGCAATTCATTCAATAATGTGATTTTAGTGGCTACTTAGTGTCTTTTACAAATTGCTTAATTAGTTCCCATTTTGTTTTTTATCCAATAATTAGATTCCAGATGTTAGAGAATGTAAAAAATCCTATGCCTTTGGGTCATAGAGCTTTATCTATAATATGCAGTTCACTATTTTATTTCTTTTGTTGTTTCAAGTAGTCAAGTTCCTTCTATTTCTAATCTCAGGCACTTTTGTCCTGAGGTTTTCCAGAATTAGCCTAATCTTTCCTCTTTTTCTAATTACCATCAATTCTGTACTGTTGTAACATGTCAAATTTTTTTTGCTCCCCTCCTGAGTTTATTTTTTAGAAAAATCATTCTTACAGATTTAAGCTGAGGTTATAGGACTTGATAACACGTTTTTCTCAATTTTGTCTTCAAATCAGTTGTGATTGTTAGCAGCAATAGCGAGCAGAGTTTTTGAGAAAGCAGATTATGGGTAGAGTTTTCCAAATATAGTCAAAACCTATCAATTAAGAGTTTCCTAATTTAGACTTTGTGATAATTCATCCTGAATTGGGTTAAATATGCCTATGAATAAGGGGTTTGCTGAACAAATAATAGTGTAAATCAGATTACAGGGAATAAACTTCTTTTGAGAACATTGGTATAGTATGATAAAATCTTGATAGGGTCATTTAATTTTTTTGCATTGCCAAGGTTTTTTTTTGTTGTTGTTAAATGCAGTAAAAAAAAAAAAATTCCCTTTTTCTGTTTCAGCTGATATGATAATTGAATTCAAATTTTGAATATTTTAATTCCTGAAGGCTACCATTCTGGATAATATTGGTCACTGGATAGGAGAGTAGATATTAATAATTGGAGTATTGGGTCTATGGAAGTTTTTAAAGCCATTTTCTTGTGCAGTTGTGAGTTGCACCAGTCTCTGGGAGTTGATTCATTCTTTTAAAGTTAGAGTGCAACAAAAAATCTACAGGATTCTGAGTAATGAAAATTGTGATTATGGTTCTATAGGCTTACAGAGCTTCTTGATATCAAGCAGATTTATTTATTCAGTTTTTGTATTTGAAATAAGTAGACATTTATTTAAAAATTTTATCATTCAGACTTTTCACTAACTCAGAATTTATTCTTCCCGATAATTAAAGTGATAGCCTGAATTTTTACTGTACCAAAAATGCATTTTTAATAAGTGAATTTCATAAGTAGAATTTTCCTGCCACACTTCTTTTGTATCTTGTTAAAAAAATATGGAAACTGGACTTTATAATGGAGATGCAGATAGTGCTAAAAGGGTTAGGGTGGGCCCTGTTGCCATGTCGACCTTTGCTGGTATCATCCTGCGAAGATTGTCCTATTTCTGTGTTATCTGCAGGTAGTAATGATATTGACAGGATCAATGGTCTTACTTTGCTGACTTGACACTGGCATTCTGAAGAGTTATCCCTGAAATTCTTAACTGCTCAGTGGGCTGAACTTGGCTGTCAGGTTGTAATTAGCTGCTGTCTCCATTGTTCTCTGATTCTTTCTTATATCTTCAAGTTTGAAGGCTGTCACTAACTATACTATTCTTTTTCCTGAGTCACACACTATATGCCTGAGATTTCATCCAGCAATGGGGGCTGAAAAACCATATCCTAAAAATGGTCTAGTCTCACAAATAGATAAATCTGAGCCATCAAGGACTCTCAGCCTGAGTTGCTCTTAAGAGTATAATTTGGGTCTTATCATCTTTTTAACATTTATTTTGGCTTTCTGAGGATGAAAGACATTCAGAGGACCTAGAAATTACAGAACATATTCATGTCAGAAGAGAGGAAGACTGTTCAGAGAAATAAAGGCTCTGAATTCTTTAGTTAAATGTGATTAGTCAAAATGACTTGTTTGAGGCTAGCCTGTATGTCTTAAAATATTTAAATGACACTTAAATTTATATAATCCCCATAAATCCCCTTAACTGATTCTTCAGTTGGATAAAAGTTTCCAATCCTGGTGAAAGTTAATGCTGACTTAAGCATAATCAGATTGAAACTGTTCCCCTTAGCCTACATGAGTGCAGACAAAATCAGCATGCAAAATCCTAAATGTTAACGAACACATACAAATTCTAAGTGTTTTAGGAGTAGTGAGGCATTATTCTGCTTTATTTATTGCTAGATACTTTATGCTTTCAGGGAATTCATATATGTTTATTGGTTATTTTTCCCCAGCTTTTATTACACTGAAGAAATATGTACATACGTATCTAATATGTACATAACTAGAGAAAGCTGTAGTTAGCCCCAAGTAACAAATAGTAATTGTTATTTTAATCTCATATTTCAATTAGCCTTAATCTTTTGTTTGTACAGCCTTGAAAAGCTGTAAAAATCAGTCATTATAGTTTAATTACTAACTATTATCCCAGGTGGTTAACTCCACTTCCTTCTAAACAAGCTCCTTCCTTCATTTCGTTTTTAAACGCTGCCATTGGCATTCTTTAACAATAGTTAGATGCTTTATATATATAGATGCTTTATAGATCAGGCTTTGTAGGTTACACTCTAGAATATTTTAAGTTTTGGTTCTTCCTGGTACCAGAGAGCTACTGCTGCTTCTGTGCCTTTGCCCCCACCCCTTTTGATCTGGCCTGTTTGCTGTTCCACTTCAGGATAGAATCACACTTGAGTTTTACATAATGACAGAAGTTGAATGTTTCCTGCGCTAGTGTTTATTTAGTAAAACATTTTACATTCCTGGATAGATACCAGTCTGTCATTAATGGATTCTTGGCTTTGGGCCAATAGCTAATAGTTTTATTGGTCCTCATAACATAGCTATGTGATTTTTGTAACCACAAGGGGCTCTTTTCTGTGTTTTTCTTTCTTTTTTTCTCCTCTTTTAAAAAAAATATCTAACAACCTAGGAGTGCACCAAATTTTAGAATAGAGTATTTCTCTTAAAACCATTATCTTCTCTGCCTCATTCATTCTTTTTGCTCTTCTTCTTTGGAAATTCTCATGTATCTTGGAGTGTTTTGGACAAGACTTGGGACTCAACTGCTTGGTTCTCTTACCATGCTTTTTTATTGCTCTAAAGAGGCCTAGCAAAGCTCATGATCTCTGCTAGATTGTGTCTATCTGCCTACCTCAACAGGGAAAGGGCAGGAAGGGTTATTTATAGTCTGGGAGTTTGTCAAACTTTATTTGATTGCTTTAAGCTTTGAATAAGGGGGGACCAATTTTGTAAATCTCAGAATTGGGTACCCTTAAAAAGGAAGATTACTCTTTACAATCAGGGGATTGGCATCATGACTTCAAAACCTGCCATCATTGGCCTGAATTCATAAGAGGCTATGCTGTGGTATACTCCAGCTTCCATGCCTGGTTCCTTCTCTGATGTTTACCGTTTGGATCTTCTTCTGCTTACTCCCATGTCTTTTCTTCTTCTTATTTTGGTGCTGGGGATTGGTGCTAAGCATGCACTCTACCACTGAGCTGCACCCACAGCCCTGCTCATGTATATTAAAACTGCAGTCAGAGCTGGACAAGATGGTGTGCATCTAGTCCCAACTCCTTAGGAGGCTGAGGCGAGAGGATCACATGAGCCCAGGTCAAGGAGTTCAAGGCCAGCCCTGGAAATATAGCCAGACCCCATCTCAAAAATAAAAAGCAAAACACAAACGGAAGTTAATGCTCTTTGTGTCTCTAAATTTCCCCTAAACTCCATCTTTTCCCTAGTGCCTAAGTTACTGTGCAATCTCAGGATCACAAAGTGTTCTTAAACTAGAAGTTGGGCTGTCATGGTGATTACTAGACTGAGTTCCAGGATGGCAACTTTTGTTTTTATCCTTGGCTGTAATATACTAAATAACAATAACAGCAACAAAATATGGAAAAGATGCATGCCAACTATAGGAAATTTAGAAAATACAAACAGGAACAGGATAAACAGCAGAATAATCATTCCCAACTCTCCATCTTCATCCCTATCCCCATCTGATCATCTTAACCTATCATGTTCAGGGTTTTTTTTTCCCCCTATTTTTCTGCATGTTGCAGAGACAATTCTACAAATCAGATATTGAATTCTGATTTTTAAATTTAGTATATAATGCTTATTTCCACGAGTCACTTAAACTCTCCATTAACATCATTTTAAAGGATGCATAATATCCCATGCTGGGAATTAAAATGTAATTTACTTAACTTCTGAAGTTTAACATCTTGTTTTCCTTTGCAATTATGGAGAACATTGTAGTGAACACGTTTGTGTATAAATCCTCATAAGTCCGTGTCTGATTCTTGGAAGTTTTGGAGGTTTTGCCCAAAACTTAGGGGATTCCAGTTCTATTGATGGACTCTCACTTCCAGCAGCTAATTCCAGGGAAGATACTATGCTCAGAGAGTAGTAGAAAAGAATGCTTTATATATATATATATATATATATATATATATATATATATAAATTTTTTTTTTTTTTTGGTGCAAGAGTTGGCTTTGAAAAAGATGTAAGATCCTAAAATTTTGGTATGTGAGGAGTGGGTCCTAATTATTTTTCAGAGGGAGGTTAACTCTGTCTTGCTGGAGAAGTTACAGCATGGCACATGTACAGATGTGTGTCAGTGGCATGGAGCAGCAGGAAGAGTGAGTACTTTGGTGCCACAGGTCAAGTTTACTTAACACCGTGATGTTTTAAAACAAGATGATACCAGTTCAATTAAATATCCCACAACAACAGTGTGTTTTTCAAGGCAATTCTTTGGCAAACAAAACCGAATATAATATAAACCAAATATAAAGTCTTCTACTTTTGAAAATAAGGCGTACGAAGAAGTCAGATTCTCCAAAATTCAAATCATAAAACAAAATAAAATGAAATAGTAAAGGCAAGAGCAGGTCCTACATGAAGGCACCACTAATCACATATTATTCCATTAGCTGGAACCACCTACTTTAGGTTTTCTGCAAAATAAATGTGCTTTATTGTTATGGTAAAAATTATGTAGGTTTATAGAGCTCATGAAAACAATAATAGCTAAGAATAAAAGTTCCCTGTTCTTTTATACCGTAAGTCAGTGTTTTGATCTGCAGAACAGATGCCTTTAAAGAGGTGCATGTTTGTATTACTGGTTCAACCTCACTCTCTCTTCCTATCAGAGATGGAAATTCCTATTGCGTTAATATTAGAGTCAGGTGTATTTGGAAATTGAATGAAGGAATTAGCATAAATTATTGCTCCTGCTGTTTCTGATTATGAACTCAAACCTTCCAGTTATCAAATTTTAGGAGGAACATTTTCTTCACTCTGGATACATGTTATGGTTTGGATGTGAAGTGTCCCCCAAGAGCTCACATGTGAGACAATGCAAGAAGGTTTGGAGGAGAAATGTTTGGGTCATAGCCTTAACCTAACCAGTGAATTAGTCCCTGATGGGATTAACTGAGTGGTAACTGGAGGCAGGTGGGGTGTGACTGGAGGAAGTGGTTCATTGGGGTGTGGCTATGGGGTATATATTTTGTATCTGGAGTGTGGAGCCTCTCTCTCTCTCTCTGTTCTGATCATAATGTGAACTGCTTACCTCTGACACACTTTTCCTCCACGATGTTCAGCCTCACCTTGAGCCCTGAGGAATGGATTGAGACCTCTGAAGCAGTGAGCCCCTAAATTATTTTTCCTTTCCTGTAATTGTGCTGGTTGGGTCTTTAAATCACAGCAGTGAAAAATCTGACCAACAAACAATACACTAGAGCTTCTTTTGTGTAAGTGTTATTTGGGATGCCATAACTAGTTTTAAATTTTGTTAATTGACTTGGTTGATGGTTAAGTAAAACCCCACTCATAGGCTGGTTGGGGGAAAATTACTTCTCTCTGAAATTACTTTTGGGTGAAAATTCCAGTTGATCAGCTGGATCAAGTAGGTTGGACATTCAGAGTAGTCTCTGGATCTCTTGGAGATCCATGTTGGCATTCTAACTTTGCTAGTAGAAAAGAGGGTGATGGATTTAACCATGGATTTTGCTCAAGAAATAACTAGTTGAGACTGGGGGGTAGCTCACTAGTAAAGTGCTTGCCTACCATGTGAAGACCCTGGGTTCCAGCCCCAGCAATGAAGAAAGAAAGAAAAGGAAGGAAAGGGAGTCGAGAGGCTTTGTTACAAAATCAGTGGGTGTAGTTTGATTTCCCTCAACATCAGTGAAAATTCTGATTTACTGAAACAACTATCTGAAATGCTTTCTAGGCCTAATTCCAAAGTCAGGAGAAGAGAGAAGTCTGATCTCTCTGAGGCTAAGAATCACATCTTCTTCTTTATTGTTCCCTTGATTGTTAGCACTACTATATATGACAGTTCCTCACTGAACATTTGTTGAATAAGTGATCAAATGAATGAATTAGGAACTGTTAATATAAACTAAAATATATTAAAAGAGCTGAGTCATAGGGGCGTATATTTTTGCCACGAAGTATGTGAGGCCAAGGGCACTGAGATAAAGCCATCAGTCCTCAGAGCTCCCTGTGTACAGTGGCTCTGCCAGCAATAGGCAGAGTGGGTGATTTGTTTTGAAACAGGCTTTGAGGAGGGGACTGGGTAGAAGGTGGCCACCTGGTTTGCAATGACTTCTCACCAAGCTGGCCTACTATAAACAGGAGTGTTTTAAAATAGCAGGATGATAACGTGAGGGATTCCACACATAATCATTTCTCTCTTGAGCTCTCTCTTCTTAAATGGGTTATGAAGTAATGCTCTTGTGTATGCACTTTCCTTTCATTTTGAACTCCCCATCTCGGCCTGAGTAAGACTTTTGCAAGCTTTGAAATATGTCAACATAAAATAAGCTTTGAGACAGATTGAAAAATGTAAGATTCATAATGGACTCCACTAAAAATATGGTTTGTTAAAAAAACAAACCCGGCTCGATCTTCCTCACTTGGAAAAACAATCAGATGGAACTTGAGCTATCACCATCCTTTTATAGATTCCTGCACCATGAGAAGTCAAGCATTTCTCAATTCAAGCAGGCAGATTTGTGATGCTCCTTTCAACTACTTGCCTGATGATCTCTCTGACCTCTTCAAGTTCTACTTCAAGGTTCTTACAGAGGCTGCCTATTCCATGAAGTCTTCCAGAGGATTCCCCACATGACCACCTATTCATCCAATTTAACTCTCAGATGTGTATTGGTGGGTATTGCCCTCTGATTGACTCAGTTTCCTCTGCATCTTCCCACTAGGCAAAGTCTTTGGTGGTAGGAATGAAGTCTTTTATTTAATGTTTTAGCACAGCAATGGTTTGTTTGATTATTTATTTTGCTACTCCAGAGATATAACCCAGGGCCTCTTGCACACTAGGCAACTGCTCTACCACTGAGCTATATCCCCAACCCAAATGTTTATCTCTTTATTCAAGCAGATGCTGATGCTATTTGCAGGGACAGGTGGGGAGGTGTTAAAGAATTTTTCTCAGAATTTCCCTTTTTAAATTTTAATCTGTATTATTTCATTGGGACCCTCTTAACGGGGACCTTCTAAGGTCCTTGCAGTACAGGAGAGAGTATGGATGTGCTGTCATCTCTTAAATGCCTTGGTGTAGAGGGGACATACATTACTTCTCATTTCAACTGTAAGGTGACTGAGAAGTAGATGTCACATTGACTCAGGAAGAAGAAATGTGGGTGACCCTGAGTGGTGTCTACTAATGGCTAAACCAACTCAAACTAGTCCCATTGACTCTAGTATCACTCATTCCAATTCATTCTCCATACCTAAACAAAAACAAAGCAAATCAGATCATCACACTTTTGGACTCATTTATTACAGTGGGATGAATTCTCAACTCTTCATGAAGTTGTGGAAGCCCTCTAGAATCTGCCCTCTGCCTTCTGGTCCCGTAGTTTTCCCTCAGTGGCTCACAAAGGCTTTGACTTTTCAATCCTGGATGCCTTTGCACATGTGATTCCTTGAACCCAAGATGGTCTTCATCTTTGCCCATCTGGAAAAATCTTGCTTAACCTTCCTTATTGAAGTCCTTTCCTCTTTGTGGCTGACCTGGTGCTAAGGTTGTGTGTTCAATCCTTGTGTGGACCACAGTTTCTCTGGGAGGTGTTGCTCAGTGGTAGAGTCTTGCCTGGCATGTGGCCCTGAGTTCCAAGCCCAGCACTATGGAAAGAAGTCCCTTCTTTTTAAAAAAATTTATAGTTGTTGATGGACCTTTATTTTATTCACTTATTTATATGTGGTGCTGAGAATTGAACCCAGTGCCTCACACATGCAAGGAAAGCGCTCTACCACTAAGCCACAACCCAGTCCTGTCTTCCTTTTTAAAAGACCTCTCCTAGCAAAATTAAGGGCCTCTTCTTTCAAACTCCTATTCGGTCTTCTATCATGGCCCTTCTCAAAGAGCTGTCATTGTTTATAAGTCACTCTGTCCATTAAATCTGACCCCTATTTAGGGAAAAGGCCACATTGAATGGGCCCTTAGTAAACATTAATTGACTGTGTAACTACATTTTAGTTGAATGTACATGTGATTATATACCCACACTGAAAAATTCAGATGAACTTATTCAGGAAACTGGGGAGTTAGTATTTTTGGTTTAGAGTAGACAGTAATGTGGTTGAAATTGACTCTGGTTATTGGAAATAGGTTCAAGGGCAGGTGGAAATACAGTTTAGATGTTGCTCTATTTTCACTTCATTCATTTCCCATGGTAGGTTTTGTTTTTTTTTAAACCTCATTGATTTTCGTTGCTCATTGGATTGTGTTCTCCTCTGCTTTTGAAGAATATTTTGCTTCTATTGTTTTTCTGTTATGGTTGTCTTCTCCTAATTATTTGGTGTTCTTGAACATTATTTGGGGTATTCTCAACCTTCCCTCTGTTCTCAACGCTCAAGGCAGAATAGAATCATGCAGTGTTTGGGGGGAGGGGCTACCTTCTTGAAATGTGATATCATTGTGCCCCAAACTTTTCATCTCTTGGGAATAAACAAAATAACTTGATATTAGCAGGTGCTCTTTCTTCCGTAGCAAAACTATGAACTTACATATGCAATGAAGAGTAAGTGAGCTGCCCTGCCTTTCTTCTCTCTGCTCTAAGTAACAATATGTCAATTCCCTTTTGGGGACCGTCCCTCCTCTGTGTCATGTGATTCTAGTATGGGTCTACTTTCCAATCCAGTACTGCACATGAGACCCAGACTGGCCAGATGTCCTCAATCTCTATAATTGACTCAAGGTGGTCATTTGGTCATCCAGGAGGGAAGGTGACATATTTTCTCATCTCTGAATCTTCAGGGTCTTATACTGCATCTACCACTGAGTGGGACCTCAGTATATATTTGTTTGGTAATTACATTTTTGTTGGGACAAATTCTCTTGGTTCCTGTGATTGATGGAGGGAAAAAACAGATCTTAAGTCAGTTTCATCAGAGTGAACTGCAACGCTTCAGTGTAAATGCTTTCTTCTGTTGGGGCTGCAGAGAGGAACAGCTCTTCCTGCAGAGTTTGTAGCCCTGGGAGAGTATGCCTGAGAATAGACATATTCAGAGCAATCATGTCCTGATGGCATGTCTGTGTCACCTGGTTCATCTAGGCCTGAAACCAGACTAACCCTGAAAATTTTTAGTATACAAGAAAATCAGTCCCTACCCTATCTTTTTTATTGATCTTTTTCTTGTTTCATATAAGTCAGTTTGGAAAGTTTTAAATCATTAGATACTGAAAAGTCTGAGCAAGCATAGCCCACTAAATATTCACTCATTTATTCATTCACTTAACAAATACTTATTGATGGGAATATGCAGGAAGCACAGAAATATGACTGGGATATAGTGAGTATGTAAACAGAAATATATTTATACAAAACATGTAATAGTGAGTTGTAGTTTTATTCAACCTGTAATTGTTTGAATCTTTAAAAGGCCTTTTCTGTACTATAGTTTAATCTAGGAATGTTTCCCATCTGTGGACACAATGTGAGTAACAAAGGTTAGATTAATTTTATAGGTATGCAGAGAGATATTGTGTTAGTGGTGGTTTTAAATGTTTGCACATCAGTTTGACTCTTGAGATCTTGGTTTTTATAGATCATATCATATGCAAGTTTCACATTATCATTTGGAGGAAATTCAGATATTTTGAGATGAAATGATATCCAAAGATATTCTCTGTTTTTGGGAATTTGGATTTCTATATCCTGTGTTCATTTGCAAGATACATGCATGAAACCCTCTTTGGGAAAGCCTGACTTATTGCATAAAAATGGCTCACAACCACTAATTTTTAAAAAAATTCGAAATGACAGTGGGAAGATCTACTCACATGACCAACAATCAAAGTTCAAGAGGTATCTGAGTTCATCACTGGTTGATAGAGCTGTGGAACTGATCTGATAGTGCCCTGGGCCTGATCTGCTCAGTGTGTTCTCAGCTGGTGCACTGGATCATAAATTTGTACTAGATATCTGTTCCTTAAATTAATTGCCAGTATTTGATTCAGAAATAGCTTAATTTCTCCTGAAAGTTTTACTGGTGCTTCCTGTTGCATTCTACAGATCTCTTTCTGGTTATGTTTCGTCACATGGTGTTACATTTTGTCATCTTAGCTGATACTTCAATAAGGAAAGAAACAGGATACAGCACCATGTAGTAGATGAATAAAAAGAAACTTCTATTAACATAGGTTTACTTGGATATTTTAAAGCAAATTCCATAACATTTGACCAAAATATTGTTTTTTCAATTTAACCATGATTATCATTACATCTACCATAATTAAGAGTGTTCCTTAAATGTGTGATACATGGCCTCTTTAAAAATTTCCCTGTTTGCTCCAAATATACCATTTACAGATGGTTTGTTCAAATGTAGATCTAAAGAAGTCCATGTATTGAATTTAGTTGTTCTAGGCACATGCTGTTTATTTGTTGAAGGAACTGGAAAATCTGTTCTACAGAATGTCTTACATTCTAGATCTGGCTGATTGTTTCCTCTTGATGTTCTTTAATTTATTATTTTATTCCTTTTCTTATAAATTGGTGATTAAGCTAGAGTCAATTAGAGTCATGTTCATTTTATTTAGGCAAGACTATTAGAAAGGTGATATACTTGCTATTCTATTACAACAGGCTGGGCATAGTGTGTAGTTTCTCTTAATGGTGCTAAGATTTAGCAATGGTTGTGACTGCTGTCTGGCTCATTCATTCATTATAAAATCCCCCTTACCCATTTAGTTAATTATTTTACTATCTGTTGACAATTGTTGACTGAATTCACTTAATTATTAAGGGGAACAAAATAGTACTTTATTTCTGAATTCTTAACTGAACATTTTCTGTAAAATAGTACATTCCTTCTGTCATTGACAAAGGGAAATAGTCAACATTTTAAGATTTGATTGACCTTATACCTGAGGATTCAAAGTATCATGATAGCCTGCTCTTAGAATAGGGACACACTACTTAAAGTGTGAGTTCAATAATTAGTGTAATCTAGCCCAGATCTGGCTCACAGTGGGTTGACTGGAACAACAAACTCATTTGGCATACATAGAAGTTGGCACAACCTGTACATTCATTCCTTGGCTTTGGTTTAACAACTCTTGTAGTGCAGAAAACCAAACCCCTGAAACTGCCCTCATGCTTTGACCAAGATAGTAAATCTAAAACAATATTGAGTCCCAGTGGAGTGAGATTGTCATTACACCTACCTTGTGATGATAGGTGTGATGATAATGGGTGGTGGTTCCTATTATATCTATATTCAATTTATGAGTCTGACCATTACAAAAGCTAGACAATCATGGAAATTGACAGCACATCACCACACACTGAGTCAAGCAATAACCCTTGTTGAGCCTGTTCTTCCAGATGTGGTATCTTTACTAATGTAGATTTACATGGCTTCAGGTATATGATCTGTGGCCACTGATCTAGAAATAATGTTGTCTTTTATTTTCCCCCCCCATCCATATCAGAGAGGAGGCTCATAAAGAGTGGCAGTCACTTGGGAATAGACCACAGAGGGCAAGTACAGTCTTGCCCCATGCCTATGTTAACTCAGATCCTCTGACAAAATATATTTCAAGGACAGCTGGGCCATCTGGACATTCAGAACATAACACCAATCTTCTCCATTGATGACAACATTCTAACAGACCAAATGGCTAAGAAGTGACAAGCATATCAGGGTGTCGATAATATATCCAGGAGGCATATTTTAGTCAGTTTTGTTGCTGCTGTGACTGAAATACATGACAAGAACAATTAGAGGGGGACATGATTATTTTGGGGGGTGGGGGCTCATGGTTTTGAGGTCTCAGTCCATAGATGGCTGACTCTATTCATCAGGGCCTGAGATGAGGCAAAACACTGCACCAGAAGAGTGTGGCAGAGCAAAGCAGCTGGGATCATGCACCAGGAAGCAGAGAGAGAGAGAGAGCTCTCCTCACCATGACAAATATAAACCCCAAAAGCATACACCCAGTGACCCACCTCCTCCAGCCACACTTTACCTGCTTTCAGTTATCACTCAGTTAATCCCTATCAGGGGATTAATTCACTGATTTGGTTAAGACTCTCAAAATTCAATCATTTCACCTCTAAACTTCTTGCATTATCTTACACATGAGCTTTTGGGAGACCCTTAATATTGAAAGCATAACAGGGCAAGAGGTAAACCTTTGGAGACTCAGGAGTCTGCCCTCTTTGAAATATTTAGGGGTCCAATGGTCTAGATCATGTCAAGAGATGTTCTCCAAAATGAAGGACAATCTTCTGCATTTAGTACCTGCTGGAAGAATATCTCACACCTGGGTAGTCTACTTCCAAGATATTCCAAAATATGAAGGATATTGCAGAATAAGGCCAAAAGAATTTAGCAATTTGTAATAATTACTACTTGCACAAATGTAGACATAAAAATGATGCTGAGGTTTCAGATCTGAGAGATTGAGATGGTGGTGATGCTAGAAACTAAACTTTTGCATGAGAGTTGATGAGTTAAGTTTTCTATACATTCAGTTTGAGTTGCATGTGGATCATATAGACATAATTTGAGGTGCATGTGGATAGACTAGCATTCAGTTGGACATGTAGGGCTAGACTTTATAAGAGATGTCAGGGGTATGACATGATTCCACTAGTCATTCATTCAATAATTATTTACAGGAGATCAGTGCCATTCTTAGAGCTGGAGTTAAATCTCAACTCTGCAGCACAAGAAAATTAATAAGTGCCCTCTTAAAATACCAAATTTATTTTCAGGGAAGACTTGTAGATTACAAGGTGTCATCAGCATAGACTTAATATTTGATACCATGACCTTCATACATTCCCTAATTCCTTCATTTATTCATTCATTTTCTTGAATGAATCTTCCTTGATAAGATTTCTCAGGAAGGGAAAGGGAAGAACAGTGGTTTCCATCTTAGATTCATATTAGAACCACCTGGGGACCTTTAAAACATTGAATGTCTACTTTCAATCAAGGACATACTGAATCAGAGACTTTAAGAATAGGGCTTGGGCACATATATCTTTGCAAAGTTCTATATGGAGTTCTAACATTAAACAAGGGAAAACTATCAGTGGAGAGAAAAACATGTTTTTGATGAACAGATCATTTAAGAGGGGAGGAGAGGTAGAGAAAAACAACAGGAGGGGAACAACAAAATAGAAGGTGAATCAAAGAGGATAATATCATGGAAGCCAGGGGAAGAGAATTTTCATAATTTTTTGGTGTGTTTTGCTGGTGGTTGGGGGTTAAGATGAATTTCATAACCAATGCTAGAAGGGAGGGTACAGAGGAGCACTGGTTTGATTTCTACTGGGGGAGATGAAGACAGAAGAGATGACAATGAGGCTTTGTGGAAAGAAGGCTCCAGATTATGTGTCTTGTTCATACAGTGGCTCTTGAATCATGTTCAATTGTGGTTTTTTTTTTTGTTTTTTTTGTTTTTGTTTTTGGCTTGAGACATGGAGTCTGACTGGAAAGTTGTGATCAGCTGGCATATCAGTGTCTTGCTAAACCCAGAAGCAAGATCCTAGGCTAGCACCAGAGGACATTTGGCATCCCCTGATGTTCCTGAATACAGTCTTGCCCTGGTAGCTCCCTATGCTTCTATGTGGACAAGACATCAAACTTGGTGGGAGCTATGGCAAGATCAGCACCTGTGCCAGACCACTAATGTATAGCTTCGGTGTGGCTCTCCCTTGTCATAAGGACTCTCGTGACAATTTTAGTCTTGCTGAAATGCAGAAATGAAAGAGAAGTATTCTGTGCTCTTGAGTCAAAAAATAAAGCACAGGTACCCAGCAGGGTGACAATAGTTTAATGCCTCACCACCTCTCGTCCCAGAGGGAGAGTCTTCTTCCAAACTTTAACCCTGTGCATTCTTGACGGTGGGTTGATAGGAAGACTATTTATTGACCAGGACCTTCTAAGTCAAGTCATGCAATGAAAGAGCTTGAATATTTGATTATGATTTCATTCAGTGTGTATCTCTGGTTAGTTTTCTCTTAGGGAAATCTCTTCCATGGAGAGATCAAAACTAGGTCATTACCTTTTCATCACCAACTTCATAATCACAAAAGTTTTCAGAAAACTTGAAAGAATAGTGTAATGATCAACCATATTACCTAGAACCAATAATTATTAACATATGGTCAATCTTTACTTTATCAATCCATTGATCATTCTTCAGAATCATTTGGAATTAAGTTGCAGATATCATAATATCTTCCACTGAAAGTACGTTGTAATTAATCTTTCAGAAATAAGGACAATCACCTACATATTCACAATACCACTATTATCCCTAAGACTATTACCATTAATTCCCTATTTCATCTAATATCAAGTTCATATTGAAGCCCCCACTGTCCTTAAAATGTCGATTTAACTGGAATTAAAAAAATTGCATCCAATTAAATTCTAGGCATTACTTTTAGTTGTTGTGTCTCTTCATTCTTTTTTAATTTAACACAAACCCCATGATACGGATCACTAGCTTTATGAGGCAAGGACCATATCTTAACTCTTTTTATTCCCAGTCTTGGACCTGACCAATAACAGGTGGAGTGGTAGAGTACTGCTTTTGTAGCTGTTGTTGAGTAGATTCCTCTCCTTGAATCTGGGCTGGCTCTCCAATCTGCTTTGATCATTGGAGTGTGTTAGATATGATTGACATTCAGAAACTTCTGAGACCATGCCTGGAATTTCCCAGGTTCACTCTTTGTGGGAGTCCAGTCCCATGTAAGAAGTCTGACAACTAGATCACTGTGCTTTTATGGTCAACTGAAGGAGAAATGAGCCCCCAGCTGAATTCCCAGATGATGAAAAGTACCATCTGGCCAGTCACAGGAGTGAGGCCATCTTGGAAATGGATCTCTCAGTCCAGCCACCCAGCTGAGGCTGTGTGAAGCAGAGATGAGCCGTCCCGGTGGGAGAACTGCAAGTGAGTAAATGAGTGTTGTTTTAAGGCACTAAGTTTTGGGGTGATTGATGCTTAATAATGAAAGGAGGTACTCAACAACTGTTTGATGAACTAGATTGGATTAAAGTCTGAACAGATGAGGTGGCTGGGAATGTGCCCAGTGGTAAGAGTGCGTCTCTGGCATGCAGGAGACCCCATGTTTGATCCTCACCATTTCCACCACCACAAAAAGAAAAAAAAAAAAAAGAAAAAAAAAAAAAAAAAAAAAAAGCTGAACGGAGACAATATGAGTAAAGTGATTTGAGACAGAAAAATAAGAAAAAATTCTTCCAACCCAATTCACAGGTAATTTGTAGTCTCAGGGATCACAGTGAACCCAAATTGGGCTGAACCCTAAAATCAATGACTGTCTTCTTCCTCGCCTCTGGTGGTGACCCACAGAGGGCCTTTCCCATTCCATTATTAACCATTGCTTTGCTGTTTACATCTGACCCCAACAGACTTTTGCATCTTCATTTCTCACAGTTGCCTCCCATGCATGCTACACCCTAGTGCATCCTGAATCCTGGGTACCAGAGGATGGTGTTTCTCCTCTCCATGAAATGACTGCCATGTGAGTCTTCTCTGCTTCTGTATGCATGTCAAACACCATCTCCTTCCTGAAGCTATTCTTCATGCTACTCCAGATTAAGCTGGTCTTTCTGTAGCTACCTGTCTGTCTCTCTCATTTTTGTCATATTATGTCATGTACTAGGGTGGTTTTTATGTGTATCTTTCCTAGTAACTCATAAAGCCCCCATCATATTGCTTACAATTTATGGCATGGGGCAGGTCCCAGGATTTGGAGGGAGCATGGCACAGTAACTCAGAATGGGTTCTGTAGTCAGGGTGCTGGTTTTGGGTCTTCATCCTGTCATCTATCAGCTGTGTGATACTGAACAAGTTACCTGACCTCTCTATTTCTTGGTTTCATCATCTATAAAATGGACTTTGTAAGAGTACTTACTTCATAAGGATGCCATTGAGATGGAGACTTAAAATGCTTGGAGTAATGCTTGTCACATTAGTAAGAATTACATTAATCAAAAAGCTCATTGAGTTAATTGAGCTTCTCTTTTCCACTCTGTAGTGCCCCTCTTCTTTTTCTCTCTACCCACCCCGACATCATTTTTACAGCAATTAGCATTGCATTGGATTTAGAGGTAGTAACAAAAAAGGGTCAACCCTCAGGGCAGATATTATCCTGTGAATAATTTATAAACAAACCTCTGGAAAAAGTTGTATCTTAAATGCCCAGAGTTTTCTTTTTTATCAATTTCTCAAAATACATAGACTTTAGATAGAAGAGATATTTGTAGGTGGGTGGGAAAAAGAAGAAGGATGGGATTAAGAATGGATAAAGTCCTGTTTTGACCTCCACTGACTGATAACTGCTTTTTAAGGCAAGAAAAGGAAGCTGGTTCCTTTATGCCCAAATGGAAAGTCCTTGGTGGGTTGTATTCAGCTGGGTCCCACCCTCATGCCAGATGCAGTTGTTTATTTCTAACTTTTTTTTTAAGGAACCACATTAGAGAGGATACACCCTTTGGGCCCCCTTGAAAGATCCTGTAAAAACGAAGGCACTCCCTTGTAAGTAAAATATCCCTGAATGCAACAATATTTGGATAATTATAGTCTCCCAGGAGCATAATCCTTAAATGGCTGAGATAATTATAGCATCCTAGGTCTGTGGCACTTCTCTTTTAAGAGCCTAATCCCATGGGCAGAGGGAAATGGGGACCCCAGGATGCTTCTCCTGTGGAGTCCCTCTAACCCACACCCTGTGATGGGTTATTCTCCTAGAAAGCAAACCAACTGGACCTTGAGACCAGAGTTTTCTTATTTATGCTGCATGCCTAGGGTATATAACAGAGTCCAGCACAAAGCAGCATGCATGAATTTTTCTGACAAAGAGAGGACAACTTGTGAGTAAGCAAATGAGGTGAAATGATCCTTTGGAACCGTACTTCTGCTGGTTATTAGAACCCTGGTGGTGCTTCTCTGCATAGTCTTGGGCAAGAGGTGATCAAGTCAAAGTTTATGGTTATTGGTGTAACTTTTGTGCTTATCTTTTAATCTAGTCTGGGAAGCTAGTTGGGTGGTGTGTAGTATTTTAGCTGTGGCTATATTTGATCTCTTACAAGGACTGAAGAATTCAAAGAAAGATGCTTCCTTGGCCATGGGCTGGACCTCTAATGCTGGCCAAGGGCCTTTTCTAAATTTGTGAGCTCCCAAGACAGAGTGGAGAGAACAGGAATGGTTTGTGTAGCCCATTCCCTTTAAAACTGACCTGCAAGCCAAAATGAACCTTCAATTGATGGGTGGTCAAAGGTGTCCTGCCTGTCTTTGAGTGACAGCTTCTCTATCCAAGGAGGATACATCTTTCTTTTCTTCCTGGATGCCTATTCCTGTCTTGCATTCTGTGAATTTTCTCTTCATTGGAAGTGACTCTCTGAGTGACTTAATGTCATTGAGAAGACTGTATATTTTTTCTTAGTAACTTGACCATGGTACCTGCGCCCTGCCCCCCCAAGGATAGGCACTGTGGTTGATAAGACAGAGGAGAATACTCTTGAGCCTGTTATATGCTCTCTCCAGGACTTACACCATGGTTTATGGGAACATGCTGCATTCTCCTTTTACAACCTGCCACTGTTTGGTTCCCACAATTAGAAGAGGTTGTTATGACTCACTTTGCTTATAGAGCCCTTTTCTTTTGAGGCTTGGCAAGGATACTTTCTCCAGTTCAGCTGGCTTCTATGGGCACTGGGATGATTTTTATAGATAAGAAAAGTAAAATGCTTTAATGACCTCTATTTCCTAAGCTGGTAAAGAGGGGGTTGCACACACTTATCTCTGGATTTGAGTTTTATAGTTTTTTCTCTTTTCTTTCTTGCAATACTCTTTGCAACATTCATTCATTCATTTGCTCTCTGCTGTTTCATTCTACCTTACAGATGTGTATTGGAAGTACAAAAAGAAAAAAATATATATATTTTGTCCTTTCAGAACATATTTACATGTGAGGGTATCAACAAATAGCACCCTGACTCTTAAAGCACAGCCACATAACTGGATTATATTATCAGGAGCCAGCTGTTTGATAGCCACCATAGATCTAGGGTTCATTTTCTTATGCCACAGGTATTTTCTCCTGTGACATTCTTTGACAGCTCTCTGCTAAGGTGATTCAGAAAAGTGTGTCACTGCGGCTTTGCCTTTTCTGATTTGTTTTATTTCTAGCGATTTTATTTATTTTAATTAATTAATTTTTTACTAGACTTTATAGTTATGGTAAATGGAAGAAAGGAGAACATCACGCCAAGTAAAATAAGCCAGATTCAGAAACGCATATGTGGTAGCTATTTTCCTTTTGAATCATGTAGGTATCAAACTGGGCACATTTCCTGGAACTGCTGTGTTGTCAGACTGTCTTGTAGGATCTCTTTGTGGATTGTACAGAGCTGGAAATTGTAGCAACAAAAAGCAAGACTAAGAAGAAGTGATGTAGACCCAGCACTGTCCTCCAGCAAGATGTTCAATATCAGCAAACACAGAAAACTAGTTATGAACGTATTTTACAAAAGAGACTTGCTATCCTATGACCAAATTGAGTTTTTCCTAAGATGCCCTGAAAATCTGAAGAAGTCCAAAAATATAAAGAACATTCCCCTAAGATTTCTCTCTATCATTGTGGAAAGTTGAGATCTAGCTTCTAGAAGATGAGGTCTTCTTCATTTGATACATGGAATCCTTGCCAACACCTACTGTATGCTGCTTTAAAACTTCAGGAGAAAAGTCACAGATCCCTAATGCAGGATGTGAAGTTCACCAAACCTGTATTCTGCCTGTAACTCAGTCTCAGTTCCCACCCTTGTCTTCTTTCCCTTTGTTTTCCAGTTTCATTAAACTCCATTGGGTTTCCTACATGCATCAAGTTCTATTTACCTTGCTCTTCCAGGAATTTCTTTCCCTCTTCTCAACCTCTGAGCAATTCCTATGCAAACTTGAAGACTCAACTCAGATATCACTTCCCCCAGGAAGCGTCCTCTGAACTTTCTTTTCCCCTCTACTATCATTTGGTTTCTTGTAATATGTAATCTTTCTTACTTTTTGTGGCACTGGGATGGAATCCAGAACCTTATACATGCTAGGCAAGTGTTCCACCACTGAGCTACACCCTCAGTCCTATTGATCTGTTTCTGTGCCTGAACTCCTACTGGACCTTGGGCATCCTGAGGACAACATGCTTCATCTCTGTATCCTCAGAGCCTCCTGAAATGCCTAGCAGAGTATTAGGGAGTCAACACTTATTTGTGTACTGAATTAATGAAAACTATTTAACTCTTCTGAACTTCAACTTCCTTATCTGCCAAATGGGACAATGATATTGTCCTTGCAGGTTTTCTGTGGGGATTAAGAGAGTAGGTAGGTCCTGCAAATGAAAGGAACTTGATAAAAAATTGCTCTCTTTCTTACAAATGGAAGTACAGTGGCCACGTGGCAGAGGAGGCTGTATTGTTTGTGGCTGAGAATTATAGAAAAGTGAAACAAGGGCTTTCTGTTCTAAGCCCCAACAGACTCTCAGACCAGGTCTGGGGAGTGACCCAGCCACTCACACAGTGACTCTCATGACAGGTGGCTGTGGATGTTCTTGGATCATCAATTCTAGAGGAAACCAGCTCTGTTCATTTGACAGACACACCAGGGGACCCAGGAAGTGGTACAACCTGATAGATTTAGGTTGAGTGTATTTACTTTCCACCTCCTGCAAGAACTGGTTCTCAGGCAGGAATATCATCCTGGCTGAGGTTGCCTCCACTTGCAAACTGCTATTACTCTTTGCATTCAAAAAGTTAAACCTCAATTAGTATATAGTTAACAAGACTGTAATGTGCATTTAAAGATTGAAGAGGGTAAATCACAGCTATGTTCCTACCTCCTCACCTTATGACACATAAGGAAATTGAGGTGACTTCTATTTTGGAGAATGTCTGTTAGCTTAATTGTAGTGATGGTTTCACAGTGTTTGCATATGTCTGAATACACTGATTATATACATTGACTATGCACAGTTTTCATATATCAACTGTATACTTCAATGTAACTGTTAAAAGACAATACCTGTAAGGGCTTTTCGTAATGTTTAGTATGTTGTGAGTATTTCACATACCTTAGTTATTCTTAACAATCTTTTGACAGTGAAAGTAAATATTTAGGACCATTACATCTAAATGTCAAAAACTAAATTGCATAAAGCATTATTTGTTTATAAAAACACAATAATGGATTTTTTGAAAGACTATTAATAATACTGCTTCATACAAAATAAATCAAAATACTTCAGTTTATATTAATTATGTGGTAGAACCAGAAAGCATATAGAAAAGAAAAATCACATAGTAATATATTCCTATAGAAGATCAGACATGTATTAAGCATAAGTGGGGGAGAACATTTAGACAAACTTATGTAAGTTGTTTCTGATTATTAAAAAAAACCCCAATACTTCCTTTTTCCTTGTTCAGAAGCGATGTAGAGGATTTGTCACACTGAGGACTTGCTTCTAGTTCAAGCAAGCTTAGACTTCCTGTTAACCTTCTCTGTATTCATCCAATTTATTAAATTTTCTACTAGTAAAGAGAAATCTGTTTAATAAAACATGGTTGTTGTCTGTATTAGTCACTAGATCCTGTACCGAATTACAACAAACTTAGTGACTTAAAATGATACACATTTATTTTTTCATAATTATGAAGATCAGAAGTCTGAATGGTCTCATTGGGATAAACTTCAAGGTTCTGGCAGGACTGTTTCCTTCCTGGAGGCTCCAGGAGGGGAAGTCCTTGCCTTTTCTAGCTTCTGGAGGCTGCTATCTTTTCTTGATATTTGGCTCCATCCTCTATCAGCAAAGCCAGCAGCCTCTGACTGAGTCCTCCTGTGGCATCTCTTCAGCTCTTGATCTTCTTCCCTCTTTGACTTCTAAGGATTCTTGTGATTAGTTGGGCCCACTTAGATAATGCAGTATAATCCCCTGTCTGGTCAGCTGATTGGTGGACTTAACTTCCCTTTGTAATGTAACCTAACATAGTCACTGACTCTGAGGATTAGTATGTGGACATCACTGTGGGGAGGTGGATGAGGAGCTGTTGACCATGTCCTCCTAGAAGGCTTTAGCATAGGGGCTGGCAAAGCTGGCTAATGAAGACATTATCTCTCCCTGCCTTTGAGAGTACTTTGCTTGCTTGGCATGAGAAGGACATCTAAATATTTTACATGAATTTTTAGAACACCCATGATGTAGAGGAGGGTGTTGAAAGTTATTTATTAACATACACAAGAAGCCTCTGCATGTGCAAGAGTGTGAGCCCACATGTGTGCACATAAGAGGCCATTAAGAGTTCAAGTTCATATTTTGGACTCTACAACCTTAGTAATTGCTTAACCTCTCTAGGTCCATTTCTGAATGTCAGTGTGCTCTCCCCTCTTTTGCCATACATGAAAATAAACTAAATTTAATGTTAAAGGTGTCTCTGGAGACATAGAATTCAAGGGTTTGCACACTTCACTGTAACTGAAACCTAACTCAGAAAATGTCCAGAGTAGGTCCATTTTTCAAGAAAATTGAATGAATAATCACAACCCCAGATCCGTTTCTCCATGATATTAATGATTTTCTTCTCCATCAGATAACAGCCCAGTTCTCAGGCTGAAGTAGCTTTTGGTGACAAAAATGTTTGCAGCACTTAAGTGCTTCAGTATCCAAGGAAAATATTCTCAGGTACAATCCAATTGGTCTAGCACCTGTCATGTAAGTCACATGCCCATCAATAGCAATGGCCAGGGAAGTGGAATATACAGATTGCTTTAAACCAACCAATGTGGAAGGTGAGGAATCAGCTTCTAGTATGAAAATTTGAGCAGGGCAAGAGATGACACAAATGAAAATCTTAGAGGGATGAGTGGGTGCCGTGTCCACAGAGAACACACACACATCCACTGGTGTCAGGAGGGAAGTTATTATTTAAAAGAATGTATGGTTTTTGAAGGCTGGTTGAATTAGATCAATTCAGGCTCTTCAACCACATCTCCAAAACATAGAAAGCATCACAGATTGCCACAATGCCAGAATAATTATGAAATAGATAATCATAACCTTCATGAAATTGTGTCATCTAAATAAAAGTGATTATTATGTTCTTTTATTGAGGGATTATATAGAAAAAAATTGGCTTCCCAACAATACCTCATGGTTTTAGAAAGAGATTGAGACCTTTTGCATCAAGTTCCAACAAAAGATTAGTGGTTAATGGTTGAGTTATAAAATACTCACAAACCCAGGGTTGCTGTATAATGTGTACAGATCTCTAAAAACCTTAATTGTACAATCTTCTGCCCAGCTCCACCTCGGCCCTTCCCTTCCATTTTAAAAAAATAAAGCTACCAGTTTATAAACAACTTTCATACCAAAGGCTTGACCCTGGGTGATAAGTGATGAGAGAGGTGTACTAATGGACATTTTAAGTGTTCAACATCAGCAGACTCACCCTGACTCAAACTGGCTTGAGGTTATCAATGTAATCTTTTAAAAATTACTTTCCAAACAAACTTAACAACTGAGATGATTGGTATAAGGGAAGGAAAGTTAAAGCCAAAAATATTTCAAATGTAGCTTTAAAAAGGATGATGGCACATACATCACTGATTGATTTCTGAGCTCTGGACATCTTCCTCTTTTCTTTGTAGAATAGAAGACTTTTCATCTGCTCCTGTGCCTTTGACCTCCTACTACACATTATGATTAAAAAAAAAAAATGACTGCTGCCAATGTTATTCAGAAGGTCAGTTTTCTGCACCTGACCTTGTGTTAGGCACGATGGTAGACAAGATCAACAGTTTCTCCTGTGAAGCAGCTTTTATACTGAATCAGAGTCTTAACCAGTCTTCCGGTTTAACTGATGCTTGGTTTCATGTGGTTTTTTCCTATCCTTCTACTTCCCGAGGCCCCCAAAGGAAGGAAGAAATATTAAAAGATGAGACATTTAGACCAATTTTTGTAAGATTGAAAACAGAACAAGGAGTCGTCCTTGACATAGAGTAACATAGTGGTGTGGAAGAAGCTGCATCCTAACTTGTCTCCTGAGAGGGATGCTGAGGAGGGATCAGGAAGGATCTTGGTGACAGGCAGATCCATTCTCCCTGGCAAACCTTCTACAGTACTTAAGAATTCAAAGGTACCAGGAAACCCTGAGGGTGAGCATGAGACCTGGAACCCAAACCAGGATGGGTCCTTGTTGAACTGAGATTATGTAAATGAAATAAATGGACCCCAGAACCTCCTCCTGGATGCTGTGTAAGGAGGGAATTCTATCTCCAAGGATGACACTGAAAACTTATTGTTTAGAATAATTCAGGGATACCCAGTAGAGAGTGAGCTGAAGTTGAGGAGTGAGTAGAAACCTCCACAATAAAATATAGGCCCCTGAGGATGCTTCCACCTTTCCCCTCTGAAAACATCAATATCCGGGGCTGTGAGACTGGAGAACCCATCTTTGCAGAAGCTGAACAGCTCCAGAGAAAACACTTTCATAGAGTGATAATTGGGAATTTTGCTTCACAGTTTTTAATGAACCCATGGATTTAAACATACTTAGTATTCAAACCCATTATTTCATTACCGAAGCTTAACTGGTCCCACTTTTGATAAGAGAGTTGGCTTCCAACATGATATCAGAAATCATTGATAGCTTCTTTGCTATCTGTAATGACAAGATAACTCAGGTTTATTTTGACATTTTCTTCTTTAAAGCAGTCATTGAGGAAAAGGGTATGAAGTGAAGATGAAAAATAAGAAAAGGGACCTCAAAAGAAACAAAGATAATGCAGAAAACCATAGAAACCTTCCAAAATATTTCAGGATGGGAGATAAAGGAAAGAAAATTTCCTGGGGAAAAATAAAAAGGAAAACAAATGGAAAAAATGATGACACTTAAGTTCATCATTCAGTTAATTTTAAGACCAGAAGACTAGAGAAAAGTCAGGGTAAGAAAATTTCCTCAAACGATCCCCTCCAAATAGTCCAACTACAACTCTTCATTCTGAGAGGGCCCACGGAGAATCAAGCACAAAGAATGAAAATAGGCCCCCATCATGAGATTTCAAGAAGTTCAAGATAGCAGTAATTAAGAGAAGATTCCCCAAACCATTTACATATGAAGAGGCAAAAGTGAGAAAAACTTTGGACTCCTCAACCTTAAACACTAAAGGGTAGCAGAGGGATTTCTGCTTCAGTCTAAGATGGCACAATAGGGTCTGGATTCATCTTCTTTCTTGAAACGACCAAAACAAACAAACAAACAAAAAAACGAAAAAAGGAAAAACAAGCAATATATACGAAACAATGAATGTTTTCCAAATGTTAGCTACCACGTGACCAGGGACAATGATCCCTGAGAGATAGAAAACAAACATGGTTGCCTTAGCTCAGTGTCTTGAGAAAGTTTTCAGGACATCAAAATGAGTTTAAGAAGATTAAGCTAAGGGTTAAGGAGATTAAGCTAAGAGTCTGGAGAGACTAAGGCAACTGGAGTTCACAGGGCAGAATGCTGAAGAGAACAGGGCTGCACAGAGGAAGAACTCCAGAGATCTGCAAACAAGCCAGCTCCCTCAGTGCTGATTGGCATCCCAGCTGAGGCTGGGGAAGGAACCACATAAAAGAACTAGAATGAAATGTAGCAACAAATCCCACAGTTATGTATAATTATAATGCATCAATAAATATATTAAAAAAATAAAAGTAAGCAGTACCTTGAGATCACATAGATCTGGGAATAGTTCTTATCACCACCATCTCGATTGGAAAACCTCTTTGGGTGGAGTATTCAGAAAGATCTGTCCTTATTAGTGCAAATTATGAGCCCTAAATTAAATGCTGCTCTGATGTTACTTATAAAACATTGAAAGCAACACCTAAAAATCAAACTGTTTTTAAGTAACTTCTTTTATTATTTTTAGAATAAAACTTAAGATTTTTTTACAAGGATACAAAAATAGTTAGCACCAGAAAAGTTAAACTTGACTTTTCTAGCATCCAAGCAAAAATGACTGGATATGCCAACACAAAAGAAGAAGGAAAACAACCTGTGGTGCATATGTGATAACTGCACTGGGAAGGTGGAGGTGAAAAGAAGGAAAAAGTATGTTGGAGTAAGAGAATTTGACTATGAAAAGAGCAATAAACAATGCATCTATTTGATAAATCAATATGTAAAACCATACTTATTTAAAATAATGGAATAAATGACAGAAGAGATTGTTCTTGGAAGTTAAAAGTCTTGCTTCTGGAAGTTTCAGTAGGAAAAGGGACAGAGTGGAGCAGGGAAATTGGCATTCTTCATTATGAGCTCTTACATGTATTAAACAGGAACCAGCCATGCCTCCTTTTACTCTCTACTTCTACTGAGGATAGGATAAGAGAAGATAGTCCATTCCTTAAAGTTAACCCACTGATATCTAGACTGTAGAATGTAAAGTAGAATATATTCTAGGTATAAGAGTTAGACATGCTTCTGCAGCATTTAAGTTTACTGGGGATTTGTAAGGATAATGACATGGTAATGGACAACTAACAGACAGGGTGAGGGGCACCAAAAAACCTTCAATAATCCAAATAAATACTATTTGAATGTGATATTAAAAATTGAAATTTACAAAATCAATGCAAAAAATCCACCATAAGTAAAATATCAAAGTGTTGAATGAGGACGGGTCCAGTTTTACCGACTTTTGCCTTTTGTCTCCATCTCCAATATGGTCCAAGATGGCACCACTTAACTTACAAATAGTAAGTGTTCTAGGGACTGAGAGATTAATAATCGCATCTGCTTTCACACTTTCCATTACCATGTAATGGTTGACTATTGTCACAAGAGACAACTTTTTGAAAACATTAGTATACTGTATAGATGTGAGTTGTTTCCAATATTCTCCACAGTGCTTTATCATCTACCAAACTATTCATTCTGATCAAAGGAGTATGGTTTCTGGTGCCTCCTAGGGAAGTCATCCATCCTGTACTTTTTTCAATGCCTTTGCAAAATGAATGATTCTTATAGATACCATTTTCTTTTCAGGTGACCAGTGTTTAATGTTATTAACCATCTGTTCCATTTACTTTTCTCCTCACCAGGAAAGGGCAATTTGTCCAAATTCCACAGTTGCTTTTTTTTTCTGTGCTCACAGCCTGGACTTGTACCGATGGGGCTGAACTAAGTGCATTTTCTGTCTAGGAGAAAGTGCACCTGTGAGAGTGTGAGCTACAGAGCTCCATCGTTTTGAAAGTGCCTGAGAATGTGGAAACCAGTTGGTAGCGGGTGGAAGAAATGGAGTCCTACCTATAGAGGTAGTCACTTCTTCAAAGACGGCTTTCTCCCAAGGTCTATCTTTCTAACTGCTGACTTTGCACAGGCTCCAAAACAACCTGCATACCATAATGTGAAAGGTCAACCTAAAGGTCACAGGTTTTAAGGGTGCTACTTCAAAGACATTTATCTCTTTTACAACACCATTAGTCGTGGGTAATGGTCTATTGTCTTTCATCATCCCAACCTCTTCACCTGCCTGTTTACTTTGAGTCCAACCTCTGAATTCAAGCCCCAGCCTAAATGGTTGCTTTCCTGCTACTTAACACTGGCCCAATGGAAGCTTATACATACTTTGGTTTCCTGTTGTCAGCTGTTTAAAGGAAATACCGTTACTGAGGGAGGGGTATGGTAGAAAAAAAAAGAATTTAGGGGAATAGTTAACAATGAAGAAAATGGTTACATGTATTAAGATGTTTATTGTAGTTTTATCTGTAATTCTAAAAAATATCAGGGACATTTTAAATGTCCAACAATAAAAATAGCTATATTTGCATAGTACCGATCTAAATATTTTATGCCTAATACCTCAATTTGAATCCTGTGATACTATGAGGTAGTCCCATTTTGCAGATTGGGGGAAAAGATTACAAAGAGAGCATGTAATTTTCCAAGGACCAAATGAGTGGTGAAACTGGTGTTTGACCCCAGGAAATGTGGTTCTTAAATATGGGTCTTTAACCTCTGTACTACACTGCCTTATGCACTGAGGAGTAGCACGTCAATGTGGTGCACCAATATTCAGTCTTTGCAGTGGTAGAAAGTCTGTAGGGCAGAATAGAAAATAAATTTCATTACATTGTGATTTAAACTGCATAACATATATGTAGTGTAGATAAATATTGAGAAAAGGAAAAACCAACTGAGGCCAAGGACCCTAAGGGGTTAAAAGAAGAAAAAATCAGTCACAAACCTGAAATATTGACAGAAAGGTGCTACTGCTTCTGACTAATTCCATTTCCTAAACTCAGCTTTGGTCCTGGATGGGTGGCTTTTTTGGGAACCTCTGGGAAACTTCTTGGGCAAATCTTTTAGTGATGCATGCTATCTAGCTCTCTGGCTGCTTGAATCACAGACTAGTATACCTTATGTTTCTCATAAGGTATTAATCTATTAATACCTGTTTAAATATAAATAAGGTAAAATTGGATGCACGTCTGCAAGTGAAAAAAAAGTATGTCCACAATTATGAAAGAGGTGATTTTGGAGCAACAAGGTGTACTGGGAGAAAAAGGAAATGATGAATTGCACAGTCATTACTCAATCCACATCCACCCATTCATTTACTGAACAAGTAATGTGCCAGGCACTGTGCCCATGCCAGGTATCCAGTAATGACCACAATAGGCTAATATACTATTGGAGTTTACTGTATAATTAGTGAACTTTAAACAAGTCAATATAAATGTGTAATTACCAATTGTTTAATTGGTAAAAAAAAATATGAAAAAAGCAAGGTATCCTGACTCAGAATAATCTGTGGATCTATCTACTCTAGACTGAGCATTCAGAGTAGGTTTTCCTGATGAAGTGAGACTTAAAATGAACCTGAAGGACTGGCCATACTAGAAGTCACTACAAGTGTACTTTAGGTGGAAGGAACAAGAGGACCTGTAAGGACCCTGAGATAGGGAAGAAAAGATTGAAAAGGCTGGAGTTTGGAGAATGAAGAGGAGAATAAGGTAGGCAAGGGCTGAGGTATAGTTCATGCAAGAATGGAGGATTTAATTAGAAGGGCTTTGGAAATTACTGAAGATCCTTCTGGCTATTGGGACAATAAGCTGGAGGTTACAAGACTGCAAGAAGGGCTATTGTAGATGTCCAAGTAAGACATGGTAGACCTTTGGACTAGGGTGTTGGCAATGTTGGCAATGAGAAAGGAGAAGAGATGAAAAATTGAAGATAAAGTGTAATGAGGGAATTCTCAGAATTTGGATAAGGGATTTCTGTTAGTCAGCTTTCCATCACTGTGAAGAAATACCTGAGATAAACAACTTGAGAGAAGATTTATGTTGGCTCATGGCTTCAGAGGTTTCAGTCCATAGCTTCCTGATCATGTTGCCTTTAGGCCTGTGGCAAGTCAGTATATCATGTTGGAGAGTGCATGGTAGGGGACACAGCTTACCTTATAGTGTCCGGGAAGCAGAAAAAGTGTGTATGGGGGGGGGCAGGGTCCCAGTATCCCCTATATGGGCACATCCCCACTTACCTCATTTCCTTCCACTAAGTCCCACCTCATTAAGGGTTCAACATCTCCCAATAGTGCCACAGTCCAGCAACCATGCCTTCAACATATGGCCTTTGGAGAACATGTAAGATCCAAATCATAATGGGTTTGGATGTGGGAAGTAGAAGGAAGTAACAAAATCATGTATCAGTCAAGGTGGTAAGTGTTATAAGAAGCAACCCCTTCTAAATTTCAATGACTTAACCCACACAAAACTATTTTTTGGGTCACAGCACTGTCCAGGGTGTGTCACCAGGAGTTCCCATATTTAGATCCTTACATGTTGTGGAACCTCCATTTTCCACAGGTGACCTCTAAGGAATGGAAAGAGACCATGGAGGATCACAGAGAACATTTTAGAAGCCAGGCTGATGTGCACTTTCATCTCCTTTCCTTGGCCAGGGTACAATAGCATAATTTTGTGACCTTACGGGGCTGGAAAAAGTAATCTTGCTGCATGTTCCAGGAAGAAAATCATATAGGTTTGTGAACACACAACATTATTCCTACCCTAAGTGATGGCTGCCTGGATGGCATTGACACTAAACTGGGTTGGGGAGGACTGGGGAAGGAAAAAGTTTGTGGGAGGAGATTATGGTGGTGTGAATGCTTGTGTTCCCCCAAAATTCATGTGTTGAAGTTCTGCACAAAATGATGGTATGAAGAGGTAGGACATTTGGGAGGTGAATAGATCATGAGGATGGGGCCCACATGAGTGGAATTAGTGCTGTTCTAAAAGAGACTTGAGAGAATCCCTTTTCCTTTTCTATGATGTGAAGACATGGGGAGGACATGTGGTCGTAACTAGATGCTGAATCTGCCAGTACCTTGACCTTAGATTTCCATTCTCCAGAATTGTGAGTAAAGAGTTTCTGTTGTTTATAAGCTAACCAGTGGATGGGACTTTCTTATAGTAGTCCAAATGGACTAAGACAGAGATAAGTAACTGGTTTTAGATGTGCTAAGCTTCTAAGACCTATTAACCTCCCAGATGGATATATATATATATATATATATATATATATATATATATATGTATATATATGACCAAATTGTGTGTGTTTGTGTGTGTGTGTGTAATTAGAAAATGTAGATAACTAGGGCAAGGTAATGCATACTGATTCTCATTTGCCTAGCCTTTATTCAATGAATTAAATATTTGTTAAGTTCTTGCTATGTTCCAAGTATTACTCCAAGTTCAGGGCAAATGGCTCTAAACAAAAAAGATAGTATGTTCAGAGCTTTTATTGTACTGGAGAATAAATAAACAATAAGCAGAATAGATAGATAATAAGTAAAATATATACCATGTTGGATAGAAATGAGGTCTAGAGAAAAAGAAAACAGAGAAGGGAAATAGGAAGTGAAGTGCGATGACTTTTGCAACTTTAAATAGGGTGGTCAGGGCAGACCTCACTAAGAATACTTCCGAGCAAAGCCAGGACATGTGACTGACTAGGGAATGAGGATTTAGGCTAAATGAACACTAAAGGTAAAATTGTTGAGACTAGAGAGTGACTCTTTGGTTGGACTGGACCAGAAGAGGCAGGGATAGAATCTTTAGTGGATGAAGTCACAGAGATGGAGGTTGGAGATCAAGCCAGATTGTGCAAACCTCCAGGTCCTGCAGGGATTTTATCTTTTACTTTGGCTACACAGTTTCCATAAACTTAAATTTTTCTTTTTAAAGTTGAGTAGTAATAACTCTCTTTTCAAAATTTCCCTTGTTCTTTCTTTCCTAGTTTAGAACACAATATAAAACAGGTAGAATAATTTTTTAAATAGTAACACATGTTTTAGAGTTCTTGTTTCTATAAGGCTAGGGACTACATTTACAGATGCATTCAACATGAGTCACCAAATATATATATTTTCCATGATCTATACTTACTAGTCACTAGGTTATGGTTCCTTTTAAGTAAATTCCAAACTGTAGATTTGGAAGTTAGAACAGTAGTAATCCAGGCAACAGCTTCAAGATCAACAGCTTCAAGTCTTTGGATCAGAATTGTATGGCTGCTTAGGTACCTCAGATAACTCTTGTTTAAGATAGTAGTATTTTTATAAGTTAACTGACCCCACTTACACTTTGTGTAAGACCACTAAGATGTGGTCTTAGTATGTCATAAATGTCTGGAGTATTGGTAGAAAAAGGAACTGTAGGTTTAATTGAATCATTGCATTTGATGGAAAAATTTTCATCTATAATTTTGTCTTCATCATTATTTAAAATCTATTTTCAAGGTATCAAATAAAATCTATGTGTAAAAAAATGACAAAAATGGGAGATGTGGTTCTTGAGTTTAGATTATTGTGAATATCTTGCAGAAAGTGCAATGACAGATGCATGCAAATAGTGTTGAAGGAAACTCAGAAAGGAAACCCTGTTCTGCTTAGACAAATAGAATAATATGTGTGGAAGAGGTAATTCTCAAACTAAGACCTAACAAATGAGTAGATAATAGGCAAAGATGGTGGAAGCAGGAGCAGGTGAATCAGAACTAAGTGATCAGGATGGTTTAGGCAGAGTTGACATTGTCAGACCTATGAATATAGTATCTCATGCAAGGCAAGAGAATTCAGATCAGGAAGAGTTGGCATGACAAAATTCTCATCTCATATTTTTATCAGACAATGCTTATGAGACCTTCCAATCTAAAACAAACACAAACCCCCAAAACACATAAGATCCTGGAACTAAAAGATATCATCTAGATCTTGTTATACAGAGGCAGAATTCAGACCAGAAGAAGCTAATGACTAACACCAAACAGCAAATAAATGGCTAAGGACCCAGTGCCATGGGTGATGTTCAAGCTGATGCTGTGAAGTAAGTGTTCTTCTTCAAAAAATAAACACACTTTTTGTTCTGGTTTCTTTATCAGTTGGAATATGTACCTTTTTTTATTGTAAACAAATGGGATACATGTTTCTCTGTTTGTACATGGCGTAAAGGCATACCATTTGTGTAATCATAAATTTACATAGGGTAATGTTGTTTGATTCATTCTGTTATTTTTTCCCTTCCCCCCACCCCTCCCACCCCTCTTTTCCCTCTATACAGTCCTTCCTTCCTCCATTCTTGCCCCCCTCCCTAACCCTAACTCTAACCCTAACACTAACCCCTCCCACCCCCCATTATGTGTCATCATCCACTTATTAGTGATATCATTCATCCTTTGGTTTTTTGAGATTGGCTTATCTCACTTAGCATGATATTCTCCAGTTTCATCCATTTGCCTGCAAATGACATAATTTTATCGTTCTTTATGGCTGAGTAATATTCCATTGTATATATATATACCACAGTTTCTTTATCCATTCATCAATTGAAGGACATCTAGGTTGGTTCCACAATCTGGCTATTGTGAACTGAGCAGCTATGAAGATTGATGTGGCTGTATCTCTGTAATATGCTGATTTTAAGTCCTTTGGGTATGGGCCAAGGAGTGGGATAGCTGGGTCAAATGGTGGTTCCATTCCAAGTTTTCTAAGGAGTCTCCACACTGCTTTCCAGAGTGGCTGCACTAATTTGCAGCCCCACCAGCAATGTATGAGTGTACCTTCCTCCCCACATCCTCGCCAACACCTGTTGTTGCTTGTATTCTTGATAATCGCCATTCTAATTGGGGTGAGATGGAATCTTAGGGTGGTTTTGATTTGCATTTCTCTTATTACTAGAGATGTTGAACATTTTTCCATATGTTTGTTGATTGCTTGTACATCTTCTTCTGTGAAGTGTCTATTCATTTCCTTAGCCCATTTGTCGATTGGATTATTTGCATTCTTGGTGTAGTTTTTTGAGTTCTTTATAGATTCTGGAGATTAGTGCTCTATCTGAAGTATGATTGGCAAAGATTTTCTCCCACTCTGTAGGCTCTTTCTTCACATTGCTGATAGTTTCCTTTGCTGAGAGAAAGCTTTTTAGTTTGAATCTATCCCAGTTATTAATTCTTGCTTTTATTTCTTGTGCTATGGGAGTCCTGTTGAGGATGTCTGGTCCTAAGCCAACATGTTGAAGCTCTGGACCTACTTTTTCTTCTATAAGATGCAAGGTCTCTGGTCTGATTCCGAGATCCTTAATCCATTTTGAGTTTAGTTTCGTGCATGGTGAGAGATATGGGTTTAGTTTCATTCTGTTGCATATGGATTTCCAATTCTCCCAGCACCATTTGTTGAAGAGGCTATCTTTTCTCCATTGCATATTTTTGGCCCCTTTGTCTAGTATGAGAAAATTGTATTTATTTGGGTTTGTATCCGTGTCCTCTATTCTGTACCATTGATCCACCTTTCTATTTTGGTACCAATACCATGCCATTTTTGTTACTATTGCTTTGTAGTAGAGTTGAAGATCTGGTATTGCGATACCCCCTGCTTCACTCTTTCTGCCAAGGATTGCTTTAGCTATTCTGGGTTTTTTATTCTTCCAGATGAATTTCATAATTGCTTGCTCTATTTCTGCAAGGTACATCATTGGGATTTTAAGTGGAATTGCATTGAATCTGTATAGAACTTTTGGTAGTATGGCCATTTTGACAATATTAATTCTTCCTATCCAAGAACATGGGAGATCTTTCCATCTTCTAAGGTTTTCTTGAATTTCTTTCTTTAGTGTTCTGTAGTTCTCATTGTAGAGGTCTTTCACCTCTTTCATGAGATTGATTCCCAAGTATTTTATTTTTTTCGAAGCTATTGTGAATAGTTAGAAATTAGTTTTCCTAATTTCTCTTTCTGAAGATTCATTGCTTATGTATAAAAATGCCTTAGATTTATGTGCATTGATCTTATATCCCGCTACTTTGCTGAATTCACTAATGAGATCTAAAAGTTTTCTGGTGGAATTTCCTGGTTCCTCTAAGTATACAATCATATCATCAGCAAATAGGGATAGTTTGAGTTCTTCTTTTCCTATTCGTATCCCTTTAATTTCTTTGGTCTGTCTAATTGCTCTGGCTAGAGTTTCAAGGACGATATTGAAAAGAAGTGGTGGAATATGTACCTTTTTGAGTGCAAGTGAACATTCAACTTTTTCAAGTTTTTGGAAACTTCAGCATGTCTCCTAAATCCTCCATGAATTCATTCTCAAGCTGCGGTTAGAATTGGGTCTGCCTGGAGGAAACTCATGGGCTTCTGCTTGGAGGATTGCACCCAGCCCAGTTGAACTGTTCTCCTCAAGGATTTCCCCCCAGGAAACCCAGCATTTGTTGGTTCTACTTAATTTTAGATTTTGTTCTGTTACTTTTCCCTCCCTTGGTCTTGGAGAACACAGAGAACTTATGAGGCTAATTTAGGGCAGATATGCTAAAAGTAAAAAGTAATGTTTTCTCTTTGTAGAAAACACCCCAGGGGCAGAGAATGCAGGAAATTGTGTGTCACTGTGATGAAAAACAAATGAAAGCCTTTATAGCAGAAGTGCCCGTCTCTGATCATCTAACACGTCCATCACAGCATGCCAATGCAGATGTGTAGTGTAGGTGACAGCCAACTGAGCATCCCCAACCAGATTCCTCTCATTCCCTTCTTCACCATGTCTTCCATGGTGGTTCTCAGAGATCAGTAGGAGGCAGTAGATGTTCTCTGAAAAATGTAAATGCATGTGTGACTTTTAAGATCATTAGTTCAGGATGTGGAATGAGACTCTACAAGGAAACAGTTGCCCTGAAGCTAGAGTTGTGTTCTTTTCTTCCAACAAATGCCTTGGTTACTTCATCTTATCATGATATGGTTATACTGGTGACATCATCTCTGTTTCAGTTACCTGAAGGAAGAGGAACATCCACAGATGGGAAACAGAAACTGAGATGGAAGACCTGGGCATGTAGGCCAGGAAGAAAGTCTTGATGGAGTCTTGGAGGATATCATGCGTCTGGAAAGATTGTCCTGAGGAAGATTTAGAAGTTGCAAACCAGAAGCTGGGAAGCAATCTTGAAATATCAGTTGTTTCTCTGAGCTTCAGTTAGCTGTAGCTTGAAACCAGATTATTCAGATTCATGGTCTTCTTTGAATTTATTATCCTTTTATTATATCCCAGAAGCAGAAACAGAGCATTTTGTACATATTTGGGCCAGTTTTAAAGGAGTAAACAATGCTCTCTGGATGCCAGAGATAATCAAGGGGAGGCCTAAAATAGTGGTTTTGTCTGGGGGATATTATGTCTCCCAGGGGACATTTGGCAATGTGGGGACACATTTTTGGCTACCACAACTGGTGGTTGGGGGGATGCTAGAGCCATTTGGTGAATGACCTGGGATACTGCTAAACACCTTGCAATGCACAGAGCAGCCCCACAACAAAGAACGATACAGCTCAAAAGATCCATATTCCCACTTCCAGATTTTCCTTCCAGTACCATTTCTGGATCTCATTGTTTTTATTGTTGTTGAGGTAAGTAACATTCTCTTACTCCAGTTTTAGACAATAGGCTTCTTCTATTCTCAATTCTGAGAATCCTTTGGACTTACTCCACTTTTAAAATCATTAATACTGAATATTTATTTGGCTTATACTAGTCCTATAAATTAAACTGTGCACTTGGAAGTAAAGAAATTTAAGATGTTATACCTCAATAGAGGTGGTTAAGCCCTGAGTTTGATCCCTGGGTCACAAAATTCCTTTTGTAAAGGAACCTGGTGATTTGGGAACATGGGCCTTACCTCCCACTGTGATCGAGTGGACTGGGGGCTTTTTCTGAGCTACTCCCAGAGCCTGGAAATCATTCTTGAAGTTAATAACAAATACCTGTGTCATTAAAGTATTCACAATCCTCTTAATAGAACCAGTCATGGAATTGAACAATTGTGTGGTATTACTTGCACAAGATTCTGAAATTGTGTTATGCTTTTGTTTCTTAATGGATTTTTGTATCTTAACTACATTTTCTCCATTGTAGTTTTTCCTTGATGGGCTGGATTGAGGATTGGTTTATTTTCTAAAGAGGACCTGCTCTAAGAGAGAGGTTTCTGTGCAAAATTCCAGAATTTGTCAATTCTGAACAGAACTAGATTTTGTGGGATGTATTTGTTGTTCCCCTTACACACACACACACACACACACACAAAGGAGTAGAAACTGCTGAGCACCGTCACCTGGATGTGAGGGTTTGAGGGTCTGGGTAGGAGACAGACAAATTTATAATCCAAAAGTTTTTAGTAATTCTAAAAGAAATAGGAAGAAAATGTGGTTTGTCATGACATTAAGAGAAAACTGACATCTTAGTATTTCAAAACTATTGGTAGTTTTCCCTGTAATTACAATGCTTTTCTCTGATTTCTACATATATAATTATTTATTTTTTATTGACTTTTGAGGTTTACACTGTGGGCTTCCCCTGCTTTATGTTATTAGCCATGCATCAGGTCTGAAGTTTTAGCTTTGAGTTTTTGACTTATTCACTCATAAAAATACTAAGACCTATTGTCTCAATAAGGGTAAGTAAAATATATTAAAGAGCTTATTCACTGAAAATTTCATTAATAAAGAAATGCATTAAGTTAAAGCTGTTATCTTCTTAGAAAAGGGTTTTAAAGGTGGGAAGTATATCAACATGCAGTAGAGAATGAGATATTTTTGGAGGTCAGGGAGCTGGTTTGAAAACCTGATCACATCTGGGTGCAGTGGTGCATGCCTTTAATTCCAGCAGCTGGGGAGGCTGAAGCAGGAGGATCGCAAGTTCAAAGCCAGTCTCAGCAATGGTGAGGCAGTAAACAACTCAGTGAGACCCTGTCTCTAAATAAAATACAAAATAGAACTGGGGATGTGGCTCAGTGGTTGAGTGCCCCTGAGTTCAATTCCCAGTACCAAAACAAACAAAAGCCTGATCACAGAAGAGAATCAGTTACATTTACTTCTACTACCTATATTAGAATTAGAATACAACAATTCTCTTTCAGTTAAAATTTATTAATCCTTTCATGAGGAGGTCTGACAGTGTTTTTTGGAAAGAATGTATCGACCAATTATATCAGCAAACATTCAATTAACAAATTAAAATTAACAACATTTATTGAATATTTACAATGTGTAAGCTATCCTTTTAAATACAGGTAGAAGAGAACAGAGTTAGGAGGAGCTTCCAAGGGGGTTAAACAGCAGGTTCCTAACCTGAAGCATCATTTTATAGATTTGGCTCTTTTGTAGTGAATTCCACCCCTTTATGGTGGCAAATATGTGTGTGGGTGGCATGTAGGGGGTGTGTGCATGGCAGTGTACGTTTGTGGTGGTGGTGGCATGGATATGCGTTTATAGTGCCATTGTGATACTAACTAATGCAAGGTGTCCAACTGAGAAAGAGATGGATAAGGGGCCGATTCTTCATTCAACCACTGATAGGATGGACAGAGACAGTTAAAGATCTCTCATAAACGATTGAGATTTGTTTAGAAACAGTGAACAATTACAACTTTCTGGAGAGCTGTTGAAACAAAAAGCAAGCAAGAAAGAAATAGGTGATACTAAATAAATGATATTAAACTGTAGCAGAGGATTACTTCTTTCTCACCCCCTCTTCCCGCCACACACAGAAGTATGAATACAAAGAAAGAGAGGGAAGGTATCTGGCTATTTACATGAAAAATGACTCTCCCCTACAATCACCTTCTGTCAATAAAATGCGTATTTTCTGACATGTCAATTAGGTGATTCATAATCCAGATGACCATCCCCTTCCATTTAGTACCGCTGGGCCGGGTTAAATGTCTGAAGTGTTTACCCTTTATGACCAGTGGCATGGATCTGTTCTCAGTCAAACCGGGCCACTCATGACATGTTTGCCTGTAGGATTTCTCTTGAGGTAAAGTAACCATGATTATCAGATCTTAACCTGAACGGCAGATGAGGACAGTGGTTTTGCCATCAGCAGTGAGGAATGCCTGTTTTACAGTACCCGGCATAACTGCGTTTGTGGGAAGAGTTTGACGCATGGTAAACAGCCTGTAATTTACAGAACTCCCGGCGAGCAGAGCTTAAGCGGCAGAGGTTGGTACTTCAAAGGGAAGGTCTGCAGTTCAAGAACCAGTTATTAAGGAGGGATGATTTGTCCTCAACCTCTTAAGCTAATTTTAAAAGATTGGACTGACAATGAAGTAATCATTTTTTAAAATTGAGCTGATATTCACATGACATAAAATTATAAAACCATTTTGACCATTTTAAAGTGTACAATTCAGTGACCTCCAGTACATTAAGTGGTCATTTTTTAAAAAAAGACAAGGGTTTAGAACTCAAGGGGGGGAGGAATTTTCATTTATCAGTGAATTCAATCATACCTAGCAAATATTAAATAATTTCAGTATCGATATGCCAGAATACTCCTTTGTACTTCAAATAAATAATATATTTCTGTTCTCCTGAAGGCACAGATTATTAACCAGTTTTATAATTAATGTTACTATGCATTTCCAACTTTAATTCTGAAGAAAAGCTGATGGAATTTAAAATATGCATTTTGTGAAAATACAGGGTTGATGTTTGGAGAACATTTGAATAGAAATGTTGAAAATTGTTCTGGAAACTAGAAAACAACTTTTTGATAAATAAAATTTATTTTTTTTGTAGAAACATGTTTGTGAATGGGCTGATTTTGGAGACTACTTTCTACTATTTTGGGATAAATTTATGAGTAACAGAAATCTCTACTTTAATACTGCAATCTGCTATGCATGTAAAATAGACTGGTCAAATAAGCAAATGAGAGAATTTTGTGTTAGTAAAAAATAGAAGATAAAAATTCATTTTGACCAAAAATAGATCTTCTTAACCAACTGGGGGTGGAGACATATTCCCATGAAGATAAATGCAACTCCACTGAGGCCCTTTCAAATTACGAGTCATCTGCAAGCATTCTCCCGGTATCTGTCCCCAAGATTTTGATTTGTCCTCCTGGTACATGGTGAGTAATAATAGCCCTCTCCCCAGCTGAGACCAAACAAAGGAAAATAAACACTGATCTTAACAAGAAGATTTTGGCTATTAGATAACACAGAAAAATCTTTATTTGAATCACACTCAGAATTTATAATAATTTTATCAAAGATTAAGGATTATCTCTATCTGTGAAGGGAAAGGTTTATTAAGTAACTGACTACAGTAAAAAGTATTTTATTTCATCTATTTGAGAGTCTTATCATTTACAAGCATATTGGTATTTCCTTTACATAGAAAGAATCCTATTTTGTTAAAAGAGTATGACTTTGGACCTCTGCTTGGCCATCTTTTTGTACTACAGCTGTGTTCACTAAAGCAGTGGAGGTAGGGGAGAATTCGATAAATAAACTTGAGATATGTTGGGATAAACAAATTGAGATTAATTTACAGGACTGCTCAGATACTTTAATTTGCTATTGATACTCCAAGAGGGCCTTGTCTGATGAGCTTACTTTGCCATTTCATTGGTGTTTTGATTTGTATTCTTCTTTTAGCTACTGAACATCTTTCTCATCTTTTTATTTTTTAATGCATTGCTTATTATACTTTACCTATATTCCTATTGGGCTGCTGGTCTTTTTTCTCACATACCTTTTCTTTCCTTCTTTCTTCTTCTCTTTTTCTTGTACCAGGGATTGAACCCAGGGACACTTAACCACTGAGCCACATCCCTAGCCCTTTTTGATTCTGTATTTTGAAACAGGGCCTCACCAAGTTGCTGAGGTTGGCTTTGAACTTGTGATCCTCCTGCCTCAGTCTCCCAAACTGCTGGGATTATAAGTGTGCCCCACACGGTTATTACATGCCTTTTATAATACAAATGTTGCAAATATCTATGTTCTGTTCCTCTCTTGTCATTTAATTTATGGGTGTTTTTCCTGAAACACAAGTTTGCATTTGTTGAATAGTCAAATTGGAAGTCTTCCCTCTTAAGACTTCTCGGGTTTGGTTGTATATTAGAAAAGGCTGTCCTACCCCAAGATGATAAAGATTTAAAAAAAAAATTTTTTTTCTAACAACTGTATATTATTTAAAATATTTCAGGGCCAATAGACCTTTCTGCAGTGATGGAACACTCTGAATCTACGTTGCTCATTGTGATGTTACTAGCTATATGTGGCTATTGAACAATTTAAATGTAGCTAGTGTAACTGAAAACTGAAGTTTCAATTTTATTTAATCTCACTTAATTTTAATTTAATTTGAATACCTGTAAGTGAGTTGTATCATGTATTGAACCACACAAGTAGATCTTCAATCTCTCTGAAATATGTTTTTGTGTACATTCTTATATGGAGATTTTCCCTATATGAATATCCAGTTATACTAACAAGTTTTTTAAAATTATCCTTATTCTTTCCCATTGATTTGATTTGAAAAGTCACTTATATCATATGCTAAATTCCCATCTAAATACAAATATCTTTGCACTCCAATATGTTTCATTGATCTATTTGTTCATCTTTGGGCCAATATATTTTAAGTAATTCTTTATTTCATTGGTAAGACATTTCCTTTGTCATTTCTATTCTTGTTGTTATTCTAAATTTGTTTCCTCTCACATATTTTCTTTTCTAGGAGAAGTTTAAAAGTAGCTTGCCAAGTTCTATAAAAATATTTTGTTAGAATATTGATGAGAATTTCAATGACTATAGATCCATTTGGAAAATAATTGACATTTTTATGATGTCAAGATTTTCCTCTAGATATTCCTTTATATTTAGTCTATAGTTTTATTCCTATGGACAAAATTATAAAATGCCTAAGAATAATTTTTGTTAGATTATTCTTAGGCATTTTATAATTTTGTTGCTGTGTGTTAGTCAGCTTTTCATCACTGTTACCAAAATACCTGACAAGGAAAGCTTAGAGAAGGAAAAGTTTATTTGGGTTCATGGTTTCAGAGTTTTAGTTTATGGTGGGCCAACTCCATTGCTCTGGACCCAATGTGAGGCAGAACATCATGGCAGGAGGCATAGTGGAGGAGCCCTGCTCTGTTCCTGGTGTCTGGCAAGTAGAGAGATTGAGGGGAAGGAGCCCAAGGAGGATGAGCCCTTCAGCAGAGCCTCAATGGCCCACCTCCTCCAGTCACTCCCCACTTGCTACAGTTACTACCCCTTTAGTCCATTCAGACTAGGATGGACTGATTAGATTTCATCTCTCACAACCCAATCATTTCATTTCCAAATATTCTTGCATTAACACAGGTGCTTTGGGGGGGACACTTCATATCCAAACCACAACAATTGCTATTGCAAATAATCTTTTTTAAAAATTTAAGCTTTTAATTGATTATTATTGGAGTATAAGAAAGCTATTGATATTTGCACTTTGATCTAATATTCATTTACTTGCTGAACTTTAGTCCTTAATAGTTTTGGTTTTCCAAGTAGTAAATTAGTGTCTTCAAATAATGCCAATTATATATTCATTTTCAAATGAATACTTCATTATATGTATATAGATGTGTGTGTGTGTATTACATATAATCTTATTGCATTGGTTAGGAATTGCAAAGCAATATTGAACTAATACCATATTTGGGAGTGTTCCTTTCTTTTTCTTTTTGTACTACTTCAAATGGTTGATTGTGATAGGTATAGGTTGCTCATTTCCCTTCCTCTCCAATTTGCCCCCCCAATTTAGCTTCCCCATTTCAGTAAAGGGTACCTCCAAATTGTCAGGTCTCCTGGCAGAAGTGTCCGGTGTCATTCTTGACTCTGGACTGTAAAGTCTTACTCTTAATGATGTGAAACTCCTGTTGGCTCTACCTTCCAGATACATGCAGAATCACTTCACTACCTCCATCTGTCCCACTGTTTCCATACTGATTCAAGTCATCATTGTCTCATGGTGGATTATTTCATTAGCCTCCCATCTGGCTCCTTGATTCTGCCTCGGTCATCTATTCTCAACCCAGTAACAAGGAAAATAATGTAAATTTGTAACTCGGATCATGTCTCTGCTCACATCCATCCACAGTTTTTCCAGCTTATTCAGAGCAAAACTAAAATCCTCAGTGTCCTCTGCGCCTTCCTTGTTACCCCTGTGACTCATGTTCATATTACTCTCTGTCACTCCCACATCTCTTTAAGGGTTTTGCCTAATGTCATATTTTCAGTAAACTCTTCACTGACCTCCCCATTAAAAATATCTCCTCCCTCTCCTGCTTTCCTGTCTAGTTTTTCTTTACAGTTTTAGTTTGCCTCTGGCATATCTCTATTTTACTTCCTTGCTTGTTTTTATATCTTCCACTAGACTATCAGGTCCATGAGGTGAGAAATTTCATCTGTTTTGTTCACTGCAGCATCCCTTTTACCTAAAAGAGTGCTTGGTTCAAAGTGTATATGATTTTTCTCCTTAATTCTGTTACTATTAATTCATGTTTAAATGAATGTGTGGCCATGCTGACTTTCCTTCATACACTCTCATTGGTCTTGACGAATAACTTTTTTATACATTGCTGATTTTGAGTTGATACTATTTTATTTAAGATTTTTTTGCATTGGAGAGAATCACTGATTGTTTTCCACTTTGCGTTATAATTTTTTGTTGTTGTTAGTATTTGTCTCCACAAATGAGTTGACAAGGAGTTTTCTACCTTTTTTTCTATGCCCTGAAAAATAGTTTATATAATAATATCTCTTCACTAGCTATTTTGTAAAATTTGTGTGTAAAAATCATCTGAGCTTGGTATAAAGTTTAGTCAGTTGGCTAAGTTCTTTCTTCTGTGGGCATTGATTTACTCATGCTTTCTAACTTTTCTTGATTTAATTTTAATGATTTATATCTTCATAGAAAATCATCCTTTTAATTTGTATTTTAAAATTTTCATATGTATAATGACTTTTTTATAATGGTGTTTGAGTCTTTTCTATATTTTGCTTATAAAAGTTCATGTTTTATACTGGCTTTTAAAAGGTAGCTTTGGTTTTTATTCTATTTATGATTTTCTCTTCTCTTTATTGATTTTTTTCTTTATGTTGATTTGTTCATGATCCCTGGACATTCTGGTTGAAAGCATTATCAATACTTTAAATCCTTATTAGTCTTTTAATATTTTTGTCTTTTTTATTTTTAAAAGCATGTAAGCAGCAGTCCAAACATTTTGATATATTGTTCTCTTTGTCATACATTTCATACAATCTGTCATTTCCATTTTGATTTTTTTCATCCAAAAATTATGTAGAAGAATGTTTTAAAATTTCCAAATAGATATTATTTTTATTTACATTTTGATATTTACTTTTATTTTGATTTTACTATACATAGAATATGTACTCAGCATACATTCTTATTTACAAAATTTAATAAAATTTAGCATTCTAGCTTAATGATTAATTCTCTTCAAGAAGTATGTAATAAGTTTTGGAAAACATATTTTCTTCCTTTGCATGTGCAAAATGTCATGAATATCCATGGGAGCCTCAGAATGGTCTGTTGATTTCAGAGCAAGAATTTTAAGATCTCCTGGAAGAATTATATTTACATGTCCCATAGTATCTGTTCTCTGTATTTCAAAACTATGCTGTTGAGTGAACAGCCATTAACATAGAGCCCTGTTATCTTTTGTCCTTATATTTGCTTTCTTTTTGCGGGGTACTAGGGATTGAACTCAGGGGCACTTGACCACTGAATCACATCCCTAGGCCTATTTTGTATTTTATGTAGAGACAGATTCTCACTGAGTTGTTCAGAACCTCGCTTTTGCTGAGGTTGGCTTTGAAGTCGAGATCCTCCTGCCTCAGCCTCCTTAGCCACTGGGTTTACAGGTGTGTGCCACCTGGCCCAGCCCTTATATTTTCTGTGTAGATTTGTTGTTTCTTTTAAAGGTCAAAAATTTTGTCTGCTTATTTTTTATATTTCTTTTTGAATTCTGTTTTGAATAAATTTCATTTTGTAAAATTTGCCCTGGTGGTTAGAGCTTTCTTTGTGTATATGTTCATCTTTATATTTTTAACCTTTTTCTGTCACTTGGTTTATGTGTGCCTCTTATTGGTAATAAACAGCTGAATTCTAACTATGAAACTCTCTATTTTGTAATTCTAGAGCTTTGACATATAAATCTGATAAAAGACTAATATTCATAAACTTAATATTCATAAACTTCAAGAACTTCTTTGAATCAACAGGAAAAAAGGCAGCATCCTAATATAAAATGCACAAAAAAATGAGTGAAGAATTTATAGAAAATCAAATGGCCAATAAACATTTGAAGTGAAACAACCTCATTAATATTCAGGAAGTTCAATTAAAATAACAACAAAATCATCTTGTGCAAAATAAGAATAGTTAAAAAATAAGACTGATAATCTTTTTATCAAGAAAAAGGTAGAAAGGGTGTGGAATTCTCAAGTGCTCTGAGTATAAATATAGATAGACTTTACATATTATGACTTACCTTTTGCCAGATAGAAATGTCCGTCTTAGCACTTTTCAAATAATCCTGAGGCACTTCCGTTGGCTCAAGACTGTTAATGGTGAAACTGAAGGCTGGACAGGGAGCAGGCTGCATCCTGGGTAGATATCCACTCTGAACCCATGCCTATGGCTAGGAGTCGAGTTAGGCATGACTTTGTGAATGCCAGGGTAGCTAGGGAGGCTAGGGTACAGGGAGAAGGGAGCAAGGGATTAGATCTCAGGAGAATTTGGAGGGAGTTACTGTGTGGACAGTTCACCAAATTGTACCTTACCACTTGTAAAATTAAGAAAATATGAATCAAAATGCAATCTGTAAAAAATAATAAAGAAAATACAAGACATCAGATAGAGGAATGCATAAATTGATTTCACTGTCCATGTTTCTCAAGTAAACATATCCATTTGGAAAGCTTTCTTGCTTTGAAAGGTAAGATAAATAGGTGAGCCAATGTATGTAATGTGTCTTCCAATTCTTAGATGACTGGAGATATAAAAAGTGGAGATGATATTTATATCTAAAACCAGTTGGGAAAATAGAAGCACATGAAGGAACTCAGAGGGAATTAATCTACATTATGGAATTCTAAATTCTTCAAGAGAGAAGTTCATTATAAATGAAACAAATCAGACAAACAAAACCCCCCAAAACCCAGAAACAAGCCAGGTGGGGTGGCATATGACTGTAATCCCAGCAGATTGGGAGGCTGATCACAAGTTTAAAGCCAGCCTCAGCCACTTAGCAAGGCCCTAAACAACTTAGCAAGACCCTGTTTCTAAATTAAAAATAGAAAGGACGGGGATGTGGTTGAGCACCCCTGGGTTGAATCCCTGATACCAAAAACAAACAAGCAAACAAAGAGCCAACCAAAAAAAAAAAAAAAAAATCTCCTTTGCAGTTGAGACATTTCAGCAGTTCTGATGTTAAGGGAAATTTCAGAGTGTTCATTCATCAGGCTTCCCACTCAAGTCTGTGTGGTGTATTTTGCAATTTGGCCGAGATGGCCATATTTTCTTAATAAGTACTCCTGCAAAGCAAACCTTTACTCATGTGGAATAAAAGGCAAAGGAGAATCAGAGAACCATGTAATTTAAAGCTAGAAGAAAGAGAGGAAAGAGGAGAGTTCTTTTTTAGTTAACAACCTGAATTATGGAAGATATTTAAATACATGTAATTTTATAAATCTTAAGTACATGTTGTGAACTAAGATACAAATAGACCTCAGTAAGAAAAACGAGGCAAGGAAGAATGACAATTTACCTGGGTTTCACATCACAAAAAGATGGCATAGTATAATGAGAGATCCCAGCAACCTCAAGAATTTTAACTAGCCATGTATGCCCTCTTGGGAAATATGTGCTTTTGACATTTAAATATATTGCAATGTAATTATTTGGTTTCATGTATCTCACCTATTAGCATGCCAGCTCTTTGAGAAAAGGTATGTGCCATTCATTTCTGTAATTGCCCTGCCTAGAGTTCTAATTAGTTCCCAAATTGTACCTGATGCTCAACAAAAGTTTGCTGAAAGATGGAGTGAATAATTGGATAGAGAGGATTTACATAGACTGCCAAAATCTGCTGTGCCTCCATCCCCAGATATTCCACTCTATTGGTGAATGAAGTAATCAATGTAGGTTGAAAAATCATCTGAAGTATCTGCACTTAGCACAAACTCTTGCGTCAGTAGGATCCAGTTTGCTGAGAATGTTCTGTGTTTACTCATCAGCATGAGGATTGAACAGGGACAGAGTTGTACGCACATTCCTAACCCTAATTTTTCTTTTAGTGCTTGGGTAACTTTGTCCTGGTGAGCTTAGGACAGTCCTGGTTTATTCCGTTATCTCTGTGTCTCATTTCAAAAGTGTCTCAATTTGAAAAATAAATTTTATGGTTGCTCTCTTTATAGCACCTTTCACAATGTTCCTTCATCAACACGCCCTTCTCAAAGGGGGAGATTCTGTGATTTTGGAATAGCACTTTTTTCAGCGAAGAGAACCCTTTTTCCTGGGTAGGTCTTCAGGAACACCTGAGAGCTATGGGAGAGGTGACTTTCACAGCTCTTGGGAGATGACAATCTTGATTTCCTCAACATGTTGGGATGTTTTTGACTTGAGCGAGACTCCAAGAGACCAAACCATCTTGGTGCAGTTTTATGAATCTGATCCACCCTCTGTGATTGCTTGACATTTGACCCACTTGAAAAGAAGAAGTATCAGGTTTCTCTGAGACTTTGAACATGAAATCCCCCACAGTGGCAAAATTCATGGCTAAGAGAACTGTCGTGCAAGTGGCAAAGGCAGTTGGTGACACTTTGGAGCTTCATAGAATTTCAACCCGAAGGACCAGGTTTGTGGTAACTGTAGGATAGAGTCCTGTAAGGATGACTCTTCTATCCTCTGCCCTTTGAACCTATTTATCCTCCTCCTCGTTCCCACCCAGTCAGCCAGGTTGTCCCCATTCTGCTTGATAGTCCTAGCTTTGATTAACCTCAGTCATAAAAGCAGTTACCACATCTGATATCACTTCAATACGTATTTGTCAAAATATTTGTGAGCGAAACTAAGAATGTATACATTTTTCCAAAGATATCTGTATTGTGGGAACTCACATTCTAGGAAATGTGATTGATATACAGGTACTTGTTAAGTCGTAGTGTGACAAGGACCATAATGACAATCACAGAGGGTGTTATGGAAATATAGAGGCAAAAGTAATTGATTAGCAGTTTAGTTTGCCATATGCAGTCAGATGCTTAAGATGCCTTGGTGTTCATTAGGAATATGGACATGGGGTTTGAGAAAGAGTCTGCAGCTAGAGCTAGACCATTTCAAATCATTAACAAAGAGGTGAGAGCTGTTATCCACCACAATGGCACATAGTTTAGCAGAGTTTTAAAATACAGGCTGTACATTTAGGCTATTTAGGATAAAATCCTGCTCTGGTAAATATACTTAAAAGAGTCCTTTGCTTCTCCTTTTGAACTGTCTTGATTGTGGTTATGTTGGAGATACAGAGACTTCAAGTGGTATGTCAAAAATTAAGTACAAAACTTCTCAGAAATCTTTCATTAGTCAAAGGGAATTTATTTCTATTAAGGGTAAAAATGAATTTAATATGTGGCATGAATGCTCTAATCAGAGTCTATCATCTGTCAATTGATCAACCAATCTGCTGTCAGAACAACTGAAAATGTTGCTTTCCTGAGAGTAAATCATGGGGTGGGGGAGAAATATGGGGAGGGAGGGGAAAATTTGTCACATAAATGACCACATCAGGGAACCAGCTCCAAAATTTCTATTGTTTTACAGATATCCCCTCTTATCTCAAGGTGTGTGAGTAAGGCAATCTAGATTTTATCTTGGAAATGACTCAGGGAACCTAATCCTGATTGGAGACATCTGGGCAAAGAATGCTTAGCTCCCTTACCCCTTTCTACCCTCAGGGCACAAAATAAGAGTAAAACCAAGTTTTAGACCCACTACCTCTCAGACAAAGACCCAAATCATTTGACAGTGCTTTGCTCCTGTAATCACTATCAACTTTTGGCTCTATGGCCAGGGATCATGAAGTTTTCTGGCGGTAGAAGATTAGAGACATGACTTGAGCAAAATGACATAGGAAGGCAAGGGTGCAAATGGGAACAGCACCCGGGACTCTCTCCAAGAGCCGCCTTAAATCACATTTTTGTTCAGGGTGTGAATGAAGATAGAGGAATGATTTGCTTTGAATAACCTGGAAGGAGAAAATAACAGGGAGGAGGTGTGTGGATCCCACATGCTGAGAATACATTTCGGATATTTTTGCTATTATCTGAAAATTTGCTATTTCAGATTATTTTGCTGTGGAAGATGGAAAAGATGTAGAAAATATGATAATAAGAAAAGTAAAATGATAACAGCTAGAATAATATTAAGGGGTGAGAATTATGTAATGATTACTGTATACTGGGCACTCTTTCAACCACTTACTTGATCTTGTTTGGTCCCACAATAACAACTCTGTCAGGTAGGAATCCTGTTATCCCCATTTTACATGTGATGACTCAGAGGCCACAAACCCAAGGATGCTCTTCAAGTAAATCTGGGACCCTAATTTGATTGAAATCAATCTGTCTTGGGTCAGGTTTTTCTTCCAGGATCATGAGAAATGGTAATTCAAAATTATTAGAAAAATGTGATGCCAAAAACTTTTCAATGTATTTTTTATTTTTTGTTTTTTGGCAATGGGGATTGAACCCAGGGGTGCTCAACCACTGAGCCACATACCCAGCCCTTTTTTGTATTTTATTTAGAGACAGGGTCTCTCTGAGTTGCTTAGGGCCTCACTAAGTTGCTGAGACTGGCTTTAAACTTGCGATCCTCCTGCCTCAGCCTCCCGAGGTGCTGGGATTACAGGTGTGCACCACTGTGCCTGGCTAAAAGTAATTTTTAAAACAAATTCATTTAACGCATGCATTTGAAATATTTTTCATCCCTTGCAATTGGATTGTAGTTGGCTAGAGTGGTGCAAAAAAATATATTCTAACTTAGTCATGAACTCTTTTCTGGACCACTGGTGCTTAGTTTTGGACACACATGTGCTCTTCATCACCTGCACCAACCTAGGACTCGTTGCTCAGGACAGAGAAGGACCTCAGAGAATCTGCCATGGTAAATCATCCCAGAAACTCAAGAGCATGCTGTAATTCAAATTAATGTTTATCGAGCAATTGAAGAAAATATCTATTTTATTTATTTTTTTGGTACTGGGGATTGAACTCAGGGGCACTTGACCACTGAGCTACATCCCTAGCCCTATTTTGTATTTTGTTTAGAGACAGGGTCTCACTGAGTTGCTTAGTGCCTTGCTTTTGATGAAGTTGGCTTTGAACTCGTGATCCTCCTGTCTCAGCCTCCCCAACCACTGGGATTACAGGTGTGTACCACTGTGCTTGGCATACTTTAAAAGTCTTTGAACTACTGTCATGTATAACTAATTAGAACAAATTGATAAAAAAATCTTTGGGGAATTTGAAACTTGGTAATATATTTAAAATTGAGTACTGCAGACTCCTAAGAATGTTTACATTGCTTTGTAAGCTATTATTGTTTGGATGTGAGGTGTCCCCAAAAGTTCATGAGTGAGACGATGCAAGGTTTAGAGGAGAAATGATTGGGTTGTGAGAGCCTTTACCCAATGAATCGATGAATGAATTCCCTGCTGGGATTAACTGAGTGGCAACTGGAGGCAGTGTGTGTGTGTGTGCATGTGTGTGTACGTGTGTGTGTGTGTGTGTGTGTGTGTGTGTGTGTGTGGTTGGAGAAGGTGGGGCATTGGGGGTGTGGCTGTGGGGTGTATATTTTGTATCTGGAGAATGGGGTCTCTCTCTCTCTCTGCTTTCTGATCTTCATGTGAGCTGCTTCCTTCTGTCGCACACTTCCATCATGATGTTCTGTCTCACCTCAAGCTCCTAGCAATGGAGCTGACAGTCCATGGATTGAGATCTCTGAAACTGTGAATTCCTAAATAAACTTGTCCTCCCTTAAAATTGTTCTTATCAGGATTTTTTAGTCACAGCAGCAAAACAGCTGGCTAAAACAGAAATGTAAAGAAAAGTCCTGTGATACATTGTCATTCAGGCAAAGGATACTATCAATAATGTGAAAAGAGAGCCTACAGAGTGGGAGAAAATCTTTTCCACATGCACTTCAGATAGAGCACTAATCTCCAAAATTTATAAAGAACTTACAAAATTTTACACCAAAAATACAAAGAGCCCAATCAACAAATGAGCCAAGGAACTGGGCAGACACTCTACAGAAGATATACAGGTGATTCATAAATATATGAAAAAGTGTTCAACATCTCTAGCAATTAGAGAAATGCAAATTAAAACAACTATAAGATTTCATCTAACTCCAATTAGAAAGGTTATTATCAAGAACACAAACAATAATAGATGTTGGCATGGATGTGGGGAAAAAGGCACACTTCTACTTTGCTGGTGGAGTTGCAAATTGGTGTAGCCACTCTGGAAAGCAGTGTGGAGAATCCTCAGAAAACTTGGAACGGACCCACCTTTTGACCCAGTTATCCCAATCCTCGGTTTATACCCAAAGGACTTAAAGTTAACATACTACAGTAATGCAGCCACATCAATGTTTATAGAAGCTCAATTCACAATAGCTAGATTGTGGAACCAACCTAGATGCCCTTCAACAGATGAATGGATAAAGAAACTGTGGCATATATACACAATGGAATAGTATTCACTGATAAAGAAGAATAATATTATGGCATTTGCAAATAAATGAATGGAATTGGAGAATATCATGCTAAGTGAAATAAGCCAATCCCAAAAAACCAAAGGCTGAATGTTTTCCCTGATAAGTGGATGATGATATATAATGGGGGTGGAATGGTGGTGGGTGAGAGAAGAGTAGAGGAACTTTAGATTACATAGAGGGAAATGAGAGGGAGGAGGGCGCAGGGGAAGGAAAGATGGTGGAATGAGACAGACATCATTACCCTATATACATGTATGATTACACAAATGGTATGAATCTACATTGTGCACAACCACAGAAAAAAAAGATGTACCCCATTTGTGTACAACAAATCACAATGCAGTCTATAAAAATAAAACAATGATGAAAAAAAGAAAAAGAGGAATGAACAATTCTGTGCTCTCAGGTGCTCTGTGGTGTTGGTGGTTAGCTGCGTGTTGGACAGGCAGGTGGTAGCTACCTCAGGATGCCAACATGCTCCATGCTGGGCAGAAACTCACATCAGAGTGCTGGAGCTCATGCTTTTTGGGTGACTGATAAGAGGTGGGTGTGTGTAGGAGAAGGCTGCCAGGTTTGAAATTGGGAGCCCAGTGCCGAAACACCAGTTCTTATAACATAATGAGAGGGTGGCTATAAACAAATCACTCGAGATCTTGGTGCCTCATTATGGTTTTTCATTATGAAATGGGAAGAATATCTAGTTTGCTGTTATTCGCTGGATTACGTGAGGTGAGGCAAGTATGTTTAGACTGTATTGTTGGGGGCTATGCCATGCGAACTCGCCGAAGATGGCGCCTGGGCAGCCAGCCAGAAGCTGTTTTGATCACATTGGAGGTACGTGTGCACAGGTGTTCTCAAGTGCGCCTGCTTGCGCCTGCTCGTGATTGGGCAGCTGGCTCCTCACCTGATCTCAACTGGCGTGGCTCCACCCTTGGCCTTTTGGAGGGAATATAAGTGGACAGGTAGGTAAGAGTAAGAGCAGCAGTGAGTAAGGAGCGAGAGTAAGAGCGGTAGCTAGCAGAAAGAAGCAGAGAAGCCATTAGCAGAAAGGAAGAAGAAGAAGCGGCAAGCAGATAGAAACAGTGAGTAGGGGCAGCGGTGGAAGGCAGATCACAGAGCAGAGAATTGAGAACACACCTCTAGACACACCCTTAGTTCACAGGATGCAGGACGCACCTTTAAGCAGAAGCAGCAAAACTAAGAAGACATGGATTTCTGAAAGTGTAGTCTCTCTTAAGTAAATTCTCCCTCTCTCATAAGCAAAGCCTCTTTCTCTCTCTCTCCTCTCAAAGCAAGTAAACCCTTGTTTCCTCTATCCTCTATACCCGTGCAAATTGTTGCTGCAGGCGGTGACAAATACCCGCAGATTTGGCACCACAAAGAGCCAGTGACACTGTACAGTGATAAATTATGGTTTATTGATGGTAAAAATAGTGGCCATCATTCATTCTGCAAATATCTGTTGAGTGATTAAATGCATAGTTTATCACTTTTATATTAAATTGTGTAAATAAATTTGTTAAATAACAATTACCCTTCAATGTAGCAGTTTAAACCAACAAGGACTTATTGTCTAAAACAGCTCAGAGTGTTAGGAACCCAGGAGTGCCTTAGCTGGTTTTTGAGGCTTAGGGTTTCTCATGAGGTTGTGGTTGAGATGTTGCTGGGCTGTTGTCATCTCATGCTTGATTGGGTTGAAGGATCCACCTCTAAACTCATTCATGGTAATTGGCGGGAGACCTTGATTTTTCAGCATGTGTATCTTTCTTAGAACTGCTGATCACATGGCATCTGGTTTACTCTAGAGTCAATTATCATGGCTAGAGAGAGAGAGAGAGACAGACAGACACACACAAGATGGAAGCCATGATGTCTTTTATAACCTGGTTCAAAAGTGACATGTCATTTCTCTATTATATGGGGTAGAAAGACCAATCCAGTACAGTTTGGAAGGGGACCACAGAAGGATATGAATGCTAGGAGTTAGGGATTGTTGGGGGTGATCTTAGGTGCTGACTATCACAATACTGCAATACATGTAGTCAAACATGTTGCAAAAGTAATAAAGAGCTATGATAGAGAATTTGCAGAGAGATAGGGCCTAATTCAGATAGCCTTTGTAGGAAATGGACCCCTAAACTGGATCTAAGACTAGAGAAGGAGCCAGCCATAGGAAGTGATCGTCCACCGCCCGCAGGCGGTGGGCAATCACAAGGAAGATCAAGGTAAGAGCATTAGACCTGAACCTTCTGCCCTTCCATAACAGCAGATGGAAAGATTCCAAGAAAAAGGTGGTTAGTGCTTTCCAGGAATTGTTGGCAGAATGAAGTGGATGAACAATCATGAGGGAGAGAGAGTGGCTTCAGATACCACTGGAGGGTCAGGCAGGGGCTAGATGGAACGGTCATGCAGCTAATAGTTTGCACTTTTATAAAAGAGCAGTAAAACAAACTATTCAAAGACTTCTTAAGTGGGACATAGGCATGACCTGAATTTTTAAAATATCTTTCTGTCCCCTTTTGGAAATAGGATAGAAGGAGAGCAGGAACAGAAGCAGGGAGACCAGTTTCCTGGCTATTTAGTAGTCCATAGTCCAAGTGAGATAAAATGGTGCGGGGTACAGGCAAATGGCGGTGAAATTGAAGTGTGAGTTAATTAGACCTACGTTTTGGACAACATGCTTTCGAGATTCACTGATGGATTGAAAATACTCTCTGTGAATGTGAGTGTGTGTGTGGTAAGAACAGGGTCAGGAATGATTCCCAAGCTTCGACTGGTCCATACTCAGATGGAGAACAATGGGTTGAAAGGGTTTGGTTAGGGATAGAGGATTAGTAGACCAGGGGATGGGGAAACTCAAGAACACCTTTTGGCTTATGTAATACAAGTAGCAAATGGTATACATGAGGCTGGGCTTTAAGACAGATCTGTGAATCTGGGAGTTATTAGTCATGCAATGAATGAGATCCTCTAAAGAGGATGAACATGAAGTAGCAAAGAACCTGGGAATCCTGAATTTATTCTGGAGGTAAATACATGATTCCAGCCATGAAGTCCATCACTCCATTCTTTCCATAAGTTCCAAGAACATACATCAAAGAAAGGACAAAATAAAGAACTAAAGAATGAAAGAAGAGGAAAGGGAAGTTAGGTCTGTAGGGAGGAACTGTCTGGGCCAGGCAGAAGTGAGCAGAAATAAGATGAGTGTGGCGTCCAGGCAGAAGGAGAAGAGGAGAGAGTTGTTATGTCTAAACTGTTGAGATGCAGATATGGTCTTTGGGTTTGTTTAAGAGGAGCTTTTGGGAAATGATGGATGAAACCATAGTGAACTAGAGTAAGTGGGATGTGGGGAAGAGCATAGTTGCCTACCCAGCCAACTCCTCCAGAACTTTTGCTACAAATGAAAACAGGATATGAGAACAAGAGGTGTGCCTGTGTGTGTGGAATGCTTCCAAATGCTTCCATGTTGTTGGAAATGGACGCCTGAGACACAGCAAGAGCAAGGGCCAGTGTAAAAGGGATCAAATCTAGATAATGCATAAGAGGCAAAGTAAGCAGAGCAAATATTAATTTAAACTTTTCAATTTGGTTGTCTATCCTCCCCCAAATAATAATTAAAAGGCTGATTTGGGGGCAGATTTATTTAGGATATGGTGGTTCTTTCTTCTTTCAGTTTGTAATCTGTTCTTCCAGCAGGATGAGTTCTTCATTCTCAGTCTGACTCATGCCTGGATAGAGGATCTTGAAAAATAACCCCAACTGGGTGTGGAATAATATCTTCTATACAACATGAAGGTCTCGTGGTACTTGGTGCAGAAGATGGAGGGACCATCTAAACAGGAAACAAAGAGAATTTCCTTGGTTTAATGCCAGTCCAACACTCATGGCAAAAGGCAAGGAGAAAGGAGAGAGCTCCTATTTAGATGTGCTGTGGAGCCTCTGAATTCTTGCCATATTGCCAGGGTCCCTGGATGGGTAAACGGTGCCAGTTACCAGGAACATTCGCTTGCTAGCCTGTTTGACAGACCAATCTCCCCTCTGCACCCCTCCTTCTTTTGTTCTTTCTGTCTTCCCTTCTCTCTTTGAAACATGTTCCTGGCACTCTGGAGAAGGATGGAGTGACAGTGCTGACGGCTGAAGTCATCTATTTGTCCCCAGAATAAGCACAGAGGAGGCGGGAGATTACGCAAATTAACATAGATTATGAATCCAAAAATACTCTGGCCTTAATAGAGGAGCAGGGCAGCTGTCCCAAGCCCTGACCTTCCCTTGGACTGCCCAAAGTGTCCCCTGGTGAGCAGGAAGGGGACTAACTTCTACCAAGGACAAGACATGGAGCCAGACATACATTATCTTATTCAATCTGCCCCCCCAATTCAGAGAGGTAAGTGTTCTTATACTCAGGTAACTGTTGGAAGAATTGCGGTTGAGATGTACTGAGTGACTTGACTGAGACAGCATTCTATTTATTTCTTTTTACATCTCTTATCTCTTTCCATGAAGGATGTTAGATGGTGCTGAAAGATGGGGTTGGCGGCCATTGAAAGGCAGGATGTCTTTGGTTGATGTAGGCAGTCCTCCCTAGGATCCAAACCCATCAGCCCATCAGTGAGTTGAATCACAGGGGCCCCTCTTTTTCCTCATATACCCCACTTCCTACCCCTACCACAATAGTTCGTGTCAAAGATAGTTATTTAACCTTAGGCAAATGAGTGATTTAAACCTAGGTTTTCGGTCCATGACCCTGGCTTCTGATTTCTTCCTTCCCTGCTGTCCTTATGACTTCCTCCATTGCAGGTGACTTTTGGGCCTTTCCCTCTTATTAAAATCAACTCTAGAGAAAGAAACAAATAAACTCATTCTCAGAAAGGTGCCAATTGTGCATAATTCTGGCATGCAACCTCTTCCGGAGGCATTTTCTTTTTTAAGAGGGGGAAGAAAAGACATAAACAGAAATAATGAAAAACTTTTAAGGAACAACTCTTGTAATTAGTGGGAATTGGGCAATTGAGGTGCATTTTCACCTGGGAAAGTTTTCTGTGGCTCTGAAGAGCACTTGTCACCCTCCAGGTTGCCAAGGTAACCACAGTGGGGAGGAGGCCAGCCTGGGAGTGATAGGACCCGCCAACCAAGCCTTCGACCTTTCCTCCTCCTATGGTTTACATTTTCATATTTCAGGTTTAATATGTTTGTGGATTTAGATGAGGAGAGAAATTTGGTTTCCATGCATGTCGTTGATAACATGAAGAAAGGAACAGGGTCCTCTAAAATTAAAGAGACCAAAACATTTTCTTTCTTTGAAAGTCAGGTAAAGTAAAATGACCTATGCATTTTCTAGTTTCTGGCATTTAAAAAAAGAATATTTGGTACTGCACACCCTTAGGTAAGGAGGTTTGGGTAAAGATGGTCAGAGTTTATAGTTTTTATTATGCTTTCTAAAAATATCAGTAATACATGTTCATTGATACAAACCATTGACTACAGAGACACACAAGGAAAAAATGTCTTTTCCTTCTCCCCTTTCTAATCTGCTTCTCCTAGAGATATTAGTTTGGTATGTAGCCTTTCACAGTTTTCCCTGTGTTCTTAAAAACATATCTATTAAATATGTATTTATATAAACATATAGTATATGTGTATGCACATATATACACGCACACAAAGTAGGATTTATTTTCTGATTCCTACAAATAAAAATGCTATCAAACTGAATCAATTACCTATTACTGCTTCTTTTCACCTGACAGTAGGTTCTGTACATCTCTCTAACCAATACAAATAAGCCCAATACCACTTTTCAATACCATATTCCATAGCATGTTGGTGTCCCGATATATTTAAGCATTCCCCTGTGGAGGTACATTTTGTCATTTCCAGTGCCACCCCTCCCTGGGGTTATGGGTTCTGAAGTGTGCAGAACATCCTCAAATTGATCAGAATAAGAAAATCCAGTGGCCAAAGGGCAAAATTTATGAACAGATAATTCACAGAGTAGGAAAGGAAAATGTCCAAACATAAATAGATGATCAACTCTCCGGGGTCATCGATATGCAAATGGAAGCAATTTGTTGTATTCTTTTTTTTTAAATTTATTTTTATTGTAAACAAATGGGATCCATCTTGTTTCTCTGTCTGCATTCTTTTTATTCGTTAGGTTGATAAACACTGAAAGGCTTATCGACATCTATTATAAAGATAAGGTCTAGTGGGAGGGAACATTGTGCTGTAACCCAGTAGTGTGTTTCAAAATCAGGGCTGCTTAGCCTCTGGATGCTATAGTCCCACATGTGGAATTATAGCTGATGTGATAAAAACGCCAACGATTGGTGGTTTTCAAGGAATACATTTTCAAAGATGTTTACTGTCAGTTTGACCTTCAGATCCAGCAAATTCAGCTCACTCTGATGCTTGCAAGAGAGAAATCCAATTTTACAGGAAGTTTTGGCGCAGTGCCAGGTTCACACTAAGTGCTCACTGAATGCTTACTGTCACTGCCATTGGCAAACTAGAGCTAGAAGTAAAAACAACACAATAACAATAAGACAAACAGGGAAAATCAGAACGGAAGACTAACCGACCATGAAAAGGCACCAGTGCATGTTTGGGAAGTATCTGTGAGCATGAATTCCATACAGATGTTCCACTCTCCCAGGAAACCTAAGCCCTGGGAAGGTGGGGAAGTCATGTGTGTGCTCTGGCTACCAGGCAGCATGCTGCGGTCGTGTAGTGAATGTCAAACAAAAAGAAAACTCCCCCAAAGGATGGCTCTAATTATTTTCTCCAATTGTGTGTATCTGCATTCAACTTTGATTTGTCCACAAAAAAAATGCAAGCTTTTAATCTTTTCCTTACGTGTCTTAAACTACTTAACCCTCTACTTACATTACAATTTCAGAGCACTAGCATTCCAATATCCTTCTTGGAGGCTCTGGACAAATCATATAGGCATTACATGTCATCTAGCAGTTATGCACTTTGTACCTACTATGTCCTGAGAACTGCTGAAAGGGTTGAAATGAGGCCCATGACAGGTCTCAGCTCTGGAGCACTGTTTGAGGTGTGGGGCTGCAGGGTGAGATGGGGTGCAGAGGAGCAGGTTGAAATTTATTAGAATGCTGTGCAATAAGTACTTACCAGAAAGGAATGTATTGCCGTAAGAGGAGGTGACGTCTGAGTCTTGAAGGGTGAGTGGACTTTCACAGGGGATAGGAGCAACATCTCCAAGTGCAAGGAGGCAGGGAAGGACACAGAGGAGAGCAGTGATTGGTAGAGTGCATGATGGGAAAGAAGACCAGCTGTTCCTCCACACCTGGATTACAAAAGACTGCTGAAGAGGACAGGGTCCAAGAAAAGAAACCATTGAGGTTATAAGTAGGGAAAAGGATCCCAGTTACACTTTTGCGAAACAGATTCCAGTGAATCTCTTGAGGCTGGGTAGAGAACTGGTTGTAGGGAAGCCATCAAGGACCCTCTGTCATGACCCTGAAGGGATACCTTGGTGTTCTGGTTAAGATCACAGGCAGAGCCAGGGGCTTGGGTTCAAGTCCCAGCTCCTTCATTTCTTAGCTATGTGCTCTTGAGTGGGTTACTTATTTCCCCATCTATAAATCAGGGATAATAAACATCTACCCCATGGAGTTTCTAGGAGAATTAATAGTTAATATTTATAAAATGCTTAAGACAATGCACATAGTAAGTGTATTGCAACTAATTTCTAGGTAAAAAATTCTGAGTAATAGGTACTGAAATCAAGACTAAGTAACTGGCAATAGTAACAGAAAGGAAGGACTGGCTAGAATTGAGATGTTTATTTTCCAGGAAAAATTTAGGAGGTTTTGATGACCAATCACTTGGATGTAAGATGAAGATGTGAGCAAGCTAGACTCTGAAGTAACACAGCTCCTTTCTCCATTAGAGGATATTTAACACCACTCAAAAACTCACTCTGGAAAGCAGGATGGAGATTCCTCAGAAAACTTGGCACGGACCCACCTTTTGACCCAGTTATCCCACTCCTCAGTTTATACCCACGGACTTAAAATTAGCATACTGTAATAATGCAGCCACATCAATGTTTATAGCAGCTCAATTCACAATAGTTAGATTGTGGAACCAACCTAGATGCTCTTCAACAGATGAATTGATAAAGAAACTGTGGTATATATACAGTATGGAATAGTATTCAGTGATAAAGAAGAATAATATTATGGTATTTGCAGATAAATGGGTGGAATTGGAGAATATCTTGCTAAGTGAAATAAGCCAATCCCCAAAATCCAAAGGCCAATTGTTTTCCCTGATAAGTGGATGATGATACATAATGGGGGTGGAAGGGTTGAGGGTAAGAGAAGAATAGAGGAACTTTAGATTACATAGAGGGAAATGAGAGGAAGAGGGGGTGGGGGAAGGAAAGACGGTGGAATGAGACAGACATCATTACCCTGTGTACACATATGATTAAATGAATGGTGTGAATCTACACTGTGCACAACCATAGGAATGAAAAGTTGTACCCCATTTGTGTACAATGTATCAAAATGCAGTCTGTAAAAATAAAAAAAAAATAATTAAAAAAAAAGTAAAAGGAAATGAAGTCAGCACATAAAAGAGATACTTGTGGGCTCATGTTTATATGGCACTATTCTCAATAGTGTGCCAAGATTTGGTATCAGCTTAGGTGTCTGTCAACACATGAATAAAGAAAATATGGTACATGTAAAAAATAAAAACAAAAATTCCCTCACTTTCCCTCTCTATGAAATAAGGCTGCTAATGAATGCATGTGTAACCTCATAGGCTGTTCTAGAGCTTAAACCAGAAAATGTATACACAGTAGCACAGTGCCTGACAGCTAGTAAGTTCTCAATACATGCTACTATATTATGATGACTCAAAGTTTATAGAGAGGATGAGAGAGAATGGTCTATGGTACTATTCACCAAGAGGTGCATAGAGTGTGAGGATGGAAGAAAGAAGCAAGTTGCATTTTGAACTAAATTTGAGATTCTTGAGGGACATGAAGTGAGATATCTAGTTGGGCAATGACTCTGGAACTCCAGTGAGAGGCTTTGAGATGGTCATTGATTAGGTCACAGAACTGGATATGATCACTTACAGAGAGTCTCCCTGGTAGTGGGAGAGGAGAGGACCGAGACAGCACTCTGCAGCCCCCAACACTCACGGTCAGCCTGCAGGAGGAAGAACCAGAAAGGGGAAACAAGAAAACTCGTGTCCCTCTGTGAAAATTGAAATCTATCCATAGGGATGATCTCATATCTGAAGTGTTACAACACCTTCACACTCATTATCTACGTTCATGCTCTCAGCAATCCTGTAAAGGGCTCTTCAACTATGCACACTGCAACTCAGGTTTTCAAATGGCAGACCTAAGATTTGAGACCAGTTCTCTCTGTTCCAAATCTAGTGTTCTCTCCTCTGGATTTGGCTTTTGGGGAAAAAACAAAAACAAAAACAAAAAACAAAAAACAAGTGAAGTGTAGACTTGAGCTAAATAAACTCTTTCTGTAATTCTTGGGACTATAGAACCCTTTGTGATTCTTTGAGCAGTTACATATTGGTATCCTTTCAGTTGTACCCAGACTGGAATCTTTTGGTAGCTACCCTTTGGGCTGGGCCCAGTTGACCAGGAGGCTTAACCTTGAGGGGTCAGAGTTGAAGAATAGGCTCCCTTTTTCAGGGTGGGTAGGTAAAGAAGGATGGAATACAGAGGTTCTTGCAGGTATCCTGAAGATGGTTGGATTTTTTTTGCTCTCATCTTGCCCTAGGTGAGGGACAATGACTGTTTTCTTCAGATTTTCTGCCTTTTCTCTTTCATTGGATGAGAAGGCATGAGTTGGGCTACTCTGAATTTAAATTCTGGTTCTTTTACTTGCCAGCTACATGAACTTGGGCTTGTCACTTAACTCATAGAAGATTTGGTTACCTTTTGCAGGAAATTGGTCTAGCAGTCTCTTCCTAAAGGATTTGTTGTGTTTGGCAAATGTTGATGCTATAAACAATTTGAGTCTTGATTCAGACTAAAACCCCTCTGTGGGTCTCCATTGCTCTGGGACAAAGTCCACTCTATCTCAACTGGACTGAAGCTCCTTGGAAGGCTCAGCCTCTACCTTTCAGCCTCTTCCTGTAACATGGATTCCCAATGCCCTCAGCCTTCTTCCTGTTCCTGCTTCTTACCAAGAACCCTCTCGCCACAGGCCTTTGCATCTCCTCTGTTGCCTCCTTCCCTATCTTCTTTCCTCCTTGACTGTTTAAATTTTTGATTGAACCCAGAGGTGCTTAATCACTGAGCCACATCCCCAGACCTTTTAAAATTTTATTTAGAGACATGGTCTCACTGAGTTGCTTAGGGCCTCACTAAGTTGCTGAGGCTGGATTTGAACTTGTGATGCTCTGCTTCAGCCTCCTGAGCCACTGGGATTATGGGTGTGAGCCACTGCTTCTATCTCTGCTCACCTTTAAGAAGTCAGTTCCTGTGTTCAGGCTCCAGAGAATCCTTCTCTGACTTGTAGACAAGTTCACCCCCATACTCTCTCTCTGTGCTTAGCATAGGTGTGATTTTTTTTCCTATTGATTTGTGTGGTTTTGAATTCATGACTGGAAAGAATAGAACTTTGTTTTGTTTTTGTTAACTTTGAATTCAAAGGCTTGTAGCTCATGACGGAGTAAATTCTCAATATTTGTTCATTAACCAAATGGATGAGATAATGTATGTGAAATTCTTGATAATCAGAAGTGCTTGATCAATTTCAGTCTCTCTCATTGACTCAAGAATTGTGCCAGACATCTCTCATGGCTGTGAGGCTCTGAGGCCCTCTAGAAGATAATATTCCTTTATGAAATTAATATGGTCTTTGAACTTGTGCTAAAACAGCTTGACTCCAGGTTTGCGTACTAACTGAGCAAGTTTTGTCATTACTCTCACTTTCCAATTCTTTGTCTGCAGAATGGGACAATAATACATTCCAGGACTGTTCTGATTTTTGTTCAAATATTTGTGAAATATCTTCTGCATGCCAGGCCTTGTTCTAGCCACTGGAAATATAGCAGAGAACTATATCAATAAAAGTAGTTACTCATATTTTAGTGGAGAAGACCGAAAATAAATACGGCAAACAAATAGATAGTACGAAGGAGAAAATGCAGCATCAAGGGAGACAGGAGGTGTGTGATTTGAGGAAGTGGGATTTAAATGAAGAAGTGAAGAATGTAAGAGCATTTTAGGCAGAGGGAAGATAAGAACAAAGGCCCTGCAGCCAAAGTATACTGGGCATAGTTGGGTAAAAGGGTAGACCTGTGTCCCGAACTGGAGAGGAGGACTACTCATCAGAGAGGTCTGAGAAATGAGAGTGACCAGGTCACATAGGGCTTTAGGGGTCACTATAAGTACTCTGATTAAGTTGAGAGGGTTTTGAATAGAGAATTGATGTGCACTTTAATAGGCTCACTTTGGCTGCTGTTTTCAAAGTAGAATGGTCAGAGCCAAAGGAAGAATCAGGGAAAAGAGTTAGAGGAGAGATACTGGTGGCTTGAATCAGGGTGGTAGCAACAGAAGTGCTGAGGGGTGGTTAGGTTCTCTGTGCATTTTTAAGGTAAAGCTGATTTGCTGAGAACTTGGTTGTGAGATATTAGAAAAAAGACTCAAAGGTGAATGAACAACAGGAAGAAGGGAAGGAGCTAGCATTTACTGAGCTGGGGAAAGTTTTGGGAGAATTTGTCATATGGAGTAGAAACCAGAACTTCATGTTTGAACATCTTAGATTTAAGATGCCAAGGAAAAATATCCAATGGCAGTGAGGTATGAGTGTGGAGTTTGGGAGAGAAATCTGACATGGAGACATGAGTTTTGGAATTGTTTGCAAAGAGGTGGTTTGTAAAGTTATGAGAATAGATGAGAACAATACCCAGCATAATGTTGATAAATTTGATTTAAAAACAGAGAGATTAGATCCAAGGACTGAAATTTAGAGTTAGGGGTGGTAGGAAATGCAAGCAAGGGAGGCAGGAGGAAAACAAGTCCAGTGCATTATCCTAGAAGGCAAATGAGGAGAGGAGGGAGTGACTGACTTGGATCAGGTGCTACTGGAACATCAAGGAGGATGAGATATGAGAATGCACCATTGGGTTTAGCAGTGGGGAGGTGCATGGTTTTATTATTATATGCACTTATGTGTGTAATGGAGGAAATAAATGTAAGCCCTAATAACTTTCTAGGAAGATTGCCTTTCCATTGAAGGGGAGTCTCTTTGGGTCAGCTGAGTCTGGGTTACTGTGTTCAAGAGTATACCTGGAACCAGAGGCAGTACCAACTGAAGTCAGCTGGGCTCTTTCCATAATGGAGTGAAAAAAAAATGGTTTGGGTGGGCTGGGTGACCCAGAGACAAAGAAATGAGGAAGAGTATGAAAAGAGAAAGAGTACGAGAGGCTACTGAAAGGAACTAAGGGTTGTAATGATCAGGGTCAAAGAGACTTGAAGGATGGGGATGATAATGTTTAAATTAGGCAGCTTTCTATCGCTGTAACAAAATACTCAAGAAAATCAACTTATAAAGAGAAAAAGGTTTATTTTGACTCATTGTTGTAGAGGTTTCAATCTATAATCAGTTGGCCCCTTTGCTTTGGGACCTGTGATGAGGCAGTATATCATTGTGAGAACACATGGTAGAGCAAAACTACTCACCTGTCACAAGTCAGGGAGCAAAGAGTGAGTTGAGGCCTGGGGTCCCCCTTTAAGGTACGGCCCCAGTGACCTAAAGATCTCCCATTAGACTCCACCTCTTAAAGTTTCCACCACTTCACAATACTGCCACACTGGAAACAAACCTTGAACAAATGGGCCTTTGGGGCCTGTTCAACATCCAAACTATAGTGTAGTGAATTGCTAGGATGAAATCATCTCACCTTGTCTAAATCTTCCATCAAGTCTGTGACATACACCGATAGGTTATATGAGTGTGATTTTTAGGGAGGAGTAGAAACTGAGGGATGAGTTGAATGTCATGCTTGAGTTGGTGTGAGATAGACCAGGTGGAGAATGTATGGGAGGGAAAGATGATCTGTAAATGACTGAAAGCAGCAGGGATAAGAGTTTTGACCTGTGAATGGTCATGGGAGTGTTAATCTCCCTGGAAATTTTCAGGGAAGGTTTGGATTTCCCAGGTGTTGAGTGGGAGACTTAAGGTGATCTGACCTAGATGATAATATCCAGGGACATAGGGGTTACAACTTGGAAGGCAAGAAGGTATCAGTGTTTTAGTTAGCTTTTTTGCTGCCATGACCAAAAAACCCAACAAGAACAACATATAGTAGGAAAAATTTATTTTGGTTCACAGTTTCAGATATATCAACTGATAGCAGCTGACTCCATTGCTCTGGGCATGAGGTGAGGCTGAACAGCACAGTGGAAGGCCATTGTAGAAGAAAGCAACTCAGAACATGGCCCCCAGAAAGCAGAAAGAGTTCTGCAGACCAGGGACGAAATATAAACTTCAAAGGCACATCCCCAGTGAATCACCTCCTCCAGGCACACCCTGCCTGTCTACAGTCACTACCCAGTTAATCTCTATCAGAGGTTAATGCACAAAGATTAGGTTAAAACTCTCATGACCTAGTCATTTCACTTCTGAGCTTTCTTGCATCATCTCACACATGAACTTTTGGGGGACACCTCATACCTAAACCATAACAATCAAAAATTGAAAGGACTCTCAGCAAATGTTCCTTTCATTCCTCTATTCTAGCCCTTTTCTAACCAAATGTAAAAGACTCTCAAAATATAGTATTAATTAACCATTGCGATAAACTTCTTGAAGTGGTGCTGGAAGGTAAGACAAGGTCTTTGTTTCCCACCTGTTTGAAGTTGAGGTAGGGGAGAAAAACTAGTGCAAGACAGGATGAACTCAAAGGCTAAGTGGAATGGTTGAGATGATTAAAGCTGTGGACTTGTGTGGTTAGTTGATGACAGCATGCTTTGGCCTTCCAGAGGCCCTGTACAATAATAAAGTACTTTCTCAATAGGGCAATAAATTAGTCAATGTAGGTAAAGCTACAGCAAACAGTCCCAAAATTTTGGAGTTTTATTCTAACAAGGATTTCTTTCTTGTTCATGGTTCAGACTAATGCAAATCAGTGGGGTTGGAGAGAGGGATGCTCTGCTCCACACTGTCATTCAGGGATCCAGGCTTCTTGTTTCTTGTGACTCCCTGTCCCCTCAGGCCTCAGGTTCCTTTGCTAACTATGCTGCGTCTGATTGTCCAACAAATGAAAAAAAGTGTGTAGAAAAGGATGCCCTGATTGCAGTAGCTTCTGTCTAGTAGTGGCATACTACTTGCATACGTAGGGCCAGTGGTAAAGATTGGTCATGTGGCATCATTTAGAGGCAAGGGAGGTGGAAAAATGTGGTTTAGCTGAAAGCTCCTGAAGGGAAACTGGGTTAGTAAGCATTTAAATTTTAAATAACCCCTGCCATAGGCCAGGAGGGGGAAAATAGCATAATTATATAGGGAACTTTTTAAATAGAATGTCAAAATCAGGGTGCAGGAAAAAACTTCAATACATTTCATTTCATAAGAGAAAATTAAGAACACAAATGAGATGACAAAGTCATTAAATCTGCTTTATAGATTGTGCCTGTTGTGAAAGGATCCCACCCAGCCTCTTTCACTAACATTTTAGCACTTATTTATGGACATAATTATGTGCATGTTTTGGTGGTAAAAGCAGCATCTTCAAAGGGCTTCTTGCTCATGTTGAGTCTGAAGTGACTTTTATCATCAGGAGAACATTGGGGAAGCAGCTCTGTAAGCCACTTTTGGAAAATTTAGAGACCTACCAGGTAAACTTTTTGAAGGAAAATGAGACTTACGGATATAAAAATATGAAGTAAGGCAAAAGGCATGTGGTTTTTCTCTGATTTTTAGGGAATGGATCAGGTATTTATTTTAATTCAAAGGAGACAAAACCCAGTGTTAGTAACTAGATATAAGATGAATATATATATATAGCTATTGAAGACTGAATCCAGGGGTAGTTTACCTCTGAGCTACATCTCCAGACCTTTGTAATTTTAATTTTGAGACAGGGTCTCACTAAGTTGCTGAGGGTCTTGCTAACTTGCTAAGGCTGGTCTCAAACCTGTGATCCTCCTATCCCAGCCTCACAAATGGCTGGGACTATGGGTACACCATACTGTGCCTGGAATTCTTATTTTTAATCCCAACAATGAACAGTCATTCTGAATAACACACACACATAATTGGCTTTTGAATTAGCCCACATAGCACAATCAGCAGAACTTTGTTATCCTCAAGCAACATAAGACAGCAGTCTCTCTTTATCCAGAGGAAATATGTTCCAAGTGTCAAACCCTGTACATAATGTGTTTTTTCCTATACATACATACCTGTGATAAAGCTTAATTTATAAATTAGGCACAGTAAGAGATCAGCAATAATATTTGATAAGAAAATAGAACAATTATAGCAACGTACTGTAGTAAGAGTATCACATGTGGTCTCCATCTTGATCTTTAAGACCAGCCTGAGTCAAGATAAATATTAATATTTTTAGACCACAGTTGACTGCAGGTAACTGAAACCGTGGGTGGAGGAGCACTGTCCAGGCATCTTCCCTGCATTTGTAGCTAAGTGAGAGTATTTGAGAAGAAGCACGTGACACAGAAATAAGGTATGTGAGCAGGAGGGTAATTCTGTGGACGGTTTATAAACCATACATACTATTTTCAAAAGAATACTGACATCTTGGGGTAAAAGCTTGTAGTTCTGTCATGTACTAGTCATATGCTATTACCTGAAAAGATATCTCCAATATAGCCTTGAAATATGAGAATTCCTTTCATTAACATCCTCATGAACCTTATCACCAGGTTCAATGTGGTTTTCTTCTTGATATACTCACTCTTTTGCCTGAGGCTGCCCTACAGGAGGCCATGCCCCAACTTTCCCATAAAAATGACTTCCACATTCCACATCCCAATTACTCTGAAGGACCTGCCCAAGATGCCTATAAAACCCTACTACAGTCTACACCACCTTCTAACTAATATTCTACATGTGTTTTTGATCATTGAATCAGATTTTCAAAAGTCAGGACAGTTTTCCATGTGGAGTTTGAGTAAACATATAAACCTTTGTTATTTATATACATGGTTCAAAAAATAACACATGAGGCCACAGTTGTAGAAAAAGCATTGTACTTGAAGGGCTCAATTTTTGGTTCAGTCACTTATTCTCAGAGTAATATTGGGAAGGTTGGTTAATCTTGTTGGGTCTTAACTCTGACGTGTAGTTACCCTCCGGGTTATTGTGAAACATTGGTGAGTTAATGCAGTCCAAGGTCTTACACAGTGAGGTGCTTATGGTAGGTGCTCAGGAGATGAACTTGCCTTTGCCTTTATTAGATACTTTTAGGTACCAAAAAGGAAAACACATACAGGTCAAACTGTTCTTGGGAATACTTCTGGTTAAAAGTGATGAAAACTTAAATCTTATGTTCATTTGTAAGATGATAAATATTTTGGCTTACTTAGCAGAAAATCCCAGAATTGAGATATCAGAATGTTTTGATCCAGGAGTTCAGAATGTCATCGAGGCTGCAGGTCCACTTTGCTGGGATTCTCTTGGTTCTGCCCTTCTGGTTTTGGTTTGATCCTTGGGTTAGCTTTTTTATGTCATGTGATTGCATCTGCTTCAGGGTCACAGTTTTCTCATTGACATGCCAGGGGAAAAGATAGTTTCTCCTGCCCCAAATATCCAACAATTGCTGTGGACTCCCCTCTGGTTGGACCATTTGAGGTCATGGGCCCCTCCTTAAACCCATCTATGGACTATGACTAGGAAAATCTGAATCCTCAATCGACTTAGGTCAATCAGGGCTGACTTTTGTAGCTAGGGAGTGGAGTTAAAATTTCTCAAGTCACAAAGCTGGGGAATTTCTTGTCTTATTAGAAATGAGGGGAGGAATGAACACTGAGGAGACAAAGCTACTCCTCTGGTATCTTACCACACCACATACTCCCTTCTTCCCAGACACATATATTTTAAAGATTTATACCTACCTGAACCTCATGCATCTCTTCTTCAAGGGGTTGTGGTTGATGTGTCTTCCTCAGGTCAGTTTTCAGATGGAGTTGTTCATAGTCTGGTAACTTATAACTAAATAATATCATCCACTGCTTGAAGAGCCTGCGAATTGTGCCTCATTATCCAACCTTCCTTTTATAATAGAACTCCTGAGCTGTAGCTGGGCACTTGCTACCCAGTTAGATGCTACATGTGTTATCTTCTTTTGCATCTGCTCCTTGAGTAGGTGTGGCCATGAATGAATTCTTAACAAAGGGATGTGACTAAAAGGCACATGTGCAACCTCCCAAATTGCATCCTTATAATATTTTTCTTTTACTTCCTCTCTGTCCCTCTTCCTGGGAGGGAGGATACCCTTTCCCTGTGGTGCTGAATTTGGTAGGCAGAAAGAGGATCATATCATCCAGGGGCAGTGGTTCTCAGATGGTCCTAAACCAGAAGCTCAGGATAAGTTTCGGCAATGCATATTTTGGGTCCTACTGAATTAGAAACTATAGCAAGGGGGGGTGCACATGCAGAAATCTCTGTTTTAACAAAATCTTCAGGGTGTTCTAATGCATACTTAGGTTCAAGAGCCACTTTCAGGGGTGAATTTTTGCCCCATACCTCTCAACATTTGGCAGTAGTCAATAGTGCTCAGTTTGAAAAATCCTAATCTAATGCTCAGTTTGAAAAATCCTAATCTAATGAAACAGAGGTGGGATCCCTGGCTAACCTGTAGAGAACTGTCCACTTACCTTGGTCTGTCCTCCAGACACCAGTGACTTGTGGCCAATGAACTCTTGAAGTGGCTAGTCTGATTTGAGCTAGGCTATAGATGAGTACAGAAAAACAAAATCTCAATAATGGTTTATATTGATTACATGTCAAAATGATATTTTGGGCATATTAATTTAAGTGAAATATATTGTTAAATTATTTTCATCTATTTTTTAACACAGATACTAGAGAATTTCAAATTACACTTGAATTACATTTCTTTTGGAGAGTGTTGTCCTAGACAAAAGAAAGAGAAACTCCTTTTTTTGAGCCACTTTATTTTTAGGTCTTTCTGTTTGTTCCTCTTTCTATTAAAAACCTGTAAATATAAAATGATGAAGGTTAACTTCAAGGAAATTTTATTTGAAAAAAATGTAGTGAGACACTACATATTGGTCATTGGTTGACTGTGTATGTCACATTCTGCTTGACAGGAACAGTGAAATGTCCTTGTCAAGGCAATGCAATGAGTTCTATGGCCAGTCAAATCCTAGCTGCAATGGACAAATCTCCTTTGTCCATTGCCCTTCTTGGCCATCTGAGATCAATATTGGTGCATACACCCTTTCTGGAATCTGTGTTTACTTGGAGCCCAATATTTTTTTGGTGCGAATTTGGGGGCCTGGGACATGCCTCAGAGGTTGAGTAATCACAGGTTGTTGTCAGCAAGGCTTGGGTTTCTTGGGCTGAACCAAATTCCTTAAAAACTTAGAAGACTCCTGTCTATTTTCCTCCCATCAATTCCATGAGCTGGTAATCAAAGCCAGAGTTCTTGTCTAGCCATCTCTGAGTCTGGGAATTCCTGTCTCCTAGCAACAGGCTTCAGTACTCTGCTCTGTGCTGCCAAGATAGTCAGGGATGGACACTTGGCCAAACTTCAGCCATCCATTGACTGCTTTCCTGAAGAACAGCCAACCCAGGCTGCTGCCCCACAGAGGACTGGGCACTTTGAGGGAGCAGATTGCCGGATCCTCACTGTGATTGTTCATTCCAGGCATATGAGGAAGCAGTTGATCAGCAGAAGCAGGGGCAGCAGGCGCTGAGATGTGGTGAAGTCACTGTAATGGCTGAGCACTTGAATAGGAGCAATGGTCCTCTGCTGCCAAGGGACCGCAAGGTCAACAGCTGTTTCTATCCTAAATGAAGATCTGTCTTTTAAATATCATTCTGGGCTCCATAAAGCCTGCTTATGTGGCCAGGGTGGGGATTTTCATAACTGAGAGCAGGGTGAACTATTTATATAAGAAATCCCATCTAAGAGTCTTCTGGACCTACACAATATCATTCCAGGAGTGCATCCTGGTCATGGACCGCCACAGTCTGTACACAGTGCACCCCACTCCAGTGGGTGCTTGCTGGGTACTCTAAGTCCCCTTCTTTTTGAAATGGACAGACTAAAATCCCCTCTTAGACTTGTAAGTAGATTTTTCTGGCAGAATAATGAGCCCCCTCTTGCCATTAATCTTAATAGGTTTGGGGGCTAACAAAATCCATTTTCCCAAGGTCGGAATTATTCTTAAGTGGACTTTGGGAAACATTTTAACCTTTTTGTCACTCAGGCTGAAGAATTAAAATGCATTTCTGGAATTTTTTTCTGGGGTTACCAGGAAGCCAGAGTGAGGCGTGACTGCCTTTGTGTATTTTTCTTTACAAAAACTTTGATATCAAGGGACATGGGCCCTTCTTAGCTCTGGTTTGTGTTTGTATCTCCCTGTTTCATGCACATTCCCAGTGGATATTTCTAGGAAAAAAGAAGTAGCATAATGATGGACCAAGGAAAATAAATGTTTTTATGAAGCAAACAGGCCAAAACTGAAAAACTAGGAACAACTCTGACCCTGGGATTTCCACCCTCCTTATAGCCCAGGCCACTGGGTCACTGGCTTTGTATCAGATTCTCAGACTAAATTCTTCTAATGTAAAACAGTGGGTGGCAACTGAACTCCCCATATTCTCCCAGGTATGGTGACATAGTAGAAGGTGTCACTTTGAATATGCCCAAATGAGAGAGAGAGATGACAGATTCAGCTGCTGCATGGTTCAAAAGATCCAGGAAATGTATACAATACATGTTGTCACTTAGATTTAAAATAAGGATACTTGAGTGTTTGGTGTTACTTGCAATAAATATATTAGGTTTAAGACTTAGTTTGAACCTAACCATAGCTGGATTCTTAACTATCTATCTTAAATGACTGGTAACATGAAGCATCATAATTTCTGGTCCATTAATTGTGATCAGGTCCTAATTAACATTCTAGGACCTGGCTTTAGCCAACCTACATAGAAAATTTGAAGTGAGAACACATTTTGTGTGTGTTTGTGTGTGTGGGGGGTGGTCTGTGTTCTTAGGATGGTATGTATTATGTTGTAGTTTGTGTTGTATTTTAGAGGTCATCTATATTTTCTTTGATATTAACTGGGCAGATTTTTCCTGGCCCAAAGATGCTCTCTATATGTGATGCAAGGGGAAAGTCTTCTCTAGTGGTAAGGTTCTTATCTACTGATCAGTCAAGGCTAAAAGCTAAACTCCATTTCTCAATTGCGTGTCTGAGTAAGACCTGAACCCCTGCTGCTCCACACAACAGAGCCTGGTCTGAAAAAGCTACACCATGTGAGGCCCTCTCCTCCCACCAGAATTCAAGCTACTTCTTTGGAACCCAATGTCCATTTCAGGGAAAGCTGTTTTTTTTTTTTTTCCTTAAACTCCAACTCACCAAGAGTTGATGTAACCAAATGACTTGAAGGAAAAACATCAAAAGGATTCTAATATTCCATCCAGCAGAATCTGACAGACAGGGTCATTCCAGGTGGGGTTTCACTGAGCAGCAGTGATTAAAGTGGGGAACCTGGTCTGGGAAGAGATAAGTATCACCCAAGGCTGACATTGCCTCCGGACTCACAGCCCTGCCAGGAGGAGGAAAGTGATCTTTGATGGAACTGAAACACACTGTTTTGAAACAGTAAGTAGCGCTCTTTCTTCAGTCTCTGGGTTCACAGGGAGTTATTTACCCAGGATCAGTCACAGTAGGCAGGGTCCTGGGGCATGAGGTTTTGCATCTCTGTTCCTGAATTTCAAACTTTCTCTGAGTGCTTTTTGTTGCAAGAGTGACAATTTGGTCTCCGGTAGCTTCTCGAGTGCCCCCAGAATTGCTTTAGTCTGCAAAGAGCACGTACAAGAGGAGCAATGTCTTTTCTGAGATTTTCACCTGCACTGGGCTGCTTAGCTGGTGTTTCTGAAGGCGAGGTTGCTCACACATTGCGACCTTTCTCCATCCATATTCAACCTCACCATAAATTGATTCAGTTCCATCTCCATGGACACTGTGTCTGCTAAAACCTCCATCACCTCTCACCTGAAAAGTCACGATAATCTCAGCATTGACCTCCTAACATCTGTCCTTGTTCCTGTCCATATCCTTTCTCTATTCTGGTGACAGATAATCTTTCTAGGTTGCAAATCTGATTATCTAACTTCCTTTTTAAAAATACTTAAATACCCAGCAGCTCAGGAGGCTGAGGCAGGAGGATCACAAGTTCAAAGCCAGTCTCAGCAACTCAGTAAGGACCTAAGCAACTCAGGGAGACCCTGGCTCTAAATAAAATAGAAAAAAGGACTGGGGATGTGGCTCAATGGTTAAGTGCCTCTGGGTTCAATTCCTGGCAACACACACACACACACACACACAAAAAAAAAAAAAAAAAAAAGAAACACTTAAATAGCTTCCCACTGCCCATAGAACAAAGCCTGGAATTCCTGTAATGGCCTGTAAGGCCTGTTTAATGGAGTCCTTCCCTTCCCCTCCCTTCTTGCCTTTCCAGCCCCCATTATCTCTGTTGCCACTTTGTTCAATGGTGGTCTTTCCTCTCACAATGCACTTCTGTGAGGACAGATTCTGGGAATAACTTGCTCACTAGGTAGCCTTAGTGTAGTCATGACTTACTGAGTAGAAGAAATGAATGAATCAAAGAATAATGCAGGGTCAAAGGCCAGGAGTCAAGTAATGACTAAATCAATTTTAGGGCTGAGTCCCTCCCTTCTGTTATCTAATAGATAGCTAAAATCTAGAAAGTTAATGACTTTAACTTATTAGTGCTGAATGCAAATGGAAGGAGTTGTGTATCTGACTGGTCATGGAATAATGCATTGAACAAGAACATAAGCAATAGTAAGTGTTGGCGTGGATGTGGGGGAAAAGCACACTCATAAATTGCTGGTGGAGTTGCAAATTGGTGCAGACACTCTGGAAAGCAGTATGGAGATTCCTCAGAAAACTTGGAATGAACCCACCATTTGACCCAGCTATCCCACTGCTCGGTTTATACCTAAAGGACTTAAAATCAGCATAATACAGTGATGCAGCCACATCAATGTTCATAGTTGCTCAATTCACAAAGGTTAGATTGTGAAACCAATCAATCTAGATGTCGTTCAATTGAAGAATGGATTAAAAAAAACCTCTGGTATATACACACAATGGAATATCACTCAATCATAAAGAAGAATAAAATTATGGCATTTGCTGGTAAATGGATGAAGTTGGAGAATATCATGCTAAGTGAAATAAGTCGAACCAAAAAAAACCAAAGGTTGAATGTTTCCTCTGATAAGAGGATGGTGATATGTAATGGGGAGGGGTGGCAGGGGGGCAAGAGAAGAATGGAAGAACTTTAGAGGGTGTAGAGGAAAATGGGGTGGGAGGGCGTGGGGGAAGGAAAGATAGTGGACTGAGACAGTATTACTCTATGTACATGTATGATAACATGAATGGTGTGAATCTACATTATGTACAACCATAGAAATGAAAAGTTATACCCCATTTGTGTACAATGAATCAAAATGCAGTCTGTAAAAATAAAAATTAAGAAAAAGATTAAAATAAAGCACAAATTGGAGATTTAAGTTAAGTGTCTAATAGCACTTCTTTTTCTTCTGGTCTAAAATGGGATGGAAGTGGACAGAGGTTGCCAGGACACATCTTATCTTTGCACGTGGTTTGGTAATCTGCAAATATGCTTAGTCTTAGCAGGATGGACGTCTGTGTTCTCATGTGTGCATTTGTATGTTTGTGTGGCTTTTGCATTGTCACTGGAAAGTTTTTCTGAAGATCAATGTGTCTTTGCTTCTGCACCCATGTCATTTAGGAAAGAAGATAGATGAAGAGCCTTGTTTGGGTGACATTTCTTTCATAGAGGAGTTGGGATAAGGGTCCTTGATGTCTGACTAGTTAGTTACGGGTTCCAAAAGGAGCAAGATGTGAGGGAGATAGGCAGAAGATTTCATACCCAAACAAGATCTTTTTTGAATGGAACTCTTACGTAAAGCTGATTTCCAACTTCTATGCTACAAAGAGTCTAGATATATGATATTTGGAGGGAAAGAAGACTTTCTCCCAATTTATGCAGCATCAGCTAGAGTCAGATGCACGTTTCACTTTTATCAAAATGGGTAAATTATATAGCTGCATTTAGACAATTTATCTAGGGAGACATGAAATTCCATCTACCATTACCTTCCATAACATTAGTAATGACATATGTAATTATTGTTATCTTCTAATTAGTGATGATCAGAGCATTATGACATTTTGCACACCCATTCTAGAAATCTAGTTCCTCTTTAGTTGGCCCTCAATGGATATGCAGTTTGAATTACCCATAGGCTGCTAACTTTTCATCCTACCCACAGCAGATCAACGCGGGGAAGAGACTGCTGTGCTTCAGGTAAAAGAAAGAAAAGTACTTTTCTTTCTCTACCCTCTGATGAATTAGTGTGCCAATGTGAGTAACCATGCTTGTTGCCTATTCCAACATCTGTTCTCTCTTCTTTCTTAATAAAACAATGTGACATTTGGGAGGCATATTAACTCCAAGATAAACAGGTATGTTTTCATAAATTTTTGTAGCTATATATGGTCTAACAATCAACTTTTAATCAACAAGATATAAGCAAAGCATTTTTGAGATGTCTAGGAAGTCTCCTTAAAGGTGAGAGAATGTGCTTTTAGTTTTTCTTCCTTTCTTCATTCTGTTGTCTGGAACTCAACATGCCATGGCTAGGACTTTAGCAGATATTTTAGACCACGAGGACTAGAAGAAGGGGAATTGATGTCTGAGTCCTCAGTATAGGTCAGATCTGGTTGACATTTTTCCACTCTTCTTTGACACGAGAGATAGTTCATCTTGTTTAAGCCATTGTGTCTGTGTTGTATGTAGTCAAATTGAATGCTAACAGTTATGCTGCAAACAAGGGAAGAGTGGGTGGATTGAGTTCTTGGCAACTAGTGTCTGATTGTAGCAATGACATTTCCTTGGAGTACATTTTTTTTTCCCCTGCTGGGCAACACACCAATTCTATATGAGGCAGACACTCCTCAGACTGGGGTCAAAGTAACAAATGGCAGGATTTGTTTGATTGAATTCTGTGCAAGGTTCCACAGAGGTCTAGCCTGGAGGCATGGCCTCCTTACCATTAAAAGAATGCAGAAAGAGGGGAAATACACTTGGGGCATTTCACAGTCATTGCTCCAGGTATATTAGGTGCTTTAAAAAAAGATTCTCCTATTTTAAAATTCAGGTAGGACTCCTAGTGTGCTAGATCTGGTTTGTACTAGCTTATGGGAGTTGACTGTGTGTCTCTTCTCACTTCAGTGGTCAGTGATGTCATGTCAGTTTGAAATGGCCTCGATGGGAGTACATATACTATTGGAAATTGGCAAATGCTAAAAATCAGTTGTCGTTTGTCACCATTTTTAAAGAGATTCTGCCTGCTAGCAGATCACTGGCTAATATTAGACTCTTATTTCTAAAATATATTCCTCTTTCTCATTGAACTATCCAAAAGTGTGGGGTATAATAATTACATAGGTCAGAGCTTTATGAGCTACAAATGCTTTTCCTGATAGTTTATCATTTGAGCGTTTCAACAACCTGTGAAGCAGCTGGAGCAAGTCTTATTATCCCCCTGGCCCACAACAGGGCTGAAACTTAGAGATACACACAATGAATGAGGAGTGAAATGAGGGGTCAAAAGTCAATGTTACTGTTTCTTAGTCCTGATAATTCTAGTAGAATTAATTAATTTTCCCTGGGAACACAGGATGGTAAAGATTAGGAAAATTCAATTCAAAAGAAAAGATGAATCAAAGAAGAGGGTGATTCTTTTTCATCTTCAATTTTTTTTTTCTTAAAACAGGCCAATTAACAGAGAGTATATAAAGAATAAATGTGAGAGCTTAGAAAATAGCACAGTACTCTCCTTTAAATTGTGGTGCTGAACTTTATTATTTTTAAGCATCGTGGGAACCAGTTTGCTACTGAGGAAACTCTACAAGTTTGGGTATTAAATGCCTGGTGTCTGGCATCCTTGTTTGACTGCTGTGTGAATTAAGACAAATCATTCAACCTCTATGTGCATGTTTTTCACTGTAAAATGGGTATAATAATGACCTTTCAGGGTTGTTGTAAGGGTTAAATAAGATAAATGTGTAAGGCACGTAATGAATACTCATGGAAAGTTATGTACCCTTGGCTTTTAGACCTTGAGTACTACTTATTAAAAAGTATAACCTGAGCTGCAATTAATACCAATATTTTTCTCAGAATAAGTCAAGATGTCTCTAGCTTAAAGCCCTATATATTATAAATGCTCCGAAGAATCTTCTGGTATTCAAAGCCAGGACCAGCATTACAGGTTTGGGGGAACAGAGTCCAGAGGAGAATTTCCTTAGAAAAGACCATCAGTTTTTAATTTTGCTCTCTGTTTGTAGTACATTCCATGCTGGCTTCTGAGACAAAACCAAATTTGGCAGTGGCAGGCAATCATAGAGTTTTCATGTAATTCAATAATTTATCACAAAGAATATTCATTTATAAACAATGACTTGTTTTGGAATGATAGCAGCTGTCAGTTTGGAGGCCTTGCTTCTCCCCACTGGGACGGGAGTCTGGCTTTCTCCTTTGTGAAATCATGCAGGGTCGCTGGGTTTGGAATCTGAGGCTGAAGGCACTTTACAATGTGTTTATGTTTTGGTATGTGCATTATTTCATTTTTACTTTGTGGTCATGAAATCCATGTTGCCAGATGCTGAAAGTGCCTCTGTGTGTAGAGAGGAAATAATCAAACTCTGAGTTTCGACTGCACCTGAAAACACTTGGACCAAGAAGTGCAAGCGTAACCCTCTACCATGACAGACACAGACGTCCTGGTGCTTCTCTGTGTCATCACTTAGATTTGCCTAACCAAGAAAGAATCCTGGATCCTTTGCTTTTGGAAAATCTATTGCCAGAATGATTTGTATATCTGAAAGTTGTGATTATTTCTGTCCAGTGTCTTGGGAAATTCAGTGTTTTGAGTTCCAGAGAAGATCTGCCTGCCTGCTGGGAAGACAGCATTCAGTGTCCTGTGAGACCACTTGGTACCTTGCACCACTTCTTCACAACTTCCATTTCACTGAGAGCCAAAGATCTCTGACTCCACTTAGAGTTCCCCAGGCTTTTGCGAGACTTGGAGAGTTGTTGAGTAAATAAAAAGGAGAACTTGCCCAAATCCTGAATGTCCTCCCATCTAGCATCCTTTTCCATCTCCTGTGATAGCATGTCTACTCACAAGTTAGTCTTTACAGTTCAACCCAGTTCACTCTCAGTGGCTACTTGCTAACTAGAGCCAACTAGAGGAGCTATGTGATGGTCCGCTGAGTTGATTGGAGGTAAAATGGTGTCCTGCTCCTCCTGCTCCACCAAATATGTTGAATTCCTAACCATCAGGACCTGTGAATGTGATCTTATTTGGAACTAGGATCTTTGAATATGAAATCAAGCTAAGATGAGGTCATTAGGGTGGGCCCTAATCCAGCATGACCAGTGTCCTCATAAGAAGAGAGAAAATTTGACACAGACACACAAAGAGAACACCATTAATGGTAGAGGCAGAGACTGGTGTGATATAGATGCAAGAAATACCATGGATTGATAACTACCCTGAGAAGTGAGAAAGAAACAAGGAAAACTTTTCCTCTACAGGTCTCTAAGAGAGACTTTGATCTTGTGGATACCTTTATTTCCAGCTTAGCATCCAGATACATGAGATAATACATTCTATCGTGTTAAGGCACCCCACTTCTGGTACTAAAGTCTATATTAATTTCCTGGGGCTATGGTAACAAAGAGCCACAAACTGGGTGGCTTAAATTTTCTGAGGTTGTTAAACTGTGTCTTAGGGATCAGAAAGCCCAAGAGAACACTGTAGATCATGTTCTGTCCTTTGAACACATCTCTCTGTGTCTGCTCCTCTCCCCTTAGTATCTCTTGATGCTCTTCCCAACTCTGGTGGTACCACTCTGAGAGCGACAATTCCACTCTAGGCTAAGGTACTCAGGCTCCTCGCTTCCTGTCTCCGCCAAGGCCCCCTTGTCCTGTGTTCGATTTCATCAAACACTGTCCCCCTGCCAATGAGTAGCAATCACTAGTAGGAAAAATAAATTTCCAGTGGGCTTACTTCTCTATGCTACTCCTTCCAAGGGTAACTCTGCCTTAAGACAAATATCTTCTTGGGAATATTATTAGGAAGCACAAAGTATCTAAAACTCAATGATAGGCTAGTGGGGAGGAGATTATTGGGAGGCCCCTGGAGGTCCTTTATGACATAAAGTTAGTCCTAGGTTTTTATTTCCATTTTATAAATGAGAAGAAAGGGAAGAAAGAACCACTTATCCAAATTCTCTCTCTTACTAGTAATGCTTCAATCAGTGCTGCTTTTGCCAAAACAGATTTTTGAATTTTATCTATTTTTATTTATTTTAATTACTTTTTTTTTATTTTTACAGACTGCATTTTGATTCATTGTACACAAATGGGGTGCAACTTTTCATTTCTATGGTTGTGCACGATGTAGATTCATACCATTTGAGTAATCATACATGTACATAGAGTAATGATGTCTGTCTTGTTCCACCATCTTTCATACTCCCGTCCCCTCCTCCCTCTCATTTCCCTCTATGTAATCTAAAGTGAGAAAATAATGGAAGAACTTTAGATTTTTGAATTTTATAAGCAAGGGATCTCCCTAGAAGTCTTGAGATTGTATGTGGTTTCTAATAAGCACAACCTCTTAAAGTTGTATTCTTCGTTAACAGAATAGACCTTACACTAGTGAATGTACACCATTCCTTCAAGGAGCCTCACATAAGTTGAAAATTGGGTATGATACTAAGCCAATTCCTCTCATCATTTCTTTCCCCTTGGTTGGAGAGCACTGGGCCACCTTCATTTGGTCTGCCTGTGTGCAATGAATGGTCCGTGAGAACCTCATGGCACAGCGAAGTGTGTGGTAAATTTCCACTCCTGTTTCTCTTTAAATATAAACTTCCAGCTGTATTTTTCCCCTCCTGAAGTTTTGACTTAATTTAAAAATGTTGGATTGAAATAAGTAATCTAGGGCACTTTAAAATGAGGATAGAGCGAGGGAGAGAGAGAGAGGGAAAGAGCGGGTAGGAGGGGGATTAAGACTATCTAGAAGCCTGAAGAATGTGGTACCTTTGAAAATTGATAAACTGCTGCTGGTGTTACCAGACCTCATGGCTTTTGACAGGCATGGCATATTTATGGTTAAAGACATATACACCTCTTATACAGGCACAGCACTTGGAACTTGAACCTGGTGCCACTGAACACTTGCCTGCACCAAGCTCCATGTGGGTTGATGTCACCATGGGGCAGACCTTTTTTAAGTAGCTGCCTAATCTAAACAGTAGAATATCCAGAAAGCATGACAAGTTGGAATGAATTCAGAAGAAGGAATTGAGGAACTCCTGAACTCAGATCACATTGAAGGGAGAGCCAGATGAACTACCATTTTCAGATGTTCTTTGCATGTATAGATGACTCCATTGCATCTGGTATTGTGCTAAACTTGACATGTATTATCTCATTTAATCCTTACAACAACCCTGTGAGATGTTTTCTATTATTAACTTCTTTTGTTTTTAGTAGATGAAGGAATTGAGTCTTAGAGCTTAGCACAATGCCTGACCCATATCTTACTTTTAAAAATATGTGTTCACTATATGAGAGAGCTAAAGCATATGCTTAAATTCACATAGTAAGTGCTGGAGACCACACTTACACACACTTTGTGTCCTATTTTCTGTTATGCAAACCACTATACTCCAAACAGAATTTCAGATTAAAATAGCAGAACTGGAGCTAGACTTGCCCAAGCTGAAAGCCAGGATCTAAGAATAGTAGCATTGTAATTCTGATTTTTGGCAAAGTAGAAGAAAGAGGACAGGAGGTGACTGAGATTAGAGATTAGGGTCATCCAGGTAAGAATGTGAACAGGCAGGAAGGTTCCCTAGGGCACATTGAGAAGCCAGCCCTGAACCTGTATAGGAGCCATAGGGTGTGGATGAGGTAAGCAGGGGTGGTGTTCTGGAACCTTATGGGGTATGAACATAAGGAATGAATTAGCTGACTAAGGGCAACTCTGGACCAGCCAATGTCAAGGGATCAGTGATAACAATCTTGGTTCCTTTCTTCTTTTGCTTGGAGGAAACTGCTATGTCTACATGTTAATGGATAATTCTTCAATCCTGGGTCCTATTTTAGAATTACAAGGGCAGGCAGGGCAACAGAAGTCTGAATCCAGGGAGGTTATATCACATTGGTCAATCTGAAGATGACCACTTTGGAGCTCGGAAATAGTGTGTGTCATCGTAAGCAAACATGGCCCTCCAAAACGCAGCTGCTGCTTGAGTCAATGGAAAAAATATCGTGAGAAGGAAAATGTGAGCCATGTGCCTGTGCCCTGCCCAGCATCCGTCCCCATCTGAGGAATGGCCTGCTCTTTGAAAGAATAGGAGTGAGGAGTTCGCATGCAGGGCCTGAGTGCTTGTGGCATGAGAATGTGCAGTGCTAATCTCTGCAGGCAGGGAGATTAGGTTCAGACAAGCTTTCAGTCTGGTGGATGCTTCACGGTGTAAATTCTGCCCAATGAGAAGAAATGAACCCAAAACACCACAGTACCTTTCAGCAGCGCTCCCCATACATCAGTAAAGCTCTCCGCTCTCCCATCCAAACAGGTGATGGAGTTGAACTTCACAATATATTCTTTTTTATTCATTGTTTACAACAATGTATCATTTAAAAAGACAAAAGAAACATACTAGATCTCTCTATTTTGGACCGTGTTGATTGCCTATCCAACATCCATTCTCTTCTTCCTTCACAGTGATATTTCAGTTCATATGATTTAGGGAAAGTTACCTCATTTCTAGCTCCAGAGGTGAGAATTAATCCAAGTCAACCATGGGAATCTAATCTTTGTGTCAGTGGATGCTTCAGGAATGGGCATCTGGCTGATTGTGGTCAGTCTCCAGGAGAGGGTTGCTGGAGACTTCAGGACTAGTTCTTCCTTGTCCTTAAGAGAGAAGGACTGAAGTCAGTGTCTCCTTTCAAGGAATGGGAATAAGGAAAAGTGATCCCTTACCTTTGGCTGCTGGCTGCCACCTTATGGCCAGAGGGGGATTCAGATTCAGGATGCATCTAACAAATAAAAGACACCAGAGATTCACAGAGAAATTGGGCTCTGGATGGACCAAGAATAGAGTCTGTTGCCCTCCAGACTTGCAGCTACTTGGCCAATACAAATCCTTAGTGTTTTCACTAGTTTGAATTGGATTTCTGCTTCTAGCGGCTGAAAACTTCTTAAATCCTAGAAATGAGAAAGTGGGGTTGGGGTGGGGGTGGAGAAAAGTGTTAGTGAGCAATTACCTGGGAAAGTGACAGATAAGGCAAACTTCATCTTCAATAGCTGGCTAGGTCCTTTGGGGTTACCCTAAAATTTTTCTTTATTAGTGGATATAGATGAAAGGAAGAATGACAGTGTCAAAGTTTCTTTTGCTCAGTGGATCATGGCCAAAGATTTGTCCAAGTGTAGAAGTACAGCCTCTGTATCAAGGTCAGATGGTGGTAAAGAATGGAGGTGATGAATACATGCTGGAAGAAGATGAGAAATGTCCTACCTGTTGGCCTGGAAATTTATGAGGCACTACTCCTCATTTGGATGTATATTGTAACCTCGGTTCTCAGCTCTCAGTTCTCCATCTTGATTGTCGTGTTTGATCTTTGGGTCCAGATCATGACCACAGTGTGTATTTGTGAGATACTGGCTGAAGGCTGGGTGGAGGTGGGATTGAGGGAAGCCCCAGGCTGTGGTGATGAAGGATTGTAGGTCTGAGTGGTCTGAGTGCACAGAATGAACATGAAGCCACGAGGCTGCCTCATTAGCACTCTGCCTGGTGCCTTCTGCAAAGTCTTGGGTATTTTCCCAGATCTCTTCTCACACACAGTTGTGGCCATGTTCACAGAACCACTAACTCATTTTCTACGACCAGTCAACCAATCATATACATGAGTGTGTGTGTACACACACACGCGCGCGCACACACACACACACACACACACACACACACATATATACACGTGGCTATAGGGAGGGAGAGACAAAGAGAAGAGAACTGCAGTAATGTCAGTGCTGTCTCAGTCTGCCTTGCTAAAAGATCCTGCTATACAGAAAGTCCACTTTAGTCACTAGAACTCTTAATTATCCTTTTCTGTGGGTCTGCTTTACATATATGAACAGTTAAAATAGAAAAAAATGGTAAAATGAGGGGAAAAATAGTAAAATGGAATCCCTATACATTAAAAAATGACAAAGAGTTCCTCAATTGCAACCATGGTACGTACTGAGATCCCTGAGTGTAGAGGTTCCCAACTGTGTTCAGCTACAGCATTCATGATGGATGATGTTCACAGGCAGGACACATTTCCCCACGTGTACCCATTGGGTCTGTAGGTGTGATTCTAGGAGTCAAGGAAGTAACACGAACCCTTCCACTCCAACTCACCGAGGCATATCAGGGAATGCAGTGGTTTAAAAGATATTGTTACAGAGCTGGTCTTGATGCTACTTTTGAGAGTTTTTTGTTTTTGTGGTGCTGGGGATTGAACCTAATTGTTATTTAAAAGTGACCTGCCCATAAACTTTAGTGCTTTAACTATTATTAATAACAAATCACTTATAGATATGTCACAGAACTCAGGTACATCTCTGTATCATCACCATGGCTGAGAACGGTCGCTCTAACATGCACTTGGAACTCTGGTCTTTCATAGATGCAGTTGTTCCTTGTGTCACTTCAGTGTCTGTCTGTGAAGTTGATAGGCAATGCTGTGCTTGGTTTGAAGTCTTTTCCTAACATGTTAGCCCAATCACTCCACAAATGTAACTCTGCGTTACCCTCCCCGACCTTTTTATGTGGTTCAGGTATTAATACAAAGCTATGAAGAAATGGATTAATCTGGGTCTGTAGGAAAAGAAAATTTATCACAGAAAACTGGACATGTAGATACAATTGATTCCATCATGCTAAACATTGTGAGAAGTAGCAGAATGTGGAACAACTAAGATTTCAATGGACTTTTTTTTTTTTAAGCTAGTTTTGGGTTTGATTCAGTTCAGATGTAGATAGCTCTACATGTTTCTTGAGTAACAGGCTGGCAAAGTATTCACCATCTGACATGGCAGCTCTTAGGTGGGCAGACTTATGTGGCCCAGTGGTGTCTGTGGGTTTCAATTTGGGGAGGCTCTGCATGGCCTTCCTTGCATCAGGTCAGTGTCCACTGCAGCGGCAGTGGCAGCGACTACTCTTCTCCCCTATTCACACTGCCCTTGAGGTTGCCAGCATACTTTGCCCCGAATGGGAATAAAGCTGCTTTAAGTGGAGAATACTAGGAGAGCTTCCAGAACTTGAGTTCTTCCCCTGTTTCTGAGCACTCTTGCCTTTCATTTTTCTGCTTTGGGTAGACAGGCAGATAAAACCCAGCACAGTGCAAGTCATAGAAGGAATTCAGTCTAGTCCCACACTCTCAAAGGGAACCAGTTCTAAAGAGAAGTGAAGCCCACCTCCAGTCTGAATTAGTGCCAGAAGACATGTTTAATCACAGCCCATTACACACACACACACACACACACACACTCTCACACTCACGCGGACACACCATAGCAATGATAGCTCAATCAAGTCAGCCCTGTGAATGAGTACAGACATTTTGCCAAGCCCACTGTGGACTGCAGCACCAGGGATTTGGAATTGGGAGCTTCTTCCTCCTTGAAACCCTACCCCAACTGTACCCCATCTATTCCAGGGAGTGGAGCATGTCAGCTCTGGGCTAAACAAGACAACTTGACATTCCGGGATGTGGGGTTCAACATGGCGCACCACAGCAGAGCCTGTGGGACATGTCAGGCCTGACAAAAGGAAGTTTGATGAGTTAAGTGTAAATGAATCAGAAACAGATGGTATTTTTGTTAAAATACACATGGGCTTTAAAATTAAAGGGGTGAAAGGGGGTTCCAGACAAAGGTTTAGCAAAAATGCCTTGGGCTCTGCAGGACCCTACAGAACTGTTCATTGAACCCAGAATATGGCCAAGGTCAGTGTTCCATCATTAATGGATAACATACAGTTCATGACCACACACGAGCCCTGGAACAGAAATAATCCTAATAAATATGGGCACTCATCAGCAAAGTTTTCAGTTTGTGACAAGATTGAAATGTTATGTCATGCAATGGCACGGCATGCTTCCCACATGCTGGCAGTTGACTTGAACTTGGGATATGAAAAGGTCAAAAGTGTTCTCTGCAGCTTGTCCCCTTCCTGGGGTCTAGGTGCCCTGAATTCTAATTTGTTCCCCTTTTCTTTTTGCCACATCTCTTTACTAATTGAAAACTAACAGCAAAAATACCCTCAACCACAAATATCTACAAGAAAATGGAGATATTCGGACATACTGAAATACTTTGAGTTTTATGAGCTCTAATAAGGTTAATCAAGGCTCTGGAAAGAATTTTGTTTCATGGTGGACTCAACAAACAATGAGCTGGGACCTGTAGTGACTGGCTGAAGAGGGAGGCCTTGGGCCTGATGAACTGCTGTCAATTTGTGTGAGCCTGTGCCTCAGCTGTTTCCATACTGACTCAGTCCTGGCAGAACATGGGCACTGTCTGTTTCATGGCCTGCAGGCTGCTGTCAATCTCCCATCACTGTGAGTACCAAATGAGCCTTCATGGATGTACTCAAAGCTGAGTTATTCCTTAGTGAATTTGTTTTCTGAAGAGTTTACTCTGTGGTGGAGAACGTTTCCCCACCTCATTTCTTTAAGGCAGTTGTTTCAGTCAGCTATTTCCCTGCTGTGACTAAATGATCTGACCAGCACAATTACAGAGGAGGAAAGGTTTATTTGAGGGCTCACAGTTTCAGAGGTCTTAGTCAATAGAAGGTCGGCTCCATTCCTTGGGATTTGAGGTGAGGCAGAATATCATGGCGGAAGAGCACGGCAGAGGGAAGCAGCTCGCATCATGAGGAAACAGAGAGAGAGATAGACTCCACTCTCCAGATACAACATATATACCTCATAGCCTCACCCCAATTCACACCTCCTCCAGTTACACCCTACCATTTCAATTAATCCCACTAGGGATTAATTCACTGATTGGGTTAAGACTTTTACAGCCCAATCATTTCTCCTCTGAACCTTCCTGCATTGTCTCACATGTGAGCTTTTGGGGGACACCTCACATCCACACCATAACAGCAGTGTTACACAATCCCAGCTGGGGTATGGTGGTAGTGGTGGTAGGCAACAAATGGGATGAGGCCACTCAGCAGGAATAACCAAGGAGAAAGTGACAAAGGGTGGTTCCATGCAGCATTAGTGCTGGTGTTATACCAGCAGGATGAAGATGAGTAGAATCTCTTTCTACTCCTTATTCCCTAGGAGCCTATTGAATCCATCTTTCCTCCCCTCCAAGTGGGTTCTTAGGGAATAAGAAAGGCTGCACTGGCCAATAGATTTTGCATCCTGAAGGCTTCTCTTCTCAGAGAAAAGAGTTTATGGACTCTTCAGGCATGAGGACTGTGTGTAATCTGGTTTTGTAACCCTATCATTAGCATATTATGGGCTCACCACAGATACTGGAAACTTTCCAAGACTGTGGACCTCCTAGCGCCTGAAGTTTGGTGCATTGATCTTGATGGGGGCGTCATGAAAGGTTATGATGTCATGTCATTTCTTAGCCCATTGACCTTTTGTTCCTTTCCTCCTCCTGCAGGTGTGTGTTCACATGCTTATGTTCCTGTGGGTCAGCAGATCCCACACAACTGCGTTCCATAAGGTAGTTCTTCCTCATACACTCACCCACAGAAGTGTGAGAACTTGAAACATCACAGGTTGGCTGTGCCATCCTTTCCTTTAACATGTCCCTTCCTTCTGTTCTGGGGGTGGGGTGGGGTAGGAAACATGTTCCATACATTCCCATTAAAGTGGCCTGAGTACTAAGGGATCACTTAGTTGGTCTCCCAGATGGCTTACTTCCATTAGATAATTCCGAAAGTCAAGGAGTGACTCCAACTGGTGGGACCTCCAGGCACCAACTGAGGTCCTGGGGCTGAGCGACACCTTCCAAGGCCCCTATTCAGTGCAGAAAGGGTCTGGGAGCACCAGAAGGACATGTGGCCAGAAGGATCTGCGCTCCTTCCCGGCTCTCTGTCTTACTAGTTGTGGAAAAGTAGGCAATTCCCATAACCTCCCGAAGTCCACTGGATACACCTATCCTCGGGGGTTACTGCAGGGATTAAATGACATGATGTATTTAAGTCTAGCATAGTGCCAGGCACATCACAAACCTAAGTTGTTTTCTGTTATTCCTTTAGCAACCTAGTCTTTTTTTTTTTTTTTTTTTTTTTTTGGTGCTGGGGATTGAACCCAGGACCTTGTGTGTGGGAGGCAAGCCCTCTACCAACTGAGCTATATCCCCAGCCCTAGCGATCCAGTCTGACAGCCTGCTCTTGTCAGGGTCTATGATTGCACTACAAAGATGTGCCCGGCTCTGTGTAAGAAGCGTTTTCCCATTGGTACAGAAGCCTGGGGCTCTCCACTTCTCAAACAGACCCCAACTTACCTGAGTAATCTCTTGCCAACCAGATGCTCTTTGGCGACTGAGGTGGGGGCAATCTCCTTCCTGATGGCCTGTCTGGTGAGCCCTCATCTGCACGCCTGGGGTCTTGTTGGTGCTCCCCACCAGCAGGGAGAGGCTTTGAGGGCCTGTCTTTCCATGGGTGATTGCTGGCTTTGGGCGACCACAGTTGTGGGATCAGCACCTCGAGCTTCCTTTTCCCCAGGCTTGCTGCCTCTGGAGTGGAAGAGGGTGCAGCAGGCTGTGAGGCTGCACCCAGAGTCCAGCTCGTCCCCTGCAGTGTGAATCTCCAACGACCGCTCGCTGCGGCGCTAATAAATATCAAACCCTTCAACAGGAAAATAAATTATCCCCAACCACTAGGCAAAACAGGCTTGATAAATTGTCGCTTTAGCCAACAGTGTTTAAAGTAAAATCAGTAAAGTGTGAGTAATGATGGCTGAGTCAAAAGTCCTGAATTAAACACAATGGCCTGAGAGGAGAGGGGACAGCCTGCAGGGAGAAGAGAAGGCAAGTTGACCTAAAGCAACTCTTGTTCAGAGAGAGAGGAGAGAGAGAGAAAGAGAGGAGAGAGAGAGAACGACGGACTTAGGATTTATTATCCTATTAGTTTTTTCTGTAGGAGCAGCTCTCAGGGTGATCCGGGCAGAAAGTCAAAATCTCCATTTACCAGAGATGTTTAGAAAACATGCTCTTAAAAGTGGAAACTACCAAGTATTTGACGGGACAACATAAATATGCTTGAATTCTTTCAGTATAGTGAGAATCTTGAAAGAGCTACAGTTCTTAAAGGAGCTGTCTGGGAAGGATTTTGAATTTCCAGGTGAGGGAAATCTAAAGGATTTTGCCTTTAAAAAAAAAAAAAAAAAAGGTAAAGTGATTGGTTACTTATGTGACCTTGTATTTCCATGTTTATGTATTATACTGTATAATGCAGAGTCAAACCTCACTAATTCCAACTGAATTATAAAAGAATCTGAATGATGAGAAATTGAGGGTGATGTATTAAATACTGGCTTTCAAAGTTCTAGAATTGCAACTATAACCCCAGACAACACATATTATTGAACGCTTACTAGATTTTGGGAACTCTGAGAAATGTTTTACATGAATTAAGCAGTAAATAATTTTTCTAGGGTCACAGAGGTGGCTGGTGAGTATTGTAGTAGTCAGGATTCAAACTCAGGTCAGGCTATTTTCAAATCTGTATTCTTAATCATTATATATATAACCCCTAAGATTAATTTAGAAATTTATTTTATTTTGATCTTGCACATAGGATTACTCAACATAAACAATTGTGAAAGATGGGCATCCTACAGGTTCATGTTTTATGATAAAATTTTTCATTAGCAATATTAATAATTACCATATTCATATTCATCAGCAAATGTTCAAATAGCTAAGGTGCCAGATGCTTAAAATGGTTTATTTTTCAAGGATATAATATCCTGTACCCTCATTTATGCCATATATATATATATATATATATATATATATATATATAATTAATTGTTAAGGATTTGAGGCAGCTTAGTACATAAATACATTACAAAACAGCATTCATCCCTCTAGGGATCACAGGTCAGTCTCTCTACCCTTGCTTTTGAGTTCATCTACTTCAGCTATCTCAAAGGGGGCTCATATCAATAGATCATCTTGCATCTCTTCTTCATATTTATCTTTTTTTTCTTCTGTAGTGGTCAACTCTTCTTTGTTTGCTTAGTATCCCTTTATTTTGAAGACGGTTTCTTACCTACTCCATAAAAATTATGTGGGTATCGAGTAGATGAATCCTCAGAAAACTTGGAAGGGACCCACATTTTGACCCTGTTATCCCACTCCTGGGTGTATACCCAAAGGACTTAAAATCAGCATACTACAGTAACACAGCCACACCAATGTTTATAGCAGCTCAGTTCACAATAGGTAGATTGTGGAACCAACCTAGATGCCCTTCAACAGGTGAATGGATAAAGCAACTCTGGTATATATACAATATGGAATATTATTCAGTCATAAAGAAGAATGATATTATGGCATTTGCAGATAAATGGATGGAATTGGAGAATATCATGCTAAGTGAAATAAGCCAATCCCAAAAAACCAAAGGCTGAATGTTTTCCCTGATAAGCGGAGAATGATATATAATGTGGGGAGTGAGAGAAGAATGGAGGAACTTTAAATTATGTAGAAGAAAATGAGAGGGAGGGAGATATGAAAAATGTTGGAATGAGACAGATATCATTACCCTATGTACATGTATGATTACATGAATGGTATGAATCTACATCATGTACAACCTTAGAAACGAAATGATATACCCCTTTTGTGTACAATGAATCAAAATGCAGTCTGTAAAAAATTTAAAAATAAATAATTTAAAAAAACAAAAAAAAATCACGTGGGGTTGCCAATCAAATCCTGTGGCCTGTCTTCTCTGCTACAAGAGTGGGTACATGACACAGGATGGTCAATCAGAATATCCTTTATCTTTTGACACCATGGGTAGTCTTCCCAGGTAACCATAGTTTCCAAGCATCACTAAAGTCTCTTTTAACAAGGATTTGTATAAATGTCAGGAGAGAAACAGAGAGGCAGACACACACGTGCACATACACACAATCTCTTATTTTTAAACTCTGTAAGTTCTCAAACCCTGTAGGATTAAAGTTAAATTTAGCTATTTATAAATGTATATGATAGATTCTAATAATGGGAAATAAGGACTGAGAGATGAACAGAGGGAACCCTGAAAACACTTTTTAATCAGTCTTCCCAATGCCTAAAATTTGATGATCTTTTCTTTTCTGATGATGATAAGTGATAACTTAATTATTAGCTGTTTTGCCAGGTTATTATACCTAAATACTAATGGAACCTCCATGAGGTCAGATTTACTACCCTAAATTCTGTTTCTCTGGGGGCCTGAGCAAACCAGTTTTGAGTACTGATTTCTAAACAAGTTCAGGTTATGGTTGCAGGAGCTTTAACAGAGGTGGATTTATTGTTCATGTCCTTGGTTGCTAAATTTAGTAGAAATGCATTTATGGAAAGATGTTTGATAGTTCCCAGAATTATAGAAAACTAGGACCCCAAGAGTAGACAATGGGCTAGGATCGAGGAAACCTTGTCCACAGAAAACAGCCGATGCTTCCCTCAAGGACAGGGTATCACCACCAGCATTGCAATTAGGCCAGACTTCTCTGGGGTTGGATGAATATCCTCTAATTATCTTTGCTTTATTTGTCAACTCTTGTCAAAATCAAAGTCTTGGAGGGCAGCATTCTGTTGTTTCAGTCATAGTCACACATTGTCTCTGATTCCTGTTCAGTAGTTTCATGTTTATGTTCATGACGAATATTGGTATATAGCTTTCTTTTCTTAAAATATCTTTATTTTTGCTGTCAGGTTAATGCTGTCCACATAAAATCCATATATATTTTCCAAAAAGTTCATGTATAATTGGTATTACTTATAATAAGCTTACCAATGAAATTATCCAGACCTGGATGTATGTTTTGTAAAGCTTTAAATTAACAAATTCAATCATTTAAAAGGTAGAGGACCATTCGTATTTTCTATTTCTTTTTGTATCAGTTTTGATAATCAATTTCTTTTAAGAAATTTGCCTCTTTTTTCCAAATTGTCAAGTTAATTGGCATAAAGTTCATAATATTTCTTTATTGTTTTTTGAACATCTGTATGATCTCTTATGATAACCCTTCTTTCCTGGTCAGTATGTCTAGAAGTTTATCATAACTGGTCTTTCAAAGAACTATCTTTTGGCATTATTGACATTTCTGTATTGTTTTTCTGTTCACTATTTCTGTTAATTTTGCTTATTTGGGGGTTTATTCACTTCTATTTTCATCAGTTAGTTTAGATAATAGATTTGAGGACCTTTCTTTTCTAGTATAAGTATTAACTGATTTACATTTTCCTCCAAGGACTATCATTCCATGATTTTTGATATATTTTCATTCCCATTTCAAAATATTTTTTCCTCTTATACTTTCTTCTTTAAGCCATTTTAGAAGTATGTATTAATGTTCAAGTATTTGGAAATTTTCTTATAACCTTTCTGTTATTGATTTCTAGCTTTATTCCTCTGTGGAAAAAGACTATACATTACCTAAATTCAGTCACTTTAAAATTTATTGAACTTTGCTTTGTAGTCTAGAATATGTTCTATTTTGGTGAGTATTTCTCAGGCACTCAAAAATATGCTTTAAGCTGTTTTGGGGGAGAGTGTTACACAAATAACTGTTATGTTGAGTTGGTTGGTAACATTTTTTACATTTTAGATAATTTTACTGATTTTATGTCTATTTGTTTTATCAATTATTGGGATAGGATTGTTGAAATTTCCAGTTATAATTAGGGATTTATCTACTTGTACTTTTAATTCTATTAGTTTTTACTTCATGTATTTTAAGGTTCTTTTATGCACATTTATGATTATTATATATTATGTTATCATAACTTAGCTACCTTTATCCATTGTGACATTTCTTATCTATGATAGGTATTTGAACTTAGTATTTGCATATTTCTTCTTCCATTTTTTTAACTTTTTGGGGAAATAAGTAAAACTGTCTCTATTTGTAGAGACATGATTTTGTACATAGTATACAAAAAGCAAAACAAATCAAGACAACAATAAAACTTATTAGAAACAATAAGCAAATACAGAAAGGTCCCAAGATAAAAGATTGAAAATTCAATTGTGTTTCTATACATGAGCAATCAATAATCTGAAAATGAAATAAACTATAATTTCATTCATTACATCATCAAAGAAAATAAACTACTTTAGAATAAGTTTAAAAAAAGAAGTGCATGATTTGTTGTTGAGAAAACTTAAAAGAAAATTTAAATAGAAAGACATTCTGTGTTCATGAATTAGAAAGCCCAAGACTGCCAAGAAGGCAGTTCTCCCCAAACTGATCTATGTATTCAACACAGTCCTTATTAAAATTCCAGAAGATTCTTTTGAAGAAGTTGACAAATTATTTCAAAAACTTATATGGGAATGCAAAGAACTCACAATAGCTAAACAAAATTGGAAAGAACAATGTTGGAAGACTTATCCTGTCCAAGTCAAAACCAATTAGAAGTCTACAGTAAATGACTGGGTTACAGTGGCCCAAAGATAGACATGTAACTCAATGGAACAGAACAGAGTCCAAAAATAAACCTTAACTTCATGGTGGATTGATTTTTTTTTTTTTTTTTTTTTGGCAAAGATTACAAGGAATTCAAATGGAAGAAGGGGTAATCTTTTCAACAAATGATGCTGGATAGTCCATGCCACAAACACCTTATACCCTCTCCTCATAATACACACAGAAATTCACCCAAAGTCGACCACAGACCTCTTTTGCTTTTATTCATCATTGTTTTAAAATGTAAAAAGATCTTAACTTTTTAATTCAGTCTGATAATCTATACTTTTAAAATGACTAAGAAAACCATTTACATTTAATATGATTATTCATGTAGTTAGGTTTAGATTTACCACCTTACTCTTTCTTTTCTGCTCATTTCTTTTGTTTGTGGTGCCTTCTTTCCTTTTTTCCTGCCTTCTTTAGATTAGTTTAAGATTCTACATTATATTCAATATTATCTTGGTAGCTACATTTTGAGAGTATGTTTTTCTTAGCGTACAATATGCATTTTTAGCTTATTGTCACTTAGTTTTAAAAATTTCACTTATACTTCCATTATTTCTTCTCTTTTTTATGCTACTGTTATCATACATTTTACTTTTACAAATGCCATAATTCCTACACAATATCTGTTTTTGTCAGCTTTTTAGTCCCTGTGACCAAAAGACCTGACATCAACAATTAAAGGAGGAAAAGTTTATTTTGGAGCTCATGATTTCAGAGGTCTAAGTTCATAGACTGTTGGCTCCATTCTTCTGGCTGGAGGTGAGGCAGGACATCATGGAGGAAAAGCATGGTGGAGGAAGGAGGCTCAGGACATGATGATAAAGAAGCAGAGGGAGAGACGGGGGTACGGCAGGAGAGGGAGAAAGCTCCACTGCACAAGGACAAAATACAGATCCCAAAGGCACACCCAGGGACCCACCTTCTCCAGCCATACCCTACCTGTCTATAGTTACCACCCAGTTAATCGCTATCAGTGGATTAACACACTGATTAAGTTAAGACTGCCATAACCCAATCATTTCTCCTCTGAACCTTCTTGCATTGTCTCACACAAGAGCTTTTGGGGGACACCTCACATCTGAACCACAACAATATCATTATTACTTTTTAGATTATTTTTAGATAATCATCTTTAAAGGAAGTAAAAAATGAAAACAAAATTATATGTACCCTTAATATTAATATTTTTGGTACTTTTCATTTCTTTGTATAGCTCTAAATTTCCTTCCAGTGTTAGTTTCTTTTTGTCTGAAGAACTTCCTTTGACATATTTTGTATTTCAGGTCTGATGGAGATTAATTCTTTTTGCTCCTTTTTTGATCTGAAACATCTTTAACTTTTAAAAGAGATTATCATTAAAGTCGTCTACACCGACTATTTTTTTCTTTTTAGACTCTAAATAAGCTGATTATTTGTCTTCTTTTTTTTTTCTTGAATATTTCTAATGAGAAATTGGCTGTCATTCCTTTTAAATTTTTTTTTATTTTTAATTTTATTGGTTATTTTAGATAAACGTGACAGTGTATCCATTTGTATATAATTATACAAGCATGGAGTATATCTTATTCTTATTAAGACCCCCATCTTGTGGATGTACATGATGATGAGATTCACTGTGGTATATTCGTATATGTACATAGGAAAGTTATTTCAGATTCATTCTACTGAGTTTCCTTTTAGCTGTCATTTTATGTCATTTTTATGTCTCTAGCTATTAAAATTCTTCTTAATTCACTTTTAATAATCTGATTATGATATATGTAAGAAACCCACAAAAATCACACTGGACATGGGAAATCACATAAGGGAGTTTATTAAGCAAACAGAGTGTCTCCCTGTAGGGTAAGAAACAAAATGAGAGGAAAAGAGAAAGGGCTCGTGCAAGAGAGAGTGTGAAAAGCGAGGAGGAGAGAGAAAGAAAGTGAGTAGGAGAGAGAAAGCATGAGAAAAGATGGCGGGGAAGCTATCCTTAAGAAGTTGAATTCCACTGGGCTAACAGGGGACCAATAATGGAGAAGGATACTTGCAAGCTGGCTGATGAACCAATAGCTAGCTAGGATGTTCACAGACTGACAAGTAGTTGTGAGGTGGGGAAATGGCTGCAGTGGAAAGGGTGGGGAGCAGCTTTCAGACTGACAAGCTAGGTTGTGATGCAACTGTAAAGGGCAGGGGAGCTTTGTATTACAATATATCTTAGTATGTTTTTTTTTCCTCCTTGGATTTCATTGAAATTATTAGATTTATGGGTGTTTTAGTCAGCTTTTCTTTTCTTTGCTTTTTTTTTTTTGTTTGTTTTGTTTCTCTGACCAAAATATCTGATAAAAACAATTTAGCAGAGGAAAAGTTTATTTGAGGCTCATGGTTTGAGCGATCTCAGTTCATAGATGGCTGACTTCATTCCTCTGGGTCCAAGGTAAGGCAGCACATCATGGGTGAAGGGACCATCAGAGGAAAGCTGCTTAGCTCATGGTGGGAGCAGGATTTGGGTTAGGGGGAGAAGGGGCTACAGGGGAGATTCACCATTCCAGGACATTCTGCCTTTGACCCTCAAAAGCTCATATCCATCTCAAAATGCAAAATGCACTTAATCCATCTCCAAGATGGATTTTAGCATTGTCCAACAGTCCAAGTCCTGAGACTCAAGGCAAACTCTTGACTGTGAGTCCCTATAAAAGTCAAAGGCAAGTTAAACACATCCAAAATATAGTAGTACAGAGCAAACATTCCTATTTCAAAAGGGATGAATAGGAACATGGAAAGAAAGGATGGGGTGAAAGCAAGACCAAAACCCAGCTAGGCAAACAGGTTCCCTAACTCTGCATACAGCATGTGGGACACATGGTGGTGAGATATGTTTTCCAAAGGGCCAGGCCAGCACTACCACTTTGGTTTTGCTAGTTGTGGTGCACACGTGCTCTCTTTTAGCTTGGCTCTTTCTGTAGCCAGCAGTTTTTCTTGGCAGATAGTTCATGTTATTGGCATCACTTGATTCCTGGGGTCTCCATTCCATCATCTACTTCACCTTTATAGCTTCACATATTGCCCTCTCAGGGGAAGCTGCAGGAATTCTGGCCCTGTTACACTTTGGCCTCTCAGACTTTCCTCTGAAATTGCAGTGGAAGCCTCTATGACCCCTTAACTTGAGCATCCTGCATTCCTTCAAAACCAGCACTACATGGATAGCATCAAGGTCTGCTGCCAGCTTGTTTGATACTCAGGCCCCTGGGAATTAAGGCTGCAGCCACCTCTGAGTGTCTACAGAGCTTGGCATGGTAAAACAACTTCCATGGACCCTCTGTGTCAGCAGAGTGCCCTCCCCCCATGATTTCTTCTTAAAGAAACTTTCCCTTCTAAATCCTTGAACCTGAAATGGGTGTGGTCTTGAAAATTCCCAAGATGCTCTCAAGCCATCTTTCCTATGGCCTCTGTGCAAAGTACTGAGCATTTCTTTAGTGGCTGTAATCTCTTTAACAAGCACAACTTTTCTGTCCCCAACTTTCATGTACTTTTCTGGCCAAACGGCAAGTTTTTAAAGTCCTTTAACACTGTTACCTGTTCCTATTTCTTACAGTAAGCCTGAGTGAAAGTTTCCAGAAACATCCATATCACTCACTGAAAGCTGAGCTGCCTTGAACTTTTTTCCATCAGAATAATTAATCCATTGTTTTTTTAAATGTTGACTAGTTTTTATTTAAAATCTTTTAGTAAAAGCAGTTAAAAGAAGAACTTTTAAATGAAGTTTTATTAATCTATTGATTTTTAATGCAGTCTCACACAAAGTATCAGAACATGGACAAAATATAGCTAAGTTCTTTGCCAAAATATAACACGAGTAGCTGTGCTAGTCCAATTCCCAAATAGTTCTCATTTTCCTCTGAAGTCTCATGAGCACAGTTCATATTCCTATTGACATTCTGGTCTTCTGAACTCCCACCAGAATTGCCCATTCAGCTCTGCTTACAACATTCTAAAACTTTTTCAGCTGCATCTCTACACATTCCAACCCCCCCATTCCAAACTGGCTCCAAAGCCTTCTGAACCACATGGTCAAATAAGTCGCAGCAACAACCCCACTTCTGTTTGAGTGACCTTTCTTTTTCTTTTTTTTTTTTTTTCCTGTGACCAAAATAAACAACAGGAAAACTTAAAGGAAGAAAATTTATTTGGGACTCACAGTTTCGGAGGCCTCAGTCCATAGAAAGTTGACTCCATTGCTCTGGGCCCAGAGTGAGGCACCACATCATGTGGGGAGGGTCCAGCAGAGTAAAACTGCTCAGCTCATGGTGGAGTCAGGAAGCAGTGTATGTGGGAAGAGACCAAAGAGAAATACACCCTTTCAGAGTACTCCCCCAGTGACCCACCTCCTCCATTCATACCTCCACCTGCCTACAATTACTGCCCGATCAACTCAAGCTAAGATGGACTAATTAGGTCAAAACTCTCACAGTCCAATCATTTTACTTCTGAACATTTCTTCACTAACACAGGAGCTTTGTGGGGGGACATCTCATATCCAAACCATAAAACATTATTTTTTCATTCTGGTCATGTTTTTTTTGCTTAAAGGTCCTTCTGTTAATTCCATGTTCTCTTTAATTTCACTATGTGTTTTGATTGTTTTTTTTTTTTTCTCCCCTTTGGTCATTTTCCTTTATGTTCATGTGGCAATTTTTGATTGGATACAGGGAATCCTGACTTTATTTAGTGCTGCCTTTGTTGCATGTCAAATAATGGTGTAATAAATTTTGATTTGTAGTTAAGTCATCTAATGGGATTATTCTGAAGCTTGCTTTCAAACTCCTTTTTTTAGTGTTTTTCTAGAAAAGACTTTACTCTAGGACTAGTTTAGTTCCAGTACTAAGTGAAAATTTCCTGAGTATTTGATCTGCTGTTCCATCTACTACAAGGCCTTTTCACTCCTCTGGGAAAACCACAAAGACTTCAGATTTTTTTTTTTCTTTGGTGAATTCCAGGTTTTGTTAGCTTTCTGCTCTGTGGTGGTTCTTTCCCCCAGCTTGTTTGGTTTCTTCTCACATAAGGACTGAACTGTGTGAGTCAAAGACTCAGATGGAACCTTTGTATATCTGTGGAATTCTCTTTTTCCCAAAATCTCCCTCACCTTCAGTTCTCTGCCCCACAAATTTCTAGCTGTGTTTCCCTCCCAAAAGTCTAGTTTTTGTCTCCACAATTTTGCAAGAACATTGAGCTCTGTTTAGTACACATGTATGTACTTTGGCAGTAGACCAATGCAATTCTAGGGCTCTTTGTTCCCCCTTTCTCAGTGTTATTGTCTGATTCCCTGTTGTCCAAAGGTTTTCACATATATTGCCCAGTTTTAGATCCCTTGAAGATGAAAGAAGCCTATGCTTTGTTACACCATCTTGTTTAGATACAAAAGACACCACATAGGCTTTTTATTTTATTGAATTTCTTCATAGAATACTAGTTTCCCAAAAGGAATTATTGGGTCAATGATTGTAAACATTTTAAAAGCTTTTCCAAGAAAAAAATCTCTCTCCCTGTCTCTGTGCTAGGAACACATGTATTTGTTTATTAATATGATCTCTTTGTCCTTCTGTGAATGCTTTTCATCTAGGTTATCGAGCTTGTGGGCACGCAGTTGCTCATAATATCCCTTTATTATCCTTTTAATGCCCATGGGAGGAGCCCCTTTCACTTCTTATATTGGTAATTTATGTTTTCTCTCTTCTTTCCTTAATCTGGCAAGAGGTTTATGAATTTGATTTATCTTTCAAAAATATTTTGCTATGTTGATTTTCTCTATTGATACCTTGTTTTCAATTTCATTGATTTTTTCTCTGATTTTTATTTAATTAATTTATTTAAAGATACTGGGGGTTGAACTCAGGGCCTCATGCATGCTAGGCAAGCGCTCTACCACTAAGCTGTATCTCCAACCCTACTTTTTCTTTTCTCCTGCTTACTTTTGGATTTAATTTTTTTTCTAGTTTCATAAGATGGAAGCTTAAATCTCTATTCTTTAATATATGCATTAAATGCTACCAATTTTCCTATACACTTTCTTCTTTGCATCTATCAAATATTGATAGATTTTATTTTATTTTTCTTAGTTTTAAATACTTTTAAATTTCTTTTAAGACTTGTTCTTTGATCCACATTTTATTTAGATGTGTATTTTTAAAAATCCAAATATTTTGGTATTTTCTCTTTCTGTTATTGATTTCTAGTTTAATTCCATATGTTGTATTCTTTCTCTTCTATTAAGTTTATTAATGTGTGTTTTATGGTTCAGAATGAAATCTGTGTTGGTGAATGTTCCATAAGCTTAAGAAGAATGAGTGTTCTGCTATTGTGGAACAAAGTAGTGTATAGATATTGATGAGATTCAGTGAATTGATGGTACATTCAATTTAACCATGTCCTTTCTAATTTTTCTGCTTGCTCTGTCTGTTAGTCAGATAGGGAAGTGTTTGAGTCTCCAAGAGAATGCAACTGATTTGGATCTACTTAATTTTCAAACTCTTTCCAAATTTTACTGTGATAGGTCAATGTTTGCTTTACAAAATTTATCCTGTTCAGAATTTAGTAGATTATTTTAACATGAAGACTCCTTTCTTCTGTGTTTTGGGGATTTTACCTATCATTTCATGAGATAGTGTCTTCTCTCTATTGTTTCATTTTCCCAGTGACAACCCCCATGTTGTTTTTTCCTCTATAAGAAAATTACTTAGTCAAATTTCTACTTACTTATTTGCTCTTCCTCTGGTTCCAGGAAATATATTAAATTTTTATTTCAACAATTTTATTATCCAACATTTCCTTCTGGCATTTCTGTTTCAAAATCATTTTTTTTCTGTTCCATATATGTAATAACCACCTTTATTACTCAGATGTTATTAATTTTGCTGAATTAATAAATTTAAATGTTAATTATATATTAATATTTTAATGTTAAATTTACCTCTTCATTCTTTGATTTTATTATCTTTAGTAGAAGGGTATTAAGAACAGTATAATAGTCATATAATTTTTTCCTGAGGATCAAGTGATATAACACATGAAAAGTCCTCAGAGCATGTAGGGCTTCTCTGCCAATCAGAACATTTCCTCTCCCAGATGTGGTCAGGGAGTGGAATGGTTTCAGGGAGTCCACACTATTTTCAGTGAAGGTGGGGACTGATGAGGTTGGTTGCTGGGCAGGGCTACCTGATTTGCCATGTGAGGTATTACCCAGTCTCTCTGCTCTAAACTGTGAGGAGAAATTCATTCTTTTTGCTATTTACTAGCCCCTGGGCTAGGGGAAGATGTGCAGAGGTTAACCCACCTTCCTACAGCCACGTGAGAGCCTAAGCAATGCCATAGTCAGTTGCCCCAGGCCCTCTTCCTGATCCTGGCTTCTGCCTGGGTATGAATCACCATGCCCTTTCCATCATTTGACAGATTCCTCTTGTGAGAATTCTTGTACATATTCTGTGTAATCTTTTGTCTAGGTAATAAATTCCATCAGTCTTTCAGAGATACCTCTCTGATCATTTCTCCTCTTACTTTTGAGTATTCAGAATATCACATTTATTATTGTGTAATAGATCACCTTGGTAGCTTAAAAAATTGACAATTATTTACTGCACGTGTCACTAATTTGGTCTGCCCCAGGTGGGTGGTGGGGATGCTTGTGGCTGGTTGGGCTCACATCAAGCATTTGCTAGTTGCTGCCTGGTTAGCTGGGGGTTGGCTGGTCTAAGGTATTTCAGCTCGAATGGCTGGTCTCTTCTGGAACTTGTGTCCTGTCATCCAGCAGGTGAGGCTGGGCTTGCTCACAAGGCAGGAGTGGTGGGGCCTCCAAGAACAAGAATGGTCTCAAGATGCCTTAATTACATGCTTCTACTGCTTACACAGTGTGGCTGAATTCTATTGGCCAAAGCAAGTGTTAAAGCAAATCCAGATTTAAGGAATGGAGAAATAGGCTCCACATGTTAATGAGAAGAACTGCAAAGTATCATGACTATTTGAATAATCTAGCATGTTTTGTGATATAAAATGTATCTTGTCTGAACATTTAAATGTCTTTATCCTGATAATGGTGGTGTTTTGTTAACACTTCTTAACATACTCAGTTTATTATTTTCTATTTGACTCTTTAATTTCATCTGCAGATTATTTTAGTATATACTATAAGATATCTCTACAATGCATTTCCCTATAAAATGTGTATACAATACACTGGAATTTTAAATAATTTATTAAATTTTTTATGATTATTTAAGAGAACTTATTTTATTATCTATTGAGTTTTTTTAAAAAAATATTTTTTATTTTTACAGACTGCATTTGGATTCATTGTGCACGAATGGGGTACAACTTTTTGTTTCTATGTTGTACATGATGTAGATTCACATCATTCATGTAATCATACTTGTACATAGGGTAATGATGTCTGTCTCATTCCACCACTTTTCATACCTCTACCTGTAGCTAGTTGAATCTCTTTCTGGACTATTTGCTTATTGAATGATGTTTGTTTTGCCTAAGTACCTCCCATTTGAGTTATTTGTTCTTTATGATAGGTTTTAATAACAATAGAGGTAAATACTGCTATTGTGCTTTCAAAGATTTTTTTGTCATTTTCACATTTCTTTTTTCCTTGTAAACTATCATCATTTTCTTTGAGTCCATATCTATATTAATATTGTAATCGCAAAATAATAAGGGCAGAAAAGTCAATTTTATAATTTTTAGGAATACTATTTAACCAGATCACTAATCTCTTTATATTTAAAAATTTTAAAATATTGATAGTAATAATTAGACTTTAAAAATAAAAGTTTCATTTTTTTCCCCATGAGCTTATTCCTGGTTTACTGTTGTTTTTTCACTTACAAATGTACTCTGGATCTATAGTTTTCTAAAAAATGACATATGATTTATGTAGTTTTTGCCAATACAAAGGAGTGATACTGACTTTTCATAATTCATAGCAAACTTCACTCACTATTCTACTTCCTACATTTCTATGACTTCCTATGAAAAATTAATTTTGTTTTAAAGATTTTTGATGTGGTCATTTTATTAGATTTAAAAATACTATATCATACTCGCATTTCTAAGATTGTCAGTGTTGGTTGTGATGTTATAAACTTTTTGCAGTTTATATTTTAGTTAAAATATTAATTAAAATTTAGAGTTTTTTACTTAATAAAAGAAAATGTCTAAGTACAATACAATTTTTTGTTAATTCATTTTTTAAATTTTTACAGACTGCATTTTGATTCATTGTGCATAAATGGGGTACAAATTATCATTTCTATGGTTGTACATGATGTAGATTCACACCATTTGTGTAATCATACCTGTACATAGGGTAATGATGTCCGTCTCATTTTACTATCTTTCATACCTCCATCCCCCTCCCCCTCATTCCCTCTATGTAATCCTAAGTTTCTCCATTCTTCTCTTACCCCCCCACCCCAACCCCCATTATGTATCATCATCCACTTATCAGGAAAACATTTGGCCTTTGGCTTTTGGGGATTGGCTTATTTCACTTAGCATGATATTCTCCAATTCCATTCATTTACCTGCAAATGTCATGATTTTATTCTTTTTTATGACTGAATAATATTCCATTGTGTATATATAACACAGTTTCTTTATCCATTCATCTTTATTCATCTATTTAAGGACATCTAGGTTGGTTTCACAATCTAGCTATTGTGAATTGAGCTGCTATAAACATTGATGTGACTGTGTTACTGTAGTATGCTGATTGTAAGTCCTTTGGGTATAAACCAAGGAGTGGATAGCTGGGTCAAAATGTGGGTCCATTCCAAGTTTTCTGAGGAATCTCCATACTGCTTTCCAGAGTGGCTGCACCAATTTGCAACTCCACCAGCAATGTAAAAGTGTGCCTTTTCCCCACATCAATGCCAACACCCTTTATTTCTCCTGTTCTTGATCATAGCCATTCCAATTGGAGTTAGATGAAATCTTAGGGTGCTTTTAATCTACATTTCTCTAAATAGTAGAGATGTTGAATACTTTTTCATATATTTGTTAATCATCTGTATATATTCTTCTGTAAAATGTCTGCCCAGTTCCTTAGCCCATTTGTTAATTGGGTTCTTTGTATTTTTGGTGTAAAGTTTTGTAAATTCTTTATAAATTTTGGAGATTAGTGCTCTATTTGAACTTCATGAGGAAAAGATTTTCTCCCACTCTATAGGTTCTCTTTTCACATTATTGATTATATCTTTTGCTGAAGAAAAGCTTTTTAGTTTGAATCCATCCCATTTATTGATCCTTTCTTTCATTTTTAGCACTTCAGGAGTCTTGTTAAGGAAGTCTGGTCCTAGAGAAAGCAATCGTGAAATTCATCTGGAAGAATAAGGGACCTGGAATAGCCAAAGCAATCCTTAGCAAGAAGAGTGAAGCAGGAGATACCACAATACCAGATCTTCAACTATACTACAGAGCAATAGTAACAAAACAGCATGGTATTGGCACCAAAATAGACAGGTAGACCTATGGTACAGAAAAGAAGACACAGAGACACACCCACATAAAAACTGTTACCTCATACTAGACAAAGGAGCCAAAAACATTCAATGGAGAAAAGATAGCCTTTTCAACAAATGGTACTGGGAAAACTGGAAATCCATATGCAGTAAAATGAAATTTTTTCTGAATTATTTTATAATTGCCCTATCTCTCACCCTGTACAAAACTCAGCTCAAAATGGATCAAGTACCTAGGAGTTAGAGACGCTGCACCAAATAGAAGAAAAAGTAGGCCCAACTCTTCATCATGTTGGCCTAATTCATTTTTTTAAAAAATCTTTACCATCTGTATTTTTTGTTTGTTGGTTTTTAAGGGCACATTAAAATTTTAAAGTCATGTTTTTATAATTAACTCACAGTTACTATCACAACAACATAATCCTCTTTTGTACTATAAGAATTTATTAATATTTTCTTATATTTTTAAATGATTCAATACTTTTGTGCTTCTTGTGTTTCTCTATATTCATACATGAATTTGTGTAAGGAAATAGTATGTCCTTTGATGAGTGAACTAAACAATTTTATATTCTTTGTCCTCTACCTTTTATTTTGTGTTTTTAAAAGTAGAATACCCTCGTTTTTTCTTTATATTATGGATTTTGATGGACCCTAATATATTCTTTTTCATATTAGAATAATTTAAAAGTTCAATGTCCTAACCTTGCCTTTACTTATGATTAATTTTAAGCAGGCCATACACATTCTTAATTGCAATTGTCATTAACTTATTACTATAAATCAACCACAGTTACCTTTGGCAAATATTTAGTGTCTAATATTAATTCAGATCTATATGCTTAAACAGGGTTAGTTTGCTCTCTTCTCTGTGGCAGGTAAAACCTTCTCTTCCCTTGTGACCTTTCTTCCATCATCACTTGCTTAGTCTGAGGTTCTTTTGACTTCATTATTTTTGATTTATTTTGTTCTACTTTTGTTTAAACAATCACTCACTTAGATACTTCAGCATTACCAGTCTCCTTTTTCCATTCCTTACTTATCCACTCTTGTCCTATCAGAATCAGCTCACTACCTTTCCCCATTAACAATTGCTTATTTTTCAAAAGAGAAAAAGGGGAGTTGGCTTCCCTGGATACCACTCATCATTTTCTGAATCAGCTTCTCCATTCTGGAGACCCCATGGTAGGGCTCGCTGAGCTGCTTAATGCCTATATGATATCTGCAGAGAAGGTGTTCACACGTTTCCTAAAGAGACCATTTGAAGAACTTTGTCCTTATCTGCACTTCCAACCTTGGTTACAGGCAACATTCTCAGACTGGGCTTATTTTTCCTTCAGACTTCTGAAGCTCTAACTCCTTTATCTTGGGATAGCAGTAAAGAAACCTGAAGAAATTTTAATTGTGACCCATTGACAAGGGTGAAATCTTCATTCTTAAAGTTTAAGAATTTTTATAATTGCCTTTTGAAAGTTAATTTCTGTTTATTTATTTAACTCGAGACAGTGATAGTTTTTATAATTAATTAATTATTCTTTTAATTGGTTCTTTTAAAATTCTAGGTTTAAAAAAATTACATCTTTATTATTGATTTTACCCTTTGGTCCCTTTTATAGTTTATGTGTTGGACTTCTGATTTCTTATCTTCCATGTCTTTTATGTTTTCTGTTATTCCTTTTGTCTTAATAAGAATTATATTCACTGAGCCCTCAAAAGTGTATAAGATTTTCAAAATCTTCATAAGTACTATACCTGGGAGATTTGCATCAGGGCAAAATACTCTTTCCCCCTTCTTTTGCATATGTATTTTTTGTTCCTGAGGAAGTAGAGAATTTAAGCACAAAGGTACTCTTCGAGACCTGTGGGAAAGCAGCATCTGCGTCCAGTCTTAATTTTCAGCAATCTTCCAAGTTAAACTTTCTCAGCATCCCTGTCAAAGACCGAGTTGTTCCTGCTAGGAACGTTAGCAGATGCAACTTGATGCCTTCAGAGTTAGACTCCCTATGGTCCCCATACCTACATCTGTCATGAAGACCCTGGGTTTGCAATTTACTGATACCTATCAGGAACATGGAGAGAAAGGAGGTACCTGTGGGCAGAGTGTGGTTTATTTAGAAAGGTGACTATGGTCAGCACTGAATGGAAATGGGCAAGCTTGTCTGCTATAAGAGCAGAAGAGCAGTTGAGATGTGCAGGGTAGGCACATAGGCCAGCTGTGTTCCAGAGGAAGGGGTGTCTCTGTGAAGCCTGGCCACCACTTCAGGACAGCTCCAGGATGTGGTCGGGCTTGGCACACTGACTCAGAGCTCCCACCCTGAGACTGAAAAGTGAAATGAGCTGCTTCTTGCAAGGCCTACAGTGAGGCAAGACTCAGACATGACACAGCCTGGCTTGGATTCGTCTGTTCTCTCTGCTGTTTTTGGAAAGCCAACTTCCTTGACACGTGGAGATAGAAGACTGGAGTTCTCTGGGGTAATGAAAATCATCAAGGGCCCTTAGAAAGGGCCCAGGGCATATTATAGCACAAAGACATTTTTAAAGCAGATTTTTAGGAGTACTTTTCAAAGTGTGGTCCCTAGATCTGCCTCAACTGATAAATTGTTAAAAATGCAAATGCTTGCACCCTACCCCAGACCTGCCGAATCACAGACTCTGAGGGCTGGGTGCTGGCAAATGCTCTTGGTGGTTCTGAGGGAAGTGCAAGTTTGAGAACCATTAGTTCAGGCTAGCTCCCATAGGATGTGAACATGAGATCAATTGAAAGACTGAACTGGGTTTTATCGACTTCAGAACTATACAGTTATTATTGTGGCAAAACAAAGAGCAACAGAAACTGTGGGCTTCATTTTCTTTTAAAGGCATTGTAGCTATGTGGGTTGATTCTTCCAGGTGATTTTTAATAACATATAGTTATTCAACAAATATTTATTCAACACCTGCTGATATGTGAATTTTATTAGTAAAGCTGTAAAGAAAAGGAGGAGGATGGGGTGGAGAAAAGGAGGAGGAGGGAGAGGAGTAGGGGGAGAATGAGGAGGGGGAAGGAGGAAGAAAGGAGGAAAGAGAGAGGAAGGAGAAGAAAAGGAAGAGAAGGAGGAGGAGGAGGAGAAGAGAAGAAGGAGGAGGAGGAGGAGGAAAAGGAGGAGGAGGAGGAGGAGGTAGAGAAAGGAAAGGGAAAGCATGCATTGACCAGGTAAGACCCAAGGACTGTCTACCTGAGTCTACCTGGGCTCCTGGTTGGGCCCATAAAACATTCAATTCACTAAGGCAAAAAGGAATGCCTGGGTAAGAGGGACCTTGTCATGACTGAGGCAAGGGCTGGCTGTCCTCCGTGAAGCCCAGATGGCTGGTTAGCCCATGGCCTCTGCAAGTTGGTACATAAAATTAACCACCGCACACACCTAATCTCACTTAGGGTTCACAACTGCCCATGAAGCCTATTTTATAGTGAAACACAGAGAATGATAACCTGCTTGATCCTCCTGTGCCCACCCTGCTAGCTACCAGGATCGCTGTAGGGCACACTCAGCACTCTCTGAAGCCGCAGCTGGAGTTGTTGCTCTGTATCCCAACTTCTTTCCATAAGAACAGTGTCTGGTCCATGATAAGGATCGTGAAGGAGGAGAAGATGAGGATGTATGTTCCCCAAACTTTCAAGGGGATTAAGTGGCAGAGAGCATGAAATGGATTGGAGCTTTGTCAGGACAGGAGAGGGGTTGGAGGCTAATGTCCATTCTGGAGTCTCTAGGTCATTATCTACAGGTGAATTTCATTATTGAGATCTTGAAGCATAATCCTATAGTAAATTTGTGTTATACTAAACTTTTTATCAATTTGCTAATGAAGTAGATTTTACATAATTTCTCTTTTATTGGAACTCTATCCTCTATTTCTATAGTTAGTTTATTTTGACTTAGTTTATCTATTAAATTACTTCGGTTTTTACCCTTCTAAACAATTAAGATTAAATGTATATTACTACTCACCTTTTATAGGTTGAAAAATTAGTTAATTCTTATTCAAATACTTATGGGCATGTAACTACTGAAAGGGAGAAGAACACAGTGGTTGAAAGGTGGACTCTGGGGTTAGACCCCCTACTCCACAACCTACTAGTTGTGTGATTTTAGGCGAATTATTTAACTTCTCTGGCTCAATTTCTTTATCTGTAAGTAGGTTGTTACAAATGGGTCATTATATGAGAAGCACTTACTGCAGTGCCTGGCCCATATTAAGGTATCTAAGTGTCAGTGGTTGTTATCACCACTATAGAGAAGCCACTGTTCTAGGTGTCAGAGATAGAAGAGTAAGCAAACTGTCAAGGTCCCTTTGTCCTTAGCCTTTGTGAAATTCACATTCTATAGTGAAGACAGACACCATCTTTACTCTTTTCTATTTTAGCTAAAAATATTATTTTTACAATGGAGGAAACATACATGGTAGGAAAAAACAAAACACTTGAACCTCAGTAGTAATCAAGAACTGTAAAGCAATTGAACATTTTTGCTTATCATTTTGGCAGAGGAAAAATAGTGCTGGTGAGGTCTTGGGGAAAAGGGTCTGCGGCACACTGCTGAGAATCCCAGCTTTCCTAGGGGTCATTGGCAGTTTCCCCTATTTCCCTCATTCTGCACAGTCAGATGCACAGTCAAATTCCCACATTCTGCAAGTTCTGTCATCTCTACTTTGAAATAAAGATTCAGAAACTTCCCCATTGTTCTGCTCCCCAAGAGCAAGCCAGGTCTGGAGGCCTCAATGAGTCCCTGCTTCCCATCATCCAATCTCCACCCAGCACCAAAATGGTACTCTTAGCATATGTGAAGGACTCTCTGACTTGACTGAACCTTGCTACTGGGCCCTGCAGTGGGGCCAGATTCCTTGGTGTCTATCTCAGTGTGATAGTCACCAGGATTGGAATCTAATAATCTGACTCCCTTTTCTTCCAGACTTGTCAGGATTGTGCTGATAGCATTCCTATCCAGTGGGCACCATGTACAGTTGAGTGTCTTACTTGGATTGATGGAAGATAAGCAAAAGTGTGGTAGAGTGTTTGTCACACTTTTCCTTCACCTCTCTGCCTGGCAATGTTTGAAGTAAAAGGTGCTTCATTTGCTAAAGTCATGAAGTGAGGGTGGTCATGATGTGGAGCAAAGCCCTCAGCCAGATATTAAAGAAAAGTAATGTCAACCAACCAAAAAGTCAATTATGTTGTTTTAAGCTACGGAGATTTTGGAGCTATCTATTACTGCAGCATTACCTAGCCTGTCCTGACTGATAAACCAAAATGATAGATAGGAGTCTTATGCAATGCTAACTATATCAGAATGTTTTCTGTTGCTGATACAATACCACAGATCACAGATTCTCCTAGTAAGGAAGTTCTGCCTGCAGAAAACTGGCAACTAAAGTTGTTGGTACTTATATTTTTATGTCTAATTAATAAATTGACATCTTCCAAGCCTGAGTACCATACAGCACATAGACCTGGATTTTCTAGGATTGCAGAGTCAGTCCTCGATAACCTATAGTGACTTTGATAAACACTGTGTCCAGGGTAGCATGAGAGGTCATTGAGCTCTCTAGATGAGCTCTTTATCTCCTTTACTGTATATGTAAGAGAGTTGAATGATAGTCTGCTAAAAAATGTTGAAATTCTGGTTAGTTGGGATTTGGTTTGTAGATATGTCTATATTCATTTTCCTTTAAGTTCTATTTATTCATCCCTTTTTTCAATTATTTGTGTAACACTGTTTACTACTATTTCATGGACCTTTTCTTAGCTACAGGGAATATAATGATGAATAGAACATAACCCCTGCCCACCAGGGACTCAGTCCAGTTTTATGCAAATAATCATATAATATGTTAAGTAACTTTGCTGGGTTATACAAAAAAATGTACCATAGGAAGGCTTAATTATGTACACAGCAACATCAGAGGTTTTCTAGAGGAGGTAGCATTTCAGCAGAGCCTGGAAGACTGGTCAGGAGTTTGATAGGCAGATGGCATAATCAGAAATTCTCCAGACAGTGTAAACACTTCAAATAAGTGTTCCATTAGATGGAATGGAAGGTGTTCCTAAATTTGGGCTGGACTGTGAAAGAAAGATGAGGAAGACAGGTGAAGCTGGAAAGGCAGGCAGGTGTCAGGTGAAGGGCTTTGTGTGATAAGGTAAGGACTTTATTTTTGTATCCTGTATATCAGAGTCCTTGAAAGATTCCCCAAGGAATGTCATGCATTGTAACACGTTGGTCTGATTACAGAGGATGGATTGTATGGGTACAGACCTGGCATCAAAAAGACCAATCAGCAGCTCTTCCCAAGGTCTGTTTGGAGAGTAAGTATTAGAACTGAGGCCGTAAATTTAAGAAGGGGAAAGCTGAAATAAGATTCAAAGAAAATTTAGGCAGGAGAGGTGTCAGAGGGCCTGGGTGAAGAAGAATCTTTTATCATCTTATACAGGAGTGTTATTAACCTTAACAAGGAATTAAAAAAAAGAAGAGAAAGAGAATTTTTTATGGGTGGAAAGATGAAAGATTTATTTTGTGTTGATTTTGATCTACCTGGGTCATATTCGAAGCTCAAGAGAGAGAGATCCAGGTTTGAAATAAACAGTTGGTGTTTAGAGAATGAGTAGCAAGTGAAGCTATGGCATTGCTCACCCAGATCTTGTGAGGCTAGAAGGGAATGTGTGAAGGGCAAGCCTTTGGAGAACTTAAGTCTGTAAGGGGGAAAAGGAAGAGTGAGGGGAACTGAGAAGAGGGAGCCAATTGGTGATTTATTTTGGAATATTCTCATGCTAAGTTGCCTTTTGGCAATTACCAGCACGGGCCTTCCATGACTCTTTTTCTCTCTCCTCCCTCTCCTTTATCTTTTCTTCCAACATGTTTTCTTTTTCCTCTTTTTACCCCTCCTCCTTTTCCTTTTCTTTTTATTTCACTCTTTCCAACTCTTGACTTTTCCAAAATAAAATCTAGAGACTCCAACAAAGCATTTTTTCCCCAGTTTTTTCCCTTCTCAATCTCAATCTTAAGTATAGACAAAACATGTTTTACTTATTTCACAATCACTGCATAACAGCTAATTGTAAGAAAAATGAACATTTACTGAGCATTTCTTAGGTCCCATTGATTATCTCATGTGGATCTCACAAAATCCTATGGGAGAGAAATTTATCATCATTTTAACTAGGATGAAAGAGAGGCTCAGATGCCTTCCCTTGCACCTCCCCCCTGGAAAAAATTTTAAAAAGCCACACAGCCAGGTGTGGTCATCGGGATTTAAACCAGTCTGTGAGCCTGTGTCCTTTCCCATTTCCTGTTACTTTTTTTGCCAATTCTAGTTTTGTGATCCTCTATTCCTTTGTACTCAACATTGCTTTGGATCCTTCAACTCATAACTCCTACCAGCCCAGGACAAAGTTTCTTTCCAGTGACTTCAGACTTGTTGGTCTCTGAATCTGTTCTGTTTTTTACCTCAGAACCCCTCTAGCTTTGCAAGTGCAGGCTCAGTCCCTTTGTCCTGCCCACTGCCCGATTTTGTATTATACTCCCGATGGTGCCTTTGCCACCAGGCAGGTGACCTCATGCCTGATGATTGATGATGATACTACTAGCAAACCCTTGCACTGACTCTATGGCAGACAGGTACTACCCCATTTCACCTCACAGCCCTGAGGATGATCTATGGGACTTGCTGTACTCACAACAACAGCTCCTTTGCTTCTAGACTTGGCCCTGATTGGCCTTCCAGAAATCTCATGCAGGATGGCTTCCCTACTCTGCGGGTCTGTGACTAAGTCCCATTATGCCCTCCTCCTTTGGATGGCTAAGGATTCTTGCTGGCTAAACCTCCTGCTTAAGTCCTAAGCATGTAGTCTCCATTTCCTGGGACCTTTGCTCCACTGCCCCAACTCCCCTGCCCCCAAACCTTTACAAGTTGCCAACAATGAGGCAGAGTTATCATCCTACTTTGCTATAATAGGCACAGAGTAATAAAACAGACATGGCCTCTATTCTGGCACAGTCTGTGGTGGAGTCAGGACTATCCCAGTAAACTTATCCTTCCAGTTTTCTAAAGGCAACATTTCTGGGTTAGTTGAGTTTTATCTCATTTGCTTGGTTTCTCTGGCTATAGTAATCTGGGTACCATCCAGTCATCTCATGGCCTGGGTGAGGTGGAGAAATAAGTCCTGCCTCTCAGTTTCCAGGTTCTCACCTCCACAACTGGAGTGTTCCATGTCAGAGAGAAACAGAAGTGGGCTGGTGGTTTGTACACCATGGGATTAGTAGGTAGGTCTTCCTGCAGCAACAGCCCTAGTCTACAGAAGAAATGAAACTGTTCATGGAGCAGAATACAAAATTCACATTAATTTTAAGATAAAACGAGACTCAGATTTCCTACTTGCTATGGGCTTGATTCTCTGGGGTCTTTGTCATTCTTCTCCAAGGTCAGAAGTATATGATGGATCGTTTTGTGAGTCTGGCTTGGAACATATCTGAGTTAGGATACGCAAAAGGAGCTGGTGCTTATTAGATGCTCAATAAATTCTTCCCCCTTCCTTCCTTCCTTCCTTCCTTCCTTCCTTTCCTTCTTTCCTTCCTTTTGCTCTTTTTTTTTTCCACTTTCTCAGTCTTTTATTTTCTGCCTTGGTGAAATGCTCTAATTAGAAAGGACAATTTGTCACTGGTATTTTCTAAGCCTCAGTGCATTTGGGAATTGTATGACTGTCTGTCATAGACTTAGAATGCAGGAGTCTGCAGTGACCACAGAAGTCCTCCTCTTTCATGTGCTACATGAGGAAATCAGTCAAGGTCACATAGCTGGCTAGAGGCACAACCAAACAGGACCCCTGGGTTTTCTTGGCTCCTGGTCCAGAGCTTTCAGCAAAGTCAAGTGGACTTTCCACCGAGGCATTCACTCTCATTTCACAACCAGGTTGTGGGATTTGCAGATTGTCTGCTGTTGATGCTGCTATAAGAACAAGATCCTGGTGATGATAGGAGGTGTCCACTCCAGATTAGCAATCGAACAGCCCTTCTGGAAAAGCCAGAGCTGGAGGTTCTTGCCAAACTGTAGCAACCAGTGCCTATGAGACCCAGGAATCCAGATCCAGCCAAAACTAGGGCCAGCTGCTGCAGGGGAAGGAACAAATTGTTCCTTCCCTGCCCATATGGGAAGCTGGGCATGTCCTGAGGCAGGCCACTATTACCACAGCTGCTTTCCTGAGAGGAAGGACATCGTGAGTGCCTTCACATTCCTGCTCCTTGTTCTCCTTGGCAACTGGCTCAGTTATTTTTCTCAGTGATTACATGGTAGATTAATAACTACAAGCTATTTTTAAAAATTTTTATGGGCAAATGCAGATCTCTTCTTTCAGATAAACTGTTGCTACATGGATAATAGACCTAGAAGGATCCAGAATCTATGAGTTGAACCAGATAATTTCACATTCTATCTTTTCTTCAACAAAGATTTTTGTGAGCCACTCCAAGACAAGTTTTGTGAGAGGAGCTTAGAAGACATGAAAGTAAGATGTTATCCCTGTCCTCAAGGACCCACCTGTGTACTGGGGGATCATTTAGTTTTATATTGCTGTTATAGCAACTTATCATAATTTAGTTCTGGAGTTCTGGAAGTCAGAGATCCAAAATAAATCTCACCAAAATCAAGGTGCTGAGCAGCTCTGATCCTGTTGTAGCCTCTAGGGAAGAACCTGTTGCATTATCTAGCTTCTGACATGGACCCACTTGCCTTGGCTTGTGACCGCTTCCATCTTCAAAGGATGGAGCAATGACTAGTAAATTCTCCCAATGTCCTCTTTCTTCCTTCCACTTTTAAGGACCACTGTGATTATACTGGGCTCACCAAGCTAATCCAGGACAACCCCCTCATCTTTGAGTCTGATTAGGAATCCCTGATTACCCTTTGCCATTTAACCCAACATCTTCACAAATTTTGGGAAATAGCATCTAACAACTTTGGGAGGCCATCATTCTGACCATGGTGGAGATTTAGATGTACTTATAGATGGACATTAAATACTAGAATTGGTGCTATGTTGGGAGCATACAAGAGGCACCTAACTCATTTGAGGGGGGATAGTATGATAGTGGGGCAGTGGTTAGGGACATCATCCTGGAAAAGGTGACATTTTAGTTCATACTTTTGGCCTATGTAAAAGTCTGACCAAGAAAGAGGGAAAGGGTACAACAGAAGCAAGAGTTTGGCAGAATGGCAGGGGATGCAACTGTGATTGGAATATGGGACCTGGGAGTGAGAATGGTGGATAGTAAGCAAGGTTGGAAGAGTTGGGCTCTGGGAAAGTTCAGCAGGAAACAGATGGCATTCTCAAAGAGGGAAGTAGAAAAGTCCTTTTACAAAGTGTAGAATTTGTAATATTTGAGGACCGGTAAATCACCAGGACTTGCAACAATCAGAAGTGTCATCATCCCTAGGCCTCTGGTCAGTGGGAAGGAAAAGTCACTGAAAGGTAGTGGAAGTTTCAACTACAGGAGGGTACCACCTGTTAGGAGCCATGGTGTTCAATAAAACAAAGCCAAAAAGACACCGTGGCCAAACCAGCTCAGCAGGGAACAAGCCAGAGGAACGCAATCTCTAACTTAGAGGTGGGTCTTCCCACTTTTCAATCTTCAAATCTTGCCTTCCATTGGAAAACCCAATGAGAAGCCATAGAGTAGATGAGCCTGGTGGATATAATCTCTGGAACTTAGCCCTCTGTGACTCAGAAGAGAAGAGATATGGATGGACAATGGCAAGGACCAAACTAGAGGACCCTGTATGTTCCCTGTAGGCTGTGAATGAAGTATCTGGATTTTATATTGAAGACCTAAGAGAGTCCCAGAAGTACTTTAAGCAGGTCAACCAATGGTTCTAAATTTTTCTGTAAGTCTATTTACCACTTCATTACTCATATCTACTTTATCCCATAGGGTGAAGATTTTATCTGTCCTCTGTCTCATCCCTTATCCCATCTCTGACAGCCTTGACAAGCTGATGTTAGGTGCTCTTTGCCAGCTAGGGTGTTAAAGGCCTAATAATATGCCTTGTTGTGCTACCCCTTTCAGGTCACGTTTTGATTCACTAGGACCCTTAAATGCCTGGATTAGTTAACTCTTTCCATAATCAGATTGTGGGAACACTTCCAAATGGGCTTTGAATGGGACACATTTATTTAGCTGAGAAGTGTGTAGGTTGATGATATAAGCTGGAAACTTTTTGGTCTCAAGTGGGCTTACTCACATATCTGAGAGTCATCAAATCTTTTGGCTTCTGGGAACTAGCCCACGGTCAAGTGATATTTGATGAAACTCTTCTTCCGCTGTGTCTCCCATTTCTGCAGTGGGTTGACCCAGGCTTGTTTTTGGCACAATGGCTGAGGGGCAAGGGCAGAAAAGAAATGGGATGTCTAGGCTTTCTCTAAGCCTCTCTGTGTGTCACAGCTATCAACATCCTATAGGTCAAAGTGAGTCAGGTGAGTAAATAGACTCTACTTCTTGATGAGAAGAACTGCAAAGTCACAAGGCAAAGGACACATGGTTAGAGGAGCTGATAAAGAACTGGCAGCATGAATGCAATCAGTCAACCCATTATTGCTAGGTGCCTTATCCCAGGCAATGAAGATTTGTTATCTATCAAATTATTTGCTTACTGTGAGATTTTCCCACTGAAACATAAGCCCTGTGAGAACACAGCTGCACCTCCAGTGATCTAACAAAATATGTACTCTGTAAATTTTTCATTGAAGCCTTCAGTGAATGCTCCTGGGTTCACAGTGAAGACTTATTTGGAGAATGGTCTTTATGGACCTATCCTAGTAGGCAGACAATTGATCCCCAAAAATAAATGAGTTGCAGATGTGGTTTCCTTCTGCCTGTGTAGGCCTCTGTATCAATGTCTCATTTCCCTCTTCCAGGTTTGATCAACTTGATGCCCTGAAGGCATATAGTACAAGGAGAAGATGAAGCCCTCCCTCCATTGGGATCATCTCACCTCATCATTGCTCTAGGACTAGGAAGTTGGCTTAGTGGCATAGGTCAAATAGATAAAGTATTGCCCTGGAGGGATGAAACCTCCTATGGTGGCTGTATTGTCCCCTCAAATTCATAGTCAAATCCTAAACCCTAGTACTTCAGAATGTAACTGTGTTTGGTGACAGTCTTCAAAGGAGTGACATTAAATGAGATAATAAGAGTGGGTTTTAATCTAATACAACTGCTGTCCTTATAAGAAAAGATCAGGACCCAGACATACACAGAGGGAAGACCAGGTGGAAGACAGAGAAAAGCCAAGGAGAGAGGCCACCATGGCATCTTGATCTTGGACTTCTAGCCTCCAGACTGAGAAAATAAATTTCTGGTGTTTAATTCATCCAGTCTGTGGTACTTTATTATTGCAGCCCTAGAAAACTAATGTGCTCTCTTTGTTAAAAAAGAACAGTTAGAGGGAGACTTGCTGGGAGGGGATCCCCAAACCCCACTTCCAGGGTGAATCTGAGGGTGACTGCAAGTTGACTGCTGCTGGAAGACGCTCCAAGAGGGGCATGCAAGAGGGGGAAAGCTCAGGGGACCCCTTCAGAGTGGTGGGTGAAGGTTGAAGACAGATGGCGCTGGGGTCCTTTCATGTGGCCTTCCTGGGGCTTTGCAAGCTGTTGGAACTTGTTCCTTGTAGGCTGATGCTAAATTCCATTCATTAGCAAGTTTCCCAGTGGCCTAACTTTATGGGTTCCTCAGGAGTTCCCCTCTTGCTTTTTAGGCCTCCAGTCATCTAAAATGTGGTGTCTTCAGCAAATTTACCCACCTCATTATGTGTGATCCCTCTTTTAGGCCATTTAGCTCTTCTCCCAGCTCCTAATAAATAAATACTGATTCTAAGACCAAAACCCAAGAGGCCATACATTTAATTGCTCTCCATGCTGAGAAAAAATCATTTATTAGCACTGTGCAAAGCGCTGTGTTTGAAAACTCCAAACCACATGAAACGCCACAAGTTCTGAGCCAGAGCCTAACGGAAAAACAGCCAAGTTTCGTCTGAACTTTGTTAGGCCTCATGACCTTTCACAAAACCTCAAAGCAAACATCTTTCAGCCCCTGGATAGGCTCAAACTCTGAGTTGAGTGCTGTCGTTTGTTTGGTTTTGCAGCAGCTGCTTATATCACAAATCCCCACTTCTGGTCTTAAAAAAAATAAAAGCCACGAGATGGCTTCAACCCAGGGTGATGTTCTGTTTTATTTTTGTTTTGTAACATGTCCATTAATTGTGAAACTCAAGACTCCTTTGGAAAGCTAGTGCTACAGAACAAGTGTGAATTTAGAATTGCCAGGCAAGCTAGGAACAAGAGATGGAATTGGAATTCAGTGAGTGACCAATGGTAGGGAATCTGATTGCACTAAGGAGAGGAGGAGGAGATGAGTGTAGGAATAGGGAGGTCAAGAGAGAATAGTTTTGTCTTGTTTGAAAGAAGAAAGGTTTGGGGATGAGGCACTGTCCGGACACAGTGGGGTTTTGGTAAGAGTTTGACTGACCTCTTCAACTCATGGAACCTATAGTGTCCTCAATTTGGAGATCCCTAAGAGGGACCCCACAGCCATTTCTGTATCACGCGTGTCTACGGGGCCTGGCAGAGCTGCAATGGCTTGACAGTGAATGTGCTGATGAGACAGAGGCCAGCCAGCAACTCATCTTGTTATGACTGACCCGAGAAAGAGCAGGGATGTGGCCGAGAGGGAGGGTTTGTATGTTTGAATCAGACATGGCCACAGGGTTGGGGCAGGTGTCTGGGGTAGAGTCAGACTCAAGAGTGGGTCACAGAAATTCATTCATTCAGGTTAAACATACTACTTGGGCATTATGGTGATAGTGCAGGCAAACAGAGATGACAGCAACAAAAATACCATGGGGCCTTTGTGACAGAGCCATTTTAGCGGGCAGCTCAGGTTAGCTTGGTAGCAGCCGGTTGCTCTAAGCATGAAGCTGGAGTTGGGGGGAGGATTTCATGTTTAAAGTGAGTTTGAGGTAGGAGAGGATGCTGTGGGGGTGGTGCCGGAAGAGCAGGCTCAAGAGTGGACACATCTGGGTTTCAAGGTGAGAACTGAGACTCCAAATCTGGTAAGCCGACGCTGACTCTTCTACGAGTTAGACCAGAACTAGTTAATGCCCTCCTCTTTTCCTGTAATTCCCTCCCCAGCCCTCCTCTGCTGCACATGTGGCAGGAAAAGGTTTGGGGGGGTGGGGCTGTGGAAGGAAATGAGGTCATAGGAGGGGATTTAGATCATGTGGGGCCTTGTAAGCCATTGCGAGAACTTTCGAGGTAAGAGGGACTCCAACAATTTAACTCACCATCTGCTCTTCTCTGCTTTAATGTCTCAGGTCCTAGGCAAACTCAAGCAGATCCTCAAGACAGGATTTGACATCTTTTTCTTTCGGAGTTTTAAAAAAAATTTGTTCCTTTTAGATATACTTGACAGGACAGTGTGTTTTGACATATAATACATACACGGAGTATAGCTTATTCTAATTAGGATCCCACTCTTGGGGTTGTCCAGGATGGGGAGTTTCATTGGTGGTGTATTCATATGTGAACATAGGAAAGTTATGTCTGATTCATTCTACTATCCTTCTTATTCTTATTCTCTCTCCCTTCCCCTCATTCCTCTTTGCATAATCCAGTGAATTTCTACTTCAGGTGTTGTGTGAACCAAATTCTAATTAATTGCATCAGTAACATCTTTGTAGATATTGATCTTATTCTCAATAGCAACTCTTTGTATCTGGTAATATTAATTGTTATATAATTTTATATCAGTTCCAAAAGAAAGGAAAAAGAGAATCAATAACATTTTGACCTTGCTGTTTTGACCCACTGTTTTAGATTTCCACATTGATTCCATAGATATTTTACCTTGCATTTATAAATACAAATATTTTAATTAAGAATTCCCTCAAAATTGATGAATTTTGATTGGAAAAGCTTTGTAAGGATCAATCTTTGTTAATTCAATTCTTTGATAATATTTTCATAAAAGTTAAACCATTTTTATTTTAGTTTTAATAAAAGGATTATTATTAATGTTAATTCTTATCAGAATCAATTCTTATCTGGTGGGATTTACTTTTTTTGCCTTAACTTTTACCTAGTCATATATTTTGTGATTATGAGTTTTCTTTTGCAGAAATTATTTCTACCATGTTTGTTTCTCAGGTCAGATTAATGTTTATTCCATTCTCTTTCAGCTAATAAGCATTTTAAATCATGGGCAATTTTAGAAACGGTAGATATTGTTAAAAAATTATTTCTACAAAATCCGTTTCCCACTTCTAATTCTTTGGATTTTCATTCATAACAAATTTTTACAGTTTTAATCAGTGCTAGTTTTATTCTGTGTGGATTATTGCTTCTAGTAATATTCAGTAAGAATTAGATAAAGGGCTGCTAGTTAGTAAGTTTTTATTGGAGTATCTGGCAAAAAGTGAAGTCATAGGAACCAAATGCAGGACAGATCCTAAACACTGGGGTCAAATGCCCTGCATATGGCTCTCCCTGCCTCTCACTGATCCATCTTGATACCCAAGCCCAGGAACCTTTGGTTTGCAACTAGTGAAGATTCCTTGTTAGCTCTTTGACACAAGGACCAATTCCACCAATAGGTACTGGAAGAAGTGGAGGGACTGGGAAGAAAAGGGTCTAAGAAACAAATCACTGCTTGCTTTTGATAAAATTCAGAACAAAGCAAACATTTGCATATCCCATTGACAATAAATTTTGGCCCAAGATTATTGTTCCCAGGTTACAGAGTTACTGGATTTGAATCTTTTTATTTGATTCAACACAAAACTTTATGAGAACCATGTGAAGTTAACAGAGAAGAAAAAAAAAATTGTCTTGAGCCCTTCAGAAGTCTAAAATTTGCAGAGTCAGAGTACAGGGAAGAAGAAGGATGTAACTATGGAGTACAGACACTGTGCATTATATTGAAAAGAACAGGACTGTGGGGACAGCAGATCTAGTTTCCAGTCCTGGAGTGTTTTCTTTCTAGTTTGGTGAATATAAGATCATTTACTTGGATTCTTTGAGTATCAGTTACCTGTTCTACAAAACTCTCAATACCTCTTAGTGTGGCTGGGAAGTTTAAGAAGCATACAAACGCTGTGGCTCATGTGGAGGGCAAAACAATTGGCAGTTATTACTGAGTAGTGGTCATGAACTAGGGAAATTAACCACTTCCTTTGCAGAAGAAAGCTTTCTCTTCCCTCTTCTCCCCACCCTGCTTCTTCTAACACTTCATTTTTTCTTTCCTTTGGATGGTCATACCAGGGTAAGGACTGGAAAAAATCAACCTTATGATTTATGGAGAAGTTTGGGTCACATGGGATCAGTTGACCTAGAGACTGACTTCATCCATAGGGACGATGAGCCAATCATGCCTATGTATTGAAACCTCAATAAAATGCTAGACACAGAAACTCAGGCAAGGTTGACAAAACTGTGTGTGTCGTGACACATTGATCTGGAAGGGTGATGCATGTGAACAATGGAAGCTTCATGTCATGCTCTGCCCTCTGTGTCTCTTCCTTTGGAGGACTTCAGTGTGTTTTTTCCCTATAGTAAATGTGACCGTGAATATAATAGGCTCCACTGAGTTTGTGAGTCTTCTAGAGCTTTAATGAAACTCAGGGAGATGTGGGAGAAATCCTTGAACTTAGTTAATATCAGAGTATGGAAAGCATTGTGGCCTCTTCCCTCTAATTTTGCTTTGGGTCCTAATTTGTTGCCTTTGAGGTCAGAAGTCTTAGGCAGCATTGGCACTGGAGGAGTGACCTTATCCTCTCAGTGTGGCCAACTTCAGATACCATCTCTGCTATTTCTTTTTTAGTTTTTGATTCATTGTACACAAATGGGGTACAACTTTCATTTCTCTAGTTGTACACAAAGTAGAGTCACACCATTTGTATAATCCTACATGTACATAGAGTTATGATTTTTTGTCTCATTCTATTGTCTTTCCTTCCCCCTGTCCCCTCCTCACCTCTCATTTCCCTCTACACAATACATTCTTCCTCCATTCTTCCCTTACCCCTCCCCCCGTTATGTATCATCATCCACTTATCAGAGAAATCATTCAGCATTTGTTTTTTTGGGATTGGCTTATTTCATTTAGCATGATTCTACAACTCTGTCCATTTACCTGCATATGCATAATGTTATTCTTCTTTATGACCAAATAATATTCCATTGTGTATATATACTACAGTTTCTTTATCCATTTAATCTACTGAAGGGCATCTAAGTTGGTTCCACAATCTAGCTACTGTGAATTGAGCTGCTATAAACATTGATGTGGTCGTGTCACTGTAGAATCTGCTATTTCTTACGTCTCCCTCAAAATTCTAGAAACTGTCTTCTTTATCATCTTTGGTGATATCTGGAATAGGAGAGAGAAAAGAAACAATTCTTGGGTACTTATTTGTTTTGAGCTGTAAGTGAAATGCACTGGAAATGATGTAGTTTACAGCCCTCCACGAAGCATAAAGAAAAGTTTATTCCTATTATTTATATGGCTAATCTTCTCAATAAATGCTCATATATGTGGCTCTAACCATCAGCCATTGTTCTAGAATATGTGCATTAATTTATTTGCTCTTGACCGACTTTCCCACTGTGAAAATAAGGACTTAACTTTTTGTCACAAGAAAATATGACCTTAGACACACATGGTACACACATGCAGAGATTACGTTCCCTGGTTCTCCCAATGTGTTTACATTTGACTTTGTGTTAGAAAAGTAATAAGTGATTACATTATTACAACCATTATTAAAGCCATTCATAGGAGGGTCATGCTGTATGGTAAGGACACTCATCCTTAGTTGCCTAATATTTTGTTTTCCTTGAATCCAAAATCACCTTCTTTATTCATTTGTTTTTGTTTAGTTGTTATGTTTACTCCATCCCACAGTTTTCTCGAAGAATATAAATCTCTTCCCAGGATGTATAAACATATAAGGTATTTTGTGAGTTTCATTTTGAGGAAGGACTTGCACTTCTGGGAGCTTTTGGATATGCTCTAAAATGAACTGGCTGGTCTCTAGGTCACTACATAGCTATTGTCTTGGTGTGTGCTCTTCATTCTCTTAAGTACAGTGACGAACTGCTTAATGACAGTGTTATGGTTTAGATCTCAAAGGTACCCTAAAGCATCTTGTGTTAAATGCTTGCTCCCCCAGCTAATGGCGCCACTGGGAAGTGGTGGAACCTTTAGGAGGTAGGGCTTAGTGGCAGGAAGTTAAGTCAATGGAGGAAATGCACTTGAAGGGGATATGGGGTACTAGCCCCTTTTTGCTCCCCAGGTGTCATGAGGTGAACAGTTTCCTCCACCACATGCTTCTGCCATAATGTACTGTCTTGACACAGGCCCTAAGCAACAGGGCCAAGCAGCCATAAACTGAAGGAAACCTCTGAAACCACGAGCCAAAATAAACCTTTCCTCTTTTCAAGTAGATTATCTCGGGTAGTTTGTCTGAGCAATGGAAGGTTGAATAACAGATGATGAGATAAGTTCTGAGAAATGAGTTAGATGATTTCATCATTACTGTGGGAACTTAGACAAACTAAGCATGAGTGTACTTACATGCACTAAGATGGCTGTGACAGATGTCAAAGGATGATAAAATCTTAGGGAATCATCATTATGCAGTCCCTGTTGTGTGGATCTCATTCCTGGACCCCTTGTCTTTCTCTTTCTTTTTAATTACTCCCTCAGTTTAGAAGAGCATTTCATCAGTCAGGGTCTAGTCAAGAGGCACTCATCACTAATTCACAGAGAGGATTTCATATAGTAAATTATGAAGTGCACTGAAAGACAAAATCTGAGTGTCATAGGGGTAGTAACTGTAGGAAATAGGGACTATTGATAGGAAAACAAATGAACAATTGGGAGAGCTCAGAAAGGGCTCCCTCCAAAGCTGGGATTCAAGCCTATGGGCATAGAAGCATTGCTGAGCTGGGATCGGTGTCTCAGGAGCACTGAGGAGAGATACTGCTGGGGCTTGTGTCTTGGAGGAGCAGGCACCAGCTAGTGCTGTTACCAGGGCAGTTATAAGAATTGCCAACTTGTGTCACCAGGGTGAAGAACAATTCTTGGGTTGACACTGACAGAAACAGCAAGCAAATAGCAAGGAGCATGTCCCTTCTTCCTCCTCCAGCCTTGGAGTCTTTCTCTCTTGCTGGTGCCACCTGTTGGCAGAAGTGAACACGCAGTCTGCTGAGAAAGCAGAAATACGGTCTACACTGTAGAGTGTTGCACCAGCATCACAAAGAGGAAGAGAGCAGGCGGGGAGGGCGTCTAAACCTGAAAGACTCTAACTTAGTAAATTTCACGAAGGGTTATATTTGCCAATAGCTTCCTGAGAAGTATGAGATGCATTGGTTTGCTTTTGTTTTGATATTTTTCATGTTTGAAAATTTTATGGCTACCTGTGATTTGGGCATAGAATTCTAGAGTATATAATATTCCTTCAGAGTGTTCCTGGTGATGCTCTCTGCCATCTAGTTTCTACTGTTATTGCTGAGAAGGTCAATGTCATTCTCTTCTTGACTCCTTGTTTAAAACTAATTTCATTCTTTCTCAAGTTTGTATAATCTCTTTGCAGTCTTCTAATATTTTATGATAACATGTATTGGTGTGGCACTTTTTTATTGTGTGATCTGGATACCTGTGTCCTTCAAAGCTGAAAATTTTCTTAAATTACTTTTTGAGTGATTTTTTTCCCTTTGTTTTACCCTATTTTTTCTTCCATTTCTTTTATTTTTATTTTTATTTTTATTATTATTGCCATTTCTTTTATTTGAATGTCAAACCACCTAGACCTGATTTCTATTTTCTGATCTTTTATTCTTATTTTTATCTGTTTACTTTGCTCTAATTTCTGTGAGATTTTCCCAACTTTGATTTTCAAAACTTCCATTGAGTATGTCCTTTCTGCTCTCATATGTTTGATTTCCAAGAATATTTGTTGCTCTTTTTAATGTTCCTTTTTTATAGTATCTTGTTCTTTTTCCATGGTTCTAATATCTTCTCTGTTTTCTGAAAGTCCATTAATAGTAGTTTTATGGAAGTTTTTTTCTTTTGCCTGTCTCCTCAATTTTGCCTTTAGCTATTTAACCTAATTAGTAGACTATTCTAATTTTTAAAATATTTCTTGTCTGTGATTTTGTCCACTTTAAAAGTAACTATTATTAGTAATAGCTTTTTCTAAATCAGTCTTGAATTTCCTTCAAAAGTCCAAGCTTAGTGTGAACTTAGCACTGTATTTTTGTTGGCAAACATATGCAGGAGTCTGCTTGCAATATGCACTCAGTCCCTTCTGCGCAGATGGTTCAGGGGCCACATCGTGCATTTAACCACCATCCTCCAACCTCTAAGGTACTGACATCAGTTAAAGTTGCTATAATATTTTATTAATCTTCATAATATCCTCTGTCTTGAGCTCTTTTTTTTTTTTTCTCCCCTGGATAGGATCCAATGTAAGAGATGTAACCAAAATGTGCCTTGTCATAAATAAGGGTGTCTAAACTGTATATGTCACATCCAAGTAGGGGGCTTACCTCACACACTGACCATCTCTGCCACATCAGTTGGTACTTTGTAAAACCCAAGAGAAAATATTAAGAGAATGCTGTGTGCTGTCTAGCACCTGATTATTGCACTAATAATGTTCCAAGTATGTCATTTATCACAGCAATAATTAACAACACAAAAACCCCCTTTTATGCCACTGAGTTCTCTGAATTCTACTAAATAGTTAAAGAATAATCATGACTTTTCCTCCCAAAAGAGCCCTTAGAGATCATTTAGTTCAAACTTTTCCTTTTATGTCTGGGGTAACAGTGTGGGAGTCAATGATGTGCTCCAGACCACATGGCTGAGGCCTGCCCCAGGGCCTGCCTCCAGGCCCAGCCCCCGCTCTGCCTCAATACCCTTGATGCTGCTTTCTAAAGGAGCCCTGAATAATTCTTGTGTGTCGTGACTGGCCATCTCCCAGGCGTGCTGCAGTTGCTGAAGTCAGTATGAGTTTTCCAGGGGTGGCTGCTGGTTTGCACACCTGCAGTCAGGGCCTGTGGGCAGCCTCTGCTGCAAAGAAGGTAGAGCACACAAACTGCCCTTCTTCATGAGAAAAGTTTCTGGAACTGAATTTGGCTCTGCCAACTTGGACCCTGCATGTTTGCAAAGCTGGTTGATAGCACTGCTGGAGTTCTTTCCTAGAAGATTGTCGTCTTCAAAACAAATGGCATCCAGGCCAACATGTTCATCAATATTGGGTGATTTTAAAAAAGGAATGGATGATTAAGAATTTCCTGGGGGGATTCCTTACTGACCATCTTACATTGTGTGCTATGCTGCAGTGCCAAAGCAGGGGCACATATCATACCTGTAACTTTGCAAGAGACCTCAGAGGGCCTGGAACCCAGGCAGTTCTACTCACCTGCATTTTCACTTAACAAGTAGAACTGAAGAGTCTGGCAAAAGAAGAGGTCCTATAACAATTGCCAAGACAGTCCTCTGTGGTCTCTCATTCTGGGTGTTATATTTAGGAGCTTTCTCGACAGAGGGAGCATGATCAACAAACTTCACAGCAATAATTCATCAATGTGCTCTGCTAACCTACCCCAACACTCAATGGGCAACAGGGCTTCTAACCTCCAGTTCTGATAATTGGCAGTGCCAGACTCTTGCTTGTGTCTTATGTATTGCTGTGACTGTCCATTTTTGTGGAATAACTGTTACTCAATACCCAACTTCCAGTTTCCTCTTCTATAAATAATTAGAAAGGAGGAGAATTTAAAATAAATACAGCAAGACTGCTTGCTTTGACCAAATTGGCAATTAATTAATTCCATGTGCTAAAAGTTGCAACCAACATCTGCAGCAAGAGCAGCATCTTCTGAATGAATAGAAAAGCATGGGGCAGAGTCTGAGATCTTAGTGCATAGCTTCTTTGCTATGTATTCAGAAACTGTGTTCATTTCCAGGTTGTACACAAGAAACTCTCAGAATGCAGGAGTTTCCCAGTATGTATATATGGAAGAGGGTATGAAAGATTTAATTACTTCTATCTCCAAGTGAGAAACAGTGGAAATGCAAGCTCCTGCCATATTTTAGAAGTGTGACAAAGGACCAGCCCCATTCCATTCAAGTATATGCCTTTCATGAGAATGCATCTCCAATAGGAGTTCATTCAAACATGAAAGAGTTCCCAGGAGAAGACTCCTTTCCTGTAGCATGAATTCATGTGGGTCACACTGAGATAGAGTTGAGAATGGAGACTGAAAAGTTAGGGCAAGGGTGGTGAAGAGAAGCTATGCTAAAGCTTGTGTGTGGCTAATTGTGTCTAACAGTGACCCCTACCCCCACTCCAGCTTCATTAGCTTCTGCCCATCTCCACTGCATCTCCTAGGGAAATTTCTGTTTTATTCACAATATCAATTGCTTGGGGGGCTGTAGACATGCATGCATACTCACATACCCCCCCCCCCACTCACCCATTCCATCCCCATCTCTTTCTGTCATCAGAGGGATGCTCATTCTGTGGGCCTCCACCTTCAGCGTAGGGACAGTGGATCCCCAGCCCTCCTGGCAAGCCCTCCTCATGCTGTGTGGTAGCCATGTGTTCTGTCCATCATAGCAGCTGCTGTATGATGTGCACAATTCTTCTTGGGGCCATAACTTGTTTTTCTTTCATTTGTTTTACTTTCTATATTCTTTCTTAAATGAACAACATTTTGGCACATGGCCTATCTTAAAAAAAAAAAAAAAGATGAAGAAGAAGAAGAAAAAGCCTGTTCTGGTTTCCATTTCTGAGAGAATTTTGGCAGTAGAAGTCATGAGTGCTGGATATTTTACTGCATTTATCAATCAAACTCTGTGTGTATGGAAACAGTCCTATCTAGATAAACCCTCCGAGCAATCACTGTTCACAAGACACCATTTTGAAAGGAGGATTTTCTAATGTTCAGTGAAGTCAAACAGAAAACCCCCTGGCATAATCAGCTGTAACTGGAAAGATGGGACACTAGATTGGCCTTGTGTGGATGGTGCCAAATTCTGGGTCACTCAGCTGTAAGTAGAGGGTGTGGGGGATCACACTGTACTCATGAGGAAATTCCCATTTTAACTATGTGGATTGAGAAGGGACTGAAAAGAAAACACCATACATGTCATCTACACAGTTCAGCACTATTTAGAGAAATGCCCTTTGTGTGCTTGTTTTCCTTACGACTTTGCTGATTATAGGAAATTCATGTTTCCTCAACTTAGTGTGGAATGGAACCCACATTTGTGTTTGTGCCTCAGGGATATTTTTGGCTTTAGGAGGTTAGGCTCATACTCTCCCCAGAGTGAACTCTGATGGCATTGAGTATTGACCTTTATAAGAACCAAATACAAATGGATGTTAGCCAACATCATGGTTTGGAGAGTATTGTGTTTCTTCTAATTAAAGACTCTTAGGCAGCAGCTGGGCTGAGGAAATGCTTGAATCAAAGATCAGCATCTTATAGCATGCTGATTTTCAGTGAACTGTGAGCTGGGAATCGTTGCCACACACCTCTTCCTGCCACTTGTGAGACATTCTCTTGGCTGTTTCCATCTTAAATGTGGCCAATGTCACATTCTCAATACACTCCACTCCCCTTGTGACTATAAAAGCAAAGACTACCACATAGATACACACATTTTCATCCCTAATTTATAGATTACCAAGGTGACTGATCAATAATTCTTGACTTGCTTTATATTCATAAAAACTACTGAAAACAATGCTAAATTCTAATAACATCAAAAGGAATACTGGCCAAAGATCTTCCACTATGTAAGGGAGGATTTGCATGAACTCAATTACATAGAGATTCCTAAAAGATGTAGCAGGATTAGGAGAAATATATTTGGGAATTCCCAATGGCTTCCACAGCTTATATACACAGGTAATACAAAAACATCTGAGGAAGAAGCCACATGAGTCAACAGGGGAAAAAATAGACAAATGGCTTGTGAAAATATCATGTGATATAAGCAATGGTAAACGGTTCTTTAAAGATATGAAGGAAAACTTACATTAGAAAAAAGTTAACTAAAGGAATTCAGAATAAATCTTCCAAAGCATCCATTTTGTGTCCTCAATAAAATTCTGAAATTGTGCCCTCCATCAAACAAAAGAGGAAAGAGAAGATGATAAGCTAATAGACCAAGATTAAAATGGAGTTGCTTAGGGTATAGGAAGAGATTGAAAAGTTCAATGAGATAAAAAGAGCAAAGAAATCTAAATGCTTCATACATTTTTAAGTTGGTACCATAGTTACACAGTCACAAAAGCAGCTGAAGATGTGGCTTAGTGGCAGTGTGCTTGCCCTTGCCTGCTTGAGGCCCTAGATTGGATCCCTAGCACATGCACATAAAAAGTCACAAAAGATCTACTTTATAGTGTATTATGAACCCTGATATTTCAAAACAAAAATACCTCATAGCAATATGTTCAATGTTATCTAAATACCTTAATTATTTTTATAATTACTCATTTTAATAAGTAGGTGAACAAGCTCGCCTTTAACAGTTAAAAATGTAAATTAGTTCCTTAGATTTTCAGCTCACATTCCCCTTCCCTGTAGGATTTATATCATATATTTTTTAAGCATAGATTTTAAAATCAGTCATTGCATTTCTAACAGCAGAGACATTCATATACATTTAAATTTAAACCTTTCAAAAAGGTCTGTGAGAACAGTTCAAATCTACTTTCTTAGCAAATTCAAGTGTATCATGGATTATTATTAATTGTGGCTACCATGGAGTACATTAAGGTCTCCAGGACTTATCCATCCCAGAGCTGAAAGTTTGTAATCTTTGACCAACATTGCCTCTCTTCCCTTACCCACCAGCTCCAAAATTATGTGAAGCAATGGAAATGTTATTTAGTTTAATGGAATTAAAGATTTCACAATGTATACATATATAAAAACATACTAATATACATGCTAAATATATGTAATTTTTAGTTGTTTATAATACCTCAATAAAGTTGGATTTTTTTCCCCTGTAACCAGAGGCTCTAAGTTTTATACAAGTTTCTTCTGGTTTGAGCTATAATCACAAGTGGTGTTATCCAACTGATGAAAATAATATAAATGTTTCACACATTTTGGTAAATGATTATTAACCAGAAGAAGTCCTATTTGGTTGGAAATACAGTTCTTATTTAGATGGTTAGTGATATTTAACTATTGGTCAGTCATTTCATATGATTGTGGATGAATATTACTGTTAGAATGAGAAATGATTTCATATTCATTCTATTCTTACTCTTTATTTTTATAAATAAAAATGCAGAGAATTTTTTTTACATAAATGAGAATAGAAGTTTTATCAGAGTAATGTCATATATTCATTCGATTCTTTATGACTTGCATATCAAGTCACATAGTTACCAAACATCAAAAATGATTTTATTTACCTAACATCTGATAAGTCTATAAAGTATCCTTATAATTTTATTGAAAGTGAAGAATTAGGAGTCATGTGATATGAAATAATAGGTGCTATCTACTTTCTTGAGCCTTTTTTTTTATCAATATCTAAACAAATATTTCAAATTGTCCCTTTCTTTGGCACTGTGGAGGTTTATCTGTCCTGGGTCAATACACCTGTTTTGGTTACTATTGCTGCACAACAAACTACTCCAAAACTCAGAGGCATGAAACAACTGCTGTGTTAGGTTTACAGAGTCTGTGGTCAGGAATTGGTCAGGGCCTGGAGAGCATGGTTGAGCTCAGCACTTTGATGTCTGAGGCCTCAGCTGAGAAAAATCAAAGGCTCAGATGACACAATAAGTAGGCACTAGAATTATCTGGAAGCCCCTTAGACTATTTGTGCTGCTATTGCATAATACCATAAATTTCACCTTTATGCATATGTAGAAAATGTCAATCAAAAGTAAATAAATGAGTGAAAGGAAGATCAGTAGAATAGAGGAAGGAGAACAGTGGGAAGGAGTAAGGGAGGGAAGGGGGAAGCAGCGACTGAAGAGAGTAAATCAAAGTCCATGCATCTATGACTTTGTCAAAATGAATCCAAGTTCTATGTATAACTATAATGTGCTAATAAAAATGATATAATATTATAGACTAGGTTTATTTCTCATAGTTTTAGAAGTTGGGAAGGCCAAGATCAAGATTCCCCAGGCTGCATCCTGTGTCCTCCTCTGGAAAGCAGAAGAGACAGAGGGCACAAGTGCTGTGTTTCCATGGTAGATGAGAGGGACCCTTTTATGGTTTGGATGTGACATATCCCCCAGAAGTTCATGGGTGAGACAATGCAAGAAGGTTCAGAGGAGAAATGATTGAGTTATGAGAGACTTAACTCAATTAGCGACTTAATCAGCTGACGGGATTAATTGAGTGGTAGCTGAAGGCAGGTGGGGTGTGGCTGGAGGAGGTGGGGCATTGGGGGCAGCTTTGGGGTATATATTTGGCAAGTGAAATCTCTCTTTCTGCTTCCTCACCATCATGTGGGCTGCTTCCCTCCATCACACTCTTCTACCATGATGTCCTGCCTCACCTTGAGCCCTGAAGAATGGAGATTGCTTTCTGTGAACTGAGACCTCTGAAACCGTGAGCCCCCAAATAGACTTTTCCTCCTCTATAATTGTGCTGGTTGGGTCTTTTAGTTACAGCAATGTAAAAACTGACTAAAACAGACTCCATTCCCTATACCCCTTTTATAAGGGGCCCTAATTCCATCAATGAGGGTTTTGCCCTCATGACTTAACCACCTGTTAAAAGACCCTGCCTCCTAACACCATTACATCAGCATTTATGTTTCAACACAGAAATTTGGAGAGGACACCATACTTGAAACCATAGTGCTGCTTTACTTATATGAACAGTGCCTGGACTGGAATGACTTAAAGCCTGAGTTCAACTGAAACTATCCATCCAAGGACCCACACGTGACCTTTCCATGTGGCATGGGCCCCAAAACTGCAGCCTCAGTGTAGTCTGACTTAACAGACCCAAGACTTTAAGTGATAATATTAGAGAACAAATCAGAAGCAGCACTCCTTTATGACCCGACCTTGGAAGTCATATGGCCCCTCTTTTGCTGTACTTTATAGGATCCAAGGGGACTTCACTCTTGGTGGTAGAGTGTCACAGGACTTACAGTCCTTTTTAGCAAGCACCACAACACCTTATTGAGGTTTGAGTTGAATTTTAGAGATACATAAAGTGGCAGAAAAGCAATTGAGAAAGGGGAAATAGGAAAAATGAACCTCATGACATCTTGATGTCTTTTCCTAAGCAGATCAATTTTAGGAAAAATTCCTTTAAAGGTATCAGTACCAATATTCACATTGAAAGGTCTTTCTATCCTATGAGAGGTACGTGTACTTTAATTTGAAGATCATCACTGTAAGATTCAGTTTTGGCATAGCTGATTTAGATGTATTCTGTTAAAACTTTAAAATTATACAAACGTCTCACCATCAGATGAATGGTAATGGCAACAACAATAATAAATCCTTAAACAACCGTAACACAAAATAGCCTTATATAAACAAAGAAGGTAGCCTGATAGAGAATTTCTCTTTTTTAATTCTAAAAAGTAGAAATGTGCAACACTGTTATAATTTGGATCTTTAATGTCCCCCCAGAAACTCAGGTGTTAGGCAATGCAGCAATGTTCAGAGGTAAAAAGATTGGATTATTCACTAGTGAATTAATCCATTTGATGAATTAATAGTTCAAATGGACTATTGGGTGATTACTGTAGGCAAATGGGAGTGCCTGAAGGAGGTAGGAGCATGCCCTTGGGGACTATACCGGGTGATTTCTGTCTCCTTCCAAGCTGCCATGAGCTCAGTGGGTTCCCGCCACCATGCCCTTCCACCATGATGTTCTGTCTCACCTCCGGTCCAAAGCAATGGAGTCAGCTGATTGTAGACTTAACCTCTGAAACCATAAGACCCAAATAACCTTTTTCTCCTCTAATTGTTCCTGTCAGGTATTCTGATCACAGTGATGAAGAGATGGCTAACATAAACTACATTATTGTAACTGAATATTTATTACAGATGAGTTTAAAAGAATCTACTATGACTACATGTATAACATATATAAACTTCAAAAGTATAACCTTTAGCAAAAAACAGTTACAAGGAAGACATAATCAGGGTCCGGATGTAACTCAGTGGTAGAACACTTATCTAGCATATGCAGGGGCCATGGGTTCCATACCCAGCACTACCAAAAAAAAGGTCATTATTATATCCCAGTGTGTATGTAGAGCACACACATTAATCTTCATAAAACTATATAACATGGAAATAGGAGAAATAATATTTTTTTAATTTTGGTGATAATTAGACAAAGCTACATAGAACAAAAGTTCATCTATATCTGTAAAGATATCTCTCCTTTGAGAAAAACTCTGGATCAATTATGGCAAAATAATATCATTTTGAAGTCTATATGTGTTGGTTAAATGAATGTCTGCTGTTATCAATCTTCATCATTTCTGTATTGATAAGCATCTCATAGTAAATCTATTTTCACTGAAATCTTTTTTAACATTCTCAACAGGAACAAAAGTTTTGACTGTTAAGATGGATCCACAGAAACTCACAGGCATTAACATTTGATGACTTTAGGAACTATCTCTTTTGAATTTGAGGCAAGGAGGACCAGGATTTGTTTTCTTCCTGAGCAATGTGTTTGTCAGCCCTACCTGTGCATGAGAAGTGCTGAACACATCAGGAATGATTCTTCTCGGTCCTAGGGAAGAATTTCCTGTACAGTGGGAATTCTTTCTGTAAAATCAGTGATCCATAAAATTTTAGGTTTGTCTTTTTAAGAGGACACCTGTTTGTCTAGAAGAATAGTTAATTAATTAATCATCAGTTTATTCAACAACAAATGATTTTGGACGTCAGTTTTGGTTCTGTAGTTGTACAATCAAACTGGACCTGTGAGACAAATGTGTCATGAAGTAATTCTTTTGTGCAGTAAAAATTTTTTAATAACTGTTATTTAGATTTCTCCCAAGAAATGAACTGTGTTAGATAAATTACTTGAAGTTCCTTTAAGTGGAAGATAACCTAAGCAAAATATAAACAAACAAAAACTTTTCTACATGAGGAGATTCCTACTTAAAAAGGAAGGGGATTGAGGTGAGAAAATAGAGGGTCAAGCAGGGACAAAGGACAGGAACACCAACAAGATAGTAGAAGACTACATGCTACATAGAGTGAAGGACTCATAAATAGACCTCTGGTATCCAAAATGCATTTTTAGTACAGGTAGATATATTACAAAACTGTCATTTGTTTTCCAAATTTGTGCAGTTTAATCCCTCCCTATGATAACCATATCTTCAATAAATTGTTACAATAACAAAGACTTTGAGGAAGCATTGTTTTTGTAAAAACTGGAGACATGGTCTCTGATCCTGTTTGGGTCAGAGCAGTCAGAAACAAAGACAGTACAAGAGGTAGCTGGAACCCAGTGGTTGAGTTGATTGTGGGCAAGAAAATCTTTGCAGGGAATGCATGAAAATATTTGGGGAGGGTTTTGCATTTCCATTGCCTGAAAAACTGGGGATAATAGTAAATATTATCTAGATCTCTAGAGAGCATTTGTTCCCAACTTTAGTGCACTAATACGAATGTACAGCACATGCTTCCTGGGAGGAGGATGTAAACCCTCTTAGGAAATACATCCCTGTGGAAGATGATGGCATCATAAGGAATGTGGTAGTCGATCTGGGTATTGAAGCATGCATATTTGTGCACAGGACTGACAAGCTAAGGAAAAGCAGAAAGAATGAGATAAGTGACATCATAAGACACTAGTACAGTAGTCAAGAACACAGTCTTGGGACAGTTGCTTGGTTTAGATTTTAACTCCATTATTTACTAGTTATTTCACCATAGTTAAGTTACTTACCACCTGTTTTAGTTAGCTTTTTTGCTGTTGTGACTAAATGATCTGACCAGCACAATTATAGGGGAGGAAAAGTTTATTTGAGGGCTCACAGTTTCAGAGGTCTTAGTCCATAGAAGGCCAGTTCCATTCCTCGGGGCTGGAGGTGAGGCTGAACATCATGGCGGAAGAGTGTGGCGGAGGGAAGCCGAGAGAGTTCCCACTCTCCAGATACAAAATATATACCCCAAAGTCCACGCCCCAATTCCAACGTCCTTCAGCCACACCCTACCACTTCAATTAATCCCATCAGGGATTAACTCACTGATTGGGTTAAGACTCTTATAACCCAATCATTTCTCCTCAGAACCTTCCTGTATTGTCTCACATGTGAGCTTTTGGGGGACACCTCACATCCAAACCATAACACCACCTCAGTACCTCATCTGTTTTTTTTTTTTTTTTCCCGTTAAATGGGGCTACCTCCAAAGAGTTGCTTAAAATGGTTAAATCAATCACCAGTGCTCTGAATATGTTCACTGTTATTATCTTATTCAGGGAAAGATGAGTACCTGGGCTTGACCTGCATTGACGTGTCCAGTGGCAGGTAGTGAAGACCTTAATTATCAGAGGATTACAGACTTTCTTCTGTTGTGTAGCTTTTAAAGCGACATCAGAGTTGAACTTTAGAAAGGTATCTGTGACAGTGCCATAGAGCAAGGATTGACAGTAAGAGTAAAGTCAAGGAAAATAGTTGGAAGGTTTATGCAATGATATGCATCCATTGCTGCAAGGCAAGAGGTAAGTTCCTGGCGTAGGGCATTGCTGGAGGAAATGAAAGAATATGCTGACACAGGAGTTAGTGATTTCCCATGGAGCCTTGTCCTAGCTTCGGAATCCAAAATAGTCTAGACAGAGCTCTCCAGTAGAACAGAAGCCACAAATGCAAGCCACATATGCATATGTAATTTTAAATTCAAATTTTTTTCTCATTACTTTAATAAAGTAAAAAAAAGTATATAAAATGACCTTAATAATAAATTTTATAAAGCCAGTATAGCAGACATAATATTTTAATCTATAATCAATATAAAATTTATTAATGGATATTTTATATTCTTCTTTTCATACTAAGCATTTAAAATTTGATGTGCATATTATATTTATGTTACCTATTGTAATGGTTTTCTTGAATATCTCCCAAAGGCCCATGTGTTGAAAGCTTGTTCCACAGCCCTGGATGATGTTGGGAAGTGGTGGGACCTTTGGGAGGTGGGGCCTAGTGGAAGGAAGTTAAGTAATTAGGGCATGTTCTTGAAGCAGGTTTTGAGACCCAGGTTCTTCCTCTTTCTTTTAGCTTTCTGGCTGCCATGAGGTACAAAACAAGACTGAAGGACCATGAACTGAAATCTCTAAAACCATGAGCCAAAACAATCTATTTCCCTTATTAAATTGATTATCTCAGGTATTTTTGTCACAGTAACAGAAAGCTGACTGACACACCTATGAATTCAGAATAGTTATATTTCAAGTGTTCAACAGTTACCTGTAGCTGCTAGGTGTTGGGCTAAGTAACAAGAGATAATATTTTGTCTTTTCTATCCTATTTCAGCTTAGAAACACTCTAGAAGTTTCTGGAAAATCTGTCAACCTCCTCTTCTGGCCTGAGATACAAGAAGATATTCCAGTATTTATGGAGTTCCTTGAACTGGAACCCCAGTGATAGTGAGAGAGGCATGGAGAAAATTGTCTCCATTTGAGCCTACAGAAGAAGCCAACCCTGTACCATCTTCATTTTAGATTGCTGGTCTCCAGAAATGTGAGTCATCTGGCTTGTGATAATTTGTTATAGCAACCACAGGAAACTTATATACCCTCCTTTCCTTTAGATTTTAAATTTTGGGGAGAGGGAAACTGTTTTAATCACTTCTATCAACATTTATTAAGCTCTTGATGGATTCCTGGTGTTAATCAAGGTATTTAGATAAATTGACCAACAAATCTAAGTATCTCAACTCATCAGTTAGTTAGCAAGTATTTATTGAGAGCCTACTATGTATTGGGTGCTCTTCCAAGTGCTGAGGGTTCAGGGAGTAAGAGAGGCAGAGTAACTATTCTTGAGTAATTTTCTTCAGAACTGGAGGATACACTTGAACTTTGGAACAGCAAACATCTGTCCTTTCTTCTCCTGCTCCCTTCTTTCCCATGCACTCCAAGCACTGCTGGGAGTCATTTTGTCCATAAACTGGGCAAGTAATGATCCTTCTGTGGGTTCTCAGTTTTCTCTCAATTTACTGTATTTTTAATTTATGTATGTATGAAAGAACCCTCATGCTCAAATACTTGGGTAACCCCAGGCTGATGAGATGAAATAAATATTCCAATATCTTTTAGCACATAATGCCCTGGGTCAGGAAAGAAAGGTATCCTAGCTTTCTTCTCCAGAGCTGTCTCCAAACATTGCTCCATAAGAGACCTTTGCCTCAGTCCAGGTGAACTCCTTGCAGTTCTAAACCACACCAGGTTGTGGAAACCTGCCTGTCGTTGACTCCATTGCTCTCTCTACCTGCTCTTCCTCCTCCATTCCCTTCCCATGTCAGATACCATCCTCTGACAGTGTCCGATTTGCCCTGAACTCTCAGAATTGGATTCGATACCTGTCCAAAGTTTCTATGCCACTGCACCTCAGTGTGTCAATTTACATGTTCATCTGGACTGTGAACTCATTAAGGACACAGGCTTTTGTGACCCAAAGTCTGGAACTCAACATCGTGACCAGAGAACTGATCCTCAACTGCCAAACAGAGCTGGAACAAAATAGTATAGAAAAGAGTGTTGTGCTTACTTTGGTTCATTTTGTTAGTGCAAAGGCACAAAGTACCTAATTTTTACTGTTTTAACAAATCAGAAAATAAAAAGGCTCTAACCAATTTTCCATAAATCCAGAGACTTCCTAAGTTGCTGGATGGATGCCAGGACTAGAGTGGAACCTCTCTAGTTTGCTTCCCTCCGGTCATCTTCTCACGGGCACGCTCCTGTCCAACCTTCCCTCAAGTCCAGCATGGGCTGCCAACCAGAACAAAAATCACCTCTGCTGGTCCTGAGCCCCAGGCTGCTTTTGCCTTCTTCCTGGGAAGGGGATGCGATTTTCTTCTCTCATCCGTCATTCGTTTCCTGTCAACAAGCCTGCTGTTAGATGCCTTGTGTGGCTCAGGTGGCTTCAGGGAGAGGTCCCTGTGGGGTGGAGTCTGGCTGGAGTCAGCAGAAGGTCCCACACCCAGCAGGTGCTTAGCAGTCACAGAGGAAAGGAAACAGCCTAGACGCCTCCCCTAAGCAGTGGTTTTACCAGAAGAAGGATGAATAGGCCGGAAACCATCCCGCCAGCAAACCTCCTCCTGTCAGCTGCAAGCCGGACAAAACAAATGCGCTTTATCTGCAAGTGAGATTGGCTTCCGAGGGTCGATGCCTCATGCAGAGGCAGAACTACTCCCTCCTGAGGAGCGTCATCTACCTCCTTCTTGCAGTGCCCGGGTGCCCTGGCGGCCTTCCTGCTGGCGGTTGAACAAGTTCAAAAGAGCAAAGGTTTAAGGCGATGTTCCTCTCTTCTCCCAACTCTCCAGCCAAGGTTTGGTTCAGAAATGCGGCTAGGCTTCAGGTGGGGGCAGCAACTACTGCCTCTCTGGTGTGCTTGCCAAGGCCCATCTGCCAAGCCCTGACGGGTGGGAATGGCTGACCTCCAAGTGCCTCATTTCCGTCCACTCACTCCACCGAGATGGCGCAGAAGAAGCTGGAACTCTGGTCTGCTTAGTGTTTCAATCTCCTTTCATCTCTAGTGGGAGGATCAGGGGAGCCAGCAGATCAATTGTTCAGCCTTGGGGACCCAGAGACATTGGCCATGGGTTTTATCCGGCCTTGCTGGGGTTCCCTTTGTGTGACAGCAGGTTGGTCATTAGGTTAGGGGAAGAAGGTTAGTATTGAGCTAAGAGATGGAATTTGAAAAGAAAGGAATGTAGGATATCTTGGGCTTTTTTGTCATGATGCTGAGCACCCTTTCAGACCTACTTCTAATCATGGTGGTCCACCATTTAGGGCATAGGATAGGAGGAATTGAGAGAAATAAAAAGGACAAAAACACAGAAGAGAACGTATGTGAGGGGGAGGGATAGGGGAAGGAACTGAGGTCACATGGACAGAAAATAGGGAGCAGAGAGTGCTTTGAAAACAGGACCTCTGTTCTGCTGAAACTGTTCTTCATTCTTTTCTCAAGTTCTCCTGTTTGTTTCCATCTTGAACAATGCCCTGGGTTTGAAATGCTTGGAAAACTCTTGTTGGTAGCGAAGACTATTCTCCTACTAGGCAAGACCCACCTTGCTCCACGAGAAATCTGCATTCTTTAACACAGACATGCAAAATTCTGGAGACAAAACTCAACCCAGAACTGTAATCGGCCCTATCAGGAGAGACATGATAGAGTGAAAAGAATTCCAAATAAGTCAAGAGTCAGCGCTAACTTTATTTATCAAGCTCTACGATGTTGTGTCACTTGATTTTGGATCTCAGTGCCCTCAGATGCAAGAGAACCTGTCAAATTATTTCTAAGATCTTTTGTAACTTTAAAGGTGCATAATGTCCAATCCTAATTTTCACCTGCTTAAAAGTCCTACAGCACTTTGCCCAGAGCTTTCACTTGGTATAGTGTGATAGGTCCCCACCTTCCTATCCAGCTGTACTTCCCCTTCTCCTTCCCTTCTATTCTGTGACTGAATCATCCTGAAATATTCACAGTCACTGTCTCTTGGTCCTGGACTCTGAACATGCCACTCCTTCCTAAGTGCTAACTCTGCTCTCCCCCATCTCCTATTTTTCCTTCAGAACTCTGTTTCCTCTGGACGCCTTCTCTGGCCATGCACTCCCCTTTAGTTGACTGAGGCCTTCCCTGTAATATTGAAGTCCCCATGTAGACCCCATAGCACTTTCTAAGAATACTGTGATCATTTCTCCTATCAATCTGCCTTGTTAGACTTTGATCTCACTAAAGAAATCATCTTATATTTTAAAAATTTAAAAAAAATTAATTATTTTTTATTTGTCCTAATTTGTTGTACATGACAGTAGAATGAATTTATACATTTTGATAAATCATACATAAATGAAGTATAATTTCTCATTTTTCTGGTTAAACATATTGTAGGATCATATCAGTCATGCAGTCATATATGTGCATGAGTACACCTTATCTTAAAACAATAAATGCACCAAGAAATCACTGCAGCTGACTTTAGAAGACTTGTCCATATCTTTCTGAGTTTTTGTTTTACCTTAGAATTGTGTGGAAGAAATAGTTTCTTTAGCAAGAGAATCAGGGCATTGGGAGGGACAGAAAATGGGCCATAAAGCAAACATATTTGGACTTGAATGGCCTTTAGATTCTATTATGGCACTGAATATTCTTTTGGACTAAGGATGGAACACAGCTGGTTTTGAGGGCTTGGAATGTATAGGGTCAGCTCGGCAGTGCTATCCCCTCTGGGAAAAATACAGTGATGTTCATCGAGGCTGAAATGTGGAAGGGCATGTAGTGAACTGAGCAAGAGATGCTATCTGGGTACGTTTGATGAATCACTTTTATCACTTTTCATTGATGAATCACTTTTATCACTTTTCAGTCACTGTGTTACTCATTCTCTCACTCATCCTAGTTCCTAACTACAGAAGCAACTAAACAGAGTCAGGCCTTTATCTAAATCATGGCTTTTCCATGTTATTCAAGTAACAGTGAGAAGCGAGGCTTTGGAGGAAACTGGGGGAGATGCCAAAAAATTACAAGACAGACCAAAGGGCACATGAGTGTCATTACTTACTGACCAAATGGGAGGCAGAAACTTTGAAAGCACATGCTCATTAAAGAAGTAATGAAAAATGGAGAAATAGCAAGAAGGGAAAAGAAAAATGCCACAAAGACCAACTGTTCCTCCCCAAAGACAACTACCCTAAGGGCTTGTAGGTTTTATTAGCTTCCTTCTTCCATGCACATTCCACTTTTGTTTTATTTTAAAATTAGGTGTCTTCATAGTACACCAGCAGTTTTTAATTTAATTTTTAAACTTAGGTTGTAGCTGGGCATGGTGGTGCACACATGTAATCCCAGCAGCTCAGAAGACTGAGGCAGGTGGATCATGAGTTCAAAGCCAGCCTCAGCAATTTAGTGAGGTCCAAAGAAACTCAGCGAGACCATGTCTCTAAATAAAATATAAAAAGGGGCTGGGGACATGGCTCAGTGGTAAAAGCACCCCTGGGTTCAATCCTGGTCCCCTCCACAACAAAAAACAACTTAGGTTATAAAAGAAGAATATGCTTATGTGTACTTTAAGATTACTTTTCACTATACTAATGTCTCCCCTGAGACTATGTATTTCTAATAGTAACACATAGAAATATGTATTAAATAGCAAACAATAGGAAAAATTGGGATTGTAATAAAATAATATAACAAACCTAACAAGTGTATGAATATGGTTGTTTTGTGAGAATGCATGATAAGCAAATAGCTCAATGAGTGATTTTTGGAGAAATAGGGATTTCCTATTCTAGGATCAAACCGAACATTTCTGTAGCTAACTTGGGTAAGCAATGGGCTGGTAAGGGAGCAGGGAGATTTGTGATTCCTGATTCCCCACAAAGAAGGGAAGAATTGACCACTGTTCTTTTTTCTCTATCACATTAGGTCACGTAGATCCCCAAACTGCAAATTACTGTCAATTTCCAATGTGTGAGAGTGAGAGATAGTCCAAGAGGCTCTCGGGCTGTACAAGTGCCTTCTCTCCTGCTGAGGTCCCCTGGAGGCAGGGCCACCTCAGACCTTCTGATGGAGAGGAGTGGCTACATTATTTCATGTGGAATGCTTTTCATTTTTGACTCTAGTTACTAACAGAGTTTTGAATAATTTTGTGCTTGTTCTGTTTTGCTTTACTAAAATGGAAACTTTTCTCCATATCTCTAGTTAGGTCTAGCTGATCTGTCTACAAAAGAGTGAGGGGAATAAAGAATTACAGTTCATTCTAGGACTCCAAAAAGTTCTGGAATGGTGCAGTCATTTCTATATAATTTCTTTCTTTAAATTAACTGTAATATCTGGAAGTCTGCATAAATATTTGTTTTCCTGTATGTCTAGGTGTCCGAACAGGACATAGAACTGGAGGAAAATCCTGCTGTTGTGTGTTAAAGGATTTTAAAAATATAGAAATGATTGCACCCAGTGGGAATAGGTTAGGAATAATAGTTTAAAAACAACTTTCTTTTTAATATAAGATTGTAAAAAAAAATGCAATAGTATAAATTAAAAATGCATAATAATGTAAGAATAGTACAAATAATTAGTTTGCAGGTGCCTGAATGACTTCTAAGTACTTTTGGTAACATTATCAAGTATTTTCTTAATAGGAAAGAAGGAATTTTGTGGTGTCTGGCATAGAGAGGAAGAAAAGAAGGACTGAATTTCACCTGACTCGAATTTGGCCTTCTGCATCTCTAATTTGGATTGTGCCTTTGCTTTTTGCCTATCTTTCTTTGTCACTCTCCTGTATCACTGTTGGGGAAGAGTTATGTATTTTCCACATTTGTCTCCTTGGTACCCAGCACAGCAGTAAGTGCTCCGAGTTGTACAACAGAACCGATACGGGAATGCACACAGCAGGAGGTGACAGAGGTAGGAGGAGGAGAGCGACTCCTAGGAGATAGCAAAGCTCATGATTTTTTCCCACATTATACAACTGCTTCCCTCTTTCTGTCAAGGGTGACAGGGGGACTTGACCCTGATGTGAATTTAGTCTTTCTTCTAAACATATAGTAAGTAGAAGATGTAAAACCAGGAGAGGACACAGTGAGAGTGACCGCAAACTCTGGGCAGAAGGATTCGTGGTTTGGATGGGCTCATGAACAGACTCATGAACACCCCTCTGTGGGAGCTGTAAAGCCTGCAAATGGTAGATTTCCATTAGGGTCAGTCTTTGATTTTCTTTAAACTGTAAAATCTGGAAGCCTGAATAAATAATTTTTATTATATTCAAATAACACTAAACTATCTATAAAGAAGTTTTCTGTAGAATCAATCCTATGCTTCTGATGACTTCCTTTATATATGTAATGGAAAGAAGGAAAAGAAGGTACTTTAAGGGTTGATAGGCAAACTCTCTTGGAAATGGAAAGTTGTTTAGCAAAATACCTTCATGAAAATACCTGCCTGGAAAGTTTGCTTGAAGGACTAGTCCAGAATGAACTAAAAGTAAGACAAAGATGATTAAACTGCTTCTGCTTAAGAAATAGACAGACTTATGTTGACTGTTGGACCGGATTAGAAAATGGAGTAAGTCAAAGAAAGAAAGATCTTTCTAGAAACAGAAAAGAAAGGTTGAATCTGCTTGGCACAGACCAAACTCCTCCATGCAGGAATGATCTAAGGTGATGAAGGCTAGGGATGTACTCAGATTGTTGCTGTAGTCCACAGGGATGTGATCCCCTTTCATTGCCTGGAACCAAAAGCAAACCCATTCATGCATAACCTTCAGTGGGAAGGCACTATTTTGGAAAGTAGAAAGACCATAGTATTGTTAAATAGGGCAACATTCAACATGGAAAGAACGAGTAACAAGAAAGGTAAAAGAACAAGTTGAGTTTAAAAATTCAACAAATAACTACAATTATGGAGATACAGGCAATCCCACACCCCAACTGTCCCAGGGGTAAAATATAGGCATTTTGCCACAGTAGTTGGTATAGTGTTTGAATCAACTTTAACCAAATCTTAGAAAACATGGTGAGTGGCTTCATTTGTAATAGCCCAAAGTTGGAAATAAGTCAAATGGGTTCACCCAATAGGTGAACTATGGTATAATCAAACTGTGGTATATCCAAACAATGGAATTCTATTGAGTACTAAAATAGCTGTTGATAGACTCAACAGCTTGGATGAACACCAAGAGTGTTAGGCTAAGTGGAAAAAATCCTAATGTGGAAGGGTCACATACTGTATAATTCTAATATATGGCATTTCAAATGGAAAATTATAGTGATGGAGAAGAGATTAGTGATTACCAGGGGTGTTAGAGGCTATAGTTGGAGGTGGATGTTGACTATTAAGTGGTAACATGAGGAACTTTTCTTATGATAATGGAATCGTTCTGTACTCTGTAGTGATGGTTAAATGAATCTATACATGTGATAAAATTTATATAGACACATATACATTTATATAAAAATACATATAAAAACTGGTGAAATCTTAGTAAGATATATTCTTGAGTTACAGGTTTTGTACCAGTGATAATTTTTTGGTTTGGAAAATAAGATATTGCCACTGGAATTAGCTGAGTGAAGTGTACATAGAAATTGTTCTTTTTGCACCTTCTTATGGGTCAAACTATTTCCAAGTAAAAAGATACATACAGTCAGTTCTCACTATTTGTGGTAGTTATGCTCTTTAAAGTCTGTGAATGTTGAATTAGTGAATGCTGAACCATTGTGCTACGAGAAATTGGGTTAGGTTTCTGCAAGCATCTGGTCACAAATATTCATCAACCAATTGATACACCCTTGTTTTATGGATGCTTCTGTTTAAAGATACCTTATTTAATACTATTGTTGATTTATCAACATTGAACTTACAGCCAACAGCATCAGAACTGATGCCTGAACAAAGCTTATCTCACACATGAATTTTCTCAGTAAGACACTCCACACTTCTTGCACTAGAAGCATCAAACAGTACCTCAGAGTTATGCATGGGTTTTTTTTTTTTTTTTTTTTTTTGCAGTGCTGGGGATTGAACCCAGGGCCTTGTGCTTGCAAGGCAAGCACTCTACCGACTGAGCTATATCCCCAGCCCTGCACGGGGCCATTTTAAATAGTGAAGTCACAAACAAAAACCACAAAAATACAAAAAAGTGCTACTAAATAATTACACAAAGAATACCTGTTTATAGAATGATGAGAGTTGAAACACGGAGGCAGAGTGTTGCCTTGAGTGACCTTGGCTGTGACTGTATTTATCTAGAAACTCAAAATTTTGCCACTCTGTGTGACCATGAATGACAGTGAAAGAGCTGTGAGTATTAATTTTTGGATTACAAATAAATTTTAGGTAAGACGTGGTGGTGCACGCCTGGAATCCCAGGAGCTTGGGAAACTGAGGCAGGAGGATTGCAAATTCAAAGCCAGCCTCCGCAACTTAGCAAGGCCCTAAGCAATTAAGCAAGCCTCTGTCTCTAAATAAAAATCTAAAAAGAGGGCTGGGGATGTGGCTGAGTGATTAAGCCCCCCTGGGTTCAATCCCTGGTACCAAAAAAACAAAAAAAGATTTTTTAGTGAGTATGTAAATTCAGAAATATGGAGTCTGAGAATAATGAGGATTGACTGTATTCATCTATATGCCTCTATATATGCATATGTACACATACATGTGTATATAAGTCTGCTTTCAGTACCTGTAAGTTCTCTGTGGATTAAACCAAGCTTGGTTTGAAAATTCTTGTTTTAAAAATCATTTTGCATCTGTACTGAACACCTGCAGATTTGTTTTCCTTGTCATTATTCCTAAACAATGCAGTGTAACAACTATTTACAGAGCACTTAACATTGTACTAGGTGTTGTAAACGATTTAGGGATGACTTAAAGCCTGTGGAATGAGGTGCATAGGTTGTATACAAACACTATGCTGTTTTATATAAGGGACTTAACCATCTGCAGAGTTTGAAACCCTAGCGTCGGGGAGAGTTCTGGAACATTCAAACCCCTGTGGATACAGAGGAAAGACCTGTACACAAGTTTTTTTTTGTTGTTGTTGTTTTTTTTATGTTGTGGTGATTGCAGAGGAAGCTAGAACCAAACGTACATAATACTATATATTGTATAACAAAAGGGTAAATCTCACCTCTATAGGAAAAAATATCTCTGACAAATAGAATCATGAGTTGTTCACATTTTTTTGCAGTTTAGAGTTTATGGTTGATTGTTTTTTCTGAATTCTGGAATTTGTGTGTGTGTGCGTGTATGTGTCTGTATGAAAAGTTTAATATCTGTGCCTTGGGGTAGCTTTTGTCAGCATTATTCAGAAGGCCTTGTTGGTTTCCCATCCATCATTTTCCTTTTTGTATGCAACCTTCTCTCCTCTCTGCCTAACCTATGCTTAGTAATCAATGACCCTCAATTTCAGCTTCCCCTTCCAATAACTCACATTAGCTCTTTCAAAAGTCTAATGAAGTCTTCACTGAAGTGTGAGTGACAGATAAAGATCAATAAGAGTCCCCTTTTATCAATTTGCTACTTAATTTAGACAAAGGAAATTAGATTCAAGTGTGATGTGATTTTAGGCTCTAGGTAAGAATTCGTGAATATGTACATATATATTCTCCAGTATAGGTGTATATAGGTAGGATGTTACGTCCATGAATGCTTAGGTTTCCTCAAAACTCACAGGTAGAAATCCTAACCCCCAAGTGATGGTAATTCAAGGTGAGGTCTTTTAGGAGGTGATTAAATTTAAAAGACTCAATCCAATGCCCTCATAGAATAGGCCCACGGGAGCTTGCTAACCTCTTCCACATGTGAGCACAAGTAAGAAGATGCTATGAACCTAGAAGTTCTCCTCACCTGACACCAAACCTGTAGTTTCTTGATCTCAGCCTTTCAGTCTCTAGAATTCTGAGCAATTTCTCTTGTTTCTAAGCTAATTGGTTTATGTTGTTTTGGAGCCTGAATGGACCAAGACATAGGATGAGCACACCAGGTACCCCTGAAATCACGTTTCCTAGCTAAGTGACTACGTAAAAAGCCCATCCTGATAACATTAGACTTGAGTACTCTATTAATCAAGACTAAGAATATGCATAATTTCATGAAAAATAACAGCTGTTCCCCTCCTCATCAGAACTGCATGCCTTTAGTTGCTAGGAAAAGTCAGCTTTTGACATCTCAAGACAAATTCCATTGCTCTCTACTATGGGAAACTGCCAGAGCTCTTTCCTGTCCACACTGGGCCTGAAGCTCATTTTGACAGTTTGGAATGGCCCTTTTCATGCTTGGTGTCTATAACCATTACACTCTCCATTATGAGTAAATAGCATCCCTTCACTTTGGTTTCTCACTAATACTCTGTGGGCATATGCTAGTTCTGGAACTCTTACGATATCTCTGGTTAGTGTATTTCTGAGAAGTTAGATAAGGCCAAACTTTAGTTAAGCTCCACATAGTCGAGTGACATACAGCTGTTTTTGGCTGAAAGTCCTTTGATTTTCCAAGTGCTCAAATGGAATTATTTAAAATGTAAAATGTATGAACATCTTTCCTCTGAACAAAATGGTACACTTTTTCTTGGCTTAATTTCCTTTAGACATAAAAATCAAGACTCTTTCACCAGGACCAGCGATCAGTAATGTTGTACATGTTGCCAGACTCATAGATTAGATAAACATTTTGGTTTCCAGTAGTTTTTCATGGAATTATCTATATTCAGGTCAAATTCTATTTTGAGAACTCCAGCTGATTCAACAGCCTACAATTTGTACTTTTGGTCTCAAAGTAAATACTTGATTTAACTCAAGTTGAGAGAACTGCACTTGTATTTGAGACCTGACCCATGTAATTTTAATATCCATTAGTCCTCACTATGGGATGTAATTGGATGGATCAGATGCTTTGTAGGTTCATGCAAACAGTGGGGAAAGCATTCTGGCTATTTCCCTTCCAAAGTAAACAGTTCAATCTATTGGTCTAAGCAGGAATTGCCAATGAGGCCGTATTCCTTTCTTCACCACTTCCTTCCGCTTTGTGTGGTGAGGCCCTGAAGTACAGAGGTAGGAAGCAAGAGAACTTTAAAAAGGCCATAACTGCTTTAGTGGGTCTAGATTCAGATATAAATTTCTAGTCAAGTTGCCTCCAACACCACAGAAACCCTTGTTCTCAAGGCATAAGAATTCATAACCTGACAATAAACAAGGACATAGGGCAAAGAGGTTGGGACAGAGAAAGAGTCCACAAAGGAACTGAGTCATTATCAGGCCTAATGCATCAGAACAGGGCTGAGTTAGGATCTAGGAGGTTGAATGGAAAGCAGGTAGAAAAGGAGTGTTCACAGCAAGGAGAATAAAACACTCAAAGTCTAGAAGTGAAACCAAATAGCAATCTGAAAAGAACAGGCAGTCATTAGAGACAGTAATGGGGACTCAAACACAGGGCACCTGCCCTTTTGCACTTGATGAAACCCTCAAGCACACCTAATCTGCCCTCAAGATGCCGTAAATATGGTATGCAGTAATTCCAGATTCAACAGTTCAAGAATGGCCATGAACGATGAGCTATGTACTATTTTAGGCACTTAACATGCATGCACCTGGTCTTAGGCAATCTTATTAACATCTCTTTAAAGTATGCTTATTTGCATTTTACAGATGAGGAGATTGAAGCTCAGAGAACTTTAGCAATTTGTACTAGTTTAAGCAGCTTGTTGAGTGAGAAGATTCAAAGTTGAAACCATGTGAATCTGACTTCAAAGCCCATGTTCATAACCACTAAGCTATACTAGATCTTGGTGTGAGACTTAAATAACTAGAATTACTACCTATAATTCTAATTAGTTAGGTCTTTCATATTACTAGAAACAAGAGACTTCCAGGCTATCTTTATTCATGGAGAGTGCAATAAGAAGGAAGTCAAGCCGGTGGGAGGCTACTCTAGTTCATATGGCCTAACAGCAGATTCACCAGTGGTCCCTTCAGAGGCAACTGTCCCTATTTAGTAATACTATCATGGGAGCTCAGCTACTCAACACCCCTTCTTCAAATTTCCTGGTGTTCAGTGAGTATGTTTTATCTACTTTCCTTTTTACCCTGTGAGTTTTCAATACTCCTAGCTTCCCTGGCTTCATGATTACTCTTGTTTAATGTACGTTGTTTACTGAATTCCCTTCCCTTTACTCCCTACTGTCTGGGTTACTCTCTGCATCAGGCATTCTTGCTTCCTAAGAGGGGCAGAATCTAATTTGGCCCACATGTATCCAACAGAGCACACTCACATTGGACAGAGCCTGAGGCTACTTCACAAGCTGTCGTCTGTCTACAGAGCTCTCTTTGGTTCAGGATGGCCATTCCTCACCCAATCAGCTGTGAGTTTTTATGTGGTGACCTGTGTATAGAATTTCTCAGTAGGGGACTCTGGGCACAGTGGGCACCTTACCCAACTTTGTTTTTTGGGTGAATCTTTAAAAAAATATTTTTTATTGAGATGTAATCTTTATGCATCTTTATAATCTGATTCATGTATACAATGTACAATGATCAAATCAGAGTAACAAGAACCTCTGTCTCTTCAAACATTGATCATTTTTATATGTTTGGAATTTCTGGTTATTTTTCTATTTATTTTGAAATATATCACAGTTCGTTGTAACCAATAGTCGCCATACTTTGCTATAGAAAACCAGAATTAATTCCTCCTCTCTAGCTGTGTTTTCCTGCCCTTTATATAACTTCTTTCCACTTTCTTTCCCTGCTTCCCTTCCCAGTCTCTGATGACCACTCTCCAACTCCATTCTTCTATGAAGTTGATTGGATGAATTGTTTTCACCTCTGTCTCCCATGTATACTCGAATTGTGCCTGTTTGACCTGCCATGGGATGGGTAGAACCTACTGGAGACTTCCTTCTCATATCCTTGTCAAGCCCCAAGCCCCTGAAAGATCAGAGCTCATGTTTTCATAAGACCCTCAGCATGTCTGTATACCTTTGACTTTATGTTTCTGCATTTCATATTTAAATATATGTTTTTTCATGACTATATGTCACTCTTTTCTCTCTTCTATTGAAGAAAAAAAGGATGAAAACCCCTCTTGATGTGGCAGGACTGAGTTCTGCCTGTTCTTAATGCACTAACAATGTCGATAATATCCTCTTTTATAGCACACATGTGCTTTTAACACTTTAGGCATTCAGTTTTGTGGGAAGTGACTTTATGACATGAGTAATTTGGAAATTGACCACTATCTGCAGGGGTGGAAGGGAGCCCATTTTTCTGATTACTTTAGTCTTTGGATTTCAGTGTTTTATACATCTCGTCATATGGAACTAATAGCACTACATGTTCAAAAAGACATCTCCTAATGCAATCTGAGATTTGAGTCTTTGAGCCTCTAATACTGCATTATGAAACTATTAAATCAAGATGTACATTTTATTCATCTCTTGGTTTCCTATAGTTCTTAATATGGTTCTCTGAATGTAATTGATAGGTAACATGTAGGGGTTCAAATTATACTCAAGTAACCTTTGATTCATGGCAGTACTGATATTGATTGGGACATGGCTAGGTCACCCATCGCCAGGGCTGATCTGATTACTACTTCTACTACTCCCAACAGTGGTAATTTACATTCACTTAATACTTGACATGTGCCAGGCACGTGACAAAACAGGCTCAGAGGGGTTGTTTTGCTCAACACTAGGTGGTAGGCAGTGGATCCTGGATTTGAACTCAGATGGTGAGGCTCCAAAAGGTACCTTCCTTTTCTATGCTACCTTGATTGTGAAGCAGATCACTGAGAACAGTCACCAAAAGCCAGCAAAGGGGAGTTTTGGGAACTCAACCTAAGGCACCTAGTTTCTTGATATGATGGAAGAGACTAAGTGGAAACAGTTAATAACCAATGGGTCTGTCCCTGACACCCTTTGAGAGATTTAAAATTGTCCCTACCTGGTTGGGATAAGCTAGTTGTCTGGTATAGGTGTTGACTGAGTTTATCAGTCCATAACATTTATTGTGTGACCCTTGAATACAAAGTCTGGGACTAGGAGATAATGGGGAATCTAAAGAAAAAGAAGCTTCAAATGTTTGCTCTTAAATCATTTTTAATCTATCTGTGTGACACAATTTAAAAACAAAAGGAAAATAATAGGAACATTTACCAACCATAAGAGGGGGTGGCATCTTATGACAGGTCAATGGCAGATATCACACAGAGGAGAGTAAAATAGTTTATAAGAGCAAACAAGCACTGCATTTATACTTATGACCAGTAAGATAGTGTGGTTTAGGGAGTACCTACACATTACCCTTTGTTTTGGGTGAATTTTTTACTTTGAATGGAACCCAGAGATCATCCCTTAGAATGTTTCCTTTTTATTTATATGTTGTTATGGTTTGGATATGAGTTGTTCCCCCAAAGCTCCTGTTAATGCAGGAATATTCAGAGGTGAAATGATTAGACTATGAGAGCTGTAACCTAATCAGTCCATCCTATGTTGAATCGACTAACTGGTCCCTGTAGGCAGGTGGGGCATGGCTAGGGGAGGTGGCTCACAGAGAGTGTGCTCTGGAAGGGTTCATCTTCCCTGTGGCCCTCCCCTCTTCCCTCTCCTGCTTCCAGACCCTGCCACGAACTGAGCAGCTTTCCTCTGCTGGGTCCTTCCTGTGCGATGTGCTGCCTCACGTTGGGCCCAGGGCAATGGAGCCATTGGACTGTGGGTTGAGACCCTGGAAACCATGAGCCTCAAATAAACTTTTTCCTCTCTAAATTGTTCTTGTTGGGTATTTTGGTCACAGCAACAACAACAGCAACAAAAAAAAGCTAACTAAAACACATGTAAATACAGCTATACTGTCATACACTTTTTCTTGACTACAGGGTCTTTCAACATGTACTCATTAAGCACTTACTATGTGCTAGGTACTTTGTACAGATAAAACAATATGATCCCCACCATTAGAAATTAAAACATGAAATTTTTATTACAACGCTAATAGTTTTTTTTTTTTTTAATCTGTCAATGGTAGAATTATGGGTGACTTCTTTTCTCAATTATATTTTTCTGCATTTACTAACATTTCAACAATGACTATATAATACTTTTATAATCAGCATGCAGAAATTCAAACAAGCTAGGATACACAAATTTAGATTTATGACACATGCAAAAAGAAATGAATAATAGCAATTTTGAAAGCTTCCTATATAATGTACTATGCTGAGCATTTTATATAAATGTCTTATTTAATCCTCTTAGTGATTTTATTAAATTAGTATTATATTTATCCTCATTTTACAGATACTAGTACTGATACTAAGAGATTAAACCTCTCATTACACAGCTGTAAATGGTAAAGCCACAATTGAAATATCACAATTACATTAATAAAGTAAAAGCAAAGTGAGGGTTGCACACATCTTTTCTTTTCTTGTTAAAATTATTATTTTAATTGTACAAATTTATGTGGTACAGTATAATAATTCAATACATGTATGCAATGTGTAATGATCAAGTCCAGGTAGTTAACATTTGCATTTCCTTAAATATTAAAAGAAATTTGATTAACTCGAAATAATTGTACATCTTTATGGAGTGCAGTCAAATACATATTTCCTAACTCTGAAAACTCTCTTTTCTATATAGTCTTATAACTATGTACAAGCAAGTGGTTTTATGCACCTGCACATATTTGACAGTATGTAGTGTTATTTTTGGAAGAGTTTGTATCCTTTTGATAGAGAATAATCCAAAACCAAGAATCATATCTTTCTCAGTATTTTTATCTGTATTCCTTCTGCAGTTTGTGGCCGAGGGTTACCTGTCTCAGCAACACTTAGAAAACCCTATTGACTGCCTGGCATAGTGATTATGTAGCCAAAAAGGTCTCCAAGGGAGAATGCAGATTTTGATATGACCTTAGCTGGATTTAGTTTCTTACCTTCACCGTGGGACCTCAAACAAATATTATTGTTTTTCATAATAATATTTATTAATCATCTATATGGTTTCCAGCACTGAAGGAAAGATCTCAAAGGGGGAAGTGCATTGCATGAAAGTGTTTAGGAAGCTGGGAAGGATCATATAGCTACTCCCAGGCTGCTCTGAGCCTGGACGTTGTGCTGATTATAAAGTGCCTTCAGCCTCCCGAAGAAAATAGCCATGTCAGTTCCCCTAAGACCTGGTTTTATTTTCAGTGGCTGGGTGATCCAGGTGTTAAACTGCACAGTTGCCTTTGTTCAGAATTTTATCTGAGAAAAAAACTCTACTTAGTTAGAACCAAAAAAAATTACTGACCTGCTTGGGGAGGTTATTTAAATATGAAAACCTAGGTTTAATAGTTAATGTTAGGCACTGGACTGCCCTTTGTTCATCTAGAGTTTTAGTAATAATTCATCCAGCACTCTCTTCATGCAAGGTTTTATTGTAGGTGCTTGAAGTAATGCAAAGGGGACTAAACTATGATCCTTGACCTCCAGGCAGTTATCACTACTGACACAAATACAGTAACTAGAAACAAAGCAAGAAATGGTTAAGTAGCACAAGAAAGATTAGAAATCATGAAGCATGGGATCCTACTACAGGAATCATTAGCCATGTTGTCAGTTTTGAGCATTTTAACATGCTCAGGCACCAATATAGGAGCTTTACCTGAGTCATTTCATGCTTTGCCCAGAGAACCGAGGGCCCAGTGTAGCACGCCCTTCTCTGCCTGAGAGAAAATCTGGAGTAACAAATCATAAACTTATTACTGATAAAGGTTATATTGGTGGATGTAGCTTAAGACCATAACCAGATAGTCATTCTAGTTTCCTAGATAGACCTTGGAAAAGCCCACTTGAGGGGGAGTTGGAATCTGCAGAGCAAATACTCCAAGCCAGGTCATTGCATCACACTGGAACGAGGAGAAGAGAAGGAGAAAGCAAGGGTCCCATGTTCAGGATCCTGGCTGGACTACTTTCAATGGTCAAGAATTGTAGACCAGTGGCTTGACTGGGTATCATCAGGAGCTCACTCCATCTCTGTGGAGAATGTTAAAAGAAATCCTTTTTCATGGAAAGGAGGTGTGGGGAATGAGTTTTTTCCATGAAGCTCCCCCAGGTTTTAATTCTCTTTACCCATTGGGCTTGCCTATTGAATGTGTGATAGGTAAGAGTGTGGCTTCCCCCCAACATCCTCCCCCAGGCAGGAGGAGGGTAGCAATGTGAGGTGATGCTCCTCCTTTGAAAGATCTTTCTAGAGCAGTGTAGTTTTTGTTTTTTTCTCAGAAAGTTCTAAAATGGATCAGAACAGAGCATTATTTCAACGCACTTCAATGCCACACTGTCCTCAAGGCTAAAAACATTACTTATTTTCATCCTAAATTATTTCCATCCATGTGTAAAATATAGGCAATTAGAGATTCTGCCACAGGATTAAAATGGAATACTAAGATGCTCCAAAATATTAAAATGCATAAATTTACATTAACAATGCAATGTTAGAAGTGTACCAAATTTGAATATTAAAAGCTCTCTCATTATCAGTTGTCCTGAGAGTAATTAAATTCAAACTAATTCCTCTTGCAAGCTGAAGACCCAAAACATTCATGTTCAAAGGAATTAAGAACAACATCAAATAATGAGTAATTTAAACTCACCCCTACCCAATTTTTTATTCTGCTCTCAATGGAGGGGTTTTTATTTGCAAGCTGGGCAGGGCTTGGGGCTCAGCTGGAACTCTTTCAGCAGATGTTGCCTGGGTTGGCTGTCTCTTCTTGGAGCAGGCGGAGTTCCTTCAGGACCTCTAAAGCTGTACAAGTTCAACACCAAGTCTCTACACGACTTTCCTTTGAAGAGAATTCAAGGACAGGCAAGTTGACCACAGAAGGGGCCTCATACCCACCATATTCAGGAAGCAAAATAATTTCCAGTCCTCAAACCAGTTATTCCAGAATTATGTTGTCAGAACCAAGTGCTAATGGCAAACTGAGGAAGAAAGGTTGCTGGAAAAAAACTCAATTCGACTGTCTTAGCGACCATTAGACATTCATCTAGAATCTAAAACTAACAACTCATATGGGGGAAGCCTCTCCTGAAAGGCAAGGACTGTGTATGTTCTAGAGGGGCTTTTAGCCCTGTGGCACCATCTCTTCTCTCAGATAGTAGCCTCTGAGGCATCACTGACCTTATCAAAGCTTTGAAGTTTCTTGGGGAGCCAGTCAGATCTTAAGGCATGTTTTGTTTCTTTGTTGTATTTGTTTGTTGTATTTTGACCAATGTTCCAAACTTCTTTATTGTTTGGGCTTCCCTTGAGATTCAGTTTCTGTACCCTGGTTGGGCATTACATGCTAAGGTCCATGTGAAGTGACCCAACAACCACTCTCTCCAAAGAGCCATGCTGGCTGGTACTATGGGATCATTCCGTACTGAAACACCTGCCTTGATGGGAGGTAGCTCTGTCAAGCCCTTTCTGTCCCTAGTCACTGAAACTGTTGTCTTTGTTCATGCAGACTCTGTTCTTAAAAAGTTGGTGACTCCTAGTTCTTTGTGTGCTTTGTTAAAAAAGTCATTCTTCAGTGAAAAATCCTGAACATATATAAAAGTACACTGATTAGTATAATAAATCTCTTACCTACCCATTAAAGGATTTCAGTGATAATTAACTCATGCATGATCTTGTTTTCTCTGACTTTTGAATACTTCAGGTCTGGAGGAAACTTTCTTTCTGTCCCATGTTTTCCTGAAGCATGGGAATATACCTGCAGTCTTTCTTTTCCATTTGCAGGTCCCTTCTTTCTCTAGCAAGGCTTTGTAGAAGTTCTAGTAGTTGAAACCTCTTCTTCTCTAATGCCCACAGTGCTAGGAGAGAACATTTGTCTTCTTTTGACTTTTTTTTTCCTGGTACATTCCTTCAGATATTGAGAGATAGAGTCTACCATAGTGAAAGCAATGGCATGAATCAATTTCAGGTATGATAAATGCATCCATTACTAAAAAATAAAAATCTTTCAAGATATTCAATGAGTATATTGAAGTCCTTGACATTTATCTTTGTCTTGGGTAATTCATGCAGGGAACAGGCAATACCCCTGTCCTTGAATAGCTTCTATCCCGTTGGTGGGAGATAGATAAGAAGCAGATCACTGATAAAATGTATGTCTATCAGATCATGGAAAGTGCCACGAAGAAAAATAAAAGCAGAGAGGAACCCAGGAAGCGCCTGGGGGTATTGTACAGTTGTTTTGCTTTAAAACAAGTGGTCAGGGAAGGCCGACTGACAAGGAGACTTTTGGGCAGAGATCTCAGGAGGTAAAGGAAGAGCTCTACTCATATCTGGGGAAAGGTCTTCCAGGTACATGGCCCAATTAAAGCAAAACCCTGCACTAAGAGTGTGCAAATATACAAGGAGGCTGTGATGGGTGTTGCGTGTGCAAGGGAGGGTGAGGTAGGAAATGAAGCAGAGAGGTGAGGGTGTAGACAGGTCTAATGGTATAGGCTTATCTGGGGACGTGGCTTTTCTCTAAGTGCAGTGAAAGCTTTAGGAGAGGCCTGAGCACAGGAGTCACTGGAGATACTCTCCTAAACACAAGACAAAAGCTCAACTCAGGTCTGGTCTTGACCTACCATTATTCTGCCTGGTTCTGCTTTCCTATGACTCATCTCTGATAAATCTTTCTTTAGAATCTAATTCCATAACTTTCTGGGTAGCTTCCTTTAGAGTTTAGGCAATACCTTATCTTTGCCTACAGTGATTGTATACCCTAAAACTCACAAATCATACTTTGAGTATCCTTCACTGTTCTTCCTCTCCACCTCTTCTCAAATCTGTCCAGATTCTATTTAACCACTTAATGCAGCTCTTCTGGCCTTCATTGGAAATTCTCTGGTTGCTTTTACTGTGGACTTGTTACTTGTAGCTTGGAATTCAAATTGTTAACTGGACTCTGTCCCTCTTTGGAGGAATCTTTTCAGATTCTGCTTCTGAGATAATGCATCTGGGCTTTCCAGAGATTTCTCTGGGTCCTGGTAAGTTTTTACACATTCAGTTACAGTTAATCCATGTCTCTTTTTCCTAGTGCTCTATTCAGAGTTTGGCTTGAGTGTTAATTTAAATTTTTCTTTTTGTATCTCTTTTGGCCTTCAGGATCTTATGTTTCATATTCATCTAGTATATGTCCTAGGGACTCAAGTTTTCTCCTATGGAAGCATCTCTCTTTCTCCTGTGAAGTCAGTTGGTCTTCACCTGCTTTTTTCATTCCCAGAGCCTAGCAGGGTCTATGAGGTTAGGACCTGGATTATGGAGTCCCCAAGATGCCTCTGAAATTTATCCAGTTTCTGGTATGCACTCTGGGACACCACATAATTATTACCAAGGATCAGCCAATCTTAGAAAACCTGAACTTTTCACATAAGAACAAGGTTGCTCATTGTCAATCCATAAGAATAATGAAATCAGTGGAACTGAAACTCCTGAGTTTTAGCACAAATTTATGTGGACATTTCTTCATTGGGTATATGAGAGGTTATAATTTCAGGAAGCTGGTGGGAGAAGAAAAGGAGGTTTTCCTAGAAATAATCTTCTTTAAGAATTAAGAAGCAATATTTCACTGACCTGAACTGCCAAAACTCATTTTTATGGAATCAAATCCATGAAGAACTGGCGATGGTCCATGTAATATTTTGAGTGTTAGAATTTGCACTTGGTCCTTCTAGTTACTTGAGCTGTGTGAAAAAAATGGCTGTTGCCAGTCCATTCCCTGTTGACTACTCAGAGAGTATTATTACTCCACTTAGGAATTACACTCTAAAAGAGACTCTAATTAAGGCTTATTTTCAAATGGTAGAATTTGAGGACGTGCTAGGCCATTTAATCTCCCAGCACCCTCCTTCCACTGCCAGTCCACTTTGATTCTTTTTTAACATTAAATAACCCATTTTGAAAAGCTCAGCATTAGACCCCCTACTTCTGAAGTTAACCAGGTACAAATGTTGCACCTATATACCTTGGGTCCCTTTAAGCTTGATAGCTGGCAATTCTGCCAAATTTCTTAACTGGAGAGATTTTTCAGCTGGGTCAATACATTTTCCTGAAGCAATTTCACTTGAGCAAGGCATCCAGGGTTTCCAGAGACCCATGGATCATTTATCCTTAGTGGTAGGTAAGGTGAGGGTGATTGGCTATAAACATTTGAATGGGCTGCATGTGCGTGCTCATTAGCAGCAGACTGCTCATTCATTCATCCAGTATAGAAAACAGTTAACTACTCTATTTCAGGTGCTATTTTAGATGTCCAGTTTACTGTGATAACCAGGATCCTAAATATGTCACAATTCTGATAGTCACATAAATCCAAGCTTTCTAATAGCACCCTTGGGAAGAGGATTTGGCCACCTACCTGCCCACTGTCTTTGGATCTCCATTACTACATTGCCTGAGGGGTTGGGTCTGTTGGACAGTATGACTGAATCTTAATCTTCCACTCAATCTCTTGTTATATTTGTAGTCAATCAAGCATCTGTAAAGGCAACTATTGGTAAGAGCATCTGTATAACATAAATTTTACATGGGTCTGGTTTGGCACTATTACACCTATAGACTAAATTGGTTGATAAATCTTCTTTACCATAAGGTCAAGGGATAAGGATCACATGAACATATGATTGTAGAATTGGGATGGATCTTAGACATCCTGAAATCCAACTCCTGATATGATCCAAAACCTAAGACGTGACTTCCTAATTCCTTCATTAATATACTTACTCAATGACTACTAATTTGTTACTAGGCATAACATACTGTAACAGGTACTGGAAATACAGTGGTAAGCGGGATAGATTTTGCCCTGCTGTCCTTATAGAACTCATAGATCAAAAAGGGCAATAAACATGAAATAGCTATAGACACTATTTGCATAGAAATATAGGTGACAGAGGTGCATCTAAGAGGAGAAACACTCCCCTTGTCGCAGGGATCAAGCAGGCTTCTCTGAGGAAGTGAAATTGTGAGGGAAGAGTGAGGGAAGATGTGAGGAAGGAGCATGCCACATCAAAAACCTGAAAGAAATCCAGAGAGGCTGGAGGATGCTGAGGTTAAGGGAGAGGGATTCAGGATAAAATAGGAGGAATAGACCAAGGCCCTATTATGCAGGGTTTGATAGGTCAGGTTAAATATTTTGAACTTCATTCTAATTGCAATGCTAATTTATTTAAAGAGAAGAACAGGTAATTATATTTCAATTTTTTTTATTCTATATTTAAACTTTTCTATGTCTTCTCTTGGTGGTTTGATATACAGAGAAGATTTCAAATCCTGGTTTTTGAGTCCTTGCACTGACTTTTTTATTGTGATTATTAATTATTATAATTATTGAGATTAGAAACATGTCATAAAATTCAGCATTTAACCATCTTTAACTGCTTTGCCTTTTGCAAGTAAATAGCAGAGTTGAGAGTTATGAAAGTTACAACTTTTAACTTGAAGGGCCACAGACTTGAGATACTGCCTAAAAATATCAACTGAAAAACTGAAGGAAGGAAGCACAAAATTTCTCTATTCATGATAGATTAGAATGAATCTGCCCAGTGATGTAAACATTGGTTTCAACAAAAAGGAAATAGTATTCCTATTGATGCTATTCAATAGCATCAAGGGAGGAAGCAGACAGCTTAAAATCAGTGGGTCTTAAAGCTAGTGGGATGATGTTGGGCACCTTGATTCCTTCTCTGTTGATTTCTGAAAAGAAGGAGGACAGTGAGTACCCCACCTAAGTTTCTGAGAGAATTCCAGAGCAGATGTCATCATTGCTGTCTTCTTGAAGGGATGACATAATACCCATTCAAAATGCCTTGCATCTAATCAGTGCATGAGGTTCTAGTCATCTCTGGCTGAATAAAAATCACCCCAAACCCCAGTGGCTTTAAAAAAGCAATTACCATATTATCAACCCTGGTTTTTGTGGGGAAGGAATTCAGAAGGGGTTCAACTCAGTACCAATTCTGGTACAGAATCTCAGCAATGCTTTTGGAACATTGGGCACTCCCCCGAGTTCCAGACACCAGGAAGGGTGAAGGGAAGAAGGTGACACATTTTCCAACAGAGATATTTCTCTTTAAAAAGTTTTCCTTTAATTTCCACGAATCATTTCAACTTGCATTTCCCTGGCTAGGACTTAGTCACATAGCCATACCTAGCTCCAACAGGTTGGGAAGTGTGCTCTCTCTGTAGGGTCTCAAATAAAATCAGCATTCTCTTAACAAGGGTGAAGGGCAAAATAAATGATGGTAGGTCATTAGCAATCTTTGCTGCATTGCATAGAGCAGATTGAGTTATCTGAGAGGACTGGTTAGTTACCTGAATCCAGGTCAGAGGTGACGAGGACTTGGACTAGAAAGGCAGCGATGCAGATGGAGAGAAGAACAGATTCCAGTGCTATTGCTCTGAAGGAAGCCAAGTCAACCAGGCTTGGTGGTGATCTGGAGTAGAGAATGTGTTAGAGGTGATGTCCAGAATTCAGACTAAAGCGACTGGCCTGTACCCTTTACCGAAACAAAAATCTCTAGGAGAGGACTTTGAAATAAGACAGTAAGTCCACTTAAGTTTATTACGTTTGAAGTACTTCTGAGACTTCCAAAAGGAATGTGAGATTGGCAGTTGTGTATTAGGGTCTGGAGCTCAGAGGATTCTGAGATGAAAGTATGTTTCTGGATAACGGCATATAAAAGGTGATTGTTGACACCTTGGGGAATGACATAATTTAGGATGCACTCATGGAGTGATAAAACTTCAAAATTATGAAGAGGAGACTGAGCCTGCAAAAGATACTAAAAAGAAATGCCTGGAAAGTAAGGTGGAGAGCTGTGGGTGTAGATCAATGGTAGAACTCAAGCCTATCAAGCCCTGGATTCTATTCCCAGCACCATAATCAATCAATCAATCAATAGTAAGTAAACAAATGGGAAAATCAGGAAAGTAAAATGGCATACAAATCAAGGAAGAAAGTGTACCAGGAAAGGGAGAAGGAAGACTAAAACTTTCACACTGAACCTTGTGATATGTAAGTTCCTGTGACCTAGGCAGAAGCTATCTCAGGGGCTTTGTGGAGGCAGAGGCTAGAGCAGAGTGTAATAAAGAATTATAGAGAGGTGAGGAATAAGAGAAGTCTGCTCTTGAGAGGTTTGTCTGTAAGAGAAAGTGGAGCAACATGGTAGTGGTTAGGAGGTGGGAGGGGTGAAGGCCCTTTCATTTCTTATTTGTATTTTGGTATTTGAGATTGAACCCAGAAGCACTTTACCACTGAGCTACATCACCAGCACTTTTCATTTTTTACTTTGAGACAAGGTCTTACTAAGTTGCTTAGGATCTCTCAGTTGCTGAGACTGACCTCGAACTTGTGATCCTCCTGCCATGGCCTCCCTAGCTACTGGGATTACAGGTGTGCACCACCATGCCTAGCAGGACTTCTGTTTACAAGAATAGAAATAAATAAAAAATTAAGAAGTTTATTTTCTTGTACTTCTCCGTAATTTACTTTAAACCAATAAGCACTGTGATATTTATGAGTATCAGTTTTAATCTACATTCAAGGCATTCTCAGTATTCGGATAGGGAGAACGCTCTCTAGGAGTGTTTAGGATAGCATGTTAAAGTTTCTAATCAGAAGCCAGACACACAAGTTCACATGATGAATATAAGCAATGGTCCTTCATTGGTGAAAGTAGAAGTGGAAAACTAGAAATATCATGAAGTTACTCCTGTTCTTGCATAGACAAAGTATAAAATTCTGTCCAGTTCAAGGGCCTGCACCCTCCAGATCCTTGTCTGAACTTGAGTTCTGAAATGGTCCCATGTTTGGTTACTGACTAAATGAGAGCAAGTCCTCATGATTCAGCCACTTCCCCAAAGACTCCACCCCTTTATTTCATCCCCTTGGGGTTTATATTTTAATACATAAAGTTTTGGAGGAACACATACATTCAAATCATAGCAGAGGAGATCTGTGTCTTTCTGAAATATGTTAGCAACCTGATCAGAGAGTGCACTTTGAGGCATTTAGAATAAAACCGAATGAAGTACCCAAGAGATCATTGACAGGGTGGCCTTTGAGGAAGGGTCCTGAGGAATGAGATCAAGGGAATCCTGACTTACTTTGACTTGTGTACCATTTTATACATTTATAACATTAAAAATAGTAGTAACACTAAAAGAAATATACAATATCTGTGTGGGGGATTTTACATACTGGAGAGATTATTTCATGATTTTATCTCATTGCATCTCTTTAAGAATGAAAGCACTTGAATTTTAATTTAATAAAAGTGCATCCCTCTTTTAACTCAGTAGTGAATTCTGTTAGCTACTACTGTTATTTTCATATAGTTAAGTTGGAAATAAAACATAAAGGAGTGTAAAGAGAGAATGCTACTATTATAAATGTACCTGAAGTTCTTTTAGAAATAGAAAGACATCCAATTGTTTCTCTCCTAATCGGGGATACATTCCTGTTATGGGATGGATGGTTGTTGACAGAGTGAGAGGACCCAGCCCCTGAGAACCTGGAACATAGCTGGAGACAGGAGAGCTGAAGATGTGTAAGGTCCTCAGTGCAAACATACCTGAAGCTGTGTTGAGTCAAACACTGGAGACAGGCAGGCAGGTGAGAATCCTAAAGTAGGGGAAAACCCATTAGTGATTATTATTCTGGAGAACAGGAATTCTCCAGTCTCATTATTTACAAAACATTATGTGGTAGATAAATAGATCTTTAGGGTATTACAAGTACTTAAAGTAAGCTGAGTCTATACTTTTAAAAAATAAATAAAGCAGAATTAAGTATGGGTTCATCATAGGACAAAAAACTTACTACTTAAATACACAGATTTGAAATAAAAGGCAAATAGAACATGATAATTTACTTTTCATAAGAATCTTCCAGAGGAGTTTGTTGCAGTGATTTTTAAAAAAAAAATGTTCTTTTTAGTTATACATGAAAGTAGAATGTATTTTGGCAGACTATACATACGTAGAGTGTAACTTATTCTATTTAAGATCCCATTCTTGTGGTTGTACATGATGTGGAGTTATCCAGGTCGTTTATACAAATACAAGGCTAGGAAAGTTATGACCAATTAATTCTACTGTCTTTGCTATTTCCCTCCCCCTCCCTTCTCTTCATTTTACTTTGTCTAGTCCAGTGGATTTCTCTTATTCCCTCCCCACACCCCTTGTTTTGGGTTAGTACCCACAAATAAAAGAGAACATTCAGCTTTTGGTTTTGGGGGATTGACTTATTTCACTTGGCATGATATTCTCTAGTTCCATCCATTTACCGGCAAATGCCATAATTTCATTCTTCTTTTGGCTGAGTAATATTCCATTATGTATATATACCACATTTTCTTTATCCATTCATCCACTGAAGGACACCTAAGTTGTTTCCATAGCTTGCCTATTGTGAGTTGAGCTGCTATAAACATGGATGTGGCTGTGTCACTGTAGTATGCTGTTTTTAAGTCCTCTTGGTATAGACCAAGGAGTGGGATAACTGGGTCAAAATGGTATTTCCATTCCAAGTTTTCTGAGGAATCTCTGTACTGCTTTCCATAGTGGTTGCATTAATTTGTAGTCCCACCAACAATGTATGAGAGTACCTTTCTCCCCACATCCTTGCCAACATTTATTGTTACTTGCATTCTTTATCCTGCCATTCTGACTGGAGTGAGATAGAATCTCAGTATAGTTTTAATTTGCATTTCTCTAATTGCTAGAGATGCTGAACATTTTTTTCATGTATATTTTTTTACCATTATTTCTTCTGTGAAGTGCTTGTTCAGTTCCTTTGCCCATTTATTGATTGGGTTATTTATTTTCTGGTGTTAAATTTTTTGAGTTCTTCATGTATCCTGGAAGTTAAGGCCTCATATGAAGTACTGGTGGTGAAGATTTTCTCTCAATCTGTAGGATCTCTGTACACATTGTTGATTTGTTTCTTTTGCTGTGAAGAAGCTTTTCAGTTTGATACCATCCCATTTACTGATTCTTGATTGTACTTCTTGCACTTTAGGAGTCTTGTTGAGGAATGTTGTTCCCAAGTTGACATGTTGGGGAGTTGGGTCTACTTTTTCTTCTGGTAAGTGTAGGGTCTCTGGTCTAATGCCTAGGTCCTCGATCCACTTTGAGTTTTGTGCAGGGTGAGATATAGGGATTCAATTTCATTCTATTACATGTGGATTTCCAGTTTTCCCAGCACCATTTAAGAGGTAATTTTTCTCCAATATATGTTTATGGTGCCCTTGTCTAGGATAAGATAACTGTTTTTATGTGGGTGTGTCTCAGTGTCTTCTATTCTGTCCCATTGGTCTTCATGTCTGTTTTGGTGCCAATACCGTGCTGCGCTTGGTACCATAGTTCTGTAGTGTAATTTAAGATCTTGTTTTGTGTTGCCTCCAACTTCACTTTTCATACTAAGGATTGCTTTGGCTATTCTGGGTCTCTTATTTTTCCAAATGAATTTCATGATTGCTTTTTCTATTTCAGTGAAGAACATCATTGAGATCTTCATAGGAATCACATTAAATCTGTAGAGTACTTTTGATAGTATGATCATTTTGATAATAGTGATTCTGTCTATCCAGGAACATGAGAGATTTTCCCATTTTCTGAAGTTTCCTTCAATTTCTTTCTTTAGTGTTATGTAGTTTTCATTATAGAGGTCTTTCACCTCTTTTGTTACAATGATTCTCAAATATTTTTTTTGAGGCTATTGTAAAGGGACTAGTTTTCCTGATTTCTCTTTCAGCTGATATATCCTTGGTGTATGGATACTTTGCTGAATTCATTCATGAGTTCTAGGAGCTTTCTAGTAGAGTATTTGGGGTCTTCTAAATATAGAATTATGTGATCAGCAAATAAGGATAGTTCGAACTCTTCTTTTCCTACTCATATCCCTTTAAATTCTTTATTTTTTTTCTGATTGCTCTATCTAGGGTTTCAAGGACTATGTTGAATAGAAGTGGTGAAAGAGACCACCCCTGTCTTGTTCCAGTTTTTAGAGGGAACACTTTCAGTTTTTCTCCATTTAGAATGATGTTGACCTTGGGTTTAGAATATGCAGCTTTTACAATGTTGAGGTATATTCCTACTATCCCTAGTTTTTCTAGTGTTTTGAGCAAGAATGGATGCTGAATTTTGTCAAATGCTTTTCTCTGACTTTTGAGATAATCAGGTAATTCTTAAGTTTATTGATGTAGTGAATTATGTTTGTTGATTTCCAATCTTGCATCCCCACTTGATTATGGTGCACTATCTTTTTAATATGTCTTTGTATGTGATTTGCCAATATTTTATTGAGAAATTTTGCATCTATGTTCAGCGGAGATATTGGTCTGAAGTTTCCTCTCCTTGATGTGTCTTTGTCTGATTTTGGTATCAGGATAATACTAGTCTCATAGAATGAGTTTAGAAGGGTTCTTCCTTTTCTGTTTCATGAAATAATTTGAGGAGTAATGGTGTCAGTTCTTCTTTGAAGATCTTGTAGAACTTGGCTGAGCTGGGCTTTTCATTGTTGGTAGGCTTTTAATGACATCTTTGATTTCACTGCTTGAAATTGATTTGTTTAAATTTTTTATATCCCCCTGATTCAATTTCAGTAGTTCATATGTCTCTATAAATTTGTTGATGTTTTCAAGATTTTCTGTTTTATTGGAATATAGATTTTCAAAGTAACTTCTGATAATTGTCTGTATTTCAGCGATGTCTGCAGACATATTGCCTTTTTAGGAGTTTCTGTTTTCTTTTCTTTTTTGCAGTGCTAGGGATCGAACCCAGGGCGTTGTGCTTGCAAGGCAAGCACTCTACCAACTGAGCTATCTCCCCAGCCCTTGCCTTTTTAATGATTTGGATTTTCTCTCTCTTTTTCTTTCTTAGTTTGGCTAAGGGTTTATCAATTTTTTTTCAAAGAACCAAATTTTGCTCCATCAATTCTTTGAATCATTTTTGACCACACCTGAGAATTACCTAGAGGGCATTTAAACCCTGACTGCCCTTAAGTGTGATCACATCAGAATCTTGGGGAGTGATACCAGTTATCATTACTCTTAAAATATTGTGCTTATTCCAATGTGCAAACTAGACTGAGAAATGCAATAGTGATCTTACCTGGCCAAATTCATGTGCATGAAATGTCCTTAGGATGTGATTTCTTTAATCAAGATGCTGATTTCTGGAACAAACTAGAATAATTTAAAGAGGATTTTTAAGGTTGTGCCATCACAGAAACAAAGCTTTGTGTTATGATACAGGGACACTAAGTCCATGGAAAGAAAACCTGTGTTTCCTGAAACGCACCTAACAGAAAGAGAGATTTATGGATGATTTATACCAACCTTCAAGAAACTAGCTCCATGATTCATAAATTATTCTAGAACATACAAAATTTGGAAGTCTATATAACTCATTTAACCAGACTTCACAAATTTGCTAAAGGAATCAATGGGAAAAGAAAATAAAGCACATTCTTACTTACAAATATAGAGCAAAGACTATACAGATCAGCAAATAGAGCACAACATGGTACTAGAAGAATAAAGTACATGGCTAAGTGGAGTTATCCTAGGAATGCTAAGATGACACAACATAAGAAAATTTAGCCAAGGGAATTTAGCATATTAATAAGCTGATTAAAGAAGACTCTTGCAATCATCTCAGATGCTAAAAATTTTAAAAAATTAATTACCCATAAATCATAAACACCCATAAATCATAAACACCTATAAATCATAAATCTAGATTGAATTCTGTTAAATTAATGAAATTTTAAAGATCATCTAACATCAATCTAGGTGAGCATAATGCCTAGGGTGAAACATTAGACATATTTCTAATTAGAAAAAAGACAAGGATGTTTGCTGTCACTGAAACTCTAAGCTTTGTACTAGAGATTTTAGCCAATAGACTAAGATGAGAAGAAAAGACATTTAAGTATTGAAAAGTTATTTGCGACAAAAATAATTTTTATATTAAAAATTCAAGAGAAATAACTGAACAGTCTTAAAATTAATTGGATAGCTAAGCAAAGTGGCTTATTATGGGACACACATATTAAAAGTAATTAATTTAAGGAATTCGAAACTGGATGTTAAAATAAATGCAATTGATTCTTTTGGTTTTGAATGAGGTCCCAACATAATAGATGGCAATTGTTTTCACATTCCAGAGTTAGGGTTGGATTATCCATTAAGAACTAACCAGGTCTGTGACCCTTGAGACTTTTATCCAACTCCAAAGATTAAAGGAGTTAAAAATTTGCAGTGCAAAATTGAAGACTCTTTCTTAAATATGAGAGATGATCAGAGGACCATTTGGAGAGGCTAAATATGTTCTCTGGTGTTTGAGGGCCCAGTAAGTACCTACAAAATCTAAAGAAAATTATCCACATACAACGAAACTATACATACTTCTTTTTTTTTTTATTGTAAACAAATGGGATACATGTTGTTTCTCTATTTGTACATGGAGTCAAGGCATACCATTTGTGTAATCATAAATTTACATAGGGTAATGTTGTTTGATTCATTCTGTTATTTTTTTCCCTTCCCCCCCACCCCTCCCACCCCTCCCACCCCTCTTTTCCCTCTATACAGTCCTTCTTTCCTCCATTCTTACCACCCTCCTTATCCCTAACCCTAAACCTAACCCTAACCCTAATGCTAACCCCTCCCACCCCCCATTATATGTCCTCATCTGCTTATCAGCGAGATCATTCGTCCTTTAGTTTTTTGAGATTGGCTTATCCCACTTAGCATGATATTCTCCAATTTCATCCATTTGCCTGCAAATGCCATAATTTTATCACTCTTCATTGCGGAGTAATATTCCATTGTATATATATGCCACAGTTTCTTTATCCATTCATCAACTGAAGGGCATCTAGGTTGGTTCCACAATCTGGCTATGGTGAATTGAACAGCAATGAACATTGATGTGACTGTATCTCTGTAGTATGCTGATTGTAAGTCCTTTGGGTATAGGCCAAGGAGTGGGATAGCTGGGTCAAATGGTGGTTCCATTCCAAGCTTTCTGAGGAATCTCCATACTGCTTTCCAGAGTGGCTCCACTAATTTGCAACCCCACCAGCAATGTATGAGTGTACCTTTTTCCCCACATCCTCTCCAACACCTATTGTTGCTTGTATTCTTGATAATCGCCATTCTAATTGGGGTGAGATGGAATCTTAGGGTAGTTTTGATTTGCATTTCTCTTATTACTAGAGATGTGGAACATTTTTTCATATATCTGTTGATTGCTTGTACATCTTCTTCTGTGAAGTGTCTGTTCATTTCCTTAGCCCATTTGTTGATTCGATTATTTGTATTCTTGGTGTAGAGTTTTTTGAGTTCTTTATAGATTCTAGAAATTAGTGCTCTATCTGAAGTATGAGTGGCAAAGATATTCTCCCACTCTGTAGGCTCTCTCTTCACATTGCTGATAGTTTCCTTTGCTGAGAGAAAGCTTTTTAGTTTGAATCTATCCCAGTTGTTGATTCTTGCTTTTATTTCTCTTGCTGTGGGAGTCCTGTTAAGGAAGTCTGATCCTAAGACAACAAGTTGAAGGTTTGGACCTACTTTTTCTTCTATAAGATGCAGGGTCTCTAGTCTGATTCCAAGGTACTTGATCCATTTTGAGTTGAGTTTTGTGCAGGGTGAGAGATAGGGGTTTAATTTCATTCTGTTGCATATGGTTTTCCAGTTTTCCCAGCACCATTTGTTGAAGAGGCTACCTTTGTCCCATTGCATATTTTTGGCCCCTTTGTCTAGTATGAGAAAATTGTATTTATTTGGGTTTGTGTCCATGTCCTCTATTCTGTACCATTGATCTACCTGTCTATTTTGGTACCAATACCATGCCGTTTTTGTTACTATTGCTTTGTAATAGAGTTGAAGATCTGGTATTGTGATACCCCCTGCTTTACTCTTTCTACTGAGGGTTGCTTTAGCTATTCTGGGCTTTTTATTCTTCCAGATGAATTTCATAATTGCTTGCTCTATTTCTGTAAGGTACATCATTGGAATTTTAATTGGAATTGCATTGAATCTGTGTAGCACTTTAGGTAGTATGACCATTTTGACAATATTAATTCTGCCTATCCAAGAACATGGGAGATCTTTCCATCTTCTAAGATTTTCTTTAATTTCTTTCTTTAGTGTTCTGTAGTTCTCATTGTAGAGGTCTTTCACCTCTTTTATGAGATTGATTCCCAAGTATTTTATTTTTTTTGATGCTATTGTGAATGGGGTAGTTTTCCTAATTTCTCTTTCTGAAGATTCATCGCTTATGTATAAAAATGCATTGGATTCATGAGCATTGGTCTTGTAACCTGCTATTTTACTGAATTCACTTATGAGTTCTAAAAGTTTTCTGGTGGAATTTCCAGGTTCCTCTAAATATATAATCATGTCATCAGCGAACAGGGATAGTTTGAGTTCTTCTTTTCCAATTCATATCCCTTTAATTTCTTTGGTTTGTCTAATTGCTCTGGCTAGAGTTTCAAGGACGATATTGAAAAGAAGTGGTGAAAGAGGGCATCCCTGCCTTGTTCCAGTTTTTAGGGGGAATGCTTTCAGTTTTTCACCATTTAGAATGATATTGGCCTTTGGCTTAGTGTAGATGGCCTTTAAAATGTTGAATGTTCCCACTACCCCAATTTTTTCTAGTGTTTTTAGCATGTGATGCTGTATTTTATCGAATGCTTTTTCTGCATCTATTGAAATAATTATGTGATTCTTAACTTTAAGTCTGTTGATATGGTGAATGACATTTATTGATTTCCGGATTTTGAACCAACCTTGCATCCCTGGGATAAAACCCACTTGATCGTGGTGCACTATCTTTTTAATATATTTTTGTATGCGATTTGCTAAAATTTTGTTGAGAATTTTTGCGTCGATGTTCATTAAGGATATTGGTCTGAAATTTTCTTTCCTCGATGTGTCTCTGTCTTGTTTAGATATCAGGGTGATATTGGCTTCATAGAATGAGTTTGGGAGGGTTCCCTCCTCTTCTATTTCATGGAATACTTTGCGAAGTATTGGAATGAGCTCTTCTTTAAAGGTTTTGTAGAACTTGGCTGAGAATCAATCTGGTCCTGGACTTTTCTTTGTTGGTAGGCTTTTGATGACCTCTTCTATTTCATTGCTTGAAATTGATTTATTTAAGTTGTGTATGTCCTCCTCGTTCCGTTTAGATAATTCATGTCTCTAGAAACTTGTTGATGTCTTTGAGGTTTTCTGTTTTGTTGGAGTATAGATTTTCAAAATAGCTTCTAATTATGTTTTGTATTTCAGTCGTGTCTGTTGTGATATTTCCTTGGTCATTCCGAATTTTAGTAATTTGAGTTTTCTCCCTCTTTCTCTTTGTTAGTATGGCTAAGGGTTTATCAATTTTGTTTATTTTTTCAAAGAACCAACTATTTATTTTGTTAATTTTTCCAATTGTTTCTTTTGTTTCAATTTCACTGATTTCAGCTCTGAATTTAACTATTTCCTGTCTTCTACTACTTTTGGTGTTGGTCTGCTCTTCTTTTTCTAGGGCTTTGAGCTGTAGTGTTAAGTTGTTTATTTGTTGATTTCTACTTCTTTTGTTGAATGCGCCCCATGAAATAAATCTTCCTCTAGGTACTGCTTTCATAGTGTCCCAGAGATTTTGATACGATGTGTCTTTGTTCTCGTTTACTTCTAAGAATTTTTTAATTTCCCTCCTGATGTCTTCTGTTATCCATTCATCATATAATAGTGTATTATTTAATCTCCAGGTATTGGAGAAGTTTCTGTTTTTTTTTCTTTCATTTATTTCTAATTTCAATCCATTATGATCTGATAGAGTACAAGGTAGTATCTCTATCTTCTTGTATTTGCTAACAGTAGCTTTGTGGCATAAAATATGGTCTATTTTAGAGAAGGATCCATGTGCTGCTGAGAAGAAAGTGTATTCGTTCTTTGTTGGATGGTATATTCTATATACGTCCATTAAGCCTAAATTGTTGATTGTGTTATTGAGATCTATGGTTTCTTTATTCAATTTGTGTTTGGAAGATCTATCCAGTGGTGAGAGAGGTGTGTTAAAATCGCCTAGTATTATTGTGTTGTGGTCTATTTGATTTCTGGAATTGAGAAGGATTTGTTTGATGTACATGATGAGCCAATGTTCAGGGCATAGATATTTATGATTGTTACGTCTTGCTGATTTATGCTTCCCTTAAACAGTATGTAATGTCCTTCTTTATCCCTTCTGACTAGTTTTGGCTTGAAGTCCACATTATCTGAAATGAGGATGGATACTCCAGCTTTTTTGCTGTGTCTGTGTGGTTGGTATGTTTTTTCCCATCCTTTCACCTTTAGTCTATGGGTATCTCTTTCTATGAGATGAGTCTCTTGCAGGCAGCATTTTGTTAGATTTTTCTTTTTAATCCAATCTGCCAGTCTATGTCTTTTGATTGATGAGTTCAGGCCATTAACATTCAGGGTTATTATTGAGATATGATTTGTATTCCCAGTCATTTGACTCATTTTTGTTTTTTGACATGATTTGTTTTCTCCTTTATTTTGCTATTCCTTTAGGTTAGTTCCTCCCGTTGCTGATTTGCATCATTGTTTTTCATCTCTTCTTCATGGAATATTTTGCTGAGAATGTTCTGTAATGCCGGCTTTCTTTTTGTAAATTCCTTTAGCTTTTGTTTATCATGGAAGGATCTTATTTTGTCGTCAAATCTGAAAGTAAGTTTTGCTGGGTATAAGATTCTTAGTTGGCATCCATTTTCTTTCAGGGCTTGGTAAATGTTGTTCCAGGCCCTTCTAGCTTTTAGGGTCTGGACTGAAAAATCTGCTGATATTCTTATTGGTTTCCCCCTGAATGTAATTTGATTTTTTACTCTCAAAGCCTTTAAAATTCTGTCTTTATTTTGTATGTTAGGTACAAAATAAATAATAATAATAATGTGCCTTGGTGTGGGTTTGTTGTAATTTTGTATATTTGGAGTCCTATGAGCCTCTTGTACTTGGTTTTCCATTTCATTCTTCAGATTTGGGAAATTTTCTGATATTATTTTATTGAATAGATTGTTCATTCCTTTGGTTCATTTCTCTAAGCCTTCCTCAATCCCAGTAATTATTAAATTTGGTCTTTTCATGATATCCCATACTTCTTGTACATTCTGTTCATGATTTCTTACCATCTTCTCTGTTTGGTCAACTTTGTTTTCAAGATTAAATATTTTTTCTTCAATGTCTGAGGCTCTGTCTTCCAGGTGTTCTATCCTATTGGTTGTGCTTTCTATGGAGTTTTTAACTTGGTTTATTGTTGCCTTCATTTCAAGGATTTCTGTTTGTTTTTTTGTCAGTATCGCTAACTCTTTATTGAAATGATCTCTTGCTTCCCGTATTTGGTCTTTTAACTGTTGATTGGTGCGATCATTTAATGCCTGCATTTGTCGGGGTTTCTAGAGCCCCCGGCCTTAGACATGGTCAAGATGGCGCCTGACGCTGAGCCAGAGGCGGCCAGCTATACAGTAAACAACCAGCGAATTCCAATGATTGGCTAGTTAACGATGTGACTAAGAGCATGCCCCCTTGTGTACCCATCCCGCGCCTGCAGCTGTCCGCGTTTATCTCGTGTACTCTCCCCTGATTGACTGAAGTGTATATAAGCCTGGTGGGTGGGAGAGTAGGGGAAGAAGCTGAGGAAGGGACGGAAGAAGCGGAAGAACCGGCGGCGGCGACGGCGGCCGCGGCAGCAGCGGGAGCGGAGCTGGAAGGAGGGAGTACGCGGGAGTGGAAGGAGCTGGGAAAAGGGAAGCTGAGAGTGCGCAGAAGCTAGGGGTAAGAGAAGCGTAGGAAAGAAACTGTGCACAATAAACTTCCAAAGCTTCAGACGTTTGCCGTGTCTCTCTCTGCGGGCAGAGGGGACGCGACAGCTGGTGCCGAAACCCGGGAGGATAAAAAGGACAAGGTAAGATATCTTAAAATCTTTTAACAAGCTAAACCGGTTATAAAGAAGTCAAAAAAGGTAAACAGGTAAAGGAGAGGCGCCTCGACGTTCGCGGTATAGCGACTATCCGGATACGCGGAATGCGGTCCAGTTAAAGGGTATCAGGATACGCTATCAGCGGTCCTGGGGGCACGCGGAATGCGGTCCAATTAAAATAAAAATAAGGACACACGGAAGGTGGTCCGGTATCGGGACACGCCATCAGCGGTCCTGGCGCGTGGAACGCGGTCTAATTAAAGTGAAAGTAGAAACACGCTTGGAGCGGTCCAATTAGGTAGTACGTGAAAAGCCGCTATAAAAATTTTAATGCGCACTTGATAGTTTTCCTTTCAGTAATCTCGTTGCTCCTGGCAGCTAGGCCACTGTTATTGTAATTGCCAAAACTAAAGCTATTCAAATTAGTAACAATAGGGTCTGAATGTAGCAACCCCTCAGGGAACCATTAAAAAACAATGGGAGCCATTGAGAAAAAAAAAAAAAAAAAAAAAAACAGCCAAAGTAAGAAAAGCCGCTTAGTGTGCCACAAGGGGGATCTTCATGAACAGGGTCTAATAGTAACAGAAAAGAACGCTTAAAGAGAATAAAGTGAGGAAAGATTGAGTGGTGGTGACCTAGAAAATAATTGCTCAAAAAATCTAAGAACAAGGGAAAAAAGGGAATTAAGTCTAACACAAAGAACCCCCAAAAAGAAATAACCAAGTGGTAGTGAAAACTTAAGAACAAGGGGAAAAGGTAGGAGAAACCTAAGCCTAATAGAAAGAGCTTCAAAATTTGTAGAACCTGCCCGTATTTGAGGAGCAAATGGAGATACCATCAACCATTAGAAAAACTTTAAAGAGGCAGTTAAGACTTGGAGACAGCTATGCAGAGCAGTGTTATCTGGAGAACAATGGCTAATTGGGGAAGCTCAGTAGCAAGAAATAGCTGTGAAACTGCTTGCAGAAACATAGTGGCAAGGTTTCCCGATAGAAATGTTGAGATGAGAAGGCCAATACGCTTCAATAGATGCACAAAATCAGCAGCAAGGAGATAATGCCCTAACAAAAGATAAGAGATAACTATAGTAAAATCTGTTACACCTTATGCCCCAGGGCTATGTCCAAGATGCAGAAGAGGAAGTCATCGGAATAGTGCCTGTCAGCCTATTAGAGATAGGGAGGATAATTTCCTAGGGTCGAATCCTGAACCTCAGAAAAACGGGAGACAGGGCCCTCCTTGGGGCCCGCAACAAATATACGGGGTAATTCAACAAGTTCCCCGACGGTGGTATCCTCCCACAGAGAAGGGGAGCGCAGGGCCACCTCAGGGAGTGCAGGATTGGACATCTGTGCCACCTCCAGACTCATACTAACCCCAGATATGGGGGTGCAGATGATTGATACTGATTGGCATGAAAAAATCCCACAGAACAGTGTAGGACTATTACTAGGTAGAGGTTCCTCAACACTAAAAGGACTTATAGTACACCCAGGGGTTATTGATCCTGATTTCACTGGACAAATAAAAGCCTTGGTCTCTTCACCAAAAGGAATTACGGTCATCTCTCCAGGGGATCGCATTGCACAAATGCTTATATTGCCCAGTCAACATTCCTTGTGGCCCAGTGAAAATACAAATAAAAGACAAGGAGGTTTTGGATCAACAGGAACCACTTTAATAAACCTTACTATGGATATGGAACAGAGGCCCCTCCTAAAATTAAAAGTGGGAAATATGGAATTTACAGGTTTATTAGATACGGGGGCAGACAAAAGCATTATCAGCGCAATGGTCTGGCCAAAGCACTGGCCATTGATCACAGCAGCTCAGAGCTTGAGAGGCTTAGGAGTAGCAGAGAGCCCCAATCAAAGTGCTTCCTCATTGTCATGGAAAGATACAGAGGGACACACAGGAATATTTCAACCATATGTCTGTAATGTTCCTATTAGCCTATGGGGACGAGACGTCCTGCAGCAAATGGATATGAAACTCACCACTGACCAGATTTACCAAGGGACTCCTGTAAGAAATATGTTACAAAATATGAATTATGATGATAAAAAAGGATTAGGAAGACATAGTCAAGGATCTACCCAACCACTGCCTTTACTTCCACCAAAAAATGATTCTCATGGATTGGGTTTTTCCTAGGGGCCACTGATAAACCATCAATCCCTATAATATGGAAAGATGATAAGCCTCGCTGGATTCCACAGTGGCCCCTAACAAAAGAAAAGCTAGAGGCAGCTCATAAGTTAGTACAAGAGCAGGTACAAGTAGGTCATTTACAACATTCTACTTCTCCTCGGAATACTCCAATATTCTTAATAAAGAAAAAATCAGGAAAATGGAGGTTATTGCATGATTTAAGAGCCATAAATGAACAAATGTACCCTATGGGACCCATCCAATGTGAACTCCCTCTTGTCACTGCACTACCAAAAAATTGGCCTACTATTATTCTGGATTTAAAAGATTGCTTTTTCTCTATACCCTTACACAAAAATGATTGTTGGAGATTTGCCTTTACTTTGCCCTCTCTTAATCACACTCAGCCTGACCAGAGATTCGAATGGACTGTGTTGCCTCAAGGTATGGCTAACAGTCCTACTATATGTCAAATATACGTAGATAAAGCGTTAACAACTACTAGACAAAAGTTTAAGAGATTGTTGATTTATCATTATATGGATGACATACTTATTTGCCATCCAGAAAAAGAAGTTTTGTTAGAAGCATTACAATTTATAACTCAAGCATTAGAAAAGAGAGGACTAACGATAGCCCCTGAAAAATTACAAATAGAGGAGATCCAAGAATATCTGGGTACAACGCTCACTGCTACTACAATCAGACCAATAAAGTTGACCATCAGGACAGATCAATTGAATACCTTGAACGATTTTCAGAAACTCTTAGGTGACATTAACTGGATCAGATCCTATTTAAAATTGTCCACAGGGGAATTAAAACCTTTATTCGATATATTAAAAGGTAATCCTGACTTGAATTCCCCTAGGAAACTTACTCCCGAAGCACAGATATCCTTACAGCTAGTAGAGAATAGACTTCAGCAGTGTTACGTTGATCGTTGTGATCCTACTCAATCATTAAGTTTAATCATAATCTCAGAAAAGCATACCCCTTTTTGCATAGTTTGGCAAGGAGGACCTCTGCAAAGTGTAAATCTCCCTAGCTCTCCAGCTAAAACATTGCAATCATATCCCCAAGCTATTGCTCAGGTAATATTCAAGGGAATAGAATCTTGCATTACTGTTTTTGGAATCCATCCGTCTATTATTATAACTCCTTATTCCACTCAGCAAATTAAGTGGTTAATTAATAATAATGATGATTGGTCAGTATTATATTGTTCCACTTCAGCTCAGTTCGATAACCATTACCCCCAACATCCCTGGATTCAATTCTGTAAAAATACTCCCATAGTTTTCCCAAAAGTGACTAGTGTCCAGCCTCTTAAAGACTGTGTAACCATTTTTACTGATGGCTCCAAAAATGGAGTAGGTGCAGTACTTATCGGTAAACAACTTCACACCATAATAGTTCCACCCAACTCCGCACAGGTTACTGAACCTGCAGCTGTAATATTAGCCTTTAAATTAGCAGATAATCAGCCATTCAATCTTCTATCTGATAGCTTATATATCGTTAACGCTTTACAGGTTCTTGAAACGGTACCCCATATTTCTTCCATGTCCACGGTAGCTTCTTACTTTACTACGCTACAAAACCTTATCCTACAGCGTAAACATCTATTCTATGTAGGACATATTAGAGCTCATTCTAATTTACCAGGACCTTTGGCCAATGCTAATGACTTGGTAGATATGGCCACTAAATCAATTTTTGCTTTTTCCATAGAGGAACAGGCAAAACTCTTTCATGAAAAATTTCATGTAAATTCCACTACTTTGAGCAGAAAATTTCCTATATCTAAATGTATGGCTCGACAAATAGTAAAAAATTGTCAACATTGTGCTCCTTTAATCCCAGTACAATCCTTTGGAGTTAACCCCAGGGGACTGCTGCCTGGTCATATTTGGCAGATGGATGTAACCCATATTTCTGAATTTGGTACTGTTAAGTATGTACATGTGTCAGTAGACACTGCTTCAGGGGTCATTATGGCTTCCGCTCATTCTGGAGAAAAGGTGAAAGATGTCATTCAACACTGCCTACAAGCATTTGCTGGCTGGGGCATACCTAAAGTTATTAAAACAGATAATGGTCCTGCTTATACTTCCAAAAGCTTCCGGTTGTTTTTACAAACATTTAATATCCAATCAGTCACTGGCATCCCCTATAATCCTCAGGGACAGGGCATTGTGGAAAGAGCACATTTTACTTTAAAAAATTGTTTAAATAAACAAAAAGGGGGAATAGGAGCCTCCTACAAGTCTCCTAAAGATAAACTTAACTTAGTTCTTTTCATTCTAAATTTCTTAACTCTGGATAGGGACGGCCATTCTGCAGCTGATCGACATTATAATCCCCATAATACTCCTCAAGTATGGGCAAAATGGAAAGATATCCTGACAGGTTGTTGGAAAGGACCGGATCCAGTCCTTCGTTGGGTCCGAGGGTCTGTTTGTATTTTCCCACAGGATCAACTGACTCCAGTCTGGATTCCAGAAAGGCTGGTCAGAGTTTTACAACATGCAAGTGATGCTGTTCCTCCTCACAATGGCGAGTCTGAGCCTTCCTCCAATAACGAAAACTCAGACGGAAAGGCAAACCCGGAACCTATGGGCCATTGTTAGCCTGGCCATATTTTTCATTTCTGACTAACATATTTTTTATCCTTCCTTTTCTTGTTTTTCACCAATTTCTCTACAAGTCTGTCAATTCTACTGATGATTTTTCAGGTCGTGCCGCTTTTGGTGACAAGGATATTTCTAGCCTTTCTTTGCTTTAACAGGAGGAATTTCTGTACTTTGCCGTTGGAATCATACTACAGATCAGACCCAGAGTAGAGCAACTCGTTCTGCTGACCCTAGCTGTGATATTGCTTTTCCTCCTACGTCAGCTTGTGTATTTCCTCCCTTTTATGTTTCTACCAACTAACATTTCTAATAATACCTCTTAACTGTTCACTAACTGTGTGCTATCTTTCACAATACTGGAATGATTTCTTTTGCCACCTGTGCAATTTGCACATTTCTATCTTCCTACCAGTCCTAGTTTCTGTTGCAGATATAGAATTGCCAGTGCTATTATCAAAAAACAGAAGAGGCTTTGACATTGTAACAGCCGTGATCATTGCCACCACAGTCCTCGCAGTAGCAGCATTGACACAATCATAATGACGATCATTCGGCCGAGAATGCAGTTGCAGCCTTACAGACCATAGAGACACTATCAGAGAATGGACTCATTATAAGAACAAGTGGATACCTTGCAAGAACTTTTGGGACTGGGATGCGTTTATTCCCTGAGAGCTGCTTTGTGTTACCCATATTGTAACTCTATTGGGATGTATATTGTTTCTGTATTTAATATGGCTATAAGGTTCTTCTTCTGTTTATAGATTTATCAAACAGTGGGCAAGCTTAGGAGCTATGGTGGTACTCCTCTGCCTTGGCTTTCTTCTCTTCATTCGTTTTGGCATGCATCTGCAAGCTAGCCAATAGAGAGATCAAATTATTTTTCATCAAGCCATGACCGTCCTAAAGGCCGACAGCCCCCCATTAGTATGGCTCTTGATGCTGGATCGGTAGTCAAGGACGGGTAATGAAGGAGGTGGCTGTGTACCAACCTAAGACAGGAGCTGCAGCATGCTCTGCAGGCTCTGATGACGGGTAAGGACATATGCTGACCACTCAGCCTAAGACAGACACGGTCCCGAGCCTTAGTTTAATATTAAAGAAGGGGGATCTGTCGGGGTTTCTAGAGCCCCCGGCCTTAGACATGGTCAAGATGGCGCCTGACGCTGAGCCAGAGGCGGCCAGCTATACAGTAAACAACCAGCGAATTCCAATGATTGGCTAGTTAACGATGTGACTAAGAGCATGCCCCCTTGTGTACCCATCCCGCGCCTGCAGCTGTCCGCGTTTATCTCGTGTACTCTCCCCTGATTGACTGAAGTGTATATAAGCCTGGTGGGTGGGAGAGTAGGGGAAGAAGCTGAGGAAGGGACGGAAGAAGCGGAAGAACCGGCGGCGGCGACGGCGGCCGCGGCAGCAGCGGGAGCGGAGCTGGAAGGAGGGAGTACGCGGGAGTGGAAGGAGCTGGGAAAAGGGAAGCTGAGAGTGCGCAGAAGCTAGGGGTAAGAGAAGCGTAGGAAAGAAACTGTGCACAATAAACTTCCAAAGCTTCAGACGTTTGCCGTGTCTCTCTCTGCGGGCAGAGGGGACGCGACATGCATTTGCTCTTTCATCTCCTCCTTCAATGCCTGCATTTGCTCTTTCATCTCCTCGTTTGCTTCCCTGGTTGTTTTAATTATGTATATTCTGAACTCCCTTTCTGACATTTCTTCTGCTGTGCTGTCATTGGGTTTTATTGATATAGTACCTATTTTTCTTTGGGACATTTTCTTCCCTTGTTTTCTCCTATTGGTTAGATGTCAGTGGGACTCTGAGATATTGCAGATTTCCTCTATTGGCTTATAGTGTCCCTGTAGATTTCCAGTGTATCACCTCTCAGCCTTCAGTAGCCTGAAGTCTTGGAGGAACTTGATAATGCAGTGCTTCCAAAGAAAGCTGCCCCTAGCCCCCTACTGGTTCCAGGACTTGGAGCTAGCTCTGTGCGGAAAGGCTCTCACTGGGTGGCCTGCTCCAAGAAGCTGGCTGTGTGGGAGGAGCCCACCGCCGGAGTGCACAGGGCTACCTGGGGAAGACTCTAGCTGCCCTGCTCTGCTCTGATAAGCTGCCCCTAACTGGGCCTGCCACCCAGGCCGAGCTTCACCCGGTGGGGGAGACTCACCCCGTGGTTCTATTTTAGTCTGAGTCTCTCAATGCCTCCCTTTCTTGAATCTTGGGTTCTGGAGCAACTGGAGATGCAGTCACCCTCTAGTCTGCCATCTTGGATCACCCCGTGGAAAGAGCCTGTGGCCGGAGGGGGCAATGCCACCTGGAGAAGTCTCTGGCTTCCCTGCCCTGGTTCCAGAGGCTGCCTGAGGGTGGGAGCTCTCCGCTGGCTCTGGGACTTGTGGCTGGCTCTGTGTAGAAAGGCTCTCACTGGGCGGTCTGCTCTGAGAAGCTAGCCTTGTAAGGCGCCTCCCGCCGGAGGGAGCCGGGCTGCTTGGGGAAGTCCCTGGATGCCCTGTCCTGATCCCTGAAGCTGCCTGCTGGCCAGAGCTTGCTGCTGGCTCCGGGACTTGGAGCTGGTTCTGTGCAGAAAGGCTCTCACTGGGAGGCCTGCTCTGAGAAGCTGGCCATGTGGGAGGAGCCCACTGCCGGAGTGAGCAGGGCTACCTGGGGAAGACTCTAGCTGCCCTGCTCTGCTCTGATAAGCTGCCTCTATCCAGGTCTGCTGCCCAGGCCGAGCTTCACTCGGTGGGGGAGACTCACCCTGTGGCTCTATTTTAGTCCGATTCTCTCAATGCCTCCCCTTCTTGAATCCTGGGTTCTGGAGCTACTAGAGATGCAGTTACCCTCCTGTCCGCCATCTTGGATCGCCCCGTGGAAAGCACTATACATACTTCTAAGATTCCTAAATGAATTTATAAATCTGTTAGGCAGCATCTTATGCTAGCAACAAAAATACATTGGCATGGCACTGGAATTGGAGCAAGGACTGGATGAGCTTTATTTGAGTCGTTTGAAAGACATATTGCCTCATCAATAAGTGAATTACATACTGAATACATATGTTTTTCAATTATGTATGTCTGAAACAATATTACAACCAGGTCCATGAAGTCATTAATAGACACTGCTGTTGGTAACAGTGTTTTCTAAAGTCTGAAGCCATATTTTACTTCTATATGAAGGCTTTACTTTTGATCACATGCAATGAATTTTAAATTTTACATGTTCATACCATCATGTTTTGTTTATCATCAAAATTAAAGTAGTATAGAATAAGGTAATTTAAATTAATGTTCCCTTTCACTTCTTCCTGTAGTCATATGCCTCTTCTTAGAGCTAATCATCATGATCAGTTCAGTCTGTGTCTATTGAGATGATTTGTGCACTCACATGGGTATTTATGTGCAGTAATACATTTACATAATTATGTCAAGCTACACATATTATTCTGTAGCTTGCTCTCTCCCTTAATGACAATCATGGAGATTGTTTCATGTTAGTGCATATAGATTTCTCACATTCTTGAAGTTCTGTGTAATATTTTATTATGGATGTTATATAATTTCAAAAAAGGTAAAGTAGAAAATTTATTGAACTCAACATCCTTTCTGCTGCTCCAAGTATATGGTTGTATAATTTGAATATTATGCAATGTTAGTGACTGGGAATTTAACTACCTCAGTACAAAATTTAGAATTCTGAAAGACATTACAGAAAGAAAAATTTTAAAACTATTTCCAGATGAATTGTTCTAAATATTCAAATTAATCACTAAAGTCAGAATATTTTACTTTACTGCAAACTATTTTGTGTTTTATCTACATTGCTAAGTTTGCAGAAATAGGGAAAGTCCACTGAAGAATTAGAATTAGCATAGAAATTGGCAATATTTTCAGGTATGTTTAATAAATAAAATGTACATCAACAATGATACTAAGTATCCATTTTGAAATATAATTTGGAAAATGTACAACTGGAAAACTGAAGAATAGGCTATATGAATATAACACAAAATATTATCACACCACTAATAAATGCCTATTATTCAGTTTTAACATGGTGATGCCTAGTATTCTCATGCTTGTTCATGAACATGACTAGGATAGTGAGAATCGTCTTCATTTGGCAAAAATCAGAGCAAAAAATTAACAGTATTTTGTTGGTCTCCTTTGCAGAAATCAAATGTTAACATCAAATGATATCCCATGTTGTTTGAAAAAGTGTTTTAAAAGTCACTGAAATTATAGCACACAGGGTAACCAAAACTTTTTTGAAAAAATAAGAAAGTTTGTCACTAAATTTTTCCTTTATTTTTATTTATATACTTATTAAGGTGTACACATGTTTTAATTAACTTTGCAGGTCAAAGTATATTAGATCTCTGTACATTAGATTTCTAGACTTATTGATCCTACACAACTGCTTGTTTTTATGCTTTGATTCACATCTCCCCATTTCTTCCTTATTCCCTCTCCTGTTAACCACCCTTATACTCTGTTTCTATGCATTCTTTTTCTTAAAGGATTTCATATATAAATGAGATCATGCAGTATTTTAAAGTAGCAAGATACAAAATCAATGTACAAAAAATCAGTTGCATTTCTTTGTAGGAATAATGACCTATATGAAAAAGAAATCAATAAAATAACCCCATTTAAAATAGACCAAAAGGAATTATGTATTTAGGAAAAAAATTAAGAAAGAAAGTAAATATCTTCACATAGAAAGCTGAAGAGTAGTGTTAAAGAAAATTGAAGAAGATAAATACATCAAAAAATATCCCATTTTTTAGATTGGAAGAATTAATATTGTTAAAATGTCCATACTACTCAAAGCACGAGCACAACAAACTCAATACAAAAGGTCAACATGCCAATGATATTTTTCAAAGAAATAGAAAAAGCAATTCTAAAATTCATGAGGAATCCCAAATAGCCAAAGCAATTTTGAGAAACAAAAACAAAATTGGACACATCATATTTCCTGATTTCAAATTATATTTTAAAACTATAGTAATCAAAACAGAATGGTACTGGTATAAAAAGAAAAACATAGACTAATGAAATGGAATAAAAAACCCAAATATAAACCCAGTCATTTTTGATCAATAATATTCAACAAGCCACCAAGAAAACACAATGGAGAAAGCATATTCCTTTTAAAAAATGATATTGGAAAAACTACATATCCAAAAACAAAAGAATCAAATTGGATATCTGTTTTACACCACAACCCAAAAATCAACTTGAAATGGATTGAAGACCTAACTACAAGAATAAAATTACTATGAGAAAACAGGGGGAAAAGCTCCTTGATTTTGACCTTGCCAATGAATTTTTTGAATATCATACCAAAATCTCAGGCAACAAAAGCAAATGTAAACCAAGATAACTATACTAAAAATCTTATGCAATCAACAAAGAAAAATCAACAGTCTATGGATCAGGAGAAAATATCTACAAAAATATATATAATGAAGGGTTTATATAAAAATATATAAGGAACTGAACTCAACAGTAAATAAATGATAAAATAAATACGCAGAAAAGAAAAACTAAATAACCCAATTTAAAAATGGGCAATGACCTGAATAGACATTTTTCTAAAGAAAAAAAAAATGGGCAACAGTTACATGAAGATGTTCCCAGCATCATTAATCATCAAGGATCAGATCAAAATCACACAGAAAGAGCATTCTTGTAGATTGTTAGTGGGAATGTAAATTGGTGTAGCCATGTACACATCATTCTGCTGAGTATATACCCAAAGGAGATGATATTAGTACCTTATGCAAATATTTTCACTGCCATGTTCTTTGCAAAATCATTCACAAAATATGGAAACCACCCATGTGTCTGCCAACAAATGAATGGGTAAAGAAACAAGGTCCATATATACAAAGGAATATTTTTTCAGCCTTTAAAAAGAGATGCTGCCATTTGCAACAACATAAATGAAACTCAAGGACGTTATGCTCAGTGGATGTTCTTTAATTTCTTCAACTCTTTTCCTACTAAATATCCAACATTTAAACTTTACCCCAATTTCATTGCATCAAACATTTTTTTATTACATATGTTGGAGTACAAAAAGGAGTGGGGTGATACGGTTTCTCAAAGGAGAAGCATGCTAATGTTAACTGCAGAAAGGTTTGATGGATGGATAGTGGATGAGCAAAAACAGGCAGAAACTCAAGATCTGAGTTCTTAGTTGTTTAAATAAAATGTGTATTTGCTTCTGTGATTTGAACTATGAGAATACTGATAGTGTGTTTTGGGTGTTAGATATATGTTGAGAATAATCATTCTAACTTTGGTCTTTTTAGAGATAAATTGATACTGAGCTAAAGTTCACATACACACCTATGTCAGTGAGCAGTAAAATAAAATTATGTGCTATGCTGATATTATTCTACATGAAAGGGACAGTTGGCAGGTCTTCAGCTAGTCTTGATCACTGAAGAATACTGATTAGTCAGGCTTTACTGTGGAATAGCTATAATAATTTTTTAGTATGAAACTGCAAAACTTGATTTTTTTCCAGTAGATTGTTAATTCTATCCTTGACTCGGAGCTTTGTTGATTCAGCCCCAGTTACTCGATACTTAAGATTTAGGGGTTCCATACACGGTTGGGAAATTCTCTTTCCAAGGTTTTTACCTTCACTTACTCTTTCCCTTGGATCCTAATGGCTTGATTAAAGTGCCAATGCAGTAACGTGGCCTGCAAAGCTGGGCCCTTCTATCTCTGAATGGGGTGACAATCCCACCATTCCTCAGCTCATGGAGAATGTCTTGCAGCTGTCTGAAGAACACAGATCATTAGTGATTTTGGCAGGATTTTGTTGGAAGCACAATGCTAAAGATGAAAGGTCAGTTTTATTTAACTGATGAAAACAATGAGTAGCAGATTAAGCTAGTTTTCTGGTAAACAGTGCCATTACTTTCCAGTAAATAGTGTCAAGATGCCTTGATGAATAACATACATGGAGATAAAGAAGAACATCTCTCAGTGATGGAAAATTAGGTATCTCCATAAACTCAAAAATGTCTTTAGTTTTCTTCTTGAGATGATCTGTTCCCTAAAACATTTACCAACAGGTCATTTGGTCGTCCTCATGGAAAAAATGAAGTATGTTCTGTTGAAGGCACTGTCTACAGAGATGGGCCAGTTCAAGGACTATTCTTTTCATCTGCCTGAAGTGTTAAGACACCAAAAAAAAGCAGTGTGTTCATGCTGCTTCTCCGTTGCCCACCCATCTGTTGGAGCTCAGCGATGAGCTGGAATGCAGGAAGAGAAGGGCTGGTCCAATAAAATCCAACGCAGCATACCAATCCATTAGCATCCTTCACTGCAAGATGGCAGACATAGTTTTGAGTTTTGGCCTGTCTGCATGCATTTTTTTTTTTTTTTTTTGAAGCATACCTTGACAGTGCCGATGGAGAGGCAGAGCCTCTGAACTTGAAGCAGACAGCTACAGAATGCTCGCTAGCTGGAGGGATAGATTCCCTCAGTGCGCAAGTGTCTCAATGGTTTGACATTTTAGGGCAGGTGCATAAGGAAGGACATGAATTCTTCTAAGGTGCTCAGGCACCAGTTATTGTCTGTTGTAGTACCACTGACAAGAATGAAAATAACAGCCACCACTCATCAAATGCTTATGTGCTGGGCATTGCTGTCAATGCTTTCCAGGGATAATTATATTAAATTCTCACAATAACTCTATGAGATGGAAAAAATGGCACAGAGGGGTTAATAATGGAAGTCATCTGGCTAATTTGGAAATCAGGATCTGGACCCAGGCGGTATATAACTCACTGACCACACTGTAATCATTATATCTAATACCACTAAATTATCTCCTAGAGGCCTGAAGCAGCAACCTTCAAACTATTGTGATATTTGTGGTGGCTGATTTTTTTTTTAACCCATCCTGACTTCCCCTAAAGGGCTCTGTATGGTATAAATAAATTAAAGGAAAAAACTTGAACCAATTAAATATGTTTTTTTCCATTTATTTTTAGCATTTTGCAACACCCCTGGAGATATTTGGAGACACCCTGCTGAGTGGTGAAGCAGATAGGCGTGCACTGGCCCGTGACCCCAAGTGAATGAATTTCCTGCACACTAAATGGCTTTCTTACTTTTAACATTTTGAAAGATCTTGATGCCTGAGCTGGCCAAGGTGAGAGGGATCCAGCTGCTTACCCATGTCTGTGTTGTTGCCTCAGATATGAAAGGAAAAAAAGGCTTTCAAAACTATTACTTTAAAATGGAGCTTTTTGGATTCAGAACTGTTTTTGATCTTTTGGCTTTGTTTTTGTTGAAACGATATATTGTTTTACAAGCAGAACAGAGCTCCAACCCTACATTCCTGCTGACATAACTCTTATTATTTCATGGTTTCAGCATCTTCTTTGGTAACTCTATGCATAACTAAAAAAAAAATAGCTAGGTAAACGTGTGCACACGTACATGTGTGTGGTGGGTATGGGTCGGGGTTATGTCTAGCTTTAGGAGAGCACAAGGCAGTGCTATAAGCTTGGGTGAAATTTTTTTCCCTCTTGTGATTTTCCTATAGAACTTTCCTAACTTGGTCTTTTTCTTCTTTCCATTTTCCAAATGGAAATAGCAATGGAGATGAGGACTTGATTGCCTCTTAGCTGTTTGAGACCCTAAGTGATTTTGCTTAACTTACTGGCCAATTTCTATCTTAAGTAGTAAAGAAATCTAATACTTTAGCAGTACTTCTTGTATTGTAACTATAGCATTACTGCACACTTCTTAACAGGAGGATGGATGAGCCCTTTCAAATGATCTCATTTGATTTCCCCTCCCCCAATTCAGGAGAAAAAAAAAAGGCAAGCAGTGTTATTCCCATTATACAGAAGAGAAAAATAAGACTCAGACAAGCTAAAAGATGTGGTGAATGACACCTAGCTAGTAAGTTGGATCTGGGGCCAGACCCAGGTCTTAGGATTCTTACATTGACTTTTTCAGTATACCAGAATTCTTCTACTTCTTTAAATACATTTATAATTCTGTGGTTAGAATACAAAGTTATTACAGAAAACCTGGAAAATATAAGAAAGTAAAATCACCAATAATCATGTCCACCAAAGGCTCTTAATATTAATGTTTTTTAAGTTTTATCTACATTTAAGTTAGTGCACTCATGTAGTTCAAATTTCAAAAATTGTATAGAGAACCCTTTCTCCTTCTATTATCTTTAGCTTTATAATTTGCCTCTCTACATGTCAAAATATTAGTTTCTTGAATTATTCTTGGGAAATATTTTATTCAGTTATTTCATGTATCTATATACATATGTATGTACACATATCTATTTAATATATGTCTTTCATCTGTATATGTGTGTATGCATATACATGCATATACACAGACATGTGTATATATACTTATATACATGTGTAGCTATATTCTCATCTCCACACCCATTCATACATGTGTGGTAAAATTCTATGGTCACTCTTGTGCTCTGTCATTTACCAGAAAGATCAAACATCTTTTTTTTTTTTTTCCACTTAAATATTGATCTTGGAAAATTTTCCATATAACTATATTAAGAATTTCCTCAGTCTTTTTTCTTTTAATTGCTGCATAGTTACATATTAACCTGTCCCCTACTGTTGGACAGAGAAGTTGACTTCAAATTTCATTCTTACTCACACTGTGTAACTACTCAAACTGGGTGAAGTTTTATAAAAGTCGTTTTGAGTACAGATCAATTTTGAGAAGTGAAATATAAGGTCAAAATGTGTGTAGATATCTTATTCTGTAATGTGTTGACAAATTGGCCCCCACAGAAGTTGAGCCAATGAGCACATTCACCAGCCATGTGTCCACATCTATACCAACACACCATGTTGTCAAACTTTGTGATATTTGACAATCTGATACATAAAACATGGTTTCTATTGTATTTTTAATTTATAAGTCTCTTAATTACGAGTGATGTTAAACATTTCTTCATGTTGTTTGAAAACAAGTTAATTATGTTTTTTAATGAGCTGTCTCTCTGACCATTTTTTAAAAAATCTACATAGTGGTCCTTTTTTCTTTTTGATTTACAGAGTTTTTATTATGTTAGAGATTAATCTCTAATATGTGACATACATTGACAGTACTTTTTCCCATTTTGTATTTTTATAATAAAGAACTTTGCTCATGATAGTTTTAGTTTTGCAATTAAAAAACTTTGGTAGCCAAATCCGTCAACTTTTTCTTTTATGGCTAGCAGTCTTTATCACACAGTAAAAAAATTTCAAGGACTTAAAATTAGCATACTACAGTAATGCAACCACCTCAATGTTTATAGCAGCTCAATTCACAATAGCTAGATTGTGAAACCAACCTAGATGCCCTTTGGCAGATGAATAGATAAAGAAACTGTGGTATATATACACAATGGAATATTATTCAGCCATAAAGAAGAATAATATGGCAATTGCAGATAAATGAATGGACTTGGAGAATACCTTGGTAAGTGAAATAAACCAATCCCAGAAAACCAAAGGCCAAATGTTTTTCTTGTTAAGCTGATGATGATATATAATGGGGGTGGAGGGGTGGGGGTGAGAGAAGAATAGAGGAACTTTAGATTACATAGAGGGAAATGAGAGGGAGGAGGGGGCAGGGGTATGAAAGATGGTGGAATGAGACACACATCATTACCCTACGTACACGTATGATTACACGAATGTTGTGAATTTACATCGTGTATGACCATAGAAATGAAAAGTTGTACCCCATTTGTGTACAATGAATCAAAATGCAGTCTGTAAAAATAAAAAAATAAAAATATTTCCCCTTTTATAGAACTTTTATGGCTCAATGTTCATAATTAGACATTGATCTTTTTGAAATCTATTCTGAACAATTACAAATGATGAGAATCTATCCTTTAGTTTTCGGATAGGTACCTTTTAGTTCCTTTAGCACTTATTTAACACTATTTTTTTCTTACATATTTGAGATACCATCTCTACCAAAAACTAAAGTTTTCTCTACATTTGCATGTGTTTCTTTGCTTTCTATTGTGGTGCAATAACCTGTCTCTCTATTTAAGTGCCAGTATCACACTGTTCTCATTCTTGAGTCTATAATAATACAAAATTTATTGTAATGTTTTTTTCTCTCAAGTACATCCTCACTACTTTTCCTTTTCAGAGTTTTTCTGTCTATCCTTGCTTGTTTATTTTTCTGTATAAACTTTAGAATTAGTTCCAGAAAAAAATGTGTTGCTACTTTTATTGGGATTATGTTGTATTTATAGATTAATTTAGCAGAAAATGGCATTTTTATGATGTTGGGTGTTCCTATCCAAGAACATGGTATGACTTTCCATGTGTACAAGTCTTCTTTCTGTCCCTTAAGAGTATTTAAAACATTTATTCAAAGAAAGAACTTGCACACTTTTTTCTAGTACTTTTTTAGCTATTATTATAAGTGGAATCTTATCTTTCTTGTTTGTCTGTATTAAATCTATTATCTATATATTGGTTTTCACTAAGTCATCAGCAAAATGTGATAGTTAAACTTCTTTGTTGCTAATTTTTATGCTTTTAAAATTTTTCTTAATATGTATGTTTCTAATTGTAGGTGGACACAATGCCTTAGTTTTATTTTGATGTGGTGCTGAGGATCAAACTCAGTGCCTCACCTGTGCTAGGCAAGCGCTCTACCGCTGAGCCACAACTCCAGCCTCTTTTATGCTTTTTAATTTATTTCTTTTGTCAAAATGACTTTGAGCAATACCAAAAAATAATATTAAATTAAATATCGGTGGTCAGTGCAGAAATCTTGTTTTTCATATTTTAAGTGCAATATTTCTGATGCATTATTAAACAATATACTGGTTTATTTGGTGAGAGAAATATTTTTATTATGTTGGGAATATTTTCATCTCACCTATTTAATTAACCGATTCTGCAATATTTTTTAAGATCAAGAATAGATATTGAATCTAACCAAATCCTTTTTCAAAACTCATCAAAGTAATCATAATATTGATTTATTTAGATGTATAAATATAATGAATTATAATAATATTTTTCCTCACAAGGCATTTTTATATTGTTGAAATATATTACTGGATATTATATCATTTTAAATTGAGCTGTTGAAGTCTGATCATTAAAATTTCTTTTGTATTTGCATCAGTAATCATAAGTAAGATTGTTTTTGTAGATTCTTTGGAACAGGTTAACTAGCCCAAGAATTATTATTATTACTACTACTGCTAACATTATTTAGGACAGGTAAAAATTTCTAGTGTTGTTTTAGGATAGGCAGAGAGGGTCCTAGTATAACCATCTAGCTTTGCTGATTTTGAAGGAAGCTCTTTATTAGCTTCCTCCATTCCTGCTATAATAATTGTCTATTTCTCCCTTCTGTAGTTAGTTATCTTGGCGAATTCTCCCCCAACCCCAAATTATTTCATTTCAAGATTTCCTAACCTGTTCACCTAGTTTAGAATGTCATTGCATATGATACTTTTTGGGTTTTAATTGTTTGTAGTTATTTTTCTCTTATATGTCTTGTTTCTGTATTTACTTTTTCTTTCTTTTTCTCTGATCACGTTACTAAGAAGTTCAATTATTTTATTGGTTTTTCTCTAAGGTTCAGCCTTCACATTTGTGTATCAATTTTAAAATTTATATATTTTCAAATTAATTTATGTTTTAACTTTAGTAATTTTTCTAGTTTCATTAACTCTTAAAGTTGAATACTTGATCCATTAAAAATTCTCCTTGAGAATATAAGTACTGTAGACTAGACATTTTCCAATGAACACTGCTTTGATAAACATTTTCATTGTCGTTTTCCCAATACTCTCCAGAAATTATTTGAATTTTCCACACCTACTCCACAGTTTTTTACTTAAATCCATCCTAGAGAACTTAGTCTCTTTCATTTTAAGAAAATTGACATTTCTTTCATATTCTCTAAGTCTAGAGTTTGACCTGGTATCCCTTTCTTATCTGCCGTGTAATCTGTTGAAGAACCTGCAAGACATGACCTTCCTACAGTCCAGTGTTGCCAGTTGCACATTTGTGTTGCAACTCAACTTGAGCTTTTTTTGACCCTTGCATTTTCTCCAAATTGGCAATCAGATTAGACCTGTGTTCTGTCCCTTTGGCAAGACCATGAAAGATGGTGTGCTCATTGATCAGGAGGCACAGGATCTGATCATCTCTTCTTTTGTGGGGTTGGCAGCCATTGCTGTTCATTGCTTAGATCCATGAACTTCTTGTGTGGGGGGGAGGAGGCGGGCGTGGAGATCAAAATGGTGATCAAATAATTTCATCCTTTTAAAAAATTTATTACTTGTATTAAATTTTAATAGAAGAGATGTTATAAAGAGATGTTTTTCCTTATCTGCCAGCCATGTAGCAAAGACAGGATATTCAGGCCTTTCCCTTGGTCAGTTTTAGTTGATTTACTACTATGATTTGAGAATGAACAATTTGTTCTGAAGAAAAAAGCATCACATTTCATGGGTTTAAACATATTTTCTGGTTTTCGATCTACTGCAGTTATGATCTATGTGAAGCTCAAGTTATTCTCTTTTTGGCCAATGAGCATCCCTTCATGTTGGTTGGGCCCTGATTCCTGTGGATACAGCTCTAGGAGACATTGGTAGTTTCCCTGCTTTCGGTGTGATGGAATGTTCCAGACTCACCTTGTACATATCCTGCTCCAGACTTAGACCAGCTATTCCTCCAACAAGCCCGTTTCCTTTAGTGAGAAATTGTATTTTTCCCAGTGCAGTGGCACTTGCCTGTAATCCCAGTCACTTAGAATGCTGAAGCAGGAGGTTCACAAGTTCAAGACCAGTCTCAGCAACCTAGTGAGACCCTAAGCAACTTAGCGAGACCCTGTCTTAAAAAAAAAAAAAAAAAATTGTATTTCAACATCACCAAGTGGGTGTTACGAATACTCATTATTAATGTGGGAGTCTCTTCAGTGGACAGAACTCATGCACATTCTAATTTAAAGTTAATATCACTTTTTCCCCTAAAACTTTTCAGTATTATATATACTCATCTCCTTTTTTTCATACTGAAAACCCTAATTCTCAAGGACAGAGGGGGATAATAGAATATTCCATAATTATTCATTTACTTTGATAATATTATATGCATAACAGTCTCAGAATCACTATAATACCACACTGATATAATTACTGAAAAAAGTTTCAAAACGTTTTTGCATATGTTCTCCTAATTCCCTAATTTTCTTTTATCTTTCTTTTTTTTGTGTGTGCTGCTGGGGATTGAACCCAGGGCCTTGTGCGTGCAAGGCGAGCTCTCTACCAGCTGAACTTTCTTCCCAGCTCCCAATTCCCTAATTTTTGATAGTGGCATTATATATGTTATCTGAGAATGTAGCCTTTATATACAGTATTCTTCCCTGATGAAGCCCTTATTCATTCCTGTGATAAGCAATTAGATTTAATATTCACTACCAGTCTTTGTGATGTCTCCTTACTCATTTTAATTTCTGAAACTAATTTTTCCATTGAATTCATAAGAAAGTATTTACAGAACAGTTTTGGGGAGTTCTTGCATACTGATGATAGCTGAATGTGTGCAAAAGTAAGTTTTTCTGAATGTAAAGTATTTGATTTTCATTTTCATTGTATGGATATCCTGAACATGTCACTCCTTTTTGGAGGGAGGCATAAACTACTGCTATCAAAAAAATCTGTTGATAATTTACTCTTGTGCCTTTGTAAGTCACTTGTAATTTTTGCCTAAAAGTACAAAGGATTTTTTCCCTTCTTTCTCTAAACGCCAGTAATTTAACTAGAATACATTTCCATATTGTTCATTCTGCATTATTCTCAGATACTTGCTGTGTTCTTTTAGTATGTGGTATTAAATATTTTAACTTTTTAAAATTTCAACTAATTTTATTGAATTATAGAATTTAGTATTTACTCTGCTCCCAGGGCTAGTTTTCTTTTCCAGGTTTACATACTATCTACTGAATGTGGCTTGCCTTTCTTCAACACATTTACTTTTTCTAAAATCCTTTTTGCTCACCCATTCTTTTCTGTTTTAAAATATTTCCTCATTTGTGGTAATCTTTTTCTCTTGAAACATTATTCATTGAGCTCATTTGTTCTTGTGTTCCTTCTAGTTTAGTCTTTATTTCTGAAATGAGACTTTCTTTTATTTTCACCTTTTTTTTCCTGAAGTCTGTCATCTTACTTCTGATATTTTATAATTCTAATTGGTGTTGATTTTGTACAATCATGTTTATGCCATTGTTACTTTTATTACCTTTATTAAATGTTATGTGTCATCATATTTTATTTATACAGTGTTTTATCTTGTGCAATAACCTTCACGTTCCTTACTTGTTTTGAAACAGTACATTACGAATGTCCCAGTTTTTAGCGTGTCCTTTCGGTATAGGATGATATTTCACCTTCTGTATCTCCTGTCCTTCCTTCCTCAGTCCTGATTTTAATGTCTTCTACTGTTCATCATTATGTGAAATTCGTTTTCCAAAAGGAGACATGGTTTGGGTAGCTTTTTAAACTTCACAGAGCACCCTCTTCTATTTTTTGTATTTTTGTTAATTGTTTCTTTTAAAACTTTCTTTTTCTTAAGTTCTGGGAATGGAACCCAGGGTCCCACGCACGCTAGCCAAGTGCTGTAACATTGAGTCACACCCCAGCACTTATTTATTTTTTTTTATTTGTTTTGTTTTGTCCTTTATTTCTCCTCTCTTCTTTCCTCTCTCTTTTTCATTAATTCATCCATCTTGGACAGTGTGTTTGTGTAGTGCTAAGTACCACGGCAGCTTGCTCTGAGGTTGCCTGGCTCTGTTCTTCTCACTTCAATCTGAACCCTGTCTTGCCTTGGGCTCCATGGCTCCCTCCCTCTTCAATTTTGATTCTACTTTCCACAGTTTCTCCTTAGTGTAAATCTCCGTCCTGGAAGGGAGCTCTAGGAAGTCAGAGTTGAGAGTTTGCAGAGTTTGGACTCATCGCAAGACTTCAAATCTTCCTGGGGGCCCCTGGCCTTCAATTACTGTGGAATGGAGCAAAAGCCTCTCTGGGCAGCTATTCTGATTTTTCTCTGAGGGGCTTTGCCCTCACTTGACTGCATTTGGGAATTCAGGAATACCTTGCCATTTAGTTTTTAATGTAAATCATACCTATGGGAATTGGGTTTTGTTGTCTAGTTGCTCTGTGGGGATTTAGAAAGATAAAAATAATCACCACTGATAGCCATGGTGACAATGTTATCATCTTCCCAGAATCCCCTCCGAATTTGTTTTTTTCTTTCCTCCCCCCTCCCTCTCTCACCTTCCTTCCTTCCTTCCTTCCTTTCTTTCTCTTTCTCTCCCCCCCACCCCTCCCTCCCTCCCTCTCTCCTTCCTTTCTTTTTCTTTCCTTAATACAAGAGTTAAAAGAGAAGTTTTATCATTGGTAATTTTTTTTAAGTTTGCTTTTAATTTTCAGAAAGAATGCACCTTTAATTTTCAGGTGTTAGCATTACATTTCTAGATTTATTATTAGCTTTCTAGTTTTGCTCTATTGAGGAATGATTTTTGGTGCAAAGGTATTATGATCCTCTTATTTTTATTTTGAAAATGTATTTCTTTAGTATTTTAAAATTTCCCCTTTTGGTTTTCTTTAAATAATTCTGAATAAAAATTTTTTTTAAACTTTTGTTTGTATATCCTACAACATTTTTTAAAAATTTAAAAAATTCATGTAGTAATTGTCTTTTAAGAGGATTAAAACTTAAATTTTTCATTTATATTTCTGGTAGGCAAATTTTGGTCTCAAAGTTGCCCCTATCATAAACCTCAGAACCTATCTATGCTATATTAGAAAGATGGGGAAATAAAGGCTTAGGGTTTTGTCAATGTTACTACCAGCTGGACTCAAAGTAGAGAGGGTGTCCTCCATCACGGGGAGAGTGGCACCGTCATGTTCAACATTCCAAAGAAATTAAAGAATTAAAGAGAAAGTACAAGAAGTGCACTATCATATTGCTGGTTTTGGAGATGGAAGGGGCCATGACCCAAAGAAGTTAGGCAACATTTAGAAGCAGAAAAAGGCAAGAGAAAAAGGCAATACCTTGGTTTTAACCTAGTGGGACCTGTTTCAGAGTTCTGACCTCCAGAACCATAAGATGATGAATTCACTGTTTTAAGTCACTAAGTTTGTGGTAACATTTATGAATGCAATATTATTCACACATGCACCATTTCTGGAACTTTACATTTATTTGGGTAAATCCAGATTTCCATGTGGTATCACCATCCTTCTGCGTGAAGAACTTCCTGTAAAAATTCTTCTGGGGAAGTTCTAATATCTGAAAAAAATCTTTGTATCACTCTCAATTCTAAAAGATATTTTCATTTGGTGTAGAATTTATGTTGAGTGTTTGTTTTTCTGTAAGTATTTTATAGATGTCACCTCCTGGTCCTGTGGTGTGTATAATTTCTAATAAGAAGTATGGTGTCATGATACTTCTGTTTCTTGATACTAATGTGTCCCCCTCTTTGCTTTGTTAAAAAAAAATTCTCTTTATCATTGGTTTTGAGAAATCTTATTAGGTGTTGGTTTAGTTTCTGATGTTTATTTTGTGTGTTGTTCATTGACCTTTTGGTTCTGTGGCTTTATAATTTTCTTCAAATTTGGAAATATTTCAGTCATTTTTTTTCAAATATTTTTATTCTTCCTTCCTCTTCAGAGATTTCCCTCATACCAACATTAAACCATTTAATATTGTCCCAAATGTCACAGATGCTCTCTTAATTTTTTCTGTTTGTGTTTTATTTGGATAAGTTCTATTACAATTTGTTCAAGTTTATTAATCTTTTCTTCTTCAGTATCTAATCTATAAATCTCCTTGAGTATATATTTTATTCAGTGATTTTATGCTTCTTTTCTGTGTTCCATTTAAATCTTTTAAAAAATCCATTTTCTATTTCTTTCCTAATCATGTAAATGCTTACCTTTATGTCCTTAAGAATATTTGTCATATTTATAAAAGCTTTTTAAAGGTCCTATATATTAATCTATTTCCTCCATCCTATCTGGATCTATTCATAGTGATTGGATTTTCTCTTAGTTATAGTTTATCTTTTCTTGTTTCTTTGCATGTGTGTTAATATTTCATTGGATGCTGAATATTGGGAGTTTTACCTTGTGGCATAATATATTTCACTGTATCCTTTTGGAGAGCTGAACTTTGTTCTGGTGCACCACTGTTATTTTGAACCAGTTTGATCCATTTGCAGCTTGTTTTCAATTTGTTAAGTCTGGTCCAGAGAATCTTTTATACTAAGAATAATTTTGTTTTACAAAGGTGAAAGACGTTTGAGACCATATCAAATTCCATGTGAATTACAAGATTTATACACACTGACTCTTTTTTGGGAGCTACAGAAATTGCTTGGTCTGCTATATTCCAGTCTTTCTTTTCCTGACCTCTGGAGATTTCTACTCATGCATGTGCCTATGACTTCTTAACCAGGACTGAAGGGGACTATGCATGTTTTTCGGAGCCCTCACTCTGCATTTCCTTCTGTCCGTGGTGGTACTTAGACATCAGAGATTCCTGGAACTATTCTCTGATCTTCTGTTCAGCAAGGCTGGTTGACTCTGGGTTAATGCTCTCTGATCTGAATTCTAGAAACTGCCCCTCAGTAAGCTGTTGAAATTGTAGGGCTCACCAGATTTGCTCCCTTTTGTTCAAGAATCAGTGCTGTGCTGATTTTTAGCCAATGTATGAAAACAGTAATTTTATCTATTTTGTCTACTTCTGTATGAGGAGAGCTATTTCCATAGCAATTAATCCTTCAAGCAGAGAAACAAGTATCACTCACTCCTTTAAGAACAAATTTTCATAGCCTAAATAATGAGAGGAAAGTCCTGCTTCAGTATGTTCTGATAGTTTATTAAACGTATATGCTGTTCTATGTACACATGTGGATGAGTGTGTGTGTGTGTGTGTGTGTGTGTGTGTGAGAGAGAGAGAGAGAGAGAGAGAGAGAAAGAGAGAGAGAGAGAGAGAGAGAGATAGTATGGGTAGGTTGGCTTTTCCTAAAATCTGATGATGAGACTAGTGTTTGGGTACAGGTAGTTTATTTGGAAGTTAATTCCATGAAATTATAGGAGATAGTGGAGAGAGTGAGACAGATCAGGAGGAAAAACATCCAGGATACAAAATGGAGTTTCATGCTACCGTGATGTCTAAGAAATATATGAAACCATGTAGCAAAAGGGCTGGGAGCTGGGTTTTCTCTGGAAACATCAACTCCTCTGTACTCCCTGACTTTATTTGCTCTTGTTCTGATCAAACTCCTGTGGCAGTGGCAAGAGACCTGGGGTTAGAACATGTAAAGAAATCTTGAAGTGGGTGCTGGCAGTGCATGGAGAATCGTGGATTCTCACTAGAGCTGCAGCTAAAGCCAAAGTGAGCCAAGGAGCTCTGCACAGACACAAGAAATGGCAGATGCAGGGTAATTTGGAGATCAGAACACAGTATGACCTCAGGACAAGATCAAGAAAGCAAGTCTGACTAGGCCATATCCACGGCTTGGCCTTAGTGGAGTTTCCTGTTGAAATGCGTAACCTTGGAGATGAAGGGATCCTATAGCAAGGCTGTAAGTTTAATCATTCACACATTTGCCACCAGAGGACAACAAATGAAGAATACAGCAGAGTGAACGTCTGGTGGAGGGTGGAGCACTCATTTGCTATGGAAGGCCAGGACTCTCTTGGGGAATAGACTTCCTTTGGCTTGGATTCTGGAGCCTCTTTTCCAACCATTTAGTATTCTACGTCTCTTCCCCTCACTCCTCCAGTTCCGGTGTCTTTTTGTCCCACAAAATAGCACCCGTAAGTATAGTTCCAGTGAGAGTAACCCTAAGCCTTCAGATTTATCCTGGTCAACCAGATGCTGACCTGCTGTCATCCTTGAAGAATACTTTTTAAAAGGCTTGATGCTCGTTTAAAAGCTACGGAATATGGAAAAATAATTGAACAACCTACTTCTGCCCAAGTTCTTAACCTCCATTTCTTCCATGTAGGAGGAGGCATTTCCCCGGGGTCTCCTGACTCTAAGCATGCCAGGTCTATGGGCACCCCTGACATATCCTTTTTGAAACTCATCCTTTCTCCCCTAGAATTCAAGCCCTTATCATAAAGTCTTCTCTGGATCAAAATCATCAACCTTGACTTCTTGACTTCACAGTTAACAGAAGAAAGAGGAACCAATGAAACAGAGATGGAGTCTTATTCATGATGAAATAACTGGGAGACCAGGAAAAACACCAGAGTGTTTTGACATTGATAGTTGAAATATTGATCTGTCCATGATGACAGGTTAGTGCCTATGCCAAAAAAGAAGTGAGTTATGTTTTAAGAAGCACTTACACATTGAGACTATGATCTGGTCTCCTGACAGAGTCCTCGGTCATTCTAGAATTTCATTTTATCAGCATGCTAGGAGAATAGAGTCAATTGCTCACTCTGTCCATCATCCCTCTGTGATCGACCTTGACTTCTGAATAAACCAATTAGAATCCCCCAATGTCACCTTCGTGAATGTACACAGTTTTCAGAACAGATTGGATAATGATATTAGCCAAAGTAGCCTGTGTTAGGGTGGAGTCCAAGGGTGTGAATTGATCCCATCTGGATATTACGTAGAACACTCAAGCCGTACATCTTTTCACTATAGGTAATCGTCATATTTAAGAGTGGAAGCAAGGACTTGCCCCAGAAGAGATTGTGAAACTATTCAAAATAAGAGATCTAGTGCTGAACACTCACAAGTGTTAGAAACAATGAAAGATTGATAGGTTTGGGGTAGTAGGTTCAGGTCAATAGTTTTAGAGGGCAAGGAGTTTCTTGATGGATGGCGGTTAGCTGGGGGCAATGGGTAGAATTAGATAGGAAAGGATAATTTTGATTGGTTGGTTTAGCTAAAACTGAGCTGGTATGAACAGGTCCTTCTCATACCCTGCCTTCTATTATAGAGTGAGTTCCCTATCCAGATGCTAAGCACTTTAGGGGATAATGTAGCGTTGCGTAATTTTCTTTAACCATCATGCCACCCAGAACAATGTTTTGCTCATAGCATGTTTCCTAACTGGCTGCAAACCCTCCCTACATATCTGCCATTTCATTCAGTCTGGCATAAATAATGCTAAGTGCTAGTTCATATAAACTACATTTGACAAATCAGTGTTAAATGCTTTATGATTGATTATACCTGGCAATATTTACTAAACCCATTTTACTCTTTAAAAAGTAAATCAAGAACATATTTGCAGGAGGTGTGTGAATTTTAAATCACTTTCACCCACATTAAATGGTCTCATTTAATTTAATGAGAATAGTCTCATTTCCATTAGGAAGTTCTCTTGTGTTTTACTACCTCAATGCCCAAAAGAGGGAGTCAAGTTTATACCCCAACAAAGGGGCAGAGTTCCATCAAACGTGGGCTGCCCATGTTATATTGAAAATTCCATCCTGCATTGATTACTGGTCTCAATAAACACATTATGAAGGTTTTTATGGCTACCAGTGCTTGAAAATTATTAGAAAATATAATGAAAAAAATATTGAATATTGCCATGTGATCGCTCCCTACATTTTTTTTTGTTTGTTTTAAAGAGTTGGTTAAAATAGTAATGTTCACCTCTAATACCCCAATACACTACAGTTATTGTAAAACTAAGAGACACACACAACTTTAAAGAGCAGCCAGGCAGCCCAGGTTTGATGCTTTCCAGATGACTCGGTGTCAGGCAAAGTGATCTCTCAATCTCAAAGCCATCAGTGCACCGGGTGGGGGGGGGACAGTGAGGACAGGCACACTCACTTCACACGGAACATCCCCGCCAAGATCTGACCTTTACCAAATATTGAAAATACATGAACTTGAAGCTATAGAACAATGCTTATGGACTGCAGATTAGTATGTGTTCATGTTATCATGCACATGTGTAGGACAGAGGGGGTGTTGATATCACAGATGGACTTCTATGCCCCTTGAAATGGTCTTTCTTCCTAAGAATTCAATGGAGAGTTCTGGATATTCAAATTACTTTTGAAGTTAGTAATTATTTTTCATTTGTAATTAATATGATGAGGTAAGAGGTCTTTATTCTAATGAACTTTTAAAGCATTCAGGGAAAATGTATTCCCTGAAGAGGAGTTACACAGAAGTTGGCAGCAAAGGGATCCGATACACATTGGTTTCGTGGTTTTGGCTTGGCTGATACCACATTCCCCAGAATTCCCATTCCTGTATGTTTCCAGAAGGATGGGCCACAGGAGATTCACAGGTGGCAGTGAGCATTCGTTTTGTAGATTGCTATGTTGTTGCTGATCTGTGAACCCTCCTTGGTGGTGTGGGACCTAGCAACTGCTTCACCTTCCAGAATTCTCCTTTTGCTTCTCCAGGTGTATGTATTTAGCTCTAGGATAAAGGGCCCTGGATGTACATTCCATTGATGTCAGAGGCAAGAACTGACAGGGTTCAGTCTGTCCTTCTGGGGTTGTAGCTCATGCTTGTGAATTCTCCTCCTCCTTTCGTCCATCTTTCCTCCTAACTGCCTGACTTGTGAACTTCAAGCTCCAGGGAATTGCTGTAATGATTGTGTGTGTGTGTTTGTGTGTGTGTGTGTGTGTGTGTGTGTGTGTGTGTGTGTGAAAGAGAGAGAGAGAAAGTGAGAGACAGAAACTGCTTAGAATTCACACAAGGAAGCAAAACAGTGGGGTATCCGTATATAGCCGACTCTCCATGTCAGTGGGTTCTGCATTGGCAGATTCTACCAATCTTGAATAGGAAATATTCAGAAAAATAAAAAAGAAAGAAATTGCATGTGTACTGAACATGTAGAGACTTTTTTCTTCTTTTTCCCCAAACAATACAGTATAATGACTATTTATATTGCATTTATGTTATATTGTTATAAAAAATCCAGAAATGATAAAGTATACAGGAAGATGAGCATAGGTTATATGCAAATACTATTATATTTTATATTTTATATAATGGATTTCAGTATCCAAAGGTTTTGTGTTTTCAGGGGAGTCCTGGAACCAATGCCCTATGGATACCAAGAAATGACTGTGTATATATGTAGAAACACATATGTCTCCATACACATCTACACACATGTGTATGCACACAATATACATATGTATATACTGTCACTTTGCTTCTGTGAGTGACTCCCAATTAATATGCCATCTCTATATATCACACTGGTCTTGAGGCTTGACCTGAAGTCTCAGACTTGTTACTGTTGTTTTTGTTGTTGAAACACATTCTTCATTTCATTTTGGGTGATCTGTACCGGTGAAAGTGCTCTTGTAGTGGTTTTCCAGTTCTTCCCTTAAGGGACTGCTTTAAAAGAGCTACAGTTGTGAAATCTGGGAAGATTTCCAAGACTCTTTTCTTAACCTCTCCTTGCTCCTCTTCTCCACTGGTGTTTCTCTATTGAAATGTCTACTTTATGTCTACAGAAAGGAGATTACATTTAAGAGCATGGTTGTGGAAACAACATAATTATTTATTCTATGATTTATAAATCACACTTTAGAGAAAAAAAAATTTCTAGGGGTCAATCCTAAGAACTTGGTCTGAAATTTGAAAATCAAATTATGTGTAGTGTTGCACATGGAAAGTTGCCTCAATTCTCTCTTGGTTTCTTTTTCACTTTGATATGATATTTGGGATACGGGACATAGTTGGATACAGGATTCTAGACCTGATGACCTGGACTGTCAACTCCTTTGTTACTTCATCACTCAGAAGAGGGGACATTTGGAGTTTTGTTGATAGATTGGCTTGTATATGAACAAACTTAAGAGAGATCCAGCTTCCTTGTCCAAATCAACATTGGCTTGGCGATGCTGACAGTAGCAAGAATCGCTTGTGATTGCAACAGTGATTACCTTGGGCATAGGGAGCAGAACTGCTCTCTCTCCTCAACTGACGTGGTGCTCTGCCATTAACGTCACCGGGAGTCATCCTGAGGCTGCCAAGAGCTTGAGACCAGATGGGAAATCACACTAAGTTGGGGTTGATTTGGAGCTTCTTGAAAGCCAATCCAATTTCTAAGAATTTAAATCATAACAGCTCACTTTAACAAAGTGCTGATTCAGGCTCGGTGCCAAGCATTTTACAGGCATTTTCTCATTAGAGCAACTCTCTGAGGAAGGTATTACTATCCCCAAGTTAGAACTGAGAGCATGAGGACTCAAGGGACTAAATGACTTGTCTGAAAGTTACAAGACTAAGAACTTGGAGAGCTAGGATTTGAACCCAGAGTGCTGAGTGCAAAGTCCATGTGTGTCATCTCCATGCTGCACTGGAAACCAGGAGAAGTCCAGTGGGAAGGAATAAAACAACCCCTATTGCTGACTTATAGTAATAGAAGATTGTACTGCTTCACTCTTCATCCTACTTCACCCCAAATCTGAAGCCTTCTTCATGGTCAGAGAAAAGACTTCAGAACTGGACATGCATATTTATCACTGTGTTACAGACAGAGGAAAAATTAAATTGCACTCAGCAGGTGAGTGAGTGCCACACAGGCAGTGCCTGTAGTCTCTGCCTCATAGCTGGATCCTGGATCCTGGTTCTCTACTAGGACAATAGATTAGAGCAACTGTGTCATTTCTCTGAAGTTTCACTAAACAAATGGGGAACTTATGCATACACATTTTTCTCAGGCTATTAAATTACTCCTAAATTAGGGGGCGGGAGTGAGGCAGAGTGAAAAGATTCTACTTCCTTTAGCAAGACAAGCAAACAAAAAAATCTGGTCCACATGATTCTAGTCAAATATGTTAAATGCCCTGTTACTTACCTAGAAAGCACATTTTCTGCTCCATGTTAAACTGTCAGGTCTTGTTCTGCTGAGTGGTCTGTGCAGAGGAAAGCCAGTCATGCAGGCTGCTCTCCAGGCCAGCAGCACCACTTAGACCAGGCCCACTGTGCAGTCTGCCCCTGCTGGTTCTCATTAACATTCCCGCTGCCTTCTCATTGATAATGAAATAAAATCAATATGATGACTCTTGCTTGACTTATAATTTATGGCTTTCAGCATTACCTCTTCCTTTCAGATCTGTGAGAACTGATGAAATAGATTCAAAGTCAGGATTCCAGTTGGTGGTGCCACCATTTTGAAAGCACTCATGTTCCAATGTGGTGTCTGGGTGTCGTCATTCTCCCATCATTGTTTTCTCTTAAGGAAATCCATTTACTCCTGAGACATAGATTAGGGTCTCTCTGGGTTGGATGCTGGAGACACTCATGCAAATTCCACATGGTCCTTCCCTCAGGGAGGTTGGAGTCTGCACAGGAGACTTATGGCTCTGAATGACCTGCAATCATCAGATGGCTCATGTGCATTGGAGCCCTCTGGGGAAACCAGTGTCTCTGACTGGGGCAAAGAATTCCAAGGAAGTCTTTATAGAAGGAGAGGACTGAGCTGAATTTTGAGGGAGGCTTGAGAAGCAAGCTATGGGAATTGAAATGATTTGGAGTAGTCTGCATAGACTAAAGGCATGTGTGGGGGCAGTGCTAGAACCATGTGGAAAAGCAGACAAGAAGTCAAGAGGAATCTCAAATACCATGCTCAGTAATTTTCTGATGTGGGAAATAGCAACTATGGAATCATCTGAGGTAAGGAAGAAATACAATCAGATTGTTATTTTAGGAAATTCTGCTAACATTGAGGATGGGTTGGAGCATCCAGGCTGCAGATACGGAGAATGGTTAGAAACCTTTGCATTACTTATTTTATTTTTATTATTTTTTTCAGTGGTGGGGATAGAACCCAGGGCTTTGCATATGCTAGGAAAGAGTTCTACCACTGAGCTCCATCCCCAGCCCCGGTCTTTGTGTTATTGTTGACAAGAGATGATGGAAAAAATGAGGAGCCAGAAAGCAGACTAAAAATGGTGTTCCTTGGGGTGGAGATAGATCCAGGATTGAGAACATTCAAACATGGAATTTTACACCATGGTGTGTGTGTGTGTGTGTGTGTGTGTGTGTGTGTGAGAGAGAGAGAGAGAGAGAGAGAGAGAGAGAGAGAGAGAGAGAGAGAGAGAGAGATTTTTTCATGAAGTAACTAACAGTGTCGAATACTGTAGGCACATCTGAAATCCAGTAGACAAACAACCATTGGACTTGGCATTTGGTGGAGGGCTGGTGACCTTGGTAAGGTTAGTTTCAGTGAAGGGGTGAGCACAAAAGTCTGAGTTGAGTGGGTTGAAGAGGGCGTGGGAAATGAGGATGTTGGGAAAGTAGCATGGACTGTTATTTTGAGAGGCTTAACTGTGATGACTAGGATGACAGGTTTCTTTTTTTTTTTCCATTTTAAAAAATAAGCAAAGAGAAAAAATGGAAATCGCTGTGAAAATGGAACCGAGTCAGCTCCCTGTTGTCTTGCTAGTATTGGCTCTTTAAATCTGAGGACATACTGCAGCTTCGGAAGAATGGGCCAGTTGGACTGAGCCACCATGACGATAACCATTTTTTGTCAAGGGCAACTGTCCTGATCATTTTTCTGCATTTATGTCTGAATCCCATCGCCTCCCCCTTTACTGAAACTTCCTCACCATGTACTTGGTTAATGCCGTGCCTTGAATTTTCCCCTCACTCTACTGTTGACAACATCATACTCCTCTGGCTCAGGTTTTGACTCTCCTTATTCTGGGTCCTGAACTATGGACAGACTTTGTAAGGTCATCCCGGGTTGTGGTTCCACCCCTGCCTACGAATGAGGCCAAGACATGAACCTCTCCCAGGTTAGTGGCCTCCAAAATGAATATCAGATGGCAGCAGATAGTCATAGATTTAGAGTAGGGCTCTGTGGCCATGTTGCCTGGGTTCGAATCCTGACTCTGCCACCTGCTAGTTATGTGACCTTCAACAAATTTCTTCACCTCTCTTTACGTCAGTTTCCTCATCTGACCTATGTAAATAATAACAGAACCTACCCAATTGCATTGTTTTAGGGACTAAATGTGTTAACATAAGCAAGTGCTTAGAACTTGTTTGCCACACAGAGAGTCCTCAGTGCTTGTCCTTCAGAACAGGACAAGTTTCTGTCAGTTCTAGCAAGGGTTTATACCTTTCTGCTGCCCTCTGGTGGCCAGTGAACATATTGGAGGACCTAACACAGTTGACCCCTTGTGTGCTGGACACAACACAGACAGATGAAGGAGATGATGATAACAATAACTACTTGCTTATTTCATTTAATCCTCTCAAAAATTCTACTGGAGTAGGTGGGGATCATTATTACCTTGATATAAAGAAGAAAATTGACACAGAAAAAAATTGCCCAAGATAAAACTGTATGTATAGATTGAACTAAATATCATCTGCCCCTAAGTAATCCTTATTTGTAGCTGGGATTCAATTTGAAAGGAATAAAAATTGAGTTGTTTAATTTAAATTCATTCCAGGGAATATTGTGATCTGATTTTGTTCCAGTTCAATAGTTTCATAAAACATATAGTTTTGGCTTCAAATCAAACTGCTTTAGTAGTTTTTTTTTTTTTTTTTTTTCTTTTTCTTCTTCCTCTGGGAAAGTTGTTTCAGTTCATGGTTTAGTGAAACATTAACATTTGGGTTCAGTTCTATTTGAATATTGATTTGGAGTTACGTTTTGTTCAAGTCCTGCTTCCAGGAGTCTGGTGAGTTTTAGATTGATGGACATCTTCAGGAAACAGCCAATGGCCAACAAGAATGCACTGTGCCTGTTTCGTTAAAAACATTTCCATGGCCTGCTTGTCTGGACCGGTATGATATCTGGTTCTCTTTAAGTTGGCTGTCCTGAGACAGAATAATAATGCTAAACATAGTAGTGAGTGGTGATTTTGCAACACTGACAAATGATCTCACTTCGCTGGATGGACTTCTAAACTCACAAATTCATGAATTTAGTCACACATTCATTCTAAAGGATTGTACCTCACAGATGGGAGGAATCTGAGCACTCATACTTCTTGTGCTTGCTGTCTTGTCCTTATTGTAACTGCATAGTGTGAGACGGTGACAAGTGTTTTAAATATAGATGACAACTCAATGGTAAGTTATTGTTTTTATCTTAAAAGATTTTTTAAATTCTGAGGTTCCAGTTCCATTATATTCAGAATCAAAAATGTTTTTGCAATTGCATATTATAATGCAATTTAGTTTGCCAATCGAACTCAATTTATGGAAAGGTGTTTATAACCAAATTAGCCAGGACATAAGCCTTCTATAGAGCAAGAGAAGTCTGAATTAAGAATTCATTTATTTTGAGATAGTAGTTAATGTGCTAGCGCATCAAGAATTATGAAACTGGGATCTGAGAGCAGAGATGGAATTGGGGTCTTCATGAAATCATAACAGTAGTATCATTTATTGAACACAAACCATGTACCAATCTCCCATCACATGGGCACTGCAATTATTTCATTTAATAGTTGAGAAAAGAAAAGTTTGGAGGAATAAAGTAACTTATTTACAACACATCAGTGAAGAAGAAACAGGATTTGAATGAGGATGAATCCAGAGCTCAATTGCTTCACCATTATAGTAAATTTTCAGGTAGTTAGGAATTAGGTGAAAATCTAAATTAAGATTAAGGCAAAGAAGAAATTCAGACACCAAGCAGACAAACAAAGAGTCAGGGCATGTGCAGCAACCAGGATCAAGGGAAGTCAAGGGTCAGAACCTTTTCATGCAGATGGAAACCAGAGAGGGGAGAAGTCTGAGGTTAAAAGAAGAAAAAAGGTACATTTGGCCAGACAAGGGGGCTAGGAGATCAGCTCTAAAGCCAGGCCATACGGAACACTTGACTGAAAGGCATTTTCCACCCCAGCCAGGTGCTATCTGCCCACGGAAGAACTAACCCAGTACTGGGCTCATTCTGCCTGATCATACAATGAAGTTTGTAAATTCTTCCAACCTGAGTAAACATGTAAGGACAGAGAAAAGAACAACTTTACATTAAACACAGTGCCAGAAAGTCTTCAATTTTGTCACATTCCTTCCAGACCACTTCCCCACTCAAAGCGCGAGTTTCTTGTCTGGTGTCTGATAGGCTTTATCAACTCTCTGCTCCCACATTCATTTCCTGGGGTGCAGAGCTTCCTCCCTCCCAGCTCCTTCTTTTTGTGACAGCATTTTAATGACTGCACGCACCATTCTTTCTTTACAAGCCCAGGATTTCCTTGTTCTGACTGGGATCACACAGGATTGCATCTATTCTTTTTTTTTTTTTTAATATCTACATAAGAATGGTAAAAATGTTTAAACAGATGCAAACCTGTTTCAAAAAATACCCAAAATACAGAACCTTCCAAGAGAGAAGAATAAAATAAAAGGAAAAATAAAAAACAAAGAAACCCAGCACTCAATAGGATATAACTCTGGGAGAGATGAGGTGTCATATTCAACAGTGCAGTATCTCAACTTTTACCCCAATGCAAGTAAAATTCACCTTCCCAGGTCCCACTACCAAAGCAAGTCTTACGTAACAGTCTGCTGTCTTACAGAACTGTGAAGAGTTAACATGCTATATATATTTTTTTGTTAGCTCTGTAGCAACAAGCTAGCATTTCTTTAAAATAATTGTACTACGAGTCAGAAGAAAAAAAATAGCAAAAGAAAAAAAGTTAAAAGGAAGATGAGAAGCATATGACCAAGAGACATCACCACAAATTTCTTCCAAGGAGGCCAGGGTTTCTTCCAAGTCGGCGAGCCTCCTTCTCTCTGCTGGTTGCAAAGTTGGGGAAGGGCGTACCACTGTGGAATCTCACCTTCCCTGGGGTGCATTATGGTAGTGTTGCATCTTGTGTTCAACAGGGGGCGCTGCTGTGGTCTTGAGTTGAGATAGGTAGTTGAAAGCAAAGTGGGACTTTGCACGGAGGACTAGAAGAATTGGCCTTTACTAACCACCACCTGTGGGCCTTTTAATTGTCATCTGAGGAGGCAGGACATTATGAAACAATTTATGGATGAAATGGTTGAGGGTCACAGAAGGTAAATGGCCTCAGGTGCATGCAGCTAGCATTAATAATGGTCATGAAAATAAAGTTGACTGCTATGGTTTGAATGATGGTGTTCCCTCAAATCCATGTTGAAACTTAATCCTCACTGCAACAACATTAAGAGGTAGAGGCCTCAGAAGGTGATCAGACCTTGTGGGTAGAGCCCTCATCAGTGAGACTGGTGCCTTATGAAAGAGTTGGAGGAAACCAGCAAGGGTCCTTTGCCCTTTCTATTCCTGCTGTTATGTGAGGACATAATATTTGTCTCATCTGGAAGATGTGGTCTTTAAGATATTAAAGATATCAGATTAAGATATCAGTTTGGAAGTGGAAACCAGGCCCTCAGCAGACACCAAACCTGCCAGTACCTTGATCTTGGACTTCCCAGCCTCCAGAAATAAGTTTCTGTTCTTTAGCAATCATATAACCCTGAGTATTTTGTTATAGCAGAGCAAATAGATAAGACAGTGATCATCATTAATTAACTTTTATCATATAGAAATAACCCATGCAGTAATTTTCTTTTCAATTTATTCATTTAATCAACAAAAATTTATTACTAATTTAGAGCCGACAATTGACCAAATTAGAACTTAAAAATAATCAAATTAATCAACATATACAGATTGAAGACTTATGGATAAACCAGGCATCATTATTACACTAAGCTCTATGTCTAATCAACAAAATCCCATCCTGCTCTAAAAGAATTTACCATTCAATTGCTGAAATCAGCAAATAAAGAAGAAATTATAATATGAATTGATGAATGTTGGACTGAAGGCCATGTTCTGTCCCCTCCAACACATTGACAAACTTTAAATCTGGGAACATGCTCATGGACCTGTAGTGTGGGCGCCAAGGAATTTTTCCTCTTAAAATCATTGGGTCCTGTAGTCTCCTCTGCCCACTGCGTGGTGTGACCTACAAAGAGGGTAGAGTGGCCACTGGGATGGGAGTGTGGTACCTGGGAATGTTAGCAAGGACGTGCAAGTGACTTTATGGCTCTGTGTGTGGCTGTGTGTATGTGTGTGTGTGTGTGTGTGTGTGTGTGTGTGTGTGCACAAGGCTTCCAAACATCTCAGTCCTTTCGATGAACTACTTGCTGACGTATGAGTGACCCCTTCAGTAGGGCACTGGAGAATTGGCTGGGCCTGGGGGTGAATGGGGTGGGGTTGAATGGAGAGGGGGTCAGGGGGAACTAGTGTGCTGTGGTCCATGAAGACAGGAACATAAATTTTTTTCATTAAAACAATCTTGAAATTGTTGGCAAGCCCATAAAAAGACTTAGTTAGAGCCGTCTTGGGGAAGGTTTCCTTTGAGTTCAGTTTATTAATGTAGGTTTTTACATGGCTTTTTATTAAGAAACATATGGTACTTTAGGCCATTTAACACCAAGGAAAAAACTTCATAAAGAAAGATTCTGAACACCAATATAATATAAACTTGTTCTGCTGCATTTTACAGAAAGGCAAGTTATGGGGAGATTTGTGAACAATTTCTCTATTACTTTCTAATGTTCGGTGACAACATTTTATTTTCATTTAGAAACATATATTAAGCCTTTTGAAAAGGAAAAGAATAATCTGAGTAAAACAGGGTGTGCATATGCAGTTAAAGGAAGATGGAAAAGGATGAAAATTTGATAATGAATAGAAACTCAAATGCCTCATTGACCTTTGAGGGGTTTTCTTGAAGGAACTGAGGGGCATGTCTTAAGTTGCTTGAATCTAGGGCAGGATTCCATAAAATTAATTCTTTCAGAAACTTCTACAAAGAAATGGAGTCTAATTAGAAAAAGAGCCTTGGGATTGAGTTCATTTGCCTGTTTTGCATCCATTGCTATATCCTAGTTCAGAGTCAAGGAACTTTTCAAAGGAACAATCTCTAACCTGAAAAAAAGCTGCTGGCAACATGCCTGTCTCACCCTCTGTTCTGTCGAGGATCACTACTGGTGTCACAGATGACAACCTTGCCACCAATCCTGGAGGAAGCCACCCAGGAACATCCACATCCCAGGGCTGAGTTATGGAAGGTGACCCCAAAGGAGATATAATATGCAACTGATTGTAGGATACTAGTTGCAGGGCCAGAGCTGAGACCAGAGGAATCTTAGTTTTACGAGGGTCACTTATGCGGCACAATTTGTGCCAAGAAAGTTTTATATTAATTGTTCTCTACTTGGGGAGATTTTTTTATCCAGGGAACATTTGGCAACATGGAGACATTTTTGCTTGTCATATCTGAGGAGAGGATACTATTGGCAGCTAGGGGATAGAGGTAAAAAATGCTGCTGAGTATCTTATGATGCATGGGACTGCCCCTGTACCCAAGAATTAGCCAGCTCCCAGTACCAATAGACCTACTGTTGAGATACCTTGCCCTGGGTTAATGCAGGGAGATGGCTACTGGGTTTACACTGGAGTGCACACAACTGAAGTGAGAATATTTTAATTTTTTTGCCTCTACCAAGAAAAGTCCCAGAAATTTACCTTGATCACCCCTGAGAGTCCTTTGACACACTGTCACAACTCTATCCATCTGGCCATGGAGGAAGGAAATACAAACTTTTCAGGTAATTGGCAGTCACCCTAGAAGGGTAAATGTGTGGTTTTGTTGTCTTTTTGAAGACGTTAAAATGAGACAGCAGAGACAAAGAAAGTGGGGTGGTGGACTGGGGGATAGGGAGGGAAAAGATATGGGAGCATCAGGTCCATGAGGTGAATCTTCCTTCTAGAATCAATTTCAGTCATGGAGGTGGCTGGTTGTAACCACAGGCAAGATTGCAATGAAGGGCAGCATCACTATCCCAAGTCAGTGGTGGAGGACAGAATCAAGACCAGGATCTCATAACCTGACTGCCCCTTGACAGCCCTTGATCTCCCTCATGTATATCCCCTTGTAACCACAACACAAGGGTTTCCCTTGCTTTCCAAGTTGACTCTTCTCGCTTCTCCTGTTACATTCCTAGTTGATTGAGGAGGTTGGCATTCATGTCTTTGAAGAATGACACAGGAAAGAAGAGAGGAACTACACTCAGTTTACAGCAACCTCATATTTTCATTGATATCATCTAAAGATAACATTCACGTTTTTTATTCAGTTCCTTTTGTTTGCATGACACTGTCCTCAAAGACTCATTCTGTCATAGGAGAGACAGACATATCTCCCCTACCACAGAATATAACAATAGTAAAAAACAAATTGTCTTAAGTGCTATAATAAAAGTACTGCATGTCAGATGTAGTGGGACAACAGTGAAGCAGAAAGTGACTTTATTTTAACTGGGGGCATGTATGAAGATTTTACAGAGAAAGTGACATTTGTGCTGGACTTTGAAAGATGGCAGGACTTTGACAGATGGAGAGATGATATTAGACAGGAGTAAGAGAGTACATCCCTGTTGGAGAAACCACAATTAATTTGGTGTAACTGAAGCAGACAAAAGCTTCAGGGAGCTGTAAAGAAGACTAGAAAGGCATTTAGAGCTGAGCACAGGGGACATGAGTACCAGGATGAGGACTTTGTATTTTATTCCATGTAGTAGTAGACAACTGGAAGATATTTGAGCAGAACAATAGTTCTATCAGCTCTTTGCTTTAGAAAAGAAAGTTTTCTTTTCCAATTCGATGGAGAGATGGGAGGCTGGGAGACCAGGCAGGGAACTTTGGAAGCAATTTCTGGGCATATTTTTTTTTTTTTGACACTGAGGAATAAATTGAGAGGTCAAGACCATGGTCAAGAGGCTGCCAATATAGCATAGCAGAAAAGAACAGGGGCTTGGAAACCCTACGGCCTTGCCCAAGTCCTTACTCTGACATGGATAACAGTTTAATCTTGGGCCAGTTACCTAACCTTTTTGTGCCGCAAAAGGTAGTAAGTAGAACTACAGGCTGCTGTCAGGAGTTTAAAGCTTGCTACATAAAAATCACTTAGAATGGAATTCAAGCTGATTAGTAAATACACAGGAATTTTGCAAGTTGGTGCATGTCTTGTTGGTAGCCAGAAATAAGCCATGATGAGAATATTTATACCATGGAAATTGATTAACACTACAATCAGAAAGAAAAGTCAGGGAGGAAATGGGGATGGGGAGGGAAGGAGGGAGGGAGAGAGAGAAACGCACACCTAGCTTCTCAGCAACTTCAACCTCTTTGGTGAACATTTAATGGAAAGAAAAGGGTCTTAAAAATTAGGTATTACAATATGTTCTACCGTGTCATATATCACTTCCGTGGGACTTGATATATATGGAAACTGGAAAAGTGGAATTTGAAGTAACTTTGAGGAGTGAGGTAAAGTGGGTTAACTCAAGCAGCAAATATTAGAAACATTCTTGCTTGATTAATCCCAGTATCACTCAATACAGAACTTACCACAATGTAGTTGGAAATGAGGTTCAAGGACAGAATAGCTGATTTAGAATAAGACTACTTGAGTTTGAATCCTTCTTGCTCTACTTATTAGCTTGGATAATTCACTGATTTATGCCTGAGTTTTGCATCAAAATGGGGTAATAATAGCATCTCCCTTGCAGGATTATTGTAAAGATTAAATGAGTTAGAATATAAATTATTATGTAGTCCACATAGAACAGGGAAACCACATCATAAATACAATCGCATTATTATTATTATTTTCCAAATATGAACTATGTAAATTTCAATTAGCCATTTTGTTTCTTTGAGCCTTGGTTTTCTCATCTATAAAATTAACATTAACAACTGACTCTTCTGCCTTCTAGGATTGTTGTGAGGAGTGAATGAAATATACTGAATGTGAAAGTGCTTTGGGAAACACACAGCACTATAGTACAGAGAGGCGATCTTGGATTAAGATAGATCTTTCTGAGCAAATTCCACAGAGTGATTGTGAACAGAAGAGAAAAACTACAACAGGCTGTGGAAATCACAAATATCTCTCTCAAGCAACTGTCGGTACACACTTGTGCTTAGTTTGGCACCACTGGCTGCAAACCTGTAAGCAGACGGCAGTTGTCATAAGCAGCTTTGGCACACAGCGAAGGTCTCCACTGCCTTGTTTTATCTGAGAGTGGAAGAGTTGCCACACTGTGAGCCATGATGTGATGTCATCAGCTCTAGGGAAGACTCTGGACTCCCATCCCCTCTGGCTGACCCACTTATTTTGGCTGAAAATGACTGACCTCAGTGCATAGTTGCACCTTCATTCCTGGGAAAGCTAACACTTTAAGCCATTGTCAGCTGTTTAAACCTCAGGGTGAGGGAAAATTGTGAGCAAAGTCTTTGTTCAGATCTCGGTATGGTGGGTGTAAACACTCCCTACAACTCTGCTGGGATTGCTTTGTGCTGTGGCCTCTCTGTGTTTTATGATAGATAAACCTTACTTGGCAATTGCCACATTGAACATCTTTCCCCCTGTATTTGCATTTTAAATCCCTCTCTTCCAGTTCTGTTATATCATTTTATTTGGTTTTTCTCATTCTCTCTGGTCATTCCTCCTTCATTCCCTTTTATTGATACCCTTCCTTTTAAAAGTTGATATTAGTCTTTTTGGATTGTTAATGCATTGTAATTGTGCATGATTGTGGGGTTTATTTTGACCTAATCATACATGCATGGAGTGTAATTTGCTCTGTTTCAGTTCCCAGTACTTCCTTACTCCCTCCTCTCCTCCTTCCCCTGGTTCCCTTTTCTCATCTTTTTATTTATTTATTTATTTTTTAAATTGGTATTTTATAGGTATAAATAAAGGTGAAATTTACTGTTGTAATATTCATGCATAGCATAATTTGATAATTTTTGTTCTGCATTTCCTCCCTTTTCTCATCCTTCTTTCCTCCTCTTCTACCCTCTTCCTTTACTCTGCAGATATCCCTTCTATTTTCATTTTTTCCCTCGTTTTGCTCTAGGTTAAACATATGAGAGAAAACATTCAGTCATTGACTTTCTGGATCTGGCTTACTTCAGTTAACATGATGTTCTCCTGTTCTATCCATTTGCCTGCAAATATCCTAATTTCATTTTTCTTTATGGAGTAAATCTCCGTAGTGTACATATAGCACATTTTTCTTTATCCATTCATCTGCTGATGGACACCTGGGCTGGTTCCATAACTTGGTTATTGTGAATCGCACTGCTATAAACACTGATGTGCCTGTATTACCATAGTATGCTGGTTTTAATTCTTTGGAATAAATACTGAGGAGTGGGTTAATTGGATCTTTTGGTAGTTCCATTTCTAGTTTTTTGAGGAATTTCCATACTGCTTTCCAGAGTGGTTATATTAATTTGCAGTCCCATCAACAATGTGTGAGTGAACCTTTTCCTCCACATCCTCGCCAGCACTTATTACTATTTGTATTCTTGATAATTGCCATTCTGACTGGAGCAAGATGAAATCTTTTTTTTTTTTTTTGGGGTGCTGGGGATCAAACCCAGGGCCTTGTGCTTGCAAGGCAAGCACTCTACCAACTGAGCTATCTCCCCAGCCTTCGAGATGAAATCTTAATGTAATTTTCATTCTCATTTCCCTGACTGCTAGGGATGTTGAATATTTTTTCATACATTTGTCAACCATTTGTATTTCTTCTTTTGAGAAATATCTGTATATTATTATTATTATTATTATTATTATTATTATTATTTTTGCCCGTTTATTGACTGGGTTATTTGTTTTTCTGTGTTAAGTTTTTGGAGTTCTTTATATATTCTCAATATTAATGTCCTATCTGAGAGCAGGTGGCAAAGATCTCCCATTCTATAGTTTCAAGCTCTTGTTTCCTTTGCTGTGAAGAAGCTTTTTAATTCGATGTCATCCACTTATTTATTCTCCATTTTATTTCTTGAGCTTTAGGGGTCTTATTAAGAAAGTGGGTGCCTGCCCCCAAAGTTGGAGCATTGAGCCTATATTTTCTTCTGGCAGTTGGAGAGTTTCTGGTCTAATTCTAATGTCTTTGATCTACTTTGAGTTGACGTTTGTGTGGGGTGAAACAGAGAGCTCTAGTTTCATCCTTTTATATATGGATATTCAGTTTTTTTCAGCACCATTTGTTAAAAAGCCATCTTTTCTCCAACATATGTGCTTGGCACCTTTGTTGAGTATCAGACTACTGTGTCCATGTGGGTTTGTCTCTGTGTTTTCTGTTCTATTCCACGGGTGATCATGTCTGTTTTGATACCAATGTCAGGCTACTTTTGTTATTAGAGCTTTGTAGTATAATTGGAGATCAGGTATTGTGATTCCTCCAGTATTACTCTTCTTGGTTATTCTGGGTCTTTTGTTCTTCCAAGTTAATTTTAGGACTGCTTTTCTAGTTTTGTGAAGAGTGTCATTGTTATTTTGATGGGGACTGCATTGAAAGAGAATCTGTGTAACACTTTTGGTAGTGTAACCATTTTGACAATGTTAATTCTGCCTATTCAAGAGCATAAGAGATCTTTCCGTCTTCTATGGTCTTCTTCAGTATTTCTTGACATACTACTCAGTTAATTCTACAATCTCTTCTGCATGCTCTCAGCTCTATATTGTTCCCCCAACATTTAAATCTCTAGTCCAACTCCCTCCTATAAAATCCACCTTTATTGTGGAAAACTTGAAAGTACTTTGAAGTCAAATGCTTAAAACAAAACTTACTTTTTCATTCCTTCTTTCTTTCCTTCTTTCCCATAACCTTTTCTTCCAATTGCATTGCTAACTTTATCAACCATAGCTGGGTCTCTATCACCCACTTAGCAACCTAGGTGAGGGACCTTCTTGTCCTGAAGGGCGTATTTCCTTTCATCTCCCACATTTAAAAAAGCACCAAGTTAGGATTATAAATTAGTATAGCCACTGTGGAAATCAATATGGAGGTTCCTCAAAAGACTAGGCATGAGGTCATCATATGACCCAGCGATACTACTCCTTGGTATTTGTCCTAAAGAATTAAAAGTCAGTATACGATAGTGATACATACCTACCCATGATTATAACAGCACAGTTCACAATAGTCAAACTATGCAACCAGGGTAGGTATCCATCAGTGGATGAATGGATAAAGAAAATGTGGTATGTGTACACAATGAAGTTTTATTTGGTTGTAAAGAAAAATGAAATGGCATTTTCAGGAAAATGGACAAAACTGGAGACCATTACATTAAATGAAATAAGCCAAACTCAGATCAAGGGTCATATGTCTTCTATCACATGTGGAAGCTAGAAAGGAAAAAGTAAAAGAAAAGTGGAGAGTGATCACATGAAAAGCAAAGGGAGACAAACAGAATAGAGGAAGGGAACCAAGGGTAGGAGGAGGAAGTGCGGAAAGAGACATTGGCCAAATTATATTGTTATATTGTTTTCAGGTATGAATATGTAGCAACATATCCCACCATTATGTGCAACTATAATGCACCAATAAAAAAATTTTAAAAACCTCCACCAAGTTGCATTTGTCCTCCTGCTTATGTCTCAACTAATAATTCCCCTCTTGCTCTCTCTCTACATTTATGTCCATGTCATGCTCCATTTGCACAATTATAATATTTTATTAATCTATTTTCCTGAATTGTATCTCTTTCTCCACTGGAATTCAATTTGTACAGGGGTAACAATTTATCTTTGTAAAGTGAAAATTGTATTATTTTACTCTTACTATATCTCTCTATTAGCCATCTACTATCTGTCCCTAAATGCCATTCTAACCCATCCTCTGATCTCCTTTATGCACTAGTTGCAGGAAAATACTTCCCATTGTTCTTAGTCTTTCATGCAGTTACACCCCACCACCCTTACCCCCCAACCCCACAGTTCAGCTAAATAACATCTTCTGTGGGAAGGCTTTCTTGCTTTTCCAGTCTCAAAGTTGTAGTTGGCATGAGAGTAGATTCTACCTGATTCAAATAAAGATCTATAAATGATGGCCTTGCCTCTGATTTTGTTGGGAAAAAAAAATCGGAGCAGTCATAGGAGAATTTCTCAGAATCCCACTCCATCATCTTTCTTGCTACCCATCAGGATCTGCAAGCGTAGTTTACATATTCTGCCCTCCTGCCTGTTACTGGAGGTTTACATCCTGTGTCCCTGTACAGAGCTTGTTCCTCTGATGGCACACTCCATCCCACCTTGCATCATCCTGGTGAGCAGCACTCCAACAATTCTTCCCTTCTCTCTAGAACCATCAATTACTTTTTCACTCTCTACCGGATCATTCCCATCAGCACTCAGGTATTTCTCTTATCTCAACAGATAAAATAAACCTTTTTTTTTTTAATTCCACTTTCCATACCAGCTCATTTCTTTCATTTCTTCCTATATTCAGCCTCGTATTTCTTTCCTTCCATTTTCTTTGAAACATACTTCAGTCTAGGTTTGTCCTCAGTCCTTCCACAGATCCTTTCTGGTCAATGTCACCAATGATGTAATATAGCTCAGTCTTTGATCCTCTTCTGTGACCCTGCTCACTCTGTTGGTGATTCGTTAGCCTCAATGGCTTTAATGTTATAAATATACTGATGACTGGTAATTCTATATCTCTAATCCAAAATCTCTCTCTCAGGCTCTGAATTTTTGCTCAAAAACTGCCTTGAATGTCCAATAGGAATCTCAAAATAATGTCTACAACCGACATCCTCCTTATTATGGTTTAGATATGAGGTGTCCCTCAGAAGCTCATGTTAATACAGGAATATTCAGAAGTGAAATGATGGGATTGTGAGAGCTTCAAACTAATCAGTCCATCCTACTTTGATGGACTTACTAGATGGTAAGAGTCGGCAGGTGCAGCGTGGCAGGTGGGGTGTGCCCTGAGAGGGTGCATTTGCCCTGTGGCCCTTCTCCCCACCCCCTCTGCTTCCTTGCTCCCATTTGCCAGACAACTACTCCACTGGGTCTTTCCCCCATGATGTGCTCCCTCACCCTGGGCCTATAGCAATGTAGTCAGCCATCTGTGGACTAAGACCTCTGAAACCATGAACCCCAAATAAAGTTTTGCCCTCTAAGTTGTTCTTGTTGGGTGTTTTGGTTACAGAGATGAAAAACCTAACTAAACCACTTCTCCCATGTCCTGCTTTCCACAGAGCTGTCTCCACCTCAGGTGACAGCAAGTTCACCTCCCTAACCACTCAGGCCTAAGATTTTGTGAACCTGACTCCTCTCTTTCTTTTGTAGCTCATTTCCATATTGTAAAAATTATCCAGAATCTGATTGCTGTCTCACCACCCCCACTTCTATCCCTGGCCTAGCAGCTGACCTCTCCCACCCTGACAACTGTGGTAGTCTTCTAACAAATCTCTGGTTAAAACCTTTCCCCACAGTCTGTCTGCAACAAGTGAACCCTTTAAAATGCAAGGTAGGTTATGTCACCGCTCTGCTCAGAGCTCTGCAGTGCCTCACTGTTTGACTCAGACGTGGAGCAGAATCCTTACAAGGGCCCAAAGGCTTGATCTGCAAACTGCAGACCTATTTGCCCCCCTCCTCTCTTCCTCCTTTTTAGCTCCTGGTTGTCCAGCCGCCCCAGCCCCTCCCCTTTCCTCAAAGCTCCAGGCACATTCCTGCCTTAGGGACTTTGTCCAAGTATTCCTCTGCCTCTGGAGAAGAGTTCACCTCCTTCAAGTCTTTGTTTAATGCCACCTTTTCAACAGAACTTCTCTGATCTAGATGCTTATTCTACCATTTATACTCATCCTCACTCCCTTTCAGTATTTTCTACTTTTTGGTGTGCTTCCTTTTGATTTATGCATTTATTTGTTCTATTTATTGCATTTTTCTGCTCTCTATTAGAATAAAATTCTCATATAGACAGATATATTATTTATCTTGTTCCTTAATAGATCTCAAGTGTCCAGAGCAGTGCCTGCACATAGGATATATGCAATATCTCCTCCTTCCTTTCTTCTTGGCTTTCTTTCTTTTCTTTCTTTCTTTTTTTCTTACTTTCTTCTCTCTCTCTCTCTTTTTAAATATACAGACACTTTACAAATAAGAAATTCAACTAAAAGTAAGCAATGAACAAATACCAATAGAAAGAAAATATAAATATAACAAATAAGCTAGAAAAGATGTGCAAAATCATTTGTTATTAGGGAAATGCAAGTTGAAAGAATAATAACATACTACTATACAACTATGAGAATGGCAAAGACTTCCAGGCTGATGATACTAATTTTGAGCAAAGGTGTACAGCAACAGGAATTCCCATTTATTGCTTGAGGGGATGCAAAATGATGCTGCAGCTTTTAAGATGCTCTGAAATTTCTTACAAAGGAATCCTGGTCTGAGTCAGCAACTGTACTCCTAGGTACTCACCCAACTGATTTAAAAACTTATCTTCACATAAAAAAGTTCATGATAATGTTAATAGCAACTTAATTTGCAATCTCTAAAAATCAGAAGCAAAGAAAATATCCTTTAATAGATTAATGAATAAAAACCCATCATACAATCCAGAAAGAGATTCTATTCCAATAAAAAAATGATAAATGGGAATGAGACAATGAGCCATACAAAGACATGGATGGATCTTGCATGCATTTTGCTAGATAAAGAAGCTCATCTGAAAAGACTGTGCACTATGTGATTCCAAGTATATGGCATTCAGGAAGGGCAAAACTATAAAGATGATAAAGAGATCAGTGTTTGCCAGAAGTTCAGGGGCAAGTGGAGAAGGACAGATCATTTTTTTTTTTTTAGGATGTTGAAATTATTCTATGTGATACAACAATTGTAGCTACATAATAATACACAGAACTCTCTCTCACCCTGCACAAAATTCAATTGAAATGGATAAAAGACTTAAGAATTAGAAAAAATATAGGGTCAAATCTCCATCATATAGGTGCTAGCATAAGACTTACATAACAAGACCCCTGAAACACAAGAAGTAAAACCAAGAATCAATAAGTAGGATTCTATCAAACTAAAAAGCCTCTGTGCAGCAAAGGAAATGATTAAGAATGTGAAGAGAGAGCCTACAGAAAATCTTGGCCAGCTACTCCTCCAATAGGGTAGTACTATCCAGAATACAGAAAGAACTCAAAAATCTTAACACCAGAAAAACAAATAACCCAGTCAATAAATGGGCAAAGAGCTAAACAGAAACTTCTCAAAAGAAGAAACACAGATGGTCAACAAATATATGAAAAAACATTCAACATCTCTAGCAATCAGGGAAATGCAAATCAAAACTATGCTAAGGGTTTATCTTTCTCTAGTCTGAATGGCAATGATCAAGAATACAAAAAATGATAAATGCTGGTAAGTTTGTGGGGAAAAAGTTACACTTGTACAATGTTGGTGGGACTGTAGACTTGGACAACCACTCTGGAAAGCAGTACAGAGATTCCTCAAAAAACTAGAGATGGAACCATCATATGACCTAGCTATCCTACTCCTTGGTATTTTTCCAAAAGATCTGAAATCATCTATGCTATGATGATACTGCTACCTCAATGTTTATAGCAGCAAAATTCACAACATCTATATTATGAAATCAACCTAGGTGCCCATCGACAGATGAATGGATTAAGAGATTGTGGTATATACATACAATGGAGTTCTACTTAGCCATAAAGAAGAATAAAATTATAGCTTTTTCTGGTAAATGGATGGAAATGGAGACTATTAGGGTAAATGAAATAAGTCAAACTCAGAAACTCAAAGGTTGAATGTTTTCTCTTATATGCAGAAGTTACAGTAAAATAAAGGAAGGGTGGAGGGAAGGACAGGATTTCATAAAGATAAAGGGAAGATCAATGATGTAGAAGAAGGAGATCAAGATGCAGAGTGGAGGGATGAGAAAGGGAGGCAATGCAGAATGATTTCTTAAAAAATAGTTCTATGTGCATGTATAAACATACCATAGGAAATTTCACTTTTATGTATAAGTAAAAAAGAACCAATTGCTGGGCACAGTGGCACAAGACTCTAATTCCAGAGGTTCTGGAGATGAGGCAGGAGGATTGAAAGTTCAAAGCCAGCCTCAGCAACTTAGCGAGGTCCTAAGCAACTTTGAGAGACCCTGTCTCAAAAAATAAACAATTAAATAAATAAAATAAAAATATGGCTGGGATTAGGATGAATGGTTAAACACCTCTGGGTTCAATTGCTGGTACCAAAACAAAACAAAACAACCAATCAAATATAAATAAATATACAAGTGAAAGGAAGCCTAATAGAGTAGAGGAAGGAGAATGGGGGAGGGGAGGAAAATGGGGGACATCATAAACTGAAATAGAATTCCATGTGTGTTTGAGTTCATCATGGTAAACCCAACTACTATGTATAGCTAGGAAGCTTTAATAAAAAATAACAATAAAATCAACAAAAATTTAGCAGAAAGAGTGAACCTTACTGTATGCAAATTTTATTAAAATATCTAGAAGGTCAGGGGATCTTAGCTTGGGATGCAGAAGGTGACAAAAGAATCTATCAGGATTACAAATGTATGAAACCACCTCGCTGCAGGGAGAAGTGACTGACCTGAGTAACTTTGGAGATAAGTTGAGTCTGAAAGACTAAAAGGCATAAGTACCATAGTCTATCTGGTAATGATCTGGTAAAGTTGTTTCCATAGGAGTATGGGTTAACGATTCTGAAGTCACTATATTAGAATACTGTAATACTGGACTCAAACAAGTAAATGTGTGGTTGGTTGTGGAAGCCAGTGTTCTCACCACTGAAGTGAGAGACTAGGGATAAGCAAGGGAGGGGAGACTCTAATTATACATGGGGTAATAATGAGACGTGGTGATGTTGGAGACATGGGTATGATTTCATGGTTAGCTTAGTATAGACACAAAAGATTGTATTTCTAGATATGCATATACATGAAGGCAAGTTTCCACACATACATTTTGTTGCTGTAAACTGAGAGATCCTAGAAGCAATAAGACCCTGGTAGCAAAGAATACACCCAGCACCCAGATCTTAATTGCTACTACCATTCTCCAGTGAAAGAAACCAAGGGTTCTTAGAGAAAATAACTGATTCTAATACTGGGACAAGAAATATACAGGATGAGCCTGGGGCATCTTACCTTAACAATAAGAAAGTATGTGTCTGCGCGCACCCCCACACACACACAAACACACACACCAATAGTGGGACTATTTGAAGGGTCCAGGGACACTGGAACCAAGTGAAAGAACTTCTACCTTTACAATGGTTTTAAATTCTAGAAAGTGGAACATCAACAACTTGAACAGCAAAATAAAGTACTATTGGAAAGGACACAGTTAAATATCTATGAATCCATACACATATAAATATGTGAACATAATGATAAGAATGGAAAATCTATGCAGAAAAATTTCAAATAATTTATGTGGATTATCTGTCCTTCAGGATGTGTAGCATAACTTTCTACTCTGTAAGCATGGGCTGTGCACAGAGACTTCCTCCAAAGAGTGTAGTACAGAAAGGAGGGAAGGAACTATACTACAGAAACCTAGCAAAGACTACATCAGCCAAGTGATCAAATTCAACACCAACAGTGATAAGTCATGTTGGTGATGTGTACCCTCCATGAAATGTGATGTCATAGAATGACACTGATCTTTGTGGCAGTCCTTCTGAGACTCATTACCTCAGTCTAATTATGAGAAGAAAATTCCCAATCGAGAAGTATTCAACAAATTATCTGACCAGTATTCCACCAAACCATCAAGGTCATGAAAATCCCAGAAAGTCCCAGAAACTGCCATGGTTAAGAGAACCCCAAAAGACAAATGACTAATGTAATGGGGTATCCTGTGTAGGATTCTAGAATGGGAAAAAAAAAAAAAAGACGAAGAACAGATAAAAGTTAAGGAAATGTGAATAACTGTGGCCTTTAGTTAATAATCAAGTATCAATATTGGTTCATTAACTATGAGAAATGCACTGTACTAATAATGTAAGATGTTAGAAACAGGAGATCCAGGTAGAGGATATTTGGGAACTCTCTGCACTAACATTGCAGATTTGTTTTTTGTAAATTTGAAACAATTCCAAAAGTAAAAGTGTATTTTTAAGAAGTTCTAAAACAATCTCAATTTCATAGAAAATTTGTTAGTACATAGAACTCTTTATTCACGAACCCATTTGAGATGATGCCTCCAGAAGTCTTGTCATTCCCAGAAACTTGAATATGTCATACCATCAGTAAGAGGAAAGCAACATTGATGTACCACTACAGACTCATCTGGGTAATGTCCTTTATCAAAAAGGAGTCAGTCCAAAATCATACATTGCATTAGTTAAGTCTTCCTAACCTCTCTCAATTTGGAATATTTCCTCACCTTGATATTTTTTGAGAATTACAGACCAAGTGTTACATAGAATGTCCCTCAATCTGCGTTTGTATAATGTCCCCCATAATTAGACTCAAGGTGTGCAACGTAGCAGGAATGACCCAGAAGTGACAGTGTTCTTACCACATGATATCAGGTGGGGATTTGTCCCATGACTAATGATGTTTACTTTGATCACTTATTTGCCAGTCTCCCCTCCTATAGTAATGTTTTGTACTTTTGTGATTAATAATTATTTAGGGAGATGTATTTTGGGCCAATGTAGGTATCCTCTTTATCAATCTTTTAACGTTTTATGTGTTTGTTGGCATTAATTTGGCCCTTTTGGCTTTATCTTGTGTTCAGGGAGTTAAATGATCCATTACCATCATAGTTTTTATTTTGATGTTTACCTGGTTTCAGATTGAAGGTGGCTTTTGTACCCTTTGGATGTCTCATCGTCATTCTTACTTTCTTACATACGAAAATGGTCATGATCCATCTATTCTTTTCTACTCCTAACCCTGAAATCTGCAGTTTTTCCAGAGTTCTAGTTCTTTTCATGTGAGAATGGTTTTCAGAAAACAAAATTTGAAGCTCTGTGTGTTCATTATCCTTGCTCCCAGCCCTTTTATGGGACAAACACTGAGAATGTACACACATGCGGGAGCCATTCATGACTCCTATGAGAACCAGGTGAAGTTAGAGCCATTAACCAGGAGTACCTGGCCTCCAGAACTCACAGTCCAATATCCTGTTGGAGAATGCCTGAGTCATGTGGTATCCTGCGTTTGCTCACTGCTCAGATTCAAATGCAAACATCAGAGATGGGAGTGACCCGCTAGAGCCTAATGGCCCGCTTACCTCCACCCCCTATCCTGTTTTTCATGAGGAAGCTTCTACCACTCCCTTTTGATTCGTACCTATAAAAATAAAGCAAGCACGGGCTCCTTTCTTTGTTAGAGCCAGCCCCTCTGGACAGCTCAACTGGTCATGCCCCTGCTTCAAAATTATTCTTGCCTTTTTGTCTTTATTTCTTAGCTTTTATTTCACAGCCGGCCCAGCCCTCGGATGGGAACCCTCTCCCTACCCACACAGGACGAGAGCAAGACCCACACACACAAGAGCATAAATTCTCATCGAGACCTCTAATTCTAACTCAGAGGCACAAAGTTCATTCTAGTCTTCTCCCTCTCCAAACTTGTAACTTCATCATCAACAGTGACAATTCTGGCATCTGTTTCCTTTCACAAATTTGCTGATCCGATCAGTTTTCCTCACATAACTGATCTTGCTCACCACTGCCTTCGCTTTCCTGATTTGGGTTTGGATTCTCCATGCCAGTCCACCACCTGCCACATAGATGCCCTCCTCTGCCCACTTAGGCTCTGACACTCCACCGCAGGCCACATCTCCCTGCACATATGTTCTCCTCACCCCTGAAGGCTCCCACCCAATATGCCAGGCCGGTTCTCACAGGGTGCCTTCCTTACTGCTCCAAGGAACACCTGTGTAGCACATCTTCCTTTACTGACACTCTCCTCAGTCCAGGTGGACTCTGACACCCCTGCTGAGACACCTCCCCACCCCCACCTCCAGCACAGCTCCCTCCTCCCTAGTCAGACTCTGCCACTTGCTCTTGGTCTCCAAACTTCCTCAACCCTGGTGAGGATACCTACATTGCTTAGCCCCTGAAAAATGGTTTTATGACTGAATTGTTCTGAAAAGGAACAGAAGAAAAAGAGGAGCAATAAATAGTTCCTAAGTGAATAAAAAAGTTCCAGCTTCTTCCAAACAGGATGCTTGAGAATGTTGTACAGAGATTGCTATGGTGTCCACGAGGAGGGGATCAACTTGGAACTGAAATCCAAACTACAAGGCAGATCTCTCCCCTAAGAGATTTTAAAATAATCTTCCAAATTCACAGTTCTCCATAGATTGGTGGCTCACCTGTGTTTGAGTCCACAACCTCTCCAGCTGTTGAGCTTTCTAGGCCAGGGTCAGGCCATAAGAGGTGATTAAACACTGAAGCCCTAGGATAGGGAAAGTTTAAAGATATTGCACAGGAAGTATCAGTTGTCATTGCCAGAGATCCATTTTCAGCTCATACTCTATTCAGGAAGTGACTTTTCCTGCCAAAAGGATTTCTAAACCTCTCCTTCATTGCTAGAGCATGAAGACACCAGTGAGGCAAGAGAAGACAAGGTCTATAATGGTCATTAAGGGGATGAATCACTGCACAGCCATTTTGGTTAGCAAGTGAAATATGCAGCAGATGGTGTCCAGGACACAAAGGAGGCTAAAAATCCTTTGATGGTGATCACCAACAAGAAAAGGCTGACTTTGAACAATGAGTAATCAAAGTTGGAAAACTTTTAAAAATTAGTAACAGCATAATAATAAAGCAAAATCTAGTCAACTCTACTCAAATGGAATAATCCAGACCTGACTATAACTATTCCTGTAGCCACACGCACTACAAGGGTTATTACTGGTTCGAGTCCACAGACTAGACTGTCTTTTTTTTTCTCTTTCCATGTCATGCCCTCTAATACAGAAGTTGGATGATTGGAGAAGGCATTCTCAAAATCTTTGCCAACGAATTCTAGATTGTTTCTTCAGTGAGAGGCACTGTATGAAAATGTTGGTTTTTAAAATTGTTCAGGTATGATGAAGCCAACAGATCAGGAAGTGATTGCCATTGAAAAATCAGTGATGTTTATGGATCCCAAGAGGAGGGGGCATGCCAAGCCATGGTGGCAGAGGGTGTTCATAGAGCTGCAGAAGGAAGCACCAGGATTGGTCAAGGAGTAGAGGCAGTGAGCAAAAAAGTGAACGACAACCTTTATCGTGGTTTCCATGGGAAGGGACAGGTGAGGCCCAACTTAGCAGACTCAGGACTGACTGATTTGAACAATTTCAATGACTCTGGAGGTAGAAGCTGTCCTTGATTATCTGGTTCTGGGCCTGGAGTGATAATGGCAGGTGGATAGTGGCCCAGAGCAGGAGGAGTCAGTGAAGGAGATGGTTGGGATTCAGCCTCTGGGTTGGTTTGGTTTTCACTTGAAAGATCTGCTCACCAGTAAGTTAGCCAACCCTGGAAGGAACAGCCCATCTTGAGGCAGCAAGGCTTCAAGTTATCAAAGTAAGAGAAAATAAAGGCAAGGATAATATTGCTACTTGCCTGAGATCTGGGGCAGGCTGGGCAGCAGCAGAAGTCATATGATTGTTTTTTCAGCAGTAGTAGGCAGACATGTAGGCTTTGTGGATATGAAATTTTATGGCAGCCCAGAGACATTTCTTGCCAAACACCAGCATGGTATTGTAATCATTGCCAGCAGTTTCTTGGTGTTTCCACAAGTTGGTGGCTCTATTATAGCCAGCATCACCCCCGAGATCTCCAGTAGTCTTCTCTGACCTCCCTTTTGCTAGTTCAACTAGTGGTTTTATAAATACCTGACTCTCTGAATTAAGAGCTTTCTGCTAGAAATATCATGAGTGATTTCCATCTTTTTGACCCAACTCTGGCTGATACACTCAGAATTGTGATGATTACCATGCACCTGTTATAGGTTAATAAGTATGCTTATGCTAATTGGATTTCTGTTGAGTTTCTGGTGCCTGGGGGGGAGGTAAAATTTGTGTACAGTTGTCTTTTTGGAATTCTGACTTAGGGCTTATTCCTGTTTGGTGTCTACAGTTTTCTTATCCTCTGTATTTCCAAATCACTGTCTTTATTTCTAGGACAGTATGAAAACTTAGTAGCATAACAATCTGTATACACACTTGTCCTTTCTGCAAGATTAGGACAGGGACCCTGTATGCTTCACAGTTACAGCTTCAGAACTTTGGCTGCTTCTTGATATACTGCAAATGAATGGACACACTTGACGGGAAGTGGGCATGTCCAGTCCTGGTATGAGCAAGGCATGTACACCGATAATCATAAAAATGGCCACTGTTCATTGGTTGTACTCCATGATAGGTGCTTTACAATCATTACCCCATTCAGTGCTCACAAAAACCTGCCCTAAACATTGAAAAAATAGGAAAGACACTGAGAGTTATATAAAACCAGTTAAAAGACCATTACACTATGGAGAGGAATTTTGGGCAAAGTAAATTCAGTGTTACCTGCTCTTGGCATGAGAACAAGGGAAAAAAATGAAGAACTTGGCTTTCAAAGATTTAGAAAGTTGCACAGAAAAATAAATTCCCAGTTGAGTGGGGATTTGTTTTCTCTCCTTATCTGAGATCAGAGCTAACTATCCCAGTGGTTCTGGGTTGTTTCTTTCCACTTGGGTGGAGCTGTTTTGGCCTATTTGGAACTGGATGCACCTCTTTGTAAACCACATTCTATCTTAGTGGCTGCTTGCTTACCTCCCTAAAAGCTCTTTGAAGGAACATGTATTACTCATCTTCACATTTTCATCACTTGGCATAGTTCCTGACTTACGTCAATTGAAGAAATGAATGATAATTAAATTAATAAATTAATTTGTAAGAATAAACAAATGCAAATGAATTTATTTCCTGGAAATATGTTTTATTTTTTATTTTATAAAAAGACTGAATAAAATAATGGTGCTGGACAGGCTTTGTAAAAATATTTCTGGCAAGCAAGGTTTGAGGACTGATTGCTTCAAAAACTTGATCTGTAGGACTCTTTCCCATTTGGTGGTCTGGCTATTAAGATCTTGAGATTGTCACAGGCAGGTGAACTGAGAGAAGTAACATGAAGTTTTCTCTTCCGGTATGAAAGTGCAAATGAAACCCAATCTCAGAAAAATGATGACTACTGAGATTTGACAAAAGGAAAAATTGTGCCTACAGTGACCTTAATGCTTCCCCTTAAAACCACCAGTATTATTTCTCTTTACTTTTTCTGCCAGCTTCTCACAGAGCAGTATGCACACATTACCAAGTTGTACAATAATGTGTATTGGTTTTCCAGGGGGAGTATCAAAGAAAAGAAAAGGTTTTTGTAGAATGATACTGGATACTCTAAATGTTCTCATGCTCTTTGCCTTCCAAAACTGGAGCTCTTTTTTGATCTGATTTTACATTTGAATATTCTGAATATAAGACATTTAGGGCAGAAGAATAGTGCCTTCATTCTGCTAACATTTGGGTGTGTTTTAGGAAAAAGGAAGGAAACAAAAAAGTATTATGGGGAAAAAAGAAATCTCCCCAAACAACTAGAAAGGAATTTCTTGGTTTTAATTCAATATATCTATATCTATATCTATCTATCTACCTACTTCTAATTATATATACACATATCTAATTACATACACATATGTACGTGTATATAATTGATATGTCACAAATAATCTTGCCTTTACCCTGCCTATCACTTGTATTACTCTACATCCATTCTGATGACACTTATCTTACTCTGTTTGAAGTTATCCAAGTGAGTTATAGATGAAACATCTGTCATTCCTTTGGGGAGTTAGAAAAACACAAACACTAGGTTTGACTTTTCAGAACTTTTGTTTGTTTGTTTAAGTGGATGCAGATAACATGCCAAACTTCAATCATTTGTGGATATTTACATTGAGTAGTAAATTCTATCCCAAAAGTTCAATCCCCAAAATTATTTTTGAAGAATGTGTGGTAAAGCTGCAATTTCCAACACAGATTTCATGAATGAGATTGTTTCATTTATATTATTAATCTCTTGCTCTGTTGACTAGTGGTACCATCTTTGTTGCCTTCCTTCCCCTGATCTTCCAGAATAGTCTAAGCAGAAGGGAATGATCCCAGAAATACGGTCCTGATGGATAACTCAAATTTCTGTAGGAACTTTCCTGATATGAACTGAGCATACTGACAAGCAATGAGCAGATTAGAACATGAATATCCACATAATTTTAAAAAGTCTTGAATGCTAAGATTGAAGCTTGCAATTGAGACTGGTATTATTATGCTGCTTTCCAGTTTAGTATGTAAATAACATTTCCCCACTCACCTGCATTGGTTTTAGATCTGCTCCAGCTTCCAGAGGAATTTAAGATAAGGGTCAGGAAAACAAGATAACTTCAGACGACCAAATAGTCACGGAGTCTTTTTTATGCAAAGAGTCTAATAAATGATAATGTTTAAAAATAGCCTCTGCATCTATCAGTATTTTTACCAGTTCGTAATAGTAGTTAACCTATTCCTTACCTAATCATGGCTTTAATCTTCCTGCTCCTGCCAGTCAAAGTGTTCTCCAGAGGGTCCAACTTATGGAGGAAATAAATCCTTCTGTTCAGACAGAAAAACTATGTTTAGTGATTCACAACTTTCTTTTTTCCCATCTGTTACAAAGAGTGTTTGCTAAAATAGAAATCCACAATAAAATGCCTCAGAGTTTTCTATTACAAAGATAATTCTAACTAAAGAGGATTCCTAACTTGGAATTTAGTGTATCATCCCTGTTCTTTGCTCTCTGGGAACTTTCAGCCCCGCACTCACAAATATACTCCTTGGCATCACCCAACAGAGTGGAGGGGACCATGGTGTCTGTAGGGCAGGATTAACGGGAACTGAAATACAATTTGGTTTTCAACAACAGTGTGTTTTTTTTCCTCCAGTAGTGATCATAACAAAAATACCACAAATTGGAAGGATTAAAACTGGGAGTTAAATGGTATGCCTCTACTTCATGTACAAACAGAGAAACAAGTTGTACCCCATTTATTTACAATAAAAAAGTGTATTTGTCACAAATTTTAAAATAATAAAAATAAAGCAGAATCCCTAAAACAAACAAACAAACTGGGAGTTAGAAATTAAAAGTCAAGGTGTCATCAGGGTCATGCTTTCTTGGAAGGATCTAGGTGAGCATCCTTCCTTGTCCCATTCTAGCGTCTGGTGGTTGCTGACAATCCGTGGTTGTTCCTTGGTGGCACGATGGTCTTTTCTCTGTGTGTGTCTGTTGCTGCATCTCTCCTCTTGTAAATATATAAGTCATGGGATTAGGATCCATCCTAATAAGGTCATTACACAGGATTCAGGAATTAGGATTTTAGCATTTTTATGTTTGCATTTTTAAAATTAGTTCACTTCAGTTATGCATAATATTAGGATTAATTTTGACATTATTATATAAATATGGAATACAGTTTGCTCTAATTATGTTTTTGAGAGATAAAAGTTAATCTAAAGGGACAGTATCCTAGACTAGTTTTCCTAGAAGCCTAAAATGGGAAATCTTGAGAAGATGTGTTTTGAAGGATGTGTTTACAGGGGATAGAGAGTGAGGTTAGCAGGTTCAGGAAGTCAGCCAAGAAAGTGGTTCAGCTGGAGTCCAGTTTCAGCCCAGTCACAGAAGAGTACTGGAACACAAATATCACTACAGACTTGTCCCACCTTGAGACAAAGGAGCCAGTCCTTATCCTTGTGTCCCTCAGTCCTTGGCCTTAGCTGTGATCCCTCAGTCCCTAGGGAAGGGGGATGTGTAACCTTCTGTAGAGGTTGCTCCTCTTTGGTCCAAGTTAATTCTCTGGAGAAGAAGACAACTGTGAGCAGCCAGCAACCTGCAGCAGCAGACATAGCAGCTAGGGACTGGGGGTATCAGCCTGGTGCAGGGGTTCTGATGGGACTCTAAACAGCATCTACCTTATTCTCTCAAGGGCTGCTTAGATCTGATTACCTGTCCATTCATCCTGGCATAATTTCCTCAATATTCTGGTCATGGTGATTTACTGTACAGTTCATAAGCAGAGGATTTGTGGTTAATTGGTACCCTCAGTGGGTCCTGAGGTTATAGCTGATTTTCCTTATCTCCTTCCCTTCTACATTCCCCTTACCCATACTTGACCTTCTGCTAATCTATATGGCTTGTATGGTGTTTTGATTTAGATATGAGAAGTCCACTGAAAGCTTATGTGTGAGATAATGCAAGAATGTTCAGAGGTGAATGATTAGATTATAATATCTATAACATAACCTGTATATTCAGTTGATGGGTTAGTAATTATAATAGTAATAACTGTGTATTCATTCATTTGATGGATTCGTAATTTGAATTGATAATGGGTAAAATTGTAGGTTGGTAGGACATAGCTGCAGGAAGTAGGTCCCTGGGGACATACTCTTGGGATTATATTAACCCTAGCTCTTTGCACTAAAGCTTTCTCTGTTTCCTGGGTATCATGTCCTGAGCTGCTCTCTCTTCCATAACCTTCCTCCATGATGTTCTACCTCATCTTAGGCCAAGATCAATGGACTCTACCCACCATGGACTGAACCTCTGGAATGATAAACTTTTCCTCCTCTAAGATGTTCTTGTCAGGTCTTTTGGTCACAGCAATGAAAAACTGACTAACATATATGGGGTAGGGATAGGGTCTGAGACTTTCCACCATTCCCTTATCAGGCTTCATTTGTTCTACTTGACCACTTACAGTGACAGCCTGGCACTCATTAGATCATGGGTGCTCAAATACTTCTCCTTGCCTCTGTAAGATTATAGCAGTCCTGCCTTCTCATGATTGGGATTAACTACTGAGGTTGGTGTCAGGTTGTTGTGTTGATTCCTTTTTGTACTTACTGGTCTACTGGCATAAGTAACCCAAAGGACTCAAGAGAGCAGCTTTAATTTTAAGTTTAGTGGAATCTTAGTGTTTACCCTGATGGAACCATCTCTTCTCTAGGACCTAAGACTTCCAGACCCACATAACCTCAAGTTGTGAGATGGGAAGCACAAACTCCTGAAGTATATCATTGGGAGTGATGGTTATTTGAGTCACCCCTGCTTCCTTGTCTTGGTTCTAAAACATATGTATTGTTCCTGCTGGGAACAGTGCACTGTATTGTGGTGGTAATGATTTAACATATATACAACATCTTTAAGGATAGCACCCACTCACTTCTGAGAAATCTCCAAGCAGAAGCCATTCCAGTGCTGGATGACTCCATATGTTGTGAAGTGACTAGATTCCCTTGAAATGTACCCACTACCACCCCTCTTTTGTCATGAAGTAGGTGCCTCATTCAGAGGCAGTATTATGAGGAATCCCATGCTGAGAGATCAGATACCAGGAGGCTGCAAGGAGTGGTGTTGGCTGAGGCAGTACAGCATGAAAGGCAAACCCACACCCGGAACATCTGTCTGTCTCTGTTGGGATAAAACATTTGTTTCCCCTTCCAAGGTGGAAGGGTTCCGATGTAATCAGCTTGTCACCAACTGGTTGATTAATCTCCTCCAGGGATGGTACCATATTGGGAGTCATCTTTACTATCTGTTCTTGGCATGTTAGACATTCAGCTATGGTAGTAATTAAATAATTTAGTCTTGGTGAGAGGAATATCTTCCAAGACCAGCATTCCAGAGAACCCTCTTAGGAAGGTTGCTTTAAGAAAAGACCACTGAAGACTTTTGAACAGTAAGAGGAACTGATGAAAGTTGATGTTTTAGGAAGATTAGTCTGAATAGTTGTTGCAGGTGTGTTAGTCACTTATATAAATAGCTATTTCTCCCCTCTTTGTCAGTAAGAAAAATCCTAGTTTTGTTCAGAGCTACCCTGTTCCCCTTTTCCAGGGCTTGAATCATGATGGTCGAAGCCAGTCATGATAATCCCAAACCACGTTCCCAGCCTTCCTCCAGATCTGACCAATAAGACAGTATAGGAAATCTACTGAGGAGATTTCTGGGAATTTTTTTATGTAAATGTGCAGATTTGGTTGTATATACCCCTCTTCAAAGTCCTACCTTGAACATGGGCGTAATGACTGTAACTGTAGTACCATTTTGCCATTATATAAGGAAGTTTAAGACATAAAACATGGATGGAAGTTCTAATATTTTCTTAATAATCACAGATAACAATTACCTATTTTTGAACTTTTTACATAAGGGAAACACACTTGAATTCCTTCAACTAGACTGATTAAGTTGAAGCTAAATATGTTTTAAATAGTAGCTCTTTCAGAGGAAGAGTTAAAACAGGATCAGTAGAGGCACCATCTAGACTACTGGTGTCAAAAATATGATGCTGCAAAGGTATTGATGGATACAAGAAAACACCCCAAGAGAGTGTTCAGAGAATTGGTGTAAGTTCTATATGGATAGGTATAGAAAATAATAAACTTTTTTTTGATCACTGCCATGCCATAATAAAACTAAAAACTATTCTTCAATATTACATTGAAGATATTTAAATTTTTTGCAATGGCTTCAGAGCTCCCCCCACCAAATGGTTTGAGTCTGAATTCAAAATTCCCATTACATTCTGATCTCCCTTATACTAGAAAGCTTCTCTCCCACCCTTTTTCCAAGGTGTTGAGTTGTTGCAGAAACCAGGTCATTTGTCCTACTGACTCTCCTATATCCTGGATTTGGCTCATTACTTCCTTCTGGTGTTGTTTAACTGGATTCCTCTATTCCCTGTATTTCCTCTAAATTGGTAGTTAGATTTAGAGACTTTATTAGATTCAGTTCTAACTTTTAAGGCAAAAAGTTTTGCTGCATATTTCCTATTGCATCATTTATGACATACATAATTCCTATGGATGCCAACTCAACCTGATCCTTCCACTATCAAGTTTCACCTAATGGTTTTTGCATCCAGCGGGGATAATTGCCTGAAACCATGATTTTTGTCGGCAATGGTACAAGTGAAATTTTCTAATTCCATTATTCATTCTTTCTTTATTGGTTGAAATTCTTCCATAAAGAGGAACATTGCTTTGACATCTATTTGATAACTTCTGAAATACAGCTTATACTGGAAAGGTTAAATAAATGTTTGATTCTTTTCTTTTATAAAGTTTCACAGCAAATCATAAATTTCTTGTTTGCTTGTTTGCTGTTTGCGAGGTAGAATTAGCAGCTCATGGAATTTTATATATTTGATATGCTAAAATTCTGTGTAGTAATTTTGCTTTTTGAATTCTTTTGTCAGTAGGAAATCATTTAAGTTGTCATTTTGACATGCCATTAGTCTGATAGTTTTGTTGTTCTCTAGTACAAAGTAGAAGTCAGACATCATTGTTTTTTTTTTAAGATTCCTAGATTTTCTTTGTCAGAAATGGCATTACAGGCCATTATATTGAGTGCTAAAGATCCTCATTGCTACTGGCTTATTATTGCTTCTGAGACTTTTCAGTGAAAAATACTAAGAAATATCTTCTTTTTTAAAGAGACAAAATCATGCAATAATTTTAATACTTCAAATTTAATATTATAACTCCTATACTATTAACATGAATGGTACACATTTAGAACAGGACTAGAATACTATCATGTGTTGGGAAGAATCAGATGTAATAGTGGAAAAATCATGGCAGAAGAGCCATGAGACCTGTATTTCTGCCTTGACATAGCAAAGTTCCAGTGGAGAGGGCCCTGTGCACTTGGATATTTTGTTATCTGAGATTTGAGTGTTGGATGTGATGATCACTGTATTCCATCTTGGCTTTAACATTCTCTGCATCAGTGAACTCAGATTCCATAAGAATAAGCATTTTTATCCACTTAACAAGGACTAATTGAAGAAGTAAATAAATAGGCAGCATGCTTAAAAGCAATATTCTTATTAAACTCATTAATTTTTAATGTCTTGTGACTGATAAACATTTGTTGAGTTTTTCTTTTAGATTATTATTAAAGAAGTTACTGTCTTATTTTAGGTATGCTGAGAGATTCAAATAAAAATGAAGTTAGACTCTGTCTCAGGGAAATTTGGGCCTAGGACAGGAAACAAGACAGGTCTTTGGGAGTCATTTATGCAACCTTGCTAAGATCCAGGCTGGGCATTTATCAAGGGTGCTGCCTTCCTGACGTGGGGCAGGCAAAGGCTGAGAGCACAGTGTTTGGATTTCCATTTGCTAATATCCATTAACTTTGACATGCTCGATCAGTGCTAGAAAGTAAGAGCAAGAACTGGCAGAGATACGTGCCAGCATGGTAGAAGATGCTGGGCAAGAGAGTGTAGTGAGTAAAGAGTAGGACTAAGTTAAGGCTTGGGTGAGTAAGTCAAAGCTGTAGCTCTACAGGTCTTGAAGGTAGAAAGCAGAAACTGACAGGATCAGTCTGTTGGTGATTTACTATGGCATCCAATCAACTGTGCATTCATGAAATACATGACTTGCCACTGCTCCACATTATCATGGTTCCTTTGCCCAATTAGGGAAAATACCCTTTTCATTTATGAAGTGGTGCGTGGGCATCCGCGTGATCCCACAGTTGAGGGGAACTGATGGGGGTCATTTCAACATGACCAAGGTCAAGTGGTCAGAAATTATTTATGGCCCATTAGGCACCGTTCATGTCAGCCCAGCATATCCTGCACAGCTTTCCTAAATGAAGTAAATATGCTGCATCTCAGGTTTTCAGCATGACTGTGTGGCCAAGGACTTTTCCAAGTTAGGAAATGCAAACAGCAACAGCCAACATGGGGTATCATGTTCTTGAGCAGAGTCATGGAGCACCTATCTCATTCTGCTTTAAGGATCAGAATATTTTTCATGATATCATCAAATGTTAATTCTGGAAAGGACCTTAGTCTAATCCAATCATTTTGGAGATGGATAAATTCATGTCTATCACAGCAAAGGAACTTGTCCAAGGGCACATAGCTCATTAGTGTCAGAAGATAGGTTTATAAATATGATATTTTGTCACTTTACTAGCTTTACCTTACAGTATGTGCAGATGCAGGAATACTTAGTAAATACATTGGGATAACTGGATATTAAATTAAGTCCTACAGATTCTCATCTAATAGTGCAAAATAAACCCCTAGTTACAAAGAAAATAGTACAAAATATATTTATTTTATTTCAAGACATGGCAGATTAAAGCAATGAGAATTTAACATATTTGTAAAAAATGGAGAGCTACCAAGTAAAGTAGCAAAATATGATAAAATATAAAAATAAATATCATGTTAGGAAGATCTTTAATGATATAATAAAATGTAATAGATAGCTGGAAAGAAATATAAATAGACAATTTGCCTGAATAGGATGTAAGTATTAAACACTTGGGAATATACTAACCTTCCTTAACAAAGTCTTAATAATTGAAAAAGGTAAAATTGTGTACAAGACTTAATGAAGGGGATATGTTCTGAGAAATGTGTTGTTAGGTGATTTTGTCATTGTGCAAACATCATAGAGTCTACTTACACAAATCTAAATGTGTAGCCCACTATACACCTGGGTCATAGGGTATAGACAGTCAAACATGCTGTTCATCATTATATGTTATGTGTTCTTTTCTTCCATCTTTATATAAAACCCATCACGAATTTTTGTTATTCCAAAATGTCTCCTGGTCTCTCTTTTCTTCTCATGCACTTCTATCCAGGTTCCAATGGCCTTGTATGTGGCTAAAGGAGTAGTCTCCTAGTTCATCTTGTGATTCTCATATTTCCCTTCCAAATCTCCCCATGAGAGTGTAACCACAATTTATTAGTACCAATTACAGAGGATTGCTACACACAATGGAAATCAATTCTGGTCAACTTTAAGGAATAAAACCAGCTTATTAGAAGACTTGTGGGGAGCTTATTCAATAGGAAGAAGAACTGATCAACAGAATACCAGAAAAGTCAGAAGCTGAGGCTGTTCTCTGAATTTCAGCCACATGAATTTGTATACTCTGTCCTTTGGGTATTCCCATTAGATGATTAGCTTCAAGTGCTTTTTAAGACAGTGATAATTTTCTTAATGTTTAAGATGTTATGCTTTCTTATTGTAATTCCAACAGCAAGGATCATGTAATTTATTTTGCAGACTTACATAGTATTGAGCATATGGTATGAATTTGACAAATGGTAGTAGCATTTGTCATATGGCAACTCCAATGAAAAGAAAGAAAAATGAGCCTGGCTTACAAAAGAGAGTGGGTTAGGACACTGGGGTAAAGTGGCTCTAGTGGAAAGACTTATCTGAAATTCCAGATTGCTGATCTTAACTCACATCTGCCAGAGTTACTGTCTTATCTTCTAGAAGAGAGAAAAGAGGAAGAGGAAGAAGGAGGAGGAGGCCCTGCGGGGAGGAGGTGAGACTCTGAAAACAATGCCTACTTATTATTACTAGTTAGTATTTTTGGCCTACAAGCCTTGTAAGTTTGATGAACATAGCTGTATCAAATGTGAGAGAGGAGAATTCTTTGATCCCTTTATCCAGCAGGCCTAGGAAACCTTCCCCACCTTTTCTACCCAGTATCCATTGTATGACTCAGGTCTTATAAACATACCACCATGACATAAGGAGGAAAGAGAAGGAAAGAACCCCATCAAGAAATTCAACAGGGGTTTGGAGGAAGGAATGTTAGTGGAGTGAAACAGACATTATTACTTTATGTATGTGTATGATTGCATGACTGATGTGATCCTGCAATATGTATAATCAGAAAAATGAAAGATTACACTCTATGTATGGTCTATCAAAATGTATAAATGCATTCTACTGGCATGTACAACTAATTAGAAAAAAAAATTAGAAAAAAAGAAATTCAACAGGAAAGGCTTCAGAAGAATAAAAAGGTGATCCCCTAATGGGCCACCAGAATGGAGGTAAAAACTTTCCTTCTTTTTGATCCTGTCAAAATTCTCCATTCTTGGCCCTGGTCTAACTGGGAGCCTTGGTGCATGTTGGGTATTACTCCTCTTGGAGAGGGAAAATCATATTGATCTTTTTGTCCCAGGACAATGTCTCTCCAGAGTGACCATGAAATCATCCATGGTAATAAAATATGGGCCTCATTCCTGGAAGAATTCTGGGGAGGAACCAAGGATCCTAATGATAACAAATTCCCCAAATGATTTTTAGGCAGTTCGCTCAACACTGGTGCCTGGTTTTGGGAACTACTGCCGTGGAGTTAGAACAGTGCTATTACAGTTCGTATTCTATCCTTTCATGGGTTAAACCAAGGACAACAGGGATCCATGCTCAGTCAGAGATGTGAAGCCCTTTTCCACAGAGGGGCTCAGTAGAGTATCAGAAAATTATTGAAGGCAATATTGTGAGCAATTCTTTCTCACTCTTGCTCATATGCATTCTGTTGTAATAAATAAAACTAGAATGTCATTAGGCAGTATGATTTCTTGGAGGATTTCAGAATATAGTTAATAAATTTACATGATCAGAATGTGTTTTCTTATAGAACAAATTTAGATTAATTTCTAACAAGTATGTTAAAAACTATTTATATTTTTCTCCAAAATAGTTTATTTTTAAAATTAAAATATATTTTTCACCAAAACCACACATTTAACTATTCCTAACTTTCAAACTTCATGTTTCCTTTATTGATTTCCTGAGGCATGTGCAGTCATAGCAGATATTTAGTGACTATTTGTTATGTGCCAGAAACTATTTTAATTGTTTTACAGGTACTAATTTAATTCTATTTTTATTTTTTATTAGAGTTTAGTGGTTATACATAGTAGTTGGGTTCATACAACATATTCTACAGAGGAGGAGGAGGAGAGATTTGTTAAAGATTTTGCCCATGTCAGTTCATGGTCATGTTCAGATTCAAACCCTGGTAGTCCTGGCATCTGAACCCTAATGGCCAAACTATGTTGCCTTTGTAAACTTCATTATACCAATGGTGGCACAGACCGCTCTTCCTGAAAATACCTCTTTGTACAAGCAGATTCTGCCTATTCCTTCTGGAGTTCACCCTAAAGCCTTAGGGATCTGCAGCAAGAAAAGGGGAAAGAAAGTTGAAAAAGTGACTACCATGCCATCCACCAAACCAAAATCCTGCAAGGAATGTTTCCCAGAATCTAGCACTGAGCTCTTATTAATGCCAAGATCAGAGTCTGAATGATTTTTGTGAGATGTCACCTAACCATCTAACCTGTTGCACTTGTAGATGGAGAATATCTCCATTTTTTCAAGTCTCCCCATAATTTCTCTGGGACTTCATTCATGAAAAAACAAGTTGTTCTGGCCTTAGAATGAATAAATATACCTCCCAATACCAAATCACTCCCATCAGTCTCTCTCCCTGTGAAGAAGTCTTGCTTCCACCTTGGAATTCTCTTCCACAGTTCTGCTATTGATGTCCCTAAGTGGATGTGTATCCAGATTCTCATCCCTCATGCCCAACATTTGCTCTGATCTGCCAGATATGGATATTGATGAGTGAAACAAGACTCACAGACCTGGATGTTCTCAGCCGCCTCCTTCTATGGGTTTAAAAAGAAATGCACAAGAGGAACAGTCAAGTGAACGTTATCTGTTTAGCTCAAACCAACCCAGAGACCCATGTAGTGCAGCCTCAGAACACTGGTGTATCTCAGATGCAAAGTCAAAGAGTATATAAAGGATATTCCCAGTCTTTATGTCCCAGTGAACATTGAAAGGGATGCACCAAAACCCTTGTTAGAGTCTCCTTTCCTCTCCCATATGTTTTTCTTATATATGCAGCTTCTCCAGTCTCCCTCCGGTTCACTCTTCTCCTTGACTCCATTCCTGTTCCTCCCCTAGATGGTGTCTCATGTCAACTTAACTTTGTTTCCAAGAAGGAAGAAACCTCCATCTTTTAGAGTGGCTTTGGAAATTTAGCTGATAAATGAAGGCTTTCCCAGCCCTTTATATTTGGGGGCTGAGTCTCTGAACACTGCTAGTTCAGTATTTTTCTTGTCACATATGACTAATTGGAACTTTCCTAATTAGCTAGTTTGGACCACATTTGAGTTGTGAGCACTTATTTTGCCTGGATTACCACAGCAACTACATGGGCAGGAAAAGAAAGAAAAAAAGGGAGCCAATTTTTATAAAATGTTTCTAAGGAAGCAGAGGACAAGGGAGATCCTAAAAGGAGAGGGAACTCACAAGGGTTGCCATTGCTCTTACCACCAAACCGTCCTCTATAGATACCTTGGTCCAATTTGTGGCCTTTTTTATTTTATTTTTTCAGATTGGTGCTCCTTTCTCTCTCTCTTTTAAATTTGTTCTAATTAGTTATACATGAGAGTAAAATACATTTTGACAAATAGTACATAATAAATGGACTATAACATCTCATGTACACGATGTAGCGTTACACCAGTTATGTAATCATATATGTGCATAGGGTAATAATGTTCAATTAATTCTACTATTCTTTCTACCCCTATATCCCCACTCCCCCTTCACTCCCCTCTACCTAATCCAATGTACTTCTATTCTTCCCTAGCCCCCAACCTATTGTGAATTACCCTCAGTATATCAGAGAAAACATTCGATCTTTTGTTTTTTGGGATTGGCTTATTTCGCCTAGCATGATATTCTGCAGCTGCATCCATTTACCTGCGAATGCCATAATTTCCTTCTTCTTTAAGACTGACTAATATTCTATTATATATTATAAAACACATTTTCTTTGTTCATTTATTCGTTGAAGGGCACCTAGGTTGGTTCTATAGTTTAGCTATTGTGAATAGAGCTGCTGTAAATATTGATGTGGCTGCATCACTGTATTATGCTGATTTGAAGTCATTTGGGTATAAAATGAGAAGTGGGATAGTTGGGTCATGTGGTGGTTCCATTCCAAGTTTTCTGAGGAATCTCCATACTGCTTTCCATAATGGCTGCACCACTTTGCAGTCCCACCAGCAATGTATGAGTGTACCTTTCCCCCCACATCCTTATCAACACTTATTATTGCTTATATTCTTGGTAATTGCCATTCTAACTGGCAAGAATCAAAAAATGGAATGGATTCAAACTATAAAGCTTCTTCTCAGCAAAGGAAACCATCAATAACGTGAAGAGAGAGCCTACAGAATGGGAGAAAATCTTTACCACACACACCTCAGATAAAGCACTAATCTCCAGGATATATAAAGAACTCAAAAACCTTAGCACCAAAAAAACAAATAACCCAATCAATAAATGGACTAAGGAACTGAACAGACACTTCACAAAAGAAGAAATCCAATCAATCAACAAATATATGAAAAAATGTTCAACATCTGTAGCAATTAGAGAAATGCAAATCAATTTGTGTTCTGTGTGTGTGTGTGTGTGTGTGTGTGTGTGTGTGTTCTTGACTTACACATCCCAACAAAACTCTTCCTCTTCAGGGTTTGAGGGTTTGAACTCCCTCTGGAGGCTGAAATGTGCCAATAAGGAGCAAATCATTTATACCTGTATCCTTGAGGTAGGAAGAAAGCCAGGCAAATCAAGCATGAAGAACCATGAGAATAAGAAAAAGACAGTGATTAAGTCTAACACAGAAAATCCAAGAAGACTCCACAGAGAAGGTGGAAGAAATGATGAGTGAGTGGCTGATTGCAGGACATTACTCTAGTTTAACCCAAATGCATAATTTTTCTCATTCTGAATGCTTGAAAATGTGTCCGCACTATAGGTCCCTTTCTATTTGAGAGATGAGATATTTCTTGATTCTTCTTCTAGAGTTTCTCTAGGTTTCTCCTTGCCATTCTCCTTCCCAACCTCCTTGGCTTCTGTGCAGGAATGCCTGGCTCTTCCTAAGATATGGAGCACATTAGCAGTTCCTGGGCTTTCTGATCGGCAGGTATAGAGTCAACTTATGTCTGCAATCTTCCAAAAGGTTTTGAAGCTCTGAAGTGCTCTAAAACAAGAACCAGATATTTTGAAATTGGATAATGAACAAAGCAAACTGAAATATATTTCCTGCCCACATTTCTTCCATATTGACTTTAAGTGGGGCAATTGTGTTTGGAAAAGAGGAGCCACCAAACAAGAAACACAAGAAACACAGAGAGGTTCTTTTCTTCCATGCTGTGAGAAAGAATTTTCTTTGAATGCTGTGTGTAGGAGTGGGTGATAGTTAAGGAATTAAACCACTTCCCAAGTTGTTTTTAACCAAACCCTTGCCCCAGGGGTTAAGAAATCTCCCTCTCTAATTTGATGACTTTAGTCAGTGGCTGCTTATAATCAAAAAGATTGCACTTAAAAGGTACAGAGGCTGCTTTTATTATTGGTAGTAGAAGATTTTGCTTTGTAATTATAAGTCAGAGTCTAGAACCAGTGTATGTGCTGTTGATTTTCAGGTCTCATGCAGAGATGGTTGCATGTATTTTCATGCAAACTGTTCATATTTATCAACCATAACTTTTCTGTGCTATGCTCTGTCTAAGAAGTACCATTGGCATTTCATCTTGGCAGCTTCTATAATCTTGTTCTTATAATGAAATTATTGGTTATATTCATTCATTGAGAATCTAGAGGCCAGGTACAGAGGTACACACCTGTAATTCCAGTGACTGGGGAGGCTGAGAGGAGGATAGCAAGTTCTAGGCCAGTCTCAGCAATTTAGTGAGGCCCTAAGCAAATTAGAGAGAACCTGTCTTAAAATAAAAAAATATAAAGTTCCAGGGATGTGGCTCAGTGGTAAAGTGCCCTGGGTTCAATTCCAAGTAACACACACACACACACACACACAAATATAGTATGTGGTGTAGTATCTCAATCGTCATTGAGAATCTAGTATGTTTGGGGCATTATATAAAAAGCCTTGTAAACAATGAATTGAGGACAATGAGTTTGTTCAGGCAAACAAAGAGACTGTTCTTGAATTCAAGTCATGATCTGGGAGCTTTGGGGAAGACACACTTCAGAGATCAGCAACTTTTTCCATTATAAGGCAAGCTAGAACATATTTTTTGACTTTCTGGGCCATATGGTCTTTGTTACAGCTGCTCAGCTCTGCTCTGATAATGTGAAATCATCCATAGATGACACATGTATGCATGAATATTGTTATTTTCCAAGAAAACTTTATGGATATTGAAATTTGAATTTTATGTAATTTTCACATATCACAAAATACTGTTCTATTTTTTTTTTCAAGAATTAACAAATTTAGAAACCATATTTAACTCACAGGAAGTTATTAAAAGAGGTAATGGAACAGATTTGACTCAGGGACCGTAGTTTGCTGACCTCTAATATGAACTAACCTCTAAGACCATCTTGCTGCTATTTGGGAAGCCCTCGATCAAATGGAAGAAAGAGCAATCAGTGTACTTTTTTTTTTTTTTTTCAGCATCCCCACAAAGGAACAGAGCAGGTAAAATGTCCACATATCAAGAGGAGGACATTTTTTGCCCCACATATATCCCTATAGTATCTGAGCTAATGTGTAAAAACCTTCACATGAGGAAATTCTTTCGAAGGTCTGTACTTAATCCATTGAATTAGAGGTAAAGCTTTCATACCCAAATAAGGTCAAACACTAACCAGTTATTCATCCAGGAGATCTGATAGCGCTGGAAGAGCTTAGCTGTCCATATGGGTTATAAATAGAGGGAGCAGCTTCTGTAGCATGGGTTCCGGTGAGCTCAGGCTTCAGAGAGCAACACATCTTACTGCTGCCACCAGGAAAGAACCTTTGTCAAATTTAGAGTCTATCTCATACTAAAATCTGACAATGAAATGAGCTGATTCCAGAGGTAGTGAGTTTCCCCTACTAACATCAGGTGAGAAGTGACCCTGTCCAGCGGAGTCAATTTGGCACGGGAGACAAACGAGTAGCCAGGCTCTTGAATTCGGAACAGTTTATTGTTGATTCAGGAAACCTGGGAACACCAGCGATTGAGGAGAGCCGGCTTAAATCCCCTCCAGGAGGCGAAGGGTAGGGCTGACACCAATTATGCGAAGATTAGGTGAGGCTAGCTGTCCAATCACGGCAAAGGTCAAAACGAGCAGGCACGATCAGGAGCACTCGGGAACACCTGTGCACGAGTTGTGTGCGTGGACTTAATTGAATACGGCCAATGATAAATCACCTGGGTGTGCTTATGTTAATCAACCTCCTCACCACCGATGTGATCAAAGCAACCTCTGGCTGGCTGCCAGGCGCCATCTTGGCGTAGTCCACATGGCATAGCCCCCAACAGAGAAGGAGCTAGAGAGCTCTTTGGGATAATGGAAGGAAGTAATGTGGAATCTGCAAGTTGAATTTATAAATTAAAGATCACCACATATGTCATCTTGCCTTAATTGGAGAAACACCCCAAAGAAAAGAGAAATTAAAATGCAATATTTCATCATGCACATGATTTTACATTTGAGAACACACAGGCACAACCTCTCAACTTGGCAGACACAATTACCAAGATCCAGAGTTCTTTGGGTCCCTGGGATGGGTACATAATCACCAAGAGTTGAGTATTTGTATCCAGGTGGGGTTTTTCTCAGTCTCATGAGCAAAACGCCAGGTATTTTAGTAAAAGAGGATGAAAAAGTGGAGGCGTTTCATTTCATTTTATAACCCAGACTAACGTTTTCTCCCCTGTTGATTTCCGATCTTAGAAACCAAATACCTGCTAAGGGGGATGGAGTCCAAAAAGGGAAAAATTAAGCTGAGTTTTAGTTAAGTATGTCCCAAAGGTAAGCATTTAAATTAGAGCTCAAGGAAAAAAAGGTCTTATAAACCAAGTGGTGAAGTCTTCCCTGCCCTGGACCCTTTGGGTACAACCCTAAGAGAAAGGGCAGGTCCCCCAGGCAGCTCCCTCTTGCACTGGCTGGATGAACTGCTGTGTCAGCAGCTCCATGCATCATTAGCTGACCTGGAAAAGCTCCAGCTGCCTTCCTCTTACTCTTGCTCTGCACCTCTCACTTTAAAAAGGCTTTCATCAACATCATCCCAAACATCTTTTGTTTTCCCAGCTGGAGATGACTTTCTTTCTGTTTGCATCCCATCTCTAGCTAACTAGGTTCTTTTGCCCTTAAGATCTGCAGCCATGAATCAAAGGGAATCATCACCTGTAAACTCTAAAGTGAATCTGAGCACCGTGGGATTTCACATCCCATCTATCTTCTTGGAGTCGCCATATTTGGTTACCTTTTCCTCTCCATTGTTGGTGGTCACTATCTTCCCCTCTTACCATCCTCCATACTGGAGACAAAATATGAAGATCTTCCTAGAAATATTTTCTTCTGAGACTTAGCTCCAATACAACATAATCCTCTTTTTTTTTTCTCTGTGGGTTTCCCAGTTTCTCTGTCAGGAAGGGGTGAGATGCATGTCAGGCTTATGGCTGGAGTTATTTACTACATAAAATGATCTCTTGTTTCAGGTCTTCCCCCAAATTTCTCTGCAAGTGCTTTTACAATAAATACAGGAAAGATAGAGTTTTTGCTCTTTTAAAGGACTCATACCCCTTCCTTGTCCATTAAGCTTCACAAAGAATTTTAGGCTTTTACTGTCTTTATGATTTTCATTCTCCTCTTCCAAAACTGTATTAAACTTTTCTTTTGGTACTGGGGATTAGGACCAGGGGTACTTTACCACTGAGCTACATCCACTGACATTTAAAATTTTTTTAATACAAAGTCTCACTAAGTTGCTGAGGACCTCTCTAAGTTGTTGAACCTGGCTTTGAACTTGAGATCCTCCTGCCTCAGGCCTCCCAAGTCACTGGGATTATGGATTGAACTTTTGAAAGTCATTTGTTCATCCTCCTGTCTTCAAAAAAGAGACTGTACTCTGATTTTTTTTTTTTTTTTTTTTGGTACTAGAGATTGAACCCAGGGGTGCTCTACCACTGAGCTACTACATTTCCAGCCCTTTACTTATTTAAAAGATTTCTCTAAAATTTTGAGAAAGGACCTTGCTAAATAGCTGAGACTGGCAGCAAATTTGTGATCCTTCTGCTTCAGCCTCCCAAGTACCTGGGAATACGGGTGTGTGCCACCATACATGGCCCTCTGTGCTTCAATTTTAAACACTGTAAAAATAACAAAAGTCCACTGTTTTATTCAAAAGCTGTTCTATTTTGGAAATGCTTCATTCTCATTGCTTCTAGTAAAGTTTTCTTGTTATTTTGGATTATGGTAGAAATGGAGAGCAAGCTACCATCATTTTCTGGGAGACACAACTTGAAGTGATGAAAATCTTTTCCAGGTGAGCTGCTGCCAAGCTGGGGAGTTGTTGACATTCATTAGGCTTTATTACCATGGCCTCTACTTTGCCCGCCACTTGTCGCTTTTTAGATTTGAGAAATCACACCCAGCTCACAAGATGGAGAAACTCCAGGAAGTGAACACAGTCGAAGCTAGATGCATACAAAATGGCTAGTGCACAATTTTTCTGCTTACTAAGAGATTCTGTTTGTCCATGCAAGAGGATCTTGTCTCTTCAATAAGATTGAAAACTCTTCCTGGTCCATGGAAAACTTCCTGGATTTTTATTCTCAAAGCATCAACCTTATCGTGTCAGACTAAAAGTAGTGGTTCTGATTATGTGAGAGACCTCCATTATCCTCCCTGATAATTTCCGAGTGTCAGGAAAGGGAAGGGAAAAGGAAAGAAAGCAAAAAGAAATTGATATCATCTTGCCCCTTGGTAGGTGGGTCTTTTGTGCCAGAGAACTTTGGCAAACACTACTAACAGCAATGTCAGTACCTTGCACCTTCAAGTCCCCGAGCCACGTGGACTTGCAGCTTTCACACGGATTAGAAAACTAAAACCTGAAGAGGTGACATTATTAGACAATATGTCTAATTCCTAGATAGCTCAGAAGAGACAAAACTCAACTCTCCTTTCTAGCAAGTGACTAAAACACAGCTGGTATTCACAAGTGTAACTGAACTCTTTGTTAAAACTGCCATACAGTTAGTAAACAGCTATTTCCTTCAATCCCAGGGTACCTCTGCAGCCCACCTTCCTCCAGCCTCTGCCTAGAAATTGACCCTACCAATGAGCCTCCCCAGTTATCTTTAACTGAAGGTTAACCCTGTACACAACAGGAAAACTCCTACACCCAACTTGAGCTCAGTGGCTGATATTCCCACTGCTGTGTCAGTACCTGTAGCATCTCAGCTAAGTATTTTAGACATCACTTCCACTTTTAATTGTGAAAATTTGCACAGCCTCCAATGACCGCTACCTGGTAAGTTTGAAAATACAGGAATCTTGGGAGTCCTTGATCTTTTGTTTGTGTGTGAGTTTTGAATGCTTAGATCGGTCTTTGTTTAGGAATCAGTATGTGTTACGGGTTGAATTGTATCTCCTCAAAATTTATATGTCGATATCCCAAAAAGGAACTTTATTTGAAGACAAGGTCTTTAAAGAGGTAATAAAAATAAATTGAGCTCAGTAGTGGGGCCCTGTGGTGGGGTTGGTCTGTGATACCCCCATGTGCTCAGAAGTGGAGCTTTGGGGAAGTGATTGGATCATGGGGGCTCTGATCTCATCAATTAATTAATCAATCCACTGATGACTGAATGGACTATTAGGAGATGGAACCTAGAGGTGGGACCTTCTTGAAGGTATCTGGGAATGTGCCCTGGATGGTTGATCTTTACTCTGACCCCTTCCTCCTCCTTCTTCCCCTTCTCTTCCTCCTACTCCTCTTTTTCCTCCTTCTTTTCTTCTTCCTCCACTTCCCCCTTTCCTGGTTTACCATGAGCTGAGCAGTTTTCCTCTGCCATGCCTTTTCACCCTGATATTTCTGCCATGGAACCCAGTCGACCAAAATCCCACTTATTTTGTAGCCCAAAATAAGTCTTTCCTCCTCTAAGCTGCTCTTATCAGGCATTATGTCACAACAATGAAAATCTAACTAAACACAGGCTCTAATCCAATATGGCTGGTATTCTTATGAGAAAAGGAGATTGGAATACTGACAGGTATTGAGAAGACATGAGAAGGTCGCAGATGGGCACTTGGAATTCAAGGAGAGAGATCTCAGAAGACACTAACCCTGCTGAAACCTTGATTTTAGACTCCTAGGCTCCAGAATAGTTAGAAAATAAATTTCTGTTGTTGAAGTCACCCAGTCTGTGTTCCTTTATTAGGTTAACCCTAAAAAATAATACAGTACTTTTCCTGACCTTGTCATTATTTTATGCCCTTAATAGATGGATACATCTTCTTTGCAGTATTAAGTCTCTGCTAAAAAACATATGCTTAGGGTACCCACACACCCTAAATTGAGATGATAGTTCTAGTTTATGTCTACTGACCTAGCATTATAGTTATAGTGCTTCACTTACCTCTCAAAAGTATCTCAGTTTTGATAATAAATTGTATGTTTACTCAATTTATTTAACTCTTGGATCCTATATGTATAATTTCTTTCCACATTCTCAATCTCTTCCTTGTTACTTACTTGCCACTTCTTTCTTCAAACCCTGATATTGGCTACATTCCGGGGGCACCCCTCCTTTGGTTAAGTATTGATGGGGCTGGTTCATGAGATGGTTCATGACACAGCTCACCACATAATGGTATTTTTCAGTAAATGTGCACTGTGAGCAGGGTATTGAACAAGTTGCTGTTGAGAGTTACATGGAATGAAGACTTCACTCCTCCCCCTGAGAAACAGTCACACTGCGTGAAACAAACATAAATCAGAGTCATCCTATGTCATCTTAATTTTGTCCTATGCAAACCCTTATTTTATCCTCAAGTAATTTTTTGGAAAATGTACTTAAATGCTGTTTAATCTCCCCATCCAGATTCACTACAGTGAATTTATGACAAGCTTCAGAATACAATTAATGTACACTTCTATCCCATCCCATCTTGTCACTGGCCGTGGCAGTATAATGCTTTTGGCAAGATGACAGGCAAAGGAGAGAGGAGAGGCTTTGTTCTTAAGGAACATGTCAGTGATAAGTGAATTGGCAGTGTTTCAAATGGCACTAGGAAGGTAGTTTATGGTCCTACAAATGTGGCCTTACCCAAACATGTCTACTGAATCATTGCAGTAAATGCCTTGTCTTCCTTGCCTCCTATGTTAAATTAAAAAAAAAAAAAAAACAATAATTGCATTCTCTGCTCAAGAAGACATGAACCTTACAGGTCAAAACAACATCACATGTGATGCTTGAAAGTTGTAACTGAATCAAGAATGACCTGCAGACAAGAAGCTGTGAAATTCCTCCTTCCCTTTTTTCATGCTTGTTCTTTCTGTGCTATTAAACAGCTGCATGAAGCACAGGGTGGCAGGCAAGACTCAGGAGCCTCTATTCCAGATCAAGTTCAAGATTTCTCAATGGCAACATTCCTCTGGAGGAAAGCCAGATAGCAATCTTACCCAAAAGTCCACGTGGCTGGTGAGGATCCAGCCCAGGACTGCATCCTCTTAAAGGAGCTTATAAATTTGAATACATGAACTCACCTTCTTGGTCCTCAGTCTCACTGTCCATATGGTGGAGACAACAACGATCAATGGCCCATTCAATAGGAATGTGTATTCCAGGTTCCACTGAGATCTGCCATGCACATCCACATGGGCAGGGGGCCCTGGACCACACTGAAGACATATGTTAATGATTCTCTTAGCCAGTTTCCTACTGATATTTTCTTCATCTGTCCACATATAGATTTGGAGAGTCATCATGGTAATTTAAGTATTGGTGTTTCCAGACCCAAGAGGTAGTTTATGTAATTACGATGAGGAAAATGAACAAAATACAAGACATTTTCCAGTCTTCATGCCCTGTATTTTGTTATGGGACATTATGGCAAGACTGCTTTTTTGCAACATCCTTATCAGAGAATTGATACAAAGCTACTCCTCAGTAATCCAAACCCATTTGAAAGGAGATATGGTGGTTGAACACCACTGCTGTCAATCACCTTGATTTGCTCTTCTTGTTCTGCTCTTTACCTCATTTCAGAAATGAACTGGCAGTGTAATTGATAGTAATAATAGCTCCAATCTGCTCATTTGAACATTGTAGCTTGTCCCCTTTCTCTGGGCCAGAAGCAAACTTGGTTCTCAATGGCTGCCCTGGAATTAGGTTGTTTCAGTTCTACTTCTAGTTGTGGGTTTACAGCCTCCTCCTCAGGGCAGCATTTGACACTAGAGGCCTTGGGAAAAATTGAAAAAGCTCTGGGACATTGGAATTTAGCCTTTTGGCCAAACCAAGGAGACATAAACTGCCCGTGACTCCTAAGTATGGATGATTCTTTGAGAAGGCCATGGTGAAGTTTCAAGAAGACTACTGAGAGGGTAATTCAGGGTACTGCTATGCAATGCCTTTCAGTTCACAGTCTCCTAGTTAAAAAAAAAACTGATTTTTCAAAACTGAGAAGAAGATATGAAGAGCTATGCCTTAATTGCCCAAAAAGCAACAAGCAGGATTACTCTAGGAGTCATATAATGTCTCTGGGATTCTGGATTCTTGGAATATAAGTATAGTCTAATTCCTGTTTTTGCAAGCCTGTAGCATTACTGCTCCATGACTTCATTTTTTTAAGTAGAATTTTCTAGAAACAGAAAATTAAAGTGGAAGCTGAAACTCACCAGAAGTTGGAGGCTCTGAAAATTCAGATAGACGTAGTTATTGACATCCCTGTGTATGAGTCAGGGTTCTCTGGAGATACAGAACCAATAGGGTGCATGCATATATGGACAAAATTTACTATATTATAAGGAATTGGCATATGTAATTATGGAGACTGGCAAGTTCAGTGAGGACTGACAGCTGATGGTACAGATGAAATCCAAAGGTAAGTCTACTGGAGAATTTCCTCTTACTCAGGAGGATGGTCTTCTTGTTCTACATAAGTCTTCACCTGATTGTATGGAACCTACTTATGTTATGGGCAGTGGGAGAGAGGGGGTGATCTGCTTTCTCAAAGTTCACCAATTTAAATGTTAACTTCATGCCCACACACCCTCTAAGTTGAACAGATAAAATGAACTATCACACTTTTCATGGCTCCGAACAAGAAGAGAACTTCCAGAGAGACGTTAGTGTCAGCTAAAAATGATTCTGGTGTTTGGTTGACTTTGATTGGTTGACTTTGGTGTGGGAGATGAAGGCAAGGAGACAGGATAAATGTGTGCAAGTACATACATGCTCAGTGCCATGGTGGTGTGCTCAGTATTTGTAGACATCCTTAGCTTCAACCTTGGGAGCAACCTTGGAACCAACTACTAAGGCCAAGGCCAAATATCTCAGCTTGCTCCTAGCAAAAGAATGAGTCTGCATTCAGCTACTGCTTTGTTCTTGGATTTCTAAGGAGTTGGTGAGGACAACAGGCAAAGATCACTGTTTAAGACTGCTGGGTGAATTCTTGATGACGGTCACCTCAGGTCACCTTTGCAGTAGCCCAGAGGAAATATTCAATTTAAGCAAATGTATCAGACATGGGTTTCCCTTTATCAATCCATGCTGACTGACCTTTAATGAATTAGAGAGAAATCCATTCCACATTGCCTGGATAAAGATGTAAGACTGATGCATAAATCTTGACTTTAAGAAAAGGTAAATTCAAACCAGAGTTAGGAGCTCATGCCTTTTGAGGCCATAGCAAGGATATTAATGACTCACAGTTATGTAATTATTTGAGCCTATTTATACCTCAGGAACCCTAAATGTCATTCATCTTGCTCTCTTCGTACCCAGACTCTCCAAATTTGGGCTATCAGTGAAATCCATTGCCATCCCGCTCAGACTTCTTCACTGTGTTCCTTTGTTGGACAAGAGCCTTTGGATTCCTTTGCTCTTTTGTTTATTTGTGTTCATTTGGTGGAAGAATAACTCATTCATCTCTTGCTGAACCAGGCTGATTGAAAAAAGAAATTCAGAACTTGTTTTCAGTCTGTTCCTTTTAAAACTGTCCCCTTCATCCCAATTTTGCTCTCAAGAGATATGACCATCATGGAAATTAAATTATAATTAGGGTTAAGGACTTTGAAATAATGACCCCGCAGCTGACCCCTGTCTGTACTCTTAAGGGTCTCCTGTCAGTGCACCCAGTGTTGGGTTCTGGGCCATTTTAAACCTGTTTCCAGAATTGCCACCTGACACTTAGCAGTCACACAATGCCTTGACTTAGTAAATGCATCTGTTATATGGTACAGCACTAAATGCTTTCCTGAAATCCAGATAAATTATGTCTGCTGATTTGGTAATGTGGCCCAAGAATTCAATTTAGGTGAATTTATCAGACATGGCCTTTCCTTTATCAATCCATGCTGACCGACCTTTAATAAATTAGAGATAAATCCATTCCGTATTGGTGGATGTACAATCTGAGTGGAAGAGTAATCAGCACCGGATCTACAAACATGCCCCTGCCTAATTTCCTGCCCTTAATGTGCTCCAGTCTGTGACAGGGCACATGGAGGCTCATTCGAATTACTTTAGACTCCTGAAGAGCCAAGTGGGATGTGAGTTGGAGGGAACCCAAGGTTCTTTGTGCCTGTGAGGTGCAGGGAGGGAGAGCATGGTTTAGTGCTCTGGGTGGGCTTTGCGAGTCTTGGTTCCTGAGAAAAGTGACTATGTAGCTTTTAGGCAGTGCTTTCCCATCTCTGCGTCTCAGTTTCCTCAGCTATACACTGGTGTTGCTGGGAGAAGTGATCTCTCAGGCCCTTCTGAGTTCTCATAACCTTCAGCTACAGGGAGACAAAGCAGGCAACAATTACTTGCACTCCAAGATCAAATGAGATGGGCATCAAGACTGGTTTCCTGCTCAACTGGGATCCTGAATGGGGTCAAACTAACCAGACCACAATTAAAGCATCCAGTTCTGAACATGGGAGGGTTGCAGATGCAAGCAATGTTAGAATCCCTTTTATCCCATAAATCTTTTTAGAATAAATGATATTCGAAAAGGGTACCAGTGCTATTTTCTGTAATCATCATTGAATTTCAATGTACTTAACATATTGACACCTGCTGAGTTAAAGAGAAAAACCTAAGCCAACTAGTACTCAAATTTGGCGAGATGTTCAACAACAACAACAACAAAAATCCCATGGTGATATGATTTTACTAGGGTAAATTCTAATTTACAATAGTAAATTCCATTCCCCTTTCTTCCCCCCAAACTCTGAGATTCACAATTCCCATGAAGGATCAGAAAAATCCTACAATACCTGTCTGATTTTGTGTAGCCCAGCATTTTGAAAATTTATTTCATATTGAGATCTATTTTGTCCATGTATTTTTTATGCAATGCCTATTAAAATCACTCAGAATTTAATATTTTGAAGAGTGCATTTTTTGGAAAATAATGTTCAAAATTTTCCTAGAAGTCTCCTATCTGCTTGTGTGTCATGGTCTTTAGGAGAATTCTTGTCCTTTGTTGGGAGATGTGTCCACCTCTAAAGTGATCTGCAATTGTGCTCATCCTGGGTTTCTTTGAAAATATGTTTTCCAGTTTGGCTCCACATTTCTATCTTGATGACATCTACAAAAGCTTGCCAAGAGGGAAAGTCTTCCCTTAAGTTCCTTTTGTTGCCCCTGGAAGCTTTTAACATTTAAAGATATCCATTAGGCATATAAATAAATGGCTAGGTGAAACATTTGTTTATTTAAAAGCCAAGGGCTCTTTAATAAAAAAAAGTTTCCCATAGCCCCAGCTTCTTTGGAGAAGAAGGGGTTGGCAGATACATCTGTGCTTGAACTGATGACATGTGGAAGAACCCCGGAGATATTGTGTTTTGAACTAGGTGAGCAGAGGAAAGGCCGGCTATGCCCTGGGGATGCCAGACTGGAGGGTGCTGCACAGAGGAGGAAACCCAACACGGGTGCTGCGTCGAGAAGGTGAGAGTGACTCTCTTAAGCTGGCCCTGGCACTCACAATAATTGCTAACAGACCTCCTTTTTCCTCTGTTCTTTTCACTCGCTCTCCCAGTCCCTAGCATGCTAACAGCACACTTTATTTCTGAGTTATTAAAAATTACATCTTTCTTATATTGATTCTTGACAGTTGCCAGCTGACCTCTAATTGTTTCCAGGTCCGAGGTTTCAAATTTACTGATTTCCTTTTTGATATTTTAATCATTCTCTGTCCCCTGCTCCTTCCCTCTCCTGCTGATTTGCCTTGTCTTCAGAATTTCTCAAGCCTGAACTCCATTTTTTTTCCTTGTTAAATATTTCTTGACATTCTGAAAGGCACTGGGCAACTGGGTACGTAGGCACTGCCGTCTCTACATTTCTGTCACTTGCATGGAACAGCTTCTGTTGACAGCAGAACAACAGGACCAGGACAGAATGGCTTCCTCTTGCTCTTCCTCTTGTTCAGGGGATGCATGGGCAGTGTGAGGAACTTAGCATTGTGCCGCAAACAGGTCTTGGGATAAAATGATGAATTATGGAAAGGCATAGATACAATGGATTCGTTTTGAGCACCTTGGGAAGGATGGAATTGGGATCGATGTGTGGCAAAGGGATTCCAACTTAGTGAAACTGTGAGATTTGAGATGACAGTAAGCTCCAAGAGGTCAGAGAATGTGTGTATTTGTTTAATGTCATGTCCTTAGTGCCTGGAACAGCTTGTGGCACTGAATAAATATTTGGTGAGTTAAACATGGATTTTATTCTTCCTCTTCATGATTCTGACCAACAGAGAGTCTGGGACAAATTTCTTAATATTTAGCAGGAAACTCCCGTGTTTCTGCTGAGTGATTTCCCTACTCTTGACACCATTTAGCAGTTTCCCTTTATGTCTCAAGAATTTATTCTAAAAATGGTATGAAACCTCCCATTAAGAAGCATATGCAGATACAAATACATCTGAATAGACAGATCCACAGAACGTTTGAGAGTGGAAGGCACCTTAGAGTCCATTCGGGTCCACTTTACTCTTGCAAAGTCCCGGTGGAGCTCTTAGAAGTGAAGTGATTTCCCCAAAGGAGTCCCGGGCAGCACAGAGTGCGTGGTGACACGTTATTGACAGAACAACACTCCCTGAAAGTGCCATTGATAATTCTCTGGCACCTCTGGCCTGTTGCACACACAGGCACAGCAGTCTTCTCCAGTTCTGAAAAAAAAAAATATTCTATAGCCATAGAGATGCAGGTACTGGTATGTTGAAATTACCTGGAGCAGAGTAAAAGATTTGAGGGACTCTGACAGCACCTGCTCCATGTAGGTGGCATGGACAGAGCATGACAAGGAGCATGACAGAGGACATGTAGCTCTGTTTCTCTGGCCTCAGTGGAAGTGACAAGGAATGCATTGCCTCTGAAATGCTGAAGTTAGGGTTTGAGGGTTCTGGGAGGTTGTCAAGGGGCCCTGTGATGAGGTTCTCTCTCTCTCTCTCTCTTGCTCTCTCTCCTGGATGATTCACAGGCCTTGGCATCAGTGTCAGCATAGGCAAGGGGGTTCCAGGGAAGAACATGAAAGAAATCTTCATGAGATCATGTCTGATACTCCTGGGGAGTCCCAGATTTACTTAAGTTTTTGAAGTGGGTCTGACATTCCATCAATAGGAGCACAGCTGTTGAAGTTAGAGTCGCTATGATTTATGTGACTTCATCAGCACACACAGGCTAGTGAGACCCAGGAAAACTCCAGATGGGATGGAGGTGGAGTGGCAGTGACATAGGAGCCCTGTAATCTCCGTATCTCCACTTCTCACTGCTATCCAAGACCAGGACCAGGACCAAGACTTGAAGAAGGGTAACAGATCGACTCTTTGGTCCCTGACTCTTCACACATGTTTATCTTAGCATCATGTATCCACGCCCTTTGCCATGTGACTTTCCTTATTCTCCCTAAAGGAGGAACTATTCTTGAGCCCTTGACTTTGAGTTTGGCCATGTGAGCTTCTGTGGCCAATGTAGATTTAGAGCAAGTGACGCAAGGGTTTGAATTACGTTTGGTTTGTCCTCTTGCAGTTCTTCCATTGGCCATGAAGGCAGGCTCCAGGTGGGTGTTGGTCCCGGAAGGATGAAGGGCATGTTGAGCACATCTTGACTCAACCCAGACCTCAGTCAGAGCTAACCCAACATCCTGCACCCTAAGGCACAGCCAGTCAGCTGTGCCCAGGTGGAAGCGGTCTGACTTCAGTTGACCTGCCTATCCCTGAGGCACTGAGGTTTTTGAGGTTGTTTGCTTTGCACCATAAAGTGACACTGCAGTAGAAATGTGTGTGAACATGTTCTGGAAAATGCATGGAAAAGGAGACTCCTAAACCACACCACTTACTGTACCACCCAAAGTCTTTGACCACATGATTAGCAGAGGCTTTGTGAGGAATCAAAATCTGGATAGAAGCTCAAAAGAGCCAGCAATATGGGTACAAGTGGGCTAGAAATTTGAAAGAAAGGCAATGGGGCTTTGTAACACTTAAAGTAATCAAAATAAACAGTTGTGAAACCAGGAAAAGGCAACCCCCAGTCCAAGGGTCTGCTGCCTGGCCGGCTCAGCTTTGGTACATTTAATCTATCGCATTAACACTGCTTTTAGAGTTACAGACCCTCAAAAGGATTTGGACTCTGCTTCGATTGCAGTTGCCAGGGCCTAAAACCGTCAATTAGAAAACCATTTACCCAAGTCCACCCCTCCACTGGCTGTCAGGTGAAAGTTATTACTCCAATCTTCATTTTGGCCCTTTCTTTACATACAGTTCCAAATTCTCCAAATCTGTTTCACCATCCAAATCACATTCCCACAGCCTGCTGCAGGGAGGGAGGAACGCACTTTGAAACAGTGTGCAGTTGTGCAAACGTTAGACCATGTGGCTTTGCTCGGGTAGGTGTGACGCCGTGTTTTGATTTGGCATGGAACTGGGCAAACCTTTTCCACGACTGCTTTTCTCGACCTTTCCCCCACCCCCTTGATTCTAGTTTCTTGTTTGAATAAAGAAGGTGACATGACCTTCATCCCTCTCGTAGAAGAGTGATAAACACAGGGGTCATTTTTGAACATGACTTCTTCCGGTCTGGGATGCAGAAGACAAAAGTCGCTCCTTGCACCATGTCCCTGAAAGATGACACCTCAGAGAAGGAAAGTTGGCGTTTCCTGAGGGCTTCTGCCTGTGTTCTCTCAATGAATTCTCTCAGCCCTCCTGAGAAGAGGGCCCACTAGTCCTACTTCACAGAGAAGAAAACAGGCTAGAAAGGTGACACGAGAGAGACAAGTCTGTCTTCTTTCAATGTCGGTTTCCCTCCTCTTTACTGTGTGGTGTGGGGAGAGAAAGACCTTTAGGAAGAGAGGCTGAGGTCTGTACCTGCACCCTGCACCTCCTCATATAGACCTGGGTCTACGTGTGGCAAACTCCACACGCATTTCCCAACTGAAGATGGCTGAGGTACTGAACACTGGAAGCATCATGTATTGTCTTACATCTACTGATCTCCTTGCCTCTGTGACCTCTTCATCCTCCACAAAGGAACACAGTGACTAGCAGTGTTCCCTTTGTTTATTTTGTTTTGCTTTTATTAAAGACATTATTTTTAAGAAAAATTTTATTTTGTTTTTATTAAAGACTTTATTTTTAAGAAAAATTTTAGGTTCAAAGCAAAATTGAGAGGAAGGTACAGAGATTTCCTATATACCTCTGGCCCCCACAAAAGCATAACCTCCCTCCCCCATTATCAACGTCCCTCACCAGAGTGGTACCTCTGTCAGACCTGATGAACACACAGGCAGCATTATTAGCCCTGGTCTTGTACATTCTATAGGTTTAGACTTGTATCCACCATTTTGGTATCATAGATTAATTTTAATAACCTTAAGATCCTCTGTGCTCTGTCTATTCATCCTTCCCCTCTCATTTCCCAACCCCAGGAAAGCACTGGTATTCTATCTCATGGTTTTGACTTTTCTGGGTAGAATACCATTTGAATCAAACAGTCTGTAGCCTTTTCAGATTGCTTCTTTCACCTAGTGATGTACATTTAAGTGACCTGCATGTCTTTTCAAGGCTCGGTAATCCATTTCTTTTAATCACTGAATAATATTTCATTGCCTGATGTATTATGGCTTATTCATTCGCTCACTGAAGATATATTGGTTGCTTCTGAGTTATGATAATTTTGAATAAAGCTACTATAAACACTCATATGTTGATTTTTGTGTGGATATAACATGTTATGGTATAAATGTGATGTGTCCCCCCAAAAGCTCACGTGTGAGACAATGCAAGAAGGTTTAGAGGAGAAATTATTTGGTTGTAAGAGTCTTGATCCAATCAGTGATTTAATCCCTCAATAGGGATTAACTGAGTGATAACTGAAGTGGTAGGGTGTGGCTGGAAGAGATTGGAATTGGGGCATGGCTATGGGGTGTATATTTGTAACTGGTGAGTGGAGATTCTGTCTCTGCTTCCCAATGATGTGAGCTACTTCCCTCTGCCACTCTTCCACTGTGATGTTCTGTCTCGCCTGGAGCCTCAAGGAATGGAGCTGGCCTTCTATGAACTAAGACCTCTGAAACTATGAGTCCTCAAATAAACTTTTCTTCCTCTATAATTGTGCTGGTCAGATCATTTAGTCAGAGCAGTGAAAAAGCTAACTAAAACATAACATTTCATATCCTTTGGGTAAATATCAAAGAGAGTTTAGTTTTGTAAGAAACTGCTGACTTGTCTTCCAAAGTGTTCCTACCCCTGTGCACCTCTACCAGCAGTGAAGGAGAACTCCCTTTGCTCCTCATCCTCCTCAGGATTATCAGGATTTGGTGTTATCAGAGTTTTGGATTGTGGCCGTTCAAATGAGTACAAATCACATTCTTTTCAATTTTCATTTCCATGATGACATATAATATGGAGTATCTCTCTATACAAACATTTTCCATTTGTATGTCTTTTTTGGTGAGATATCTATTAAGATATTGGTCTATTTTTAAATTGGACTGTTTTCTTATCAGTGAATTTTCAGTTTGTAGATTTTTAAGAGTCCTTTATCAGAATGTCTTTTGCAAATATTTTTCACATTCTGTCTACTCTCTTGATATTGTATTTTTCAGAGCATAAGGTTTTAAGTTTATTAATTTTTTCTTTCATGGATTTTGTATTTGATGTTGGGACTAAAAGTCACCATCATACCCAAAATTGTATAGATTTTTCTCTTACATTACCTTCTAGGAATTTTATAGTTTTGTATTTTGCATATTTTGGCCTAGGATCCGTTTTGAGTTAGTTCTGATAAAATGTATAAAGTCTTTAGCTTCATTATTTTGCATGTGACTGCCCAGTTGTTCCAACATCATTTGTGAAAAGACATTTGCTCCAATGTATTGCCTTTTCTCATTTGTCAAAGATTAACTGATTATATTATGTGAGTCTATTTCTGGAATATGGATTCTGTTCCACAGATTTATCTATCTATTCCTTTGTCAATATCACACCATATTGATTACTGTAGCTTTATTGTAAGTCTTGCTGTCAGGTCGTGTCAATCCTCCAATTTTGTTCTTCTCGCTGTACTCACTATTCTGAGTCTTTCGTTTCTCCATAAAAACTCTAGAATCAGTTTACAGATATTAACAGTGCTAGGATTTTGATTGGAGTTACATTGAATCTATAAATCAAATTGGGAAGAACTGAAAGTTGATAATATTGAACATTCCCGTCTATGAACATTTATTTAGTTCTTTGCTTTCTTTCATTAGAATATTTTAGTTTTCTTCATGTAGATCTTGTACATATTTTGTTAATTTTCTATGTAAGTATTTTATTTTGGTGCTGCTAATGTAAATAACATTATGCTTTGATCTTAAATTCTACTTGTTCATTGCTGGGTATAGGAAAGAGATTTGTCAATCTTGACCTTGATTCCTACAACTTTACTATAATTACTTATTAATTCAAAGAGGCTTTTTATTGTTTATTTTTTTCAGATTTTTAAAACTAAGCAATCATATTATCCAAGAACAAAGAAGCTTTATTTCTTCTTTCCAATATGAGTATATTTTATTTCCTTTCCTTATGTTGTCACATTTGCTAGTTTGCTAGGACTTACATATGACACCAAAAAACAGTAGTGAGAGGAAATATTTCTGCCTTTTCCTGACCTTACTGGGAAAGTTTTGAATTGATTACCATTAAGAATTGTGTAATAGATATTAGGATTTTTAAAAATATTTTTTAGTTATAGATGGACACGGTATCTCTATTTTATTTTTTTACTTTTAGGTGGTGCTGAGGATCAAACCCAGTGCCTTACACATATCAGACAAGAACTCTACCACTGAGCCACAACCCCAGCCCTAGCTATTGGTGTTCTAAAGATATTCTTTATCAAGTTAAAGAAGTTCCCTTCCATTTCTAGTTTACATAAAGGAGTGTTATGTTGTCAAACATTTTTTCTGGATACGTGGATTGATCATGTGATTTTTCCTTTTTATCCTTTTGATTTAATGATTACACTAATTGATTTTCCCAAATGTTGCATATCTGGGATAAATCCCACCTGGGTATAGTATATAATTCTTTTACACATTGTTGCATTGGATGTGCTAATATTTTGTTGAGGACATTTTCATCTATAGTTATTGGCCTATCTATAGTTTTCTTACATTGTTTTTCTCTGGTTTGATGTCAGGGTAATGCTAGCCTCATATAATCAGTTAGGAAATATTTCCTCTGCTTTCAAAAGGGAAGTATTTCTGAAAGAGACTGTAGAGAATTTACATCATTTAGTTCTTATTTTGCTGGTTTTTATTTTTAAAAATTATTTTTAAAAAATTTTAGTTATGATACAACTCCAGGACACACCTTGACATAATCACAAAAGCATGGAACCCAATTCAGTCCCAGTTCAGTCCCCGGCACTTACTACATGCATTCTCCTCCCTTCCTCTACTCCACTGATCCCTCTTCAATTTATTTATTTTTAATTAGTGTCATGTGGATATACCTGATTCCAGGACCTACCACACTACATCCATGTATGCACATACAAAAGTTCGGTCAGATTCATTCCACTGTTCTTCCCTTTTCCTGTTCCTCCTTCTTCCTTCTCAATTCCTCTATAGATATTTCCTCTATTTTGATGAATTTCCTTCTCCCCTCTTCTCTCTCTGTCTCTCTCTCTCTCTGTCTCTCTCTCTCTCTCTCTCTCTCTCTCTCTCTCTCTCTCTCTCTCTCTCTGTGTCTCTCTCTCTCTCTCATTTTATTTTTATCCCCTGGCCTTATTTTGGATTAGTTTCTGTCTATCAGAGAAAACATTCAATCTTTTTTGGGGCCTGGCTTAGTTCACTCAGCATGATAGTCTCCAGTTCCATCCAATTACTGGCAAGTGCCATGTCATTCTTCTTTATGGCTGAGCAATACTCCATAGCGGAGATATACCACATTTTCTTTATCCATTCATCTATGAAGGGCATATCTAAGTTTGTTCCATAACTTGACTATAATGAATCATGCTGCTATAAACATTTATGTGGCTGCATCACTGTAGATTTTAAATCCTTTGGATATAGACCAAGGAGTGAAATAGCTGGGTCATATGGTAACATTTCTTCCTTAAATGTTTGTTATAATTCAACAGGAAACCCATATGAACCTGGATCTTTCCATTTTGGAAGTTTATTGATTATTGATTCAATTTCTTTAACAGATTTAAGGCTATTCAGATTTTCTATTAGCAGGATGGTTTTAACTTGTATATTGAATTTCCCCAACTTCCCTACTTAAAACCCTCCAAGATTTCCCATATCACTTAGGGTCAATCCAAGATCCAGACCTTGGCCCACTAGGTGCTACATGATCCTGGTTCTACTAACCTCATTGTCCACTGATTACCTAGTCACTAATTAGGCACTGGCCACTCTTTAGAACTTCCTGTTCTAGAACGTGTCAAACTTGTTTCTGACCCAAAGCCTTTACCATTGTCATTCTTTCCATACAGAATATTTTTTCAGAAGCATCTTTTCAGTCCATCCTAAAAAGAATGAACTCTTTTTAGAGAGTGTTTCCTTCACTATACTGGCCAAAGTAGACTTTCCTGCTTGCCCTATCCTATCACTTTGTGTTGTAATACAGACAGTTTCTTTCATAGCTGCTATAATTTTCCAAATCTGTCACATTGATTTGCTTATGTACATTCATATTATGTATCTTCTCTCACCAGAGCATAGGCTGTGTGAGGGCAGGGTTTTTGCCAGACTTGTTCATTGCCAAATGGACAGTGGAAGTGACAGTGCTAGGAGGGTCAGCATGAAGATGAGTGGAAAGAAATACTTGAATGTGCTTTTTACCCAGTTTATTCTGTTGTTTATTGTAGATTTTTAAAGCACATTCCAGCTACCATCTGAATTGGACACATGATGGTCATATTTTTCAAACTATTTAGGAGAATATGGACAAGTGTAGAAGAACTCTGTGACCTTTAAGCTTTTCTTACCCCTCACCATGAAGCAGCTCTGGCATCCTGTGAGGGCATGACCTCTGCTGCCTTGCCCACCATCATACACCATTTACTAAGCATGGTGCCTGACACTTACGTGCTAAGAGTATAAGAAAGGGGCTCAAAAACAGATGGAGTTCTTAGTGGTCCCTACATATTATTCAGGATTGGGATTTTAGAGGAAAGAATAAAGGGATTAGGAATAGAAATCAATGAGAACACTACCTGCCTTTTATTTTACTTCCCTCAGTGACTTGTTTTCTCTTCCATTTCATGGTAAAGTTGTGATAAATGATGCTGGAGTAGGGAAGTGCTCTTGGGTTGGAAGTCCAGGTAAAGCCAGTGTGGAGTTCAAAAATGGGAAGCCTGGAGCAAGCCTCTTTGTTCTGACTCTGATAAAGGAGAAGTGCTTAAAAAACAAGGAGGCACTTAAGACTCCCACATGGTAGGAAACTAGAAATATCAGGGAAGGAAGCTCCCATCTGGCATGGATTCTCAGGGTGTCTTTGAATATATGTTTCCAAAATCCTTTAAGAGTCACTGGTGTGAATTAATGGAAATACCTTTTCTAGTAGAGAATGGACCTGTATGTTGGTTTAATAAATAATGCAGGAAGAAAAATAAAGCCCCCAAAATATAAATGGGAACTTGAGTGAGTTATCAACCTTTCAATGTAGGAAAAAAGTTGTTTTGAGGAGAGTACATTAAGTAAGCTTTCAAAATCTACTGTTTTTACTTGATAACAGTCCCATGTTATTTTTTAAATGATATAAAATTTGTAAGTAAGTATATGAATTTTAAAAACTTAGGAGTGGGTATTTTATTTCTTAAATTTTTTCTATTGTAAAAGATAACACATTTGTGTGAAGAAGATGAGCTCTAAATGGATTTTGGCCCAAATGATTAAATTGTCAAAGCCTGGGTGAATATTATATTGGGATGGGTTTCCTTATGAACACAGCATTAGTTTTACTGTGCTTGTTTATTAGGAGTAAAATCAAATAGATCCAAATTAACAATATTCTTTCAGTGAATATGGTGGATATAACAGAGTAAACAATTAGAATAAGTTACCAACAAATAAAAGAATGACTTAATTTAGAAAATTTAGAAGATAAAAATATTTTATGTAAAAATCTAAAGATAAATGAGCAATATCAGTCATTTAAAAAGACAGTCTTAATAGAATGTGTTAGCTTTGCCTAGATATTAAAATGGATGTTTCACAATATTGTGAAGGCTTTCTCTCTAATAGTCCTGTATTACAAGTGTATACTCCAATTGGAACATACTATATAGTCCTTGACTATTCTGGTTTTGGTTGCTAGACATTTGGGAGTGAATCTCTGAAGTATCCATGATGGTCAACTGAAGTAGTAACTTGAGAAGTGGCATTAGGGAAGATTTTCCATTCCCAGACATGCAGGTAAAAATTAAACCACAGACATCAAGGCAGAATGAACTATTGGTGGTATATTTTGACCAGTAGATGATCTCTACAACTTTGTGGATGACGCATTATCATGACTATTTGATATCATGACTATTTGTACTATAACATTGTCTAGTAGCTGAACATGATACTGGTAGCAAGATCTAGAATTATTCTAGTTTACAGTTCTGACCCTATTAACTCTTTTCAATGTAGTCCAGACAAAAGAATCTTGAAAAAGAAGAAAAACGTTGGAGGACTCACTGTTCTAGATTTCCAAATGTAAAGTTATAGTGGCAAGAACAATATGATACTGGGTTAAGAATAGACATATAGAAGAGTAGAATAAAATTAAGAGACCAAAAATGAACCTATATGTCTATGATCAATTAATTTTTTTACAAGAATGCCAACTCTATTAAGTGGGTAAAGAATAGTTTCTTCAAAACATGGGGCTGGGATAATGGGTTATCAAGTGCAAAAGAATGAATTGGATCACTATTCATATTATATTCATTTTTCTTACTCAAAATGAATCAACAGAATAAATGGAAGAACTGAAATCATAAGCTTTTATAAGAAAACATAAGGATAAATCTTGGATTTTGCACTGGATTTTATATATACATATATATAACTGTGACCATATATATATATATATGGCACCAGAAACATAAGGAACAAAAGAAGAAATAGATAAATTGGACTTCATCAGGCTCAGTCCTCAGGGGATATGGGACAGATGGCAAATGATGGAGAGAAAAAAATATTTTATGGTTATGTAAAACAACATGGAGGTAAAAATGAAGCCTTATGCAAAGGGAACAGGTGTAAAGGAGATGGAGGGGAACAGAGGGGATGATAGAGGACAACCCAGTATAAACTAATTAGTTTTGAAGGTCAATGTATAGTGGTTAACAGATTAAAAATTAGAGGATAATTTAGGTGTTTATTTTGACTTTGAATTGCGTATATTTCTCTTTAATTCTGACTGATTTTTAATTCTTATATTTTTATTATTTATACCTTCTATGAGGGGAAAAAAAGAGAGGGTTCAGTTTTTCTCTGAATGGTCTCTGCATCCAGACATTTGCCTAGCTTCCTGGTCCATTGTCTATGGCAAAAGAAATTAGATTGTTATAATTATTTAGGGTGGTTAAAATGAAAACATTCTTTTGAATTTGACTTGATAATTTTTTTTCCTAATCAACCCACCAGGAACATCACATTTACAATTCTAAATATTCCCATGAATCACAAATATAAAAAGCACACAATTTGACCCTGGGGTGTTCTACTTCTGCCTTTCCCCCCGCAATTGTGTCCTTTATGCTGTTATAGGCCTGGTTTCTATCTAATAAGGTACTTCACCCACAGTCCAAGGTCTGAGCTAATGATCTCTCAGATGTTACCAAAACTATTCTGGAATTCCAAGTATATAATGTCAGTCTTTCCATGGTCACTATGGAAACTATATCCTAGAAAAATCCAGTCACTTATTTCAGTATGACCTATCCCTTATAAAACTAAATTGGCCATTTCTAATAAACTTAAGCTTTTAAAATTGTTCCCTTACTAAATCTTTGGTAATTGTATTCATTAATATTCTTACCATGACCAATAGGACATGAATAACAGGAATTAGTAGGAATTAATATGAAATCAAATCAGAATATCAAGACAGCTCTGATGCAGTGCAAAAACCTTTGGATTTAAAATTGGGACACCTGGTATTACAATAGATTCTGCCATTTACTCTCTGGACTTGTTCAAGTCACATTTTTCTAAACTTCAGTTTCTTCAAATGAAATATGGTGTAATAGCGCCTATCTAAACAAGGTCATTGTTAATATCTGACAAAATGAGGAACAATCATCCCTGGAGGCTACAAAACACATGTTCCCATAATCATGATTATAATTATGGTTCTCACTAATTTTCTGCCATTATGAGTAATTCGTGATAAGGAAGGTTACAGTTAGGTAAAGAAAACCATTGGATAATTTCTTAAAACTCAATTTAACTATAATTTTTGAATACTTCTTCCCTCAAAAGATTTATCAGAGTTAGTAAATTGCTTTCAATTGCAAATTAAAAGCTAAATTTTGATTTTCTTTTTTTTTCCTCTTAGCAAGTTTCCTTCTGGGAACTGATACTGATCTGCAGATGTGTACAGAATTGAAGCAAAAGGTACAGAAATATTTTACAAACTGGATTCTCAGTCTTGGGTATTTGCAAATTAAATGGATTTGAATTTCTTATTTTCATTTTTTTGCTACAAATCCAGAAAAATCAAATGAGAATTTGAAACAATTTGCTGTAGTATAGCAACAGCACACATCTGTCCAGGAAGGGGAGTGAACACACTCTGGGGAAGAAATTCAGCTCACCGGGTCACCCATTCAACTTCCTCTCTGCAAATATCATCCCTCAAAACTGCTATCAGATTATCGACATAATATTTTAAGATCCTGGTTCAACTGGATCATCCTGAATTCCTCCATTTATCCCCCCTCAATTAGACATTTATAGAACATCTTAACTACTTTGGTATAAAAATGGCACTCCCCCATAACTGTGACCAATCAAATCTGAGTCTGATTAATGTTTCTATGATTTCAGTTGATGAGACAACTTCATTCTGGTATGAAAACTTTGATCCATCCATTGTAAGATACCAGTACTTCCCTCTCCTGAGTCCAGGTTAAATAATGGGCTCTAGCAGTTTGGAGTTGATGAAACTCCAATGGAAAGGCTGTTCTTGCACACTGTCCCACTTCTTTATGATAATTATCTTTATCATGTTAGGCTGAGAAGTAAAAAGAAGAAAAATATCAACTCCTCACATCTCTGAGTGAGATGCCAGATCCAAGGATTATATCCCAAGCAACTTTCCAGGCTTCAGTGATCATTTAGAAGACTTTCAGACTCCCATTTGGAGGCTCCATGACATTACATACAGGTCGCTAACAAAACCACAGCCTCTAATCCTCTATAATCCCCATTGTGGTACCTGTAGGCAGAAATGAGGGATGTGATGACAAGTATTTAGCAACTTGCTGTCTACACAAACAATAAAGCCATGGTTGATAATGAATGCTGGTTTTCGTGATGTAAATACTACCCACTACCTACTACCTCCTGCTACCCACCATAAGCAACTGAAAGTGGAGTTTGGAAAGAGAGACACATTCCAGTAAATCTGGAAGAAAATAATACCCTAATAATTGTATAGTAGTCACTTGTATTTAAGTGTGGTTCTTATTTGGGAAGATTTCAAGAGATGTATCAAACTGAACTATTGTGATAAGACTGTGGCGTTTATTGAAAATTCCTCAATAGCTCTTTTGTTATAGGAAATCACATATATGAAATCAGAGCAGATGAGTGAGTAAATTTGGCATCTAAACTTCTCCAATCACTTCTACCTCCTTTTCAGTATCATTTCCCATTGCTTTTCCACCATCAATCTATACTAAAAGTGGACAAGTGGATTCACAATATTCTAAATGATTCAGATTTAACTCCTGGGCTTGTCTTGAACACCCCACAGTGTTTGTAGTACCCTCTTTGCCTGAAGAATGAATGAACTTTAAAACCAGGACTGCGGGTGCATTGTGACATCTTGCTCACAACCCACGTATCCACTTCACAGATAATCTTTGAGTTCCCATCATGTCAGAGAACTGACTTCCCTTCCGTCAAAGAATTTTTAACTTCTATTACAACAATTAAAACTGGAAAATGAATACAAGGACCCAAGATTTTACCCGTACACATCAAAATGAGATACAGGTAGCATAATGTCCACCTTAGTACAAAATAATTGATTTGCCTTTTCTTTGATAAGATTTTCTATATTCTGAGAATATGCCTTTAATTTTTTTTTATAGCTAAGTGTATTTTCTGACTTCTCCATGTAGCAGGTTATAGCAAGTTCAACAATTGGAGAAGGTCAGAATATATTTTTAAAATAATATTTTTTAAAAAGTCTCAGAGAAACGTGAAACCAATAAGAATTGATGAACTAAAATTCAAAAGTAGAGCGCATTTCCTAGATGGTCTGGGAAGTCTTGTGGATTGGGCTCATGATTCATATTTATCTGGAGAGTGAATTTCTTCAGGAGGAAAAGAGGAACTGGAAAAGTTTTGAGGGTTCTTCCAAGAGTGGGTTAACAAATTGAAACCCCCCTCCTTCCAAGGCACTTTGTCCATAAGCAGACAGAGGCAGAGACGTGACAAGAGGGGCCAGGAAGTCTGAAATTTATTGGGCAGACCAGCATGCTGGAAACTTAGGCAGAAGTAATTCAGTCTTAAGGCAGAGATTTTTCTTCTCTGGAAACCCTCAGATTTTGCTATTAAGGGTGTCTGATTGAAAGAGGCCCACCTACATGATCGAGGGCCTTCTCCTGGTTTAGAGCCATCTGACTGTAGTTGTTAACCATATCTACCAAACACCTTTACAACAACACCTAGGTTAGTGTTTGACTAAATAACTGGACACTGTTCTGGTTTAAAATGACATGTAAAATTAACCATCATTGTTGGGGACTTAAAAAACTTTAAAAAGGCAGAGTGACATCCCACTCCACTGCCCAGTGCTTTGAAAAAAGACCTACCTGGAAAAGCACCATATGTTTCCCCTAAAAAAAAAAAAAATTGTTATGTTTTGAAGATGCATAGGCAGGAGGATGGACAGCTGGGCTGGGAACCACTGAAAGGAAAAGCTCTGTATTCCACAGTCTTTCAGGGATGAGATGATAGACATCTGTCAGAATTCCAATCAAGAGCCTGCAGGGCCACACTGGAAACCAGAGATGGTCTGAATCTAAAACTGCAATCCATCGCTTGCCCAGCTCAATTCTTAAGTGGACCAAAGTGACCAACCCTTCACCCTTCTTGTCTAATGAAAAGGGGAGCTCTCTTTGGCAGAAGAGAGTATCATCTAACAGATTTTCATATTCAAAGTCTGGCATATTTTAAAGTATTCATTGTGAACAAATAAGAAAATGTGGTTGATACTCAGGAGAAAAAACAAATAGTAGAAACAAACCCAAAGATATTCCAGCTATTGGAATTAGCAGATAAAGAATGCAGATTTGTATGTTAAAAAAAAAAAAAAAACAGAACATGAAAAAATTTTAAAAAGCCAGAGAATTTCAACAGAAAATTCAAATTCACAAAAAAATCAGTTTGATCTTTCCAAACAATTATTAATAATAAAGAGTTCAATCTATTTTGAAGATAACATGTCCCTACATATGTTATCTGGTATTTGATCACACCCAATAAGTCTTAAAAATAGTTTAAGAAAAATTTGACAGAACTAATACAAAAAATAGATTAAAAAAAAATAGAAGGGCTGGGGTTGTAGCTCAGTGGTAGAGTACTTGCCTGGCACGTGTGAGGCACTGGGTTCGATCTGTAGCACCACATTAAACTAAATAAAAATAAAGGTGTTGTGTCTGTCTCCAACTTAAAAAAATTTTTAAAAATTAATAGAAGATTTTAACATATTTAAGCCAATAGCTAATGGAACAAGCAAACCAAAAATCTCAGAATGATATGAAAAAAATCTGGACAACATAATTATCGAACTTAGCTTATATGATAAATTTGGAACATTGAAACAAAAATGACTTTTTTTTAGGTTCACATAAAATATTTATGAAAATTGACCATACTCTGGCCATTCAAAAAATTTTAAAAGACTGATATAGATGATGCACTCTGACCACAGTAGAACCAAGATAAAAAGTTGTAAGGATGATAATTCACAATAAGGTCAGGAGGAGGGGTGCTAGGGAAGAATAGAGTTACTTTAGATTAGGTAGAGAGTAGTGAAGGGAGAGCAGGTGGTCTGGGGTAGGAAGGATAGTAGAGTGAAACAGACATTATTACCTCATTTCCATATATGACTGCATGACTGATGTGATCCTAGGACATTTTTTCTGATGTGTGTACAATCAGAAAAATGAGAAATAATACTTCATTTATGTATGACTTATCAAAATGCATAAATGCATTCTGCTGACATGCATAACTAATTAGAACAAATCAAAAATTATGAAAAAGAGATGATTAGAAAATTTCAACTACTTGAAAACTAAACAGTAAATTTATAAGTATCCATGTATCAAAAAATAAATCAAATTGAAATATAATGACTGTGTGATGATAGATAAGATGTATTAAAACTTGAGGCACATAGCTAATGCACTGCTTAATTTGTAACTCTCACTAGACAGAGAACAATAAGTTAAGCAATCAATGATTTCAACTTCCATCTCAAGAAATGAGTAAAGAGCCTATTAAATCAAACTTGAGAGTAAGTGAAAATCCATACCATCTCACCCAAGTTAGAATGCCTATTATATAAACAAATAAACCAAACTAAATGCTGGTGACTAAATGGAGAATAAGGAACTCATTTGAAAAATATTTTACTTGTTCTTTTTAGATATACATGGCAATAGAATATATTTTGACATCTTATACATAAATGAAGTCTAAGTTCCCTTTCTTGTGGTTGTACATGATGTGGAGTTTCACTGGTTGTGTATTCATATATGAACATAGGAAAGTTATGTCTGATTCATTCTACTATCTTTCCTATTCTCATTCTTCTCCCTTCCCTTCATTTCCCTTTGTCTAATCCAACGAATTTTTATTCTTACCTCCTCCATTTTATTGTATGTTAGCATTCACATATCAGAGAGAATATATAGTCTTTGTTTTTTGGGGATTTGCTTATTTCACTTAGTACTATAGTCTCCACTTCTTTCCATTTACCAGCAAATGCCATAATTTCATTCTTCTTTATGGCTGAGCAATATTCCATTGTGTTATAAACCACATTTTTTAAAATCCATTCACCCATTGAAGGGCACCTAGGTTGGTTCCATAGTTTAGCTATTGTGAATTGAGCTGCTATAAACATTGATGTGGCCACATCACTATGCTGATGTTAAGTCCTTTGGGTATAAACTGAGGAGTGGGATAGCTGAGTCAAATGGTGGTTCTGTTCCAAGTTTTCTGAGGAAACTCCATGCGGTTTTCCAGAGTGGATGCACCAATTTGCAGCCCCACCTACAGTGTATGAGTGTACCTTTTTCCCCACATCCTCTCCAACATTTATATTTACTTGTATTCTTGATAATTGCCATTCTGACTGGACTAAGATGAAATCTCAGTGTAGTTTTGATTTGCATTTCTATAATTGCTAGAGATGTTGCACATTTTTTCATTTATTTGTCAGTTGACTGTACTTCTTGTGAAGCGTCTGTTCATTTCCTTTGCCCATTTATTGATTGGATCATTTGTTTTTGTGGTGTGAAGTTTTTTTGATTTCTTTATATATCCTGAAGATTAATGCTCTATCTGAAGTGCCGGTGGCAAAGATTTTTCTCCCATTCTGTAGGTTCTCTCTTCACAATCTTGATTGTTTCTTTTCTGTGAAGAAGCTTTTTAGTTTGATACCATCCCACTTATTGGTTCTTGATTTTACTTCTTGTGCTTAGGATTCTTGTTGAAGAAGTTGATTCCTAAGCCGACATGATGGAGATTTGGGCCTACTTTTTCTTCTAATAGGTGTAGGGTCTCTGGTCTAATATCCAGGTGAGAATAAGGGACTCATACACTGTTGGTGGGAATGTCAATTGTACATCCATTATGGAGAATAATGTGAAGGTCCCTCAAAACACTAAAAATAAAGCTACCATATGACCCAGCTACCCCATTTCTGGGTATATATCCTAAGGAAATGAAGCAGCATATCAAAGAGATGCCCATATCTATTGTAGCACCATTCTCAAAAGCTGAGATATGGAATCAGGCTAGGTGCCCACTAATACCTGAATGGTAAATGGTTGAAGAAAATGTGATATATATATATATATATATATATATATATATATATATATATATATACACACACAATACAATCTTCCATATTGCAGCCAAATGGATAGAGCCAGAAGACATATGTTAAGCCAAATAAGTCAGACACAAAAAGACAAGTACTGCATGTTCTCTTTCATATGTGAAAGCTAAAAACAAGTCTATGCGAATGCAGAATAGTCATTAATAGAAGTTGGGAAGCATGTAGGGGCTGGAGGGGTAAAGAAGGTTAGATCCGATCAGTGCATGTGTGAGAATATAACACTGAACCCCAGTAGTACATACAACTAATATATGCTAATCAAAAACAGAAACAGAAATAGTTTAAAATATTTACAAAATAAATAAATCTCTAGGTAAACAGATCAGCAAAAAAAAAATTATCACTAACCATATTGAAAAGTGGCATATAGTGATCCCATAGACATCAAATTATAGGAAGAGGGTGTTATGAAAAACTTCACACCAACACATTTAGTAATTTGGTAAAATATACAAATTGCACAAATAAATGTTATGTATCCCAACTGATGAAAGAAATTCTGAATAGACCAGGATCCAATATATTTAAAAACTCACATTAATGATTGAACTTATAGATCAGCTTTCTCACAAAGATAAATGCAATTTTAAACAAAATGTCAGAAAATTAAAAGCAGTTATTTATAAAACTGATAATACAATATGGCCAATAGATTTTATTTTAAGTATGGAAGGTTAATTTAACATAAAAAATCAATCCATGTAATTTACTATACTAATAGGAAAAAAGAAGATCATCTGAAATGAATATGAGAAAGCATTTGACAAAATTCATCTATTCATGATGAAAACTTGTAGCAATTTAGAAATAAAAGGAAACTCCTATAATTGATAAAGAATGTCTACAAAAACTTTCATGATACATCATATTCAATGGAAAATACTAAAAATTTCTTCCTTGGGATCAAGATTGTGTATAGTATAATTCTGCTTAAATGAGACATAGAACAGTTGAAGTTAACTTATATGTGTTAGAATTCAAAATAGTGGTTGCCCTCTGTTTGAGGGACCAGTAGGGAGACTTCTGGGGTACTGGTAATGTTCTGACTCTTGCTATGATATGGGTTATGTTGTTATATTCATTTTCTGAAAATTTCTGTTCACTTATAATACATGTAATTTTCTGCATACTTATGCTATATCAATAAGTTAATTTAAAACACACCAATGAAAAAATTAAAATCTGCCTCATATTTCACATAACTGGCACTTTCTCGTGAGTTAATTGGTAGATTCTTCAATGGTCAGGCAGTTGTTTCCAGTACGCTGACCCAGTCTTAGTAAGAACTGAATATGACGGACATTTTGGGGCCTATTTAGAGAATTTGAGCTTCCCAGACGATGCTCAGACAGCAGACAGGCCTATCAACAGTTTCCCCATAACTAAGTGAGCTTTCCCAGTATCCTTTCCAGGCCTCAGATAATATAATTCTATTTCAGGAACCTTGCCTAGTGTGCAGAGCTGCCCAGCAGCTCTCAAAGGAGAGGCCAGCTGCACCATCGTAGATATATTTCTCACTGTGTTGCTCTGGATGGGGTGGAAAGCAAGGTGAAAAGGCCAAGTCTCTTAGGACTTAAAGCATACTTTGGGTAGTGGCAGGACTGGAAGTGATCAATAACTTGCCAGGTCCTCTGGTCAAGAAGTATAATCTCAGGAACCTCCACACCAAGAACAATAGCCATATGCCAGGGGTGACAACTCTTGAAGCTGTTGTCCAGAGAATATTCTCCAAATAAACTGAAAATCTGCTCTCTCTCTCTCTCTCTCTCTCTCTCTCTCTCTCTCTCTCTCTCTCATACACACACAAACACACACCCAGAAAAAAGAAACAGTTGCTGAATTGCTGAATTTCAGTGTATTCTAGCATGTTTCCAGGAATGCTTGGAGCTTCGCCAATGCCCCTTCAGTCAAGAGGCATGGTGGCAAATTTGCGATGGGTAATTTTGATTCCTTATTTTCTTAGAATGGATGTCCACTCAAGTTTAGCAAAAGAAACTGTCTGACTTTTCACTCTTTTCCTGTCAGGCAACATAATTGTGATAAGCTAACTTCTTATTCTTCCAGTAAGTTCTCTTGGACTTACTCCAGTGTACAGACTTCTCTTCCTCTCTGAACTCTGAAAGTATATAGAACTGATGCTCAGCTTATAAAGTGGTTTCTCTTTCTCTCTCTTCTCTCTCTCTCTCTCTCTCTCTCTCTCTCTCTCTCTCTCTCTCATACACACACAAACACACACACACACACACACCGATGAGATATATAAGTTTATAGTTTGGAATGTTGTGTTTTGGTATTAGCTTCTTAGGATGGTCCACAGAACCTGTTTAATGTAAGTGGATTCTAAACTATCACATTTGTGATATGGTGGAAGCCCTTGTCTTTACATAGCAGCAGATGCAGGTCTTCAGAGTTCCATCCTGACGTCACAGACCTCTGTCTTTGGAAATGGAGGATGGTCTCTCTGATCTGCTTTAAACTTTTTCCTGTGATGGTCAGTCTCCTGCCTAGTTGTCTAGTATCCTTGCTCCTTCTATTCCTTCTCTGTTTTGTTGTTTTTCAGTTACACTGGCCTTTTTATTTTTTTATTTTTATTTCAATTTTTGTGGAGTACCAGGGATTGAACTCAGGGGCACTCAAACACTGAGTCACATCCCCAGCACTATTTTGTATTTTATTTAGAGATGGGGTCTCACTGAGTTACCTATTGCTTTGCTGTTGCTGAGGCTGGCTTTGAGCTTGCAATCCTCCTGCCTTCTCCTCTCAAACCACTGGGATTATAGGTGTGCACCAGCACACCTGGAGTCTTTTTTATTTTCTCAAATGTGTCACAGTAGTTCCTGTCTAAACCCCTTGCCCTTGATCTTCCCTCAACCTGGAAGGCTCTTCCTTGAGATATTCTTCACTTGACCAGCTCATTCTCATCATTTATTTGTCAGATTGAGCATTATCTCCCCAGAAAAACCTTTCTGGACCACTCTGTATCAATCCATGTCATTCACTTACTTTTAAATTTATTTATTTATTTATTTATGTATTTGTTTTCTCATTTGTGTGTAGCCCCACTTTAATGCCAGTTCCATGAACGCAAGGACATTGTTAGTTGTTCATTCTGTTTCCAGAATTGAGCACAATACCTGGTACTTAATAGGCAGTTGTGTCAGTCTGAGTCCTCTGGGAAGCAGATGTCAAGATGGGATTAGATATGCAGGAAACTTATTAAGGAATACACTTATGGAGTATAAAGGAGAGGGAACAGGAATTGACTGAGAGAGAGAGAGTTTTCAGACTGTGACACAGGTCACAGAAGATGGAGAAGGAAGGAAGTTTGAGTGGAAAGAGCCTCAGGCCACAGTAAGTTCTGAGAAATTCTTGGCTAGGCTGACAGGGAAGGCCATGCAAAGGTTGCCCATGTTGGGCAAGCATGGCCAGGCTCCAGGACCCCCCCCCCATTCTTAGACAGTGTCTAACAGTGATTCTGGGAAAGCTGGGTCCACAACGAATCCAAAGGAACAGCTGTCCATCTGCCCAATTGGTTCCATGAGTAGATGTGAGGGCTGACTCTTCCCGGTCACAGCTTCTATGAAAGGTCACACTCTAGTGGTATTATAGGTTGGGGTCTACTTCTTTGCTGGACACCTCACAATTAAGACCTTAATTGATCCACATATTAGCTATATTTTTGTGATTGTTGTTGCTTCTTTCCCTAATCAGAAGAAAAGAGGAGAAGTTTACAGATGAGTTATCCTTTCCCTCTCCCCATCCCCAGGGTTTTTAGCACAATATTGGGCACATGGTAGTTCCAAAGATTCCCAATGTCAAAGGCCTACAAGAGTGACATATGTTATGGAGACAAGTAAAAGCACCTTGGTGGGGAGCGGTTGGGGTGATGGAGAGCGGGACTGGGTTTGCCCCATCTAGAAGGGGTGACTATTACGTAGCTGCAGCAGATTACTGCCAAGTGGGAATGCAGACTCCGAGCTACCAAATCAAATGATGCCAGAAATCTGGATTTTTACGTGAAATCCCCTGATTTTTAAATGTTGGGAACTAATTAAATATTTTTTAAACATTCTGCAGGCCAACACTAGCATGGCCAAGCAAAACATGCCTGTAGAATGATTTGGCCACCAGTTTATAGTCTCATTCTAGACCAGTTGATGGACAACATTCTAGATCTTTAAAACTCATAGTTGTGTTAAAAGTTTTGTAGCAGTTATTCTTGGAAGTCTTCTCAGAACCTGCTGATGACTGGCCATTTATGTCACTCCCCAGTATCCTGGTTCCAGAGAGCATGAAAGAGAATAAACCATAAATGTCTGACTCACAAAGGTCATGGACTCATGAGCCTGGGGTGAAGTCCTCCATGAAATGCAAGGTGACAGACATCTCTTTGCCAGTACGTGAGTGGGTCTGTCAGCAAGGACAAGGCTAAAGTTAAACAGATGGATCTTACTCCCTGCCCAGAGGGAGCACAGAGTGGCCTCAGTGGGGAAGGAGTGAATTCTAAGGCAGAGTTCACTTTCGAGGGCAAACGTTATGCCCTAGAGCTGAAACCCCCAGTTTTGTTTTTTTGTTGTTGGTGGTAAGCCACAGGATTAGAAATCCTAAGGGGTAAAGGTAAGAACAACAGCAGAAAAGCTCATTAGTGATCCCAAATTAGGGGAGGATTAAAACAGCAACAAAAGTTTTAAGAAGTTCCTCCAAATAACAGTTTTAGTTTTATTCCTGCATGCATACAGTGTATACCCAAATGTATCTTTGATGTATTTTTAAAAAGTTAATGAGAATTCTAATTGGAATCACTTCCAATTTTTAATAAGAACTCACTTCCTATTTCAGACTTCATGTTCGTAGCACCTTGGTGAGTCTCTGCTTGGATTTTCAAAAGCACAATGATTCACAATGCATTTAACAGCCCCAGGGGTATTTGACACAGAGCAGGAATATCAGTCCTTGGATTCACATATTTACTAACAAGATTATTGGTCGGAACTGTTTTGCCTTTAGGCTTATGAAAGCTCTTCAACTGTGCTACCATTTCAGTGCTTGTTCAGTCTTTGAACTTGTGATTCTAATTCAACAAAGCCTATGATTTGCTTCTGAGTTGTGACTGTCTCGTCAACAGTTGTTCAGTCCTTAGTTTTTTCTGTGTGACAATTGCCTTCTTAAAAAATACCCATTCAGTTTTAACAGAAAACTTCGGAAAGTATCAGTGATGTTCTGTGTATTTTTAATCTCTCTGGGAATTGTGGGATCAGTGTATTTCCATGCTTTGTCACAATTGTAAGCAGCAGCATCCTGTGAACAGCAAGCACTTTGACAAGTGGGCTTCTCAGTCCTTCAAGTGCCCAAAGTCCCTGATCTGAGAAGACGGCTCAGGAAATGTTGATTTTCCCCATCTGATGGCATAAACATAAATGCCATCGGCCCATGCTGCTTTAACTGCTTCCAAATAGCTAATAAACTGGCAGTGACTGTGGGGACTGACTTGAAGAATAGTCACAACTGGAATAATTTGCTGCATCACATCACACAAAAGACCTGCCCACAGGGGTCATAGGCCCAACCTCTGCAGGATGAGGCAATGGTAGCCTGCATGCCAACCTGTGCTGCTGACTGCCATAAACTGTCAAAGCCGCCTCATCCACTCTTTTATTGCAGGTGCCCATTGGTGAGTGAAATCATCTTTTCCATATTTAGACCCAAATTCTCAAGTTCATTACTGGTATAAGTTAGTACTTACTAGCTCTTGTGTCAGATAACAACATATATACATGTGCATGTCTGCATACCAAACTATACCCATTCTCTTGAAAAGCATTTACAATTCCTACCTACTGCACAGTCCAGAAAGCTGTCCTACAACCTGAATTCCTAGGCTCTCTTTATCCTTTCATTCAGTTAACAAATATTTAGGGAGAACATAGGATGCCCAAATGCCTACATTTACCTTGTACTTGTTGAGATTTTATTGTCAACCCCAATCTTTTTCCAGTACCAGCAAAAATAAGACAAAAAAGGTTTATTTACAAATGGGCTTGGCAAAGATTGATGCAACGATTAGCTTCTCTAGAAGAATCCCCTGCTATTTCATCAGTTTACTGACTTCTGTGCACTGGAATTGCAAGAGCTGCCAAATACAGCATTCTTCTTGGGGAAAAAAAATAGTAAATCTAGTTTAAAATCCTCTGCATAATCATATTCTGCTTCCCTTGGCAAAACTCTTAAATCTTTTGATTGAGACATCAGTTGGGCTTTTTAAAATTCTCAAATAGTAAATCTTACACATTTTAAAATCCTTCTTGAAATTGTATTTACTATACATATTTACCATAGAAGTATTTTTATAATTCTTTACTAAAATGTTTTGTGACCTGTCTGCATTCAGCTATCTGCAAACTACCTTTTGTTCTACATCTGCTTGTGGCTAAGCAGCTCGCCTTTGCTGTAACTTTGGGTTAAACACGACAAGTTATTATCGTACTTGCTATTTGCTGCCATTTACAATTGTCATCCTTTAAGACAGGCTGTCTCCCTGGACCACTTTTGAGCATTTGTATGACATGGAAAGAAATGACTACAAAATAAAAATTGCTCAAATGCTATGCCTGGTGTGGTTTTAAGTGAAACATCTGGGCTCATTCAAATTACATGTCTTTCTGATGTGATTTTTTTTTTTTTTTTGCCATGACTAAGGACGGCTGGAGATTTGGTCAGGTGGCTTTTCCCAGGAGTAACTGGGAAAACAAGAATTCCTCCATGGAGACTGTGTTTCTGGGTTCCTCAAGGTTTTTAGGAAGACAGAGGGCACCTCTTGTTATTCTCCTCAGTCTGTCCTGATCCGTTGATGTCTTTGAGAACAGTGTGTGGAAATTCCATTGCCGGGCAGTCTAGGATAGAATCACTCAGGGGCTGAGGCACAATGGAGACAAGTGGGGAAACCAAGGGAAGACCTAGCCACCATATCTGAATCTTTTCAAAAGACACAGGCTTGTTCTGGAAGACTTCAGAGTACGGAATAGAGGGTGTAAGGATGAAGGAGAAGATGTCACTTTAACAAGGTGATTGCTCTTATTGCAGGTCTCAGCTCAAAGATCACTTCCTTGAAGAGTCTTTCTCTGGTGCCCAAACAGATGCGGATTCCCTTCCCTCTCTGTTCTTAACCATGCCACCTGCTATTGCCTCAAAGAAGGTATAAGACAATGAGATTTTCATGTTTATTATTTTGTGTTGTTCACCCCATGACAATAGGGACCTCCCCTGTCCTGGTTTTGTTCATTCACCCAGTCTCCAGGACAGGTTGGCTACATAGTTTGAGGAGCCCAGTGCAAAATGAAAATGTGGAGTTCCTTGTTCAAGATGCCAGAGAAACGTGCAGCTCAAGTTTCTACCATTCAAAACTTCCTTTCTTGACTAGTCTCTCTCTCCTTGCCATTGTGTCTTTTATTGGCTCTCTAGTGGTATTCTCCATTTTGAAAATAGAAATTTTGAATCATTATTTATTATTATGAAATCTACTCTTTGACTTTATATTGTAAAATGCTAGTTTTAAATGTCAATGTCAAAGTATTTAACTTGTATGCAAAATCCAAAATTACACAATTCATATTTCATATTTCACACACACATATGTATTTCATTCTTACCAGAACCATGGAAATGCTGCATGAAACTAACGCAATAATTTTTATTTCACTTTTTAGCACATTATACTAGCACTCCTTTTGACTTGCTGGTAGTAAACAAGGGTTCAAAGGAAAGCAACTGTGCATTGTCCTATTGCTTTTGCTTTCACTTTCTTTCCTTCTTTGTATTTTTGTTTTTTGGTTTGATTTTAAGTGGGAAATGATAGGCATAAGACAGAAGAATTTGAAAAGATCCCTAGGTTGTCCTTCTGGTTTAGACAAAAGAGCAGGGCCTTGAAGTAACTAAGGAATTCTGCAAATAGTCCTAACACCACATTCCCTACCACCACTGCCTTGTACTTGCTTGTAATCTTGCTGAATGCCCGTGTATTCCTTTGATGTCCATTGGTCACCAACTTTTATGCTCATGAGATATTACTAAAAATGCTGTAAGTGAATGGGAAGGCAAGGAACTGTAGACATCTCTGCTCATGTGCATATTCCACCATCCCATTGGACTTCCCTAGAAAGCATAAGTTCAGTGAAATTATTCAAAATTTAAAGATGGTGACAGCAGTGCTTTAAACCCAACATGGGCTACTTGATTGCACAGGTCTGTGCCCACAAAGCCAGACCTGGGCTACATTCTGCTATAATGGAGCTCACAAAGATCACACTGAACACAGAGATGGGTATATATTCCTACTGGACAGTTGAATGAGTGACCAAGTCAGAACTGTCCATCAATGAATTGGGCTGCAGAAATAAGTGACTTCATGACTGAGAAAGAGAGAGGAAAGGTGGTCTAACCTCTGTTTTTTTTTTTTTTGTTGTTGTTGTTCAAATTAGTTATACATGAGAGTAGTAAGCATTTTGTTATATCACACATAAATGGAGTGTAAATTCTCATTCTTCTGGTTGTACACCATGTAGAATTATGCTGGTTATGAAATCCTCTATGCACATAGGGTAATAATGTCTGATTCATTCTACTATCCTTCCTACCCCTCTACCCACCTCTCCTTTCACTCCCCTCTGTCTAATCCAAAGTACCTCTATTCTTCCCTTGCCACTTCCTCTATTGTGAATTGGCACCCACATTTCAGATAGAACATTCTACATTTGGTTCTTTGGGATTGGCTTATTTAGCTTAGCATGATAGTCTCCAGTTCCATCCATTTACTGGCAAATGCCATCATTTCATTTCATTCTTATTTATGGTTTAGTAATATTCCATTGTGTATATATACCACATTTTATTTATCCATTCTTCTGTTGAAGGGCACCTAGATTGGTTCCATAGCTTAGCTACTGTGAAAAGTTGCTATAAACATTGATGTGACTGCATCACTGTAGTATGCTGATTTTAAGTCCTTTGGGTATAGACCAAGGAGTGGGATGGCTGGGTCAAATGGTGGTTCTATTCCAAGTTTTCTGAGAAATCTTCATACTGTTTTTCATAGTGGTTGTACCAATTTGAGGTACCACCATCAATATATGAGTGTACCTTTTTCCCCACATCCTCATCAACATTTATTGTTGGTTATATCTTGATAATTGCCATTCTGACTGGAGTGAGATGAAATCTCGGTGTAGTTTTGATTTGCATTTCTCTAATTGCTAGATATGTTGAACATTTTTTCATATATTTGTTGATCAATCATATTTCTTCTTCTGTGAAGTGTCTGATCAGTTCCTTTGCCCATTTATTGATTGGGTTATTTGATGTATTTGGTGTTAAGTTTTTTGAATCTTTATGTATCCTGGAGATTAATGCTCTATCTGAGGTGCAGGTGGTAAAGATTTTCTCACATTCTATAGGCTCTCTCTTCACAATCTTGATTGTTTCCTTTTCTGTGAAGAAGCTTTTCAGTTTGATACCATCTATTTATTGATTCTTGATTTTACTTCTTGTACTTTAGGAGTCTTGTTAAGGCAGTCAGTTCCTAAGCCAACATGGTGGAGATTTGGGGCTACTTTTAGGCACAGGGTCTCTGTTTTAGTTCCTAAATCTTTGACCCACTTTGAATTGAGTTTTGTGCAGGAGTTTAATTTCATTTTGCTACATGTGGATTTCCAGTTTTCCAGCACCATTTGTTGAAGAGGCTATATTTTCTCCAATGAATATTTTTGGTATCTTTGTCTAATGTGAGATAACTGTGTTTATGTGGGTTTGTCTCTGTGTTTTCTATCCTGCAAGATTGGTCTATGTATTTGTTTTGGTGTCAATACCATGCTGTTTTTGTTACTATAGCTCTGTAGTATAGTTTAAGGTCTGATATTGTGACGCTTCCTGCTTCACTTTTTGCTAAGAATTGCTTTGACTCTTCTGGATCTCTTATTATTCTAAATGAATTTCATGATGACTTTTTCTATTTCTACAAAGAGTAATTTTGGGATTTTAGTAGGGATTGCCTTAAATCTGTATCACACTTTTGGTAGTATGGTTGTTTTGATAATGTTTATTCTGCCTATGCAAGAGCATGGGAGACCTTTCCATCTTCTAAGGCCTTCAGTTTCTTTCTTTAGTGTTCTGTAGTTTCCATTGTAGAGGTCTTTCAATTCTTTTGTTAGATTGATTCCCAAATACTTTTATAAGGCTATTGTAAATGGGGTTGTTTTCCTAATTTCTTTTTCAGTGGATCATCACTGATGTAGAGGAACATATTTGACTTATGGGTGTTAATTTTATACCCTGGTACTTTGCTGAATTCATTTATCAATTCTAGAAGTTTTCTGGTGGAATTTTGTGGACCTACTAAATAAGGAATCATGTCATCAGCAATAGTGTTAGTTTGAGTTCTTCTTTTCCTCTTATTAATTTCATCTGTCTTATTGCTCTGGCTATAGTTTCAAGGATGAAGTTGAACAAATTGGTGAGAGAGGGAATCTTTATCTTATTCCAGTTTTTAGAAGAATGCTTTCAATTTTTCTCCATTTAGAATGATGATGTCCTTGGGTTTAGCATAGATAGCTTTTACAATGTTGAGGTATGTTCCTTCTATCTCTAGTTTTTCTAGTGTTTTGAACATGAAGGGGTCCAGCCTCTGTTCTTGAGGGTATTACTATTCCTAAGCCTACCTGAACTTCTTGCCCTTGAATTCAATGAAATATTCCTATCTCCTTATAATTAATGTCCCCTGATTTATGTGACTCAGAAAGTATCAGATTTTTGCATTTGCCCAACAAAAAAGAAAATCATTTGTGCCCCATCCCAGGCATGGTTTTCTGTATATATACAGCTATGCAGTGCTCTGAACACACCATGATTTTCACATCACCATACTTTTGCTCATTGGATCCATTTTTGAAATGTCTGTTCTCTTTTCTAATAAGCCAACTCCTCTTTCTTCTTCAAGATCAGTTCTCCTGAGAAGTGTCTCTAGTTCCCACTTCAGGTGGTCACTTAAAGGTCATTATATTGAGAGCCATTGACATTGCTCTTCCTGAGTAGGGTGAAGCCATGTTATCTTTAGTATTTCTTCTGTCTGGAACCTTGTATAGTGCTTGACCCTTAGCAGAAATCACTGTCTATTGCGTAAGAGTTTGTCGTTGACTTACCAAATTACCCCACTTGTTTAGGTGTGGGAAATATTGTATTAGGATTGTTTTCAAAATATCTTAGTTACAAGTCAGTCATCACAATCCAGTCCTTATTACTCCTATTTGAAGATGTTTCTTGTTGAAAGTTCTTTTTTTGATTATAGGGATTATTTAAGACAGTATAAGTAGAAAAAAGTCTGGGCAATAAAGGAAAGCAGTATGGAGATTCCTCAGGAAACTTGGAATGGACCCACCATTTGACCCAGTTATCCCACTCCTTGGTCTATACTCAAGGGACTTAAAATCAGCATACTACAGTGATGCAGCTACATCAACGTTTATAGCAGCCCAATTTACAATAGCTTGATTGTGGAACTAACCTAACTGCCCTTCAATAGATGAATGAATAAAGAAAATGTGGTATATATACACAATGGAATATTATTCAGCCATAAAGAAGAATAAAATTATGGCATTTGCAGGTAAATAGATGGAGTTAGAGAATATCATGCAAAGTGAAATTAGCCAATCCCAAAGAACCAAAGGCCAAATGTTTTTTCTGATAAGTGGATGATGATAAATAAAAGGGGGAGTGTGGAGTAAGAGAAGAATGGAGGAACTTTGGATTGTGTAGAGGGAAATGATGGGGGAAGGGTTGGGAGAAGGAAAGATAGTGGAATGAGACAGACAACATTACCCCACGTACATGTAATGATTACATGAATGGTGTGAATCTACATCATGTACAACCATAGAAATGGAAAGTTGTACCCCATTTGTCTACAATGAACCAAAATGCAGTCTGTAAAAATAAAACTTAAAAAAGATGCATATTAAAACGGGTTTGGAATTAAGCCATTCATGGAATCATCTGGGCTCAGCTGTGCCTAGTATACTTTTGGAATAAGCTATTTATGAAGTTATAGACCACAAATTACTAGGACACCCACATTCATTCTTGAACATGATGACTAAGTTTTAAGTCCTTCACATGCACAGGAGCAGGAATCTGAGGGGGAAGAAATATCCATCTACTGCAGATGCCATTGACAAAGGTCCCCAGACTGGCCCCTAAGTGGCCTGCATTGTCTGCTCTGCATCCTACTGGGAAATAACCCAAGGTGTTTAATATTTTCACTCAACATGGTGGTCTACCTCCCTTGGCATGCTGATTTGGAGGGGCCTTCCCTGTGGGGCATTGTTTATCACTTAATTCTCATCTCAAATGAGCAATAACAAATGAATCTTACTTTCAACCAGTACACAGGTTTATTAAAATAATATCTGAAAATACCACAGACATTGTCATAATTTTGTAAAAAAGAAAAAGCTTATCCTCATGAGATGGGAATGCTTCATGAGTGAATGACAATATTTAGCTGGATTTTTTTCCTCATTCTTATCAGGAGTTGGCAAGAAGGATAGCTCATTAGGTCATGTGGCGACTACACAGACTCAAGTAAAAAAGGCAAGAGACAAAAATTCTACAGGGAACGGAAGCAAGCCCTGAGATTTCCATTTTCCTTGTTTGCTTCACCTTTGCACACATGACATGATTCTCTACTAAATGACAAGACAGGCAGGTAAGACTTGCTTTCCTTCAAATGTTGGGTGGAAGAACCTTTGTTGTATTTGAAGATCCAAAGCTATAATGTCCACGTGAAGCAAAGGGAGAGAAGGATCCAATAGTCTCCTCTTCTCTTGGGTAAATAAATGAGGAATCCGTCACATATGCCATGTCCAATTTGAGTATAATCATTAGTATCTCAGTGGTGAACCTGTGTAACTCCTGTCTCATTTTCATTAGCTCTGGGCATATAGCTTCCTATCATATCACTCTGTCTCTGACAGAATGAGTTCATGTTAAATAATGGTTAAATCCTCCACTGTTCCTCAAAAGTCCAAGCAGCAGCTGGATGTCGATGTGTGCCAACACCAGCAATCATGTGAAACCCACCATTTGGGCGCATGACATGTCTATGCCAAAGGAGTGGCCATGCCTCACAACACCTTCAGAACATGCAATAACCAGATTGTTAAAAAAAAAAAAAAAAAAGAAAAGAAAATACTTGGCTGAAGGTAAGATTGCTTTTCGGAAGGGAAACTCTTTTCCCAGAGTGTCCTGTGCAGACAAAACTTACTGCATCCCTTCTGAAAATGTGTCTGGAGCTGTCTTCCAAGATGATTAATAGAGCAAGTATTTCTCATAAGGGTCTGACCTTTGGGAGCACAGCAGACAAAAGGCACAAATGACTAGAGATGGACAAAGAGTATAGGCTCACAGAACATGCAAATCTGTGGACTCTCATCGGGATGCAGGCACACTGTACCATCCCTTGAGGGAAACTCCCTAGGCAATGATACCTTTGAAAACCTTTTGTTGTCATTGTAAATCTCTTTACCTGAGAAAGATTTTATTTCAAGAAATGGAAGTCCCTGCTGGTAAATTGTAAGTTCTGAGACTGTGAAGATAAAAGCCATTAATCAGAAGGTTCCTGCACCAGTCATTCAGCTCAGAACCAATGGTCAGAACTTTAGAAACTCATTCCTAAATGCCGTGTATGCATCACTGCAAAGGGGAGGAAAAGAAGGTAGATATTTTAGGGAAAAGAAACCAATATTTTGAAAGAGTTATTTTTAAATCTTTATAACAACTCTATAAGGCAAAGTTAATGTTCCCATTGAACAGTCAGGCAAACTGGAACTTGAAGAACTTAGTAAGGTCATGCAGGTAGAAAGTAGTGGCAATATGGGGATTCAGGTCCAGGGGTGTATAATTTCAAACTCATTCTTGTTCCACTGTCCCATGTTATGTAAAGTTGCGTCATGAAGAACTGAATAGATAGGTTTTGCTTTCTGAAATTCACTTGTTTAAAATGAAGGCACATTTCTGAGTTCACCTACTTGGCGTGGTGAGGAGCTCTGTTGAGTTGGGAAGTATAAGCAATGCTGAGTTTTATGGTACCAGCTACGGGAATGCTTTCTTTATATTCTGCTTCTGTTTTTACCCCTTGGTTTTATAATAAGTTCCATTAGTTTATTATTTGACTTTTTTAAACTTAAAGTATTATTGAATTACTACTTTATGCCATGAACTGTGCTGGACAATTAGTGTGCAGGGGTCTTAGCCTGAGTTTCCCCCAAAACTGAACCAGAGACTAAGACTTGCCTGGGAAGTGATCTTGGGAAGAAGTGAAAGATCAGAGAGAGTGAAACAGGGAAAGGGGGCGGGGGAAAGCCAATAAGCCTACACATTCCAGAGCTGGCCATCACCAGGTGCTCAGTCTTGCTAGCACCTATAGAGGGGTGCATAAAAGGGATCAGAGGGAGAGACATTTGTCCATTGTTCCTGGACTGCTTTGGTTATGAGTTTACATACAGAGCATCAATGCTTGCTCAGTTCTGGACTACATATGCATGAATATTAAGCAGGCTCCAGCAGGACCCCCACCCGGGGGGGTCAGGGAAGCCTCTCTGCTAGAGCCATGAGCTGAGGCTGAGAGGATATGAGGTTTTGAGCAAGGTGTCTATGGTGGTGAGCTAAATGGATAAGGTCCTTGGTCTCAAGGACAATTCCACTATTTAAATGGAGACGTGTTTATTAAATAAATTAATAAAATTCAAAATTGCAAATTTTGATAAGCACCATAAAGGAAGAGGACAGGTGATAGGAGGGAGACCAATAAACACGCCTACCTTAAATTGAGATGGCAAAGGAGGCTTCTGGGGTATGATTGACATTTAGACCAAGATGGCCAGGAGGGAGAGGTAGGGAAAGGCTTGTGGAGAGAATAGGCTTTGCAAAAACAGAATGAACTACAGAAAAGGAAAGTAGCCCAAAGTGATTCAGCAGAGTGAGGAAGGAGAGGAGAGTGAGATGTACCTGGAGAAGCAGGTGGTTGGGTTCTGAATTTTTCTCTGGATGGGCACTTTCACCAATAGAAGTGTTTTAATATTTTTGAAATTTTTCTATAGATGTTCTATGAAAGAGAAATCTGTGCTGTGTAAGAGGGAGATCAGGGACGCTTTCCTGAGGTAGTCGTGGTGGTCTGGGAAGGAATGTTGGTGACGTAGACCAGGGCACAGCAGTGAGAAAGGAGGAAACTGGGCAGATTAAGGAACTGCTTTTTTCCTCGAGAGAATGTGGTAGTGGATCAGATATGGGGATGAGGAAGAAGGGGAAATGAAGGAAGACTCCCAGACTTAAATCTTGAGCATTTATTCATCCATTCAGCAAATAGGTATTAACACTTACTACAATGGAGTTCTGCCTGCTAGACATGAAAAATCCAGACTGATTAGACTCTACCCTGACCTTTGAGTGACTCACAGTCCAGTAAGGAGAACAGAGAAGTAGACAGATGATTCTAAGAGAGGATCATAAGTACCACGATATCTGTACATTCTAGATTTCATTAAAAGCTAACATAAATCAAAGTTAGTTTCTTACCCCTGTCCTGATAACCAGAAGTGTATTCTCCTAGAAGAGGATTACCAGTTACCCAGAAGGCTTCCTGAAATTGATAGAGAGAAGAGTCAGTTGCCCATGAGTTCTTTTATCCTTACTGGTTAATAATTAGCCTCTCAACCACCCACATCTATGGAGTTTAGTCCAGAGTATTGACTCCTGGAAATGGAAGTGCTGAAGGATTCAGAGCTGTTGGGTTGTTGAACAGAGAATAGTCAGTGTGGAAGTGTCATGGTAATTCCTCCCTTATGTTCTCAAAGTCCCTGAAGCCATGACATCTGACCAGCAGAGCTTCCCTCCAATGGCATTCTTATCATTATTGGCAGAGCTTCTCAAACTGCATTATGAAGATAACCTTCACAAGCCTGCTGAGTTGGAGTCATTGAAGGTAACTCAATCTGCTGTAGAAATTAAATGTTAATTTGCCATAAAATATCATTCAGCACCTCCAAAGTCATTCACTATTACAGGCTAAAATGCAGAAAGAACTACCTCCAGAAGAGGAAGAAAAAGACTGCTCTGCATCGTGAAAGCTGTGGGAAGCCCTGTATGGTACGAACTTCAAAAACTGAAAGTCTGAGATTGTATACTCTCCCTTGTTCAGTCGGGAGGACACAGTAAACCTTTTCTGAGATGAATACCATTATAGTCAATCAGTGATAATTATACAACACTAAATGGAGTGTGTTTGTAAATCTAGGTGTTTATTCTCCTTCAAAGTTATTGTATCAACATACTTTCCAATTCCTAGAAATTAGTGATATGCACTTGATATGTACCAGATTGACTGAAAAACTTAATGACGGTCCAAACTCATGATATGACCCTGGGTTTAATTTTTCTTCTGAATTCAGAGAAGATGATTTTGTAGGGTTGTAGTTCACTGTTTACAAATATACTTAGTACATTTATATAAGGACATCATATGAGAGACAAGTCTTGAATTACATTGCTCAAATGATGCTGAAGTTTAGTGAGAACAAATTTTAACAAAAAGAAAGGAAATCAGTGGAAAGAAAGTGCAGGTTTTTCACCCATCATCCGTGTTCAGTGGTTTATGTCTTGGAACTGACTCCTGCATGGGACTTGGTCAATTCATTCTTTAGGTACAGAATTTGAATCGGAGTTGAGCACACGCCCCTTTCAGTCTGTCAGAGACCTCTTCAGGCCTTGCCTGGCCACTAAGAAAGGTAATTTTTTTCTCTTTGATTGCAATCTGTGAGGCAAATATAGGCTTAGACATGTCAGTGTTCTCTTGCTTCCACATGGTGGGAAAGAAAGAATGGGAAAGGAGAAGATGAGAAGGACAGGATAGGACAGGAGAAGGGGAACTGGAGACACTGAGATCTGTAGGCAATAGCTAAAACTGTGGGTATAAGGTTGCCAAAGAGAACACTTAGTTATGGGACCAATGAAATCACACTCGTGTGTGTATCTCTTAGAACTGCAGACTCCTGACAACTACATAGTGCTCTAGGTCACGGCATTTTGGTGAAAATTCAGGCCACTCTGGGTACCGCAGGAAGGTGTTTCCATGTTACAAAACCTTTATGGTCACAAAAAGTCAAGTTTTGGGCACATGCTTAATGACACAGGAAAATGCTTATGATAAAAATCACGTAAAAATATCTAAAATCTTGATAGCACAGGATTAGTTTTCTGTGAAATACACGTTTATGTAATTGTATAAAAAGGAGGCTGGAAAGAAATATATTTGGATTTTAGAAATGGTCACCTCCAATGGTAGGATTAAAAATAATTTTATTTTTAAATAAAAATTATTTAATTATTTAAATTTCTTTAGACTTTTTTCCCCCCAGATCTTCTACAGTACCCATGAACTGCTCACGTAACCTGGAATAAACAACATATTGAAAATCTGAAAAGTCATACTCTTAGATTAATTCAAGATGGCTTCATGTAGCCCACAGAGCACCCTAGAATGTATCAAATATTAACTTTCAAAACACTCCGACAATTGAGAATTTGAATTCGAAAGGCAATCCTTTGTGTCCTTGCACAGTGGATCTTTGCCTCTTTACCAACCAGACCCAGCCTTGTTCCACTTTTAGTTAAAACTACTAATGGACACTGCACCTTCCACATGAAGCAAGAGAGCCCAGTTATGACTACAGATATTAAGATAAGGGACCGGTTCATGAACCCTCTACTGATAGGATGGTTGTGTCATCTGGAGGACATTTCTTCTCAAATTCATCTGACAAAAAGGCTGGATGTCAAATTCTTAGATAAACAATACCAAGTTCCTGTGGGGGAAGAGTCAGTCAAAGAGGAGATACTTGTTCTTGGCATAGAAGTATATACCTAAGAATTAGCTTATCGCATTTCACAGCTCACTGTAAACTAAGAGGGGTGGGGAGGAAAGGGTCAGAGACTGCTCTAATTACTCTCATTTGAGCAAGCAGAGTGAAGTGAGGTTTCCTCGGGTAATTAATCAAGTCATGATGAAAAGGGAATACATGCTAGACATTACTTTTGGTCAGGGCTTTGGTGGAGATTGTCACTGCCTCACAAAGGACACTGTCATTGGTCTGGCTGAAGGTTCTCACTTAGGAAAGAATGTATAGTAAAGCAAGGCCCAGCATTCAAAATAAAGGCTTAAGGAAAACAGCAGCAATTATCTGGCATTGCTCTCTCCAAATCTTGGCTTTAATTCTTGCTGGTAATAGGAGGCTTGCAAGTTTCTACGGTGTGTTGGGTGGAAACGGTCTATGCCTGGTGATTTTCACAAACAGATGAATATACTCCTATTTCCAAGCATGCGATTCAGCCACTTGGACTCCAGCAGTAACTGCCACCCGTTTCAAAGGAACTGGTGTAATGCAGTCCTTATATCTGAGCTCAGATCTATTACGAAAATCAAGCTGCATGTTTTTCCAGGTGCTACCATCTTGGAAACAAGGCACAAGGGGACCAAAAAATGTGTTTCAGAACCTAATGTGAAAGCCTCCAATTAGGCTTTTTTTTTTTTTAATCTAGTTATTGCAAGCTGTTTTGGCTAAAACCAGAATGTACTTAAATGTCTTCCAAGCCTGTATGTTTTCTGCTCTTACTACTGAAGTGTTATTTTGAAAATGTTAAAAAATGCCATCAAATTAAATATACATTTGACATTGTAGTCTGCTTTGGTCTTTTTTTTTTTCATTCATTTGAGTGTGAAATTAGGCAATGCCTGTTGATTGTCAGTAAAATGAGTACAGTAGAATGACTAAATAGCAAATTGTCCAACTGTCAGAGGATTTCTGAAACCAGACCAGGAAAAACAGCAAGATGGAATTAAATGCCAGTCAGGGACTTTGAATCTATCTGTCTATCCGTCTCTTTATGGTGTTCCATATTTCAGGTCAATCCTATTCCACCCCCTGCCTAAGCCTCCCAAACAACATGAAAAGCAAAGAACAACTCTCCTGCTGAACAGTTATTCTGAGCTATATTTTTTAAGCTTTTTACCCAGTTAGTCATATGTCTGAAAATGCATAGAGTATCCTCTTAAGCAAGAGTGTGAGTCAAAGCCTCACTACATACTTGCAAAAGAACTTTGGCATGCCCCATCTCTGAGGAGGCTGGTGGGGTTGGGCCTGGACCAAATAGTGGCAAAATGCCTTCATGAACATGGAGGTCGCTCCTGAGATCAAGGCTGGATGGATCTGTAGGGTGGGGCAGCCCACTGGGCACCACATAAAGCAGGAGGGGCTGTAATGTTGGGGAAAAATTGAACAGACACTGAAGGAGTCAACCCATTTTTTTCTGCCAAGCATCTCTTTCTCTTCATCTATGGTGAATTTGGAATCTGCCCTTATCTCTTTTATTCCACTCCCCTCATCTTCACTGGAGTCTGTACTGGTTCTCTGCATGCATTCCTATTCATATTCTCTCAGACTTTCAACCAGCATCTGGGTCCTAAGTCTGGACACTTTCATCACATTACAAATATTCTAGCTTATACAGTCCCCCTAATAATTCTACCATGATTCTCAATTACTTTCCCAAATATTTCATGAAGCCTCTCTGAAAGGCTTATTTTCTTTTTCTCTTATTTTCAAACCTGGATGCTTTCCCTATTCTTTCCAGATTACTCATCAAAATTATCAATCCCAAATTAAAAAAAAAAAACAATTTGCAGCTTTACTATGAAATAATGGGTTAGATCCTAAAAAGAAGACTAAATATCCCCATATGTTGCAAAACCTCTTGAGTTGAGAGAACTGAAATAAAAAAACTAATGGGATAGCTGTCACTATAGAAAGATTGAAGGTGAACTAATAGATACCTCTGAGTGGTTATTCAAATGGCAATCATTTTTAAAGAGTACCTTTAAAAATTACTTCTGCTATTTAATGATTAAACAGAAATAAATGATCATTGTGAAAAACTTAGAATTCACAGATAAAATAAAAGAAAAAGTGGCCCATAACTTTACCACGAGGCTGCTGATGTTTTGGGTATACATTCTTCAGGACTTATTAGTAATATTTGATAAATTTATGCATGTGAATATTATATGGTTGTATACACAAACATATGACAAGATACCCTGAGCAAGGCAGAGCTAAGATTGAGATTGGTCTGTGTAAGCTGTTATATGTCATCCTGCCTTCCACCTACTCTCCCCAAATATATAGTCTGCTTCTACATGATTCACATGAAGATTGAGGAGCCTTATGAGAAATGAAATCAAAATATGTCCAAAACTGGGGTTCAGACATGGATAGTTATGTCTGATAAACTTTGTATTTTTAGGGTGTTGCTTCCCCCCAAAAAATAACAATATCATAGAAAATCTATAGGGCTACGAAGGAAAAAGTCATCTTACATCATGTTCATTGCAACCAAAATCAGAACAAGTACTGAAGGAGAAAGTCCTGATTCTGGATTCAAGGTGTAGCTATCATTTTAAGCTCCTTCCTCTTCACTAAGGCACTCTGGCAAAGAAGACACTGAGCAAGCAAAAGAATTTAAAGTCTAGAATTCCAAACAACCTGCAGTAAGTCTCCTTGACCTGAGCATATAGAGAATCATGGAGCTTGTGAAACCTAGGCAGTAGTGGTAGTTGTCTATAATAGAACCTCCCCAGACTGCCGACATTCCCCCTCCCACACAGAGAAAAATGTACTTTATAATTGCTTTTTAAACCTAATACTGTATATTCAGCTGTTGGCACCCCGGTACACATTTCTGTAATATAATTTGAAGTTATGAATTTTATCATAATTTATTCAAAAACAGTGGGTTAGTGAACAACCTCATAGTTACATTTTGGGTTATATGCTAAATAAATTCACAAAGATGAATCTCTAGAAGTAGGACTGTCAGTCAGTTGGCATGCACATAATTAAAACCTATGACATATACCATACACATACGTGGGTATGTATCCTCTAGAAACACTGAATTGACTTACATTTACCAGCATTGAGTGAAAGTGACAGATAAAACATTATTTTTTAAAAACTCCTTTAATCTCTATCTCACATTCCTGGATAGAGCAAGGCTTCCCTTTTAAAAACCACCACCCACCCCACTGTACATGATATGTAGATATTAAACCAAGTGAACCTGTCCACAGTTCAGCACTCAGGCCCATCTTAAACCAATATGGCAAACTCCAGTCCACGTATGAGTCACTGATCTTGGCTAATCTTCCTCCTTTTCACTCTGCCAGCCCATATCTAACTTGGCTACTCCCTACTAAGTATTTTTTGAGTACTTCATTTTCCTCCTATTTAGTATGTTGTTGGGATATTTTTTTTCCTGATGCATTACACTTTTCCCCAGAACTACTTTTATTTGGTATTTCCATTCCATATTTCCAATCTCTCTGAAAATGCCGACTGCTATTGTAAATTCACTCATATTAGAGTCACTTTTAAATTAATGTGCCAAATAAAAACTCTAGAGGCACTACCATTACTGACCATGCCCCAACACTGAGTCTGTTCCTTCCTTGCTCCCTCTTGCTCTTTGGAATCTCATTTCTGGTTTCATCAATGTTTGGTATTCTTGCTGTCCCTGTTTTATTCAATTTTAGAAAAGAAAAAATTTTGAAGCAACACAATTGTTTAAAAGGAGTTCAAAGAAACAAAAGTGACTAAAGAATACACTGTGAATATGAACTTTATCTCTCACTTTGCAAAAGTTGTAAGGAACAATGATATTTACACACAAAAAAACAGCATTCTTGGGTACTGTAGATATAAATTGATAGTGTTTTTGGAAAGTTGATTGGAAATAAACATATCAAAGCCATAAGACTGTTTATACATGCAATTCTATCTTTATGAATTCATCTGGAGAAAATAACAAATATACAACCCTAATGTAAGGCTGTGTTTATTGAAGTATTATTTATGAGTAAAAATTGAAATAAACAGAATGTTCAATAATAGTGAATTGTTTCAATAAAATAGGGTTCTTTGTGCATATGGAAATGTATGCAGGTATTAAAAGTGACTTAAATTTGTGTTTACAAAAATGGAAGAACATTGCTATTATGAGGTTAAATAAAATAGCAGGTTGTAGAGTATTCAGTGCAGAATGATTCCACCTAGGTAATAAAGACATTTGCATTTATGTAATCAGAGTAGAAAAGTTGGATCCCATTTCTATTGGCATGTCTCCTTAGCATGGAAGAAAACACCAGGAGGAGTGTGAGGGACACTTGTGCCTGGGAAAGGAGAAAGCAGGAGAGGGGACTTTGGTCACCATGTTAGTCTTGACATCTATAGAGATCAGACAGCCTCTCTGGTTCCAATCCACAGTAACACGTGTCTCTGAACTCCTGATCTGATGGAAGTGGAGGGACTGTGCTCATGCGAAGGAGGGGCAGCTCTGGAGAGAGCTCATTAGGAGACAGGATCCAGGTAGGGCAGGCATTCCAGGCCAGGCGGTGGCTCTGAAGAGCAATGACAGCAGACAGCTAGTTACAGAGTGAGGAAAGGTCTCCTAAGAAACTGGCATAATGGCACGTCAGCTGTCAGTGGTTTCATCGATGTTCTGTATTCTTGCTGGGGTATACTTTTACTGTCAGCTAAAACAAGCCACGCGGTGACAACACAAGCAGGAGGAGGAAGAATCCACTCCACTTCTTTAATGGGGATGGGGCAGGTAAAGTCATATGGCAAAGGACACAAATTTACGAAAGGGTAAAGAATTGAGATCATTATCGCAATCTATTGTAACCTTTGTATTTTCTCATATTTTGGAAAATAATAACATAATATTTGTGTATTAAGCCCAGAAAAGTAGATGATGTGGTAGACTGTTACACTAATGGTTCCCAAGAAATCATCTATCCCAGTGTTCATACCCATATTAATTTCCTAGGGTCGTGGTAACGAAGTACCACAAAGTGGATGGCTTAAAATAAAATTTTATTCTCTCACAGTTCTGGAGGCCAGAAGTCCAAAAGCAAGGTGTTGACAGGGCCATGCTCCCTCTGAAAGCTTTAGGGGCGGATCCTTCCTTGTTTCTTCCAGTTTCTTGTAATTCTAGGCATCCCTTGCCTCATAGCTGTATAACTCCAATCTCTGCCTCCATCTTCATGTGACCAGCTGCCCTCTTCTGTCTGTGAGATTCTCCCTGGACACCAGTCATGTAGGTTTAGGAATTCACTTACTCCAGTACAATGTCATGTTAACTAGATTATATCTATAAAGATCAACTTCTAAATAAGGTCAAATTTTGATGTACCAAGCCTGGACTTCAACTTCTCTTTTGGGGAGACCCAATTCAGCCTATAACAATGTCCAGGTGTCATTCCCTCCCTCAATGATTCTGGGTTATGTGACTTGCTTTGGTCAAAAAGAGAGAAATAGGTTCCAAACAGGAAAGACCTGATGAGCACTTGAGCTCTGGGGTTTGCCCTCTTGTTCCCACTAAGTGAGGAAACCTCGTGTGTTTGTCAGTTTTCCAACCACTACAACAAATACCTGAGATAATCAATTTGTAAAGACAAAAGGTTTATGTTGGCTCACAGTTTTGGAGGTTCCAAATGTTTGATTGACTTCCTTTCTTTGGGCCTATGGCAAGGCAGAACATCATGGAAGGAGTGAGTGGTAGAGCAAAACCACTTACCCCATGACTGAGAAGCAAAAGAGACAAAGCAGAAGAGACTGGGGTCCTGCATTCTCCTTTGAGGATATGCCTCCCAGTGACCTACAGACCTTCCATCAGGTCTAATTTTTCTGAAGGTTCCACAATCTCCCAGTAGATCCAATCTGGGAACCAAGTCTATACCACATGAGACTTCATAGGACACTTAATATCTAAATTATATCAACTGGGTAGATTCTATGACCAAGAAAGTACCACAGAACAAGGATGCCTGGCAATCACAGATGTCCCAGCTGAGACCAATGTCCAATCCATCCTTGTACTGAATTCACTCACCTGAGTGATCCTAGGTGAAGCCACAAAGCTGCCCAGGCAAGTCACAAAATTGTGAGAAACCATAAATTATTGTTTTGAAAGAGCCACTGACTCTTGGTGCGTGTGTGTGTGCGTGTGTGTGTGTGTGTGTGTACAGTAATAGAACACAGATACAGACAACTGTTGGTTTTCATAAGGGTTTGAGGATACCCATCCTACAGTTCTAGAATCATAGATTTTATTGGAATTGAAAAGACCTTTACGGATAATGCAGTCTGACTTCATCATCCCACAGATAAAAAAACTGAGACGGGGAGCTGGAACCAGGCCACAGTTGAGGCAGGCATCAGTCTACGGACTTTTGGTCCTGTATTCTTTCAACAGTTCCACCAGGTCACATGCTCTAATATGAAACTAATGCCCCGAGGGTGGGACTACATCATGGTCACACAGCTATTCAGTGTCAATATCAGGACTAGAAATCAGGTTTCCTAACTCCTCATCTAGAATTCTCTTCCTTTGGGGGGATAGCGAGTATACAGTGTGTGTCTTTTACTCACACATTTAGCTGAGTATTGTCTTATGAAGGGTTATCTTTGTCCCAGAGTGGGGTTCAGGGGAAAAAAGATACCATCCCTTATCTTTCCTAGCTCTGAAACCTCTTTCTCTTTCTTTTCTTCTCTCCCTTCCTAAATCCCCCAGCCTTGGAAACATGAGTAAGAATTCCTACCCCTCCCCATCAGCCACCACTTCATGCAGGATGGATTAATGAGGTTATGTCTCCAAAGAACTTTGAGTTCCTTGGAAGAAAGGCATCAACATGCAAAGTGGTGGTTGTTATTGCGATTACTTCACTGAGTAGGGTTTCACAGCTGTCCTGATGGAAAAGGGGCCAACAAAACAGAATGCCAGTTTCCCCCAGCAGAGGAGCAGCTGGAATGGATTATAAATGAGACCTGTGTGCCCGGTTCTCTTTTTCATCAAAGCCCATCAGCCTTTCTCAATGCCCAGTTCTCCTCTTGACAGTCCAGCAAGTTCTCTGAGCCAGACAGGTGTGGGCAAAGGCACCATCTAAGCTCCACGTGCATAAGCCTGCTTGGCAGGGGCAGCAAAACCCTAGATTCTGAACCAGGGCCAACCCATTACCAGTGCTCAGTAATGCAATGGATTTCTCCAGTGGTGATTTGGGGTAAGTAAAACATTCTCATTGCTCAAACTTCCCTTCACTTTATAGGGCAGGAGGGACGGGGGAGGGAGAGGGAAGAGGCTGTGCAGACTCAGACAAATGTCAATTGCCAGGACCAGAGCACCTCTACCCACTCTTCCTGCCTTCTTTCTCTTTCCTCTCCCCCTCTCTCCTTTCTTCCTTCCTTCCTTCCTTCCTTCCTTCCTTCCTTCCTTTCTATCTTCCTTCCTTCCTTCCTTTCTTTCTTCCTTCCTTCTTCAACTTCCACTGGATACACATGTATTAGAATATTAAGTCAGACACCATGTTAGATTCTCCAGATCAAATAACAAAAAAATTGAGATGTGGTCTTTGCCCTTTCAAAGCAGGAATGTTGGTAGTGAATGAGGCAGAGACAGACAAATGGACAGAAAATCACATTCCATAACACCTTCCAAAAACCACATTGCTGTGGCAAATATATAGTACCACAGAGATACACCAAAGAGTCACTCACCTGGTTTTGAAAAGGCCTTGGAAGGCTCCAAGGGATTGCCAGATGAAGTGTAGGGAAAAGGGTAGGGGTATTTTAAGCAACTATAATTCCATTGGTTCTGCAATAATATGAAAATGATCCATGTTTTCTGTGTGTGTATAGAAAGAAAAACAGACCGTGAGTTTTGTAATAGTATTAACTGTGCTGTAATAAAAATATTATTCCTTGATTTATTGAACACCTTCTATGTGCCATGCACTCCTGAAGGCTTTGTATACCTTTTCTCGTTTCATCATCACCACAATTTCATAAAGCAGTTTTCACTACTATACTTATTTTACTGAAGATAAAACCAAGGCCCAGAAGGGTCAAGAGACTTGCTCAAAATCAGAGTTAGTCAGTGAGCATATCACATTTACTCCATGAGGCCCAACTCCAGAGCCTATGCCAGGAACCAATTCAACAGCCCCTTCGTACAGAGATCCAACACTTCCACGTCGGTGAGCTTTGTCCTGATGTGCCTTTTTTTAAAAAAATAGGTCTATAATAGCAAGGCATGGCATCCACAGTGAGTTCTCAATAAACATTTGTTAACTAAAGAATTGTTTCACTAAGGCCAGGAAATACAGGTTTTCTAGTGTATTAGGAAGAATATGTATGCAAAATGTTATTTTCTTTTGATCTAATAACTCATTCTAAAGATACATTTTTGTTTTTAGAATCAAGTCTTCCTATACACATTTTTTCCCCATTTTACTGAGGTGCAATTGACAAATATTACTTGTTAAAATGACTTCAATAAATTTAAAATATACAATGTGATATTTTGGTGTACATAGACATTGCAAGATGATCACCACAATCAAACTAATTAGCATATCCTTCACTTCATATAGTTCCATGTGTGCATGTGTGTCTTGGGAATGAAACAGCACTTTCGACTGACACAAAATTGTAAGCACAAATGTATTGATAAACAGAGCAACTTAAGAAGAAAGCTAATATATTCCTAGGGAAAAATTGGTCCTTTTTAGTTAGAACTTGCCTTTAAGTTGTCAAACTCTTCCTAACCCTCTTAGAAGCCAGATAACAAGCCACTGGAGGTCAAAGACTTGTCTGTTGTCTTTCTCTGTCCTTATCAGCACCAACACTAGTCTCTCCTGTGTTCCAAGGGTGACCTATGTCTTTATTAAAGAATGCATTGCAGCATCCCTCATGGTTATTTGTGTGCAAAACTCATATGAACTCTTGAGGACATTTATGGGGGTCCCATTACAGAATTCCAGTGAATGATTTTTGTATTTGAAAACAGAAGACATTTGATAGCTCAGAATTGGTCAACCAAACACAAATCAAAAGCTTTCCACTGGCTCCTGAGCTTTCTCCAATCTCCTGTGTACTTCAGTCCTTCTGACTCTTAATATCCCTTCTTCCACTCCTAATCTCGGTGCGGAACTCCCCAGTTGCACGCCAAAACCATGTCATTATGCTATTCTCTTGATCTTGACACTATTATCTCTTTCCTTTGAGTATCACCCAATTGGAGGATTTTTTTCCCCTTAATATGACCACCCTTTCAAATATCAATAAAAATGTGTTGCTTTGTTTATAGATTGTGTGTGTGTGTGTGTGTGTGTGTGTGTGTGTGTTTTATCAATGCCAGGTTCAATGTATTCTAATCATCTGACTTGCCTCCTTCTTAGTGTTTCCTACTTAGACAAAAATTCTTTGCTGATACAGAGAATAATGAAGACTTATTTAATCATAAAAGTGAATGATTGCTGATCCCTTATGTCTAGTACAGCACTCAGCTCAGCATTTTTAATGCATTGTTTCTTCTGAACTTGACAACACCCTATGAAGTTGACACTATTATTGTGTCCATGGTACCAGCAGAGGAATGAGAGACTTGGGGGTTATCAGTGATTCATAAATGGAATGCTGGGATTCAGACAGATCTGATTCCCTGGTACTCAGAGCATTAACTCTTTTGCTTCCTCATATTTACCTAAAATCACTGCTCTCTGAAAACACCCCAGAGACGAGCTCATTCACCTCCTGCATACACGGCAGGGGGAATGGTGGGGCATAGATTCTGCTTTGCTGGTGACACTCCACTATTCCTGCCTGTTTTGAATAATGAGGTCAGAGAGGGCGAGGATCAAGTTTGTTCTTGCTTGCTTTGTACAGACATGGGTCACATTTGAGTGACAGAGGTAAACAGATATTTAAGTATGTCTGGGCTCTGTAAAACTGAGCCACAAAAACAGCTTCTGCCTTGGTCAGCTCACCAGGGCTGTAGGCAGGGTGAGAGGGCTGGCTCTCCTAACTCACCCAGCTCACATCTTTCAGTGGTTAGTTTATACTGTCCCCCAGGCTATGTGACCAAATTGTCATCCCCAGACCTTTCTTCCACGTGTGGCATTTCCTCTGAAGCAAGTGAAGTTCCAGGAGGACAGGGACCTGGCAGAAGGCCTGTGGTTATTCAACCCCACAAAAATAAAGAAACACAGAGCTAGAACTTGGCATCTGGTTGGAGCAGATGCCTCTGTCCGGTTTTTCCAGATGCTGAGGCATAACTGTCCACCACGGGAGGGCCAGTTCTTCCTTCTCCCTGGACCTCTGCACGTGGCCTTCCTTTGAAATGCATGTTGGTGATTGATTCTAAAGTCCAATGGCTTTCAACAGGGTATGATGTGGAAAGAACCAAGAAACCTTCTGCCCAGACATGGCCCCACCTTCCCTGCTGTCTTGAGCCTAAGACATGGGTCTCTGCTCATTCTGCTCCACTGGCTCCTTCTGTTCTCTATCCACCTATGGGCAGTGCCATGCACATGTCCGGCAGGTGGTCACTTTCAGGCCTTTGCTCTTGCTGCTCTCTCTGCCTGGAAACTTCTCTTGCTTATAGGTAAAGAGAAAAAGAGTAAGCTTTGAACATTTAAAATATCAATTAAGGAGTTACCTTTTTCATGAGGATTTCCTGACCATCTTCCTCTACAATCAAAGGTGACTTGACTACGACTTGACTTGAGTGTCTCTGTATGGAGTCCACCTTCAGGGGCCAGGGAAGCACCCCAAAACTGCACTGTTCTTGTCACTGTGATGCCTGCATTACTTATGAACAAGAACACTCAGAGGAAGAAAATACATCTTAATAATCTCAGCTTCTCTCAAACCCAGCAAAATGCCTGACATATAAGGTATAATCAATAAACATTTATTGGAAAGATCAATGAAAAATGAATAAATGAATGAGGTTTAAATAATTCTGGGTCTTCATAAATCCAGGATGAAGAAACTAAAATCAATTATTTTCATCACCTTGAACTGTTTTGACCAAATGGTACTGGAAGAGAGGCTCAAATTCTTTGCTAAAATATTGTTCACAGATTTATTTTATCTCATTTTCTTCATTTCTATGCTATACAACACTGGGACCAGTATTTATCACATACTAGGTATTTAAGACATTTTTGATGAATAGATAGAAGATCAAAGGGATTTCATTTTCAGCTGCAGGTCTTAGAGGGGTGTCTTATAAAAAGATAAACTGCTATTGTAGAGCCCAAATGGACAGTGATGATAAATCTAAGGGATGGAATGGGGGCAGCTAGCCCAAATACCCCAATGCCAATCAGAAGCTTTAGCCATTGTGACATGTAACTCACTGGGGAAGAAACCCAGGGAGGACATCTGTATTCTCTCAAGCTATCCCACATCCAATGGTTCAGTCACATATAATGAGCATAATATTTTGAATGAAATGAATGGCATATCATATCACATTATCATAATATTTTGAATGGTATTAATAATTCTTCTCTTTTTATGTACTCACAATCAGCTTTTTAGTTAATGCAAAGGAATATTGTTGCAACATAATAAATAAAGAAAATGATTATTACTTTTTTGACATTACAAACAGGGTTTCTGCAGCAAGACAATAGTCTTTAAAGCAAGCATTATTGAACAAGAATTTTCTAAATTATGCTAGGGTTCATTTAATAAATGAAGACTAGACTTGGAGGAACAGTTTTACATAAGGAAGAAAAGAAGGGTACATAAAAGAAAAGTTTGCCCCCTTAGACATTATCTTGAATTTTGCAGAGGAAATGATGGAGCTAAAAGAGGTGAGGAAGAACATAGCTGAATATGTCCTCCCTGGGCCATCAAAGTCCCCCTGGCTGAGGAAGGACCCTGGGCAGGCTGGGACCAGAGTGAGACCACAGGTACTATTGTACCACCTGTTTTCTTTGGAGAAACCTGGCCCTAGAAGTATATGGGAGTTCTTAATGTCATGTGCAGGAGGAGAAAGGGACAAGCTGTTCACCTGAATTATCTTGCTCTCACACAGTATGGATGCTGACATGAGAAGTCATAGTCCTACCACCAGCTGTTGGGGTTGGGGGCTGAGAGGAGCCTGCAGTCACAGTACCAGGGTGGGCAGCTAGGGGCAGAAGTTGCAGATAAGACAGAGATTTGAGGGGGTCCTCCCCAGCGACAAAGGAGTGGGGAATGGGGAAAGTCTTCAGGGAGGGGCCCCTAGACAGAGCAAGCCAAGCAGAAATAGACCAAAAGTACATCAGCCACAGATGTCAGCTGACGGTGCCAGCTGTGGACGCCAGCCATAGGGTGGTGCCAAGCATTCCTCAGCAGACACCAGGCACCTCACACCCAAGCACAAGTGCAAGTCCAGAGGCTCCCTTCCCCCAGTGTCATGGGCCGTGGGACCCAGAGAAAGGGGCAAGAAAGGGAGAAGAGAACTCTGAAGAACAGAGCCCAATCAAGTCAGTCTTAAGGGTCTGCATAAATGATCAAACTGAACTAAATTTAAACTGAATTGGACTAATTATAGTTATTGTTTTCTTTTTTCTTACTACTCAAGCAGGTGGCGGACCATTTAAAACAATCAGGTATAAAGAATAAAAGTAGCTGATTTTCTTTGTAAATAGGAATGTCATGTGAGTCATTTTGGAACACTGGTTGCTCCCTATCAGCTTAGCCATGGAACTCAGGTAGGATATGGTTTGCAAGGTAAAGCTAGAAGTAAGTCCATCCAGTACAAAAACGCCACATCCAGGGTTCTGGACTTTGAATGTGCTACTTCTATGTCTGTACTTCTGTCTCTTCCTTTTTCACCTCTGAGCCTTCTGTCTTCCTCTATCCTCTCTTGACTCTTTTCACTTGTCTTCCTCTCTGAAAATAGCAAATGTACCCAGATGGACAGACAATCAGAACAGCTCCTGTGTGAGCTTTTTGGGGATTTAGAAAGAGAAGTCCTGCTGAACTACATAAACCCCCAGGAAGCACCTCTCAGACAGAATTAGAGGTGCCCCCAAAGAACTCTACGACAAACACTATCAACTGAGCAAATATTTCTACTTCAGAGCCTATGGAAAAATACGCAAGGGGAAGACAAGTTTCTTTAGAAGACTTCACTTTTAGCTGATGAATATGTTAGTGAATTGAAGAAACCCTCAACAAGTTTAGCAAGTGGAACATTCCTGATGTAGTACGTTAACTCAAGTAACCTAATATAATAACCATAAGGAAAAAACAAGTCATGCTCCCTAGAGACTATCTATAGTCATAGAAAGAAGATGTGGAACTTTAAGTAAATAACTAATTGCAATAATACAACGTGTTGCTTGGACTCAGAGCGAGGTCTACATTTGGAAATACGAACTGTCTTTGCTTTGAGGTCTTTCACACGCAAAATAGTCTTACTCCGGTGACATTTCTGAGTGTTTTGTAGGGGATAAAGTCTGGACAAATAGAAAGGGGGATTAAAATGAAGCAATTTCAGGGCCCATTGGCAGGACAAAGACAAGAAGTTCATAAAAATGCCCCTGCTCTGCTTCTTCCTCTCTGGCCTATCTTAGTTGGGTGACCTTTAATTCAAAAAAGTTAAGTTTCAAATCAAATTCAGTTTGAAGCAATTTTGAGCCACACAAGAGGGTAGGATGGAAGGCTTTGTATTAACAGCTCTCTTCCCTTAGAGATGCCTTCTTGCCATGTCATAATAGATGGGTCAGTGACGGCTGAGTTCCAGCTATGTGGCAGGCACTCCATTATTCCATACAGCTTATTGCATTTAATCCTCACCACAATTCTAGAACTTGAAATGCTATCTTCAGTTTACAGATAAGGAGTCATTTGGTCCAGCCCCTCAGGTGAATTTGCAAATTATCAAGATAGATGTTTATCCTTTCTTCTCTCAAAACCTCCAGAAAGGGAAGCTCCCCAACCTTTCAGGGGAACCCACATCAGCATCAGTCTTCTGAAGATTTGGAACCTAAGTCCTCACTTGCAAACCAAGTCTTCCTTATACCACAGATCCCTTGGTGATTAAACCACCAACCTCTGCACAACACTGAGTTTTCTGAACTCAGGAAAAAGGAGCATTAGATACAAGAAGGTCAAGGGTCAAAGGACAGTGGAGACAAGAAATAGAATTCAGAGCATTGGTTTCTGCCTTACAACTGAGAAATACAAACTTTTTTCTTATTAATGCAAAAGAACTATATACTCATTATTTTTTAAAAAAGTAAATATTATATAATATATGATAATAGGTGTGAAATTCCTCTGAAATTTCACCCCCAGGATATTATCACAAGCTACTGGTCTTTGATAAAGCGCTGCCTTGGGAGGAAGTGTGACTCTGTCCTTGGTCTCTGCCACTGTAAGGTCACAATAGGACCTTAGTCCACTCAAAATAGTGAAAAGAGCCCATTCAGCTGGATGCCACTCTTGGCTCTGACCTTGGTCAGGTTACTTAAATTCTCTGAATCTGAGTTTTCTAGATATCAAATGTCATGATAGCACTAATTCATAATGCGATGGACAGACTAATGTGTTATGTATATACAGCTCACAGCACAGGGCAAGGCACTAGTAGGCATTTGATACCTGTGTCCGATTGACTATCACAGATGTTTCAGATATTAGAATCCTTCTGTCTGCAATGCAAAATTACCAGCTGCTGAGACAAGTCCCCAACTTCCACAGTATTACCCCTTTTTTTCATTGAGCTAATGGTTGGACCTCAGGCATACAGTTTACAGAAGAAGTTCTTGATTAAAATGTGTTGATTTTTAACACAAGGTGTCTATAGGAATTTTCTTGTGTTTCTGTATTCTTTATGGAATGATTGAAGTCACTTGATAATAAACATTGTAGAATGAACAAAGATTTTATGATATAGTTTTTAGACTCTGGAAAAAAAATTTTATTTTGTGATCAATATGGATCAGCCCCCACTTTCGATAAATGGAGACTCTGGGGTTGCCCTCTTGGGTCCTTGGGCGGAGGAGGGGTTGACGCAATGTGAGAGCCCAGCGCTGGGGAGGGCCGTTCTCTGCCTAATGAATGCCCAGCCATCCCAGTTGGTTTGGTTGAAAAGCAAGACTCAAAGTCACAGACTCTGTGACTGCCAAGATCCTGTCACTCTTAATGTGCTCGTTTCCAGCTGTGGCCCATGATGCCTCTTCAAACAAATTATTCTGCAACGATTGATTGGGCCCCACTCCTTTTCGATGGCCCATAACCACATTTGAGAGTTAGACAAAAATACTGCCTGACAGATGATCCTCGCTGGGGCCAGGAGGCTTAAAGTGCGACATCTCCCAACCGACTAGCCAGCAGTGGGACGTGCGTGGGGCCCACACCTAACCACTGCATCGGTGGTAACAAGGCCCGTGTGCCTATGACCTCAAGGTTTTAGAGCACGGGTGTGTCTGGACTTTTCTTCCTAAGACCCCAGGCGCTTCCTTCAAATTAATAAACAATTTTGTGCATTATCTTTCTCCATCTAGCTGGATTGTAAGGGCAAGGAAATTTTGTCTTTTTTGTCTATTGCTAATGTTCTTCCTCAGTTTTTCTCAAGGATAGAGAAGTCCTAATACAAATAAGGAAGGAGTAACTGTACCTCATAAAATGTATAACTATTATTTTTCATTTTTTTTATTTTTATTTTTCGTACTGGAGATTGAACTGCAAGGTACTTAAGCACTGAGCCATATCCACAGCCATTTTTTATTTTGAGACAGGGTCTTGCCAGGTTGCTTAGGGCCTCATAATTTGCTGAGGCTGACCTTGAACTTGTATCTTTCTGCCTCAGACTCTCCAGTCTCTGGGATTACAGGCATGTGCCACCAGTCTGGTCTATTATGTCAATTTAAAATAAGAAAATGTGTACACACACACACACAAACACATAAGCAGGTAATGAAAATTCTAATTATGGGGATTTACTTTATTGGTACATGAGACACAGCAGGATACCTGTCTGATCAGTTGAGAGGTGTTCTTTATGCTAAGGTTTAGTTATCTTGTGGTAATTGATGCCAGTCACAGATTATAAAATAGCATTCTGAGTGATGAAAAGTGCTCATTTTTATTTACTTGTACTATTCCTACTTACTAACGGCATTGGAATGACCACATGGATCATTTTAATAAAAACTGAATTTTAGTAATTGATCTGTCAAAAGAAATGTGGTTTAGATCATAAAATTCAATGAGAGTTTATTGTTTATATTTTGAAGCACAGGAGTGATTTAGGGGAGATGCTAGAAAGATTTTGCCCTCTGACAAAGTCTGAGGACCAAAATAGTTTAATAATTCTTTCCTCATTTCTTGTATCTAGCTGTGGCTCACTATGATGGTGATAAAAATCAGTTATTTTTCCTGGTGGCACTTGTCCCCACCAGGCATGTGTCCCAATGGTTGCTGTTTCACATGGGTTCACTTGTTTAATTGTTTTCCATCTTTGTCCCCTGGCTAGATTGTAGGCTGGGATTGTGTTGGTCTCGTTCATGCTGCACATCCAGTGCCTAGAATCATTCCTGGAATGTGATAAGTGTTTAATAAATTTGCCAAATAAATGTGCTGATTAAAAATTCACATGAAAGCTCTCAATGTCTGTGCAAACATCTTAGAGAGGAAGTGATGGCAATAACAGGGGTTGGCCCACAGGACACCCGTCACTGAAAGAGTCTGAACTTGAACAGGCATGGGATCGGTCCAGGTCCACTCTTTTCTAGATGTGCTGCCATCAGGCACTTACTGTCCCCAAGGCTCAGTTTTGATATTTGCAAAATGGAAATAACAATAAACAATAAGGTAGTTGTGAAGTTTAAGTGAGATAAAGGATATAAATGCACTTTGTAAATACTGCTAAGACTGAAGCACCAGACTCCAATATGTGTTGGATACACATGTTTGTTGAGGAAATAATCAATTACTTAATTCAACTTCTCTGCTGAAGAGGCCACTAATAGAGTCTCAGTTGTCAGAGCAAATACATAAAGGAAGAAACCTTTCCTGTGAAATAGCAGAGGTCAGAGAACTCATCAGAACCTGCTAAGGAACTTTTAAAAATTATATCTTAAGTGTACTAAGTTTTATCAGTTGTTCACAATTGTCACCCTTGTTGCCCCCCAAACCTTCCATATATGCCTTCCTTTCCTATAGATGGGGTTTAGTCTTCACCTCACAAACATTGGGCGTGCCCATAGTTTTGCTGGAGTCAATGAGTTATAAGTGGACATGATGCATGCCACACCAATGTAGAAACCTTAGATGTGTTGGCATGGTTTGGCTTGGCACCATTTGGAGCTTCTGCCCTCAGTTATGAGAACGGCATGCCCTACTTAGTGTATACTCCTGCTGCCTGGATTCTGGAATGAGCCTGCACATGCTTCTCAGTCAAGTCCAGGCAAGCCCAGCAGAGCTGCTGCAGACCACAACCCTCATGAAATGTGAACACAGATGTTTGTGCAAGCCGTGGAGATGTCCAGGTGGGATGTTACTTTAGCACAAAGTCACCAGTACCACAGGATTCACTCCATGCCTACTGAAGTACATGCTCTGAGGCTCAGGAAACTTGAGTTTTTTCAAAACTCTTCATGTGATTCTGGCCGTCAGTTTGGGAACCCTTCTCCTGGACTTTCTACACCCCCTTCCTCCTTCCTGCCACCTGCCCATTCTAACAGGGCTTGACTAATGCTTCCACGATTCCTATAACTCAGCTGGTAGCATTCTTGGTTGTCAGGCCACTAGGAAGAGAAGAGAATGCCCCTCTGCTTTGGAGGTGGTGATAAAATGTGGAACTGTGAGACAGAATTAAACCAGAGACTTCAGGGTCACCTGACCTCTCCTCTCCAGCACTTTACTGGGAATGTGATAGAATAATTTATTACTGAAAAAGCAAGATAAAACCTATGTAAGGACATACTCTGTTATAGGCCAGATGGTTTGGATTTGTGTGTGGTGATTATTCTAGTTTTTGACAATCCCTAGTAAGTCTGCCTATGATAGCTACTAAATTATTATTGTCTAATCAATGCCCAGTGGTTCTGCCTGCTGATGAGATCTTGAGGTACCCACAGGGACAGGAGCACACTGTCTGTGGTCATGAGTGGAGACTAAGCCTGTGGTCCCAAGGATGACTGCTCATTTAACTCACTAGCATCTCAGCAATAAAACCAGAACCTCTGTGTTTGGATTCAGAGAATCATGGCCTTCTCTTCACTATTTGAAATTAGGCTACTTGCAAGGTCATGGGCAAGGTTAAAATCACTGTAATTTACCTGAGTTTTAAAAAATCCTTAAAATTTGTTGGACACTCTCATAGTCATGGTTATTGCTTAATGAAATTTAGATAAGACTCCATGAAGGACTAGATCTGTAACAAATAGTCCTATTCAATGCCAGTAATACTCCAGTAAAGATGCCACACTTGGTTTGATTGTTTATTTTAATTAAATTTTTCTACACTTAATTAGCAAATAAATTTAAATACACTGTAGAGAAGTGATATATGTATTCATTGTGAAAGGATACATCAAGCAAATTACAATCAAACTAATTAATATATCCATGACCTCATGCAGTTAGCTTTTTTGTGTGTAGAATGAGAACATTTAGGATCAACTCTCAGAAAAAGTTAAGTATATAATTCAGGCTACTAACCTTAGATCTCTAGAACCGATTCTTCCTGTGTCCTGGGAGCAATATACCTTCATACTGATACCTCCCCATCCCTCACCCCAGTCCTACCATTCTGCACTCTGCTCCTCTGAGTTCAACTTCTTAAGATTCCACATGTAAGTGAGATCATGAAATGTTTGTTTTTCTGTTCCTGGCTTATTTCCCCTTGCATAGCTCTCCGTGGGACTTTCTTCTTTTTGAAAGCTGAATAATATTCCATCATATATCTATACTATCTTTTCCTTTTCCATTCACCCTCCATGTAGAGTTCGGTTGTTTACATGTCTTAGTTACTCTGAATAATGCTACAGTGAATGAACGTAGGTGTGCAAATATCTCTACAAGGTTCTGATTTCATTTCCTTTGGATCTATGTCTCAAAGAGGGTTGCTGGGTCATATGGTAGTCCTATTTCTTATTTTTTGAGGAAACTTCCTACTGTTTTCCATAATAGGAATTTACATTCTTATCAACTGGGTTGGGTTGGGATAATTGTTTTTGCAGAGGGAACCAAGAGTTAGGGAAACATTTTAATTATTATTATTTATGACCTAAAAGTTGAACCTCGGTTTTTGTTCCTATTTTGACTTTGCAAATTGATTATGTTAAACTGTAACTAACTGTATTTTTCATGATGTAAAAGTGAAACTCCAAGAACCTCAGGATTATAGATAATAGACTAGAAAAAGCTATTTTATGTGCTCAGTTATGCCCAAGAGGATTTTTTGAAAAGCACATTATTGCAGAGCTTGGGACGAAACAACTGGAATCCCCTAAGCCTTTCTTTCACTACACAGGTATCTAGTAGATCCAGCAGTACAATCATTCATTTTGAGCAATGAATATACAGCAGGCTTCTAGTATATTTATTTCATCAGTGCAAGAGACTTGGGAATATTCCATATTCAAATACATTGAAATAGAGATATTGAAAGCCAAAAGCTATGCAAATCCCCTTATCCCTTGAAAATGGAGGTCTGCATTCCTTTGAGTGTAGATTTTTTAAACTCCTGTCCCCCATGACTCCCAGAAGTTTGAAATTTATAAATATCCAATTACACCTTGCAGAGGAGGCTTACCAACCAAAATTCATTTCGGTTTCACTTATTTTTTGAAAAGTGTGAGTGTCTTAAACATCACTTAGACAGTAAAACCTGAACTGAAAACACCTGGGGAGGAGGCCCAGGATGTTCTATTTGATTGTCACTTAATGTTGTGTTAGGATCCCTGCTGTAGATGTTGGCCTGCAAGGTGCAGGCACTGGGCAAGTGTGGCCTGGATTTCAATTAAACCTGAGCACATGTGTGTTTCCCTGGTACTTTCCATTTCTTCTAAAACTGAAGGACAAAAATTCTTAGTGATTAAATTTTGTACTTATTTAAATTCTGTTACCCTATTTTACAAAGGCATGTAATTCCTTTTTTTTTTTTTAAAGTTATAAGCTATTTGAAAATCTACTGAAAGCAATGGACCTCCTCCTTTCCAGAAATCTAAATGTCAGGGGTGTTGGAAGGGATTATGGGGTCCTGGATAAGAACTCACAGGATAATAAAAAAGAATGAGATACTTGAAGCTTTCCCACTAAGATTAGGAATAAGGCAAGGCTGTCTCTTCTCACCACTCCCTTTCAACAGTATGCTGAAGTTCTGGCTAACACAATAAGATAAGGAAATAAAATATATACAGATTGGGAAGAAAAAAAATCTGTTTTTATTCACATATGACATTATCTATGCAGAAAAACCAAATAATAATTTTTAAAACACTCCTAGAACTAAAAACCAATTATAATAAGTTTTCAGAATATAGGATTAATATACAAAAGTCAATCACTTTCCCATTTACCAGCAATGAAAAAGTGGAGTCTGAAATAAAAGCAAGTATAATTTATATTAAGGCCCCCTAAAGAAAATCCTTAGGTATAAATCTAACAGATTATGCACAAAATCTATATAAGGAAAATTTAAAAACTGATGAAAGAAATCAAAGGACCAAATAATCAAGAAATAGTCCAAGAAATGAAAAGTTGTACCCCATTTATGTACCTTGAATCGAAATGCATTCTGCCATCATATATAACTAAATAGAACAAACAATAAAAAAAAGAAATAGTCCATGTCTACAAATAGAAAGACCTACTATTGTCAGAGTTTCAGTTTTTCCAAATTTAATGCATAGATTCAATGGAATCAAAATGAAAATTCCAGAAATTATTTCACAAATACCAACAAACTGATTCTAAAGTTTATATGGAGATGTGAAAAATTCAGGGTAGCCAACATATCACTGAAGGAGAAAAGCAAAATTACAGGACTGATACAATCTGACGTCATAAAACTAAAGGAAACTACTGCTGAAAAAATAAACAGATAGATCAATAAAAGAGAATAGAGAGTCCAGAAATGCACCAATATAATAGTCAACTTATTTTTGACAAAGGAGAAAAGATAATACACTGGAGTGAAGATAATCTTTCTTCCATGATTTTGGAACAATTGAACATCCATATGAAAAACAAAGAATTTAGGAATCTGTTTACCCTTTACAAAAATTAACTCAAATAGGGTGTGGTGGCACACACATTGAATCCAAGGAACTTGGGAAGCTGAGTCAGGAGGATCTAAAGCTCAAGTCCAGCCTGAATATCTTAGTGAGACTCTGTCCAAAATAAAAATAAAAAGGAGTGGAGATAAAGTTCAGGGGTAGAGTGCCCTGGGTCCAATCCTCTTTACCAACAAAAAAATAATAACTCAAAATGGATCATAGACCTAAATATAAAATGCAAAACTATAAAATTCCTAGAAGATAATTCAGGAGGAAACCTAGATGACCTTGGGCATGGTGATGACATTTTAATACAACACCAATGTCACAATGTGTGAAAGAAAGAATTGACAAACTGGGTTTAATACACTTGAAAACCTCTGCTCTGCAAAAGGTAATGTCTAAAGAATGAGAGGACAGCCACAGGTTGGGTGGAAATATCTGCAAAAGACACATCTGATAGAAGACTCATCAAAAATCTACAAAAAAAAAACCTCTTAAAACTCAACAAGTAAACAAACAGTGCAATTTAAGAAGAGCCAATTTTATAATTATGTCAAAATGTATTCCACTGTCATGTATAACTAAAAAGAACCAATAATTTTGAAAGAACGTTTTTCACAAGAAAATAGAAAATAGCCAATATCTTAACAGACCCCTTACCAAAGATGAGGTACAGATGGCAAATAAGCCACATATGAAGATGATCCACGTAATTTGCCATCAAGGAAACACAAAGTAAAACAACAATGAGGTACCACTACACATTGATTAGAATGACCAAAATCTGGAACACTGACAATACCAAATCCTTGTGAGGATGTGGAGCAACCGGAGCCCTCATTCATTGCTAGCAAGAAAGCAAAGTGGTTCAGTTATTTTGAAGACAATCTGCAGTTTCTTTTTTAATTTTAAAATATTCAACTGATGAATAAAAATTGCATACAACCAAAGTATACAACATGATTTTATATATATATATATATATACAAATATATACACACACATAAAACACACATACACACACACACACACACACACACGCAAACATATATATATATATGTGTGTGTGTGTGTGTGTGTATGGTTACCACAACAAATTATTTAGTACATCTATCACCACCTATACGTTTTGGGGGAGTGAGTGTGTGTATGTGAAGGCACTTAAAACGCATTCTATCATCAAATTTCAAATGAACAATGCAGTATAATTAACTTTAATCACCATACTATACATTAGATCCTTAGACTGTAATTTGCCTTTGACCAATATCTCCCTGTTTCCTCCATCTGCAGCTCCTGGAAAACCTCACTCCACTTTGCTTCTGTGAGCTCAAATTTTAGAATATTTGTAGGGGTTGAGTTAGATCTATAGAGCATTTTGATTACCACTGTCATCTTAATATTATTAAATCTTCCAATCTATGAGCAGAGGATGTCTTTCTTTTATTCAGGTTTTTACTTTTTGAACAATGCTTTATCATTTTTAATGTGTCTTTCAGCCTCCTGGTTAAATCTATTCACAATACTAATTCTTCTCATCACTATTGTAGATAAAATTTTTTATTAGTTTTCTTTTTCAAATTATTCATTTTGTTGTATGGAAACACAACTGGCTTTTTAAACGTGTTGATCTTATACCCTGAAATTTTGCTGAATTCATTTATTAGGTCTAGTAGCTTTCTTATGGAGTCTTTGAGCTTTTATACATACCAGATCATCTCATTTAGAAATAGAGATAATTCAATTTCTCTCTTTCCAATTTGAACATTTCATTTCTTTTTCTTGTCTGATTTCTCTAGCTAGAACTTTCAGCACAATTGAATAATAGTGGTAAGAAGAGACCTCCTGATCTTGGAAAGCTTTACGTCTGTTACCAATGAGCATGATGTTGGCTGTGGGATTTTCATAAATGTGCTTTTCCATGTTTGGGAAATTCCCTTCCATTCCTAGCTTTCTTAGAGTTTTTGTCATGGGAAGATGTGGATTTTGTCAAATACCTTTCTCCATCAGTTGAGTTGATTATGTGACTTTTTCCCCCTTTTTTCCCTAGAAATATGATAGATTACATTGATTGCTTTTCTTTTGTTGAACCATCCTTACATTACTGAGACAAATCTCATGTGGCCATAGGGTATGATCCTTTTAATATGCTGCTGAATTTGATTTTCTTGTATTTTTTGAAGCAAGGTATGTTCATTTCATTTCTTTTTTTCTTTCTTTCTTTTTTTTTTTCTCTGTGAACCAGGAAATGTGAATTCATAGTTCAGTAAGATGATTAAATAGTCATTACAAAGAAAGTTGATTAGTGAAGCCACATTAAGTAAGGGGATCTTTAGTGGTGTGTTCCTGGATCCTGGGATTCTGACTGGTTCTCTTCAACATTTTATCAATGGCCTGCAGATAAAGATATGCTTATCACACTTGTAGCTGACAAAACTGAGAGAGAAATCTAATGTTTGAGGGTGCAAAGTAAAGATTCCAGAACGTTCAGACAGTCTGGAATATTCAGGCCCAACTAACAAGATGCATTTAAAACCTGGGTTCAATATTTGGGTTCAACAAAAGGGTTAGGGAAGGGGAGGATTGCTGGATTAACAGCCATTCTTATGAAGAGACTAGGGATGAGACTGACTGCAAACCTGATATGAGCTGAGCATTTTGAGGCTCCAGATGAGGAGTGCAAGCTGGGGTCTGCTGATACTATGTCGTGTCCACCGTGTGTGTGCACATGTGTGCGGTGTGCAAAGCTTGCTTAGTGCTGCTCTTGGCTCTGCAGGCCCAGCCACATCTGGAACATTTATTGCCTCCAGTTCTGGGTGCCAATTTTTAAGTGACAAACTGGAACCTTTCCAGAAGAGAGTGACCAGGACAAAGAAAGGGCTCAAAATCATGTCAGGCCAGGAAATGTTGAAGGAACCAGGGCTGTTTAGCCTGAGGGAGAGAAGATTAAGTGTGGGATTTGATAGTTGTTTTCCAATCACGTGAAATAGATTGTCTGCATATTTCCAGAGTGGAGAAAATGTCATAGAGGTGGACGCTGTACAAAGGGAGAAGTCAGTCTTTTGCAAGGGAGATATTTCCAGCAGTCAGTGAGATCTGAAATGGATTGGACACATTGTGGGTACCAAAAAAAGTGTTTTGCAGTTTATCTTCTCCACTCCTTCTTCTAAGGAATCACTTTTCATGCCTCCAAAGTTATCATAGGAATACATTGGAGATTGTACCTGAGGCAAGTCAGGCCAATGAATGTTCCTCTGGGATTTGGGGAACTGGAAGTGAGGAAGACTCAGGCTGTCTATGACTAAGCCTGAAGTGGCAGAACTACGAAAGAGTTTCTCACCAGGAGGAAAAGACTGAACCACAGAAAGAAAGGAAAAGAAAACAGAGAGAGGGAAAACAGAAAGGCGGGTATTTAAGTCCTGAATCCCAGATGTTCCTGAGGCTCACCATCCTCTTATCCTCCCTCAACATGGTTACTCAACTCTTTCTTGGATTTTATGAAATATCCTTGTATCATTCCAAAGTGGGGGAGCTCTTGTTCTTCAATTAGACTTGGGTTTTTGTCTATTTCACTTTAAAGGACTCTAACAAATATTGGATGTCTCAGGAAGTAGTGAAATCTCCATCTCTGGAGGTGTTTAAAAGAAAGAGGGTTGCCATCACAAGCTAATTAAGAATTCCATGAAGTGAGTGGGGGTAAACATAAAATTGGATTGGTCAGGTGTTGATGATTTTTGAAGCTGGGCAAGGGGTTTATTATTTTACTCTTTCTGCTTTTATTTTTGTCCATTTAATATTTTTGCTAAGAAAAAATAATATAGAAAGGATGCCAGCACCAAAGAAAATTAAAATACATCAGTGGTTCTCAAACATATCAAACTCTTCGGGGTAAATTTAAAAAATAAGAATCCAGAGCCTCATCCCTGGAAATTTTTATTTAATTGGTCTGGGAGGGAGCCCAGGATTCTTTACCTTTTCAGTTTCCCAGATGGTTCTGACCATCTCATCTAGGCAAGATTGCTGTTGGATTAGATGACATTTCAAGTATTGTTTTTGTCAGGTTTTGCATAGCTGTGACCAAAAGACCTGACAAGAACCATGTAGAGGAGGAAAAGTTTATTTGGGGCTCACAGGTCTCAGTTCACAGTTGGCCAGCTCCATAACTCTGGACCCATAGTGAGGCAGAACAGCTTGGTGGAAGGGCATGGCAGAGGAAAGCAGCTCAGAATCTGGCAATCAGGAAGCAAAGAGAGCCCCACTCAAAGGAACAAAATATAAACCCACACCTCCGGAGACCTATCTCCTCTAGCCATACCCTACCTGCTTGTAGTTACCTCCCAGTTAATCCATATCAGTGGATTAATGCACTGAGTAGGTTACGTCTCATAGTTCAATCATTTCGCCTTTGAAGATTCTTGTATCTTGTCTCACACATGAGCTTTTTGGTGGCATCTTATATCTAAACCATATCAGGTATCTTCAAATCTAAGATCTATAGGCTGGAAGTGACCAATATTTTTAATTCTGAAATATGGAAGCAGATCTAAAGAGGCCAAGTGAATAAGTTGTTAGTTGAATGCCAAGAGAGAAAAGTCTGAAGTCCAGGCATTCATGTGCTCTCTGCCCTGTTCTCACTTATTTCATAAAATTATGAAAATTTTCTTGATCAATAAGGTGATATAAAGAAAGCCAAATTTGGTTCTAGAATGCTTATTTCAAATTCTGGTTCTGTCACTTACTTAACTAACTCTGTGTCTCAGTTTCCTCATCTGTATCCACCTCACAGAATTGACATTGTAAATAATAAAGGAATATATGGGTCATGCTTAAAAATTATTAGCATATGTTAAATATGTATTTTTTACTGTTACATCTATTACTTGCATTATGCTAGTGAAGAAACTCTCACTGAAGACCTTAACAGTTGAGAGCAGGGTAGAATATTTCCAACCCACACCTGGTATCTGGCTTGTTGCTTCATGTCATCCTGTTCATTGTAAAAGACTATTCTCATGCCACAGAACCTGAATTATAAGTCACCCCTGGTGGGCCACCCTGGTCATGTTCTAAGAAGAGCAAGAGCCAAAATACCAATAAGAGTATTTTACCCATTGCAAAACAGTAGAAAAAGTTTAACTTATTTAATCCAGATCTATTATTATAACAGTAATAGCTATTATTGTTATTATTCCTTCTTTATCCGATCATTAAATGAACAAAATACATCCAACTTTAAATAAACTATGCAACAACAACAACAACAAAAAAGCAGCTAAGAGAGATACAATGACTTTTTAGGCAATTGTTAGATATTTTGAGCTGGCCATTTCTAAGTTCCCAAAGAATAAAGGCAGGAAAACAAGAACAGAGCTGCAGGATGGCCCAGTTTTTGACTGCTTTGTTCAGGGTCCTGTTCCTGGAAGCCAGTGCAGCATCTGGCCCATGGCGGGTGTTCAATGAATATGTGTTTGATGGATGATCTTTCAGGGAATTGATCATAAATCGAAGAGACAATTCAGATAGTTTTCATTTCAAAGTGTAAATCTGCAACTTTAGTTATTCCTTCAAACATACAAAATTTGAAAATTTTAAGAAAAAAATTTTCTAAAAATAAAATTCAAAGTTAAACACAAAAGAAGACTAGACACTTCCAATGGCCTATGTGGATATTTCTAACTAAGGGGAGAATAATTTTCAGAACAACCACAAGAAAGCAATAGTGTGAGTAAAACTCATTCAGGTTTCTCTTTTCTCTTTTCATGTTTTGTCCTCTTTAACTTCTCCCCCAACCCTTTCTCTCTCTTGTCTTTAAAAGACCATTCCATTGCTGCTTTCCTTTCTTTTCCTTTTTCTTCTCTTTCTTTTTTTCCTATTCCTTCTCTAACCCAGTCTTTTTTCTTTTGGTAATAATTAATGAATGAATTCTTTAGCTTGTATTCAGGAAGTTCATACTGTGCACCAAGCATATTTTTTGTTATCATGATATTTTTCCTAACACATAATTTACAAACATCAAAGTGCCCAAATCTTAAGTGTCTATGTGTCTACCTTGAAGAAGCTTCCCATATACAAAGCCTGCGTAATTAACACCAGGTCAAGACAAAAGACATTTCTGGTCTCCCTGCAGGCTCTTTCTTGCACCTTCCCGGGTAATATCCTTTCCAAAGTTAATCCCTATTGTGACCTTTATTATCAGGTATTAGTTAGAACCTCGTATGATTAAAACCATCTAGAAATTCTTTGGATCTAACTCTTTTTGTTCAACGTGATGTTTGTGGTAATTATCTATGCTGTTACATGCAGCAGATACTATTTTTTTTTTTTAATGAGAATGTACGTCCCTCAGAAAGAATAATTTTTTCTTTCTAAACTTACAAACCAAAATAAATAGCATTGAACAGAAGCTTGGTTCCCAATGATTATCTCCCATTTACCCCCCAACTCCCATCGTCTAATCCTCTCTACATCAATGCTACTTAATGAGAAGGAAAAAGTTTCATCTGCTAGGAAACCTCCACCTCTCAATGGAGCTGGACGTCCCTCGCACTGGGGTTCTCGCAGGTTATCCATTTTTTTGTGTTACTAGTTTCCCAGAGACTGCATGGACCATGGACCACAGGGAACTTCTCTTGGTTAGGATTCACTGACACTACCCCATTATTTTTCTTGCTAATTCTTTCCTGCCACTAGAGGTCAGGGTTCAGTTATTACTACAGAGGGCTCAACAAGTGCGCAGGCCCAAAGAGCAATCAGAAAGACCCTTGAAGGGGCTGTGTGGGGACGCAATGGGCTGCCTGTCAAGGTGAGACCAGAGACGAAAAGGCTGATGTATCTAGGCAAATAGGATGTTGCTTCACCACAAGGAAAAATGATCTTGAACTCCAAAAACTAAACTTTCTCTCTTTCTTTCTTTCTTTCTCTCTTTCTTTCTTTCCTTCTTTCTCTCTCTTCCTTCCTTCCTTCCTCCCTTCCTTCCTCCTTTTCTCCCTCCCTCCCTCCTTCCTTTCTTCCTTCCTTCTCTGTCTCCCTCCCTCTCTCCCTCCCTCCCTTCCTCCTTCCTTCCTTCCTTCCTTCCTTCCTTCCTTCCTTTTTCTTTCTTTCTTTCACACAAGGTCAACCTTTTACTTTATTTCCTTTAGGTAGAAAAATGCTTCAAGTTCTAGAAAAAAATGAAAGCATGCTCACTTGGAAGTTCCTGAAATGTTTGTTTTTCAAATTTAACAATTTTAAAAAAATTGTTCACTCGGGTGGTTTAGGGGCACTTCTTGAGTAAATGCAAGATTGCTTTTTCTAACAACTAAAAATATTTAGTTACGCAAACATTACTATTTTATGGACCACATTTGTTTGAGGATTCTCAAACCTTGCTGCTTACAACTCACTTCTTGAGCACTTCCCGATTCTCCACTCCATCATCTGAATTCCTCCTGGCCTTACAGGGTCTATACCAATGAGGTAAAATGAAGAATGTTATCTTAATCAGTCTCTTGAAAACTTAAGGCAAGAAGAGAAAATTTTAGAGATACTGTAGGCCAGTGGTTTACAAAGAAATGTTAAAGCTATGAAGCACGTGTTTTGTTAAACCTAACCCAAAGGTTACATGTATAAAACAGATAAAAAGTAGATTTCTTCTGGGTTTGGTATGTGACTCCTGCCCACTGGGTTCCCCCGGATTTCCTTACCTTACTCTGTAGTCACTGAGGATATGCTTGTGAAATCCTATAGTTCCAGGAATGTTGTCAGAACCACCTATCTAGGCCAAATCCCTCATTTTATGAATTGAGGGAACTAAGATCCAGTATCTGCCTCGCTAACATCATACACTAACACAGATCTCTGACAAGACATAGAGCTAGAGACTACTTTTTGTGTAGATTTTAGTTGTTTTTTTTTTTTTTTTTCCAGAAACATACTCTCTATTTCTTATCCTAGCCCACACACATATGGCAGATAGTATCTCTGTGAAACTAGGTACAAAAGTTAGCTTAGTTTTGCCAGATATTTGGGTTGGTGAAACAGCAACCTTTGTCTAGTTCAGATTTGAAGAGTTAACTCATGTTCTGATATATTTGAACTTGCCCTAAAGAAAGGGATTGGATTCCTTTGAAGAAGGAAACAGTTTATATCTTGGCTATGAATTAGAACTTATTGTTGTAGACATCACTTGCTTATAATATCAGATGCTAGAGAACAAGAGGGACATTTCCAGAGTAAATGCAGAGGGGTCACTTCTGAGGGAAAGAGTGAGGTCTTTCACTGCACCCATCATGCAAGTGACTTATTCAGAGGCCAGTGAGGAAGGGGAAATAATGACAACCTTAGAGTAACTTTCTGCAAAGGCTTCAACCTTCAATTGTCCTCCCGTCTTCCAGACCTGTCTATGCGAACTAATAACCATCTACCTTAACTTTAGAGGGTTTAATTGGGATGAACAATGTTATTCTCAAGTTTCTGAGAAACTAGGACAATTAATACCAGATGAGAATTAGTGAATAAAGAACTTACTTATACCTTGGTGTTTGTACTTCTTTAAGTCTTGCGTAGATTGTTTCTTCTTTAATTTTAAACGCATTAGTAATTATGTTTTATTCATTTAACAAAGTTGTGAGATATATATATGTGTGTGTGTATGTATATATACACACACATATCTTTTAAATCTAGGAATACTGTGATATCAGAAGCAAAAATATTGCTATTATTTTCCTTTTATTTTATTAAATGAGGGGACAGCCTACCCTTTTAGAGCACGTAGGCAACAATACAGTGCTCTGTGACAATATATACTAATATCTGCTGTTGGGCCTGAAAAGGTAGGCCTGGTCTAGTTCTTCCACTTGCATCTAATCTAACATTAGAGTCCTCCATTCTATGAGTAGAACTGCATGAATTCTTGAGAATTTGGCTCCTTCTTAAGGTCACATATTTTTGTGGAACTATGGGTTTAGAGTTGGTGAGTCACCTGGTGTGGTATGTTGGGATGTGTGTGTGGGATAAGAGACAAAGATATTTGCTCTGCCGTGAAGATATTAGCAACATGTGTTCAACTCCCAACATTTTGTTGGGGGTGGGAGGGCAGGAGATGCTCAAACTGAAAATGCATTGCCTAGTGTGCTCACCAAACGAGTGATGTAAGGTTCTACTTTTTCACTTCGACTATGAGCTATTTTGTAAAGTTTGAAGCCAAGAATCAGAGGACTGGTCAACAAAAGAGCCCTTAGTGCTAAAGAACTAAATCCAAGCTGCTGCTCTGAGCATTTTGCATTCCCAGGGTCTTCATAATTTCTACAAGAGCAAGAAGTTTTCCTTAATACACACAAACTTAGGATCACCAGGCAGTCAGAATAGAGAGTCAAAGGTTAACACAAACTTAGGGACAGAGGGCCAATTAAAAGCCTGTCCCTGTGTCCATGGATTATAATAGAAACATCCATGTCTTCTTCCCTTTCTTGGAATATCTGTCTTTAAAATGACTTGTCATTGAAACACAGTCTGGTAGGCATATGGTATTCAATATGCTTGTGATGCTGAGATTTCCTCTTTATTGCTTTTATAATTGAACAGCTAAGCCAAATCACTAGTCTGGCTTCTGACCCCTTAGTTTATTGACATTCCCTGTCAAGCTCAGTCAAGCCCTGAGTTTCATCTCCCTATTGTGGAATGAAGAAGGTCTAATGTGCAATGCTCCTGAGAAGATCTTCTGAGGCCTTCAGATAAGATCCTGCCACCAACTTCCCTTCTCCTGACATAGAAAAATATAAAGGAACATGTGGGATCTTGACCAGGATCCAACAGATAGGAACCAAATTCTAGGGTTATGGACTGATTAAGAACATGGACTGTTGAAGAGTGCTGGGGCTAAATCCATACTCAAGATTCTTGCGGGAGCCCAGGTGTACGACCTTATGCTTCGAGACTCCCAGTGAGTCCAATGGGTGAACCTTGAGCTTCAGTTGACTTGGATTGCCAGCAGGTACCCCAAACTGTAACACTGATGAGAAACAGCAACCCAGAGAGTAAAGGAAAGGGATGGCATAGTCCCTGCCTCTCCTCCAGGAGTGAAGAGGAAAGGTTTGACAAGCAATTGAACTTGTTCCAGCATGGTGGTTGGGATCAGACCTCCCTCCAGGAGAGGGGTAGAGTTGGCATTAGTGGAACCCAGACTGGGAGAGCAGACTCCAGGTGATCTGAACCATTCAGCAGCCGGTATGAAATAGCAGAGACCCAAATTAACATCACCAAGTTTGTTCACCATTCACATTTACTGGCAGAGTTCCTTCTATAATGAAAGAATTGAAAGTTTATTTTAGTGATCAGTTATTCAGGTATGCAACTTGTATTTGGGAAATAGTCTGTCATTTAGAAAACATGCATTGAATTCCTACTGTGTGGTAGATACTATTCTAGGCAGGAGCAATACAATAATGAGCAAACAAAGATTCTTTGCCCTCGTGGATTATAAATTATAAGTCAATATAAATCCAGTTAATGTACCAACATATCATTCAAAGTCATGAAAAGTACTTGATGAGCAGAAATCCTTTCGATTTGTGTCCCTGCAAAAGGGCCTTCTCTGATCACACATCTGATGTGTCTGTCTTCCCTGCCCATCCCAACCTCCTGGACCAGTCTGCTTTTCCTTCTCTGTCTTTTTCCCTGTTGATGCTTACATAGAAGCTGTTTTTCATCAAATAAGGGCAAGGATTATCCTTCTAAATCCAGTGAAACAAAGTCTTTTGCTTCGGATGATCATGGACTGGGACCTCTCCATTTCATTTTAAACAGATTACATACCAGCACCCACTTACAGAGGAGCTGAAAAATTGTTCTGTCCTGTGGCAGGGCACAAATGGTGAGACTGAGATGGAGAGATATTATAAGACATATTGTATGAAGGCCTCAGAGTTAGTCATTGGTACCAAATTCCAGAAAAATTGAACTGGAGCTCTAACCCAGCTGGAGCACATGAAGAGTTGGCAAGAGAGTCCAGGCTTCTCCGGGGAAGCAAAGATACATGGATCAGTTTTAGAGACTGGGTTGTCTCCCAAACAGTAATCAGATTCCTGTCTTGCATCCCACAATCCCACAGGTGTAAACCACATGAACAAATATGTGCTTGGGGTGAGGGTAGGGGTGGTGGGGAGGTGATGACAGTTCTGAATTCATAATGTATCATCTCAGGTGGCAGCTGTGCATCTGTTACATATTTTGAAACCTCCCTCCCATACCAGTACAGCTATTTCAGCAGATAATATCTAGGATGGACTAAGGAAAAGTCATATGTTACCTAGTGTCCTGAAATGGCTCAAGAAGATGGATAAGGGGAAGGTGTTGGGGTTGAGACATGTATTTTACCTCCTAACTTTCAAAATCACTTGGATGGCAGCTGTGATTCAGTCTTGGAAACTGGACTTAATTAGTGGAAACCAGCCCTCTATGTGGGAGCCCTCGGACAGGCACTTTGGGTCCCTGCTTCCCTAAGCTCCCTCCCAAGGATAGGGATTTGAACAGTTACAGCCCATGGGGCTCCTACAAAGTACTTCCAGCCCATATGTGGCTAAAAGCGATAATCCCAACACGTTTTGCAAGAAGAAAAATTGCAATGGGAACAGCCAGTCAAGCATTTGCTGAGTTTTAGTAGGAGGTGTGAAAAATATGTAACTCTACTCAGGGTCATCCTGCTGGCCTCACTGCTAGCCACAGCGTGTGGGAAGGGGGATGGAGGCAGCGCCAAACTAACATCCATCTTTCTGTGGCCCCATTAATCTCCCCCCTTCCTGAAAAAGGAACTTATCTTGCAGTTGGTTTAAAAAACTCCCAGGGCTGCAAATAGGGCGGCCACTAGCATTGATGAGCCTCTGTGCTAATTAGAAAAAGACGGTTCTTCTGGGTGGGAGACTTGCAAAAAGACATCCCCTCTGGGCAGGCCAATTAATGAAGAGGAGCCTTTCTTTGGGCAGACTCAAGCCAGTGCCAGGATTCACTGCTCAGCTGTTAGAGGGAGAGCTGGATTTCCATCTCCCAGAAGCTCCCTCAGTCAGATGTTACCGTACCCAGTGGTCAGGTGACAAAGCATCCTCTGTGGCTCACAGAATTGACATTAACCAATTTCCACAGTGGGATACACTTTTTTCTAATCAAATCCCCTCCTGGATGCTGCATTCTTAACCTTCTCTAGTTAACAAACCCCATACACTGAAAATCCACTTAGAGGCACAAACATCAAAAGGAAACAATGCTGACTTCAGAAGTATTGTCCTATTCAATGAGGCCATTACTAGCTCTATGGATACACATTTTAGACACACATGCTTGCCTAGATATCCCTGGTCCTGTGACATTCCTCCCCAATAAAAACATTTCCTTTTCTTTCTACCTGTGGAGTAATCTGCAGGTTTAGTTTTATATTTTTCCTGATGTTGGGATCAATTTTGTCTTACATTTCTTTGACATTAGTTTCAGGTTGCTTCTGATCCTCATAAGTCATTTCATCTTTTTTTTTTTTTTTTTTTTTGCCTTTCAGTATGCTTCCTATCTTGAGAGTTCACCCACCCCTAGTAACAGCTATAATAACAATCATGGCAGAACCTGTCAAGCAGTTCCTACGTGCCATGTGCTATTCTATGTGCTTCCTATGTATTACAGTGTTTTGATCGTCACAGAGGCCTTATGAGATTGGCATTATTACTGTTCTTGTTTTAAGATGTGCTGAGCTTTTAAAAGTTAAGTAATTTGCCCAGGGGTCCCAGCAAGTGAGCAATGGAGCCCTGATTGTGAGCCTCAGCAATCGAGTGCTACAGCTAACATGCTTAACCACTATGCTATGTGGTCTCCCTCTACCAATTCCTAAATACTCTGTTCACCCTCTACCCATCTTTAGCATTTCTCCATCTACTCATTTGTCCTATTAACATATATTGCAAACCCATACAAGAAGTTCATGATAGGTATGAGGATAAACCATGAGTAAGCTACAGAAACTTGAAGACATGTTCAGAATACTTGGATGGACAAACAAAGACATAGGCATTGGGCTATGTCTTGTCTTGGATGCCTATCTTGCCAATAATGTCCTAGTCTGAGAATTTTCCTTTCCCATTGGTTCTGTTAAATCACAAACCTAGTATATTATTACCTACTGGCCAGATGATCAGAACTGAGTATATATCTGACCTACAAATAACAATGCAATGGATATAAAACCTCCAATTAACTCTCTAGGGAATCCAAACTGATAAATAGTGGAGGAAGGCCTTGGCCATGAAGAGAAAAGCTGGAGTTGGCACTTGAGAAAAAACACAAGATGAGGAAGATCTGACATGGTGTTACCAGGAAAGTCCATTGACCTTGAAGGACCTATCTTGCTCCTGGGGAGATAGCCTCTGGGCTCAGAGTAATGAGACATGATGTTGTTAGATATGGCCCAATGAAAAAAAGTCCTGTAAGCCATGAAGAAATAACAATCATTACTGTGTCACTACTGATGTGAGAAAGGGTTCTGATCAGGGAGGGTTTCCAGAGCCACATGAAGATGTCTGCACACTGTGAACGAGGCTGGTGCCTACAAACAGTTCTCATGGAGTAGCCCAAGACACAAAGTAGATAAAACAAGAGGACATTCTAAAAGCAAGTGTCGAGGCTGTGGGGTCTTCCTTTTCCCTTCCCTAAAAGGTGGTTGGTGTCCACTGGAGTTGTGTTACTTCAAGGTTTTGCTTGGAGAGTGTTTGATCAGAAGAGCATCAGTTAATAGGAAGGTTTTCACCAAAGATTGTCAGGCTCAGGGGTCCTGGGGACCCAGGCTGTGACCCAAAAGTGAGAGGATGAGGGCAGCAAAAGGGCAGGAAAGGGCAGAGCTGTAGGCTACTCTGAAGGGTAGGCTGGCAGCCAAGTTCGTTATCTGAATGCAGTTACTCTCCGAGTCCTGTGTGACTCCTGGGCTTTATCATTCCCTTGATGTTCTTCTGAACATTCCAGATGACACAGTTAGCCTTGACCTTTACTTAGCATGATGTAAGCCAGGCAGTCTCAACTAACGAACTTTAAGGTCATTCTTAGCCTTGGTTTGATTCAGAGTTTCCACACTGGAAATAGATGTCTAGTGTTTAATGAAATATTGAACCGAATTGAAATAATTATAATGAAGTAATTGGTTATTTGAGAATTAGGTACAAGAAGACCAAAATGTTACTAGGTATTAGAAAAGAAGCCCCAGTCCTCTACTACAAGAAATTGTAGGCACCAGATTTATTTAAGTAAAGGAATGAATTTAAAAATACAACCATATTTCTTCTACTTCTCTTCTAGAGTTAGACAAACATGGGTTACATAAATTATGGAATTATAGAATCATAGCTTACTATGGCTAATAACCATGGTAATGCTATTTAAATTCCTTCAGTGTCAGTTTCTAAAATAGAATAACCATCCCCCCTCCTAGGATGGTTCTGAAGATCAGAGAAGAAACATGCGGGTAGGCAGTGAATTCAGTGCCAGGCATAGAGTAGTCTAAGAATGTATGTCCAACTAAATAAATGAATACAAGTTACTTTACCTCCTATCTCAGTTTCCTCATCTGAAACTATCTATAATTACACATCTTTGACAGGTTTCTGAGAGACCAAATTAGATGATACACACAAAAGCACCTATAATATTGATAAGTGCTTTGGAATGGATGACCTGAAGTGTTAAAAAGGGACAAAACCAAAATCTGAAAGGTAGTTAAAAGGAGCATTTTCTACCACTTTGTAAATTTAATAAACAAGATCAAAAACCAATTTTAGAGTACAGTCAATGTTTTAATCAGTTTTTTTTTTTTTTTTTGGTTTTTTGTTTGTTTGTTTGTTTGTTTGCTTCTGTGACTTAAAGACCCAAACAGAACAACTGTGGAGAAGGAAAAGTTTATTTGGGGGCTCATGGTTTCAGAGGTCTTAGTCCATGGACATCAAGCTCCATTCCTCAGGGCTCGAGGTGAGGCTGAACATCATGGCAGAAGAGTGTGGCAGAGGGAAGCAGCTCACATGACAATCATAAAGCAGAGAGAGACTCCACTCTCCAGATACAAAATATATACCCCATAGCCACACCCCAATGCCCCACCCCCTCCAGCCACACCCTACCTGCCTCAGTTATTGCTCAGTTAATCCTATCAGGAGATTAATTCATTGATTGGATTAAGGCTCTTACAACCCAATCATTTCTCCTCTGAACCTTGCATTGTCTCACACATGAGTTTTGGGGGACACTTCACATCCAAACTATAATAGTCAATATACAGAGGAGCTCAGTGGCTAACAACAAAGTGGGAAGCTGTGCATTTGGGGCTTCCAGGGTCACTGGTGCTCTGGCACCCATTCATCCAGGTGCTTGGGCAGCTAAGTCAGTATAAGTGATTCCTGCCATGTGTGCTGATTTAGAATTGTCTCTCTCACTCCCTCCCTCTTCCTGCCCCCGTCAGTTTGTCCACTGGGACAACACAGACTTTGTATAATTTGTTCTCCACAGTAAATATTATTTTAGTACTGCCTACCAAAGCAAATTCAAGAGGGATTCATTCCAATATCTGATCTTACTATTTCTCCTTTTCTTTAATGAGCCTATTAGTCATTTTATTTGTAGGTTCATTAACTTATTTTGGTTGGCATAGTATAGTTAGGGTTTGATTTTTTCCTTATGTACTTGAAGTTGCCCCATAATAAGATATCATAGGAAGAGACCAAAAATAAAGGTTAAAAGATGTTGGTGAATATGAAAATAGGTAGAGAATGTAAAAATGGTACTAAATAGTTCAAAGTATGAGACAGGGTCAGTCATAAAACACTATGCTAATATTTTGTTTGTCAAAAGCTATAATTTTGCATTTTGGTAACTGTACCATCACATCATTTAGCACACCTTTTCATTTTAGAGAATATTTTTTGTCTTTAACATCATAGAGTTTATAGCTACGGCAGCTATGAACAAAGAAAGAAGGAAATTCCAAGCAAGGAAAGCGGATGAACAAATGACTATAAGAGAATAAAAATCCATAATGCAGCAATAATTTACGTATTATTGTCTGATATCAAATAAGGTATTAAAATAATGTGTTGGGTGGGGTGAAAATGTCATGTGGATTGTACTTAACAAATTCTAGACATAACACATGGAAGGTCCAGTAGCTTCAATCCAATCAAGAACTGAGTAGACACCAGGCACAGTGATCAAGGACATCTTGAGTTGTGCTGGATAAGGTAGCCACCATCCACAGGTGGCTATTTAAATTTGAATTAAATTAAATAGCCTTAAAAATTCAGTTCCTTTCATTAGCCACATTAGGTATCTTCTGCAAGCAGAGAGCAAGATGCTAGAAACAGAAAAAGGGATTTTGGGTTTTTTTTTGCTGTTGTTATTGTTTCTATCTTCTCAGTTTGCTCATCAGTACATGGCTGGAGAAGATTATGAATTACATGTTTGCATGTCATCTAGCAGACTGCTTGATGCATGCAGATGATGATGATGATGATGATGGAGACAGAGAAAAGAATTCTAATTCTGTCTTCAGAAAGCTTTTAGTGTGACTGTTATGGCATTTGTTCAATTCCCATGAAATAAATGTGTTTTCAATAGTATCATTCCTGTAGGAAACCTCCCCCTTTCGACACCTTCCTACCATCTCCATAACAAATGCCGTCCCTCTGCGACACAAATTGCCTGGCCAGCTCTCTGCACTTAGGCCATTGCTCGCTTTTCCCCATTTTTCAGGAAGAATCTGAAGACTTATTGAATAACTTGTAAGACTGAATGTACTGCAGCTCAAGAATTAAAAGTTGTGTGAATTTAAGTCCAATTACATTAGATTTGAGAAGGAAACTTTAAATGACAGAGCCCAGCCTCCATCTGAAACTTCAAGAACCAGTGAGCAGATACTGGGAATGATGTGGGGGTGTGAGCAAAGCCGCTCCTCCTGAGACCATCTCTGATCACATCTTTTTTCTTTTTTCGATTTCTTTCAGATCAGACACTGCTTAAAATCCCCCTTGCTGTTAGAAGGCCGAAGCAGCCACTCCTTCAGAGACCAACACACCTGCACTTGCTCTGTTTTTTTCTGTCGCACCAACCATTTTGCAACATCTGGATAAGTAGCTACAACACAGCGTCTCTTCCTGTCTTGGGGCTCAGCCTCCCATGGACCACAGGGTCAAGTGTTTTGCCTCATTTCATGGCCCACTCCGCTGTCTCTTCCATCAGTGCTGTCGTTTTCCCCACTGGAGGGTCAGTGACCAGTCTGGACAATAGGTCTGCTATAAGCCAGTCTTTGCCTGGGGTATAGTTGACTCATAAATCATATCTTTATAACAGTAATAACATTCCCTGTCGTCTAGCAGGTGCGTTGCCTGGTGGTTTGTGATCTGTCTGGACAGTCAGGCTTCTGCCAAACGCATATTTGTGGAACTCTCGTAGTACACATATCACTGCCAATATTTTTTTTCTTGCTTGCTCAAGCAGACTTTTTTTTATTATTATTATTCCAGCCAAAGCCAGCATCAGAGATGTGCAAGTGATGACTGGATAAGCCAGTTGCTTGCTGAGAATCACATTATAGTTCTCCATGACCTTGTACATTATTGGACAGTAATTTCAGTAGTGCCAAAGAATTTTCAATGGCAGAGGAAAGGAACTCACATTTATTAGTACATGTGATGTGCCAAAGCACTGTGCTAGTTGCCTCACCCATGATATTTTATATCATCTTCTCAACATACTCACTAGGTAGGTACTGTCTTTAACTACTTCGTAGAGAAGGAAACTGAGGCTGTAAGAATTTTAGGAACATTAGTAGCTAGTAGTTATTGAACCTGAGACAATAAAGTTGTCCAATAAGTTTAAATAAGATAAACTTCAGTTACCTCAATTTAAATTTTTAATGAATTTGAATGCAATTAAATTTAAAATTCAGCTCATCGATCACCGTAGGAACACTCCAAGTACTCAGTGGTTATGTGGTTAGTGCTAACTGTCTTGGATCATGCAGAAGCAGAACATTATCATATCACTCTATTGATCAGTGCTGCCCTACAGCTGTACTTAGAAGGTGGGTGCAGGTATTATGATACCCTTACTATGGAACAGAAAATGGAGGCTCCAATTGACTCTGTGACTTGCTGAGCAAAGATAACAGAGTGAGTGAGGTAGATTCAGGTTTAAATCCAACTCTGAAGTTGCTCTTAACTACAACTTGTTCTGTATGCTCAGTGACTTTTCTGAGGTCCCTCACTGGTAACGGGGGCTCCTAGGTGGAGAGCTCCTTGGGAATTCAGGAACAGCTATTGTGGTCCAGTCTCTCAACAATCCTTTCCAACAAGCCTTATATCCAGTGATAGGCATGCAATCCACTTTTCCTTTTTTCCTGATCCTGTCACTCCTTACCTCCACTGGTTATGTACATGAACTTCCTTAAGGGTCTCTTGCCTCTGTGGAAGCCCATCTCCCATTTGCTCTCACTGTGTCATCCTCTTGCATGGGGTTATGCTTGGCTTCCCCATTTGCCCTGGTTATCTGTCAGGATGGGTGTGCTCACTCCTGGAGATTCCCCCAAAGTCTTTATTATTTACTTTCAATGATCCTAGAGGCTGACTCAGTCCCAAATGGTAGTCTGAGTCTAAGACTCTGGCATGCCCCTTGAGAGCATGAAGGATGCAGACCAAAATGGTTTTTCATGTGCTAGTGTGCAAAACTCTTTTGCTGGCTCAGAACCTAAGACCTCCTCTGTGGCTCAGAAGAGGAGGCGTGGCAGAAGGCCAGTTTTCTCCTCTAATTCCAGCCATGGGCCTCTGCTCCTTCTCTCAGCCCATTGAATGGAGCCAGAACTTCCAAGAGCTCAATGCTCACCATGATATAAGAATGTTTCTGTTACTTCTCAGAGTTGGAGAGAATGTCCAACTGGAGCTGTACAGTTTGTGGAGTGCCCCTGACCTATCATGGTTCTAAATGAGGCAGTTTGGGGGAACTAACTACCACTTCTTTAGCCCTGCTTCCCCTTAATCTCCAGGCTGACATTTCTTCCTCTCTCCTTTCATTTCAAAGTTTTCTGGGATTCTATAATCCTTTCTTTTTTCTTCTCACTCAATCCACTTTCCCTTTTTCACCTTATCCACACACATCTATAACTGAATTATATCTGTTGTGCTTTAACCTCCTATGGGAAGTTTCATGGATCTTGTAAAATAATACACCTTAAAAAAGAACCTGTCCCTTTCTCCATAAAATGCACTTATTTTCAATATTCTCAATTTCAAACAGCTATTCCACCACTCTACTCTGTGGCCTAGTCCTGAAAACTGCTAGACATCTCAGACTCCTTCCTTTCCTTCTCCCACCCTACTCCTTTGTCCTGTTGGTTAGAAAACTTCTCACTTCTGTCCCTCCTCCCCATCTCCAAGGCTTCGCCATTTATATCCATACACATATAATAAATTCTGGTCTCAGCATTCTCTAATTTTCCCCCTATAAAAAAATTTCTTTTAAAATTATAAGTTTATTAATAACAGTAAAATAATAGCAAAATTAATCACAATGATTTATTTTTCCCTCCTGGGTGTGTCTTATGTTTATTATCTTCAATACTCACAACAATCCTGCCATGTATTTATTATTTTACCCATTTTACTGGTGTAGAAACCAAGTATTAGCAAGGCTAAGCAATATCTCTAAGACCACCAAGTTAATAAATAACAGAGACAAGATCTGAATTCTGTTCTCTCTAGCGTCAGACCATTTTGTATTGTAAAACCCATCTGACCCTGCCACTTGTCCCTCTCCTTGTCCCTTTAGGATGGAGTGTCAGTCTTCTCAGCACGATGTACATGGGCCATGGCAATCCACATGCTTCCTCTGCTACTACATGCACTCCCTGCACCAAATTCATTCAGAACTATTGTCAGTTTTATGATCTCTCTCTGCCCTGCAGCATCTTCCACTTTTGAAAATGTTCTTTGCTTGGAAAAGTCTTTCTCAATGAATCACACTACCCTGAATCCAAACATTCAATTCAAATATTCAGATATCGCCTTCACTTCAAATCCTGTCTGACCTTCCAATTCTGTCGCTTCCACAGTTTACTGAGCTAACCTCTGTCATAGCATTTCATTACCCCAACTTTTCATTGTTTCTTCTCTTCTCCAGATAGCAGGGATTAATTTTCCCCCTCCCTTCCTTTCTCTTAAACTTCACACAATTGTGTCTCGAACAGCTTATGCTTAAAAAGTGATGATGGTGCTTATGAAAATTTTCATAATGATGTTGAAGATAAAATTGATGGTAACAGCCAAGAGCAAGGAATGTGCCCCAGAACCCAATCTTGTCTTTCCATAAACTCTTCCTAAGTCATCCTGTCCCATCACATGAGTTCTTTTGATACTTACTTTATTTTGACAATTCCAAATATTTGTCTCCAAATCTGCCTTCTTTCTTGATCTTCAGATTACCATATCCCACCGTTTCTTTATTGATCTTATTGGTAAATCTAATAGGCATAGGTTTATATTACCACAGAGACTCTGGAGTATTTCCATAACAAACTGCCACCGTTCCAGTCATCCCCATTGCGTTTAATAGCCTCCATCTTTTACCCACTTACTTTGGCTGTCAAGTGAAAAGTAACCACTCTGCCTCTCTTATCCTACATTCAATTCATTAGGTAGCCCTATTGGTTTTACTAACCTGCTAACATGATAATAATGAATCCCCATCCTACCATTTTTCTCCTTATCACTGTTACTCTCCATGGCAAAACCAAAGCTATCTTTTACTAACAGGCTCCCCCTGATAAACAAATTCAGCAAAGTAGTAGGACACAAAATCAACATGCAAAAATTAATAGTTTTTATATACACCAAAAATGAATCCACTGAAAAAGAAATTAATGCATTCATAATAACCTCAAAAGTAATTCCTGGAAATAAATCTAATCTAGGAGTAAAAATTATGGAACATGGAAGAAAGAAATTAGAGAAGACACTAGAAGATGAAAAAAGAACTTCCATGTTCTTGGATAGGCAAAATTAGTTTTATTGAGATGGTTGTTATGATTTAGATGTGAGGTGTCCTCCAAAAGCTCATGTGTGAGGAAATACAATAATATTTAAAGGTGAAATAATTAGATTATGAGAGTTGTAACCTAGTAAGTGGATTAATCTACTGATATGGATTAACTGGGTAGTAACTGTAGGCAAGTAGGGTTGGTTGGAGGAGGTGGGTCACTGTTCTGTCCTTGGTGAGTGGAGCTCTCTTTCTGCTTACTGGTTGCCATGTTATGAGCTGCTTTCCTCTGCCATGCCCTTCTACCATGATGGTCTGCCTTACCTCAGGCCCTAAGCTATGAAGTTGATTGAGCCTGGACTGAACATCTGAAACCTAGAGCCAAAATAAACTTTTCCTCCTCTCCTTTGTTTTCTGTTGATATATTGGTCATAATGACACAAAAGCTGACTAAAACAATGACCATATCACCAAAAGCAATATACAGACCTAATGCAATCTCCATTAAGGTATCAATAATATCCTTTACAGGATCAGAAAAATTAGTCCTAAAATTCATATGGAAGAATTACAGACTGAGAGGAGCCAAAGCAATTCTGTGCAATAAGGGTGATGTCAGAGGCATTGCAATTCCCAACTTCAAATTATATACAGAATTATGATAACAAAAACAGCATGGTAATGGCCTAAAAACAGGCATGCAAACCAATGGAACAGAATAGAAGACAGAAATAAACCCACACAAATACAGTCAATCTGATCTTGAATGAAGATGCCAAAAACATACATTGGAGAGAAGACAGGCTTTTAAACAAATAGTGCTGGGAAAACTGGATATCCACATGTAGAAGAATAAGACTAGATCTCTATCTCTCAACCTGCACAAAAGTCAACACAAAGTAGATCAACAATCCAACAATTAGACTATAAACTCTGCAACTGGTAGAAAAAGTAGGGTCAACACTCCAAAATACAGGCACAGGCATCAACTTCCTCAATAAGACTTGTAAAGCCCAGGAAATAAAACAGAGAATTAATAAATGGTACAGCATAGAATTAGAAAGTTTCTGTATAGCAAGAGAAACAACTAAAAGCATGCAAAATAAAGAAGAGCCAAATGGGAGAAAAATCTTTGCCAGTTACTCTTCTGACAAAGGATTAATATCCAGAATGTATAGAGAATTCAAAAATCATACCACCAAAAAAACACAATCAATAAATGGACAAATAAATTACATAGACAGTTCTGAATAGAAGAAATACAAAAGGCCAACAAATATATGACAAAATGTTCAACATCGTTAGCATCAGGGAAATGTAAATCAAAACTCTGCCAAGATTTCACTTCATTCCAGTTAGAATGCCAATCATTAAAAACAAAAAAAATAATAAATGCTGGAGAGAATGTCGGGAAGAAAGGAACATTCATACACTTTTTGGGGGTTCGTAAATTAGTATAACCCATAAGGGGATCAGTATGGAGGTTCCTCTAAAGACTAGGAATGAAACCACCATGGGCCCCATCTATACCACTCCTTAATACTTCTGCAAAAGAATAAAAATCAGTCTACTATAGTGATACATGCATATCCATGTTTATAACAGCACAGTTCACAAAGGACAAATTATGGAAACAGTCTAGGTGTTTGTTAACAAATATAAATAGATAAAGAAAATGTAATATATGAACAAAATGAAGTTTTACTGGGCCATAAAGAAGAACAAATTATGCTCCTTTCAGGAAAAGGATGAAACTGGGGAACATCATGCTAAGTGAGATAAGCCAGACTCACATAGCCAAGAGTTGTATATTTTCTCTCATGTGGGGAGGCTAGAGAGAAAAAAATAAAAAAGGAAAGAAAAAAGTGGGGAGAACCTCTTGAAAATAGAAGCAAAACTGGGAGAGCAGAGAAAGAGGATGGGGAAGAGAAGAGGAAATTAAACAAAGCCATGTATACTACATGCATACATAAATGCATCACAAGTAATTCTGCTAGTACATATAATGATTATGCACCCAAAAGCTTTCAATAATAAAAAATAATTATGTGCTTCTAACTGGGCTTTCTGTTTCCATTCTTTTTACTCTACCATCCATTCTCCACACAGCAGACAGAATGAATTTCAATAACAAAATCAGATCATATCAATGTTCGTGCTTAAAAGTCTCCCAATGGCATCTCATCACCCTTGAAACTACCAGAATCAGCAAGACCCTGCTGCCTACTCCTCTGCCCTAATCACCTCTTCTTCTTGTTTCTTTTCTTTTGTTTTTGATACTGGGCATTGGACTCAGGAGTACTTAACCACAAAGTCACATCCTTAGCCCTTTTTATGTTTTATTTTGAGACAGTATCTCGCTAAATTGCGTAGGACCTCTCTAAGTTACTGAGGCTGGTTTTGAACTTGCCATCTTCCTTCCTCAGCCTCCAGAGCTGCTGAGATTACAGGCATGTACCACTGTGCCGGCTCCTGGTTGCCACTTCTGTCTCCTTCCACCAGGCTCTGGTCACACTGACCATCTTTCTGTCACTTGACCAGATAAGCCTGCTTCTGCTTCAGGCCTGAGCACTTGCTAATCCTTGACCTAGAATCCTTCCCCGCAAATTACTGCATAGTAGGTTCCTTCTCCCCTTTACTCAGACATCCTCTGATCCATGTGCCCCCGCCCCCAGCTCTCTACCTAAACAGCCCCAATTTCACCATCAGTCTTTCCCCCCGCTACTTTTTAAATTAGCTTCTTAGCACTGATTACTATACAAAATACTATTTATTCACTAATTTATTCATTTGCTTTTTATTGCCACCCTCTCCTCATGAGAGTAGGGATCTGCACTGTGTCTACTGTAGAGGGAACAATGCCTACAACAATCTTTGGCCCACAGAAGAGGCTCAATAAATATTTATCAACTAGATAAATGTCTGAGGCATGAATGATTGAACAAATTAATAGGACTTCTAGCTGATGCTAGTTTTTCAATTGCAATGAAACTCAGAGTGATAAGCCTGTGATAGAGTTTGGAACAACCTTACCCACAATGAATGTACCCAGAACAATTTCAAAATTCATTTAGTATGTGCTTCTTGGTAGGTCGGGTAGCTCACATCCTAATATTTAATCTTTTCATTTTTATTAGGTCTGAGAATTTTTATACATGTAGCCCTGTAAACTCTACTAATTAGTTCTGAATTTGACTTTAGTGATGAATTACTTGGCTGGTGTTTCATTGTAACATGAATACATTTTTATATATACACATATTTGTATATATGTAAATAAATGGATATTTATTTTAGATGCATACAAGCAAATATATGTAAAATCCCCCCTGAACTTCTTTATACTACCACAGTAAGGTCAACAACATAGAAATATAAAGAAGAAAATCTTTATTTGATTTTGTTTGCTTTTTAATTTGGTGTCCTCTTTAAAACCTGTCTTCAGAAAATCCATTCCACTTCAACTATTATTCTCCAAAATAATAAGATATCTAAACAAAGAGTGATATAATACAGAAACGAGAAGGGTAAAACTCAAAAATATTGCTTGGAGTAAAAAGTGAGTCAGAAAAGAATATGTACCATACGATTCCATTGATATAAAATTTGAAACTTTTTTCGTTTTGACAAAGTCAATTTATGGTTAAATTAGAAAAGAGGTTACTTTGAGGGATTTGACTGAGAGAAACAGCTGGTACTAAAGTGTCCATTCTGGGCAGAAGTAAATGGGTATATCCATGAGTACACACATATGTGCATGCATGTGCAGAAAACTGTCAACCCCTACACTGAAGATTTGTGATACCTACTCTTTGCAAGTTATACCTCAAGCTATCCAATCAATCAATAAATCCAGGAGCAGTAATCATTTAACCACACTAAAACTGAAACCTGAGGGGAGCTGATATAAAGTTTTAGGCAAAAAAAAAAAAAGTATATATATTTTTATATTATAAACAGCCCCAATTTCACCAATATAAATATATATATTCACAATATAAATATATATTAAATATATTTATATTAAACATATATTAATATATTTAATATATAAATATATTACACAATATAAATATATATTAAATATATTTATATTAAATACATATTAAATATAATATATAAATATATAATAAATATATATAAGTATAAAACATATACTTATATATATATATATATAACATAAATATATATATTTAGGATTTAATGCAGGCTTCACTCTACACAAAAGTCCCTGAAAACATAAGGAGATGATGGGCAGCACATCAAGCAGTCCTTCCTGTTAAAAGGAAAAGTCTACTTAAGCCTTTACATTTACTCACTCCCTTACCCATAGCTCTCAAGTACAATAGTGAATGTAAGCTACAATAAAAAGGTCATTTTCTTCTTTCAACAACAGTAACACAAGTGGCTACATTTCCTGATTCTGGATTAAGTTCAAGATTTCAAATACAACTGGACTCGTTTCTGATTAGAAAGTTTGATATTTATCATAGACTTCCCTGTCTTCCATAACCAGTGTGAGAGAGATTGCAAAACAGTAAACTGAAAGGGACCATTCTTTTATTTAACAATTAACCCCATCTGGGTAAATAATACGGCACGGTGCACTTGAGCCATTGCTGTCAGGCTCTGAGTTCAGAACTCAACACGGCTTCAAAGCGGCATCCATGAAACGATGACAAGATGCTACAGAAATGGCTTTTTATGTGGAATATAATGCGCATCTAGGGTTACATAGTACAGTAATGAGGAGAAGAGGGTTGTAAAGGCAGAGAGGATAGAGTGTCTGGAAGTACTTACCTGAGGGAAACACAATCTTGGTTTAGTTCAGGCCCTTAGGCCTGGAAGCACAGTATATGGTCTAAAAACTTGAATATTCAAAAACAGTTTCAGCAAGGGTTGTAAGGTTTCCATCACAGGCAAATAAAAACAAAATTCCCTGGCAGTCACCAGAGCAGCCAAGAGCTGAGATGCTTCTGAAAACCTGAGCTTCCTTGCCTCTTTTATCAGATAATTTCATTATACAAAGGGGCATATGTCTTTTAAAAGTATCAAACAGCACATTAGAACCGTGAAAGCCCGTCAGTCAACAAATCCTTTTGATAAAGATCGATCGCTGCCTGAATAAGGGGAAAACATAGTCCAGGTCAATCTGTCAGCAAACGCATTCAAAAATCTATACCCTGAATTGAGACAAGGAACTCTAATAAACTGGGATTACTTTCCAAGAAAATATTTGGGTATCCCTACAAGCCTGGACCCACACCTGACTGCATTCGGCAGCCCCAGGAAGAAAAGGCCGAGTGCACGCAAAGGTGTGTGAGCATCTTTGGTTACTTCTGAGAAGCAGGCCTTGCCTGCTTTCCACCCATCTATATCACTTTTAGTAAATGGCACAGGGATGAAAATTAGTGGGTGAACCAGCTTGAGACTTGACCAGCTCCAATTTCTCAAGTGGATTTTCTATTGTAATACGGGTAGTCTGAAGACCACATGAGAAACGCAGGACCTGGAATCTTCAAAGGCAAACTGCAAGGTCCCCCCTGGAACAAAAAGGGCTTGTGCATCCAATTTCTGTCAGTCAGAGAGGTCTTTAGAGAGAATCATGAGGAAAAACAAACAGAGGGAAAATGGATTTGGGTCATCTGTATGAAATAGGAAAAATAACTATTTCTGTCGGTTAATTAAATTGTTGGATCCATGTCCCAGTGAACACAAAGGTATTCAGATGCTAATACTTACTGAGCTCCTACTGTGTGGGTTTTTCAGTTTGCAATCCTTATTTTATTTAATACTGGACCAATATTGCAGAGCAAGCATCATTACCTCCAGTTACAGATGGTATAGTAATGGTAGGGAGCAGTGTTTTTCACTTAGGACATTTAGCTAGTGCCAATGGTGACACATGGACCCAGTGTGTCTGATGTGTTAGGTCTTTCCACCAGAGTGATTGTAAGTCTCTGACTTTCCTCTAAACTTCATGGTCCAGGGCCACCTGCCCACCATGCCTACCAATGCCCTTCTCAGTAGTAGGGCTGACCTCTGAATCTTTTTGCCACATAATAAAATGAACCAACTCAAGTTGTCATCCAGGTAAGGGAGTACTGGGGGAGGAGAAGAGAGGCCCACTTAAGTTATATAGGTGAAAAAACTATAGACCTAAGCCCAGATACCCTCTTGAAAGCAGAGGAGCAGAATATTCTCCATTCAGGTGGCCAGAGGGTGTCTGCTAAGTGGATGCATGATCAGAAGTCAGGAATGAGAAGTATGGGAAGTAGAGACTCTGTGCTCGAGTCATATAGGTTAACCACTCTAGTTTGCCATCCACCCTCCACCTGCCTTTACTGCAGGAGAAAGAGATGGCTTCGATTTTGAAAACAACAAATCCCCCCTTCTGAAAAAAAAAAACTGGCTTCAAAAAGAGCTTTGCCTCACATGCAACTGTGGGACTTGGGGTAAAGTAATCTACCCCCAAAGTGCCAGTTTCATCATCTGTAAATTCAGGATAATGGCACCACCTGATGGAAGAAAAGTGAAGATTAAAGGAGTCTTGCAAAGGAAACAACCAGCCAAGTGCCATAACACGTTAAGTCCTCAGAAATCTTAGTGTCTCCTTTCTCTTATATCCTCTTCAACAAGAACCAATTCCACAGTGGCATCAACCCTGAGACCTAGTATAAACAAATAGGTATTGATCAGTTGGACTGAGGAATTTGGTCACAGGTATAATGCAGCCTAAGTTGAAGGCAGTTCTGAGCAGCAGCCACTGGAGCAAATAGCTATCTTCGTGCCCCTGCAAAGTACTGCGTATCATTACTTGGGGAATATATTTGGGGGAACCAGGACTGATGGTTTTGCCTCCCTGCTATGACTTTGTGCGGTGGCGTAGAGAAGGGCTCTGCTATTCAACTTGGGCAGAAGCTTCCTGTGGTTTTTGCTTGGGCTCCAACCTTAAACTCGGAAGTCAGTCTCCTTGCCTGCAGCCCTCCATCCCACATGACAGCTACTGTTCCTGCTCCCCACTCACGAGCCCCTCATCCAGTGTCCCAGGTTATCTTCCCTTGGTGTCATCCAGTTTTTCCAATTGACTTTTCAATGTCTTGGTCTATATTTGAGTGTATGGATTGAGCTCATGAACTTAATAACGAAGAATGAAGGGGTGAGATCTGGGAGGGGTGAGCTCATGAAAGCAGTAAAGAGAGCCCAATCCTGTAAATGAAAAATGTAATAATGTTACCCTTTTTCTTCTGGTTTTGTAGAAAAGTGATTGAATTTGAATCCTGAGTCTACCCTTCACCTTCAGTGGCTATGGTAAATACAAGACATCCGTTTCCTATTAGTAAAATGTGGAGGTTCAAGATATCATCTCTGAGGTCCCTTCTACCCAAGCATCCTATGACTCTATTTTTCTGTTTCACAAGGTTGGGAGGCTCTATATGAAGTAGCAGTAGACTTGATACACTCTTAAGTGAGATACCTCCCTTTTTGAGCTCCATCTCCCCAACTGTAACAAGGAGAATTGTTATCAGGTAACTATTAAGAATTCTTCAAAGTCCAATATTCTGGAATGGATTCAATAAACCCTCAATCTAAGGCATACCCATATCTCAGATGCTTTGCAAGGTATAGAAAAACCTTCATGGGCAAAGTCATATAAACTCCAGCAGGGATGGATTTCCTGAAGCTCCTTAGCTTCCTGGTAGATAACACAGGGCACTCTTGGTATGCATGCATATAGAGGTCCCCAGAGACCCTTGGCATGAGCTGCACTTTGGGGGCAGGGAGGAGTTAGAGGTTTTACAGTATGTTACTATAAAGTTCCTATGTGTCCCCCTGGTCTGCATCTTCTTTACTGAGTCATATGTAATATCCTCTATCTGACCCTGAGTTCTTCTTCCATTTATTTACTAAATTCTGGTGCATATCAGGAACTAATCTGAGATCCTCTTCTATATTCAAATTCTCATACAAATATCCACATAGATCTGGTGTGCACATCGCCACTCCTCCTGCTACCCTAAGCATATATATTCATTCCCTCTCTTAATTTTCCAAGGTTCTATGTTTTTTTTATCAAAAGAAAACAGAAATTTTAAATCCATAAAAAATTGTAGAAAATTTCAAGTTTCGTCTTGCTGCAGATGATTTTCTGAAGGGTTCTTTGAGGGAATAAAACAAGATACTGTGTGTGAAAGAGTTTTAGGGCAACACAAGTAAAGAAGTTGTGATGCTACATGAATACCCCACAAATCATCATTATCATGACTATATTTTTAAGGATAATGTTATCATAGGGACATTCTTCCCTCTCAAAAGTTCAATTCTTAACTATGGAACATTATGGAAATTCCTATTGACTATAAATTATGAAATGATTGATGAACAGACACTTCACAGAAGAAGATCTACAAGCAAGCAACAGATATATGAAAAAATGTTCAACATCTCTAGTAATAAGAGAAATGCAAATCAAAACTACCCTAAGATTCCATCTCACCCCAATTAGAATGGCTATTATCAAGAACACAAGCAACAATAGGTGTTGGCGAGGATGTGGGGAGAAAGGTACACTCATGCATTGCTGGTGGGGTTGCAAATTAGTGCAGCCACTCTGGAAAGCAGTATGGAGATTCCTCAGAAAGCTTGGAATGGAACCACCATTTGACCCAGCTATCCCACTCCTTGGCCTATACCCAAAGGACTTAAAATCAGCATACTACAGAGATACAGCCACCTCAATGTTCATTGCTGCTCAATTCACCATAGCCAGATTGTGGAACCAACCTAGATGTCCTTCAATTGATGAATGGATAAAGAAACTGTGGCATATATATATACAATGGAATATTACTCTGCAATGAAGAATGATAAAATTATGGCATTTGCAGGCAAATGGATGAAATTGGAGAATATCATGCTAAGTGGGATAAGCCAATCTCAAAAAACTAAAGGACGAATGATCTCGCTGATAAACGGATGAGGACATATAATGGGGAGTGGGAGGGGTTAGCGTTAGGGTTAGGGTTAGGTTTAGGGTTAGGGTTAAGGAGGGTGATAAGAATGGAGGAAGGAAGGACTGTATAGAGGGAAAAGAGGGGTGGGAGGGGTGGGGGGAAGGGAAAAAAAGAACAGAATGGATCAAACAACATTACCCTATGTAAATTTATGATTACACAAATGGTATGCCTTGACTCCATGTACAAACAGAGAAACAACATGTATCCCATTTGTTTACAATAAAAAAAGCAAAAAAAAGCACAATCTAATTCCAGAGCATATTATAACCTCCCCAAACTATTAGCATTTACCCCTAATTCCCTCATTCTCCCAGTCCCCAGTATTCATTTCTCTACTTTCTGTCTCTGAATATTTACCTATTTTGGAGATGCAATAAAAATGAATTACTGAAAATGTGAAAAAAAAAAAAAGGAAATATGTATACTTCATGGCAGTTTGGAAATTAGGAGAGTAACAGGATTCAGAAGAGTGAGCCTATTGGGGGTTAGCACACCTATTTCTTTCTTTTTTTTTTTTTTTTGGTACTGGGGATTGAACTCAGGGGCACTACTGAATCACGGAGCCACATCCCCAACCTTTCTTTGTATTTTACTTAGCGACAGGTTCTCACTGAGACCCTGAGTTGCTGAGGCTGGCTTTGAATTCATGATCCTCCTGCCTTAGCTTCCCAAGCCACTGGGATTATAGGCATGTGCACCATGCCCACCCTGCCAGCAGCACATATTTCTTAAAACTGTGCATGACCTTACCTGGTACCATCTGCTCAGTGACTGAGGCAAATTCAACTACATCTGATCTTAAGTCTTCTGGCCTCAGATAAGTCACTTATGCTTCAGTCTCCTCAAGTCTAAACTCATGGGCTCAACTACACGTCACTTAGGCCCCACTCCCTGGGAACATCTATGGAAGCCACAAGTTGAGTAACTGCCTAGTTTAGGGGAAGGGTGTGTCTTTGAAGTGGAAAAGAGCCAAATGTGAATCTCTGCCATTGACATCAGGCATGGGTAAGCTGCTTTCCTTCTCTAGTCTGTTTTCGCATCTTCAAAGTGGAAATGAACACCTGTATGTTTTGAGTTTTTCCTGAGGGTATTTTCCTGAAGGTTTCCTAAGCTAGCTTCTGAAGGGCCAAGCATACATGGAAAATGTCCAGTTAACATTAGCTCCCCATCCTTGCTCCCCTATTTTGTTTCTAACTTTGGTCTTCCCCTCCTGGGTGTTCTAGCAGAGTTAACTGCTCATCCTACGTGGGATTCATCTGTGTGCAGCCAAGATGCAGGCACAAGTGAAGCAGGCCTGACTTTAAAATCTAATGTCCTGGGTTTCTCTAGAGTAGAATCGGGTGGGGTTTTGAAGATTCAATTCAGAAGTTGGAACCTTTGGTGACGCAACAGGAGACAGCCATAGAAGCCATTGCCCAGCAGCTGGTGGAGTTCTGCCACCCTGTCACCATGGCCACTCAGGGCTGATCTAACAACCTAACCTATTTTGCTTGAAGAATCCCTTTGGGTTTAGAGTTGAGGACAGATTCAGGGAGTGAAACCTGAAAGTAGATCCCAGCAGAGTTTTAGGGCACCCCAACTTGACATGCAAATAGTTTTTTATTAGGAGCTTTTCACCTGGTCTCTAAAATAATATGCCTAGACTGTAGACACAATGCATCAGAAGAAATAACTAAGAACTTCCTTGCTTTTTGAAGTGAACAGGTAGAATCTGCCTGACCTGCTGGGCCATTTGTTTTGAACTTGTGAAAAAGACAAGAACATTCAAGGGAAGACAATCTACTAAGTTTTGAAATATTTGTCTCGGAAGCAGCAACACAGCCCCTTTTATGTACAGATCTTTTTATGTAAGTGATCTAATAAACATATCATATGACTGTCCAGAGTTGTGCACATGGGCTGCAGTTGCCCATGGCCATCTTGTTTTTTATTGAGTCCTGACTTTTCCCTAGAACTAAAATGAATGGTCATTTGCAGGTGAGAATGCACTTGACTGACAAAACATAATGCAGCACTTTGGACAAGCAATTTCAGCTGTATCTTCTAGAGTGCTTTAAGAAGAAAAAAGTTTTGACGAATTCAGCAAATAGCAATATCAAAATAGTGTGGCAGAGTCAATCAGGGTTACAGTGAAGTTAAAAGGCAAGCATTCACAAGAAGTGTGGCTACAGCCCCAACCAGGTGTCTTCATGCACCAGACAGAAATACAGTGATCTTTTTCATTTTTTGAGGTTGATATATTTCTAGTAATTTTTTCTGTGATTCCAAGAGGAAATGCTTATAATTATTGGCTCTCCATGTAATGATTATCACATTTTTTATTTCAGAGCAAACACTCCTGGAAACACATTCCTTGTGGTAACCTGAAACCCCCCATTTGGGCAAGATTCTGATTGATTCTAGCAGAACAAAGGAACAATTGCATCTCATTTGAAACCCAGATGAAGCACTCCATATTTTGTTTTAAATTGAGAGTGATAATGGTTGGGTGGTCAATACTTCAAGGGAAGAAGGGGGAAAACCCCAATAATGAACAGAGTTAGTATACAGTGGCTATTTTTCTGGGCTGGAATTGGTTAACTAGGAATTGAAAAGTCATCCTTTGGTAGCCTGAACAGGAACCTGCAGTCTGCAAACACTTATTCCCATCAACACTGCTCCACGGAGGTGCCGAAATGCAGGGTCCCTCATTCTGATCTGTGTCTGTCCTGGTATGAATTAGCAGAGGGGAACAGGAAATGGATCGACACTGCTCATAAGTAAGGAGGCCAGGCAGGAGGGGGAGTCCTTCTGCTTTCAATCAAGAGCGAGGGTGCAATCTGAGGCGTCATCAGTGCATCTCCACCCTGTGTAAACCCAGGCTTCTGCAGGGAGCTGGGATTCTTTATGGATGGAATTACACACTTTTGTGAGTGAGAACCATTTCTTGTGGAGAATACCTGTTAGCTTACAGCATAAACGTGGGTGGAAGGAAACAAATGGGATTGGTGAATTAAGCCCTGGACCTTACAGAGAAATCATTGTCACCATCATTACCATTTTCTTCTTAATATCATAATTTTAATATTAATATTATTAAGCATGATATTTTTCCCAGTTCCCAAGCTGGCATGCCCCGATCATTGTCTTTCATGAAGACCTTCAGAATCCAGGAATTTAGAAGCCATTGACTCCCTCACATTGCATTATTCCTGTTGTAGTAAGCACTGCTAACTTTGCTCGTAATACAGACACTGATTCTTGTTTTGTTGACATCTTGGGTAGCTACAGTTAAGAGCTGGAAACTAATTTGCTTATTTCCAAGTTACTAATCCAATACACTTCCCTGTCTACTTTGCTTGCAAAACAAGTCCCTACAAACCAGACAGTTAAGTCTCTCATACTCCCAGGAAGATTTGTGGGCAGTTGGTCTTAGAGGGATGATGGTCCTGTCCTAGGATGGATGTGATTGGAGAAGCTGCTGAACAAAGACAGAAATAGGACCCTGGAGAAGTGCTGGCCTCCTGAGTCATATCCTAAAGTGCAGTTACGGGATTCCACTTGAAATAAATTCCCCAAATTTAAGATCACCCATCTGTAAATGCCAGTACATAACTAAAGACTCATTCCTTTTTATTATTTGCCATTTTATGAGCCACATCTCAGTTTTTCTCCCTTTGTGCAAATCATTGGCAGTTGCCTCCATTTAAAAGAACATGTTGGAAAAGAGGTATGTCTCGGAACCCTGTTTTATATTCAGGAGTTTGATGTTTTAGCATCAGAGAGACCAAGGTGCTAGCCATCCCATTGCTATAAATCAGGTGTGGTTGAAACTGTATTGTTTTTTCTTAAATACTGTGATCATTTATGAAAAAGACTTAGTAATTTTCATTGAAAAATCATAGCACAGTAAATTGTTTAGAAACAACATGTAAGTGCCCAGAGTAGAGAAGGGGTCTGACTTTATAGAGATATTCCCCGGGGTTAGCCTACTGTCTTTCTGTCACATACGGGGAATTCAACAAATATTTGACAAATGAATGATTTGTGAATGCTGCAGAACAATACTCCAAATCAATTCAAAACAAATGCTTCACACACTCAGAAAATATTACCATATCTGAGTCTCTGTGAAGCCAAACCACATGTAGAAATCATTCCATTAATTCTTGGGCAATGTTTAAGAAAAACCGATAGGCTATTTGTTCCTCAACCAGTGCTCAGCCTGTTTCTAGACTTTGTGCCTATAACACATGTCTCAGGAAGGTTCTCCCTTATTCTCTTTCATTTTGCTTGTTTTCTTCTTTTTCTTCTCCTTCTTATTTTAATGCAGAATGTTTCTTTCATAGTCCAAATGAAGGGTGGTCCTTTTCATTTCAAACTTATCATAACAGTATAATTGGAGAAGAATACCCAGGCAAATTTTATTTTATTGGCCCAAGGATCAGTTCAACGTAAAGAATTTTCTTGATTCTGGGACCACAAACATGTAGGGGAACTCTAGGATGAAAGTCATAACCCAGTAGAGGATGAAAGGAATTTAAAGGTGAATTTGGGGACTTGGGAAATTTAATACTGTGATTTGGTATCAGATTTAAATTCTTTCCAAAGCCACTGTGAAATCAAGGTGGGGAAGGGGTTACTTACCAAAGTTGAATGTTATTAAAATTATATCTTAAAGTATTTACCAATCCCTTTTGCCCCCCACCCACTATCAACATAATTTATGAAAACAGGTCTCCATTTAAGTTGTTGTATTTTATTGCACTACATGTTCTAACAAATTAGATGACCATTGTTTCTGGTGCTGAAGGTAAGAGTACCTATAAATATGTAAATTACAAGGTTAAAGAGAAATCTTGTACCACAATTTTGTAAATCTGTAGATAAAGCACAATTTGACAAGATAAAATATCAATAAAGCTAAGAGATGTCTCAGTTCTTCCACTGTAGAGAAAAGCCATATAATCAGGGAATAAATTCCTAAATTAGCAGCTGAATTGATGACTTTAACAGGGACATTCTTCCACAGCATGGGCAGTTCTATAGTAGCAGAACTCAGAAGCAGGGAAATAAAGGCACCTGGTTGCATTGAATAGAAAAAACACCTTCAACAAAGTGGCAGATAAAGAATGCTTATTCTCCCAGTAGCTAAGTAATGTGGTAACGTTTTTCTCCAGCATGCCCAGTTGGCCATGGCCATGGCCATTCTTACAGCACTGATGGAAGTGGCTGGTTTCACTGAGCGCCCAGAGGATGGAATATGGTACAAAATGACAACCACCCTGTCTTTCCTACAGTTCATGCCACCAGGGGGCGTCCTTGCTAGATTAGCAACTCTCCAGGTGGAGAGGTATTAAGTACACCGAGTAGAGTACACTGCAGTGCTGTTAAAATTGCACAGGCTTCAGAGTTGAACGGAGGTTTGAATCCTGTCTTGTGCTTCCTCTTTCAAAACCTGTATGCCTTTATCTTGAAAATGGAGATTATATCACCAATTTCATTGGCTTACTATACAGGATAAGCCCTGTAAGTGTGGAGTTTTTGTTTAATTGATTCTTTTCAGTTATAGGTGACAGTAAAATTCATTTTGATATAATTATAGAAGCATGAAATATATTTTATTCTTATTAGGACCCCACTTTATGCTTGCACATGAAGGTGGAGAGTTTTTAGTATAGAGGTTGTTTTATGTAAGCATTCAATGCCTGAAAACCTAATATCATCATTGTAAATTATCAGAAAGGGTAGAGATTTGGTCTTAATTAATAGTCGTATTCTGCTAATACCCCAATCAAACGGTTATCCAGTTTATGTTAAGTTGTGTCTAAATGTCTTCTTCTTCTTCTTCTATTTTTTTTTTTTTTTTTTTGCAGTGCTGGGGATTTGAACCCAGAGCCTTGTGCTTGTGAGGCAAGCACTCTACCAACTGAGCTATATCCCCAGCCCCCTTTTTTTTGTTTTTGACACTCTCTATGAATTATTCTTTTCATAAATATTTATTTATTTATTTATCTATGGAGATTCATGCTTGCTCACGTGTTTCCATCTTGACTGATTCATTTAGTGGGGCATTTGCTGTAAGGAACTGACTCACTCATTTAAAAATAAAAAGAGGATCAGGATTTTGCACTAGCCAACACTAAGGTTAGTAATTTTGTAAAAACGAAATATACTTTGACCTGGAGATTCAAATTCTTTTCTTTCACTCTCGACATATTTTCCTGCTGAGGTTTTTGGTTTTAAGGGATTTTTTGTTTGTTTTTACCATGACTTCCCTCCAATCATTTCAGTTTCTTCTCTTAAAACACCTGTAAATCCGAGTTTAACTGTTTTCTGTCTTCTACATCTAACAGGTTCTTTTCAATCATTTCAGTCTTTATCCTTTTCCATGTGAGTCTTCTCTCCCTTGGATTACCCATTTGTTTTTTTCTTTAGAACAACCATCTTTTATTCTTGCTTTGCTCCATTCATATAGGTCCTAAATCTACTTGTAAATATATGCATATGCTTTCTGAATTGAATTAATTTTAGATTACAATGGGACACAGATAAAAGAGATAGATCTATGTAAAAATGAAAGAACGAATGACTAAAATCTAACAAGAGTGTACAATACACAGATTCTTTTGTTTTACCTGAAACTCACTAAAACTGAAAGTGTCCCCAGGTTAGCGATGAGTATATTAGGGAATGGCAATCACAGAACCCTGAGACTAAGGCTTCCCATGCCCATGCCCATCCATGCCTGCAGCTACTAATGGGCCATGGCCTTCTTCCTCACAGATCCAGGGTGGAACCTCACATGCCTTCATCTCAGCTCTCGAGCTAACTACTGCTCATCAGCTGGAATCTGTACATATCTAGAAAAGCATTTGCTATTGCAAACCTACTAAAGCATTTTTTTTTTTTGTCAAGTACCAAAAAGTGTGATTCAAAACTTTTTTGTTTAAGCATCCAGTAGAAGTTTGAAGACTTTGGTTCTGAAGTGGCTCCATTTGCCAGAACCAAACTCTTACTTTCAGTGTCTGTGGGCCAGTTTTCCTGGATTTCATTTTGAAGGATAGGCAGTTTTTATTGTTCCCCAAATTGCTATTTCTGATCATGTCCCTGTAATTGTGACTGATTTATACCTGGCTGCTAATCCTATGCTGATAGTGGTTTTCTGGTTTCATCTTCATTCTTTATTTCCCTGAATAATTATTTGCCGAAGCAATATAAGACCATTTGGACACATATAATAAGTTAACTGAGTAATATTGAATAAATATGTGGAGAGGTAAGAGATAGAGGGATAGATAAACACTGGAGGAAAACACTACACTGCTTTTTAATGCAAAAGCTAGTTCACAGAGGATGAACTTACACAAGCCAGAGAAGTGTCCTGTTTTGTAGGGAAGAGCCCCACTTGGGCTGTGACTCTGACGGCTCTGAGGTTATAGCCCCCTTTGGTCAATGTAGTCAATACTGATCCTAATGGTCACTGGGTTTGGATAGAGTTGGGTCTCTGGTTAGGGTCCTTAGTATCCAGGGTTCTACGCTAATAGCAGCTTGTGGATTTGACCCTTGCCAGTTCATAGGAACCATTTTCTGAGTATTAATTATGCACCAAACATTTCATCTAGACCATCTTATTTAATATTGATAACAACCCTATGAGTAGATAGATTTATTATTTCTACTTTACAGATGGGGATATTGAGGCTCAGGTAAACCTAAGCACATTGTCCAAGGTCACACAGCTGTTAGATACCAGCCTAGATGCAGCCTAGACCGTCTGATTTCAGAATCTATTCTCCTGACAACCATGCTTTCCTGTCGGGGTTGTCAATAAAACTACTTTCTTCAACAAAAATAAACTGCAAATTTTCTTGTAAGGCATCAAGCCAATGATAATGTCCTTTCAGATAATAAAGCAGCTACTTCTGCTGTGAAAATATAGCATAAGAAATGGTGCATACAACAGGACTTTGGGGGGGAAAAAAAAAACAAGAAAGGAAGCCCTGCCACTAACTAAACAGAAACATAAAAAAGAACAAAGAAAACCTAGAGCTGGGGGGTTTCATACTCTACATTGAAAACAGATTACAAACGTGTGTGTGGTCAGGTAACCTCATGGCCCCTACCCCAACTCTTTTTTTCTGCTTCTCTGCCCCAGGAGAAGGGAATTTGGGAATTGCCCCTCCCCCCACTAAACTGTTAGCTTCAGGAAGGTCAAGCCTATGTTTTTCCTAAGTGTCCTCAAGACCTAGCACAGTGCCTGTACACAGGAGGCATTGAATAAATGTTTGCTAAAGGCACAAATGCTTAAATGCAAGGGATGAAAGGGGTAAGGAGAGAAGGAGAGAAGGACAGAAAAAGAAAAGGAAAAGAGGAAAGAAGCAGTAGGGAAAGAAGCAGATGTCTTGTAACAGCCATCCCTATTCCTGCTTCATGGTAGACCTTTTCACCTGTTGTCCTACTTCTCTGCTACTTAAGATTTATCTGTTTGGACCTCAATCCATTATGGACTTGTCAAACTCCTGAGAGTCTTCTGTTCTGGACTTTTTTATCCATTCCTTCCCACCTGACTTTCAGTAAAGACCTCCTTCATTGACACTTTTCTAGGGTGATATCAATAAGGGATGAGGGGGTAGTGTTAGATGGAAGGAGGTATGGCCTTCCAAATCTTAGGGTGGCCTACCTCATCCTTGATCAAGCTGCTATTAGCGTAGAACCCTGGATACTAAGGACCCTAACCAGAGACCCAACTCTATCCAAACCCAGTGACCATTAGGATCAGTATTGACTACATTGACCAAAGGGGGCTATAACCTCAGAGCCGTCAGAGTCACAGCCCAAGTGGGGCTCTTCCCTACAAAACAGGACACTTCTCTGGCTTGTGTAAGTTCATCCTCTGTGAACTAGCTTTGCATTAAAAAGCAGGCACACTGCTCTTCGAACAAACCCCTGAAACAAATACCTGGAACATAGTTTTGGATTTTCCCATCAGTCTCTGGAGCTCTCCAGCAAGCTGTCCCTCCATTGTGTTGTTCCAGAATGTCCCTGACTTCTTCTCTCCCACATCCAAACTATCATGAGTCCTTTCCCTCTACTCTGCATTTTATTTCCACAATCCCAGAGTGCTGGGGACTTGAACCTGGGCCTCCAGCATGAGAGGCAGGCACTCTACGAGTTGGGCTATATGGCCTGCACTACTCTGCATCTTAAATGCATCCAAAATCTGACCACTTTCCACCCCTTGTGGCATTATTACCTCAAACCATGTCACTGTTGTCATTTACCTGTTCCACTGAAGTAGACTTGGAGCTAGTCCCACAGTTGCCACTCTTGACCCTCTTGGAGCCACAGAAGAGCATCAGGTTGTCCTTTTTCAGACAAATTCAGATCATAACACTTCTCTCACCAAAACCACACATTGGTTTCTTCCATCACACTGAAAACAAAATCCAAAGTGCTTAACTTGTCTCAGAGGTCCCACACAAGTTCGTCCCTGTTACCTCATCTAACCTCATCCGCTGCTATTGTCCTACACACTCACTCTGCACTGCTACAAAGACTGCTTTGCTGTCTTTGAAAATTCCAGAACCTTCCATCTGAGGGCCCCTGTGCTTGTTCTTCACTCTGCAAATGTTCTTCTCCAAATGTCTGCATGGTTCAGTTTTCCACTTAAAACAGGTCTCTGCTTATTGTCACCTCATTAGAATTGACAGTCTTTCTCTTCCCCTCATCCTGCTCAACTTCCCCTCACAACAATCACCATCTGATGCACTGTATACGTATGGTATGCATTTGTTTCTTGAGCATGCGTTGTGTGTTATGGAGCAGAAGGTTTGTAGGAGTGAGGATTTGCTGCTGGTTCTTAGGGTACCAGAACTCAGTGCCTGGAACAGAGGAGGTATTCAGCAACTATTTGTTGAATGAGTAAAAGAATAAATATCTAGAAATCTTTTCCAGGGGGCTTAGTCAGAAGGCTGAAGGAGTTTGAGGATCGGGCCCAGATGCTAACTAGAAAGAAGTGAAGCTAGTGGTTTTTCCAACAAATGTGCATCCCCATATTGCTGAACTACACCAGGCCTTTGTTGGGCAAACCCAGGTTTGGAGAATAGAAACATATGGCCCCATCTATTCCATTGTATCTGTTGTGGTCCTGTGATTCCTACCTGATATGCTAACACCACTGAGTCACTGTGATAAATGAGTTCCATCTCCCAAGCAAAGAGGCAAGTAGGTTCCTTTAAAGTTAAACTGAGGCACCGACGTGTAATGATGGGCTCAACGCAGGCAGTTGAGCAAGAAATGAGGATTAAGATCTAGACCACATCCCTTCTTATTTTGGGTGTTGGCTGTCAAAAACATTATGCTTGGAACTGGTCCATGTTTCATGGATGTTTCATTCAAACCAAAATGAAAGAGAGTCCCTAAAAAATAGACCAGCATGTTGGTTTTCCAAAACTGTGGTTACTGAGTGTGATAGGGCAGATGAGTTTAAGCAATCAGAGCCTTAGCAAGCCTCCCTTTGGGTTGCTCTGACTGCTTCCCTCTGTTTGCAGACATAATATTCAGTTTCTCCAAAACATCTCTGGTTACTGAAAGTAAATTTTGTGGGAAAATGGTGACGACGGTCAAACAAAGAGTTAACGCAACCAAAACAAAATATCCAGTTAGAAATATTTTTACAACGTTCTTTACACTAGAGAGCGGTGGAGAAAAAACAGCGTTTTAAGTGCTGCTCTTTTTCCCATTAGGTTGTCTGCTTTTACAGGTGGCAAGTTTCAGCAAGATCTGAAGACGAAAGGCTCATGCCGAGATGGTCTGTGCAGAAAGGCTTGACCCGCCTGACCTCCTGCCCATGCATACGACATAATCACTCACAAAATAGATACTAAAATAATGTTAGCAGCCGCCTGGCCTAAACTAATAAAACCTAGCACGTTGAGAGTTAAGACAGAAAGCCTGTCCTTAGCTCACCCCCTCGGGCTTCAGCATTACCTCTTCCCTGGCCCGAATTAACAGAGCTCAAACCAAATGGCTTTCTGCACCTCCTTCTTTTCCTGGTGTCATTCTGACACTGTTGATTTTTTTCCTCTCGCAGGGCCTGACTCAGTGAGTTTAAATGCCCTTCTCTTTCTCACTCACCACATGCAAACCTTAATTAAGGCTGTCTCTTCATAACACCAACCTAACTTGGGGAGAAGTGAAAGATTTAGTCAAATCACTGAGTTTGGGGCCCTACAGGGAGGGAAAAGAGAAGGTCAAAGAAGGTCACATAGAACAGCAGAAAACACCCCATGTGTTTAGACAGGTCTCTTTTCTCCACATTCCCTCCTCCTGTGGGTTCTATGCATCAAACCTCTTCTTTGCACTCTAGAACACAAACATTTCTTTAGTGAAGGTGATCTACATTTCTCCAAAGTCATCCCTTTTCCAGCACACTAACTTCCTGGACTTTGACATCTCTGTGTTATTGATGTTGGCAGAGAGGCTTTTGATCTTATTATCCTCTTTCATTGAAGAGAAATCTGAAGCCCAGAAGGTAAACACCAAGTCTATACTCAAAATAAAAGAATGATATTTAAGGTTGAAAAATACATTTAAAAATTCAAATTAAAAAATTTTAAAGATTAATGGAAGAAATAAAAGATCAAAGAGGGAATCGAACTTGTACTTCTCCACCTGAGTTTCAAAGGAATGAGTATCGTTCAAGATACCATTCAAGTGTTAATAACAAATGAGAGTCTATAAATGTTGTGAACAAACCTCAAGACCCCGTTTCTCTAATAGTTTGTGTAGCTTATTCTTTCAATACGGATTATGGAATGGCTCTTAGCTTTGCAAACTTAAGGGATACTTATTATCTTTACATGGGCAGTGTCTGCCAGATGTCCATTGCTGTGACAAAATACCTGAGAGAATTTAAAAGGAAGAAAGGTTTATTTGGGTTCGTAATTTCAGAGATTTGAGTCCATGATCAGCTGGCTTCACTGCTTTGGGGCCTGTGGCAAAGTAGACCATAAAGGCAGGGAACATGGATGTTAAGTAAAGTTGCTCACGTCATGGCTGCCAGGAAGCAAAGAGAAAGAGAGGAAGAGGTCAGGTCTCAATATCCCTTCAACAGCATGCCCCAGTGCCCTATTTCCTCCAACCAGGCCCCACCTCCTAAAGTTTCTACCACCTCCCAAAAGTGCCATCAGCTAAGGACCAAGCCTTCAACTCCTGAACTTTGGGGGATATGTAAGATCCAAACTATAACAAGAGATTTCACTGCCTCTACTGCTGTCTAATGAGTCCTCTCCAGTTGCAGTTACAAAATTCCCTTCAGGTTACAGTAAGAAAGGGACAAAACCCAGAGGCAGGAATCAGACAGAAAGTGTCACAGCTTTGAGAAGAGCAAGATATGCCATTGCCTGTTAATCCATGCTTGTACTTGCAATTTTGTTGACTATATTAGAGCAAGCCACCTTCTTTAGGAATAGAGCTGCTGAACCCCTTTGATTTAAACTCTCAACTTTTGAAATATTTCAAATGGGAAGATTAATAATGGACAACCCAGCTGGTCGTAAAAGTTATAATTCAAACATTTTGAACTTTGGCTACAACATATTCAGTTTCTGGACTATAAGAAGTAGAAAAAGAATGACAGGTTTTGGTTTGCTGTAACTATGATAATAATAAGAACTGGTGACATTTTTAACTGTTTTAATACATTTTTTATATATTGTCTGATTAGTCCTAATTGCTACATGCCAACTAAACTATGCGTATGTTGCTTAAAACTTAGTTGAAAAATTTCAAGAACTGTTGCTTTGAGAAGGGTAGTTGACAATATAAACTCTAATGAATGGTTGATTGGAGAAAGAATGTTGATAATATGTTTATAATTACAGTATTCCCTTTGACCCTAAATTCCAATTTTAGGTATTTTAATACAGAAATATTTATTATGTGTTTACATAATAATTTTCAAATAGATATTTTCCTGTATTAATTACTAACGGGAAAAAATGGAAATAGTCTAAGTATTTGTCAATAAGCCCTTTTATAAATAAATTATGGAATATCCATAGCAGGGAATTTAAAACTATAGTTTCTGGAATCAGACAACCCAATTTGGATTTTAGCTCTGCCTAGATGTGAGAACTTGATCAAGATCCTACACCTGCATATACTTACTTTATTTTTTTCATTTTCACCTGCAAAAAAGTGAAAATAATATAATCTGTAGATTGGTGACACATTATTATGGTAAAGATCATAAATCACTTAGTGCAGCATCCAGCATGCATGAGTACTTAGTAAGTGTTGCTATTATTTTTATGATTATAATAATCAGACTATAGACTACTCTGTAGTCATTAAAAAGGATGCAGTAAGTAGCTCAATTTGTGCTGGCATAGAAAAGTGCTGCCCCAAATTGTGAAACGCATCTTCTGTCAATCATCCTCCCTACCGGGTGTCCTTCCTCATGCCCTGCCCAGCAAGATTGCCAATTCCATGCGGATATGGACCTTTCCAGTCTTGTTCATTCTGGCACCCTATGACCTGAAATAACACTGAGCCACTCCATAAAACTTTATTGAATTAACAAATGAATATATGAAGTTTTAAAGACAGAACATTGTCTATGTTCATGTTAAAAAAGTAGAAGAAACCAGGCGTGGTGGCACATGCCTATAAACCCATGTTAGTGGTATTTTATTTTATATGTCCTACTCCTTTGCTTATACTACAATAATGCTATTTAAAAATAATTTAAATAAATTATATTTGAATATCCCAAATAATAATCTTTCAAAGAGAAAATCTATAATTTCACCGTAATAATATTCACTATAGACTTTATAATCAGAAAAGTAACTCTATTATGAAAATTGTAGGAATTCCTTATATAAGTTTTGAAAACCACAGAAAATGAATTTAAAAATAAAATGTAGAAAATGTAATAAATTTAGACAATCCCTTGCCCTATTCTTTTCAACTTGGACCAAGCAGAACGGCTCCAGACAGAGGAAGAAAGGGTTGTTCTGCCCTCAAGGATGTGGTGACCAAGAATCCACTACCAGCATTCACAAGTGCACCCTTGGAGTGGTATTTGAAAAGTGTACTCTGCTGTTACTCAGAGATTGGAAAAATCAGCATGAAGGAGATGGGTCTCCAATTGTGCACACTGATACTAGTTTTAACAAAATGTCAGGGTCAAAGGAATAGGCAATGTCCCATATCATATCCATAAGTCCATGTATGCTTGTCCAGGTAACGTGAAGAAGATGGAGAGTCGCCAGCAAGCTCTATTTTGTGGTAACCTATGTCCCTGTTACTGCATTTGAAAGTCTTTGGACAGTGTGGATGAGAACTATCCACTGATTGTCCAAGTTACAAAATTGAACCAAAAACAGAAAGAGAAAATTTTACTAAATTTAGATAATATCTTACCATTTGAAGATTTTAATATGTTATTGAAACAAAGTTCACATTGAAATGCAGACAGGATGGAGTAGGAATTAAAAACCAAAAGAATGGAGAAAACTTGTAAGTTAACGAAAATTAAGTCAAATTTACCACAATGAAATGCATGGCATCAACCTCTTTTTAAAATGATACTAACCGCCTTCTTATTACCCTGGGCTAAACTGGAAACTCCCTGAAGACAGCAACTGCATATTGTGCTTTTTTTTTCTTCCTTTCTTTTTTTTTTACATTCCAGTGCTTCTTATAGAGCCTAGTACATTGTGTGAGCACTCAAGTTAACGTTAAATAAATGAAACACCTTTTGACAAATAAGAGAGAAATTTAAGAGAGAGAATAGAAAGAGAGAGTGAGAGAGAAAGAGAAAAAGAGAGAGGCGAATGGAAGGAACGAAAGGAGTAGAAAAGGAGAAAAAAGAAAGGAAGGAAATATTAGAGAGCCAGAAAGAAATAGAAGAGATAGCATGAGTCAGAAATCACCCTTTCTAACTTCTTTTCATTTCTCCCTCTAGGATTACAGCAGTCAAACACCAAGTCTTTTTTCAGAGACTGACTTCAGTAGCAGCTATGGCAACACTTTCAGAATTTATTAGCTTCTGGAAAAAAAGGATGAGACTTGAAGAGAGAGCCTGTAACAACATTTATTCTGGATCTCAGTCTAATCTGAAGCTCCGCATCTGGGAAGGTAGCAAGTCAAAAGGCCCAGCTCAGCCTTTTGGTTGTGGCAAAGGTCAGATGGCTTCTTTATAAATAGCATGACCAACAACAACCAAAGACAATAGCTAGTTCAACCCAGCATCCTATTTCTTTGTTTTTAATTGCATTTTCCATTTAGTTCTACCTGACAGCAGAATGCATTTTGACTCATCATACACAAATGGGGTACAACTTTTCATTTCTCTGGTTGTACATGATGTAGAGTCACACCATTTGTGTAATCATACGTGTACATAAGGTAATGATGTCTGTCTCATTCCACAATCTTTCTTTCCCCTGCCCGCGCCCATCCCTCACTTCCCTCTACACAATCCAAGATTCCTCCATTCACCCTATTTCTTAGCAGTCAAGTAAAACAGATAAATCACTTCTCCAGTGAAGGAGAATGAGCATCAGGTTATTGGTCATAAACCTAACCGTATATTCTAAAATAATTTTTTCCCTTTTTTTGTTTAGAAAATGAGAGAAGGGAAGTAAAAGTAAAAGGGGAAGGAAAATAATAAAATATATTTCCTCAGGGCTTTTAGTCCTTTGCCAATTTTGATCTCTCTCTAAGATCTTTGGCAATCGATTTTGGATGAGTGACAGCAAAATTATGAAGCATTTTTTTATAAGTCAACCTGGTTCTTAAATCCAGCAGAACTAAAGGAATACACCCTCTCTCATTAAGCTGTACATCCATCCTAGGATGGAGAGGCCTAAAAGAAACCATATGTGTGCAGAAGCACGTGCACTTGTGGGTGTGTGTGTGTGTGCGTGTGTGTGAGTACATGTGCGTGTGCTTGAAATATGAAGAGTAGGTGGGGTTTGCTCAAAGGATTAGGATGAAACCAGGCTATAGATTAGGGATTATCATGATAATCCTTCAAGATAAATTACACCTTTGCAGTCTGTCTCCTGCTTGCTTATCCAGCCTCACCCTCTCTTTTCTCTCTCTCCATTCACTTACACTAAACTTACTTCCCTCCAGGAAGCTGAGTTATTCCTGCTTTATATCCTCAAGCATGCTGTTTCCTCTGTGTGAACTGCTCTTCCCATCCTGTTTCTATGCATGCCTCAAGATCCCATTAATAAAACACCTTTGCTGTGGCATCTTCCCCAGATTCCTCAAGTAGAATTAATTGCAGAGTTAGTTGCTTCCTCTTCTGCGATCTCACAGCTAAAGAGCTGTCTACCACAGAGTTTTTAGCATCTGTTTACATGTTTTTCTTTCCTATTAGACCTTAAAATTCTCAAGGGTGGCAGTGATCTTATTTTACCCCTAATGGCTAGGTGATGCATGGTCTAAAGAAGATACTTAATAAACATGGGTTAAGGTCATTAATGGGATCCAAGGGGAAGTAGTCTGATACATAAGAAAAAGCACAGGCCATTGATTCAAATGACAGCTTGCCCCTTGTTCCGGAGTGAAATAGCACACTTGGATGTGATCACACTTGATTGTGAGTTTGAAAAAAAAAAAACTGAAACTTTGTGCCCACTTTCTCAGCTGTAAAATGGATCGGTTGAGAAGATGAAATACATTAATAGGTCTAAATACAGTGGTCCCTGGCATGGAGGTAGATGATTTCATAACTCACGACACCAGTAAAATTCTAAAATGCAAGGTGGCCAAGGTGGGAAGCAGAATCCAACTGAGGCACAAAGTTGAACTATCTCCCTCCTAAGCTAGATCTCCTCTGCTTGCTCTCTTTGGGGTGACATGAACTTGAGCTGTGTGGTCACTAAACTACAAAAGGTGAATTCATTTTTTGGCCTAAAAACATGCTATGTAGAAAATGGAATTATCTGGGAAAGAACAGGCAACGTGATCTGTCAGTGCTTTCTGGAATTAAATGAGTGCTGTAAATGTAGAATAAATGGTGGGCATGTGTTAGGTAGGAGTCCATGATCCAGGTGATATTGCTGAGGCAAATGGTGGGGAACACTTCCCAAAGGGAGAATTGCTCTCGTTTCCCCTGTCATATAAACTGAGCTCAGGGCAGCCAGGGCTGACATATTGAATGAGGTCCTGCACTACTTCAAAACGGGTTTATATTTACACTTCATTGTGAGGTTTTTAATGGTTTGGAATGACTCAGAGGAAGTTATGTAATGTTTATGGAGACACGTGCTAGAAAATAAACCAGGAACCACAATTGTAGTGTTAGAGGTAGCTCCTGAATAAGCCTTCTCGTTTATTTACAAAATGTGTTTTAAATAACAACCAGATAATTAGAGGAGTTATAGTTCTGGTAATGGCTGAGTAGCTTATATTGGACTCACTCTCTTGCAATGACAGTTACAAATTCTTATTCCCCAAAAGAGTGTCTTGGAAAGCACTGGGGAGAACCCAAAAGCAGGCAGACACTGGAAGAGATATGAACTTTGAAAGATGGGATGCAAATTAGGTGAGATTCACAGTTGTCCAACTTTCCCCCTAAGGGCATACCCCAGTTTGCTTGGGAATAAGGCAAAGAGCTCAGACAGAAAACATTCGTCTTACTGCACTGACTAGGTGTCAAAGGTTGGATTCTTGGCTGTTGTAATGATTGAGAATTAAGTTGTGTGAAGGGTGTCCTTGGAAGGGAGGTAGCCATGGAGAAGGGAACACATCCCTGAATAAAAATTCCTCCCCAATTCTTGGCTGACTCTAAAACTGAGTGTGCTGAGAGACTCCAAAGAGAAATCAGAATACACAGATGGAAGCTAAGGAGTTGAGCGGAGATATCAGCCGGTGAGGTGCCAGGAGGCAGAGTCGAGTTCAAGTCCTACCAGCTTAGAGGGAATGATTAAACACTTCAGACTTTCCATTAAGATTTCTGAAGACTCGTGCCTTAAAAATAAGGAGCAGATCCCAGAACTAAGAGCTACTTCTTTACAAATAAAGGAAGAGCCAAAATAAGTCTTCCCCAATAAAGCCCTAAAATCAAGTCTCTGTGGAGACAAGATAATCCATCAGTAACTTAGCATTTGCTGAAACAAACTCAATATTTTAAAGGAACATGACAACATCCAGTTTATTCTGTGGCAGATCTTTTACAATAAAGTATATTGTCCAATTTAAAATAAGATGCTATTAGTCAAAGAAACAAGAAAAAGTGACCTATATTTCAAGAGAAAATACAGTCTACAGAGGGAGACCCAGAGACAACACGAATATTAATAGTAACAAATAAGAACTTTAAAATCATTCTGATGAATTTGTTAAGAAATTTATAGGAAAAAGATGGATTTAATGAATTAAGAAATGGGGAATTTCAGGGGAGATAAGAAAACTCTGAAAACAATTGGAAATCTTAGATTAGAGAATAGAATATTAGAAAATAAAACTTTATCAATGGTTTTAGTAGTAGGTCAGAAACTGCACTAGAAAGGAGCATTGATCTTGAAGCCAGATAAATAGATACTGCTCAAACCAAAGCACAGAGATTTTAAAATATTGAAAATAAAGAAAAAATATTCAATAATTTGCAAGACAACACCAAGTAGACTTTTATGTAATTAGAAACTCAAAAGGAGAGCAGAAAGAAAATAGGGCAGAAATTATCTAAAAATTCCCTAAATTTCATGAAAAACAAAAATCCACTAATCTAAGAAACAAAATGAACTCCAACCAGGATAAATATACAGAAAACCACAGTTCAGCTATCATAATAAATGACTGAAAATTCAAGATATAGAAGAAAGTCTTAAAAGCAACTAAAGAAAAAAGATAAATTATAAGGAAAAAAATTAAGAATTACCATGGGATTTTTGTCAGAAATTACAAAGGGCAGAGACAGGACCAAATGTCTTTAAAATGCTGGGGAAAAAAAGTATTGATAAATCTGTAATATCTATAACTGGTAAAAATATATCTCAAAAGCTAAATTTGAAACAAGGATGTATCTCAGTGGTAGAGTTCATGAAGACTTGGGTTTGATCAGTACCATGAAAACAATTAAAATTTAATAATGACAGTTTCAAATCAAAGGAAGTAGAGAAAATTAACTTCCAGTTTTGTAGATGGAAGAGAATAATGCCAGATGGAAATAGGAATCTACAGAAGGAAATAAAACCACTGGGACTAGCAAATACCTAAATGTAAAAGACTATTTCTTTTAATTAGTACTATTTTAAAAAAAGAACTATTTTTTAAGACTAAAATAATAACTATATTGTGAGGGTGATAAGACAATAATGGCACATGAATGAGAAGGATGGTAATAAAATTCTGTTGTTTTAAGGTTCTTATGTATGATATGACAATGTAAACTACTAATGATTCCTATTTTAATCTCGATATAGAGGAATCTCTCTCTCTCTCTCTCTCTCTCTCTCTCTCTCTCTCTCTCTCTTTCTCTCTCACACACACATGTACATTTCACTTACCCATAAAAGAAGGTTAAATGATACTAAAATACATTCGAGTAAACTGAAGACAAGAAAGGAGGAACCAAGAAATGAAGAACAAGTGAGATAAACAGAAAGCAAAGACTGTGGAATTATCTCAAATATATAAATAATAAAAAGGAGCATACAATAATGGTAGAGTCCATTTAGCAGATAGACATAATAATTGTAATAATAAGACTTCAACATACATTAAGAAAAACTGACAGAACCCAATAGACAAATCCACAATCATCATTGGAATTTTTAACACATTTCTCACTAAGTGATAAAACAAGTAGAAAAAATTTAGTGATGATATACAAGATTCACATAACACTATAAAAAATTTAGTGATGATATGCAAGATTCACATAATACTATAAAAACTTACCCATTTGATATTTATAAAACATTCTTTCCAATAATAATAGAAAAAACATTTCTCAAGTAAACATGAAATGTTTATCAAAAACATTGCATATTGGGACATAAAATAGGAGTACTTTCTCTGACCACAGTGAAATTTAATTTGAAATAACAATAATATATCCAGGAAATTCCAAACATTTGGGAACTAAAGAACATATGTAAATAACAAAAGAAGACATCACAAGGGAAATTTGAAAATATTTTAAACTGAAAGATAATGAAAACACAATAAATCACAATTTGTGACCTGAAGTTAAAGCATCACTTGGAGAAAATGTTTAGCATTAAATACATACACTAGAAAAGTAATAAAAATGTGTATTTTATCAAGCTGGGGCAGAAGAAAGAAAATTATTAAACCTAGACTGAATATAAGAAAGGGAATAATAAAGATGAAATTGATAACCATTGAATTATAAAATAGAGAAAATATGGAGGCAAATGATACTTCCTTGAAAAGCTTAATAAGTTTGATGAAATCTACTGAGAATAATCTAGATACAAAGAGAAGAAACACAAATTATTTGTATGAAGAATGAAAGTAGGAGACATCACTATTGCTATTAAAAATCATAAAGATATATTACGAACAATGTTATCAATATATTTGACTACCAATATAAGAATATATAGAAAAATATAAATATCTCTGTATTAGTCAGTAAATTCATTTTATAAATAAAATAATTCCCAAAAGATAAAAGATAACTTCAGACCCAAATAGCTTCACTGTTGAATTCTAGTAAATAATTAAGGAAGAAATTATAACAATTCTGCATCAAAAATTAAAGAACAGAGAACACTTATGAAATCTTAAGTTCAGTATAACACAGAAACAAAAACTTACAAAGCACAAAACAGGAAATAAATGTGCAGGCTAGCATATTGGTAGATATCTACCAGTTGATTCTAAAATTTATATAGAAATGCCCAAAACTGAAGACAATTAAAAAATGTTTTTGAAAAAGAACAAAATTGGAAGACCACTGCTTTCAAGAAACACTACAAATCTTTGATATTGAAAACAGTGTGGATAGACATATAGATTAACAAAATGGAGTAAATTATCCAGAATTAGACCCCCTCCCAATTAATTTTCAACAAAGGAGCTAAGACAATTGAATGGAGAAAGAAATATCATTTTCAACAACTGGATGTCGATATGGGAGAAAAATGAATCAATTCTTTCTGTCAACTCAAATTGATTTCAGTTGGAGAATCAGTCTAAATATATTAATTAAAAAATTAAGGCTTTTATAAGAAAATACAGGACAATCCTTTTGTGACTTTAGGATATGAAAGGATTTCTTGGTAAAAAAAAAACATATTAGCAATAAAAGAAAGACTGATAAACTGTACTTAATTAAAATTAAAAAAGCTCTTGTTCACAGAAAACTTTGTTAGTAAAATTAAAAGGTGAGTCCAAAGACCAGGAGAAAATATTCATAAATAACTGACAACATACAAATACATAAAAACTTCTATGACTTCTGAAATCAATAGACAAAAGTCTTGAACAGTCATTTCACACAGATGATACATGAATGGTTATGAAGAAGAGCCCAGGGCTGGGGATATAGGTCAGAGGGAGAACACCTGGCATGTGCAAGGCTCTGAGTTCAATCCCCAAGGCTGCAAAAAGGAAAAACAAATGAAATTGAACATTCAAACTAAAACCACAATCAGATTTCAGCTCACTAGAATGGGTAAGACATTTTAAAAGACTGATAATATCAAATGTTGTTGAGGATGTGTAATAATCAGGATGCTCATATACTACTATAAAGTGGTACAATAATAGTGGAAAACTATTTTTATGAAGTTCAACAAATATCACCTATTAACCCAGAAACTGTATTCCCACTCATGAAAATATATCTGCAGAAAGAATGTTCATTTCAGCTTTAGTCTAAACTGGAAATAGTCCAGTTGTTTATGAACAGGAAAATGGATAAGCAAATTGTGGTATAATAATACTATAGATGCATCTCCAAAACACCATGTTGAGTGAAAGATGTAGGACATAGAAGTGTTCGTGGTATATAGCTTTATTTATGTGACGACTACTAAGAGGTTAAGATGGGCTATGGTAATAACATCAGAACAGTTCCCTCTGTGTCGAGTAGGTAGCGGGGCGGGATTGCCTGGGAAGGGGCACGAGGAACAGACTCGGGTGGTTGAAATGTTCTCCGTTTCCATTGGAGAGGTGGTTATATGGGTATATACAATTGTTAGAACTCATGAAGTTCTACAGTTAGAACTGTGCATTTTATGTAAATTAAAACATTGTTAAGAGACTGAAAAGACAAGCAACAGACTGGGAGCAAATTTTTGCAAAACATCTCTGGTGTTTTAATTAATAATAATATATAATATAATATATAATATATGCATATAATAATATATGCATCAATAGTGGTTCACCAATTTTAACAAGCATACCACAATAATGCAAGGTGTTAATAATAGTAGAAACTGTAGGGAAGAGGAGGCAGCTGGGAGCATTCTACCTTTTATGCAATCTCTCTGTAAACCTAACACTGTTATTAAAAGTAAATTTTTTTTTTAATGGAAAGGGGTGTCTCTTGAATGGTTCATGTTTGGGAAATGCTGGCTCAAACAAAATTAAACTAACTTCTTTCCTGGGGCCTTCTCAGGGCCTTTAACGTGCTGATGTGCACAGTGCTCTCTGTGAGGGGCTGTGTGACTGCAGCTTTGCCAACATTTACTTTACTAAGACTTTTTCAGTCAGACTAATGTTCTCCAAAGCAAAGTAACAGAGAAGTGAATAAATTATTTTTCTAAAAAAGCAAGTGATTACCTTCTAAAGTATTAATTCTGAGGGGAACAGGTGCTATACTTACACTCTGCATTAATTTATTAGGACTTCCATAACAAAGACCACAATCTGGTGGCGTAAGTTACAGAAGTTTCTCTACTCACAGTCATGGAGGATGGAAGTCCAAGACCAAGGCGTTGGTACCTCTGATTTCTTCTGAGGCCTTTCTCCTTGACTTGCTGATGCTTCCTTCTTGCTGTGCCCTAACAGGACTGTACCTCTGCCTCTGTCCTGATCTCCTCTTCTTATGAAGACATGGGTCACATTGGACTAGAGCCCACACTAATGATCTTATTTTAACTTAATTATTTCTTTAAAGATTTTATCTCATAATACCATTGTATTCAAAGTACTAGGGATTAGGACTTCAACATATGAATTTGGGGGAGATCCAATTCAGCCCATAAGAGACATATTTATTAGGATATTTATAGTACTTTTTTTTAGAAGTGTTGAGATGACTCTCAAGAATCCAAAAAAGTTTGTAAAAATTAAAAACATAGGAAAGAGGAAAAAATAAACAAAACCAAGATCACAAAATAAAACCAGGAGTGAGGCAAGTAAAAGTATTCTATTATGACTTCCATAGAAATTTGAGGTATTCCTATAAATTGTCTGTAAACTCTCAGGCAGCCTCCCAAAGCTGTTTTATTTGTGAGAGGGAGAAGATGACATTGAGAAAGTAGTGCAACTGGGGTATACTCCAAAAATCACCCAGCACAGAGGTTGGATTGTGAACCCCTAAAAGATATGTCTACCCAGAACCCAAATGTGACCATATTTGGGAAAGGTCTATGGAAATATGATTAAGTGAAGGATCTTGAGATGAAATCATCCTGAATTATATAGACCATAAATCCAATTACAATAGTTCACATAAAGGAAAAGAAGGGAAGAAGACACACAGAAGAGAATGCTGTATGAAAACAGAGGCAGAGACTAGAGTGATGCCTCTGCAAGACAAAGAGCCCTGATGACAGCCAGTAGTGACCAGAAACAAGGACAGAGGCACAGAACAGGTCCTCTCTCAAGCCCTTCAAGAGGAAAGAACTTTGCTTTTGCCTTTATATCAAGTTTCTGGTCCACAGAAATGTGAGAGAATGCATTTCTGTTATTCTAAAAACCTCCCAGTGTGTGCCAATTTGTTACAGCATCCAGAAGAAACTCATACACCTAGACATCATTTTCTGGAGTTGTTATGGTTTGGGTTACAAGCATTTAACAAAAGCTCATGTGTTGAAGGCTTGGTCACCAGTCTGTGGTACAATTGGGAGGTAGTGAAACCTTCAAAGGATGGTACCTCATGGAAGGAAGTTAGGTCAATGGGGTCATGCTCTTGATGGAGTTATTGGAACCCTGGTCCCTTTCCTCCCCCTCCTCCTCCTCCTCCTCCTCCTCCTCCTCCTCCTCCTCCTTCTCTCTCTCTCTCTTTCTCTCTCTCTCTCCTTCCTGGCTACCATGAGGTGAGCTGCTCCACTGCATGCAATGGAACCAACCAACCATAAACCAAAACCTCTGAAACTGTGAGCCAAAATCAATCCTTCCTCCTTTTAAGCTGATTTTCTCAGAGGATAGCTGATGGTCATCACACTCTTTTTTTTTTTTCTTTTTACCTCTTTTCTGCTTTCCATGTGAATGTGGATGAGTACTACATGATTGATCCTCAAAATCATGGCAAAGGGATGCCACTATATTCTGCTTACTGAGCCGAAAATTGAATAATTTATTTCATTTTATATTATCTTATTTGTAAAAAAAAAAAACACATAGTGACAATATAGTAAGATAGGGATGTGGAGAACTGAATCTATTATGATGCCACTACTTATAATAAGTCACTTTGGACATTTCATTCTAGCTACACACACACACACACACACACACACACACACACACTATATATATATATATATAAAATATATATAATTTATATATATATAATTTATATATATATAATATATATAATTGATATATTATATATATATATTTTAAGTATGTCCTTATACTTAAAGAGTATACCAAGATAAAGGCTTATCTGGCTTTGTTGCATAATTGTTGGATCTTTTGGATCATAGCTGTATTAGTCAGCTTTTCATCAATGTGACTAAAAATACCTGATAAAAACATTAAAGGAAAAAGATTTATTTTGGTTCAGAGTTTCAGAGGACTCAGTTCATAGTGGACTAGCAGCTCCAAGGCAGAAACATCATGATGGAAGGGCATGGTGGAGGAAAGCTGCTCAACTGTGCTGGGAAACAGTCAGAAGAAGGGACCAGAGACAAATATAGTCCCCAAGATCATGCTTCCCAGTGACCCACTTCCTTCAGTCATGCCCCCAGCTTACAATTACACCCAGTAGTTCATTCAAATTATTACTCCATCAAAAATATTAATTCACTGATGAAGTCAAAACACTCGCGATCCAATCCTTTCGCCTCTGAACAATGCGCATTCCTAACACATGAACTTTTGAGGGGACATCCCAGATCCAAACCATTACAATGACTCTTGAAGATGAATAATTTTACATATTTGATATAAAGAACAGAGCCTAGTCTTGATCTGGTCCTTCAAGAACATCCCATGTTGAATGTTATATGGGTGTAGTATGTATTCATGTGATGCTCGAGGCATGTGAAACACTTATTAATAAACAGCACATGTCCAAGTTTCCATGTCTCCTTGTAAAAATGCCCAGTTCAAAATAAAATTAAGAAGGCTGAGTTGTTAACTAGGAAATAATTGATTATATAAAAGTCTTATATCTTTCTCTACATTGTCAATGTTTTATTTTTGTTGTTAGCAAATTGTAACATACAGGAAGAAATTATCTGTCATAAATTTATATCTGGGTGGATATAAAAAGGTATTGCTACATGAAATTCGTATTTTATGATTCTTTTTACACTACTCTAATCAGAGATTCATGGATTGTCCATCAGCAGCAAGTCTTTTTTTATGTATTTTCTTCTTTGATACCTAGAAATGAATTAATAAATCCTGTTATAGCCTTTCGATCTGCATCAGGGAAGAAGCCTGCTGCTGGCAGGGCAGGGCTGGGCAGTGCCACGGGCCTGTGATGACTCTGTGATACCCCAAACTCCCGTTTGTGCAGCCATCACCATGGCCCTATCCTTCCTGCAGTTGTCCTTCCCCAGAGCCATGAATCAAAGAATCAACATCAACTGTTTTATAAGCCAAACTCACAGCCTTTGATGTTGGGCTGTTCTTGGCCTTAACAACCTTTCTCCTACTTTATAGCTGAGAGGTCTGGTGCCTGGGTTCTTCTGGCTCTCCTATTAGGTTGAAAATATTGACACTGGTTCCTGAGAAAACTTGTCAACACTCTCAGAAAATTCAGGTTGCACTTTGTGAACTGAATGAAATAAAAGGTGACCCCTTCCTCTAAGTCACTAATTCCATAATACGATTACCACTATTTTGGAATAATGTTCAAATGCTAGGAAATGTGCTAAATGCTTAACTGTCATGATCTCCGTTAATCCTCACCATGACTCAGTGGGCTGTCCCTACTTAACAGAAGAGAAAAATGGAGTTTAGAGAAGTCTGGGCAAGGGGAGAGGTAACAAGCAACAGGGAAAGGCTTCTGACCTGAGTCTGTCTTGTTTTAACACCTATACTTTAGCTGCTACTAAATGTTGTTTCCCCATGGAGCCAACTCAAACAACACCTGAAACCCAGGATCTTCTTTTACTTTACCACTTGGGTCAACCAGCTGTACTAATCACCACACATCTCTTGCTCTGTGAAGAACTGCAGATCAGAGGTCTTGTCATGATGCACCTGTGACCACAAGGGAATAGAAAAGTGTTGCTACTGAGTCTGATATTGTCAAGCTTCTTGAAATCATCAGTGAATAAATGGTTCCACACAGCTTTGTAATTAATGTCTACACATTCTTAAAGACTTCTTTATGTTGTATTTGGGCAGATGATGTGTATTTCTTCAAACTCCTTGGCCAGGTTTTGATTATTTATTTAGGAAATTTTCCTTTCATTATGGAAATCCTTCAGACAGCCCACACTGCATAGCTGTAGGCTGGCATTTGACACCATGTAAGATTCCACCAACAGGGGGATTTTCTCATGTACAAGGTATCTTAATCCTGAGCATTAGTCTTTCTTTGCACATTTGTGAAAGCTGACTGATAGTGAAAGCAAAAATGAAGCCTTCATTTCCTCTATAAATATTTGTGCAGTGACCTCTGACTGCTGGCCAGTCCGCCTGCCAACACCCCATTAGAAGTTGTCCCTTTTACAATCAACTACTATCATTTGATAACCTCTTGGGGTTAAGACTACAGATGTAAGATCTCGAAGCTCCTGATGGGAATACTTCATAGCCTAAGTATGTTTTCCCTTGAAAATGACATCACCACAGGGATACATTTTTCAAATAATTTGGCCATCATGTTATGAAAGCTTCCTTAAGAAATATAAAGAAAAAAGTACTCAGCACCTTAAACAGTTTTCAAAATCCAGGGATGAAATGCAAATTCAAAACTTGACTAATTGATTAGGCTTCAATGATCTTGGTGTGGCCAGGTGACAAGCATTGGCCAAGCATAGTCATTACAAAGACTATATTATATGACTTTTGTATCAAATTCTAATGTTATGAAAACGCACAGTAAGTAGTTTTTCTTTGAATGATAGTTTTTATACTGATTTAGAGCACAGAGATGATTTAAGTTACATGAAAACTTACTCTTAAATCGAACAGTCAAATGGCAAGGGTTAAGAGTTTGGTCCTTAAGCTTTCCTCTACCTGCTATTACTCTATCGATTAATGTCACTAAGGCAGCTCTATCACTATTCCTTTTGTATGAGTAAGAGTCTGGGCTAAGGAAACAAATTTCCCCTTTAAACATTGGAAATTGATTCCTATGATAGAAGTAATATCTCTGACAGGTGAATTTCTTAAATTCTAGTTTGCAGTGCAATATACTTCTGTATGTGTATGCATTCCAATGTGAAGTTTTCTTACAATGTGTAGAGTTGTAAAAATATATTAAATATCCATTAGGATCTCTATATACCAACTCTGGGTGTCAACTCCCATGCATAATGCACTCCCTGCCTAATGGTAGGTACAATATTTATTAAATAGATCACATTCACTAAGGAGTTACTATGTGCCAACTTGTGTTATAAGCACTTTACAGGTAATTTTTCACTTGAGTTTTCACAATTTCATAAGATAGGTAATATTATCTACACTGTGCAGATAAATAAACAGAGGCTAAAAGAGATAAAGAAGTCAAAAACATGCAGCAAATAGGAAATGGAACCAGAATTCTAATCCAGGTAGCCTGATTCCAAAGTTAGATCTCTTAACTGCTATCTTATATAATCTTGTTCATGCTCCTCAGGAGCACATGGTCTGCCAATAAGAGAGGCAAACCCAGAAATTATCTTAGAAATATGCATAAAGTGGAGGCACAATGGAAGAAGGTGTTCATTTTCCAACAGTGGAGGTCGCAATTATAGAACTGATGCTAAGGCTGAGGCAAGGAGGGTGAACAGCATTCTTAGATGAGCTGAAGAAGGGTATTTCAGAAGAAGGGAACATGGTGAATACAGGTGTGGATGTGTAAACTGGTGTGAATTGACAGTCAATACAATGGGTCAGTGACTTTTGGGATGCGAGGCATGTACACATGGGAAGCTGGCTATGGGGGCAGGAACCAAGAAGGGAAAGTCTCAGATCCATGCCAGAGAGAAGAATTTTCTAAACTCTATGAACCTCTGAAGAACTTTATGTAGAACATTTACATGAACTGATTTTCATTTCAGAAAATAAACCTAAAGCATGTATGAGATCAGAATCCAAGGGGCCAGGGCTGGAGGTAGGAGGATAGTTAGAATGCCATGAACCTATTCAGGCACAGGATATGATCCTTAACTTAGCAGTGCTAACAGGAATGAAGAGATCTGTTTGGAAAATTGCCTGTGCTTGGATCACACTGTAGTTGGGATCTGGAATGTCTCCCAAAGGTCCTTGTGTTAAAGGCTTGATTACCAGCTTAGCACTATAGGAAGGTGGTGGGAGCTTCAGCAGGTGGGGCCCAGTGGGAGGTCTTTGGGTCATTGGAAGCATGCCCTTGAAGAGATTCTCTCTCTCTCTCTCTCTCTCTCTCTCTCTCTCTCTCTCTCCTTCCCTCTTCTCCCCTCCCTCTCTCTCTCTCTCTTTTGTATTCCAGCCATGAAGCAAAAAGCTTTGCTCTGCTATACTGTTATTATATGGATCTAAATTTCTGGTCCTCTGACCCCCAAGAAAACTCAGGTGGTGGACAACACATGAAATGTTCACTGATGGAAAGATTGGATTATGAGCTATAACCTCAACAGTAGATTATCATTTGATGGGCAAATAATCTGAATGGACTACTGGGTGGCAACTGTTAGGCAACTGAGGTATGGCTGGAGGAAGTAAGTTACTGACATGAGATGAAGAGTTTTCCTCTGCCTCCTCCTTCCATCATAATGTTCTTCCTCAGCGTAGGTCCACAGCAATGCGGTTGGCCAACCATAGACTGAAACCTCTGAAACACGAGCCCCAAATAAACTTCTACCTCTAAGTGGCTCTAGTCACATATTTTGGTCACATTGAATAAAGGTGACTAACGCACACATTCTCCCTGCTGTGATGTGCTGCCTTGCCACAGGCACGAAAGTAATGGGGTTGACTTACCATGGACTGAAAACTCTAAAACTGTAAGCCAAAATAAACCTTTACTTTTTGTAAGTTTATTATCTTAAGTATTTATTATAGTGACAGAAAATTGAGACAGACAAGTTTGGATGTGGGGATGAGGTTGTGACGAAGTCTCAGGCTTTCATTTTGAGTAACTAAGTAGATGACAGTTTTGCTCATTTTCATGAAAGGCCTAGGATAGAGAGCATTATCCTGACAGTGAGAATACTCTTAGATTCTGCTTTGAACTCCTCTTCACTTCCTTCTCTTGATCCATCCCTCTTTCCTCTGACCCTCCACCTTACCTTGTGATGAAATTTTTTGAATCTTCACTTTGTTATATAATTGCATATACCTGCAATCATAGTCCCTAGACTATGATAACATATTCATCATTCAATAACTTTTGTTAAATAAATTAGTACATTGCCATTATTTTCCTTGAATGGACAATTGAACACTCAAAGGAAACTCCCTCCTTGTGGTGCTCAAACATTTGTCCCTGTTCTGTTTTCAAAATATTTAGAATAAAACAAAATACAAAATATGGGTTTGAAACTGCTTATAACAGTGCCCTGACTCTAGACTGTTACTTTTCATTTTATAATTTCCATTCTTTTCAAATGTTTCATATTCAACATAATAACTATACACTTTAATTTCCTACTTTCTCTCCTCTGGATATGTTCCAGCATGTCTGTATTCTTCTTAAATCATGATATTCTGCTAGTATGACCCATATAGAACACAATGTGACCTTTACTTCAGAAAGGGGGTAAAAACAAATTATTTTAATAATTCATCCAGAATTATTTTTAATGAAGAAACTACATTTAGGAAATTGAATCAGTAAGTCAAAGTATTTGGCCTGGTTGGGATTCAAGGTCAAGAAGTCTGTCTCCAAAGTCTGTGAGCATAACTACTGTGCAGTAACCCATACCCCATTGGTTTAGAAGTAAGTGTCCAACAAGTCTTGCATAGTATCTGACCTTAGGTAATAACTAAATCACCCTAGGAGATGAGATGAACTTGAGGAGGAAACATGGTAGAGGAAAGCTCTGGATACTGACCCTTTTCTAATCCTCACCAGCTGCAGCCTTGACTAAGTTTTCTGATCCCTCTGGGGCTCAGTTTCCTTACCTACATAGTAGGAAAGTATTTAGTACATTTATATTTAATATAGTAGAGTACTGGAACATTTATATAATGTAATTATAGATGAAGGGGGCTGATATCTACCACTTATTGATTTTATTTTCCTATTTTGGCTGTGTGTTTCACATTATTTTTTCTCCTCCCCTTCTAGGTTAATCAAATATATATTTCTTATTCCATTGTAGTTGTTGTTAGTTGTTAGTTTATTATTCCATTCCATTGTTAGTTGCATATGTTCTTTTGTTTTCCTTTAGTGGTTACCCTAGAGTTTATGGCATGACATATCAGAGTCTAATACAAATTTTGACCTTTACAACTTCCTAAAGCCTTAGATCTTTTAAACTTAGTTTATCTCTTTGCTTTATTTTTATTATTATTTTGCCATGTTTTAGTTGTACACATATTTGAAACTTCAAAAGAAATTATTATCACTGTTTTCTACCTCCAATAATTGTGTACCCACACATATATTTACTGGTAATATTTGTTTATTGATCCACATATAAACCCTTTCTGGGATTCTTTTATCTTTTCACTTCTGCTCTTCTATTTATCCATCTGAAATAATTTTTCTTTTGCTTGAAGAAGTTCCTTGAGTATTCCTCATAGGAGACTTGCAGGTGATTAATATCCTTGCTTGTTGTTTTTCCAAAATTATTTTTATTTCACTTTCACCTTTGAAGAATATTTTAACTTTTATTCCATTTGGCTCTTTAAAGAGATTACTCCCTTTTCTTCTCCCTTTGAAGAGATCATTCCATTTTCTTCTGGTTTCCATCATTTCCTTTGAGAAATCGGAAGAAAGTCTGTCTCTTTTCTGTCTCTTTGAAATTAATTTGTTTTTAATTTCCTTTTTCAATGATTCTAAAAATTTCTTTATGCATTTAGTTTTAAAAGTTTGATAACTATGTGCCTGCATATAGTTATCTGTGCATTTATACTGCTTGGAGTTTGCTGAGCTTCTTCAATATGAGAATTTTGTTTCTCTTCATATTAGAACATGCTTAATCATTACCTCTGATGTTCTCCATCTCCTCTCATTCAAAACACCAGTTATGCATATATTTGAGTATATATGTATAAATATTCAAAACACCCTTTATGCATATATTTGAGTATATACTTATGCATATATTGCACTTTATCTTGTGCAATATATTTTCCATTGTTCTTTTTCCTGTGCTTCAGTTTGTGTATATTTTTATTGATCTTTCAGGTCACTAATCTCTTTCATCCCTTGTGACCAATCTGTTGCTAAATCCATCCCATGAGACTATTGTAATTGTCATCTCTACTCTGAGAAGTACTCTACTCACTAGAATTTTATTCATCTTCACTGTGCCCAGTTTTTATATTATGTCTTTAAAACATGCATATATTCTATCTTTGTCTCTGTTGTTACAATGGGAGAAGGTGTCTCCCACAATCTATTTTATGTTATTTACTGAAAGTAGAAGTCTCTTGAGAGAGCCATTCTTTATAAGTGGACAAAATTGATGAAGGGTGACTAATCCAGTGGTCAATAATAATTGCTGAGATTCTTTGTATCTGTAAGGAATGCATTTGACTGTGGGTAATAGAAAACCTGACTACAGAGGCTTAAAGAAACAGGTTTCTCTTGCTCACTTAAAAAATAACTCTAGTATTAGGCAATTACTGATATTGTTTAAGAGCTCAGTGTTGTTAGGGTTGATGTCTGAAATTCTCTTGGTCTTTCCTGAATGCATTTTCATTTCAAGATCACCAGATGGCTACAACCATTTTCATATTCAAAGCAACATGAAGGTGGAAGGAAAGGGCATGATAGTTGACTGTGCTTTTGTTTTTTAATCAAGAAGGACAGAGTTGGCCAAAACCCCTCAGCTAAAATTGAATTTTATTGAATTGATGAGGTTCCATCACATGTAGTTACCACCATTAATAACAGGATGGGAATTTAATACTTGACTATGTAGAAGTTGAGTAAATGGCACAGGTAAAGTCATCTGTGCAAAGAAAAACAGGTGCAAAGCACAATAGGTGTTTCAGGTTTTCAGAAACAAGAACAGAACACCAATTAAGTACACTTCACACAAAAAGTCATTTATTACTTCACATAAGATGTCTAGAGGAAGGTTAGAATGGTTAATATCCACAAAATCACCAAGGATCCAATCCATATTATTTTAATCTTCTTCTGTCATTCTCAACAGTTACAAGTTCTGCTCTTGATCATAAGTTGGATATAGCAGTTCCAGACATCACATCTTTGTACAATAAATCCTAGAGGTAGCAATAGGATCCTAGAAGCCCCCAGTAAACTTTTTCTCAGTCAATGGGGACACTAATGGTCAGAATAAAAATCATCCAGTTTAGTGTCGTATGACTAATGTCAATGATTGGCCTACATCGATCATTTCAAAAACATAATGAATTGACCACAATATTTATTCCTCCAAGACCTTGGGAGGGGCCTAGTCTTCCAAAAGATATATCTGCTATGGGACCAGTAAATGCTTTTAGTGTTCTTTAGTAAGAAAAAATGGGAAAATGGCTACTCCATCCTATAGTGTTGGCTATAGACTGCAGGAGACACTCAGAATATTCAAATAATTCAGTATGTTTGGAATACAAATGATAAGTTGGGAGTGAAGTAAGTGAGAAATCCGGGACAGACCAGATCATGACCTGGTCTTTAAAGTCACTGGACTGGGATTAGATAGCCTCCTGAAGTCAATGGGGATCCGTCAACCATTTAATGCATGGAAATGACACAGTCTCAATTTGGAAAGTGTGGCTTTATTAAGGAGAATGGACAGATGGGACAAGATTGAAAACAGAAGAGTATAGTGAACATGAAGTGTGACTATAAAGTAATGTGACTTTTGTAAATGGTGATTTCCATCAATGACCTAAATTACCTCCTGAGATGCTCACAACAACCTAGAAAGTGAAATGTTACTTAGAGAGGTTAAGTAACCTTCCCAAAGTTAAAAAGCAAGTGATCAGGCTGGTGATGTAGTTTAACTGTAGAGCATGTGCCTAGCATGCTCAAGACCCTGGGTTCAATCCCTAGTTCTGGGAGGGGGTGGTGGGAAAAAGGCAAGTGCAAGTAGCAAAGCTGGAGTTGGAACTCAGCACATATGCCTCCAGAATCTGTGAACTTAACCACTGTGTTGCAACCCCTACTGGGCTAACCAAGAAGTCTCTGATAAGTCTTGCATAGTACCTGACTTAAGGCCAATGACTAAATCTTTCCAGGAGATGAGATAAACTTGAGGAGGAAGCATGGTAGAGTGAGGCTCTGGGTTCTAATCCTTTTCTAATCCTTACCAGCTGCAGCCTTGGCTAAGTTCCCCACTTCCTGTGGGTCTCAGCTTCTTCACTTATATAATAAGAAAAGGTCATTCCTACTTTGAAAAGTTGTGATAATTGAATTAAATGAGAAAATGCTTGAGTTTTCAGCACATTAAAAAAAAAAAAACCCTCAAAATTGTTGGACCACTTTCTTGTCCTTTGTCAAATAGGGACACCATGGTGAAGGAGACTTTCCAGTTATCTGATATTGTAGAAGTCAAGTAGTAATACATGATTGCTGAAAAGGAACACAGAACACAAGTCGAGAGCAGAGATTCTAAATCTGGGGATGCATGAGTTTGAGGGAAAAAAGTCACTTCTTGGGTTTTACTAACCCCTAACTGAAATTTAGGCTGTGCTTCAATTTTAACCATAGACCACCAATCTGGATGGCACTAGGAATAACTATACCTCTGGCCACTAACAGAAATCAGGTATTTTCACATCACATTTCAGTTACTGCAAACATTCTGAAAAATTTTTCACACTTATCACTACTTCAAAATCATATTAGCTATTAGATCTATCACTAAATCCTGTTACTTAACATACCGATTGTACATACATACACATTTGTGTCTCTCATCCTTTTTTTTTCTATCTCATAAATTTAATTTTTTGATAACCCAATTTAAATAAAAATTGGTTTCTTTTGTAATCCTATGTGTTTTATTTGATGCATCTTAAAATACATTATTTCCAGAAGTCCAGTACGTGGCACAAAACAGAGGCCCTCAGCAAAAGGACGAGGGCAGTGCCGATCCCCTCACTCAATGGCACGAGGAGTTTTGGGGAGAAAAACCCAGTGCTCTCCTGCCTGTGACCCTGGGTAGAGCTGGGGCAGGATGCAGATGACCTGGGTCTGGCAGCTTCTAAGACTTTTTCCTGAGCATTCTTGTAAAACAGCAACCACATTGCCACATGTGCCTGGAATTTGATTTCTAGGCCAAGTGTCAGCTTTTCCATGCTAAGACTCCCTCAGGTTTTGGCCCAGGTTCCCTGCTGTCAAGGCCCAGCCCTTTCAGTACCTCGACCACCTGCCAGAGAGAATGGATTCATGGAATTTTGGATGCCACTTCTGAGTCACGTCCTCAGCCACAGACTTCCACCTGCAACCTCGGGAGGCCTGGACTGCAAGGTGCCAACCTCCTCCTGGTCAGGGCAGCATGTCCTTCCTTATGGGTCAAGAGCCTTTACAAAAATAGGCCAATTTCCTCCTCTTTGCTCTAAGGAGTCATTTTCTTTTCAAAGAGTGAGTCTGAGTTTTTCCAGTCTTATCTAAAAATCTTAGTTTCTCCAAAGCTCCTTTTTTTTTTTTTTTTTTTTTTTGCCCCCATAATCCAACAACACATTTACCACAGGAAATAGTAGGGAGAAAGTCTTATGAAATGAGAGAATATTGTTATAAGAGGAGCCCTTGCTGTGACTTTTCTAAATAAACAGGTTGCTAATGTTTTCAGGCAGTGGTAGAGCTACTGTTCAGGAGCTGGCGAGAACAGTTCTCCTTGTGAAAGACAATCTACTCTTTTCAAACTGCTCCTGCTCCAAACCAGGACCAGAAATTTTATAACTCTATTATTAAAATATCTAAAGCTTCCATATATGACATAGTTCAATTAATTATCCTCCCTTATATTATTTATCTGATCCTTTTGGTTTAATTACCAGCTGACCATCAATACACAGAGAGAAAAACAGTATCATTTGTTTCAGAAAAGAGACTTTACAGAGTCACAGTACATGAGAGAAAGGAACCAAAGCAGGACACTGGAGGAAATTGGCCATTCTTTAAGGGCAAGATCAAGGAACAGGTAGAGATGAAAAGGATCATTTGGGTCCTAGAAAAATGTGGGACATAGGCAGTATAAAAAAATATTTATTAAATAAACCCTGGAAACTGGAAAAATAAAACCTTTGCTCCATCTTGTCATTTTTATGTTTGTAACCGCATCCAGCCTACAACTGAGGAGAAGCTGGGTCTCAGCTACAACTCAAGAGAATATCTAGAATTGGTCATTTCAATGCTTTTCTAATCGTTGGGTAACTAAGGGAACATCCATTAATAGGTAACTAATTCAGAAGGAGTCTAATAACTGCCACATCAAGAGCAGTAAAATTTAAAGTAGGAGGGTGTAAGAATTAAATTTAAAACTAGTTAGGGGTAGGAATGAAGCAAACAAAGTAGCATTGCCTTTCACAACAACATGAAGTATTATTTCCACTGCAGACAGACTTGTAAATTGTAAGGCAGCTAGGAAACTATTTCTCTGTTTGTTTAGAGTCTGTTTCCTTTAAGAATTGAAATCTGTCCATCAGAGGTATACTTATGCAAGTTTTTCAACATGGCAAGTGAAGATCTTCAAAAGAGTGTATGGATGGATAGATAAATGAATGGAAAAAATGAAGAGGAGCATAAGTTAATTGAATGTGTACTAGAATATAGTATAGTACTGGGATTCACTGGTTTTCTTTCATCACAGATTAAATGCAGATTATAAGTATGAGGAATTATCTTTGTATTTTAGAGTTAGTAGACAAAAATAAAGTTTCAGCTTTTCCTCTTTTGACTAATCTTATCATTGGCTTTTACTATCCCAATGTGTTTTAGTGGAAGATATGACTTAATACAATTTCAAGTGGATTCAATCAAAGCTAAATTTATATTTTAGATATGTGTACCAAATGTTTAAATCTTCATGATGTAAACAAATAAAAGCAAAAATTTCCCACGGCATGTGGGTCTAATACCATAAATACCTTAATATGGACAAAGAACAAATATTTTAAACTAACTTAATTGCATTTTAATGAGTCCCATATTCCCACCTAGATGGGCTTATCAACCTCATGTATGCAAAGGAAAAGAGGAAGTATAGCTTTAGCCAATGCGTGTCAAATAAATCCAGACAATCGAACCAGATAATCACTTTGGGAACTAAATGAATCCAGTTGGCCTAAATTGATTGTGTTAATCTCCTACTTGCTAAATCTAAATTTCTACTGCCCATTAGAATAATGGCTAATGCAGATTTAAATAAACAATGCTGAAGTTCAAAAGGTACAATATGCAGGAGAAATGTCACTTCATTAGCAACTCTTAGAGACCTTCAATTGAGAGTTAGACAGAAATGGTTCCAGTCAAACATTTTTGGTAGTTAATAATTAGAAATTGGAATTTTTATTTCCCATGGTCTGATAGTTCTACAATTTGAAATACTTTATAATTTCTCTTTCCAATGGATAAATTACAACTTCTGTTTTTGAAAAAAAAAAAGCAACAAAAAAATGGAGAACAATGATTTTCTGAATGTGATGTTCAATGTCCTGCTAATTACATTGCACATTATTCTTCAGAATGCATTTTGCAGTGTTTAATGCTAATCTAAAGTGATTTCATATGGTATTTAACTTCATCTATAGTTCTCCAAGATTTATGGATAATCTAAGGCATTATTATTAGATAATTTAACAGATTTAAAGGGGGCTGTTTTTCTGTAAATCCTTATAAAACATTAACATCATTTATAATGTTTCATCCCAACTATCTAAGACTTTGGGAACAGAAAACATGTATAGGGAAAGTTTACCTCCTAATACAATATCTATTATGTAAAAGTGATGAAATATGATTCAATTCAGGGATAATTTCAAGTCCTTTATTGCTCTTAATGAAATTCAAATAATTAGAATATGATGAACTCAAAAAATGACTTACACCTCAATTTTTTATATTTAACCTGGTACCTTAATATGGACAAAGGTATTCAGAGTGGTGAATTTGTCATTAATTCCTCCAATATCCAAGTGAAGTAAAGTTTGGTCATATTCATTTTATTGATAAATAAACTGAGTCACATCATACTAAAAATATTTTGCTAGGAGTCCTACAACTGATCAGTATCACATCTAGTAATAGACTTTGCAGCTAACTGGAAGTGGACTCATTGAAAAATGATATTTTTTAATTTTATGTTCTGAGTGTTCCAATAAAAAAACATTTCCAATTCAATCAAAAAAATACTTGGCTGCAGCACTTGAAGGAAGCCAGGGTTGACTTATGAGTCCCAGCTATTTGACAGTCACTCCTCATTTATTCTGGTGGTGGCCCAGGTGCAAGTTATTCTTACAGGTCCCACAGAAGAGGGAAAGAAGAAACCAGTAGTCTCATTCCAGTGACACATCCATTTTCCTCATCCAGTTCTGTAGAATTTGTAAAGTCTCAGCAAAAATACATTTTCTACTCTTTGATTTTAGCATGGGAAAGAATGAAGAGAAATCCCAGTTATTATTAGCATTTTAAAGAAAATCTGTATGCAAAGGGCATTGATATCCTTAAAGCAGTGATTTTAGGGAAATGAAGTATAATTTTGTCATCAAACAGGTAGACACCTGTGTAGTTTTCAAGATGTCTTTTTGAGTAGAATGGGGAACACACTGGAAAATACTTCAGGCGTCCACGCAAACCATGGTTTTATTACATAGAGAAGCAGGAGATAAGAAATAGAAGCCAGGACTTGGGTTCTGTACCACCATGTACCTTTATGACCCTAGAATATGTCATTTCAGTTGTTTGGGATCTGACCCTTTGATTTGTAAAGTGAAGGTGATATACTGGAATAACCTTAGATCCATCATCTCTTAGTATTGTTTGCATACTTGATTTAATTTGTTTTTATTCTTCTCACTGTGTTTGGTGGACTAAAAATACAAAGATAAAGAAATATAATCTTTATTTAAAAAATTAAGATAAAGAGACATTTCTGTCAAAGTCTGAATGCCCTTAAGGTAACTGCTTGCTTCTATAGTTGGAAGCACTCTGGGAGATGGAATGAACTAAGTTTTAGGCTAGAACAAAGAATTTTTGATAACTCAAATCATACCTTTTAAGGACTTCTTTGAGAAGAAGCAAATATAAAAATGTAATAGTAATGCTATCTTTATTACAATTGTTTTAAAACATGTTTAATTATAAAAATCTTTTATAACAAATATATTTAAAGCCACATTTTGGGGCATTACTCTGTCCCTTTGGAACTATATTAATATTTCTTTGTGTGTGTGTGTGTGTGTGTGTGTGTTTAATCTTCATCTTTTTTCCCTTGTCCGTTCCTCTTCTCCTATCACCTTTTCCTCCTCAAATAGGAAAGTAGGCAATTGTTTTATACTTCTATTTTTGTTATAATTTATAGTACTTCTAATGTTCATTTAAAAAGTAGAATAATCCAAATTTTCTTCAAAAAAAAAAAAAAAAACCTGAACTTGCATTGCTCTTTACATATGTGGTTCTTGATTGCTTGCAGGTGTATTCTTCACCCTGTTTGACTGTTCCGATTAAATTTCTCTGCACTCCACACCCCTGAAACACATCAGATTTCACTATGGAAACAAATGAGTAGTAATGAAGGTTCTTTTTGGATCCAAAGTTGCTCCAAACAAAGAGGTTGTGGTATCTTTTTTCCCTCAGAATTTAAGGAAAATAAATAAAATTGCATTACTCTTACACTAAACAAACTGGAGCTTTAAGCATGTCGTGATTCCGTTATGCCTGACAAACAGCTAATACCGAACCAATTTCACTGGAAAATTCAGTATTTTAGCAAAACAGATTCATCTAAATGTGGCCTGAAACTACAAAGGAACCGAAAAACCAAGAAACAGCCCCTTTTAGCTGAGAAGTACAGATGCCTTTGCTTTTTCGTTGGCAAGGGCAATAGTTTTTGCCTTTAGACATTTTCTTTTCAAGAAACAGCTGTCCAGTTTGGACCTGTCATTTCTGTGACTATGATTAGTTAGAGATGTTAGAAATAGCAAAGTTACTCAGAGAAGTGGAGCCTACCAAGGCAGGAAGCCCATAACCCAACTGCAAGAATTTTGCGGGGGGGATTACTTAATGGAAACTAAGATAATAATTTTCCTTCTGTGAGTGATTGTCTTGATATTTTCCTTTTCTAATTAAAAGCCTAGCATAATTGGTAACTATTTTTAGACATACCACTATTTGCAATGACATTAATAGCTTGTAGATGATGATAAACCCTTCATATTAGTTTTATTTTGTACTTTATAAAACAATTTTATGCCTTGTATAATATTTTATTTCATCCTATCTGGAATATAGTGAAAATATGTTTATTTTAATTTGATGGACCATTGTTACCCTAGGAGTAGCACATCCCAAATATTCAATGGTCCTTCCTGCACTGATGGTATTATGAACACTATGATGGTTAACATGGGTGCATGAAAATAAATACTACTTATTGTATTAAATTGGTTCAACTGCTAGTATTTGTTTCTTGAGGAAAAGGATCATGCCTTTTATTTCTTATTTAGATCCAGTGATCCAGTTCTTAACTGATAATTCAGTAGATCCTCAGCAATTTCTCACCGATCATTTGCTTTAACTGAATCTAAGACAAATAGACATAGAACAACCAACAAGCTAAGTCCCCAGGAAGTAACAATCTAGTTCCCAGCTTTATACTTCCTGATCCATTAGCCAGTTACTTTGTTGTGTAACTTACCTGCATTTAGTATCAGAACTCTTACTTTAGGATCAATTAATAAATTGTTGCACATTTACCAGACATGAAAACCTAGCTTCTACATTCCAAAAGGGCAGAAATGGATAGACAGACTTGGTCAAACAGTGTGGGTGAAAAAAGCAAATTCTTAAAAAGAAAATCAGAAATACACACAAGACCAATATTTGTTCCCAAATTAACATACATATAAACACACATATACACAAACATTCATTCAAACTGCTAATTGTCTTTCAATATCCATTCCAACTTAGAAAGAAAACAAATCAACTGGAATCACTAACATTAGATCAGAAAGGGAATTAAAAATGAAAGTATGTGGAGACTTAGTTTCAGTTCAGACATAGAAAGAGCTTGGAAATTGTCATTCCCACACTTATAACAAAAGAAGCCTGGAAAAACAAACCAACAGAACCCCAACGACTTTCTTAGACTCATCAGAGAGGTGAGGTAACAGAACAAATTACTTCTCAGAGTCTGGAGAGAGAAGGACTTCAGGGAAATAGAGGACCTGGGCATTTGCTTACCTGGAGCAGATGCCTCTGAAATATTAAACTTGAATTTTTTATGAGTTTCTGGAGAACAAGTATGAGATACCATTAGAGGGAGAAGCTCCTGGAGCCACCACACATGAGCAGTCTCAGGGCTCTGGCAGGGGGAGGGATGAGGAGTCACTTAAATGTTTTTCCCTTAGGTTTAATCTTCAAAGAAGACATCACCAGAGGGCAAAAGCAACATCCCATCACAGCTTGGGGTGAGAAACTGTGTCCACTCCATCCTACTTCAACTTAGAAAATAAATTCACAGTTACAGAAAAGTCTTGAAGAATGTAAACAGAGAAAACTGGACATACTGTGGCAGGGAAAAGGATTATACATGGAACACAGAAATCTTCATTTTTAGAGGTCGTATTCTTAAGAAACAGGCTTACTATGTACCTCCAAAGACTGAGAATCAGATTAGAGATTGTGTCCCTGCCAAGACACATTACCTAGCATTACTCTAATAGCCCTCTAGTAACAACAGATTACAGCTGAGAGAGTTGTGGGAGACAGATTCTCTCTGGGGAACAGCACAACAGGAAACCCCCAAAGCGAAGAGGAAGGACAATAGTAGACCACTAGAGGAACTGGAACCCTCTGGCATCCATACCTACAATGAACATGAAACATATGCCAAATCCAGGTCAGACTGACATAAATCTTCACACTAAAGGTCCATTTGCCTGATTATCTATTGCCTTATATAATAATGTCCAACTTTCAACCAAAAATTTCAAGACATACCAACAACATTTTCTGTAGAGACAAAGCCATCCCTTCATATCCAGACTCAGATGTGACACAGATGCCAGAGCACTCAGGCAGGGAATTTAAAATAACTATGATTAAAATGTTAAAGACTTTAAAATGTTAAAGACTTTAATTAAAAAGGTAAAGGACATGCAAACCCAGATAGGTAATTTCAGTGGAGATCCAGAAACTATAAGCAAGAGTCAAAGAAAATGCTAGAAATCTAAAAGAAAATAAAAGAAATAAACAATGCTTTTGACAGGTTCATAAGTATACTTAGCACATCTAAGAGAAGAATCATCAAACTTGAAAACACATCCATACAAGTAAACCAAACTTAAATGCAAACAGAGTAAAGAATGAAAACAAGTAAGCAAAAACAAAATAGAATATCCAAGAACTTGGAGATGATATTGAATGATATGATATATTCATAATTGATGAGAAGAAGGAGAAAACAGAATATAAAAACTCTTTTGAAAAAAAAAATTAACATTAGTGAGAAACAACAACTCAATCAAGAAATACAGGAAACACCAAGGAGGATAAATACAAACTCCCACATAAGTGCACATAGACACATAGTCATATCATATCAAACTGCAGAAAACAAAGACAAAGAGAAAATCATGAGGGAAACTAGAGTAGTGAATAATATTCCTGAACAACTGAGGACCATGGATAAGGATAACAAATATTAAAGTGTGAGGGCTGGGGATGTAGTTCAGTAGTAAAGTGCCCACCTAGCACACATGAGACCATAGGTACAATCTCCAACACTGCAAATAATAATAATAATTAATTAATTGAAAGTGTGATTTAAGGTGAAAGCAGATGATTGGTTTGTTCCTAAATATTTGAGGGGCCAAATAATTATAACTCTGGCACTCTTTTAAATCAAGTACAGGAAACATCTTGTAGACATTATTGCTGTGACATGATTGTTATATTTAATTGGGCAGCAGGTCTCAGGCACCGGATTGCAAGTGCACAGTGTGGGCTACATCATTCTGCAAGGTCATAGTGTTCATTTACTCTTGTGTTTCAACTGACACTCATCTGTTTAGCATTATCTGCTTTATTTTCAACCGCAATCTCGTTTCTGAATCATGGGAGTTGTCACATAGTTCCTAAGTGAAGATCTAAAGGGAACTTATGTTGTAGTACAGAGAGTTCTTTGCGTGCCTATTACACGACTTTGGGAGGTCTTCAGAACTCACTAACACTACAATACACCCTTCCTCTGATATTAGATAAGATGGAATTGTGGTGGAAAGGGTTTGTCAGCAAGCAGGGCGGAACTCAATTTCCATTGCTTTAATACTATCTGTACCATTCTACTTAAGTCAGTTAGCCCAGAATATGGCAGTGTTTAGGACAAGCTTATTTATTTACAGGTTTTCTTGACCTCAGACCTTGCATATAGCTATGGTGTCTCAACTTTGTGATCTAATCATCTTCTCTTTTTGAGAGTCTTTCCTTAAGTTATCTAAGAATAAGTGAAAGCTACAAGGCAGGTACTTAAGTTGTACCCATCTCTTAGAAAAGGTGTCATCTGTGAACTCCTCATTTGCCTTTTAAGGTGCCAGTGAGCAAAATGAAAGCTAAGTCTTCATGTATTATGTTTACAAAGTGCCTCGCTAATTTCAAGAATTGTGAATAACTTCTTAAAATAATGGAGAGAGCATTTTATGAATAATGATTTATGCATCAGGGTTCACATATATGGACATAAGACATATTAAGCAGTAAAATTCTTCTGGCAGACTGATTTTTATCCTAGAAGTGAATGCTGCACTTTATCCCAGACCAAATTTATTCACAGAGAATATTTACCACTCTAGTTTACAAGAGTTAGCTCACTTGACAGGCTCCAGAGGGAATTGGAAGAGAATAAAGAAAGAAACCTCAATGGAACAGCCCAGAAAGTAAGAAATGTTTGAATATGTAACACAGACTTTTTACCTTTAAAAAAGTAAGCACCAAAAAAAATTTTTTAAATAAATAAGCCCTTTCTTTTTCCAAAGAAATCAGAGGAGAAAGGACTTGATAAAATTGATTCTACAAAACAACCAAAAGACCATAAAGACGTGGGTTGCAAAGTCAGAAGGCAACATTCAATGTGCCCATGATGTTGCAGACATTGTGTCATTATTTGCTCACTCTCCCAACTCTGACAGCAGCTATGTGTTAGGAGACCCTCTCCATCTCCTTGGGAGAGCAAAACTTCACCTCCAAGATGAAGAGTTTCAATCAAATCTAGGAGGGAAAATAGCTATTCACATGCATGCCAAGACCGATCAATTCATAGGAACTGCCTGGGAAGCCAAGACAAGAAGGACCATAAAGTTATGTCCAGACCCAGGAAAGACAGGTAAGGTACATGTGATGTCATTCAGAGGCCTAGAAGCATCAGCATTTATAACATATATTTCCAGATCTCAAATCAGAAGATCTCTATGACCAGGTATTCAAATTTTGTTGCAATATCTCACAGTACTGGTCAATCAGAACCAACAATTGAACCACCAGAATTGACACTGACATTAAAAATAAGACATGAAATAAATAGTATGGCTGTATTGGTGCATACAGAGTGAAATACTCCTTGACTCTATGCCAAATTTCAACCACAACACTCCATAGTTAATTTTCAGTGGTGTATTAAAATATTTAAGATGGATAGTTGGGAAGGTCAAAATCTATTTGTAAGAGGCTGCAACTTCTAAAATTGTGAGGTTTTTATTTTTATCTTTCTAGATTGAAGATTGCTTCTTAGACTGCCTGCTTCTTAGTTCTAAAAGTGACCCCTTGGTGGAAACTGTTATCTCTATGTAAACATAAAGTAAGATTCTTATTCCAAAATGGAATAATTGGAGGGACCAAGTAGCCAAGGTGTATGCATAGTAAGTTTATACTGTCACTATTGTGAAATAAGTTGCATCTCTGAAGTTCATAGTCTTTTTATAAAAAAGTTGGAGTCTTGTTCTCTCTGGGAATGTTAAAGTTGTGAAAATTGAGTTTCCCTATAGGGAAAACCTGCTGGAAGATATTCTCAGAGAAAAGGAAGATTGCCCCTTATAACATGGCAATTAACCAGGACTAGTAAGTCGAAAGGGAAACCTCCAGGGAAGACTTTGCTCTGTGTATTTGGGAAGCAGGAGCATGTAGTGTCTGGTATTTGTGTTATATTACATGTTGTCATTGATATTTTTTCCCTGCATTTTAACTTCACTTGTTATCTGCAATTTTTCAGTAATTTTTTGTTAAAACAGTTGGTTCCTAGTTGTTTTCCTCTGGGAATTGAGGGTCAGATCAGCATGCATTGTTGGGGCAAGAGGAAGGGAGAACCAGCAACACGAGGAAAACTGGATTGGAAAGAAGGCACCCAGAGACATGGCACCATGGGCAGGAGCTGAGGCTCACAGGGTCAAAGACAACCAACATGGGTATGGACCTCGGAGACCTGGAAGAAAGTAGACCATCCTGTCATCACACAGATGGGAAACTCAACTATTAATTGAACATTAAAGGATAATGTGATTCCTTAAGACTGGATGTCCTAAAAAGTTACTTGTCTTATTAGAATGCTCTGTGCACAGGGCTGGAATATAGGAGACAGTCAATGAGAGCCTGAGAATGACTGAATACAGAAACAACTTCTCTTTCCTCTACTCTTTTTTCCTACCCCTGACTAACTCCTACTCATCCTCTAAAACCTGGTTTAAATAACTCGTTCTCCACTCACACTTCCTGCCGTCCCCAGGCCAGTGAGTCACATCCTCCCCTGCTGTGCACAACAGGCTGCACACGCCATCGTTTGATTACCTCGTGTCGTGGGCATGTTTATGTGTCTGTTCATTCCCTGGGCTGTGAGCTCCTGCAGGCTGGTTCTTGGGCACCATTCATGTGTGCATTTTCAGATTGACCTCAGAGTAGTTGCTCAATAAGTGTTAAAGGAAGGAAGAATGGAAAAGGAAGCTATTCCCCAACCGTTGTCTAACAGGATTGTTAATTAATATCAACATTGCTATCTCCTTCCTACACATTTTTAAATTTCTTCTAATTAGTTATACATGAAAGTAGAATATACTTTGACACATCATACATAAATGGAGCACAACTTCTCATTCTTATGTTTGTACATGATGTAGAATCACACCAGTCATATGCTCATGGGGTAATAATGTCCAATTCATTCTACTACCCTTCCTACCCCCGAACTCCCTACCCTCCCTTCACTCCTCTCTTTCTAATCCAAATTATTTCTATTCTTCCCTAGTCATCTGCCCCTCATTGTGATTTGGCATCCACATATCAGAGAAAACATTCAGCTTTTGGTTTTCAGGATTGGCTTATTTCACTTAGGAAGATATTCTCAGCTCCATCCATTTACCTGCTAATGCCATCATTTCATTCTTCATTAAGGTGAGTAATATTCCATTGTGCATATATACCACATTTTCTTTATCCAGTCATCTGTTGAAGGGTACCTAGTTTGGTTTCATAGTTTAGCTATTGCAAGTTGAGCTGCTATAAAGATTGATGTGTCTGTGTTACTGTAATATGCTGATTTTACATCCTTTGGGTATAAACTGAGGAGTTGGATGACTGGGTCAAATGGTGGTTCCATCCCAAGTTTTCAGAGGAATCTCCATACTGCTTTCCATAGTGGTTGCACCAATTTGCAGTCCCACCAGTAATGTATGAGTGTACCTTTTTTGCCACATCTTTGCCAATATTTGGTGTTGCATGTCTTCTTGGTAATTGTCATTCTGACAGCATGAGATGAAATCTTAGGGTAGTTTTGATTTGCATGTCTCTAATTGCTAGAGATGTTGAACATTATATATATATATATATATATTTGTTGATTAATTGTTTTTCTTCTTCTGTGAAGTGTCTGTTTATTTCCTTAGTTCATTTACTGATTAGGTTAATTGTTTATTTTTGGTTTTAGGTTTTTTGAGTTCTTTATATATCCTGGAGATTTATGCTTTATCTGAGGTGCATGTGGTAAAGATTTTCTCCCATTCTGTAGGCTCTCTCTTCACATTATTGATTGTTTCCTTTGCTGAGAAGAAGTTTTTTGATTTGAATCCATCCCATTTATTGTTTCTTGATTTTAATTCTTGTGCTTTAGGAATCTTGTTAAAGGAAGTCAAATCCTAAACTGATATGATGAAGATTTGGGCCTACTTTTTCTTCTATTAGGTGCAGGATCTCTACTCTAGTACCTAAATCTTTGATCCACTTTGAATTTTGAGTTTTGTGCATGGTGAGAGACCGAGGTTTAATTTCATTTTGTTACATATGGATTTCCAATTTTCCCAACACCATTTGTTGAAGAGGCTATCTTTTCTCCAATGTATGTTCTTGGCACCTTTGTCTTGTATGAGATAAATGTATTTATGTAGGTTTGTCGCTGTGTCTTCTGTATCATTGGTCTATGTATCTGTTTTGGAGCCAGTATCACACTGTTTTGTTATTATGACTCTATAGTATAGTTTAAGGTCTGGTATTGTGATGCCTCCTACTTCACTTTTCTTGCCAAGGTTTGTTTTGACTCTTCTGGGTCTCTTATTTTTCCAAGTAAATTTTATGATTGCTATTTCTATTTTTATGAAGAATGTCATTAGGACTTTAATAGGAATTGCACTAAATGTGTATAACACTTTTAGCTATATGGTCATTTTGACAATGTTAATACTGCCCATCCAAGAGCACGGGAGCTCTTTCCATCTTCCAAGGTCTTCTTCAATTTCTTTTGTTAGTGTTCTGTAGAGGTCTTTCACCTCTTTTGTTAGATGGATCCCTATATATTTTATTTTTTTGGAGGCTATTATGAATGAGGTAGTTTTCCTAATTTATCTTTCAGTGGATTCATCACTGATGTATAGGAATGTGTTTGATTTATGGGTGTTGATTTTATATCCTGCTACTTTGCTGAATTCATTTATTAGTTCTATAAGTTTTTTGTGGAATTTTTTGGATCTTCTAAATATAGAATCATATCATCAGCAAATAGTGATAATTTGAGTTCCAGGGAATGTACTCTGGCTCTTAAGTCTTATTTCTGTTCTCTAATGCTTCAGAGGAAAACTAGATTCCCGGTGACTGTCTTTTCAAGAATTCAATGGCTGTCACAGATTCTGACCAATCTGTAGAAAATTTCAATTTTTTTGTCATAGTAATATCATTCATTGCTGTCACACAAACAATGTGTGACACTGATGCAGAAGAGGCATAACTTTACTGGGAAGGAGCCTATCTGGGTTCAAACCTCAACTAGACTTTCACTCTGTGAATTCAGATAGGCTACCTCATCTCTCCATGCCCATTTGCTCAACTGGCCTGTGAGGACGATCCTAGAATCTACACAGAAAGTGTTTTTGTGAGACTCTGACCAAAAAAAAAAAAAAACTCATATAAAATGTGTAGCACAATTTCTAGAAATTGGTAAATGTCAAGAAATATTAATTGCAATCATGATATGATAGATATACATACATATCTTTGTGTATGATTGTGTTATGCAGAAACATATAAGCATGTATGTGTATACACATGCTGAGTTCTCCTAATAGCAAAATTTCCCACTTAAATTTTTATCATGCATAATCATAATAACCATAATTAAAAAAAATTCCACTTGCAATTTCTATTAAAATTGCACAGATAAAATAGAACTTGCTATGATTTTTTATTTTAAAATCTATGAACAAATCATCTTTTGAGCATAGCATGAACCTGTTTTCTACATTGCTGTGTCCATAGGTCTTCAGTGCAGTGTATGTTTAGTGGATGATTTGTCTTCATAGACTTTAGAGTCTAAACACAACACTCTTATGCTCACATTGAACTAGAGGAAGTTTCAGTGCTAAAAATAGAAGGAACTGGTCTTATATAAGATTCACCAAAAATAAAAATGTAATAAAAAATGACACTTTATATTCACATTTTAAAATGTGGAAAATGAAAGAACAAAAACAAAAACCACACTATAATATTCTTTCAGTAGTTTAGTTCAGTGACACAGGGGTTAGATCCCTTGGTGGGAGATTCTTTTCTTTTTTTTTTTTTTTTTACACTATGTTTAAACTTAATACAAGTTAGTAACAATGATGACAATAATCAGCAATGGAAGCCACGTGAGGTGGTGCACACCTATAATCCCAGCAGCTGAGGAGACTGAGGCAGGAGGATCATAAGTTCAAAACCAACCTCAGCAACTTAGCAAGATCCTAAGCAACTTTGTGAGACACCATCTCAAAATAAAATATAAAAAGGACTGGGGTTATTGCTCAGTGATTAAGTGCCCCTAGGTTCAGTCCCTGGTCAAAAATTAAAAAATAAAAAATCAGTAATAGACAGAGAAGATTTTGTTCCATGAGAGCAGTGAAAAAAATTGATGCTAACCTCCAAAAGAAAATAACATTAAGTCACCAACAGAGCTCAAGCCTGGAGATCCTAGGTGCTCCCTACCTGCAGAACACGATTAGGCTAAGGAGGGAGACTCCTTGCCATCTATCTTCTCCTTCTACTGCAGAGACCTGCCACTGCCAACTCAGAGCAAGCTCAAGACCAAAATGGGAGCAGTAATGATAAAAGCTTCCATTATTGAGCAAGTACATATTCAATCCTTCAATATTCAGTCCTTACAACAACCCTAAGGAGCAGTTACTGCTATTGTCTTCATTTTACAGATAAGGAAATTGAAGAAGAGAAAAATTAATAACTTGTCAAGGTCATACGACAAATAAGAGGCGAAGGTGGGATAGGAGGTTGGTTGGTATCAGGACAGATATGATCAACTACTAGAGGCACTGCCTATTTCCTCTATCCTACCGGTGCCTTCCCAGGGAACTAACTTCTTTCAACCTGTGGTGTCCTGACCAAGGGCAGAAAAGCCTCCATATTCTAATATCCCCTCCCCGGCCAGTCAGCATGATCTGCACTGAACATGACTTAGGGACCCATTTTCTGATTTGGTCATAGCAATTATTCTTCATAAGATTTCTCTGATTATAAAATAATGTTTTCTTATGAAAATGTAAGAATTTTTATAGTTCCATAACTGAGATTTTATTCATACACACACACACACACACACACACACACACAGCCTATACACTTATGATGGTTATAAAAGCATTCATTAGATTTAACAGCTGCATATGAATTATCAGGGGATATGAATGTGAGACTTCCAGCATCCTGAATTCATTCATATATACATACAGAAAATGAGTGATTTTCTTCATATCTGAAGCTGAAGCAGTGATAGGTAATGGACACCAGGGTGTGATGATCACCTCAGATCACATGGTAACATGGTGACCCATGGTCAACTTCAGTTTCTGCTAAAAGCCAATAACAAGCCAAAAGCTTTTCTCAGAGCAGGTTATCTGCAGAGGATAGTATAACTTTGCTACAAAATCCAAAGGGTATGAACTATGATCCAACTATGAAGACCACCAAAGGTTCCATATAGTATTCCTATCTGTCACTGACCCGTCACTCACCATTGAAGCCGTTGGTTCTTGTAGCCCAGGTGGTGGAGAGGCTTGCATAACAGCTGAACCTAGTCCAATGCCTGCTCTATTCTTATTCCTACACAAAACAGGCAGCTTCTCAGGAAATGTGGTAAGTGGGTTAGGGTGGCATGCCCAAATAAGTCATACATTGTCTCCAAGATTTAAGAAAAAAAATCCAGTAGGCATTGTGCCTCTTTCTCAGTGGTAGGAGGGACCAGAAGCAGCAAATTATCTCCACCATGAAAGAAATAACACACTTCAGACTACTGACATCCTAGATATTTTGCCAACATGGTTGACCCTTGAATTTTTATTCTTCTGTGGTATTCTCATACTTAACAATGCATTTAGAATAGCTGTTACTTTCTCTTCAAAAGGTCCCAGAAGCATAATATCACTATTGCAATGGGTCAGTGTCACATCCTTTAGAATTAAAAAGTTAATCAAGGTCCCTGTGGACTACATTATGACAAAGAGCTGGAGAGTTGATCCAGCCATAAAGTAGAAGAGTGAAGGTTTATTGCTGGACCTACAAGCTAAAAATGAACTGCTTCCAGTGGTCTTTACTAACATGCATGGAGAAAAAAAATTAGCAAATGAATAGCTATATATAAATTGTCAGGAAATGTGTTGATTTGCCCTAGAAATAAAACCACACCTGAAACACACAGCTGCACTTTTGATTACTACCTAATTAATTTATGGCAGTCCACTTTTCTTAGTTTGGGATGCTATAAGAGAATACCATAGATTGGGTGGCTTGTAAACAGCAGACATGTATTCCTCACAGCTCTGGAGGCCAGCATGGTGAACTTTTAGTGAGAGTCCTCTTCCTGCTTGCAGTTGACCACCTTCTTGCTATCCTCCTGTGGGACAGAGAGAAAACTTGAGAGTTCTCCGCGGGTTTCTTTAAGATGGCTCAAATCCCAGTCCTCCTGACTTAATTCCTTTGAAAGGACTCACCTCCTAATACACCACCTGGAAGGGTTGAGATTTTAACATATGAATATGTCTTTGGGAGGAACACAGACATCCAATCAATAACAGCTACTTCATTCTTTAAGATCTATCTGTCTTCTGCACCCTCCAAATATGAATTGCATGAGGATGAAGCAGGGATCCCCACTCCTGCAGTTTTCAAGTCCTCAACGGTGGTACTAATTTGTGAATCACTCAAGGAACTTAGTATAGATTTTGATGTATGATCTTGGCAAGTAGAACCAGTTTTAGTAACTTCCTCTTGACCTTTCCTGATATAACAGTCCACATTCCCAGGTCAGTTGTGGGAATCTACAACTCACTGACCCCTATTCCAGCTACTCAAGAACTCAGGAAATAATCATAGGATAAGGTCAGGGATCTAAAGGGCTTACTTTGAGACATACCTAACCAAAACTTCACTGATGATCTATCTCCATGAGCCCCTACTCTGACCGGACTACAAACAGTTTTTGTAGTGTAGCAGGGTCCTTCCTCAAGGGAGTTCAGCTTCCTTCTTACTCAAGGAGTCTTAAGCTTACAAATCAACTGTAATATGAGATCAATTGAGGACTTGTGAAATTAAAATCAGCTTTCTTAGTACATTATAGGGAAAGTACCCAAAAGCTTTAAGAGAATGGAATGTCACAGCGGATTTGTCATTAAGACCTGCTCCCCCATACTCTCATTACAACTCCAGGAGAGTTCAGAGGATGCTTCCTTTACCAAGACCTGGGTCACAGCCCAGTGGAGCAAAGCAGCTAGTCCACACACTGTGACAACTGAATCCCATGAATGGCTGTGAATTCCACCCACAAAGGAACAGAACCAGAGAACAAAGTAGAGAGCCAGAGATGTGAATATTTTCATACAGTATCCCCAGGAGGTATGTCTGGGGACAGAATTTTCATGCATTACAGGGTAAGGCAAACCCTCTTGAGAGATTTTATTAATAGGCAGTCAAAATAAAAATTCATTGTAAGGCACTGAAGCATCTTTATTGTGTTCGAAAATCTGTGATTTTAATAAACAGGTACCAGGCTTAAGGGAAAAAAAAAAAAATCTGCCTAGTAATACAAATTTAGTAAAACCCTTCTTTTGAGCCTTTATAGTTAGGAAACTTGTAATATTTGCTCATTAACAGATAACTTCTCTACCAGCAAAATGCGTCAATTATGGGGAGTCCAAACCTAGTATGCAAGAAATAACACTTTAAACAGTGATAAGTAGAAAAGTAAATACAATTGGTCATAAATTCATCTATCAGAGATTGAAACACAAAGATTCAGCAATCAGAACAGACACTATAAAAGATCTCGATGTTCAACCTGTTTTATGTATTTTTCTTGTGATGTCTTTGGCTTGCTTACATGATGCTATGTGAATAACTTTCCTCCCCAACCGGTTCCTTAGCCCTCTTCCTTGATAATCTCTTTCACATACCCATGATATCTTGGTTTATACTACTTCCTGATATGTGTCTTGAACTTTGGAGTCTATTTCCAAATATTCATCTGTCTTATATCTGTATGTTACTGGGGTTCATTTTTTTTTCATGAAAGTAATTCATGTTCTGAAATTCAGTTTGCTCATTGTTTTCCCTAACCACCTCCCAATTAAAATAAAACGCAATTTACCAAAAATAAATGAACAAATAAACAAATAAATGTAGGTTCAGAGTAACTAAGATAGAACTTGGACCCCAGTGGACCTCAGTGAATTGCTTATTATTTTAAGGCAGAAATTGGCTTCTCATTATTCAGATATAAATCTTCTCTATAGTATGATTATTCATTTTGGTATTAACCTCAGTGTCGCTCATTGAATGTTCTCCAGTTCAGCATTTTTCTCTTGGAGTTTGTGAAGTATCACAAAATTTTATGCAATATTCCAGGCAGAGAGCTGCATGAACTTATCTTATGTTGTACATAACCACTTAAAAACTTAACAATCAGTCTGGTGTGATTAACACATTTTTACTCATGTAACTGAGTCATAAGTTCCAAATCATCAATAGAGCTAGTATTGGTTTTCCTCGAATTAAAAATATCCTCAACTCTGATGATTATCAATTATGTAATTGTAATCAACTGTGCAGGCAGAATACTTGATCCAGATAAAAACCACAGCCTTCAGGAGAACAAATGACTCACAAACTTCAGCATTTTTAAAGTTAAATATAAGATTTTTTAAAATCATATACTGCTTCAGTATTATGTTTGGCAATCTCAAGAACAAAACTGAAATAACTTAATCACATGTCATGATTTGACTAATTATAAAATAATACTCTAAACTGCTTGGCTGCATACATACTACATTTTTTAAGCTGTTAAATAGTTTTCCTATTTCTCTAACTAGTGACTTGATCCTTATATTCAGTGAGAAATATATTCTCAAACAGCCAACTCTTTCACCTCTATATACAAACAAAGATTTAAACAGTTCCTCAAAATATCTCCTGTCCTAGATTATCTCTTTAAGGAATCATCGATTTTGCTATTGAGAGTGTATGACATTTATTGTAATGATCTTGAAACCCAAGTTTTAAGTGTCCATAAAAATTTCAGTTGTTCATATTTCATTTTCTATAATTGAATTTAAAATAGCATTAAAATGCTATGCCAAAATGTATAAATATTTAAGGAACTGAAATTCACCAGATCATTCTTTATGGTAGACAAAACATAGGGAACACACACACAAACAAGCATGGCAGTTGTCAACTCTGAGAGTCTGTATCCCTCTATCACATGCCTCTGTATGCAAAGTATGCTTTATCTGAGAGATACAGATATAGAAAGACATAAAGTGCTCTCTAGGAAGTGAACTCAGAATATGAGACATGTCAGTTAGTATTATCCATTTCCTGCAATGTCTCCCCACAATCTCCTCCAAAAATAAAATTTTCTTCCACCTACAAATTTGTGCTATAAGACCATTTTGGGCTAAAAGACAACATCTTATAACACAGCATCTAACAAGTCCTTCAACCATAGTGTCATATTGTAATCATCTGAAGAACGTTTTACTTTTAAGTCTTCTGTATACTAGGTTCATATTTTTCTTTAACTCCTCAAGCATATTATTTAAATAATGTCTTAGAGGTTTTATCTGCCAATACCATCATCTCTGTCATTTCTGAGGATGTCCTTATTGATTGTGTATCAGTTTATTATGTATCACATTTTTTCATATTTTTTCATATGTCTAGTAATTTTTGATTAGGGGCAGACACTGTGTGTTTTATGTTTTCAGTAATGGATTCAGTAACTTCCTCTTGTGCATTGGGTTTTGTTCCAGAAGGTACTTAAATTACCTGTGAATAAAATCAATCTTTTTTGGCTTGTTTTTAAAGTAGATGCAGACTATCTTTTACTCTGAGGGCTAGTTTTCTAAAGCATGACCCATCTAGAGCCTCTGCTGAATGCCCTGGGTATTCAATAAGGACTCTCAATTCTGGCTGGACAGAACTGGATGCTTGCCTGTCCTGTATGAGCTCTAGGAATTGTTCAGCTCTAGGAATTGTTATTGGCAAGATTTGCTTAGACTTCTAGAATTTCTATCTAGGCATGCATGGTTTACTGTTCAGCAACAGACTGAACTCAAGAGAAATCTTATACAGATTTATTTATATAGCTCCTCCTCTCTTGTACATTACCCCAAGAATTATAGCAACTTTCCTGAACTCCACTCTTTTTTTCTACTTAACTGGGTATGATCTGCTTCAGATGACCTTTGTTGCAGGTTGTCAGAAGGTGTCCTTAGGCAGAAGCTGGAAGATCACAGATCTTATGCCTTTAGTTTCCCTTCCTTCAAGGATCACAGTCCTATGTATGCTTCCCTTTTGATCAATGTCTGAGAACATTTATTTCATACGCTTTGTCAAATTCTCTGTCCATTTGCAACAAGAGAACAAATCCAATCCCAGTTATTATATTACAGGTAGAAACTTGAGGTACTTTAAAAATATCTCTTAGACCAGATGTACCCAAAGAGGTTATAGATTACTTGTGGATATGGTGCCTGAGTCTGATGTTTTCTTTAAAAGCTTCCCAGTTTAGTCCACTATTTATTCTGGACTGATAGCCACTAAACATAGGAAGTTCCAGCATTAGCTTTTTAGGAGAGATCAGGTTCACATGTTCATAGTAAGTGGAGGAGGCTGAAATCAGAAAGACTTATCTTCAGGAGTCATCCCTTGTGAATGAGGAATTTTGGAAGTTATAAGGATGACAAGTGTCCTTACACCTCCTCAGTCATAAGCAAGTGCAAGCTGTTCTAAACATTTCCTCTATATTTTCCTTCTCTTTTCTTCTCTTCCCTTTTCTCCTCTTCCCAAAGTGGTTGAGTTGAAAGGAGTCCAAATAAAATTTAGATTGAGGATTCTCGTAGCTGCACAGTGGAATCACTTGGTGTTATGGATTAAATTATTTCTAAAAGGACATTGAATTTCTAATCCAGGCTAATTCTTGTGGCTACCAAAGACTAGAAAAGAGGCATAGTAAAGATTCTCCCTCCCTTGTTTTAAGTAACCAACCCTACTGACACTTTGGTCTTGGACTTCAACCCTTCAGAACTGTGAGACCGTAAATTTCTTTTGTTTGAGCCACCCGGTCTGTGGTGCCTTGCTATAGCAGACCTACAAAACTTGTATACCTAGCAAGCTTTCAAAAATGTGGATGTCAGGCTCCACCCCAAAGATCCGATTTAATTGGTCTCTGAAGAAGCCTCAAAGGAGTCTTTTGTTTTAAAGCTTCATCAGGTAATGTGTAACAGGTTATGAGAACCGCTGTTTGGGGGACCCTGGTTGATACCAGTAGGGAAAATTCATTGTAGTCTTCCCCACTTCATCCTTCCCGGGCACACACTCATGGATTCTTACCACTTCTTCAGGATTGCAGAATTGGGAGGATCATGTGAACCTGATTAAGGCTACTTTCTGGGGTTTCTTATATAAAAAGGCCACCAAGAATCTATCATTTCCAGGCTCAAAGAATTAATACGTGAAATTTAGTCACATTACAGCTGCAATAATTGCTCCATTAGCCTTATGTTATTAGAACTTTGTTTCATAGTTTTATATGACCTGGAAAAAACTGCCAAATATTCGCCTGTTTCCACTTGAGTGCAGTGTGTACTATTGATGTCTGCTGGCTCGCACCCAAAGAGGCCCTCGCTCTTCAACAATTGTTATTTTTGGGAAGCCCTCCTTGACCCCGAGGTCCTGTTTGTGTCTAGGATTCTCAGCCCTTTCCCATTATGTTCCCTGACCCCATGCACCTGTGTGGGAACAGAGACCACCATTAACTTTCTCTAGCCTAGGCAACTGAGATTCCACACCTCATCATGTTTGGACATTACTTCTAGGAAACAGCCTTGCCAAGGATAAAAGGCAAACATGAGTCGTTATCATTTTTCTTTGATTAACCACTAACCATGGAGACTGATCATCCTAAGACACTTGGATTAGTATTTCCTGTAGTAAAATTGTCCCAGAAGATGTTGGAGGTGAAGGGGAAGCAGGCCAAATAGCTAGTAAAATATTATGCTCATCAGGAAACATTTTGGAACATTTAGGTGCTTCTTGTTTTATTGGTGGGATATGTAATCAAATATGAGCCTCCAAAGAGAGAAATCTTTAAGTGGCACAAAAGCAATACCTGCTGTGAACCCTCCCAAGTCCTGTTCATGGCATTGCTATTCTTCCAGACACCCTCAGTTGAATGTCAATCATCTTTCTCTGCCATCTGGTCTCCATCTCCACATCTCAACAAGTATTCAATTTAATTTGGTATCTAGTTGCTGAGTACTTATGATGTGTGCCAGGTATTTTCTAGTACTAGGGACATGATTTAACGTACTTTAATTCTTAAGGAAATAAATGATAAATCATGTTACAATATACTAGTTGGATATATGTGATATGAAAACATATATTAAGACTAGGAGGGTTGGGGATATAGTTCAGTTGGTAGAGTGCTTGCCTCATATGCATGAGGCCGTGAGTTCAATCCCTAGCACCACAAAAAAAAAAAAAAAAAAAAAAGATTAGGAAATAATGGGAATATATGCTACTTTATTGAAGACAAACAGGGAAGGACTCTCTGAGATGGTAACATGAACAGAGAAGTGAAGGAAGTGATGAAGTGAACCATATGGATATCTCCAGAACGAGTATTCTAGGCAGAGAATACAGCAATTGCAAAAGGCTTTGTAAATCCCATTGAGGACTACACACAGAACAGGCTTATTCATTTTGTTTCCTCAATGCCAACTCCCATTCTTTGACCATAGTAGATGCTTCGCATTCATTCATTGTAGAAGGAGAAAAAAATAAAACTCCTTATTAAATAGAGGAGAATTCAACTATTACACATACTGCTAGCTGTATGACTATATCCATTGTTTGACTTGATTGGTCAGTACCCAAGCCAACACAGTTGTCAAATATCTTGAAGACTAGAGTATTTATATTTTAGTGAGCAGTATTTATACTACACCTGCAGAAAATATCCTTTTGGCTCCAGACCAAAGACTACAGTTTTAAAAACTTGTTATGTGAGAATAAAAGGAAGGAAGAACCAAATCCCTATGGAATTTTTAAGGGTGAGGATATGTTGGAAATGAATTTCTCAAAATTCACATACAAATTTAAGAGTCACTAGAGAACTCAACACAGTGTCTGACACTTAGTTGGTCATCAATATCTATTGCTTGAGTGAGTGGGAGGAACTAAGGCTATGTTCTCCAAATCATGATATCAATGTTGTATAAGGTAACCATGTCCACTCAACATCCTTTGGTTTACTGTGAGACAGGGACAACTGCGCAGACTTAGTTTGCTACTACAGCTAATAGTATTTTCCAAAGATGGCCTCAGTATACCTCCCAACCTCATGTTCATCAAGCCCCACTAGCCCCATCAAATCATGGAGACTTTGTGTCCTCTTCTTGAATTTTGGTGAGTTTTTCTGACTACTCTGACTAACAGAGTACAACAGAAGAGATACCATATGATTTTCAAGGCATTGTTATAAAGATATCATGTACTTCTATTTTCTTCTTGGGTCATGCTCAAAACCAAGATACCAAGTTGTGAGGAAATCCAAGCAACTTGCAGAAAGAACAGAGGAACTGAGGACACTTGGCTTGAGCTCTGACTAGCTCCCAGCTGAGAGTCAGAATCAATGTGTCAGTCATATTATTGAACTAGCTTGAAATAGATATTTTAGCTCCCAGTAGAACTGCCTCATTTAATGCTGCACAGGATGATCCATTTCTGCAAGTCCTACCCAAATTACAGATTCATGAGAACAATAAATGACTAGTGTGGTTTTTATATGTAAGTATTGAGATGGTTTGCTCTGCAACAATAGATAGCCAGAGGAAATAACTGGAAACATAGCTGGTATGAACCACTTTTATTAGTGTATTTCTGGGCTAAGTACCTAGAAAATGAGAATTAAGAGCTCCTGCTACTGGACTAGAGAAGACAACAAACTTGAAAGTTGTTATGGATATCCCTAAATTACCATAATGATAGAGAATTCCCTTCTTGAAGAAACCAGGTTGGAGAGAACGTAATGAGTAGTAAACATTATAGTAAAAATAGTAGATATTAAAATATCTTAAATGTTCTACAACTAGAAAAAGAGTTGGACTATTTGTCAAGTCTGTACTGTTTATTATATATGTAGTTTTTTTATTTATGATACATTCATAGTACTTGATAGTGCTAAATTTGATTAATTTGGAGGGATTTATTGTTGAAGAAGAAATAATAAGACCCTAAGAATAAGAATCACATGCCCTAATAGAGGGGTAGCAGGTCAAGGGCAACTCTGATCACTAGCACCCAATGTTGAGAAAGAAGAATGAAGATCATGGAAAAGAGTACCTTTGTTGATTAGTGATGCTGATCTTAAGGAAAAAAGTAAGGCACAGAGTTGCCAAAAATCAGAGAGCTGCTATTAGAGCCATAGGCCTTCAGGCCAGTGGACTTCGTGACCTTCAGAGAACAGAGAAGTTAGTTCTATGAAATCGTGTAAAAGCAGTTTCAGGGGGTCAGGCTGTTCTACAAACCATAATTCTGACTAGTTAATTACAATTACTCAATGAGGAATAAATAGGTGGAAGGTGGAATGGCCTGAAAGTTAATGGCTACACAGAGAACTTTCCAAGCAGCTTAAAACTGAAAAGGAATTTACAAAAGATAGAAATAAAGGCACATGAGCAAGGATCAACAAAAGAATGCAATGAGAATGGTGTCCAAAGAGCTAATGCTGGGAATAAACTGAAAATCACAAATGTGGAAAGAAGACCAAAAGGACTTTTTGATTTGGGGACAAGAAAAATAAAGGATAGACTAATTTGATAGTTAACAGAAGGGTAGCAAAACTTGTGAGATATCTATTCTCTACTGAAACAATTGGTCCTTCAACTGGAAAAGATAAGGCAGATTTTGGAAAATGAGAGTGGAATTGAAACTTGGTACAGGCCTGATGCTGGTAAGAACCAAAGCAGATGTTCTAAACAGGGTTCTGGGATCTTTATTAGAAATAAGTGCATCCCGGAGATGATGAGGAGATCAGCTACCTCCTGTCACTTATCACTGTGGTATTACTGACAGTGGCAGAGCACACAAGAGAATGTCGTAAGTTATTCTTCTCTATTTTTCAACTGTTTAAAGTGATTAAAATAATGACTGCACAATGACTACATCAATGAGTTTGATGTCAGTATAAGGCAAGATTCTAGACTATATCATTAAAAGGCATACTTAGGAGTTTTCTGAGGGCCAAGCCTTGTTGGAAAAGGCTTACCTCACTTTGTCATAGAATTTCTAGAGAAGTAGATAAGAGAACACAACATCGCACAGTACATCTGGATTTTAACAAGCCTCTCAACAGTGTTTCAAGGAATTCTTGAAGACAAAGTAAGAAATGTGACTGGTTAGATGGATTCCTAACTTGTTTAATGACAGCTCTTTCTATAAACCTTCAAGAAGATTTCACATGACATACCGCAGAGCTCTTTTCTCCACCATATCCCACTAAATATTTTATTATCAATTGGTTATTTTTCACTCCTCTTTAATAAATGGAGGTAAGATAGCAATAAAATAAAATCCGGATTCCAGAAGAATTATAATCCTCTAATGCTTAATAATTAAGATAATTGAATTAGGACATTTACTTAAAACTCAAAATTCTACTTGCCTCACCAAAAACAGTGCAAGTTGTTACATTGTCACAAATGAGATTTTTTTTTCTTTTCTTCATCAGTGGATTCTGTAATTATGACCAGCACCTATGTGTCTTGTAGAAAGTCAGAAAATTCAGATCAATAAAAATAGGAAAATAAAAAAGATACATTTACATTAAGGTACATACAATATGTTTTCATGGTTACATTATATTATATAGATGAGTATGTTACATATATACATCTATGTGTGGATATAAAATACATATTTTTAATCTAAAATCAATATCACATGTGCTACTTTTAATTTACTTTTTCAGTTCCCATCTCCTCCTTACTATACCTAAAGGAAAACATTTACTTTATGCAACTTCTAATCTAGTTTTGAATTTTGCCCAGTTGAGCCAAAATGTCCTATAAAAGCAAGTGATTCTGACCGGGTTCAATCCAGGACCACATGTTACATCTGGTTGTTCAGTCTATTACCTCTCCTCTAATCTAGCACATCACCCCATCCAACTGTGTTTTACAACACTGACTCGTAGAACTCTTTTCCCGAAGCTAAAGGCTTAAAGGATTCAAGTTAAACATTTTTGGCTTAAACACATCATAGGTGATATATTGCATCACAGGAGAAACATACTATCTGGTTGCCTAATAATGTAGCTTTTTTTCTTTTTAAGTGGAAGAGGTTGGTGGATAATAAAACAGTTTTACACTGAGAAAAGTGTAGCATTAATTCAAAAGGAAAACCTGAAATACTTGAAAACAAAATTAAGTGCCTAGGACAGAAAAGAGAGTAGCTGGAGGATTAACAATTCAAAAGGGGAACACAAAAAAAGCTCTTACGTTTTTTTCCTCTGTGTTCACAGCAACGTGTCATACATCAAACAGAAGAACCTTCTCAGATTTATCACTAGAAGCAACAGCCCCTGAAGATGAAATAAGTCTGAGAAGGATTAGGAAGACAGCGGCTATCCAAGCCTGTCTACACAATTTATAAGAAGGGATCACTGATTTTTATTTTAATCTAATTTTTTTTTAACCTAAGAGTCAAAGATCTGATTCAAATGTAAAATGTTTGCCATGTAAACCAGGGACAGAGTGACCTTGGTAACAGAAAACCCAGAGTGAGATTTTTCTCTTTTACATTCATGCATTTGTTCTGTCAGGAAAAAATTACATGCCCTGAAATACCAGATAAGTTCAGATGAGGTCATAAAAGACTGTTCTTTAATCCTTTCTCCCACTTTGCAAGCGGCAGAGTTTCAGCAGTTCCCTACTGTGGTCTTGGTCAGGACTTACTGTGGGCAGGAAAATGAGCCCACAGGTAGCTCTAGCAGAATGGGGACCATGATCTCCACGCAGATGGACTCTTCACCTAAAATGACCTCAGATGCTGACGTGGGTGAATAGGAGTAGATCCTGGAAGCCAAAAGAAAGAATCTTGCTGCTTAATCTCAAAGGAGAAATAAGTTAATAGCTTCAAAGAGCAGGAAAGAAAAGATAAGGTAGCTGGAGGCTCTTCACTGTGTTGGGAAGGGTGCAGCGAGCATCACAGGGCTGCACGGCCAAGCAGCCTTTTGTAATGTCTCTGTAATCCCCGTGCCAGAGACGCCCACCTCCCACCTCAGAGGAGAGAGGAAAAGCAACACTCCTGGAGGCCCGGAGATAGATGTTTCACATCAGAATCAGAGAATAAGAAGCTGACTGTACAGCAGGTGGGGATAAATTGAAGAAATTGCAACAGCAAAGGAGATTTTTCCTTCTTAGAAGTTGTACGCCCAGTATCACTCATCTTTATTTCCTGCTGACTTTCTCAGTCTGTTCAGAATGCTGTGGCTGGCCCAAAAATGTTATTTATCTTTCATGAAAAGAGGAAACAGATTCCTGTCCCGACAAGGTTCATGGTCTGTGGACACAGGCCCAGGGACTCCAGAGACACCAGGAAGCATTTTAAAGAACCCACATGTGCTGGTGATGTCCCAAGTTACAGAGACAGGGAGACAGATGGCATCCCGCCCCTAACAAGGCTATCTCTAGAAGCTCATCACAGTCTACAGGTCTTTAACCTACGTAGTCCATGGCTGACTTTTATATATCTGTCTGGGAGGTATTGCATGGGTCTGGAAAACAATATTTGAAAATCATAAGGTAATTGCAAAAGAACTTTTTAAAGTATGTTTAATGCGGTGGAATAACATTTTGAAAGTATAATGGATTTTTTTTCCCCGGCAATTTTCCACTTTTTCTTCTTCCCACACAAACAGCGAGGCCATTCTGGTCTCATAGAATCAAGGAAAAGATGCAATAAGGAAGAAAGCCAGAGGATTCTTCCAGGCCCTAATGCAAAAGCCTCAATTCTTAGAGGAATATAAAGGTTTCTCAGGATAGATAAAATGTTTGAGAGAGAGAGAAAGTACATTTTCTGCTTATTAGACAAAGTGCCCCAAATGAAACAAAGAGGCAGAGGATGAAATAGATGAGGAGGTAGGGAAGCCAACAGGGGGAGGACCATTTGACAGGAACATACTGGCAGAGGGGGGATTGTTTGAGCAGCCAGGAGCCATGAGGAGGCTGAGTGAGCATCCAGGTCAAGGCAGCCTTTACTGCAATGAGCATCTATCTGCACTAGGGCGCAGGTTAACTGACCCTGCAGAGGCCTGCACGTTCTCTGTATCTAATACTTCTCCAGTAGTCATCAAACAGAAGTAATATCACTTTTTAACTGAAGAAATTACTCCTTCGTAACTTCCCAGGACTACCCACAAGTTTTTGTTTAAAAAAAAAAAATACTAGACTAATGAAGTTGGAGAGAGGTATTGAGCAGAGCCAGGTATTGAGCAGAGCCAGCTCCAGGTCCCCCCTGAGCCAGGACATTGAAGAACACAGTCCACTGCATTGGAACTCATTGGATTAGGAATTTGTGAATCTGGTATGATGTAAGTTACACCATGGGCTTGGTTTCACTAGCACCTACAGCCAAGCATTTCTCCCATTCTTTTAGCATTATTTAGTATAGGTATTCAACCACTGAGAGTAATACAACAGAATTCACTCCATTCTAACAGTGGGTTTGACGAGAATGGAAGAAGTTCAGAGACTTTGTTAAAATAAATTAGAATGTGCAGTTATGGGGTAGATGTACCAGCAAAGCAGTGAATTGAAAGAAATTTGTCCAGTCTGCCAGTCTACTACCCCAATGATGTACTGGCCTAAGAGTGAAAACATAGGCATCTTGAAATGGTGACAAGGACATAAAAGTTGGGTTGAGTTCTTAATATTTCATACCTGGTATGGCAAAGGTGTTAATCAGTTACAGTGGTAAATTAGCTGCCTAGGTCCCCTGTAACAAATTACTATAAGCTTGGTAACCTAAAATAACAGAAATTTATTTCTCATATTTCTGGAGGAGAAGTCCAAAATCAATGTATTGGCAAGACCATACTCTCTGAAGGCTCTAGGGTAGAGCCCTTCCTTGCCTTTTCTAAGCCTTTGGTTGCTCCTGACAGCACTTGCTATTTCTTGGCTTGTAGCTGAACCACTCTACTCTCTGCTTCCATACTTACATAGCCTTCTTGTATGCTTCTCTTTGTCTGTGTCCTCCCCTCTTCTTATAAGAACATCAACTGGTAAACCTAGGGCCCACTCTAATCCAGTATAATTTCATTTAATTAACTGCATCTGCAAAGACTGAATTTCCAAATAGGTTTACATTCCTAGGTTAAAGATAGACATAAATTCCAGGGGGACACTATTCAGCACACTACAAGTGGATACCAGCATAGCAGCAGAGTACATTCTCAGGGGCCCTCTGCTGTGTCAAGCTTACCATTCAGTTGTTGTTTTATGGAGAGGTTGTAGATAGGGGTGGTCTATGGGAAGGGGATTGGCCTGCCAAGGAAGTTCGGGAGAAGGCAGTCTAAGGGAGAGATTTGGGCCATTCTTCATCTAGAGTGGGGAGAAGATGTAAGATAGCATCCATTTTCCAATTGTAATGGAAGTTATTCAACATTTTAATAATTTGTAAAATCATGTAAAACTCAACAAAGGTATTGCTCTAATGGATGTTGGGGTCCTAGAAACATTGGAAGTGAATTGGGTATCTTTGCGGCCTAGCATCTGGGTTCAAAGAAGATGCCCTCACAAAAATGATGGTATCATCTTGCACCACTGCCCTAGAATATATTTAAGAAGTGTTGAAAGGTATAGGTAGTGAAGCAGACCAGTGGCACAAAAGATCCTTGCCATAATTAAGTTTCTCCTCTTGTCAGATCAGCAAGATGTCTGCAGAAGTTATTGTAGTTAATATTTTCCTCTTTCTTGTAAATGCCAGGTTTGCACATAAAAAGTGTGACAGAATTAGTCTGCAAGCTTGTTGTACAAAAAGATATTATCTCTGTTTTCTTGGTAAAAACTTGTGAAACCTGTGTCTGGTCTAGGGGATGGAACAGAGAGCACTTGTCATGTGAACCTCCAATCTCCCCTCCTCCGCTGCAACTGGGTATACAGTTCAAGAAATTTCTGAAATCTTTATTCAGAGGAAGAATTCTTAGGTGAGAGCCTCCTCTGAACCCTGCAGTCCATAAACCTGCTTCCTGAAAATTCCTCTGATGTCCAGCCTCTTTTGTCCTACTTCAGTAGCATTGACTAATTTCTTATTTCCTGAAGGGGCATGGGATTTGCATCATGTTTACAGATGTAGAAACCACTGCCAGATTGAGATAATAGTTATAAAATGTAGGACAGATATACAGCAGACTAGAGCTGGTCCAAGTGATATACAGCACTGAGCTAGTCGAAGTGGAACCTTCTAAACTTCAGCAGATAGAATCTGACCCCCATCCTTCCTTCTTATAATCAAGGAAGGGCAAGAAGAGGAAGCCATGGCTCAATCTGGATAATGAGGGAATCATGTTTAAAAAGGAGGAGGGGGGTAGCCCCAGCCAAATCCCAGAAGAAGGCAACTCCAGCCAGATCCCAGCAGTAGGTACAGATGAAGAGTCCTCATGACAGCTGAAAGGTTGAGTAGCAACTTTGCAGGCCTTTGGTGAGGTTGGAAGTGTTTCCTTAAAATTCCTCTCTGAGCTGGTTGCCTGGGTGAATAAGCACTAAATAGTTCAGTTATTGTGAAGACCTGGGGCACTGAGAAAACTGAGATCCTAGGGACACTTGAAAACATCTGGAAACAGTGAAGACATGCCATGGGAGGCCTGTGCCAGATCACCCTTCCATTTCCATTTTGCCATACTTATGGGACATTGAGAGAAGTTGGTGATGAAATGTAAGGAGTTTAGAGTTTGTAACTACATGGTAGGTTGAAAAATACCCACCTTAATGTTCAGATCACTGCAGGGAAAATATATGAACCACCCCCATCTCAGGGTTTAGAGATGTAAGTTTTATGTGTTTCATATTTCGAAGTGTAACCTATACTTTCATTTTGCAACATTAAGTTGGAATTTCCTAGGGGGTGATGTGGTCATCAGGTATGCAGATATACCTATGCTGGAAGCTAAAATCCTGGAACCATGCTGTGAGTGTCAGTACTGATTAAATAAATCCAACCTTTGAAAAATGATGACTCAGAACTCAGCAGCTTAAAGGCATCAGATAATACAATGTACTAATCAACCAATCTCAGTGCACAAATATCTACAGACAGATAGAAACTGGAGAGATGTTTTTTTTTACAAACATGCAGTGCATCTTCCCAAGAAGATAGCTATAAATCACCATCCTCCTTTTAAATTTTAGAACTTTGATAGGGGATGTTTCCTGATACCAGAAAAGGAAGAAGAAAAACAAAAATCATAAAGTTTTCTTTCTCCATGAACATTTCTGGGTTGTATTTCATGTGGGAAATCTAAGAATAGAGCTTTCTGAGCTGAAAGATGGAGACACAGAGTCAGAAAGAGATATACAGAAATAAAGAAACAGGATGATTGCATTTTTGTCTGCTGTAAAAAAATTATGTAGAAAATATGATAGGTTGGTTTCCCTGAGAATTGAATTCTGAAACAAATTTGTGAATTAGGAGTATTCTCTGAAACAACTATGAGTGAGGAAAACATAGGTAAAAAAGTTGAGTTTGCACACAGTTCAACAAAGCTACCATCAATCCCATGGGTATCTCTGAAGCTGGAAAGGCTCTACAAAACCTGTCCTCAGTAGAAGGAAAAAGACCAGAGCTTTGTCCTCTGCATCAGTCACTGGATGATGTGAGTTTGCCACAGAGAGAAGGCACACCCTGGACAAGGCAACTGTATTAGGGCAAGGACAATTTCTCCACACTTTAAGAGCATAGCTGTGTCTTTGGGGCTGATAGTATCTCATTATTCCACTCTCAACCTCACCTTGTTCCTGATCTCTTTATGTTCTGATCCCCCCTCCACAAACATACCTCAGCAAAGGTTTTGACATCTGATTCAGTTTTCCATTTTTCAACTCTTGCTTTTTTTGTATAATGTCCCCCTTACTTCTGTTGCTAAGCCTAGAAGCACAGAAATGTCAAATGCTCAATGAAGGAAGAAAACAAAGAGAAGAATTGTACAGGGCAAAGACAATATTAAATAATATTTTTTAAAAAATCATCACTTTTTCTCTGCTGTAACAGACTTTATCCTATAATACCCTGTAGGAATACCCTAAAAAAAAAACACCAAAGGCCCTGTGACCACAAAATCATCTCTGAGAGAAGAATAAGTCACAGACTCTAGCCCTAGAGAGCTTTCAGACTATCCAGGTGGTAAACATTATAGCAAGGTTACAATAATGTGATGGGTGGTCATTTTCATGTTTATACCACATTGTAAAATATAGATTTAGGAGCTATTTACTCTGCTGCTGGAGTGAGGATCTTTTACAAAAGTTTTAAATGAGCAGCGGGCAGTTGAAGTGGACATGGAAGAGGAAAGTCAAGATCACCTGGTGTGGTGATCAACTCTTCATCACTGTGACCAAAATGCCTGACAAGAAAAACCTGAAGGAGGAAAAAGTATTTTGTTCCTGGTTTCAGAGATTCAGTTCATAGTTGGCCAACTCCACTGCTCTGTGACCAAGGTGAGTAAAACATCATGGCAGAAGGGCATGGTAGAAGAAAGCCGCTCACCTCATGGCAGCCAGGAAGTGGTGGGAGCCCAGGGAAGATGAACTCTTCCTGGGCACACCCTCAGTGACCCTCTTCCTCCAGCCATGACCCACATGCCAACAGTTCCCCCCACTCCCCAGTTCATTCAAACTTGAAAGGACTGATTAGGTTACAGTTCTTGTGATCTAATCATTTCACCTCTGAATGTTCCTGCATTGAATTGGGAGTTTTCAGGGACACATCATATCCAAACTTTAACATCTAAAAAGAAGTAAAAAGAATGAAGATGTTACAGGTATGAGAGAACTTACATTGTACCATTGTCACCAACTTTGATATCCATAATCTTTACCTTAACCCTTAGCCCCAACTACCACCAACAAATGCCACCAATAAATGCCTCCCACACTGCTTTGAACAGAGCAAGAACTTAACATATTTATTTATTTAATCGAAGAAGTCTTGTCTTTTCTTATCAGACCTGTTCTAGAAAATTCTTAATATATGTTCATTTTGATGGTTTTTCTTTTTAAATATACATGACAGAAGAGTATAATTTGACATATTATATATACATGGAGTGTAACTTAATCTAATTAGGATCCATTCTTGTGGTTTTACATGATATGGAGTTTCATTGGTTGTATATTCATAGGTGAACATAGGAAAATTATGTCTGATTCACTCTACTGTCTTTCATATTCCCATCCCAAATTGTCATCCTCTCAACAAGTAACTAAAGAATTTTCTATCATGAAATTTATTGAAAATTCAAATCAGTGTGATGGAAAATCATTACATGGAAACTTCATTCACCTGCATTCATATTCTTGCCTCTGTCTCTCTCTAATGAATATTGTCATCTGCTTACCCAATAACCATTCTCTCTTCTTCCAACATTTCTGACATTTTTATGCTGATATCTGTGTGTCCTTCATTGCCTCTCCAGATCCATTCTCCTACCTTCTCACTCACTCTCCAATCACTGGGGATATCATGCACTGAACATGTTTTTCCACTAAAGTTCTCAGCTCCTATAAGGAGGCCCTCTCCATATGACCTGTCTCTAGGTATTATAAATACTCCCTTCTTTCATCTTTCAAGCCCAGAGGTGTTAACAGCTCCTGTTCCTAGTGGCCGCAAAATACTGTGCTCTTCCTTTATTTTCCTATGCTTGCCCACAACATTTGTAAAGAAGCCTTCTATTAGATTATCATTGAATTTCTCAGTTGAGTGATGCAACTAATCCATTCTTCCTAAGCTCTCAGATTCAATTAGGAACCCCCATCCCACCCAAAGGACTAGAGCTGATAACTCAGGCCTAAGCCATTTAGCATATATTTTACTGGCCACAAATATTAAGGTAGTATATGGCCATTGTTGGCCTAATCAAATAAATGTCAACCCCTTTGTTGAGAATGGTAAGACAAAAATGTTGACTATTTTCTGTTGGACAAGAAATGGGAAAGACCTACAACTGGAAGCTACTACAAGACACCTTGCAACCATAAGGGCATGCCTGAATATTGAACTAAAGCCTAGGAAGAAACCTAAGAAACTTATGTAAATTTCATGGGCTAAATAATGGCCACAAAAATGTCCACATATCAATCTCCTAAACCTGTGAGTATATTAGGTTATATGCTAAGGGGGAAGAAACATTACCAATCGGCTGACCCTGAGATAGGTGGGAATATTAATCTAGAATATCTGGGTAGACCAAATGTGATCACAAGGGTCTTCTATAAGAATGAAAAGGGGGGAATCCTCAGAAGATGGTAGAATAAAGGTGTCACTGCTTCATGGTCTGAACTAGACTGGCAGCTTTTCAGCAAGGTGGGTGAATGATCCAGAATTAGGGGGGACTTTACTAGAATTTAATACTGGACTCTCGAAACTGATTGGGGACTCAGGAGATCTTATATAATAAAATAAGTGGGAAGGATCCCCAGTCTTACAGCTGTGGCAGTGGCTGGAGTTCCTCCACGAACACAGTAAAGCAATAAAGGAATCAAAGGAACCCCCATTCTCAGGAAGACTGAGGTGGGTTGGGGTACAGAGAGTTTAGAGATCAGAGTCACTACCTGAGAAAACAGTAAGCTGTGCTGCACAGTATCCATGTTCAGGAAAGAAGCCGTCCTTTCTCCCAGTGGCAGGCCTGGAAGACAGCAGAAGGAACCATTTTGCAGCAAGCATGGGAACCAAGAGGTAGGGGAGCCAATTAGTGGCAGATCTGAATCTGGTTGCATAAATAAGCCAGGCAAACCCATGCTGTGTGACAGAGAGTGTGCCTAAGTGATCAGGAGAAAATCAAGTGTGGAGGAGGTTTACAAAGGGAATACTGGTTGAGGAAACCCACCTGACTTCCCCCTCCTCCTTCCAAGCCAGCTGCTTGCAGGTCTGTCTGGGAGAGAAGTGCCTGACTGGGAATTTGAAATGGGGGGCCGGGTGAGAGAGATTAAGATCAGAGCCTGAATCAGAGAAAAGAAATCATGGTGTCCACAGGCAAAGTAATGACTGAGAACAAGCTCCTACACCACAGGAGTGGAACCTAAAGGAGATTGCTGGGGTGCACTCCTCCAGCATGGACCAGCAATGCAGGACCCTGGAGGTGTGCTGACTTAAAATCTCCAGACCAATTAGCACCCAGTGAAGAGACTGGAGCATACCTAAGCCTACACCTTGCCTCCAGGACTAAGTCTTTCACCCTAGCAACCCCACCCATCCTGAGGGTGGAGCTAGCATAATATACCAGACAACCCCACCTACTTGCTGAGAAGGGAAGCTGAGAAAATTCTGAATTCCAATGGAAAAAAAATCTCCAGACCAATTAGCACCCAGTGAAGAGACTGGAGCATACCTAAGCCTACACCTTGCCTCCAGGAATAATCTTTCACCCTAGCAACCCCACCCATCCTGAGGGTGGAGCTAGCATAATATACCAGACAACCCCACCTACTTGCTGAGAAGGGAAGCTGAGAAAATTCTGAATTCCAATGGAAAAAAAATCTCCAGACCAATTAGCACCCAGTGAAGAGACTGGAGCATACCTAAGCCTACACCTTGCCTCCAGGAATAATCTTTCACCCTAGCAACCCCACCCATCCTGAGGGTGGAGCTAGCATAATATACCAGACAACCCCACCTACTTGTTGAGAAGGGAAGCTGAGAAAATTCTGAATTCCAATGGAAACAATTGCTCAAGTTTTCATTGAGTTTTTTTCCCCCTTTTTCTCTCACATTTCTATAATTTTTGAAACTAAGTATTTTTCATGCATCAGATTATTGAGAACTGGGATGTCTGAATAGTATATTACACTTTTGTTGTGTATTCTTTTATTTTTACTTTTCTATTTTTAATTTTATTATACATTTTTGTTATATGTATTTTTCTTTTCACTTTTCTGTTCCCCTGGATTCTGTTTCTCTCTTTTCTCCTGCTAATAGCCAACCCCTATTAATCCCTCTTTCACTCTTCCTATAATTTTTTACTTCCATCTTCTCTCCTCCTTCCTCATAAACAGCACAGTCTACAGCACATCTCTTCTCTTTGTCCACCATTTGAAATTGTGAACCCTTTTGCAAACTTACTCTTTGTATTGTAGACAATCATTGAACACATCATTTCTGTTTATTGTGACAAAACTGTGGATGTCTTAGTAGGGACTATTTGGTTTAAGGCTGTATATTGTTTTCATTTTGTTATTATTTGTCTCCCCTTAAATCCAAGGTACTGTAAGCCTTCAGGGTCACTATAAGTCTACAGAGTGGAAACTGTACTGTCTCAGTTCCACATTGGTAGATGGGTAGACACACAAACAACATGAAAAAACAAAGGAACAAATCACCCCAAACCAAGATGCTCCGATAATAGAATCCATTGACATCACAGTAGAAAAAATGACAGAGAAGGAATTTAGAATGTACATAAATGGATCCATGATGTAAAGAAGGATGTAAGGAGTAAAATCAGAGATAAAATTCAGGAGGTGAAAGATCACTTCAATAAAGAGATAGAGATTCTGAAAAGAAATCAAGCAGATCTTTGAAATGAAGGAACTAGTAAACCAAATTAAAAATTCAATGGAAACATCACCAACAGATTAGACCACTAGGAAGACAGAATCTCAAGCAATGAAGACAAAATATATAATATGGAAAATAAAGTTGACCATGGAGAAAAGATTTTAAGAGAATGTGAACACAGTTTTCAAAAAACATGGAGTAACATAAAAAGACCAAATTTAAGATTTATCAGGATAGACATAGGATATCAGAGATACAGACCAAAGGACTGCACAAACTTTTCAATGAAATAATTTCAGAAAATTTCCCAAATCTTAAGAATGAAATGGAAAATCAAATACAGGAGGCTTACAGGACTCCAAATATACAAAATTGCAACAGACCTACACCAAGGCACATCATTATGAAAATGTCCAACATACAGAATAAGGATAAAATTTTAAAGGCTATTAAAGAAAACAACTACAGGTCACATTTAGAGCAAAACCAATCAGTATCTAAGATGATTTCTCAGCCCAGGTCCTGAAAGTTAGGAGGTCTTGGAAGAATATATATCAAGCCCTGAGGGAAAATGGATGCCAAGCCAAGAATACTATATCCAGCAAAATTAAAATTCAGATTTGATTATGGAATAAAAACCTTCCATGCCAAAAATTAAAAGAATTAACAATTAGAAAAGCTACACTACAAAACATACTCAATAAAATAATTTTAATGAATCTATTAAGAAAAAAGTAAATGAATGCATTAAGAAAACTTAAGCTAATGGAGGTCTGCTTTTCTGTTGCTAACCTAAAGAAATTGCAATCTATATATTTCTGGAGTCACATAAATAAACTTCCTACTGATAAGTATTTTCTCCACTGTCCTGCCATGATCTTCTGGCTATCCAAGGTTTTCCAGAATGATGAAGGAAGGGACAATAGAACCCTCATGGAAGTGTAGCAGACATCTTGAGAAGGTGAGGAAGTTAACATGTAGAAAAAGACAGGATAGTAGTATATCCAAGGCAGAGAATAGAATAGTAATAAGAGGTTAGGAAGAAAGGGTATGTGAGGGATGACAACATATCGTCTTGGATCACAGGAGTGCTATGCAAGCCTTGTTGAATGACTTTAATGATAATTATTTCCTTGGCAATATCAACACAGCACTTTTTTTAAGAAAGCCATAATTCCTTCTCACCAATGTGTACGTTGAGGATCATAGAAGTTAAGCAATGTGTTCAAATATATACACAGCTAATGAGTGACAGAATGAATTTACACATAGTCTATTTAAGCCCAATTTAATCTATAAATTCTATAGATGTACCCATTTGGTTATACTGTCAATATAAACACATGTTCCTAAGGTTTAAATTTCCAACAGTCAGATCCTCATATGTGCATAGAGAGCTCAGGGAAATGGAGTACCTTTCCATTTTCTATTCAGTATGTTATGATTTCAGAAGTGTGTGTGCTTTAAGAGAAAGAAAACTTGGTTGAGGGTTTGATCTCTTGCCTCTGTTTCTAGCTTTGTCATTTATATCTGTGAAACCTTGAAAAGTCAACTCATTTCTCTGAGTTTCAGTCTATTGTCCTTTCAGGGGAACAGATGTGCTGATTGTAAAATTCAAGTGGTATCCCTTGTGATTTTGAAAGAGCAAAGCTGAATAATTTGAACACTGTGACAAAGTTTTTACATTTCACAGAGTAGGAAGGAGGGGGTCAGCAGCTCCTAAACAGGAATATGATAAACTAGCTGAGAATTATTATTCAACGGTTGAGTATAAACATAAATATGTAGGTCCTAGAGGCAGGGAGATGAGAAAGAAAGTTATTAAATTCCACTCATGTCCTCTCAATAGGCCATAACTTATTGAGATAATGACATGGAACAAAGAAAACTCTTTCCACTGTGGCACCTCTGTAGACCCCACTTCCCAGCATCTCAGACTGTGAAGTCATTGACATGTGCCAAGGTGCTGTGAGTCCTGGGAAATGTTTCAGGTTGCAATGTTGGCCTTTATCCAGCTGGACGAGAAGGACTAAGCTGGCATTGGCACTGACCATTGGCAGCCAGAGGCTCTCAGGTTGAGGGAGTGGTTACGGGCAGGCTGGAGAAGGGAAGGAAAGAAGAGGGTACAAAAGTAGATCCCTGGGAGCTGTGAACACAGGCGCCAAGGCAGGGGGCCAGGTGTATCACTCTACCTGGAAGGGAAAGGCAAGGACACAGTGACAGAGCATGGCAAGCATTCTCCTGGCTGCAGCTTCTGAGCCAAACTCTTCTTCGGTTTCACAGATGAGAATAAAAACAACCCTGAAAGCAGCCCAGGGAAATGAAAAGCCTGGACAAATAGAATGGTTTGTGGCTGTTCTTATTACGTTGCCATTGTCTTTACTAGAATCAGTTTTCCAGGGCCTCTTCACGCCTCTAATAAGTGGACTCCAAGAATCCAGTCCAATAAATCTGAGGTGCTGCTTGATATCTCACCACAGCCACCTTCTGTTAACTGATGTGCACAACTGTGAAAAAGCTTTCAAAACATTTGTAGAAGTTATGACCAGAAATAAGAAGGAATGAAAGGGATATTGGAGCTTATGTTCAAAAATCACAAAGTACAGAGATAAGAAAAAAAAAAAACTATTTTAATAATTAAAAAAATATGGAAAGTAGTATGTATTTGGGGTAAAATGCCCAGTGGATCAGTTGTCAATTATTGTCAGTGAAGAACCTCCAAGTTGACTAACTCACAGTAATGTTGGGGGAGGTGCCCTTGAAAGTTCACAAAGGTTAGGTTCTTACAAACTGGTCAACTCCCTAGGTCAGTGAAACCTCTAAAGAAAACATTTAACAATTATTTATCAAGTACTAACCAGTGCATCGCACTATGATGGGAGGCAAGAGTCAATACAAAGTTAGAGAAAAGACTCACTCCCCTGAACTCAAGAGACTTATAACCCTCAGAGATGATTCTTACTTTCACCAGGAGTTCACATGCTGTTTTCTTGTAGACATATATAGATATCAGGTAATTCCTTGTTTTTCTCTGACTACTAGGAAGATTTATATTTGCTTTTAATAAATATCAGACCCAGTAACCTGCAAATCTGTTTTAATTTCTTCCCCTCCCCTCCAGATCTTGATTCTTTAATCTATCCTTGACTTCCAGAATCTACACTCATCTGTCACTCTTAGAACAAAAAAAGTCATTATGAAAAAGGAGCACTGAGGCATGTTCTCAAAGGCAGAAGAGCCTAAGTGCCACAAAAGAGCTTCCTATCAGGAGAGGGTGTGGATGAGAAAGGTGCCAATTTGACCCAGGTAGAAGCAGTGATGTCTTGCAGAAGAGATGATCTTCAGAGTAGGGATTGCAAAAGATAACTAGAGAGGGCTGGCAAGCAATATAAATAAAACAAGCAGGCAGGGGAAAAACTAGGGGAAATTGTAGAATTCATGAATACTCTAAAGGTGGTGGTCATTCTACAGCTCCAGCATTTAAGGCATACCTTTCTTATAGATAGAATTATGCTTGAAAAAAATCCCTTAAATGAACCATAAATTATAGAACCAGTAATTAAGCCTCAAAACAACAATGCATAGACTTCCCTATGTGCTAGGACATCAAGTTAATTGGTATTTATTATGGTATATGCTATATGACAGAGCTAGGAAACTCAAAGAAATAATTCCACAGTCATTCTTCTTGATAAACAAGGAAGTTAAGTCTCTGAATGTTAAAGTGAATTTTATGCTATTTTCTTAGATATTCTATCAGCAAAACATAGCTAAGGTGGAACATCTCATGCAGAAAATAGCATAAATGACATTGGATCTGTGACTGTCACCTGCCAATACAAGTTGACAGTGAGGATTTCAGTGTTTTAACCAAGACTGATGAGCTGCTTAGCAATTATCAGGAAATTTCTAATTTAAAAAATAGGAAAACAAGAAAGCAAAGGGAGCCCCAAAAGGGTATTATTGACTTGCAACAGTTTCCTGAGATAAACTGAACCAACAATTGAGACATGAGCAGAAAATTCCATTTTGGCAGCTTATTTAGGCCCCCAAAAGATGCTTCTAAGTATCGGATTAGCAACAAACCTTGGTCTCCAGTTTTTTCTCAACTTCACTCTCCGAAGTTTCAGATCTGACAGTCTCACTCCACCAAGGCATTTGGGAAACAGAATCTTCTTGATGGCATTTTAAATCTAACCTTTTACTCAAATGTGCATTGTAAAATTCAGTCAACTATTTAAGAGAAATTAGCAAACCTTTCTCAGTCCATGAGGCTACTGAAAATTTCCAAGTTTATAGATTTTTTAAGACAATCTAAAATAAACGTGATTGGATTTCAAGGGTCTAAATGAACTCTGCAATGAAATAATCTGATAAAACCACTTTGAGAAAGAAAACCAACTGAGAAATCAGAATGCCGGAGTGATAACTGAAATCATTTTGTGCCGAAAAGAATGTTCTGGTGATAGTGTTATAATCAAATCAGGACAAACATTTTCATGTTAAAGAAATAAAGTCTACAGTGCCCTTCGGCAAAGGAATAAAGTCTAAAGTGCCCTTCTGCAAAATTAACATTTTTAAAAGAGTTTGGGGTCACAAATGGTGTAATAATACAATACATGACTAACCCCCAATTCTCACCACTCCCCTGTTTTCATGAAGAGTCCTGTGCAATGGGAAGGAAAAGTGGTAAGGTCGTAAAAGACATTCCATGTGAGGAGAAATTTGCCCATATCTGGTTGTTTCATTTTTGGGCTTCTCTTCACCAGCTACAATTGTATGGTCTGTTTTTAGAAAATGGAGAAGGCAAAAGGCTCCCTAAAGTTAGAGCTGTGGTGTCTGAGGGCCTGAATCAGATTTCTATGGAACAAGGGAAGGCAACTTGTTGTCACATATGTGTTATTATCAAGTCATCCGTGAATAAAGACCACATTGGACTATAAAGAAAACTCTTCCAAATCCAGGGAAATTAATTTGTGTGACTGGTGGAGGAGGGGAAAGTACTCCATTATACTACTGAGGAAACATCTGTGGCTTATACTAATGGTTCCGAAAAGTGATTGGGGGTGGTATTCCTTTAGAACAGACTGATCCCACAAGAAATATATTCCATTTAAGAAGAAAATGTTTACGAAAGTTTCAGACTTCTGCCACTTTACAAGGCACAGCCCCTAGGGGAGCAGGTACAAGTGGAACAGACACAAATAGAACAACCTACATAACTTCAAACAGGAGGACAGGACAGGCTCCAAAAGAACAAGGTGTAGTTATGGTTTGGCTGCCTTTCTTAAATGATTATTCCCACTTTCCCACTTCCTTTCTGAGCTAAGCCACTTAAGAGGGAAATGAATTCCTTGGTGACAAAGAGCGGGGCAGAAATATAAATATTTCCCAAAAGGCTGACAAACTAGATGTGGTCAATGAAATTATGCTGGATGTTGATTTTGCAAACCTTTGGCTTGGCTTCATTCTCTCCTGCCTGCCCTTGAGTCAGGTCATTACTTCTCTGCCACCACCAGAAAGAAAGCAGAAAAGGACAGGAACAACTGGGAAGTGAATCAGAGCTGAAAGTGTGGTTCTGTGGAGCAATATTGAAGTCTAGGTCCTTGTGTGGTTATTGAGTGTTTCATGAAAACCACTCTGATAGAATATGAAGATAGTACAATTCTGTGACAAATCAGCTCTACGCAATGATCAAAAATAATGTCATAATTTGAAAAACTTGTCAGAATACAAAAAAGTATTTACAAAACCAAAAAGAGGGTTAATTCACTAGCATAAAATCTATAGTTCAAAATCTATCCAATTTTTAGGGGAAGAAACATGCTTAGCCCTTTCATCAATTGCACTGCTGTATTCTCACTCCTACCACTTTCTTGTCAGAAAAAATGAGAAATAATGATATATTTAATCCTTTCTGAAATACTACTCATATAAAAAATTTTTTTAAGTTCCTTTTGGTCAGGTTGACCACTCTAAATTTAGTTTCTGTGATATTTATTGAGGAGAGACTGTATGCCAACTGTTGTTCTGAGTCCTAGAGAAAAGCAATAAATAAAATACAAGGCTTCGGCTCTTGTGGAATTTTCATTTAGTGTGTAGAAGAAGAGAGAGAAATAAACAAGTAAATCTACATGAATAAGTTGAATTAAAAGAGTCTTAAGTGTTATGGAAACATCAAACAGAGTGAGATTAGAATGGTCTGACCAGTTTGTGGTCAGGTAAGTCCACCCTGACAGAGATATCAATTGAAATAAAATTTGATTTTTAAAACAAAGTCATTAATGGGAAAAATTAAATAACATTTTGAAAGATTCAAAGTTGATTGTGACTACAATCTAAATAAAAAGAAAGGACGATATGAGAAAGATTCAGGGTTATGCAGTTGCAGATGGGATAGGATCTGGTAAATCAAAATAAAGGGCTTGGATTAATAAGAGCAATGGAAAAGTCATTGAGCATTTTAAGCTTAGGATATGATTTCTGTTTCTAAAAGATTATTTTGGTCTTCCTTTTGGACATTTCTGATTAGAATGTTTAGGACCAGTCTTCCCGCTGAGAAGAACAATAAGATCAACAGCTGACTTCTCAACAGACACATGAAAGCCAGAAACAAATGGAATGATAACTTCAAAACACCAGTGAAAAATAATTGCCCTCTTAGGGTTCTATTCAGACTTTTATTTCACTTCTAGGTAAATACCCCAAAGAAATGCAAATATATGTATATGGTATGCACACATGAATTTACACAAATAAGACATGTTCATAGCAGCATTCTTCATAATAGCACAAAGTGAAAACAATTTAATGGTTTATTATTAGTGGATTACATAATTTCATCAAAATATACAGATACATTGATATAGCATATAAGGATGAAACTAAACTGCTATATACAGTAACATGATTGAATTTCATTTACCTAAAATCCACAAAAATTGAGGGAAAAAAATAAAGACATTTTCAAACAAGCAAATGCAAAAATGATTTGTCACCAAATACCATTAAAAGAAATACAAATAGGTATACATCAGGCAAAAAGAAAATGATTGCAGAAGGAGGCTTAAGATGCAAGAAGGTATAGAGAGCAGTGAAAGCAGTAAAACATTAACAAGTGAAAATGAATATGTATGAAACAGTAATGTCTTAAGATGTTTATGTACATATATAATTAAAATACACAAAAACTACAGTACAAAAGTCTGGAGGGAGTAAGAACTAAGCTGTCCTAAGGCTATTTCATTGTTCCTGTCCAAAAATAGGCAAAATAGTCTTGAAAAAGAAGGAGGATGTAAACATGAAGAGAAGGAGGAAGAAAGAAGAGGGAGGGGAAGAAAAAGTAGAAGGACTTAATTTGTTGAATCAAGACTTATTGTTTAGGTATGGTTATTAACATAGTGTGATATGGGTTTCAAAATTAGACACAGATTAGAATAGAGTATCTGGCAATAGACAAACGGATATAAAGATACTTAATATATGACCAAAGTGGCACTGTGGAGTAGTGGAAAAAGGATAATCTTCTTGACAATAAGGCCCATCCAATGGAATATCTGTAGGAGGAAAAAATGAAATTTGGCCTCATGCCATATACAAAAATCAAGTTCCAGTTGGATTATCTGGTTCATTTTGAAAGATAAAGAATAAAGGAGATAAACAAAATGAAATGGCATATGATACAAAGTATTGACAAGTAAATGGAGCAAATGGAACTCTTACATCCTGCTAATAGAAATGCAAGGTAGTATACGCACAATTTGTGACCCAGAAATTTCACCGCTAGGCATATATTCAATCAAAATTCACTTTTATATTCATGTGCACATGCACACATACACACACACACACACACACACACACACAGAGTTTATACCAGCATCCTTGATAATAGTCCATGTTTATAACAACCCAAAAGTCCATTATCTATGGGTTAAAAAAAGAATGGAGGTGTATTTATACACTAGAACATGGTAAAACAATGGAACCCAAACTTTCATTCTATACAACATGCTGGATTTTACAAACATAATCTTGAACAATGCAGTGGTGTATACATATGTATTAATATATGGATTCATTTGTGTAAAGATCAAAGAAAGGTAAAACTAATTCATGTCATTAAGTGTCAGGATAACGTTCTCCTTTGAGGAGGAAGAAAAGCATAACCAAAGACAGGTATTAAAAAAGGGCAGGAGGTTGTCTGGATTTCTGGTCGATTTATTCATTTTTTTAATTATGTTATACTCCAGGTTTATTTTAAGATCACTTTTCTGTGAAGAGAATTAAAAAAAATGGAAGACTTATTATGGAACAATTTCAATGGTACATGAAAAGAATGATGGTTATTTGGCCTCAGGTATTAAAAGTAAAAATGGAGAGAAGCGAAGGATAAACTTATCAGGGATACATTTGGAGACAGCACCAATCAATCTTACTGATGGATTCAATACAAAGAATTTGATAATTAGAGGGATCATGGTTGACTCCTACCTAATAGATGAATGGTGGAATCATACTAAACAAAGTCTACTAAAATAAAAGAGTAGGTATATATCTTGCAAGTGAGTTGGGAAATTAATAATTCTTCCTTAATTATTGAAGTTGGAATACTGTGAGATATTCCAATAAGGCAAGTTGTCCCTCTGGCAGGCAGTGGCATAGAAATTTTGGAAATTTCTACTGGAGAATCATCACGAAAGAGATGGAACCTCCATAATTAATGTCCCTTTCTTGTCCTATCTTTAAAGAATTGGGGAAGGAATAATAATAGCTTGTCCTAAGGCTTTACAATTTTTCGACCACTATTCTAGTCATTCCATCTGCATTAACTTAGTTGACACTTATACCACCTCTGCTCTGAACTGAAAAACATTGTCTTAATTGGCTCCCTTTTAGAGACTAAAAAACTGGAGACACTGGGAGGCTAAGTAACTTCCACAATGCCCCATAGTTAGAAAGTATGACAGGGGGTCTCTAATCAAAGAAGACAGACTTGAAGTCCTCACTTTAACTACTATGTGAACACCTTCTGGAGAAGAGGGAAAAGATATTCCCATTATGTACTGCTGTCTGAAAATGTAATGAGTTAAGACACCAATCGTTTTATTGTCTCAGTTTTTGTAGGTCAGAAATTCTGGAAGAACTTGTCCAAGTCAGGATCTCTCATGCCACTGCCATCAGATTGTGTCCAGAGCTGGAGCATTTGAGGGTGGGGATTTAAGTGCCTGGGGGCTGGCCAAACATCTCTAACCTTTCAGGCAGTCAAAGAACCTCTACCTGGATCACTCCACGCAAACTAGATTGGGCTTCCTCACAACATGGAAGTTTTGGAACAGTCAGACAGTTTACTTGGTAATTGAAAGTTTCAAGGGAGGCAGATGAAAACTGTATTGCCTTTATATGACTTATTCTCGTAACTCACATAACATTACTTCTTTATTTTCAAGATTAAATATTTTCAAGATTAAATATTTTGTCTTCATTGTCTGAGGTTCTGTCTTCCAAGTGGTCTAGTCTTTTGGTGATGCTTTCCATTGAGTTTTTTATTTGGTTTATTGTTTCCTTCATTTCAAGGATTTCCGTTTTTTTGTTTTGTTTTGTTTTGTTTTGTTTTGAGAATCTCTTTCTCTTTGCTGAAATGATCTTTTGCTTCCTGCAGATGCTCTTTCAGCTTATTGGTATTATCATTCATAGCCTGCATTTGCTCTCTTATCTCATCCTTTGCCTCACAAATCATCCTAATCATGTATAATCTGAAGTCTGACATTTCTGACATTTCTTCTAATGTACTGTCATTGGATTCTATTAATATAGAATCTAGATTTGTTTGGATGATTTTCTTCCCTTGTTTTTTCATGTTGTTCATGTATCTTCCCCTCTAGCAGTGCAGATCTGGGGTATTGCAGATTTCCCCCTATAAGCTTATAGTGGCCCTATAGGTTTCCAAAACCTTTTCTTTAAGGGGAGATCAATATTAGCAGTGCCTGATTCAGACACTATGCAATCCTAGACCAAATAGTCCCTATGAGGACAATAACAATATTGTCATAATAAACAGAATGAGTTCAAATATTATCTTCAGTAAAACAAACAGATTTGCAATAAGGTCTGCAGTTTCTAATGGAGGGCAAAGAGGATGCAGAGGGATGTAGAATGTATCTGTTAATGGGATAAGAAAAGAATATACAGAAGTTCTAGATAATAGAAAGGGTGAGAGTGTAATCAAAAGAAATTGGATGTTAGCATGCAAAAAAGGGAGAAAGAGACTCTAAGGGAACAGGTAAACAAAAGGCAAAGAGCAAGAAAAGTAAAGAAATAAAAATTTAAAATTTTTCAATAAGGAGAAAAAAGAAAATGTACAGTATAACAGTCATATAGTAATGAAACCTCCCAATGTTCAGTAGCCTGATGCATGAGAAGTACCTGACAAGGAGCTTCAAGCCTCCAGCAGGCATCTCAGGATGGGATTTGCCCCACCTAAAGATCGGAGCTATGGCTTCCAGGATTATCCAAATCTGCTTCCAAATGTGTTGGCAAATGGGGAGCTGCAGCTCGGGATGTGGACGTGGTCAGCTGGAGGTGGGGTGCGGTTGGTCAGGCAGGCATCCTGGAGATTGGGTGTGTTTGGTGTGGTTGTGGGATCCTGGAGGTCGGGCGCAGTCAGTTGGTCTGGGGGTCCTGGTGGCAGGGAGCAGTCAGTTGATGTGAGGGCCCTGGAGGCAGGGAGTGATCGGTAGAGCTGAGGGATCCTGGAGACGGGGCTCAGTCAGTCTGGCCAGGGGTCCTATGGGGCCTGGCTATTGTCTCAAAATGGCAGCAGCCACATGTAATCAAACCTACAGGTACTATAACAGTGAACTTCCAGGCAACAGCAGGCAGCTGGTGCTCCACTGGTGGTCGGCGATCTGTTTGCTGACTGTTGTTGGATGATCAGGAGGTGAACCTCGGGGGTTGGGTGATGGATAGGTGTAAGGCAGGCGATGGACAGAAAAGAAGCAGGCAAATGGCAGATGATAGACGCCAGACAGTGAGCAATCTGCACTCAAAAAAGGCGTCGATATGCTGGCAAACTGCAGGTGATCACAGCAGACAAATGAGGTAAACAGCAGGGGATCGATAAGCAGCAAAAACTGCCTCACCAAGAGACAGATATCTTCTGTTTTAAACCGGAGTTACGGAGCGACAAGGAATAAAGCCTCCCTCTAGTCCGCCATCTTGGATCTCAGGCTTGGCTCTTTTCCATAACATTACTTCTGTTGTCACTACGAGCACTATCATATTCAAGGGTAAGGAACAGAAAGTAGGCCCCCAACTCTTGATAGGAGGAGTGTCAACATCACAGTATAAGTAGAGCAGAGAGGACAAGGGACACTGTGACAGACATTGCTGCAAAATAAACTATACTAAACAAAGAGAAGAGGGAGAAAATAAAAGGAGATACACAAAGAGAGGGTAAAATGTGTGCAACTATCATAAAAAATGACTTTCGTTCAACAAATAATTATCAAATACCCTTTGTGTATGTTAGAGGCCACCAAGAATGATGAGTACATTGGTAAATCCAGTGTTATCCTCATCCTATCAAAGCCAAAATTGTCTTAAGTTGGAAAGTTACACATACAACAGAGTGGGAGGACTTAGGAGTTCTTACATAAGGACAGCAACAATATTCATGGTGTTTTATAATATAGAACAGGTATTGACAGATTTCAGCCTGCAAGTCAAATCAAACTTACCACCTGTTTTTGCAACTAAAACCTTATTGAAATGGCACCTGTTAGTTAACATATTGTCTGTAACTAGCTTTATGCTATAAAGGCAATGCTGAATAATGAGACAGAGACTGTATGGCCCTCAAAGACTAAAATATTTACTCTCTGCCTTCTTACAGAAAACATGTCTCCCTCTGGGGTAGAATATTATGCATCCATGCAGAAGAGAAAAAGGAACTGAAGAGGGAACACCTGAGATTTCCCGAACGATATGGAACGTACAAGGGTCGCTAATTCAGAAGAATGGCATTAATGGATAATCAATAGAGGGGAATGCTGATGGAAGAAGGCATGTAGATGCTCTACTTCTTTTTGACACAGTTCCTTGGTTGCCCACAATTACTGAAGCCCTAGAAGCATTGGGGCATTTTAAGAAGTCCTGAGAAAACACTTCTTTAGAAAGCTTTGATAATCTCTTTTGAATACATGATTCCATGACTGTCTTGACAGGACACATACATTCCTATGCATCAAAACCACTCCATCATCATTAATTGTTGGACCTTCACTTTCTGTGTCCTCTCATGTCACCATATTAGGGGTCAATCCACCCTAATCTAGGCAAATTGGCACTGGGCATCTCCTTTCACCTTCTTCTCATTGAGTATCACCTACACAATTTACAGTCTCTAAAGGATTAGACTGATCAGGAATATCTGGCCACAAGGAAGGTAAGTAGTCATGAAACTTTGATACTGGAATCTCCCAATCAAAGTATTATTTCACTGCTTGGTTCCGTTGAGACATTCGGCTCTTGTACTTCCGAGCCAGCTGGTCATTTCACACACATTCCGTGCACAGGAAATGTCCATGTATCAGTAACCTCACTAAATAACTATGACAATAAGCTCAAGAATGTTATGGCCAAGGACACAAACAGAGCAAAAGGATTTCAGGAGTTCTTCCAGGGGGAACCACAATGTGATTCCTGGTATTTCATGGTGCAGAATAATTGGGAAAGTAACTGTGGATAATAATAATACAACAGAAGAATGCCTGACCAAAATTTAGACACACATTTAGACACTCAATTTGAAACTGAGCTTTACTAACTAGTTGTGGAAGTGGACCATAAGAATGAGAGTCTTACAGACAGCATGTCAATGTCAAATTAGGGCCACTGGAACACAGGCAGCAATGTATTTGAGCAGCATAAAGAAAAATTATCTAGAAAGAGGCTAAAGGACAGCTAGGTCAGATACCATACATTTTCAAAATATTTTAAGTCAGGAAAAGTTCTACCTACATAGTAAACATAGTATTGCAAATTTCTCAGAAGATTCCTCTTGAAGACACTCCTTCAGGTTCTTACCACAGTAGTGGGTTTGAGCAAAGCTTTTAACTTGAAGCAACTTGTATGAGATTGGACTTTCATTGGACCTTGAAAATGGTCAATTACATGCTTTGTTGAATGAATGAATTTGTGTCCTGGCAAAAATAAAATCCTAGGCCAAGAGGGAGATACACTAGTGAAGCAATGTGATTCTTTGTTTTCCATTTTTGTACTTCCGGATGTCATGTTTAGTCATGTCTGCATTTTAGTTCTGTGTACCATGACTTTCCTACCTAAGGTATTCATCGTGGGTACAAGGAGGGTGATATGACATCAAGATTGTTTATTATAAGTTATCTGCTTAAATCTTAAGCTGATTTAGGAATTACCCAGTGCCATGGCCTCAGAAAAGCTATATACTGACCAGTTCTATCCAAGAGTAAATCCTCATAAGCTCAATAAGACAAAAAGAGGAAAAAAAAGACAAAAATATACAACTAAAGACGATGTTTGTGTGTGAGCATCTGTATTTGTCAGCTCTCATTTCTTGTAAGGACCAACCTAATTTATTGTATTAAAATTCCCATTTTCTTATAAAGTGTTACTTGTAGAAGGAGTGTGTGTGTGTGTGTGTGTGTGTGTGTGTGTGTGTGTGTGTTCACTGGGCAAACTAAAACTATGGCAACACTTTTTCTGCCCTAACCACCACCACCCCACCACCACCCTCTCCAAGGTTTTGAAATTTTACTGATATGGTACATGTAATCTGAAAAATCCTACTCCTCTTACCTCCAAAATTATTCTTTCTAACTAAAAGCCTGTTGTGCTAATAAAGAAAATAGTTTGGGAAAGAGTCTTCTTTAAAAGTTAAAGGAACCAATATGTTGAATTCTCCCATTCTTGTTCCCCTCTTCTACAAAGATTTCGAATCCTTTCCTGAGTCTTGAGTTTTCTCTTTTGGACAAGATCTGGGTATGACATCCCCGCTCCTTAACATTCCTGGAATCAACTGCAGTTTTGTGGGTGGGTAGAAGTCTGTGGCCTTTCCTGTTAAATCAGAAAAGGGACAATTGTGAAATGGCACCCAGTTTCCTAGGAGGAAACAAAGCATGGCACATCCAGAGCTATTCCAGGAACCAGGCTTAACCCTTGTTATTGTTTGTATCTGGAATTCCCCCAAAAGACTGATGTTTTAAAAGCTTGTTCCCCAAAGTGGTGCTACCAGAGGCTGTAGCATCATTAAGAGGGGACCGTTGGGAGGTTTGGGTATTTGGAGGCATGCCCTTGAAGGGAACTGTGGAATTCTGACTCTTCCTCCTTCTCTTTTTTGCTCTTTCATCATGAGGTGGATTTTATTCCACCATATACTCCCACCATAATGTACTGCCTCACCACAGGCCCAAAACCAACAGGTTCAGTCAATCATGGACTACAACTTCCAAAACTATAAACCTTTTCTATCTAGAAGTTGATTATCTCAGTTATTTGTTACAGTATCAGAAAGCTGAACAATATAGCCAGTATCAAAAATTCAGTCCTGACCACTTCTGTGGCCCAGGAGGATGTTAATGTTAGAAACCAGTTCACATTTTTTTTATTTTTCCACCTACACTGGGCATGTTTACCAGGAAACAGCATTCAAGAATACTATCTCTCTATGCTAACAAGATACTATGTTATTTCATCCTGAATGGCTCTGGGCCAGAGGGAAAGGAAAGAAAATTAGATGATTCTAACTTATCACTATCTTCTAAGAACTAGTTGCCCTGTATGCTTATTTTTATTTTCACTTATTGAAAACATTTCCAAGGATGGCAGATCATTAAGGACTCAAAGGAGCACATTATAGACACATGGGAAGTAGTCTACTCTCTAGGGGTAGATTGTTAATTTTCACCCTCCCTATTCAGAGATAACCTTGTGGAAGGATGTGTACCATGAATCATGAGTGTGATCAACTTCCCACAGATGTCCTTTCAACATGGTGATCCAGAGAGGCAGGTTCTGGTGCTGAAACTCCACCCTACAAAATGTTTTATCTCTGTTTTGTGGACAACAGCCTTCCCAGAATGTCACTCATTTATTTAGCAAATGTTTATTTAAAACTATGTACCACTATATGGTAATGCATGAAGCATTATTCTCATCCCTAAAGATAATAGACTAATTGAAATTTATTGATTACCTACTGTGTACAGGTGTTATGAATTTGCATTCCCTGAAATTCATATGTTGAAACCGAAATCCCCAATATGACTATAGTTTGAGTTAGTCTCTTTAAAGAGGTAACTAAGCTTAAACAAAGTCATCAGGGTCAGGCCTTAATTCAACAGAACTGGTGGTCTTATGTGAAGAAGAACACACAACAAAGGTCTTTCTTTGTCTGTACAAGCACAAAGAGGCCATGTTAGCAAGATGGCAGCTGCCTCTGAGACAAGAGAAGAAGCCTCAGCCTAAAACTTACCTTGCCAGCACTTTGATCTCAGATTCTAGCCTCCAAAACTCTTAGACATAATTTCAATTGCTTAACACCCAATCTTTGTAATTTTCTTTTCAACTCTACAGATTAGGAGTCCAGGCAATGTAGTAGGCATTTTACACATATGCAGCAGACTCTTTTGCTTTTCTTATTTAGATTTACACTGTAATGGATATCCTTTTAACCCATACTGATTCCAGTTTTTAGAGTGATATGTCTTGGATTTCCCTCTATAAACCTGGTCTCAGAAAACCTACTGTTCTCAAACTGCTATATGGCTACACTGAAGCTTTTCTTGAGATTCTTCCACTGAGAAAGAAAAAAAAAATTCTCTTTATTCTCCCTCCCTCACTTCCATCAAGTCCTCTGTATAGAAAGTAGTATAAGCAGATATACCCATTTATACAAAGATGCCCACAGTGCTACTTTTCATCTGATGAGGAGTAATACACTACTCCTTTGCTACTCAAAGTGTGGTCAGCAGATCAGCAGCATTGGCCTCACTTGGGAGCTTGTTAGATGTGCAGACTCTCAGGTCCTTCTCCAGATTGTGGTGTATGTGTGATAGAGTTTGAGGAACGCTGCTTTACCAATAGTTAAAAGAATCAATCAGAAATATGTCTATGAGTCAGGCAGCACCTCACTGAGACAATTCTTTCACCCTTAAAAGAAAAATATCCATTCAAATGATCTTCCACTCCTCTCCAGCCTTCCTAGTCATATTGTAATGCTCCTGCGAAGTTCTTCCTCCGTTCTCACATCCTGTCTTCTGCCACCTTTTAGGAACATTGTGTCACAAATGCAATCCTTGATCCCATTAGCCAGGGGCCCTCTCCATCTCTTCTGTAACATTATCTTCTCACCCTAGTTAAAGCAGCTCTCAATTGCTTCCTCATGGGAGACCTAGGCCTGCTGTTATGCTGTCTCTGTTATAGTTTGGGTCTGAAATGTCCCCCAAAGGCCAGTGCTGATGGCTTGGTTGCCAGCCTGTGATGATGTTAGGAGGTGGGGCAACATTTAGGAGGTGGGGCCTAGTAGGAGGAAGTGGGTCACTGGGGTTGTGCCCTTGAAGGGTGTATTTTGTTTCCTAGGCCCTTTCCCCACCGTCTCTGCTGCCCGGACATCAAGAGATGAGCAGCTTTGCTTTGCTATGTGTTCCATGCCACGATGTTCTCCCTCACCACAGGCCCAGAATTAATGGAGCCAAGTTACCCTGGACTAAATTCAGCCTCTTAAACAATGAACAGATATAACTCTTTCCTCCTCCAGTTGACTTTCTTAGGTATTTTGTCACAGTGATAGAAAGCTGACTATCTACCCTATATCCCAAACTACTGGTCATCAAGTTCCCTCAGTGTTTCCTTTTACTCAGGATTTTTTTCAAGCCAACTTCTGAAGAAATTTTTCTCAAGGCAAAACGAGTCAAGACTTTTATTTCTTTGAACATTTTCTCAGAGTACACACATACAATCAACTAAAGAGAAAAAGATATCAAAACCATAAAAACAACAAAAGAAAAAAAATTTAAAAACTTTATCAAGAGAGCAGTATCTACAAAGGATTAGCTACAAATATCCTGGGGCAGTCTGTTCTAATGGTTAATGAATGTGAGCTACCTGAATAAGATTTCATGAGTTCACCTCAGAATGATCATGGAAAAATAACTAACTCCTAAAAAACATTCTCTCCTTAAAAGTGAGAGTACCTTGTACAATATCTCTCTGGTCCTTGGAACACTCAGAGATGCATTTGTTTTTCCTAGCTGATATTGAAAAGCCAAGAAAGTTAATTCTGATCCAAAAATATATATTATACTTCTAAGCACATGAGTGTTACAGGTACAAATGTTAGAGCATAGTGGCCTAGAGTGTAGATCCTAATTACCAGGTTTGAATCCCAGTTTCATCACTTACCTGCTGTGTAGCTTTGAACAAATTACTTAATCTCACTGTTAAATTTTCTCATTATGATAATAATGCTTGAATTACAGAATCATTACCATGATTAAATGACTAGTATTCTATGTGTAAAAACATACAATAGTATATAACCAATAATGCCAAAAATGATAGCTATTATTTTAATATTATATCTATTGAGTACAGGGGCTTTTTCCATTAAATATTTTATCTCCCACAGCAAGCGCTAAGCCCATTGAAAAATGTGACCTTATATAGCTCTTAACTGTGGTAGACAACCTACCAAGTATCACTCTATGAGGTCCCTATAACCTCAAAGAAACAAAAAACATTGTACAAATAGGTGAAGTTAATAAATAAGTAAATTTATTATTTCAGGTATCCCTTCAAGTAATTTAAACCATTTTCTGGGTGCCTAATAGGTGCCATGTAGTGTCTTCATGGTTCTAGCAGTATAGCACCAGAGAGGAATACAAGCCAGTGAACCAAAAAAACAAATACAGTCTCACACTGTGTCAAGCATTCTTAAAGGAAAAAATATTCACTATTACAGAGAACAATGAGGGGATATACATAGCAATAGGTAATAGTGGCAGTAGAAGAATCTAGAAACTTTTTCGTACTTAGCATAATATATTTCCCAATTTATTTTGAAAGAATACAAGTTTCATGGGGTCAAATCACTCTTAGGGAAATTCTTTAAAACTCTTCTTGGAGTTTCACAATTCACATTGTTTTATCAAATTTAGCTCCCTTATCCTCAGGACTTAGAATAATGATAAGTAAATGAGAAAATGCATGAACAAACCATGGAACCATTTTTATATAACATCTATTAAACCTAGAATTAATGCTCTAGGAAACTGGATGCAGGAGGCAGGTTGCCACCAAGGAAACACAGTACTTAAGGGAAAAATCATTGTAATCCTCACCACAATTTATGCACTTCCAAAACTAGTCTAATAGCAGAAAGGACACACTAAGTCTAGAAAAGCTAAACACCTTTTTCTTCTTTTATTTTTTATAGAGATATTACAGAATATCTGTGTTTGACACTTATAATTTCCTGTATGCACTGCCTGCCCCAGTCTCTATCCAGTTTTCATGTCTATTCTGGCATCTCCTTCGACATAGATGAATGATTTCATTTAAAACATCCTTGATGGCTATTGTTAGGTCTTAAGTCATGGATGGCTGGGGTTGAGAAACTGTCTTTCTTGCAATGTTCATATTATCACATGTTAAATCTGGATTTCAAGAGTCTGGGCCATGTCAGATCTAGATCCAATTTGTCATGCATTTAATTAGAATCCTTGATATTCTCTATGAGAGTACAATGTGTTAGTTCCATTCTGTTGCCAGATATTTGTAGCTTTGAGATCTTCATCACTCAGCTGTGGAACAAGACATATTCAGAAGTTTGTTCAAATAAGTTATATGGTTGACATATCTATCCCAAAACTATGGCCCTTACATAAAGACAAAAAGATCAGTAGTTTCCAGGGGCTAAAGGGAGTGGGAAAGGGGGAATGACTGCTTAATGGGCATGAAGTCTCCTTTGGAGGTGTTAAAAAATTTTTGGAACTAGACAGAAGTGAAGGTTGTGTAACATTGTGAGTGTACAAACAACATTGAGCTGTTCACATCAGAAGAGTTAATTTTATGTTATGTAAGCTCATTTTAAGTTAAAGACTCAAAAAAAAAAAAAAAAAAACCACCACCACCACCAGAACAACAAACACAGCCCTTGGAGATCTTCTGAAATTGCAACCTCTAACATGAAATACAGGAATGTGCTCCAATAACAGAGATAAAACATTATGTACGTATGGTTCTGTGGAGCTCACTCTGCTGCACTCCAGAATCAAGAAGGAAGATTGAGAATTGCTATTTTTAAGGGAACAAAGAGCTGTGACCACCAGGACTTTGTCATCAGAACATTGTTACTCGCTTGAGATGTGTGAACAAACTTCCAAGCAAAGGAGACTGATATAACATAAAAACAGCCTACTTATGAGATCCAGTATTGTTTTAAAAAATGAGTTTCTGTGAACCTGGCAATAAAAATTATATGGTAATAAGGATAGGAGAAGAATTGCTAAGGTGCGAAAAATACAACTGGGGGTGGGGAGGAAAAAATCATTGTTTCTTTAAACACATGTATTTTTTATTGTTATTTTATTTTACTTATTTATTTTTAATTTTTTACAGACTGCATTTTGATTCATTGTACACAAATGGGGTACATCATTTTGTTTCTATGTTTGTGTATGATGTAGATTCATACTCAAACTAAATTTTTTTCTCAGCAAAGGATACAATCAATAATGTGAAAAGAGAGCCTACAGAGTGGGAGAAAATCTTTTCCACACACACACTTCAGATGGAGCACTTATCTCCAAAATTTATAAAGAACTTACAAAACTTTACACCAAAAATACAAAGAACCCAATCAATAAATGGGCCAAGGAACTGGACAGACACTTTACAGAAGACATACAGGTGATTAATAAGAACATGAACAAGTGTTCAACATCTCTAGTATTTAGAGAAATGCAAATTAAAACAACTCTAAGATTTCACCTTACTCCAATTAGAATGACTATCATCAAGAACACAAACAATAATAGATGTCGGCATGTATGTGAGGAAAAAGGCACACTCCTACATTGCTGGTGGAGTTGCAAATTGGTGCGGCCACTCTGAAAGGCAGGGTGGAGAATCCTCAGAAAACTTGGAATGGACCCACCTTTTGATCCAGTTATTCCACTCCTCGCTTTATACCCAACGGACTTAAAATCAGCAAACTACAGTAACGCAGCCACATCAATGTTTAAACACATGTATTAATCACAGTTCAAATCCAATTCAAGGTAGGAAGCCACAGCTGTTAAGGGGAGGGGAGAGGGAGGACATTGTTATTATTTTAAATATATTTGTATTAAATCATTACTGAAAATGGGGTACAAGACGAGGAATTTGCAGCTGGAAGGAGGGCAAAGGGAACTTACTCTCTCCCCTTTGAAATGCATGTGTTAAATGGGTTCCAGCTAGGTCAAAGGGGGCATCCTCTGCAGCTGGAAGTGGGAGGACCACTGGAGAATGCTAGTTTCTCTACCTGTCACTTTAAAATATGTTCCTTCCCTCTAAGAGTAGGCACATCTTACACAACAGAAAATATTGGGAAATGGGAGAAAGGGACAACTAGATACCTACATAGACTACTTTGATTTCTCAACTTCAAGAAACTCCATGGAGTTTTGCAACATATGCTATTCCCCCCACCACCATCGGGGAAGAAATATCAACATTCTTGAAATTTTTCAGATCCTAGGGAATTTCTTTAGGACAGAAGCAATTAACTTCCTACATTAATTTATGCATTCCAGAACCTTGAACAATGTCTGGCATGATTATGGAGGAAGGATGGGTGCATGCATTCATGCATGCACAGATGCAAGGATGGAGAGATGGACAGACAGGTACTTTCAAGAAACTAGAGTCAAATATGCATCCAAAAAAGGGACATGGACAACACCTAGGGAGAAACTAGATTTTTGTTTAGAACTCTAGAGTCAGTTTAAGGAGTGTTATAGACAGAATGATAATAAGGAAACATGGACATTAACTTAAGTATACCTTCTTGTAGAGGCATAAAAAAGCCAAAGTGGGGGGGGGGTATCAAAAGATGGTCGAAAAGAAAATCCCGACTATATCTCCAGTTGTCCTGAGTAGTTATCACATCACTCATGAAATAATGCTCACTTACCAGGAAAAGTACTGACCTTGACAGTTTCACAGAGCCAATTTCAAAGATGAGCTCTGCCATTTCTGATGATGTGAAGGTTCCTCAAAAATTAAAAATAGAATAACCACATGAACCACATATACTGGGTATCATCCAAAGGAAATAGAATCAGTCTATGGAAGAAACACCTGAACTCCCAATGTTTATTACAGCACTATTCACAGTAGCTAAGATGTACAATCAATCTAAATATCCACTAACAGATGAATGTATAAAGAAAACATAGTATATATACACAATAGAACACTATTCAGTCATAAAAGTCATATAAGAATAAACTGGATTATAAATATATTTTATTAATTCTAAGAGGAACATTTATGTATTTTAATACTTCCATAATTGGGATGACTCTCACAATTACTGTTATTTAGTTGCGGCACATGAACAAATTTAGTTGTTAATCCTGGTGGAAAATTAAACAATTGCAACTCCTTAACAGTTTAGTTAAGAAACTGTGTAAGAAGTATTTAAATACAGAATATGAGCACTGGTTGTTTTCTGACAATCCCTCATTGAAACTCTAAGATCAGATCAAAAAAATTCCCATCATCAAAACTTGCAGAGTAAGTTAGTGATTAGAGATTATACCAGAATATTCTTTTAAGAAATACTACGTCAGTAATGTTCACAATGATTCAGAGGATAATATTGTGTAGAAAAACCATAGATATCAATAACCATAAATTAAAAAACTGACTCAGGATAGGACTTCCATTTAGAGTGAAGAGACTGGAAAATCCTCTGCCCTGAAAACAAGTTTAAATTGACAAAATTTTCAGAAATATGTATTCTAGGCTCTGAAGATTGTTCCCAAATAAATAATATATTAATAAGTATTAATTCATGACAAGCTACTAGAATTTGGGTAAGAACGTTGAGAATCTGCAGATGTTTTGTGTGGCAGCTCTGCCATCAATCAGGGAGGCACTAACTAAGAAAACCATCCGCCTCCTGTCAGCAGAGGCTGTTTTGGAGTAGATGATAGAAATTAATGCCCAACAGTGTTGTCAGTAAAAATAAGAGTTGTGAACAACTGTACTAGCCCCAGGTTATGATCCCAGACAGAAATTTAATGGGGAGAACCTAGATGTGAGAAAGCCATAGAAGAGCTAGACAAGTTTATCCTTATCCCTGGTTTCCTGGAAAGTAGACTCATGCATGGGAACACCAAGAGGGGTCCACAGAAAGTTAAATCTGAGGCAAGACTGAACATTGGCCTGAACGTTCCATGTATTCCTCAACAAAACACAAATTAACTGGTAGAGAGTGGACATCTTATGAATTGAGGTACTTACGCACAGCTCCTGACCAATAACAACTTGCTGGCCAGTAAGCTACACAGACACAGGGACAATGACTTGAAATTCAGGCTAAAAATATAAATAGGATTTTTTAAAAACTTAATAAAAATATCTGTGGCTGTGCATTGCAAGGGAAACAGGTCCTGCAATTGAGCCCAAGTCAGTAACTTTAAAGCAGTAACAACAAATCTTAGGAAAAGAAGTTCAGAATCCGTAATTTCTAGAATACATTATATAAAATGCCAAATTTTCAGTAACAACAACAACAACAAAATGGGACATGCAAAGAACCAAGCAAAAGGGAAAATATCAGTCAATAGAAACTGATGAGGACCAGATGTTAGATTTAACAAAGACTTCAAAGTAGCTATTAAAAATATGTTCAAAGAATTAAAGGAAAACCATGTCTAAAGAATGAAAGAAAAATATGATGGTAATGACTCAACAAATAAGTAATCACAACAGAGAAATAGGAACTATTTTAAAACCAAACGGAAAGTCTATGGTTGAAAAGTATAATAACCAATAAAAATTTCATAGATGAGTTCAACAGCAGATAAGAGGTGGCAGAAGAAAGTATTTCTACTGAACCAATCTAAAGACCAGAGAGGAAAAAGATCAAAGAAAAATGAACAGACTCTCAGAGACCTGTGGGACAACATCCAATATATCAATATATGTGTAATGGGAGATCCAGAAGAGAGAAAAGGACATTAAAAATGTTTGAAAAAATAATGGCCCAAATCCTCTCAAATTTGATATACATATAAGAAGCTAAATAAATACAACACAGGTGAACTCTAAAAGGTTCACATCTAGTACATCATCATCAAATTGCCAAAAGTGGTTTCCCAGTGTGATTCATCTCACAAGGGGAAATAATAGCATTAATAATGGGGTTTTTGACATTTAAAAAAAAAAAAAGGAGATCACAAAGTAATAGAATGACATATTAAAAGAAAAAAGAAGAAAAAAAAAGTCAAACAAAAGTTCTGTAGCCACCCAAACTATCCTTCTGAAATGAAACTGAAATAAAGACAAGTCATAAAAGCAGTATGGAGATTCTGCTTTTGGAAACTTGGAATGGATCCACCATTTAACCCAGCTATCCCACACCTCAGTTTATACCCAAAGGAATTAAAATCAGCATACTACAGTAATGCAGCCACATCAATGTTTACAGCAGCTCAATTCACAGTAGCTAGATTGTGGAACAACCCAGATGCCCTTCAACAGATGAATGGATAAAAAAACTGTGATATATATACACAATGGAATATTATTCAGCCATAAAGAAAAATAAATTTATGGCATTTGCAGGTAAATGGATGGAGTTGAAGAATATCATGCTAAGTGAAATAAGTCACTCCCAAAAACACCAAAGGCCAAATGTTTTCTTTGATAAGTGGATGATGATACATAACTGGTGGTGGGGTGGTGGGGGATAAGAGGAGAATGGAGGAACTTTGATTTGTGTAGAGGGAAATGGTGGGGAGGGGACGGGGGAAGAATAGATAATAGAATGAGACAAACATCGTTACCCTGTGTACATGTATGAATATACAAATGGTGTGAATCTACATCATGTACAACCAGAGAAATGAAAAGTTGTATCCCATTTGTGTACAATGAATCAAAATGCTGTTTGTAAAAATAAAAATAAATAAAATTTTTAAAAAAGACAAGCCACAAAACTGAGAGAATTGTTTTTAAAAGGCCCATTCTGTGGAATACCAGTGGGAATCTTTCTAGCTGAATGGAAACGACACTAGATGGTAGGGAAGAAACAGGAAGAAATGATAAACACCTAAAAGGGTAAATATGTGGGTAAACATAAAAGACTGTATAAATATTTACTTTATTTTCTTTCCTTAACTTTTAAAACACCTTTGAGATTGTGTAAAGCACATGTAAAGTGAATGTACTAAATAAATATTCTACTTAAAACACATTAATGGTCAGACTGAATAAAAATACAAGAGTATTGCCTAAAAGAAACATTAGATTAAAAGACACAAGCAGTTGAAAATAAAATGATTGAAAAATATCAACAATAAGAAATCTGGCATGGCTATGTTAATATCAGTCAAAATAGACCTTAATACAAAAAAAAAAATCCTGAAGAAAAAGAGATCCATTTCTACATCATAACAAGGTCCAGATAGCAGGAAGAGCTATGATAAATGTATACTCACCAATGATACATGAAGAAATAATTGACAATTCAAAGTAGAAATAAATGATTCAAAAACTGCAGCTGGATATTTTAAAACTGCTTTCTCAATAACTGATAGAATAACTAGAAAGAAATTCTTACCAGACAACTTGATCTGCACTTCTTGCAACAGTAGGAACACACAGTTTCTTTTCAAAGACATAAAACAAATCTCAAAAAGCTTAAAATGGTTGAAATTATTCAAAACATGTTTTCCTACTACTTTCAAATTAAATTCTTAATAATCAACCAAAAACATTGGAAATTAAGTGGTACCAATACTTCTTAGTAACTCATGGATTAAGGAGAAAATCAGAGATATTTAGAAAATATTTTAAACTGAATAAAAATGAAAACACAACACTACCTTTTTTCAGAAGGCTATAATGATCAAGATAATATGGTATTGTTGCAAATACATATATAGATCAAAGGAGCAAAACAGAAAGCCCTCAAAGTCTTACACATATTTTAAGTCTGATTTATTGACAAGTGTCTCAAGATATTCTAGGGAGAACAAATAGTATTTTCAATGGATTATGCTAAGACAATTAGATACACATACACAAAAAAAATTTTTTTGAAGTTTGGTCAGTACATCACATCATACACAAAAATGAACTCAAAATGAATTAATCAAAGATTTCTTTGTAGCATGAATCAGTAGTTTGATCCTTTTTATTGATCAACAGTGAAAAAAAAGCATGAGTCATAAAAGAAAAATATTGATAATGTAGACTTTATCAGAATTGAAAACACTTGTTCCTCAAAATATACTGCTAAGAAAATGAAAAAAAAAAAAGCCGTAGACTGGGGTAATATATTTACAAGAAGACTCGAATTCAGAATATAATTTAAAAATCATGTAACTTAATGATAAGCAGACAACACAATTTTTGTATCTATATTTTGTTTAAATTAGTCATACATGACAGCAGAATGCACTTTGATACAACATATGTAATGTAAATCTTCTCATTCTTCTGATTATACATGATGTAGAACCCCACCAGTCATATAAGTATATATGAACATGTGGTAATGTCTGATTAATTCTAGTATCTTTCCTACCCCCATACACCCTCCCCTCTTTTCACTCCACTCTACCTAAAGTAATTCTATTCTTCCCCAGCACCCTCCACCACATTGTGAATTAGCATCTGCATATCAGAGAAAACATTTGGCTTTTAGTTTGGGGGAATAGACTTATTTTGCTTAGCATGATATTCTCAGCTCCATCCATTTACTGGCAAATGCCATAATTTCATTCTTCTTTAAAGCTAGAGTAATATTCTATAATGTTATATCATATTTTTTAATCCATTCATCTGAATAATAATCCATTGAAGGACATCTAGGTTGTTTCCATAGTTTAGCTATTGTGAATTAAGCTGCTATGAACATGATATGGCTGTGTCACTGTAATATGCTGATTTTAAATTCTTTGGGTATAAACCAAGAAGTGGATTGACTGACTCCAATGGTGGGTCCATTCAAAGTTTTCTGAGGAATCTCCATACCACTTTCCATAGTGGGTGCACCAATTTGCAGTCCCATCAGCAATGTATGAATGTACCCCACATCCTCATCAACATTTATTACTGTTTTTATTCTTAATATTTGCTGTTCAGACCCAGGTAAAATGAAACCTTAGAGTAGTTTTGATATGCATTTCTCCAATTGCTAAAGATGTTGAACAATTTTTCATATATTTATCAATTGATTGTATTTCTTCTTCTGTGAAGCATCTGTTCAGTTCCTTAGCCCATGAATTGATTGGGTTATTTGTTTTTTTGGTTTTTTTGGTGCTAAGAGTTTTGAGTTCTTTATATATCCTGGAGATTAATGCTCTGGCTGAGGTGCATGTGGTAAAAATTTTCTCCCATTCTCTAGGTTCTCTCTTCACATTATTGATTGTTCCCTTTGCTGAGAAGAAGCTTTTTAGTTTGAATCCATCCCATTTAATGATTCTTGATTTTACCTTTTTGTACTTTAGGAATCTTGTTAAGGAAGTCAGATCCTAAACCAACATAGTGAGGACTTGGGTCTACTTTTTCTTCTATTAGGCACAGGGTCTCTGGTCTTGTGCCTAAGTCTTTGATCCACTGTGAGTAGAGTTTCATGCAGGGTGAGAGATAAGGGTTTAATTTCTTTTTGTTACACACAGATTTCAAATTTTTCCAAGCACCATTATTGAAGAGACTATCTTTTCTTCAGTGAATGTTTTTGGCACCTTTGTCTAGTATGAGCTAACTGTATTTATGTGGATTTGTCTCTTTGTCTTCTACCATGTACCATTGGTCAAGAGTGAAGTAGGAGACCTTAAACTATACTACAGAGCCACAGTAACAAATGCATGGTATTGGCACCAAAGTAATACAATTTAAAAGGGACTTAATATTTACTGATATATTTCACCGTGGAATATATATACACATAATCATTAAATGCATTAAAATGCTCAGTATGTTTATTCATTAGGGAAATGCAAATTAAAACTACAATGAGATACCAACATATAACCAACAGAATGGAAATTGACAATACGAAGTGTTGGCGAGAAACTGGAGAAATTGGAACCTTCACACACTGATAATAGAAACATGAAATGGTATAGGATAGCCACTTTGGAAATTGTTGACAATTTCTTAGAAGTTCACATATGGCCAAGCAATTTCATTCCTAGGTTTTTACACAAGAGAAATAGAAACCCATGTTCACACAAAGCCTTACATGTAAGTGTTCATAGCGGTTTTATTCATAATAGCTCCAAACTAGAAATAATATAGTGTTTTTAACAAAATGTGCTATATCCGCACTATGGGATACTACTCAGCTATATGAAGGATTCAACTACTGATATGCCACCTCAGAGCTGAACCTCAGACATTGAGCTAAGTAAAGAAACCAGAAACAGCAAAAGTACATGCTATATCAATCTATTTCAATTTCCAGAAAGACAAATGTATAGACTCAGAAAGTAAGTTCCCGGTGGCCTCAGGCTTAGGGTAGAAGAAAATATTGAATGCAAAGAGGTCTGAGGAAATTCTGATGAAAATGTACTAAAGTTGGATTGTGGTGATGGCCACACAACTCTATATCCTTTCTGAAAATCATAAAATTATACACTGATACCTAGGAAGTTATAGTATGTAAATTATGTTTCAGTTAATCTCTTCTAAAAAGCAATTCAGGGACTGGAGTTGTAGCTCAGTGGTGGAGTACTTACCTGACACTTTTGAGCGCCTGGGTTCAATTCCCAGTAACACACACACACACAAGTAATTCAGAAGAATATCAAGTATATATATATATATATATATATATATATATATATATATATATATATAGGGTTATACAAAAGGATTTTGAATGTTTGGATCATAATGATAAATGTTTCAGGAGATAGATGTGTTTACCCTGATTGAACATTATACAGTGCATACATGTACAGGAACATCATATAGTGTCCCCATGAATACAAATGGTTTTCATGATTAGTTTAAAATGTTTTTTAAAAACGTGAATTCTAAAAAAAATAGGAATAAAAAAATAAAAAGGTTTGGGGAACTTTTTCTCTCATGCCTTCCTTTGCACATATGACAAAACATTGAAGAACAAGGATAAAGTAATTCGCTGAAGGTCACAGGTGTAGTTTAGTGAGAGTCAGAACCAGAATGAAGAATTTCCAGCCACTGGAATATTTGCCATGAGTTATCACATAGGCCACGGCCAGTGGGGAAGTGACTGCTTTAAAACATTTTTACAAAAAAAAAAGAAAAAGAAAAGTGAGGAAATAGGTGATAAATGAGTTAGAAATATGAGTAGATAAATATTTTAGACATTCAGTATCAATAAATTCTAGTCGCATATTCACACATGAGTTTTATTACGGTACCTTTATGTCCTCTGCCCAACATCTGCTCCCTTATTCCAGTGTTCATACTTGCACATACACAGGAATTCAATTTCCCAACTCACATTGAAGCTCTTTACAATCATAGATGGTGGCTTTTCCTGTATGCACCTCCCTCAGCCTGTGGCTGAACTCAAGAGTGCAGCCTCCCTAAGTTCTTGGATTCTCTCCAGCTTTCCACAGGGTGGCGACCACTCCATCCTCCATTGGGCTGTTCACTCCCTACAGTTCCCTGAGTTCCTCAGAGTTCGACCATCTTAACCCAAAGCACCATCTTCATTCTCCTCACTCTTATTAACCCAGGGAGATCTCAAGATTTTTTTTGGCAGCGGGGGTAAGAATCTCAATTTCATACCCACAGAAATGATAGGAACTTACAAGATGGTTTGATTTTTTTTTTTTTATCTCTACAAAGAAAAAAAAAGTCACACTAAAAATTCAAAAGCAAAATTTCCATATGTATTTTTTAAAACTTGGGTCAGATGAATGGACACTCATGTATTTTACCTTTAAGCAGTGACATATGGCTTGGACATGAGGAATGAGGAAAGAATTGTTCTTATCTCTTATTTCTGGCTATATTTGAGAAAAAAATAGAGAGCCCTCTGGTGGTAGAATTGCTATGCTCACAATCAAATTCCCGAATAAGCCTCTCTTACTAATCCAGCTGCAAAGACACATTTAATACCCAGAAAGTTGGCAACTCTTGAACTTCAAAGGGGCCTTTTATTAAAATGAGGGTACGTTTTTACTTTAGCCTTTTCTTGTGAGGGGAGGGAAGTTTCTTGGCAAGAAGTTTGAAACTAATAAATATTTAAAATCTAAGCAATAGCACTTTCTAAATTATATTAAAATAAACTAGAGGTTAGAAATGAATTCTAGAATTCTGATGATTAGTACTTCACTCTGATGGTCCCTGACCCCTTGCATCCTCTACCCAATATCTAACTCCTATCATTGATAAATGAAATTGTTCTCTTTTAATGCAATAGTTAAGCAAGTACCTTTATAAGATGTCACTTTTGTTAAGACATTGTCACTTTTATATGATGTCTTCTGTTTTGTAGGAATCTGACTTTCAGACCATGGATCCAGTTGACTTTAGTAGTTGACATTGGTCCCTCCCTCTCACTACAGAAAAACAAAATACAGATGCCTGGAGCATATCCCTACAAAAGTCCAACTATTTGTAGAGTCAAGAAAGAAAAAAAAAAATGCAACAACTGCCTAATTGGATCCTGAACACTTTTGTTTTGTTTTTTAGCCATCCAGGGTTCAGTTTGAAATATGTTGACTCATTCACTACCAGTTAAGAGGTGCAACTTTGTGAAAAGCAGATTGGCTTCGAAGACTTTGTGGGAAAACATTATTTGGTGCAACATAAGTCAGGAGTAGGTTAGACACACGCATTTTATACAATTCCCCATATAAACAAACTTGACCTACCCGTGACTTACATTATTTCGTTAGAGCTCACGGTGGACGGTTCTTAGACTCCTGTTTTATTTTCAGAAAATCAAAAGTCTCCTCTCCTCTTCAGATTCAATCACACAAATTGCATCAGGCCTTAAAGAAAGCCATACCTTGGGACCTCACAAAGAGGTATCTATTACCAGGAGCTCTAAGAAAATGTTCTTTTAATTAGATACATTTATCTTTAATCCCTGTTTTGACAGAAACTCTAACATAAACATACACTACCAATACATAAAACCCAGCTCAAAGTATGGTTAATTTTTATATTTGACAGAGCCAGTTGGAAAAAATAACTTTGACCTTTCTCCGTCTTTGTGTGATGTCACTTCAACCTAGTCTCGGAGCCTAAAACAGAAACAGTGGCATCTGCAGCTAAAGTGCAATAATGATTCTTAAACTGCTCCTTAAAAGTGGTAAAAAAAAAAAAACCCTAATAAGACCTCTGGGTCTTATGTAGAAGCAGCTGCAAAATCAAGTTAAATAATTTCTGCAAGGACTACAGTAATTATAAAACTGATTAAAGTTTACCTACACTTCATTCCTAGAGGGTTTTCACCAAGGACTTGGAAACCAGATGGTTCAAGATCTTACATGATGGATATATTCCATGAAGCATGTCCGTTGTCATGGGAACAACAGAAATAACATTATCTTTACTGTCTATTCCTTCACAAAGCCATGTATTTAAGAGTTCCCACCAACTTAAGACAAATTCAAATGAATACTTGGGTAGCAGGTCAAAAACCAGCAACTCTACTGACATTAAATATCAAAGACAAATTGTTGAATTCACTTAAATGTCTTTAGTGAATCCATCTTCTTTCTATAGGGATGTTCAAAGGCAGCCTTCATAATTTTGCGATTTTAGTATTCCAGAAAGAATTGGAAAAGCTGAAGGACTGGAGTTGGGACTCTGAGATTGCCCTTGGATAGAAAAGAGAATGTCTAGGGAGAGAAGCATCCATCCCTGATCCCATGGAAGATCCAGTCCCATTTCTCCCTAGAGCTAACCCCTCCAGCCATACCCAGAACATATTTCTACTAAGAAGCATATTCCTGCTAAGGAATCATTTTGCCAAAGTTATTCTTTTCCTTTTCAAGATTCTCAACTTCAATCATAACAACAACAGGTACTTAACATTTATTGAGCACTTACTCTGTGCTTAATATGGTTTGTGCCATTTTATCTTCCCAACTGCTCTTTGCTGTAGGTAACTTTACCATCCCTATTTTAAAAGAGAGGGAACACCCAGGGTTTTTTCAAAATTCAATGATCAGAGGCAGAGACCAAGATTCTGCATTTCCAACCAGCTCTAGATGATACCAAATGTTGATCCACTGTGAGTGGCAAGGACTTGAGTGGTTAAGAAGCATGACCCATACCCCAGACTCTTAAGGAGCAGAGCCTGGCATTCCTTCCTTGAGAGCTCCAACTTTTAATCACTGTGCTCTGTCTCCCAATTCCAGCATACACACCAGTCTCTTCCCAAAAGTAAACAATAGAAGCAACAACAAAAGGACAAATCTAGATATGGTTACCCTGATTTGAACATAATGAATATATGCAACTTTTATGTATCAACTAAAATATTTTAAATAAATTAATAAGTTCATTACAACCCCGACAACTACAATCTCCATTCTTTCAGTCAAGATTTTCAGACCAATAGTTTGTAGGGGGTTCTGGTGTTTTCATCAAATTCATTTTTCACTCTGAAACCTCACTTTCAAACCTTTGACTTCCCGGAATAGACTCTTTTCATTGTTGGTTTCTCGTGAAAAAATAAACCTGGTCTCATTTGTACAAACTGCATATATGCCTTTTTGTAGTATGGTGTACACTGAGATATAAATTCTTACATATGTAAATGCAAAATAGGTAAGTAACTACAGACAAGATACTATTAGGAATATCTCAAGGTAGGGAAAGGAACCACAGGACAGCTTGGAAAACTGAAGTTAAGAATCAAGAAAAAAGTACGTTCAAGAGGACTTTTGTAAATAAAGGACCTGGGTAGATGTGGGAACTTTGGGCAGATGAGACATGACTTTCAACACCCAGGGGAATGAAGATGGAATGCTTCAGGTATAGCCTGAAGATCTAAGAGGAGAAACCAGGCTCATCAAGAAAGACCTGGGTTAGAAAAGGAAGTTTTCAGAAAATAGGACCAAGGGGATCTTCCACCAATACAACCTTTCTCTCAAACTGCCCAAAGCAGCCCTCTGTGACTCAGCCCATGAATCTGAATTGACACATCTGAATTTAGAGTTTGCTCCTTAGGAGTGTTCAAGCAGGGGAAAATATTCTGGGCAGGGTTGGGCATACAAACCATGTAAAGATCTACCTACAGGAGTTAATTTTAGGGAGCTCCACAAATATGTCCTAAACTCGTCCTTACCTGCAAATGTCTCTCCCACATGTTCCCTTATGCTAAAAATGTTCTACAATTGAGCAGGGCTCTGGAATCAAGCAAATAAGGTCAATCCCAATTCCACAACTCATAAGCTGCACAATCATGGTCAGGGTACTAATATGTGCTAAAAAGGTCAAGTATCACTTCAAACCTATGGGAACTAGGCACATTGTTATTTGTTTTCAAGTTCCTCTTTGATGCACCTGTATTATCTGCTTCTGTATTATTGGACCTCTCTGTTTTGTCGCACCTCTGATTATTCATTTTTTCTTTCTCATTGAATGTTTTTTTTCTCTGTTTGCTTCCCAGTCTCATCACCTTATAGGTACAGTGGCCTGAATTGAATGATCTCAAAATTCCAAGATTCTAATACTAAGATTCCTAGACAACTGCACTTCCTCTCTTGCGCTTCACCTACTTCATGGACTCTTAAAACTTAAGCAAGTCAATGTCCTGGTGACACCAGAAACTACATTTGCAGGTTCATTACTTTAACTCATTCTAAATCCAATTTCTAATGGCCTAATGAAAATCTAAAACAAAACAAACCAAAGATTGACCCTAAACAACTCCTTTGGCAAAGTCTCCAATGTAGCACTGCCATGTGTTGAATGGTCCCTGGGCTTCAAACCTTGCAGCTATCTTGGCTCTTATTTCAAACCCATGCCCTAAGACAAAGGCAGTCCCCAAAGCCTGCGAATCCTTACCTCTCACTTCTGGGAAGACTGACTGTGACTACCAGGCTATTCTGCATCTCTCCTCATGCCCACATTTATTTAATGGTGCTTTTTTCTAGCGTTCCTTAGTTTTCTTTGATCACAAAAAAGTCTTGTTTTTGTCTTACATAGTGTTCCATTAAATAGCATTGAAAAAATGTTACTCCTAATTTAACAGATGAAGAAATAAAGGCTCAGAGGGTTTCAGGAAGTTACCCAAGGTCACGTGGCTAAAATAGGCCAAATCCAGGATGTAAATATTCTTAGAATGCCCTGATCCAATTTTTAGAGGTTAATTGTAATCTTTTAGTCTTGTCATGTATTTACAAGTCACACGTTACCCAATATGATAGAACTACCAGAGAGAAGGAAGAATGAGAAAAGGAGAGGGGGGAACTTATTGCAGTAATTTTCACACCCTTTCTATGAAGAAAGACAAATGTACAGGAGGAACAGAGTAATGTCATACTCTGTGGGTGGTTCTAGTCTCCATTCCTCCCCAATCCTCAGTGTAAGCAGCAGTAAGGTCTTTCAATATGTACTTTCATTAGGGACTTCAGAGAGAGAATAAAACGTATCATTCTGGACATTTCAGTCCTGAAATGAACTTTTGTGCAGCCACAGCAGTGACAACATTCTTAACAACTATGGCTTTTCAGTTGCAAGAGGCATACAATCAAAAGTGAAAAAAGATTTTCTAAAATTCAAGAGGTTGGTTTCAGCATCACAGAACAAACCCTGGGGGACCCAAACACATCATTTCTACCATGAAGTGAGATGAATGCAGGGTGATGTAATGCCATCCACCCACCAGAAAGGAAAAGAGGACCCCATCACCTTGGGAAAGAGAAAAAGCAGCAGCATCCCCTCCCATCCCCTGACCCCCACCCTACTCTTCCCCAGACTCAGGAGCTGCTTGAAAACAGAAAGTTCAGAGGAATCTTAGGGACCCCCAGGCAGGATAAGCTCTTTCTGGTCTTTCTCTCAGAGCTTAAGCTGGAAAGCTGCAAGCCACCTAGGATTCTTCCAGAATTCTAACTTTACTAATTAATTAACACCCCTCCCTACTAAGAGAGTGTTAGAATAGAAGTTAGTAAATTTTCTGGAGCTCACAAGATCAAGTCTCTTCTACCACCAAGCCAAGATGGTACCCACAGTCGTGAGGAAGCAAAGACTGAACAATGTTTCTGGAAAGACAGACCTGGAAGCCCCACAGAATCCTGGACATCCCAAAGTGCTATAGGGAAAGACTCCAGCCCACACCCTCTCATACCCCACCCCAAACCCTCACATAAAAACTGCAAGTACTGAGAGTCCCCAATAGTCCAGAAGGCGTGTGGTTGATATGAGGGCAATGCAGAATCAGAACAGCCAGTACCTGGGAGCCATGAAGAAGCTGCTGCCATCCCAGTGAGGGATGCCAACTTAGGCAGCAATGTCCAAGGCATGAGGGGAGAGCAGGCCACCATGCACCAAAGGTGATCAAGGACACATGCCAACCTTCCCACACACACCTACTTATGTTCTGTATGATGCAGACAACCCCCAACCCAGGAGGAAAAGAAAATACACATAGAGGGTAGCATCCTAATTTGCTAATTAATTACCATTCCCCCCTTTCTAAGGGACTGTTAGACTAGAAGTCAGTGAGCTTTCTAGAGCTGGCAAAATTCTCTACTACCAAGCCAGTATGGGTTTTTCAATCTAGGCTGAATCTAGTTATAGATAAATAAAACCATTAGTTTTTATTTTTATTTTTATTTTTTTGTAAACCTGTGACTGTGTAAAATTCATACACAGTTCATTATCTTCAGGAAATGTGGAGTTCATTATCATAAGGAAATGGTGTGACTTGGGAGGGTGTTCTTTTTCATTATTCAAATTTCTCTGATATGCCCCATTTTAATGTTATGGGTCATAAACTGGAAAGGTTTAATTCCAGGGTAGAGGGAGAAACTGTGGAATAGGTGGGCATTGGCTCTAGCAGTCACTAGAAAGTATGAGAAGGCCTCAGTGGTGACCCACTTTGCTTATGAAGACAGGAGCAGGGAGCTGACAGGCAGCTTATGGGCCACCTGAAACAGCTTTGTGAGCCACTCATGGCTCATGAGGGAACAGGTGGGGAACCATGTGGGGTGGGGAGGAAGCAATAAAAACGAGTGAGAGTGGAGGAGAGTGGGAACTGCAAAAAGACAAAATAAGCTATAGTTTCACTGAAAAAGAGAAAATGTAAAAATCAAGAAATAAATTCTTTGAATTCATAGGGGACTCTTCAAAGAGGTGAAAACAAAAAGCACTCCTGCTTTGTTTTGTTTTCACTAAATAGAGAAAAGAAACTCACTGAGAAACAGTGAATGGAGTTTTCAGCAGAGTGCTAAAAATAGGTCCATATCGATAAATACTATCTAAACTCTTAACAGAAATTAAGAACTCCAGAAATTAAACAAGGGTAAAAAAGGGAAAGGCCTAAAATGGATATTAAAATAAACAAAAGTTCTCATAAGAGAACTTGTAGTAAATATTTTTAAAGGTTAAAGTATTTTAAAATGTTTCAATGTTAGTTTTCCCAACACAATTATTAGTGTAGCAGAAAGAGGATAAAAAAATGCCTATCATAAGTCAGATGTCCTAAAATCATTAAATTTCTAAAATTGCTGTATCATTGCAAAGAACAAGTGTAAATAATCAACTTAAATATATTTATTTATATTTATATTTAGAGTATTTATTCTATAGACCTCAATACCATGGATTTTACTTAATTTATACTGGTACCTTTTATAAATTAAAGCTAACCCATCTATCATCTTACTAGTTTATTATTCTCTCCATTGTGAAGACAAGAGACAGAAAATGGTTAAATGCTTTGTTCCAGATCTAAGCAGGTAATTATTGACATATTACTCAGTTTCTCATTCTTAAGAAGGAATTGCACATGCATACAATGTGATGGCGTGGTTCTGACATGGTGAGAATCACACAGAGTGACCAAACTGACACAGAGCCAGAGATGGAGCGACCCACTCTGGGTCTAAGACAGATGCAACAATAGATCAGGGAACTTCCTTTACACCGTGAACAAAATCAATTCCACACCAGCTAAACATTTGAGTGTAACATGAAAAAATATAAATAAAGCTTTTAGAAAATGGTAGGAGAATGTCATTGTGATCATGGGATATATGACAGAGATAGTGCTTCAGGTTCACCAAATCAAGCATTGCTTTTATTGTGGACACTGTAAGAGTCCCAGGGACCATACAGTTGGCATCTGTCCTTGGAATACAGGAAGAATTAACTGGTAAACAGCACCTCCAGGTCTGACTCCTATAAAATTCCCACCTGATCCTCTTTTCCCTCATTTAACCTCTCTACCCTCATCTGGGGCCAAAGGCAAAAGGATCTAGGTGGACTTCTGAGTCCAGGGAAGTCATAGAGCTATTGTTTGGAAGGAGTCTGGGCTCTGAATGACTGCATGGACCACTACCCACAGCAATAAACATTTAAAAAGCCATGAAACCCCTTTGGTAATTAAAGATATACAAATTAAAATCATGTTTAATACTCACTAGGTGGGCAAAAATGTTAAAGTCTAATACTAATAAACATTGACAAAAACACAGAGCAAAAAATGAGAGATTATACTCCATTCATGTATGATCTATCAAAATGTATATATGCTTTCTACTGTCATGTACAACAAATTAGAACACATAAAAATTAATTAAAAATAAAACGCAGAGCAATGATAACTCTCATACATTGTTAGTGTGAGTGTTCATTGGTACAACTGCTTTTTAAAAGAGTTTATCATTACTGAATACAAATGAAGACACTAAATCCCAATGATTCATCAAAATAAACTGCATGTATCCAAGAGGAGCCATATACAGATACACCAGGATATAGACCCAAAACTATGCATCCAGAGGCAACTTGAACTTTATTGCATTAATGCATAGTAGAATGAATAAGTAAATTTTGAATATGACCCACAACTACATGCAAAAACTCCTAAGTCTCACAAACATAATATTGAAATTACATACAGTATTGTTCTCATATGTAAATTTCAAGGATATGCAAAATTAAACTATATCATTTAAGTATGCATAAATAGATATTTAAGAAAAGCAAGAAACTCATTTTTTTTAAGTAAGGATAATGGTTATTGCAAGAAGTGACTGGTGGTCAAACAAATATTTGCTGTATAATGAGTTGTTAAACTGCATCTAAATATTTCATGAACTTTTTAGTATGAGTGTGTGTGCGTGCATACGTGTGTCCATGCATGTATAACATTAGCAATAAAAATGTGAGGAAAAATAGAGTTAAATGATAACCTATCAAGCAACCAAGGTATAATTTTGAAAACGTTAAAAAATAAACTAGAGGAAACCACCATGTGAAGAGAAGAAATTCAATACTAGAGAGGCATTATTTAAAGGGGAAAAAAATGTAGTGTCTTAAATACCATCAGAATCAAAGAGATGGCTGTTAAAAATCAACAAAAAATTGATATCTAACTTTGGGGTTTAGTCATATATACTAATAATTTCTCTTTGGTCCAACTTAAAAATTCCAACTCCTACAAAATCTCTTTTAGAGGCCAAATATGCAGGGTTTACAGGCCCTAATCTAATCCAAGTACTCAAAGGAGACCTGATTGGCAGGAAGGTACTGCCAGCATTTACCTGGGGAAGGAGACTGAAGAGCAAGACTGGAGGAAAGGTGGTGGTAGGAACTTGGGGTTTGCTAAAATATTCGTGGGTCAACCTCTTTGTGTTGTCTCAGAGAACTACCCGCCACAAAAACAGAGAGTTTTGAGGTAAAACCATTTGCATTCACAGGGGAAAAGTATAAGGTGATACACTAAATGTAATTTCAAAAGACTTTCCATCCCTGATTTCAATGTTCCTATATCCTCAGAAACAGTAAAGCAATATTGCAAAAAGCGATAGAACAGGCCCATGTCCTTGACGCTGGGTATAATGCTGAACATGCATGTAAACTACCGGTGGGACTTGGGTGTTCCCAAAGGTGGAAATCCTGGGACTACTGGGAGGGTAAGTGGGTTCCAACAGATCTTAAGCTTTCCTTTTCTCACTGCAGGGCCTGCAGTATTTCAAATAAAATGCTCAGGACCCAAAGCAGTGCTTTTCCAAATGGAAGCAGACAGATTTCTAAGGTGTGATCTAGTTACCCTCCTTATTGCAAGAAAAGGCCTGACTCTTTATACTCACCTGAGTTCATAAATTTTACTCCTGTTGACAAGAAGAATAACAACTTTGAAGTAAAGACGTACACCATGCTTAAAATGTCCACTCTGTCTCCCTGCTTCATTTTCAAACACAATACATACATTATTCCAGATAGACATTTAAAAGGACAGATATGTACCTGGTCCTTTAAAAGATATTATACATTTTCTGGTGCCAGAGCACACAGATGGTCCATTTACCACTTCTGGGGATTTGCCACTGTTTTCCCAGCAGTAAAACTTTCTTTTTCTCACTTTTTTTTAAACTTTGCATTCTCTTTCATGATATTCACTAACACTATGAAATTCTCCAGACATTTTGGAAGTCATTAAAAAAATGGAGAAAATTTCTGTTCTCTTAAGAATGTGGATCTAGTATTTGTTTTTAAACCAAACAGGTGAGTTGAAAAAGGAGGTATGGGGATTTACACCTCTAGAGCAACACGGCCTTCAGTTCAAAGACAGGCACGCCAATGTTCAATCACTTCAACTGGTCACTTGTACAGAGGAGGATCCCGAGGCTTATTGGTTAATTGATTCATCCATTGTTTAATATAACAAGTTCCACTTGCCTCCTTTCTTTGGGACCTGAAAATTCTAAGGAAATCAGGAAAGGCTAAAGAATGATAGATAGTCTTGGACAGGAGGGGAAACATACATCCCATTAAAATGTTAAATGTCACATCGTTTATAACACACTCCCTGCAAAGAAATCATTGAAAATACCTTTTCAGAATTTCAGGTAGTCTTTAAAGCTGATTCAACAAAATAGCAGAAGCACTTCATCAGAAATGTATATACAATATAAAAATCTGGGTAGAGATACATTCAGAAATTAAACAACACACTATTTCCAAAAGAAGGTTACAGGGAAACAGATATTTATTAGCTGTGAGACAATATTTAACAGGTATTTACTTAGTAACTATTATTTTTGGTCATGGCCTGAGTACTGATGATACTGTTTTGAATAAGGTAGACAGTACCTGCCTTTACAGAGAAAGAAGCAGATAATAAAAAAGTAAGAAGAGCGTTCCAATATATCCTACTTCAGAATATGTTGGGTTCTAAACAGGAATTAGAGGGTTTGACATCACACAAGGCACAAGGTGGTAAATTCAGAATATTTTCTTTTTGTTTTCAATAGCATCTGTTTCATAAATGAATAGGAAGAACTGCAGTTGGAAATTCTAAATTTATTGTTAAAGGAATTCTGTAAGTGGTTGGGGCTAAGGACATTAATCCTCTTATCACAATGGAAACTAGAATTTCCCTCACTGCTCTTCTGCTCTAATCCTTCAAGCTCTCATATATATTATTGCTGAAAAAGAAAACAAAGGAGAAGACAGTGAAAGGGTGAAGAAAGGGAGGGATTGTTAGTTGCTGGAATTGTTTTGTTGATTGATTTTTTTTTTTTTTTTTTTTTTGGTACCAGGGATTGAATCCAGAGGTGCTTAACCACAGAGCCACATCCATCCCCCAGCCCATTTTGAGATGGGGTTTTGCTAAGTTGCTGAGACTGGCTTTGAACTTGTTATCCTCCTACCTCAACCTCCAGAGCTGCCGGGGTTACAGTACAGATGGTTGATTGATCTTGTCAAGGTAAAGTGAACTATTCTAAACTGGTGGTGTGAAAACCTTTTGAATTTCTAAGTGTCCATTAAAAATAATTCTCTCACCCCAGTTCAGCATAGGTTGGGTTCCACACCAAATGCAATGTAATTATTCTCTAAAGTCTCACTACACAACATTTTGGCAACCAGACTTAAAAGATCATCCCTAGTTGCTGTTCAATACTGGTACCAAGGCTTTAGGCTAGACCTATTTCCATCATGTTCCTCTGCAGGCCTTTTACACATATTTCCCCTTTAGTAAAATGTTGTTTTGCCTAGGCAGATCAACTTATGAACATGTTTATTTGTAAAGAAATACTGTTTCAGGGCTGGGGATATAGCTCAGTTGGTAGAGTGCTTGCCTCGCAAGCATAAGGCCCTGGGTTCGATCCCCACCACCAGGAAAAAAAAAAAAAAAAGAGAGAGAAATACTGTTTCTTCAATTATCTGGGAAACAAAGAATAAAACATTTATTGACAATAAAAATAAATCCACAGTGAAAATCGACCATAACTCATGTAACAAATTTATTATGAACTCCTGTAGTAAAAAAAAAAACTGTATTTATTATATTTAATCAATTCTACTTTTTATGAAATCTGGACAATTCAACAGTCAAAGGCCAAAGTATGTAAAAACTCAAAGATCCCATCTAATTCTGCTTTAAAAGTTTGCTCTTTAATTCCCTGGAGTACATTCCCTCTTTCTCTTCCTTCGGTTTGTGAAACCAGGGCACTCAAGGGTGGGTGTGGTCCACTGTCCATCCTAAGGACACCAAAAGGGGTGAGCGAAGTGTGAAACATTTACAATTTGGGAATATTTGCATTCTTCGTGCAAATTGAGGGGCTCAGTACAGTCACAGATTTAGGATTCGAGTGGTCCATTCTTAGAAGAAACCTCAAATTTTCTCAAAACTATTCTTTTGACTTAGGACAACACCCATCACTCATGGTGGTTGGCAGTCTGAGGAGGTAAAGCCTACACCATCCAGCAGATAGCCGCTAACCACATGTGGTTGTTAAAATTGAATACAATGTAGAATCCAGGTACTTAGTCACATTTTCCATATTTTAAGTGTCCATTAGCCATGTGTGTCTAGGGGCCACAAACTTAAGAAGTGCAGATCACTTTCTCCCATCTCAGAATATTGTGTTAAGCAGAACTACAGAACCTTCCTGGGGAAGTTCTTCTGCTTACTTGGAAGAGAGGAATTGAACTTTAGAAAATCCTGTTGAATTAAAAAAATAACTGCATTTGCTTCTCTGTAATTGGAACCAGTTCTTAGGACTCCTCCCCCGAAACTGGAAACCATTATGTTAATGTTAGATCTTCCCTTCTCTTATCTGCTTGAACTGCTCACTTCTTTAAGCTTCCTATCTTTACCACTTTTACCATCTTTTACTTTACCGTGATCCATGAGTCATGCTTAGACCTGCCTCTCAACTTTACATACACTTTCTAGCAAGTCAGTCTGGTTCATGTATCTTCTCACCATAACAGTATGTTTTTGCATCTTGAAAATTCTTTCTGTGGAACCCAGGGCATTCCAGAGGGAGAGGAAGGTGGCAGGTCCTTAGAATAATGGAATGTATCAAACCATTCCAAATTAAACATTTTGGAGTTTTTTCTCCTCTGTCCATATCTACTCTCAAATAATAAGTGAATATTTAGTCATAATAGTTAAACCTGATAAGAGATAAATTCCTAATTATATAAAAGTCAAACTTTTCCTTTAAGCCTCTTGACCTTGACATGAAGAAAATACTATAACTAAATTTCATACTGTGTTCCTTTGGGCAAAGGTTTCTGTTATCCAAATACACCTTTTGAAGCCAGTAGAAAGGACTTGCTGATAAACGTTTCAACACCACGCTTTATTAAAACAAGTTATTTCTGTTGTTTACTATGTGGTTAGACTATGATGAAAAGCAGATCTTCACCAGTGCATTTCTGTGCAAATTCCTTACCTTTCTGTTTACAAAAGAAAGTGAAGACCTTTCAGGGCTATTTGTCACCATGTGCTAGTAGCCAACAATGCACATTGTCAACTGCTTAAGGTTTCACTTCCTAATTAACTTTCCTAGAAGCAAAAGAACTGCCCCAAACACAAAGCTCTCCCATTTAACCAACCCTCTTTTCACTCAGTTCCACTAGGTTGATGAACATGTTGAACCTCAAGTGGGGTCACGACCGTACTATGCACAGAGAGAGTAATCTGAGAAGGCTTTCTTCAGACAAATTAGTTATCTACTTCAGTTAGAACCTTTTTAAAGGATTATAACATTAAGGCAGTCTTAATGTTATACCTCAAACCCATGCATGAATGTTGAATTCATTCTTAAACATATTTATTTCCTTCATTCCCAAGGTGAGATTCTTTTTCATTTAATCACTAACAGTATTTCCCAGTCCTTGACTGAGGGATTCCAGATCACTCATGCATACAGTATCTCAATGTGTTAGTTACTTTAAATAGATCGTTACTATTGGAAGTGGAATTTTCTTTTAAATCCTTGTTTGATTTGGGCATTTGCAACTAAATCCACCCCACTAAAGAATGAAACAATTCCTCAAGTATCCTAAAATGATTATGCTACTGTTCGTTTTAGTTGAGAGAATTCTTTTGGCAAAATTTGGGACGTGTTTGTAAAAATGCAATAATGTTGCTATTTTACATACTTTCTCATAGATTCAGGGATTTTTCTTTTTTGTCTGTTTTGCAGGCGAAGGAAGTTAGGAACAAGAAAGTTAAGTCAGCAAACTCAAGTTGCACATTGTTAACCATGAAACCAAGAGTTCTCCTGACTCAAAATGAGACATGTGGCTTAAAGGCACATGGTTTAAATGAAATCTTTTATCCTAACCACTTTGGGATACTCTACCCATCTTTGAGAACAAACCAGGATATTTTCTCAGGCAGCAAGTTCTTGCTGATTTCAGAATATTCCTAAATCTATGCAGTACTTTTATAAGGACTAGAAAAGTAAAAGAGTAATTATGGTACACTTGACATTCCTAAATGCGTGATTCTGACTTCTTTCTGGTAAGACTACTTATTTCTTCAAATCTGACTTTTGCAGAAAACACAGGTTTAGTCATGACGAGCTTTGCCTTTTCTCTAGATCATAAGTAGGCACCATGATTGTGCAGATATCTGAGGATGCATTTCTAGTCCCACAGTATTTCCAACTCAACTGGATCTTCCAAACCTCAATTACCTGCACAGTCATCTGCTTCCCATTATGAAAATTCACTTTGCATAGAAGATGAAAAATGCAGTTAGCCCCACTAGTACTTCCTACTAGCCTATAATACCTATTAAAGAGAAAAGTTCACTGCTGGAAGACTAAAAAGACAATACAGTAGAGATTCAAATAGGAGTGATTGTCACTGGGTCCTATTGCCAGTTGGTCACAAGGACAAGTCCAGCTGCAGACCAGCAGAGATTATGTCTCTTCTATGACTCAAATTTAGATAAAGAATGCCCATCTTGATAAGCTCCAGAAAACCAGTGACTAGGATGAGCACACAGACTCTTTTCTGACTCTCTTCCTTGGCAGTTATCTATTGACTAGGAAATTTAAGGATGAAAGTAAAAATAGTTTGCTTAGAATGGCAAGGGAAGAGCCCAGAATGGTGACACATGTCATGGTAATCCCAGCATCCAGGGAGGCTGAGGCAAGAGGATCACAGTTTCAAGGCAGTTTGGGCAACTCAGCAAGACCCTCAGCAATTTATAGAAATCCTGTCTCAATGTCTCAAAATAAAAAATGAAAAGGTCTGGGGATGTAGCTAGGTGGTGAAGTACTTGTGGTTAAATTCCCAGTACCTGAGAGAGAGAGAGAGAGAGAGAGAGAGAGAGAGAGAGAGAGAAGAGACAGAGTCAGTCAAGGAAAGAGATTCTGATCTTGATATCAAATGTACATGATCCTCTTCATGAAAGAACATTTAGAAAGACTGGTTGAATCTACATACTGCCAGGTGCCTGTCTGCAGAGTGGAAGAGGCAATGACACTAATAATTCATAACCCTTGTGGAAGCAGTCTGGCTACTTGCCAGCTCAGCTTAAATTGACTGTGACCTGGGCGGGGGAGTGGGGAGGGGAGTGACTTTTCAGGACCATCAAGAATGAACTGGCCTTGCTACACATGAGAATCAGAACAATTATTTATCTAAATGTTCTCATGCAGAATAGTGGCAACGCTTTCTTTCTTGAAGCCCTGCCTAGCTAAATATATAAGAAAACAGCAAATCCCGCCTGAGCCACATTTTATTCCAGCCTATACACATGGCCAAGATATAAAGAGATAACTATGTGTAAAATTGTTGCACAGAGCCTTGAACTAACCAAGAAACAAAGGGAAAGGGAGATGAAAGAATTTAGAATTGTGCGACTGATGAAATAGTGGCCAAAATAAAGTTTGCTTTCCAATGTCAACTAGGCACAAATGCACTATCTCCCAATGAAAGTGCAGCTTCAAGTGTAAGCATCACACTTGGTTGTTGTTTTCGGCAGATCTTAAAAGCAGGTGACTGAAGTAACTGTTGGGGAAGTGCAGTTCACCTATGCTAAATGGAGCAGCAGCAGGCAGGAGGCAAGAGGGAAACACCTCCTTTCAGTTATGCCCAGATGTGATGGTGCTCAGTATGAAACCAGGGGCAGGGGAGACTGGCCAATGGGGACATGTGCCAGAGGTGACACAGGTGAGCTGAGGTGGGCAGACCAGTGGCTCCACAACGAACATGCACTTGAGGAGACTTGAGAACATTCAAAGGCAGGAATCCCAAGAGCAGAGATGAGACTGAATTTGAAGCCAGTCAGGGGGACCTGATATCACAGAGCATGGAAGAATCAGGTGCCAGATGGTTTCACCTGCATGGTTTGCTACCATGTCAATAGGTTTCTCTGACCCCATTCAGAATCCATAGCTCTTGCTGGAAGAATTAACTAAATAGCTGACAATGAGTTTACCTCTAGAAACAATGTTTTCAGTTACAAAGTGGGAGACAGAAAAGAGGTAGGATCAAAATAGTCACTTCTAAAGTCAAGCAAAATGTGTAGTGCTACTACACATGATTAAAGTACATAGCATCTTTTCCCCCAGATGAACATATATCTACATTAGTTCACATAACTGAACATCAGCCTCTCCACATAAGAAGTTGCATAAAAATCATGACAGAGAAAGAAAAAGTCAAGAATTTAGAATTTTTAGAATTTTAGAATTTTTCAAGATATAAATACCCTTCCTTCATCATAATTTACATCTGCTTTTAATTTTAAAAAAAAGTATCCCACATGATGAAATGTCAATTGGGTACCCAGAAAGACTGAAGAGAAACAATTGCAGACTCTGTGCTGTTGAATAATAGCTCAGAATAGTGAGACCAAAATGGTGATGGAGAAAAATGAGTGAACACAAATAATTGGATAGTATAATAATGGTGCCTAAGGTCAAATACAGGAGAAGAAAATATAAATTTCATCTGTCATACTACTTAAGGCTATTCTACTAATAATCACTTTGTAACTACTGTATTTTTTTAATTGTAAATCATAACATCCCCACTGAAAAGTTTACCTATTTTCCCTATCCCCTTGTAACATGGATGGCACTTTAATGTATTTGCATGTTTGATGTCTCTCTTGGTGGCTAAGTGATGTGCTTCATGAGGTCAGATTTCTGTTTACCAGTGTATTGCTGGTGTCTAGAACTTTGCATGACACTGTAAATGCTCAATACATATCTTTATTAAGGGAGGAGAAAGGAGAGAGAGAGGGAAGGAATAAAGGAAGGAAGGAAAGAAGGGAGGAAGGAAGGAAGTTGAAAATGAAGGCATGACATGTCAATTGAGTGATTAATCAGGTACTTAATATTTAAATAGTATAATTTGACTGAGAGTTATTTGTAAATAATTTGAAAGAGCTTCAACCATTGATGTTCACAGGATAATGGACATGCACCCAAAACATGATTTAGGTAGTAGAATAAAAAATGCATTTTAAAACTTTTGGAAAATGAGAGTCCATAGGGGATGTCAACTTAACCATAGATAAGATGTGAATTTTGACTATGCAATATAAATGAATCAGGTGAATAATTGATTATGTGAGATTTAATAAAATTAAATACAGAGTGTTTTTGGTATTTGCCCTTATGGCACCTTTGTGTACTTATACAAAGTTCTTGTAAAAGAAGTAAATTGATAGTAACAACACAGCTGCCCTTGGTGAGCAAGGGCACTAAGAGGCACTAAGTCTGGGCCAGTGTGGTATTTGGGTAAAATGCTCTGATTCAAGAGATTTAGGGGTTTAATCCTAGTATCCCATAAACCAAATAAACTGTAGTTTATTCAAACATAAATTAAAGATAGCAAATCAAATTATTTTAAGTCATTTTAGTTGTAAATATTTTTTTATTTTAAAACTTAGTTTTATGTATAAAGAGTGGGAGAAATAGTATGTCCTCTTGTTATACAGAGATTGTTTTGAGTCTCTGTAGCTGTTAAGAGAAACTGTAAAGTTTAGGATTTAAAACACCATGAAATGACCAAAGATTGTAGCAATTCTGGTTTTCCAAAAATGTTATCAATTTGAATTTTTGAAAGCATACCATGTTTGTAAGACATTTAGATACATGTGGTTTCCTAATGGCTTAGCAAAGCATAAGTGAAATCTAAACAGAAAAGAGCTAAACCTACTTTCAAATTATATTCCTTCCTTGATTTTCATGACAGAAAACTGAGGAAGTCAGAGTGAGGAATTCCCTTTCCTCAGAAATTACCTGGAAAGGAATTGTACACAGTCTCCAACATTCTAACAGTTACTTCCACAAAGAAATCAAAGTTTTTTTTCTGCAATCAAACTTTACAAGGAAGGTACAGTATTGTTCTTTTCATTATGAGTGAATTCATGGGTCTCATATGTAGGAGACTACATTTAAGCATACATGAGGATACACACAGACTAATGTCCTACAAAGCCTGCCATCAGCAAAGCAGATACCAGAAGAATTTTATTTGGGAGGGTTTCCTAGGAATTAATGTTTCCTCAACTGCCTCCCCCATTTACAGTTTTTGATCAAATGTCTAATCTCTAATAAATTATATTCCCATGTCTTCCACCTGACATTCCACACAGCCCAGGTCTCTCCATGGCTTGGCACACACATATCCTGGAAATTCAGCCAAAATTCAATCCTGGTTTGTGAACCTTTGCAAACCATCCTGGTGACCTGCTCCAAGATCCCTGCGACCTGCAGCATGTGCTTGTCCCTCTTTGGAGGACCTGAGAGGCTGGTTTTGCTTTGTCTTTGTGTTGGTTGGCCTCCCCAGGTCCAGACTGAGGTCTCCTTTCCCAAAGTTGCGCATGTTCCTTTCCCCGATGTTGGTCAACATACTCCAGAGAGAAAATAAAAATCTCAGACCATACTAAATGCAAAACCAGTCTATAACATTTTCCAAAATGGCCTGTTTAGCATTCGGTTCCCTCTCTTGCAGGCACCACCCCAACAGCATTCTTGCACATAGCTCCACCATCCCTAGACATGTTGTCTCCAACACTATTTGTCCCACAGCACTATGTGAAGTCTATTGAAGAAAATCTTTACCACATACACCTCAGATAGAGCATCAATTTCCAGGAGTTTACATAAAGAACTCAAAACACTTAACACCAAAAGAAACAACCCAATCAATAAATGGGCTAAGGAACTAAACAGACACTTCACAGAAGAAATACAATCTGTAAACAAATATATGAAAACATGATCAACATCTCTAGCAATTAGAGAAATGCAAATCAAAATTACATTTGAGATTCTATCTCATTTCAATCAGAATGGCAATTATCAAGAATACAGACAACAATAAATGTTGGCAAGAATACAGGGAAAAAGGCACACCATATGTTGCTGGTAGGACTGCAAAGTGGTGCCACCACTATGGAAAGCAGTATGGAGATTCCTCAGAAAACTTGGAATAGACCCACCATTTGACCCAGCTATCCCACTTGGTTTATTCCCAAAGGATTTAAAATCAGGATACTACAGCAAGACAGCCACATCATTGTTTATAGTAGCTCAATTCACAATAGCTAAACTATGGAACCAACCTAGGTGCCCTTCAACAGCTGAATGGATAAAGAAAACATGGTATACATACACAATGGAATATTACTCAGTCTTAAAAAAGAATGAGATTATGACATTTGCTGGTAAATGGATGGAGGTCTCATGCTGAGCAAAATAAGCTAATCCCCCAAAACCAAAGGTCAAACATTTTCTCTAATATGCAGATACTAATTCAAAATAAGCAGAGGTGGGGAAAGTTAGGGAAGAATAGAGGTACTTTGGATTTGACAGAGGGGACTGAAGGGAGGGGAGGGGACATGGGAGTATAAAGGATAGTAGAAAGAATCAGACATTCTTATCCTATGTGCATATATGATTACATGATCATTGTGATTCTACATCATATATAACCAGAAGAATGAGAAGTTTTACTCCATTTATATTTGATGTGCTCAAAATGCATTATACTGTCATGTATAACTAATTTGAACAAATAAAAAATTATATAAAGACTGTAAGAAAGTCTACAAAGTACATCACTCCTATTTTGGTTATAATTGCAATTCAGGTAAAGTGGTTTTCTAATATAGTATCTCTCTGAGCAGGAAGAATTCCATCCAAGAACTCTCAGGGCTGGGGAGATGCTCAGTTGATACTGTGCCTGCCTCTCAAGCACAAAAAAAAAAAAGAAAGAAAGAAATCTCAGAACTTAAACCTAATTATCTCTTTGAACTATAATCTATCTCCTCAAATTATCAAGTACATTTGGAGCAATCACAATTATAATTTTATAATTACATTAAATCCCCAAATGACTTTCTAAAGGAAATGACTCTAAAATCCATGCAAATTAAGCAAGCAAAATACTCAATATGATTGAAGGACCAGGGGAGCAGAGTGTTATAACTTCAAAACATCCATAAGTTACATAACAAGTGACAGATTTTTATCATAAAATGATATTCAGTAGATGGACTGTGAAATTTTCTGCAGTAATGCAGTCACATCAATGTTTATAGCAGCTCAATTCACAATAGCTAGATTGTGTAACCAATCTAGATGCCCTTCAACAGATGAATGGATAAAGAAACTGTGGTATATATATACAATGGAATATTATTCAGCCATAAAGAAGAATAATATTATGGCATTTGCAGGTAAATTAATGGAATTGGAGAATATCATGCTAAGTGAAATAAGTCAATCCCAAAAAACCAAAAGCTGAATGTTTTCTCTTTGATAAGTGGATGATGATATAAAATGGGGGTGGGGGTGAGAGAAGAATGGAGGATATTTAGATTACATAGAGGGAAATGAGGGGGGGGGTATGAAAAATGGTGGAATGAGACAGACATCATTACCCTATGTACATGTATGATTACACAAATGGTATGAATCTACATCATGTACAACCATAGAAACGAAATGATACACCGCACTTGTGTATGATGAATCAAAATGCAGTCTGTAAAAAATAAATAAATAAATAAAAATAAATTTTAAAAAGCAGAAGATTTAATCAGTGTTACAGGTGAAAATTCAAACTGGAGCACTTGTATATATCTGGAGAAAAATAATTTTATATCTCATAGTATACACTAAAATGCTAGGTGATTTGGAAATTTTTAAAAAGACAAAATTTATTTCTTAATTCAGGTTTAGTTGGTCTAAACTCCAGTATTTTAAGAAATAAGAATTAATATAAAACGTAATTTTTCACTTACTAAATTTACAAATATCAAAGAATAATCCAATGTTGCTGAGAGTATAGAAATAATCTTTCGCATCCATGACTCTTAAATTTAAACTGATAAAAAAACATTCAAAAATATGTATCAAGAGCCTTGATTTTGGGCTGGGGATATAGCTCAGTTGGTAAAGTGTTTGCCTCCTCTGCACAAGTCCCTGGTTCAATCCCAACCATCACACACACATAGAAAGAGAGCCTTGATTTTGACTGAGGATATACATTTTGACTTGGGCAGTCAAGTGGCCAGGCATTAAGCCCAGGAAATTAATTTTAAAATATACAAAGGCATGGGTACAAGAATATTCATCATAATGGCTTAATTTAGAATGGAGGCTTTTGTTTTGTTTTTCAGTGGAAACACATGGGCAACTCTGTGCAAGAGTAAAGTAGGCAAAGACCCTTGCTCCATTTATCTGTTTTCATCCACACATTTCCACAGGGGTGCAGAAGCTGCACATTCAAAATTATTTAAAATGTCTGATGTCACCAGGAGGATCCTGATTGAGGCCAGATCATACAAAAGGGCAAGAAAGGATGAAGGTTTGACTTCAGTAAGAAGAAGGAAAAACAACTCTACATTAAAATCACATTAGCTTCACATCTTAGAGACTTCAGTATGGTAGGTTGACTCCACAGAAACTCTCACCTGGAAAGACTGGTAGATAATCACAACAAAGCATTTAGACCTTGGTACCAAAAACAAAACAATGCAAAAGCAAAAACCAAACAAAACCCTGTATAACCTTAAGCCTATGATAACGAGGATGATCCTTCAATCCATTCTGCCATAGGTAGTCCTAATTTACTCCTGAGGGTAATAGTCAATCGGCATCTATTTTTTCTCTCAGAAGGGCCCCATTTTTGGATGATAAGTCACAGGTTCTCATAAGGGCTTATTTGTCTTAATTAAATAAATTCAACTTATCTTAATTCAATATTGTTTGGGGACAAGGTAGTATATTGAGCATTAAGTGAAATATCTCAACATAATACATTACAGTGTTTGCTAAGGATGCTGTCCATCGTATTATGCTATTCTTTATAAGAACTGAGGATATGCATACCTTTCTATTCTCAGCTGCAGTGTGACTGTGTTTCTCTTAAGTACCTGGCATATTTTTGTCTCCTGGACTCTGAATTGCAGATTTTGTCCTTTTTCTCATTTTGTATTTGGTTATTGCTTGATTCTTAGAGCCAAATGTATGATTCACCTTCAGTTCTGTCATGGCCCTTAAGTTCTGGGAGATAAACGATTATGTCCTTGATTTACTATTTGACCTCTCCATCAGACCAAAAGCATCTTATATGGGTTTTAAAATGGCAGAAACGCCTCCATTAAACATAGTAAATTTTTGTTCTCCAAAAGATACATGTGACACTAGGAATGTGAGGCGCCTGCTTGTATAGATGACATCCATCAGGTACCCCTTGCTATCACCTACCCATGCTATCCACATTACCTGTGCTGCATTAGCAATACACCCTCAGAGTTCCGTCAAGAAAGGAAATCCAAGTCTTACACTCTGGTGATGAGGTGCTGAGGAGTTTATTCCTAAAACTACCATCTCCCACCTCTTTCTGGATATAGGTCAATTTTATAGGTCCTGAAAGCTGTCACTCCAAATGGCACCTGGTGACTCAGTCACAGATCAGTCTAAGAATATGAAATAATTCTCCCTCCAATTGTTATAGGATGGTAGAGGCAGCTATAGGCAGAGATCCAGGTTAGCAGGGAAAGCCTAGGATTCACATCTGCCATTGGTAATATTGGTTGGCAGAAGATAAGAACATAAAATGACCAGAAAATAGATTTAGTCAACAATATACTCTAATTTTATTCCCCTGCCTGGAGTCTCTTTGGACTGAACATCACCATCTCCTCAGTTATAGAGTTACATGTCTGAGGAGAGGGGGTCAAGATGGAGGAGCAGAGAAGGTTACTTGCCAAACTGCTCAGTGGCATGGGACCAGGAAAGAGCAAACAGATTCTCTTTGAGGTCAGTAGAGAGATAGAAAGAGAGAGAGAGAAGAAAGGAGAAAAGAAAAGAAAGGAAGAAGAAAATAAGGAAGGAAGGAAGGAAAGAAAGAAATTCTACTGGGATTTAATATGGCCTAGGGGCACAGAAGGTTTGATAGAACAAAACTCAAAAAAAAAAAGAAAGAAAAAACCCACCATAATACCAGCAGCTGCTGATGCAGATCCACAGGGGGCAGGTCTAAGAGAGAGACGAAGAGAGCCTGCACTTAGGGTGGCACCGAGGCGTGTCTTGAAGTGAAGAGGATGGTGATCAGGGACATTGTGGAGCTGAACCAGTGGGTGCCCTGCATTTTTTTCATGTGAGAAGGATGTTGTGTGTCTCCTGGTGACCTGGGGAGAGCCAGGTCAGCCGCCATCTTTTCCTGCTGTGCCATGATGGCCAGTAGGTGTGGGTCCGCTCCAGGCATCCAGAACTATATAATTCCAGCTGGATCTGACCTGGCAGAGGCATGCTGCACCCAGAGTGTGACTATAAAACCAGGTGAAATTCAGGTGTGGCAAGTGTGGCACCCAGGGGAATAGGAGACACTCAGACCATAGAGATGCTGAGTGTCTCTCAGACTTTGAGTCTTGTGGTTAGCAGGACCAGCTGGAGACCATGAAGGACTTCAGGGGTGGGGGGTGAATATGTATTTTAGGACTAAGCCCAAGAGGCCAGGATATGGGAGCCATGGGGAGCAGAACCCAGGGAGATTCAAGATTATAGCTGCCCAGTGTTGATTTAAAAGCTTCACCAAACATCATTCCACAAAGCACCAGGGGTCTAACTGAACCCAAACCCCACCTCTAAAAACTCTACCACTGAGAATCCCTTTCACAGAACTCTACAGCGACCCCTTGCTGTAAATAGAGTAGACAACACCCCCTAACACACCAAACCTCATACTGCTCAGAAGGGATGCCGAGAACCTGCAACCAGGATGAGTTTCACAAAAAGAAGGAACTGACCACCCCTGACTACTACTCTAGGATGCAATACCTCAAGAAAAAATGTAAAGAAAGACAATTCGAAACCGACAACCAATATATAATATTATAGACAATTTTTCAGCCATCTCAATGGAAACAATTCCTTAATCTTCCATCAAGAACTTTTTTTTTAACTTTTCTGTGCTGAATGGTCCATGAACATTTGTACATATACATATTTGTCTCACTCTTCTCATTCCTAGCATTTCTTGAAAGTAGTTATTTTCTTGAGTCTGTCTTTTGAGGACTAGGGTTTTGATTAGTATACCTTGGTTTTGTTTTATATTTTTTTGTTTTTGTTATTATTGTTGTCTTTTATTGTTTTTCTCCAATTTCCCTTGATTCTGTTCCTCTCTTTTCTTTCATAAACAGCAAAAATCTATTGTTCTCTCTTTGACTCTTCCTTTAACTCTTTACTACCACTGTCTCTCATCCTCCTCTCAATTAATACATACTACATCTCCTTTGAATTCTCACTCATTACCTTTTTGAAATAGCAAATCCTTTCATAAACATAATATCTCTACTATTGGCAATTTCCTATCAGACCATTTTTGTTTATAGTGTCAATTAACATTGTAGATGCCAAAATAGGAACTATTTAGTCTAGTACTGAATATTGATTGCATTGGTTGTTGTTATTATCTGTCTCCCCCAAAACATGAGATACTAGAAATCATCAGAAACACTATAAATTCATAGGGTAGAAACTCTGCCACCTCAGATTCTTACTAATAATTGGGGAGACATGCAAACAACATGAAAAAAGCAAAGTAACAAGTCTCCCTGAAAAAAATCAAAATACCTCATTAACAGAATACAATGGCATCACAGTGGAGTAAATGTCAGAGAAGGAATTTAAAAGTTCATAGTTAAGCTAGTCTGCAAGGTAAAAGTCAGAATAAGGAGAGAAATCAGAGAGAAAATCCAAGAAGTGAAAGATAACTTCAATAAGAAGATAGAAATCCTGAAGAAGAATCAATGGGAAATTCTTAAAATGAAGGAATCAATAAACCAAATTAAAAATGCAATGGAAAGCTTCACCAGCAGACTAGACCACTTGAAAGATAGAGTTTCAGGCAATGAAGACAAAATATATAATCTTGAAAATAAAGTTGACCACGGAGAAAAGATTTTAAGAGAACATACACATAGCTTTCAAGAAACAAGGGGTTGGGCTGGGGTTGTGGCTCAGTGGTAAAGCACTTGCCTAGCATGTGTGAGGCCCTGGGTTCAATTCTCAGCACCACATTTAAATAAATGAATAAAAATAAAGGCCTATCAACATCTAAAAAATATATTATAAAAAGAAACACGGAGTAACATAAAAAGACCAAATTTAAGATTTATCAGGATAGATGAAGGCTCAAAGGTACAAATCAAAGGAATTCACAATCTTTTCAATGAAATAATATCTGAAAATTTCCCAAATCTTAAGAATAAAATGGACAATCAAATACAGGAGGCTTACAGAACTCCAAATATACAAAATTACAACAGACCTACACCAAGGCACGTCATTATGAAAATGTCCAACATACAGAATAAGGATAAAAAATTTAAAGGCTATTAAAGAAAAACAATGGGTCACATTTAGAGAGAAACTAATCAGGATCTAAGATGATTTCTCAACTGAGGACCTAAAAGCTAGGAGGTCTTGGAATAATATATACCAAGCCCTGAAAGAAAATGGATGCCAAGCCAAGAATACTATATCCAGCAAAATTAAGACTCAGATTTGATGACGAAATAAAAACTTTCCATGACAAACAAAATTTAAAAGAATTCATAATTAGAAAGTCTACACTATAAAACATACTCAATAAAATATTTTATGAAGAGACAATGAAATAAAATTGAAAGGTAGAACAGGTAGGAATTACACTAGAAGAATAGTCAATCGAAGGAGAAACTAATTCAAACAAAAAACCAGAAATAAATCAAGCGACAGGGAATAAAAATTATTTCTCAATAATAACATTGAATGTAAATGGCCTAACCTCAGGAAGCAAAAGACATAAATTGGCAGGTTGGATTTAAACACAAAATCCAACAACATGCTCTCTCCAAGAGACTCACTTCAAAGGAAACAACATCCACAGAATGAAGATAAAAGAATGGGAAAAATTATATCATCCACAAGGATCGGATAAACAGGCAGGGATTTCTATATTCACATCAAATAAAGTGGGCTTTAAACCAAAGTTAATAAGGAGGAATCAAGAAGATCATTTTAAGGGAATTATACATCAATAAGTTTAACAATTGTAAATATTTATGCCCATACAATGGGGCATCTACATACATCAATCAAATCCTTCTCAATTTCAAGAACCAAATAGACCACAATACAATAATACTTACTTTAATATGCCTCTCTTATCACTGGGTAGATCATCCAAATAAAAACTAAACAAGCAAGCTAAAGAACTAATAATAAATACAATTAATAAATACAACTAATAAATACAATTAATAATTTAGATTTAACAGACATATATAAAACATTTCATCCATCAATGACTGAATACACATTCTTCTCAGCAGCGCAAGGATCATTTTCTAAAATAGACAACAAAGCAATGTTACTAAATACCAAAAAACAACAAAAATAAATAGAGATAATATGCTGCATTCTATCAAATCATAATGGAATGAAATTAGAAATCAATAATAAAATATAAAATAGAAGCTACTCTAACACCTGGAGACTAAAAAATATGGTACTGAATGAACAATGGATAGAGGAAGAAATCAGGGATGAAATTTGAAGAAAACACTCAGAAGGAAATGATAATAGTGACACAGCATATGAAAATCTCTGGGACAATATAAAGATGGTTTTAAGAAGAAAGTTCACTGCATTGAGCTCATTCATTAAAAGAGCAGAAAGTCACCAAATAAATAATCTAACATTATGTTTCAAGGCCCTGGAAAAAGAAGAACAAATCAGCACTAAGAGCAGTGTGGAGAATCCTCAGAAAACTTGGAATGGACCCACCTTTTGACCCAGTTATCTCACTCCTCGGTTTTTACCCAAAGGACCTAAAATCAGCAAACTACAGTAACACAGCCACATCAATTTTTATAGCAGCTCAGTTTACAATGGCTAGATTGTGCCCAGATGCCCTGCAACAGAAGAATGGATAAAGAAACAGTGGTATACATACACAATGGAATACTATTCAGCCATAAAGAAGAATAATATTATGGCATTTGCAAATAAATGGATGGAATTGGAGAATATCATGCTAAGGGAAATAAGCCAAGTCCAAAAACCAAAAAGCCGAATGTTTTCCCTGACAAGTGGAGAATGATATATAATGGGGGTGGGGAGTGGGGAATGAGAGAATAATGGGAGAACTTTAGAATATGTAGAAGGAAATGAGAGGGAGGGGTATGAAAAATGGTGGAATGAGACAGACATCATTACCCTATGTACATGTATGATTACATGAATGGTATGAATCTACATTGTGTACAACCATAGAAATGAAATTATGTACCCCATTTGTGTACAATGAATCAAAACGCAGTCTGTAAAAAATTAAAAGCTAAATAGAAATAATAATCATAAAAAGAGCAGTATAAGATAGAAAATAATTAAAATCAGAGCCCAAATCAATGAAATTTAAACACACAAAAAATTTTAAATCAACTAAACAAAAAGTTGGTTCTTTGAAAAAAATCAATAAACCCTTAATCATGCTAACCAAGAAAAAGAGGGAAAAAATAAAATTTCTAAAATTCTTGATAAAAAAGGAAACATCACCATGGACACCACTGAAATACAGAGGATAATCACAAACTATTTTGAAAATTTATATTCCAATAAAATAGAAAATCTTGAAGATGTCAAAAAATTTCTAGAGAAATGTGAAAACCTAATTTGAACCAGAAGGACGTAGAAAATTTAAACAGATCAATTTCAAGGAATGAAACAAAAGATGCCATCAAAAGCCTACCAACAAAGAAAACTCCAGGACCAGACAGAGTCTCAGCTGAGTTCTCCCAGACCTTCAAAGAAAACGCCAATCCTCCTCAAACTATTCCATGAAATAGAAAAGAAGGAATCCCTTCCAATGTCATTCTATAAAACTAGTATTGCCCTGATTCCAAAACCAGACAAAGACACATCAAGGAAAGAAAATTTCAGACCCATATCCCTGATGAACTTAGATACAAAAATTCTAAATAAAATACTAGCAAATTACATACAAAAACACATTAAAAATATAGTGCACCATGATTGAGTGGGTTTCATCTCAGGGATTCAAGGTTGCTTCAACATACAGAAATCAATAAATGAAATTCACCACATCAATAGACATTAGGTGAAGAATCACAAGGATATCTAAATAGATGTAGTAAAAGCATGTGATGAAATACAGCATCCATTCATGTTCAAGCACTAGAAAAACTAAGAATAATAGGAACATACCTCAACATTGTAAAAGCAATCTGTGCTAAGACCAAAACCAGCATCATTCTAAATGGGGAAAAAATGAAAGCATTCCTCTAAAAACTGGAACAAGACAGGAATGTGCTCTTTCACCACTTCTATTCAACATCGTCCTTGAAACACTAGCCAGAAGCAAAAGAAAAAAGAAATTAAAGGAATACAACTAGGGGAAGAAGAATTCAAACTACTTATTTGCTGACAACATGATCCTATACTTAGAAAACCCCCCCCCCAAAAAAAAAAAACTCCACCAGAAAATTTCAAGAACTCATAAATGAATTCAGCGAAGTAGCAGGATATAAAATGAACACCCATAAACCAATTGGATTTTTATATACCAATGATGAATCAGCTGAAAGAGAAATAAGGAAAACTACCCCATTCACAATAGCCTCAAAAAAAAAAAAAACCCTGGGAATCAAATCTAAAAAGAGGTGAAAGACCTTTATAATGAAAATTACAGAATACTAAAGAAAGAAATTGAAGACCTTAGAAGATGGAAAGATCTCTCATGTTCCTGGATAGGCAGAATTAATATTGTTAAAATGGCCATACTACCAAAAGCACTATACAGATTTAATGCAATTCCTATCAAAATTCCAATGGCATTCTTCAGAGAAATAGAAAAAGGAATTATGAAATCAATTTGGAAAACCAAGAGGCCCAGAAGAGTCAAAGCAATCCTTAGCAAGAAAAGTGATACAGGAATCATCACAATACCAGACCTTAAATTATACTACAGAGCTATAGTAATAAAAACAGCATGGTACTGGTACCAAAACAGACATGAAAACCAATGGAACAGAATAGAAGACAAAGCCACATAAATACAGTTATCTCATACTGGACAAAGGTGTCATAAACATATATTGGAGAAAAGATAGCCTCTTCAACAAACAGTGCTAGGAAAACTGGGAAGTCATTTGAAGCAGAATGAAATTTAACTTCTCTCACCCCACACAAAACTCAGCTCAAAGTGGACCAAAACCTAGACATTAGACCAAAAACCCTACTTCCTCTAGAAAAAAATATAGGCCCAACACTTAATCATGTCAATTTGGGAACCAACTTCCTTAACAAAGCTCCTAAAGCACAAGAAGTAAAATAAAGAATCAGTAAATGGGATGGTATCTAACTAAGAAAGCTTCTTCACAGCAAAGGAAACAATCAAGAGGGAAGGAAAGGGCTGGGGTTGTGGCTCAGTGGTAGAGTGCTTGCCTGGCATGTGTGAGGCATTGGGTTCAATTCTCAGCACTGCATATAAATAAATGAATAAAATAAAGGCCCATCAACAACTAAAAAATATATGTATTTTAAAAAAGAGTGCAAAGAGAGTTTACAGAATGGAAGAAAATCTTTGCCACCTGCACCTCAGATACAGCATTAATCTCCAGGATATATAAAAAATCTCAAAAAACTTAAGGCCCCACCCCCAATAACCATGTTACTAAACGGTCATAGGAACTGAACAGGCACTTCACAGAAGAAATACAGTCAATCAACAGATATATGAAAAAATGTTCAACATCTCTAGCAGTTAGGGAAATGCAAATTAAAACTACACTGAGATTTTATCTCACTCCATTCAGAATGGCAACAATCAACCATCAACAATAAATGTTGGTGAGGATGTAGGGAAAACTACACTCATACATTGCTGGTGGGACTGCAAATCGGTGCAAACACTCTGGAAAACAGTATACCGATTCCTCAGAAAATTTGGAATGGAACCACCATTTGACTCAGTCATCCCCCTCAGTTTATGCCCAGAGGACTTAAGATCAGCATACTACAGTGACACAACCATATCAATGTTTATAGCAGTACAATTCATAATAGCTAAGCTATGGAACCAACCTAGGTGCCATACAACAGATGAATGGATAAAGAAAATGTGGTATACATACACAATGGAATATTATTCAGCCATAAAAACTTTAAGACATTTGCTGGAAAATGGATGGATCTGGAGACTACTATGCTAAGCAACAAAAGCCAATCCCAAAAAAACAGAGGTTGTATGTTCTCTCTGATATGTGAATGCTAACACACAACAAGAGGAAGAGGGGAAGAATAGAAGTTCAGTAGATTAGACCATCAGGAATGAAGGGAAGGGAGTGGGGACAGGAATCGGAAAGACTGCAATGATTCCAACATAACTTCCTATGTACATATGTGAATACACCACAGTGAAACTCTACACAATGTACAATCACAGACTGGAATCGTAATTGAATAAGACATACTCCAAGTTCATATAATTTTTTTAAAAGTAACATTGTCATGCTGCCTTTGCAACTTTTCTGTAAACCTAAAGCTATTCTAAAATAAATTTAATTTGATAAAAAGAGGGTAGTGTCTTCTTAAAAATGCTGTTAGTGTTGCTTTTCAAATATTTGCAGTTCTCCAATTTGTAGGCACCTTGGTAAGATTTTACCTCCTGGACCCCTGTGGTTGGTAGGATCATGAGACCACCTCTGGTGAATGAAGTGGGGAAGGAGTTGTTTCCTGGCATAGCATTAGTTGCTGCTACAAGACACCACTTTTCCTCAGCCACAGTGGTTGAGAATGTTCTAGATAGTGGATGTTCCACCAGCATGGCTCTTGAGTAATGATGAAGGAGCAAAGGAAAGACCCAGCTGATCATCAAGGAGAAAGTATTCATGAATAAGATTTGAACCTTTATCTTTCAAGTCACTGATAATCATAGGCTGCCCTTTACTATGGTACAACCAAACGAACGTTGTCGCAATATGCCAGGACTTTTGCTAGAAGGGTGTCCATGGTTATTTATGTGTCCTGTGTGTGTGTGTGTGTGTGTGTGTGTGTGTGTGTGTGAAGTTTATTAAATGGACCCTCCTGCACTATTTTGTATATGTCCAAAGGACTTCCTATTAATATCAATCATTTTGGAGTAATTAGTCTTACTTAGAGTTGCCTTTCATTAAATGATCTAGTTTATGCAATAAATTATGCAGTCACACAAGAACTACTTCACACTTCCAATACAGACCTTCATATTATTTTCATGATTTGATTTTTATGTTGTCATTTTGCTAATTTATAAATTTCTTTACAAATCTCCATTTTGCTGTAACTTTTAAACAATGCCATATAAATATATATATATATAATAGTAATTATTTAATATTAAACTAGGTTTAAATTGATCAAAGATAAATTTTTTTTAAAGGCAGTGAACTTTTTTATTCCGAGCCTTGACAATCACAGTGAATTAACATAAATATCAGCTTACTTATTCGATTAATTTTTTTCCAGATTTATAATTTCTACTTTTCAACTGCAAAAAATGATATGATCATTCTCCATCTCTCTATGTCTCTGTCTCTGTCTCTGTCTGTCTCTCTCTCTCTGTATACACACACACATACAAACACACACACACACATAAATAAACATTTAAAATGAGGGACATATATACACACATATATATAAGATGAGAGATATATATACAGTATAATATGTATATACTTATACATAGTATATACACACTTCACATACTTTATAATCTATACATATACTTCATAATATATACTCCATACCTCCTACACCACATTCTACCAGTTCCACCTGGGATATATTCACTGCTCATTGTTGACTGGGTATCTTTTCAGATACTTTCCTATGAATTTCCTAGTAATTTTATTTCTTTTTTTTTATTGTAAACAAATGGGATACATGTTGTTTCTGTCCTTGTACATGGAGTCAAGGCAGACCATTTGTGTAATCATAAATTTACATAGGGCAATGTTGTTTGATTCATTCTGTTATTTTTTCCCTTCCCCGCCACTCCTCCCACCCCTCTTTTCCCTCTATACAGTCCTTCCTTCCTCCATTCTTACCACCCTCCTTATCCCTAACCCTAAACCTAACCCAAACCCTAATGATAACCCCTCCCATCCCCCATTATATGTCCTCATCTGCTTATCAGCGAGATCATTCATCCTTTAGTTTTTTGAGATTGGCTTATCTCACTTAGCATGATATTCTCCAATTTCATCCATTTGCCTACAAATGCCATAATTTTATCATTCTTCATGGCGGAGTAATATTCCACTGTATATATATGCGACAGTTTCTTTATCCATTCATCAACTGAAGGGCACCTAGGTTGGTTCCACAATCTGGCTATGGTGAATTGAGCAGCAATGAACATTGATGTGGCTGTATCTCTGTAGTATGCTGATTTTAAGTCCTTTGGGTATAGGCCAAGGAGTGGGATAGCTGGGTCAAATGGTGTTTCCATTCCAAGCTTTCTGAGGAATCTCCACACTGCTTTCCAGAGTGGCTGCACTAATTTGCAACCCCACCAGCAATGTATGAGTATACCTTTTTCCCCACATCCTCATCAACACCTATTGTTGCTTATGTTCTTGATAATTGCCATTCTAATTGGGGTGAGATGAAATCTTAGGGTAGTTTTGATTTGCATTTGTCTTATTACTAGAGATGTTGAACATTTTTTCATATATCTGTTGATTGCTTGTACATCTTCTGTGAAGTGTCTGTTCATTTCCTTAGCCCATTTGTTGATTGGATTATTTGTATTCTTGGTGTAGAGTTTTTTGAGTTCTTTACAGATTCTGGAAATTAGTGTTCTATCTGAAGTATGAGTGGCAAAGATTTTCCCCCACTCTGTAGGCTCTCTCTTCACATTACTGAAAGTTTTCTTTGCTGAGAGAAAGCTTTTTAGTTTGAATCTATCCCAGTTGTTGATTCTTGCTTTTATTTCTTGTGCTATGGGAGTCCTGTTAAGGAAGTCTGCCTAAGCCAACAAGTTGAAGGTTTGGACCTACTTTTTCTTCTATAAGATGCAGGGTCTCTGGTCTGATTCCAATGTCCTTGATCCATTTTGAGTTGAGTTTTGTGCAAGGTGAGGTTTAATTAATAGAGGTTTAATTTCATTCTGTTGCATATGGTTTTCCAGTTTTCCCAGCACCATTTGTTGAAGAGGCTATCTTTTCTCCATTGCATATTTTTGACCCCTTTGTCTAGTATGAGAAAATTGTATTTATTTGGGTTTGTGTCCATGTCCTCTATTTTACCATTGATCTACCTGTCTATTTTGGTACAATTACCATGCCATTTTTGTTACTATTGCTTTGTAGTTGAGTTGAAGATCTGGTATTGCGATACCCCCTGCTTCACTCTTTATACTGAGGATTGCTTTAGCTCTTGTGGGTTTCTTATTCTTCCAGATGAATTTCATAATTGCTTGCTCTATTTCTGTAAAGTACATCATTGGGATTTTAATTGGAATTGCATTGAATCTGTATAGCACTTTTGGTAGTATGGCCATTTTGACAATATTAATTCTGCCTATCCAAGAACATGGGAGATCTTTCCATATTCTAAGGTTTTCTTTAATTTCTTTCTTTAGTGTTCTGTAGTTCTCATTGTAGAGGTCTTTCACCTCTTTTGTGAGATTGATTCCCAAGTATTTTATTTTTTTCGATGCTATTGTGAAAGGGGTAGTTTTCCTAATTTCTCTTTCTGAAGATTCATCACTTATGTATAAAAATGCATTGGATTTATGAGCATTGATCTTGTAACCTGCTACTTTACTGAATTCACTTATGAGTTCTAAAAGTTTTCTGGTGGAATTTCCAGATTCCTCTAAATATATAATCATGTCAGCGAACAGGGATAGTTTGAGTTCTTCTTTTCCTATTCGTATCCCTTTAATTTCTTTGGTTTGTCTAATTGCTCTGGCTAGAGTCTCAAGGACGATGTTGAATAGAAGTGGTGAAAGAGGGCATCCCTGCCTTGTTCCAGTTTTTAGGGGAAATGCTTTCAGTTTTTCACCATTTAGAATGATTTTGGCCATTGGCTTAGCGTAGATGGCCTTTATAATGTTAAGGAATGTTCCCACTACCCCAATTTTTTCTAGTGTTTTGAGCATGAAGGGATGCTGTATTTTATCAAATGCTTTTTCTGCATCTATTGAAATAATCATGTGATTCTTAACTTTAAGTCTGTTGATATGGTGAATGACATTTATTGATTTCCAGATGTTGAACCAACCTTGCATCCCTGGGATAAAACCCACTTGATTGTGGTGCACTATCTTTTTAATATATTTTTGTATGCGATTTGCTAAAGTTTTGTTGAGAATTTTTGCGTCGATGTTCATTAAGGATATTGGTCTGAAATTTTCTTTCCTCGATGTGTCTCTGTCTGGTTTAGGTATCAGGGTGATATTGGCTTCATAAAACGAGTTTGGGAGGGTTCCCTTCTCTTCTATTTCATGGAATAGTTTGAGGAATATTGGAATGAGCTCTTCTTTAAAGGTTTTGTAGAACTTGGCTGAGAACCCATCTGGTCCCGGGCTTTTCTTTGTTGGTAGGCTTTTGATGACCTCTTTTATTTCATTGCTTGAAATTGATTTATTTAAGTTGTGTATATCCTCCTCGTTCAGTTTAGGTAATTCATATATCTCTAGAAACTTGTTGATGTCTTCGAGGTTTTCTGTTTTGTTGGAGTATAGATTTTCAAAATAGCTTCTAATTATGTTTTATATTTCACTCGTGTCTGTTGTGATATTTCCTTGTTCATTCCGAATTTTAGTAATTTGAGTTTTCTCCCTCTCTCTCTTTGTTAGTGTGGCTAAGGGTTTATCAATTTTGTTTATTTTTTCAAAGAACCAACTATTTATTTTGTTAATTTTTCCGATTATTTCTTTTGTTTCAATTTTGTTGGTTTCGGCTCTGATTTTAACTATTTCCTGTCTCTACTACTTTTGGTGTTGATCTGCTCTTCTTTTTCTAGGGCTTTGAGCTGTAGTGTTAAGTCGTTTATTTGTTGATTTCTACTTCTTTTGTTGAATGCGCCCCATGAAATAAATCTTCCTCTAAGTACTGCTTTCATAGTGTCCCAGAGATTTTGATATGATGTGTCTTTGTTCTCGTTTACTTCTAAGAATTTCCCTCCTGATGTCTTCTGTTATCCATTCATCATATAATAGTGTATTATTTAATCTCCAGGTATTGGAGAAGTTTCTGTTTTTTATTCTGTCATTTATTTCTAATTTCAATCCATTATGATCTGATAGAGTACAAGGTAGTATCTCTATATTCTTGAATTTGTTAACAGTAGCTTTGTGTCATAAAATATGGTCTATTTTAGAGAAGGATCCATGTGCTGCTGAGAAGAAAGTGCATTCGTTCTTTGTTGGATGGTATATTCTATATATGTCAGTTAAGTCTAAATTGTTGATTGTGTTATTGAGATCTATGGTTTCTTTATTCAACTTTTGTTTGGAAGATCTATCCAGTGGTGAGAGAGGTGTGTTAAAATCACCTAGTATTATTGTGTTGTGGTCTATTTGATTTCTGGAATTGAGAAGGATTTGTTTGACTGTAAATGGATGAGTCAATGTTCGGGGCATAGATATTTATGATTGTTATGTCTTGCTGATTTATGCTTCCCTTAAGCAGTATGAAATGTCCTTCTTTATCCCTTCTCACTAGTTTTGGCTTGAAGTCCACATTATCTGAAATGAGGATAGATACTCCAGCTTTTTTGCTGTGTCCGTGTGCATGATATGTTTTTTTTCCCATCCTTTCACCTTTAGTCTATGGGTATCTCTTTCTATGAGATGAGTCTCTTGCAGGCAGCATATTGTTGGATTTTTCTTTTTATTCCAATCTGCCAGTCTATGTCTTTTGATTGATGAGTTCAGGTCATTAACATTCAGGGTTATTATTGTGATATGATTTGTATCCCCAGTCATTTGACTCATTTTTGTTTTTTGACATGATTTGGTTTCTCCTTTATTTGGCTATTCCTTTAGGCAAGTTCCTCCCATTGCTGATTTGCATCGTTGTTTTTCATCTCTTCCTCATGGAATATTTTGCTGAGAATGTTCTGTAATGCTGGTTTTCTTTTTGTAAAGTCCTTTAGCTTTTGTTTATCATGGAAGGATCTTATTTCATCGTCAAATCTGAAAGTAAGTTTTGCTGGGTATAAGATTCTTGGTTGGCATCCGTTTTCTTTCAGGGCTTGGTAAATGTTGTTCCAGGCTCTTCTAGCTTTTAGGGTCTGCATTGAAAAATCTGCTGATATTCTTATTGGTTTCCCTCTGAATGTAATTTGATTCTTTTCTATCGTGGCCTTTAAAATTCTGTCTTTATTTTGTATGTTAGTTATTTTCATAATAATGTGCCTTGGTGTGGGTCTGTTGTAATTTTGTGTATTTGGAGTCCTATAAGCCTCTTGAACTTGGTTTTCCATTTCATTCTTCAGATTTGGGAAATTTTCTGATATTATTTTATTGAATAGATTGTTCATTCCTTTGGTTTATTTCTCTAAGCCTTCCTCAATCCCAATAATTCTTAAATTTGGTCTTTTCATGATATCGTATAATTCTTGTAGATTCTGTTCATGATTTCTTACCATCTTCTCTGTTTGTTCAACTTTGTTTTCAAGATTAAATATTTTGTCCTCAATGTCTGAGGTTCTGTCTTCCAGTTGTTCTATCCTATTGGTTATGCTTTCTATGGAGTTTTTAACTTGGTTTATTGTTTCCTTCATTTCAAGGATTTCTGTTTGTTTTTTTTTTTTCAGTATCTCTAACTCTTTATTGAAATGATCTCTTGCTTCCCATATTTGCTCTTTTAACTGTTGATTGGTGCGATCATTTAATGCCTGCATTTGCTCTTTCATCTCCTCCTTCAATGCCTGCATTTGCTCTTTCATCTCCTCGTTTGCTTCCCTGATTGTTTTAATTATGTACATTCTGAACTCCCTTTCTGACATTTTTTCTGCTGTGCTGTCATTGGGTTTTATTGATATAGTATCTAGGTTTGTTTGGGGCATTTTCTTCCCTTGTTTTCTTATATTGGTCAGATGTCAGTGGGACTCTGAGATATTGCAGATTTCCTCTATTGGCTTATAATGTCCCTGTAGATTTCCAGTGTATCACCTCCCAGCCTTCAGTAGCCTGAAGTCTTGGAGGAACTTGATATGCAGTGCTTCCGAAGAAAGCTGCCCCTAGCCCGCTACTGGTTCCAGGGCTTGGAGCTGGCTCTGTGTAGAAGGGCTCTCACTGGGCGTTCTGCTCCAAGAAGCTAGCCTTGAAATGCGCCTCCCGCCAGAGGGGGCCTGGCTGCTTGGGGAAGTCCCTGGCTGTCCTGTCCTGGTCCCTGAAGCTGCTTGTGGGCCAGAGCTCGCCACGCTGGCTCCAGGACTTGGAGCTCGTGCTGTGCAGAAAGGTTCTCACTGGGGGGCCTGCTCTGAGAAGTTGGAGAAGCTGGCTGTGTGGGAGGAGCCCACTGCCGGAGTGCCAGGGCTGCCTGGGGAAGACTCTAGCTGCCCTGCCCTACTTTGATAAGCCACGTCTATCTGGGCCTGCCGCCAGGCCAAGCTTCACCCGGTGGGGGAGACTCACCCGTGGCTCTATTTTCAATGCCTCCCCTTATTGAATCCTGAGTTCTGGAGTGACTGGAGATGCAGTCACCCTCTAGTCCGCCATCTTAGATTGCAAAGATAAATTTTTATTTTAAAATACCTTTGGAGAATGTTTTTCTCCTTTTAATCCCATTACTTGTCCTTCTTATTTTTATTATTATTATTAGGTTTTTTGTTTTTTTTTTTTTTTTTGGAATTGGAGTTTCAACTCAAAGAGCTCTACCACTGAGCTATATCCCAAACCCTTCTTATTTTTTATTTTGAGACATGGTCTCTCTAAGTTGCCTAGGGCCTCACTAAGTTGCAGAGGCTAGCCACAAACCTGTGATCCTACTACCTGTGCCTCCTGAGTCACATGTGTCAATACACCAGGCTATATCATTGCCTTTCATATTCCAGAAAATCAGTCAGAAATTCCAGCCCATTTTGGTGACTCATTTGCCCTAAGATTATCTAGAGAGTGTGCTATGAATGCTCTATCAGTCAGAGTCTTCAGTTGTAAGCAACAGAGGTAGATTCTGGCTAGATAAGAAAAACAGGAAATTGTGAAGAACATTTCAAATAACTTAAAGAATCAATGGAAGAGCTTGACACTAGGCAGCTATGCAAAATTCCCTCATCTAGAACCTTGTCTAGTTAGAAAACAGACAACTTACTGGTCCTGCAGTCTTGAAAAGGTTCTTACTCTTCTTTAGTATGATCTCCTGAATTGAATTCTGACATAGGTATTCTTGATTAAGATGTTTGTGAGCATCCTCTACTGCAAAGAAGTTTGGAAAAGAGAAAAAAAAAAAAAAAAAACTCTAGGATTTCAGTTTCTGTTGTAAACAAACAAAACAAAACAAAACAAAAAGTCTTTGTTCCATACCAAGACACAGAGGATGGACAACTAAATATTCCTTTGACCTTTTACTGGATGTTTAGATGCTGAACCAGAATGAATGAAGAGCCAGAATAAATGACAAATGTCTATTTTAGGTAATGCAATTCAGTACACAAATTTGAGAGATCCTTACAGTGTTACACATGTAGCTTTTCAATCTACTGTGTGGCCAATTATCCACAGTTCTATTCATCCCTATGCACCTAGCCCATAGCTACTATTTGGAAAGGCAGATGTAATCATCTACTTTATACCAATTCCCAAGTTCTTCCTTTGCCAGTGACTAAAAGGAAGAAAACTATCCTTCTCATTCACACACTTATGTGAAGCAACAGCGATTTTTGTGAGCAGAGACAGTCCCTGAGTTGTTCACAAGTGCATTCCACTTGCCTGGGTGGTTTCAAAAATGTCAGTCCGTTTACCCAAGGTACTAGATACATTTTTTAAATTTATTTTTTATTCATTTATTTTAATTTTTGATTCATTGATAAATATGTTAAATAAAAATGTTACTCGTTGAGCTGAAGTAAGAAGCCACCTTTGCTACTCAGTCACAATGTGCCTTTATATATCCATTCATGTGAGTTTTACCACTTATAAAATGATGCATTTGACAGCAGTAAGATCCCCAAGGTGCTTCCAGATTCCAAATTGTATAATTCAGTAACCACAATCTAAGAATATGCCCAGGTACAACCTCCTGGCCTAAACATAGTAATAGTACATGGCAGATACCTAATAAATGTTGTTTGAGTGAATGAATAAATAATGAAAAGATGAATAAATCAATGAACAATGAATGAATGAATGTTTCTTTGATTCTTTGTTGAATGAAGTATAACCAGTCTAAGGAATAGTACTCTACTAAACTCCCTCTGCTTGTTTTCTACGTCTTCAATTGATCTATAGGTCTTCTCCTTGCCTTCACCAACACTAAGAACTGCTAGCTAAGACACACTAACCATTCAATTTGTCCCACTTGATTTGATTTTTTAAAAGCCTTATTGCGATATATTTTACATGCCAGACCATCTGCCCATTTAAAGTGTGCAATTCAATAGTTTTTGTATGCTCACAGAGCAAAACCATTATCACAGTATAATCTTAGAACATTTTCATTACTTCCAGCCAAAAGAAAAAAAAAAAAAAAAAACCCTTACACACATTAGTAATCACTCTCCATCCCATCTCCCAAGCCTGGCCCTGAGCAGCCACTATTCTACTTTCATTTTCAATAAAATTTCCACTTCTGGGCATTTCCTGTGAAAGGAGTCATAAAATACATGCTCCTTGTAACTTGCTTGTTTCACTTAGCATATTGTTTTCAGTGGTTATCCATGTTGTAACACTTACCAATGTGTCATTGCTCTTTATGACTAAATAGCATTTCACTATATAAATATGTAAATTTATGCATCCATTCATCAGTTCATGAGCATTTGTTTCCTTTTTTCACCATTATGAATAATACTGCTATGGACACTGCTCTACTAGTTTTTGTGTGAATGCATGTTTTCTCTTCTGAATTTTATGATTACTCCATATTTAACCTTTGGAGGAACTGCCAGACTGTTTTCCAAAGTGGCTGTGCCATTTTACATTCCCATAAGCAACGTATGAGCATTCCAGTTGTTCCACATTCTCATCAGCACTTGTTGCTGTCTCTTTTGGATTGTAGTCATCCTTGTAGTATCTCATTGTGGTTTTTCATTTCTCTAAATAGCTAAATGATATTGAACATCTTTCCATGAGCTTATCGGCCATTTTTATATCTTCCTTGGAGAAATGTCTATTAAGATTCTTTGAATTTTTGTAATTGCATTTTTTGTTATTGAATTGCAAGAGCTCTTTACATATACTATTTTTCATCAGACACATGACACATGTATCTGATACATGATTTGAGGAAATATTTTCACTCATTCTGTGGATTGTGTCCTCACCTTGTTTATGCTATTCTTTAAAACGCAAACTTTTAATTTTAATGAAGTTCAGTTTATCTGATTTTCCTTAGTTCTTTAGTCAGTTATAACAAATTCTGATTTGCTAAGAATTTAATATTTTGGCACACAGTTGTTCACAGTATTCTTTATCGTCCTTTTATATTTCTTTAATGTCAATAATTAGTCCCTCTCTTCCATTCCTGATTTTTGCAACTTATTTTTCTTACCTTTTAGTCTTCATTGATTTTATTTGTTGTTGTTGTTTTTCTCTATTTCATTAATTTCCACCCTACTCTTTATTATTTTCTTCTTTAACCTTGCTTTAGACTTAGTTTACTCTTCTTTTTCCAGGGTTTTAAAAAGTTTAAGTAATTAAGTTTAAGTAATTTAGTAAGTTTAAGTAATTGATTTCAGATCTTTCTTCTTTTTAAATATAATCATTTTAGCTATAAAATTTTGGTAAGCATTGCTTAACCACATTCAATAAGTCTGCTTTATCTTCATTTCCTTCATCCATTCCTTCATTCCTTCATCCAAGATGAAATCCATTTCTGATTTGTGATTTCATCTTGATTCATTAATTGTTGAAAACTGTTGATTAATTTCTGCATATTTTTAATTTATCAAGTTTCTTTCCATTATTGATTTCTAATTTTGTTCCATTGTATTCAGAGAGTATATTTTGTATGACTTTAACACTTTCAAATTTATTGAGGTTTGTTCTATATCACAGTTACATGATCTATCCAGGAGAATGTTTCATATGTACCCTTAAAAAATGTGTTTTGTGATTGTTGGATGAAATGTTCTCTAGATATCTGTAATAGTTGCTTCATAGTTTTGATCTACTACTTATTTGTTTGATCCATTATCAAAAATGGCATATTGAAGTATCCTAATATTATTGTTGAATTGTCTGTTTCCTTCCTCAATTCTGTTGGGTTTTGCTTTATGTATTCTAGAGCTAATATATATATATCATATCATATATATATAACATGTATATATATATGAAATACACACATATCATATCTATGTATATGTATACATATCATGTATCTATGTATGTGTGTACACACACAAACACACATATATATACATTATTTTTGGTACTGGGGATTGAATCCAGGGATGCTGATTTATCACTGAGCTACATTCCCAGACCTTTTTATGTTTTCTATTTTGAGACAGAGTGGAACTAAGTTGCTGAGGCTGGCCTCTAACTTGGAACCCTCCTGTCCTGGACTTCAGAGTTGCTAGAATTACAGGCATGTGCCACCATGCCCAATCTAATGATATACTCTTGATGGATTGATTCTTACCTTGTGAAATGTCTCTCTCTTTGTCTCTGGTAATTTTTTTTTGTTTTAAATTATATTTTGTGTGATATTAATGTATCCACTCCAACTTTTTTATGGTTGTTTGAATTACATATTCTTTTACACATTTTATTATTAAATCTGTTTACATCTTTGAATTTATAGTATTTCTCCTTTAGACATAATATTATTGACTCTTGTTTTGTTTTGGTTTTCTATCCAGCATGATCATCTCTGGCTTTTGAATGGATTGCTTAACCCATTACATTTAATGTTATTATTGATACTAGTTGGATTTATATGTTCCACTTTTGTTTTATTCTCTATATATTACATATGTTTTTGATTCTCTTTCACTTTTACTGCTTTTTCTGTATCAAGTAACTAACTTGCATTAATTGATTAGGGCTTTCATTACTCTAATGATTTTTACACTTTTTTTGTTATTTTTCTTAGTGGTTCCTCTGGGAAATTCAGATCAAACTAACTTAAATTCAAACAGTATATAGATATGTTGTTCTTATATAACTTTATCACCACTTCCTTTTTGTGCCATTATTATTACACATTTTAAACCTAAGTGTGCTTGTCCTTATATTCTAATTCATTCTGTTTCTTTGGGTAGAACATGGAACTCTGTTCCTATGGTCTTCTCTCTGGCTGGGCCATACCTCTGCTATAAAACTGGGGCCTGGGATAGTGACTTACTTCTTTCAAGTGATATCCCTGATTCATGAGCAGGGTACTGGGTTAGGGTTCAGCCTTTGGTTTTCTCAGCTTAGCTCTCCCAGTGTGTAGCCTTTACCCTACGTGTTAGAAATGACTAGAGGAAGTGAATCCCAGAGTCCTCAGGAATAAACCTCTGCAACAGGGAACTAAGATAGGAGATGAGACAGGCTAGTAACCTGCATCCCCCACGGAGACACAAAGCTCTCAACTGGGAGCTGGGGACAGAGGGAGCCTTGTGTTCTTGGCTGCACCTACCTGGAAGGGAGATTCCATTATGCTGAACTGGGAGCGGGAACAGAGAAAGCAGGCTGTGACTCAAATACCACAGATTCCTGCAGTCTTTACGGAGATAGAGTAGATTTTCTTAACTAAATTTTTCTCCATTTCATTTTTCAAGTATAAACATATTTTCTCCAAGTATACTTCCAAATATTTTAATTTTTCTTCTTCTTTTTTAGTAATTTTCACCAGTTATGATTGTTTCATTGAACAGAGTATCTATAAACTCATTACTTCAACATTCTGGAAGTCATCTTTTATGCATCTTATATAGTTGTTGAAACTTCAAAAAGTTCCAATTACTAAGCCATGCAGTTTATATAAAACCTTTCTAACATCAAGGTGTGTTGGCATCCTTACTTTCTTTTTCACATTTATGCTGCTCACTCTATCAAAGAATCAATTTGAAAAGGTTAATTATTGCGTTAATTTTTTTACAGTGCCTTAGGTGCCACTGGATCACAGACCTATTATAATTTATGAATAACTTTTTGGAGGTATACAGCCTATCTTGTTTCATATAAGACCAAAAATCCAGCTGCAATTTCATTCCTTTTTTTTTTTTTTTTGCCTTAAGTTTAATTTTAAGTACACTTGTGATGTCATGCATCACTCTAAGCTTCTCCCTTAGGAAGCATTGGATATACAACATATGCTACACACATATACTTAAAAAGGTGATGTCATTATAATGATCCAGTAGTGTGACATCAACCCTAACACACTGGACCACATCCATTGTGAAGCAGCCTTAGGTCTTGGCCAATTGCTGATATTACCATGTACTTACTGAATATTTGGCAAAGTCTAGTTTTGCCAACATTTAAAACACATTTGGAGCAACACTTTTATCATTCTGTACACTTCGCTTATATTAGAAACAGAACAGTGAACAGGTTTTTGTTATTAATGCAGTTATATAAGGTCCTTGCCAACTCACTCATCTGCAAATTTAATGAATATACTTTATCCAATCTCATTTAGTCATGACGAAAACCATAATTGTGTGCCAGCCAAGGACTGATTGCCATAGAATCATACTGGATATCCCCTGCCTTGTAGTTCATAGAAAAACCATTGACAAAACACTAGGAATAACATTTTAACTAATTGTGCATTTTTCTGGCAGTTGCTTTATCTAAACTCAATTTTGAGGCATTCCAGGTGAATCTATCCAATAATTTTCGGTCTTAACAAAAAATTGGGGATTCTAATAGGTAGCTGGTCCAAGGAGATATCCTTTAAACATCTTACTCCAGACATAACTTTGTGTTCTGGAATTGTATTAAGAACATTGATTTCTCCCGATGGACGCCACACCCACAACTAGGTCCAAATGAGAATGAGAGAGAATGAGATGGTAATCAACTATACCTACAGAAGAGATGAAATCTGTTTTGGATGGTTCAGGTAGATTATAGATTACTCAGACATTTAATTTCAAGTCAATTCTAACAGATTATTGTTAACTTATTAGAATACTATGCTGAGAAAAATTCTGTGGCTACAGCTGGTATCAGTGGGAAAGAATGTTGCAGGTTTAGAAGGGTCCAGCAGGGACTTGGAAGACAGGAATACTTATCAGAGAAAACATTCCACCTTTGGTTTTTTGGGCTTGGCCTATTTCACTTAGCATGATATTTTCCAACTTCATCCATTTACCAGCAAATGACATAATTTTATTCTTCTTTATGGCTGAGTAATATTCCATTGTGTATATATACCACAGTTTCTTTATCCATTTATCAATTGAAGGGCATCTCTGTTGGTTCCACAATCTAGCTATTGTGAATTGAGATGCTATGAACATTGATGTGGCTACATCACAGTAATATGCTGATTTTAAGTCCTTTGGGTATAAACCGGGGAGTGGTATAGCTGGGTCAAATGATGGGTCCATTCCAAGCTTTCTGAGGAATCTTCATACTGCTTTCCAGAGTGGCTGCCCTAATTTTCAACTCCACCAGCAATGTATGAGTGTGCCTTTTTCCCCCACATCCTTGCCAACACTTATTGCTTGTGTTCTTGATAATAGGCATTCTAATTGGAATTAGATGAAATCTTAGGGTGGTTTTAATTTGCATGTCTCTAATTTCTAGGAATGATGAGCACTTTTTCATATATGTTTTGATCAACTGTATATCTTCTTCTGTGAAGTATCTGCCCATTTCCTTCGCCCATTTATTGATTGGGTTCTTTGTATTTTGGGTGTAAAGTTTTTTAAGTTCTTTATAAACTTTGGAATGAGTGCTCTGTCTGAGGTGTGTGTGGAAAAGATTTTCTTCCACTGTATGCTCTCTTTTCACATTATTTATTGTTTCCTTTGCTGAGAAAAAAGCTTTTAAGTTTGAATCCCATTTATTGGTTCTTGCTTTTATTTCTTGTTCTATGAGAGTCTTGTTAAGGAAGTCTGGTCTTAAGCCAACGTGATGGAGATTCAGGTCTACTTTTTCTTCTAGTTGGTGCAGGGTCTCTGGTTTAATTCCTAGATCCCTGATCCATTTTGAGTTGAGTTTTGTACAGGGTGAGAGATAGGGGTTTAATTTCATTTTACTGCATATGGATTTCCAGTTTTGCCAGCACCATTTGTTGAAGAGGCTATCTTTTCTCCATTGTATTTTTTGGCACCTTTGTCAAGTATGAGATAACTGCACTTATGTGGGTATGTCTTTGTGTCTTCTATCTTGAACCGTTGGTCTACCTCTCTATTTTGGTACCAATACCATGCCATTTTTGTTACTATTGCTCTGTAGTAGAGTTTAAGTTCTGGTATTGTGATACCTCCTGCATCACTCTTCCTGCCCAGGATTGCTTTGGCTATTCTGGGTCTTTTGTTCTTCCAGATGAATTTCATGATTGCTTTTTCTGTTTCTGTGAGAAATGTCAGAGGGATTTTAATTGGAATTGTGTTAAATCTGTATAGCGCCTTTGGAAGTATGGCCATTTTGATAATATTAATTCTGCCTATCCAAGAAAATGGGAGATCTTTCCATCTTCTAAAGTCATCCTCAATTTCTTTCTTCAATGTTTTGTAGTTTTCGTTGTAGAAATCTTTCACCTCTTTGGTTAGATTGTTTTCTCTGATAAGTGCCTGACAACATATATTGGAGCGGGATGATGGGAGGAAGAGAAGAATGAAGGAACTTTGGATGGTGTAGAGGAAAAAGGGGTGGGAGGGGGTGGGGATGGAAAAACAGTAGAATGAAACAGACAGTATTACCCTATATATATGTATGATTACATGAATGATGTGGGAAAAAAAAGAAGAGAGGAGTACTTACACCATCTGTATGCAACAGGGACATGGATGTACACATGTCAAATCAGTAAGTGGAACACCATAAATACATGCAATTTCTAAAAAGTTTTTAAAAATTCTTTAGTATTAACAAGAAATAGGAAGAGCAATCCTCCAAAATCAACATAAAGTAATCAATTTGGGACTTAATTTTCATTTATTTGAAAGGATCTGCAAATTGGTGTCATTCCTTAGACTCTCAAAACACACAAACACCCAAACCTCATATTTCTGTCATCTCATGTAAACTTTTTTTTTTTACTTCCCTTAGAGTTTAGTGCTTCAGTGGCAAAAGGGTTTTGAGACCAAAGTATACATTTCTTTAGTTATTTAGATTTAAAAGCAGTTGAGAAACAAAATGCTTTAATTTTTATTTTCTTGAACCCTAAATAGGTTGATGTTTTTAATCTCAAAAATCTTTCAGTCTAATGCAATCAAAACTGCTGCTATTCAAAATGTGGTGCATGGATTAGAGCAGGTCCATTGTTCGTGATCTTTGAAAAGTATAAAACTGGAGAATAAGTTCTTATAAGTATTCATTGCAATTTGACAAACTAATTTTTGACTGAATCTAATAATAAGAAGTTTGGAATTGATTTTTGTTTATCTTTGTTTTTTTTCACTTCATTTTTATACTGATTTATTTTAATGTATTTTGTAAAAATACCAGTCTATAATAGATTGAAAATTAAAAAAAAAACACACACACAGAATTTGACCATGGAAAGTCAGAGATAATTGAATTCTCAACTATGCCCCTCCTGACTTCCCATCTATTCCCATGTGAAGTTGATGATGACTAATAAGTGCAAATTTTCCTACTTACATTCCCCATAAAATGCAATTGTATTCTTCGTGTTAGTTTGTACTCCTGTTATTTGTTAATAACCACAAGCCTAGCAGCTTCAAACAATACCATTCATTTACTCGTTGATCTGTGGATCAGAAGTCTTGAGGGCTGGGGCTGGGTTCTTTGCTCAGGGCATCAGATGGCCAACATTAAGACATTAGCCAGACTAAGTTCCCATCTGAAGGTTCTGGGACAAAGTCTGTTCCCAAGTTAACAGAATTTAGCTCCTTGCTGGCTATTAGCCAGAGTCTGCTCTCAGCTCCTGGACACTGTCCACAATGTTTCTGCCACTTAGCTGCTGTCTTTAAGCTAGTAAAAGTGTGTGGAACACTTCTACTTCCAACCTCTGGTCTCCTCTTCTGCAACCAGCCAGGAAAAGAACCTCTGTGGTGAGTTCAGGCTCGTATGGATAATCCCCCTAACTTGAGGTCAGTTGTGCCATGAAACAGAACCCAATCATAGAGTGACACCCACCAAGTTCACAGTCCCAGGGACTGCACAGCCAGATACACGCTGAGGCGGGTCAGGGCAGAGCGAAGCCTGAGACCTTCTTATAATTCAGTCTACTGCTCTGTTGAGCTTCATATCTGAATTTGGCAATTGTTTTCTTTGAATTCTGGCCAATAAAGGCTCTTGATTATTAAATAATATTCTTTACATAAATCTAACCCTTGTTTAGAGGGAGTCTGTCTTTGTGTAAAATAGGTCAAAATTGTTTAATTTCAATGCCAAAATAATATTCACTGAATGCCTCCTGTTAAAAATAAAAAATAGCAACTGCACCTGTGTACTACATATTATGGGTGCTTAACTTCAATGTCTCAAATTTCACAGGGAGTGAATAAAATAAAATTACTTTCTGTAAAAATTCATTTTTAGTGGAAGGGAGGAGGGAAGTGAAAGGGAAGGTACCGGGGAATAGAACTGACCAAATTATGTTTTATACGGTGTGCATGTACAAATATGTAAGAATGAATTCCATAATTGTGTATAATTATAATACGCCATTTAAAAATTAATAAAAACTCACTTTAGCAAATTTTAAATATCCTTTTTAAAAGTTTCCCATTAAGCATTATTTCTAGGGAATGTCAGTGGTCCCTGCTAACTTACTATAGATTCATCCTTTTATAGCATAAACTAAGGACTGCATGATAAAGTATTCCAGTTAGAGATAGAGACAGTTGTGTGATAGATAAGTAATGTTTTGCTCTCCTGTGAATACAATTTATGTTTCTTAGAATCTGGACCCAAAGAAGCTTATTTTTAGAGATAGTTAGAGTTGGGAGATGTTTCAAGCAAGAATAACACTAGCTAATTAAATCAAATACTATTCATGGTCTCTGTAGCATTTGAGGGTTCGGGATGAAACAAATGGAAAAAGTATATGATCCCTTGATAAAAGTATAACTTGCAACAAGTTGGCAAAGTGGTAGGAATTAAAAGCCAAAAATAGCAGTTTTGCTGTGTAATTTTTTTTTGCAATGACTTTATAGCTCCTCATCCCAGCTTGCATTACTCATTTTGTAAAATAAAGAGAAAATATACTTTTTAAAAACTTATTTTAAATAAATTACTCCAACAAATTGACCAGCTTAAAGAAAATATTGCATGGGCTGATGGTGTTTTGAGTTTCTATATGGGAAAAAAAATCAAATATTCTTTGACATTGAGAATAACAAAGTCAAACATAAAGTAATAATTACAGTACGTGCAATTAACGTCTGTTTAGTCATGTGGCTGCTCTACTTAAGCTAAAAGTACCTAAGGTAGTATAACTTGTTTCTAAATTCTAGTTTTGTATTACTAAATTTTTCATTATTTTCCATGTCTATGTTTCCATATCAAGTTCATCTTAGGTATTTCCATCAAAAGACCTCAAGAACTATGGTTCTCAGACATAAAATAAATAGCTGAGTGTTAAGTGCTATGAGTCTTGAAGATTTTTTACTTTTTTTTTTTTAACTTTAGGGAAAGATAGCTGTGTGAAGATAGAGTAAGCTGGAATCAACTCTTTATTGTGTAAGTTTAAATCCTCGATTCTTGCCTAGTGTCTGGATTATGAGATTTTCTCCAAACTTCACAGGATCAGAAGGTGAGGTCTGTGCCTTCTGATTCCTTATTTTATGGATTGACTCTATTTATCTTCAGGCAACTGTCCCCAGACACTGGGTGAAGCAAGAACTGGCTGGTGCCTAGAAGTTATAAGCGTGCTCATCTTCTGAGAACCTCCTATTCACCCTGTAGGTGAAGGTGTCCCCTACCCTGAAGAGTAGGAGATGGTGGGGTATCCAACAGCTGACACTGGAGAGGTGAAACTGACCGCAATTTATTAGTCGCATATACTCCCATCTTGGGAGAGGAGGGCACCACAAGCCATGCTGGGCCACACCAGGGTTTCTTTGAGAATAAACTAAGCAACCAGCGGCCATGGGAGGCAGTGGATATAATATCAAGAGGGTGAGGTGCTCCCCAGATCCCATGGTTGGATGCGATTGGATTGTTTGCATTTCAAAGAGTTTTAAGAATTGAGCGAGTACTGCTAGGGTACCTAATGAGGACATTAGCTTAGGGGCATCTTTTCATTGATGGGGACATATTTGGTGATAGCAGAGAAACTCACAATGAGACCTTGGCTGTCTTGTGAAGTTCAAAGATATGAGGTGAGCACTTGAAATTTTGAACTTATAATAAAGCTGGAGTGAAGAAACAGTTTGAACAAGACTCTACTCCAGCCTTATCAGGACAAGGAGCAAATCCTAACCAGTAGCCACTGCACTAGCCTCTGCAAGCATTAGTAATAACAATAATGACAACAGCAATAATTCCAGAACCTTCTCTTAAGGCTCTAGGAAGAAGGAATTCCTAACATCTCCCTGCCCAGGTGCTTTACCATTCTCTCTGACTACTATTAATTATGATTCTCATCATGATATTTACCCATATGTTTATCTTCCTCACTTTTTCTTCCTGAATAATCCCATAATTTTTGTCCAGGAGCAAGACCTGACACTCCAGGAGGTGACCTGGGGGTTGTTCAACTGCTCCCTGCTCACTTCCCTCTTGGTACAGAGACTGTCATTTCTATGATGAGCTGTGTCTGTTTTTTTCCAGAAAAGTACTATTGAAGTTTTATTTACATGAAATGATTCATTTCCACCTTTTTTGTCCCCCTCCCCGGTAACTCAGAAAATGCCAAAAAACTCAAAGTACCTCATGCTAATGCTGAATCATCTTTAGATGTTCTTGGAGTACGACCCCAAGTTCACGAATGTGACTGTCACAGGAGGAGCTGCTCCTCCACCACGGCAGACCCTAAGCAGAGTGGCCTTCCTGCACCTGTGTACCACCACCACCAGAGAAAGATGGAGAGCCTTTGACAGAGAGGGAGCAGGGAGGGAACTGGGGAACGTGACAGAGAGAGAGAGAGAAATTTGCAAGATTCAAGTAGATTCCAGGAAGCAGTGCCATCAATAACATGTGTCACTCCTGATGACATTAGGAGCCAAATTCTGGACTTCACAGCCAGCCACCAGGGGAAGTTTTTACCGGTACAGTCACTACATAAACTCCCATTTGGTCTTTTTGGTACCCCCTGCCCTGCAGGCATCCTGTAAATTTTCTTGACTTTATTTCACAAGATTTCTGAACCTGCACGTCCTCCCTTTGCAGCAAGTGCCAGCAAGACTGAGGTCACAGCAACATTCGCCGCTGGGCTCTGAGGAAGGCAAGGGGAAGCGGTTACTGGAAATCACCTGCTGCCTTAGTGAGGCCAAACCCTGCTCCAGAAGAATCCAGCCTTTCTGCTGTCGTGCAAATGCTTGCCCATTCATTCATTTATTCAAAAACTAGAGAGTGCCCATTATGGGCCAGGCATTCCTACTGCCACTGTCTTGGCCCTACCTAGATCCACTCAGGGAAAACAGAAAAGAAGAATGGAGACGCCAGTACACTGACACCATCCCCACACCCACTCTTAGCCAATTCAAGAACTAGAGAACATAGAAGGTAAACTTTGAAATATGTGAAGACCTAATACAGAAACAAGTACAGGAGTAGATAGTTTTCTTCAGGTTGCTGTATATTGACAGTCAAAACTAGGTCAAAGGGATTATGAGCTGGGAAGCTAACCTGAAAACACTGTAATCAATCTGGCCATCTTACTTTGATCAAATAATCACACCTATTTGATAAGATCCATTGGAACCCACTGGATTGGACTGAGTTTGTACACCATGCCCAATGGACCAAACCAAAATGGAGTCACTCATGCTAAAGTTTCTTCCACGCCACCAGCCCAAAACTAATCATTTATCTAACCTTCAAAGATATCAGGAAGGAGAGAAATAATAGCCAAATTCCCAAGCAGATCAATTTTATCTGGCAGGATAAGGGAGTCCCCTCTGCTTTAACTTCTATAAGGAAAGTACCTTTGAATCTACCAACTGCTGTTTTGTCCTCCATTTCTGCTTTCTCCCTCCCTTTTTTAACTATAGAGTCAAAATTTTCTATTTAGCTCATTGCAACTCTTATTCTATTTTATAGAATGAGATGTTTCCCAATTCAAGGATCACAAATATAAGTGAATTAGATCTTTAAACTAAATTTGTTGTAATTTTATCTTTTGACATACCTAACCCTGTGAATGCAAACTTTAAACACCCTGAGGACTGCTTTGGTTTTCTAAGAACTCTGTCTAAGGTAGGCATTGACTTTCAAAATAATGGATCAGATTTTTAGTTTCTACTAAATGTATTATTTTTAAAAAGTCCTATTTGTATCAACAAACTACTGGATTCCCCAAATGAAACTGAGGGCAATTTTTTTTTTCCTAAAATGAGTAGGTACTGATGGCAAGCCCTTATTAATAAAGAAAGCAATGTCTTCACTGGTTTCATATAAAACCAAAGGTTACTTTCTTTTTCATCTGAGCAGTATGTTTATGAGTGTTCAATCACTCATTAGGAATAATTGCTTAGGTCATTGAAAGTTTTCAGTCATTTTCAAATGTTAACCTGAAAAATAAAAATGAGCATTAACAAACTCATGAATCCTTTTAGAAAACAGGAAAAAGTAAGAAAGGTTGTGATGTATGTAGTGAATCAGAAAAGTAAAAGGCTTGCTTTTAATAATTTTTGTAAACTAAGAAAGTCTTTCTCAAAAACCAACTAGAAATTTTATTGTCAAAGCGATCCAGTGTTAAATACACTCAATGCTCCAGATGGCCCTAGATCAATGAGGAAAGACAAGGGGGTTTCGCATCTCAGTTTTCAATGGGCTGAGGTCATGAAGTTACAAGAATTTGATTTAAATAAAAACATACGCACACAGAAACATTAATCTTTTCAAACCTATAAAAGATTCTATGTGTGTTTATTTTTTTTTAATAAACAGAGAGCATGGACTTTTATGTTAAGTAAGGAGAATATAAACCATTGTCCACGCTGAGCATACAGGTAGAAAGGTGGTGTTCTTGGTTCGTGTCAGTGCCATGGCATGGAAAGCTGCAGGAAAAGTAGATAAACTCCATCATTTGAAGACAGTCTTTTTCTCTCTTTGGTAACCTAAAGAAGTAATAAACATGACAGCTGATTTCGCCAGCCTCTCGGTAAGATCTCTGCTGACCGACACCCTGCTGTTAGCTTTATGTGACCCTGAGCCCAGAACCAGCAGAGCTGCCTAGAGTTCTGACCCATAGAAACACTAGATAATAAATGGCATTTTTTTATGGAGCTCCTAAATACGTAGTAATTTGTTACCCAGCAAAAAAACTCGTAAGTAGAGGAAGTGACCAAACACTGATTCTCTGCTTCAAACTGAAATTCTAAACAGATCTGCCAGAGTCAGTCCTTATGCCCACCCTATCTCCTTCTCAATATTCCTGGTCATAGTTTTACCCACTTTGTGCCCATGCTGTAGCTTCGACAGCCATCATAGGGGATGTGTGATGCTGTTTTCTGGTTGTGACTTGGGTTCCTTCCGCCATGTTCTTCTTTCCCATCTTTGGACCCACCTCATAAGCATCCTTTAGTCCAGCAATGCTTAACTCTGTACCCTAAGATCTCCTAACACCTCCTTCTCAGTTTGTCCCAGTAGAGAAGACACGACCCATGAAAATTCTGTTTGTTTGGCTTATTTCTTCCCTGAAGGATGCCCTCCTGGGGGTAGAGGTAGTTGGAAATAGAAAACATTTCAGAAGAAAAATTAGCCAGATTTGGAAATAACAGGATACAGAGGATGAAGAAAAATCACCAACAGTGTGGAACTTGGGCGGTGTGAAAAATAGGGACATCACTGCCCCGCATTAGCAGGACCTTAAGGGAACCTGGCTTTCAGAGGCAAAATGATGAGGTTGATTCTATCATGCTGAATGTCCTGTGCTAGAGGGACATCTAAGCCTGCCACATTCCCCTCAGAATAGTAAACCTCTTGAGGACATCTTCTTCACCTTCTAGAGGGCTAGTCACATTTTATGTACTCATTAAATATTTTTCAGTGAATTAATGGAAATGTAAATTATTCATTTAACAATTGCAAATACCCAGTTGGATTTGAAGGTCATATCTCTAATAGGGAAGGAAAGCGAGAGACTAAAGCCACAAATGAACATTTAAGAAGAAATCTCATAGGAAGGTGGGAAGAGATGAAAATCAAATGCAAATTGAATATTAGATGGTATTATGGATTGATGATTGTTAACTTAGGAGATGATAATGGTTTCTGTGGTTGTGGATTTTTAAAGTCCTCTTCTGTTTGTGATATACACTAAAATAATTGTGGGTGGAATTATGCAATGTTTGGGTTTTGATTTAAAATAACCCCCAAAGATAAGGTGAGAAAGGGGGAGTGAAGAATAATGAGATGGAAAAATGGATATTAAAAGTAGTTATTAAAAGTAGGTGATAGATACATTGGAGGTTCAATGGAAAATTCCCTCAACTTTTGTGTTTGTTTGAAATTTGCCATAATGAAAATTAGGAGGAAAAAAAGAAGAAAGAGAGAAAGAAAAGATAGGCAGCCTACAGATCCAGAAAACCAACTAATAGCTGCAACTAGTTGTCAATTATTTTTCATCTACTTTCTTCATTGTCCTCTTATAGTCTACTGTAAATCCAGTTTGTTGGACTGGAGAGATTTGCATCTGTTCTCATCTCCACAGAGTTTTCATTTTTCTATTTATTAAATGTTTACTACATGGTGAGCCCATGTGAAGTACTACACTGGGGTTGGGCTGACAGAAGTAAGAAATAAACACATTATGTGGGCAATCAATATAAGATGTTAATTTTTTTATTCTAAAATAAAATTAGTTGCAATTCAGTATGGGATCAGCCTCACTGAATAGCTATAAAATACATTGACATGATTTTCCCTTCATGTTTTCAAATATCCTAAAAACAAGGACTCACTCTTATTACCCTATTGTGTCACCACTTAAGTAGGGTATCTCATTCTGTCAGCGAAAGGCAGGTTTGGAAAGAGAGACCACCTGCTTCAGAGAGGGAGCTGTAAGGGGGTTAATGCCACCCAGTCTGAAGAGGCACCAGTCAGCTCCAAGCAGCCCCTTGACCTAGTCCTATAACAACAATCCCAACAGAGAAGTTAATCTCCTTAATGGAAAACAGATATGTTTCTTACTTACATCTCTTAGAGTTCTGGTCTTAAACATTTCCTGCCTCCTAAACGCTGTGCTTAGCTAAGAGGAGGTAAACGGCCTAGGGATCTGAGATGTCTCCAAGTGCAGTCAGGATGAAGTATAGCAGACAATGTTACCAAGATAGCACCTTTTACTTCTTTTCCTTTCCTACTGCTACCCAGGGAGTGCATAGAGAAGGAAGGCTCTTGGGAAACTAATAGAATGAAATGTGGTGACTGGGCAAAGGGCACCTCATTCTTGGTTTCTAATTCTTCTTTGGTAGCATTGGACTGTGACCTGAGAAGAAAGAATTCTTCTGGGTTTATTAAATATCAGTATTGCATTTGATGGAGACATGTGGTGTTTCAGACTATGAAATGTGCACACAGACTCCCTTTTAAGGCTTAATAGAATAGGAAAATAACACCATGTTATGGACAGAAATTCAGAAAGATGATCTAGAGTAGGATAATTTAGTAACCATCTGGACCTTATATCATGAGAATAAATCACAATACAGTGGATAGGATTCAGGGCTTGTGAACAAAACCCCACAATTTAATTTTTGCTCCGCCAATTACTAATGTGAAAGTCACTTAACTTCCTTGACCTTCAACTTCCTGGCTTGAAATGGGGTAATATTGCATCCCAGTGGTTGTGACAGTTAAACTGGGCTTTCATTCATTCATGCGCAAGAATAAGGTGTTATTTATTCTACTGAATGAAACGGATATGGATTTTTTAAGCTCGAGTGTGTGAAAATCCAAGTTTATCTTTTTACATTGGTTGGATTTGGGTTGTGCCATAAACTCCCATTTCTTTCAGTGGCAGAACTCAGTACCAGCCAGTTCCAGGTAAATCAGCTTACTCCAAGATATTCTCTGTCAAGCGTGTTGGACCCTGTCCTTTTTGACTATGTAAGTGTGAACTGTCTTTCACTGGGTGGTGTGGGGGGTGAGGAATGCCACAATCAATGGGAAAATGACCCACCCCAGCGGAATCAAAGCCAAATATGGGCCCACTTCCTCTTCCCAAGTAGTCAGAGAGTGGGCACACAATGAAAAATGGCCCATAGGATAATCCTATCCAGGACTTCAAATCAGCAGTGAGTTGGAAAGAAGGGACCTGGAGAATTATTTCTGGCAGCAATGGCAACAGTAGCATCCAAAGTCCTATTCTGGGAGTGGCGGAAGCTGACTGAGTGATGTCCTGTGTCCGTTCTGACTGTGGTCATGCCAGTGATCATGTCATCAGCATCTAACCAGGCGCTTCCTGTGCTGTGGTTTTGGCTGAAGGCGGTCCCTCCCTTTTCTAAGCCCATTGATTCTTAGTACTCTCTGGTATCCTTCCCGTAAATTCCTTTTCTGCTGATGTTAACCAAAGTTGGATTCTTTGTCGGTAACCAAGAATCCTGACAGTTAAGTTAAGTATTTCCTCCTAAATCTCTCTGAGAGGGCGGTGGAGAGAAGCACCCTAGGTCCCTGGGTGCTTACCTAGCAGCATCTCCTCAGAGGCATCTTCTCACCTTGGTAATGACTTGCTGGACACAAGCATCTGCTGAGATGACTATGGTTCTCTGCAGCCCTTAGTCATCTTCCCTTGTCTGCTGGCCACCCCTGAGATGACCTTGCTCCCATCTGCTGCCCCCTGTTCTTATAGGTCACACAACTACTATGGTGTCTCCACCCTACAAGTCTTCCCGCCTCAGGTTTACATTCTGTACAAGGTCTGTGACCTCTAAATAATTTGCCAGACTGCACCCCACCAAGGCACATAGAGGATCTACAGGTTAACCTGAAGTCTGTTTGTCTTAGCACTTGGTATTGGCTGTTTGCTTGACTCACAGTGTCATGAGGAACTCTGGGGACTTGCTACCTCCCAGGTTCCCCCACAGGAAGCAGATCATAGGTAGGACTCCTCCATATTAAGATCCCCAGTCAGCCAGTGATTTCTATGGCCATGACCAGGTAGGAATGGGGCAGGCTGGATGTTCACTACATTCTAATTATCCTCTGTTCTCTATCTCGCCCCCATTCCCACTTTGGAGGATCTGATACTTCTTTGAGAGGAGAGGGAAATCTGGCCTAGATGTATCCTATATTCTTCCACTTTTATTCTGTTTATTTTTAGACCAGGAATTTAGCATATATACCACGTTTTAATTTATCATTTAGTGCAATATATAATATTAGGGTTCACTTTGATATATATATGCCAACTTTTATTTTAAAAACATATTCACTGAACTACTTTAAAAACCAAATCACATTTTTCAAATTTAACATTTTAAAAAATATGTAATGAAAAATAGTAACTTCTATCTCACACTTATATCCCCCAGAAACTACTTATATCCTAGGGATTTTCCCATAATATTATGCTATTTCTTTTGATTATTGATCTGTTTTCTCTTATGAAATGTGTGTTTTTTGATCTATTACATTTCCCTTTTCACCTGTCCAACCTTCCACTTAAAAACCCCATTAAAACACATTAATTAAAATTAGAATGTCAAAAGCTAGGACAGTCATTTAATTGCCAAGCAATCTATTGCCAGAATATAAAGAAAACAGCACTATGTTTATGTAGCTGAACTCACAGAGGATAAAATTTGAGTGAAAATATGTTTAAAAGATTATTAAAAGGGACTATAGACAAAACTTACATATTAACAAAATTACACACATTTAAGAGAAGAAGGAAAGACGTGGAGTGGGGATAAGAAGAAAAAAGTGAAAATATTTACATCGAAAAAAATCAAAATACAGGCCTGGCACAGTGGCACACACCTGTAATCCCAGTGGCTCAGGAGGCTGAGGCAGGAGGATTGTGAGTTCAAAGCCAGCCTCAGCAACTTAGCAAGGCCCCAAGAAACTCAACAAGACCATGTGTCTAAATAAAAATACAAAAAGGGCTGGGGATGTGGTTCAGTGGTTAGGTGCCCCTGAGTTCAATTCCCAGTACAAAAATAAAAATAAAAATAAAAATTCATATGTACTTGGCTTTATCAGAAAAAATACCATATTATAAAAAATATTTTTGAATAGCTCTAGATTGACTACCAACCAGATTAAAACAAGATTAATATTTACTAATTTATTAGAGATGAAAAAAAAAACATTGTATAAAAGCTTTATTCCATATAGAAAAGTAAAAAGCTCCAGAAAATAAGGAAGGCTAGTTCACATGAGTACATTAAAATAGCATAAGGAGATTATATAAGAACAAACCAACACTTTTAACAATAAATATAATTGGTTTAAAATTCTTTATTGAAGTCAAATATCCATATTTGATAAAAAACAAATTTTTATATCATCTTTGAAATCAAAAAGGCCTATTTTTAAACCCAGATTCTGCCATATACCACTTGTGTGATTTAGGCATGTCTCTGAATGTCTGTATAACTCAGTCTTCTCATCTATATAATGAAAATGAAATGTCAACTTTCTACAGTTGTTGAAGAATTAGATGAGATCAAACAAACCTCAAAGCAACCACAACAGTGTAAACATGTTTTTACATCTAATCAAGTCTAGTTCAAGATCTGAAATCAATGGTTCTCTTTATTATTTTTAGCACATTATAATCACACACAATAGTGGGATTCATTATGCCAAATTTGTTCATGAACATAACATAATCTGATCAATCTCATTCCCCAGTACCTTCCATTTTCCTCCACTCCTCTCTCCCTCTGATCTTCTTGTTCTACTCTACTAATTCCTCTTCTAATATCATTATTATTTTAATTACTCACACACATATATATATGATTCCTTGTGGCCTAGCATAATTTGGTAGGTTTTGTGCACCAGTGACTCTTTTCTCTCTTTGTATATACCTCTTAAAGAACATAAAGAAAATGCAACTTGTAACTTAAGTAACCACTTTTTTTCCCAATATTTAGAGAATACTTTCTTAGTTAAGGAACCAAGTCTTAAAATTCCTCTAGAGTCCCCAACCAAGTCCTTCATACTCTACACTTTTGCCAAGCAGTCCTCAATATTATTCTCTCTTGTTTTCTTTTTCCTTCCCTCACTTTTCACCTGAACCATACATTCTTGACTCTCTATCGAGTCTCCTGATTCTGGAGTTATAAATCATACAAACTTGGCTGCAAAGTCAGATATTTTCCTATGGGGAAGATGAAGAGAGAAGTTGCATTGATCAAAAGGCAGAAATAAAGGAAGAATGAAGCAAAATTGTAATTATGCTTTAGCAATTTTGGCTCCATCACATATGTAAAGGGCTTTACAAGTAATAAATACTATCTCTTCTCTCAATGATTCCTAACATTCACAAATGCTTAGTCTTTGTTTTTGATATATCTTCCATAAATGAAAATACTTAATCCTCAAATATTAAATTTGTCATCACTCTTTTCCCAGCTCTACCAAATTTGCAATTGGAAAAAGCAAACTAATTCACAAGAAAGAGAGTGGTGTTTTTTGGTTTTGTCCCCCTGCAGTACTGGGGATTGAACCCAGGGGTACATTACCACTGATTTATATCCTCAGCCCTCTGATTTTTTTTTTTTTATTTTGAGATAGAGTTTTGCTAAGTTACACAGGTTGGCCTCCAACTTGTGAACCTCCTGCCTCAGCCTCCTGAGTCTCTGGGTTTACAGTCATGCATAACCATACCTAGCTTAACTGGTGTTTTAAAGCAAACTTATAATTCAGATAAAATTTAAAACCCATCTTATAATTTGAATAATCACCTCCTAAAGTCTCTTTTCTAGGCTTGATTTTTTTCATTAAATTTTCTTAAAGCAAGGCACACCTGCACCCTTACCATCCCCAAGGGCTCCAGAGTGAAACTAGATCCCACAAAAGAGCCCCTTGGTTGTTCCAACCTTTCTAAAAGTAAGATTTTTTTTTTCCTCCTGACATTTTAGAAGTGTTATTAAAACTCACTGGATTCTTGGGATTTGGAGAGGGAAGAAAAGAAACAACTGAAACCTTGATTTTCCTCCCCTGGATATCATGTTTGTTTTGACATGTGGGTGTGGTGTGCTTTTCTGGCAATGACTGCACAAATTCAACCCTGGGTGTCTGCAGGACACAGCACAGCCATGTCTAGGTTGCTTGGACAGGAGTATTGCTTTTCTTTCTGTAGGTCACTCACACACAGCTGCTTGACTCAGGTGTCATAGCACTAGGTTGCTTTGTTCTTTCATTAATATCTTAAGCTGCATAGTCATGTGTCTGACAACAACAACGAAAAAATAGTGTGAAGGACTAGTTAAGAATTTAATGTAGTTATGAATGTAGATATGGGCTTTGGTGGTCATGGGTCTCTAGGAAAGGTATGGGTTACAAGTTTTGGCCACCTAGATGATTTTTTTATTGAGTATCAGGATACCATCATTTATGGTGACTTCTTTTTCTTCCATTCCAACTCTGGTTGTTTCTACCTTCAATTTCAGAGGGAGGTCTTCTTAGACATCTTTGAAAGTTTGATGTTGCATCTATCTCATGTATCATGGTACTTTGTGTAAATGAGTGACCTATATATTTGTCACATAATTCCTTTTGTTGAAGAGTTTTAATCTTTTTTTCTCTCTCACTCACCATTCTTCCTCTCATGGATTTCTCTGGTTCTGTCATTTTCGATGCATTGCTAGGCGTTCATGCATTTGTCATATTATTTCACACCTCTGGCTTCATATGTGCTGTTCCCTCTGCCTGGAGTTCCCTTTTAAAACTCAACCCAAGTGCCACCTCTCCCCAGAACTCTTCCTTGACTCTCCCAAAGAAACCTGTTCATAGCAGTAGCATTTTTAAAGCCAGTATTCTCTGAGCATGCAACGCTATTAATTCCCTTAATTCATATGACAATCTTAAGTCATAAGAACCATCATTTATAAAAATGTATAGAAGCATCAAGGAATTTGCCCACACCATCTTGCCCATGGGTGGAGAAGTCCAAATTCAAGTCCAGGCTTGACTTCAAACCCAGTACTCATTATCACCGAACTACTCTATCTTTTCTAACAGTTAAAGTATATTTTCTAGTATACTTCAATTATTGGCATACAGTGTTTGCAAGTTCCTTGAGGTCAGAGCTAATATTTTATTCCTATTTATGACTTTAGTGTATACTAGGACAGTGTCTGGCATAGATCAAGTACTCAAAAGAGTGTTTTTAAATACAGGACTGCAGGTCCCTATTCTGTTAGTTTCCATATTCAGCTTACATCAGAATGCCTCTTTTCTCACTGAAATTAAACTCAGCTTCACCAGATCAAGCCGTACCATATGCTAGTGAGGAAAAGCAGAAGGAATCTGAGGCAACTGTATATTGGCAGCTCTGAGTGGGGTGAGCAGGAAAAACAATGTGTAAGCGCATAGGGATGCCAGGCTCCAGGAATGAAATAGTTTGTGCAGCTGGGAGTCAGTGGCAGCCAGCCCACCAATTTCACATAGGAAGCAATCATCGATAGAGCAACAGCACAAACGCAGGAGAAAGATAAACTGTGAAACCAAAAACAGACTGAAGGAAATCCAAGTAAAGGAGAAAATGTCATGGACAAGATGGAAGGACGTGTCTACATGGACACTGGTATTTCAGGACTGTAGGATGTACCCAAGTATTGGTTTGCAGTAATTCAAATCACCTGCATTTAGGACTTGCAAGGATACCCAGAGCAACAGAGAAATAAGATTTGTTTAGAGAAATTATAACAGTGGAAAAAAAGGAACTGCTCTCATAGAAGAAGGATGCAGAGTTGCACCTATGAAATTTTCCATCCACTCTCAATAGTGTACCAGACTCAAGACCCAGTCTTTAACTCATGGGACTTTGGGAGTCATCCTAGATCCACTATAGCAAAGTTCTTCTTTAAGATCAATCTAGGATACAGATATTTAGGGTTTAATATGTTTTATGAAAGTTTGAAAATTATGTCACCTCTGGTAAAAGATACATAACTGTGGCTTTGAATTTTATGAAAAGAGCTAGTATAAAAAAAATGAAAGAGGAAAAAATATGGAAGAAAATAACCCTTATCTTATAGCACAGAATCTTCATTTTTCTTAGCTTCGGGTTAAAATTCTATGGAAACTTCTTTAGCCATACCAGTGTCTAGACCCTAGCCCCAGATATTTTGAATTAATTTGCTTGGGGTGAGTCCTAACATCCATTTTTTTTTAATTACTCCCCCTGGGGGATTATTTTACTGCTAGGGTTTAAACCATTGCTACATCCATACATGTCACTTGGTGGTAAGAAGGTATTTCATTTGTATTAGCTGAGAAACATGAGAAGACCATCTAAAATTAAAAATTTAGACTCAATCTGTAAGAAAATCCAAATGAAGAGTGCTTACTTATATAAATCCATTTATTGTGCAGAACAGCATTAGAATAGTCACTGCCTCTCTCAAGAAAGTGTTATAAAATATATGCACATATAACCTGAATTAAGAATAAAAGTAAAATTTGGAATTTAAGAATGGCTGAAATTTAAAAAACTGAGAAATGTTGTGGAAATGTATGAGGGACCAGCACATTTTGTCAGAATATGAGGAAATTCAAACTACAGTGAGAGGAATACTCAAGAAGGAAAAGGCTGCTCTTTGGCTTCCTCAATGACCTGGCATGAAAGTGAACTCCATAAAGGTTTGTGAGAAAAGGAAATCTATGAGATGAGGAGGAGGAGGAGGAGGAAATCTGTGAGATTATGATTATCCTGTGAATGATAATGTGATGGGGAGTCAGGGAGATGCTGTGACAGAAAAATGATTTGAACTGTGTATCAGCACTGGACTCCACCCACCAAACTTTGCCATGTGACTAAACAAATACATTGATGACTCACTGGGGGACCACCTGGCTCTCTAAAGTTTATGAGCATATCAGCATTTTAAAAGATGAATGAACAAGTCAAATGAAGCCAAAGATTTCCATAGCAAAATGAAGTGTACAAGATGTCATTAATGGAATTCATAGACAAACTGAAGGTGAAGAAACGAAAGCTAAACATCAAAAATAGGTGTAAGTAAAAGAATAGTATGTAAGCACGCTAAAATGTAAGCTCCTCAAGGGCAACAGCTTTGCTCATCTTGTTTCCCACCAGATCTCCAACACCCAAAATGGCACTTACTCTTAATGAGGGCTCACTTGGCGGAAAGATGGGAAATGCCAGATTTTTACATAGATTCAAACTGGACCTTGGTCCAGAAGGTGCTGTGGAGGAGATAGTCAAAGAAAAACATGTCCAAAAAGTGCAAAGTATTCACAAGTCATCACATGGCATATCTACATGACTGATGTCTTACAAGGGGATTTCCATCAACTTATCTTGGTCACACCACGCATGTACACCAGGGAATAGTTCACTTAAAATATTAGCTCAAAGCTGAATGTGGTGACATGGAATTAATTCATGTATTGAAAAGACCTTGAGGCACTACAATACTGCCAAGTTACTTTTTTCTCTTCAGCCAAAGGTATGCGCTTTTTCCACAGAAAGCCAAGAGGACGTGATCATGAGTCCATATTATAGTGCAGGTCCATTCCCTGGGGAACACCTCCATGATAATCAAAACCTCTCCCAAGTGGCTCCAAAGATTCTGAGTTCTTGCTCATTTTTTTTTCCAGAGAACAAACCTAGTTGTCTAATTTATAACTTTTCCAAGAGTAATAATTCTAACAGGAGTCTGAATTTACCTGTCTTGAGTTTGGGGACTCCATGGATTTCAGTTACCCCTTCTGGCTCCATCGTGCTTACATCAGAGGCTTGTATAAAATCATGGGGCAAACCAAAACAGAGGCCCACATCCATGGATGATAAGTTGGGCCAAGGTTTCCAGGGCTCCTGTGACTTTATTTTCATCCAGCATCCAACCACTTGTATGGAACACCTGTATCAGGCACTGTGCTAAGCCTGGAGACCAGAAAGATTAGTAAGTCAACATGTCTCCCTAGAGCACGTCCTGGTCTGGTGGGGGAGACAAACAGGTTCATCCAAGCAGAAATGGAAAAGAAAGGAAACTAACCTTTTTAAAGTGTTTACTAGAGACCAGCTGTGTGCTATATGCATTATCTACTCTCCTATATATAATCTTTCAATCTCACACAGATAAGAAAACTGAGGTCCAGAGAGGCTATTTCTCACCCCCAAGCTTCAAACCTGAGCATAGCGGAGAAGGAAGGACATCCAGGGCGCCCTTGCAAGTCCACTCTCTTGTTCCTCTACCATACTCAAAGGCAATTTCCAAGAAGTTAAAATGACAATGAGTGATCAATGCTGTACAGGTAGTTGGAACAAAGAACTCTGGGAGTACAAAGGCAGGCTGAAACTGTGGCAGGGAGAGGCAGGGGGTCAGGGACGGCATCACCGAGGATGTGACATTTGAGCTGGACCATGTTAAACAGCTGGAGTCAGTCCTGCTGGATTACTAATGTGTTGATTTTTTGACTACACCTCTTGGGCACTTACCAGAGCCACAAAGTGAAGGAAGCAATAATTCTTCTCTGGCCACCACAACTGCTGAAATGGAGTCACCTGCTATTTCTACCCTTTGGTTTCACACAGAGTTTCTCAAACAAGGTTGCAATGTGGAGGATGTTAGCTTAGGGAGCAGCAGGTGTGTGGAGCAAGCAGGGGAGCAGGCTATGGACGATGGGAGGAACAGATGCTGTTGGTGTTTAGGGACCCACCTGCTTGCAGGAGGGGACTAGAGGCACCAAGGGTAGAGAAATTGAAGCAAACAGCTCCAAAGTGTATATTCAAAAGCATTCAGAGCAATTTTTGTCTGAGAGTTGTTTAAAAGAGAGACCTGGAGCATAACTTTAAAAAAGGCAAAGTTTCTGTTTACCTATTGATGATAAATCAACAGGGTTGCACACAGCCAAATGGGTCTTTGAATGTGCTGCTTCATTTTTCCCTGTAAGTCCAAGGAGAGTCCCAGAAATGGAAAAAATAAGGCATTAAACCTCACCAGAGCAAAACTTGGAAAAATGTGTGTGATCCACTGAACAAAAGACACTGGGTTGGACATGAATGGAAAGTGCCTTAAAGTAAATTATGGAAAGTTTAGTGACCAGGTACTCTGAAGATGAAGGTAAATAATGAAGCGCCCACCCTAAAAGCATGCAGAGGCGCCAGGTGGGGAGGAGGTAAAGGGGAAAAAGTGAGATTGTTAAAGTAACATGAGGTTTCTCTATAGGATACAAAGAGAGCACTAGGAATGTATTGAATAACTGAAAACTGGAGGGGTGAAGCAGAGGCACCTGAGCAGCCTCACAGTGATACCCTGGCCTTCAACTCTGCCCCTTATAAACTAATTCCCCCACTGTTACCCATTGTCAGTTGCTGACAAACTACACATTAAATATTTTCTAGTCTGGTGGATGTGAAATAGTCTCTAATACCAGTTTTCATTTGCATTTTCTTCATCACTATGTCTTCACTTATTCCATATTTCTTTTCTACAAAAAGGTCTATTTTTGGGCTGGGGGGATAGCTCAGTCGGTAGAGTGTTTGCATTGCAAGCACAAGTCCCTGGGTTCAATCCCCAGCACCGCAAAAAAAAAAAAAAAAGGTCTATTTATTTGACCCAGTTATCCCTCTCCTCAGTTGATACCCAAAGGATTTGAAATCAATATACTATAGTGACACAGCCACATCAAGTTTATAGTAGCTCAACTCACAATAGCTAAACTATGGAACCAACCTAGATGCCCTTCAACAGATGAATGGATAAAGAAAATGTGGCATATATACACAATGGAATATTACTCAGCTTTAAAGAAAAATGAAATTATGACATTTGCTGGTAAATGGATGGAGTTAGAGAATATCATGCTAAGTGAAATAAGACAAACCCAAAAAACCAAAGGACGAATGTTTTCTCTGATATACAGAAGTTTATTCACAATATGGAGGTTGGGGATAGGGAAGAATGAGTTACTTTATATTAGGTAGGGGGCTTGAAGGAGAAGGAAGGGGAATAGGGGAAGGAATGATAGTAGAGTGAAACAGACATTACCTCATGTACACGTATGACTGCATGAATGATGTGACCCTGCAATATGTATCATCAGAAAAATGAGAGATTATACTCTATTTGTGTATGATCTATCAAAATGTACAAATGCATTCTACTATCATGTACCACTAATTAGAACAAATAACCAATGAATTTTTAAAAAGCCTATTTATGACTTGCCCATTTTTCTCATTAATACCCTTGAGTTCTTATTATAGATACTATTATAGATACTAAATCTATAGATACTTATTATAGATACTAAATCTTGGTGATTTTATGTGTTTTGTTCCAAATACTTCCCCTGTACCATGACTTACTTTACTTATCTCTTTATGAGGTATTTTAAGGAGTAGAAATTTTTAATTTTAATGTGGTTACAATGTTTAACAATGTTTTATTTTATGACTTACATTTTCAAGTAAGAAAAAATATCTTCCCTCCCATAAAGTTACAAAGGTGATATTTAGGCTATTCTTTCTCCCAAAAACTTTTAAATTTCATTTTTTTTCTTCATCCAACTAGAATCAAATTGCACATATAGTGTGAGGTAGGGATCCAATAATATATCTCCCATAGGTAACTCGTATCCCAGAACCAGTAATCTGTAATGCCAACCCTTTAAGACTCTAAAATATTTAAGGTTCCAAAGAGGCCCAGGTCTACTTGTCTTCCACCAATCGAATTCTCTCTGCCTTTGCCAAAAACACACTGTTGCCATTAACTGCTGGGTCTTTAACAAACCCCCAACATGAGGTAGGCTGTCATTTTTTGTTTGTTTTTTAGTCGTAGGTAAACACAATACCTTTATTTTATTTATTTTTATGTGGTGCTGAGGATCAAACCCAGGCCTTACACATGCTTGACAAGCACTGTGCCGCTGAGCCACAACCCCAGCCCTAGGCTGTCTTACCTAGGTCTTCAGTACTGTCTCAGCTATTCACAGTCCTTTTCCCTTCTGTGTAGATCTCTAGAATTCATTTGTCAAGCTCTGTGAAAAATCCTACTGAAGTTTTCATTGGAATTACAATGAATCTGTAGATAAATTTGAGGGAAGCTAATATCTGTGATATTAAGTCTTTCATCCTCTGAAAAGATGAAGTGGTTTTTATCTAGGTCTTATTAATATATTTCAATAGGTTGTCACAATTTCTGATTTTAAAATTATGTATATCTCTCATTATATTGTTGCTAGAACTATATTTTTGTTGGTATTATAAATAGCATCTTTCAAATATTCACATTTTTAACTACTTGTTGCTGATTACAAATTAGTAACTGACTCTTGTATATTGACCTATATCTAGCACTCTTCCTAAACTCTCTTATTAATTCAAAGGAAATTGTCTGTTTATTTTCTATGTTAATAATCCTAACATCTGCAGTAAAGTTTGTTTTGTTTCTTCCTTTCCAAATTGTATACCTTTGATTTATTTTTCTTTTTTTCTATGTTGGTTGGGATGGTCAGTAAATTGGTCTAGGGAAATGGTAAGATCATTATTGTTTTATTTTCTTATTTAAAAGGGAATACCTAGATAATTCATAATTTAAATGAATATTTTCTGTAATCCTTTGGTAAAGACCATCCTTCATATCAGATATTTTTATTCCTAGTTTACTAAGATATGTTTAACATAGATTTGAGTATTAATTATTGCTTTTATTTTGCATCTGTTAAGATGATTATATGATTTTCCATTTTTAGTTTGTTAATATGATGATTTTCTGACATTAAATAAACTTCATAACTAAGAAATTCAACTTAGTGTGCATTTCACTGGATTTAATTTACTTATAATTTCCTTTAGATATTTTCCATTAATATCAGTAAATTGACCTATATTTGCCCTTCTACATACCATTGTCTGGTTTTGATAATAAGCTTTAATAGCCTCATAAAATAAGTTCTCTCTTTTCCTACTTACTGGGAAAATTTGTGGAATTATCTTTTATTTAAATATTTAAAAGGTTTGGAAGAAATACCTTATAAAATCATCTGACCCTAGCATTCTCTTTGTGAGATTTTAAGTCATTGACTCAATTTATTTTAAGACGATGAGACTGCTCAAGATATTTTTTCCTCTTGAGTTTGTTTGGAGAAGTTATGTTTTTCAAGGGATTTGTACATTTCATCTAAGTTTTTAATTTGTTATTCTTTCATACTTTTTATTTCTTCTGTGTCTGAAAGATATATTCCCTTTTATTTCTAAAACTTTTTGTCTTCTATTCGTTTTTAAAAACTCAGTCTTCCCAGACATTTGACAGTTTTGTCACTTCATTAAACACACACACACACACACACACACACACACACACACACATTGGCTTTGCTGATTCTGTTTTGTATTTCATTAGTTTCATTCATTTCTGCTTTTATGTTTTTTCTTTCTACTTTTGGGATTTTTTCTATTTCTATTTTTTATTTTCATTTTTAAGTTGAAGGGTTAGCTTATTAATCATCAGTAATTTTTTAATGTATTGAAGCACTGATTTAACTGCAGTCTATTAATCTGATATGTATTTTTTAATTCAATTTTACATATTTTCCGAATTTCACTTTGATTTTTATTTGACTCATGAGTTAAACCTTAAAATTTCAAAGATATGACTGTATATCAGTAACATTTTTATAATATGTTTCCAATTTAGTTGCATTATGATTAGAAGACATACTCTACATGATAGGAATTCTATAAAATTTAGTAAGACATTCTGGTTAACTGGTAAGTTTTCATATATGTTCCATAGAAGCTTGTAAAGAATAATTTTTATCCAAATGTTTGATGAAGGAGCCAATATATCAAGTTGGTTGATTATGATAGACACTGTTTATCCTAAATTTATTAATTGTTCTGTTTCATTTATCAATGGCTGAGAGTTGTTTAAATATTGCTTACAAAAATGGTGGATTTTTCCATTTTATCCTCATAGTTTTTTAGTATTGACATTATATATTTTGATGTCATCATGTATATGCCTATTTCCAATTGTTAGTATTTCCAAAGATATTTAATCTTGTATCACTGTGCCATGATTTTTCATTTTTTCCTGTAGTGATTATTGTCAAAAGGTCATATTTTGTCTGATATTACCATAACCACACTAATCTGCTTTTGATAATTACCTTGGTTGCATATCCTCTTCCAGTCTTTTATTTTCAATTCTTATATCTTTATATTTTATATATTTTATATAATTTCAGGTTTACTTTTCTCTCAGACTTTGAAAGTAGTATAAAACTTTATTGTTTTTATTTTTATCTTCTAATTGTTATTTGTTTATTACTAATCTTGTTTTCTGTTCCTTAGATTTTTTTTTTAATCTTTGTTATTTGGCAGTTTACCAACAATGTAACTAGGCATATATATGTTTGCATTGCTCCTGTTTGGAATTTAGTGCAATACCTAAATCTTAGAATTTGCATCTTTCATCAGTTTTGGGGAAATTGTCACTATTATCTCTTGGAATACTACCTATTTTCCCCTATTTCTAGCCTCTCTTTCTATAATTCTGATTACTTGTACTTTGGACCTTCTCACTTTATGCTCCATGATTTTCAATTTATTTTTTTGTAGTTACATGTCTTTGTTGTGCCTTCTGGCTATTTCTTTAAATTCGTCTTCCAATTCTTTTGCACTGTACCTGACCTGCCTTTGAAACTTTGTTTTTCTTTATCTCAATATTGTTTCTTGAAACAATGGAAGAAGGATGGATTATGTAGACAGAATTGAGGGGTGGGGAGTGGGGGAGGAAAGATAATAGAATGAGACAAACATCATTACCCTACATACGTGTATGATTACGCAAATGGTATGACTCTACTTTGTGTACAACCAGAGAAACCATAATTGTACCCCGTTTGTGAACAATGAATCAAAATAAAAAAAAATAAATTAAAGATAAAAATTATTGTTTTTCAGTCTATAATTTTCTTTTCAATCATACCTTATCATCACTGAGAGTTTCTGAGTCTTACTCATACTTTCTATAGCCCTTTATATTTCTTTTAAAGTTGGAAAAGAAATTGTTCATCTTTTACTCTACATTTGGTAATTGTATATCTAACTCTATGTTGGATCAACTTTGGAATATTGCGCTAATTCTCTGTCACGTTTTTTTGTTCTTCATCCTTGGTTTGTGGTATTTCAGTGTTTAGTCCATTATTTGATGTAATTTTATCTGAAGGATTTCTTGGAGGCCTGAAGTTGAAGTTTTTTCAACCAGAGAGGATTTATACTTCCTTTTTCCAGCTACCTTTAAATTTTTTTTTTCTAACAACTTGCTTTTCCTTGTACCTAGAGTTGAAGTTAAAATAGGCAAGTTTTGCTTGTAAAATAGGATTTTCCTCTAGTTTGCTATTCAATGAAGTTGTGGCCCTTTGGGGTGGGTAAGGTCTTGGCTTCATATGGCGGTCTTTGATCTGACTCCCTTCATTATATGGACACTAAGATTTGTTTTCTGCCCCCTATAAGGCCATTAAAACCTAATCTCTGGATCTCTAGGAATTCACAAATGCCCTGAGAGCAGTCAGGGACTTCTCTCCCAGGACTTGTACTTTAGCTTTATGTTTGACTTCTGGGAATTTCCCTACTGTGTTGCCAGCTCAGCCATGCATTAAAGAGTTTTTCTAAACCCTTTAAATAGTATCTTGGATTATTTTTCAGTATAAAGTCATTTAGGGTATCAAGTTTGGAACATTGCCAAAAATGGAAATCTAATTTACTGGGCTTTTTAAATTTTGCTTAAATTAGAATAGTTCTTTCTGAGATGACCAAGTTATTTTCTATTAAAAGTTCTTTTAACAATTATAAAAATTGAATATGTTTCTGTAAAACTTAGAAATTATAAAAATTTACACAATATTAATGAAAATTATATCATTTCCCGTAGATATTCCTCTGTTACTATCAGGTTGAACCAGGTAAAATAGTTCCTCCACTAGTACAAAACCAACAATTGTACAAGATACAGTTAAGTATTTCCTTCTTGACTTTTTTAATGACTATTTTACATGGTTAAAATAATAATTAATATATAATTTTTATATTTACTTTCCTCTTTACAGAAATATTTCTTCAGTAAGCTTTTCATAAATAATATTCATATAATATTTATTTATATGTTCTTAGCATAAATGTCTGGTTTCATTTTCTTTGGAAATTCTCATTTTTTCCTATTATAATTAATATTATAGTAAGCAACTTTGTGCATAGAGAATTTTCTGAATTTTGTATTTTCCCTTAGAATGGACAAATAGAAATGAAATTGCTGATTCAGAATATTAAAGTTTTAAGAATCTTGTTACCTATCAACAAATTATACTCTCACTGGTAGAATTAAAATGTCAGAAGAGAAGTATTTAAGGCTTCTCTCAATTTTCTAATTTGGAATTTCAACACCTTATTACAAAATACACATGCTGTTTTCGCTGTAACCTATTTCTCAGCTGTTGTGATTTGTTTTCATTATCATAGCATTTGTTCTTGGTTTAATTAGGTCTCAGACACTCACCCTATTTTGTGCAATGACTGTAAGAATCTCATCCAACTTCCCTTGGAATATTGTTCAAAAGTCCTTATAAAAGTCAAATTACAAAATCCTATCAAAAGTAATTCCTCAAAGAGGTATGCCAATTCCTACCGAATGCCCAAAATTTAGTTCCAAACAAGTGTTCAGATTCTATTTCATTTCTATTTGTGGAAAAAATCAATTCGTTCCTCTATTCCAAGTTCCTCACTTGACCAAATACATGGCAAATAATTTCAACATTTTTCTCTCATTAGACTGTTTTAATAATTTTACCAAAAGTTGCTCTTTATGGTATGCCTAATCTGTACCAAGACCTACAGTATGTACTTTATATATCTCTGACTCTCCGATAGACCAGCAAGGTATCATCCTGACAACTTTAGAACTGGGGAAAATTGAAGCCCGGAGAGATTAATGGTTCACACAAAAACAAATGAAGAGATCAAAGCTGAAGTGGATTTGGCCTAAGTCAAGTGTGTCTTTAGAGAGGCATACACTTACACAGCTAGTCAAAGATACACCTCAAAAATCACAAACAAAAGACAAGTCTCTTCTGTGTCTCATACCAGGTGTCCTGGGCAACCCAAAGACCCAAGGACATACTGGCTCATCTTTTGTGTCATGGATGGGGTTTAAAGGCTTCAGTAGGAAACATAGCTACCAAACTTCGTGAAATCACTGCAGAGACACAAACAAACAAAAAAAAGCTGAGAAAATGAGTGCATGGCCCAAAGATGATTTTCTCTGTGGCTCTAGTTTAATCAGCGAGTAACACCCAAGAGCTGCACAGCTTAGCCAGTTCTTTCATTCAATGCCATGTTCAAGTGATGTTGTTTCACAACTTTAATAGTCCTGTCAACGTCCATCAGGAAATCAGTGCAACCCTCCAGAATCCTGCCATAAAAACACCCTGGCTTTTTTAATTAGTGCTGCGCAACCTTCAGCACACCCCAACTCCGTGTTGAGTTGATGTGTCTCACTCTCACCAAGATTCAGATGCATCCAAAGGAAGCAGAAAAGGTTCAGTGTTGGCCCAGCTGAACAAATGTGTTTTGTGAGGTTTTCACTATAAACTGCTAATTTTTATATCCATAACTTTTTAAAAAAATAAATAAATAAACTATGGTAGGAAAATGTACACCCAATCAACATGAGAGTTATCTGTAACATATATACCAGACACAAGCTCTGTGAAATGTGGAAAGGAGATAAAAATTCTTAATTCTTAATTCTACTGATATCTGGTTGCCATATACCAGTACAGAGAATTGTTATGCAGACAACAAATTAAGAGGTGAATTTATTGAGCTGTTTTTATCATTCCATTACAAATAACATTGTCTACCAAAACTTTTAGATTGCTTTGTCTTTTGAAAGGTATAATGAGCCTTCCGCGTTTATCACCTCTGTTTTCTGGATGAATCTGTACTCTTGGAAGACTTGTAGAAGATCTTAACAAAGAGCAGGGAGTTGCAACAACAGAGTATAGAGGTAAAGTAAAAAGGTTTTAAAGTAAAAGGTTTTTCCTGAAAAACTAAGGAGTCAGGCTCCTATTAAGACCACAGAATAGTATAGGGAGGATCACTTCTGGATTTTGAAGCTTCCATTATCCACAGATTAAATAAAGAAAAAGTTTGTTCTTTTAACTTTTGTAATATAAATATCCAGGGATTGTAATCTTGACCAAAAATATAATTTTGTATTTAAAAATAAATGACTCTGGGTACAAGAATGAGCCCAGGCTTACCACATGGGAGTCCTTGAGTCCAATCCCTGGCACCAAAAAATAAATATATAAACAAATAAATATCTCTTACAGTGGCAAGAAGGAGAAGAATTCATACTTTGAATCTCCTCCTACTATTATTTTGTTTTGTTTTGTTTTGTTGTTCGTTTTTTGTTTCGTTACCACAGCCACTGGTTTGGAGGTCAAACAATAGAAGCTAAAGATGACTTGGTCTCTCAAAAAACTCATATTTACTATGAACCAATTATGTTGAATTTGATATCAAATTTAAATTTTTCAAATTTAAACATTTTTCAAATGTTTATTTTTCAAATAAACATATATACCACCAAGAAGTACAAATAGAAATTCTCTCAAATATTCCACCAGAGTATATACTCATGCCAATCATAAAATTAAAATTTTTCTCACTAAAAATAAGTTTTTGTAAAATATTGGTTCTCTGAAATTTGTGTACAAATTATGACCTCACTTTTGTAATTTGTCTTGGCCAAATTTTTGGAATAAATTAATAAAATGCAACCTTCTGTAGGAAATGCTCTTCTGAAAAACAGCTTCCTCCAAAGTCTGTATAATGACAAGCAAGCTCTTCACTTTACAATGTAAAACTTAATGCTTATTTGCCAAAGTATTTATTTTTATTGATAACAAGAGGCTTTAATAAGTGATTCATTAAATGTGTGAAATAATTTGCTTCCTGTTATGTTCCAAATGTTGAGGTACAAATAGATCTGAATATCTAGAATAAATGAATTGGAAAGAGAAGAGCAAATTTGGGGTCATATTTTCACTCAGTTAATAATGTAAGAGCACTTCCACATTTTGACAAATTAGGTTTGAGGCCAAAGTGGAATAAAACAGGTAAGGAAATTAAACTTGTTAAATTTCTTGTAATCGTTGTAATGGGAAGTGACATCTCATAAACTTGCCCAAGAAGAAAATCCTGCCCTCCTGTAATAAAATCAATATGTGCAGAGAAATGGCAAGAAGGCCAAATTAAGAGGGGCTGTGCCTGTGCCTTCCCTAGAAGAAAGAGGAGGGCACCTTGGGTCAGGGCTAACCTCATAAATGGGCCTGAGAAGGGAATACCCAGGCTGGATGAGCTGACGGTGCCGCCCTCCCCCACAACTCCCCCAGGTCTATTACTGACACCCGAAGTTCACCACCAGTAGTTTATTCCCCTCCTTGCATGTTTTGTCCCTCAGTAAAAGTAAATACCAAAGAGAGAAATAGTACATGGAGGCAGCCAGTCATTTCCATCTGATGGTATTGAGTTCTTGTAGTTTCAGCTGTAACCATTCAGGGGGTACAGAGGGACGTTCAACACATGTACACAATGTGAAATGATCAAACTAGAGTGATTAGCATTTCCATCACCTCAAACATTTATCATTTCTTCGTGTCTGGAACATTCTTCTAGGGTGATGGTGAAGCTCAGTGGTAGAGTTTGCCTAGTATGCATGAGACCTGGAGTTTGAGTCCCGGCCCTGAAAAAAAATCCTTTCTTCTATTTTGAAAATTACAGTAAATTATTAACAATCTCTTCAATAAATGATGCTAGGAAATTTTTATATCCCTATGCAAAAGAATGAAACAAACACCAATCTCTCAGCGAATGTAAAGATGAATTCAAAATAGATCGAAGACTTAAATGTTAGACCCCAAACTCTGAAGCTACTAGAAGAAAACTGGAAAAACACTTCAGGAAATTAGTATGGGCAAAGATTTTTTAGGATAAGACCCCAAAAGCACAGGCAACAAAAACAAAAATAGACAAATGAAACTAAACAACTTCTGTACAGCCAAGAAAACAACAGAGGGAAGAGACAGCCTGCAAGATGCAGGAGAATGTTCCCAAACTATTCCTCTGACAAGGACTTATAGCTCGATGAGTTTTTAATTGAAGAGAAAGGGAAGAAAGATTTAAATCATTGTTTTAGGAATGAAAAGGGAATGCTAGTAAAGTGAGAAGGTTCTGGAAGTTGCAGTTGGACACCTGACTTTGTGGAAGGCAGCAATCTTGAAGTGGGAGGCCCCACATTTCCTACTTAGATGGAGTTGTAGAGATCCTGGATCAGTAGTCACATGGGGGGAAGTGTCAATGGCTAGGCCCAAACTTTACTTAAAAGATCTAGAAAATGCATGAGAAAAAAAGCATGAGTAAAGTATTCTCAAAAAGAAAATTCACTATAAGCAGCTAAGAAAGCAGAGTACCTCTTGATTTGAAAATATGACCTAAGAGTCATTATCTCCAGATGCCGCTAACTGTAGCATTTCTTTTCCTGTTTCTACAGAATAACTGGAAGGCAGGAACCATAAGAATCCTTTAAGAGGGGCATATCAGGGAAGAAATAGAAGTATTGCTCAAAGAGTGTTCCATGGAATACTTGGATAGACAGAGGTTAAAGTGATGGGAACTGATGGGAAAATTGGTGCATAAGTGAGTTTGAGAAAACTTTATATTCTAGGTCTCTCTTAGAGAACTAAAACATTAATGTGGCAGAGACTACTATGTGATCATTAAAATCTATTGCTTGTCCTCCTGGGCATCTATCTCTTTTTTTTTTTTTTTTTTTTTTTTTTTTCTGGGCATCTATCTTGATCACATTTCCCAGTGGTCATTGCAGTTAGGTGTGGCCATGTGACTGAGTTCTGGCCAACAGGATGTGGCATTTCTGGATAGAAGTCATGTGCATCACTCCAGGCCTGGCCTCTAAAGACCTTTTAGATACCATTTTCCCTGCTCTTCATCCCTCCCAACTGTCTGGAAGAAAACCTAGGGTGACTTTGGAAGCTACACATTGAGGATGATGAAACTCTGATGGGTGGAGCTGGGTTTTATGAATTGCCTCTTAGAGGCAGCCTTCTAAACAAGAATCCTAGCATTGGATGACGTCATGAGCCAGAAATACATCTTATTATACTAAGCCACGGAGAGCTCAGTATTGTTTTCTTTTACAACAGTACTTATCATAACTAACAAGATGTTCTATGTTTTAAATACCTGAAAGCTATTATTACATTTAAAAATCACGATTACCCTTATTAAACCCAATTTTCCCCAAACTGCTTTGACCACAGAACCTTTATGGTTTGTTTGGTTTTGGTTTTTAACTCAACAACTCTTAGCTAGTAGAACTCATTTTCTAGTTCGGGGAAAACGGCACTATGTCTTTCTTCACTTCCCCACCCTTCTGGAAACTTATTCTAGCTGAGAGAGGGAAGGATTATGAAAGAAACCATGGCCAGGACTAGAAGGAGGCTACAGAACTAGGCATTTTAATTACAAATTCAGTCACAGACTGGTGTTCCAGATAAACATTATATTTCGACACAGAATTAGGTAAGTGAGCTCCAAGGACGAAGGCTCTCAAATGAAAGGAGGTTCTAGAATTTGGGGCATTATAACTAAAGTTAGTAAGAAGGGGCCAGTGTGGTGACAAGTTTCTAAATTTTTGAATTTTGTATATTTTTCTATTTTCATATGACATCATCTTATAAAAGTCATAACTACTAATAATGGCCTTATTCAGCTATTTCAATGAAGATATGTATTTTTATCTTGTTTCAGTTAGGACTCTGTCAGACAGATGAGCTTACACTGGCTTACTGAATAAAGGGGATTTATTGGTATCGGAGGTAGGGCAAGCCTCAGGACTGGTTTGACCCAGTGGCTCCACGCTGTCTTCAAGGACAGGCTTCCTTTTGTTTCTCTCTACTTCCTTCTGTGATTTCAGTGGCATTTGGGGTTCTATAGTTTGGATCTGGGATGTTTCCAAATGCCCATGTGTTAAAGGCTTGCTCCCCAGATTGGCACTATTGGAAGATGGAGGAAACTTTTAAGAGGTGGCACTTAATGGGAGGTCCTGTGTCATTGGAGGTGTGCCCTCTAAGGGGAATACAGAACCTTGTTCCTTTCTCTCTTTCTCTTCTCTACCTCAAGATGAACAGTATTGCTTCACCATGCACTCCTGACATTGCCACCCAGCACCCTTACCAGAGGCCTAAAAGCAGTGGGTTGGCCTAGCTGTGGACTGAAACCTCCAATACTGTGAGCCAAAATAATCCTTTTCTCTTTATACGCTGATGATCTCAGATATTTGTTATAGTCACGGAAAACCAACTAACACACTCAGCATGCCTTCTTTCCTTGTGGTAACAAGAACTGCAACAGTTCTGGGATTTCCACTCATACATCACCTTGTTTCCCCAAAGATCCAGAAAGTTTCACTCATATTTTGTTGGTCAAACCTAGATAAATACCTCTTGCTAAACCTGCACAAATTGCAGCACTTAGTAAAATTCCATATGCCAATTGACATGTCTGAATCACCTGAGCAGGTCAGTAGGACAAGAGGGATCATTCTGATTAAATTGCACAAATGAGGGTCCTCACTTGTATTTGTGGGTGAGTTAAATCCTCCTCCAAACCAAATGGTTGCCACACACTAGGAATGGAATTGCTGTTAGGAGGACAATCATAGATCAACTTTTGAATGATTTATATTATAATAACTAATCTAGAGTTATTATATGTCAGGCACTATGCTAAGTGTCTAAGTATATTGCTTTAATATAGTAACTCATTTAATTGGTCACAAGTGAGTAAAAAAAGCACTATTATTAACCTCATTTTCAAGGAACGAGACACAGATGGGTTATGTAGTTTGCTTGAAATCATGAAGACTGATAGGTAACAGAGCAGGGCTTTGATTCCAGGCAGTCAAGATTCAATCTATGCTTTTTCCTTATCATGTTAAAATTTTTGTAAAGCAATCATGCAACAAAAAGTATACACACACCTATGTAAATCTGTGCACACTAAATATGCATAAACAAATTTATACATTTATAATCAAATATTTAAACAACATACACACTCTCCTATGTTGGGTGAGAAGTCCAGTTCTTCAAACCTTATCATCATAACAAAGGTGCCATCTGGTGTTAGAACCCTTTAATTACAGAAAAAGTACCCAAATGGAAATGAAGATTCACAAATAATACAAACTTAATTTGCAAAGCAGTCTAAAATCCTGACAAACATAACTTCACAGCAGTTACTATCCTGCCTCACTCTTCGAAGCATCCTTACCATGCCAGGAAACACAAGTATGCAACCTCAAAATGCTGCTTCCAGCTAGCCCTGCACACTCACACCCTATATAACCTGCAAACACCGTTCATTCCTCAGTGGCAATCACTCCATTCTCATGTCAAGGGAGCAAGCACAACATGGATTTTCTCTTCATTTGGAACCAATGAGTTATCCAGCAAAAATACTTACCAAGTTCTCCAGTACTTGGCACCCACCAGCCCTGTCCCAACATACTCCTCTTACTCTTCTAGTCAGTGAGTAAAATGTGATGGTTGCAAATCTCGTCCAGGACATAAGTATGGTGTGGCATAGTTCCTGTTTAATTTCTCTAACTGCTTTGTTAAACCCAGGCCTTGTAGCTTGTACACCACTACCAGGGAGCTCTCTAGAGACGATACCTTGGAAAGGAACCCAACCCTGAGTTTGCTCTTCCTATTCGGAACAATTAACTCTAGTTTTTCAAAACTACTTTCACAATTACCTTGAACTGAGACAAGATCACCAGGACCTCACCGAGTCAGTTTCCTTTAGTTAATGGATTGATGAACTTCTGGTAAACCACTGGAACAGCCTCACTTGATCACACTGTTTGCTTTCCTAAATAGTTCTGTTTACATCTAAGTAATTGCTGCACTCCGAAGGGAGCACTGCTTAACACACACACACACACACACACACACACACACACTTCTCCAACAATGTAGGCTGAACCTTTGGGCTGTTAAACATGAAATTTCTCATTGTTAATAGCATGGTATTATTTTGTTGGACTTAAGCTAGTTCAGAGTTTTAGGCAAAATAGAACATCCTTTTAGTTCACATTTAAGTACCAGGGGTTACATAAATGCAGATTACATTTTCATGGATGTATAACATCAGTACAAACAAACGTTTGAATCTAAGGAGTTTGGCAATAGGCCAAACTTTTCTCATGTTCAGTGTGGATTAGGAACACTCAAGACCCTCAGCTTTTCTGTGGGTAGCAATCTGAAGGAGCCTTGGTTTGTTCTAGTTCATTTGAGTTCTTTTGGGAGTAAACTCTTTCCCTTGATTGTAAGGGTCATTCCTTCCTGAGTCCATCCATCCAGGAGTCTTTGGCATTCTGCTACAGGCCCAGATCCCATGTCACCCCACCACCCCTCCTGCCTAGTCCCTGTCCCCTGCCCTTCTTCTTCCATTTCCCACAGTAGCCAAATTCAAGTTTTAAAATGAACAGAAATGAGGGAACTCTTCCATAACAGGAATCTTAAAAATCTCACTTGATTGGTATAGTAGATGGGTGTATAGAATTTTTAAACCTCATAGAAATAAACACTAATATCTATGCTCTTTTTTATATAAATTATAAGTAATTTTTTTGAAATGACCAAAGAGCTCCTATATCCATTAGAAAATTCTCTTCAGTGGGCATAATTTTATTTTATTTTATTTTTTGCTCATCTGCCAGGCAAAGCTGAAAGAGGAACAAGTCCCCATTTTAGAGTGGGCTCTATGAGTATGTGTTGGTGATGAAGGTCTCTGAAGAGAAACCTTAGTGATCCAGGTCCAAACTCCAGAGATGACACCTCTGCCAAGATGAGAATGTCCAGCGTACAGGCCAGAAATATCTTCTTTCTAAAACACCTGAAATTCACATACAGAATCTTGTGATTCATTAGACATGGCAGAGAAAGAAACTTCTGCTGAAAATTTGGTCTTCTAACAGAGTCATGTGAGGAGCAGACATGGGGAAGGATACAAACCTCATAATGCCACTGGTTCAAGGACCTGCCTTAACAGGTGGCCTGACTCTCATTCTGATTATCTTCAAGCAATGGCAAGCATTTATTGAGCATTTAGTATGTGCTAGATGCAGTTCTAAATATATATATATATATATATATTTTTGTATTAACCCACTTAGTCCTTGCAGCTTCTTTAGGTGTGGCAGAGAAGAGTACTGGACAGGGAAGAAAGTGGTGTAGAGAGATTGTCTTCTCTGCCATGACAGCTTGACCTTCTTTCTTCTATCCTGCCATTTCTTCATGGATGTCAAAGAAATGGAGCATGATCTCTAAAGGGCAAAGCAAGGACAGAAGTGAAGGAGCAAAACAGCCAGGCATATAGGCACCTTCCATGGTCAGAATGAGAATGCATCTTGGTAGATGGCGTGCCGCGGTGGGAGGACTGGTGTGCTCTACCTGGGTGCACTGCAGGGAATGTTGAAATAATAATAAAACTGGCTAAAAGTCAATCTGCTTTTTATTATCACCATGCACCAGTAATTCTAAACAATGTCAATAATATACTACTGTTTAAAAAGAAATTCCTAGTTGGTCTAAGTTCTAAACAGTGACTGTAGTTTGTGTTGAGTTGTAATATTAATATGCAAACTTCAATGTATCACATTTTGTTATTTTTAATATTGTATTATATCTGAAAGTTCATTCAAAACTCTTTGTTACATAGTCAGCCCTCAACACTTGCAGACTCAACTATACACATTTTGTTTTGAGAATAAGGAATAAGCTGGTAATAGTTCAGAATCTTTCAAGATGACTTTGGGCATAATCCAGCTCTTTAATTTCATGGTTTTATATGTCTCTGTATTATGCAGCAGATTCAAAAGACTCAAAGGTTACACAGTGATTAGAAATACAAAGAAACAGAACTTGAAATACTTCAGCTTGACATCCTGTGTGACCACATAAAGTTTTCTCTTTTTTGGGACTTTGGAAAAAAAGAATTCATTAAATTCAGTCTCATTCTTGTTGGAAAATGATACAGAATGTAGGTCTAATAGTGAAGACTTTTAGGCAAGATGAAGTTTTACTCTCAGAAAAGATAAATTCTGAAAAATTAATGTCAACCTCTGAAGCATTGTGCAATCTAAAAGAAAATGCGGCACGAAAGGATCCACTCAAATTTTACTCTCTCCTCAGTGCAACTTTATTTTTTTCTTCTTTGAGATAACTTTCTTTCTGGTATGAAGCTTTAGATGAGATTAACTCAGGCACAAAATATTTGCACAGAACCAGAATCCTCCTTGAACTATGTATAGGGAGACATCAGGCTTGAAAATTGATCCTTTTAGATCAGTTCCTATTGATTATGGAGCAGACTATTAGCTATATAACAAGAATCTAAAAAAAGGGGGAGGAGGGGACATTTCAAAAACAAAAAAGAAGAATCAAATTTGAAGAATGCTAGAAGAAACCATAAAAGATACTAGTCTTACATCACCAAAAGCAGTTAAAGGACAATATCTGAATACCTCAATCATTTTCATAAGACAGGAACACTTGCTCTAATGTCATGGTTGACCTTTCTTTTTTTTAATTTAATTTTTCTTTTGAGTCATTAATTTTTGGTACAAATAATAAAGAACAAAAGAGCTCCTAAAAAAAAAAAAAATACAGCCATGGTTGAAAAAAAAGTCAATGTTCTCTTATTTAGTCACTTTTAAAATAATTCTTTTACAGAATTAAAACTTTGGAAGTTGTTGCCAGAAAAACAATAATAATTTGTCTTCTGAAAAACTTTCCAGCAAAATTATTTCAGTAGAAATGTTTCTACTATCTGACAGCAGTAGAAATCGGCCTACAGACAAAAGTACACTCACAGTATTACAATTTATAGGCAGTAGGATTGGGAACTTTTTCCAATGAAGTTATTTATTATGTACATATATGATAATATATCTATACATATATAATATATATATATATATAGAGAGAGAGAGAGAGAGAGACATATATAAATTAATGTTATAGACTTCTGTAATTATAAATTGTTGCTGGTGTTACACTTTTTCACCTCTACTGTATGTTAGACATTGTGTTTGTTATTGGCAAATAACCAGCCAAAACTCTGCCCTCAGGGAGCTAAGGTCACAGGACATATTCCAAGCAAAATGGTCTTGTGAGGGCTACATATATACAAGACACAATGGAAACAAGGCCCCAGTAGAACAGGGTCGGCCTCTCTGGAAAGCTGATGACTTATCTTTGTCCAGAAGGAGGATCCTCAACCTCAATTTTCTGATACAACTCTGCTCCCTCCTTAAATGTGAGCTCTTCATTCAGCTCCAGCTTCCTCCTCCTCCTCCTCCTCCCTCAGCATACTCTACTCTCACCTTAGATTCTATGTACTTGGAAAAGCTACCTCTGTCCAATCCAACCCAACTCAACCCACTTCCCATAGCCAATCTCCTTTCTAGACCATCCTCTTTAGCTCAAACTTCCCCCAACTCAATTGTCTCATTGAATGAAACTTCCTTTTCAGACACACCAAAGGCTCCTTGCAAATAAGCCTGGTATGTTCCTTCACTGAGCACCTGCTCTATGCCAAGCATTGCACTGAACCCTAGGTGCCATACACAGAGAACTAAGATTGAGCCTGGCTCAGGAGACAAACACAAATACTAAACATCCTGTGCGAGGAGTGACATAGAACTTAAGTGTTTTGGGATTGGGATTTTTGTGACTCTCTACCAAACTCATTCTTGATTTTTCTAACTAATTAAGTATCAGTCACTTCACATTTAAAAACAAAATCCTTGAAATTGAAATGAATAGAAAGTTTTCTCCATCAACTACGAGTAAAGACAGACTGAGGAACCTGGCTACACTGTCTGTTGAATGTAATATGCAAAAAAGATAAATTTATCATCGACAAATTTGCAGAAGTCAAAAATAAAACTGTAGGGCTGGGGAGATATCTCAGTCGGTAGAGTGCTTGCCTTGCAAGCACAAGACCTTGGGTTCAATCCCCAGCACCACAAAAATAAATAAATAAATAAATAAATAAATAAATAAATAAATAAAACTGTACCATTATCATTCATTACAATTTCAGACTACTAAGTATAATGATTTTTCCTGTTTTCTAAAATGACATTAGTGTAAAAGTGTAAATCCAATATCTTTACTTTTTTTGTAACAAAATATTTGTTTTTTACTGACATCGATTATATAGATAAATATCAACAGAATAAAATTTCCATTGTTTTGTTTCTGGTCACTATTGTTCCTCAGCTCCTTAATCAATTCAATAGTGTGGGAGATGTTTATAAAGACAATCTCAATTCAGTATAGTGTGGGAGATGTTTTTAAAAAAAAATTCCCTATTAGTGTCAAATATAATGCATATATCACTGGAACCAACTATAAAAAGGAGTTGATAAAAGTGAAGGGAAACTACAGATAGCCCTATCTGACTCCCTTTTTATTACCTAATATATGGTATGTTATAATAACTTCTCAACTTTTTAAAATATTTCTTTCCTATTTTTCCTTTACATTTGTCTTAGTCCATTTTCTATTGCTATAACAAAATACCTGAAGTTGGATACTTTATAAAGAAAAGAGGTTTATTTATCTAACAGTTCTGGAGGTTCAAGTTCATGGCACTGGCATCTGCTCAGTTCCAGAGAGGGTCTAGGAGAAGAGTGCACAATGGAAGAAATGCATACTAGTGTGGCAGGCAGCATATGCTGAAGATGGATTCAGAAGAGGTGCCAGGCTCCCTTCTAACAACCCATTCTCACAGTAACTCATCTGGTCCCATTGGACTTACATTAATATCTTCTGAGATGGTGCTTCCATGACTTAATTACCTTCCACTAAGTCCTTAAAATTTCTACCAACTCAAAACCACCACACTGGGGACCAAGCCTGTCACACACAAACATTTTAGGGGCACATGCAAGTCATACCCAAGTCAAACCACAGACACATTACTGGTGATTCTTCCTCAAAACCTTCTTCATCAAAGGCAGCGGTGACTCCCATTTCTGTTCAGGGGAGCTTAGAAGTGGCTGTTTAGAAAGGAAGTTTGAGGCCTCGTCCATGGCTAAGTTTTTCTTAGTGGGGGCAAAGGTTGACTTGCACATTCATCTGGAGACCTTGGGTCAGGAGAGGAGGATGGAGAAGAGAAAGGTTCAATATCCATGCTACCCGCTCAAGCCACCCTTCTCCACTACCACTGAATAGCAGCATGACTATCCACTAACTTCAGAGGCAGGGCAACAGGGAAACCCAGGAAAAATCCAGTTATGCAAGCTGATCATGTGATTGAGGGCAAGTTTTTACTCTCAATTTTCTCATCTGAAAAAATGAGGGGGTGGGCCTAGATGGTCTCTAAATCCCCTTCCAACCATAACATTCAATGGCTATGACTCATTGGCCATGGCAGTTTAAACTATGGATGGCCCTAGGTTTGTGCCAAATTTACATTGCATCAAAGTGAAGAGACAAACAGCCACTGGGCCAGAGACTATGAGTTAATCACCAAGGCACATTTGGATAAATGAGAAAGTATCAGGTTCCTGTTTAAAGGACCAGGTGTTTTACATAGTGTGTGTTGTTCTTCCATAAACGGTGACTTCTTAGATCATGTCTACATTCATGAGTCCTTCTGTAAACCTGTGTCACTATCAACTGAGACAAACACTGACGTGTTCTCTGCTACCTGGAACTCCTTTCATCCCATTGGACAAACATTGGGTATAAGTAATTTCTAAAACTGCTGCATATCAATCTAGTTTACACAACAAATAGTTCCATATGGGCAGAAGCCAGTTTTCTGGTATTTGGAGAATAGGCCAGATCTTGGAGTGGTCATTTAAATCAAAAACCAAATGTGGGGTGAGCTCATTCACTGGAACTTCATTAAGCAGAATTCGTTTCACTTCCTTGGCAAAAATTACCCTGTTGTGAGTTAGTGAAAGAGTCTACCACCTTTTACAGAGATGGTAAATGAAGCCCTGCAATGGAGGTCAGAAAGAGACCTGGCCCCCACCCCGCCCCTGCAAGAGAATGTGGAAGAAGAGGGACACAGATAGTGGGGTGTGTGGTTTGCCTAGCTGGCAGCCAGACAGAAAGAGGCAAAGAAATAGCCACCATGAGACTGTAGACTCACAACCTTCAGTGAGAGGATTGGGGGGACCCATGAACCTTGCAGAGGCTGCAGCCAGGGGAGAAGATAAGGGAGTCAATTGAAAACAGAGGTTGGAGGTGAAATTTCTACCACAACCCTATCTTCAGACTGGAGATCACACCTTGACCAAAGAGCAGCCCACTGAGGGTCCCTGTGTCCCCAGTGGGTAAAGGCGGGCTTTTGGAGCCTTAGACCAAGAAAGACTTCCCTTTTTGGTGAACCCTATACATGTGGGTGTCCACAGACTTCAGCCTCAGACCTTGTACCCCTGACACCCACTCCCTCAGGGGAGTTTCCATCACTGACATGTTTGCAGTGGGTCAACATCTGTGTACTGCCACATCCTCTCACCCACTCAGCCCCCGCCATTCTCCTGTGCACTAGACCCCAAGACCCAAGAGCTTATTGAATCTCTCCACTTAGACATCCATCCCTCAGACACCAAACTACCATCTGAACCCAAACCTGATACCTCCATCCTCACCCATGCCCATGTTTCTTCTCAGTAAATGCTACCAACACCTTCCTCTTTACCTGTCTCCATAGCCTGAAAGCCAACTTCAATCTCCCTTGCAATCCCCATTCCATGAGAGCAATGTGTAGATTTCATTTCCTTACCATCCTGAATCTGTCGCTCCCTCCCCTTCCTACCACCACTGACTTATCCAGTCCCTCACCATCCATTTCTGGAGTAGCGCAGTCTCCTGCAGACTTCTACAAGATTGTCCCCAATCTTGTTCCTGTCAATCAATTCTTCATGTTTGCAGAATAAACTTTTGAAAATGCAAATACCCCTTTAATGAAAACACTTTGGTGACACCAAAAACAAAGTCAAAAGACAAATGACCAAACGGGAGGAAATAAATGCAGCCTTGCCTTATACAGCGTGCCCGTAAGTCAGTGAAAAGATACGTAATGCAACAAGAAAAAGCGAAAAAAGCCAATTTGTCTATTAGGAAACAAGATCAATGAACCTATGAAAAGATTCTTGAGCTCTAGTCGTCAAGTAAATTCAAATGAAAATAATGAGAATTATTTTAACATATAAGATGGGCAAAAAGTACAAAGATTGAGGACACCTAAGACTGAGAGGGCAGGGACTTAGGCACTGTCACATATTGCTACAACCCCTAAGAAGAGCAGTGTGCCAGGATCAACTAAAATTGAAATGGAAATGAATTCCCAGGATCACCTCTCCCACGTAGGACCCAAACTAACAAAAAGAAAAGCACCCCTATGTAAGGATATTGGTATAAGAATGATTGTTACAGCATTGTTTGTAACAGCAGGAAAACTAGGACCACCTGAATGTCCTTCAGCAGAGGAAGAATTAAGTAAAGTGTATCCATATTACAGAACAACATTGTGTAGCCATTTAAAAGAACGAATCAGATCTAGATGTGTCCTCTCCAAAAGGTACCCATAACGCATTAAATTTCTTTCTAAAAAGCAGACCATAGAGTAATGTGTACAACCAAATCTTATACTTGTAACAAAGAGTCATATATTTGAAAACTTTTGTTCTAGAACAAGGATATGAAAGGCTCTGAACACAGTGGAGCTGGATGTTGGACTGGAAGATTTCTGTTCTTCATACACCCCTAACTGTTGACATTCACCTCTCTTTATTCTAAGGCCCTGTTTAGGCTCTTCCGGTCCAGGTATCCCTGCACACCAGTTTTAAGTCTGTTTCTTGCATGAGTATTACCTATGTTTTTCTAAACAGAATATAAATTTCATATACTGTTCACCAGTGTATTCCCAGCATACAGGGACTGGCACTTTAAAATGATAGTTTAATGAGTTTATTAACTAGTAGTCCAGTGACTTCTGTCAAAGAAATTTTTGAAAGTTTCTGGAATAAAAATTCAGAGCACAATTGTTCACAGTCTGGTTCCTGCTTTCCCCCAGCCCCACTCCCAGCCCCCCACCTCAGCCCCGCCCCCTTCCCCAGGACGCCTCTCCAGAGTCAGATTCCTCGAGGGCAGGGACCGTGTCTTATTGGATGCTGGGCCCCCATGCCTTACGGTGCTCGTGTTGCGGCTCCCCTGGGGATGTTTGCTAAATGAATGCCTCGCTTGCCCATGGGGAAAAATGAATGAAACGGCTCAGACCTGAAATAGGGAATCCTCTTTTGAGAGTGGCAACAGCTAGAGTCATCTTACTAGTTACACTCTCTGGGGCTTGGGGAAGATCAGGTATAAAATGTATACAACTCCATTACAGAGTTATTAGAAAGACAAAAGAGAGAACAGGTGTGAATATACAGCATAAACTTTGAAGGACTAAAAGTATTGTTATTTTCTCTCCTTTTATTATAATGATAGGTTTAATGTCATGTTTCTTTTATTTCTCTAACTCACATGTATTTTTATTCGTCTTTAGACATACATGACTGTAGAGTGTATTTTGACATATCATACGTACATGGAGTACAGCCAATTCCAATTAGCATCCATTCTTGTGGTTGTCCATCATGCGGCGTTACACTGGTCATGTATTCATATGTGAACATAGGAAAGTTATGTCCAATTCATTCTACTATATAGGAAAGTATATACCCAGCCACCCTCCCTTCCCTTCATTCTCCTTTGTCTAAGCCAATGAACTTGTATTCTTTCCCACCCTACCCTCCCTTGTTATGGGTTAGCATTCACATATCAGAGAGAACATTTGAACTTTGGTTTTTTTGGGACTGGCTTTATTTCACTCAGCATGATATTTTCCAGTTCCATCCATTTACTGGCAAATGCCATAATTCCATTCTTTATGACTGAGTAGTATTCCACTGTGCATATGTAGCACATTTTCTTTATCCACTCATCTATTGAAGGACACTCAGGTTGTCTCCATAACTTGGCTCTTGTGACTTGAGCTGCTATAAACATCTAAACCAAATTTAAACTGTAGGATACCAGAATGCTACTGAATTGGCAAGAAATACAACTTTGATTACTAAGGTTGTCCCCTTCCACTGCCCCAGACTCACTCAAAGGTGTCAAGGGAATCTCACTGGTCCTAACATTTGAAGAAGGTCCTCCCATCTTCAGTCAATATTGCTCACCACAAATATGCCTAAGGTCCAAAACCAGGCAGCTCCATGAAAACAGGAGCCCTGTACCCCATGCCAAGCAGAAACATGCACTCCTGCCCCATCTGTGAGCTCTGGCATCTGGGACCGTGGAGCTTTCCCTCCAGGGGTTCCAGCAGGAGCCAGGATGCTGCCATGCACCTTCAATTTCACCTACAGACTTCCACCCTTGCCCTGCTCTGGGAATATGCCCTCCCTTCCCAAACTGCCCACATCCATCTCTACCCTAAACAATGCCTCCTTCTCCCTTTGAACAAACCTAGCATAATTGCTTCACAAAAAGTCTTTGAGCAACTTCTGGTGCCCCTGAGACATAAAGCATACAAAGGAACCAAGATAAGACCAAAGCACAAATTAACAGCCCTAGAAATTACTCAGACATTTTTTTCTTAAAATATTTAATCACGCAAATGATATATGAATATACACTTTTGAAAAACTCAAGCAATATAAAAGTATAAAATCCCTTATCATCCTCTCTCTTCTCGTCCTGAGATTCTTTTTTATTTTCATTTGTTCTTTTTAGTAGAATAGATTATACTTCATGCATGTATAATATACCAAAATACATTCTACTGTCATGTAAATAAAAAAGAACAAATAATCAGATATTTTATTATTATGGTGTAGCACTAAGAATAGAGGAATAGCAGGAAACCAGCCACAACATACTCAAACACGATTCCTATCAAAGCTTTCAGTTAAATACTTTCTAAATTAAAGCTTAATAATTTGAAAAGGATCCTGGTGAGGGCTCACCTAGTTCAAAACCTCAGAGATCCCCTTCCAACCTCCTTGCTACAGAGGCCACAGTAGGAAGAAAACCCCACATGCAATTCTGATTAGAAGACTTTTTAAAATAGGATTTAAACTCACTGAAGAAACCTGTTGTCTTGGCTGTTCCATTTTCAAAGGAAGGAACTTCTGCTTAGAGAGTTCCCAGAAGGATGGATGTTCTTGGCCCTTCCCTTACACCTGGCACCAGCTACTTCCCTAGAGATGCTGCGAGGGTCTGTGTCCTCTGTTGGTTGTGCTAGCTACATCAGCACCCCAGGAATTCTCAAGCAAGGTGTAGGCATCACAGACAGCAGAGCCCACTGTCTAATGAACGAACTATTCATTGGCTCACTTGCAGTGGAGTCTCCTGCAAAGCCTGGCCATCTGATTCCATGCATAGGAAGCCCTCACATGTCTTCTCACCACTTGTCTAGAAACATCTGGTCCCTCTTAGCCTCTACCTTTCGGGCTTCATTTCAGGTCACATCTACCCCCATAGACTCAGAAAGCTGTGGTGAACAAGAATCTGAATGTTCTAGAATCACACCTCAACTGATGCACATGAAACCTGGGAGGGGCTCCCCCGTTCCACAGCTGCTGCTGCAGCACCCTACTCATGAGACCATGGCCATGGCTCAGACACCCAATCTGCAAAATAGGAGAGTAACGCCACACAATTTGAAGCAGGCAGCTGGGACAAGAGACTGCTCTATCAGTTATGTTACCAAGCACGTCTGACATCACTTTTATGGGTGTGACCCCATCAGATCCCTTTTAGATTTATGATCTAATCTATTATGTGCTGTAGTTTGGGGTGGGGGTAAGTTGGGGGTTTGGCTTTATTTTTAAGGATATTTTTAAAGTCTCACTTTGTTCTTAGGTAAACACAAAAGTAATAATCCCTGTTTGAATCATAAGGAGGATCAAATAAAATGAATTAGGAAATCATTTTGAAAAAATCAGCTTTATCCAAATGCAAGATATAAATTTCAATAATGAGCGATCCCCTTTCTTATGCAAAAAGATAAATAAAATAGAAAATAAAACTAACGATAATTATTTTCATGTAAGTGCACTGCAGTCTATTTGCCTTATTTACTAATCATCCCTTGGTCAAAGACTGTTACCCTGAGTTATCCAACAAAATGGTTAAATAATTTTAGACAGCTCCATAATATATAATCTTGGTCAAAGTTGGGGATGGAAGAAATGTACTTAACTATTCCATTCTTTCCTTAGACTATAGGATGGACTAATTCTAAGATTTTTATCTTGGTAAGGAAATACTTATAATCTATATCTTTTTACATCAATGTATACACTCCATCATAATTACTTCCTCTAGTCTGAAATTTGGGTGAAAAATCAGGTGACATTCAAATCTGGAATATATTAAATACCTTTGGGTTTGATTGAGTCAGATTCATAAACAAATGATTTTCCTAAAAACATGAAGTCACATAAAATCTTTTACTATTAATGCCTTGTTCTCTCCTGACACCATAAATAAACCTCATTTCCCCTCAAGGGTTAGTGAGAAAAGCCCATTTTGAAAAATCTCTCTCTCTGCAAAGAAAGATATTAGGTAATTGCTACCCGCTGCCCTGTACTTGCTTCCCTTTCATTCCTAATGAAGAAAGTAAACAATGTTTCAAGTAGAGCGTTTCTTGGAGCTCTGTGTTTTAAGCAGACTTCTACTATCTCGGAATTTCTACAAGGTCTAGTACATGATTTGCAGTGAAGCTGGCTGTGGAAAGCAGCCTTACCTCCACTTGTGCTAGGTAAAATCAACCTTGTAACATTTGAACATCATCAGCTATTGCTTCTGACCCTCTCTCAGCTTTTCTTTCTAGCTTCCCATCACTTTTTATTTTGCAGTGCTGGGGATTGAACCCAGGGTCTTGTGCTTGCAAGGCAAGCACTCTACCAATTGAGCTATGACCGCAGTCCTTCCTATCATTTTTATTTGGTCACCCTTAGAGCATCCATCAGACCAGTCTGCTCATTCTCACCCCTTACTTTTATTTTCTCCCTCCTTCAGTGCACATGTGGGGATCTCTGCTGAGGGCAGCACTCTGTACCTGTTTCTGTGGAAAGATCTGGAAGGAATCAGACAGAAATGCCCTCCAAGTGGCTTACAGTACAGAGGGTGGAATCCACAGAAAATTCTCCTCTGAGGATGACTGTATCAGATACATTAACTGTGAGGCATATATCCGAAGGAAATGAAATCAGTCTGTTGAAGACCTCCGCACTCAGGTTGGCAGCAGTGCTATTCAAAATAGCCAAGAAATGGACATGAGTCAACTGTCCATCAACTGATCAGAGGATAAAGAAAGTGTGGTACATATATACTATGGAACATCATTGGCCATTTAGGAAGAATGAAATCCCCTCATTACAAAAACCTGGATGTAACTGAATGTTATCACATTGAGTGAAATAATCCAGGCACAGAAAGACAAGTACCCCATGACCTCACTCACATGTGGGATCTTGAAAATGTGACCAGAGGCAGGGAGCAGGGAAAGAGGTTGATCAATGTATACTAAGTTATATTTAGTTAGCAGCCAGAAGTTCTGGTGGGCTATTGTACAGACAGGTGATGATAGAAAACAAATATTTCTGTATATTCCAAAGACCTAGAAGAAAGGATTTTGAATGTTTTCACCATAAAGAAATGATAAATGTTGAAGGAGATACATACATTTTGCCCTGGTTTAAACATTACAGAATATGCATGTATTGAAACATTGCATGGTTCCCATGAATATGCACAGTTTTTATGTATGAGTTAAAACAAATTTAAAGTAAAGTAAAAATCTTTAAAAATAGTATTTGCAGCCTGAAAGACTTCTTGGAAGAGGTATCCTTTAGATTGCACATTTGGACTGGAGGAAGGAACACCAGACAAAAGAAATTAGGACCAGGAGAGAGGTGAGGAAACTGCTCAGCCTGTGCACAGCTAGAGCAGATCAGCTTAGCTAGATCAGGAGGCACCTGGAGAGAAGTCACGTAGAGGAAGGTTAGAAAGGCAGTTCCCAGGACCTGGGTGTTTGTGGTGGATACTGTGATCATGCTGTGCTACTAATCACCACAGAAATCTGTTCTCTCCCTATTAAATGCTGGGTTTGGCCTCTATGCTGGGTGAATAGAGGAAGGGAGGGGGGAGGGGAGTAAAGAGAATAAACAAGTCATGGTCCCTGCTCTCAAGGAATTTAATGGAGGAGAGAGACACTTGGGGATTGTGGTAGCATAATATGCTACCATAAGTATGGCCCCACTCTCCACGACAGTCAGTTTCTAAGCTATAGTGAGAACACAGTGTTTCCAAACACTAAAACCTGTTTGATTTTCTAAAAAGAGTTCATCTGTCCCAATAGGGGGACACCATATGGTGTTTCTGCTATATATTTTGTTAAAAGGATCCCAGTCCCCTCCCCTCCCTTCTTTCCTTACCCCCTCCCTTCTCTCCTCCTTCTCTCACTCCCTCTCTTTCTCCCTCTCTTTCTCCCTCCTTTTGCCTACAAACCTGTGGGTATCAGACAGACACACATAATGTAAAGCAAACTAGTAGGTGTAAACCAGTTAAAAACAGTGGAAGCCGATGAACTAAATACTCAGACTGAACTTATTTTTTAATTAATTCTTTCTTTTTGAGATAAAAATTTATATGCTGTTTTAAAAAATGATACAAAAGATCCTGTGTACCCTTACCCAGTTTCCCACAATGGTAACCTTATGTAGAACTATAATACAATATCATAACCAGGACATTGACTTTACTGGAGTCAGAATGCAAAACAATTCCTGAACTGCAAGAATTTCTCATGTTTCCATGTTGTAGTCACACCTACTTCCCTACTCCTGCCCCTTCCTTAATCTGGGGCATTGCCACCAAAATTGTTCTCCATTTTTCTAATTTTGTAATTTCACAAATGTTGCAGTAATTGAATCAGAGTATTGTGGCGGCGAGACCCGGGGCCCAGGATTACGCCACATGCATCCAAGATGGCGACTGGCAGAGAGCCATAGGGCGTGCTGAATGTGCCTTGAGAAAAACAGGAAGCGTTTACCATTGGCTGTATGACAATTAGTTCAGTCGCCTAGCGCGTGGACAGATATATCTTACATGGGTGCTTGAGCTCGTGATCACTTGACCTTTAATAGGATTGGATGGACATATCTGGTTACAACTGCATACGTATGAGACTGCTTATATATGGAGGGTGTTATCCGAATAAAAAAAAAGCTGCTTCACGAACTTATGAAGTGTACGGTGTCGTTTGTCCTGCTGGTTGGAGGCAAGCAGCAAGCGGCAGAGTATATAAATTTTCAGGATTATTTTCATCCAGCACTAGTGTCTGGAGATTCATCCAGATTACTGCATTTATTAATATTTTATTCGATGTTTTATTTTTATTGTTCATAGTATTTCTTGGTACTGATGTACCACAATATTTTACCATTCACTCATTTAAAGACATGTATGTTTTCAAAATTTTGGCCATTATGAGTAAAGCTGCTGCAAATATTTATATATGGGTTTTGTGTGATCAGTAAGTTTTTATTTCTCCAAAGTAAATGCTGAGGAATACAATTGCTGGGTTATATGTTAGTTGCCAGGATTTGATGTGGCCATTTTTTTTTTTTTTTTTTTAGCTATTCTCATATTCATGTAATAATCTCGTGATAGTTTTAATTTGCATTTTCATAACGCTGAATGATGTTAAGCATGTTTCTATGTGCTCCTTTATCATCTGTATATCCTCTTTGTTTCATTTCTTTATTCTTGATATTTGAGATTTCTTAAGTATTCTCAATATTAATTCTGTGTTAGCTTCTTTGTTGCTGCTACCAAAATACCTGACAAGAAAAACTTAGAAGAGGAAAAGTTTATTTCTGTTCATGGTTTCAGAGGTTTAGTCCATGAAGGCATTGCTCTGGGCCCAGACAGAGCATCATGGCAGAGGGGCAGGATGGAGCACACAGCTTGGCTCATGGTAGCCAGGAAGCAGAGAGAGAAGGGAAGGGGCTGCAGGGAAGATGTACCTTTCTGGGGTACAACCCCAGTGACCCATCTTCCCCAGCCACATCCCACCTGCCTACAGTTACCACCAGTCAGTCCATTCAAACTAGGATGGGCCTATTAGGTCACAGCCCTCACAACCTAATCACCTCCTACATTGACACAAAAGCTTGGGGAGACTCCTCAGATCTAAACTATAACAAATCCTTTGTCAGAAAAGTAGTTTGCAAATATTTTTCAACCAGTTTTCAGTTTCAGCCAGTTTCCTTTTATCCTCTTAACAAGTCTCTCACAGACTCTGAGCATACCTTTTTTTTAAATAAAGTCCAGTTTATCTATTTCATCTTTTATGGATTGTACTCTTGGTGTGAAGTCTAAGAATATTTTGGTTAGTTCTAGTTCTTGGGTATTTTCTCCTATATTTTTCCCCGAAAGTTCTATATGTTTCTATTTTACATTGAAGTCCATTCTGCATTAATTTTTTAATATGATATGAGACTTAGATCAAGGTTTTCTTTTCCTTTGTTTATGGATGTTGATTTGCTCCATTCAACACAATTTGTTGAAAAGATTGTCTTCCACTGAACACCTTTGCACCTTTGTTAAAGTTCACTGGGAATATTAATGTGATTTTATTTGTGTTCTCTGTTCTATTCCAATGGTCTATTATCTATCCTCTTTGGAAATATCATGTAGTCTTCATTACTAAAACTATACAAGAAATCTTGATATTGGGAAAGCCAACTCCTTTATTATTTGTTTTTAAGATTTTTGTTATCTAGTCCATTAGCCTTTCCACATAAATTTCAGAATAATCTTATCTACATCTACAAAAATACCTAGCTGATATTTAGAATTATGTTAAGCCTGTACATCAGTTTGGAGATAATTGACAACTTTATTATATAGGTCTTCTAACTCAGGAATAAGATGTGTCGCTCCATTAATTGGTTTCTTCATTAGTATGTTGTACTTTTCAGTCTACCAATTCTATGCCCTTTACCTTTTCTAAAAATAAATAAATAAATAAATTGTTGACAATTGTAAAAGGTATTGTACTCTTAGTTTCAGTGTCCACATGTTAATTGTTACTATATTGGATATAATTAATCATTGTACATCTATCTTGCATCCTAAGGTCTTGCTACACTTAGTTCTAGACATTTTTTGATAGATTATTTGTACTCTATATAAACAATCATGTCCTCTTTAAAAAGGGACGGAGTTATTTTTTCCTAATATATGTGCCTTTTACTTTCTTTCCTTGCTTTATTGAAATAACCAAAACTTTAAGCACTCTATCGACTATGAGTGGTAAGAGTAGACATCCTTGCTTTTCTTTTAATCTGAGGATGAAACTATTCATCTTTTCTCCATTGTGTATAATGTTAGCTATAGGTTTTTGTAGATGCTCTTTCTCAAGTTGAAGTTTCCCTCTCTTCCTATTTTTCTTAATCTTATTTCATGAATGAGTATTTTTTATTTTTTAAACTTACACCTGCCAAACAAAATTCAAATCTGTAAAATATGTTCAGCCCTCATGCCAGTAGCTTATAACCCCTTCAATGAGTTTGCCCAAATCTTGATTTTTCCCAACCATTTCAAAGCAAGAATAAATGATGCTATAACTGCAGAGGAGGCCACAAATATTTATCAGTATCCCTAAGTCACCATATGGATTTATTCCATGTTTATCGAGAGCTCCACCAAGTTGAGAACACCTTCATGTGAAACAAGAGCACCGCCCCTTCTAACAAAGTCATCTTGGGTTAATTCCATGACCAGTGGCCTTTCGTCCCAGGAGCATCACTCTCTTTGGATAAGAGGTATCACAGGAAAGAACACAGACTGTGATTTTTCTCGCATGTAGTGCTCTTTTCCGCTTCCTTGGCCTTCCATGGTCAATCAACTTAGACCTTAGCAAAGACTTCATTAAGGTTCTTGGTTGTCGCTCCTCACAAAAGATCCAAGTTGAAATGCCTGAATTCAAATTAAAGAAATTTAACCATACAAGAAATCCCCATCAAAAATAGACTAACCTGAGAAGGACTAAAATATAATGTGAACTAGATGAGAAAGTGAAACAGAGAACTAAGAAAAGGTTGTTTATGAAACAATTGTTCTCTTAGTGTCTTTTCTGAATGAAACCACCTTAAAATAAAGCCACCTGAAAATACTAAAAGACTATGTCAAAATTGAAACTACAAAAACAAAATATTGACTAATTCTTAACATAGTTTATCTTCATCAGTTTGGTTAAATATTCAGGTTTATTCTTAAACATCAGTTTAAGTCTAGGGAATCCAGTTAAAGAATCATACAAGCAAGGATGTTCTTTTCAAGACCAATATATTTTAGGGAATTTGCCATCAATTTTGAAACTCATTCTCTCCAAGATTTCCCCTTAAGAACACATATTTGCTCTTTACTTTAGTTTCATATAAGGAATAAAAAAATTAATAGCCTTGATCACCTCTTACACTGCCTTTAGCTCTCATGCCAGTGAGTTCTACTACCCAGTCAAACAACATTTAATTTTTCTCATTACAGCATGCAATTATAATAAAGTCTTTCCGAACTGAGTTTTGACCTCTGTATTCTAAGGCAACATTCTTTGTCAATTTATCCTAACATCTTTCAAAAAAACTTCAATTCTAAGTGATGCAGATTGAGTAATTCCTCTGATCTCATAGGGCCAGCGGCCTTGGTAATGCCATGTCTATTTCAGTTCGATTAACTCCGAGTGAAGGAGAGGGTTCTGCTTTGGATACTTGGCAATGTAACCATAAACAGAAGACCAATCTTTCAATAATACAAGTTTAAGAAAACAAGAGGTGACTGGAACTCTGTTGTAATGAAATTACCCGTGCATGGCAGATTCAGGAAGTGGGTTTTTTTTTCTTTTTCTTTTTCTTTTTCTTCTAGAAGTGCCGAGAGAGCCATGTTGCCTTTACCCAGTGAAAGTAATTGAGTGAATGATTTCACTTGTTTCTTCTTTGGACTGAATTAGGTCGTTGCCATCTGTGGAGTGTGCTAAATACCATAGGGGAAGGAGGGTGTTTTCTCATGTCATTTATGTAATGGCTGTGTTGTCACTTGCCACCTTTGAGCAAAATCAATATGTAGCAGAAGTTGGGCCAGGTTTTCCATAGCCGAAGTGAAGTGGGGAATTGAAGCAATTGTTCAGTTGAGCACATTTTTTTTTTTTTAAAGTAACACTTTCCTTCAAACTACTCAAATGCTTCAGGGAACATTTCTCACTACTCTGGCCTAACTTTGTTTCAGTCATTGATGTATTTGGCCACCAAGCCTCACAGGGACCATGTAAGTGAGCGAGGAGTTTTTGGGGAGACAACTTCTCTTCAAATAAGAAGCCAAGAATAAGAAAGACGGGAATTGTTCTTCAAGAAACTGACAGGCAGAAGTGGTGGGACATCAGGCAGGAACTGCCAAGGAGGTGGTTTTAAGCCCAGTGGAAGGGGAAGCTCCAGTTTTTCCATTGATATCATGGGCTTCCTGTGAAGTTTGAAATTTCTGGAGTTGGAAGTGTTTGAGAAAAGGATTGGATCAGAATTTCTCCAACCATGGATTATAACTCATTAAAGGGTTATAAAATCAATGTAGTGACTTGTGACCAGCATTTTTAAAAAATCAGAATGGAATGGAACAGAACAGGATAAAAAAATATAAAACATTGCAATAGCAACCAGTATTGTCTTTTGAAACTTTGTTGTTAATTATACATGTGTGTCCAAAGTCATAAGGTAAAAATATGTTTTTAGTGTGAACTGCAGTCTGAAAAGTTAAAAATGCATGTGTGTGTGCACACACACACACAAACACACATTGGATTGTATATCTAGTTGAGGGACATAAGTATTGGCTGAGACTTATTGAACTATTAAGACTCTCAAGAGCTAGAGCAAAAAGGAAAAAATCATGATGTTCAAAGGGTCACAATCTTCATAAACTAAAAATAAATCAGTTATCAAAAATATGCAATTATTTCTAAACCTGAGACTAAAAATAAAATGTCTCTATGGTTCCTAAGAAAGAAAAATCTGTATATTCTTCAAATGCCATCTTGCACTATACACAATAACCCAGGAATGTGTTAACAATATCCCAAAATACGGGCTCATGGCATCACAGGAAAGTAAAAGTTAGAAATCAGCTCTACAGAAGTCCAACATTGATAGAGTCAGTACAAGCCTTTCAGTGAGTTTTCCAAGGGCAAACAGGAGCTTGAAGGTGCTACTCTCCTACAGAGTTACATCCATATCATCAGGGCAAATGTGTTAAATGACCAGCAGATCAGGTTAATGGACAAACGATACCTGCCTCTCTGCCTTTCCTAGGCAAATCTAAATACCTTTCAGGTTAGAGGTTTCACTTGTCAAATTAAATTAATGTCCATTCTTTGGAGAGGTTTTTCTATATCCCTCTATCACCACTACCAGGCATAAACTCAGTTCTTTAAGGATACGAAGGGACACTACTTATTTTACTTCCTCCAGTCAGTATGAACCATAGAATGGTGTAGGGGCTCAAAAAACACTTAATGAATAAATTTAAGAGTTTACAATAGCATCATCATCTAGAGTGAGATGATAACCAAGACAAAGGGAAAGAATTAAGTTTAGGAAGGTCTGAGTTCAGCAAAGCAAGATATTTCTCTAGCAATTCAAGGAAGCCAAGGTTGACTTAGACATGGAAGAAATAAAATTATTTTGTTTCCAGATCCTCTTCTCTGAGATTTCAATAGAGACATCAAGGAGACATGAACTCCCAAGAACCTCTTAACCTAGTACATACTTGTGAACATGATTATATATACTTCAGAAATTTCTGTCTCTCTCAATATGAGAATAATCTTCCATCCAGGAAGCACTTAGGCAGGAACAGAGAAATAACACGGGTAGAAAGGGACTTTATCTGTTGGGGAAAATTAAAAACTCCAATTCTCAGGATGGTGGCAGAGAAGGCCATGCCACTTCCAAAGAAGAAAGGTATTTCTTGGTTTTGCAAGTTAGCCAGCAATCTGTGTCCCTCTGAGGCATTAAAACCAAATGTGTTCCAATAAGGGAGTGATGTCTAGTCATTAGAAAAAAGGACTCAGAGCCAGACTTTTGACTTTTTCATTCTTGGCTGTGCCACACAATTTCATTGTAGCCTTGGCAAATCCTTCCTCTCAACATCTTGAGGTCTCTATGACACATCTGTGAAATGTATATGAATGCTGGAGTATGTGAAGGGTGGATGACATCAAACTGCAGGCAGGAACCATGGTTGCAGTGGAGAAATGATCAAGGCATTAATGAGCATCATATTCCGATGAAGAGCCCAGACTCTGTCCCATTGAAGGGCAAGTGTTTGAAAACCACAGAAGAAGCAGTTAAAAGCCAAGAAGTACACACCGTGTTGCAAAAAAGAGCAGCACTACACAAGCCTAAACAGTGGAGCTGTAGGCAAGATACAAAACCAGGTCAACAAAAATGCAAAACCCACACAAGACACATCAAGACGCCAGCATTTAAGATTTATGGATATCCACCTATAGCTATTGTGTTGCTGTCATTTGGCCCCATCTAAGAATTTTTTAATTTTAAAGTTAAGACCCTTAGAGATCATGAAGTCCTTCTGATTGTTCCTCCACAACATCCATGTAGACAGCAATTCTGCCTGAACATTTCCAATGCCATGGAGCTTACCATTGCTCAAGGAAGCCCCATCATTTGTGAATATTATAGCAATTAGAAAATGGTTTCTTATATTAAGTTTTATGTGGTCCTTTTCTCTTTGTGCAATATAATTAGGTAATAAAGGAGAAAAAAAGAAATTGCTCTGTAAAAATAGGACGGTCAACTCTCACAGTTTGACTTGGGACTAAAGGGTTTTCTGAGACACAGGTCTCTTTAGTGCTAAAACCAAGAATGTCCCAGACAAACTGGAATGGTTGGTCACCTTAATTAAGAAAAAATGGAGACGCACTTAACAGAAGTTGCAAAAGGATATTTATTCTCCCATCAAATAGTTATATTCCTACGCTGTAAATCCTTTAGGGAAGTACTGTCTCTGATCAAAGAGTTGGAGGAAATTTGGGGCCTATCTCTTAATATGCTTGGTTCTTCCAAGACCACATTTCTTAATGTAATTATTTTATTTGACTTACTTGGGGTATGACTGCTTTAGTGTTCTGGGGAAAATACAGAAAAGAATTTCCTGAGTTAACCAGTGTTGGTCACATGGGAATACCACATCCTATTGATAGTGATTTGCAGATTAACCCAGATTAGCAGTAAAAGAGTCCATCTGGAGAAATCAAACAAGAAGAAATAAATAAGAGGGTTCTGGTCAGTGTTTGAGATGGTGTTCTCAAGTCAGAAAGTCAGGTGAACCATTTAATTTTCAAAAAGTATTAGATCTTCCTACAACAAAGAACAAACATAGCATTTATTAAAATGCCCCATTTAAGTTGTGTGGAGAAGTTTATTCCATAGGGTCAAGACGTTCCATGAACGGGTCCTGAGAATCACAGAAGCAGGTGAATGGAGCCCAGCCTGGGGAGCTGGTCTCTTCAGGAGTAGATGGTAAGAATGGAGTCATTCTGTAAGAATGCTTTGATAGGAAAGAGAGCAATACTAAAAGTGAAAGAGGAGGAATAAAGGGAAAGGGGAAGTTCATCTATGGGGACTTTCAGTTCTATAAGTGCAGACATCATAAAACCATAGATAGGGGCCATTTAGCATTTCATTAAACAATTATAGAGTCAAGGTTTCCAGAGTAGAAAATATCCATTTTCCTGAAAGCAGGAGAAATCTCAGTTCCTGTTTCCTTCCCTCAAAAACTAAATGGGGGAAAAGATGAAGGAGCTGACAGTGTGCCTGTGGATTCCTCCACCATGATGTCCTGAGGCTTTCTCTCACTTGCAGGCAGCGTTAGTCTGTAAAAGGCAAGTGCTTCCTCTAGGTCATCGGGAGCAGCTTCTCCCTTAATTCATTTTTCTACAGGGTCAAGAACAAGAAAACCACTCAGTATGGATTTTTTTTCAATCCCGAATTTTATCTGCTAATACAAATTGGCCATCTAGCAGCGACCAGCTTTCATGGACTCCACTTGGAATAATGGTGAAGTTCAAAAGGTTAATCAAGTTATTAACATTTTAAAAGAAGGGAAATTTTCTTTCCCAGATGGCTTAACAGGTGACTCCTATAAATTACACAGTACATTACAGCGGGTATCCGCTAGCCCAGTTATAGTAAAGAGTCTGTCAACATTTCCATTATAAAGCCCTATTTTCAGAGTTTATAACTCAGCCGTAAAACTCTGCTCCAAGCCCGGCCTTGGCTTTCTAGTCAAATTCTCAACTCGGCGGCAAACTTTTTTTCTTCCTTCTCCTTCTCCTTCCCCTGGCAATTTTTTTTCTAATCGCACTAATTTAATCAAGCAAAAAGAGAACTTCCACACCGAGAAATCTTTCAACCACCATATATTCAAACACGTTGTTTGTTTGTTGTTTGTTTTTAATGCTCAGGTATCGAGTTGGGTCGTTGTCACTGTTTTCAGACACTATCAAGGAATCAAGGATGTTCTGATGGGGCCTCCGTTATAGCCTTTCAAATGACAACGAAGATGGGTAAGGACAGCACTGGAAGGGGGCAGGGTTTCAGGGGAGGAGATGTTATCGGAAAGCTTTTACCTCGCTTCTTGAATTGCAAATGTCTCTATTTAATCCCATTCCCTAAACGTAAAGGCAATGGTGTGTATCCATCCCATTGTTTTATCAACGTGTGCCCAGAGACTCGAAGAACATAGCATTAGCCCAGTAACTTCCAGAGGTACGTGTATGTGTGTATTCGCAGGCCACCAGGGTGAAGAGAGAGACAACACACAAATATCAAGTGACCAGGAAGGTGCACAAGTGACGGGCAGAGATGTGTCGTTCCAAGTCTGGTTGGTCACAGCCTGGGGAGTTTTTATGGCGTATTCAAGCCCGTGGTGCAGACTAAACAAAGTTTCCTTTACTTTCACCATGACATCCTCCAAGACCAGGCCAGAGGGTGGGGAAGATGAACAAGACCAGCCAACTCTGCTCAAACCGCAGACCAGCCTCTCTTCTGCTGACCTTGAAGTTCGACCCCCCAGAACCCCTCCAAAACCTCTCTCTGAAAGCTAAGCCACAGGGGGAAATTCTCTGCCAATGCAGGGGTGAAAGAGTTCCAGGGGTGGGGGCAAAACACTCTCACAGAGGACAAGCCAGGACAGAGCAAGTCACAGTGGTACTTTGGCAATTTTTCCCCAATACCCAAGTCAAAATGGGTACATCTGAGATTGCTTCAGAAAGACAATGGTCTTTCTCAGGATATCAGCGTTTGGTGTGATGCCAACTTAGTACCTAATAAAGTTAGGTATCGCCTCCCACCTGGAGGAGAGATGCCCCAGGCACAGTGGGTAACCAATCTCCCTCTTTACCCAGGGAGAGACTATCAACCTTCACCTGCATCAAGACAGAAGCCTGAGGTGCTGGAATTGTTCATGGGACAGCATTTTGGCCTAAGAAATGTTCCAATGGAAGGTGCTAAGATTTATCTACTGAGCTCACCCCAGGCACATCTGTGCAAAAACCTTGCTCACTTATCCCACTTTCCCAATCGACTGCCTTCTCATATGTTTTTCATAGTTTTTGTTAACACACTTGCTCATTAGCAAAAGGTATTTGGCTTGGAGGAAAACTTTGCCCCTTTACAGCTCATCTTTTCCTCCTCTTGAGTCCTGTAGTCATGTCATAATATTTGAATTTGTGATATACATCACAGTCATTTCCATAGCGATAGAAACAGTGGCTGTTGTGAAAACAGGATTTGCGATTCAGTGAAAGAGAAGAACTGGAAAGAACTTAAGAGAACAGCTAGTCCTGTGCCCTGTGGTAGACAGGTAAACGGCTAAGCAGAGCAAGGACTGTTTTCAATCAACACACCCCACTCACACAAATAACAAGCCTTCCCTCGCCCTTCTGCGGCTCAGTGTATGACTGTGTCACTCCTGTGCAAACCAGCCAAGAGCCTCAGAGGGCAGGAGCCGTGTCTTTTCCATCATTTTCCTGCTAGCATTTTACCCAGTGTCTGCAAACATTGACTACTTAAATGCAGGTGTTGAATGACGGAAATGCCACACATGAGCCTATCGACAATTTTACAGCCAACATTTGTTCTTGATGTATCTAAGTAAAATCTCTTCTGATATAATATAAACTTATTGAAACTTTGAGTTCTCTATATGAAAAAGTAAAAAGTTCAAGGATATTCATGAAACAATTTTTCTTCCTGATGCCTAAGATGAGGTATTGATTCACAGTCTAAATCTTTTCATGTCCTGCTTGAAAGTCGACCCATTCTTCATCTCAATGACAATTCACTTTTTGCTAGAACATCCTGACTTACTTTATTTTTCTTCTACATTTTAAATTCTATTTGGAACTCAAAGCATGGAGTAAGGATTCTGAACATTTCTATTCTAGTCCTGTTATCACTAACTGAGGGACCCTTGCCAAAACGAGTAACAATTCCAAGTCTCAATTTTTCCATCTGTAAATATTTATGATATTTACATCTGTGATATCTATATCACAAGGGTGGTAGTGGAAATAAAATAAAATATATATGTGAAAGTCTCTGAAAATCCTAATTGCATATAAGCCAGAAGTGTGAGTACTTTTAGAATTATCTAGGTAAGGGTGAACCTTGTGCCCAGTACTGGAGATTGCTTTCCAAACTGAGATGGTCACCAGTGCAAAATGACAGTTACCAGTCATAGCCTTACCTTTGTTTAAAAAAAAAAAAAAAAAAAAAAAACAGAGCCAACAATAGTTAAAGCAGTAAAGGCAGATTTCATTTAGGAACTGTTGCAGTATGGGGGAAAGACTTCAATATAAAACCCATCTCAATTCTGGAATATCTGGATAAACAGAGATTTGTTGTCAAAGAACAGGTTAGGGTTGGGGGCAGATGGACAGAAAATTAAGATATCAAGGGTAGGGGAAATTATTGCTAAAGTGACTGTTTTTAGTCGGCCTTTGTTTCGCTATAACCAAAATACCTGAAAAGAATAACTTAGAGAAGGAAAAGTTTATTTGGGGCTCAGAGTTTCAGAGATCTTAGTTCATAGATGGATGACTCCATTGCTCTATCCAAAGATGAGGCAGCACACCATGAGGGAAGGACCCAGTGGAGGAAAGCTGCTCAGCTCCTAAAGAAAAAGGAAGATGGGAAGGACCACAGGGAAGATACACCCTTCCAGGGCATGTCCCCACTGACCTGCCTCCTCCAGCCAGGCCTACCTGCCTACAGTTACCACCCATTTTTACCAGTCCATTAAATGAGAATGGACTGATTAGAGCTCTCACAATCCAATCATTTCACCTCTGAATATGTCTGCATTATCAGGAACTTTGTGGGGACACCTTACATCCAAACCATAAGACTGAACTAATAGTATTCTTGTTGAAGGCAGACCAGAATAATCAGGATGGAGTAAGAGGAATTTAACCAAATATCAAGAGTCATCCAACATCAAGGTTGGGGAGAGTCTCACCAAACTGATATTAGCAGGATTCTTGCTAAAATTGAGTTCTGCAAGCCTAGGAAAAATGGGAGTCAAGGTAAAGGACTGTTGAAAAGAATGATCAGAGGACATTTAATACCCATTAAGTCTCAAGTTTTCAATTCTGTGAATATTCCACTTGACACAAGTACATTCAAATAGGTTGGAAATCATAATCTTAAGTTTGTATATATTATTATATTAATATGATTGTATTTTTATTATTATTATTACATTATATAAATTATAATTTTTATTTTATAATTACATTATTTCATAACTACATACTATGTAATAGTATCACATATTACATATTATATGTAAGTTTTTATACATGTTTCACATCTGGAATAATGGGGCAAAATGGGGTGAGCATTATAAGTAGGATGACTGTTAAAGCAACTCTACTCCCCATGTCTTTGCAAATGGAACATGTAAATGTGCAGATTGTAGTTAACAGACAGGGAAGGTGACATTTCAAACATAGAAGCCACCAGCAGTAATTAGTTGTTTGTTCATAAGCTTCTTTCTTTTTGGGTTTTGCTATTTTACATTCTATTGTTTTTTCTCCCAACCCTACCAACTTTAGTAAGAATGACGATTGACCAGATACGAAGTAAAATTTTTATTGACTGACTCCAATATTTCATGACAAATTTTCACGTTAACCTGGAATCTTCATTATTTGAATGCAGCCTCTGGGTTTTCCTTCAGACCAGAGTCCACTAATATTCCCAGTATGTGTCCACGAGCCCTAGAGTCAGTCATGCATCAGCCTGGTAGACACAGGTACATTGGCACTTCCCCTTGGCGCCAAACATCCACACCTATCAGCACTACCAACAGCAAACTTTTTGACCTGAGAGGCTGGGAGCTTTCTTCCACTCTCTTTTTGTGCCTCATTGAAGAAGCATGCACTTTTTTTCTCTTCCTATTATGTAGGGGTTAGATCATGAGGAATCCATTTGTCTGTCTTCCTCTTTGACCTTTAATATCCCAAATCCTTCTCATGTCTCCTCTAATCACTGTCTCCTTCCTGCTTTAGCTTTCCTGAAATTTCCCTCCATAAATGGACAAATCTTGGCCTGATTTTCACTTCATATTTGTCTCTCATGTTTTTCTTAAAATCCAGGAGTCTGCATTTTGCTGTATCTTCACAAAGTTTGGCTCAACAACAGTGGTAATAACCATGAGATGGAGTTTGAGGTACTCTTGTTTTTGATTCTGACAACAATTCTATTGGGCAGGACAAGTATTACCTTCTCCATGCCACAAGGGAAGAATCTGGAAGTCCAGAATCCGGAAGTGAATTGATTAAGGTCCCCCCTACAGCTGGGCAGACTAAGGAACTTGCATCCTGATTCCTACTTCTGTGTTCCTCCTCCTGAACTAGATTTGCTATCCCGCTCTTCTTCCCATGGCCCTGTTTCCATTCTCCTTGCCATGTTTCTCTTCTCTCAGTCTCTCATCATTTTCAAATCAACCATCAATGTTCAAGTCATTAACCTCCATTTTTGTCCTCTTGTGTTTTGCCACAAACATCACAAAATCCAAAAATTCAATTGTCATTTTATTAATTAAGTAACTAACTGTCGGGGTTTCTAGAGCCCCCGGCCTTAGACATGGTCAAGATGGCGCCTGATGCTGAGCCAAAAGCGGCCAGCTATACAGTAAACAACCAGCGAATTCCAATGATTGGCTAGTTAACGATGTGACTAGAGCATGCCCCCCCCTCGTGTACCCATCCTGTGCCTGCAGCTGTCCGCGTTTATCTCGTGTACTCTCCCCTGATTGATTGAAGTGTATATAAGCCTGGTGGGTGGGAGAGCGAGGGGGAACGGAACGAACGGAGCGGAAGAAGCGGCGGCGACGGCGGCTGCAGCAGCAGCAGCTGGAGCGGAGCTGGAAGGAGGGAGTACGCGGGAGTGGAAGAAGCTGGGAAAAGGGAAGCTGGAAGTGCGCAGAAGCTAGGGGTAAGAGAAGCGTAGGAAAGGAACTGTGCACAATAAACTTCCAAAGCTTCAGACGTTTGTCGTGTCTCTCTCTGCGGCCAGAGGGGACCCGATAACTAACATATCTGTATGATGATTTTTATCCTATATCTTTGGTTTTTGTTCTGATTGCATCTTCCTGTGAAAAGAACACATTCCAATATTTTCTACAAGGAAATTGTCTTTAAATACCCAAAGGACTTAAAATCAGCATATTACAGTGACGCAGCCACATCAATGTTTATAGCGGCTCAGTTCACAATAAGTAGATTGTGGAACCAACCTAGATGCCCTTCGATTGATGAATGGATAAAGAAACAGTGGTATATCTACACAATGGAATATTATTCAGCCATAAAGAAAATTGATGCAAATAAATGGATGGAATTGGACAATATCATGCTAAGTGAAATAAGCCAATCCCAAAAAAACAAAGGCCGAATGTTTTCCCCTGATAAGTGGAGAATGATATATAATGGGAGTAGGGGGTGTAGAGAGTGAGAGAAGAATGAAGGAACTTTGGATTATGTAGAGGGAAATGAGAGGGGGGTATGAAAAATGGTGGAATGAGACAGATATCATTACCCTATGTATATGTATGACTACACAAATGGTATGAATCTACATCGTGCACAACCACGGAAACGAAATGATGTATTCCATTTGTGTAGAATGAATCAAAATGTAGTCTGTAAAATATTAAAAAATAAATAAATAAATTTTAAAAAAATGTTCAACTGTTCTCTAGCATAATTGCTCAAAATTTGATTTTTATACTCACTAGTTTAGGAAAGTTTATTTCAACTCCATAATTATTATTGACAAACTCAGCCTAAGATACTAGTTAATATATTAAGATGAATAAAAAATAATTGTCACATAAGGTATTGTGTGTTTATATAGTGCAACTACATGTTGTGCCCTCCAAATATTAAAAATTCTGATAAACTATTCCATACAGTTCTCATCAAAAGAAAAGTTGATAAGATGCATTTACAAATGGTTCAAGGAAAAGACTGTATGGATCCTAATTCCTATATCTGAGTGGAGAATTTCAGGAACCTTAAATTTTTCAAAAATGCATGTGCTGCATTAAGGAAAATAACCTCATCGAGGAAGAAAACATTCATTTGCTTAACACTGAATTGATTAAACCTACCACTTATGATTTTGCTCATATAAAGCTTTGAAGAAATTTCTGCAGCCTAGCTTGTGGCTCCTACAGTTTGAAGTTTGTTTCCTCTGTGGCCCTGTGCTTCTCTTATCTGACATCCCTTTGTACTATAACTTTCTGTCTTGCAACTTCATGTTAAAACACTGGGGTAGTCATTTCAGTGAGCAGAGGTGTATTCCTGTTATTCCTACATGGACAGCTAGAAAAACTATTCCTAGAATAAATTACAAACCACAAATATCAAATCCCAAACCAGTGAACTCTAACACTTCCACTTAGCTGGACCCCCAAATTGTAATAGTACTACATAACCATTTGAGAAGAATGACGGGGAAATTCAGAATGGAAATTCAGTGGTCATAACCAATTGCAGTTAAAATATCTTTGCAAACTTGACAAGTGCTATGAACAAATAAATGCACTTATAGGACCCCCCAAAAACCTTGAAATGTACCTGTGCAGACTCTGAATGATAGATTTTATTTCCTTCTGGATAAATTTGTCTCTGATAGTCATGAAACCACCTTGCCTAAATAGTTTTCAAGACACTATAGAAAGAAAGGGGGATTATAAAATATTATATTATAAAATATAAAAGGGGGATTACCTAGCAAAATAAATGTATTATTAGGACTAAATCTTACAGATGAAGTGGTTAAATCCAATGAACTTTAGAGCTCTGAGTGTAGGTTGTTTGAGTTTTTCACTTGCAGATAGATGTAATAATTGCTCAACAAGAGTTTTATGAATGAGCTAATGAATATGTGAATGGATGAACGCTAGTAAAAACCAGAACTTTTTGCAGTTTCATTAAGAAATCTAAATGGGAATCCCATATATTAGCCTGATGTATTCAGTCAATGTGTCTTGATTGTGGGTCAGCAAAGTGTCCTGCCTATCCACAGGGTTTTATAGTGTTCCAAGTACCACTAAATATTTCATGAATTGACTCCCAAGAAGTCGGATAATGATCTTAGGCCCTAAAAAGCAAGATGATATAAACATATCACCATAACTTGTGAACCTTTTTTTTTTTTAGTAAGACTAATCTTTCAAGGCTTTTCAAATTAGGTAATATATTCCTTTTATCTTTCTAATGCTGTGAATAAAGCTTTGACTTTAAGCCTAAAAAAGAAAAAACAGCATTTGTAAATATAGCCTTGATAAGTAAAACTGAGTATGAGGTAGGTAGGAAAGAGAGCCAAATTCTTGATCCCTGAAATTGCAACGTCCGCCCCACATCTGTCAAAGAAGTTGTAATTCAAACGATGGTGTTTTCAAACACAGATTGTAGTCTGACGGTGAACAACAGTCTCTATCCAAATAAAAATGTTTTTAAATACTCCTGGATGTGAATCCAATATGGAAATGGATTTGAAATAAACATTAAACATTTTGCCATCTGTTGCTCTGCTGAGTCACTGAAGAATATTCTCCCCAAATGTTCATATTTTCAGACTAATTGGTCCATAGCTGCCAGACATGAAGAAGAAAGAAAATCTGAAACTCAATGATTCCATTAAGTTGTAAAAGATGCACTACAGAAACACTGCTATGTGAAGATGAAGTTCGACTGGAGTCGAACCAGAGAAAACATTCCTAAATTGTCAGAACATTTTATCCAACAATTAATCATAATCAACACACTGCAATAACTTTGATTAATTTAATGCTTAATATTTTTTATCTCAAAATGTCTACCAAAATATATTTACTTTATATTTCTAATCTTTAGAGGACATTGTTCTCTAATAAGCTTTAAAAAATTGAGGAAGGATTTGGAGCAAGAAAAGGAAAAGATAAAAGAGAGAGAAAGAAAGACAACTGGAGTACATGATGGGTAAGTGAGATGTCCAATATAGCAACAAGAAAGGAGAAGGTTTAAAGTCATCAGAGAGCTCTAGTACTGTTTCTCACATTTTGGTCCTGCCTGCCCTCTGAGGACTGTAGTTAAGCCAAGAGAGTTGGCCCGAGTCTACCCCAGACTATGAAAAACAACACAAAGTTAATCTCCCTCCTGCCCACTTTCACCTCTAGCCACTTACAGAGTTATTATTTGGCCTTGAATCTACCAGGTTCAAAGGTGACGTGAGTCATGAACCCTCAATCCCAATTGCAGGACTACCTTCATGGCTACTTTCATAGCCATAATGTTATGCTGGGTCAACTTTACTTCAGTCTCAGGGTATCCAGGGTGATAGAAATGGGAAATAGAGGCAAACACAAGAGAATGAGTGCAGGAATGTCTCTTAAGGGGGTCAAGGAAATTTCTTTGGCTGATAAGAATCTTAGCAATGCTAACTAAAATCCCAGCAGAATGCTCCAGAAATCAGCAAGCTACTAAGGATCTAGTATAGACAAATTAATTTTGAAAAAGAACAAAACTGGGAAATTCACACAATCCAATTTTAAGACTTATTATAAAGCTACGGTAGCACAGAGGTTGCAGTATTTGTGAAAAGATGAACACATAGATCAATGGAAAAAAACAGAGTCCAGGCATGGAACTAACACACACAGACAGTCAGGTTCTGATAAGATGGCAAGGTACTTCATAAACATAAAAGAAACACGTAAACCCATACCTCACTCAATATACAAAATTAACCCACAAAGAATCATAGACCTACATGTAAAACACAAAACTATAATGCTTCTAAAACACAACATAGGAAAAATATTATGACATTGACTTAGGCAAAGATTTCTCACATGGAACTCAAAAAACAAACATGCACCAAAAAATAAAAAAAGAAAACAAAGTTAAAAACATCTTCTCTTTGAAATATGGGGTGAAGGAAATAAAAAAACAGAATGCAAGCTGACAGATTTTATTTGCAAAACATAAACCTAATAAATGATTGATAGAATATGTAAGTCTTCTCAAAGTTAATAAGAATAAAACAACTCAATTTTTTAAAAGAAAGAAAAGAAACAGGAAAGAGTTGGACAAGACACTTTGCCAAAGAAAATACATGTAGTAAATAAGAATATGAAAAAAAAGTTCAATATCTTTAGTCAATGGGAAAATGCATATATAATGAGATATGATTGCATGCCTATTAGAATGGCTTTTAAAAAGATTATTACCAAATACTACCAGTGGGAATGTGAAGCCAAGAAAATGTTACTGTAAGTAAAGGAAGCCAGACTCAAAAAGTTGTCATACAAATGACTTTATTTACAGAACATTCTGGAAAAAACAAAACAAGAGGGACAGAATTCATATTAGTGATTATTAGGGGCCGGACTAGGGAGAAGGAATTTTGCTTCTTTTGAAACATAAGGTGAAGAAATTTAAAAAAATAAAATAAAAACTGGCAAAAGAGTTATCTAGAAAGAAATTTGGAGGAAACTTGGAATGATAAAAACCTCCTGTACCTTGATATTGGTGACAACTGCATAACTACGTGAACTTTTCAAAATTCACAGGACCGGACACCTAAAAAGATAGCATTTTAGCATATATAAGTGATATCTCACTAAAGCAGTTATAATAAACCCAAAATTAATTGCATACAAATACCTTGTGAAATATATTTTATTCCATTTATTCAAGTTGAATAAGGGCAAATTCATTATATTATTTGTATTATTGAAATTTATTTTTGTGAAAGACTTTCAAATGAATAAAATACATTTTCCTATGTTTATCTCACCTTTAAGGTAAGACATCATTCAGTATTCCTGCTACTATTTAGTTCCTATAGCAATTACCTGTGACATGACATAGCATTCATCTAATCAAACATTCAAGAACCACTTCTTGAATATTACTAGATTAGAGATCTACAAAGGACTTAATTCTCCCAGTTCTGGGCCCATAGGATATACCTCAGTATTCTCCAATAAGTTTGCATAAGATCTGATCAGATTATACCAAAGAGTAGAAAAAGAATAATTTCAAGCTTAGTTTCAGCTGGTCTGTGATGTGGAGTTATTTAATAGTAGAAAATAATATCATCTATATTACCAAGACTATAATTACTACATTTAGAATTAGTGAAATTTACTGAACACATTTAAATGATCCAGATGTAATAACTCTCAAGTTACTCAAAAGCAAACTGCTACAAGTGTAATGTAAAAATCTGAGAACGTTATTTTAATAGTAAATGGAAGAAAGTTATGTATATAGACGTTGTCATAATCTCTGATTGGAGGATACCTCTGACTGGGAGCCATCTCTGCCCAGACTTTGTATTTTCCCTACTTACCATCTTCATAGTTGAAATAACACTAATCACAACAGCATGTGGCTCTGAACATGAATTTGCCAAGGTTAACAAAAGTTCCTGAAGGACAAGCAAGCTATACAGGGATGGCTTTATGGGCATGCCACCCATGCAGTCCCACAGGGTGCATGCTTAGAAGGGCCTGCATCTGGCTTAACACTCTGCTGTCACTATCTTGAAATTATTACTAATTTAATTTCAATTAGTATGAATGTATGACCCACATTTTCTTTTTTGCACTGGATCCCACAAATGATGTAAATGACCCTAACTTCATAAATACCAAAACTGATGTGAGGATTTGGAATTACTCTTTGTATATAGTGTGTTGACTAAACGTATCCAAATTTATCATGAAACAATTAAGAAACTAAAGCTGGAAAACTGGCAAATTGGGCTCATACAATTTCTAGGAACTTCTGGAAAGACACACATATTGCAAAGGCAAATCATTTGTTTGAGAATTTGAAACTGTCACTTCCTGTTCCACATGAAATAGAGTATAGGGAAAACTCAACAATTTTTTTCTCTTCCTGTACTCAACTATCTTTTTACAGAAGCACATATTTAGATTTGATATCTGAATTTTCACTTTAATCTTTGCTCAGTTCTTATTTCTAAAGGTGTTATATATTCATTTATTTATTAATTCATTCAACAAATATATAATGAGTGCCTCTATATGCCAGGCACTGTGCTTAACACTACATATAAATTTTTTTTAAAAAGAACAAAATTAAACAAATGAGAAAGAAAATAGAATTTTCTTTCCTTATGAATCTTGAAGTCATTTAATATAAAGCTACTCCTGATTTTCCCATTTATGGCCTTCATAATTTTTTTACACTTTCCACCACAGCATTAATGTTTAACCTATGAACCTGGAAAAACAATATGCTTTTCCTTCCTTCCTTCCTTCCTTCCTTCCTTCCTTCCTTCCTTCCTTCCTTTCTCCCTTTCTTCCTTCCTTCCTTCCTTCTTTCCTTCCTTTTCAGTAAGTGGTAATTAAATACAGAGGTACTCAGCTATATCCCCAATCCCTTTGACCTTCTTATTTTGAGACAGGGGCTCTTTAAGTTGCCCACGCTGGCCTCAAACCCACAATCCTCCTGCCTCAGCCTCCTGAGTAACTGGAATTCCAAGGCATACACCATATCAGTTTTTTCAATAGCAAAATAATATAAGTGATTGTGCTTTCTTAAATGTCATGTTTTATTATGTAATAATGAGACAAAGTTGGCTAAAAAATAAAGTGGCCTAGGTTGTGTGAAAGGTATCCATTAAATGGTCAGCAATGCTCCTAACCTAAACCATGTCACCTTTCTTCCCCTGTGTATTAAATAGCATGCGCTATCATAGTCTGTCTCAGAGCTGGCTTCCAGCCCAGTCAGCCCCTGAAGCCAGCAGGGTCCAGGGCAGCAATGTCTTTTATAAGTGGGCTAAAAGCATTTGGCTTGCATCTCAAATGCTGAGTCTTTCTGCAAGATGGCAAATACATAACCCAAGTGCTTTGGAGCGGAGCTGATTTTAAAAGCTTTGGAGCAACTGAACTTTCTCTTAATCGCAGTCCAAACGAGAACCAGTTGATCCCCTGCAGTCTTTCTTCATCCTTAGCAGTGTAACTGGGGCTCTTTGGTTCTGGAAAAGTGTCTCTCTCATACATTTGCCATAACACAAAGCAGCACATGCCTAATACATATTTCCATACCAGTTCCTGGGCTGAGAAAGTGACAACTGGTTAGAATTAAGCTGAACCTGAAAACATCCTGCAGTTCATTTTTATATGAGTTTACAAAGTCAACAAGTGCCATTTTTCTGGGTTTGGCAATGTGAAGGTATCAAATGGCACTTATATATTGGGCTTGAATGAAGGGTCATATCCCCTGACAACTCAGCAGGAGTAAATTTAGTTCCAGCAAAGCATATGGAGGCTTTTATTCCTCTCCTCAGTGAAAATGTGTTGTTTTATGTGCTCAGACTATCACCTGCTCCCTTACATTTTTAGGAAACATCAGTTTCTATGGAAGCTGCCAATATACTATCCCAGAATCCCGCCTCACAGTTGGACATGTGACCAGAGAGAACCAATCACAATCTTCCTCCAGTTTTTCACATGAGATCTAGAATGAAAGAGCTTTCCTTCCTCTCTGAGAGAAGCAGAAACACAAGATGCTGAGGAAACACTGCTGCACTAGTTCCTGAACCTGATCACTCTGCTTGCTCTGTCATTTCAGTACATAAGCTAAAGCATCTCTTTTTACATGTTGCTTTGCTTACACTTGTTCCAGTTGGACTTCAACACTTCCAAGGAGAAGAGTTCTGACCAACTCACTCCCTACTCTGAAGGCTGCCTGTCTACAACCCAATGGACTTCAAGCAAATTCAGGTAGTATCCAAGAGGATAAGAGAGCCAGTTCCTCAGACACAAGGAAGCTCATCTCTAGCCAGTTAATTTCCTTAAATTAATCAAGTTTGTAGTACCAAATGTATGGCAACAACTTATTAGAACCCAATATTCTTTTCTGTGCATTGTGCCTATGTCAGTCACAGTCTATGTGCTGGCAGTTGGGCAGGAGAGGATTCGAGGTAAGGACCAAGGAGGACAGGCCTAACTAAGGAGCTTGCTCGAAGCCAGAACCTTACCTATTATACAGCTAACAAAATGGAAACATGCTTGTACCCATGAACTTTGATTTACATCACTACTTTATTTACTTCTCCCCATCAGTAGCATCTGCAAATCAGAAATATCTATCCAAAGGTAGAAACCATATGAGACCAATGTCATTCTACATTATCATGGAAAAGAGTATTTTGTGGGTACTTCAACCCAGTTAATAATTTCTTAAGCATGCTAATTCAACAAAAAAAGATAAATAAGATCAAAATAGAGATTATAAAACTAAGAAAATAGATTGAAGACTCATTCAGCTAAAATAAATCAAATTACCTACAAAAACGAGGTGGAGACAATCCCAGTAAATGCAGAGGAAGAAGGCAGAGATTAAAAAAATAAAACAAAGAATGCCCAGAATAAGGACAAGTTTTCAGTCTCTCTTACATACAGTCAAACACATGGAAGATAAAAGTATTCAAGAACTACTACAAGAAAAATTTCCCCAAAATGAAGAAAAGTCTGAGCCTTCTGAATAGAAAACATATACGATATTTTGGACATACCTAGTTTGTCTGTCTGATAACCATTTCCCTTCTTCCTAGCAACACCAGGTTGTCATGTGGATATCCAGCTTTTCTCTATATGACAGTCTATGCTTTGAGGATGTTGATCCCAAGCCCAATGCCAAATATAGTCTCTGAAGGTTTAAGTCATCACAAGAAGTTTACAATTAGACTAAGTATTCCTCAGAAGAGAATCTGTCTTTTGTATCTGTAACTAAGATATTATCTTTATCATGGGTGTTCTGTAGTTTCACTACAATGTGTCTAGATATTTATTCTCTTTATTTATAATTCATAGGAGTCAACATATGCAGCTATTTGTTGGAGTCAGCTCAGACCAGCTTACAAGAGCCAACCATGCACATCATTCTTAATTCCACTTTCAGTGAAGTCACATTGGCAAACTGAAATCATCTATGATGACAGTATTTACATTATAGAAATTGGTAAAACTACAAATCAGGGTTAAGTTTTTATTTTGGAAAGCTGGTTGTTAAACATTTATCTGCAGACCACATGTTTCTTTAAAGTCTGTATATTTTTCTTTATCAATTTTTGAAAATTCTAAGCTAGTATATCTTCAGGAATCACCCCTCTTCGATTTCCTCCCCTTATTCTGTCTTCCCTATTTCTTAACTTCTTTCTTAGTTTTTTTTTTTTTATCTCTTTATCTCTTTTCACTCCCTTCTAGGTAATTTTCTTAGTTCTGTCATCCAGTTTCCTAATTCTTTCTTCAGCTATGTATAATCTGATATTTAACTCATCCATGGAGATATCAATGACACATCTTTATTTCTAGAAGCTCTACTTGTCCTTCAAATTCACCCTTTACTGTGTTTTCTTCTTAAGATTTCCACTCTTTTATCATTTTAACCACCTGAAGCATGGTTATTTTATATTCTTTCCAGATTACTCTATTACCTCAGGCTTATGGGCATATTAGTATTCTTATTTTTAGGGTCTGTTGATTCTCTTGTGATTAATTATTTCCTCATGGAATTTATAAGTTTTAATTTTCCCCTTCTTTCTTCCCCTCCCCCTAAAATATTCACAAACCCTGGAGTATAAAACTGTTGCTACAGAATCATTTTACTTTTGCTTGTTTCTAAAAAAGAGAAGTTGGCTTCTCTACTTGAACAGTCTAGCATTACATTAGTGATGCAAATTCCAACTTCATATCTATTTTTGGTGTCCAGGAGCTTCAATTTCTCTCATTTTTTTCTATCCAGAGTTCCAAAAAGTAATAAATTTTCTAGTCACACTATCTAAACCAGTGAGTAGGTTTTTACTAGTCTCCTTTTATCAATGAAATAGATTTTTCTTTCCAGGATTCAAGCTACAAGCAGAGATCTCTGTTCCATCTCCCTGCCCCAGTCAGACCCAATGCCATTTCCCCAAAGTTTATATGGGTATTAAATTCTCAGCCTTTAATCCCCTTACCCAGTCTAATGTCTTTCAAATACACCATGGCATCTGCTCATATGTTTATAGCCCCACATTAAATCCACCTTTATTTCTGACACGTCATCATGATAGAAATGACCAGTTTTAATTTCAAAGTAATTGATATATTTAAATTTCTTTTTATAAATTGTATCTATAAGTCTATGGTTTCCTAAGAACTAGAGGATTCTAGAGTGGGTGAAGTTCACGTTACTTCAATTGACCTTTTGCCAGAATGAGAATACAATCTTATTTTTAATTTTTAAAAATTCTTCATCTAATTCATTTATGTTCATAGAGAAAAGTCTAGAACAATATTCACTTAATGGTAATGACTGTCTTTTCAGACACTTGAATGAGTGGTTTATTTAACTTTCCTTGCATTGGTGGAAATTGTTTGACTATTTGAATTATTATCTTTTCTCATTTTTAGTTGAGAAAAAGTAATTATAGATGAATGTTAGTGTCTTCCCACATCTATTGGACAAAGACCTGAGCATGCTAACCAAGGATATTCATGACTTGACTCTGCCCTGCTCTCTTAGATCCATTTCTCAATGGTCTCCCCATATTGCCAGGTTTCTACCTCACCAGATGGTGCCGTGTTCCCAAACGTGCCTCTCATTGCCATTCTTCTGACTTACTGAGGCTCCTCCCTTGGCTGAAATTTTCTCAGCACATCCTCACCTTCCCAGCATGTCCCAATATTACTCAATCTCCAAGACCAGTTCTTTCTTAAAACCCCTTCAGAACCCACTTCATGTACCCTTTTTTAGCCCTCCCCTGTCCTTAACATACAACACTTGCCATATTAGATCATATTTATTTATCCACCTGTCTGTTATCCTCTTTAGGAAAAGGCAAAGACTGTCTACTGTATTTTATGCCTCATTTATCCAATAAATGAGTTCATGAATGAATAAATGAAATGAATGTTCACCTCTTGCTCAATGAACAGCAGATTTCTTAAGGACTTCATACAAGACTGTGGGTGGATTGTAAGTTCATTTGGAATGCCAGATAATTATTTGTGTGTTCCTCTGGGTGGTAGTAAACTGGAATGTTTCAGCAGCCCTGGATAACCTGTTGAGCACTCCTGAGGAACAATATTGAATTCTACCATATCTTACACATAAATTCCAAGCACTTCACAATCAGCATTTCATTTGACCACTAAGGAGATGGGGCAAATAATCATGTGCCCAATGATTACTGAGTGTGGAAACTTGTCCAAAGATTTAGGGAAACAACTTTGACCTAGGTCTTCTGCTGCCCAGTCCAGTGATCTGTGCTCATCTCTTTTACTGTCAGCCTCCACAACTCTATAGGAATATTGGTCCCAACTGGGATGGGAGTTATAATGCCAGCTGTAACACTGTACTATAAGAAAGCAAGGCTCAGACCTACACTGTAACACCCTCCCTGCCCTGACTTGATGGTTGCCTTCATGTCACCCCTTTGACCTCCAGGTGAAGCTCCAGTTTCTTCTCCCAAATGAAGAGATATTAATCCCTAAGGTCCATCCTCTTGAAGTTTCATGGACCTGAGACTGTGAGAATTTGCTGAAGGAACCAGGCTTGATCCAAGAGCTGGGCTTCTTTCTTAGTCCCCTTTGCTAGACTCCTACCAAGGCTCAGCACTAGCACCTGAAGTCCTGCCATTACAAAAACCTAAATCTTTTCACCAAACCACATTCATGCTCCATTCTTTTTACCATGATATTATCTTACATTAGACTGTCTTTTTCGTTGAAAGACCAAAGAGAATAGTTATATCACTAAGAACAGCAGAACCTAACAAAACATTATACCAGCAATTCATGGCAGTCCATGAAAAAGAAAACTATAGAGTTGCCCCACAGTGTGTGCAACCCTAACGCAGTCATGTCTCACCTGCTTCCATCTCCCCTGCCTCCTTGTACACCAACAAGGGTTTATTATTTCATTACTTGGCATATTTCAACCAAAGCACAAAGATCTACTCTGTTCAAATTAAAAAATTCACATTTTCACTGAGTGATTTTTTTTTCATTTTCATCATATTTTAACTCCTTTAGGTTATTAGAAATAGAATGTAAGCATTTTTTTATTAAAGAATTCCCAGACAGTAGTCAGACAGCTAGACTCTGAATGATGTACAGGAGCTAAAGAGACTACTTAACATTCCTTGCAATGCTTCCATTAATATAAAACAAATGGATTAAATCTAAATACTACTAAAACTTAAAAGACAAAACAGGGGCGCACAATCCAAGAGATCATTTGCAGTCTTCATCCAGGAGGGGCTGCAGCTGACTGGTTTCAAATCTGCATAATTGTTGTATGATTTTATCTTATATGGGAAAAACGAGTAGAGCATTTTCTTCAAATAAATAAGGTAAACATGTACCTGCTATCAGAGCACCAAGTGAGCACAGGGCTGAGCCCTGACAGTGAAATTTCATACAGCTGACAAATAAAAAACTCACCAGGACTGACTAGTTGGAGTTGACCTATAAATATGGCACAGAGCCGAAGTAGGAAAGTTGAGTAAAACTGCTCAGTTTGTTTTACTTTTTCTGGTGAAATGACCATTTGTTTCCAAATAGTCCCAAAGCTCATGTCTTTAATGACCATTACTCCACTGTACTGGCATGCTGCTGAGGACTTTGCTTACTCCCTAATTATCAAAAAGGCTGCTGGAATTTATTAAGACATTATAAGTAATATCCCAATACCTTCAAAACCAAGTTTGGCAGTATCCTCCATTCTTGCATCAATGGTAGATTCCTTTGATTTGCTCGAAGACCAAATCACTTTTGACAATACTGGAGCCATCTGAGTCAAAGATGAGGCAGTCAGTTATTTTCTTGTAATTGCTGTTCCCATGACCTATTTCAAATGTGCAGGCAAGGACAAATCAAACCAGTTTAATTAGTAAAGTACAATCTACAAATTATGTACAGTTGTTTAATGAACTAGTATGATGAAAATACAACTCACTTTGTTGTTACAGAAAAAAACACACCTTCTATTTTGAATTGCTTTAGAAACTATGCAAAAGGTGAGTAAAGAAGCCATATTTAAGATGCAGAAATTCTTAATTATTTTCACTATCAATTTGGCTATTTATTCTGTCAAATTCTATGGCAGCAAGTATTGTCACAACAAATATTTCGCTTCAGTTAAAAAAAGAAATTCTCAGCACTGTCTGAAGCCCAGCAGAACTCAATGTCAAATCCCAGTACAACTTGGTTCAAATGGTCTTTAAATTTGGTTATATCAAATGCAGATTTTGTGTCCCATTTTCCTTCCTTGAAAGTCAACTTTCTCTTGCACAACTTATCTACCATCTATTAATCTTTAATATGTCTCACTCACTACACTAACCACTTTACATATATTAACTTACTTAATCCTCAAAAACCCTTTGAATAGAAACTACTATTTTCCCTGAGTATACAAGGATATATACAGATGACACTGAGACTGGTCTGACTCCAAAGTCTATGCTTTTTATAAATATGCTACCAAGCCTCTCATACACATACACATATTTTCCTCTATTGAAGAATCTTGGAACAGTTATTATTTTAATGTTATCTAAGATTATAATCCATAATTTACCTGTATTATAAGCTTCCTTTCCTCTACCATAATGCACAAATAGGAAGCATCACAAACACTTGAATAGACATGCACAGAGACCCATATATAGCATATACATACATATTCTATATATCCTCTGTATCTACATATCCATATTTCCTATCTATCTATGTATGCACATAGTGGTTGCATGAAGACAGAGGAAGCAAGGAGAGACAGAGAGACAGAGACAAAAAAAGAGATTGGAGATCTTGACTTAATCCAACAAGATGATATTAAACAAAGATAAAGTAAGTTCCTACATTTATGCCAAGCACCCTATTAGATCTTTTACCCCCAGCACTCTATTAGATCTTATTCTCTCAGCACCCAATATGGTATCTCACACAGTAAATGCTTAACAAATAGAATGACTCAAGGAGACTGTGAATGAGTGGTAAGCATGGGATACTATGAGGTAATTACAGGTAGGAGAGGTAAGGTTTCACATGGATGAAAAGGACACAGTGGTCCTCACTGACATTAAAGCCAATATGAGTAAGTAGATGTGACCACCAACAGCCATGGTACAGTGCAGCCTGTGTTTACAGAAGCTTCTGTCTGAGACATATAGGTATTAGTTCTGACCTCTTTTGCTACCCCCCAGTAGTGTGGATGCATGGGTAGAGAGCAGCCTAGTTGAGGATATGGATGACAATAAATTGATGTACCCACCATGAGGAAAGAAGACATAGAAAACATTACAGGGTTTTCTAAGGAAAGGAATTAGGTGTGTGTGTGTGTGTGTGTGTGTGTGTGTGTGTGTGATCTGAAGATAATGAACTGGGGATAATATCAATGGAAGCCACGGAGAGGCATGTTTGGCTTCAAAGTTAGGAAGAATAGGCACTCTCCATGTCTCCAGCTCATTCTTCCTTACTACCTTCCAATCCAATACATTTTTCGAGATCCAGAACAAGCTCCAATTCCACAAGTGAAGCAAGACTGAGCTTCAGGCCTTCTGTCTTCTGGGAAGGTCCACTGTCCTTCATGATCACCCTGCTCTCACAAATGACAACCCTCTTACTTTCTTCCTTTGTTCACTCAGTGCTCTGATAAAGGACAGGAATACAGAGATGCATGAGACTAAGTTATCATCCTTGGGGTATTTAAGGGACAGAGAAATAAAACAAAGAGGATAACTTTGGACAACAGAATGACTCACTGAGCTAGTTCAGGAAAGAGCTATCCAAATATAATTTAAGGAATGAAGTAGAGAAAACTTCCCAGAAAAGTGGAGTTTACCTGAAGTGTGCCTGAACAAGAGTTTGAAAACAGATGAAAAAGAGGAAAGGATGCTCCAGGAACAGGGGACAGCCTATGGATGCAAGTGAATATGTTCTATAAAGCTAGTGGATACCAAACCCATTAGGAGTTTCCTAAAACAAGAATCTTATCTCCTTAATATTTCACTCCCTCAATGCACTGTCCAACACATAATGAGTTGCCAATAAATCACTACTTATTTCCCTAGAATATACACTAAGCAAGCAGGGACCATAATATTCTCTGATCCTGATCCTTATACTCAAATTAACAAGAGCAGGGCTGGAATAGTCAACCAAAATAGTGGTTGCATGAAGACCACCACTTATAAAAACCTGGACAATTTATATGTTGTAATGGAAAAGAATAAACTTTGGAGTCAGGCCAGCCTGGGTTTGACACCCAGCCCTGTGACCACAAAAACAACATTTAACATGTTTTGGACTCAATTTTCTCATATTGAAGCTAATGGTATCTATCTTGCAGGCCTGTGCTATAGTATAAATGGGGTAATGCAAATGAAGCTCTAGAAAGTTGCATCTTATATCAAGTGACCTGTAAATTATATATCTGAGGAAGAATCATAGAGTTTCTGAAATGAAAATTAAGGAGTTGGAGAAGGATTTTATTAGCATTGTCATGGTCCAAATTGATATCCATTTTTCGCCTAATAAAGAAAAAGGGCCATAGGGGATTCCTGAACCCTGTTAGCACATGAGGCTTAGCTTAGAGTTCCCTGGCTCAGTTACCAGTGCAAATTTGTCATTCCCAGCAACTACTATTCATTGCTGCACTCCCTCTCCCATCTTGGCTGGCTGTCTTTACCATAAAGTGTTCTAAGAGGTCTAACTATTCAAAGTAGAAACTGTTATCATTCATTCTATAATCAAAGTTAGATAATACTCTTAACTAAATCTAGCTATTTGCTTAAAATTTTTTTAAATAAATTAAATGCCCCAAAAAGCATAATCTAACTTAACATGCCCATATGGTAAGACTATTTAAATATGAGAAAAGACTAACAATGAAGGGAAGAGTCCACCAGTGATTTTCTTATAATGCATAATGATGGTGCTTGGTTGAGAGGAGGCAGTTTCACTTGAGCAAGGAGCATTGGTTTAGAAACCCACAGATGGCATGGGGGCCAAGGGAAATAGACAGCTGTTTTCCAATGGGTGAAAAGTTTTTATTATGCCAAATGAAAGACTTTTAGAGATCTACTGTACAGCATAGTACCTACAGTTAACAGTATGGTATTGTATATTTTTAAATATGCTGACAGTTAACAATGCTGAAAGGATGGACTTCATGTTAAGTATTCTTACCCCACCCCAAAAAAGCAAAAGGAAGAAAAGAAAAAGAACACTAGGAAATTTCTGGTGGCGACAGTTATGTTTAATACTTTGGTTGCAGTAATGTTATCACAGTTTCGTATGCATATATCCAAATGCATCAAGATGTATACTTTAAAAGTGTGCAATTTTTAAAACATAAATCATACTTCAAGAAAGCTTTAAAATGGAGCTTAACTTTGCAATATGCAACTCACACTCATCCATTGCCAGCCTGTTATGGTTTAGATATCAGGTGTCCTCCAAAAGCTCATGTGTAAGACAATGCATGAGAGTTTCAAGGTGAAATGATTGGATTATGAGAATCTTAACCTAATCAGTACTTTCATCCCCTCAGAGGGATTAACTGTATGGTTACTATAGGCAGGTAGGTGTGGCTGGAGCAGGTGGGTCCCTTTTATTAGTAGCAGCGGTGTGCCTTTGGGGTTTATATTTTGTCATGATAAAAAGAGCTCTTTCTCTTTCTGCTTCCTGATCATGTCCTGAGCCACTTTCTTTCACCACTCTTTGCCTTGACGTTCTACCTCACCTTGGGCCCCAAAGAATGGAGTTGGCCATCTACGAACTAAGACCTCTGAAACCTTGAGACCCAAAATAAACTTTTCCCTTTTCTTCCTCTAATTGTTCTTGTCAGGTATTTTAGTCGCAGCAGTGAAAAAGCTGACTAAAACACAGCACTACTCAACCCTGGGTTTTAAGTAACTCTATCCATTACCCGTCTTCCCAGTAAGTTTACCTCCCTCGCTTTACCTCCAGATAAACTAACTGGACCTTAGTCCTTGTCTAAGTTAACATTGCATTCACTGAATCCAGTTCCTTTTCTCCTCTACCAAGGCACTTTCTTCAACCTAATGCAGACCAAGGCATCTACATCATGGAAGGTTCCCACATTTCACCCATCCCATCACCCACCAGAACAATCCCAACCCAGCCATTACTCCTCCATGCCCCAAGAGTTAAGTCATCTGGTTACACTGCAGTTGATGATATGTGTCTGTTCGTTTCCTCTAATGGCTTGTGAGGCCTTGGGGGTCGAGCTCATGTCTAATCTTTGCTGCATACATCTGTACACTACTGAATACATCATTACTGTACATTACTCTAATCCAGTGGGGACTCAATAAAAACTTGTTGACTGACTGATTTAGCACAGGGATGATTATTACGTAAGCCACTTTGGTAAATAAATTTCAAATAATGACCAGCTCACACAAATGTTTTACTAGCTCACCCTCCCCATGGAATTAATATAAAGAATGAAAATCAGCAGTCATTTCTACTTGCCCAACATTAAATGTTAACTCACCCCCAGAGAATAGCTATTTTCAAGCCTAATTTCAAGTCAAAATGTCTAAAATGGTTGTCATTCTTGGTGACATGCTGGGAAGAGTAAAGAACTAAGGTATCAAATCCAGTCACTTCCACAGGTTATTAACCCCAATCCTAAAGATCATTATTTCCAGAACATTACTGATAATAACAATTCTGGCAGCTTATTTTAATTCACATTTATTCAACAAAAGGGTACTTGCTCTCAAGGATAACCTAACAAAAGTAATTCAATAGGCATACCAAATTTGATAATTTAAACTTTATTGAAACACAATTTATTAGAGATCTTAATTTGATCTGTTTAATTCTTTAATAGTTGAATTAACTCAATATAATCACCATGAAAATAATCACCTTTCTACATACATACTGAAGCAAAATAATTAGAAATGAGTTTTTAAAATAAATTTAACATTGGTTGTTCCTCTTTCTCCTCAATTTTTCTATTTTTGTTATCCTTGTATACAAACCTATATTAGAGCAAAGAGGGTATAGAATTTTACATGTACTCTCTGTCCTTTTTAGTCTTCTGATGTGAGATGGGACCAAGTAGATGAGATTGTGTCAATTCCAGTTTTATGGTAGACACAATTTTCTTTCCTTGACCAATGAGTTTGACCAAATATTTTCAACTGTGCACTGGAGCAGCTCAGTGGTAGAGAGCTTGCCTAGCATTCATGAGGCCCTGGATTCAATTCCCAGCAATACACACACACCACACACACACCACTTCTTCCAAATATTTTCAAGATTAATTTATTTTAGTTTTTCTCTGTGTATGATATAAATCAATTTAAATATTTAAGCTATTCATTTTAAGAAATACTGCAATACTTGAAAATTACTATAAAATGCTATACCACCAATTCTATTTAGCTTGCTTTAGAATGTTCATGAGAAAATGGATTAGCTTATCCTCTGTGTACTGTGAAGAAAATAAATTGCTTTTGGTGTTCTGATATCTTTTCAGCAAGTAAGAAGTTCAATCACATAAAACACTTGCAACGTTTCAGATCCCAGAAGGTTTCTTCAAGTCGGGTGCAGCCTGATTCGCTATGACAGCATCTCTGAGGTTGTACCCTGTAAGAAGCAATAATTGTCATTTGGGGGCCTTACGGGTGAAAAGGCAAAACAGAAGCAAAGGAGCTAGAACACACAATCGCAGAGCAAAAGAAATACTTGAGGTCTCAAGGGCAATGAAGTGAGTACTCTAAAGTGTATTTGACTTTAAAGTTAATCTCTTTATTTTCTCCACTCTCTTGGGAAATAGCAAATACAACAAACTGTTTTCAAAGTTTGAGACCTACTGAGATAAACTTCATACTCAATACATCAGGTTTCTGAGCTCTCCTTATACATGTAAATGGAAATAATTAGAGTTTGGATGAAAAAAAAAATTTTTGACAGAACAAAGAAGGACCATGATCCAATATCAGAAAAAGAAGTTAACAAATGTGATTAAGTGAGATGATTGGTGATGAGTGATGGTCATGCCCAGTTTACTTTTCACAGTTGACAGATCAAAGTTGCTCCTTCATTTGGAACAAAAATTGAATGTGGTTAGTCTGAACCTGGAAAATTTTTTCACATACATAAGGTCTCCTGGGTTCTTCTGCTTCTAAGGCACAGGAATGGTCAGGGCAGGTGTCAGACAGTCAAAGCAGAGTTGGGGAGAATAATTTAATGACCTTTTCAAACATAGAATTAAATAATGTAGAAATACAATCATAACAGACTCAAGGATTATGACCCTCTATACTCATGAATATTATATGGTACAGGAACACATAGAACAATATGTAGACTGATAATGTCATGGAATTGTAGACTTTGAGATTAGAAGACAGTAAAGGGTCATTGTGCCCAACCACCTGTCTGATTCATGAATCCTCTTCCCTGCCAAGTAGCAATCCATTTCATGGTTGGAAGGTTCCAAGGCTGGGGCTTCTACAACCCTAGCGGTAGCCATGCCACAGCCCTCTCAGAAAGCCTTTTCTCTGTGACCATAAGTCTAGCTCTATCTATTCTTCTCTACTATTACCCCTAAGATGAAACAGAACAAACTAAATCCTTGCACTGAGCACACCTGTAATCCCAGTGATTCAGGAAGCTGAGGTGGGAGGATCACAAGTTTGAGGCCAGCCTCAGGAATTTAGTGAGATCCTCAGCAAATTATCAAGATCCTATCTCAAAAGTGAAAAAAATAAAATTAAAAAAACTGGGGTGAAGCTTTGTGGCAAATCACTCTAGATTCCATCCCACATACCCTCCAAAAATTACCTAAGTCCTTCCACCATCAAACATTTGTCAACACTTTGAGATGATTACCTCACTTCTACCATCACCACCATCACCACCTCCAAGCCCTCTCAATCCCTTCAAATGTTCTTCATGGGTATGGTGTCTAATCTTCCCATTGATATTATTATGAGACTCTCTTGTCATAATCCAATTTGCCTGAGTTCCCCTAAAAAATATAGACCTGAATATAGAACTCCAGGTACAGTCTTCAGGAAAGAGACATTATTGACTATTGTTCTATGTGTTATTCTTCCCTTAATTCAGTCAAGATCTCATGAGTACTTTTGGGAGCTACCAACATTTAAGCAACATTTCTCCAACCTCGAATGATGAAAATTTGTATTTAATACTTTATGCTTTATAGTTTGCTTTTATCTCTATATATCTCACATGCCCCTGATAGCAACTGGTAATAAAGGTATTACTTTCACTATTTTCATAGGAAGAAACAGATTTTCAGAGGTCAAGTTAATTTTCCTAGACCACATAAATAAGGTACAAATCTAGAACCTAAACCCAAGTCCTCTGACTGCAAATCACATACCTTTTTTACTGTATTACTCTGTCTTAGACTCTTTGATGATGCTTCAGTGATATAACATTAGGTTGCTGTCAAAGGAAGGAATTCAAAACTCAGTTTCTTGTTCTCCCATGAAGCAATCATATCCTGGGACAGAATAGGGCACCACGACCTGCTATCATATCACTTCCTTCCCAAAATAGTCACAAATCATCCTTTTAATTATTCACTCCAGGTTGTTGCCAATATTTGACTCCATGATCTGTCGTTTATGGTCTAATTCTTTAATTTTTGAATTTGAGACTACATATTCAATATTATAGCCTTGTGATACCCTCTCCTCCAAAACCACCAAAAGATCACCAACTCTTACTCAAGATCCTTTTGAATTCAGATTTCATTATGTGATGTATTGTTATCATTTAAAGTTTTAAAACATCCACAAAATAAAGATTTCTTCCATGAGTCTATCTAAGACATTAATAGTTAAGGGGAAAAAAACATGAAGACTAAGCTGAGACAACAGTCCTACAATACATAAAGACCTCAGTGACCTTCCTCCTCAGGAGCAGGACACGACTCCCCAAGGAGTCATACCAGAAATCTCAAGGTAGGGAGTTAGAGGAAGCATGGAGTTGATATGCGATGCAATATCATGATTTAATTTTATATTGAAAAATGCTTGTTTTCCATTATGAACTGCAGAAATTGTGGGAGTTTTCAAAGTTAGTAACTAGAGTAATTCAAAGATTTTGAATGTTTTAGACATGCTGCCTGAGTTAATACTCCATAAATCAGGATCTTTGATTACAACTGGGTAGTTAAATCCAGTTTAATTTTTTTTCTACCCATTAAATGTGGGGTTTTCCCCAGTTTGTTGATGGGGTTTTACCCCACACTTTGCTGAAGTTCAGATATTTGATGTCTATGGCCGCTCTCATCTCCTACTCCCCCTGGAAACACTTCATTTCATTTCTAGAAAGTCATACTCTTGCATTTCTCCTACATTTCTGGATGCTTCTTCTCCAATTTCTCTTCATCTTGACATCTAAAGTGCCCCAGAACTCTGTCCTTGGATGTTCCTTTTCTAACCACTTCTATTCCTGCATGAGCCCATCCAGACTCTTGGTCTTGGGTGCATCTGCATGTTGATGCCAGGAGCCCAGCTCGCCCCTGGACACCAGGCCTGAACATGTGCCCTTGTGGCACCTCCATCCGTCTAATAAGATATCCAGACTTAACGTCCTGAACATGGAGCTTCTGGTACCCTCCCTACCACCTCCACAAACTAGCCCTGCCTGCAGCCTTTCCATCTCAAAGAAGGAGAGTCTTCCTGTTATCTCACATTCATACCCAATCATTCAGCAAATGCTGCAGCTCTAACACCAAAATCTATTCAGAATCTGGTCATTTTTCAGCATTTCCACTGCCACCATCCAGGTCCCAGTCAGTAGCCTCTCTTACCTACTCCCACCTTTCCCTACCTCTTCCCCTTAGACTATACCCAACCCTCTGTTATGGTTTAGATATTAGGTATCCCCCTCCCCCAAAATTCCCTGTGTGGGACAAAGCAAGAAAGTTTAGAGATGATTGTGTTATGAGAACCTTAACCTTATCAAGTGCATTAATCCACTTAAATGTATTAACTGGGTAGTAACTGTAGGCAAGTAGGATGTGCCTGAAGGAAGTGGGTAAGTGGGTCATAGGGGGCATGCCTTTGGGGTTTATATTTTGTCCTGGTGAGGGCCTCCCTCTCTCTCTCTCTCTCTCTCTCTCTCTCTCTCTCTCTCTCTCTCTGTCTCTCCCTCTCCCTCTCTCTCTCTCTCTCTCCCCACTTCCTGATTATCATGTCCTCAGCTGCTTTCCTCGCCACAGCATTCTGCTGTGATGTTCTGCCTCACCCTGGGTCTAGAGCAATGAAGTTGGCCATCTATGGACTGAGACACTGAAACTAAGCCCCCAAATAAATTTTTCCCCCTATAAAATTGTTCTTGTCAGGTGTTTTTGTCACAGCAATGAAAAAGCTGACTAAAACACCCTCATTCAGAATGACTGTGAAAATATGTCAGGTTTTACTATTACTTATTACTCCTCATTACTCAAAAGTGTGTCTCAAGTATTATACCTCAGGGTCTTTGAACTTACTATTCCCTCGGCCTAAAACAGTCTTCTCCCAGATAGTCATATGGGGAGCACCTTCATTCTGTTTAGTCTTTATTTCATAGTCACCTTCTCAGTGAGATCTTGCTTGGACACTTTATCTAAAGTTATACACCTCCTGCAGAAACGCAACTCAAATTCCTCTCCCTTGCTTAAGATTTAGAACTTACCAACATCTAATGCACTATATATTTTACATATTGATCTGTTGTCTGAGTTGACCCCTGGAATGTAAGTTCCAGGAGGGCAGGGATTTTTATTATTTTCTTCACTGCTGTATCCCTAGTACCTAGAAAAGTGTCTGGCACATACCAGGTGCTAAAAACACTTTCTTCACTTGGTTTTATTAAATGAATAAAGTGAACTAGTGAAAGAATGAATGGTTCCAATCATCTATCCTTTGGCAAGGAAAGAAATAGAATTGGTGACAGTGACTTAGTGAAGTCCTGGTATGTACCAGTCACCACTGCTTCATTATTTCCCAAACCAGTTCTTTGATAACCAATTCTAGAATGCAACCTGGAACTTCATGTCTGGAAGGGTGGTTGACCAGTGTTCTCGTATACCTACCCTATACTTCCCTTCCCAAATTACTCAGAGTTGTTTTCTCTCGAATCTGTGCTTCCCACTGATGGCACATTCCAAGAACATGTTCATCAGTTCATTGGTACAGTCCTCACCACAAACCTGGTGCCTAGGACACAGTAAATGCTCAATAAACATTTATCCTACATTGTGACATTAACAAACTAACTCTCTTGCCCTATTTTTGAAACTTAGAATTCTGGTTTTCTCTGATATGCAGATGCTAATTCACAACAGAGGGGTGGGGACTAGGGAAGGATAGAGGTACTCCGGGCCAGTAGAATGAATCAGATCTTTTTACCCTATGTGCACACATGATAACACAACCGGAGTGCTTCTACATCAGTACAACTAAAAGAGTGAGAAGTTGTACTCCATTTATGTATGATGTGTCCAAATGCATTCTACTGTCATATATAACCAATTAAAACAAATTAAAAAAAAAACTAATAAAAAAAAAAAAACCTGGAATTCTGCTTGCTCATCTCCAATCCCCAAGTAGCCCTATCGGCTGTCCAGTAATTTCATTCTCTAGTTTTTGTAGATTCTGATAAACAACGGTCAGAATTCCCAAGTGAATTTGGAATACATATGTCCTGCCTTCTTCTACTTGGGCTTCAGTGTCCTCACAGTATCAAAAGCAAAAGAACGGTTAAGCTGGTTCTGTCCACAGTATGTCACCAACTACAAACAGCAGACCCGGCCTGCCCAGCCACTTCTTCTCTCTCTCTCCCAATAGTTTTTTAATTACCTTTTTGCAATTCTTAGAATGTTCTGAAAATCTCAGTTTATATAGGCTTTAGCTTTTCTAAAATTATTATAAGACCCCAGCCACTTTCATATTCAATTTTTGTTATATCCTCTGCTTTTCATCTTTATGTATAGTTTTTGTTTTCTTTTCTTTTCTTTGGGGAGGGTTTTTTGAAATTCGGTCACTAAATGGGTCAAATGCTAGTACTTCCCTTCCTCTGAGGATCCATGCAGCTGCACAGTAAACATGACTTTTATGAGTGCTACCTGGCTCGAAGCCATGTTCTGCACTTCTTCAATTTACACAAGTGCTTAGGCTCCCTAAATGGAGCAGGTAATTAAAAGATTTCACATCAGAATGAATATGCTCAACATAAATAAATAAAAACAAGATACACCATAAACAAAAACTTCTGAAGAAGTTTTTCTAAAATGTCAGTTAAGGTTCATTTGTTTTTGCCATATCACATTAACATAAAGAGAACTTGAAGCTTATCAAGAAGATACATAACAGAGTTATTCATGAAAATGATTAGTCTTGATAATCACCAATTGTCATGTTTGTATATATTTCTTTTTAGGGTAGAGCTACATCTGTATTGTAATGTTCTGAATTCAGAACATCCAAATTGGGACAGGTCAGTAACACTGACTGTTTAAAGTGTGTATTTAATCTTTTAGACAGAATATTTTCACCACTAATATGCTTGAAGGGGTTTTTCTCTTGCAGTTAATTTTATAAAACTGTTCAAAGATTGATTTACAATCTAAAATTACACATTTAAATTTAAAGTAAATAAAATGTTTTCCAAGACTACCAAATTATTCAAGGTATATTTGGTGATACCCAAGATAAAAGCTATACATGATTTCTTTTGGATTTGGACCTGACTGTGTACAAGTACCCTGCACTTTGTCAGTGAGTCACCTGCCCACCTACAGTGCAAGGCAGATCACTAGTGAGTCACCTCTACCAAAGCACAACTGCCACCTGGAAGTCGGTCAGTGCTGGCCATCACGGGGGTTTCTCACCTCAGCAGTCTTCAAGCTGTCTTGCTCGCATATCCCCCAAACAAATGAAAAAAGCTATGTACCTACCTCACATGTTTTAAGTTGAAATATAACATTTTTGCCATGCATTTACAAATGTATTTTAATAGTAGGAAGAAAATCTTTAAAATGACATAGACTGAAACGTGATGAAGAGTGTCTGTTATCAGAGTAAATAGTTCAGTACACTTGTGAGAGTAAAGGCTTTTGCTACCTTATACAATAATATGCCAAATCAAAAAGAAATCACTTGATTACTTTTATCTATGGGCATTTGCAAATGTAACTTGAAAAGTTCTGTAGTTCTAGAAAACATCCCATTTGAAAGACTAAACACACATTTACAAGAGTTGTAACTACTAACCTACACCATTTCAGATGTTCTGAACTCATAGCATCCTAATACAGATTTGGTTCCATCCTAAGTGGAAATTTACACAACAGAACAGGAAAGAAAGTCCTGTTGTCTTTAGATACTTTAATCATTAAAGGGGGTTTCTAAAAAAAAATCCGAGTTTCACTGTGCTTGGTCACAGAAATTCTTATACTCTGGGACAATCCACCATAGTAAGAGTCTCTGAGGAATAGAATTTGCATGCAGGGAAATATTTGGGGAGCATTCAAAGCAAATAAATAAACAAAAATGCAAGAAAGGTAAAGATCAGAAATTGATTTCCTCAAAATCACCTGTACTCATGTATTGCTTGGAAAGTCGATATAAACACATTTGAAGGCTACTCTCTTGGATTAGTTCTCAAATCAGAGTGTCCAGGACCTAGAGCCTACATTCCACCCTATCCCTGTTTTCTCACAGACAGACTTCCCTGTCTGAAACCTGGCGGGAATGCAGGCCCTGTATCCAATCTCTCTTATGTAGAAATATTCTACTTGTATTCCCTCTTTAGAATGAAGTCAGTGAAGAGAAGACGAGTCTTACTGACACTTTTCATAAAGGTAACTCAACTTTTGGTTAGATCACCTGTTCTCATAAGAAAACAGTTCTTTTTCACTTTGAAATGAGGAAGCATGACTTCTAGAATTTTCTCTAGGGAGTCTGGTGTCCTGTGCACAGACTGCTTCATAGAGGTTTTCTAACCCTAATTGTGGTATATGTATACATTATGCTGGGTGTTGTGTCAGTGTGGGAAAGAGAGAGAGAGAGAGTAAGGCCCTTGGAGACTTCTGTGGTGAAGCTGGAGGTACACCAAGAAAGAATGACTGCCCGGCTTTATGATAAGATGCACAGAGAAAGAATTATAAGACATGCAGCTCTAAAAAGATGCAGTGTCAATGGGAGGGTAGAGTAAGGTTAACATTAGAGCATAGCTGTAGCTGTAGGTAGCCTTTTATGAAGTGATTATAAAATGCAAACTTCTGTAAGCAATGCAAAATTGTCCTTTGAAACCAAGACCTGTCTTTAGGGCATCAGGAATCAAATCATTGGATTAAGGCTATAAATTCAAAGAAAAAAAAGTCAAAACTAAAATGCTCTATTTCCAAGAACAATTTGGTTATACGTGTGCAAACACATTGCAAGTATCCAGGGCTCTCTGGCATTGAGATCTCAACTGAATTCCTAGGAAAGAGTCTTATAGAATTGGAAGACAGAACCAAAAACAGAAGATCACAATTCTTTTTTAAATCTTCACCTATGGAAGTCACTCTTTCCTAGTCAGACCAGTGAAGAACCAAGTTTCCCAGAAGAGTCACCACTTACAAATCAAAGATTGCAACCCAACACAGATCCTCTTAAAACCCTGAAAGGATCTGGAATAAAGCAGGGGAGGTCAAGCTAACAGCTGGCATTGGTCAGGACTTATCTTCTCTGACCCTCAGGTTCCTCATTGTAAAAGGATGGGTATACTGATTACTTTAAATGACTGCCCATGAACTACTTAACACAGCGTGGGTTAAGTATTCAATAATGAAGCCATTATTATTTATGAGCTATTATTAGTTATTTATTATATTATGAAATTCAATTTTAAATCCTGTCTTCTCTATTGATCAATTATATAACTTTGACCAAGTTACTTAACAGTTCTTGAACCACCATTCCATACCCTTTAAAAACCCCAAAGGGCTGCTATGAAGCTGTCATTAACTGACAAAGGACTTGTATCCAAAATACATTTTTAAAAGTGAGACTCTTACAACTTCATAATAATAAAACCAATAAAAAGGAGGAAAGCAGAATAAAATGTAACGATGGTAAGTAAGCACATGAAAAGGTACTCAGTATCATTAGTGATTAGATAAATGCAAATTAAAATCCCAATGAAGACACATTTATGCTCCTAGAATAGTTCTAATTTGGAAAAAAATGGCAATTCCAAACAAAAGAAAAAAGTAAGCAAAAATGTAGAGCAACTGGGACCCTATAGTTGGGGGGGAGGGGCAAAATGGTAAAGTCACTGAAAAACAGTTTTAGCGTTTCCTATAAAAGTTAAGCATTTATCCATTAAATTGGGTAAAACCATTTTACTGCTAATTTCCTACTCAAAGAAAATTTTTAAAATTTGTACATAATCCAAGTGTGGCCACACACACCTGCAATCCAGCAACTCTGGAGGCTGTGGTGGGAAGATCCAAGTTCTAGCCCACACTGTGCAGTAAAGCAAGATCCAGTCTTAAAAATAAATAAATAATTAAATAAATAAATAAATAAATAAATTTGGACACAGTGTTTATAGAACCTTTTTTCTTAACAGTCAAAATGATGGAACAATGCAAATGTCCATCAACAGTTAAGTGACTAACAAACTGTAGGACATAAAAGATAGAATGTTATTCAGCAATAAAAAGAAATGAACTATCAACTTGTGCACCAAAATGAAAGACTCTCCCAACCATTGAGCTGACCAAAAGAAGCCAGACTTAAAAAAGAGAAAGTACTCTTTGGTGTCATCTGCAGGAAGTTCTAGAAAGGACAATTTGTGTCTTTGGTGATGGGGAGTGGGGCCTGGAGTGGAAAGATCTCAGGGAAATGTTGGGATGATAGAAATGCTTTCCATGTTGTTGCAAATGAACACATTTGTGGAAATTCACCAAATAGTTCATGTAAAGTGAACGCTTTTATATATAAACTAGACCTCAATAAAGGTGACTTTAAAAAGTTTACATGCCCATATGCAATACGCCCAAATCCAAAAACTCTGAAATTCAAAAGGATTTTATAAGTGTAAAATCTGAACTAGGCTAAAGTGAAGGCATTCATAGTTTATTCTACTGAGTAATAAGATTCATGGATAAAAACCACAAATAATTACACTGTTTCCTCAGACCTTGCTGGGGGTATACATTACACAGTAATAGATGTATAACTGTATCTATTACTAAATAATGCTGTTATTATTGAATTATCTTTCTAAAACTTGAAATATTCTAAATTCCAAAACAGGCCTTGCCTTGGAGTTTTCAATGAAGAATTGTGGGTTGCTTTCCTTGTCATAGGAAAAGAAAAGGGAATAGGAAGGAGGGGAGAGGAGGGATGAGGGAAGAAGGAAGGGGGAAGGAGCACACGGAAGTGGGGGAGGTAAGAGAGTAGTTGAGAGGAGGAGAGGGGAGGAATGAGTGAGAGGAAGGGAGGGGAGGGGAGGGGATACCAAGAGGAAGGGGAGGGAAGGGTGTCTTCCCAGTCCTTCTGCTGCAGCTACAAACCCATCATAACCCACCTGCTTGCCTGCATCTTCCACCCCCGCCCTGGCTCTGGTGGTGCCTGCTCTGGCCTCCGGAACCAGCCTCTGGTGAGGTCCCCTAGCCCTCTCCTCACTGCCTGAATCACTCAAATTGTATCTAGTCGATCGGATTTCTTTAAAAGATTCTGAGCATTCCCCTTTTAGAATTTTGTTCCCAAACACAGGCACTGCTGGGACCCTTTATCATTCCTATCTTAGAATTAAAAACTTGGGAAGGGTAATGGGGTAGGGGAGATGAAAGAAAACCGATTTGAGAATTTGCCAAATGGTAAATTTTTTCACACTCCTCTTGCCCAGCCTTTCCACAGAGGGGTTGGTTTGAATCAAAACACTTCAAAGCTCTTTCGATATCTATTTTCCCTTTTGCCCCTACACCCTCCACTACAGAGAAATGGAGAAAAGATCCATTTCGTTGTGGGTCCTTGGAATTAATTTAAAGCAAATAGTTCCCCTAAAATGTTTCAATCTACAAAATGAGATTGTTTTCCAAGCTTTTATTTCACTTATTCTGTTTCCAACATGTTCTTGTTATAGCCCCATGTGTGAACTATTGTGAACATATTAAATTAGAAACACATTTTTTATTGTTATCTTTACCTCTCCAACTGTTAGTCTTCCCTAAAATATCTTGTGACCTCTCTGGTACTACAGCCCTGTCATATACATTTTATGTCTCTTCTTTTTTAATCGACTTGGGTTATGGAGGAGCAATTATGTGCAGAATAGAAGTTCAGTACTTTCCCTAAAAAAAGGGTTAAATGGACAAATATTTGGATCAGGTTCTCCAACACCTTTGGATTAATTGGATTTGAGGCAAAAAATAAATTACCCCACAGGTTAAAATGAGGTGATGTTGTTACAGCTGATTGAAAAAGAAAAACTACAATAAGGTAAAAACTTCACTAGGAGTGTTAGGAGTATCCGCAGAAGGAGAAGACAGGTGTGTTTCTCTGCTCAGTGAGGACTTCAGGATGCTGGAAAGGTTTCCCTAAGGACAACAGTGTCACTGGCCCCTAGTACTTACCATGTGGGGTAAGCAGATTTACAAGATAGAAAAAATCATCCTATTCTTGAAGAATTTGCCCTCTTCTGTTGCATTCTGCTCTAAATCTAGAGTGGCCTTTCTTCCTGGGATATGCCCTTAGCAAGTAAAAGAATCGCAAGTTAGTGCAGAGAGGAGATGAATTTTTTGGTCAAATGGGTTTGAGGAAAAAATGCAGGCTCAAATCTCCTTCTTAGAGATTCACCGTGACTACTGTCGTGTCAAAGTCCTGCGATAAAGAAACCTGTTTTCATCTACTTAAAGTGCAATTTTCCAAACTTACTTGACCATGAAACTCTTTGTACATCTATTAATAGCTTTAAAAAAATAGGACTTCTTAGAACTATGTTTGGGAAAAATTGTTCTAGGACTATTGTTCCCACCTCTTATGGTGTTAACCACACAGGAGAAAAATTAATCTTCTGGGTTTAAGCCAAAGGCTTAAAGTCATAGGAGAGGGTATACCAGGTAGTTTCTCTAGTCCCTGTGGTTTTTTTGCACAGGGCAGTCTTCCAAAAAGAAGCCATTTGTCCCCCTTGCACTCTAAAGTATGTTTGGTTACACCTGAGCACCACCAACATTATCAGTCCAAGACAGATCTCTTCTCAAACTGGACATGCCATGTCTGGGTGCCAGGGATTTCAGAAGGGCTTAGGTTGGGTTCTGTAGTCAAACTGCTTGACTTCGAGAACTGCTCTCCTGTGCATTTCTTCCCATCTGTGGACCTCACTCTACTCATCTGTGAAATGCAGTTAAGGACATAAATATTCGTCTCAGGCTGCCACAGGAATAAAATGAGTTAATGAATGTAGAATGCTTAGAGTTAGTGGCACAGAATTGGTTAAGTAAGAAACCAAAGAGATAAAGGAAGAGTCCATCCCACACCTATATGGTTGGAGTTCTGGGTTTCCTGGGAGCATACACCCAAGGACCAGCGATGCAGAGGGAAATGGAGCAGGTGAGAGGGTACCTCAGTGCCACCTGCTCTGTAAGCTGAGCTGGAGAAGAGGCCCGGACCTGGAAACCTGTGAAGGGCCTCCTCCTTCCTTTCTCACAGACCTAAAATATCTCTGCCAATAGAGCAGATCCATCTGTCCTCTGTCCAGGCACAAAGAGAGAGACTTAGTCAGACCCTTGTGGGAGCCAAGTCCTGCCCAGGCCTGCTTACCTCCAAAGGGAATAAGGAAACAGACCTCAAAAATATGAAAGAGACACCACATGGAGGTACAAAAGGTACACCAAGCATGTGCCTTGTCCCCAGAGCTCTAAGACCAGGGCTGATACCGTGGACTTTCTATCTTGGAGGAAAAGTGGTATCTTGCACTCTAACTTTGTGAAAAACTAATCGACAATCTATCTATATAATCTATAAAATAAAGATATTTATCAAGTGAAAATATAGAACAAAAAAAAGTAATTCCATATACCATTTTTGAAAACTGGACATATTCCCTAGTCCCCATTATCCACAACTCTGCCAGCATTTCTGGCTGTCCTGGCAGTGCACAGAGAGCCTGGGTGGGAAGCCGGGTCGTTCCTGGATGGCGAGCATCTTTGGGTCCCCTGCTGGCATTGATGCCTCGTGACCCACCTTTTCCAAATGCCCTAGTTGCTGCCTTCTTACATCTTTGAGCCCCTGTCTTTGGCTTTAATTCCCATACTTTACTGGAAGGCCACAGCAGGGCAGGGGGAGAGGGGATCAAGGAACAGAAGTGTAAATATCTTTGGCATATTGACATGAGAGGAATTGTCCATGTGGCTGATAAAATCACCGCCAACCCACTTCTTCCTCTCCATCCACAGCTGGTTTTCAGACTATTACTTGCCCACTTATCTCTGTGTTAAAAATTCCAGTTCACAAATGGAAAATGACTCCATCTTCCCAGAACCCGTGGGTGGATTCTCCAGAATATTCCCCGTAATGACTAAGACTCCTCTCAATAATGTGACAGGGTGGGTTCTCAACACAATAACCTTGATCCTTCTTCTCTAATTCATGGTAATAGTTGCCTGGAAGAAAATACAGAAGATTTGATACCTTCATTTCCCAGAGTCACCACGGGGTCCTTTTACATGTTTTCTTTCACCAAAATATCAATGCTCAAGTCCTTGATGGGCCAATAAGAGCTAATCAAGCCCATGGCCCTCAGACACCTACCATGCACCCAGTATCCAGGGTAGTTTAGTCCTATCTTGAGCTACTAAATGTGGTCATGGGTTTTTTGTGACTATGTAAAGCTGCTTTGGCAAATTGTGTCTGAATTTTAAAAACTGGATATAATTCCCAGGAGATGGCTGTGGGTTTCTGGTTATCCATGGGGAGGCTCCCAACCAAGCTGGCCCTTTTCCTTTGGGTTAAAGCCCTTTCATTTCCCACATGCTCAGTGAAGAGAACTTTTGTACAAAAGCCCTGGTAATCTCCTGTGAAAGTCCATTTCATACTTTGAACACAATTTACAGGAATTGTGTGAATCTGGGTGCCCCTCCCTGGGTAAACTGCAGATCAGGGTACCAGGGCAACAGTGAGTTGGGGCAAGGATGGGTCTACACAGGGTTGAGAGGAGTCCTGACCAAATTTATGATGCTCTTCCTAAAGACCAGTGTGGTGACCACATGGCAGTCTAGACCTCCCTGCCCACAGCCACAGGGGTACTGGAGCAAAGCCCTTCCCCATCTAGGCTCAGGAAGAACAATCACCACAGTCACCAGGTTCTAATGCCCTTCTAGGCCTGGGTTACGTTCTACATCTCTCAGTTCACAAGCATAGGCCTAAGCAGAGCCCAGGAATGCGAGACAGGATCAGTTCTGTCATGTACCACTAGCTGGACTAGACCTGGTCATTCTCTCAAGTGATATTAAGGGCTTAACTTGGTCCTTCTAAATGATTTCAAGGTCATTTACCTCTCTTTCAGGATATACTGTTGGAGAGTCTACAATATCACCTCTTATTTGGTAAAGTACCTGGAGCTGTTCTCATTAAACAAAGGAAAAAGTGTAAAATATGTGAGCGTCTTCCTCTCTCATTCTAGTGTAATATCCCATCATAAAAGGCTTTGAATCCTTCATTTTTTCTAATTGCAGAGCCAAGCAATTTTGACAGGGTGTACCAACCATCTGCATCTCAGTTCAGCTTTCTGACAAAACATTGCCTTCTTGGTGATAACAGTGTCTTGCTCAGAGATTAGCTTCATCCCCTAGCACAGTAACAACACACATTAAGTATTATGTTTTGTAAATGAATACATGAGATGCTATTTCTCTTTATTTCAGGTCTTCTTTATGACTGAGCTGAACTGTTTTGCCTGAACTTTTGTCTTTCTCTTGTCAGATTCTTGCAGATCCTCTGAATATTTGCTTTTATATTGAGAGTCTTATGGATTTTATTCAATAAATTAAGCATGTTATAATTGAATCCTGCTTTTTCCTTGGCTACCACCTCCACTTAATCCACCTGTTTCATGACATCGATCTCAGTAAGTCTCAACTCTATCCTCCTCTTCCCTTCTGCTGTGCTACCATAGTCTAGATCACCTTCACTTCCCTCCCTGACTCCTGCAATGACCTCCTAACTAGACTCCCTGCCTCCAGCATACAACTCTGCTCAAATGCAGATCTGACCATGTCACTCCTGTATTTAAAATCTTTTAATAAAAGACACATACTTGAGGTTTTAACATCATGGGTCCTGAACGAAGTGCTCACCTCAGCAATATGTAGCATGAACTACTGCTTCTCTAGCATTGTGCAGGTGCTGAGACAGTGAGTGAAATGTTGGGCTTTAGAAAAGGCCAGAACACACAGCTGGCCTAGATTCCCTCTCCTTTGGGCTAGGAAATCAGCAACAGAGCGAGTTGGCAGATAGGACCTATAGGTGTAGACATAGAGGTGGAAGACCTTGTCAATCAGGGATTTGTGAATTACAACTATTCCTCCATTCCCTCAAAGTTAGCATCAACCAAGTATAAGTGTGCCAACTCTTGTAGACCCTTTCAAAGCCAAGAAGGGTGGAACAGGTGAGTAAACCTGCTCCTCTCCTGAACTGAGTGAGTAAGGGAGACCAGTGGAATTTCTCCAGCTATCTCAGCAGGACCCTGACATTTTACTTTTATATTTCAGGCCCATGAGACCACAAACCATTTTGCTCTTCACCTCCTGTAGGATTCCCATCAACAAGGACACTTCAGCAACAAGATCTTAGTACTAAAGAACAGACAGGAAGAACTTGCAACCAGTCTAAGAGGTTCTAGCAACCAGAGAGAGGAAGATCAGTTAGAATAATCAAAATCAGATTTCATGAACAGAACTACTAGAGGAAATAAGTTGAAAAGAAAATAAGGTTGATAAGGAACTAAAAAGAGTTTTAAAAGAAACTAGAAATAGTTTAAAAAGACATTACTTGCATAAAAATATATTTCTCCATAAAAAATTCAGTAAACAAAGATAGCCATTATTAGGGTTCTAATTAATGCTTCAGAGGAGCAAATGGAAGAAATACTTCAAAGTACTGAGTAAAAAGATAGAAGAAGTTGAAAGTATCCAAGAAGAAGAACTGGAGAGATCAGTATGAGAATTAATAAAAATAATAGATGTTCCTAAATGAGAAAAATGACCAGGTTGAAAAAAAGACAATCGTGCAATAAAGAATAGAGAAAGTTTTTCCTAAACTGAAGAAAGATCTGAGTTCTCAGATTATAAAGATTTTTATGGAGTTTTAGCTGATTTGCAAGAAGAATCAATGAAATTCTTGAATTTCTAGGAGAAAAAAAAATACCTCACAAGTATGCATAGTAAAACCAACCTCCCTGATCTCCCTCTGGGAAAAGATTTGACTTTTCACCCACAACCCAAGAAGCTTGGAGAAAGGAGAAATCATCTATAGACAACTGAATGGAAGGGGTTCAAACCAATAATTTTATACCCAACCAAGATATTATTCCCTTGTCGAATGACTTAAAAATACTACAACACAGGCAAAGACAAAATGATGTATTACTCAAGTACCCCACCTGAGGAAAGTACTTCAGAAAAAAAAAATCAACACTTCAATGAATTAACCATAACAGTAATATCAAGATGGGTGAACATAAAAAGGAATAAAATCATCAAATAATGGTCCTTCATATGTGTATATATTTGTGAGAATTAAAATCTTATTTAAAATACATAGTCTAATGCCTGATAATTGAAATGGGATTCAGATGAGCCAAACTTTGAATGTGAAGAAGTTTGGGAAGTATCCTATCCAATTGATTGCGCTTAAAATTTTCTTTTCATTTTCACTGATAGTGATCTCCAAATTGGTCTGAAGGGACTAATTCTAATAAGTTTAAAATTAAAATGTAAGAGTGAAGAAAGCATTGTGCCATAGTATAATGGCAATATTTTTCTCAAAATAATTGTCTTTTACTAATGCATCTTAGATTAAGTGAAATATGAAGTATAGACATATGCAAGTTGATATCTTTACAGGATTGTACGGTCAAGGAGAAAATCATAGGTGAATACAACTTAGGATGCTAGTGTACTTGTTAGTCTTTGAAGGCTTCCACAATAAAATACTACATGCCGTGTGGCCTTGATGGAGGAAATCTATTTCCTCACAGTTTTGAAGGCCAGAAGTCCAGATGAAGGTGTTGGCAGGTCTGGTTTCTCCCGAGGTCTGTCCTGGGTTCACGGTTGGGCAACTCCTCACTGTGTCCTCACATGGCCTTTCGTCTTTATGCATGCAACCCTGGTACCTCTCCACATTCTTACAAGGATGCCAGACATGTTGGTTTGGGCCTCACCCTAGTGAATTCATTTTACCTTACCTCTTTAAAGGCTCTATTTCCAAATACAGTCTAAAGTATTGGGGAGATCACCACTTAGTCCAAAGCAATGGGCTCCTTGGAGGAGATCTTAGGGGAGGGGAAGAGAGAAAAAGCAATAAGGAAACCACACTTAAAAAAAAAAAAAAAAGCATGATGCATGTATAGCCTCATATTTACATGTATATGATGTAAATATAAAGTAATTGTTTCAAAAACATACAGTTAATGGTTTCTCCTTGGCATCAAATCCAAACGACATCGCTTATCATCCTTCTAGGAAAAAGTCAGCCTCATGCCCTAGCCTCCTCTCTTCCTACAGGTCTTACAGCACTCTCTCTGTTCCAGAAACCCCAGGCTTCTTTGAGAAAAATCCAGACTTCTTTCACTTCCTCAGAAACTCCTGCCTTTTTTCACCATCCCTTTTCCCAGGACAGTTTCCACCCTGGGCTTCATACAGTCTTCCAGCCTCAGGTGAGATTTTACTTCCTTAGGAGGGCCTTTTTCCTGCTCCAGATCAGGTTTCTCATTGTGTTCCAAACAGAATCATCTGGATTCTTGTTTAAAATGCGGAGTTTTCACTCCAAAGCTGCTGAGTCTACTACTGAGGGGAAGGAGAAAGAAGAGGGAAGAAGTCTTTCTGAACTCTAAAGTGTGTGAATCCTTGCCAGGAACTAGTTCCATGCCCTTGCTCTACTCTGCACTACCACTTTGAAACTTCTCCTTTCAGATCTGTCAGGAGGGTTAGTGTGGATTTAGTGCATAGTTTAACAAGTGTTTTCTACGTGGAGCCAAATGGAAAATATTCTACACTCTGCACGCTGAGAGGCAAAATCAATAACAAAATAGGAAACAACATTCTACAAGGTTTTGTTAACCAAGTTCAAAGTACAGTGAAATATAATTTTTAATATTACAAGTGTACTGAGAAGAAGAAAATGATGGGGAGATAGCATTTAGCTTAATTGGGGTCAAATTTAGTATCTCTAACATTACAAGGAATATGACCTCACCCTTCTCCAAAGCTTTCCCTTGCTTCTCTTCAACATGGTGTGTTATTTAAGAGGTCAAAAAGTCAACATCCCTGGAAGAAAATGGTGATATCCGATACCATCATGGACCCCCATACATGTGCATGCACATTCAGACTGCTGATGATGAACAAACTGCCAACAAATCCACTCAAACCAGTCTCTAGAATCCCACTGTGACTTCATCTGAATGCTTTCTGTGCTCTGGAGATCAGTTTACTTCCTTATCTTTTATTGGGTAAAACAAAAGCAGCGGACTAGAGTGGAAATAGTTTAAAACCAACTTTCCACATGGGACCAAGCACTCTTTTTTTCAGTGCATTTTTTTAATCTTTCATAAAATTTATTTGCAAATAATGAAAATATACAGATAGTTGAATAAAATGCATCCCAAATTTTTAAAAAAATTATTTTGCTAGTTTAAAATATTGAGGACTTCAGCTCTGTGACATCATTTCCACCAAAAGCTCTGATGTCATTTCTACCATACTAACAAGACAAGATGGATTAACTAGAAAGCAATGACTTTTTGTTTTCCTTTTTTATTTTTATTTTTATCTGTTCTAATTAGTTATACATGACAGCAGAATGCATTTCAATTCATTGTACACAAATGGAGCACAACTATTCATTTCTCTGGTACTACATGATGTAGAGTCATACCATTCATGCGATCATACAAGTACCTAGGGTAATGATTATTCTCATTCCACCATCTTTTCCACTCCTCCTGCCCCCTTCCCTTTCCTCACTCCCCTTTGCCCAATCCAAAGTTCCTCCAATCATCCCTCCCTGACCCATTATGGATCAGAGAAAACATTTGGCTTTTGGTTTTGGGGAATTGACTTATTTCACTTATTTCACTTAGTTATATTCCCCAACTCCATTCATTTACCTGCAAAATCAATCAACAAATATATGAAAAAAGTTCAAAATCTCTAGTAATTAGAGAAATGTAAATCAAAACTACTCTAAGATATAATCTCACTCCTGTCAGAATGGCAATGATCAAGAATACAAGCAACAACAGGGGTTGGTGATGATGTGAGAGAAAAGGTACACTCATACATTGTTGGTGGGACTGCAAATCGTTGCAGCCACTCTGGAAAGCAGTATGGAGATTCGCAGAAAACTTGAAATGGGACCACCATTTGACCCAGCTATCCCACTCCTCAGTCTATACCCAAAAGACTTAAAATCTGCATACTACAGTGACACAGTCACATCAATGTTTGTAGCAGCTCAATTCACAATAGCTAAGCTATGGAACCAACCTAGATGGCCTTCAATGGATGAATGGATCAAGAAACTGTGTTATATACACAATGGAATATTAATGAGCCTAATAGGAGAATAAAATTATGGGACCAAGCACTTTTTAAGAATCAGAACTTGAAGCCAAATTGAAGCCAAATAGAAAAGATGACTGACTACATGTCAACAATAAGAGGCACAAAGTTATTTTAGGTCCTGAGCCTTCCGGGAAAGGAGTTGTGTCAGTACTCCCAAATTTTTTATGCCTTTTCTTTGATCATCTTCTCAGTTTTCTGGACCTGGGTATGGCAAAGTCAAATGAGCATTAAAAGAACATATGGGTTCATAGAATAGGAAAACTTTCCTGTGTGACTCAATATCCAAAAACTTCACCAAAAAAGGGAAAAAAAAAAAGGTCAATAACATAAAAGTAAAAGAATTTTCCTACAGCAAAGAAAAAAGAAACATCACCATATTGTGCAACTAAAAAGACTAATGAAAAACCAGAAAATAATTAATTTATATAGTGAGAGCCTCTGAAAATGGAGATGGAAAAAAACAAAAATTCTATAAAAATTTTCACATAGGATACAAATAGAAAATTCACAGGAAAGAAAATTCAAATAACTCTTAACCATATGACAAAAGTTAAACAACTTTTTTTGATAATAAGAGAAATGCAAATTAAAACTACAGTGAGACACAATTTCTCACCTATCATAATGGCAAACATCCAAAACTTTGACATCATACTCAGTTGGCAAGACCATGGGGAACAGACCCTCTCATAATTTGATGATGGGAATGCAAAATGATTCAACCCCTATGAAGGAGAATCTGGCAGTTTCTAACAAAATGTCCTATGTATTTACCCTTTGACCCAGCCATCCCGCTTGTAGGAATCTCTTCCACAGAAACACTGGCAGAGATACAAGAAGACACATGTATGAGGCTATTCATTTCAGCACTATTTGAAATAGTAAAACACTGGAAACAACCCAAAGGCCCATCAACAGAGAGCTGGTGGAATTAACTATAGTATATCCACCCAACAGGGATACTATGCAGCTGTAAAAAGAAACAAATATTTCTATATACTACACAGATTTTCAAACTCCCTCACTTCTTAATGCTCTTAGTGTCTTAGTAAGTTTTTCATGGTGTTCCTAGGCCAAAAGAAATGTCTAACTGTTCCACTTTTTAATAAAATTAACTAAATAATTTCATGTATTAATGTATGAATTAGTTTGGTCCTAGAGTATATTGGTGGGGAAAGGATAGAAATTAAAATTCTTTGGACATTCCTTGTTTGTACATGTGTGGCTTTAACTATGAACTTATTTTACATAAATAAAAAACATAAAGTAACAATTCTTAAAAAGCATACGTAAATAAAGGAGCCTATATATCTAGTTGGTGACCTTAACCACAGAAAGAAGAATTATTTCATATTGCTTTTAACTCCAGTGTGACGCTACAGCTGTAGTAGAATTTGCCCTAACAACTAAAATAACTACAAATCACAACTTAAACTGATTTAGGTAATCATAATGTTTGTGTTGCTGTCAGTTTTATTCTGAGACTACTGTCTATTGTTGTGGGACAAAGCAATTGAGCAGGAATGCTGGTATAATTTAGAACCATAATTTTCAGCAGAGAAGGAAGGAGATGCATATGGAAAAATAATGAGATTAAATGCAACTCCAGTGGACCTGAATTTGAATTGAGAGTATCAGCATGACTCATTATGTATTTTATCCTAAAAACAAAACAAAATAGTACAGATCTGTCTGATAGAAAGGTCAAGAAACTCCAGAAATAAGTATTTGTGCATATAGATTTTGCCTTAAATGACATTTGTCACTAAAGTCTGCCCAGGAGGAGCACTTGAAGAAATAAATGACTCCAGGTCTGGTAGGAATTACTAAACATAAATCTGCAGTATATTGTCATGTCTGAAGACAAATCAAAGACAGCTATAGTTATGCCAAATGAACTTGGAGAAATATGCAAAAAGGTTACCACAAGCCAAAGGCAGCACAATTTGGCCAAAAATAAAAATAATGTACTGAAATACACCAGATAAGTTTAAATACAGGGGTCTTAAAAATCAGTCATCATGGAGGTGTTAGAGAATGGACTCATTATTTGGAAAATGGTAAGAAAGAGGAAGAAACAAGCATATAATCAGTCTTCCTTAGTATATGAACTGTGCACCAAGGAAATCAAAGAGTTGATGAGGGTGTTTCTATAAGTACTGCAGCTAATAAATTAGAAAGGAATCATGTAGAATTAAAATGTTTGCAATTCCTAATGCAAAACTGCTCAAAATTGAATATGTACAGGAATCATCTAAGGATCTTCTTTAAAAACAGGATTTCACTCCATAGGTCTGGAGAAGGCCTGAGATTTTGCATTTCCTAGAAACTCTAAGTAATATCCTTCTAGAGCAAGACCCTAATGAATGTATGGATTTAGGAAGAGATCATTAGTGGACACACGAACAGAGGCAGCCTATGGACTTCCTGATTGATGTGTAACACACTACTACTAAAGTGGCAAAAAAAAAAAAAAGATATCATTGCCAAATCCGATCAAACCACTAAGTCTAAATACCAACTTGCATGAAATACTGTGCAAAAGGATCATGTGAAATGACACCACTGATATGGTATCAACAAAATTCAACCTGAATGAATATAGGTAAAATATTCAGTCTCATTAACAAATAAATCACTGTTTAAGATAAGCTGGGCACAGTGGCACACACTTGTAACCCTATGACGTGGGAGGCTGAGACAGGAGGATCCCAAGTTCAAAGATAGCTCAGTAACTTAGCAAGGCACTAAGTAACTCAGTGAGACCCCATCTCTAAATAAAATATTTTAAAAAGGACTGGAGATGTGGCTCAGTGGATAAGCACCCCCAAGTTCAATCCCTGGTACAAAAAAAAAAAAATTAAAATTTTTTTAAAATAAGAGGTAAAGGGATGAGGAGATGAATAGATTAAAAGCAACTTAAAATTCATATCAACTAATTACAATACCTAAGTTTGATCTGTGTCTTGATCCAAAGAAATGAACTGTTCAAAACAAAATTCATAAGATGAATGGGAAAATTAGTATGTTAACTAGATATTTTAATGATACCAAGAAATAATAATTGTTTGATCATCTTGCTGTGCTTTTGAAAAAGAATATCTTTTATTAAGGACAGACTGATATGATGTCTATATTTGCTTCAAAATCCCTGGATGCAGTGGATGAGGAGTGAGCAGAGGTAGAGATGCAAGAGATTAGTCATAACCTATAATTGTAGTGACTGAGTTATGAACATTGCTTGAAATTTCCATAACATATGTCTCCTAAATGCACTAGACAAAGTGAAAAAAGGAATTCCAAATCTTGCTCTAGATACAGCCTTTAGCCATCTGCCTTGTGCAGAATATTTAACTATTTGATTATTCTTCCTATACAAAATGTAAGCAAGTCCTGAAACAATATAGAAGAACCTAAAACCCATCTCCTAAATATGTAAACAGCTGCAATAAAAGTACTATGTGTGTAGAAAACAGAGAATAGTAAACTCGAGTGAAAATCAATTTCAAAATGAATCTGGGGAATCCCAAGAAGTTTATACTCAGAGGGGGATGGGAATTCAGACAGCTATATCACCACAGATAAAGGAAGTAAGAAGGGGAAATATCTGATTGGTTTGGCAAAGAGCAAGCAATTCTACATAATGGGTGTCCTCATTCTCTTGTGTGTCTATAACAGAATACCTGAGACTGAGTAATTTATAATGAACAAAGATTTGTCACAGTTCAGAAGGTTGGGAAATCCAAGATCAAGGTGCCAGCATCTAGTGAGGGCCTTCTTTCTGCATTATCTCATAGCAGAAGAGCAAAACAGGAAGAGAGAGAGAGAGAGAGAGAGAGAGAGAGAGAGAGAGAGAGAGAGAGAGACCCAACTAGTCCTTTTATAAGGAGCCCACTCAAGAAAACAAATCTACTCTCATGATAGTGACCTTAATCTGCTCACAAGGACAGAGCCCTAAGGGTCTAATCCCCTGTTAAAAGTCCTACCTATCAACAGCCCTACATTGGGGATCAAGTTTCCAACACAGGAACACTGGGGAACACATTCAAACCATAGCGGCTGGATTTATAGAGTGTCAGGATGAGGAGATAAGTTTGGTCAAAGATAAAACTAAAGAACTGTCAGGTGGTGGAGGATCATGAACATATGCTATCATTCTTCAGGAAAACTTGACTTTTAAAATGGGGAATACTTCAACCATAGAGGGGGACAGAAAGACCAGTGAGAATACCATTGCTGTCATCCAGAAGGTGAGTGAGCAGGGTCTATGCCAAGGAAGTTACGGGGGGAGGGAAGCAGGCCAGATAACACTAGTGTGAAGACCACAGAGTCGTGGAGGATGAGTCTCATGTTTCTGACTTCTGTATGGTGCAGGATTGCATCAAGAAAGAAAGGTAGTTGAGACAAGTTGAGTCTGAAGATCCAGAAGAGAAGACAATAACCAGTAGGAAGCTATAGGTCCCATTCTAAACTTCAGGGGAGGTATAGCCTGAAGATGGAGCTACTGGAGGGTGTGAGAGGGCTCCTGGGGACCTAGAGTGAAGAGAGAGGACAAGCAAGGACAGAACCTGGGAGAACAGTCACCCACTCAAAGCTGAATGTGTGGCCACCAAAGCTGAAGGCAGGGCTCACAGGAAGGGAGGGCCTGTGGGAATCACCTGGGCTGGCCAGCTTTTCTGCTTGCTGTGACTTCTGAGAACAGGAGTGGACAGAGCCAGGGAAGTTCACTAAAAAGTCACACTGATCAGAGAGAGAGACGAGGACCAGAAGAGAACGTTGCTAAAAGGAAAGGGTGATGATGGCACCACAGAGAGAGAGGTGAACGGTTTCTAGTGACCCAGAGAGAGCAAGCGACACACAGGCCACACGCTCTACATGGGCAATGCAGGCCCTCTGCTGGCATGCTCAATAAAGGGAAGGATGGCATCTCACACATATGATGTCCAGGCCTGGGGACCCAGAGACTCAGCTGATCTCAACCTCAGAATTCTGCCATCCCTTTCCTGGGGAGCTGCAGAAAAAGGATTACAGAGCTTCCTGCCTTTCTTCTTTAATGAAGGTTATTCCTGAGAACAGCAGTTAATGCACTTAATGTACCTGGAACATCATAAATAAAAGAGAATGTCTTAAAGTAAACATGTAGTCTCACATGCCAATGGGATGCCATGCATCTTCGACTTAACGGTAGGTGCAGAGATGACATATGGCCTGTGCTAATAATATTTAAATACACTCCCTTCTGGCTTGAAAGATTCTTCAGCCTCAGTCAGAGTTTCCTGAAAGACTTGCATGCAATGAACTCCAGTGACTGGCAGTTTCCGGCTGCAGAGGCAGGCATGTGGGGGGAGGCAGGAGATCGTAGACAGCAGAGGTTCCGCGCCAGTGTGTGAAGGCAGAACCAGACCCGAGCACTGTCATTCCTGCACCCTGCACTTCAGCGGAGCAGGCAGAGATTACCAGAACATCACTTAAACCACTCAGCTCCCTCTCAGAAAAGTCACGGATGGAATGAGGGGAGCCTCAGGCTACCCGGCAGTGCTGTCAGGATGCCGCTGGCCAGCGTGGTCCCCTGGGATGGCAGCGGGTTTATGAACACCTGAGAGCAGGCGTGTGAGCTGGTGTTTAAGCAGTTCCAACATATCATCAAGGGCTTCAGCCAAGCTAATGAGAACCAGAGCTCCAGACTAAAGCACTTATTTTGAAAATACCTATTTTTCAAAGATTTTTGCATTTTAAATTAAACCAGATGAGTAATTGTATCCCAGCTTCAGAGTGTATTTGAGAAAAGAAAATTCTTAACTCAGGAAAGAACATCATGATTTTGCAAAAGGAAAGCAGTTAGTGGATAGGCAGGTGGAGTCCTCGGCTGCCCAAGCCCAAGGTACAGGAGCCATCGGGTGACCTGGGCCAAGCAGACAGGCAGAGGTAACTGTGAAGCTGCCAGAGCACTGCTGCTCCCTCCTCCCTCCTCAGGAAAACCACGCTCTCCTTGCAGACTGGCCTTGCTGTGTGGAAGGTGAGAGCTGGTCATAAGCTAGTGTACTTGAAGATTTTGAAATCCAAGTTGAGTGAAAACAATTAAGCCCAGGTATTGTTTGATAGTCTTTAAATGGGACAAATTGGCTTCACTGGGTTAGATAAGTATGCGTTCTTTATTTATTTTTATTTTTTCCTTTATTTAGTTTTTTTGATTTCCAGGAGTTGAGTGTTGCTCCAAACAGCTATCTCTGGAAAAGCTGGAGAAGGCTGAACTTACAATAGGCCCTCAGACAACAAATTCTCATAGACCTAATTCTATTATTTCTTCTTTCATTTGATAACTTTGTACCCAGAACTATTTGGTTCTAGAATTAATACTCCCATGTCTTTAGAATCAACTGAGGAGTCTTCAATAAAACTCGCTTTTTCGGACCAAAGCTTTCATGCCCCATAAGGTACAGAGGGGAGGATGAGGGGAGAATACGGGGAAACAGATGAGAAAAGTGGGTGATGGAGTCAAGCAGAGAACTGAGTTCAAATCCTCCTCATGCCACTGGCACACATGTGGCCATCTGCCAGCCCTGAAAGGACATTGGCACCTACAAAGCTTTGCCATTTACAAGGCATGCTCCTCAAGCATCCTCTTTTCTAGTTTGCACACACAAAACCCAGTATCACGACCAATGAGAAGGTGAGACACCAAGTAGTGAATTTGACTTGACCGATGTCTCAGAACCAGAAAGTGGTAAAACAAGCATTCAAACCAAGGTTCATCAAACTCCAAAGCTCCTTCTCCTAGGACTCAGATTTGCAAAGTGAAGATCATGACAAACAAGGCTCCAGGAATTTAGCATTAATTAAATACTTTGAGTTAACAGATTTGCATCCAGGGGTGGTATGGTGAAAAGAGCAGGGAATCTGCTTCTAAACAGACTTCTTCTACGACTATGGGTATGACCTTGCACTAGCCATTTAATCTGACTTTAAATGTCCTCAGTTGAAAAATGCAACTAAGCAGTACAAGATTATATGAAAAAATGATTTGAAGCAACTTTCACACAGAATCTCAGTAAATGCTATTGGTTAAGTAAGTTACTCAAAAGGAAGTACAGTACAGTATCTAAGAGCTTGGCCTCTGGCTTATTCTATCAGGTTCAAACCCAAGCTCTTCCATTTAGCAGCATCACCTTGAACAAGTTACTTACGCTCTTTGCAAAATGGAGATGATAATGGGGTTGTTCTACTGTCTTAGAACAGTACCTGACATGTAATAAGAAGTATGTGACTACTTATTACCAGAATTATTGTTAAAATGAGTGAAAGTAATAGATTGTTTCAGCATGTTCAAAGGAAGGGAAAGAACACAGGATTGCTACAGAGAAGGAACAAAAATGAATTTAAATCTGTAGTTTTTACTAAATGGCCCAAGATAAATACTTAATCCTTGGAGACATAAATATATGTCATGACTCAATGAGTGACAATAGCAATTCATTTATAAAACAGATCAGAAACATTGATTTGGTTTTTCTATACCTTTTCTTGGCATATTATATTCTAGGCAACTATGCCTGGATTGAGAATACACAGATGAATGAGGCCGATTCCTGACTTTGAGAAGAGTATCATCCCTGAGAGAAATAACAGGAAAACAAGTGACTCTAATACAGGTGTTAAAAAGCTACGTTGAAGAGTAAAGGGCCAAGGAAACAGGACATCAGATGGTGATATAACCATGCACACATATTATTTCTGTCTCATTATAAGTAATGTCTCATAAGACCCAAAGAAAGCCTAACCAAGCTCACTACTAGTAAGACAGACAACAACTTCCATGTAACTTATTACCCAAAGACCAAATAGCCAAACAAATTCTATGCCAATTTTCAAGGAATTTCTAGCTCATTTTAATACCAGCACTAAATAAATGAATAGTCCCTGAATATCCATGGCCTAGGACCGAGGCATTTCAAACTGTGATGGCAAAGACATGAACTTGGGGTGGACAAGAAAAGAGAGAGGAGAGAAGCCCAATGCAGGAAAGAGATATTCTTTCAGGGCTAACAGGAAGAAAGTGATGGTCACACCAGCAGAACTGGAGAGATCCTGGAAAAGTTACGGTTGTGTTGGTGATCAAATATTTAAGAAACTAAATGACACCTCTAATGGCAAATATTCCAAAGCTCCAACTCCAGAACTACACAAATATATGCCAAACCACATACTTCATTGTGTGTCTTGCAAAAGATAGACATCAGAGTTATATATGGCACTGCAGTCTAGAAACCAGTGGCCAGGGGAGGTAGAAGTCAGGGTTTCCCTGGGAGAGTAGCTGGAGGATGTAGCCAGAGAGAGCTGGGTCCAGTTCAAGAGTAGGAAAGAAACCCAGCAAAGGCAGCAACAGTTGCTCCTTCCATGTTTTTGAGAAATCAGCCAAGGAAATCCAGAGTCCAAAGAGTCTCCATCCCCAGGATACAGTAGAAATTCTGGCACAGGACATTTAAGGATACTTCTTTTGAGTCATTTGCTTGCTCATGACCTCTATGTTTATTGGTCCTGTGGCATATAGGGAGAAATTTCCTGAAGGAATGACCCCAAATCCTGTTTATGAAGTCAAAATGACCAATCCAGGGTATCTACAAAAGCTACTCCATGTAAGAGAGAAATTGGGACCAGGTAGACCAGCATGGGCAGGATCAGCAAAGGGCTGTGGAGGCTACAAGGTCTAAGTCTCCAGGGCCATTCCTTGAGGTTCCCAGACTCCCCTTGATCTATGCCTAGCACACATCACTTTCTGCCCAGAAGAGTCACCAGGTACACATCTCCCCCACCACCCGATAAACAGAAACAATGTCACTTTCTTTGTTATCTCCCAGAACATTTGGCATAGAATTAGAAAAGACAGAAAAGAAAGAAAATGGGGAACTGAGCACTGGTGTTGAGTCATGCGGAGGCAACACAGTGGTTGGAATTGTAGTCTGTGGAACCAGCATTGCCTGGGTTCAAATCTTGCCTCTTCTTAGTGACTGGGTGAGCATAAGCAAGTTGTTAGTCACTCTTCACCTCAGTTTTTGCATCTGTCAATTAAGAGTAATAATAATAAGTCCCACTCCCAATGTGCTAGGAATTAAAAGAATGTAAGCATTCATAGAGTGGATGTACTGTGGTAGATCATGTTACTAGTATGTATGACTTAACAATCCCGTGCTTGTTAATTTGCCTATGATTTATTTTCTAATCTGAAAAATGAGAGCATGAGATCCAACCTCACAGGATTAGATATGAGGATAAAATTAGATAATGGAAATCAAAAATACGTTGAATGGAAAATGCAATCCAAATGTTTGTGTTTGCTGTTATCATTGCACATAGTAGGCACTGGAATCAATGATTGCTAAAATATGGAAATAAAACAACCATGGAGAGGTTGGGCCAGACCCCCTCAAAACTCACCATCCTGAGATCTTGCACAGGAAAGTTATTTGTAAACGCAAATGCCAGACAAGTGTTCCTTGTTAGCTATGCATGGGCCCTAGAGATCTGCACTGCCATGTGGTGAGATCAAGTGGAGTGAAGGGCTCTGCCAAGCATGGCTCTGCAGCCGTCCCTCACATGCGCCTGAGAAATGACTCCCCCAGAGGCCTTCTGTGCTGTGCTGTGCCCCAGCCCCCATCGTATCCACCTCCCTGAAGGGCCCTGCCCTCCCTCCTGCAACCCTCCATTCCTAGCTGGTGTGGAAGCACAGAGCTCAGCACATTCCACACTCCATCCTGCTGGCTTCACCCCAATTGGGGTAGTTCTGCTTGCCTGTCCCAGGCACCATCAAAAAGGAGTGCACTTACCGAGGCAGTGCGGGGTCCAACCAAATCCAGCATGTCTTGTCACCAGAGGGATCTAGTGCTTCCTTTATCACCATGACATGAACATGGAAAAGGCCCCTGGGAAGAGCCTGGACCCACCCCAGAGCCAGGGAGCTAGCCAGAAAACCATGTGGTAATGTAGGTTCTCCTGCAAAAGCTGCCCACCAACACCCAAACCCTGGAAAAGTCTTTCCAAGTAGACGTTTGGCAAATGAAAGGGAAGAGAAGGAACTGGCAGAAATATAGCATTTGTGTTTGGGACTGTTTGGTTCTTCCTAAAACTTAAAAATGACTTGTTGAAACTCATATCTTAGAGATACGTAATGAGCTAAAATAATAATTATTATTATTAACATAAACTGGAACATGTTCCTTCTATAGGCCTTAAGTATCTTAGAAGATCTTGTAGAGATTTTGATCAAGATACTTAACCTCTCTGAGCTTGCTCATTAGTATGATGGGGATTAAAATACTGACTCTGCATGGCTTTTGCAAAGAAAATGTATGAAATGTATAAATAGGAAACTTGACTACTGATAAGCCCAGAAGTTTCACCCATTCACAGTTAATCTCAGCTCCCTCTCCTAGATGAGAACTTCCTTCATCCAACTACCCCTGACATTTCCCAAAAGCCGAAGCCACGTGCCCACCACTGTGCTCACCACACACCCCAGAACCAGCATTCCCAAGCCCCTTTCTGATAGTGCCTAGATGGGTTTGATAAAATGCTACAGATGTCCCTGGAATTTGATAAGCCTGTGGTATTCAACCTGCCATTCACAGCACTGTGGTCTTACAGTTAGTCAAAAACATTGATTTAGTCACTTGCTAACAAGGAATCCTTTGGCCCTAATAAAGTAAATAAAACTTTACAAACTTTATTTACGAAAAATAAAACTTACATAGGTAGAATAATAGCCTTTAATTGACATTCATCATTACTCATTCATTTATTCACTCATTCAACAAATACTGAGAACCAACTATGTGCCAGGCACAGTGCCAGGAACTGAAGATGGTGTAGTGACAAAAGCCAGACACCACACTTGTTCTTATGGTCCCAGTGGTACTGGTTCTTGTACTCCAAAGCACACATTCCCAGCTTGGCAGCATTTCCCAGAGGGGATAAATTGTTCTGTGGGTAGTGAAGAAGCCCTATTCTTGTTTTAGGTATAAAATATAGATATACATACACACACAGACAGAGTTGAATTATTTTTCTGCTACTGCTTTCAAGTTGCCACAAATGTAGTAACTTAACCTTCATTATCTTGCAGGTCTGCGAGTCAGAAGTGGATCTCGCTGGACTGAAATCAAGGTGTTTGGAGTGGGGGCTGCATTCTTCCTGCAGGTCACAGGGAACAATCTGGCTCCTTCCCTTTTCCAGCTTCTAGAGGCTGCCCACATTCCTTGCCTTCGAACCCTTCCTCCATAGTCACCAATGGTGCAACAATGGCCACCCACGTCTTTATCCCACAGCCTCTCTCTGACACAGACTCGCCCGCCTCCCTCTTTTGCTTATAAGACCTTTGTGGTTGCATGGGTCCCATCCACATAATCCAGAATCATCTCATCTCTTTGTCAGTGCATTAGCAACCTTAGTTCCATCCACAGCCTTCATTCTCCCTTGACATTGAATACAGAGCCTATTCACAGGCTTTGAGGTTTAGAACATGGATGTCTTTGGGAAAGAACCATTACTCGACTCAAAACAGTACATCTGTGGCAGTAAAATTTCATGTGTGATGGTGGGGATTATCAAACATGCCTCAAAAAATAAAAGGCTCTGAAATAAAACTTAAGAAACACTGAGGTGGAAAAATAGTGTGTTAGTCAGCTTTTCACTACTGTAATGAAATTCCTGACACAGGATACTTATAAGGAAAGGAGATTTCTTTTTAGGTCACAGTTTAGGAGGTTCAAAGTTCAAAATTGGGCAGCCCCATTGGTTTGGGCTTCAGTGAGGACCTCATGGTAAAGGGCAGATAGCACTGGCAGGACTGTGTGTTTGGGCTAGTGGTCCCATCTTGAGACAGGAGCAGAGAGAGAGAGAGAGAGGGAGACTGGCATCCCACAATCCTTTTTGAGGACACTCCCCTAATGATCTAAGGACCTTCCATGAGACCCCATCTCTTAAATGCCCGTACCAACTCCCACTACCAACACCCCAGGGACCAAACCTTTAATCACATCAACTTTTGGCAGAAAACACAACCATATTTGAACCACAGCAGAAGGTAAAGGCATTGTAACTAAACGTGTGCACCTTGAGGTCAGGATGGGTGGGCTCAGATCCCAGGTCTGTGTTTACTAGCCATGTGGGCAAATTACTGAAGTCCTTAGGGAGGATAATAATGGAAGGAACTAACTTAGTTTTTGTAAGAACCAAATATAAATTTGCTAAAATATTGACACAACTCAGAAATTGACAGGTATGCAGTAAGTGCTCAGTACCTGTTTCTATTATTGTTTGTGGGGACAAGATCATGCAAATAAATCACAGAAGAAATGTGTCAGTTCAAGTCACTAGGAAAGGGAAAGCATGCTCTCACAATATTGTGAGAGTATAGACAAGGGAACTCTGTACAGTAGTGGGTAGGAAAGAGCTTCCCAAGGAAGTTATCCCTGAACTAAGATTTAGAGGATGGCTTGGCATTAAGACCAGGAAAGAACATGGAAGTATGGAAGTTATGGAGAGCTTCCCAAGCAGAGGGGACAACACAAGGGTGTCCTCGGGGCAGGAGACACATGGCACAGATCATGTAATTGACAGGCCAGAATGATTGCTCCACAGGGAGCGGGGTCAGATGGAGCCAGACCAGGTTGGAGAGCTGGATGGAGCCAGATTATAAGGGCTGAGACCATGTTAGTATTTCCTTGGGTTTTGTTTTGTGTTGTGTTTTGTTTTTAGCAGTACTGGGAAGCAAGCACTCTGCCACTAAGCTACATCCCCAGCCCCAGGTTAGGAGTTTTACCTTTATCCTAACAGCAACAGGAGGCCACTGATGGATTTGGAGCAGAGGGGTGGTGTGAATACAATGGTCAGGACCTGTTGGAAAGGGGCAATAGCACCTGCAGAGACGAATCAGCAGGTAATGGGGAAAGCACCCTAGGATGGGAGGAGAAAGAGAGAAAGGAGAAACCCAAGAAGTCCTTCAAAGGTGAAATCTACAGGACTTGTTCAGAACAGAAGAAAGGAGTGCATTGCATGCACAGACCCATTCCCAGTACCCCAGGTTCACGTCCACATGCATTCATCAGTGCCTAGAGCCACCTTTCTCCAGGCTCGAGGGTGTCCTGCTCAGTGAGAAGGCCTGCCAGAACATCTGGCCCTCCTGCCCAGATGTGCAATGACTTCTGCAACACCCTGCCCACCATTCTGCATCCCAAGTATAAAATAAACTTTAAATTGGATACAGCTTTAACAAAAAGTGATGCTGGCAACAGATCTTCTTTTAAGGCCTCTGTTTACTATAGAGTGTTTTAAGCATGACGTTTTAATTTCATTTTTTTAAATATGTATTTTGTGAGAAATCAACAGAGATGACTTAACTGGAAATTGAACCAGGGTCTCCTGGCACTTGTCCCACATTTCTACCCAGGGCCCAACTGTCTGCTGAGGTATAAATCTCTCTGTGCAATCTGCCATAGGACCCGGGCGAGCTGTTTATGTTCCTCTTAAAAATGCATGCACTTCTTAGCCAGAGGCCTCAGGGGCCAAAGCATTGATCTTTTAGACCTCTGCTCCAAGGAAACCTAATTTAATTCCTGGTATAATAAGACAGAATTACAGCTGCACATATTCTCCCAAAAGTCCTCTCTATTTGCATATCCCATATCCAAGGCCTTCAGCTTCCCCCAGACCTGGAAGGGCCACAGTTTACAAATCAACCACTCTGGGTTCTTTCAACCTCTTGCCAAGGCAATGGTTGGGTAAATAAAATCCTATGGGAATGATGAAGACTGGAAGAAGCTACAACACTGGAGAAAAATAAATAAGATCAAGCGAGGAAGAGCAGGAAAGGAGGACTGTCCCTGTTTCTGTCGTTTTTAAAACACTGAAGTCAAGAGACCTGGTTTTACTCCATCTCTGCCACGGATTCCTGTGAAATCCTCTGCAGCTCAGTTCCATTCAGTTCAACAAACTGTGAGTAAATGAATGAAATTACTGGGCATGTTCTCAAAGCCGAACACCATGCTAGGTACTGTTAGGACTTCCTTGAGTCAAAGACATCTACACTTATATCAGAACCTGAGCAAGAATTGACTAGGTAAATAGAGTGGAAGAAAGTACTCCAATTTAGTCACAAATGGACACAGGGAAGCTCATAGCAGTGTCACAAATGCTGAGGAATTAAAATAGACCGTTGTCATTCTTTGAAATACTTAGCATCTGAACCCCCTTTGTTTAGGCAATCGCCCTTATTTTGAAGCTTGTTGAATTCTCACTAGAGAAGGTGAATATTTCTGAAACTTTCCTCTCTTCTGTGCATTTGGAGGTTAGGTGTGTGACTAACATTTGAATGATTGAATACATGTACCAAACATTAAATCGTGAGCTAATGATACAAAGAAAGAAAGACCACAAGAAATCATTGCTGGTTATTATAAGCAACCAGGCAAAGTCTAGATTGCAAAGACAAAGGTAGCACCAGAATCAGAGGCAACCCCAGAACCCAAGGTCAGGGCATGCACAGTGTTATTGGCTGCTGCATGTGACCACAATAGACCTGTTCTGAAAAGTGGTTCGGGCAATGGTTTCAGCTAGGTACCCTCTACCTAGTTCTTCTGCCTTTAAGGCAAGTCTGTAAACAGCCATTATCCTTTTAGTAAATTCATTGCTGCCTCAGTGACCCAGGGTTGGCTTCATTTGCTTGCAACCCAAACATCTTACTGATAAAGGAATGACATGAGCAAAGTCTCCCAGGTAAGGAGCAGTGTGGTGGTGTGGAGTTATGGTGAGCTGCTGCAAGCAGTTCAATGTAAAGGGCATAAAGAGTAAGACGAAAAGATGGAAACGAGCTAGATGAACAGACAGAGGTCAAGTTACAGAGCAGCTGGGGCACTGGGCTAAAAAACTTGGAACTCATCCTAAAGGTGACAAGTACCACAGAAGTGACAAAGGTGATGGGTAAACCCGAAAGTGGCATTGGGCCCATTCATATTTTGGATTGACTTACTGAACACCAGTGGAAAGGGTCAAGGGAAAGAGGAAAAGGATAGATAAGGAGAGAGACTACATGAGAGTCTGTTAAAATAGGGTCCAAAAAGTTGACAAAAGCTGACTTTGGGCAGTGGTTGTTGGGGGAAAGAGGTATTGAGAGGCCTGAGAAATATTTAGGCAACAAAGCAGGTGTGTTAGTCTGTTTTCTGTTGCTATTACAAAATACTGAGACTAGTTACTTATAAAGACAAGAGGTTTATTTTGCTTAAGTTCTGGAGGTTCAAAGGCATGGGCATGGTGTCAGCATTGACTCTACTTTGGTGAGGGGTCCCTCCCTTGGCTGCATCACATGAAAGACAGCATCATGGTGGGAGCAGGTTCAAGAAGGAGAGATCACAAGGTGAGATAGGAAGTCAGAGAGAGGAGACCAGTCTTGTTATTTTATAACAACAACTTCAAGAGAACTAATGAGAATCCCACAAGAACTACAGTAATTCCTGCCAAGGGCAGTGCCTGCAATAGCCTACTGACCTCCCACTGGGACCAGCTCTTAACCTCATCACACTGATGACCAACCTTCTAACTCATGAACCCTTGGGGGACACACTAAACCATATTGAAACTATAGCTGCAGGAGATACTTGTAATTCACATTGAGATGGAGAATCTCTTTGCCATGCCAGGATCGAATTTCTTCATCTTTTAAATTAGGAGTGAAGTCTGGCATCATAAAAGTCACTCAACAGTTCATGATTCTGATTGTAGGAGAGGCAGGCACACCAGACTGAAGAAAGAGGAAACTGTCCCCAGGAAAGGAAAGAAACCTTTTTATGGGATGGGTCAGAACAGGTGAACCACCTCCAACAAGTAAGAGGAAGTTAACACGAAGTCTGTAGAGTCTGTTGTGAAAAGCACAGTGCCTGGGAAAGATGGGTTTGTTTACTGAAATCTGGGTTTCTGTGACTAAAAGCTGGAAAGAGAGAATGCGATTCTATAAAACATTGCTATACACAACAGGTGTACTCCTGTGTGCACTAACATTTGAAAATTCGAAGTCCTGTAAAACACAATCTCCTTTATAATTTTTTTCACCATTTACACAGATGTTTTCCCATTACATAGACATGAATCCACAAGCAGATTTCTTGATTTCTTGAAGATTCCCAGTAAAATGTTTCTTTAATCAGACCAATGTTTCTTCAGCAACACTATACACTGCTAACAAACCAAATTTCTGAAGGGTTGAGTATCAAAGCACACAGGACTGGACCCCATTTTTAAGTATGTATTTGGCTAAAATTGAACAAAGAAAGGTGATCAAAACTAGAAGCATGAAAAAATTGACATTTTTGCAGCATACCCGCATGCCAGAGGTAAACTCATGCTTCTGGTCCAAGTACAATTTACCTTTATAATGCCTGAGTTTTTTCTCAGCTATAAAGAAAAATGTTTTGAGTTGTTGTGATTATAGTTTTGTTTGAATGATTTAAGTGACCATGGGACCCTCTTCAAACTATTTCTTTAAAGACTCCAGGTTAAAAATAGACTTTGTATTATTTTCATAATTAATGAGTTTTCTACATTCTGATCAGTGTAAGCCAAGGAAATAAGAAGACACACCTTGGACTCATGCTTTCAAATTTTCAAAGAAAGACTAGGGACACATTTGCAGTTTCTCTGAACTAGGGTTTTCACATGAAGAGCCTAACTCAGTGGCTCCACTGTTGTGGGAAAGGGATGGCACCCACTGCAGCCCCTCCTGACCTCACACCAACCCATCAGGGGAAAATGCTCCCCAAAGTCCCTTCGTGGCCATGATGATTTAGTCCATGGAAAAGTATAAATTAGATAAAATGTACAATCACAGTTCATTCTGGTTTACTTTTTCAGTTTTTCAAACTAAGAAGTACTTGGCAAGTTTCTTATAGGTAATGTATGTAACTGTATTAGTCAGGGTTCTCTAGAGGAACAGAATCAACTGAAAGTATGATTATAAAAAGGGAATTTATTAAATTGGCTTATATGACCAGAAGCTGGATAGTCCACAATGGCAATCTATAGACTAGAGAGCTGAAAGAACCAGTAGCTGCACAGCCTAAGAGGCAGAAGCCCCAAAACAAGAAGGATCAACAGTGTTACCCTAGCCCAAGACCAAGGCTTCTGGAAACTACCTGGAGAATCACTGGCAGAGTCCGCTTTGGAAGAGTGAAGAAGTGGGAGTCCGATATCCTCAGACAGTCCAGCAGCGATCACCAACCCATTCAAGAAACCTCAAGCTCGCATCTGCATCTGCTTCCTTGTTCAATTCCAACTTTAATTCCATCCAAGCCACCATCCTATTGGGCGGTGCTGCCCATGCTCAGGGAGGGGCTCCCCTTCAGTTCACTATCCCACATTCCAAGCATTCCCAGGCACGCCCTCATGGGCACACCCAGAAGCCTCTTAATCATCGGCATCTCTTAATACAATCAAGTCGACAATTCAAATGAACCATTACAGTAATTAAACCATGTATGTATGTATGTGCATATATATTTGCAGTCCTAGTGATGGAACTCTGGGCCTCACACATGCCACATTCTAGGAGAGCATTCTACAACTGAGTAACACCCCAGACTCCACCCCCATGTTTTGAATACTCTCTCTCCATCTCCCCTTCTCCCCATATTAGGACACATGGAAGAATCAAGTTACATCCTGAGATGGCAGGATTTTCTTCTTTTATTTAGTCTGAGGTGCCCCTTGGAGATTTTTTTCATTTGGTCTCCAGAACCCTTTTTGAAAATCACCTCAATTTAAGGAAGGACATTTTTTTTGAAATCCATTTTTAAATCAACTATGCACTCTTTCCCAAACAGAGCTGAATTTTAATAACTAAAGACATTCACTACCCATTTCCCTCCATTCCCAAAAAGAGAGGTGTTCATTTTTTAACTCTGTTTTCCTGAAACTTCTAGTTTTGTTCCTCTGAGACTGGCCAACTTCCAAGGTGAAAGCTACAGAGGGAAGCGGCAACCCACCCTTGCCAGTGCCGTTTGGGTTTTGTTTTTTGTTTTTTTTTTTTCACATTCCCAATAACTTCCCTGGAACCCAGGACTTGAGTAAAGAGTACTGGGCAGACAAATGCTAACACTTCAGAGAGTTTTACTCAAGCAAAAAGAAATCAGCCGTGGCCACAGGTGGACAAGGGCAGCGGCTCAGACACACCATCTCTGGAACCAACCCTCTGTGTGTGCTGTGGGAACACCCTGAGAGTTGGTCTCCCTAGCAAAAAGGACTAGAAGATGGTTTCCTACTCTTAGCCACCTGACCTAGGCCATGCCAATTATTCAGAGGAAGAGAAAACTACTTTAAAATAGACTTTTTAAAAACATCCATTTACTTAGTATAATTTTCTTGCCCCAGTTTTCTTTACTCTTTGTTTTTAAAGAAATATGTCCTCACTGACAGACGGGGACAAATTTTCCCCCACTCCCCTTCATCGTCCATTATAAACCTCCTCACCATCCATTTCCCCAGCCCCCTGAAACCCCCAAGTTGGATTCTATGATAAATAAACATGGCTGCCACCACCATTAACTTTATCTCAAACCAGAAAATGGACAGGATTTCAGAAACCTGTTTTCTAAACTCCCAGCCCCTGAGACAGGAAGGGGTGGGGGGAGAGGACGGGGCGGCCTGTTTGTACACCCACTGGCACTGCCTCTTCCTCACCAGCAGAGCTTTCCATGGAAATTCTGGCTGCATTGGCCTTGGCTACGTTTGGGACTATTTTTGGAAGCCTAAAAACCTCAGGGGAGTGACTTTTACTTTTATTCATGTACAGGGTCCTTACTCTTATTTATTAAAGAAACAAAAACATGTCTCCTGCTTAACTTCAACCAGCTTTCATGTCAAGTAAAACAAAACTTGTTGGCTGATCCAATCGGCCATTGGCCAGGGTGGAGGGGGAGCCCCTTTCATAGCAGGTCTGAAGCTTGGGTGACCTGAGTATTAATCACCCCTCAGAGGAGAGGAGCCACAGACTTTTGAGGTTCTTGTCCCAGAGGAACAACTTTGGGAGAGTGTTTGAGCCTGGCTGGGAGAGAAAAAGTATCTGGGAAAAATTCCAGCAAACTTGAAATGTTACTTTTAAAAGCACTTCAGGTGAGAAAGAAGAGACGAAGCCCCAACATCAGCCCTCTCCACCCTGCAACTGTGACACTGACATCCCCAAAAACCAGTGGAGAAGATTACATGCAGGAATCACCCCTCAGCTCTCTCTTCACCCACCTCCCCCAGAGTCTAAGTGTTCATTTTAACAAGTTGTGAAGGGCAGGCAGCCAACCCCCACCCCCAGCCTCCAACAAGACAAATTGATTCAAGGTTTTCCCCTTGAGCCTGCAGCCAGGATGCCTGCAACAAAAGCAGCTGGAGATGCTGTTGCTTTATCTCAGTGGAGATGGGAAACTTCCCTAGCCAGGACTAGTGGCTCACTAGGTATTTACAAGTGGGGGAAAGAAACAGCAAGAAATGTGAGCAAAACAAAAGATAAACTCCTAAACTCCGGCACTAAACAAAGCTGCTGTGAGAACCCCCAGGGAACTTGCCTGCTATCGTCCCCAGGCCAATGTTCAGGCTAGTCCTCTGTCTTTCTGCCTTCTGATGCTATAACTGAATACCAGAGACTAGAAAATTTATGAAGACTAGAGGTTTATTGAACTCTCAGTTCTGGAGGCTGGGGAATCCAAAAGCCTGGTGCTAGCCCTTGGTAAGGGCCCGTTGCTACATCAGAATATGGCAAAGGACATCATATGGCAAGACAGAGCATGCTGCCAGCTGGGATTTCTCTTCCTCATCTCCTAAAGTCATTATTGCCATCGTGGGGACCTCACCCTCATGGCCTCATCTAATCCTGATTCCCTTCCAAAGCCCCTCCCCTCTCCAAAGGCCAATATATGACTCGGGGAATTAAGTTTCCCACATGTAAATTCCAAGGGATCTATCTAAACCATGCTACACTTTATTGCCTCAGCTCTCTCTTCCTTCTAAACCCTCTACACTGCCCCAGTTATGACTCTAGGTGTAATTCACCCTGTATCCCAACATGTTGGTGGATGGCTACAAATACGTATGTCACACTGGGCAAGTCACTTCCCCAAAGTGCAGTTCATCCTGTTACCTGCACGTGTGGCAGGCACTGCTACCTGATCATCATCATCTGTTCTGCCTGGGCACACAGCTAAATACACTTGTGCCCTTTGTAGTTAGTCATGGGTATGTGACTTTCATTCCCAGCTAACAGAATAGAAACAGAAAATATACATGTCATTTTCAGGGCAAGAAGTTAGTGTGCCATCTTTTTCTCTTCTTACCAGTTGAACATGGGCAATGAAGAAGGACTTGGTGTCCACATGGGGAAGATGGCAAAGATAGGAAATATATCCCAGAGTAACACTCTGAAAAGAAAATTGCTCTCTAACCCAAAATATCTTCCTTAGATTGTTTCATGAACAAAGAATAAGCATTGATTGAGTTAAATTCCTAAAGTTTGGGGGACCTAATGTTACTGCAGCCTACCCTACCCTAATGCAGGGTGATGATAATACATACCCTGCCTAACTTGAGGGGTGGTGGGAAAAATCAAATGAGATATTTTGTGTGAAAACACTTTGAAAATATATCACATCCTTCTAGTCTAGAGCAGAAACACCATCTGGAGCTGGATGACATTATGTTTAGTGAAATAATCCAGGCACAAGTACTGCATGTTCTCACTCATACGCAGAAGCTAAAAAGGCTGATTTCATACAAGTAGGAGATAGAACAGTGATCACCAGAGGCTAAAAAGGGCAGGGGAGTGGAGGAATAGAGGGAGAATGGATAACAGGTACCAAAACAGTCACATTGGAGAAGTAGGTCTGAATATTCTGTAGCACACTGACTATAGGTCACGATAATTTATTATTAATTTTATAAAGTACCAGAAAAAAAGGAGTTCAAAGATTTCCAAAACAAAGAAAGGATAAGTGTTTAAGAGAGGGAAATGCTCATTACCCTGATTTTATCATTACACATTGTAAACAATGTGTCCACTTATACCATACCCCATGTATACACAATTATGATGTGCCCATTAATTTTTTTAAAGAAATAATACCATCTGTTGAAAGGGAAGCACCCATAAATTAAGTCTTTGTGGAGTCCAGGCATCGAGTTATTTAAATGTTTAGTAAGGATTATTTTATGCAATCCACATTACAATGTCACAAAACAGATACTATAGCCATCCCCACTAACCAGATGAGGAGACCACAAAGATGATTCTGGCCCAGAATCACACAGCTGAGCCAGAGTTAAAGACAGAGAGTCTGACACAAGAACCAATATTCCTAGCCAGTAATCTTCAGCTTTCTAAGCAAATAGCTTCAAATAAATGAATAATTGGAACTTTTAATTAATTAAGTGAAACATGTAAAGTGCTTTGCTTCGACTACCTATTTTTTTAAAGCCCCTTTGACCTACCATTTGTCCCATGCTGACTTGGTTTTTCCACTTTGTTTCCATATGTACACACAGCTCCACCTAGGGTACCCGGGGTTCCTTCAGACTAGCGTACGAGACCATCACCTAAATCCCTTTCATCAGCTTGGATACAGGTTTGACGTTTACCAGGTGAATTTTAAAAATCTTACTCCAGGACATTATTTTTATTCCCTTTAGAACTTCTTTTGTCCTCTTAAATGTCCTTAACATAAGCTGAGAGACAAAGAAACTATTTAATGAGTGGAAAAGGGCGAGGACACCTCCCAGGTATTAACTCACTTAAGAAATCTTAAAGCAATTTTACTTTATGCTCCCACTGTTAGACAGAATCCCAGAGTACAATTACTGGAACCTTCTAACGAGACCACCAAAAGTAAGCAGGCCATTATAAAAATTTAAGAGCTATTGAACACTATGAGTTTTTATAGTCGGTCAGCTCAGAGTTATTTAGCACATGTTTTTTCCATCTTTGCAATGCATGGGGAAAATTCACAGCATTCAACATCTCTCAAAACCACATTTCCACCTGTGTGGGGCAGTGGAATTAATAAGCATATAGAATAAGCTCACAAATTTGGATCCCACTCATCTGGAATTCATGATATTTCAGTTACGCATATGTGGGCCTGGCCAAACCAAAAGGCTGGAAAGGGGCGGAGGTCAATGCATACAGCTAGAACAAAATCAAGGCTGGCAGGGTCAAGGGTTGGAATTGAGTTGCAGAGTTCAGAGACTGTTATTCATGCATGTTTAATGATCAAATATGAATCATATATAAAAGTCACTTATTGTATGCTGAGATGGGGTTTACCCTTTGGAATTCATAAGGATTTGAGAAATAAATTTAAACATAAATGAAATTGCAGGAGGAAGGTTTAACCTACTTGCTGATCAAGACCAAAAAAAAGTGTTTTCTCGCCCTTTTCAGATATATGCTCACAAAAGCTATGGGCATGGTTATCTATTCCCTGGAAGGTGTGAACAATGCAAGCCTTGGAGTCTTCCTGGCAAAAAGTTAATAAAATACCAGTCTCTTCAAAAGACAAATACTGTTTGATCTCACTTATATATGAAATCTGAACTCAAAGAAACACAGAGAACCATGGTGGACAGGGGCTGAGGGCAGAGAGGAACCAGGAGACAATTGTCCGATGGTATGAAGTTTCAGTTATACAAGATAAATCGATCTAGAGATCTGTTATACAGCAGAGTGCCTCTAGCTAACAACACTGTTAAATACAGTCATGCATCACTTAACAACAAGGATACAGTCTTGGAAATATGTCGTTAGTTGATTTCATCATTGTGTGAACATCCCAGAGTGTACTTACACAAACCTTAATGGTATAACCTACTGCACACTTGGACTATATGGTAGGTGCCCCCAGATATGAGACCCAACATTGAGTAAACTTTATGTTAAGTGTTGTTCCCCAAAAAATAAATACATAACAATATGAATAGTAAAGGGGGTAGGAAGAAACTTTGGAAGGTGACAGGTCTGTTTATGGCCTTGATGGTGGTGACACTTTCACAGGCACATATTTATCCCCAGACCCATTCAGTTATAGATATTAACTATGTTCAGCTTTTTACATGTTGATCATGCATTAATAAAGTGGTTTTGAAAATTAAAATAAAATGCCAGTCTTTAAGAGTTCAGATTTGAGACTTCAAATAATTCTGATAACCTTCCTATAATTCATAATCATTTGTACACAAAAAAAGAACTGCTGCTTAGTGCGAGGCAAGGCTCCAGTGAAGAGACAAGTACAAGTTCACACTTAACTGTGGACCTACTAAGGCATGGCCATGTTTGTTGTGCTTGTATCTTCTGTTTAAAAACCAAAATTCTTTGAGTGATCAAAGCAGACTTCTGACCCATTCTCCTTAATTTTTCCCTGGGCCCCGGTTTCCTCCAGCCTCTTCAGAACTCCTCTAAGGTAATGAGCATAAGGCAATCTTGTTACCTTTGGAGTGGTTCCATTTTTATGCTATTAGAAAAGATAAAAAGCGTAACTAGTCCTACAGAGATGAATAAGCATATTCCATTTATATCTATGGGGGCATCAAGATACATCATTTTCTCCTAAGGTAAATAAAACGCCAGTATTATATGACAAGTACCTTCCTACAACAGGGTTATATACTACCAAGCAGAACAAAAATTCAAAGAAATCTAAACTCCATTTAATTGTTCATTGAATCATTTTCCTTTATCCCAGGGAAGTCATTATCTCAGGATTCCCAGGTCCTAAGACATCCCAGGTGTTTCTGTGTCCCATCTCTTCCAACCATTTTCCAGCTACCAATCAGAGGGAAAACATAAATAACCTGAACTATATCCCTAAAGGGAAATGTCTCTTTTTTTTTCTGATCATTCTCTTTACCAAGCATTCAGAAAACACAGACATTGCCTGGTGTGAAGGTACACACCTGTACTTCCAGCTCAGGAGACTGAGACAAAGGGATCACAAGTTCAAGGTCAGCCTGGGCAACTTAGAATGACCCTGTCTCTAAATAAAAAGTAAAAGGGGCTGGGGATGTAGCTCAGTGGTAAAGCACCCCGGGCTCAATCCCCATGCTATAAGAAGAAAGAAGGTAAAAGAAGAAAGAAAGAAAAAGAGAGAGAGAGAACGAAAGAAGGAAAGTTAGAAAGGGAGGAAGGAAGAAAGGGGGAAGAGAAGGGGAAAGGGAGAGGATGGGAGGGAGAGAGGGAGGGAGGAAGGAAGACAGAAATTATATATTTCATATGTCAAACAAAATTTCCTTATCAATAAAAATCAACATGATCATGGTGAATGAGTATACCATAGATTTATTTAACCAATCCTCAACTGATTTGCATTTAGATCTTTTCCAATTTTTCTCCATTATAAATAATGTTGTAATAAATATTCTTTGCTTAGGTAAGAGTGAAATTGATTTATCAAAGAATATACATTTTCTAGGGATTTTAATATTTATTGTCAAACCACATTCCAGAATGTTCTAGACATCTGAGTTTCTCTGATTGTTACAATGGAAACATAAGTGAATGCCCACCCCCATCCTCTTGACTACACTTAGCAATAACAGACTTCTTACCCTTTGCCATTCTGGTTGCTGTCCAGTTTTTAGTGAGGCAAGATAAGCATTCTTGGCCATTTACATTTTTTCCTTCATGATTTTCCCATCTACCTTGCACATTTTTTTATAATTATGTGCTCCCTTTATTCTAAATATTTTTTTACCCTTGTCCTGAGGCCCTGGGGCCTTCAACTGCTCTGCATTTATTCCAAAGACATCCTTGCCTTCCACTACAGATCTGTGAGTCTCAAACTAGAGATGCGTGTGGTATCTCTTTTGTAAACCAGTGTCCTCCCTCCTGGCAAATGGCTTTTCTATTTTAGCTTCAGGCATCTTAAAGGAACCATTCTATGTTGTTCTCTATCTTGATTAAAGGTGGGGGAATGGGGATGTGACAATGCTATAGATGATGCTATAGAAAATTCTAGGTGATATAGCAAGAAGCCCTGTTAGAGTCTAAGCTGTACTTTTCACTGAGACTCAGAGGTGGGTCCTGGGGTAAAAAAATAATAATAATAATCCCACTCTTATGTATAATCATAATGCACTAAGGAAAAATATATGTATAAATTGGAAGATTGGATGAGTAGGGGAAGGAGAAAGGGGATGGTGGAAGGAAGGGAAAGGGGAAGTACTGGGGAATGAATTAGAGCAAATTATGTTGTACATATGTATGAATAAGGTCACAATGCCAAAGCAATCCTGAGCAGAAAGAGTGATGCAGGAGGTATCACAATACCACACCTTAAACTCTACTATAGAGCAATAGTAACAAAAATGGCATGGTATTGGCACCAAAATAGAGAGGTAGACCAATGGTTCAGGATAGAAGACACAAAGACATACCCACATAAGCACAGTTATCTCACACTTGACAAAGGTTCCAAAAACATACAATGGAGAAAAGATAGCCTCTTCAACAATGGTGCTGGCAAAACTGGAAATCCATATGCAGTAAAATGAAATTAAACCCCTATCCCTCACCCTGTACAAAACTCAACTCAAAATGGATCAAGGATCTAGGAATTAGACCAGAGACCCTGCACCAAATAGAAGAAAAAGTAGGCCCAAATCTCCATCACGTTGGCTTAGGATCAGCCTTTCTTAACAAGACTCCCATAGAGCAAGAAATAAAAGCAAGAACCAATAAACGGGATTCAAACTAAAAAACTTTTTCTCAGCAGAGGAAACAATCAATAATGTGAAAAGAGAACCTACAGAGTGGGAGAAAATCTTTTCCACACACACTTCAGACAGAGCACTCATCTCCAAAGTTTATAAAGAACTTAAAAAACTTTACACCAAAAATACAGAGAACCCAATCAATAAATGGGCTAAGGAAATGGCAGACACTTCACAGAAGAAGATATACAGGTGATCAACAAATATATGAAAAAGTGCTCATCATCCCTAGTAATTAGAGAAATGCAAATTAAAACCACCCTAAGATTTTGTCTCACCCCAATTAGAATGACTGTTATCAAGAACACAAGCAATAAAAGTGTTGGCGTGGATGTGGGGAAAAAGGCATGCTCATACATGGCTGGTGAAGTTGCAAATTGGTGCAGCCACTCTGGAAAGCAGCATGGAGATTCCTCAGAAAGCTTGGAATGGACCCACCTTTGACCCAGCTATCCCACTCCTCAGTTTATACCCAAAGGACTTAAAATCAGCATAATACAGTGATGCATCACATCAATGTTCATAGCAGTTCAATTCACAATAGCTAGATTGTGGAACCAACCAAGATGCCCTTCAGTTGATGAATGGATAAAAAAATTGTGGTATATATACACAGTGAAATATTACTCAGCCATAAAGAAGAGTTAAATTATGTCATTTGCTGGTAAATGGATGAAGTTGGAAAATATCATGCTAAGTGAAATAGGCCAAGCCCAAAAATCCCCAGGCCAAATGTTTTCTCTGATAAGTAGATTACAATATATAACAAGGAGAGGGTGGAGGGGGGTAGAGAAGAATGAAGGAACTTTGGATGGTGAAAAGAAAAAAGGGGTGGGAGTGGGTAGAGGACGGAAAGATAGTAGAATGAAACAGACAGCATTACCCTCTGTATATGTATGATTACATGAATGGTGTGAATCTACATTGTGTACAACATAGAAATGAAAAGTTGTACTCCATTTGCATACAATGAATCAAAATGCAGTCTGTAGAAATAAAAAAAAATTAATAGAAAAATAATGTCACAATGAGCCCTGCTATCATGTATAACTACAACACACTAATAAAAGCAAAAAATACTTGGAAGTGTTAAACAAAGACTTTCCTTGGAACTTCCAGGACCTATCCCACCCCTATCCACCCACTATCCCAGGTAGAATTATGTCAGGGATGTAAAGAAAATAACTTTTTAATGTTCAGTTTCTCAATTTCTGCATAAATGATAAAAATTAACACAGATACAAGAGAATCGTGTGTTGTAGAAACCAATCTTTGAGAGAAAAAAAAAGATTTTTATGAATCAGAAGGTAAACTCTGACAATAAATGTTGGCAAGGTTGTAGGGGGGAAAGGCACAATCATACACTGCTGGTGGACTGCAAATTGGTGCAGCCACTCTGGAAAGCAGTTTGGAGATTCCTCAGAAAGCTTGGAATGGTATCACCATTTGACACAGTTATCCCACTCTTCAGCATATATCAAAGGACTTAAAATCAGCATACTGTAGTGACACGGCCACATCAATGTTTACAACAACTCAATTCACAGTAGCTAAGCTATGGAATCAACATAGGTGCCCTTCAAAGGATGAATGGATAAATAAATTATGGTATATATACACAATGAAATATTACTCAGCCTTAAAGAAGAATGAAATCATGGCATTTGCTGGTAAATGGATGGGTCTAGAGACTACCATGCTAATCCCAAAAAACCAAAGGCCCAAATGTTCTCTTTTCAGATGCCAACTCACAATAGGTGGGGTGGGATGGGATGGGGTGGGAGGGTGGTTCATCAGATTGGACAGGGCAGAGAGGATGGGAGAGGAAATGGGAATGGGAAAGACAGTGGAAGGAATCAGACAGAACTTCCTATGTTCATATGTGAATACACGACCATGTTTTAGTCAGCTTTTTCACTGCTGTGACTGAAAGATCTGACCAGAACAATTGTAGAGGAGGAAGGGTTTATTTGAGGGCTCACGGTTTCAGAGGTTTTAGTCCATAGAAGGCTGGCTCCATTCCTGGGGGCTCTAGATGAGGCAGAACATCATGGCAGAAGAGTGTGAAAGAGGCAAGCAGTTCACGTGATGATCAGACAGCAAAAAGAGAGTCTCCACTCTCCAGATACAAAATCTATACCCCATAGCTACACCCCAAATGAACTACTTCCTCCAGCCACACCCTGCCTGCCTCCTGTTAGCACTTGGTTAATCCCATCAGGGATTAATTCACTGATTAGGTAAAGGCTGTGACCTAATCATTTCTCCTCCAAACTTTCTTGTGTTGTCTCACACGTGAGCTTTTGGGTGACACCTCACATCCAAACCGTAACACTCCACATCATATACAACCACAAAAATGTGAAGTTATATCCCATGTATGTATGATATGTCAAAATACATGCTCCTGGCGTGTATAACTAAAAAGAATTAAAAAATTAAAAATAATTTTTAAAAAAAAATCTAAGCTCTGAAGGAAGTGAGGCTTCAAGTTCACGCCCATGACCCTGTCGTTGTGCTCTGTGAAAAGTGTGATGTCTCCTTCTCAAGGACTGTGGGGAGGGAAGTGGGATTACACTGGAAAATATGGATGGAGAGATTATTTAACTGTCACAATACCAATAGCATAGAGAAAGTACTCGTATGAGTGGACGTGTTTAGGTAGACAAGCAGGAAAATTGCCCAGCCTAAGAGGGAGACGTGTGACCTGGACAGAGCTTTGGGAATCTTCATCAGAGGCCAATTACCACTCACTTAATCCCATCAGGGGAATTAAATCACGGATCTAGTTAAGACTCTCACAACCCAATCATTTATCCTCTGAATCTTCTCGTATTGTCTCATATGTGAGTTTTCGGGGGACACCTCATATCCAAACCATAACAGTAAATAACAGGCAAATCCAGAGTCAGTGCTAAGGGACTGAGAACTCCCAGTCTGGAGTAGGTTGGTAAAGATAATAGAAGACAGGGAAGTGATGGACTCCCTCTGCCAACAGTTTTCCCGTTGCAACATTCAGGCAGACATCACTTAAAATGTCCATACAGTGGTATTTCTTTCAGACCAGCGGCACTGGTTACAACTCACCTGAGTTGGATGACAAATTTCCAGGGCTTTTTCCTTAAGGTCTGTGTATTCCACACCACAGCACATTTCCAAATAGCAATCTTAAGCGAGGCTTTCAAACATAAAATCTTTAAGTGGCTTCATGGCAGTTTCAAAAACCAAACCAACTCAATGAATGCATTCTAAAGAGGATCCTAGGGAGTTAGAATTCCAGGTTACTATTTCCAAGATCAAAAGTTAATCCCTCTCTTGTTTATGGAGTTGCCACTGCCTTATGTCCATGCAGAAAATGCTGAATTCTGAATTCATGACAGAATGAAGCAAACATCAGTATCAATGTGTCTTAGTCCATTTGTCTTCATCCCATCCCCCGGGGGCAAGGTCCCACACTTTTCCCCATCCAAAGGCAGGTAACATGGAAATAATACCTAGTTTCTCTTTCTCCTCTTAGTGCATCTCTAAATCTATGTCTGAACTCCTTGCCTAACACAACTCTTGAACTCATGTGTAGAAAGTTTCCCAAGATCAACACTGGCATCTTTCATCAAAGCCTTAATTCAGGTTTAACTAGTATTTTAAGGTAACAACCAGCTGTGCACACAACACGCTTGCCTGAGATGGCTCTTCAAGATCCAGGCTTCTTAACGTAATTATCCAAGCATGAATGAGTCCAGAGCTTCCTGGAATCTTGGACCAGATAAAGGCAGACAGGCAGGCAGCACTACCCCTGTGAGTCTTGCATTCCACCTTGAGTCCAGCTGCCTTGATCCCCTAGGAATTTCTTTCTTTGAAATTCCAAGTATATTTGCACCACGCAGTTCAGTGCCCAGAAATCTGACTGTTCAATTAATATTGTTATACCTAGATAAATAGGACTATAAAATACACATGTCATTACAATATACCCTATTTTTAGGAGTTACTAAACCCGGAACAGGGTCTTAAAGGTCACTGCAGCCTTTGGATTTACAAGCTCCTGATCAGAGAGAGGTTGCTCCTGCTCCCAGGTGCCTCCCTTTTGGTACTTCAAGCAGATGTTCAATTACCAGGGTCAAGGGTCAAAAAGGCCATTTATCTGCTGTATACCGCTCAGAACTCAGTTCTGATGATATAACTTACTAGCGAAGGCTTTCCAAACGTTTTGGAGCAACAAACTAATTCCTCTAACAGAAACCTTCTCCCCTGGGGAGAAGGGGAATGAGGGCAGACAGACTTTTGCTTCTATTGCCATGGTTTCTCTTGCCTAATAAAACACTTTATCATCAGCACCAAAGTGATTAAAATCTTAATATTTGGAGAAGACTTTAACACAAAACTGCCAGATTTCAGAGACAATAGACAACTTATGAAAATGACCTTTCTGATCTTGGCACAGTTGGCGCTTGCCTGTAATCCCAGTGACTCCAGAGGCTGAGGAAGGAGGATGGCAAGTTAGAGGCTGTACTCAGCAACTTAGCAAGATGCTGTCTCAAAATAAAAAGGGCTGGGAATGTAGCTCAGTGGAAGAGTGTCCCTGGGTTCAAACTCAGAATAAAAATAGAAAATAAAAAATTTCTTTAAATCAAAAAATCTGAACTATGCAAGAAATGCAAAAATGCTTCTAACCATTGGTAGTATCAAGATTTAATTTGAGATTTTATTTTTCAGCTAAAGCAGACTCACACATCCACCACATGATTACACTCTAAAATGAAAAATGAAACTGACTTCTTTATAACTAGAAGTCTTCTGTCTTGAAATGGTCAGGTACTTCTCTGCTGTCTTGATTCTTCAAAATGTTTACTATATGTTTTAGCTGGATGCTACCTGTCTGCCTCAGTTTGCTCAAAAGTGTTCAGGAAGTTGCCTATTTTGATTCTATTCTGTAGGGTGGGTTAGAAGTTTCCAGATATACCTTAGATTTGGTTTGTAGCTCTAAAAGAATATAGAATGGGAAATGAAAATTTTTCCAAGGGTGCATGTTCTGTGACATTTCATAGGCTTTGACTTAATTCCGTGGAAGAATGGCAGGATAAAGTTTCCCTTCCCTTATTATCCAATGTCTGGAACCGGGAACAAAGCCATTTCCTTTTAGGAAACTTGGTCATAAGACATAATAAAAGAGGATCTCTAAATGCAGGGAAATACAAAATAACACCAGAGCAATGCTTTCGGAATATTGGGGCCCAGACACTTCCTCATGGCCTCCCCTCTCTATGCAGAACTTGAAACACACACACACCACCTCCACCGGCACCATGCTCCATGGAGAGAACTAACAGAAGCTTGGAGGAGAAGACAGAGCAACCTGAGAAATTCAGGGATAATCATGAGGGAAAGGAGGAAGGAAGGAAACGCCCAGAGAAAAGAGACTTCCAGGCCCATCCGGGAGCAGTTAGTAAGCACTGAACAATCTCAGAGGGAAGAAAACTGATGTTCACCATCATCCAAAGTCCCCATGTGCTTGATCCTCCAATAGTAAGACTTTTGTAAAGAACTGTACATTCCTGCCTTCCAGAAGTCATAGCATGACTAAGAGGTTCCAGGTGGCTAAAAGTTATAGAGAAGTCTGGTGACACTGTGAGATCCAGGGGTCACATATTGAGTCATTAAAAATAAGAAAAAGATTCTCAATAAAGGTAGTATCATCATTTCATCATTTGGCTTTTTATTCTTTTCCAAATAATCAAAAACTAATAGAAAGGGAAAAAACCAGAAGTCATATCAAGGATCAAAATAACTACAAAAACCTAAAGTCAAGGTTGGCACTATGGGTCTGCGGGCTCTGCAGTCAGAAGCTGCTGAAAGCAAGCTGGGAGATAGGAATAAGAGGTCCTCCGAGTGTCCAGCCACCTACCTGCATGTAGCTGGGGTCTTCTTGGTTATGGAAGGAACTAGAAAATAAGAGGATACTGATCTACTAAGAAGGAGGACTGTATCTTCATAAAAAGTTGTGAGCCAAGGGAGATGAGAGAGAAGAAATCAAACTTCATGAAAAATTTTGTCATCAAAGCTTAAGACTTGGAAGTTCAGAGATAAAAGCAAAAGTGGAATGGCAATAATAACGAGAAAGAAGACAACCAACCAAAGTTCCCACTTAAAGCTGCAAAACAAAACTGTAAAACACGAGAAACCACATATTTAGACAGTTAACCAACAAACTTGAACAAAAGTTAGCTCCAGATAAAAGAAACTATATGGAAAAATTTCCAGAATAATAATAATTATAATATTTATATTATATATTATTTATAACAATTAATAATTATTATTATCAGCATGTTTGGATGTTCAGAGAGATAAATGAAAGAAGGGTCCCATGAAAAATGGGTAAGCATCTGGGCACAGTGGTGCATGCCTGTAATCCCAGTCAGTGGCTTGGGAGGCTGAGGCAGGAGGATTGCAAGTTCAAAGCCAGCCTCAGCAAAAGTGAGGTGCTAAGCAACTCAGTGAGACCCTGTCTCTAAATGAAATACAAAAGGGCTGGAATGTGGCTCAGTGGTCGAGTGCTCCTGAGTCCAATCCCTGGTACCCAAAAAGTAAATAAATAAATGAGCAAGCATTTATTTTAAAAATTAAAAAATGAAAAAAAAGGACTGGTATATATATGATTTTAAAAGTTTATTTGCAATCTTGGAAATGAAAAAATACAGTAAAAACTGAAATTTTAAGAGACTCAAAAGATAGAATTAACTCTAGACTAGAAACAAAGATGTAGTTAATGAAATGAAAAATGAAGCAGATCAAGCAGGATGAGAGAAACAGGAAGGCAAACTGACCTGCAAAAGTCAGGTGAAGAGGGAGTTCACGCACCAGGGCAGTCCGTGGGTATACACACCTATAGAAATACAAATACCTATTTATATACACACACATTTATCTCTATCTATTGTACATGTATAATACATACATGTGTCATTTTTAGTTCTGCCCATTGAGAGGGCTCAGGTCAGGGATACCACAAAAACAATGAGCACCTCCATGTGCTGGCTTCTAAGTACTATGATCCACTGTAAGATGAAGGTCTCTTAGAAAAATTCCAAGACTGAGGTAGGGAAAGTATAAGATGAGCCTGGAATAACTTGTCATGCCAGAAAGCAAGAAAATGCTCAAAGAATGATGGGGACATGTGAAAATAACATAGAAGCAGCTTGGGTGGGCCCCCACAGCCGAATCAGGGACAATTTCAGCATCAAAATAAATAAGAGAACCATACTATAACCCACTAAATAAAATAGGAAGCCATAGTTCATATAGATATAAATGAATAAATGAAAGTTTGATAAGGAACAGTATATTTGAGTAGTTTTAAAGTATCTCCCCACAAAACACATATTAATTAGAAAGAGGAAAAGGAACTTTATTCTTCCCTAGCAAACCCCTGCCTTATTGAATCAGCATTCGCATATCAGAGAAAACATTCTGCCTTTGGTTTTTTGGGTTTGGCTTATTTTGCTTACCATGATATTCTCCAACTCCATTTACCAGCAAATGCCATAATTTCATTCTTCTTTAAAGCTGAGTAATAGTCCATCATATATATATACGTATATATATTTATATATATATATATATATATATAAATGTATAGATATACCACATTTTCTTTATCCATTCATCTGTTGAAGGGCATGGAAGTTGGTGCCATAGTTTAGCTATTGTGAAGGGGGCTTCTATGAACATTGATGTGGCTATATCACTGTAGTATACTGATTTTAAGTCCTTTGGGTATAAACTGAGGATTGGGATAGCTGGGTCAAATAGTGGTTCCATTCCCAGTTTTCTGAGGAATCTCCATACTAGGGGGAAAGGATATGGGACAAGAAGAATAGTAGAGTGAAACAGACATTATTACCTCATGTACATATATGACTGCATGACTCATGTGAGCCTATAGTATGTACAATCAGAAAAATGAGACATTCTGATCCAAGATGGCGGACTAGAGGGAGGCTGCGTTCCTTGTCGCTCCATAACGCCGGTTTCAAGCAGAGGATATCTGTTTCTCGGTGAGGCAGCTTTTGCTGCTTATCGATCCCCTGGTGTTTACCCATTTGTGTGCCGTGATGACCTGCAGTCTGCCAGCATATCAACGCTTTTTTGAGAGCAGATTGCTCACTGTCAGGCGTCTATCATCTGCCATTTGCCTGCCTCTCGCCTGTCCATCACCTGCCTTACTCCTATCCATCACCCAACGCTTGAGGTTCACCTCCCAATCGTCCAACAACAGTCAGCAAACTGATCGCCAACTGTCAGTGGAGCACCAGCTGCCTGCTGCTGCCTGGAAGTTCACTGTCACAGTACCTGCAGGTTTGATTACACGTGGCTGCCGCCATTTTGAGACAACAGCCAGGCCCCATAGGACCCCTGGCGGGACTGACTGAGCCCCGTCGCCAGGATACCTCAGCCCGACCGATCACTGGGGCCCTCACATCGACTAACTGCTCCCTGCCGCCAGGACCCCCAGACCAACTGACTGTGCCTTATCACCGGGACCCCAGACTGACTGATTGCACCTGGCCTCCAAGATCCCACAACTACACCAAACACACCGGACCTCCAGGACCCCTACTGGACCACTTGCATCCCGTCTCCAGGACCTCCAGTTGACCATGTCCACCCCTGAGCTTCAGCTCCCCATTTGCCAACACATTTCCAAGCCAGAAGGACCATTTGGATAATCCTGGAAACCATAACTCCAATCTTTGGGTGAGGAAAATCCCATCCTGAGATGCATGCTGGAGGCTTGAAGCTCATTGTCAGGTACCTCTCATGCATTAGGCTATTGAACACTGGGAGGTTTCATTACTATATGACTGTTATTCAGTAGATTTTCTTTTTTCTCCTTTTTAAAAATATTTAAGTTTTTATTTCTTTCCTTTTCTTGCTTTCTTTTCCTTTTGTTTACCTGTTTCCTCAGAGTATCTTTCTCCCTTTTTTGCATGCTAACATCCGATTTCTTTTGATTACATTCTCACCCTTTCTATTTTCTAGAACTTCTGTATATTCTTTTCTTATTCCATTAACAACCACATTCTACATCCCTCTGCATCCTCTTTGTCCTCCATTAGAAACTGCAGAACTTATTGCAAACCTGTTTGTTTCACTGAAGATAATATTTGAACTCATTTTGTTTATTATGACAATTTTATTATTGTCCCATAGGGGCTATTTGGTCTAGGATTGCATAGTGTCTGATTTGAGCACTGCTAATATGGATCTCCCCTTAAAGAAAGGGTTTTGGAAACCTATAGGGCCACTATAAGCCTATAGGGGGAAATCTGCAATACCCCAGATCTGCACTGCTAGAGGGGAAGATACATGAACAACATGAAAAAACAAGGGAAGAAAATGATCCAAATAAATCTAGATTCTATAGTAATAGAATCCAATGACAGTATGTTAGAAGAAATGTCAGAAAAGGACTTCAGATTATACATGATTAAGATGATTCACGAAACAAAGGATGAGATAAGAGAGCAAATGCAGGCAATGAATGATAATACCAATAAGCTGAAAGAGCATCTGCAGGAAGCAAAAGATCATTTCAACAAACAGATAGAGATTCTCAAAAAAACCCAATGAAATGAAGGAGACAATAAACCAAATAAAAAACTCAATGGAAAGCATCACCAACAGACTAGACCACTTAGAAGACAGAACCTCAGACAATGAAGACAAAATATTTAATCTTGAATATAAAGTTGCCCAAACAGAGAAGATGGTAAGAAATCATGAACAGAATCTCCAAGAACTATAGGACATCATGAAAAGAACAAATTTAAGAATTATTGGGATTGAGGAAGGCACAGAGACACAAACCAAAGGAATGAACAACCTATTCAATGAAATAATATCAGAAAATTTCCCAAACCTGAAGAATCAAATGGAAAATCAAATACAAGAGGCTTACAGAACACCAAATGCACAAAATCACAACAGATCCACACCAAGGCACATTATAATGAAAATGCCTAACATTCAAAATAAAGATAGAATTTTGAAGGCTGCGAGAGAAAAGCATCAGATTACATATAGGGGGAGACCAATATGGATAGCAGCCGACTTCTCCACCCAGACTCTAAAAGCTAGAAGGGCTTGGAACAACATATTTCAAGCTCTGAAAGAACATGGTTGCCAACCAAGAATCCTATACCCAGCAAAACTAACCTTCAGATTTGAAGATGAAATAAAATCCTTCCATGATTAACAAAAGTTAAAAGAGTTTACAAATAGCCTGCACTACAGAATATTCTCAACAAAATATTCCATGAGGAGGAAATGAAAAACAACAAGGTAGGTCAGCAAAGGGAGGAACTACCTTAGAGAAAAACCACTCAAAGGAGAAACCAAGCCAACTTAAAAACCAAAAATAAGCCCAAATGACTGGGAATACAAATCATTTCTCAATAATAACCCTGAACGTTAATGGCCTAAACTCATCAATCAAAAGACATAGACTGGCAGAATGGATTAAAAATAAAGACCCAACAATATGCTGCCTGCAAGAGACTCATCTCATAGAAAAACACATCCACAGACTAAAGGTGAAAGGATGGGAAAAAACCTACCATGCACATGGACTCAGTACAAAAGCGGGGGTTTCCATCCTTATATCAGATAAAGTGGACTTCAAGCCAAAGTTAGTCAGAAGGGACAAAGAAGGACATTTCATACTGCTTAAGGGAACCATAAATCAGGAAGACATAACGATAGTAAATATTTATGCCCCAAACAATGGTGCATCCCTGCACATCAAACAAATCCTTCTCAATTTCAAGAATCACATAGACCACAACACAATAATTCTGGGTGACTTTAATGCACCGCTGTCACCACTAGATAGATCTTCCAAACAAAATCCAATCAAAGAAACCATAGAACTCAATAACACAATCAATAACCTAGACTTAATAGACATATATAGAATATTCCATCCATCAACGAGCAGATTCACTTTCTTCTCAGCAGCACATGGAACCTTCTTGAAAATAGACCATGTGTTATGTCACAAAGCAGCCCTTAGGAAATGCAAAAAAATAGAGATACTGCGTTGTGTTCTATCAGATCATAATGGACTGAGAGTAGAAATCAATGTCAAAATAAAAAACAGAAATTACTCCAACACCTGGAGACTAAATAATATGCTATTGAATGAAACATGGATAACAAAAAACATCAGGGAGGAGATTAAAAATTCTTAGAGGTCAATGAGAATGATGATACAACGTATCAAAATCTCTGGGACACTATGAAAGCGGTACTAAGAGGAAAATTCATTGCATGGAGCAAATTCCAGAAAAGAATGAAAAGTCAACAACTAAATGACCTAACATTACAGCTCAAAGCCCTAGAAAAAGAAGAATAGAATAACAGCAAAAGTAGTAGAAGACAGCAAATAATTAAAATCAGAGCTGAAATCAATGAAATTGAAACAAAAGAAACTATTCAAAAAATTGACAAAACAAAAAGTTGGTGCTTTGAGAAAGTAAACAAAATATACAAACCATTAGCCACTCTAACAAAGAGAAGGAGAGAGAAGACTGAAATTACTAAAATACATGATGCAAAAGGAAATATCATGACAGACACCACTGAGATACAGAACATAATGAGAAGCTACTTTGAAAATCTGTATTCCAACAAAATAGAAACTACCAAAGACATTGACAAATTTCTAGAGACATATGCTCCTCCCAAACTGAACCAGGAGGACATACACAATTTAAACAGATCAATATCAAGCAATGAAATAGAAGAAGCCATAAAAATCTACCATCCAAGAAAAGCCCAGGACCAGATGGATTCTCAGTCGAATTCTACAAGACCTTCAAAGAAGAATTCATTCCAATACTTCTCAAAGTATTCCAGGAAGTAGAAAAGGAGGGTAACCTACCAAATTCATTCTATGAAGCTAATATCACCCTCATACCCAAACCAGGCAAAGACACATCAAGGAAAGAAAATTTTAGACCAATATCCTTGATGAATATAGATGCAAAGATCCTTAACAAAATATTGGCAAACCGTATCCAAAAACATATTAAGAAAATTGTGCACCACGATCAAGTGGGGTTCATTTCTGGAATGCAAGGATGGTTCAACATTCGTAAATCAATAAACGTAATCCATCATGGCAACAGACTTAAGGATAAGAATCATATGGTTATTTCAATTGACGCAGAAAAAGCATTTGACAAAATACAACACCCCTTCATGCTCAAAACACTAGAAAAAATAGGGATAGTAGGAACATACCTGAACATTGTAAAGGCTATTTATGCTAAGCCCATGGCCAACATCATTCTTAATGGAGAAAAACTGAAACCATTCCCTTAAAAATGGGAACAAGACAGGGATGTTCTCTTTCACCACTTCTATTCAACATTGTCCTCGAAACTCTAGCCAGAGCAATTAGGCAGACTAAAGAAATTAAAGGGATACGAATAGTAAAAGAGGAACTTAAGCTGTCACTATTTGCGGATGACATGATTCTCTATTTAGAGGATCCAAAAACCTCCTCCAGAAAACTTCTAGACCTCATCAATGAATTCAGCAAAATAGCAGGCTATAAAATCAACACGCATAAATCTAAAGCATCTTTATATGCAAGCGATGAAACAACTGAAAGGGAAATGAGGAAAACAACTCCTTTTGCAATAGCCTCAAAAAAAATAAAATACTTGGGCATCAATCTAACCAAAGAGGTAAAAGATCTCTACAATGAAAACTACAAAACATTGAAAAAGAAATTAAGGAAGACCTTAGAAGATGGAAAGATCTCCCATGTTCTTGGATAGGCAGAATTAATATTGTCAAAATGGCCATACTACCAAAAGTGCTATACAGATTCAATGCAATTCCAATTAAAATCCCAATGATGTACCTCACAGAAATAGAGCAAGCAATCATGAAATTCATCTGGAAGAATAAGAAACCCAGAATAGCTAAAGCAATCCTTAGCAAGAAGAATGAAACAGGGGGTATTGCAATACCAGAACTTCAACTATACTACAAAACAATAGTAACAAAAACGACATGGTATTGGCACCAAAATAGACAGGTAGATCAATGGTACAGAATAGACAACACGGTCACAAACCCAAATAAATACAATTTTCTAATACTAGACAAAGGAGCCAAAAATATGCAATAGAGAAAAGATAGCCTCTTCAACAAATGCTGCTGGGAAAACTGGAAATCCATATGCAACAGAATGAAACTAAACCCCTATCTCTCACCCTGCACAAAAATCAACTCACAATGGATCAAGGACCTTGAAATCAGACCAGAAACCCTGCATCTTATAGAAGAAAAAGTAGGTCAAAATCTTCATCTTGTTGGCTTAGGATCAGACTTCCTTAACAGGACTCCCATAGCACAAGAAATAAAAGCAAGAATCAATAACTGGGATAGATTCAAACTAAAAAGCTTTCTCTCAACAAAGGAAACTATCAGCAATGTGAAGAGAGAGCCTACAGAGTGGGAGAATATCTTTGTCACTCATACTTCAGATAGAGCACTAATTTCCAGAATATATAAAGAACTCAAAAAACTCTACATGAAGAATACAAATAACCCAATCAACAAATGGGCTAAGGATATGAACAGACACTTCACAGAAGAAGATCTACAAGCAATCAACAAACATATGAAAAAATGTTCACCATCTTTAGTAATAAGAGAAATGCAAATCAAAACTACACTAAGATTCCATCACACCCCAATTAGAATGGCGATTATCAAGAATACAAGCAACAATAGGTGTTGGAGAGGATGTGGGGAGAAAGGTACACTCATACATTGCTGGTAGGACTGCAAATTAGCGCAGCCACTCTGGAAAGCAGTGTGGAGATTCCTTAGAAAACTTGGAATGGACCTACCATTTGACCCAGCTATCCCACTCCTCGGCCTATACCCAAAGGACTTAAAATCAGCATACTACAGAGATACAGCCACATCAATGTTCATAGCTGCTCAATTCACAATAGCCAGACTATGGAACTAACCTAGATGCCCTTCAATTGATGAATGGATCAAGAAACTGTGGGGTGTATATATATATACAATGTAATATTACTCAGCTATAAAGAATAATAAAATTATGGCATTTGCAGGCAAATGGATGAAATTGGAGAATATCATGTTAAGTGAGATAAGCCAATCTCAAAAAACCAAAGGACGAATGATCTCACTGATAAGCAGATGATGACACATAATGGAGGGTGGGAGGGGTGCAAGAATGGAGCAAGGAGGGACTGTATAGAGGTAAAAGAGAAGTGGGAGGGGTGGGGGGGAATAAAAAAATAACGAAATGAATCAAACATCATTACTCTATGTAAATATATGAATATGCAAATGGTATGCTGTTACTCCATGTATGAACAGAAACAACATGTATCCCATTTGTTTACAATAAAAATAAATTTTTAAAAAAATGAGATATTGTACTCCATTTAGTATGATTTATCAAAATACATGAATGTATTCTACTGTCGTGCATACCTAATTAGAACAAATTTTGAAAGTTTTTTCAAAAAGAAAGAGGAAAAGGATAACTTTATACTGGAGAAGCCTGGCAGACACCACCTTAATCAAACAATCAAAGAAACATCATCATTAAGGGGACATTCTGAATTCACGTGCTACCTGATATGATGCAATGAGAAGAATACCGACCAGTACTGTGATACTCCTGCAGAAGGTGCAAAATATAAATAGAGTCATGAGTAAACATCAGATAAACCTAAATAGATGGGCATTTTGTCAACTAAGTGACTGGTAACTCCTTGACTTTCAAAGTCATGAAATACTGAGGATCCATTTTAGACTGAAGAAAAGAGATATAGTAATTAAATGCAACCTGTGATTCTAACCAGGATAATTTTGCTATAACTGGAACAACTGGTGATATTTGAAAAGCATTTGATAGAAATGTAGTGGTGGTAATTTTCTGATCTGGGTTGCTCATGGTTTTGTGGGGGAAATGCCCTTCTTAAAGAGAAACACACACTAAAGCATTTGAAGTGATGTGGTATTTGCTTTCAGATGGTTCAGGTGGGGGAAAAAGTTCTGGGTACTGTACTTTCAACTCTTTTGTAAACTTGTGGTTGTGCCAAAATTTTTAGAAATTTAAAGAGAAGAAAAGATAATTGGGGCAGAAAAATTCAACCCACAGTGAATTCAGCTCAGATAGACACAGTGAAAAGATATGAACAGTGACTTCAAAAAATTCTACAATATGGTAGAGAAACAACATTTGAAAATACAGCAGATTGGATTTTTTTCCAGAATTAAAAAATACAAGAGCCCTTATATTGAGGGTGTAAGCCAAATTGTGAGCTAAACAGTAAAGATAATTCTATACCAGGGTACCTCACAGTGAACCAATGGCATGTCAATTTTTTCTTTCTAAAGTTTTTTTAAAATTAAAAAGAAAATAGAATGACAATTGAGTTTGACACACTTCTCATAAACAACAGTTGAGTCCAAAATGCACTGGGTTATCTTCTAAGGGAAAATAATTATTTGCCTAGAATTTTATACCCAGCTGACTTCTCAAGGGGGACAAACAATTATTCTTACAGGTGTACATTTCTAACTCTTCCAGTCTTAAGCAAAGGCAGAGGTGATATCTAATTTGCCCATGAATCCGTTACCTAACTCAGGGTTGGTTGATATTACCCAATAAATATTATTTGATGAAAGAAGGGAGAAGAAAAAGAAGGAAGACAAATGAAGAAAATAATGGAGTATGCTGATTTTTCTCTATTTTGGTCCTGTTTTTACCCCAGTCTTCTTGGTATGATCTGGGAGATTAGAATTGGGGGAAGGGGTGACCCTGAGAACACTCGATGACTTGGCATTTTGTACACAGTTCAGAGATTTCAAACTCAGTTTAACCAAGAGTGGGTGGGAGTGTGGAGACAAGACCTGTCAGTCACTCTGCAGGTAAATGGAGTCAGTTATGCTGCCTCCCAGGGGTTTAGACGAAAAGGGGCGGTCTTCAGGCAAGGACTGGAGAAGCCATCCTAGAAGCATGCTAAGACCTTCCCTGGGCCTCTCTGTTTCCAGAAGCCATTGAGTCCTCTATTAAGTTTGTGAACCTCATGCCAAAGATTTTGGAATGAAAGCTCATCAGAAATGTTCCACTGGAAGAGCTCAACTTACTGGCTGGATCAAGAAGAGAGCTCTGAGACTTTCCCTACAAACAACCTGAGTGTTCTGACTTCCCATAAAAGGCTCACCTGTAAAACACAAAGGGTCTAGTGCAAGGAGCTGGGAATTTGGATTTACAAGACTTGGATCTGAATCCTCCTTTTGGCACTTAGTACGGAGCAACTCTCTACTCATCCATTATTTATTTCCTAACTTGTAAAATATAATTAATAAAATACACAGTTGTCAATATTAAATGACAATAAATATGAAAGTTCCTGGTATGCAGTAGGTATCTAATTTAAGTTTGTTCCATGAGTGAATCTGCAAGTACCTGCTGGGCACTTAATGCATAGCAGACATTGCTTCAGGCACCAAGGGTACAGTGGTGAGCAAGTAGAGTGTGTGCCCTAGAACTAGTTCTCTGCTGAAATAAGACAGATAATAAACAGAAGGAAACATGGTATTTATCCAGTACAAGCACATGCTTCAGAGGAGAGCCTAGAGAGTAAGCAGGGCCAGGCACACAAAGGCCAGGGGGAGTCCTCTATGAAGAGGGGACATTAGATTTGAGACCTAAGTGATGATAGGTGTGATATGGCAACTAGTTCCAGCAGAAGGAGCAAGTGCAGATGACCCAAGATAGGTACACTTGGGGTCACGTTAGGGAGTAAAAATCAGGGCGGTGTGCAGGAACACAGCAAAGAAGGTGACAGAGAAAAGGTGAGGCCAGGGTAGGCAGAGGCCTGTTCAAACCTGCTGTCTTGAATGCCATCTCAAAGAGTTTGGGTTTTGTTCTGATGTCAATGGGAAAATATTGGCTTGTTTTCTATGTGATGGGGAGTCAAGACTCGTGGTCATTTGTGAACAAGTGAATCAATGGACCCAAGGCTACATTACTATGCTAATGTCTACCTGGACCTAAGTGGTAGTTATCCTCGGTCCTGGGGATGTTAGCAGATTGTGATGAGAGAGAGCCAGTAGCAAAGTCTCTTGGGCTCTGAAGGCCACAGCCCCATATGGAGAACAGAATATCACACAGCCCTCCATGTGAGAGCACATGTTTGACCTAACTGACTGTGTTGTCTTGAAGTAACGATGTGGAAAAGCAATGGTATGAAAGTCAGTTGATTCTAGAATGTCCTTCCTCCTGCTTCCCTGTGAATACCAGAGTTTGAATCATGAAGAATCCCAGATATGGACATTCATTTTAATTCTGATCATTCTGATCAGGCTAGCTCTGCCCTAGTTGCTTTTTAGGAGGTCTATGACTAATGTTTTCATTTCGCAGAATTGTAGAAATTAGAGATGGGAAAGATTTATGAAGTCATCTGTACTTGCTCCCTGCCAGAGAGACATGGTTCCCCGAAGGGTAGGTGCTGTGGCCGTGCCCAGACATATTTGCTGTGCTGCAAGCAGGGGCCAGAGTCCTGACTGTGGCCAACAACTCCACTTTCCGAAAGTCCCCTCTCTACCCCTGGGATTCAACCACACTAGTCCTTTTGTCATTTTTTTTTCTTTTTCATCTCATTTTTCAGTTTTAACTTTCTCACTACGCCCCCTTAGAATGGGAAAATTGCCTTTTGGGTCTGTAACCCTTAAAGGGGGCTGGCTCTAAAATGCTCAGTGAAGATTAAGTCTTGGGTTAGCCCCAGAGACATTTCTAACATTTATCCAATCCCAATGGTGGAAACAAACGGAAGTGGGGAGAATGAACAGTGGGATACAGGGATCCCCAGGATATATGGTACTTTGCATGTTTCCAAGGATATGCATTTTGTGAGACAGGTATCGAGCTCCCATCAGATTGTCAGTGACCCCAAAATGTTTAAGAATGACTGCCCAGGAGTGAGGCCACAGGGGAGCAATGGAGTGGACTCGAGTTCCAAGTAGACCAGTTGTACACTCACGAATCTGCTGCCAACCAATGAACAAGTCTCTTAGTCTCTCAAGGCTCCAGTTTTATTTCTGCAAAAGGAGGGCATGGAAAAAAAGATAGAGATGGAGAAAGGGAAGGTTAAATTAGATTATTTCTCAGTCCCTTTCAGTTTATAGAATCCTGTTTCATGATCAACGTCATAGAATGTGTTCTTACTTTCTATTTCCAAAGATTTTTCTTGGGGACAGATAGTCACTAATTCTTTCCAATTCCCGTCTTTCTTCCAGAACCTGATGTATTTCTATGTACAAGAAGGATTAGTAGACCTCAGTACAGTTAAGTCTAAGTACAGATAAGTCTGAACACCACCCCTGCCTAGGCTTGTGAATATAATACCCTGAGCGGCTACAGGTCTTACTGCCCTTCACCTTCTCAATGACTGCAGAGTGAGCACCCAATCTTTTACACAGGAATTTCTTTGAAAAAGGCCAATTTTTCTTCTATTTTTTTTATTCTACAAGTATTTATTGAGCAGCTCCTCTGTGCCAGACACTAAGCTAAATCCTGGGGCAGTCGTATAAACAAAACCAGTCCTCATCCTGAAGAGGCTAAAGATCCTAATAGCTCAAATAATTCACTCTGGGGAACTGTCCTGGGGCAGCTGCTTGGTTTATGTGAGAGAAAAGAGGAGGGGTTGAGGGTGGGGGTTGAGGTTTGAAAAAAGAAAAAGGAGCATCCAAGACTATCTGGGGAAGGGTACTGGCACCTTCCAAGAAGTGAGAATGAAATTCCAGCTCAAGTTGCACGACACCCCCAAACTTGGTCACAAAAGATACTAAGGTTTTGTGGTAGTCGTTCCAGTTTTTCTTCCACTGAAAAGAAACCAGTAGCCTTATGAGATTAGCACAGGAAGATTGCTCTCCCAAGGAGCAGGTTCCAACCAACCTTGAGCCGGCTGACTTCATTAGACCACACCTAGTAATAAGGCTAGTGTGACATTTCCCACCTAGGAAGAAAAAACAGTATCTGTCTCTTTCCCAAAATGGCTAACTTTCTTGCCTGTGCTCTTTTCCAACCTGAATCTTGTTCCAGTGGAAAACCATTTCTCTTATTTAAGGCAAGTCCTACCAAATACACAGACTTCTAACAATACCAAAACGCACAGAAGTCTATACTTAGATTGTGTCCCATTTTGTTCTGGTGGTGATCCTAGCTAGGACCAAAATTGCAAGTCTACAAAGTAAAAGTAGGTTCATGAGTGACTAATGTGATCACTGTACAGATAATACAGTTGACCATCCATAGTCACCAATTCTGCATCTGAGGATTCAACCCATTACAGATTTTAAATATTCTAAGGCTGGAAGCATAGCTCAGTGATAGAGCATGTGTTCCACATGTACAATGTCCTGGATTCCCCTGACACCAAAAAAAAAAAAAAAAATGCATTTGTATTAAACATATAGAGCCTTTTCTCTTGTCATTATTTCCTAAACAATATAACAACCATTTATAGAGTATTTACATTGCATTAAGGACTATAAATAGTCTAGAGATGATTTTAAATATACAGGAGATGTATATAGACTATATCCACATACATTGCCATTTTATATAAGAAACTTGAGCATCTGTGCTTTTTGTTATCCCTGATGGGTCCTGGAATCAATCCCTTGCTAATACTGAGGGACAGCTATACCAACAATCCAAGATGTAGATATAGCACCACCATCTTCCCAGATACTAGGCAGATATTCCCCTCCTACCAGGGACTCAGAGGAAAAGACCCACCTCACTTAAGAAAATTCTCAACACACACCACCACAGTTACCCACCCTCACCAATTCCCCACTCACATGGCTGGAGAATGGGAACTTCTATGTTAAAGCCAGAATGGAACAGGAATCATGTTAAAGCATTGTACTCTTTCACTGTATATGCAATAAATAAATATATTGGTCAATTACTTGAGGGGAAGGGGGAGACACTCAAAGGCTCACTCAAATAACAAGATGGCTACTCATCAACTTATAAATGGACAGGGCCCCACTGACTGAAGAGGCCTTTGTTTCTCTTTTCCATTGAGAGTTACACTGTGTCAGGGTTGAACTGCTTCATATGAAAGAGTCAGAAATCTGAAGGTCCAGATGTAACAGGGAAGTAGGATGAGAAAGAACCCCAATATTCTGCTACTGCCATCTTGAAATTCTTAATTCTGGAGCAAAGATCCCTGCCTTTTCATTTGGCACTGGGTTCTGCAAATTATGTAGCCAGTCCTAAGGAGAACCACCTCACTGACCAAAAAAAAAAAAAAAAAAAAAAAAATTCAAGAGCCCAAATTAGACCATCTGAACAAGAGGACAGATAAGGACATCTGACTTAGAATTAATATCCAAGCTTAAGAACAGACTCGGCTGCTGTCACCTGGGTTTTCTTAAACAATTATTATAATGTCCAGGAAACTCAGTGATTTCTTCACTGGTTCATTCAATTATTCTTCAACTATTTATTATCTCCTCAGTCACTGAGCCAAGTGCTAGTGATGCAAGTATACACGTCACAGAGTTGCTTCCCTCACATGGGAAAAGCAACTGCATGAAAAACTATAATGTGATGTATATTTTGATAGGAGAAATAAGCAATACTGTAAAAGCACCAAGAAGAGGTACCTGATCCTAGAGAGAGAAGAAAGGAGGGGCCAATGAGGAAAGAGAGTGGGCTTTGGGAAATTTAGGAAGATTTCTCTATTATGGGCATTGTCAACTGCTAAGTATGTGATTTCCAGTTATACACTCCAGAATGGAAGAATAACCACAGGATGGGTTCAAGGATTCACTGGGCTCACATTGAGATGGACCTGAACTTAAACTCCATTATCACCTGATCTCCATAAGCTGGTGGACAACAGCAATGTTTTTGGATCTCCTGAAACTAGTGTCAGTTCATAGACAGCATGCAATAGTCCCCAGAAGACAAGATTATTTCCTTTCCCCCAAAGCACAACCACTTGGGCAAAATACCATACACCCTTTAGAAAAGAAAAGATAACCACCCTGCTATAAAATGATTATTTTCCTACCTAGTCTGCCTGCACATCAGAGCTGCCATGAGGATCAATGAACATTCTCTGGTATGGTTAATGTTGAGTAATTAATCCAAAATGAAGAGTGTCATGGTAAGAAATATGCATTTGCTCAAATATGCCATTTCTCTCACTGACATAAAACCATGGTTATCTTTCCTATTTTTCTTTTCTGTTTCCAACTGTGATCATAATTTAAATCTCTCATAAAAAAATACTCAGGCTAGATGTAAGGTCATCTCCAGTTTTCAATTTCTAAAAGCTCAGATAAGAATCAAGTTATATCTTCTTCTGTGTGAAGTGTCATGACCCAAGAGACTTGCAAACATGGAGCCTGCTTTCTTCTGAACTTGGGTCCTGTTTGGGAGGCAATGAGGGCTTACTCACAGACACTAAGATCTGGACAGGGCACCATTTAGTTTAGCACTAAATCCTGACATGTAGCCTGACAGCCCTGGCAGCATACAGACTCAGACAAGAGGAAGCTGGTGCTTCAGCAAAAGAAGGCTTCTTCCCATAGGCAGCCAGGTTCAGCAAACCTCACCTCCTCTCCTCTTGGCAGGACTAATAACCCAGCATGGCCTCCCCTTGGCCAGCATGGAGAGATTGCTGAGCCACCCAGATCCTGTTTGGTGTCTCCCTCTTCTGGGCTTACACCTCAAGTTACTTCTCTGGCTGATGCACTCACCATTCTGTTATGACTACACCTCTTTTGATTAATCATCATGACATCCCTGGTTAGCAATTGCAATTTGGGATGGGGTATAGTTCAGCAGTTTTCCAGAACAACCAAGTCTCTCGAGCAGGTGGGCAATTTCTCTGATGACACAGCATTCCATATCATTGGCAAAAGATTGCACTTACCAAGGTGTGTGGTGCCAGGAACTCAGGTAGGACATCTTGAAATTCAAAATGAACAGATTGTCTAGTGTTTGGGGGAATGAAGACTTGGAACAGTCAAGAATCCCCAGCTATCAAACTTTTCCTGCCAGAAGCCATTCCCAGTTTGTACTGATGGGATAATATGTGGTATGACCAAAGGGGCCCTTCAGCCCCATGACAGGTCTCTGGCTGATCTGAACTGTTTGAGGACAATCATTGTTAGAAGGTCCCTTCCCAGCAGAAGCAGCACAAAACCTTTCTCCTACCATTACATGGATGTCTTCAGAAAATGTCACCTTGACTTCTCAATGACTAATCTCTTTGCCTTGGCACCCAGTTCACCCAGTTCACTCTTGGAATCACAAGCCCAAGAAGGTTGGTCACTAGACATGGTGCTCACTGAGATGCATGACCCAGGCAGCTCCTCCAGCCCCTGGGTGGTAGGTGGAGTGTGTGGCTAGATCAGGCCAATGGGTTGTGGGTAAAAGTGATCACATCACTTCTGGACTGAAATATGGACACTCCACAACTGTCTTCCGCTTCCAGAAGCATTGCTGCAATGTCAGGCAACTTGCATCTGTGAATCAAGACCTGGAAGGAAGATGCCCTAGGGAACCAACAGGCATTGCTTAAACAAGAACTAAACCTTTTTATGTGGATCCACTGAGACTTGGGAGTGTGTTCTTCACTGCCAGAGAGCCTCGCCTGATGGATGTGACTAGGCAGCCAGAAGCACCTCACCACTCGATGGGATTCTAATTTGGGAATAGAACACGATGGCCCTGCTCTCAGATGGGGCTCTCTGACCTTTCCACAAGAATATCTGGGTCATCAATGACCAAAAATAGTGGTCATATAACTGGAAATAAAAGAAAAATAGCAAGAAGAAGTGCCAAATAAAATGAGCATGGAAAATGTTGGTAGACAATGGAAGTTTGCCCCTTGTGAAGATCCACTGACCATCCCAGAGATGTGCAGTGGGAGAGGATTGGGGTGGAGGCTGTAGAAAACTGCATGGAACCTTTGCTTCTCAGCCAAACCCCAAACTTTCATGTCAAGCCAACAGCAGGGTACATTAGAAAGCTGAAAACCTGGGAAACCAAGGGCAAAATTGTGAAGTTTATTTTCAGAGCCTGGAATCTGCCATGCAGCTGACACATTGAATATTCCTTGAGTTATCTGTCCATTCTTCTGGACCCTACCCCCTTTTGGTACCTTGAGTCCCACGCCTCAGCCACCCCGCGTCTGGCTCTTCCGAGTTCCCAAACGCTAAAGTCAGACCAGCAGCACCCAACCACAAAACCCTTTCCTGTCCTTCTATATGTCCTACCAATCCTCTTAGGGCCTGGGCAACCCAATAACATCAACTTACAGGAACCGGGGTCCATACCAGCTATTTGGGGATGAAGACATTATTCTCCATGATAACTACATCGTATGACAGAGCACTGCTGTCATAATTGAAAGATGTGACTGTCCAAATATCAGCCCTGGGTGCAAAGCAAACAAGAAACCTTTTCAGGCCAAGACACCCTTCAAGGCATTTCAAAACATGCTGGGGATACAAATGACTGATTCCCTGCTCCTCTGTACCCCAGCATCAGGCATGGGGCCACTTCACTTCCTGACAACATCCCAGCTGTCCTATTACTGACACTCTCATCCTGAGCTTCCTCCTGCAACCGCTTGCGACAACGCATCTGCATCACTCTCCCTGTGACTTTAGAGGCAAAGAAAGAAACCAAGACACCTGGGTTTTCTGCCACTGAAATTGGAAAATAGTCCTTGAGAGAAAAGCTGTCAGGGTCCAGCGGGACATATTTTCCCATCAAAACATTGTAAAATGAGTAGAGGTTTCACATGACGCTCACGTCTTGGTATGTGTTTGTTGTTTTTAGGACAGTGGGCTGCATATCTGAAGCGATACATGCATATATGATGTAGGCGTTACCATGGCAAATGCCATGCATTTTTTTGGTTCAAAAGAAGCGTAAATAAGAATAAAAATATTGCATTTTCCGTCACCATGGAGATGAAACAACATGGGTGCTCATCAGCTTGGAAGGCTTTCTATGTTATGATTTGGGCTCTCTTTCTACAGTGAATAATCCTATCAGAAAACTTCGAGCCCTGTGCGACTGTAACGGTGCTTACCACCCAGAACACTTGATTTGTCCTTTCAGATGGATGTCACCTTTCAGATGGGATCCTAGGGGCAGAAAATTCATTCTGTTTTTTACTTTATTCCCAGATGAGAAATCTATACTTTTAATGTTAAAAACATTAATATTAAAAGTATGCCTTACAGCCATGAGTCTTTTGTCTACTGGGCTCTCAAGAAAGTATGTTTTTTCAAAGTCTTGAAGGCTTTTTTGACCTATTACTTTTATTTAGTTGAGGAATGGGTTGAGTAGTATTTGAATTATTACTGAAAAAAAGTGTTTTAATTCCTAACCCTGATATGTCAGAATCAAAAGTCAGAATTTTAACCTTTGCATAGTCTTGATATTTCCATTGTAATCATTGATTTAGATGTTTCCAGCATTTAAGCTAGAACCTGTGATTTTGCCTCTGCCAAATTTATGTCAATGATGAACAAAAGTCTAGATTTGGAGGCGTAGACTACTTATTCTAAGATACATTGATTTGCTTTTTACCAACTAATCAATGTTTTAAACAACCACTAAAACATTTAATGAGCACCTACTACATGCCGGGCACTGTACAAGGCACTGGGAATTCAAACACAAGTAAGACACAGTCTCTGCCCCCAGAAGTTCATCTGATTGATTTAAACACGAAGGTGTTTCTTTGGATTCTGATGTTTGACTGAACCTGGATTAAATTACCTCTCGTGTTTCTTTTAACCTTAAGATTCCGAGATGCTAAACTTATTTACCACTACAATAAAGTTCAAGAATAAATTAGCACTAACATCAAAATTTTACAGTTTGTTTGTTCAAATTATTTCACACATTATCAACTCTCAGTTACAATAGTGGCAGTCAAAATTAATTGGAAGTGACTACGAGTAGTAGGACAAACTAACTTGACTTTACTTGTGCCCATGAAAGAAGGTGGGTAGGCCAAAGAGGTACTCTGTGGTTACACCATCTTCTCTTCCTGTCCCCAACCAGCTTCTTCTAAGAAATGACAGATCCCCTAAAGACTAGGCAGCCCAGAGGATTCTAGTCCAGTTGTTCATACTTGACCCTGGAAACTCATATTAGACCCTTGCTTCTCCTTCGTTTTCAATATACAGGTTCAAAGTACTATAAATAATTATAGTTCATGTACATGTGCGTGTGTGTGTGTGTACGAACGTGTGTATATATGTGTGAATGTATACACGTGGGACAGGCTTGAAATGGACACGCTACAATTCAGATATTAACAAAAAGATCTTTTCTTTTATTATAGCAATTCCATTTTTTTCTTGAACACCCTCCCCACATCTGCTGATGTCAAAAAAGCAAATGAAAATATGTAAAGTGCCAAGTAAACACAATGAAACTCTAAACTCCATATCAGGACCATTTCTTTTCTCTTAAGAAGACTTTCCCTCCTCCCCCTCTTTTTTCCCAAGAAGGTCCTGAACCTTGGCATTTTCCCCAGCCGTGGAGAGGGGCCTTGCGCACTGTGCCATCCTCTACTGAAATGTCCCTCTTTTCCCAGTTCATCCTGTGCTGAGCAGTTCTCAGTCTGTCATTGTCAGCTCTGGGTTATCACTTTGTTGATTGGCAGTTGACATGGTCATTCTAGTCATAAGGACTAAAATCACACACTTCTGACCTCTTGTTCTTTCCTGGTCCTCCAAACTCCTCACCCAGCACAAGAAGGACTCTCACCTTCCTAACTACTGGAACCTATCCTTATGAAAATTGCCACCTTTCTCAGTTCTAGAGCTTTTGGTAAATTCTCTATGATTTGTTTATGTGCATGCTTGGATCCTGATAGGAACTGAGAAAGTTTTGAAATTTGTGAAACCCTTTTTCTCTTAAAAAAAAAAAAAAAAAAAAAAAAAAAGCCCTGGCTTTGCTTTGCTTAGATTCAAAAAAATCAGATTAGAAACTCAAATCTAATAAATGATCATTTGCTTTGGGGCTTTCCTACAGGCAATAAGTATCATTAATTCAACAGGGTCTTGATTTACTGAAATATCCATTGCTTCATTATAATTTAAGCTCTTATGGAGGCTTTGCTTGGATCCCCTCCTGGGTATGAGCCTGCACAGTCTTCCTGTTCTCTCCCTGCCTCCAGCACAGATCCACATGCTTAGGACATTGTCAAAACAGGAGGGAACCAGGCAGGAGGCTTAGCCTCAGTTAGTTCAGAATTTTTCTGGCAGAAAATTGAAAAACCGGCTATTATAATACCAGCACACATGCGAACATGGAGTTTAAGTCACATATGGGTAGGAGAGGAAGCCATACTTTTTCCAGGGTTAGGGTATGTATACTTGAACTCCCCCCCACACACACCTAAACACCTGGAATGCAGGTTCATGTTCCATACCTGTACTTCTGTTGTCCCTAAGGAAAGGGTGACACTTCTCATCAAGGTCTGGCAGGTATCAGGGAGACAATAAAACATCAGGATCAAGAACTAGATGACCCTGATGGAACAGAGCTTTCTGCCTGCTTTCAGGGACATTAGAGCCTGCGGGAAGAACACAACGCCCAGAGGAAAAAAGAGCAACTGGCAGTTAGCTCTGCCTGGAGTCACCAGCAGAGAATGGGGCAGGAAGGTCTGCAGAAAGTCCCAGAGGTGCCCCAGAGACTTGCGAAACTGTGAAACCAGAGAATCCAGAAGAAAATGAACAAAGCAGGAAAGCTATAAGAAGAAGAAGAAGAAGAAGAAGAAGAAGAAGAAGAAGAAGAAGAAGAAAAAAAAAAAAAAAAAAAAAAAAAAAAAAAAAAAAAAAAGCAACTATTTAAATCTGAGAAGCCATGAGATTGATCTCAGATGGACTGAGGCACTGGGTACATATATCCACATAAGGTCTCTGACATAAAAAATCAAGATGCCCGCTACAATGTGGAGAATGAGACTCAAGAATCGGACGCAAACCCAGGGCCACAAGTACAGGTACGAGGTCAGGCTCCAAATAATAGTCATTTGACTAGCAGACCATCCACTTGCTCAGGCCAAGAGCAGAGGCTATTGGGAGCTCCCAGGTAGCACGGAATGGGACTGCAGCCCAGTGAGGGGTGGACTGTTATTATTCATGCCTTGGAGATGAGAAAACTGAAGATCAGAGAAGCTAGGTATATCAGTGTCCTGGGCTACCATAGTGAGTCACCACAAACTTGATGGCCTAAAACTTGACTCGACATGAAGCCCCCAGAGCCAGACTGTGTGTTTCTTGATAGCCACTTTTTTTCTCACCCAGGTACACAGATATTTCATACAAATGGAATCACACAGTATGTGACCTGTTGTGTCTGGCCTCCCAGACACGTCATGGTCTCTTTAACATGTCTTCCATCTTCCTCGTGTCCCTTCAAATCTCTTCTCCAGAAGCACTCCACACTGCTCTTTCTAAACCAGGAAGCTGAGCTGCCACTTCTTTCTTAGAACTCCCCAAAGCCTCCCTGGCACCCTGGGGTCAGCTCTGTGTGAAGTGCGGGCCATCTGCTCCAGCGCCAGCTCCAGCTCTTGGGCCCCATGGGCCCACATGCCAATCTCACTGCCCGTTGTGCCAAACCCAACTCCTTTCAGCTCTTGTTTACCCCTGGGCCTTGCTGTCGACTGTGGCCCTTGCCTGTAGCACTCTCTTCTTCCTCCACACCCCTACCTTGTGTTAGATGTGACTTCATCCAGGAAACTTCTAGATGGGTTAGGGTTCTTGTTTCTCAGTTCATATAAGGACCCAAGAATGCCCATAATCAGACTGTAGAGAATTACCAAAAGCTGGAGATCCGGGAAAGGAGGCAACTGGCACAAAGACTGTTAGTTTTGCTCCTCCAAAGGCCACCTTAGTTCTCTCTTCTGGAACAGCCTTATCCTACATGGTGGCACAGGCCTGGTGCCCAGTGTGTGCTTGAAGGAAACTGGAATTAGCATTTCAGCCTCCTAGCTGGCTTCTGGCCTCCTAACAACTGGCGGCTGGGACGCACCATGGATCACCTATGCAGCTATCTTCTCACAATGACACTTTTCAACTCTGACTTCCCAGCTCAGACACCTTTGATGCCTCTAGCAGAGACTGAAAACTGGAAGCCTCTGAACTGAATCCAGCCCACAGATGGCTTTTGTTTGGCTCACACTGTGTTTTCAAAAACTTGATTTAGATACAACATTTTAAAATAGAGACTTCACACACACACACACACACACACACACACACACATCCAAATTTCTGGCTTCTCTTAAAAACTCAGAAAGTCTGGCAACTCTCTGGGCCCATGTCTCCACCTGGTAACAATCATCCGATGCTGAGCAGCAGCTGCCCTGTCCCCAGCATCTGCTTTCTACGACCGTGAGGTCCGCACTACCATCTCTGCAACCTCCTTGGCCTTTCACCCATTATGTGTTCTGTAGTCTTTAGAAAGGTTAATCCTCGAACTACAGGATGAATTTTAAACTAGCCTTCCAAGATGTTCTTAACTTGACAGCAAAAAACTACTGCCCAATATCTGATCTCTCCTTTCAAATCTTCTCCACTTAATGGTTTTTAAAAGTATCTTCCTGCTGGGCACCTTAGCACCCACCTATAATCCCAGCGGCTCAGGAGGCTGAGCCAGGAGGATTGCAAGTTCAAAGCCAGCCTCAGAAACTTAGCAAGACCCTGACTCAAAATAAAATATAAAAAGGACTGGGGATGTGACTCAGTGGTTAAGCGCCCCTGGGCTCAATCCTGGTAATTAATTAATTAGTAAAAGTATCTTCCTGCCTTCCTACACTAAACCAACATTACTGACTTCTCACCATGTGCTCAAAGCAGAGTGGGTGAGATTCGCATGGCACCTGCCCTCAGGAGGCTGACATTCCAGTGGGGAGGTGGTATTTAAACCAGAATAGTGACAGTGACCACTGCTGAAGGGAGATGGGGAAATAGGCGATCATGGCAAGGGCACCAACCCATCTAGAGGTTTCCAGGATGAAGTCACATCTAACACAAGGTAGGGGTGTGGAGGAAGGAGAGAGTGCTACAGGCAAAGGCCACAGTTGACAGCAAGGCCCAGGGGTGAACAAGAGCTGAAAGGAGTTGGGTTTGGCACAACGGGCAGTGAGATTGGCATGTGGGCCCATGGGGCCCAAGAGCTGGAGCTGGCGCTGGAGCAGATGGCCCGCACTTCACACAGAGCTGACCCCAGGGCGCCAGGGAGGCTTTGGGGAGTTCTAAGAAAGAAGTGGCAGCTCAGCTTCCTGGTTTAGAAAGAGCAGTGTGGAGTGCTTCTGGAGAAGAGATTTGAAGAGACCATGACGTGTCTGGGAGGCCAGACACAACAGGTCACATACTGTGTGATTCCATTTGTATGAAATATCTGTGTACCTGGCACCAGTTTATTCATCTAACATACGGGTTTTGGAAAATACATCACCAAGTAGGTACTAGGGTGAGAAAAAAAGTGGCTATCAAGAAACACACAGTCTGGCTCCCGGTGCTTCATGTTAAGCCAAGTTTTAGGCCATTAAGTTTGCGGTGATTCACTATGGTATTCCAGGACACTAATATAACTAGCCTTTCTGATCTTCAGTTTTCTCATCTCCAAGGCATGAATAATAGTACATGAATCATAGTGCATATGACCCTTGGAACATGGTAAGTGCTCTGTGAGGGTAACTATTAATATATTACTATCACTGGCAGAATTAATGCAGTAGTAACAATACTATGCATAAAAGATAAGACTAATCCAGATTGGGGTGGGGGTCTCTAAAGAAAGTGACATCAGCTGAGGCCTATGGTGAGATTGGATTAACCAAACAAAGGGAAATGGGAGAGGGTCTAGAGGATGGTGATGGGAGGAGATGTGGGAATAAAGGTCTGGATGGAATAGCATGTACAGAGGTCAGGAGGTAAGAGAGACCAGGGAGCATATGGAAAAGAGTGGTCAGAGCAGATGTCGGATGGCATATTATAACAGCTTTATTTCTATACCATGCTATAGCATCATGTCCAATTAGTGTGTGAACAATGGATAAATTTTGTTTGACGTTAATTTTATGTCTATTCCCAACTTCTGATGTTCTATCCAATGTTCACAGACACATTGTCCCCATAATCTGGATGGGAGGGACAAGGGTTTTTAGGAAACACACAGAGTATTTCCCTTTCCACCTTGTGCTATAAATCTTCTGTTTGGTATTATCCTTATTCTTTTTTCCTAAGCCCTTTGATTAGGCACCTATTCTTCTAGCACATATCCATCAATAAGTATTTTCATTTAATTGGTTATGTAGAGCTTCCTCCCCATACAAAGTCCACAGTGACTCTCCAAAAATGTGCCTGTCATTGACCCTTTTGCTCTTGAATTCATTCCCAACCTTTCCCTCTTCTGAAATATACAACCTCTCATGCTTCTGGCTTCCTGATAGGTTCAGTCAGTAGAAGTTGTCTCTCTAAAGTTCCTAAGGATGATGTAATGGTTTTGTAGGGTTAGTGTAAATGCTAATTTTTTTAAATGTTATGCATGTATCTTAGGACCATATGGCTATTGCTTTTCACTCACATACTCCTTCAGAGCAAACCTACATGTTCAAACTCCCTTGCAGCTACATATGAATATGTGTTTAAGTTCTGGGATGGGGATTTGGAAAAAAAAAACATCTTTAAGTATGTAATTTCCAGTCTTCCTTATTCTCTTTTCCTCTTTCTCCTTTGTTCTGACTGGCATGTGTTGTGGTGGTGAGCCACATTGGATCATGTGAGCAAGAACAATACCCTTTGGACAGGCAAGCAGCAAGATCAAAAACACCTGGGACCTTGAATAGTCTCTCAAGAATGAACAAACCAGTCAGACTTCTACAGAGACAAATAAACGTCAGTAACTGTTTAAGCCACTGCTACTTTGAGACTCCATTACATAAGTAGATTACATCTCATCTAATACAGCATCCTACATAGGGTACACTACACAGCAGGCACCTTGAAGAAGATCTGCATTGCAGTAAGGTATCTGCAGAGACCAACTTGGCTGTCTTGGAAGCTAAAACAAAACAAAAAAAACTCCCTTCTGAGAAAGCTGCTGGCTTCTGGATGTAACCCAGAACTTGACTTTGAAGCAAACTGTCCCTTTTGTTCCCAGAGCAGCAACTTGGTGGAGTCCTTTTAATTATGAAATAAGGAAGTTATCTTAGAATTCACAGGGGAACTTTTGAAAGAAACTCATTTCCTGCAATTAGGCCAATGGGTACTCTAGCAAATTAATTGGGATATTAAAGAAAAGTGTGCTCTTATTTGTAGTTCACAGACTAATGAGGCTGGGGATTTATTGGTTACACAAGTTAATTCTAATTTTTCATCATGGTCAGCCCTGGACAGGGTGAATCAGAAAACAGCTTAAGGCTATGCAGCAGCCCAGGCCAAGGCCCAGCCACTGCCCGCAAGGATCTCCAGCTGATAAATTGGATGAAAATATGTAAGGGGGAGCGTGGGTAAGGGAAGGATGGAGGAAGGATGGATTGTGCATCCCAAATGAGGGCTGGGGAGAGGGCGGGGAGAAGGAAAGATAATAAAATGAGACAAACACCATCACCCTAAATATATGAATGATTATACAAATGGTGTGACTCTACTACATGTACAAACAGAAATAAAAGTTGTATCCCATTTGTGTACAATGAATCAAAAAATAATAATAAAAAAAAGAAAACAGCTTAAGCAGTAGTAGCTGGAATTACCTCTAAGAAACTCCACTTCACAGCCCTCTTCTACAAAGATCCAAAAACTCCTGCACAAGATTCCTGCCTTCTCAAGTCAGGCTCCCCAGTATCTCTTCTCTCCCTGTCTCTCCATGCTGTGAGTTTTATACCCTGTGAATGTTTGGTCCTCTTTGCTGAGAGACTTACAAAATATCTTCAGTCAACTCGATCCTGTTGTCTGTTGCTGTCCTGAGACCTCCTTCTGCTTTTTAATCCATATTTGCCTACTCTCCAGCTTACCCAGCTTCTCATACATCCTGATGGACCTCTTAGCACACACTCACCTGACCCAGGGCTGGTCATGGTCACTCACAATGATGATCTCTCTTTCAGTAGCCCCAGAACAATCATCAATCATCCAACCAGGGATTGAGTCACTAAACTTAACTGGAAATCTGATAAGCCTGTTTAATTTTTTTTATTCTCAAAGAAATATACCCATACAGGAGATTTCCCTTAGGGCGGACCTTCTGCTGAACAGCTTCCCAGCATAGAAACAGGCAACCAGTGACTACTGGGCATGTTTGCTTCCTGTCTTTTGATCTTGATTGCCAGGAGCAACAATATTAGAATAAAAGGAGTTTCCATGTTTACCTCAAAGCTTCCATTTGTAAAATAGGCTGGGAAGGTCTGTTTCCATCTCTCTTTCTGACCCTTTCCTTCCTTCTCCTCCCCTTCACGGTGGCCACCACCACCATGATCTCAACCATTATTTTCAGAGAATCAAGCTCAGCTCAAAAACTCCAAGACCCCAGCCTTTAGGGTCTCTGCTGGCACCAGCACTGAAGGGTGTCAGTACTGCACTGTGTAAGGTTGGGGTTGGGATGAGGGGACTTGCTACCAATAGGATTTAAAAGAGCCCTTAGGCTCTACAACGGCTCAGTCCATGGGATCTTCCACTTCAGCCACAGGAAAGCCTTTCAGGCCTTTCTGTGGTTTCTGTTCCTTCCAGCACTTTCTTTGCTGGTGGCTTTGTTTGTAAAAACATGAAGAGTCTGAGGGAAAGAGCCTTCACAGAGGGCTCCATTCAGGCCAAGCCTGCTAGGTGAATCTCTGGAGGAGCGGTGTGGGTGGGAGGTGTGAGCAGTATAAAAAACCACATAACTTCCTGTCACTAGAGCCATTTCCTTGGGTAAAAGACAAAATTCACAATTCTGCCCTAACCCACAGAGAACACTCTTCCCCATGTCTGCTCCCCTCAAGTTTTTTGATTGCTGCTTTCTTTAACCATGGAATCGTCACACTGCCACCTGCTCTTCCCTGACTGGTGGAGTTGCTGGCAGAGCCAGGAAAAGCAAAGGAGAGGGACCCCCAGGAGGCCGACAGCTCCAGAGCTCCTGCAGGTTGCTCCAAGCACGAAGGCTCTCAGGGCACCTTCCATTCTGGCTTATTTGTGTTTGGAAAATGTGGCTGCATCCATCCACCAACCCCGCAAAAGAAAACACCTATAAAAGGAGAAGCTGGCCCAGCAGAGGACAGTGGAGGTGAGATTCAACTTGCACAGGGCCTTAACGGAAGAATCACAATCAGCAGGAAGCAAACCAGAAATAAAAATGGATTCCCACCTCCCACTCACCCGAGTTAAACTTGAAAGAAGCTGGAAGTGGCCACAGCTGGGCTGGCACAGCTCTTCCCTGGCAATGCCCTTGGCCCTGGCACCTGATGGGTTTGCTCTGAGTCTTGCCTCAGGGTTTGGCTGGGTTGGAAGGAGCCCCTGCACCACCATAAAACACACTCAAGTATGTTTTCAGTTACCATAATGTGTGCTTTGAACCTGATTCCTCTGCTGGGAAAAAAAGATAAAATTAGAGTATTGGATGGACCTTTAGAGATTACTAAGTTAAACATTTTTTCTGTGCTTCTGTTTTCACATCTGAGGTGGGAAGTAGAGGTGAGTAATTTTTCTTAGGACCCATGGCAAAAAAAAGGGGTGGGGGCAACATGGGCATTACAATGCCCTTTGGCCCTCACTAGTGCTTCCTCCATCTTCTACAAAGTTGCTTAGCATTGTGGACTTCAGTACATACGTGGCTCAAGAGACACAGATAGATCAAAACATCCCCCCATGATACTGTGCAGCTCCTCCCTTTAAACCCAACAGGAGGAAGAATCTATCTCTCCAGACCCTGAATTTGAACTTGGCCATGCCACTCACTTTGGCCAATGAGATATTAGTAAACATGGTGCAAAGGGCTTGAAATGTGCTTCTACCTTAGCATTTGCCCCCTCTTGCTGCACTTGGAAACCTGAGATTATCATGGGAAAATGCTCCAGCTAACCTGCTACACAGACCACATGAAGAAGCCATGCACCCTGGACATGAAGTCATCTGAGCCCACTCAACCCCAGTCCACTGACCTGCAATTGCATAAATGAGCTCAGGCTAGTCCAGAAGAAGAACTGCACAGCTGATTGCCAACCCCAAAGAACATGAACTAATATTATTAATTGTTATTTTTATAAGCCATTATATTTAGGGGTGGTTTTTTGAGCAACAACGGCTAACTGATTCATAGCAATATGACAGAAAATCATCTCTTCACCTGAAATGTTCACATGCACAAACTACTCTTTGAAACTCTCAGCATAGAGTTCTTTTTATTATAAGCCACTTAGAAGGAGTCAACATCCTAGGTTGAATCTTCGACATAAGCCACTTGCACTTCGACATAAGCCACTTGTGGGAATCCATTTTTATTTCTGGTCTGCTTCCTGCTGATTGTGATTCTTCCGTTAAGGCCCTGTGCAAGTTGAATCTCACCTCCACTGTCCTCTGCTGGGCCAGCTTCTCCTTTTATAGGTGTTTTCTTTTGCGGGGTTGGTGGATGGATGCAGCCACATTTTCCAAACACAAATAAGCCAGAATGGAAGGTGCCCTGAGAGCCTTCGTGCTTGGAGCAACCTGCAGGAGCTCTGGAGCTGTCGGCCTCCTGGGGGTCCCTCTCCTTTGCTTTTCCTGGCTCTGCCAGCAACTCCACCAGTCAGGGAAGAGCAGGTGGCAGTGTGACGATTCCATGGTTAAAGAAAGCAGCAATCAAAAAACTTGAGGGGAGCAGACATGGGGAAGAGTGTTCTCTGTGGGTTAGGGCAGAATTGTGTCCTGTCTTAGGTTGAACAATTGGACAATTGTTCAGTTATCTCCATTTATGAGTTAGAGTGACCTAAATGTTGTAACAGCCAAAATGCAAGGGCTCAAACCCAATATAGTTAATTTTTCATTTATATAGCAATCTGAAGTAGCTCCAGATCCAGGAGCGAAAGGTCTGTTCCAAGCCAATGTCAGCTCTGTCATCTCTAACAATGATTCTTTCTGAGCACTGACATTCCACTTGAGGAGAATGAAGAAAGAGAAGAGGTGTGTGGCCAAGCCAAAGCGACCGATGTCACTTTCACTTCCATTCCAATGGCTAAAATTCAGGCACATCTAACTGTAGCAAAGTGGAGAAATGGAGGAAAGATGGCCTTTGGTACATGGCAGCAGGCTCTGCCAGGCTGTGAGACATGTAAGGTTTAGAAGTGTGGCTTTATAGTTAGGGCTCCAACAGAGAACCAGGAACTCAGGGTTGGTGGAGTTTGCAAAGGAGAAAAGATAGAAAACTTGGCAGATTGATCACGAATGGAGGAATCCCCAGTATATCACATTTTGTCTTTTTCTGGGTACAGGCAGGGCTAGGAAGGGGCAGTGGAATTTTGCAGGCATGGAAGAAGGCTATCCTAAGAAATCTCTGTTCTGGGGAAGGGAAGGTGAAGGAGTCAACTCCAGGAAGCCCCACTCCATACATGACGTAGCTCAGTAGGGATAACTAAGTAGGAAATCAGCTGGTCATTTTGCAGAGAAGACAGGTGAGGCCAAGGCTGGCTGTGATTGAGGCTTCCATTTGCACTTAGATTCTGGCCCTGAACTGAGGCAGAGAAGTCCTAAGGACTGTAGGTGAGATCCAAACTTCATTCCTCTCCCCCATTTGCTAAATTCTAGATGACTGGAAAGAGGAAGCAGGCTCTTAAAGCATCATATCCAGGATCTCACCAGTAGAAAGAACTTTTTTTTTTTAATACTTAAGGCCATCACCTATTGTTTACCAGGGGGGTTCGTGTAATGGGGGGTGAAGGGCACAGTGTCAATAACCACACAGACACCAGGAGCCAGGTAAGAGCAGGCAAGCTTGTAGCTGCTGACTTGTTTATTGCGGAAGCTTCTTCTCTTTTATTGAGTCCTATCCAATCAGCGTGTCAAACAGCATGTCACACCACTCGAAGCCACCAATCATGTAGTCTCCTAGAACCACCAATCATTTGAGGGTTTTGTATTTTGCACCAATGGGGATATATGAGTCCACAATCACCCACAGAAAAATAATCAATTGAGGTATGTTACCTAAGAAGAAACTTTGTCATAATTTGGGGAGTTTCAAGGAAGATAATTACATAATGTTATATTTAGATAATAAATTCATCAAGGGCAAAACTGTAAATCATTTATAATAAATATAATTAGTAAAATATCAACTGCAGTTGATTTTAGTGTTAAATAAGATATACAGACAGGGCAAGTATTTAGAGTGAAAGAAAATAAAAATACAGAGACAAAGACAGACAAGAGGAAGAAACAGTATAAGAGAGATACTTAGAATTAAATTTAGAAAGAATTCAGAGCAGCCGCTGACATGCAAACACACTCATGTGCGAGTACCAACCTTCAGGAATGCAGTAAAGTATTCATTTTGTGATCTTACAAGATATTGCCACCAAAGGTATTTAAATATTTCTTGAATAAATGGCATAAATGAAATTGTCTTTTCCTGTCAATTAAGGTAGATAGAATTAAATAATGGGGAGGGAAATCCTACACTGAAGTTCTATATTGTTTTTCTAAGTAGCAATAATAATTTAAATGAATCTAGGAAGCACTAAACATTCTGAAAATGAAATAGAAAGGAAGACAAACATAGTTTCACACAGAGAACAAGAAGAAATTCTGAAGTCAAAAGAAACAACCAAGTTTTCTTTTCTCTGGGATTCTTTGCCAATTGATTCAGAAATGTACCTTTTCCTTGCTAACAGGACAGGCTAGTGTTTTGTTTTGTTTTGTTTCCGTTTTGTTCCATTTTGTTTTGTTTTGTTGGGGGGGTATTTTATTTCATTTTTGTTTTTTGATAAACATTTCTAGAGTAACTTCTACATGGTAAACACTACTTGAAGTACTAGAACAACAGAAAGACTGAAATATGGCAGGCACCTTCTACAAGGAATTTGCATTCAAGTGGGAGAGACAGACATAGGAACAAATAAAACAAAATTATTGCAGAATAAAAGTATGCACAAAAGACTAACTCAACCCCTCAGAGAAAAATGAAACAGCAACATACTGGCCAGAAGGCCACTGTGCCCAGCTATTCTCATGACATTTCCATCTGCTCTGCCTGAGTGTCACCGCTCTCAGAGAGCAGGTGTTTCCAACCATGTTTGTTACAGTTATTTACTGCCATGCATTAAATCATTCCTAAACTTAGTTACTTAAAACCACCATCATTGATTTGCTCACAGTTTTGTAATCTGGGCCAACCTTAGCTGGGTAAGTCGTTTCTCTCCATGAGTTCCCTGGACAACTGGTGAATGGACTGAGACTGGAGAATCCAACATGGCTCTACTCACACTTCTGGATACTCCCCAGAGCTTGTACAATGGTAAGCAAGTCATTAGACTAATCCAAATTCAATTCATGGAGGTGAGGTTTACTGGGAGTCATTTTGCAACTCTCTACCACAATGCCTGGGTGACCAAAAGTTATCCTTATGTCTCAGGGAACAACATGCCCTAACTCCAGCACCTCAAGTGTCTTAAGTATTATCTTAAACAGGCAAATATCCTTTGATTTCTCACCCTTGACGAAGCCAAGGTCAGTAATAATGCAATATTTTTAAAATGCTAAAATACTCTAAGTACTGACCCTTTTGCACAAGAACATTATTGATGGAATTTTAAAATAGAAAATGGTTGATTCAGTTTTTGAAGATTCTAGTACTATGACTCTATAATACCACTTATGGAGTCCCAAAGGCCCTTCTGCAGGCTCCACTTTCTGACAAGTCATTTTGGAGACAGTCGATAGGGCAATAAGCACTCTTATCTCAATCATTAATCATTTTTACCTGATGGAAACTTTTGTGCTCTTCTAGTTATTTTTAAATATATTATGGACTGTTATAACCAATTGTTACCCTACTGTGTTACAGAATACTTAAACTGATTCTCCATCTCTAACCCTGTTTTGGTGCCTTTTATGGAACTTTTTTGTTCTCCTCTCCCACTTGTCCTTCCCAGTCTCTAGTGACCACTGTTTCACTACATTCTATTCAATTGACTTTCACTTTCTTAAAATGAGTAAGAATATAAGGTATTTATCTTTTTGCACTCTGACTTATTTCACTTAACCTAACAACTTCTGGTTCCATCCAGGTTGCTGAAAATGATAGGATTTCATTCTTTTAATGACTGAATAATATTCCATTGTGTATATACACCACATTTTCTTTATCCCTTCATCCATTGATAGACAACTTTGCTGATTCTTTATCTTGACTATTATGAATAGTGCTGCAATAAACACGGAAATGCAGATATCACTTTGCCATACTGATTTTATTTCCTTTGGACATATACCCAGTACAGGGACTGCTAGATCAAATGGCAGTATTTTAGTTTTTCAAGGACTCTCTATACTGTTTTCCATATGGTTGTACATATTTACATTCCCACTAACAGTCTCTACACCCTCACCAGCATTTATTTTTAGACTATTTGATAATAGCCATTCTAACTGGGTTGAGATGATATTTCATTGTGGTTTTTATTTCTGTCCCTGATGATTAGAAATATTGAGCATTTTTCACACTTACTGGTCATCTCTATGTCTTCTTTTGAGAAATATCTGCTCAAATCTTTTAGCCCATTTTAATGGGATTATTTACTTTTTGGTGTTCAGTTTTTTAGTTCCTTATGTAATGCTAGGTGTTAATCCTTTGTCAGATGTATAATTTGGAAATATTTTTCTCCCATTCTGTATGTTATCTCTTGATTTCATTCATTATCTCCTTTACCATGCAGAGCTTCTCAGTTTGCTATAATACCGTTTGTCTGTTTTTACTTATGTTACTTTCGGAGTTCTAGCCAAAAAAATTTTTGTCTATACCAATATCTTGAAGTGCTTCCCTGTTTTCCTGTACTAATTTCAGAGTTTGTGATACAGCATCAACATCTGTGATCTGTTTCAAGGAGGTTTTTGTGAACAGTGAGAGGTAGGGGTCTCATCTCATTCTTTTGCATATGGATAATAAAGTTTGCCAGCACCTTTAATTAAAGAGATTGTCCTTTCTCTAGAGCAGTTCTTGCACCTCTGTCAAAAATCAGTTGACTGTTCATACATGGATTGATTTATGGTTTCTCTATCCTATTCCATTGGTGTGTGTGTTGATTTTTATGCTCTTGATATAACTTTGAAGTTCTTTTTAAAATCAGGTATTAGGATGCCTCCAACTTTGTGTGTTCATTTTTTCCCCTCACTTTCACAGGATTGATTTGCCTATACTGGGTCTTTGGTGATTCAATGTGAATTTTAGGATTTTTTTTTCTATTTCTGCTAAGAATGGTATTTTGTTGTGGATTGTATGGAATCTACACATCACTTTCAGTATGGTCATTTTAACAATGTTACTTTTAACATTTTAACATTTTAACAATATTACCTTTCAATGTTTTTAGTCCTGTATCATTTATTTCATCATTATTTTATCATTTTATTTTTTTAAATTTTATTTCTTTTTTAATTTTATTTTTACTGACTGCATTTTGATTCATTGTACACAAATGGAGTACAACTTTTCATTTCTATGGTTGTACACAGTGGAGATTCACACCTTTTGTGTCTTACTTGTACATAGGGTAATGATGATGGTCTCATTCCACTATCTTTCCTTCTCCTGCACCCCCCTCATTTCCCTCTACACAATCCAATGTTCCTCTATTATTCTTTCACTCCCCAACCCCCATTATATATCATCATCCACTTATCAGGGAAAACATTTGACCTTTGTTTTTGGGGATTGACTTATGTCACTTAGCATATTCTCCAACTCCATCCATTTACCTGCAAATGCCGTAATTTTATTCTTCTTTATAGCTGAGTAATATTCCATTGTGTATATATACCACAATTTCTTTATCCATTCATCTGTTGAAGGACACCTCAGTTGTTTCCACAAACTAGTTATTGTGAATTGAGCCACTATAAACATTGATGTGGTTGCATTACTGTAGTGTGCTGATTTTAAGTCCTTTGGGTATAAACCAAGGAATGGGATAACTGGGTCAAATGATGGGTCCATTCCAGGTTTTCTGAGGAATCTTCATACTGCTTTCCAGAGTGGTCGCACCAATTTGCAGTCCCACCAGCAATGTGTGAGCGTACCTTTTTCCCCACATCCACACCAACACCTATTATTGCTTGTGTTCTTGATAACAGTCATTCTAATTGGGGTGAGACAAAATCTTAGGGTGGTTTTGATTTGCATTTCTCTAATTACTAGAGATGTTGAACACTTAATATATTTGTTGATCACCTGTACATCTTCCTCTGTGAAGTGTCTGCCCAGTTCATTAACCCATTTATTGATTGGGTTCTTTGTATTTTTGGTGTAAAGTTTTTTAAGTTCTTTATAAACTTTGGAGATGGGTGCTCTGTCTAAAGTGTGTGTGGAAAATTTTCTCCCACTCTGTAGGCTCTCTTTTCACCTTATTGTTTCTTTTGCTGAGAAAAAGGTTTTTAGTTGGAATCCATCCCATTTCTTTATTCTTGCTTTCATTTCATGAGTTCTGAGAGTCTTGTTAAGGAAATCTGGTCCTAAACCAACATGATGAAGATTCGGGCCTACTTTTTCTTCTATTTGTTGCAGGATCTCTGGTCTAATCCTAGATCCTTGATCCATTTTGAGTTGAGTTTTGTGCAGGGTGAGAGATGGGGTTTAATTTCATTTTAATGCATATGGATTTCCAGTTTTGCCAGCACCCTTTGTTGAAAAGGCTATCTTTTCTCTATTATATGTTTTTGGCACTTTTGTCTAGTATGAGATAACTGCATTTATGTGGATTTGTCTCTGTGTTTTCTATCCTATACCATTGGTCTGCCTGTCTATTTTGGTGCCAATACCATGCCATTTTTGTTACTATTGCTCTGTAGTATAAGTTAAGGTCTGGTATTGTGATACTTCCTGCATCACTCTTCCTGCTCAGGATTGCTTTGGCTATTCTGGATCTTTCTTTTATTCTTCCAGATGAATTTCATGATTGCTTTATCCATTTTTTATGAGAAACATCATTGGGATTTTAATTGGAATTGTGTTGAATCTGTATGGAGCCTTTGGTAGTATGGTCATTTTGACAATATTAATTCTGCCTATCCAAGAACATGGGAGATCTTTCCATCTTCTAAGGTTTTCCTTAATTTCTTTCTTTAGTGTTCTATAGTTTTCATTGTAGAGTTCTTTCACTTCTTTTGTTAAATTGATTCCAAAGTATTTTTTTTAGGCTATTGTGAATGGAGTGGTTTTCCTAATTTCTCTTTCAGAGGATTCCTCACTTATGAATAGAAACGCATTAGATTTATGCATATTGATTTTATATCCTGCTACTTTGCTGAATTCATTTATAAGTTCTAGAAGTTTTCTGGTGGAGTTTTTTTGGATCCTCTAAATATAGACATGTTGGCAGCAAATAGAGATAACTCAAGTTCTTCTTTTCCTATTTGTGACCCTTAAATTTCTTTGGTCTGTCTAATTTCTCTGGCTAGTGTTTCAAGGATAATGTTGAATAAAAGTGGTGAAAGAAGACATCCCTGTCTTGTTCCAGTTTTTAGAGGGAATGGTTTCAGTTTTTCTCCATTTAGAATGATGTTGGGCTTAGCATAGATAGCCTTTACAATATTAATGTATGTTCCTACTATCCCTATTTTTTCTAGTGTTTTAAGCATGAAGTGGTGCTGTATTTTATCAAATGCTTTTTCTTCATATCATATAATTATATGATTCTTAACTTTAAGTCTATTTATGTGATGAATAACATTTATTGATTTCCAGATGTTGAACCAACCTTGCATCTCTGAGATGAATCCCACTTGGTCATGGTGCACTATCTTTTTAGTATGTTTTTATATGTGATTTATCAGAATTATGTTAAGGAATTTTGTGTCTATGTTCTTCATGGTCTAAATTTTTCTTTTCTTGATGTAGGTTATCTGGTTTTCATATCAGGGTGATACTTCATAGAATGAATTTGGAGGGTTCCCTCCTTTTCTAGTTCATGAAATGCCTTGAGAATTATTGGTATTAGTTCTTCTTTGAAGGTCTTTAGAACTCAGCTGAGAATTCATCTGCTCCCAGGCTTTTCTTGGTTGGTAGCCTTTTGATGGCTTCTTCTATTTCATTGCTAAAAATTGATATGTTTAAATTGTGTATGTCCTCCTGTTTCAGTTTGGGAGGATCCCACGTCTCTAGAAATTTATAGATGTCTTTGAGATTGTCTATTTTGTTGGAGTATAGATTTTTAAAATAGCTCCTAATTGTTGTGTTTCAATGGTGTCTGTCATGATGTTTCCTTTTTCATCCCAAATTATAGTAATTTGAGTTTTCTTTCTCCTTCTCTTCATTAGTGTGGCTAAGGGCTTATCAATTTTGTTTATTTTTTCAAAGAACCAACTTTTGGTTTTGTTAATTTTTTGAATTGTTTCTTTTGCTTCAATTTCATTGATTGCAGCTCTTATTTTAATTATTTCCTGTCTTTTACTACATTGGGTGTTGCTCTGTTCTTCTTTTTCTAGGGCTTTGAGATGTAATGTTAGGTAATTTATTTGTTGACTTTTTATTATTTTACTGAATGTGCTCCATGCAATGAATTTTCCTCTTAGTACTGCTTTCATAGTGTGCCAGAGATTTTGATATGTTGTATCATTGTTCTCATTTACCTCTAATAATTTTTTATCTCCTCCATGATGTCTTCTGTTATCCATGCATAATTCAATTTCATCCTATTAAGTGCCCAGGTATTGTAGTAGTTTCTGTTTTTTATTTTATCATCAATTTCTAATTTCATTCCATCATGATAGAATATAAGGTAGTATCTCTATTTTTTTTCTTTTATATTTACTAAGGGCTGCTTTGTGGCATAACATATGGTCTATTTTAGAGAAGGATCCAATGCTGCTGAGATGAAAGTATATTCACTTATTGATGGATGGATGGAATAGTTTATATATGTCTGTTAAGTCTAAGCTATTGGTTGTGTTACTGAGATCTGTGGTTCCTTTATTCAGTTTTTGTTTGGATCTATCAGTGGTGAGAGCAGTGTGTTAAAGTCACCCAGTATTATTGTGCTGTGGTCTGTTTGGTTCCTGGAATTGAGGATTCATTTGACGTACCTGGATGTGCCATTGTTTGGGGCATAAATATTTGTGATCATTATGTCTTGCTGATTTATGTTTCCCTTAAGCAGTACAAAATGTTCTTCTTTATCCCTTTGACTAACTTTGGCTTGAAGTCCACTTTATCTGATATGAGGATGGAAATCACTGCTTTTTTACTGAGTCTATGTGCATAGCATGTTTTTTCCCATCATCTCACCTTTAGTCTGTGGATGTCTTTTTCTATAAGATGAGTCTCTTGAAGGCAGCATATTTTTGGATCTTTCTTTTTAATCCAATCTGCCAGTCTATGTCTTTGATTAATGAGCTTAGACCATTAGCATTCAGAGTTATTATTGAGATATGATTTGTATTCCTGGTCATTTGGGCTTATTTTCAGTTTTTAACTTGACTTGGTTTCTCCTTGATTGGCTTTTCCTTTAGGGTAGTTCCTCTCTTTGCTGACTTAGATTGTTGTTTTTCCTTTCATCCTCATGGAATATTTTGCTGAGAATGTTCTGTGTTACATGTTTTCTACTTGTAAATTCTTTTAACTTTTGTTTATCATGGAAGGATTTTATTTCATCATCAAATATGAAGTTTAGTTTTGCTGGGTATAAGATTCTTGGTTTGCATCCTTGTTCTTTCAGAACTTGAAATCTAGCTTTTATGGTCTGGGCTGAGAGATCTGCTGATATTCATATTGGTTTCCCCCTGTATGTAATCTGATGCTTTTCTCTTGCAGCCTTTAAAATTCTATCTTTATTTTGTATGTTAGGCATTTTCATTATAATGTGACTTGCTGTCGATCTGTTGTAATTTTGTGCATTTGGTGTTCTGTAAGCCTCTTGTATTTGATTTTCCATTTCATTCTTCAGGTTTGGGAAATTTTCTGATATTAATTCATTGAATAGATTGTTCATTCCTTTGCTTTGTATCTCTGTGCCTTCCTCAATCCCAATAATTCTTAAATTTGGTCTTTTCATGATATCCCATAATTCTTGGAGGTTCTGTTAATGATTTCTTACCATCTTCTCTATTTGGACAACTTTATTTTCAAGATTAAATATTTTGTCTTCATTGTCTGAAGTTCTGTCTTCCAAGTGATTTAGTCTGTTGGTCATGCTTTCTATTGAGTTTTTTCTTTGGTTTATTTTTTCCTTCATTTCAAGGATTTCTGTTTGTTTGTTTTTTCAGAATCTCTTTTTGAAATGATCTTTTGCTTCCTGCATTTACTCTTTTTAACTGTTTATTGGAGTGATTGTTCATTGCCTGCATTTTCTCTCTTATCTCATCCTTTGCTTCATGGATCATTTTGAACTCCTTATCTGACATTTCTTCTACCATGCTATCATTGCATTCTATTACTGTAGCATCTTAGTTTATTTGGGACACTTTCTTCCTCTGTTTTTTCACATTGTTTGTGTATCTTCCCCTCTAGTAGTGCAGATCTGAGGTATTGCAGTTTCCCCCCCTAGACTTACAGTGACACTGCAGGTTTCTAATACCTCACCTTTAAGGGGGAGATCAATATTAGCAGCACCCAATACATATAATATGCAGCCATAAGTCAAATAGCCCTATGAAGACATTAACAGTATTATCATAATAAACAGAGAATGAGTTTGATTATTACCTACAGTAAAAACAGTAGGTTTGCAATGAGGTCTACAATTTCTAATGGTGGACAAAGAGGATGGGGAGTGTAGGATATAACTGTTTTTTGTTTTTTGTTTTTTGTTTTTTTCAAGCTTCTGATTAGTTTTTAATGTCAAATTATATTTCAGGCTGCATAGGTTTCTAAAGCACAATTATACCTCTTAAAGCATGTTCCGTGGGTATCTTTTGCATATATACACACACACATGTTGTATCATGGTAATTATTATCTTCATATTGAATAAAATGTGTAATAATGTAATTAAAAATTTTCACATTCAAAGAAGCATCCACTAGTCATTACCTATGTCAAAACTGCAGCACATTTTTCTGAGCATTCCTTGTGTAAGCCAATGTGTATGGCCCACGCTTTCTGTAGACACTGCTGCTGTCACCCTCCTGACTTACTGACACAAGACTAGCCCCTTTGCTTTGTCCACCTCTGCAGTGACCACAAGTGCTTCTGTGCCCAGAGGCAGCTAAGAATGGGTGGTGGGATCTTCATATGAACCTCAGCTACCCTTGACTCAGCTTTATAGTTACCTAAAATTACCATTTTTTAAGTATAGAAAAAAAATTGAGTATTCAGTAGCATTTGAAATTGATTGTTTCTTGTGAGTAAGGAGGCTGATGAACTAACTAATTCAGTCATGCTTTACTCTGCTTTTAGAATGAGGAAAGGGTAAGTACATGCAAGTCTTCACCCCATCTTGTCTCTGGGGCTGGCTATGCCCAGGAGCCATTCTCTAGAAGGAGCCCTGGTGACTCATGTGAAGATCAGCCTCTGGTACTAGTGATCGTTACTTATGCATCTTACTGAGCACTTTCTAGACTAGAATTTCCAAGTTGTCGAAATAAGCAAGATTATAGTGTCAGCCTTAGAACTGGGAAAAAACTGGTCAGGGGATCATGAAGCAGGAGATAGCCCACATAATTTTTTTTAATAAAAGACGTGATAAATTATGATAAAAATGCTTTAAGACAACAGAAATAATAAAATCCTTTTTTTTTTTTTTTAGGGCAATGATGTTTTTTTTTTCCTTCCCCCCCACCCCTCCCACCCCTCTTTTCCCTCTACACAGTCCTTCTTTCCTTCATTCTTGCCGCTGTCCTTAGCCTAACTCTAAACCTAACCCTAAACCTAATGCTAGCCCCTCCCACCCCCCATTATATGTCCTCATCCGCTTATCAGCGAGATCATTCGTCCTTTAGTTTTTTGAGATTGGCTTATCTCACTTAGCATGATATTCTCCAATTTCATCCATTTGCCTGCAAATGCCATAATTTTATCATTCTTCATTGCGGAGTAATATTCCATTGTATATATATGCCACAGTTTCTTTATCCATTCATCAACTGAAGGGCATCTAGGTTGGTTCCACAATCTGGCTATGGTGAATTGAGCAGCAATGAACATTGATGTGGCTGTATCTCTGTAGTATGCTGATTTTAAGTCCTTTGGGTATAGGCCAAGGAGTGGGATAGCTGGGTCAAATGGTGTTTCCATTCCAAGCTTTCTGAGGAATCTCCACACTGCTTTCCAGAGTGGCTGCACTAATTTGCAACCCCACCAGCAATGTATGAGTGTTCCTTTTTCACCACATCCTCTCCAACACCTATTGTTGCTTGTATTCGTGATAATCGCCATTCTAATTGGGGTGAGATGAAATCTTAGGGTAGTTTTGATTTGCATTTCCCTTATTACTAGGGATGTTGAACATTTTTTCATATATCTGTTGAATACTTGTATATCTTCTGTGAAGTGTCTGTTCATTTCCTTAGCCCATTTGTTGATTGGATTATTTGTATTCTTCGTGTAGAGTTTTTTGAGTTCTTTATAGATTCTGGAAATTAGCACTCTATCTGAGGTATGGTTGGCAAAGATATTCTCCCACTCTGTAGGCTCTCTCTTCACATTTCTGATAGTTTCCTTTGCTGAGAGAAAGCTTTTTAGTTTGAATCTATCCCAGTTGTTGATTCTTGCTTTTATTTCTTGTGCTATGGGAGTCCTGTTAAGGAAGTCTAATCCTAAGCCAACAAGTTGAAGATTTGGACCTACTTTTTCTTCTATAAGATGCAGGGTCTCTGGTCTGATTCCGAGGTCCTTGATCCACTTTGAGTTGAGTTTTGTGTAGGGTGAGAGATAGGGGTTTAATTTCATTCTATTGCATATGGTTTTCCAGTTTTCCCAGCACCATTTGTTGAAGAGGCTGTCTTTTATCCACTTCATATTTTTGGCCCCTTTGTCTAGTATGAGAAAATTGTATTTATTTGGGTTTGTGTCCATGTCCTCTATTCTGTACCATTGATCTACCTGTCTATTTTGGTACCAATACCATGCCGTTTTTGTTACTATTGCTTTGTAGTAGAGTTGAAAATCTGGTATTGCAATACCCCCTGCTTCGCTCTTGCTACTGAGGATTGCTTTAGCTATTCTAGGTTTTTTATTCTTCCAGATGAATTTCATAATTGCTTGCTCTATTTCTGCAAGGTACATCATTGGGATTTTAATTGGAATTGCATTGAATCTGTATAGCACTTTAGGTAGTATGGCCACTTTGAAAATATTAATTCTGCCTATCCAGGAACATGGGAGATCTTTCCATCTTCTAAGGTTTTCTTTAATTTCTTTCTTTAGTGTTCTGTAGTTCTCATTGTAGAGGTCTTTCACCTCTTTTGTGAGATTGATTCCCAAGTATTTTATTTTTTTCAATGCTATTGTGAATGGGGTAGTTTTCCTAATTTCTCTTTCTGAAGATTCATCACTTATGTATAAAAATGCATTGGATTTATGAGCATTGATCTTGTAACCTGCTACTTTACTGAATTCACTTATGAGATCTAAAAGTTTTCTGGTGGAATTTCCAGGTTCCTCTAAATATATAATCATGTCATCAGCAAACAGGGATAGTTTGAGTTCTTCTTTTCCTATTCGTATCCCTTTAATTTCTTTGGTTTGTCTGATTGCTCTGGCTAGAGTCTCAAGGACGATGTTGAATAGAAGCGGTGAAAGAGGGCATCCCTGCCTTGTTCCAGTTTTTAGGGGGAACGCTTTCACTTTTTCACCATTTAGAATGATATTAGCCATGGGCTTAGCGTAGATGGCCTTTATAATATTAAGGAATGTTCCCACTACCCCAACTTTTTCTAGTGTTTTGAGCATGAAGCGATGCTGTATTTTATCAAATGCTTTTTCTGCATCTATTGAAATAATCATGTGATTCTTAACTTTAAGTCTGTTGATATGGTGAATGACATTTATTGATTTCCGAATGTTGAACCAACCTTGCATCCCTGGGATAAAACCCACTTGATCGTGGTGCACTATCTTTTTAATATATATTTGTATGCGATTTGCTAAAATTTTGTTGAGAATTTTTGCATCGATGTTCATTAAGGATATTGGTCTGAAATTTTCTTTCCTCGATGTGTCTGTGTCTGGTTTAGGTATCAGGGTGATATTGGCTTCATAGAATGAGTTTGGGAGGGTTCCCTCCTCTTCTATTTCATGGAATAGTTTGAGGAGTATTGGAATGAGCTCTTCTTTAAAGGTTTTGTAGAACTCGGCTGAGAACCCATCTGGTCCTGGACTTTTCTTTGTTGGTAGGCTTTTGATGACCTCTTCTATTTCATTGCTTGAAATTGGTTTATTTAAGTTGTGTATGTCCTCCTCGTTCAGTTTAGGTAATTCATATGTCTCTAGAAATTTGTTGATGTCTTCGAGGTTTTCTATTTTGTTGGAGTATAGATTTTTGAAATAGCTTCTAATTATGTTTTGTATTTCACTCGTGTCTGTTGAGATGTTTCCTTGTTCATTCCGAATTTTAGTAATTTGAGTTTTCTCCCTCTTTCTCTTTGTTAGTGTGGCTAAGGGTTTATCAATTTTATTTATTTTTTCAAAGAACCAACTATTTATTTTGTTAATTTTTCCTATTCTTTCTTTTGTTTCGATTTCGTTGATTTCGGCTCTGATTTTAACTATTTCCTGTCTTCTACTACTTTTGGTATTGGTCTGCTCTTCTTTTTCTAGCGCTTTGAGCTGTAGTGTTAAGTCATTTATTTGTTGATTTCTACTTCTTTTTTTGAATGCACCCCATGAAATAAATCTTCCTCTAAGTACTGCTTTCATAGTGTCCCAGAGATTTTGATATGATGTGTCTTTGTTCTCGTTTACTTCTAAGAATTTTTTTATTTCCCTCCTGATGTCTTCTGTTATCCATTCATCATATAATAGTGTATTATTTAATCTCCAGGTATTGGAGAAGTTTCTGTTTTTTATTCTGTCATTTATTTCTAATTTCAATCCATTATGATCTGATAGAGTACAAGGTAGTATCTCTATCTTCTTGTATTTGCTAACAGTAGCTTTGTGGCATAAAATATGGTCTATTTTAGAGAAGGATCCATGTGCTGCTGAGAAGAAAGTGTATTCATTCTTTGTTGGATGGTATATTCTATATATGTCAGTTAAGTCTAAATTGTTGATTGTGTTGTTGAGATCTATAGTTTCTTTATTCAATTTTTGTTTGGACGATCTATCCAGTAGTGAGAGAGGTGTGTTAAAATCGCCTAGTATTATTGTGTTGTGGTCTATTTGATTTCTGGAATTGAGAAGGATTTGTTTGACGTATGTGGATGAGCCAATGTTCGGGGCATAGATATTTATGATTGTTATGTCTTGCTGATTTATGCTTCCCTTAAGCAGCATGTAATGTCCTTCTTTATCCCTTCTGACTAGTTTTGGTTTGAAGTCCACATTGTCTGAAATGAGGATGGATACTCCAGCTTTTATGCTGTGTCCGTGTGCATGGTATGTTTTTCCCCATCCTTTCACCTTTAGTCTATGGGTATCTCTTTCTATGAGGTGAGTCTCTTGCAGGCAACATATTGTTGGATTTTTCTTTTTAATCCAATCTGCCAGTCTGTGTCTTTTGATTGATGAATTCAGGCCATTAACATTCAGGGTTATTATTGTGATATGATTTGTATTCCCAGTCAATTGACTCATATTTGTTTTTGACATGATTTGGTTTCTCCTTTATTTGGCTATTCCTTTAGGCTAGCGCCTCCTGTTGCTGATTTGCATCGTTGTTTTTCATCTCTTCCTCATGGAATATTTTGCTGAGAATGTTCTGTAATGCTGGCTTTCTTTTTGTAAATTCCTTTAGCTTTTGTTTATCATGGAAGGATCTTATTTCATCGTCAAATTTGAAGGCAAGTTTTGCTGGGTATAAGATTCTTGGTTGGCATCCGTTTTCTTTCAGGGCTTGGTATATGTTGTTCCAGGCCCTTCTAGCTTTTAGGGTCTGGATTTAAAAATCTGCTGATATTCTTATTGGTTTCCCTCTGAATGTAATTTGATTCTTTTCTCTCGCGGCCTTTAAAATTCTGTCTTTATTTAGGTATTTACCTTTATTTAGGTATTTTCATAATAATGTGCCTTGGTGTGGGTCTGTTATAATTTTGTATGTTTGGAGTTCTGTAAGCCTCTTGTACTTGGTTTTCCATTTCATTCTTCAGATTTGGGAAATTTTCTGATATTATTTCATTGAATAGATTGTTCATTCCTTTGGTTTGTTTCTCTAAGCCTTCCTCAATCCCAATAATTCTTAAATTTGGCCTTTTCATGATATCCCATAATTCTTGTAGATTCTGTTCATGATTTCTTACCATCTTTTCTGTTTGGCCAACTTTGTTTTCAAGATTAAATAATTTGTCTTCAATGTCTGAGGTTCTGTCTTCCAAGTGTTCTATCCTATTGGTTATGCTTTCTATGGAGTTTTTAACTTGGTTTATTGTTTCCTTCAAGTATTTCAATTTGTTTTTTTTTTCAGTATCTCTAACTCTTTATTGAAATGATCTCTTGCGTCCCGTATTTGGTCTTTTAACTATTGATTGGTGCAATCATTTAATGCCTGCATTTGCTCCTTCATCTCCTCCTTCAATACCTGCATTTGCTCTTTCATCTCCTCATTAGCTTCCCTGATCATTTTAATTACGTACATTCTGAACTCCCTTTCTGACATTTCTTCTGCTGTGCTGTCATTGGGTTTTATTGATGTAGTATCTAGGTTTGTTTGGGACATTTTCTTCCCTTGTTTTCTCATATTGGTCAGCTGTCAGTGGGACCCTGAGATATGGCAGTTTTCCGCTATTGGCTTATAGTGTCCCGGTAGATTTCCAGTGTATCACCTCCCAGCCTTCAGTAGCCTGATGTCTTGGAGGAATCTGATAATGCAGTGCATCTGAAGAAAACTGCCCCTAGCCCCCTACTGGTTCCACGGTTTGGAGCTGGCTCTGTGCGGAAATGCTCTCACTGTGGGCCTGCACCGTGCAGCTGGCCGTGTGGGAGGAGCCCACTGCCGGAGTGTGGAAGGCTACCTTGGGAAGACTCTAGCTGCCCTGCCCGGCTCCAATAAGCCACCTCTATCTGGGCCTGCCACCCGGGCCGAGCTTTACCCAGTGGGCAGACTCACCTGTGGCTCTATTTCAGTCCGAGTCTCTCAATGCCTCCCCTTCTTAACTCCTGGGTTCTGGAGCGACTGGGGGTGCAGTCACCCTCTAGGCTGCCATCTTGGATCGCCCCGTGAAGAGAGCCTGCGGCCGGAGTGGGCAGAGCCGCCTGAAGAGGTCTCTGGCTGCCCTGCCCTGATCCCAGAGGCTGCTTGTGGATCGAAGCTCTCTGTTGGTTCGGGGGCTTGTGGCTGGTTCTATGTAGAAAACCTCTCACTGGGCGGTCTGGTCTGAGAAGCTAGCCTTGAAAGGCACCTCCCACCGCAGGGGTCCAGGCTACTTGGGGAAGTCTCTGGCTGCCCTATCCTGGTCCCTGAAGCTGCTTGCGTGTCAGAGTACGCTGCGCTGCACTGGCTGGATATAACTGTTAATGGGATAAGATGAGAGTATATAGAGGTACTAGATCATAGGAAGAGTGAAAGTGGAATCAAAAGAAGTTGATTGTTAGCATGAGAAAAGGGATAAAGAAAATCCAAGGAAACAGGTAAACAAAAGGTAGATAGAGCAAAAAAAAAAAATGTTTTAAATTTAAAATTTAAAAATAAAAACCAAAAATCTATAATATAACAGTCATATACTAGTCAAACCTTCCAGTCTTCAGCAGCTTGATGCATGAGAGGTACCTGACAAGGAGCTTCCAATCTCCAGGAGGTGTCTCAAGGTGCCCCATCTAAAGATGGCAGCTTTCACTTCAGGGATAATCCAAGATGGTTGCACTGGCTTCCAAATGCCTTGGTAGATGGGGAGCCACAGTGCAGAAACCAAGTTTGTGCAGGGCATGGGCAGGCTGCAGTCCTGAAGCCTATTGTATCATTTTAATTGTAGAGATCTTTGAGCTCCTTGGATAGATTTATTCCTAAATATTTTGTTTTTGGAAGCTTTTATGAATGAAATTGCTGTTTTTGGTAAGTTCATTATTGGTGTCCTGTCTTTTGTACATTGATTTTGTGTCCTTCATGTCTAGCACTTTTTTCTGTGGTGGACTGATGTGCCTTGCCTCTCAAGGCAATATTTTCACCACAGAAATATGACATCTGCAATTCACTGAGGAAAACCTCCACACGGCACATGTAAAGGCTTTGCTCTGCCCTGTGAAGTGTTTAAGACACCTCTGTAGAAGAAATGGGAATTCGGTCATTAATTGCAAAATTATTCCAAAATACTGTAGACTACATTTCATAAAATGTGGAAATAAATAAAATTTAAGAAAGATAAAAATCCTCATTTATTTGAAATTAAGGAAAAATATTTCTTTGGCTCCATCTTCTTGACTAATATCAATGACTCATTTGTCACAAAAGCTGAGGTTAATGCTTTCCTTCTCTTGAGATTTTCAGGAGAAAAGTTAAAGAGGTAATAAAACCAACTTGGAAAGCATATGAATGAAGTGCCATGTAACCCTGGGGCAGGGTGACAAATCACACATGCTCCTTTCAACCCTTTGATTCTAGGATTTTTCTGGATGTTCCAAGAAAATAGAAAGGACTAAAGCTTGAAATCATATTCCTAGAAAAGAATAGCCTAAGAGTTTCTTCTTATTCCCTAACTGTTCTGAAGAAAGGAATAGCCATTCTTTCATTCATTCAATAAGCACCTTTGAATGCCATACTGAGAAGAGAATGATTTAATAAGAGTTTGGTGAATGACCTATTGGTTTCCGAAACACTCAGATAGTTATTAAAGTCTTGAGTCTGTCTCGATTTCTGTGGTAAGTATTCCATTATCTGTTGCTATATAACAAATCACTCCAAAATGTAGTGACTTAAAACAAAAATAATCATTTATTTTGCTCATGAATATGCATTTGAGGAAGAACTCAGTGGAGACAGCTCAACTCTGCCCCACGCAGCACCAGCTAGAGGCTCACCTGAGGCTGGAGAATCATCTTCCAAAATGGCACACTTATGCTTGGCAAATTGTTGCTGTCTAACATCTGAGGCCCAAATGAGCTGTGGTCAATGGATCTTGGTTCTTTTCCACAGGGATCTCTCTTTAGAACAAACTCCTTCCCAAAGCAGTGGCCAAATTCCAAGAGCAAGTAGTCCAAGAGGTGTGGGAGAAAGTAGCCTCAAAAATTCCAGTACTTCACTTCCTCTACCTTCTACTAGGCAGTCAGTAAAGGCCAGCCCAACTCAAGGGATAGGCAGCTCTGCTCTTCCCACCATAAGTAGTATCAAAGAATTGGTGCCCCCTTTATTCATCACAGAAAGACATAGTCTCACAAATTTTTGCCCCCAATTCCTACTCTCCATAGTTTTAATAAGTCTTTTAAGTATGTATCTAAAGAAAGAACCTGTGGAGACTCTCTCTAAGAAGAAGTGAAATGTCCAGGCAGGCACTCCAGGCACTGGCCTGGCAGTCTTTTGAGTGCTGTAAACTATAAATTTTTTTTAAAAATAAGTAAACTGAAATCTTGATCTGAAATTAAAATTCTCCTCTTATATTAATGTACACCCCTTATTTAGTATGCATGACCGACTCAATTAACCAATTATCCCAAATTCATTTCCCTTTTCTCTACTGACCGAACCCCAGTTTTATTCAAAATCATTTTCTCAACAAGCCATGTGTTTCAGAATAAGAGGATGCTGATCCAGCTCCATAGGTGAATTAAGGTTGTTTGGGTTCAATTATGGTGGTCTCATTTCCTGTGCCACTGAATGGATAGACATACAACATACCCCTAGCCAATGACAGAAAATCTCTTAGAATGTTTCAGAGGTTTTCTAACATATCAGACACACACACATACAAAACTAAAAATCTAAAAAAACGGTTTTTCCTTTGTCATGTATGAATGGGATAAACTGCTACAACACGCCCGCACCTGGGCTGGGGTTGTGGCTCAGTGATAGAGTGCTTACCTAGCATGTGTGAGACACTGGGTTCAATTCTCAGCACCACATATAAATAAATGAATAAAATAAAGGTCTATCAACACTATTATATATATATCATATATATATACATATATATATATCATATATATCATATGATATATATACATATATATGATGTATAAATAAAGGTCTATCAACACTATTATATATATATCATACATATATACATATATATATCATATGATATATACATATATATATGATGTATATATAAATTTTTAAAAAACAAGCCCACACCCAATGAGCAGAACTAGGCTGAGACTGGACCTTCCAGTGTCTTTCCATCATCTTTCAGAATATCTCCTCACTGTGCTACACTTTAGGTATTAAAGGTATAAATATTTGGACTGATTTTTCTGACCTTCAAGCCAGTTGTGAAATCTCAGTGTAAGAAGGATTTGTTAAATATAATCTTAAATAATCAGCTTCTGCCAAATAATCCAAATTAAAGACATTCTTGAAAGTTCATAAGTCATAACTTATGTAGACCCTCAATTACTTGTGAAGTCCTTCTTTTTTCATTTGTCTACTTACTAAAATTTATTAATAACCCTAAAATCGATATTCAGTCCATGTCTGTGGTAATTTTCCAAATGATGTGCATACACCAATTGGTTGAAAAATCTGAGTTGCTTGACGTGTGTCTTCCCAGCTGAAGTCTAACAAGATGACAATCTGCCCTCCTATTTCAGCTCTCTAAACAAGTGTCCCTTCCTTGGTGTATGTAGTGTGACATTTTTTGGATTTTTGGTGCTATACACTAGTGACTTCACTGTTTAAAATGCCTCCCAAGTTTAGTGCTAAAGAACTATGTGATGTTCCTAAGACCAAGAAGCCTAAGATGGGCCTTATGGAGAAAATATGTGTGTCAGGTAAGTGTTGCTCAGGCATGAGTTACAGTGCTGTTGGTTGTGAGTTCAATGCTAATGAGTCAACAAAACATATTAAATAAGGTGTCTTTAAACGGAAACATGCACAAAACAAGGTTATGTATTAATTACTGATGAAAAAGTTATGACTGAAAGCTTCAAGAACCTAACTCTGTATTTCCCCAGGAGCAATGATTTAGTATTCACAAAATATAATTAGAATTCAGTGTTCACATAACTTTAAAGAATATAACTGTTGCCTAAGGAGAATCAACTATATGTTTTACTTTCCATTATTTACTTCTTTCATAAAAAGTGTCATGTTCAAGGGGGAAAACCTATAGAAAGCTAATACCACCAATCTCAGTGAATCCCTTCTTTACAGGATCCAATGACCTGGTAGTTATGAGCCTCTAGTTGTCTAGTGATCCAAGGTAGTTACCTCCACACTCCAGTAATCATTAGCAAGACACATCATGTTACAATGAAAGACTTATATCTTGCCATCAATGACATTAGAATACTGACCCCAAAGCAGAAAGTTCACACAAAACTCGTCAGTCCAGACTTCACTACTCAGCCAGGTTTCCTCACTCAGTAATAAAACACACCTTCAGTAAAGTGTTAGTCTGACCTGACATCTCCTCTGCACCCATATCAGACAAGAGAGATGCTCTTTCCAAACATAAGCTTTTGAGCCCAGACTCAAAGACCACTGTTCATAGTCTGGAAGGCCAGATTCCCACTTAGTCATGGTTCCAGCACACTCTCCAAAAACAACCCTGTTGCATGTTCCCCAAACGTAGTGTACCATCTTCTTCCCCGTATGGTGACATCTTGTGATGGGCACCTTTGAAGCCAAGAGTACCGATGCTTACAGCAACCTTGCAAACACGGGCCACTGCCACCACTCCTAACTCCTCTGTCCCACAGGAGGTCGCCAAGGTAGTTGAGGTTCTTTCCACAGCAAGCAAAACACTCTTTAGGACTAGCTCTTATAGAGTGGGCTATGCTCGTCCAAGAGGCGACCCTGTGTTTGTGGCTGAAGTGTCCTTCCCTAAAAGACCAAAAACCTCTCAAATCATTTGTTCCTACTCAATGCCTCCCTCTTCCCTGACGCTTCAAGTTGGCCTCAGCCTCCATTCTGCCATCTTATACTTACAAAGATTTTCAATGACTTGCTACATCAGGTGGGCATTTTTCAATCTTAGCATTCAGACACCCTTAGCAGCATTGGACTCTGCTGCTGGTACCCACTGCTCAAAGGACTCCCCTAGCTTCTGGATTTCTCCTTCTCTTTCTCTGTCTCCCTCAGTCTTAGGCACCTTGGCTTGTTCATCTCCTTCAGTTAACTCTCCTCAATACCTGGGGCTAAGCCCTTCCCCTCCCGCACTCTATACCTTCTCCCAGAACAATCTCCTCTCCACGTGCAGTTTCACTTAGCATGGATGAAAAAGCCCCAAGCTTATCTGAGCAGCCCAGACTTTTCTGAACTTCAGGATTGTTTGTAAACAGTAATAATGACTAACATTTATGTAATACTCCATGCCAGACACCTATTTAAGTTCTTTACACATGCCAAAATCATTTAGCCCTCCAGGAGGCATATAAGGAGGGTTATTCTTATTGTCATCCCCATTTTACAGATAAAGAAACTAAGAGACACAGAAAACCTAAATAATTTCCCCAAATCACACAGCCGCTGTTGATGTGACTGCGGAATCCACTCTTTCAACCACCACACAGTCCTGCCTTTCAATTTATTTACTTGCTAAAAATCATTATTTAATGTCTTTAAAAAGTTAAAAATAAACTCACAATATGTCTCCCCAAATCTGGCCTTCCTCCAGCATTCCCTCATTTGTAGAACGTCACCGCCACCCCAACAGGCATCCTCCTGCTCCCTTAGATGCATTTCCAAGTCACTGCAAAATCCTACACAGTCTACCATCAGATACTTCCAAATATGACTCTTCTCCACCCCCCACCCCTGTACCAATGCCACCTTAGACCAAGTAACAGTAATCCCTTGCCTGGGGTTTGCAAGAGCTTCCTAAGCATCCAGGCCTACTCCCAACCTTGACCACTGCAGAGTGACCTTTTAAAACTCAGATCTGATCATGTCATATCCTACTCAAAGTTTCCCACTGATCATATAAGAAAGTCCAAAATTTTCCCCAGGCCTCGAGAGCCCACTTTCCTCCCTGGCCTCTGTCCCACCCCTCACCTCCTTGCTCACCATAAGCCCTTCTTCTGCTTCCTCACGTGTACTTTTCCCACAGGCTGGCTCCATAGCTGGGTCCTCACCAGTCCCTCCCACAACCTTCCCAGTTCACTTTTGCTCACATTTAAGAATATTCTCTGGAGTTCAGCTTGCCTTGCTGTCAATAAATCATGGATTTCATCATAAGCTACTTAATATCTGACTTCCTCATTAGAATATTAGATCCAGGAGTAGAGACACTTCCTGTCCTGTTTGCCATTACATCCTGAGGACCCATTGGTGTGCTCTGAAGCTTTTTCTTCTTTTCTTTTCTTTTTTTTTTTAAATGAATGGGTGATAGTCTGGAACCATAGTGTGAGCAGCTTAAATGCCAGATGGGGAAGTTGGCACCTTCCCAGCAGGCACTGAGGAACCATGGCAGTGCTTTAAACAGGAAGTGGTGGGAGTAAGTAGGAAAATTAGTCTGACAGCATTATGAAGAATTAATTGCATTAGGCAGGTGAGCAGTTGCTCCCGTCATGTGTGGGTCAGAGCCTGAACTGGCAGATTGGTTTTGGAAATGGGCAAGGGGGTAAAGTTAAGAGATCCTGAAAGTAAAAATCTATAGGACATGGTAACTCAAATTACTGACTACTTAGGAATTGGTGAGTTTGATTCTGCTAATTAGTAGAGGGTGGCTTTGTGTTAGATGCCTACAACTTAGTCACATGAACATGAAAGAATGGAATATAAGACAGATGCATAGGAAGAGATGGAGGAAGGGTGCTCAAATTCTTCCTTGACCCTGAAAAAATGCAAATCAAAAGATAATTACATATGCAATGTGTAAATATGGTTGTTTTGGGGATTGGCCCAGGATGCCCCCTGACTTGAGTACCAAGATTTGTGGATGCTCAATTCTCTGATAGAAAATGGTGTAGTATTTGCATAAAACCTATGGTTATCCTCCTGTATTCTTTAAATGATCTCTAGATTACTTATAATAGTAAATACTATATAAATAATTTAGGAGCTAATGACAAGAAGAAAGTTTGCACATGGTCAGTACAGACACAGTTCTTTGCCTGAATATTTTTGACCTGCAGTTGATTAAATCTGTTGGTGTAAAACCAGTGGACACGGAGGGCCAACTGTATGCAGGCCAGTTAAGACAAACACAAATAAGTAAAACCACTGCATTCTAACAATTCTAACAGAGGAAACTCACCTCTCCCTACCTAGTATCAAAAAAAAAAAAAAAAAAAAAAACTCATCTGCTGCTACATAAAAATGCAGGTCAACATGGCAGTAATAAAAGCCTTCTGCTTTGGGTAAACTCTATTCTCATGGACAAACCACCATTCTTTATAACTGAAAATGAAGTTTTATAAACTCCTTAGCATACTTTAAAACATCTACTTCATCTCATGACACAAAACTTCATAAAATAGGAGAAAAGTTTTCCAGTGTTCTCTGATAATAGAGATGGGCACTATCAACTAATCTGGTTGTGGTCACAAACACATAACAATATGTAAAGCCACTAATCTGAGTGCTGTACTTTAAAGGTCATTATTTACTTTTAACATTAAAGAGCTTTCCATCATGCACACATAATAAAAGAATGGAAAGTCTGAATGGGTCCACAAATAAGATGTCTCTGTACCTTTTAGACTTTGAAGATTTTTCTCCCAACTAGGTGTGCTTGGAAAACTTTAACTTTCAGGAGAGGCTCAGCTATAAGCTATATATATGTAAGTATATAAAATGTCAGACAGCATTTCTCAATCCTGGTCTTTTGTACTGAACTCCTAGTTCATGGGAATAAAACGGCATTCAACATCTCAACTCTTCCAAATTATTTTGGGTACATCACATCATTTCTCAGCCAACAAAAGTTTGTCTGGATCAAAAATCATTGGAAATTTCTTTTTAAAATATAACACTCCATGCAAATCTACTACCAAACCCTCAGCCCTTCTCATTTCCCAGCAAGGCTGGAAATGGATTGAAAAGACAAATTAAAACTGTAGGCTAATCTTTGCCCCTTCAACCAAATGTAAAGCCTTTCTTTTTCCCAGCCTCCATGTGGTCACCAGCTTTCCATGTTTGTGTTAGTGTCCCTCTTATCTTAGAAATCATGATTTATCTGGACCAACTTTTAACAAGGTCAGTAGTTATATCAACAAAACAATGCTATCTGGTCTTGAAATGAATGGGGAAAACGAAGCAAAGTGCAGTTAAAGACAAAGCAACAATCCACTAAAATCAAAAGGAAATGACTTGAATGAAAACAAATGACTTGAATTTTTAAAAAATAAACCATTTTTAAATTATACAAATGCAATTTCCCACTTTTGTTTACTTTGCTCGTATTATTTACAGATAAGCCAACCAGGGCTTGAGAGCAGATTTCATCATAGGAAAGAGCAACAGAGGAATGCCAAGTTCCTCGGTACCTGCCACAACAGAGATTGTCATTCAACTTGTGTAACTACCGGAAATGATTCTTACGTAACTTCCGATCTTGATAAATCCTTGCAACAAGCCTATGGAATCAGTACTACTGTGCCCACTTTACAGACAAGGAAACTGAGAATGAAAGATTGTGTAGTCAGGAAAATTCCATAATCAGCCAGCAGGGACGTCACATAAACTCAGATCACTTGACTACATGTCCATCCTCCATGCAAACTGCTGTTTGATAAGCATAGATCAAAACATCTGAAATTTCTGATACTTGCCATAGGCAAGATGTTTTATATCCAATGTGAGTCTGACATCCATATCCCTCTTCCAACCCAGTGAGTAGAATCATAGCTCTAAATTTTACAGTAGTAAAATAAATAGCCCTACCTACTAATCACTGAAGAGGGCTCAAAAGAAAATATCTAGAAAATACCTAGATTTCCTTCTATCAACACTATTGACCACTGACCTCAAGTAATAAGTATTTTAATACTTGTAATACCCCAAAAAAAAGTGCCATTTCCCCTTCTTAACTCATCTCTCAAGGTGACACCTTCTAGCTGTGACCAGAGCTAAGGGAAGCTGTGCATCTGGGACCAAGCTGATACTCCCTGCCACCTGGGTGACCATTCCCAGAGTCCCATGATTTGCTAGTACCATATTGAATCAATATAAATCTTATTTTGCCACAGCAAAGAGCCTTTTCCCATAGTCACCCCCAAGGACTGGAAGAAATACCATCTATTGCTTATTCATTTACTTCAATCATTCAACCAATATTAAGTATATAGAGCACTGTGTATCAGGCATTGTGTTGGGTCTCAGAGAATAAGAGGGCTTACATCATGTGTGGAGATCAGAAAAGATCTTCACAGAAATGTGAAGAGGTTAAAGTTTCTGGTGGGAAGAATGGGGTCCTTGGAATGGGTGCCTAACAGATTTAGAAAGGGGTTTCCTGAAGGAAGGAAAACTCTAAGGACGAGTGGGAGTTAGAGGAGAAGCTCCCCGTGCTAGGCACTCTTTGTGGCTCCATGGCAACCTCTTCATGACTTCTACTGTTGTCATCACCATCTGGCATGTGGGGAAACTGAGGCTCTGAGGGACTTCATGATTTTTAAGGGTTAGCCAGTGTCAAAGTTTAAATCCAGGTCTATAAATCCAAAGATCATGTTGCACTGCTGTTCCTCTACTCTCCAAGCAAAAGCTTTTCTTCCCAAGGTACTCTAGGAGCCCGTGAATATGGAACAATGTCAGCCCAAGATCTCCCTTGAACTATGATCTGTGTTCTTCAGAAGGAGCCTGCTACTGCTTGGGTGCCATCAGAGGCACCACGGAAGCATTGCTGAGAAGAACTAGGGCATAATCTAGAGAGGGTCTGCTCAGAATGTGCCCTTCCTAAGCCACAGGGGCACCCTGGTTTCTGTGGTGGGCAGTGTTCACAGTGCCCGTGATGGATCCATGCATGAGCATCCCAGTGTCTTTATCTATCAAAGTCATACATCCTCCTGGATTGAAATCAATGTTACACAGCTTGATTTAGCCATCTTCTTCTCCAAAACTGAAACCCAGAGACGCTGGGATGTTTTCATAAATCACACCCACTACCCAAAGAAGAGGATTTGAATCCTTTGGAGTTGGTAACTCCTTTGAGGAAAGTAACACAGGCCCTGGCAGGTAATGACAGGACCATGAGGGTTACCTGGATAAGACTATATACAACATGTTCCTCTGTCAGCTACTCTAACTTGAGAAAATCCGTGGATGTGTACAAGTTCTGATGCATTCATTCGAAGAATACTTTAACCACCTGCCCTGTTCACCTTCCCCAGAAGACCTAACTTTGGTGACTGAGATTCTTGCAAGATTCCAGAGTTCTCACTGAAAATCAGTTCTCATTAGTGAGAGGGAGGCAATTTGCTAGACCTAGAATTTGGTTCCATAAGCAGCCCTTATGAATCCCAGAGGGCACTTGCTTGTTCTCTCTTGCTGTTTTCTCTTAATTGTAGATTGTCCCAAACGTATAAATTAATTGCAGCTTCAGATGTGTTATGTTCCAGGTAACTGAGGTATCTTTGAGTACAGATTAATTTTGTTTTATTAAGACATCCTAGGTGCTGGGTGCCATTTATCCCCAGCAGAGGTCCTCCTCTTCAAGGGCAATCATTCACAATCACAGATAAATATTGTTTCTCTGACAAAACAGGCATCAACTATGAGAGAGCATCCCCCTTTGTAGAACTGTCTTTACTATCAAGGAAATGACATTGTTTTCTGGTCCTCCTTCTTCCTCCTCTCTTTTTTCATTCTCTGGGGCTCTCACCCCATCACAGCTCCCCATGACCTCATGTTGCTTCTGACTGCCCACAACCTCCTTAATGGGCTACTCATCATGGAGAGAAAGGGTCTCTCTAATGTGAGGTCTTCTCCCACAGGATTTCTCTGTCCTCCAAACCAGGCTCCTCTCCTATTCCATGTCATCACCCTAAAGGAATTGCTAATCAAACAGGGGTATTCTATCTCCATTCTCTGTGCCGAAACTCCAGAGCTTTAACTGACAATATATCCTGGCACTTCCTGTCCATTGCTTACCTTTGCCTTCACATAGACAATAACATCTAGCAGACTGAATTTTCTCCCATGCTCAGGTGAGATTTAGTTATGTATTGTGCTAAAAATGCTGACAGGAGTATTTTTTCTTTCTACATCATTCATTTATTCAATCTTTACTGGGTATCTGCTGTGCCTAGCACAGGGTCCAAAAAGGTCTCTGGAAAATTCATGACCTTATATTCCACATGAAGAGATAGGCATGTATATAAACATGGCCAGGTGGTCTACCCTGAAAGCTTAGGGAAGAATTGCCAGGCACAGTGGCACCTGTAATCCCAGTAACTCTGGAGACTAAGGTAGGAGAATTTCAAGTTCAGCCAGACTGGGCAACTTAGTGAGACTCTGTCTCAAAATTAAAAAATAAAAGGGTCTGGGGATGTAGCTTAGTGGTAGGGCACCCCTGGGTTCAATCACTAGTACTGGGGAAAAAATAGTGAAGAATTAAATCAATTGCCCAGACAACTCACCAAGCTGATACATTGAATGAGGCACCATTACACAGTAAGAAGGAAAATCAATCAGCCTAGGTGTTGCTTCTTGGCTCTGTCAATATTAACTGAGTGATCTGGGGTATACTTTCAGGATTTCCATTTCCTTATCTGTAAAATAGTTGGAAAATAAAATCTCATGGTGTTTCCTTTAAGCATGCAATTGTAGAGACAGGATATGTGAAGCACATGGCTTGTGAAGAAACATCTCACAGCACCCCCTAGTTTCTTATTTCTCCTCAGGTCACATCTTTCTATATGGGGAACTTGGGAAAAGGTCACTATTCACAACCACAGCAGCAGGAAGCAGCTCTCAGCTTTCAAGTCTGCAATCTCAGAGAAGCAGGGAAGAAGTGGACCCAAGGGTAGGTCTTACATGATTTTGTATCTAGAATAGGCCCGTGTGTGTCTCCAAAAAATCCAAAGGCCACAGCACATGAAACGATCTGCAGTGGAATCTCTGTGTAGCTCCCACATCCACCCATTTAACAGTCCTTTAATTTTTTTCTTTTAGCAATTTTTTGAGCCCTTATAACTAACATTCTGCTTCTCTAGTAAAACCTTGAGAGATAGTCAAGAGATTGCAAAATCCAAGGACGTGTCACAGACAGTTAGGAGAAGTATCAGAAACCCGAAGGTAAATGGAAGAGGGAGAGTAATACCATGGGAGGAGGTGCACAAGATAAGCTTCACCCTCTTCACATCCTTGTTGAGGATCAAGCCTGGCTGGAATGTCAGTAGCCCCTAAGCATGAAGGATAACACTGTTCTGATTCAGTCTCAGAACTGGAAAAGGACTTTCAAAAGCATCAGGTCTATTTTCTGCCTCCAGGTCCATCTTTGCCTCAGAGATCTAAGACCACCTGAGAATGATTGCAAAGAGAAAAACATCTTCCCCATTATTAAAAACACTTCTATTTCTCACAAGCCACCAAGTAGATTTTTCTAAACTCTTTACCGCCTCCCCAAACTCAGGAAACATTTGTGGGTTGACCTCAACCAGTTGTGAGTGACAAGTCAAGAAAACAAAGCAGAAAAGAGAAGGGGGCAAATGTGTCCAATTAAATCGGTAAGATTTAATTGCCCCTGTGGAGCTAAGCTGGACAAGGGTGATATCAGAGGACAGCTGGAGGTGGGGCTATCTGCATGCATCGGGGATTGCGTTCAACTGCTGGAAAGACCCTGCAGCTATTTAACCCATTTCTGTTTAGTCCCTGGGCTTTGCTGATGTTAATACCAGTTTAACTCCCAGCCTCCAGATTGCTATCAGGGGACGCCAGAAACAAAGAGGCAACTTCCAGTCATCCATTCCTTCACTGTACACCTACTGTGTGCCACGGGTGCACCCCAGCCTCCCTCATGTCAATGTCCTCAGGAGATCCTGGTGAAAGCAGCCTTCTTAATCTGAAACACACCTCCAGCCCAACTGTGAACACCCATGAAGGCAAGGCATGTACTCTGCTTCCTCCTCACACTTCCATCCTCATGAGGCTGGACACCTCGGAGGTATTTGATAAATTCTCACTATTTGACCCATTATCTAGAAGACACGTTCCCTGACCTCAGGATAGCATTTAATCCATGAAAAGACAACTTCCTCAGAAAGACCTACGTCATAGAGTAGATGTCAACAGATCGCCTCTGTGCTCAGAATAAGTAAGTCTATGGACATGTTAAAGGCCACGTTCAGGGTAACCCTAAAGCGCAGGCACATGTGGTACAGGACCTGAACGGGCTCCAAGCGCGCAATTGCTTTGTTTCAAGCTTGGCAGCCCTGCAGCTTGGCTCCCACATTCAAAGGGATGATGTATTTCCCCATATTTATTATTTGCACTGGACTACTGAGGAAAAAAGCAGAGCAGCAGGCGATGTGTCTCAGTGTTCCTGCCAGGAATAACAGCGAGGCCTTGCACCAGCGCCTCATTAGCTTATGGAAAACAGTTCCCTAAGGAAACTGCAGGGTGTAAATAAATTTAAAACATTTCAGCCTTTTGAGGCCTGCAGATGCCAAATTTGTAAAACAGTGGTGGTTCAAGAACGCTGTAACATTCTGTTGCACGTCTCATAAATTCGGCATAAGTTCTATAGTCTGTTTATTAGCAAAATAATGTGATATCACAGACATACTCTTTTAATGTAATACGCATTACTTTGTTATTTATATAAAACAAAAATTATTTGGTGGGATAAGTTCGGTACAAAAGAACAGATTAGTTCTGGAGATAGTCATATATATTCCTTTCTAACACAGGACCCTGTTTAAAGAAATATCTCTGCAGACGCTATACCATACTCTAGGATAAAGGCAAAACTTGGAGCAGCTCCCTACGTTAACCAGGCCTTGAACATGGTGCTAGAAATTTGTACATGAGAGAAATGGGTCCAGTAAATCTCTGGCTGAATACTTCTCTGTTAACTGTTAACAAGGCATGAAAAAGAGTGGGATCATAGACTTGGAAATCATAGACAAAATTTAATCTAATCCCCTAATTTTATAGACAAGAACCTTGAGACTCAGAGAAGCAAAATGATTTACCAGAGTCACACCACAGGTTGAAGGCAGAGCTGGGAGGAAAACATGAGAGTCTTTGTCCACTCCTCTTAACGCTAAGGGGATAAGGACCACATGGCACTTACACCCCGCTGGCACATCACGAGTAGTCAACAAATGCTGGCCAGGATTGTCACTGTTGTCATTACCATATCATATTCCTATAATCCAAGAACAGTCCTCCAGCAAATTTCACATAAGACAAGCCTTAAACACAGTCCCAACAATAATTGCACACCAAATATATCAAACAAACTCTCAAGAGACAAACGGACACTTGGGCAAAAGAATAAAATAAAGCTATGTTGCTTAGGCTAAACAATAGAAAAGATGACCTGATTTTTTAAAGAAGAAGAAATTAAGCAAAATTTAATACAAATCAGGTAAAAATAACCTCTCTGAAGAATTAAGTTCTGAGAAACTATTTGGTCTATACCAAAGGCATATAGTCACATGAGTTAGCAGAGCAGACTTCAGCACAAGTCCATGAGTCAAAACAAGCAAATTCGTCTTTTGGTTTTTTTGAGATTGGCTTATCTCACTTAGCATGATATTCTCCAATTTCATCCATTTGCCTGCAAATGCCATAATTTTATCATTCTTTATGGCAGAGTAATATTCCTTTACAATAAAAAATAAAAATAAAATTTAAAAAAAGCAAATTAATGCCAGTGACTAACACCAGACCACAGACTAAGGCCAGCCCCAGAGGAATAGCCAGAAAACCTGGAGATGCACAGCCAAGGTCCCAGTTCAGAGTGGTCTTTCCAGAGGTTCCTGCAGTGCTTCTTAAAGATCAATGTGCATCAGAATCCCAAGGAGGGTTTGTTAACACAGATAACAGACCACACCCAAACTCAAGTGGAGTCCAGGAGTTTGCATTTGTAAATAGCTTCCAGACAATGCTGACATTGCCTACTCAGGAACCCCCAGCATAGGAAGGAACGTGCGCGAATGTCCCAAGAAGTTCGGATGGCAAAGAGTCAGAGCCAATGAATGACCTGCAGGACATGTCCTGTTTTTTGCCTTTTCTTAGAAGTACCTTGAGACAGTCACCAAATATAGGTGCTATATGTCTGAGTGAGTTTTAAGCCCAAATAGATGAAAGAATTAAGAAGTCATCCAAATTAATGGAACAGAATGTTGCAAATAGCCAGACAGAAGGCTAAAGCAGAAAGAGTTCCTGAGACAAAGAAGAATCAGAACCAAGTTGGGGGTGGCTGAAGAGTTTGATAAGGGAAAGTCTGTGAGAAGAAATTGCACCCCAGGAGCTGTGCCATGGAATTAGGGTTTCTCCACACTGTGAATCCAGACCTTGAAGAGCTCTCTGAATGAGCTCTTACTATTATTCCAAGCTCAGTCCCAGGGGCAACACAGGTCTCTCTGAAACCTCACAACATTCCCTTTTATAGATATGGGAACAAAGACTCAAAAACTCTAACTATGTAATATCACCAAGATAGCAAGTAAGCAGTGGGTTCAGGGTATCTGACTCCCTGGCCTGACTTTTATCACCCAGCCAGATTCCCTTCCTATGCCCCTCTCCAAAGATGACTCCTAAAGGGGAAAGTACCACATGTGTCACAGGTAGTAATGTGGCAGTGAAGAAGTAGGACGTATAGGTAAGCAGAGGTGTAATGTAGAAGCTCAAGCTTCAGCTTTGGAACTGAACGGACCCACATTCAGACTTGGGTGTATCCACTTATGAGCCTGGTGGTCTTGGATAAACCATTTAATCTGATCCCTATTTCCTTATCTGTATAACAAGGATATTAATATCTACTTTCCAAGGTTATAGAAAGAGTACAGTTTATTTTTACATTAGAACTTCAAATACCTAGTAGATTTCTTGGTCCATTTCCTAGCAGACAGTAGATATCTGAGACCCTAGCTGTTAGGTAGCTAGCAGGAGATCATTTAGCACTTGGAATAAATTTCAAACCTCCAGTTTTGGATCAAGTCTACACTCAATACAAGAAGAATCTGCCACTATTAGTTACCAATGTGGAATATGAAAAATGGAATGGTAGTGGAAGACATGAAATGAGCACTTCTGATCCCATTTTCAAAATTAGGAAGTCCAGAGATTCTGGACTTCCAAACTTATGGTTGAATCTATAAATATGCAGTCCTTGGGAACCACAATGGAGCACTCTTTAATAATTGAGAGATATAATAGGGTCTTTCCTTGATGGTTAACCAATAAAATCACATGATCCTGGAATTGAGACCAGAAATATTCTAAGTGCCCTCAAAGAGACAGTGGCTCAAAGTCTCCAACAGATTTCACTGGAACATAATGGAAACTATTTACAGAACTAAAGCGAAAAGGGGGAAAAGGAAATGAAAGATTGGCAATAGTGGACAGTACACCTTTCCTAAGAGTTTGCTCTGGTCCAAGTGCCTGGCCCTGAACCCCAAAGCCCTTGAAGACAGGAGCTGTTCTTATTCACCTTTGCACCCCCAGGAACAAAGCAGCAACCTCATTTATAGAAAGTCGACCGCGATGCCCTCTGGGAAGCCAGTCTGTCATCACAGCCTTCTCACAAGACCTGCTGGTCCCTCTACTCTGCTTTTACATGTCATTCAAAATGTTTCCCTGGCTCTCCATGAAGAAGGTCTTCTCCAACTATGAAGCCCCAAGTCATTCCCACCAGATATTTGTTCTATTTTCTTTCCAGTGTGATTCCCAAGCCCTTTTTCTAAATCTACTCCTCTCCAACTAGTCCATTCATCCTCCCACCTAGCAAAGAGCCTTTCATTCTTCTGCCTCTGTGTATTTCCCTACATTATTTGTCTCAACCATAAATGTTCCACCTTTTCCCACCTTCCTGGATCCTTTCACTAGCAACCTCCTCTGACCTTCTCAAGTGAACTCTCTCTTCCACTTTCAGATTCTGTGAGCTCTTGTCTCTCTTGCGTTCATTCTGTAGCCACCAAGTACCATCTGCCTGTGTTGTTTCAAATACCTGTGTCCTACCTCCCCGGATGAACTACAGACATCACATCTTATTCATCCTGGCTTCCTGCCGTGGGCCCAACACAGAGTTAGCACTTAATAACTGTCTCTGCTGCTAATGACGCAAAACAAATGCTCCTATAACTCTGCGGCATCTGCCACACCCAGCCCACCCACACTCGGTGGAGTCATTTCTTCCATTGCAGGTACACAATGTCTCTTCCACCAACAGTTTCTCCCTGTTCCTCCCTGTCCCCTGACTAACCAGGAAAAATGAAACACATGTCATTTGCCTCAGACTGGATAAGCGTCTGCAGACTGCTCAGTGTTCACCAGCTCTCACACTCCTTCAGTCCCCTCTCTGGAACCTTCTCTTCCTTGTCGAGTTGCTATAGAATCTTCTAAAAAAACACTTAACATCCCTAGATCTCTGGCCCTAAATGTTTCTTACCTTCCACATGAAGTTGTCCTTAAGATAAATGAGATAATAGATCTGAAAATACTCCAAAAAGTTTAAAGTTCTACACCAAAGAGAAAGGTGTTTTTAAGAAACCCACTTGGCATTTTTGGATCTCCGACTCATCACTTGGTTTGGTACTTTGGCACCCTAACCACTTCGAAGGATTGTCTCTCTTTCTTAGGGCCTAGTTTTGTTTTGTAATCAGAGAAAGACTAATTTTCAGCAAGGAAGTGTCTTAAGAGTTCATCGCGTTGCATTCTGTTCTTCTGTAGCCAAATTCTGCATTTTGACATGCTGAAAAATGTTTCTTTTCTTTCAAACACTTCAGAATATAGCCCTGAGAAAAAGACAGAGATTGCTTAAACATGCAAGAGAGCTGAGAACAGAAGGTCAGGCAGGCTTGAGAAACCTCAGTCCCCACAGATTTCTCCAGTTCCATGGGCCATGGTCAGGTGTGTGGATTTCACCACATCCCTCAATCACCCAAAAGGAATAGAGTGTGATAGGAACCATGCTAGAATCCCTGGCAGCTCTTTCTTCCACTAAGAAGTTGCTTTGAGTTGAGAATGCCCCAAAGAAATGTTCTTGGCTTCTTCCTTCTCTATAGGATATCCTAACTAGGCTGCTGGTGAGTGGACAATGACTGTTTTAGTTAACTTTTTTGCTGCTATAACTAAAGGACCCAAACAGAACAACTGTAAAGAAGGAAAAGTTTATTTAGGGGCTCATGATTTCAGAGGTCTTAGTCCACAGAAGGACAGCTCCATTCCTCAGGGTTCCAGGTAAGGCAGGATATCATGGCAGAAGAGTGTGGCAGAGGAAGCAGCTCACATGATGATCAGAAAGCAGAGAGAGAGAGAAGGAGAGAGAGAAACTCTACTCACCAGATACAAATCTATCCCAAAGTCATGCCCCCAATTCCCCACCTCCTCCAGCCACACCCTAGCAGCCTCCAGTTACCACTCAGTTAATCCCATCAGGGGTTAATTCACTGATTGGGATAAGGTTCTCATAACCCAATCATTTCTCCTCTGAACCTTCTTGCATTGTCTCACACATGAACTTTTGGGGGACACCTTACATCCAAACCATAACAATCAGCTGTCACCCTCAAACATCTGCTGAGTGCTTACTGTATGTCCAGCAGGGTCACATGCTGGTCAAGCTGTAGGTTTCCCATTTATGACTTACAAAGACTAATACTTGACCTGTTACCTCTGTTACGGGCTGGATGTTTGTGAAATCCCCTTGACAAATTCATAGGTTGAAGCCCTAACCTCCGTGGGATCCTATTATGAGAATGAGGCTTTCAGAAGTGATTGATGTCCTTATGGAAGGCTCTTGCTTGGGCTCTTTCTCTGTCTCTGTATGTGCATGTCTCCACTGTGCACAAAGACATCGTGCAAGCTCACAAAGAGATGGCACCAACCTATAAGCCAAGAGAAGGGAGTTTCAGAATGAAACCCACCTTGCTGACACCTTAATCTTGAATTTTCCAGCCTCCAGATTTAAAAGAAACAAATTCCTGTTGTTTAAGCCACCGGTCACTGGTATTTTGTTACAGCAGCTCAACCTAAGACATCATGACGTTCCTGTTTCTTTCATGACGAGGCTGTGGGATGAGCGCTATCATCTCCATGTAATAGATATGAAAGCTGAGGTTGCTCAATCTATCCACAGCAACAGAGGCGGTAAATCAGGAGTCGGGTTCAAGTCTACCTTCAGCAGAGTGCAGGCAAGACTGCCACTTAAAAGTGCCTTGATGGCTTGATGGGGCCTTAAGTAACTCAGTGAGACCCTGTCCCTCAATAAAATGCAAAAAAAAAAAAAAGGATTGGGTATATGGCTCAGTGGTCGAGCACACCTAGATTCACTCCCCGGTACCAAAAATAAAAAAATAAAAAGTGCCTCGGTAGAAGTCATGATCCTCATTGCTGCACTCATAAGAGCCAATGTGTACAGGACATTTGTCACATCCGTGGATCCTGTTGAGCACTTCACATTTAAACTCACTTCTCCTTCAGTAACCCTTTCAGATAGGTGCTGATATTGTGCCATTTTAATAGCACCTATTAAAGAAGCCATGGACCACACAGCTGCCTTCACCACTGACTCCCGTCAGGCTATGAGTTTATTCTACATTTCTCCCTGTAACCACCTTCACCAAATATTTAGGGAGAGTCGTGTGTCATGTTTTTCGGGATGTGGCGTCTTTCCGAAGGGCCTCACATTCTTTCTGGAACAAGCAGGGTGCGCCCTGACTGTGCTTCTTCTAATCACGAACCAGCAGGATGTCAGAGCCCCACTGGGCTCACAAGGACGATGTCTGGAAGAGAGCCAGACCAGACACTCTCTGCTGGTAGTTTCTTATTTTCTGTCAGTTCACACGAAGCGCGCGGTCTGGTACTGAGGGAAGCAAATCACATCCAGGCACACGCCGAGGAACAGGTCCAACCCCGCTTCTCTGGCAGAGCGGCAGCCCGCAGCCCGCCCTCCTCACAGGCCTGCAGGAGCAGCCTGCCAGCACCACGCTTCTCAGATTACACTGGACGGCGGAGGGGCCACCACGCTACAGCAGATGTGAGCCAGCCCCGCCATCCGTCTTCCCCAGCCTCTTCCAGGATGCAAACAAAGGTGCTGGATTGCATCCCACATGAGGTCAGAAATGCAGCCTGACTTCAGGCCTGAGCTCTCCTCCAGAGCTTCTAGAACTGTCCTCCTCGCCCCAAGACTCCTGGCTTCCTGGGGTTGGCTTCATCCCTTTGCAAGGCTTCAGGGTAGAGCCTGACATCACGGCATGCCCAGAGTGTGAAGTCACAAGTGGGCCTTATTCCAAAAAAGTGTCTTGATTCCTTGTTGGACCCCCAGAGCAGCCTGAGGAAGGACTGTGGACCCTCAGAGAGAGTCACAGGCTGAGCACAGAATCTTCAAGCACCTCACTGGTTTCCATTTCAGGAACCAAACAGGGTAAGATGGTTCCTCAGGAGGATCAACTCCACATCCAAGTGCTGTGGCTGCCTGGGAGGGTTGGGAATGGGGATCTATCAGAGAAGGGGGCACCTTGTGTTCCAGTACTAGGTATAATACCAATGTTACCCACAGTGGTTTTCTTCATATGTGCAAAAACACAATGGTGATGTTGCTGTTGCCTTCTGACTGACTCTGTGCTTCCCACCATCACATAAGCATCCTCCGATGCTGGAAAGTTAGCCCTATCTGCACCCGAGGGAGTCAGGACTCACCTGGGTCTGACAAGATGGGTCCCTCACCACCCACTCATCATCCTCCAGAAATGCCCACCCTCAGATCCCTCCCTCAGGCAGTATAGACAACCAGAGCAAACATGGGAGCCAGAATTCATCACCACTGTCAAAAAACATCTTGATTACTTTTTCCTATAGCAACAGCTACACCAAGGATCTGAAATCCACACACTGTCATTCCAACATGCAAAGTGGTGGCTTCTTTTATTTTTCTAGATCTGAATGGAGCAGGTTCAAAAGTCTCCATTCCCGGGTGCAGGAGAAAAATGATAATAAACTTGTTAGTTTAACCTGACTCAGTCTCTTCCCATTTACGACAATGTCATGCGGGGAGAATATTTATGAAAGTAAATATTCTCTCAAGGTGAAAACTCACTTTCAGGGTTGTTTCTTCCCACAAGGGAAAGAAATATGGCGAGTGGAGGTGACACATTTGCATCCTTGAGGTATCAAGAGGAAGGATGCCCCATATTACCCTTATCTGAGGGCCAATGTGATGTCTCCCAGTATCTGGGTATTTTCCTCTACTGTAAATTTTTCCAAAGTGTCCATAACTAGTGACATTTGTGGACTGTCCCCTTGGCCAGGAGAGGGCCCAGGGACCACACATTAGCCAAATCAGCCCCACCCAAGCTCTTTCTGTCCTCCACGTGCTTCCTTGACCAATGGACTGTCCACCACAAAGCCCCTGGGCATGCTCACCCTGCTCCCTCACGGTGGGGCAGGTTCACTGGTTCTCAACTCTGTCACTTCCTTAGTGTCTACCAAAGACACTGAACCCAGCCACCTCTCATCCTCTGCACTGCAGACCAGTCCAAGCCACATGGTCTGGTGCATGGATCACTGCAGTGGCTACTCTGCACATCACCCTGCTCCTACCTTTGCCTCCTAAGTCTGTTCTCAACACAGCACATGGTGATTCTTTGAGAATGAAATCCAGGTCATATTACGTCTTTACTCAGAAATCTGCAATAGCTCCCATTTGAGTCAGAGTAAAGCCAAAAGCCTTAATATACCTCTGAGTTTCCCTGAGGATGACACCCAATCTCTCCCGAGCTCCTCCTCTCTTCCTTTGGCACCTGTTCACTCATCACATAGCCATACACCCTCACTTTGCTGTGTCCAACTTGGAGCCAGAAGGAGAAAGGATGGGAGGGAAAAATAGGAAGTAGAGCCAGAGAGAAACTGTTGGTTAGAAGGGCAGAAATCAGAGGAGGAGAAACATATCTTCATTTGGTCTCATAGTGGACTTTGGCAGATGAGGGAGAAAATACTAATAAGATGGTCCTTCTGCCACCATCACCATCACACTTCTTTGTCAAATGTCTGTCTCTTTCCTGTCTTTCTCACCCCTCATTCTATCCATGTGACCTTACTACCCCAACCTGCTCCCTGACCCTCATGGGTCAGTCCTCTGACCCTGTTCTACATTTTGACTTTTCCATAGCACTTGGAATCTACCATACTCTATAAATCACTTATTTATCACATCTATTTGTATTATCTTCCCCACTCCTTCACCTTACCTTATTCCTCCAAAACAAGGATCTCTGTTTTATTCACCTGTTTTTCCCAGGTGCTTAGGGCAAGGCCTTGTATACACTAAGAACTCAATGAGTGATTTTTTTTTTCCAATGGACAAGTAGAATTTATGAACCCTTTGTATCCATGCAGGAGCTGGAGGAGTTCTGGGAGGATCTCCCAGGCCCTGTTCCTGCAGGTGGATCCCACCAGGCCACCATACCCTCTACAGTCACCCTGTGTTATAAGGAAGAATTCTCCTGAAACTCATTATTCCCTCTGCTTTCTCTTCCCTCTCAATAAACCCAGCATCTAGATTTATATTTTCTCCCTGCCCTCCACCCCTTCACCTCCATTTCTCAGGTAGGAGAAACTTCATGTGTCCAGTCCCCTATTTTCACCCCACTTATACTTTAAGCCCTAATCCATTAAGCTTTACTTTTAATACAATGGGAGTTGAAGAATTGACAATTCCCTTTTGCCTTTCAAGAAAGCTGGATTCTGGGCTATTATCACTTTTTTATGGAAATCATTTATCTATTAAGTTTTTTTTATTGGTTCTTCTTAGTTATACATGACAGTAGAATAAATTTTGATAAATTATACAAGCATGGAATATATCATATTCTAATTAGGACCCCACTCCAAACAGATGAATGGAGAAAGAAAATGTGGCTTATATATACAATGGAGTATTACTCAGCCATAAGGAAGAATGATTTTATAACATTTGCCAGTAAATGGATGGATCTGGAGACTATCAAGCTAAATAAGCCAATCCCAAGAAATCAAAGGTCAAATGTTTTCTCTGATATGTGGAAGCTAAACCACAATAAGGGGGAAAGGGAAAGAAGAGAAGTTCAGTAGACTATATAATAGGGAACAAAAGGAAGGGGAAAGTAGGAATGGGCTATTATCTCTTTACAGTCCCAAAGGTGCACAGTTACTTCTTTGATTCGGTTGTTTCCTCCTCTCTCCTTCTCTGGGACATGTGACCTGGGAGCCTCACCATCCAGATGGAAGAGGTACAGGGAAAGAAAGAGGCTGCTCAGGGTGTGGTCCTCTGCCATGTGTCCCCCAGCTATTTCCCTCTTCTTTCATTGTTTTAGAATTGTGCCCGGGCACATGGTTGTCTAGGTGACAACATACGTGTCTCCCGTAAAATCCATCTGATCGACTAGAACTGGGTGAAAGTGATGTGTGCTACTCTGAAGTCTTGTCCTTAAAAGGATGAGGTGTGGGCATCCCTGGCCTTTCCCCCTTCCTGCTCGCTGGGAGATGGTGACAAGTGAAGCAGGATATGGAGGTCAGTAGAGGCCCCCACCACCAGGACCTTCTGTTTCAGTCATATTTTTTGCCCCTGGGACCAAAAGATTCGACAAGCACAATTTTAGAGGAGGAAAAGTCTATTTGGTACTCATGGTTTCAGAGGTCTCAGTCCATAGACAGTCAACTCCATTCCTTGGGGCCTGAGGTGAGGCAGGACATCATGGTGGAAGAGTGTGGTGGAGGAAAGTGGCTCAGGTATGCCACCAGGAAGCAGAGAGTTCTTCTCAGCAAGGACAAACTTTGAACCCCAAAGGCATGTCCCCAGGTGTCCACCTCCTCCAGCCACACCCCATCTACCTGTAGTTACCACCCAGTTAATCCCTAGCAGAGGAGTAATGCACTGATGAAGTTAATGCTCTCATAACCAAACATTTCACTTCTAAACCCTTTTGTATTTTCTCACACACAAGCTTTTAAGGGACATCTCATATCTAAACCATAGCATCTACTTACCTACAAACTGATATAAAAGAAAAATGGACTTTTAGCTTTATATGAACCTCTCTATTTGCAGGGACCTTGGTGGGGGTAAGGGGAATCCTTTTGTTACAACAGCTTAGATACTACCATAAGTAATACAAAGAAGAAACACCTGCAAATGCAGTGAAGAGATGAAGAAGATCTAAATTCTAGCCCTGCCCAAAACCCACTGAATCTGAATCATCAGGAGTAAAGTCGAAGTAAGCATATTTTTAAGGCTATCAGTTGTAACTGGGAAGGACCACACAGGTTCTGGGGGCCAGGCAGGGTTCTTTTCTTGCCTGAGTTACTCACTTTGCTTCGTAACTTGTCATTAAACCAGACATATAAGTTTTAAGCATAATTTAAAACTTAAGAAACTACTTAAGGGATGTCTTACAGTAGTCTTAAGAAACTACTGTAAGGGATGGTGCCCAAGCTAACGGTGTATTTTTCAATATACTAATCACTACACAAGGTTCTGGCTTTGGGAGTTATGCAGATCCAGGTTTGGATTACAGTTCCACTAGGACAAGGTATTTCCCTCCCAACAAGTTATAAAATCTGCCTGAGCCCCAGTTTGTCCATCTATAAAATAGACTGTAGGTATCTATCTCAGAAAGTTGTTAAGATGAAATGAGATAATATGAGTTTTCTAATTAGGAAAGAGTTAACATAGTTAGACACACATGGAAGTTTCCCTACCCCTGCCCTCTGCCCTCTGCCCTCTGCCCTCTCCTGTGCTATGGCAAATTCACCCCAGATACCACCTGGATCCATATTGGCCTCTCACACTAGACTGTGAGTTCCTTGGAGACCAGGGACCACATTTGGTTCCCAATGAACAATTGCTCACAGTGCCTGGTCCCAAGTAGACACTTTATGTGTATTTATTTTAAAAATTAAAAAATATAAACAAAAGTTTTTTCTTAATGGAAAAACAAGACTTTCCTGGTTTAGAAGATTATAAACTATAAGTAAAATAGATTGTACTTACTTGCTTATAATTGTAAAGAAATACAATTCGTTTAAGGATAAAGAGATAAAATTTGGGCCTTCTCCCTCTACATCTCAAATCTGACCTGTGTTCCATGTCCTTACATTGTCTCTGACTGAGCATCAAGTTTAAAAGGTGAGAGGAAGTGACCTTCCTCTGTAATAGTAACCTCATAACTTCAGCATGTACATAATAGTTTCCCTTCCAAATTCATCCTCTATGAGGTAGTGACATGCTTCTCAGAACTACTGATAGCTGATTCTACACCATCTTGTAGACACAGAATATTCCTTAGGTCTACCAGCCAGAGTATCATGCTGAGGCTTCCAACATGACCCCCATATTACTTGATTTTATAGAATTTTAACATCACACCCTTTCATCCTTCACCTTGAAGGCTGAACAGCCTGGACCTTCAAAGGCATGCCTCTATAAGCCCTAGATTGTTCAAAATGTTCTTCTCCATCTAGACAAGAGGTAGATGCCTGGAACCCCAAAACAAGGTTTGAGGAAGATGGCTAACACATCTTCCTCTTCTCCCTCACATCTCTGCAAAACAAATTCTGTTCCCTACCTACCCCTACCCAATTTCATCCTGATCTTCCTCCTCTGCCACAAGCCCTAGGCTAACCTCACACTTCCCATAACATAGGCTCAACCTCTTTTGGAAACCTGTACCTTAGTGTGAATAAATTGCATGTGGTTTCCCAAATACAAAACCAACAAATCAAGGAGGAAATAAAAGGGGCCCAGATATCTCAAAGAACTGGTAGGAAGCAGTCACAGAGGAAAGGTAGTGAATAGGAGGCACCAAAGAATAAGAGAAGTAAGACATAGTGTCCCTTCGACATCTGTAATATGCCAGACACAATGATACATGATTTTATGTACATCTATTTTATTGAGTCCTTTTGTTCTCAGACAGACATCATTATTTCCATTTTGAAAGGAGAGAACTGACTAAAGAGGTTAAGTAACAACACTTCTTGAGGTCAATTCAGGTAAGAATAATGTAATGTGCTCGGACTATAAGACAATGGAAATTAAGTCACAGCTACATCCTTAGTAGACACAACCTGCTAAGGCCCAAGTTAGCAGATGATGCAATCAACATCTGAACACATGCTGGCAGGTACATTTCTTTAGGCCAACTTGCCCACATCCCTGTTTTCCAAGAACCAACCCTAGCAAACAGTCCCATCCTCTGCAGACACCTGGGTGGAAGGACAGTTTTCAAAGACAGGCTAGCTATTTTCCTTTTACACCAGCTAGGTGGGAGCCCAAAGGAGACACAGGGTGATCACTGAGCAGTGCCTTACCTCTCTCCACGGAGACTGAGCTGGGAGGAGAACTGCCTGGAAGAGCAGACACTTTCCCCCACAAATCCCTCTACATGCAGTTCTACCTAAAACTTCTAAGGACCAGAAGTTTCCCCAAATGATACTGAAGAATGAAATCCAGGATAATCCAATCTGCTTTTAGTACTGGAGACACGTGTTTTCCAAGATCAAGGAAGCACTCTGAAGACAAAAATGGATGTTTGCTTCCATGATGCCAACAGGGAGGTTAGAAACAGGCCACTGGATGGAAAGGTCATTGTCAGCAAGATTTACCCATCAGGAGTGGAAAGGTTGCAAGAGTTATGTGACTCACTGAAGCTCAGGGTTAACTAATATATCATAAGAACATAAGCCAGTGGTTTCTGAAGGTGACCATTAAGTAAAGCATTCAATCTTCTTGAGTCTGGAAGGCACTTTTCAGCACAGCCTGTTAAAATGCCTTTTTATTATCAGCAACAAGGCTTTAAAAGATCCATGCCGCTAACAGCCTTCTACTGGCAAGACAGACTCAAACTTTAAAAAGTTGTATTAAAGTCATTTACTTTAACAAAAAAATAAGGCCAGGCATAAGAAATTCTTACTTAAAACCCGGGACCCTGGTGCTTTAACAACACACATTTCCAAACCAAGTTCTTTAAACCTAGGCCATGCGGGCCACAAATTCCTTCCCACACTTCCCTCCCTGTGTCTCCTCTGATCCACAGCCTGAAATGAGCACTCTCGCCCCTTACAGGACAGTGACATGTATTTCGACAGGGAAAGAAAGTGAAAATGATGGGATATTTTCTAAAGTTCAATCACTTTACAAGGACCAGGTTGCAAATGAAAAGTCTCCTAAAACTTCAGCGGTGGTCCTATAAAGGAAGCAGACATCATAAAAGGAGAAAACAAAAATCCATTCTTAAGAAAAATGTGAAGGAAATATTCGTGAATAGTTGGTTACCTTTGACCAGGGTTCCCTCGAAGGACAGGCAAGCCTTTCCGTGGCCCACAGCAGTGGCTCCCCAGTGGTCATCCCAACCACCTTATCTTTTGCACATTTCCATACAAAGGGTGAAAAAAAGACTTATACTCAATTTCTAAGCCTCTCTTAAAGTTAGAATGGTCATAAGACCCACTACTGGCCACTGAGGTGCAGAGGGACATCCACTGCGGGGAGGCATCTAGGAAAGACTTTTCTACCCTAGCAAGACTTTTCTACCCTGAGAAAGGTTCACTTTGCCCTCAAGTTGCAAACGTGGTGACCAGAACTATTCTGTTATCTTGAGAGAACATCAGGGCACACCAAAAGCGTTTGTCCAGCCTGCCTCCAGATTGATTTAAAATAAATGCTCTTTTTTCTTTTCTTAGGTCACCATTTGTTGGTCTTTTTCTTGTAACCAAAAGCATTCTATAGAATACAATAGACATCCTCTGTTCTTGCTTCCCTACTTTGCCTTGAAGCAGAACTTGGGATTTCACCACAACCCTAAAAGCAAATCCCACTCTGCCAAACATTAGCCATTAATGTAGATTTTTGCTGAAAAGTCAGTGGCACTATGAAGAAGGAGGCTAAGTTACATATTGCCCAGGAAAATCTAATAAGAATCCAGAATAAACTCATTTGTTTTCCTCCAAAGTCCCAATTTGGTCCCAGTTGCCTCTTGATAGTTTTCCCTGAAGATTTCTCAGCTTTTCTCCCTTCAGTCTTTACTACTCTGGGAATTCCTAACTCCCAGTCTCTTTTTTCATCTCTAGCAATTTAAGTCCCTCCTGAATTCTCCCAGCATGCATCCTTACAACCATCGCTCCAACTGGCAAACAAAAGGCATTACTTACAGCATCTGTCCTCTTTAAAAGACAGGGTCCATGGATAGTAAACAACAAATAGCCCTTATTTTCACAAATAATTTGTTTCTTACCACACTACACTCTCTTTTACTGCCAGAGTTTGATAGCTTAGCTGGGAGGGAGGAAGGCAGGGAGGGGAGAAAGGTAAGCCTTCCCCTCATTGCTTAATTTCCTACTATTACTTCTTCCTTTCAAAAAAAAATACTTCTATTTTTCCCTCCTATTCTACCTTTGGGTTCACCTTCCATTAACTGGAAACTTTCTTCAAAGAACAGGCTGCCTGTCTCACTTTTCCCACATCTCATTCCCATCTTCACCTGATCTAAAGCCTCTTGGCACTGCGCAGAAACTGCTTAGATTGAGTCTAGAACTCTGGTGCTGGGAGAACCCACTCAAATGAAATGTAATCGCCATGCTGACAGTATGGCGCCATTTCATTTTGACATAAGTTTGGAATACAAGTTACCATCTCAGAGTATCTTTGGTCCTCAAGTTAAAGGATCAAAAATACTATCTTTTAATCTCCCATCACGACCCAGACATACATCCACTCTAGAGTCACCGTACTTCTATGATAAATGCTGCCTAATTATGACAATACTGACTCCATCCCCAAGGCCAGGATTCTACCCATCCAGGACTCATGTGAGTGGAAGTCAATGCCAAAGAAGATAGGTGGTAGGGTCCACGACACGACAGGGGGCAGGCAGCAGCGACTGAGCAAATACACGAATGGGCTCCAAGGCTTCCTGAGATGCTCACGGCTCCTCTGCCCTCCAAAGGCGAGTGTGTAGTACTGAGAAGGCTGGCAGCACCTGATTGTAGTTACACATGCCAGCGCTGTGATCTCCCCTGCAGTGCAGAAAAATAAACCATGGGCTTCGAGAAACTCAAGTCATTTTTTTAAACATTCTTTCTTAAAGCATGGAATTTTTTTCCCCCAAGTTCAAGTGATTTTCTACCCATCAGGGTTAAAAGTTGAAAACCAAGGGTTTCGTTCTAGCCCTGGAACACCACTGCCTGCTGCCTATTGTCAGAGGACTGCATGAAGCTGTCTGCCTCCTTACAAAGGGTGCTTCAGGATGCTGGCTTGGAATTTGGAACGTTCTTCTGTCTCACAATTGCAAATGGCATGAAATTGAATCATGTGGAAAGGGGGAGGAGGGGGGAGCCACGGGGCTCTTGTCCTGTTGCAGCATGGCTGAGCTTAGAGCAAAATGCCTTTTCCATCCCCTGAGGTCTCGGCTTGATCGGGTGACATATTGCTGGCCTCATCTTAGCCCAGCCATCGCTTTCAACTCAATTTTTGTCAGGCATCATGAGGCCAAGGAAAAGCCTAGAGGGGTAAACCAGGCATCTGTTTATTCAAGTGTTTTTCTGTTCGAGTGTTTTCTTTTTTTTCCTTCATTGCACCGCGTTCTTTCCCAGCCCCACTTGTAGAAAGAGCAACTTTGCCAGAAAACCTGGTAGCACCAGCTGCTTCTGAGGAGAGGTGTTTTCAACAGAGCCCAGAGGAGTCCAATCACCTATCTGCTTGCCTAAACTGGTTTTACACCGCCAGAATTTGCTAAATGCAAGCTGCCGTGCAGGGCTTATGATCACTCAGCGGATTTAATTTTGTGCACATGGACGTGTATCGGGAATTCCTTAGAAAACCCATCTCGAGTCTGTCACTGTGTGTATTACAGAATTGTTTTTCCATCCTGTGCCAGGGGAGGAAGCGCAGGGAACCTGCTTTCCTGCTAATTAAAAGGGAGAAGAAAAAGTTCTAGGCAGACATTGCAGTTCATCCTACAGCTAGAACAGGAGCCTTACTGACCTTGTTTGTATCCCTGACCCTGTTGTCCCTCCATGGCACAAACAAGACCTCTAAAGGTGGCCCAGAATCCTTCCCATGCAGCAGCATCTTCTTCTAGGAAGGTATGAAGAAGCATCAGGTGGAGCAGGCTCCTGCCTTTATACAGCTGATTAGTCCTATTGTTACAGATCTGGGGCCTTCTGAGAAACTGAGGCAGCCCAAACTCCCCACCTCCACCCTGCTTCAAAGTGCAATTCTTGAGATCAAGCCAGAAAATTTTCAGACATGTCACTCAGAGTAACAGGAATGAGTTTATTGAAGAGATAGGAAAAGGGAAGGGGACACTCTCGAGGAGACAGTGGGTCCTTTCAGAGAGGAGAGAGACAACTGCCCTCCAGTTTTATTGGGGGATCCCAAAAAAGTTTCCAGAGAGCACTGCCCAGGTCCACCTCTTGACTTTTGACTGACAGCAAGGTGACATCAGACTTTCAAGTCCCTGTTGCCATGACAACTCTAGGTCACCTTGGCCCATGCTGACTAGTTCTAATTGGAACCATAAATTCTTACATTTTTTATGGTTAGGAGGAATTATTCTTATCTCCTGGAGTTTTAGGATCTAGTCTATAAAAAGGGTCACAAAAGTTTCCCCCTCCAGGGTAACTTGGGTTCCTCTTATCAATATTATTTCAGGCCTTCATTTCTCTCGCAGGTAACAGGTAGTTTGTAAGCAGAATGTGACACATCCTGTACACTTAGGTCAGGCAGGGCTACTGGTAAATTGCCTCTTGGGGAAAAAATAAGCATGTGGGGGTCAGTATAGTGGGCCCATTTTATAGAATTACTCCCTTAACTTTGTGTTCTCACCACCTGCATCTGTCTGTCCCCTAACACCACTGTCAACTCCTTATCTCACAAGAATTGTGTTTTGGTAAAATTTTCAATTCATGTAGGTCTCCCCCTCCAGAACACAAGCCACTTGAGGGCAGACACTATGCCCTATTTCTTTCTATGCTCAGTCTCTTATTGGTACACAAGAGTCACTCCACAAGCATTCATTGAATTAAATTGGTCATTTTCTGGAATTAAATGAGTTCTCAATTTTCATATTCACCAAGTTAAGTTCCAGTTATCAGCATCTCTTGAGTCTTTAGGAATCTCAATCAAAGCAATCAGGATTTCTCCCAGAAAAATTTTGCTTAGGGTTTCCTAAGCCAAGCTTGATTTATTATTGTTATTCTTAACATTATTAGTATTTCATTCCAAAAGTGTCTGTCTGAAGTATAAATGATATGGTATCAGTGTTGTCCTGGGACCTCTGAAAAGCAGATTCCACTATAGGATTACATAAGTGAGAACTTTCTTTGGGGAATCACCTTTAAGAAATGGGGAGGTAACCTTGAGAGAGTCAGCAGGTCACCAGGCAAGTCTGACCTGAATAAAGAAAAGGGGGAGAGAGGATAAGGTGGGTGGGAGCCTCCAAGATGGCTAAGTAGGCTGATGCAGGGAGCTCTGGAGTCAGTACTGGCCATCAGAGGATACACAGGTCTCTTGGGAATCTGCCTCAATATTCCTGCACTCTGTCATTTGTCTTATGTGCCCTTTACAAAGCCTTGTGCATAGGAGATGTCTGATAAATAGTGGCAGAAATAATTGCCAATCCCTGTCAGCCATTCACAATGACATCTAGTCTCCTTGTGCTGCCCGTGTGCACTGAAATGAAACAAGAATGGGCCCCTCAAAAGCCACATTTGTACTATAATATATAGTCACAGTTGATTGGCTCAGAACAAATATCCAACCCAAACTGGGCCAATTGGATTGTTTGTCCTAGGAATTTAGAATTTATAAGTATGACTGGGAGTGTTAGAAAGATATATTCCATCATGTATACAGAAAAAAAAGAAAATTGGTCTTCAGAGAGAACATGTAGCAGTTAGAGCAGGTGTGATCATATCACACCCACATCCCTTGTTTTAGTCAGCTGTTTTGCTGCTGTGACTAAAGGACCCGATCAGAACAAAGGAGGAAAGATTTATTTGGAGGCTTATGGTTTCAGAGGTCTTAGTCCATAGAAGGGCTCCATTCTTCAGGGTTCAAGGTGAGGTGGGACATCATGGCGGAAGAGTGTAGCAGAGGGAAGCAGCTCACACGATGATCAGAAAGCAGAGAGAGAGACACTTCACTCTGCAGATACAAATATATACCCCATAGCCACGCCCCCAATGAACCACTTCTTCCATCCACACCCCACCTGCCTTCAGTTACCACTCAGTTAATCGCATCAGGGATTATTAATTCACTGATTAGAAATGACCCAATCATTTCTCCTCCAAACCTTCTCGCATTGTCTCACACGTGAACTTTAGGGACACCACATCTAAACCATAACAGCCCTCAGCCTCTCCACTGTAGTGCACCCTAACCAATTTCCAATGCCAATATTTGCCTGCAAGCTTTCTCCAAAGCTGCCCTCAACCAATGAGTGATAGAAATTAGCATGCAAATATTCCACTCCCCTACCCACCTCTGTAGGAGAATTCTAAGGTGTGTTCTAGGACAACAGTTATCAACAGAGGGGAGTAGGGGACATTTGGTGGCACCTGGAGACTATTTTGGTTGTCATAACTGGGAGAAAGGGAGAGTGACTGACTCCTTTGGATAGAGATCAGGTATGCTACTAAAGATCCCACAGTGCTCAGAACAGCCCCCAAGAAAAAGAATTATTCAGCCCCAAACGCCAATAGTCCAAGACTGAGAAACTGACCTAGAGGAAATGACTGAGGAGTTAGCTCTCGTCACCCAGAGCAGGGACCAGCTTGGAAGGTGCCCTTCATTGGCTGCTTTCTCCCCCTCTCCTCTTACTTCCCTCCTCCCTGCCAGTGTTTGCCTTCCCTTCTCAGATAAACAACTTGCACTCCAATCTTTACTCAGGATGCTTCTGAGGGAACCCAAACTGAGATAGTTTCTGATACATTTTCAGTTCCTGATTCCAATGTTTCCTAAGGTGCAAAGAATTTAGGACGAGAATCAGTCAACTCGTAGGTGTTTGTGTTGTTGGCTTGTTTTGGTTTTTTTGGTTTCATTTTGTTTGGGCTGACTTCAAAGACTCCCCTCACTTCTAACACAAATGTTAAGGTTCAAAGAGTTTCCAAAATCACCTCTGATTTCAATTCAGAGGATAAACTGGACTAGCCCCACTCACTTTGTGCAGCCGGGTTCATTGAAGAAGCAGTGTTCCCCAATCTGAATCTCTACTGAGATTAAGAGGAACAACCATCCCAGTTCCCTCAGGACTGTCCCAATTTTAGCAATGAAAGTCCTAATTAACAACAGCATTTGGAGATGTTTTGGTTACTGGGAGCTTGCCTAGTCAATGAACACTTGAGTCCTCATTTGAAATCAATGAATATATTTTATGGATCAAAACGTGGGGGCTGGGACATGGACAGGATGGGAATGAACACTTGGATTCAGTCACATTCCCTAAGCTCATATATTACTGAACACCAGCCTGGCTGGATGAGAGACCTCCCCGAGAGCCACAGCACTGAGGTATCACAGTCCTGTGATGAGATCATGCCTAGAAAGACTTCTGAAATGGGGACTGCTGAGTTCATCATTAATTATATATTAGAGGGCAATCAACCAGAAGAGCTTACCAGCCAGAGGAAAACCTCAGTGGCCAGCAACTGGGAATTAAGAGATTGCTTGGACTGACATCAGCCATCCTGAGAAAAAGGGGAGGGGCCCCAGTCCAAGGGCCTAGAGGATCACAGTGTAGCAAATTTGAGCTTGGAGAACATGGCAATTGCTTGAAGAAAAACAGAGACCTTACATGGGCTATAAAATAAAACTGATAGTCCCCCCACATTGAAGCCAGAAAAATCCAGAAATGCCCTGCATTCCTGGGATAAGGATAAAAGTCTTACCTTCAAAGAGTTCAAAATATGGCCATAAAAACAGACTACAATGCCTAGGCAGCTCCCACAAATGAGTTCTCCAGGAGCTTGCTTCTGTCACTTGCCCTGTAACTGTTCTTGAGCCCTATCATGCATTTCAGGTGCTACATTAGGAACTAACCAAGGAGAGGAGGGCAGGAATCCCCGTCCTCACGAAGCTCAGACTTCAGCAGAGACAAAAGTGATGACATAATTATACAATGAAGAAATGTTTGACAAATACCACGAAGAAGAGTGACAGCAATAATACTGTGTGAGTGGTCATGATTTTAGTATTATTTATTTTAAACAAAAACAAAAGTCATTGTTGTCATAACCTCAGGGGACAGCAGGGAGGCCGATGATAGCTGAGGAAGCCGTGACCAGACAGAGCCCTCCTCTCAACGGCTGGAATGAGTCTGGCAGGAACCCACTCCACTGATAAAGCAGCCCAGATGGTGACCAATGGAGAAAGTGGGGTAGCCACAAGTGTGTGTGGTCTGCGTCCGAAAGGGTGGCTTGCTTCCGAAGTTGCACCACAGAAACTGAGAGAAAGTTGTGGAGGTATGAATGACCGTTAACGTCTTGGTCACTACACAGATGACCTGCTGTTCTCACCCTCCTCCTTCACCCATTCTTTCAATAAATCGTCCTGAGCCTCCACTAGGTGGCAAGCACCACGCTTGATGCTGAGTTCACACAGTGCTGGGGTTCAGAAACACCCTCGGAGGACTCACCCTCTGGTAGCACTTAAGAAGCTATGAGGGGCGCAGAAAGCCAGCGTGGGGTTGAGTGGAGAACGGCAAGAGTGCTCATTTCCCCCAGCGACGCCTGACACCGCTCCAATCCTGTTCAACTGCCATGGTCCCCCTCACTTTACCTATTCAGATGTCATTTCTTCCCATGATGCTTTTCCCCACACTGCTCCAGAATCGGAGTTTCCTCCGGATGTTTTCCAGCTTCCTTCATCTGGCTGAATCATACGCCTGCCCCCAGCGCCCGGCTTGCACGTTCTGTCTCTTCCTTTGCGCCACCTTGGCACTCGTGACACTCTCCTGTTACGGCATTTAGCACACCACGCGGAAGTTCTTGGTTGGGATCTTTGTTCCCTACTAGACACGTTTATTGTTTCCTAATTTATTCATTCAGTACAGTCCCGAAGGTTTTTGAATGAGTAATTGAACAAATGAATGAAATGGAAAGATCCAAAAAAAGTCAAGCTTCTGGGAAATCTAGGTTCTAGAAAAGACAGGGAGATGAGGTCAAGGATTTTGAACAAAGATAACGAACAAAGATAACAAAGATGTGGTAGGGTTTCGCTGGCCCTTGGGGATAGATAGAATGGAGATTTGCAAAGATGAAAGCAGAAGGGCTCTCTGGGTGAAGTAACCAGGAGAACCAAGGCACAGGTGGGAGGAGAGTGCGGGGACAAGACAGTGAGAGCAGCCTCCGGCAGTGGCACAGCAGGATGGGCACTTCCCGCGTGCTGTGGCCTGAATGTCTGTCTCCTCACAAACTTCCGCTGAAATTAAATTGCCATTTTAATGTGTGGAGAGGTGTTTCCTGCAGGGGGTGGTTAGGCCAGGAGGCTCTGCCTTCATGAATGGATTAACATGTATGGGAGTAAATTCCTCATGCAAGGAGAAGTTCACTCCCCTTTTGCTTTTCTCTCCCTCTCCTCCCTCCCCCCATCATCCCTCCCCCTTACTCTCTCCCCCTCTCCCTCCTTCTCTCTCTCTCCCACTTTCTCTCCCTCCCTCCTTCCTCTTTGCCCTTCTGTCCTGATTCCTTTTGCCCTGTTATTATTTAACAAGAGGTCCTCATCAGATGCCGGCACTTTGATTTGGCCTTCCGAGCCTCTAGAACTGTGAGAAATTAAATTCCATTGTTGATAAACTACCCAGTCTGTAGTATTCTGTTATCGCAGCACAAAAGGACTAAGACACCACGATAAAGAGTCACAAAAGTAAAATCTGAGCCAACTTCTCCTAGCTAAACAAAAATACTTGGAGGAACACTAATGAAAGATCTTCCATCAACAGCAGAAGATTACTGTAAATAACAATTAAACCAGTCATGGCGACCCATGCCCGTAATCCCAGTGACTCAGGAGGCTGAGACAGGAGGACTGCAAGTTTGAGGCCAATCTGGGCAATTTAGTGAAACCCATCTCAAAATAAAAAATGTAGCTCAGGGGTAGTGCACCCCTAGGCTCGATGCCCAGTATCCAAAAAAAAAAAAAAAAAATTAAAAATAAAAAGATTCTAGGTTAAACAACACATCCTGTGAGGCCAGATAAGAGGACCTGAGGTGAGTCTCCCAGTTCTTGTCCCCATGTCTATCACAGCACCATGCACCTGCAAGGGGGAGCTGGTGATTAGGATTTGATAAGAGAAGCAAAATCCTTAAAATAAGCAGACCCCATTCAGCTCAGTCATTCAGTGTGTAAGAATCTAGCCCATGGAAATAAACAGAACTACACACCAAAAGACATATTCACTGCTGTGTTATTTGTAGTACAGAAAATGTATAACCAAACCAGATATTTTAAAAGATTAAATAAAATATATATATGTGCAATTAAAATCTACATACATACTGAGATTCTGTTTTAGAAGAATATTTAATCACATGAAGAAATTTTTCATGAAATGTTGAGTAAAAAGAGCAGATTCCAAATTAGAAGAAATTATACAGCAGATACATACAACCTAATGATTAAAACTCATTCTGAGTTTTAAGGTCAATTTGCCACTTACTACCTGTGCACACTTGGGCAAGAAGTTGAATTATCTGTGACTTGGTTTCCTCACCTGTAAAATGGAATGAAAATAGTATCTACCTCATAGAGTTATTATGAGTTTATGTTAGTTTTATACACATGGTCTTAGATGAGTGCTTGGCATGTGGTTAGAACTTGATAAATGGTAACGGCTACTATTACTGATGAGATAAATTTGCGATGAGAGAATATATGTGTGTATACATACACACACAACCATAATAATATGTGTATACTTTATACATGTTTGTGTTTACATGTGCTTATTTGTGGGGAAGGAAAGAGAATAGTTTGAGGCAGACAGAAAAGGGCAAGGATTAACTCAAAAAAAACATGTTAAAAGGATTATTCCCAGTATAATTATGGATGACATTTTTTTCTTTTTATTTTTCTCTATTTTCAATTTTCTAATGATGAAGCCTTATTACCTTTGTTACCTAGTAACAACTGGGGCTTGAGAAGGTCTCTTACTCCACTCATGCTCTGAACCAGTTGAGAGTATTACAAGGATTCAACAAGGTGCAGATCCAAGTATCTTTATTATTAATAAAACTAGTTATGTAAGTATATGTATACATATGTATGTCATAACCTGGACTGTCCAAAAAACATGGCAGCCTTCTTATGAAAGCCATAAGTTTTGGAAACTTATGCCAAAACTCCAGGCTACTAACTGGGAAGAGCCCATGCCTTGCCAGGCTTCCAACCAGGTGGAAGGCAGTTGAAGATGCCTGCCTTGTCTCCAGACAGAAGGCAGCCCTGGAGAGCTCTCCAACACTAAGAGGGGAGGGCAGGAGGCCAGGAATATCCCTCCCAAGGAGCTCCCTGTATGGAAAATATAAAGCCTGGGGAAAAGTACCCCATACCAACCAACTTCCAAACACAGGAATCAGAAATGAATTGCTGACAGGCCCGGTGGCATACGCCTGTAACCCCAGCAACTTGGGAGGCTGAGGCAGGAGGATCATAAGCTCTAGGCCAGCTTTGGCAACTTAGCATGACCCTGTCTCAAAATGAAAAATAAAAAGGGCTGGGAATGTAGCTCAGTGGTTTTTACGCCCCTGTGCATTAGGAAGGAAAGTTCACCGTGTCCCAGGTATGGGGTCAGGAATTCCAGAGCAGTTTTGAGATTGTGGCCCTTCCTGGAAGGAATCCCACAGGACCTGTTAATAAGTTCTAATAGTTCAGGTTCTCCCCTTCACATCTCAGAGAGTGAAAGGTGGATGGGAGAAAGGAAAAAGAGCAAGTCTAGAGTTGGCCTGTTGAGCCACTCAGACCTGTAGATCCAATCATATCACACTGATCTGCAATGTTTACAGCACCCAGGTGCATTTCACCTGAGCAAAAGCAAACATGCCCTTTTGCATGCGTAGGTATGTATGACCTGCTCTTTAGCCTTCTTAATCACAAGGGGGAAAAATACATTAACTTGCTCAGAACTGTAACATATAAGCCCCTAAAGCACTCCATGTTGTGACATCTGGAATATATCAGCTATTCAAAGAGCCAGCAGAAGAGAGATAGGCTAAGCTTTAAAACTTACACAAACACGGAAGTGGGCTGAGGCAGGGCAGATTACAAGCCCGTCTTCAACTTTATTTTGCTCCTGGATAATTAGTTTGCAGGGCGAGTGACATTTACTAATAGGACTAAGGTTGACAAAGCCATTAAAAACATGATGATTTAGAAGGACGAAGCTGGAGGAGGATGAAAGTCTTTGAGAAAAAATCCAGATACCTCTTAACCTGTAGCTGTTTTTTTAGATTTAAGGGTGTGTGTCTAAGTGGTTTATCCTTGCCTAAAATCACTCTTACCACCCTTTACTGTGACATAATCAGGGTGGTATCCTTAGGATATCCAAGGGCTCAGCTCCTTGTGTTATGCCATGTGACCTGCATGTCTGGAACCTCATGCAGCTTCCTGGACCTGGGAGTGCAGCAGTCTTGATGAGCTTACAAGTGATGGGTCGTGCATCACACATCCCACCCCCCTGTGCTGAGCCCTATTCCTGGGGACAATTCTGCAAGCCAAGTAAGCACTTAAGTCACTTTGACAGCCACGGCCCTGAATACTACTCATGACAAAGTTTTATCCCCACTGTGGAAGAGCCCTGGCACCCAGGGGGCAGAGAAAGCTTGCAGAAGAGTCAAAAGCCATAGGAGTGGATTCCCTGGTCAGAAAAATAGAACCAAGAAGAGTACGGATCCTAAGCCAGGCTTCGTGGCACACAACTCTAAACCCAGCAGCTGGGAAGGCTGAGGCAGGGGGATTATAAGTTCAAAGCCAGCCTCAGCAATTTAGCAAGGCCCTAAGCCACTTAGCAAGACCCTGTCTCAAAATAAAATATAGAAAGGGCTGGGGATGTGGCTTAGTGGTTAAGCACCCCTGAGTTCAATCTCTGGGACCACAAATATATATATATATATATAAAAATCTAGAATCAGAGCTGACTCAAATTGTCTCCATTTCTTTAGAGCTGAGTTACTTTGTCTCTCTGAGCCACAGTCTCCTATTTCTCAAGTAGTAATAGTAGTAATGGTATCTGTCTGAGTTGTTGGGGATGTAAATATTCAATTATGTGAAATGTCCAGAAGCCAGGGACTCAGCAGACCTCTGTAAATGTTTCCTTTTTTTTTTTTTTTTTTTTTTTTTGACGGGGCGTGAGGGGAAGTACTGGGGATGGAACCCAGGGGCACTCAACCACTGAGCCACATCCCCAGCCATATTTTGTATTTTATTTAGAGACAGGTTCTCACTGAGTTGCTTAGCACCTCACTTTTGCTGAGGTTGGCTTTGAACTCATGATCCTCTGGCCTTAGCCTCCTGAGTCACTGGAATTACAGGCATGCACCATCACACCCAGTCAAATGTTTACTCCTTATTGTACATTTTTTAGTGCAACGGTTGTTCAAATTCTGTTACACTCTAGTTACAGGCTCCTAAGGATGGGGAACATGGGCACTTAGGATTCAACTTGTAAAGAGCAAAGAGCCTGTGAAGTTTGAAGGCATTGGGTACTGACCACAGATTCCCAACGTGTCAGACCAAGGAATGGTCTAGATTGTGTGCTTTCCAAATTTTCCTTTTAGATACAGAACACTTCCTTCAAATAAAAAATTTCTGTGAAATTCAGTAAATATATATATATATAAAAGAGTTGACTTGGTGGTTGTGATAAAGGGGAGCAGGGCAGAAACTACCCACTCACTACTCACCCCCACCCATGCAGTGATGCCCTTGGAGCATTGCATGCTCAAGAACTCTTGGTCCCCCAGATAATGTGGTTAGAAAACCAGTGGTCTAGGACACTCCTCTTTAGGAAATGGAGGAGCCAAAGCCCAGAAAAGCCAAGTGATTGCTAAGGTGCTATTCAAGGATGACAGGTAGAAGCAGCTCTAGAACCTAGGTGATAATGATGGACAGTCCCCAATATCAAGAAGAAAGCTAGAGAAGGAGTTTGTCTGTGGTGCTCCCCCACCTTCCCATTAGTGCCCTTTCCTCATCACCTCACAGACACTGGGCCCTCATTCTGACCTTGCCTGACGATTATTCCTCCCCAGCACTAACATAGCACTCCACTCCAGTCTGCCTTCTCCAAAGTCTCCATCCTCCAAATGTGCTCCATCCCTTCCCTCTCAAAACTTCTCTGCCCTCCCTCTTGTTCCTTCAGACTCTGCTCAGTACAGATCAATGTGCTGTCAAATCAATCCACAAACATGTATTTTGGGATGATGATATACTATCTAAATAACTTCCCCATCAATGCATTTTAACAAGCACCTTTCTAGAAGCTTTTTTTTAATAGCTCTAAGATTCACTAAGAAGTTTTAGAAATATGTTCTCCCAAACTGTACCATGCCTTACCTTGGTAGCACTAGGATTATTTCACCAGCAACATCAGTCACTCTGGTCACATCTTTGACTCCAGGCAAGTTTCCATTCACCTCCAAACCCAGCCAATCCATGGTTATGTTTGGTTATTATAAGGGGAGGAGACTTTGGCAAGTCAGAGGGAAAAGAATACGAGGGGGAAGATGGGAGGTGAATTAAATATATGGCTATGGTTTGAATGTGTTGAAATTCCATCACCAATGTGATGGCATTACGAGGTGATTAAGACATGGGAGCAGAGACCTCATGAATGGGACGAGGGCCTTTATAAAAAGGGCTTGAGGGAGGAGGTTCCTTCTGTTCTTCCACATGTTAGGGCCCTGTGTTCATCTCTCCAGAGGACACAGCAATGAGGACCCACCCCAGAAGCAGAGGGCAGCCCTCACCACACACCACACCTGCCAGTGCCTTGACCATGAACTTCTCAGGCTCTGGAAGTGTGAGAAAATAAAACTCTATTGTTCACAAATTACCCAGTCTGTGATAACTTGTTATAGCAGCTCTGACTGACACAGATAGCCAAAGGAATCCAATGCCACAACCCGACCAAACTTTCCACGAATGCACTCTTTATCCACTGTCCTCAAGCACCTAATAGACAACTCTACCTGGGCAATACGAAAATCACAAATGCTTTAACTGGTCAGAGTGTCACAGATATAACTGGCAGCCAGGAGACCTAGGTCCTAGTCCCAAGTCCGCTATTAGCTGGCTGATCATTTGGAAAATGCTCATTACTTTTTAGGCTTAGGTCTCCTTAACTGTAAAATGATGAACAGGGGTTGTGACAGTTCTAAAGTCTCTTTGGTTAGAATTCTGTAGAATTCTGTCTCTTTTCAAGGTGGTGACCTTGAGGGAAAGATTATAACAACAACTGACCTCCAAAAGCAGGTGCTGCTCCTCCACTGGGAAGCATCAGTTCAGCAGGGGACTGTCCTCTCAGTCCCTCCTGCATGGAGGTGGGCCACATGACCACAGAATGTAAGTGGAAGTGAGGTGTGTCACTGCAGGCAAAGCAATTAGGATGCAGATACCTTTTTCCACACTCTCTCCTCTCCTCTCTGGCTAGATTCTCTGCAGTGGATTCTGAGGGCCTATGGGATGCAGAGCCACAAAATAGAAGGATCCAGAAAATAAGAATCACCATGAGGAGGAAGCCACCACTGAGGAGGCACACTCAAGCTACAAGGTGAATGAGAAGTCGTTTCTTGCGTGAAGCCACTGGAATTTGGTGGTTTATTTGTTACATGCAGCTGTCCATACCCTAAATGCTACGTGAAGAAGAGTTTTATGAAATTTAGAGTTTCAAGACAAGTTGAAAAATGTGTATGTGAAGCATTATACAAAGAGATGAGGAGGCTGAACGATGACAAAAATAGAGTCCCTCACCAGGTTCAAACCTAGTAGAGCATAGAGGCATATATCTGAGTTACTATGCTATGAGGCTAAATGAGGCAATCTCCATAGGAAAAGAAAAAATGTGTAGAGAGGGGAGAGAGGGAGAATGGATCAAGGCCACCCAACTCACCTCACTAAACTCTGCCCTGGAAAACATCCAAGTGAACCCTAATTATTCCCCAGATTGTGTTGAAATTATTTGTTCCACTTTAGTCATGTCTTGTGGTTCCTCAGGTGACCCATACCACGCTCTAGTCAATGCGCCTTGGGGGTAATGGCTGCTCCCTCTGAACACACCGTAACTCCCAGCAGGCCCCACATCAAGAATGGGATCTGCCCAGAAACGCAGGTCATCCTTACCCGACTCTAATTCTCACTGAGAAAGGAACACGATATGTCAGGCCCACTGACCACCCAAAGGGACTGTGAGGAAATACAATTATCATGGGAAAGCATTCTAAAAGGACTTATCCTGAGGTATTTCAAATTTGCTAACACATCTGAAAGGAGAACACTTGGATATCAGGCAATCGCTAGCCACCGAAAGTTCCTCTCAACTACAAGAGGTTAGAGAATATTGCCATTTATTATTTGGGGACTTGTCAAAGTATTATTTTCATAACACTAATAAATACTGTAAATGTCAAAATAAAAAATACTCTAAGTTCTGGGACTTGTCTTATCTAAATCTATATGATCTGGAAATATTTAGCAAGGGAACTCTGTAATACAAAACAGATACAGAAAGGGTCCCGAGGAAAGCCCTGGGGAAATGCCGAACTATTAATTACACGTTAAACGGAAAGTCTCTTTAACAGCAATCGCCTACGCTGCAGAGAACAAAGCCAAATGTATTCCAGGGAAAGGAATAGAAAAGTCCAAGCTCCTTTGAGTAAAGGCCCTTTAAAGATGAAACAAAATTGCAATGGGTATTTGAACTTTGGATTATGGAGGAGAAGATTTTGGAATTTTCTCAGATTAAAAATAGAGAACGGTGACTTTTTGTAAACTGTAATCAAGAACCCAAACTCAACTTAAATAAAGATTATTTGACAAGACCTCCAAATCAAAAATTTTCCACGAAGACTCTTGCTTCCTACAAACCTGTCTAGAAACCATCTTTTCATATGAAATCATGTCATCTCTCAAAACACTTCTGTTTTAAATCTAAAAAAAGAGAAGAAAAATAGCATAGCATGAACATTCAAAAGTAGCTAACACACACACACACACATATATATATATATATATATATATATATATATATATATGGATAAATAGATCACACTCTTGGAGAGTATCAGCCATAATGCAGAGTTTGTAACTATGTGATGTGTTCGCTGGACAGTTTCTCAAAAGAGATGCTAAATAACTATTGAGCAGCAACATTGATAATGCAGACTGATTTGATCAAATTCAAAATGAAGATTGACAGTGACCTGCATACAGAGGGCACAGTTTGACCCAGTTTGCAAGTGAATCATAAAAAGATCTCAACCTCTGACATAAAATCTAGCGGCTTACCTGCACCACCCCAGCTCAGCACTGCACTTAACCACCCACAATGACACATCCCTGGGCACCAGCAGAGGCCCCATAACAGCTAGCACACTACACTGGGCCCATAAAGCCTGTTTTAAAGTTTGTTTATATTTTATTTGTGTGCTAAATTTCCCCACAGACTCCTCTGTGAGGCCATTAAGTGCTCATTTCTGAAACTGGTGCAATTCTTGTTTTTCCTTTGGCTCTTGCCATTCAAATCTGGGGCTCTGCCCATGAGTCCCGGGTAGCCAGCTGGCTCTTGGGTACCAGCTTGGCAGAAATCACTTACCCTTTTATTCCATGCTACCTGGCTTCTTCCTGCCACAAGGAGGTTTTCCCAGAGCGGATGGAAGGCATTTCACACAGGATGAGCGATTATTTGTGTTGTGTTTTGCCACCAAGTCTCTTTATTGCTCTCCCAGGCAGATCTGATAGAGTTCCTCTGAACAGCCCGGAAAGGATGTGAACCTGGGGAAGTTTCTAGTCAGTTACTTCATTGGCTGTGGTTGTGGCATTGATAAATTTTATTTTGTAGTTCTTTATTTTAAAAATCTACTTATTTCTCAAAACGGTGTTTCTGCCAAATACAGTTATGTATTTTTTAACCCGCAGTTAAATACTAGTAATAAAACAAAAATTCCTTAGTGTGTGAAATATTGTTGAAAATACTTTTCAGACTCTTCCAATTTGTTATGTGTAGGTAGTGAGCACTACCAAAATTCAAATGATTAATTGCTTTCATGTTGAAATTAGTTTAAAAAATTAATCCTAACTTGAATCATATTTAAAATTATAATGGTAGATTAATAGTAGAAGTTGTATAAAGTTTAGTCAGGTGTTGATGAACTGGAAGACCTATTGCTTCCACCAAAACACACACACACAAGCCACTTTAAAAGAGAAAATGACAAGTTCACAAAAGAGTGATTTACATGCTACATCCAAGCAAACTAGACATGGAGAAACTTCCCATCCTGCATTTGCCCCTAGTGACAGAGCCCCAGCCTACAGAGATGTCTTTCTGGCAACCATGAATTAAATGTCCTTAAATTAATCCCTGTGCTTCTCCAACCACCACAAAGAATAAACTCTGAGTGATGAGTGCTTAGATGAATGATCAGATCACATTGCTTATGTCAGCTCCTCAAACCGATGTCAAAAGGATGATGAAGTACATACAGGCCCAGCCTACACAAAGTAAAACTGAATTCTAATATAAGTACTAATCTAGACTCTGCACAAATAAGTAATAGCAAACGGTGGTGTATACCTATAATCCCAGAGACTCAGGAGGCTGAGGCAGGAAGATCACAAGTTTGAAGTTGGCCTGGACATTTTAGTGTGACCCTGTTCTCAAAATAAAAAATTAAAAGGGCTGGGGATGTGGCTCAGTGGTAGAGCACCTCCCAGGGTCAATCCTCAATAGTGAAAAAAAGAAAAAAATATATATATATATGTAAATAAACCATATAAAGTAAATAGAGTATTATGTAAAAAATTTCAAGCATAAAATGTATATAAGCACATATACTTGCACAAGTAAAGCAATAAAGAGTATATAAGTAAAATAATTCATGCATAAAAATATATAAGTATACTTATATATGTACAAAAAGTAATAACTAGAAAGTAAATAAAGTATATGAGTAAGGCATATAAGCCTAAAGGTATAAGTCTATAAAAAAGGATACAAATACCATAAAAACAATGATTTATTCAGTACTTAGATGTTTTGTGAACATCTTCTACTCATTTGCAGGGGCAGAGGGATTGTCATACATATCTACCATGAGCTGGACACCTGCCCTACAGGCTTTACCTGCATAGACACAGTCAGTTCACACACAATAACTGGGAAAAAACAAGGTTTTCTTATGAATAGCCCTTTTTGTTCATGTAACCATTTTTATGATTTGGCGTAACTTTTCTCTTTTTCTTTGTGGTACTTGGGATTGAACCCAGGGACTTGTACATGCTAGGTCAGTGCTCCACCACTGAGCTACAACTCCTGTCCTCTTTTGTTTTTATTTCAAGACAAGGTCTCACTAAGTTGCCCAAGCTGCCCTTGAACTTATGATTCTTACCTCAACCTCCCAAGTGGCTTGGATTACAGTCTCATTCACCCCAACCAGCTATTTATTTAATATAACTTTAATGCTACTAAGGAACTTGACATGAAATGAAATCTCACTTTCAATGTAGCTTTGCACCTAACCCAACTTTTATGCAGATAAAAACATTGAAAAAATGTGTAAAACACAAGCATTCTTTAAAAAAAGATGTGGAGAGTTATAACATATCTAGTTTGTATATTACATTTCAAGATAATCAGTAATTTTACAAAAGCTGATGGTATTCTGCTATAATTCTGTTTCTAAGGAAAGAATATAGGAAATCCATTTCCCTATAGAGTATTTCTGATGTTCACAACTTCTGAGTTTCAAATCCAACTTGGACCTTCTGGGGTTCAAGTTTGTTTGCTCTCAGTGATACATGGTTTCCTGTTTATAAGAGAAAAAGAAAAGTCCTTAAAAAGCTTATTAAAAAAAATTTCACAAAAGGCTTCTTGGATCTTGACTCCCTCTTGCAAAACAATATTTTGATGAGCTACGGGTAGATAAATCTGAAACATACGATTAAATTTCCATTGAAATGCACATGGATTTAAAAATGATGAAGAAAAAAATTCTGGGCAAAAAAATCAAATAAAAATGAAAAACCAGCTTTATGTTTTGCTGACCCCGTAGCCCTTGAAAAGCAATTCAGAGCATCCAAAGCACCACAGTTTGCCCTCAGTACAGGAATACACCTTTCCAAGTCTCTAATGTAATGCCCTTCATTTTAGCGTACCATTCATCACCCCAGAGCTTTGCCACAGAGGCAAGTGCCAATATGACCTTCATCCGGCCATCTGGTATGCTCCCCTCAGCCTGTGCCCTGCAGCCTAGGCCCCCACCACCCGAGGGAGTGGGTCCAGGCCAGGATGTGCTCACGCCAGAGCTACCCTAGGAGGTTTGGCCACTCCCAAATGTCCCCAAAAAAATTTAAAAACAGAGAAGTGCACCTGGGGGTACAGTGGAGAGTGTCCCAGCTCTCCACACCTAAGTCTCTTGAAAGACCCCTCCCCACCATGAAGAAAAGAACTGGGTTTTCCATGCACGGGTCAAAGTGACAATTTTTGTCATTTGTCCCTCTCTGCTATACTCTAACCTAAACTTTCCCTTTGGTTTGCTTCAGCAAATATTGGCAATGAATCAAAGAAGTACTGTAAGACCACAGATCTCGTTTTCAAACTAAACATGGAAAGTAAGCAGGGAGGGTGGGAGGGAGGGAAGGATCTGAGCATGCTCATTCTCCTTGGGGACATGTTCCTTATGACACCCCACACTGCCTGCACTGTGAAAAGAACCCTCGATGGAGTTTCCAAAAGTGAATTTTAGTGTCTCCAGGTGCTCTGTAAAATCTTAGGAGTGTACAGCCAACAGGGGCCTTACAGGACTGTCACCTCTAATCTGCCCCTGCATTACAGATGAGGAAAATGAGACCCAGAGAAGCTGAGACTCAGACATTGCACAGCTGGTTGGTAACAGGTCCACTAAGCTTGAGCCAGATTATCTTCACCATGCCAGGCTTGTGGTTTACCTCTGGTCCCTGATCCTTGGTGGCTTATCTGTTTAGGAGTGACAAGATAGGAATCTGCAGATAGATGGGAGAATCATCTGAGCTAAATGATTATCTTCAGAAAGAAAAAAAAAAAAAAAAAAGTCTACAGAACTCACAGAAGTGGCAATTCATGTGGATATTCTCTTCGTCCTGGGAAGACACAGCAAATTTCTTTCAAATCCAGGGCTAAGGATGTAGCTCAGCACTAGAGCACTTGCCTAGTGTGCATGAGACTTGCCAAAATAAAATAAATCCAATGTCATAGACAGAGATTAGTATCCAACAGTAGATGAATGAAACCCTGGGCCATGAACCATGCTGGGCACCACTGAAGAATAAAACTGGCAACAGGAAAAGCACAATTTAAGTTATTTGAAATAATAATAAAATATATGCATATGTATATATTTTCACATGCCCCTTGAAAGGACAGATGCATATCTTAAGAAGTGACAAGAGAAGCTACCTCTTCTTTCCTGCTCTGAAAGCTCTCTACAGCGCCCTCTGGAGTCAAGAATAGAGAATGAAGCCGAAGGTGCTCAGTGGTAAAGCCTGGGACAGCGAAGACCTTTCCAAGGTCTCTGTGATTCTGCACTTGCAAGTCAGCAACCTTGAAAACAACATTTACCTTTACAGGGAATGTTCTACAAAGTTTGTTCTAAGTTTAAGTAAATAGATCACTGTCTTTTACAAAGGCTCTAGAAAAAAACAAAGATCAAAAATCCCTCCTTCTCCCTGATCTAATGCCTGGCATGGTATTCTTAGAGCATGTTCCAATTATCTATGACTTCATAGCACACCATCCTAATTATTAGTGGCTTAAAAACCAGTAATCATTTTTTTATCTCTCACAGTTCTGGCCCAGCCAGGCAGGTCTCATCATCCACAAATAGTTGAGGTCACCTTTTGACCAGAAAGCCCCCCCACACGTGACTTCTCAATGTGGTTGGAGCTTCTTGGCTCTGCGTTCTGAGAAAAGTCATCTCAAAAGTGAACATCCCAAGGAGGGAGGTAGGGAAGTTCCAGTTCTGCGAATGGCTGGTCCGGAGAATCACAAGTTTACTTCCACTGTGCTGTCCGTCATGTAGCCACGGATCCAACCCAGATCCTCTCTCAGCAGGGGAATGATGAAGCACGTGTGGTCATTGTTAGTCCACCACAGAGCACCCTTCCGCATCCTTCCTGCAGGAGACAACATGCTAACACTCTTCAAAACCATCATTGCAGTTCAGGACTCTTTCCTGCAGAGTAGTTCTATAGGAAGAAGAGTACGAAAAGTATTAAAAGCCTGGTCCCTGTTCTGTACCCGCTTCTGTATCCATGCCCTTTGCCAGGTAATTCAGCAGTGTTCTCCTCTGTAGCTCTGGACTCACCTGTGTGGGTTAACTCAGCCAATGAGACTTTAGCCAATGTATAACAGAAGTTTCAGAAAGCGCTTCACAATGGAGCTTGCCCTCTTTCTTGCCAAACCATAAGAACATGCCTGATTCACCTGATTGGAGGCATGAGACACCTGGCACAAGACAAGTCACCCAGCTGAGGCCACCTCAGATCACTAACCAGCCAGTTGCCTCCAAACAGGTGAGAAAGCCCAGCCAAAATCAGCCCACTAGTCAATCCCCAGCTAACTCCAGAATGAGAACAAATACTAAATATACCACTAAGGTTACATAGTCATTGGTTACTCAGCATTATGGTGGCAATAGGTAACCAATAGGAAAAGAACTCTGGGACTGGAGATATCTGAGGATGGTCAAAGTTGTTCTTAAAAGAGAAAGGAGACAGGAATCAAACCTGACAAGCTTTCAGTGTCTGCCCAAGGCCTACACTGACTGTTGCTGTGTCCCATTATTAAATATTCAATAGATTGAACTATAGGTATTTCACAGAAATGATTCATTTGCAGCAGGGAATCATTTGGCACCAAGAGACTAGGGCTTATGAACAGCTTGTGATGACAACAGGAAAGTGCAAAGAAAGAGCCCCATTTGGTTTTGCTGGACTCAGTCACATCCATGGGCACTTGGGGCTGGATTCAGTTCAGCAGAGCCCAGAGCAAAATGACAAATGGGACCACTGAGTGTGCGTACATGGTGGGGAGGGGTGGCCTTTGGCTACGGTTCATTAAGGAGATTGAGGTCTCTCCTTGAAAACCTGGGCAGCAGCTTTGAGAGTCTTTCCAAGGATTTAGTCCTGAGTTTAACAGGCATATGTAAAGGTTTCTTTTTTCTGAGTTTGGGTGTTTTGCAAGGTTTTAGCCATTGAGCTTATTTATTTTCTTTGCCATAAATTATAAGCATAATGTGTGTGTATATAATATATGTGTATAAGTATATAACTATATACACATCTGTGTGTCTGAATATATATCTATCTCAATCCATATGAGTATACTAGGGAAAGTCCTATAGGAGCTATAATAAATAATGGAAAATGCATGGAGCCCTTAAAAAATGGTAATAATCCATGATTCACATTGTCTGTGACAGCCACACAGAAATTATAGCCTCCTTGCAGGTGCAGTTTTACAGATCCTGCTATCTTTTTTTCCCAGCAAACAGCCTCTGTTATCATGATGACTGTAAATTGTCTTATTATGTAACACACTGCGCTGAGCTTATGCAATCCAGTTTAACAAGCGGTTCTCAGCAGTGAATAGATTTTTTTCCACTGCAGGATATACCCTCAAAATGTGCAACACCATAATGTGTAAGCAAAACTACATCTAACCATAAACTGAGGAACAAGAAAATAAACTGAATTCTCATGGTAACATGAAGTTATGGCCTCTTAGTCCTCTCTCTTTCATTTAAAATCTTTAATTAAATAATATATGTATATGGTCACACAAATGAACAAATGGTTAGGCATCCAATAACAGAAGAGATTCCCATTTATTCTTAGGTGTGACAAGATGTGTTTTACTTGATTTGTGGGGCTCAAGGTCATATAAATGAACACAAAAATGAATGTAAAGGAGCTGAGGTCATAAATTATTAATGGAACATGTACTTAGAGGCTTATATAGTTTTCAAATACCTAATTAACTCTTAAAATGCCTGAGTAAGCTGGGCATGTGGTACATGCCTGTAATCCCAGTGACTCAGGAAGCTGAGGCAGGAGGATTACAAGTTCAAAGCAAACCTCAGCAACTTAGTGAGGCCCTAAGCAACTTAGCAAGACTCTGTCTCAAAATAAAAATTTCTAAAAAGGGCTGGAGATATGGCTCAGTGGTTAAGCATCCCCCTATTCAATTTCTGGTACAAAAAAAGGATGTGTATACTCAACTCAGTATATACTCAACTCCATAGTGGTGAGATCCACACACTATGTATGGTTAAAGCTCTTCTTTGACACTTTCTAGATGACAGGAAATATCTTTCAGGATGAATCCCTTCACAAATAGACGACATAGTCAGGTACTCAAATCTCCCTGAGCCTTGAATACTCTACGAGGTGTACAAGGAAGGAAAAGAGAAGGTGGGTCACTTCTGAAGATCTAGCCAGCTGTGGAGAGCCATGCTCTCTAGGCAGGTAGGGAGCAAGGGTGAAAGCCTGCATCAGAGACGATGGAAGAAATTGCTCAAAGCAGATCGAGGACTTTGTCACAAGTCAATTATCCATTTCCAATACTTTTTTTGTGGTACAAAATTCTTTGGGACAATAGATCATACCAAATTACATAAGATGATTCAAAAACAGATATTTTCCCAAACAAAAGTTTTGATGACTAACTAAACATCCATGCATCTGTGATTGATACTTATTTTTTTTTATTTTTTTTTATTATTGTACACAAATGGGATACATGTTGTTTCTCTGTTTGTACATGGCGTAAAGGCATACCATTTGTGTAATCATAAATTTACATAGGGTAAAGTTTGATTCATTCTGTTATTTTTTTTCTCTTCCCCCCACCCCTCCAACCCCTCTTTTCCCTCTATACAGTCCTTCCTTCCTCCATTCTTGCCCCCCTCCCTAAACCTAACTCTAACCCTAACACTAACTCTTCCCACCCCCCATTATGTGTCCTCATCCACTTATTAGCGATATCATTCTTCCTTTGGTTTTTTAGATTGGCATATCTCACTTAGCATGATATTCTCCAGTTTCATCCATTTGCCTGCAAATGCCATAATTTTATCATTCTTTATGGCAGAGTAATATTCCATTGTATTTATATACCACAGTTTCTTTATCCATTCATCAATTGAAGGACATCTAGGTTGGTTCCACAATCTGGCTATTGTGAACTGAGCAGCTATGAACATTGATGTGGCTGTATCTCTGTAATATGCTGATTTTAAATCCTTTGGGTATAGGCCAAGGAGTGGGATAGCTGGGTCAAATGGTGGTTCCATTCCAAGTTTTCTAAGGAGTCTCCACACTGCTTTCCAGAGTGGCTGCACTAATTTGCAGCCCCACCAGCAATGTATGAGTGTACCTTTTTCCCCACATCCTCGCCAACGTCTGTTGTTGCTTGTATTCTTGATAATCGCCATTCTAATTGGGGTGAGATGGAATCTTAGGGTGGTTTTGATTTGCATTTCTCTTATTACTAGGGATGTTGAACATTTTTCCATATGTTTGTTGATTGCTTGTAGATCTTCTTCTGTGAAGTGTCTATTCATTTCCTTAGCCCATTTGTCGATTGGATTACTTGCATTCTTGGTGTAGAGTTTTTTGAGTTCTTTACAGATTCTGGAGATTAGTGCTCTATTTGAAGTATGATTGGCAAAGATTTTCTCCCACTCTGTAGGCTCTTTCTTTGCATTGCTGATAGTTTCCTTTGCTGAGAGAAAGCTTTTTAGTTTGAATCTATCCCAGTTATTAATTCTTGCTTTTATTTCTTGTGCTATGGGAGTCCTGTTGAGGAAGTCTGGTCCTAAGCCGACATGTTGAAGCTCTGGACCTACTTTTTCTTCTATAAGATGCAAGATCTCTGGTCTGATTCCGAGGTCCTTAATCCATTTTGAGTTTAGTTTCGTGCATGATGAGAGATATGGGTTTAGTTTCATTCTGTTGCATATGGATTTCCAATTCTCCCAGCACCATTTGTTGAAGAGGCTATCTTTTCTCCATTGCATATTTTTGGCCCCTTTGTCTAGTATGAGAAAATTGTATTTATTTGGGTTTGTGTCCGTGTCCTCTATTCTGTACCATTGATCCACCTTTCTATTTTGGTACCAATACCATGCCGTTTTTGTTACTATTGCTTTGTAGTAGAGTTGAAGATCTGGTATTGCGATACCCCCTGCTTCACTCTTTCTGCCAAGGATTGCTTTAGATATTCTGGGTTTTTTATTCTTCCAGATGAATTTCATAATTGCTTGCTCTATTTCTGTAAGGTACATCATTGGGATTTTAATTGGAATTGCATTGAATCTGTATAGCACTTTTGGTAGTATGGCCATTTTGACAATATTAATTCTTCCTATCCAAGAACAGGGGAGATCTTTCCATCTTCTGAGGTTTTCTTTAATTTCTTTCTTTAGTGTTCTGTAGTTCTCATTGTAGAGGTCTTTCACCTCTTTTGTGAGATTGATTCCCAAGTATTTTATTTTTTTCGATGCTATTGTGAATGGGGTAGTTTTCCTAATTTCTCTTTCTGAAGATTCATCGCTTATGTATAGAAATGCCTTAGATTTATGTGCATTTATCTTATATCCCACTACTTTACTGAATTCACTTATGAGATCTAAAAGTTTTCTGGTGGAATTTCCTGGTTCCTCTAAGTATACAATCATATCATCAGCAAATAGGGATAGTTTGAGTTCTTCTTTTCCTATTCGTATCCCTTTAATTTCTTTGGTCTGTCTAATTGCTCTGGCTAGAGTTTCAAGGACGATATTGAATAGAAGTGGTGAAAGAGGGCATCCCTGCCTTGTTCCAGTTTTTAGAGGGAATGCTTTCAGTTTTTCAACATTGAGAATAATATTAGCCATGGGCTTAGCATAGATGGCCTTTACAATGTTAAGGAATGTTCCCACTATCCCTATTTTTTCTAGTGTTTTGAGCATGAAGGGATGCTGTATTTTATCAAATGCTTTTTCTGCATCTATCGAAATAATCATGTGATTCTTGACTTTAAGTCTATTGATATGGTGAATTACATTTATTGATTTCCTGATGTTGAACAAACCTTGCATCCCTGGGATGAAACCCACTTGATCATGGTGCACTATCTTTTTAATATATTTTTGTATGCGATTTGCTAAAATTTTGTTGAGAATTTTTGCGTCGATGTTCATTAAGGATATTGGTCTGAAATTTTCTTTCCTCAATGTGTCTCTGTCTGGTTTAGGTATCAGGGTAATATTGGCTTCATAGAATGAGTTTGGGAGGGTTCCCTCCTCTTCTATTTTATGGAATACTTTGAGAAGTATTGGAATGAGCACTTCTTTAAAAGTTTTGTAGAACTCGGCTGAGAACCCATCTGGTCCTGGACTTTTCTTTGTTGGTAGGCTTTTGATGACTTCTTCTATGTCATTACTTGAAATTGGTCTATTTAAATTGTGTATGTCCTCCTCGTTCAGTTTAGGCAATTCATATGTCTCTAGAAACCTGTTGATGTCTTCGAAATTTTCTATTTTGTTGGAGTATAGATTTTCAAAATAGCTTCTAATTATGTTTTGTATTTCAGTCGTGTCTGTTGTGATATTTCCTTGTTCATTCCGAATTTTAGTGATTTGGGTTTTCTCTCGTCTTCTCTTTGTTAGTGTGGCTAAAGGTTTATCAATTTTGTTTATTTTTTCGAAGAACCAACTATTTATTTTGTCAATTTTTTGTATTATTTCTTTTGTTTCAATTTCGTTGATTTCAGCTCTGAGTTTGACTATTTCCTGTCTTCTACTACTTTTGATGTTGGTCTGTTCTTCTTTTTCTAGGGCTTTGAGCTGTAGTGTTAGGTTGTTTATTTTTTGAGTTTTACTTCTTTTATTAAATGCGCTTCATGAAATAAATCTTCCTCTAAGTACTGCTTTCATAGTGTCCCAGAGATTTTGATATGATGTGTCTTTGTTCTCATTTACCTCTAAGAATTTTTTAATTTCCTTCCTAATATCTTTTGTTATCCATTCATCATATAATAGCATATTGTTTAATCTCCAGGTGTTGGAGTAGTTTCTGTTTTTTACTCTTTCATTTATTTCTAACTTCAATCCATTATGATCTGATAGAATACAAGGTAGTGTCTCTATCTTCTTGTATTTGCTGACATTAGCTTTGTGGCATAATATATGGTCTATTTTAGAGAAGGATCCATGTGCTGCTGAGAAGAAAGTGTATTCGCTCTTGGTTGGATGGTATATTCTATAAATGTCTGTTAAGTCTAAATTATTGATTGTGTTATTGAGATCTATGGTTTCTTTGTTCAATTTTTGTTTGGAAGATCTGTCCAGTGGTGAGAGAGGCGTGTTAAAATCACCTAGTATTATTGTGTTATGGTCTATTTGGTTTCTAAAATTGAGAAGGATTTGTTTAACATACATGGATGAGCCACTGTTTGGGGCATAGATGTTTATGATTGTTATATCTTGCTGATTTATGCTTCCCTTAAGCAGTATGAAATGTCCTTCCTTATCCCTTCTGACTAACATTGGCTTGAAGTCCACATTATCTGAAATGAGGATGGATACTCCAGCTTTTTTGCTGAGTCCATGTGCATGGTATGTTTTTCCCCATCCTTTCACCTTTAGTCTATGGGTATCTCTTTCTATGAGGTGAGTCTCTTGCAGGCAACATATTGTTGGATCTTTCTTTTTAATCCAATCTGCCAGTCTATGTCTTTTGATTGATGAATTCAGGCCATTAACATTCAGGGTTATTGTTGAGATATGATTTGTATTCCCGGTCATTTGGTTCATATTTAAAATTTTATTTATTTATTTATTTATTTTTTGACACATCTTGGTTCCTCCTTTATTTGACAGTTCCTTTAGGATAATTCCTCCCTTTGCTGATTTGCTTCTTTGTTTTTTATTTCTTCCTCATGAAATATTTTGCCGAGAATGTTCTGTAATGCTGGCTTTTTTTTTTTGTAAATTCTTTTAGCTTTTGTTTATCATGGAAAGATTTTATTTCATCGTCAAATTTGAAGGTAAGCTTTGCTGGGTATAAGATTCTTGGTTGGCATCCATTTTCTTTCAGAGCTTGAAAAATGTTGTTCCAGCCCTTCTAGCTTTTAGGGTCTGGATTGAAAAATCTGCTGATATCCATATTGGTTTCCCCCTGAATGTAATTTGGTTCTTTTCTCTCACAGCCTTTAAAATTCTATCTTTATTTTGTATGTTAGGTATTTTCATTATAATGTGCCTTGGTGTGGGTCTGTTGTAATTTTGTGTATTTGGAGTCCTATAAGCCTCTTGGACTTGATTTTCCATTTCATTCTTCAGATTTGGGAAATTTTCTGATATTATTTCATTGAATAGATTGTTCATTCCTTTGGTTTGTTTCTCTAAGCCTTCCTCAATCCCAATAATTCTCAAATTTGGCCTTTTCATGATATCCCATAGTTCTTGCAGATTCTGTTCATGATTTCTTACCATCTTCTCTGTTTGTTCAACTTTGTTTTCAAGGTTAAATATTTTGTCTTCAATATCTGAAGTTCTGTCTTCCAGGTGTTCTATCCTATAGGTTATGCTTTCTATGGAGTTCTTAATTTGGTTTATTGTTTCCTTCATTTGAAGGATTTCTGTTTGGTTTTTTTTCACTATCTCTAACTCTTTATTGAAATGATCTTTTGTTTCCTGAATTTGCTCTGTTAACTGTCGATTGGTGCGATCATTCAATGCCTGCATTTGCTCTTTCATCTCATCATTCAATGCCTGCATTTGCTCTTTCATCTCATCGTTTGCTTCCCTAATCATTTTAATTATGTACATTCTGAACTCCCTTTCTGTCATTTCTTCTGCCATGCTGTCATTGGATTCTATTGATGTAACATCTAGATTTGTTTGGGGCATTTTCTTCCCTTGTTTTCTCATATTGTTCAGGAATCAGTGGGTCATTAAGATATTGCAGATTTCCTCTATCGACTTATAATGTCCCTGAAGATTGCTAGTATATCCCCTCTTATCCTTCAGTAGCCTGAAGTCTTGGAGGAAGTTGATAATGCGGAGCTCCACAAAGAAGCTGCCTTTCTAGGGTGGTGACCCTCAGGTGGCGTATATTCCCTGCTAGTGGTCAGAGGTGTCTCCACTTGTTGACCAATGGTCATCCAACGGGGAACTAGGCTGCGGGCTGAGGCAAGTCCTGTTTGTGCCTGTGTCTTTGGATTTACCGTCCCTGTGGGAAAACCTCTCCCGGTAGGGAAGACTCACTCGGTGGGAACGTCTCACTGGTCAGTTCCCCTCCTAGAGGTTCCCCTCAATCTACAACTACCACCTGGGCTGGGCTGTCTTCCTCTACAACGTTCCCAGGGGCCTGGACCTACCTCCTGGGCCTGGGAGCCTCACCCTTTGCAGACGAGTCTCCTTAGGCTGCCTCTCCCAGATAATCTGCCCGCAGTCCTGGAAACTTCGCTCCGCCCCTAGGCGTGTCTCTGTGCAGCTCTTCCAGCAAGAAGCCACCTAGCTCCTGGGACCCTACTCTGCACCTAATCGCCTGGCTATGCAGCCCCTCCTCTGAGCCACCACCTGGAGCCCTGTACAATAGCTCCGATACCCAGAGACCCACCACACACCTCCTCCACCGGACAGCAGCTCGGTTTCCGACGCAGTCACTAGGAGTCCAAGCAACTCACTTCGTGTCTCCTCCTCCCGCCAACCTCCCGTAGCCCTAGGCAGTCACTCCAAGCCCAAGTGACCCACCCTGTTCCTCCTCCTCCTCCTCAGGGTAGCCCCCCGGGTGTTCAGGGGCGGTGGCTCCAAGACCAAGTGACCCACCGCGCTCCTCCTCCAGGCAGGCCACCGGTGTTCAGGAGTGGTCGCTTTGAGTGCAATCAACTCACCACTCGCCTCCTCCTCTGGCAACCGCCTGATGCAGTCACTCCTAGACCAAGCGACCCGCCACGCTTCTCCTCTTCCTCCAGGCAACCCCCCGGGTGTTCAGAAGCGGTTGTTCTGAGTCCAAACAGCTCGCGATGCAGCTCCTCCTCTGGCAACCGCCTGTGGCTCTGATGCAGTCACTCCTAGACCAAGCGACCCGCCGCGCTTCTCCTCTTCCTCCGGGCAACCCCCCGGTGTTCAGAAGCGATTACTCTGAGTTCAAACAGCTCACCACGCAGCTCCTCCTCAGGCAGCCGCCCGGAGCCCCAGTGGTTGCTCCGAGTCCAAGCGCTGTGCGGAGCCGCCTCCTCTACGATGATCCCAGTTGTCCGTGTTTACCACTCCAGCGGGGGTAGGGGCGTCTCGCCGAACAACTCTATTTCACAAATTCCCTGCATTCCGGGGCTACCGCCCCATCCGGGACGCCTCCCCAACGGGAGAGACTCACCCGGCGGCTTTGAGTTGGTCCCAAGTCTCTCACTATCTCCTCTTTTGAATTCTGTGTCCTGGAGCAACGTGAAATGCAGCCGCCCTCTAGGCCGCCATCTTGAAACTCTGATACTTATTTTTTACTAGGAAGAACCAAAAGGCTATTTGTATCCCAAGGAGTAGTTAATAGATTGGATTCTCCCCTCCATTGAAGGGACATGCATTCCCATACTTGGTTCCAAGTTCGATTCTGAAATTTATCTTCTATTTAAAGGAAGACTCTGCCCTCCCCAGCCCCTCTACTCTATTCCTCCTTGCTGGTGTATTCTGGGTGGCAATTAGCTCCTTTTTACTTAGAAATCTCAGAACGTTAGGGTCGTGTCAAACAATGACAATAATAATCACTTACTGAGCACTTAGAAGATAATATGCCTTGTCCTGATTAGGTTACATCATCATCTCACCCAAATCTGCCCAATGCCACTCCTAGGTTTGAACCAACTCCTGTGTAATGGGTGGGAAACTGAGGCTTGGGAAGCTTCACAGATCATGGAGGGCATTCCTTTGCCTTTGGATGGAGGTTCCCTGACCAGTCTCAACCAGCTGGGAAGTAGCACAGCTCAGATTAGAGTGCAGGTTTTCTAACCACCAGACAGATACCTCTCCTTTATTACAAGGCTGTTCCTAGAATACTCTCCAAGGGTGGCAATGGGCCAGCACCTAGGGAGAAAAAAAATGCCATTAGCCAGCCTTCTCTGGGAAGAGTAGAAGACGGTCTTCTCATCTCAACTCTCCTGCTTTCCCATCTCCTCTAGCCACACCCATCCCACCAGCCAGCCGCATGGAAATCTGCCAGAGCAGCCTTCCACATTTGCATGTGAGCCAGCCCCACCACCACCGAAGGAGAATGGGCTCTGTGTTCCTGTCTTACCTGAGGAAGCCTCATATGTGCTCAAGTGTCATCCTGCTCTTGGTAAAGTATTTCCAACTTTTACCAAGAACTTAAGATTGGGTTTGGACAAACCTAAAAGACATTTTGCCCTGAGCTTTTTCCCATAATTTTAAACCTAAATGTATTTTATGAGAAATTTAATCCGTATGTTTCTGATTAATTTGTAAGAGCCATTTGATGTCCAAGGGCCTTTTAAGTTTTTATAGGCCTTTTAAAGACTTTCACTTAGAGACGTTTTGCCAAAAGAAAATGAACTTAGATCCCCTATAGTTGAAGTTCAGTCCCAACCTCAGCAATGATGGGACTCTGCTGAAACTATATTGCCTGCTGCTCTAAACTGATCATCCACAGCTGTGCTACAAGTAACTAACTCATCACTTATTCCTTTGCTCAAAGCTCCCAGTGAGATGTTGCTTATCACATAAATGGGATGCTGGTTAAGTTATACTGCCAAACACATATCTCATAATTTAGCTCATGTCTACACCCAGCTACCAGAAAGCTTCTTGCAGTCAAGTTGGATGGTTGATTCAGTAAAGCATTAAGATCATCCCCATAGAGAGGCTAAAGAGTACTTCGTTACTGTGTAGGATTATTTCCATTTTGACAACCTGGCTTCTACTCCCAGCTCTATAATATATTAGCTGTGTGGCCCTGGACAAGTCACTTATCATGTTTGAGACCCCTTCCCCCTTAACTATAAAATAAAAATTATAATTTATAAACACTTTAAGGGTTAAAGATATAATGTCTGTCAAATATTTGAAATATCATAGAAAAGTGGTTCCTAAATTTTAGTCTGTGGATAGATAAGAAGGAAGAGACAGGAAGAAAAGGATAGAATTGGACATATATAAAAATCATCTGTGAAGCTGGGCACAATGACACACAACTGTAATCCCAGTTACTCGGAGGCTCAAGCAGGAGTATCATGAGTTTAAGACCATCCTAAGCAACATAGTCTCAAAAAAAAAAAAAAAAGAAAAGAAAAGTCATCTGCAAAGCATGTGTATAATGCAAATTCCTGGACCTCAATTCAAAAATCTGCTTTAGTAGATCTGAGGTGAGGGCCAAGAATCTGCATTTTAAACAAGTTTCGTGGGTAATACAGGTGGCCTGAGGACCACAGTTTGAGAAACAATAATTTATGGTAATGTGAGGGAAGGAGAGAGAATAACATGTAATAAAGATTGTAATGAGATGATGATGATAATGAGAAGATATTGCCAAACCAAACAAAGAAAGATTATGAAACACTTCAGAAAAAAAAATGTGCACTACAGCTTCTGGATACCTATTAATTACTTGTATTTCTCAGAGGAGAAACATAAGCATACACATAAAAGCAAATCCATGGGTATATTCTAGTGAACATTCAAAATGGGATCAATGCCTTGCAGACTCTTGGTGGGAAGGTAAATTGTTACAGTCATCATGGAAAACAATATGGAGGTCCCTAAAGAAATTGAAATAGAATTGCAATATGACCCAGCAATTAATTTCTCTTCTCCTTTGTCTCCAAAGGAAACAAAATCATGACCTCATAATGATATCTGTGTTCTTACATTCATTGCAGCATTATTCACACTAAGCAAGATGTGGAAATAACCTTAGCACGTGTCAACCAATGAATGGATGAAAAAATGTGTGTGTGTGTGTGTGTGTGTGTGTGTGTGTGTGTGTGTGACAAAATATCATTCAGCCTGAAGAAAGGAGCTCTTGCTGTTTGTGATAAAATGGTTATATCTGTTGAAATAAGGATAACAACATGGATCAACCTAAGTGAAATCAGCTAGACACAGGAAGAAAAGCACTATACAATTATGTGTGGAATCAAAAGAAGGAGACAGAGAAGAAAGCCTTGAATATATAAAAACAGAAACAGCCCCACCTGGCAATTGGTCAGAGACTTTTTTTCTCACCCTGCTTCATAATTGGTATCCCATGTTCTTCTGGCTTACCTCATACCAGACAAGTTCTCCTCCTGATTAAATTCCAGCCCCCACATCCCAGGCTCCTCTCAAAGAAGAACAGTCATCAGTGGCCCAAGGAGAATCAAGAAGATTGGCACAAAATTAAAAAATCGGTTCTACCCTAATGTAAAACTGTTGGAACTTTATATAAAATTCTGATAATCAGATACAAAATATCATATAATGGAAAGAGGACATTTTGGGGGAAAGGGTGATGGAAAGTGGTAAAAGACAATTACTGTGCAGAATTAACTGTTCATGAAGAAATATTACAAACTCAAAAGGCCATTACCAAAACATATAAAATCATGAACTGTATGGATAAGAGGTGAAAAAGTCCTACGGAGTCCTGTGGTGGTTGAGTTTGGGGCTGAGCTTAAACTATTGGAAATATGTTTACCAAGTCTGAAATGTAAGAATACAAGGCCACCTTTTAAAACTTGAGGAACTTAAGTTGGGGAAAAATAAAAGGAAGTACTATTTCACAAAGTAAAGATTAAATTTGTGGAATTTATTACAAGAAAGTGTGTAAAAGGGGGAAACATAAATTATGTCCCAAAGGATTGGAAGAAATTTATGAATGACCAAACCAGAAATAGCTACAAATAAAACCTCAGTTGTAACTAAGATTATAGATTCCCAACAAGCCTGGAGGGTGAGGTCTGTGTGACAATCTTCAAGCAGGCCGGTGACCCTATGGCAACCAGAAGATTGCCTATGTTTAGAGAGATTGAAACACTAAATAAACATATTAAAGATCATGGAGTTTAGATTTCTCACTATTGGAGAGGAAAGATACAAATACGGAGAGGGGAAACCAGGCACAGTGGCCCACATCTAAAGTCCCAGCCCCTCGGGAGGCTGAAGAAGGAGAATCACAAGTTTGAAGCAAGTCTCACCAACCTGTCTCAACATAAAAAGTTTAAAAAGCTGGGAGTTTGGCTCAGTCATAAAGAGCCCCTGAATTCAATCCCCAGTACTAAAAAGAGAAAAAGGGAGGGGACAATAATAAACCCTGTAGTATTTGATTGAAATTGAAAGAAGCAGTGTGGATTTACTACTTTCAATACAGAGAGGTTGCTCTAGCGATAAATACAAATACAACATGTTAATATTCATTTACACAGATATATATTGCCTAGTTCTGCCTTCTGAAAGAGTTTAGGAGCAGTTGTGTATCTCAGTAACAACAAGCATAACTAGTACTCAGATATTTGGAAATCATTCCTTCCAAATGCCATTCTCTACTAAAAGAAACCAGGGTTCCTTAGAGGAATGGTTGATTCCAAGACTAGATCACAGAAAGAGTAAGAATAGCCTGGAACATGTGGGGCAGATAAGGAAATGCTCAAAGAACGACAGGGAAATGTCAAAAGGACACAGAAGCCAGGAAGAAAGGTTCCTCACTGACCAAGCCTTGGACAATTTGAACATCAAAATAAATGGTGATAGCAATGAATTATGACCCGCTGAACAAAATAGGAATCTAGGAGTTCACACGCACAAAACAATGATAAGACAAAAGAGGAGAACGGAAAGATCTTTCTTTACAGCAGAGCATCAACCAAATAAATAAAGAATGATAGAACTACAAAATCACCACTCAGCAACCTTAATAATATCTGACAGGCAAGACACATCAATCACTTAGAAGACTAGTGGATAAAAATGGCATGAGAGGTGGGTTTTGCAGAGTCCAAAGTATCTGCCCACAAAATTATTATTAATTGAAATTGAAGAAACTTCACAGGGCTGAAACCTGGCAGATGCCATCTTCACCAAATCATCCAAGCTAATGGCTTTGGTAACAGGGCAAATCAGCGTCATGTGCCAAGCTATAGGGTATACTATGCCATGTACAAACAGAGAAACAACATGTATCCCATTTGTTTACAATAAAAAAAAAGAAAAAAAAAGGTATACTTTGAAGAACAGACTTACTGTGGGCATGTTCCAGCCAACACCAAATACCTTTAGTCTAGCCATAAATAAAAACTGGACAAAGCCAAAGTGAATGATATTCTATAAAATGGCCTATAATCTTTAAAAAATGTCAAGATCATGAGAATCGTAGAAAGACTGAGGAACTGTTTCAAACTGAAGGAGACTAAACAGATAACAACTAAGAGCAACATAATTTTGACCTGCATCCTTTGGCTATAAAGAATATTATCAGGACTATTGGCAAAACTTGAATAAGGTCTCTGACTGAAGGATATATGAGAGTTCTTTGTACTTTGCTTGCAACTTTCCTGTAAGTTTGAACTAGTCTTAAAATAAAAGTTTTATGAAAAGTTTCTTAAATGCATCTTAGATATCTATAGACTCCAGAAAAATCAAAAGCAAAATCAAATGTAAATGACAACCTGAGGGTTGGCGAAAAGGGGAGATTGGCAGTAGGAAGAAACACAAATTTTCTTGGGTTTTTATTACTGGGGTCAACCCTTCCCAAAGACCTACTATGTAGGATGGACTAGAATTCCAACTCAGTGTGGCAGTAGCTGTTGTCCCAAACTTAAAGTGGACCTTCTTTACTGAAATCACAGGACCCTAAAATTACAAGTGACCCTATAATCATAATCAATTCTCTCACTTATTACAAACAGTCATTGTACACATCTCCCTGATTAATGCCTCAGGGCACAAATCTCATGAATGATAATGGATGCATTTCAAGAAAGGAAAGGGGAAGAAAGTGAAATTATATAGGCAAAGTTTGTAAGAATCCCACTATAGAGGACCCAACTTCTTTGTCCATGTTTTCTTGGCCCACCCTTCACCATGACAACAGCCACCGGGGCTTCATCTCCTAGCTCAAAACCACAGGCTATCTGAACCTCCCCAGAAATGAGGAAAAGACTAACAAAGCCACTATGGTGTCTTCTGCAGAAACTTTGCAACAGCTCCAACACCCAGCTCCATCCAAGTGTTCAAGGCCATGTTGCAGGGCATGAAATCTGTCAAACTCAGCAGCTACCCAAAGGTGCCAGCTGACACACCCGCAAGATGCAGTGGCGTTAACTCTCCATGGTTAAATGTTGCATGATGAAAAATGACTCAAGGGCTGGGGTTGTGGCTCAGTGGTAGAGCGCTCATCTAGCATGCTTAAGGCCCTGGGTTCCATCCCCAGCACCACATACAAATAAAATAAAGGTATTGTGCCCACCTACAACTAAAACAAAATTTTAAAAAAATTTTTTAATGACTCAAAATGATTGCAAAGTATGGTGGCTCTGCCTGGCCTGGATAGAAGACGCAGCCCTTGCTTGATTTGAAGAGTTTTTTCTTACGAAAGAGCGGGTAGATGCATAATGCACCATTTAGCCTTTGCTTCCCCTCTTTCTCTGTCTCACTTCCTTTTTTGCCTTGTATTTATTTTCTGCCTGAAGATTGCATCTCCAATAAATCCTTAAAATATAAACTTCAGCTCAGCCTTCACTTTCTAGAAACTCTGTGTTAGTATAGTTTTCCAAAAGCTAAATAGCTTTCACTAAAGGACTTCTATGAACCTTTAACACACGGGTGTGTATTTTGACTCTCCCAAACCAGAGGAACGTGCGCTACAACTCAATTATGGTTTAACACAGAACACTTTCTTCTGAGAACATCTTACAAAAAGAGTGTTCCATAGAGCAAAGTATGGTTAAGTTAGTATTATAGATTTCCATTATTAAAACAACTCTTTGCTATATGAATTTGAAGGTTCTGCAAATTTAATCTTTCCTTCCCAAACATACAATTGATATGCAATAAAAATGCATAAATAACACCACTATTCTTGGACCTAGGGTTGTAAAATTGACCCCTAGAAGATTAGGGGATATGAAAAGTGCTTTATAAATTGTAATTACATAATATGTTTATAATAGTTAATACAAAAATCTCCACATGACAGACAAAAGTCTAACCCTTTACATACCACCCCAAAGTAGACATTATTCCCATAATACAGATGAAGAAACTGAGACATATGGAATTTTGTCACTTACCCAAAATGACACTGCCAGGGTTCAGTAAATCCAGAATTTGAACTCAGTATCTTCATTCTTAACCACTGGGTATCATCTCTACATGACGATTAGTTTGTACATTGCATTTAATCCTATGAAGGACACAGATATAATAGGATTTATTTTCATTTCCAGCCAACTCAATATGATACAAATAAATGAGACTGTTGGAGGACTCCCCAAGCTTTGAAAGAAGAGTCTTCTTTTGATGCCCCCAAATTATTACTACCCACTTTTTTTTTTTTTTTTTTGGTACCAGGTATGAAACCCAGAGGTGCTTAACCATTGAGCTACATTCCCAGCATCCCCAGCCCTTTCTATTTAGTTAGTTAGTTTGCTTGTTTGTTTTAGCCAGGATCTTGCTAAGTTGCTTAGGGCCTCACTAGGTTGCTGAGTCTGACTTTGAACTTGCAATCCTCTTGCCTCAGCCTCTCAAACCACTGAGATTACAGGTGTGCGCCACCATGCATGCGTGGCATTACCCATATCTTTAACTGGTTCTGCCTATACAACAAACTGGCACCCAAAGGGACATCCGTGGTTGAAAATATTGACCCTGCTGGCTGTGCCTCTCTAGCTCATTCCCTGCCGTGTGGCTTCCTGCAGCCTGAGACCCTCTCCTCCTCACCTGGGATCTACTATGAGGCCCATATGCCTCCATGAGTTTATCATAAGGGCAGGGAAGGAGGGGGCTGATTAAGAACAGTGAGGAAAAAGAGCAGAAATGGAAAGGGTACATTAAATCCCTCCATAAGCTGAACAAAATTCCTAAACAGATAAGAATTGTGAAAAGCTCAGGATGAGAGGAGGAAAGTCTCCAAGGAGCTAGGTGTGTGACATAGGCAGTCAGAGAAAGCAGGTGCCGGAAGGCAGGAGCGCAGGGAGGAGGGCATGGGAATTTGTTTCCCCACCATTCTGGAGGTCAGCGGTCCAAGATCAAGGTGTTCTAGATTTCTCCTGGGGCATCTGTCCTTGGCTAGCAGATGACCAACTTCTAGCAGTGTCCTCATATGGCCTCTTCTCTAGGCAAGTGCATCCCTGGTGTCTCCCTCTTCTCACAAAGACACAATCCTACTGGATTCGGGCCCCACCCTGATGACTTCGCTTAGCCTTAATTACCTTCTCAACGACCCTGACACAGTCACACTGGGGAATAGGGCTTCAACATGAGACCGTTAGGGAGGCACAATGCAGTCCCTAACAAAAATGTTTTGGCACCTACAAGAGTCAGAAGCGCACAGTAGGAGAGCAAACCACAGGTCAGGCAGAGTCTCCACTGACCCATCTCTTCCTCTCAATTTTCTGTAATGTAAGAATACTGCACAGAAGATGAGTAGGAACTGGAAAACTCCTTAAGTCAAAACCTCCATGGACTCAAGGGAGATAGGATCCAATCCTACCCATGTCACTGTGCCCTTTTTACAGGTACAATTCTGAAATGAAATAGCTAAATCAAATAAGTGATATATGCAATTTCAGAAAATGAATATCCTATCCAAACTGTAATATCAGGGATAAATAAAAATAGATTATTAATAAAAGAATGTGTATTTCAATATGAAGATGCAAGGGCAGGACTGTGGTAGAACAGTGAGATGCTCTGATGTTTGCCTGCACTGATACTGAAGGTTGCCATGAGGAAGACATGTCTGAGTAGAGGCCAATGAAAGAAGGGTGCTAGCCGGGCACGGAGGCACACGCCTGTAATCCCAGCAGCTCAGGAGGATCACGAGTTCAAAGCCAGCCTCAGCAACTTAGCCAGGGCGTGTGTAACTCTGTCTCAAAATAAAAAGAGAAAAGAGGGAATTCATGAACTGAAATTATTTCCATGCATGTACAAGTCTGGATGAACCCAACTACTATGTACAAAGCTCTTACAAAAAAGGGGGGCCTTGGGATGTGACTCAGTGGCTAAGCACCCCTGAATTCAATCCCTGGTCCCAAAAGGGTTCTGGTACATACTAAAATATTATTTTAATACACACAAAATTCTGGAAACCTCAGATTTGGAGGCAATAAACAAAATGGAGGTTCCTGACTTAAAAATCAAGCCATTGAAGAGGTGACTGGGAAATGAGGTGGTGTTCAGAGAGTGGGGCAATTCTACACTTCACAAGACATCGTGCATCCTTGGGCTTCATCCACTCTGCTTCACATCTGAACCCACAGATTTCCAAAACGTCCCTAAGAGAACCACGGACCTGGCAGTCTGTTCCTTGAATCCTGGCATCTAACCACCCGACCATTGTGGAAACGGGCTCACTTGCAAGATTTCTGAACTGTTGATTGGAGGAAGGAGATAGGGACTGTTATGACTAAGTCTATACAACAATTACAAACTGAAAAGCTGGTGACGATACATTCGCTGCTGCGTAATCATTCGTCAAAAATGGAAACCACCCATGGAAAATAGTTTCATTCTCTTACTAAATTTTAAAAGAAACTTTCCGCCAAAAAATCATGGTTTGCACATCCTGCTTCAAATAAGTGGATAACAGCATTTCTTATCTATCACTAGATACCTTGCAACTTCGACATTTTATGCTAAGATTCTGAGAAGTTTGGAATATTAGAATCAGTTCTCTTTTTTTATTAGTTTGAGATACACATGACGGTGGAACATATTTTGACGTATACATATATGGAGTATGCGTACTCTACTTAGGATCCTATTCTTGTGCTCGTACGTGATGTGGAGTTTCACTGGTGGCATGTTTATATATGCGCATAGGAAAGTTATGTCCATAGAATTGATTCTCATGTGGGAAAAATCTTAGAACGGAAAAGGAAACAAGTATATTCAGCTACTATTATGCAGCATCTCTAAACAGGTTTCCTTACACATATTATCTCATTTAATCCTCGCTGTAACCTATAATACTATCATTAGCATCCTGAGGCTTAGTAAGGTGAAGTAACCTGTCCAAGTCAAACAGCCAGTTTGTGGCAGAGCTGAGGTCCAGGCTCCCACCTAAGTCAGACTCCAAAGCCCACATTAACACCACATATCCCATTGCCCCCTAGACATCAGAGAAGAGGGACTGACTTGTTTTTATGTCCCATCTCTATGCATTTTCACAAACATTATTTCCACAGTTCCAAGAGAGGTAACTATTGTCCCAACCCCATTACAGATGAGCAAAGAAGACTAGAGAGGTGAGCATTTGATCAGGGTCACATAGCAAGAGTGTGTCTAAGGTAAGATTTAAGAGCATACTGTGTGATTTTTACTATATCATTCTTTAGTCAGGATTCTCCAGAGAAACAGAGGCAATGGAGTATATTTATTTAAAAGACAGGATTTATCATGAGAATTAGCTCACAAAGTAGTAGATACTGAGAAGTCCCATGATATGCCATCTGAAAGCCAGAGAACCAGGGCAGTCAATGGCCCCGTCTCTGCACAGGCCCTAAGGCTCAGATCAAAGTCCTAAGCACAAGGGGTGGGGAGCTCATGTTGGCTTTTGGTGCAAGTCCCAGTGTCCAAAGGCCTGAGAACCAGGAGTTCCGGTACTTGAGGGTCAGAGAAGATGGCTGTCCCAGCTCCAGAAGAGAAGGTAAATTTTTCCCTTCTCCACCTTTTTGCTCTGTTCGGGCTCCCACAGACTGGACGATGCCCACCCATGTTGGTGAGGATGGATCTTCCTAACTCAGTCTACAGATTCAAACACTGATCTCTTCCAGAAACACCTTCACAGACACCCCCAGAAATAATGTGATATCAGCTATCTGGGTATCCCTTAACCCAAGCAAGTTGACATAAAATTAACCATCATTATCATGTAGTGTCACCTCCACAGTGAACAACCAGCCAGCGGAAGTTTCCAGGCCCTTGCCTGAACCTACACATTTAAAACAAAGAGCTACAGTTGTTGCTTAGAAAATGTGTTAGATCATCTAAGATGACAACCCATTTCATGATTCTTAAATAAAAAGATCTCTGTCTGCACAGGCTTTTTGGCTCAGTGGTCTACAGAGAATTGTTTGGCTCCCCTTTGAGTAATATCCTGATATTAAATGGTAAGGAAGGGGATAAGATTTTCAAACAGTGCACAGAAGGTTTGAGTCGAATTGTTCCCTTTGTCAAGATCTGGATGATCTCGATTTTCCTGCAGTTTCTTGAGTCCTTCCGCAGTTCAGACAATCTGACTTTTTGGTGAACTTCCAATTATGAAGTCATTTCATGGTTATCACACCCCTATGGCCCAATCTCTACGCAGGACCTAAGGCTGATAAAAATGATATGTCCCTTGTTGCATGCTTTCCTATCCAAAAGCACACCAGGGAGACAAGACATGAAAGTCAAAAAGAATGGAACTCTCCTACACTGCTAGTAAGAAGGTTAATGGGTACAACCATCTTGAAAAAAATGTTTGTTTAACAATACCTACAATAGCCAAACACACGTCTGCCTGTGACCCAGTATTTTCACTCCTGGTGTATGTCCAGTGAAGATGAGTGGTTTTGAACACTAAAGAACTTGTGTAAGAATGTCACTGGAAACTTTATTGTAGTGGCTCAATACTTGGAACAACTAAAATAGTCATCAACAGAATATTACACAGCAATGAAAAAGAAAACACTACTAATACCCTCATCAAAATGAAAAAGTGACACAGATATAATGTACTTCCCTCTCATGTCACTCATCCACTCAAGATCTACAGAAGTTCAGCTCTCCCAGGAGATACAAATGTGCATTCACCACTCGACTCCCAACTACTAAACTTCATCTCTTGCTCCACTCCATGGAGATCACTCCCTTCCAACCAGGGAAATAACTCACAAGTTAGTCTTGCTCACTTCTGTTCTTCAGAGTCAAGCAGACTTGAATTTTATTATCCAACCTGATATTTATTCTCTGTGCAACCTCACTCTTAGGTTCCTCCTCTAAAATAAAGAGATAAAACTTCCCACCACATTGTCAATTAGCATGAAAGATCAAACCTTTAAAGAAACATGGTAACTCTTAACACAGTGTCTTACACATAACTAAGCTAAATGTCTTATACTTAACTAAACTAGCAATTAGTGTTCTTACCTATTTGATTTTTTCTTTCATGGTCTCTTCTCAGCCATATTCCAGCCTGAAATTACCACTTTCCTCCCAATGCTCTGTAAATTCTCCTCTAGGAAACACATCCTGGCAAAACCTACCCTGTCCCCATTTTGATTTCCACATAATTTGTACCATGTGTAGTCTGAACCAAACACAAATGTGTACCCTTTATCTCCAAACACTTTCTTTATCATACTGTCCCTTGAACCCTCGTCCCAGAACCATGAGCCGGTACCCAGTGAACTCCCAACCACGGTTGGGGCCGTTTTAATTGGGAGGTGTGGGAAGAACTGGTGAAACTGCTGCAGGATCGTAACAACTACCTGTCAGACTGACTTAAAAAGAAGGATTTAGGCCTTTTAATAAATGATCTACACTTTGGTAACTATTAGTCATGCTTCTCCAACCAACTCAGGAGCAAAGAAAATATTCCTTTTGCTAAATTACAAGAGCAAAGAGCTATTAGGATAATTATCCCAGAACAAATGCCAGAAATAAGTGACTATCTTGACTTAATTTTATAGACACTTTCCGAAGTATATACTCCAGCTTTGCAAAAAAAAGAAAAAAAAAAAGAAAAGAAAGAAAAAAAAAAGGGGGGGTTAAAAAAAAGGTATTAATATTGCTCAGATTTTACTAATCCATGAACCCCTGGGAAGAAATCCCTAGATTTATCCTATAATGGCAACTGGCCATTTTTTCTGTGGACATAAAAGAAATTCAATTTCTCTGGACACTTTTTTTTCTCTGCTACCAGTGAGCTCCAGGGACTGGTAAACTCCTAAAGGAAAACCATAAAAAAAAAAAAAAAAAAACATAATCCAGAGAAAACAAAATCCAGCTAGTTAAACTATCACCAATAAGAAGCATAAACAGGAACCATTTTCAATTGCTTGGAATCAAAAGCTCAATTTTAAAAAGCTTCAAAACAAGAGTTTACTGTTTCCCGGACATCTGCAGTTGAAAAAACACAAAAACGGTTCTGGAAAGTGCTGTGGTTTACTTCATACCAAGTGGTTTCCAGGTGCAGAGGGGAACACTAGGGCAGAACAAAAAATGAAATGAATATGAACCAAAAAAGTCTTTTGGAACCATATTTACAAGCAAGCGCCTTCCTCCAGGCTGCTTGGTGATCCTTCAACATCAAAGGGTAGCTGCTTGTTTCAGAACAGACATATTCTGGGGACAGTTTTACAGATTTCCCTCTGACAAGTTCCATGCTTGTAACCATCTAGCTCAGAGGTCCTTGGGAGAAGGACCTGGCTTAAAATAATTTGTCATCGTCCCTGTCTGGAGTGACAGGCAGATGAAGAGCCTTTAAGATAGTGAGTGCCATAGTCTCAGAAACAGAACTGCCAACCAGCTGTGTATGCACCTCCGACTGTGGAATAAGCAATAAAAAGAAAAAAGCAAGAAGAAGACTGCCAACTTCTTGCAGCATGGAGCCAGAACTTGTTTGAGCCAAACTGGTCATTTTTCCACCCAGCCAGTCCCAAGGTTGGCATCTGACATCAGTGTGGAGGATGACATCAGAGAATCTCCAGTCACCTGCCTGCCTGACAGGGCTGCTGGAGAACTGTCATAGAACCTAGCAAAGATGCACAAGAAGAGGTGGGCGAGGGGCTGATGTCAATCAGAGGGTCAACACTTTGTGTTAAACAGACTACTATTTAAACGAGCCCAGTAGACAGGTTTCCATTTATCCCCCAGAGTTTCTAATTTGCAAGCAAGAGAAACTGACTTTGATGGTGCTATGGACTGAGAGCTTGTACCCCCCAAAAAAATAAATAAGTGAATTCATATTTTGAGGTCCTCACCTCCAGCATGGCTACAGTTGTTGTAAGTGAATAATTACAGTTAAATGTGGTCCCAGGATGGGGGACACCCTAATCTAATAGGAGTGTGTGTCCTTATAAGAAGAGAGACCAGAGAGGTCACCCTTTCCCCTTCCCTTTCTTCTCTTGCACCAAGTTCTCCTTTGGTTGGTTACATGAGACCAAAGTGGCCACCTGCAAGCTAGGAAGAAGATTGCACCAGAAACCAATTCCCACTGGAATCTTAATCTTCGACTTCCCAGCCTCCAGATTTCTGTCGTTTAAGCCATACAGTTTATTATGGCAGCCTGTGTAGACTAATACAGTCGGTCAACCCCAGCCAGGTGGATGAGGCCTTGCCTCAAAAGTAAATCAGTATGTTTCTAAGAAAAGCAAATGGAAACTGGCTAGTGCAAACATTTTAAATGTCTACTACACTCAATATCATTACAAATCTCTGGTTGGCTCCTCGTTCTTCTGGCATACGCATCTCATGTACGTGGGGGTTGGATTTCTGTGGCTACTGCTTTGGGAAAAATGAATTCCTGAGAAGCACCTGCCTACAGGTAGAGCTACAGGGTCAGATTTTTTCCTGTGAACTTCACAGCGATACAGTGCCTGTGTCTGTAGCTAACTCCTGACCTCAGGACTGCATTGTACTTGAGGTCCTTGATTAAACATAAAGCTAAGAAGAAATGTAATTAATCTACTGTCATTCACTCATAGGTTCTATTGTCTCTAAACGCCTTCAGATTAGGTGTGTTGAACTACTGCTGTGTATCATGGTTTTTGACTTTGTTTACTTTTAATGATCACTAAGATTTTTATTACATTTGATATATTCAGTTTTTTCTTTTCTTTCTTGCGACATTATTTTATTGGTGCATTAGAGTACATAATGATGGGACTTGCTATTATGTATTTGTACATGCACACAATTATAACTGTTACGAGTTGGATGTGAGGTGTCCCCCAAAAGCTCACATGTGAGACAATGCAGGAAGGTTCAGAGGAGAAATGATTGGGTTGTAATAGCCTAGATGTCCTTCAATTGATGAATGGATAAAGAAAATGTGGTATATATATACAATGGAATATTACTCAGCAATAAAGAATGATAAAATTATGGCATTTGCAGGCAAATGGATGAAACTGGAGAATATCATGCTAAGTGAGATAAGCCAATCTCAAAAAATCAAAGGACGAATGATATCGCTAATAAGTGGATGATGACACATAATGGGGGGTGGGAGGGGTTAGTGTTAGGGTTAGAGTTAGGGTTAGGGAGGGGTGCAAGAATGGAGGAAGGAAGGACTGTATAGAGGGAAAAGAGGGGTGGGAGGGGTGGGGGGGAAGGGAAAAAAATAACAGAATGAATCAAACAACATTACCCTATGTAAATTTATGATTACACAAATGGTATGCCTTTACGCCATGTACAAACAGAGAAACAACATGTATCCCATTTGTTTACAATAATAAAAAATAAATAAATAATTTTTTTAAAAAAATAGCCTTAACCCAATCAGTGAATTAACCCCTGATGGGATTAATTGAAGTAGTAGGGTGTGGCTGGAGGAGGTGGGAATTGGGGTGTAGCTATGGGGTATATATTTTGTATCTGGGGAGTGGAGTCTCTCTCTCCCTCTGCTTCCTTATACCTCAATGTGAGCTGCTTCCCTCTCCTGCCATGATGTTCAGCCTCAGCTCAAGCCCTGAGGAATGCAGCTGGCCTTCTATGGACTGAGACCTCTGAAACCATGAGCCCTCAAATAAACCCTTTCTCCTCCATAATTGTGCTGGTCAGATCATTTAGTCAAAGCAGTGAAAAAGCTGACTAAAACGATCACAATATAACTTGGGCAACATCACTCTCCAGCAGTTCCCCCCTCTTTTCCTTCTCCCAACCTTCCCCCACCCCATCATCATGTTTTGAGCCAAGAATTTTATTCACACTAGCTTAATTATTCTTCAGAACAGTCCATGAAGTCAAAAGGCCAACAGTAAGAAAGAGAAAAAGTGCAGTGGTAGGAGTTTCGTTCCTATCTTCTGTGATCTCGGAGAACAGTAATAACTACAAACTACCTAAAGAAAGCAACCAGAGAGCCAATGAGCAATGTCCGAAAAGGAGGAAATGAAGCAGTGCATGGCAGCCCAAGTCGGTATTCCCAGCACTTGGGGGACTGATGCAGAAGGACTGTTCAAGTCCAGGAGTTCAAGACCAGACTGGGGCTGTAGCTCAGTGGTAGGGCACTTGCATAGGATGTGCCAGGCCCTGGGTTCCATCTCCAGCACTGCAAACACAAACCCCCAAAAGTAGAAAATTACAATAAGCTAATCACATCAGTGTCAATGTAGGTGGAAAATCCCCGGATTAAGGGCTGGAATCTGGCAAGTCATGATTCTTCTGGGCCTTAATTTCCTCTCCTATTCAGCAAGTCCTGGAGTCAATGGCCTGTAAGGGAACTTTCGGTTCAGAGAGGAGGTCATTCAATGCCTCCTAATGAGTTCAGTAAACAGAGGGTGTGGAACCAAGCAGCAAATTTTCTTGGAAAAAGGGAGAGTTTCAACCCATCCTCCTCACACTCCCCACAAATTTCATTACACAAATTCAATAAAGTCCCTATGCCCACCTGCAGGCCAAATCCAATTATCATAGTTCAGTTCAGGCCTTACCTCATTTGACTCCTCTGTTGCCTTTGCACAGTTGATAGCGCTGCCTTTTCTCAAATGTCCTCCTCCTTAATGTTCCAGAGACCCTCCTCCCTGGTTTCTTCTTGCCTTCTGCCTACTCCTGTTCCAGCTCCTCCTCCAGCACCCCCACCTAATGCTGATGCTCCCTGATGTCTCTCCTTGGCTTTTCTCTTATTCCACATGTTCCATATAATGATTTCATCCATACCTGGGTCTTCAAACACCAACCGCACAGTCCTTCAGCTTTATCCCTATTGGAGGAGGATCCCCAAGCGCCAGGTACTTCTATCAGCCACCTGCTAGCCAATATGTTCCTAATTACTGCAACTGCAACAGGTTCAAAACGGAGCTCATTGGATCCCCATCTACCTACAACCTTGCCCTTCCTCTACTTTCAGTGAAGGAAGCCACAGACTACTCAGGCACCTGGAAGCCATCAAATCCTCTCTCCCTCACATAATTGGTCTTCAAGTTCTGTCATTCCACCCTCGACATATCTCACAAACCCAGCCTCTCTCTTTCCATGCTCACTGTAATATCTCAGCATTAAGCTCTCAGCCTCTCTTCTGATCCCTTTACCTCCCTGCCCACCCATTCCAAACACACCTGAGTTACAGTTCTTACATAACACTTAATCATGACCCCCCACACCCGCTCCACATCCTTCATACCTTGTCAAACACACATGGGATGAAATCCAAACTTTTTTGCATGGTAAACTCCATGCATAGCCTGCATGGCTTACTAGATCGTTGCCTCTGCCCCAAAACAGCTTCATCACACTGAACTGTATTATAACCGCTTTACTGTGCCCATTTCATCTTTATATATATACACAGTCCTTAACACAATTCCTGAACACAGGGCCTCAAGAAGCCAGTAAGTACCTAAGAGAATGGATGAACAAATACACGCTCCTCGACTTCCAGTCGCGTTACAACCTGAAACCCATCGTTAGGTTGAAAATGCACTTAATATCCTGATCATTTCATTGTGAAGTAAAAAAAATAAATAAATAAAATCCATGCTAAAATTAGAGAATGAAGGAGAAAAGCTATATTTGCATAGTCTCATAATATCTCCTGTAAGATACTTGGGTACAACAAGGAAAGTAATAACATCACAGTAAGGACTGGAAGGCTCTCCCTTTACCAAGAGAGCAAGTTAACATCAGCAATAAGACAAACCAAAACCAAGTGCCTCCCATTCTAGTGCCCTGAAAAGGCCACAGCATCATGTCTATGATATTTTTTGCAAGAAAAATGCACAAATTTAATGAATTATGAGGAAAGATCAGACAAGCCAAAATCTAGAGACAATCTACAGGATAACTGGTCAATTCTTTTCAATAACCTGAAGGTCATAGAAGACAAAGATCAAGGAGCTGTTCCAGATTAAGGAAACTAAGGAGTTACAACTGCTGCGGCCAGGATATGGTTTGTCCTCCCAAGGTTCATGTACTGGAGGCTTGGTCTCCAGTTGGCAGTGTGGAACCTATAAGAACTGGGGACTATGGAGAGCTAATTAGATAATATAGGCATCACCCTCATGAAGGGATTAATGGTGGTCTCCAAGGAGTGCATTAGTTTCTATAAGAGCAGGTTGCAACAAAAGAGTAAGGCTTGCCCCTCTCCCGTCTCTTGCTCCCTATCTCACCATGTGACCTCTTTCTCTTTCTCATATGCACTCAGGCTATGATGTCATCCACCATATTGTGATATGGGCAGAAGGCCCTCACCAGAGGCCAAATGGATGAAGCCACCCAAACTTTGGCTTTCAGCCTCCAAAACTGAACTAAATGAATCCCTTTTCCTTACAAAATACCTAGCATCTGGTATTGTGTCATAGTAACACAAAATGGGCTAAGACAACAATTAAACACAATGTGTGCTCCCAAATTGTATATTGGAACAGAAATAGGACATTAGTAGGATAGTTTGAATAAGGCATATAGATGAAATAATACTATATTGTTAATTTCTTGCTTTTGATTAGTATGCTATTGTTACATAAAATAACTATTTGGAGAAGTGGTATGAAAAACATGTAGAACTTCTTTGAACAGTTTTTGCAAATTTTGCAAGTCTGAAATTATTCTAAACTAATGAGTTTTTTAAAATTTTAAACATGTGATACAAAGTTCTGAGACTAGTTTTCATCCCTGAATCTGAAGACAATTCTAAAAGGAGTACTGAGTTATTTTCAGTGTTATGCATGCCTCTCAAAATGAATAATTTTCAGGGAGATAATGCTCTTCTGCATGTACAAAATGTCACACTTGTTACATTACCAGTATCATCTCATTATAATCCCATAAGCATTTATTTTTCTAAAAACATGTCTAACATTCAGTTTGATAGGAAAGGAGCTACGTGGCTCCCACGGCCCACAGGGCTAGGAAACTGCAGAGATGGAGCTAGAGACAGGTGTCTGCTCTGCCTTCAGGGCTCCTTCCACTAGGCTAACATGCCTCACAGTTCTTACTTGCAGAGCACACCAAAGACCCATGTCCCAGAGTTTAAGATGACAGATCCACATTTGTAAATTACTATACTAAAAGGTTCATAAAATTCACTCTCTCTGAAGTTAAAAGAATGTAATGTTTAAGGAATAATAGTTAAACATTTTACAGGCATTTGGCAGGGGAGAAGTTAGTCTGTTGTTTCTCCCAAGGTCTTGAATAATGATAATATTGGTCAGCATTTGTTGAGCAATTACTCTTGTCAATAATTGTCTAAGTTCTAATATGTTAGCTCACTTAGTCCTTGAAACAACCCTATATTGTAGGTACATATTATCGTTTTAGTTTGACAGATAAGAAAACTGGAAGTTTAAGCAATTTGCCCACAGTTACACTGACCTGAAGATACAGGTCAGTGAGACCACCTCGGCCCAGAAACTTTCATTCTAGTATTTCCAGGACATTTTTGCCCTTCCTATAAACACAAAGTTCTCTGCTCCCTTCCAAAGTCCACACTTTTCATAACACTGCCTTCCACCGCTATGGCCTCCTTTCAGATTTCGAAGAGTGAAAGCTGGACATGATTTTGTCAATCACACTGGATGGTATTCACTAGGCCCACAGGACCACACCTGAGGGACTGAGAGACCAGGACAATATAAAAAGATCTAGTACCCTCAGGGTGCTGAGAATTCTTTAGAAAATTAACAAGGTTACTGGGGATTGAACTCAGGGGCACTTGACCACTGAACCACATGCCCAGCCCTATTTTGTATTTTATTTAGAGACAGGGTCTCATGAGTTGCTTAGTGCCTCACTTTTGCTGAGGCTGGCTTTGAACTTGAGCTCCTCCTGCCTTAGCCCCAAGGCCACTGGGATTATAGGCATGTGCCACAGCACCCAGCTCATTTTTCACTATTTTAAGTAAAGGAAGCCACTCTTCTCAGTGCATTGGGATTTAATAAAGTATGGCTTTTCATCCTTCATCAGTCACAACTGGGCACCAATCCTGTACCTGCCAATGTTGTGTATAATATTAGAGAGGAATTAGGTCCCTCTCAAAAATCAGAATAGTTTTACTGATTCCTCCGCCTTTATCATTCCATGGGCCAGGGCTATAGGCATTCACTTTGGAGAGTTGTTAGGGCTAAATCACCAAACTCCATCTGCCACAACCCAATTTCAGACACCAGAGACTCACACGTGACATTCCAAGGAGTTAAATGCTAAGAGTACTAAAAGCCTAGGTTAGCACTGCTGGTTTAATCTGCCTACAATGTAACAAAGACACACACACAAACACACACACACACACACACACACACACACACACACACATACACACTGGCAACAAGATTCCTCTTTCAGAAGATGTAATTAGATAATTAGGTTGAAATATTCTTCCAGCATTCTATTTAACCACCTGTGTTTAGAATCTTTCCAACCTGCCTAAAGTACAAAGTTGAAATTATTTACATTGCTAGAAAAAAAAATCAACATCTAAACTTTTTCTTATTTTTAAAATGTTAACTAAATTGTGAGATCCTCTTAATCCCTCTACTTCCTATGTATTTAAATCCATTGTACATACTGTAATGAAATACCAGAAGTTAGGTAACTTTGTAAAGAAAAGAGGATTATTTAGTTCATGGTTCTGAAGGCTGAAAATCCAAGATTGGGAGGCCCTGTTGGTTGAGCCTCTGGTGAGGGCCTAACAGTGAATGATATCATGGCAGAAGCACATGTTGAAGCAAGAGATCAGTCACAAGACAGGAAGCCAAAGAGTGATTCAGGAGTCAGGCTTAGGCATTTATAACAACTTTCTCTTGGAAGAAATAACTGGGGGTCCCACAAGAACTACCTTAATCTTTTCTAAGGGCACAAACCCCAAAACCTGGGTACCTCCCACTGGGCTCCACCTCTTAAAGATCCTACCACCTCTCATATCACCACACTGGGGACCAGGTCTCCCACATGTGACCCCATGGAGAACAAACCACATTCAAACCACAGCACTGTGTACTGTCCCTTTCACCTCAGACTCTGGTATTAAGGAATCAGCTCATGAAAGGTTCTTACTGCTCACGAATGAACACAAAAGTCATGGGAATGTCTTCCCTCCTTTTTTCCCTGGATCTTACCTTTTATTTTTCTTTCCTTCCCTCTCACCCCCTCACCCAGACCCCCTGTGCCTCTTCTAAGTCATTTTCCTCCTTGGTAGAGTCTACCTAACTTGATAATTCACATAGCAGTTAGTAGATGGTAGAATCTCAACAGAATCTCATATGCCTGTGAATCAACGGTAACCAGCCATTATGATAAGTCACAGACATGGACGGGAGGTCTTCCGGCTGATGTCTGTTTCTCCTCATACAATCCTCCATGGATCCCTACAACTTCTCAGGGTACCTCAGAAGTTCCACAGAAAACTATTTGCCAAGAAATAACAAATAAACTAAGACATCATGCCATTTCTTTGCCTTTATTAGACTTCCTCCTGAATTTCTGGTTTGGAAATAAAACTACCGTGACTTGAGAAAAAGTATGAAAACAATGTATAGTCCAGCTTTCCAGTGTTACAGATGAGTAAACTGAGTCCAGGGAAGACAAAGGAACAGGATGAAAGTCAGAAAGGTCCTCAGGATCTATTTGGCAAGACCAGGATGTGAGTAAAACTTTGCTACTGACCTTGAATTAGAGCCGAGACCATAGATTCATAGACTTTAATCACTTTGGGTTGAGGGTATATAAAGACCATTTGGGGTCCCTGGGAATGCAACCTTGCCATGAAACCCCACGAAGCGCCCTTATACTGAATTGACTGCTGTAGGGAGCCTTAACAGCTCTGGTTCCTGTGTAAGCACATTCACAGAGTCCTTATCTGTAGTAAGAAAAACTGAAAGTAGCCCAGATGCCTATCCATGGACAATGGAATATTTCTAGCAACAAAAAGGAAGAAACACTTTAAGACTAAAACAGAATTATTTCCAAGGTACGGTTGTACTGAAAACATAAAACCAGGATGGTAGGTATGTGTTTATAAATACACACACACACACACACACAATATCTCTAGAAAGCCATGGGGAGGGGAAACTGGTGCCAAGTAGAAAGGAGTAGAAGTCTTCTTCTCCTCATAAACCTTTTGATTTGCATCACATGAGCATATTTTCCCTGGTCGAAAAATAATTTCATTTTAAATTAAAAAGCCTCAGCTTCAAAATCTGCCTTGGATTTGTGTCTTTGTATCTATGACTCTTTTAAAATCTATAATTTGTTTTCTCTTTATTCTCCATGGGCACCTCAATTTCCGTTCCTTGACAAAAAGAACTCTTTGTCCCTTCTTCATTTGATTTTATAATAAACTTGCTGCTGGCTTTAAGCTCAATTGCCCAACATCCAATAAAATATCCCAGTCGGCATAGAAGATAACTGCTTCCTGACATTTTAAAACACTCAGCTTTCATGTTGCTGGCTCCCCAACATCCCTCAATCTAAGGCTGCCAGATCCTTCTTTCAGTGCTCTGTCCAAATGCAGAATAGTCACACAGCGGTCCTGTCTAAACGGTTTTCCCAGGGACAATCATTAGGGCCCAGGATTCACAGCCTTCTAACACCCAGTCAGAATGCATCCTACACTCTTCAAATTAAAACTTCCTTCTTTAGCTAATCACATTCAAGAGCTGAGATCTTAAATTTGTAGCTAATCTCTCAACCAGTATTATTGTAGCTAAAATCTATTGTCGCTAAAATAGGTGTATTATATTCCATGCTTCATGTTCCAGTAACTTTTTATGGGCAGTGGCTCAGGGAAGAGCTAGGAATCTCGCCCTGCAGTGCCCCCTACTGGTCATAAAAGGCTAAGAGGGAATGGCAGTGGCTTTCCAAGGCGTGCTGAGGGAATGATCTATGTCATAGTGTTTTGTTTTTTGTTTTGTGTTTCCACATACATTTCAAATTGGGTATCATTTTTGCACACATGCCATCCTGGTTATAAGCTTACAGAGAATGTCTCTGTACAGAGAATGTCACATTGGTGACAACCCAGTGTCAACAGAATGAAGAAGCCCTTCAAACTACAGGGGCAATAGAAGAAGTTCCCTCTAGGGAAAGAGGCAAAATGCCTCCAATCTTCTTAAGAGCTCCCCGACCTTGCCCCAGCCCTAGAGACCCCAGCCACAACCAGACATCACTTGGGACTCATCTGCCAAAATCTCTGTGCTAAAATTCTCCTTTGGGTATTCTTCCCCCCCCCCCCCCCCCCCCGTGAATTTTCTCCTCTTTTCAACATGTAAATAACAATGAGAGGTTTAATGTCATTGGTTTTGCATTTGTTTCAATGTGATTTCCTCCAACCAAATCGGTCTTGTCTAACAACTAATGGAAAATCCCTTGGTTTGGGGTTCATGAGGACTTAAGCATTGAGACTTCTATTAAGGAGTTCAAGCATGCACAACGAGGGGGTCCCAAGGCCTCCGGGTTTCCACGTATCCTGCAGGAATTGCCTACAATCCCACCTTTGTGAACACTTAACCTGACCATGGTGAATACAGGATGTTCAAAAGAACTCTTCCTATCTCAGTATCCTTGCCATGCCCCAAAGCTGAGACAACAGAGGTCAAGGCCACCCCTGCAGGGTTTGCCAGGGTAGAACCAAAAACATTGCTTGTCAGATGGGAACCCTTCACCCACCCCCTGACAATATGAAAGAAATGTCAGGATTCATTAGGAGAGGTAGAAGCTAGCAGGCAGCTGGAATTTTCTTTGAAGAGAGCTGTGACTATTCCAAGATTCCTCCTCACCAAGGGAAAAACTTGGTGCTGCCCACCTCCACACCTTACGCCAACTGCGAAGTTCTTTAGAGGACAGCTTGGACAGTCTGTCATTGGTTCCCTGGAGACTGCACACTGACACTGAGTCGACCCCCAGGTGTGAACGATGAGAGGCCACTGGACCAGCCCACCTAGCAGCAAAGAGGCAAGGAAAAGGGAACACCAGCCTTTCCAGAGTTTGGTGGAACAAAGGCATTCACAAGTTTCCCACTGAGCAGCTATAAATCCTGTGGAAGAGAACCAGGCCTGGGTTGTCTTAAGTGGATGCCCTGGAGGGACAAGATGAACCCCAACAGAGGAACAGACTGCCAAGAGCCGGGGACTAGGAGAAAGCCAGAGCTGGCCAGTGCAGGAGCCACTGCTCAATCAAGGGAGCCGCAGGTGGGAAACTGCTAGGGACAAAGTCGCTGGAAACTCGCTGAAAGCTCCCTTCCCTGCCAAGAGTAAACAGCAGCACTCCAGCATCAATCCACCCCGCGGCCCCAATGCCAGATTGCAACCATCTTCTCCAGGAAGGCCTCCCCAACCCCACACAGGCTTCCTGCCCAGAGAGCCTGAGCTAAGGAAAAGAAAAAGGTTGACTTGAGACTTTGCAATTGTCGTAATTATCTATTTATTTGTGATTAATAATGAAGGGAGAAAAACATAGGCTCAGATTCTAAAGGTCTCACATTTTGCACATGCCTGTAAATAGAACAGAAAACAGAAGCAGCCAGGTGCAGTGGTGCACACCTGTAATCTCAGTGACGTGGGAGGCTGAGGCAGGAGAATCACAAGTTCAAGGCCAGCCTCAACAACTTAAAGAGGCACTAAGCAACTTAGTGAGACCCTGACTCAAAAGAAAAAAATTTAAAAAGGACTGAGATGTGGTTCAGTGGTTAAGTGCCCTTGGGTTCAATTCCTAGTACCCAAAAAAAAAAAGACAGATGCCTGAGATCCCACAAGGTATCTGATTTAATCTTCAAGGAAACAGGACTTGGGAAGAAAAATGACCAATATTTAAATAGCATTCTGTGAACCACATTCATATACATTACTACCACATTTAATTACCATCCTCATATCTGGTGTGTTGGCCCACACCTGTAATCCCAGCCACTCGGAGGCTGAGGCAGGAGGATCTCAAGTCCCAGGCCAGCCTGGCCATTTTAACAAAACTCTGTCTCAAAATAAAAAATAAAAAGGGCACATAGCTCAGTTGTAGAGCACACCCAGGGTTCGATTGCCAGTACCTCAAAAGAAAATTACCATAATTATCCTCATTTCAAAGATGAGAAAACACAGGTTCAATAACTTGGCTGCAGGATCCAAGCATGCTAGTAAGTGAATTTAAATCTGGTCTATCTGACCCGGAAAATTCTAGGAATTCCCATGGATACAAAGTGCAAGAGACACAATGTTTATGTTCCCAAAATTCATATGTTTAAATCCGCCCCACCCCTAGGTCAGTGATTAGGAGGTAGGCATTCGAGGAGGTAATTAGTTCAGTGCTCTTACCAGAGACCCCAGAGAGATCCGTTGTCCCTTCCTGAGGTACCGTGGAAAGATAACCAACGAGGAACCAGAAAGTGCACTCTCTCCAGACACCAATCTGCTGGTGCCTCATCTGGAATTTCCCAGTTTCCAGAACTGGGAGGAAATAAATTTCTGTTCTTTATAAGCTTTATTGTAATTTGTTTACAGCCACCCAAACAGACTAAGACACAACAAATTTGGTATTTTATTTCATAGCCACCAACCCATACATATTACCTCGCAGCTAAATACTAGTAAGCCTTGCCAATAAAAGATTCTTTAAAAAAAAAATACTGATTTTTCTTGTGCCTTCTTGAATTCCCTTAAACATTCCTCCCAAGAATTGATCATTCTCAACTACTTAAAGTTCCCAGAACATTCCTTCAACTTTGACAAGCACTACACCTCTAACTGTACCTTTTCCCAGAGCCTGTGCGTTGGTCTTCTCAATCATTTTGCTGCACAGGCAACTGCGACATCTAGAATTGGTTTGTCCATAACCCACCGTCAGCTGTGGTCATGCCTCACAGCTGAGATAGGGTATTTTATTAAAAAAAAAAATATTGTTCCCATAACATACCCATTCCACTAATTTAACATTATATGTGATTTTTAGTTATTTAGGTCTCAGTTGTAGCTTTCGGGTTTTGTTTGTTTGTTTGTTTGTTTGTTTGTGTTGGTGACGGTGGTGTGTTTGGCAGTGCTGATGCCTGACCCCCAGGCCAGCGCTCTGACCCTGAGCCACAGCATGGCAGGTTTCATCGTATCAGATTGTAGGATTGTAGGATTTCTTCCACGTCCATCGTGGGTGAGGGAAAGGGTTTCTGTAAGAAACTTATTTAATAAAATAAGCGCAGGAGACCATTATCTTTCTAAATTGAAGGGGCTGTGACGGATTGAGCCATGCTAAGCTCTGGCTTCTGACAACATGAAGGAGCCCACCTTCCCTTTATTTATAGTTGTACAGGTGAAGGGGGACCAGGAGGAGCTGCTTCTGTGGGGAACAGGATGGGGTGGAGTTAAGGAAACCATTTGCTAGCGGGTCATCCCGGTAGCGTGAGCATGTCCTCAGGAGGTGGGCCACTCTGCACACAAGTCACATACCCCAGACGGTCTGAAACACTCCCTCATGACCACCAGTTCCTGGGAGTCAGACCTCTGGGTCCCATGGCTCAGCCAAGCCTGATTCTGCTAGTCATGGGTGGCTCCCCATATCAGATTATTGGCCATTTCCCTCTCTTTTTCATCAAGAGAAAAGAAGAATAGAGGGGAGAAAGGAAAGAAGATCCAGTCCACCGCAGGAGTATAGAAAAATAAACGCTTTTAAAAGGCAGGGAGGACGCTTACCTCCCGTCCATTCCCCAGGGTACCAAGGTCCCACCAACAGAGCAGCATCTGTTCTCTTTGCCTGGCTCCCAGAGAGACTAGATGTCCCTTCTCGACACACCCTCCTTGGGGCCAGAGCCTCACCCCTTCCTAGTCCCATTCAAAACAACCACTGTACATCCGCCCAGCAGAGCACTAAAGATTCACCATGTGCTTAAAGCTCAAGATGGGAAGCCCAGAAATACATTTGAAACTTTACAGATGCTCCGGAGGGTGGTTAGCACACTGCAGTTGCCATGTCCCTGCCCTCACGCCCCGACCCTAAAGTAGACTAAGGTTCCAGTTCTGCTTTGCCTGGGACCTAGAGCAGCTCTGGCACCAGGTAAGTCTCAGATGAGCCAGAGTTGGGGATGGTGGGTTTCTTCAACTTCAGCCCTTCCAGTACAATAATTAATAAATATGGACTCTGTCATGCCTTTCCTTTTTTAATCACCCAAGAGACTTTAATTGCACCTACAAAATGCCTTCACAGCAACACCTATGATTTGACTGAATAACTGATGACTGCAGCCTGCTCAAGCTAACACATAAAACTGATCATCACAACCATTGAAGATGCTTGATTTGGAATGGAGCCCACAGACTGGGAGCAGTGGCACATACCTGCAGGTCAGGAGGCTGAGGCAAGAGGACTGAAAGTTCTATGCCAGCATACTACCGAAAGCACTATGCAGATTTAATGCAATTCCTATTAAAATTCCAATGACGTTCTTCATAGAATAGAAAAAGCAATCGTGAAGTTCATTTGGAAAAATAAAAGACCCAGAATAGACAAAGCAATCCTTAGCAAAAAAAAGTAAAGCAGCATACATCACAATACCAGACCTTAAATTATACTACAGAGCTATAGTAACAAAAATGGCATGGTATTGGCACCAAAACAGACATGAAGATCAGTGGGACCAGAATAGAAGACAGAAAAACCCACCTAAATACAGTTACTCATACTAGACAAAGTTGCCATAAACATTCATTGGAGAAAAGAGCCTCTTCAACAAATGACGCTGGGAAAACTGGAAATCCATATGTAGCAAAACGAAATTAAACTCCTATCTCCCACCCTGCACAAAACTCAACTCAAAGTGGATCAAGAACCTAAGCATTAGACCAGAGACCCTGTGCCTACTAGAAGAAAATATAGGCCCACTCTCCATTATGTCAGCTTAGGAACTGACTTCCTCAACAAGACTGTTAAAGCACAAAAAGTAAATGCAAAAATCCATAAACGGGTTGGATTCAAACTAAAAAGCTACTTCACAGCAAAGGAAATAATCAAGAATGTGAAGAGAGAGCCTACAGAATGGGAGAAAATCTTTGCCTACTGCACCTCAGAGCATTATTCTCCAGGATATATAAAGAACTTAAAAAACTTAACACCAAAAATAATAATAATAATAATAATCCAATCAATAGATGGGCGAAGGGACTGAGCAGCCACTTCACAGAAGAAATACAATCAATCAACAAATATATGAAAAAATGTTCAACATCTCTAACAATTAGAGAAGTGCAAGTTAAAACTACACTGAGATTTCATCTCACTCCAGTCAGAATGGCAATTATCAAGAATACAAAGGACTGTAAATGTTGGCAAGGATGTGGGGGGAAAGGTACACTCATACATTGCTGGTGGGATGGCAAAGGGGTGCAACTGCTCTGGAAAGCAGTGTGGAGATTCCTCAGAAAACATGGAATGACACCACAATTTGACCCAGTCACCCCACTATTCTGTATATGCCCAACAGGCTTAAAATCAGCATAGTACACTGTTATGGTTGATGTGAGGTATCCCCCGAAAGCTCCCATGTAAGAAGATTCGGAGGAGAAATGACTGGGTATTGAAAATATTAACCTAATCTGTGAATCGATCCATAATGGGATTAACTGAGGGGTAACTGGAGGCAGGTAGGGTGTGGTTGGAGGAGGTGGAATTAGGGGCATGGCTTGGGGTATATATATTTGTATCTGGTGAGTGGAGTCTCTCTCTGCTTCCTGATGATGCAAGTTGCTTTCCTCTCCACGCTCTTCACCATGATGTTCTACCTCACCTGGAGCCCTGAGGAATGGAGCCGGCCTTCTATGAACTAAGATCTCGGAAACCATGAGCCCTTAAATGAAACTTTCCTCCTCTATAACTGTGCTCATCAGATCATTTAGTGACAGCAGTGAAAAAAAAAAGCTCACTAAAACATATAGTGACACAACCACATCAATGTTTATAGACACTCAGTTCACAATAGCCAAACTATGAAACCAACCTAGGTCCTCTTCGACAGATGAATGGATAAAGAAAATGTGGTACATATATACAATGGAATATTACACAGTCATAAAGAAGAATGAAATATGGCACTTGCCAGTAAATTGATGGAACTAGAGACTTATCATGCTAAGTGAAATAAGTCAATTGTTATGGTTTGAATGTGAGGTGTCCCCAACATGTGAGGTGTCACTTGTGAGACAATGCCAGAAGGTAAGAGAAGAAATGATTGGGTCACAAGAGCCCTAACCCAATAAGTGAATTAATCACCTGATGGGATTAACTGAGTGGTAACTGAAAATGGGGTGTGGCTGGAGGAGGCAGGACACTTGGCGTGTGGCTTGGGGGTATATATTTTGTATCTGGCACATGGAGTCTCTCTCTCTCTGCTTTCTGATCATTATGTAAGCCACTTCCCTCTGCCACACTCTTCCACCATGTTGTCCCTGCCTCACCTGGAACGGCTGTCTATGAACGGAGACCAGTGAAACCATGAACCTCCCAACTTTTCCTTCCCTAAAATTTTTCTGGTCCGGTGTTTAAGTTGCAGCAATGAAAAAGCTGACTTAATCACCAATCTTAAGAAACCAAAGGCTGAATGTTCTCTCTGATATGCAGATGCTAACACACAATGGTGGGGGAGGGAAGAATAGAAGTTCATTGGATTAGACAAGGGAATGAAGGGAAGGGAGTGGGGATGGGAACAGGAAAGACAGTAGGATGAATCAGACATCACTTCCTATGTTCACATATGAACACACAACCAGCGTAACTCCACATCATGTCCAACCTGAAGAACGGGAAGTTATACTCCGTGTGTGTATGACATGTCAAAATACACTCTACTGTCATGTGTATCTAAAAAGAACAAATTTTTCTTTAAGTTATAAGCCAATCTCTTGGCCAGGCCCTGTGTCAAAATGAAAAAGAAAAGGGTCTGGGAATATAGCTCAGTGGTAGAGGGCCCCTGGGTTCAATTCCTAGTAGTGCAAAAATAGGGCTTTGGGGGGTTGCTTTGAATCTATATTTGTTTTGGTAGAATGTCCATTTTAACAATGCTAATTCTACCTGCTCATGAACATGGAAGAGCTTTCCATCTTCTTGTGCCTTCTTCAATTTTTTCATCAATATTCTATATTTTCATTATAGGGGTCTTTCACCCCTTTGGTTAGATGTATGTCTGAGTTTTTTGTGTTTTGTTTTGGGGTTTGTTTTGTTTTTTGTTTTCTGCTTTTCATTCATTTGTTTGTTTTGGTTTTTTTAGGCTAAAGTGAATGGGATTGTTTTCCTGATTTCTTTCTCAGCAGATTCATGTTCAGTGCATAGGAAAGCTATTGATTTTTGTATGTTGTGTTTGTAACCTGCTACTTTGCTGAATTTCATTTTTAGCTCTAGCAGTCTTTTGGTGGTGCCTTTTGGATCTTCCAAGTATAGGAGTATATCATCTGCAAACAATGATAATTTGACTTCTTCCCTTTCTATTTCTTTTATTTCCTTCTTTTGACTAATTGCTGTGGCTAGAATTTCTAGCACTATATTAAGCAGAAGTGGTGAGAGTGGCCACCCTTGTCTCATCCCAAATTTTAAAGAAAATACTTTTTCCCCCATTTACTATAAGGTTAGCTCAAACTGACTTCATCCTAACAATAAATTTAATAGGCATGTTTATATTTTTGTCTAAATTGTGACATAATAGCATTGACACCTCAGTATCACTCCTCTTTAGGTTTGATGGTTTAATTAATGTTGCAGGTTGAATGGTCAGCCCCAAAAAGATACATCCAAGTCCTAATCTCTGAAACCTGTGAATGTGACTTTATTTGGGGAAGGAAAAAAAAGCAAAAGCAGATGTAATTAAGAATGTCAAGTTAGATCATCCTCTATTACCTGGGTGGGCCTTGAATCCAATGGCAAGTGTTTTTATAAGAGTCACAAGGCACAAGCCAGGAAACTCCTGGAGTCAACAGAACCTGAAAGAGATAAGGAAGGATCCTACCCTAGAGATTCCAGAGGGAGCCTGGGTCTGCCGCCATTTTGATTCAGATCTCCAACCTCCAGAATTGTGAGAGAGAAAAGTGTCCATTCTTTTAAGCCACCCAATTTACAGCAACCACAGAAAATAATGCTACACGTTCAGTCACTGCCTGTTATGTGCCATTTCTGTGTTTTGGTTTGATTTTATCTAATAGGAAGTTTTAGGCTTGTTTTTTTAAAACCAATTTTTTTCAGGTTAAAATGGAAATAAATGAAGAGATTCAAGATGGCAGATTAGAGAAAGGTTGCTTTTTAGTTGCTCCATGGCTGGGGATTCAAGCAGCAGGAGTATCGCTTCTCAGTGTGGTGGGTGAAGAGGGAATTCACTAAAATTGAATATCAGATAGTCAGAACTTTTTAGAGCCTCAGAAATGTGGGTGCATTGAACAAAGAACAAGAAAGAGATCACCCTGGAGCCGAGCCAGCTGCTGCAGCAGCAGTACACTGGTTCACCACAGAAGGGTAGGAGACAACAGAGAGAGAAATTGGGCAACTGACAAATTTGACACAGAAAAAAACCTGTAGAACAGAAAAGCAGCCTGAACTTAACTAACGCAGAGACTGCACAGCAAACTGGTGTTTGAAAAGTGTTCTGTTTTTGTCAACTGGCAAGCAGAGAGTGAAGCAGGAGCCATCCTGAGGAAGCCACACAGCAGCTTGAGGCTGCAGGAGCCCAGGAAATAGTAGAAAATACTGTCTCAGCAAGTGCCTACCACGCAGCCTAGGATGCACCTAGTAGAACTGAGTGAAACAGGCACAGAAAATATTGTGCCCAGAGGGATCTCAAGGCAGAATATGGAAGGGAGTGTAACTCATTTTCCCTTTGAGTCTGACAGGTCACAGGACCAGCTGAAGAGGGTGGGAAAGTTGAACGGGTGCACATGATTACGCTCAAGGACTAAACCTAGGAAGGCTAGATTTGTGGGTAGTGGAGTATGGGAGACCTACAGAGGGTCAGCTCCCCTGCCCTGTGAGTAAAATTCTTGGGAGACTCCTGAGATCCAGGGGTGTGTTGCTCTCTCCAGAGCAGACGCCACTCAACAAAGCCCCCAGAGCCAGATTAGAACTGAGCACCAGCCACCAGAACTCCCCTCTTAGAACCCTGAAGCAACCCCACCCTGGGAGTACCTTCTGTCTGGTCTGTCTGGAGAAATCTCCAGTGGACAGAACTTCCCATTCTGTCCTACTTTATACTGGTGAGAAGGGAAACTGACTAATTCAACCAGCTTCAGTTTTAGGTCACTCCAGTTGACAGCTCAGTAAGCAACACAAAGAGAGGAAGGGGCTAACAACACATCTCCCGCTTTCTTTCTCTCTCAGTACATAGCCCAGGAAGAAATGGAAAGGTCAGTTGAGTGTAGACAGTGATCACTCATCCTTGTTATAGTTTTAACTACCTCAGTGGAGACAATTCTTTCATTTTTCATTAAGAAATTTCCGTGTGTGTGTGTGTGTGTTCTTGCTCAGTTGATTAGTTCATGGATACATATATATCTTTGTTTCTTTTCTCTCGTTTTTCACATTTTTTATAATTGCTATTTTTCCTTGACTTGTCTTTTGAAGATCAGGGGTTTTTATTTGTTTATTTTGGCTTCGCTTTGTTTTGTTTTTGTTTCTCTTCCTCTCCTTTCTTCTCCAATAGCCAAATTCTCTTATTCTCTCTTTCTCTCTCCCTTTAATTTTCTCCTTCTTGTTTATAGCCATCGCTTGCTATATCTCTTCTGCTCTCTCTGTTCATATTCTGTACATTTTAAATTTTCTTTTACCTTCCTATCACATTTTCTTTTCTCTTAACTAACTGTATTTTACCACCTTTTAGAACTATATCACTGATTTGTATCACTCCGGCTCCCAACGCTCATGTAATGGCAGTTAGCTCTGCTGTGGATGACATGGGTGACTCCTGCTGTTTAGTGCCAGACCTAGCTCATGACTATTTACTGCTTTTGCTACTAGCCATTGCATACCTCACCATTCCTGTTTTGTGGTCATTAGTGTCACATATGTCATAGTAGGAACCAGGTATTCTTTTTAACCCTCTATGTTGTTTGCCTCAGTTGTTGCTATTGTTTGTTTCCCCCTTTTTTATGAGATGCTGGGAATCTACAGGGACACAAGTAGTTCTCTGGGTAAAGACTCTGCTGCTGAGCTAAACCCAGCCAAGAGACAGTGCACCTTACTCTACACACAAATTAACCACATTCAACCTTCTGTGATATTTTAATACAAATAATGGATTTTAAAATAAGACCCAACGATATGCTGTTTTGCAAGAGATTCACATTACAGAAACCGGTTCAAAGTGAAAGGATGGGGTATACCATGTGAATAGAACCCAAAAACAAACAGGAGTAGCTACTCTCATACCCAACAGAGCATAATTAAGTCGGAATTATTCAGAAGAGATAAAGAAGGTCACTTCATACTGGTGAAGGGAACAATCCAACAATAAAATACAACAATAGCAAATATATATATAATATAGATAGATAGATCTATATAGATAGATAGATATAGATATAGATATATGCCAAACATCAGTGCACTAATCACATAAAACAGACACTACTTGAATTAAAGATTCAGATAGACCTCAGTATAATAATGCTGGGTGATTTCAACCCAACTCTTTCACTAATAGATAGGTAATCCAGACATAAACCCAGTAGAGATTCTTTGGAGCTGAAAAATACAATAAATCAAATGGACTTAACAGGTACTTATAGGATATATCAACCAACAACAGCTGAAACTTTCTTCTCAGCAGCTCACAGAACCTTCCCCAAAATAGACCATATTTTAGGCCACGAAGCAACTCAGCAAATACAAAAAAAATTGATAGAATTCTTTGCATCTTATAAGATCATAATGGAATGAAATTAGAAATCAATACCCCCAAAAAATCTACAGAAACTATATAAACACATGGAGATTAAATGATGTATTTTTTTTTTTTTTTTTGGGTGCTGGGGATCGAACCCAGGGCTTTGTGCTTACAAGGCAAGCACTCTACCGACTGAGCTATCTCCCCAGCCCCTAAATGATGTATTTTTAATGATGAGTGGGGGATAGGAGAAATGAAGGGAGATATGTAAAAATTCTTAGACTCAAATGAGAATAGTGATACAACATACTAGAATTTCTGGGACATATGAAGGCAGTTCTAAAAGGAAAATTTATAGCTATAAGTGTCTACATAAGAAAACCAGAAAGATCACAAATGAACAACCTAATGATGCATCTCAAGGCCCTAGAGAAAAAAAAAACGAATTCCAAAACCAGTAGAAGGAAGGAAATAATTAAGATCACAATTGAAATCCATGAAACAGAGAATAAAAAAATACAAGGGATCAATGAAATGAAGATTTGGTTCTTTGAAAAGATAAATGAGATTGATAAACTAACCAAAAGAAAAAGAAAGAAGTCATAAATTAATAAAATTAGAGATGAAAAAGAAGAAATCATCACAGATATCACAGAAATCCAGAGGATCATCGGGGACTATTTTAAAACTTATACTTCAATAAATTGGAAAATCTAAAAGAAATGTATACATTTCTAAATACTTATGACTGGCCAAAATTGAATCAAGAGGACATAGGAAACCTAAACAGACCAGTAACTAGCAATGAGATAGAAGCAATAATAAAAAGCCTTCTAGGGACTGGGGCTGTGGCTCAGTGGTAGAGCACTTGCCTCGCATGTGCAAGGCAGTGGGTTTGATCCTCAGCACCACATATAAATAAATAAATAAAGGTATTGTGTCCACCTGCAACTAAAAAATACTTTTTTAAAAAAACCCTTCCAAAAAACAAAACAAAACAAAAAAGCCCTGGGCAAGATGGATTCTCAGTTGAACTCTACCAGACTTTTAAAGAAGAACTAATTTTAATGCTCCCCATATTATTCTGTGAAATAAAAAGGAATGGAGCACTTCCAAATTCATTCTATGAAGCCAGTATCACCCTCATATTAAAACTACATAAGAACACATGAAAGAAAAAAAAAAAACTACAGACCAATATACCTGATGAACTTAGATGTAAAAATTCTTAATAAAATATTAGCAAATCATATTCAATAACATATTAAGAAGACTGTTTATCATGACCAAGCTGTTTTTATCCCAGCACTGCATAAATGGTTTAACATATACAAATCAACAAAGGTAATTCAATACATATATAAAATTAAGAACAAAAACCACACAGTCATCTCAATGCATAGAAAGCCTTTGACAAAAGTCAGCATCAATTCATGATTTTTAAAAAGCCAAAGAAACTAGGGATACAAGGAACTTACCTCAATATCATAAAGGCTATATACAACAAACCCAGAGCCAACATCACAGTGAATGAGGAAAATCTGAAAGCATTTCCTTTCAAATCTGGAACAAGACAAGAATATTCATTCTCACCACTCCTATTCAATAGAGTACTACTGCTCCTATTCAATATGGTACTATAAATTCTAGCCACAGCAATTAGACAAGAGAAGGAAATAAAAGAAATAGAAATAGAAAGGGAAGAGGTCAAATTATCATTGTTTGCAGATGATATGCTCCTATACTTGGAAGATCCAAAAGGCACCACCAAAAGAATGCTAGAGCTAAAAATGAAATTCAGCAAAGTAGCAGGTTACAAACACGACATAGAAAAATCAATAGCTTTCCTATGCACCAAACATGAATCTGCTGAGAAAGAAATCAGGAAAACAATCCCATTCACGATAGTCTCAAAAAAAAAAAAAAAAAAATCACCTCACGAATAAATCTAACCAAAGAGGTGAAAGATCTCTATAATGAAGACTATAGAGTACTGAAGGAAAAAAAAGACACAAGAAGATAGACCTTCCGCCCGCTAGCGAGAGCCTTTCCGACCAGAACAAGCTCCGAGTCCCGGAGCCCCTGCAGCGCAGCGTACTCCAGCAACGAACCAGCGGAGAGCCGCGATCCGCAGGGCATCCAGAGACCTCTTCAGGCGGCTCTGCCCACTCGGGCTGCGGGCTCTCTTCACGGGGCGATCCAAGATGGCGGCCTAGAGGGAGACTGCACCCCCAGTTGCTTCAGAACCCTGGAGTTAAGAAGGGGAGGCATTGAGAGACTCGGACTGAAATAGAGCCACGGGTGAGTCTGCCCACTGGGTAAAGCTTGGCCCGGGTGGCAGGCCCAGATAGAGGTGGCTTATTGGAGCCGGGCAGGGCAGCTAGAGTCTTCCCAAGGTAGCCTTCCACACTCCGGCAGTGGGCTCCTCCCACACGGCCAGCTGCACGGCGCAGGCCCACAGTGAGAGCATTTCCGCACAGAGCCAGTTCCAAACCGTGGAACCAGTAGGGGGCTAGGGGCAGTTTTCTTCGGATGAGCTGCTTTATCAGATTCCTCCAAGACATCAGGCTACTGAAGGCTGGGAGGTGATACACTGGAAATCTACCGGGACACTATAAGCCAATAGCGGAAAACTACAATATCTCAGGGTCCCACTGACAACTGACCATTATGAGAAAACAAGGGAAGAAAATGTCCCAAACAAACCTAGATACTACATCAATAAAACGCAATGACAGCACAGCAGAAGAAATGTCAGAAAGGGAGTTCAGAATGTACGTAATTAAAACGATCAGGGAAGCTAATGAGGAGATGAAAGAGCAAATGCAGGCATTGAAGGAGGAGATGAAAGAGCAAATGCAGGCATTAAATGATCGCACCAATCAACAGTTAAAAGACCAAATATGGGAAGCAAGAGATCATTTCAATAAAGAGTTAGAGATACTGAAAAAAAAACAAACTGAAATACTTGAAATGAAGGAAACAATAAACCAAGTTAAAAACTCCATAGAAAGCATAACTAATAGGATAGAACACCTGGAAGACAGAACCTCAGACATTGAAGACAAATTATTTAATCTTGAAAGCAAAGTTGGCCAAACAGAAAAGATGGTAAGAAATCATGAACAGAATCTACAAAAATTATGGGATATCATGAAAAGGCCAAATTTAAGAATTATTGGGATTGAGGAAGGCTTAGAGAAACAAACCAAAGGAATGAACAATCTATTCAATGAAATAATAACAGAAAATTTCCCAAATCTGAAGAATGAAATGGAAAACCAAGTACAAGAGGCTTATAGAACTCCAAACATACAAAATTACAACAGACCCACACCAAGGCACATTATTATGAAAATACCTAACATACAAAATAAAGACAGAATTTTAAAGGCCGCGAGAGAAAAGAATCAAATTACATTCAGAGGGAAACCAATAAGAATATCAGCAGATTTTTAAATCCAGACCCTAAAAGCTAGAAGGGCCTGAAACAACATATACCAAGCCCTGAAAGAAAACGGATGCCAACCAAGAATCTTATACCCAGCAAAACTTACCTTCAAATTTGACGATGAAATAAGATCCTTCCATGATAAACAAAAGCTAAAGGAATTTACAAAAAGAAAGCCAGCATTACAGAACATTCTCAGCAAAATATTCCATGAGGAAGAGATGAAAAACAACGATGCAAATCAGCAACAGGAGGTGCTAGCCTAAAGGAATAGCCAAATAAAGGAGAAACCAAATCATGTCAAAAACAAATATGAGTCAATTGACTGGGAATACAAATCATATCACAATAATAACCCTGAATGTTAATGGACTGAATTCATCAATCAAAAGACACAGACTGGCAGATTGGATTAAAAAGAAAAATCCAACAATATGCTGCCTGCAAGAGACTCATCTCATAGAAAGAGACACCCATAGACTAAAGGTGAAAGGATGGGGAAAAACATACCATGCACACAGACACAGCAAAAAAGCTGGAGTATCCATCCTCATCTCAGATAATGTGGACTTCAAACCAAAACTAGTCAGAAGGGATAAAGAAGGACATTACATGCTGCTTAAGGGAAGCATAAATCAGCAAGACATAACAATCATAAATATCTATGCCCCGAACATTGGCTCATCCACGTACGTCAAACAAATCATTCTCAATTACAGAATTCAAATAGACCACAACACAATAATACTAGGCGATTTTAACACACCTCTCTCACCACTGGATAGATCGTCCAAACAAAAATTGAATAAAGAAACTATAGATCTCAACAACACAATCAGCAATTTAGACTTAACTGACATATATAGAATATGCCATCCAACAAAGAACGAATACACTTTCTTCTCAGCAGCACATGGATCCTTCTCTAAAATAGACCATATTTTATGCCACAAAGCTACTGTTAGCAAATACAAGAAGATAGAGATACTACCTTGTACTCTATCAGATCATAATGGATTGAAATTAGAAATAAATGACAGAATAAAAAACAGAAACTTCTCCAATACCTGGAGACTAAATAATACACTATTATATGATGAATGGATAACAGAAGACATCAGGAGGGAAATAAAAAAATTCTTAGAAGTAAACGAGAACAAAGACACATCATATCAAAATATCTGGGACACTATGAAAGCAGTACTTAGAGGAAGATTTATTTCATGGGGTGCATTCAAAAAAAGAAGTAGAAATCAACAAATAAACGACTTAACACTACAGCTCAAAGCACTAGAAAAAGAAGAGCAGACCAATACCAAAAGTATTAGAAGACAGGAAATAGTTAAAATCAGAGCCAAAATCAACGAAATCGAAACAAAAGAAACAATTGGAAAAATTAACAAAATAAATAGTTGGTTCTTTGAAAAAATAAATAAAATTGATAAACCCTTAGCCACACTAACAAAGAGAAAGAGGGAGAAAACTCAAATTACTAAAATTCGGAATGAACAAGGAAACATCACAACAGACACGAGTGAAATACAAAACATAATTAGAAGCTATTTCGAAAATCTATACTCCAACAAAACAGAAAACCTCAAAGACATCAACAAATTTCTAGAGACATATGAACTACCTAAACTGAACGAGGAGGACATACACAACTTAAATAAACCAATTTCAAGCAATGAAATAGAAGAGGTCATCAAAAGCCTACCAACAAAGAAAAGTCCAGGACCAGATGGGTTCTCAGCCGAGTTCTACAAAACCTTTAAAGAAGAGCTCATTCCAATACTTCTCAAACTATTCCATGAAATAGAAGAGGAGGGAACCCTACCAAACTCGTTCTATGAAGTCAATATCACCCTGATACCTAAACCAGACAGAGACACATCGAGGAAAGAAAATTTCAGACCAATATCCTTAATGAATATCGATGCAAAAATTCTCAACAAAATTTTAGCAAATTGCATACAAATATATATTAAAAAGATAGTGCACCACGATCAAGTGGGTTTTATCCCAGGGATGCAAGGTTGGTTCAACATTCGGAAATCAATAAATGTCATTCACCATATCAACAGACTTAAAGTTAAGAATCACATGATTATTTCAATAGATGCAGAAAAAGCATTTCATAAAATACAGCATCCCTTCATGCTCAAAACACTAGAAAAAATTGGGGTAGTGGGAACATTCCTAAACATTATAAAGGCAATCTACGCTAAGCCCATGGCTAATATCATTCTAAATGGTGAAAAACTAAAAGCGTTCCCCCTAAAAACTGGAACAAGGCAGGGATGCCCTCTTTCACTGCTTCTATTCAACATCGTCCTTGAGACTCTAGCCAGAGCAATCAGACAAACCAAAGAAATTAAAGGGATACGAATAGGAAAAGAAGAACTCAAACTATCCCTGTTCGCTGATGACATGATTATATATTTAGAGGAACCTGGAAATTCCACCAGAAAACTTTTAGAACTCATAAGTGAATTCAGTAAAGTAGCAGGTTACAAGATCAATGCTCATAAATCCAATGCATTTTTATACATAAGTGATGAATCTTCAGAAAGAGAAATTAGGAAAACTACCCCATTCACAATAGCATCGAAAAAAATAAAATACTTGGGAATCAATCTCACAAAAGAGGTGAAAGACCTCTACAATGAGAACTACAGAACACTAAAGAAAGAAATTAAAGAAAACCTTAGAAGATGGAAAGATCTCCCATGTTCCTGGATAGGCAGAATTAATATCGTCAAAATGGCTATACTACCTAAAGTGCTATACAGATTCAATGCAATTCCAATTAAAATCCCAATGATGTACCTTGCAGAAATAGAGCAAGCAATTATGAAATTCATCTGGAAGAATAAAAAACCTAGAATAGCTAAAGCAATCCTCAGTAGCAAGAGTGAAGCAGGGGGTATTGCAATACCAGATCTTCAACTCTACTACAAAGCAATAGTAACAAAAACGGCATGGTATTGGTACCAAAATAGACAGGTAGATCAATGGTACAGAATAGAGGACATGGACATAAACCCAAATAAATACATTTTTCTCATACTAGACAAAGGTTCCAACAATATGCAATGGAGAAAAGATAGCCTCTTCAACAAATGGTGCTGGGAAAACTGGAAAACCATATGCAATAGAATGAAATTAAACCCCTATCTCTCACCCTACACAAAACTCAACTCAAAGTGGATCAAGGACCTTGGAATCAGACCAGAGACCCTCCATCTTATAGAAGAAAAAGTAGGTCCAAATCTTCAACTTGTTGGCTCAGGATCAGATTTCCTTAACAGGACACCCATAGCACAAGAAATAAAAGCAAGAATCAACAACTGGGATAGATTCAAACTTAAAAGCTTTCTCTCAGCAAAGGAAACTATCAGAAATGTGAAGAAAGAGCCTACAGAGTGGGAGAATATCTTTGCCAACCATACCTCAGATAGAGCGCTAATTTCCAGAATCTATAAAGAACTCAAAAAACTCTACACGAAGAATACAAATAATCCAATCAACAAATGGGCTAAGGAAATGAACAGACACTTCACAGAAGAAGATGTACAAGTAATCAACAGATATATGAAAAAATGTTCAACATCCCTAGTAATAAGGGAAATGCAAATCAAAACTACCCTAAGATTTCATCTCACCCCAATTAGAATGGCGATTATCAAGAATACAACAATAGGTGTTGGCGAGGATGTGGTGAAAAAGGAACACTCATACATTGCTGGTGGGGTTGCAAATTAGTGCAGCCACTCTGGAAAGCAGTGTGGAGATTCCTCAGAAAGCTTGGAATGGAAACACCATTTGACCCAGCTATCCCACTCCTTGGCCTATACCCAAAGGACTTAAAATCAGCATACTACAGAGATACAGCCACATCAATGTTCATTGCTGCTCAATTCACCATAGCCAGATTGTGGAACCAACCTAGATGCCCTTCAGTTGATGAATGGATAAAGAAACTGTGGCATATTTATACAATGGAATATTACTCCGCAATGAAGAATGATAAAATTATGGCATTTGTAGGCAAATGGTCGAAATTGGAGAATATCATGCTAAGTGAGATAAGCCAATCTCAAAAAACTAAAGGTCGAATGATCTCGCTGATAAGCGGATGAGGACATATAATGGGGGGTGGGAGGGGCTAGCATTAGGTTTAGGGTTAGGTTTAGAGTTAGGCTAAGGACAGCGGCAAGAATGAAGGAAAGAAGGACTGTGTAGAGGGAAAAGAGGGGTGGGAGGGGTGGGGGGAGGGGAAAAATAAAATAAACATCATTACCCTATGTAAATGTAAAAAAATTAAAAAAAATAAAAAAAAGATAGACCTTCCATGGGAGATTCAAGATGGGAGACTGCGTTCCTTGTCACTCTGTAACTCCAGTTTCAAGCAGAGGATATCTGTTTCTTGGTGAGGCAGTTTTTGCTGCTTATCGATCCCCTGCTGTTTACCCCATTTTTCTGCTCTGATCACCTGCAGTCTGCCAGTATATCGACGCCTTTTTTGAGTGCAGATTGCTCACTGTCAGGCACCTATCATCTGCCGTTTGCCTGCCTAACCTCTGTCCATCTCCTGCCTTACACCTATCCATCACCCAACGCATGAGTTCACCTCCGGATCGTCTGAGAACAGTCAACAAACTGATTGCTGACCACCAAGTGGAACACCAGCTGCTTGCTGTTGCCTGGAAGTTCACTGTTACAGTACCTGCAGGTTTGATTACACGTGGCTGCCGCCATTTTGAGACAACAGCCAGGCCCTGTAGGACCCCGGCCAGACTGACTGAGCCCCGTCGCCAGGATACCTCAGCCCGACCAATCACTCCCTGCCTCTGGGGCCCTCACATCGACTGACTGCTCCCTGCCGCCAGGAACCCCAGACCAACTGACTGTACCCTATCACCGGGACCCCAGACTGACTGATTACACCCGGCCTCCAGGATCCCACAACCACACCAAACACACTGGACCTCCAGGACCCCTGCCTGACCAACCGCATCCCACTTCCAGGACCTCCAACTGACCATGTCCACACCCTGAGCTGCAGCTCCCCATTTGCCAACACATTTCAAAGCCAGAGCAGCCATCTTGGATAATCCTGGAAGCCGGAGCTCCAATCTTTAGGTGGAGCAAATCCCATCCTGAGACACCTGCTGGAGCTTGAAGCTCATTTTCAGGTACCTCTCATGCATCATGCTACTGAACACTGGGAGGTTTCACTACTATATGACTGTTAAACTGTAGATTTTCTTTATTCTCCTTATTGAAAAAATTTACATTTTTAATTCTTTACTTTCCTTGCTCTCTTTTCCTTTTGTTTACCTGTTTCCTCAGAGTGTCTTTCTCCCTTTTTTGCATGCTAACATCCAATTTCTTTTGATTACACTCTCACCCTTTCTATTATCTAGAACTTCTGTATAATCTTTTCTTATCCCATTAACAGCCACGTTCTACATCCCTCTGCATCCTCTTTGTCCTCCATTAGAAACTGCAGAACTTATTGCAAATCTGTTTGTTTTACTGAAGATAATATTTAAACTCATTCTGTTTATTATGACAATTTTGTTATTGTCCTCATAGGGGCTATTTGGTTTAGGATTGCACAGTGTCTGAATTGGACATTGCTAATATTGATCTCCCCTTAAAGAAAGGGTTTTGGAAACCTATAGGGCCACTATAAACCTATAGGGGGAAATCTGCAATACCCCAGATCTGCACTGCTAGAGGGGAAGATACATGAACAACATGAAAAAACAAGGGAAGAAAATCATCCAAACAAATCTACATTCTATATTAATAGAATCCAATGACAGTATGTTAAAAGAAACGTCAGAAAAGGACTTCAGATTATACATGATTAAGATGATTCATGAAGCAAAGGATGAGATAAGAGAGCAAATGCAGGCAATGAATGATAATACCAATAAGCTGAAAGAGCACCTGCAGGAAGCAAAAGATTATTTCAACAAAGAGATAGAGATTCTCAAAAAAAAAACCAAACGGAAATCCTTGAAATGAAGGAAACAATAACCCAAATAAAAAAATCAATGGAAAGCATCACCAAAAGACTAGACCACTTGGAAGACAGAACCTCAGACAATGAAGACAAAATATTTAATCTTGAAAATAAAGTTGCCCAAACAGAGAAGATGGTAAGAAATCATGAACAGAATCTCCAAGAACTATGGGACATCATGAAAAGACCAAATTTAAGAATTATCGGGATTGAGGAAGGCACAGAGATACAAAGCAAAGGAATGAACAACCTATTCAATGAAATAATATCAGAAAATTTCCCAAACCTGAAGAATGAAATGGAAAATCAAATACAAGAGGCTTACAGAACACCAAATGCACAAAATCACAACAGATCCACACCAAGGCACATTATAATGAAAATGCCTAAAATACAAAATAAAGATAGGATTTTGAAGGCCGTGAGAGAAAAGCATCAGATTACATATAGGGGGAGACCAATACAGATAGCAGCTGACTTCTCAACCCAGACTCTAAAAGCTAGAAGGGCCTGGAACAACATATTTCAAGCTCTGAAAGAACATGGTTGCCAACCAAGAATCCTATACCCAGCAAAACTAGCCTTCAGATTTGAAGATGAAATAAAATCCTTCCATGATTAACAAAAGTTAAAAGAATTTACAAATAGAAAGCCTGCACTACAGAATGTTCTCAACAAAATATTCCATGAGCAGGAAATGAAAAACAACAATGGAGGTCAGCAAAGGGAGGAACTACCTTAGAGAAAAACCACTCAAAGGAGAAACCAAGTCAACTTAAAAACCAAAAATAAGCCCAAATGACTGGGAATACAAATCATTTCTCAATAATAACCCAGAACATTAATGGCCTAAACTCATCAATCAAAAGACATAGACTGGAAGAATGGATTAAAAAGAAAGACCCAACAATATGCTCCCTGCAAGAGACTCATCTCATAGAAAAAGACATTCACAGACTAAAGGTGAAAGGATGGGAAAAAACCTACCACGCACATGGACTCAGTAAAAAATCGGGGGTTTCCATCCTTATATCAGATAAAGTGGACTTTAAGCCAAAGTTAGTCAGAAGGGATAAAGAAGGACATTTCATACTGCTTAAGGGAACCATAAATCAGGAAGATATAATGATAGTAAATATTTATGCCCCAAACAATGGTGATCCCTGTACATCAAACAAATCCTTCTCAATTTCAGGAATCACATAGACCACAACACAATAATTCTGGGTGACTTTAACACACCGCTGTCACCACTGGATAGATCTTCCAAACAAAAACCGAACAAAGAAACCATAGAATTCAATAACACAATCAATAACCTAGACTTAATAGACATATATAGAATATTCCATTCATCAATGAGTGGATTCACTTTCTTCTCAGCAGCACATGGAACCTTCTCGAAAATAGACCATGTGTTATGCCACAAAGCAGCCCTTAGGAAATGCAAAAAAATAGAGATACTGTCTTGTGTTCTACCAGATCATAATGGACTGAGAGTAGAAATCAGTGACAAAATAAAAAACAGAAATTACTCCAACACCTGGAGACTAAGTAATATGCTATTGAATGAAACATGGATTACAGAAAACATCAGGGAGGAGATAAAAAAAATTCTTAGAGGTCAATGAGAATGACGATACAACATATCAAAATCTCTGGGACACTATGAAAGTGGTACTATGAGGAAAATTCATTGCATGGAGCAAATTCCAGAAAAGAATGAAAAGTCAACAACTAAATGATCTAACATTACAGCTCAAAGCCCTAGAAAAAGAAGAACAGAACAACACCAAAAGTAGTAGAAGACAGCAAATAATTAAAATCAGAGCTGAAATCAATGAAATTGAAACAAAAGAAATAATTCAAAAAATTGACAAAACAAAAAGTTGGTTCTTTGAAAAAGTAAACAAAATAGACAAACCCTTAGCCACACTAACAAAGAGGAGAGAGAAAACTCAAATTACTAAAATTCATGATGAAAAAGGACATATCACTACAGACACCACTGAGATACATAACATAAAGAGAAGCTACTTTGAAAATCTGTATTCCAACAAAATAGAAACTACCGAAGACATTGACAAATTTCTAGAGACATATGCTCCTCCCAAACTGAACCAGGAGGACATACACAATTTAAACAGATCAATATCAAGCAATGAAATAGAAGAAGCCATTAAAAACCTACCATCCAAGAAAAGTCCAGGACCAGACGGATTCCCAGCCGAGTTCTACGAGATCTTCAAAGAAGAACTCATTCCAATACTTCTCAAAGTATTCCAGGAAATAGAAAAGGAGGGTACCCTACCAAACTCATTCTATGAAGCTAATATCACCCTCATACCCAATCCAGGCAAAGACACATCAAGGAAAGAAAATTTTAGAGCAATATCCTTGATGAATATAGATGCAAAGATCCTTAACAAAATATTGGCAAACTGTATCCAAAAACATATTAAGAAAATCATGCAACACAATCAAGTGGGGTTCATCCCTGGAATGCAAGGATGGTTTAACATCTGTAAATCAATAAATGTAATCCATTGTGTCAATAGACTTAAGGATAAGAATCATATGGTTATTTCCATTGATGCAGAAAAAGCATTCAACAAAATACAACACCCCTTCATGCTCAAAACACTAGAAAAAATAGGGATATTTTTCTATCCCTGAACATACCTGAACATTGTAAAGGCTATTTATGCTTAGCCCATGGCCAACATCATTCTTAATGGAGAAAAACTGAAACCATTCCCTTTAAAAACGGGAACAAGACAGGGATGTTCTCTTTCACCACTTTTATTCAACATTGTCCTCAAAACTCTAGCCAGAGCAATTAGGCAGACTAAAGAAATTAAAGGGATACAAATAGGAAAAGAGGAACTTAAGCTGTCACTATTTGCTGATGACATGATTCTCTATTTAGAGGATCCAAAAACCTCCTCCAGAAAACTTCTAGACCTCATCAATGAATTCAGCAAAATAGCAGGCTATAAAATCAACACGTATAAATCTAAAGCATTTTTATATGCAAGTGATGAAACAGCTGAAAGGGAAATGAGGAAAACAACTCCATTTGCAATAGCCTCAAAAAAAATAAAATACTTGGGAATCAATCTAACCAAAGAGGTAAAACATCTCTACAATGAAAACTTCAAAACATTGAAGAAAGACATTGAGGAAGACCTTAGAAGATGGAAAGATCTCCCATGTTCTTAGATAGGCAGAATTAATATTGTCAAAATGGCCATACTACCAAAAGTGCTATACAGATTCAATGCAATTCCAATTAAAATCCCAATGATGTACCTGACAGAAATAGAGCAAGCAATCATGAAATTCATCTGGAAGAATAAGAAACCCAGAATAGCTAAAGCAATCCTTAGTAGGAAGAATGAAGCAGGGGATATCGCAATACCAGAACTTCAACTATACTACAAAGCAATAGTAACAAAAACGGCATGGTATTGGCACCAAAATAGACAGGTAGATCAAGGGTACAGAATAGAGGACACAGACACAAGCCCAAAGAAATACAATTTTCTCATACTAGACAAAGGGGCCAAAAATATGCAATGGAGAAAAGATAGCCTCTTCAACAAATGGTGCTGGGAAAACTGGAAATCCATATGCAACAAAATGAAACTAAACCCCTATCTCTCACCCTGCACAAAAATCAACTCACAATGGATATAGGACCTTGAACACAGATCAGAGATCTTGCATCTTATAGAAGAAAAAGTAGGTCCAAATCTTCAACTTGTTGGCTTAGGATCAGACTTCCTTAACAGGACTCCCATAGCACAAGAAATAAAAACAAGAATCAATAACTAAGATAGATTCAAACTAAAAAGCTTTCTCTCAGCAAAGGAAACTCAGCAATGCGAAGAGAGAGCCTTCAGAGTGGGAGAATATCTTTGCCACTCATACTTCAGATAGAACACTAATTTCCAGAATATATAAAGAACTCAAAAAACTCTACACCAAGAATACAAATAATCCAGTCAACAAATGGGCTAAGGAAATGAACAGACACTTCACAGAAGAAGATGTACAAGCAATCAACAGTTATATGAAAAAATGTTCACCATCTTTAGTAATAAGAGAAATGCAAATCAAAACTACACTAAGATTCCATCTCACCCCAATTAGAATGGCAATTATCAATAATACAAGCAACAATAGGTGTTGGCGAGGATGTGGGGAAAAAGGTACACTCATACACTGCACTAATTTGCAGCCACTCTGGAAAGCAGTGTGGAGATTCCTTAGAAAACTTGGAATGGACCCACCATTTGACCCAGCTATCCCACTCCTCGGCCTATACCCAAAGGACTTAAAATCAGCATACTACAGAGATATAGCCACATCAATATTCATAGCTGCTCAATTCACAATAGCCAGACTGTGGAACCAACCTAGATGCCCTTCAATTGATGAATGGATAAAGAAACTGTGGTGTATATATATACAATGGAATATTACTCAGCTATAAAGAATAATAAAATTATGGCATTTGCAGGCATATGGATGAAATTGGAGAATATCATGCTAAGTGAGATAAGCCAATCTCAAAAACCCAAAGGACGAATGATCTCGCTGATAAGCGGATGATGACACATAATGGAGGGTGGGAGGGAGGCAAGAATGGAGGAAGGAGAGACTGTATAGAGGGAAAAGAGGGGTGGGAGGGGTGGGGGGGAGGAAAAAATAACAGAATGAATCAAACATCATTACCCTATGTAAATGTATGATTACGCAAATGGTATGCCTTTACTCCATGTACAAACAGAAACAACATGTATCCCATTTGTTTACAATAAAAATAAATTTAAAAAAAAGAAAGACCTTCCATGTTCATGGATAAGCAGAATTAATATTGTTATAATGGCCATAATAGCAAAACAAATATACAGATTCAATGCAATCCCCATCAAAATATTAATGACATTCTTCACAGTACTGGAAGGAAAAAAAAGAAAAAAAGAGTCCTAAAATTCATTTGGAAGAATGAAAGATCCAGAATACCCAAAGCAATTCTAAATCATAAAAGCAATACTGGAGGCATCACAATACCTCACTTCAAATTATACTACAGAACTACTGTAACAAAAACTGCATGGTTCTGGCATAAAAACAAACACATAGACCAACAGTGCAGAATAGAAGACACAGAGACAAACCTGCACAGATACAGACATCTGATTCTAGACAAATCTGTCAAAAACGTTCATTAGAGAAAATACAGCCTTTTAAACAAATGGTGTTGGGGAAACCGGTTATCCATACGTAGAAGAATGAAACTAGATCCTTACCTCTCACCCTGCACAAAGTCAACCTAAAATCCATGGGAGACGTAGGAATTAGACCAAAAACGTCGACACTCCTAGAAGAAAATGTGGGGTCAACACTCCAACACATAGGCACAGGTAACAATTTTTAAAGCTCAGGAAATGATGCCAAGAATTTCGGGGTAACAATCAGATGTCAAACATCAGAGTGAGAAAAAGGCAGTGCCCCTGTCCAAACTGGGAATACTGAAAAGAAAAGTTAGTTTGACAGTTTAACCAGTGCCCATGTCAACATCTGATGCCTGCATCTCACTGGCACATAAACAAATCGTCTAAATTTTCAGTAGGAGTTAGGAGAGTCTAGAATCTATATCAGCAGCCAAAGAAAACTCTTGCCCTTCTGTTTCGTGACTTTTCCATCCCCGCCTTTCCACCCTCCCTACCCCCTACACCTTTCCCCTGCAGGACACTCAATCACCATGAAGTAACCCTCTCGGTCAGGAAAACCAACTCTGACCCATGTGGTCAGTAACTCAAAGTGTAATGAAATTCAAGCAGCTGGCAGGGGGCCGGGGGCGGGGAATATAGTTTGTCCACCTTGCTACTAATGAGATTTTTGTGAGAACTTATGTTTGCAGGAAAAGGGGACATAAATGTCACTGAATTGGTAGTTATTTCAGTCCAATAAAATGAAGAAACAGGCTAACACAACGGATAAGGAAGAAAGCATGAACAGTACATGTGTATATTTGTCAAATGCACTTATTCTAGGCTAAACCATTTTAACTGTGATTTTGTTAAAAGCCCATAGTAGTTCATTAAGGGCAATAATGCATTAGAATAACAAGGCAGTGGAAGTTCTAGGATTGAATCAAATCCAAAATCAAAGTCAGTAGGTAGGACAGAATTGTACAGGGTTAAAGGTGGCACTCTCAGTAATGAAGTAGTAAGAATCAAGAAACAATGGGCTCATGTCATATTTATTGGGCACCTGCTGTATGCTAGACTCTCTTCTGGCAGTGGCAAGCAAGAAAAATCAATCCCCCAACCCCTCCAGTGCTTACCTAAGAGTGTGTTGGAAAATGGGAGCAACGTAACTTCCCAGTTCAGGCAAAAAGACCCAAATGTTGTTAGGTCCTTAAAAGTGAAAGGGATGTAGTCACGCAAAAATACTAATAAAGCATAAAGGACACTCAAATCTCCTCAACTGTATTGTAATAGCATGAGTTCATAGTGTTTTCAGGAGTCGTTTTTTTCTTCTTTAAAAAAAATTAGCTTATCCCTTGATCATAAAACTGTGAGAAATAAATAACTGTTGTTTGAAAAAAAAAAAGAATTCAAGTATTTTTATGGTGATGGAAGAGTTGATCCTGGTGCGGTGGTTACACAAATTCGTAAATGAGAAAATTGCAGAGATCTAGTCACACACACACACACACACACACACACACACACACACACAAATAAGTGCATGTAAAAATGGTGGAATCTGAAAAAGATCTGTGGGTGGCACCAAAGTCTGTTTCCTGCTTTGACATTGTACTCTAATAAGGCAAGATAGTATCACTGGGAGAAAAAAAGATGGTATCAGAAGGGGAAACTGGGTGATGGGTACACAGGGCCTCTCTGAACTATTTTTGCAACAATCTGTGAATCTATAGTTATTTCAAAAAAAAAATCTTAAAGCAATTTAGGAGTAAGCTGTTCTATTGTAACTTGGATTCACTCAAGACTGAAGGTGGTCTGATTCTAGGACCAAGGTCAGAGTTCTAGGCACGTCCTTAGAGGAGGGAAGGATAAACTTTCCAGTTTTCTTGGCATCTTAGAAACCAAGAAACCAAGTCTCCCTTTTGGCAGCTCCTTAACCAACCGCAGGATGCCCGCACCAGAAGCACACATAATAAGCCACGGCAAACACTGGACTCCGGCTCAGGGAATTCCTCCAGAATGCCTCCCATGGCCGCTGGAGCCTCCTCAAACATCACACAGGATTCTCAATCCTCTCGGCTTTTCCTCTTGGCTCCCTCTTTGCTTGTCGCCCAGACTGGAGCTGGTCAGACTCTTGGCTCTAATCTGGAACTTCAGGGGACAAGACTCAGGCATCACCCCCCAGCCCCAAGTACTCACACACCTCTGAAAAATTAGTCTGAAGCCATGTGTCCTAGAGACCAAAGGAATCAGCAGTGCCCTCTGGTCTCCTGGTCATCCACACCAATGAATGTTCTTACCTGTCTTTGTTCTGGTTGTACATTCCTCTAGCAATGAGTGATCAATAATTTGACTTTTTAAGTGGATTTGCTCATTGGAACAGAATGACCAAAGGAAGTAACCAATGCTTATTATCATTGTTATTACATCTCTCAGAGTAAGTAAGTAAATCAATTTCCACTCTGGCTTCAGCATGAGTTAAGTCAGTCCCTCAGTGGGATATAGTAGTTAAAAATTCAGAACAGACTGGGAATATAGCTCAGTTGGTAGAGTGCTTGCCTCACAAGCACAAGGCCCTGGGTTCAATCCCCAGCTCTGCAAAAATAAAATAAAATAAAATAAAATATAAAATAAAATAAAATTCAGAACAAGTCTGCCTGGGTTTAAAGCCTAGTTGTACCCTCCCCAGCTCTGGGGCTTTAGATATTGCCATTTACTTGCTGTGGACCTTGAGCAAAAAATTCATCTCCCTGAGGCTTTTTCTGTTTCCCCATCTGTAAAGGTTGTAATAACAAACCTACCTCCCAGGGCTGCTAAGAGCATTATATGAAGTAATATATCTAAAGCACATAAAGCAGGGTCTATGTGCAGCAAGGGTTATAGAATAGCCATTATCAGTGCCTGGAAGTTATCAAATAAATTTTCAAGTCTGTACATGTAAGAGGCAGACCCCACACGGGTAAAGAACTAGGTTAACCTCAAGTATGCACTAGCAGACCCAACTGAGACATAAGCCAGTCTCAGAGACTTCTTTTGCCCCCAAGTACCTGTAGAATTCGTAGGTAGTTGACTTGGTGATAAAGGGTACTGACCTGTAATAAGTTTTGCCCTTCAGGTACAAAACCACCCAAAAAGTGATTCAAGGCAGAGAAAACCTGCTCTGCTGCACTGATTCACACACGGAAGAAAAGATGCAAAGACAATCTATGTAAGGGTACCTGAAAACATCTCAGGTAGCAGAGTTTTAAGAATTTCTTGGGAAAGACCCACAAGCAATGAATACTTTGCGTGGAGTTAGGAGAAGTAACTGTTCAAGGCTCTATCTGTGATAGCAGATCAATCAACTATTCAAGCAAAGTTGACTGATGGAACAAAGAAATCAATCATTTCATTCAATTAGGTTGCAAGTTTAGTGAGTTAATTTTGTGTTCTGTCATCTCACCCCAATTAGAATGGCTATTTTCAAGAATACAAGCAATACGATAGGTGTTGACGAGGATGTGAGGGAAAAGGCACACTCATACATTGCTAGTGGGGTTGCAAAGTGGTGTAGCCACTCTGGAAAGCAGTATGGAGATTCCTTAGAAAATTTGGAATGGAACCACCATTTGACCCAGCTATCCCACTCCCTGATCTATACTCAAAGGACTTAAAATCAACATAATACAATAACACAGCCACATCAATGTTTATAGCAGCTCAATTCAAAATAGCTAGATTATGGAACCAACCTAGATGCCCTTCAATAGATAAATGGATAAAGAAACTATGGTATATATACACAATGGAATATTACTCAGCCATAAAGAAGAATAAAATTATGGCATTTGCAGGTAAATGGATGAAGTTGGACAATATCATGCAAAGTGAAATAAGCCAATTCCAAAAACCCAAAGGCCAAATGATTTTTCTGATAAGTGGATGCTGATACATAATGAGGAAGTAGGTAGGGGGTCAGGGAAGAATGAAGGAAGGATGGATTGTGTAGAGGGAAATGAGGGATGGGGAGGGGTAAGGGGAAGGAAAGATAATAGAATGAGACAAACATCATTATCTTATGTACATGTATGATTACATAAATGGTGTGACTCTACTTCATGTACAATTAGAGAAATGAAAGTTATGTACAATGAATCAAAAATAATAATTAAAAAATTTTTAAAGTGAGATTATAATGAATGTAATCAGTAAAACAACTTTTCAAAAATTAAATGTTGCTCTCTATAGCTGAGATTTGATAGATAATTATACTTTGTTCATACTTATTTTTAATAAAGAATTCAATTATATGAAATAATTAATTAATTAATTTTAAATAACTTAGAAAATCAAGCTATAGCACCTGCCGGAACCATTATATTTATGGTTGCACCAAAACCTGATTCTGACTAAATGGTATGAACAAAAAGACAGACACTGAAGGCTGATCAGAGCACAATTAATAAATACTAAAGTAATGGCTGAACCCAAGAAGGTAATGGGGGTAATTAGGCAGGACATGTTTAGGGTGATGATTCTCACTGACCCTTGAGTCCATGGGGGGAGTAATACAGCTATTTCTCTAAAGAGACATAGACATTGTGGAGATCTCTGTTGTTTTCCTGCCAAGAGCCTGTCGGCCCCTGAGAGTTCCACATGCAAAATTCCTATGAGCATATTATGCATAGATCTCAGGAGCTGGCAAAACAAAACCAGAGATAAGAGGGAAATGGGAGGTTTTCAAGATGGCAGACTAGAGGGCGGCTGCATTCCATGTTGCTCCAGGACACAGGATTCAAAAGAGGAGATAATGAGAGACTTGGGACCAACTCAAAGCCGCCGGGTGAGTCTCTCCCGTTGGGGAGGTGTCCCGGATGGGGCGGTAGCCCCGGAACGCAGGGAACTTTGTGAAGTAGAGTTGCTCAGCGAGACGCCTCTCCCCCCGCTGGAGCGGTAAACACGGACAACTGGGACCATTGTAGAGGAGGCGGCTCAGCACAGCGCTTGGACTCGGAGCAACCACTGGGGCTCCGGGCGGTTGCCTGAGGAGGAGCTGCGTGGCGAGCTGTTTGGACTCAGAACGACCGCTTCTGAACACCGGGGGGTTGCCCGGAGGAAGAGGAGAAGTGCGGTGGGTCGCTTGACCTAGGAGTGACTGCATCAGAGCCACAGGCAGTTGCCAGAGGAGGAGGCGAGTGGTGAGTTGATTGCACTCAAAGCAACCACTCCTGAACACCGGGCGCCTGCCTGGAGGAGGAGCACGGTGGGTCACTTGGTCTCGGAGCCACCGTTCCTGAACACCTGGGGGGCTACCCCGAGGAGGAGGAGGAACAGGATGGGTCACTTGGGCTTGGAGTGACTGCCTAGGGCTACGGGAGGTTGGCGGGACGAGGAGACGCGAAGTGAGTTGCTTGGACTCCTAGTGACTGCGTCGGAAACCGGGGGGCTGTCCGGAGGAGGAGGTATGTGGCGGGTCTCTGGGTATCGGAGCTATTGTACTGGGCTCCAGGTGGCGGCTCAGAGGAGGGGCCGCATAGCCAGGTGATTAGGTGCAGAGTAGGGTCCCAGGAGCTAGGTGGCTTCTTGCTGGAAGAGCCACACAGAGACACGCCTAGGGGCGGAGGAAGTTTCCAGGACTGCGGGCAGATTCTCTGAGGAGAGGCAGCCTAAGGAGACTCGTCTGCGAAGGGTGAGGCTCCCAGGCCCAGGAGGTAGGGCCGGACCCCTGGGAACGTTGCAGAGGAAGACAGCCCAGCCCAGGCGGTAGTTGTAGATTGAGGGGAACCTCTAGGAGGGGAACTGACCAGCGAGACCTCCCCATTGGGTGAGTCTTCCCTGCTGGGGGAGGTTTTCCCACAAAGACGGTAAAACCAGAGACACAAGCATAAACACGCCTTGCCTCAGCCTGCAGCCTGGTTCCCCTTTGGATGACCATTGATCAACAAGTGGAGGCACCTCTGCCCACTATCAGGGAATATACCCCACCTGAGGGTCACCATCCCTAGAGAGGCAGCTTCCTTGTGGAGCTCCACATTATCAACTTCCTCCAAGTCTGCTGGCTACTGAAGGATAAGAGGGGATATACTAGCAATCATCAGGGACATTATAAGTCAATAGAGGAAATCTGCAATATCTTAAGGACCCACTGATTCCTGAAAAATATGAGAAAACAAGGGAAGAAAATGCCCCAATCAAATCTAGATGTTACATCAATAAAATCCAACGACAGCATGGCAGAAGAAATGACAGAAAGGGAGTTCAGAATGTACATAATTAAAATGATCAGAGAAGCAAACGATGAGATGAAAGAGCAAATGCAGGCATTGAATGATGAGATGAAAGAGCAAATGCAGGAATTGAATGATGAGATGAAAGAGCAAATGCAGGCATTGAATGATAGCACCAATCGACAGTTAAAAGAGCAAATACAGGAAGCAAAAGATCATTTCAATAAAGAGTTAGAGATATTGAAAAAAAAACAAACAGAAATCCTTGAAATGAAGGAAACAATAAACCAAATTAAGAACTCCATAGAAAGCACAACCAATAGGATAGAACACCTGGAAGACAGAACCTCAGTTATTGAAGACAAAATATTTAACCTTGAAAACAAAGTTGAACAAACAGAGAAGATGGTAAGAAATCATGAACAGAACCTCCACGAACTATGGGATATCATGAAAAGGCCAAATTTGAGAATTATTGGGATTGAGGAAGGCTTAGAAAAACAAACCAAAGGAATGAACAATCTATTCAATGAAATAATATCAGAAAATTTCCCAAATCTGAAGAATGAAATGGAAAATCAAGTCCAAGAGGCTTATAGGACTCCAAATACACAAAATTACAACAGACCCACACCAAGGCACATTATAATGAAAATACCTAACATACAAAATAAAGACAGAATTTTAAAGGCTGTGAGAGAAAAGAACCAAATTGCATTCAGGGGGAAACCAATACGGATATCAGCAGATTTTTCAATCTAGACCCTAAAAGCTAGAAGGGCCTGGAACAACATTTTTCAAGCTCTGAAAGAAAATGGATGCCAACCAAGAATCTTATACCCAGCAAAGCTTACCTTCAAATTTGACAATGAAATAAAATCTTTCCATGATAAACAAAAGCTAAAAGAATTTACAAAACGAAAGCCAGCATTACAGAACATTCTCAGCAAAATATTTCATGAGGAAGAAATAAAAAACAAAGAAGCAAATCAGTAAAGGGAGGAATTATCCTAAAGGAACTGTCAAATAAAGGAGGAACCAAGTTGTGTCAAAAAATAAATAAATAAATAAAATTTTTAAAATGAACCAAATGACCGGGAATATAAATCATATCTCAATAATAACCCTGAATGTTAATGGCCTGAACTCATCAATCAAAAGACATAGACTGGCAGATTGGATTAAAAAGAAAGATCCAACAATATGTTGCCTGCAAAAGACACCTCATAGAAAGAGATACCCATAGACTAAAGGTGAAAGGATAGGGAAAAACATACCATGCACATGGACTCAGCAAAAAAGCTGGAGTATCCATCCTCATTTCACATAATGTGGACTTCAAGCCAAAGTTAGTCAGAAGGGATAAGGAAGGACATTTCATACTGCTTAAGGGAAGCATAAATCAGCAAGATATAACAATCATAAACATCTATGCCCCAAACAGTGGCTCATCCATGTATGTCAAACAAATCCTTCTCAATTTTAGAAACCAAATAGACCGTAACACAATAATACTAGGTGATTTTAACACGCCTCTCTCACCACTGGACAGATCTTCCAAACAAAAATTGAACAAAGAAACCATAGATCTCAATAACACAATCAATAATTTAGACTTAACAGACATTTATAGAATATACCATCCAACCAAGAGCGAATACACTTTCTTCTCAGCAGCACATGGATCCTTCTCTAAAATAGATCATATATTATGCCACAAAGCTAATGTCAGCAAATACAAGAAGATAGAGACACTACCTTGTATTCTATCAGATCATAATGGATTGAAGTTAGAAATAAATGAAAGAGTAAAAAACAGAAACTACTCCAACACCTGGAGATTAAACAATATGCTATTATATGATGAATGGATAACAGAAGATATTAGGAAGGAAATTAAAAAATTCTTAGAGGTAAATGAGAACAAAGAAACATCATATCAAAATCTCTGGGACACTATGAAAGCAGTACTTAGAGGAAAATTTATTTCAGGGAGCGCATTTAATAAAAGAAGTAAAACTCAAAAAATAAACAACCTAACACTACAGCTCAAAGCCCTAGAAAAAGAAGAACAGACCAACATCAAAAGTAGTAGCAGACAGGAAATAGTTAAACTCAGAGCTGAAATCAATGAAATTGAAACAAAAGAAACAATACAAAAAATTGACAAAATAAATAGTTGGTTCTTTGAAAAAATAAACAAAATTGATAAACCTTTAGCCACACTAACAAAGAGAAGACGAGAGAAAACCCAAATCACTAAAATTCGGAATGAACAAGGAAATATCACAACAGACACGACTGAAATACAAAACATAATTAGAAGCTATTTTTGAAAATCTATACTCCAACAAAATAGAAAATTTCGAAGACATCAACAGGTTTCTAGAGACATATGAATTGCCTAAACTGAACGAGGAGGACATACACAATTTAAATAGACCAATTTCAAGTAATGAAATAGAAGAAGTCATCAAAAGCCTACCAACAAAGAAAAGTCCAGGACCAGATGGGTTTTCAGCCGAGTTCTACAAAACCTTTAAAGAAGAGCTCATTCCAATAGTTCTCAAAGTATTCCATAAAATAGAAGAGGAGGGAATCCTCCCAAACTCGTTCTATGAAGCCAATATCACACTGATACCTAAACCAGACACAGACACATCGAGGAAAGAAAATTTCAGACCAATATCCTTAATGAACATCAATGCAAAAATTCTCAACAAAATTTTAGCAAATCACATACAAAAACATATTAAAAAGATAGTGCACCATGATCAAGTGGGTTTCATCCCAGGGATGCAAGGTTGGTTCAACATCAGGAAATCAATAAATGTCATTCACCATATCAACAGACTTAAAGTCAAGAATCACATGATTATTTCAATAGATGCAGAAAAAGCATTTGATAAAATACAGCACCCCTTCATGCTCAAAACACTAGAAAAAATAGGGATAGTGGGAACATTCCTTAACATTGTAAAGGCCATCTATGCTAAGCCCATGGCTAATATCATTCTAAATGGTGAAAAACTGAAAGCATTCCCCCTTAAAATTGGAACAAGGCAGGGATGCCCTCTTTCACCACTTCTTTTCAGTATCGTCCTTGAAACTCTAGCCAGAGCAATTAGACAGACCAAAGAAATTAAAGGGATATGAATAGGAAAAGAAGAACTCAAACTATCCCTGTTTGCTGATGATATGATTATATACTTAGAGGAACCAGGAAATTCCACCAGAAAACTTTTAGATCTCATAAGTGAATTCAGTAAAGTAGCGGGATATGAGATCAATGCACATAAATCTAATGCATTTTTATACATAAGTGATGAATCTTCAGAAAGAGAAATTTGGAAAACTACCCCATTCACAATAGCCTCGAAAAAAATAAAATACTTGGGAATCAATCTCACAAAAGAGGTGAAAGACCTCTACAATGAGAACTACAGAACACTAAAGAAAGAAATTAAAGAAAACCTCAGAAGATGGAAAGATCTCCCATGTTCTTGGATAGGAAGAATTAATATTGTCAAAATGGCCATACTACCAAAAGTGCTATACAGATTCAATGCAATTCCAATTAAAATCCCAATGATGTACCTGACAGAAATAGAGCAAGCAATTATGAAATTCATCTGGAAGAATAAAAAACCCAGAATATCTAAAGCAATCCTCAGTAGAAAGAGTGAAGCAGGGGGTATCGCAATACCCAATCTTCAACTCTACTACAAAGCAATAGTAACAAAAAACGGCAAGGTATTGGTACCAAAATAGAAAGGTGGATCAATGGTACAGAATAGAGGACACGGACACAAACCCAAATAAATACAATTTTCTCATACTAGACAAAGGGGCCAAAAATATGCAATGGAGAAAAGATAGCCTCTTCAACAAATGGTGCTGGGAGAATTGGAAATCCATATGCAACAGAATGAAACTAAACCCATATCTCTCACCATGCATGAAACTAAACTCAAAATGGATTAAGGACCTCGGAATCAGACCAGAGACCTTGCATCTTATAGAAGAAAAAGTAGGTCCAGAGCTTCAACATGTCGGCTTAGGACCAGACTTCCTCAACAGGACTCCCATAGCACAAGAAATAAAAGCAAGAATTAATAACTGGGATAGATTCAAACTAAAAAGCTTTCTCTCAGCAAAGGAAACTATCAGCAATGCAAAGAAAGAGCCTACAGAGTGGGAGAAAATCTTTGCCAATCATACTTCAGATAGAGCACTAATCTCCAGAATCTGTAAAGAACTCAAAAAACTCTACACCAAGAATGCAAGTAATCCAATCGACAAATGGGCTAAGGAAATGAATAGACACTTCACAGAAGAAGATCTACAAGCAATCAACAAACATATGGAAAAATGTTCAACATCCCTAGTAATAAGAGAAATGCAAATCAAAACCACCCTAAGATTCCATCTCACCCCAATTAGAATGGCGATTATCAAGAATACAAGCAACAACAGGTGTTGGCGAGAATGTGGGGATAAAGGTACACTCATACATTGCTGGTGGGGCTGCAAATTAGTGCAGCCACTCTGGAAAGCAGTGTGGAGACTCCTTAGAAAACTTGGAATGGAACCACCATTTGACCCAGCTATCCCACTCCTTGGCCTATACCCAAAGGCCTTAAAATCAGCATATTACAGAGATACAGCCACATCAATATTCATAGCTGCTCAGTTCACAATAGCCAGATTGTGGAACCAACCTAGATGTCCTTCAATTGATGAATGGATAAAGAAAATGTGGTATATATATACAATGGAATATTACTCAGCCATAAAGAATGATAAAATTATGGCATTTGCAGGCAAATGGATGAAATTGGAGAATATCATGCTAAGTGAGATAAGCCAATCTCAAAAAACCAAAGGAAGAATGATATCGCTAATAAGTAGATGATGACACATAATGGAGGGTGGGAGGGGTTAGTGTTAGGGTTAGAGTTAGGGTTAGGGAGGGGGGCAAGAATGGAGGAAGGAAGGACTGTATAGAGGGAAAAGAGGGGTGGGAGAGGTGGGGGGAAGGGAAAAAATAACTAAATGAATCAAACAGCATTACTCTACGTAAATTTATGATTACACAAATGGTATGCCTTTACGCCATGTACAAACAGAGAAACAACATGTATCCCATTTGTTTACAATAAAATAATAAAAAAAAAGAGGGAAATGATACAATTTCAAGGACTAGTGTTGCCTAATAAAACTCTCCTACCTTCAAGAGATGGGAGTGTTCCTTTGCTGGGGGTTTGGAGAATGGAGTTAGAACACAGAAGTGCCAGATAATAACAGTCAATCTCTATTGGGTATTTACTGTGTGCCAGGTACTCTCCTAAGCTCTCCTGTGCCTTGACTCACTGAACTCTCAGGAAAATGGTATTATCAGCTCCATTTTACAGATGAGGAAACCAAGATGCAAAGAAATCGAGTAACTTCCCCATATCCACAGTGAGTAAGTAGCAGTGTTGAGATATTTTATCCAGACAGTATGGTATCAGAGTTTATTTGCTTGAATACTCATTATTGGGCCAAACAGAACTTCCCCTAAATAATGCATTATGGGGCCAAATAATAAGCAAAGAAACCTATCCAGCTCCCTTCAACTTAGAAGTGTCTATACCATTAAATGAGTATACAAAACACTGTCAGTGCATTTGGCCAGGGTTGCTAAAAAGCAGGCATTTGGGACAGTGGAACAACCCATGAACAGCTCCCTGCTCCATTGTAGTAAGAACATTTGCCATGCTCTACTTTCTTAAGAAATTGTTTTACGTGTTAAGTGTACAGTGCATTATTGTTGACTATAGGTGTGATTGCTGTACAGCAGATCTTAGAGCTTATTCATCTTGCTTAACTAAACCTTTATGGGTTTAGTTCAATGGGATTAATAACTCCAGATTTCCTCTTCCCCGGCCCCTGTCAACTATCATTCTATTCTTTTATACCTCATATAAAGACCCCTGAGCATTATGTCCTACTAGTCTTTCTGTAACTTGCTTATTTCACTTAGCACAATGTCCTCAAGTTTCATCCCCACTGTTACATATTGTAGAATTCCTTTCTTTATTAAGAGTGAGTAGTATTCCATTGTATTGTATATGCTACTTTTTCTTCATCAATTCATCTCCCAGTGGAATCTTGGGATTTTTCCACATCTTGGTTATTGTGAATAGTACATCACTGAACATGGGAGTGCTACTACTATCTCTTTGTAATCCTGATTTTAATCATTTTGGATAAATACTCAGAAGTTGGATTACTGGATCACATGCTAACTCTATTTTTTAATTTTTTGAGGAACATTTTGAGGAGCCATTTTTCTGAGCAGTTGCACCATTTTGGATTCCCATCTACAGTGTTCAGGAGTTCCAATTTGTCCACATTCCTGCCACTTATTATTTTTTATTTTTAATAGTAGCCACGCTGACAGGTGTGAGACATGTATAGATATATATAGAGAGATATATAGATATAGATACATCTCATCATAAGGAAAAGACAGAGCCCCTGAAAGATCAAAACAGTAATTATTAGTGAGAAACAAAATAACAATCTGGTAGCAGAGAACCAGCAACTTAGTGTGTGTCTCATGTAACAGTCAAATCTAGGTAGAGGAGTTATAATGTCGGATTAATTCTACTATCCTTACTACCTCCATACCCACTTCCCTCCCTTCACTTCCCCTAACTTATCTAAGGTAAATCTATTCTTCCCTACTCTCCCTCCATTGTGAATTAGCATCCACATATCAGAGAAAACTTTTGATTGTTGGTCTTTTGGGATTCTTATTTCACTTAGCATGATATTCTCCAGCTCTATCTACTTACCAGCAAATGCCATAATTTCATTCTTCTTTAAGACTGCATAATATTCTATCATATATATATATGTGTGTGTGTATATAGGTGTGTAAATATATATGTATACATACACATATATATACCACATTTTTTATCCATTTGTTATGGTTTGGATTTGAGGTGTCATGTGTGAGACAAAGCAGAAAGGTTCAGAGGAGAAATGATTGGGTTGTAAAGTCTTAACCCGATCAGTGATTTAATCCCCGGGATTAACTGAGTGATAACTGAAGTGGCAGGGTGTGTCTGGAGAAGACTGGAATTTAGGTGTGGCTTTGGGGTATATATTTTGTATCTGGAGTGTGGAGACTCTCTCTCTGCCTCCTGATGATGTGAGCTGCTTCCCTCTGCCACAATCTTCTACCACGTTGTTCTCCCTCACCTCGAGCCCCAAGGAATGGAGCCGGCCTTCTATGGACTAAGATCTCGGAACTCGTGAACCCTAAAATAAACTTTTCCTCCTTTAAAATTGTTCTAGTCAGATCTTTTAGTTACAGCAGCAAAAAAGCTGACTAAAACACCATTCATCTGTTGAAGGGCATCTAGGCTGGTCCCATAGTTTGTCTACTGTGAATTGAGCTGCTACAAACATTGATGTGGCTGCATCACTGTAATATGCTGATTTTAAGTCCTTTTGGTATAAATCGAGAAATGGGATAGCTGAACGAGACATTATTACCCCATGTACATATATGATTACACGACCAGTGGTATTCTACATCATGTACAACCAGAAGAATGAGAAATTATACTCCATTATATATGATGTATCAAAATGCATTCTACTGAATGGATAACTAATTGAAACAAAAAAATTAAATTTCATAGCAACAATTTTAAAAATCTAGGTAGAGATTGGGAAAAGAACTAGAGTAGAGATAAGTGGAATTAGTAAAAGAATTTTATTTCTTAAAAAGTCTTCAACCACAGTTAAAAGCAGCTGCAATCTGAGAGTGTGTTTGCAGAGGAAATGGACTGGAAAACAAGAGAGGTATCTTCTGACTACTTAGAGTTTTCGTTGAACCCCTCCAAGGAAGAGTGGCGCTTTCTGTCCTTTATCACAGGAAGCAGTGTCCTGAGCAGGGAGCGGCTGCAACATCCATGCCAGATGGGGCTTTCAAAGGAAAAGGGAGCGTGAAGTCAGACCAGCTGTTTCTCACTGCATTAGAGAAACTTCCACAAAACCCCACAGAACTTTTTAAATGATGGAACACACTGAACACACCAAAGAGAAGGGTCCCATTGGGGTGAGACTGGAGGGTATTTTCCCTTTTTACTTATAATGATTCAAATACTGATGGATGCCATCAAAAAATGAGGAAGTAGAAGGGGCAGGGGGTCCTGGTGGAGCTCATCTATGCAACATATGGAACAAGTTATTGAAGAAAGTGGTTCTAAGGGAGTCTGTAAAAGTTGAGGAGGGGCCTTACACTTCTTTTGGAGACAGAGAAGATTGAGGGTGTGGTGAAAAAAAAATAGCAAAATGGGATTAAGATAAACCAAAACAGAGGAGAAATATTGGGCCAGATGAACTTTCACTTTCCCTAAAATGATCGATGTACTTAGGAAGCACGAGACTGGACTCCACTGCTGGGTGTGAAGGTGGCTAGCGAAACCTGCACGAATCGATCATTTCTGCTAGAGTGCTGGGCAGAGCGGTCCTTTCACAGGTAGAGCCAGCGGCAACACCCACGGTAATGAGGGTTCGCAGGGAAATGGGGCAAACCGCAGCCAAGTCCTGGACTTGAGCACCTCACTCCCAGGAGGAGGAGGAGGAGGCAGGATCCGAGGAAAGACGTGCCTAACTTTCGTAAGGCTCTCATTTTTTCCATCTCTCTCATTTTTTCCATCTCTGCTCTAGAAAAGAATAGTTCCTCTCTGTTCCATTTATGGCTTATCGGTGTCAGAAGTCCAAAGGGAGTCAAATTTGACTAAAGGCCCCGTGAGAAGCCAACAAGAGCTAACCAGTGGACTTCATAATAGCTTAGGCCACAGAAGGTCGGGCAGCACAGAGTTTGTTAGCACTTTGGTGAGCTTAAGGTCAGTGTATCTGACTTTCACAAAAGAAAACTGGCTCTAGGATTTCCAAGAGATGAAATATAAGACCAGGAAATTTTATTGGGTTGCAGGTGGTGGATGGAGAGGTTGGAGGAAAAAAATACTTGCCAGTTCCAAGGTCTAAAGAGACAGTTGAACGTTGATCCTGAAAGCTGTACTAAGGGTTGGGATCTATGGAAGGGTCATGAAGTCATAGAAGGCAGTTTTTCCCCGGAATGTTAAAAAATAAAATAAAATGGGATAGAACAGGATATGTTGAGATAAGACATAAAATAGCCTGTCCTAGATTATACTAGAAGAATGCATGGCCCTCTGTTCTGAGGATAGGTATTGTGTAATGGAATTTTTAATTCAAGGGTGTGTATGTGTGTGCATGTGTACCAGTTCATTATACAAAATACACTTGACTCAAAAAAATATGAAACCACTCATAAGAGGAGCCTCCAGGGAAAATAAAAGGAAAATATTATAAAAATTATAGTTGTTAACAAATGCCACAACAGTTCTATCCTCTTTCTTAAAGAATGGAAGCCCAAAGAAATAAAATTCTTCAGGGCAGTGTAGAAACTGGTATATTCATGCCATTAGCACTCTCCCCACCCCTAAATTATAAGGGAAGGTGAATGAGAGGCAGAAGGAGAGAGAGGTCCTGCATCTGATTTGCTTCTTGTAATTAGAATTCTCCCTTGTGCCATCACCTAACAACGGTACCTTGGGTAGTTACTTGGTTTTCATAACCCCAGGGGTTTTCCTCTGTAAATTGACCTCCACATGCTTTCTTTGCAAAAAAGCATTTCATCTGCAGCCCCGCCTGGGCTAAGTAGACAGGATTTTTCACATCCTTCTGCCAACTGAGGCAGGGGCAAAGTCAGTCAATCAGTCAGTGTAGGGGGTGGAGAGCAGATGACTGCTTCTGTCACATATATCTAGAAAGAACAAATGAATTTTTAGAGAAGAGAGGGAAATGGGTTGCTAAGGGTAACATCTGTAATCTTGCTTCTGGACACTCTTAAGTCTTCTCGTCTTGTTATGCTATTCCCGCCTCTTCACGGGAAGGTCAAGTTCACTGATTAAAAGTAAGAGACAGTCTAACCCTCCTCACCCCTGTTCTTGACAAAGTATGTGGAAGAAAGAGAAGACAATAATTAAAGAGGGTGGTTCTGGGGCCTATAAAAAAAGTCAGTCACACCCCCTCCCATGGGCTTTGAGCTTCAAATCCCCAGTTCCCTTTGGAGAAGTCTGTCTCTATCACTTTCTTAAATAAAACTTGCTCTCTACACATGCCTCGGCGTCTCTCAGGGGTCAAATACTCAATACGGTGGAACAAGAACCCGTTCCAGATCTGCAACAAACTGGCATCGTAATGAGTTGAGTAGCCCCACTGCTAGAAAGAGAGTTTTTACTATCCTAAGGAAAAGTAGCCTTGGTTGGAGCTGATGCCAGGAGAGTGGAGAGAATTACCTGATGCTCATTAACCTGCAGTTATGGTTTAGATACAAAGGATCCCCAAAAGCTCATGTGTGGCACAGTTCAAGAAAATTTAGAGGTGAAAGCATTGAGTTTTGAGAGTTTTAACCTAATCAGGGTATCAATCCTCTGATAGGGATTAACTGGGCAGTGACTGTAGGCAGGTAGGGTGTGACTGGAGAGGTGAGTCAATGAGGAAGTGTCTCTCTTCTCTCTCTTTCTCTCTCTGTTTCTCTCTCTCTCTCCCTCCCTCCCTCTCCCCACTCCCTCCTTCCTGGTTCCAGGTCCTGAGCTGCTTTTCTCTGCCATGCTCTTCTGCCATGATGATCTTCCTCACCTAATGCCCCAAGGAATGGAGATACCTATCTATGAACGGAGACCTCTTAAACCATGAGCCCCCAATTTTCCTCCTCTAATTGTTCTTGTCGGGTCTTTGGTCACAGCAGCAAAAAGGCTGACTGAAACACCTGTTTTATCAATAACCCTGCGATCACTACACCTCTGGATTTCAATTTGAGACAATTATAACTTTCCTCACTGCTAAATGCAATTTGGATCAGATTTTCTATTGCTTGCAGCTGAATAAATGGCAATTCAGCGAGGCTGAAGATTAAAAGATAATCTATTTTCAAGCATTGTGTAAACTACAGACACTGTATACAAATGAGGCTTTTCCCAAAATCATGAGGTTTCATGAACCTAGATAGAAGGGATTTTTAGGAATCATCCTTGACTGTTGTAAGCCTCACTTTTTCCCTATGGGAACCCTCTTGCCCTCTTTTCTGGTCTCTGAGCACAGATTGTATTCTATACAACACCTAGTGTATTATCAACACTTAATAAATGCAAAATAATGTTGTGTTAACTAACAAATTGCCACCAGATGTTCTTAAGGCTTTGGAACCTTCAGGTCAAACTGATCATACAAAACAATAGTTTAATTATTACATCATCCATCTCAGTAATGGTGAGCGTCCGTCTGCCTTATGGCCGAAGCCTCATGTTAGACCACTGCTGCAGTGTTTACGATTAAATGCTCAATATGTGGTCCCTAAAGGCATATTTTGGGAAGAGCCAACGTTCAATTTCTCTATAAATCATCATCTTGAATTATTTTGTTCAAAGACAAAGTTCAACATCCAAAACAAAATGTGCATCAACAAGATGCCAAAAAAGAAGTTTCTGGGTGAAAAGAGTTTTAAGAAGACAAGCACTCCAGCAGTTCCAGACAAGTATCCAGAAGCATTATTCCTAAGTAGTTAATAAGAAGATAGGATGTTTAGAAGAGCAGAAAGGAATAAGGACATCAGGAAAGGAACTCTGCATCCTCAAGAATGTTCCTCCCATTCAGTGGGTCTCAATCCTGGTGTGATTGCAATTGATTACAATTGGGGAGGGTTTTGGTGTTTGGTCTTTTGTTTGTTTGTTTGTTTATTCATTTGCATGTTTGTTTAGAACAAGTCCCTGGACCCCAGTTTCACCAATTAAATCAGAATTCCTTCAGAACTCAATCTATAGATGCTGAACCAATAACATTAACATAACCCAGGAACTTGTTAGAAATGCAAACCCTCTAGCCCCTGCTCAACTCGCTGGATCAGGATTTGCATTTTATAAGATCTTCAATTGATTCTTGTGTCCATCAAAGTTGAAAAAAATGCAAACGTCAGGGACAAAGAAGTTTATTTTTCCTCATATAACAGTTCCAGAGTGAGTTGTTCAGGGTTACAGGAAAGCCCTGCTCCAGAGTCATTCAGGGATCCAGGTTCCTTCCTTTATGTTGCTGGGTCATACCCCAGGACATTGCTAACATCTGCTTGGTCAAAACTGGATTACTATGGGGTTCCAACCAGCAATGGGAAAGGAAGGCAGAAAGGAGACCTTTCTACTGTCCTGAGGCCCAAGCCCAGAAGTCCTAACCCATGTTTCTGCTCTAGATGTAGTCAAAGGGACACATCTAATACAAAAGAGGATGAACAGAAGACTTCTCTCTGTGTATAGAGAAAGGGACAGGACAATTTGGGTAAACAAAGAAGAGTTTCTATTCCATCCATGTAGTAAGTGTCCAATAAATGACAGTTATTAGTGTTAGCTAGAACATATCCTTCATCAGCTCAGAGTACAAACAGTGTTCTTTTATTTTATTCTTCTTGTTTTGCTTGAGGCCAGAAGAGCTTACCAGCAGGAAGCTGATATTTCTTCCCTGAGGTCTTTTCTAATACTTTACCCCCACATGGGCCAACATCCTAGAGTCTTTCTTTGTTCTAGAGAATCAGTTTTACCACCGAATGCCAGGTGAAAGAAATAAGTAGAAAGTTTCACTAACCCACCAACGCCATTCCTTCAGCAGCTACCTCATGAGCATACTAAACTCTGGCTTAACTCAGTCCCAGGGCTGGTTATCTTCACTATGGAGAAGCGTTTTCTGCTTTAAGTGCCAGTCATGCCTTCACTTGTACTTTTTACCATTAGAGTTATTATTCCTAAGCATGAAACTGTGCCCACCTAGCAGATGTGGAAGGCTCCTGCCTCAGCCATTGCTGTGAAGGAAGTACCCACGCCCCATGAGGTCCTGACCCAGTCCCAGTGCAAGTCACCAAGCCAGACCTACCCATGGTGAATTCCATCCCAGAACCTCTAGATCTCTTTCCAACAAACTTCAATCCCTCCCATTTCAATACATCATTGTCTAGCCCACAGAAAAGAAGGATCATGGATGTTATCCCTTTCCTCATTCCCTTGGGAAAACTGCCCAACCCCTATTCAGGAGCAGTTCTCTACACCAAGGGCAAAGGTGAGGGGGCCACCTTTGTGAGACTACAGACAAAACCCCTTAACAACATTCCTCCAGAGGTAAAAGAAGTCCACTCCTTACATTTTTTGTAAGGGATGCACTCAAGTGATTTTTTTCTTATTATCATGAAAATCTACTCCAAAGTTGCTGCTGGATATTAAAGAGACTGGCACCACTTTTTAAAATGTCATCTCACCAATTCTCAATAACATCTTTCTCCTCAAAGCAAGTATCATGATCTCTGAAACCATCCTAGCAATGGAGAATTTAAGGAACTTTCTAGTCTCCATAACCACAGACCAGGGAAAGTGAGACCAACTCTTTAAAATATATATATACTTTGTGTGTGTGTGTGTGTGTGTGTGTGTGTGTGCTTAAACACTGTGTGTGTGTGTGAGGACTTAAATGTAGATATATTTAAGCATTTTGCACTTTCTATTCATAAGGTACTTTTAAAAAATAATTTATATACAGAAAAATACACAAATCACAAGTATACAACTTACACACCCAGAACAAGAAACACACATTTATACCACCACCACCCCAGAACCACTCTCATGTTATTTTCCGGTTATTCTCCTTACCAAGGTAGTCATTATCCTGCTTTCTGGTTTTGTCTAGTGTTGAACTTTAGATAAATATTGCATGTATAGTTTGTTCATTTTCACTGTAGTTTAGTAGTCTGTTATGTAAATATACTGCAAATTACTTATCATTCTACTGTTGATGGGAATATGGGTAGTTTCAAGTTTGGGAATATTACAAGTTTTACTACCATGAACGTTATAGTACTTATCTTTTAGAAAACATGCATTCATTTTTGTTGAGTATATAACTAGGAGGAGAAAATCTGGTCATAGTATATGTATTGGATTCCACTGGTAGGTACTAAACCAGTACTATTTAAGTGTTTTCCATGTATCAACTCAATCTTATAATAGTCCTTATGATAGAGGTACTATTATTAGCCTCCATTTTTACAGATGAGGAAATAAAGGTACAGAGAGTCTAAATAGCATAACCAGTCAATAAAAGAGTAGGGTTTTAAATTCATAAGTTCTAGACCCTAAACCTCATTCAGAACCACTACTTTACACTCTTATATCAAGATTTATTCTCTAAATATGCCATCTGTTATTTGCACTATCTCATTTCCCTCTACCATGTATTAATGAATTAGTGAGCGTGTGTGTGCGCACAAATGCACACACATACACATAGACAAGAATTAGAGTGCAAACACACATACATATATACATACACTATATGTATATGTAATGACAGTTATCAATAGCATGGATATCATTGATACAAAACCAGCTACAAGTTGATCACTTAACACTGGCAGTTTATGTATTTGTGAAAGGATCAGATTAACCAAGGATTACTTTTACTCATTTCACTTATAGTAGAATTATAAGATATATGGGAAAAGGACTCTAGGAAGATGACTGAGTAGGAGACACTAGGAATCTGTCTCCCCTAGACAATAATTGCACTGACAGAGTCTGCCTAATATAACCACTTGGAAATTGGCATTTATTGGAGCGTGGCAACTTCCAGGGGGCAGGAAGGCTTGTATCATCAGAAAGTGGGGTTAATTTTGGTCAAGTTCAGCTATCAACACAGGACTAGCAACCCCCACCCCAGACCCCCCAATCCATGGAAGGCACAGGTTCTGGAGCAACCTGTGCGCCGCTTCCTGGAGCCAGGGTAGGCAAAAAGGACTGTTTTCCAAACATTGGTCACAGAGGTTCAGAGGCAGGTGGCCATTGTTGCTGCACCTCCCTGCATTGTTACAATTCCCACTCCCTTCAGCAGAAGTGACTTCCAGGGAATTTTAAAAGATAGTGCCCTTTTTCTTTTCTTCTTATTTTTCTCTTTTTCCCCTTTTGGTAGCTGGACATTAAAGACCAGGACATTCAAAAACAACTACATATACCGAGAAACTCAGAAAGCAACCACACACACCCAGGGAAATAAGCTCAGAAAAGATCAAAGACATTAAGTTCACAACTTAGGATGATTCATGGCACAGAGATGGCCTATGAATAAAAATAATCAATAAAAACAATTTTTAAAACACAGCAAATTCTGAGGAAGGGAGAGACTCTGAGTTTGTGTGTTACATTAGAGTCAAATGTTCAGTTTTCAACAACAAAAAAATGATGAGGCATACAAAGAAATAGGAAATCATGGCACTTTAAAAGAAAAAAATAATCAAAAACTTGTCCTGGATGTTCTACTAGACAAAATCTTTAAAAGAATTATCTTAAAGATGCTAAAAGAACTAAAAATAGAAAAGTAGAGAAAGTTGTTTTAAAAATGATGTATCAACAAAATTAAAATATTAATAAAGAGAAAGAAAACATAGAAAGAAACCAAAAAGAAATTCTAGAGCTCAAAGTATAATATCAGGAATAAAAAATATGACCAGAGGGATTCAAAGGCATATTTGAGCAGGTAGAAGAAGAAGTCAGCAAACTTGAATATAGGACAATGGGAATTCAAGTCTGAGGAAGAGAAAGAAAAAAGATTGAAGAAAAATAAATAGACATGTGGCATATCATCAAGTGAATGATCATATGTATTATGAAAATCCAGATAGAGCAGAGAGAGAAAAGGGAAGAAATAATATTTGAATAAGCAATGACTGAAAATGTCCCAAATTTGATAAACGACATTAATATAAACATCGAAGAAGCTCAGTAAACTCCAAGTGAGATGAATTCAAAGGTTCCACACCAAGGAAACATGCACTCAAACTTTCAAACGACAGAGAACCTTGAAAGCAGTAAAAACAGAGTACCCATCATATACAATAAATTATCAATGAATTATCAGTAGATTTTTCACCAGAAACTTTCTCAGCCATCAAGCCATCCAATCCAAAATGGGCAAAGAATTTGAATAGATTTTTCTAAAGAATTTATACAAATGACCAATGAACATATGAAAAGTTGCTCAGTACCACTAATCATAGGGGAAAATACAAACCAAAACCTACTTCCCCACTCACCTACCCTACTGCCCCAAAACCATTAGGATGCCCCAAAATCATCAAAAAATAAAATAACAGAAAGCAACAAGTGTTGATGAGGGCGTGGAAAAATTAGGGTCCTTGTATTCTGTTGGCAGTCGTATAAAATGATACAGTTGTTTTAGAAACAGTCTAGTAGGTCCAAAAATACTTAAAAATAGAATTGCCATAATGGACCCAACAAGTCACTTTGGGGTATATATATCCAAAGATTAGTGCCTTTTAGAAGGGCACTAATCCTGTTCATGAGGATGAAGCCCTCATGACTTAATCATGTCCCAAAGGCCCCACCTCTTAATACTATCACATTGGCTGTTCGTTTCCAAAATACAAGTTTGGAGGGATGCCAACATTCTGACATGACAATCATCCAACATATTATTTTCACTAGATATTTGGGGGAATATACCTGAAGTGAACCTGTTTCCCCATCCTCATAGGTCTCACATTCTTATAAGGGACATTAGAAATAACTATGAATGACAAAAGGGGTAAGTGCAAAAATGTGGTTATAGGGTTATAGATACTAAATAGAGGAGTGGAACAATCTCATTGATCAATAAGGTCAGACTTTAAAGTAGTGGCACCTTTAAGTTTAGTCATAAAGAACAGATAAGATTTCCCCAAAAGGCAGTAGGGTCAAGGAATAATAATGAGCAAATACACAGATGGAGGGGGCCAGCAAACGGTTCTGGAAAACAGCCAATAGTGGAGTCCATAAGGAACCGGAGCAGGCATGGGGCAGAACCTCACTGCTGATGTTTGTCACGTACTATGTGCACTCTCATTGACCCCATAAAACTGCCCAGTGACATGAGCACTATTCTTCACTATTCCAGGTGAAGAGACAGGGGTATAAAAAAATTAACTCGTCCAAGGTGACAGCCCTGGCAAGTGTCAAAGACCAGTCTTCAATTCTGGCCCAGCTGATTCCAAACTCCCACTACAATTTTCTGCTTCCTGCCAGAGGTCATAGGGATGGATCTGAGAGGCCCCCATAGCTTCCCAGGCAAGGAATTTGGAGTTTAGATGAAAGGCAATGTGAGGCCATGTACATTTGGTAAAAGTCTAAAGATATATTTACAACAATGCCTTAAGAACAGAATAGTTCAGCTGTGGGCCACTACTTACTAATGGGTCAGAGATTCTATTTAATGACCAGCACATTTTCTTCAGATAAAAAGAAAGAACAGAATAGAAAATATTGAAATACTTTTCACATAGATTAAAATACAGCTTCATAAAACTGTTGCCCCCACTTTAGATAGATAACACATCTGTGTAGGTAGATGATTGAATATTGATGTTTTATTCAACTAATTTGTTACTGTAACTAAAAGACCTATCCAGAACAATTTTAGGGGAGGAAAAGTTTATTTGAGGGCTCAGGGTTTCAGATGTCTTAGTTCATAGAAGGCCAGCTCCATTCCTTGGGACTTGCAGTGAGGTAGAACATATGGAGGAAGAGTGTGGCAGAGGGAAGCAGCTCATCCGATGATTAGGAAGGACAGAGGTCTCCACTTGCCAGATACAAATATATACCCCCAAAGCCACGCCCCCTATTCCCACCTCCTCCAGCCACACCCCACCTGCCTCCAGTTACCACTCAGTTAATCCCATCAAGGATTAATTCACTGGTTAGGTTAAGGCTATAGCCCAATCATTTCTTCTGCAAGTCTTGCATTGTCTCACACGTGAGCTTTTGTGGGACACCACATCTAAACCATAACAACTGATGAATAGATGACAGATGAAAGCAGTAGATAAGAAGAAAGGATACTAGGTAGATGATTGACAGATGATGGATAGAACATAGATAGATAGATAGATAGATAGATAGATAGATAGATAGATAAACAGCTGTATATGCATACCATGCTGTGACATAAAATGTATTTCATCTGTGACTTGTGGTTGAAAAGTGTCAAAGCCTCTGATCTAAGGACATTGTCAGGAGTTCATCTATAAAGATCTGATTGAAGAAAGAGTCTCTGGAGGCAGGGGAACCAGTTAGAGGATATTTGCAGATTGTGAGAGTTGGCAAGAGTTTGAACTGGGGTGGTGGCAGCAGAATTCAACAGAAAAAGTTTTGTGGAATAGATTTCTTTTTCTGACAATCTATAGTGAAACATTCTTCACCAGTTCTTTCTGCTCCCAGAAAGGATAACCAAAGCCCCTTCTAAGTTACCTACCTTCTTCCTCACTCTGAGAGGAAGGTTTAACTGCCATCCTACACCCCTCTCCTGGCCTTCAGCAAGTCCCTGATGTATGGGTTTGTTCTGAAGTAATCTTCTGCTACAAAGTAGAGTCCTGACATTGAAAGAACACATTAGGCAAGTCCAGTAAGGGTGTTATGCAGTTGAGGCTGATCTTTTCCTCCTGGGCTCATTGTAGAAACCTTCCTAGCTCTGAGTAGCTCCACAGTTCTATTGCCTCCTCGTTGGGCTCTCCCATTCAGCACCACAACATCCCTGCCAGATGAGTACTGAGTTACTATCCTTGTTACTTACCAGACAAAGAAACTGACAGAGAAGATAGATGATACCTTCAAATACCCACCACCACCCCTACCCTGTGCTAGTAAATGTGGGAAAGGAGTCCCATGTGATTTCTAAAGCCAAGTGTTCATTACCCACCTTTCATTAAGTTATATTAAGTTATATTTCATTAAGTTATATTAAGTTATATTTCCTTTAGATTAAGAAAACTGGGACTAGAGATGTAGCTCAATGGTAGAGCACTTATACCATTAATAAAAAAGGCAAAAGAAGATAGTTTTCTTAATCTGTGTGTGTGTGTGTGTGTGTGTGTGTGTGTGTGCATGTGTGTGTGCGCGCGCAGGCACGCGCATGCATGTGGGTATGCACATGCACGCACACGTGAATTGCTAAAGTTCTAATCCAGGGTCTTATGCATCCTAGACAAGTGTTCTACTACTAAGCTACATCCCCAAGGAAGTTGTCTTTTTAAAATCTCTTTTTGTACATTATACCATGGAAATTTAAGGTATGGGAATTATATCAAACATTTACTAGCCACAACTTACAGAGAAGACTGAAAAACAAAGAGCCTTCTAATATTATCCAACATTATAATATATTAAGAAGACTAGAATTCAAACTAATAGAAAGGTCCAGTGGCTTAAATAGTTTGGGTGCTAAGAAATCTAGTCAAACTGTACCGAAGGCCTGGAATATTGGGTTGAATTTCAATAGGCCAGTGTATAAGTTCAGTCCATGACTCTGTCCTTGGAATTCAGACTTTTGAAGTTTTCCTGGCTGGCTGAAATGTTGGCACTTTCCGTCACACTCATGTCTCATCTTCTCTGTGTAGATGAATGGCTACTGGAGAATGTTAAGAGAGTACAGACAGATTCTGTACACTGTGCATGGTGCTAAATTACAATAAATGTAGAACAATGCAAACTGGGGCAAGTGCATTACACATTTACATACACTGATGTATCTAAACTTGAAAGATTCACCACTGAAGAATCTAAAGTGTCTGGTTGAGTAAATTTGCCCTGATTCAAGTCCTGATAAGTAATTATTGAATAAAACTAATCCCTACCCCACCTCAGGTTTTTTTTATTTTTTATTTTATTGGTTCTAATTAGTTATACATGATAGTAGAATGTATTTACACATTTTGATAGATAATACATAGAGTGTAATCTCATTTTTCCAATTATACATATTTTTTTAATAAAAGGAAGAGATGATAATAAGATACCTAATTTTAAAACACATAAAATTATAATGCAGCATGGTAAGGTCAACATGAATTTTGCAATACAACCAATTGCAAAACCCAAGGTATATGATCTTATGCAAATAACTTTACTTCTATGTCCCAATTGCTTCAGTTATGACTAAGGTAAGTACTATAGAGAGCTCAAAATATGGTAGGTGAGCAATAAAGTATATTATGGACTTAAGAATACTATACAATTGTTGCTATGAAACATGTAAAGAACTCAATGCTATGTTGGTAAAGATGGATTTAAAATGTAAGCCATAGATCGTGAAAAAAAAAAAAAGAAGAAGAACTTAATGTTAGAGAAGACAATAGGATCTATTCCAGTATGACTCGGGTTAAGAGAGTTGACCTGAATCGGAGAAATAAGTTCACTAGGCTGAGTTACAGTATCTAAAGGCAAGGTTAGGTCTAACCAGTCTGTCATTTATATCCACGGGGCTGGAACCAGAGGCCTAAAAAGGCAATAAAAATGTGATAGTACTTAGTTAAGTGGATAACAATTTAATTCCAGGCAGACTCACTCATGTTAAAGCACAGCCTTGGCCATTAGTCAAGATCAAGAGAGACAAGGAATCAATTCCCCAGGAAGAGGGTTCACACCATGCCAGGAGTTGGTCAGAGTCCTTGTGGTAGACTGGAAAATGTACCCCCTCCACCCCAAGAAAATCTATATCAAATCTTTGGAACTTAATGTGACTTTATCTGGGAAGAGTCTTTGCAGATATGATTAAGTTAACGGACTTTTTAAAAGGATCCTGTAGTGAATAATCTGGGTAGGCCCAAAATGTATCCTTATAAGATGTATCACTTGTATCCTTATAAAACAGATACACAAAAAATAAGGTAATGGGAAGATAGAGGCAGAGCTCGGAATGATGGCTACAAACCAAGAAACACCAAGGAATTCTAACGGCCCGCGGAAGAGACAAGGAACAGATTCTCCCTCAGAACCTTCTAAAGGAGTAGCTCCTGGCCACACCTTGATTTCAGGTCTCTGGACTCCAGACCTGAGAGAACAAATTTCTGTTTTCAATGGCGATTTGTTATGGTAGCCCTGGGAAACTGCTACAGCCCTGGACAAGGGTTTGACATTCAAAGTTTCAGCTCATCAATAGAAGTTGGAGTTTGATCCAAAGATAGGATAGAAACCATCATACAAGAGTTCCTGGGAAAGACAGCAGTGTGGCATTTTGCTCTCTGGATACTAGACCTAGGATATCTAATTCCAGATCTACCCATGATGAGGAAGAGCAAGACCTGGGTTGGCTCAGGAGCTAATGGGTTCATTCTACACTTGGAATATCTCAGTAATCACAGCCAAGCAGGGCAAATCGGAACTGATACAGCAGACAGTGACTTCTTGGCAATAAATGATGAAAATCTTCTAGAACCAGACCACATGTAGTCAAAGATGTCAGTTTCAGAACACAATATTCAGAAAATAGGCTGCTTCTACTGTGGAAGGGATCTTTCCCATGGTCCTAGAATGCTAGCTCCCTTCCTTCACTGGTCAGGCACATGCCAGCACAGGGGTGCCAAGAAGAACCAGGCCTTCCCCTCCTGGAGCTCACCAGCTGCCCTGGCCCTTTTCTGTAGCCCCCAACTCCCGCTCTGGAGCTAAGACCTTCCTGGATGCTCAGGAAGACTTTTCTTCAGTCAATAGCTTCTGTGACTTGAAAAGACCGTATGTCCTTGTGTTAGTAAGAAAGGAGAATTGGGGGAAGGAGGTTCTATTATCACTGGAGGATTCTGACTCACAATTCTAAGAATCAGCCTCGTTATTAGCATACAACAGGGGATTATCTACTCCCTCCCCCCTCAAAAAAAGGACAATATAATTTCTTTTGTTTAATTTGTTCTAATTAGTTATACATGACAGCAGAATACATTTAACACAAATGGAGCATAATTTCTCATTCCTCTGGCTGTACATGGTGCAGAGTCACACTGTTCATGCAATCACACATGTACACAGGGTAATAATGTCTGTCTCATTCCACCAACTTTCCCACTCCCACATCTTCCCTCCCCTCACTCCCCTCTGCCCAATCCAAAGTTCCTCCATTCTTCCCTAGCCGACCCCCCATCATTATGACCCAGCATCTGTATATCAGAGAAAACATTCGACCTTTGGTTTTTGGAGATTGACTTATTTCACTTAGCATGAGAACTCCATCCACTTACCTACAAATGCCATAATTTCATTCTTATTTAAGGCTAATATTCCACTCTGTATATATACCACATTTTCTTTATCCATTCATCTGTTGAAGGGCAATCTAGGTTGGTTCTGCAGTTTAGCTATTGTGAATTGAGCTGCTAAAAACATTGATGTGACTGCATCACTGCAGTATGCTGATTTTAAGTCCTTTGGGTATAGGCTGAGGAGTGGGATAGCTGGGTCAAATGGTGGTTCCATTCCAAGTGTTCTAAGGAATCTCCATACTGCTTTCCAGAGTGGTTGCACCAATTTGCAGTCCCGCCAGCAATATATGAGTGTATCTTTTCCACCACATCCTCACCAACACTTATTGATTGTATTCTTGATAATTGCCATTCTGACTGCAGTGAGATGAAATCTTAGTTTTGATTTGCATTTCTCTAATTGCTAAGAGATGTTAAACATTTTTTTTCATATATGTGCTGATCAATTGTATTTCTTTTTCTGTGAAGTGTCTGTTCAGTTCCTTAACCCATTTATTGATTGGGTTAAGGAACCCATTTATTGATTGGGGTTTTTGGTGTTAAGTTTTCTGAGTTCTGAGTTCTCTATATATCCTGGAGATTGGTATTCTATCTAATGTGAGTATGGTAAAGATTTTCTCCCATTCTGTAGGTTCTCTTCATGTTATTTATTATTTCCTTCACTGAGAAGAAAAGTTTTGGTTTGAATCCATCCCATTTATTGATCATAATTTCTTAAAAGTCATGCTTCTTCCTCCCTTTCTAGGCACTATTATAAGAGAAATAAATAAGCATCAGGTATAATCCTTGTCCTTCAGAAGCTTGAGTCCTCAAACATAGTATGAGGTCTATACATAGTCACTAATCTACAGAGTTGCGGGTGCTCTATAGTGACACAAGCCAATGGACTTTAAGTTGAGAGGATGAGATATTCTTTCATTAATGTTAAGTCAGGCACAAAAGGATTCTGAAATATGGCAATGTGATATTAAATTTATATAAGCAATAACATGTCATATGATAACAAAAAAAGATAATATGTAATGCAATGAAAATCTCCAAAGAATCAAAGAATATCTAAATTATTTCATCTCTATGGCCTTGATTGCTTCATTTGTAAAATGAAAAAAGAAATTTATACCTAATCACTTAAGTCTTTCTAGGCCTCCAAATATTTCTTGGACAGTTCATTGTAAGGTAGATACCGAAAAGTTCCTTTATTAAGACCAGAAAGATTGGCTGACATGTGGAAGGGCAACTGAGGAATAGAGCAATCTGATCTGCTTAAAATCCCAGGTTCCTCCCTGAGAGGCAATATGGCCAATGGAAGGAAGTGGAAAATTGTTAAGCACCAAACCTAAGTGCGGGCCTATGAAACATCCCCAATCACCTCCGCCAATTTGGTTCTCTGCTTTCATTATAACACCTGGATGAAACTCCTACTCTCCTCCCATATTTCCCCAACCCATTCCTTTTTCTTTTTCTTGAAACAAGTTTTAACTTTTTAAAGGTTAAAAATCGTAAAGCAAAAAATGATGTGAAATGCAGAGGGGGGAGACAGAATGATACTCACAAAATTGTAGAATTTTAAGAAATATTTTAATACAAACCCCTCAGAAAGAGGTTGGACTGCTGACTCCTCAGAGAATTGATGGTAATGAGTCACATACATTAACACTTGCTTCCTCAAGCTGATCTGTTTGTTGGTTGCTATGTGGATGTTGATAAAATATTCACTTAGGTGGGGTCAAAAATTATATTACACTCTTAGAGCACATCTGTGCATCCTGGCCTTTTGAACAAATAACCATAGTTCACTAGGCCTCCATGCTGTCAGAAGCTGCTTCCCAAATACCAACTTTGAACCTTGCTCTACCATATGAATGTAAGGATCAATGAAAAATGGTGTCTTAGGGGCCCCAAAGCATGAGAAGTTCTGGCGAAAAGTGACAGATTTTATCCCGGCTGCTGAAGAGAAATGTACTGAGACTAGAAAGACTAAGGAGGTGCACGCCTTCAGAACGTGTCTGTGGATCGAAATACATCCTCACAGATTCTTGAGAGAGCCCCTGGTGGCCATGTTAACCTTGGCATTGCTATCATTATGAGAGTAGGCTCATTTTTGGCACCTAACATTGGACACACTGACAGCAACGGGGTTGATGGAAGAGGAAAGAATCTGTTTTGCAGTTTAAAAAAAAAAAAGTTCTCAGATTTCTCAAGCCATTTGAAATCATGCCAGAGAAATACTTGATTTCAGCATTCTTCAACTCTCTGCGATGATGCCGCAAGTGGTGTCCCCCATATGTGATGATGTATTTCAGAGCCAGAGTTTTCTCAAGATGTTCCAAGCCTGCAGGCTCCTGATCCTTTTTCAAATTACCAAGATGATAGTATCCCAGTGAGAGTTGTGATTAGTCTAAACTCTCCACAGCTGTGAGAGACGAATGTACAAATTCCAATAAAGATTCTGCGTGTTCTGGACTGAATTTACCTACATGACAGCGAGGCCTATCCCAGGGACTGCTTAAAAGAACTGGAGCTGCCATAATGCTATTCCATTTCTTCCCCAGCATCAGCTGCTTGGAGGGTTCAGTTGTTCCAGGTGGATGTCTCCCTCACAATAGTGTCACTGCCCAGCCATGGGTATTGATTAAGCAATCCTGTGACGTGTAGGGAGAAAAGCAGGGTCGGGAAAATTAAATCTAAGTACATAGGAATTCAAAGAGGCCTTGCAATTCATTATATGAATAGCCAGGAGGATTATAAAACACCTTGTAACTAAAAGGGTTGGCCCAGAGCTATAGGGGACAACAGAACCAGCTGTATCACCACCTCTAACTCGTTTATAAGAACGCAGACTCAGGGTATTCTTCAGTTACTTGTAAAAGTCCACAGGGCTTTGCTCCTTTATTTTCAAGACCTTTTCCCTAAAATACTTCCTCAGAATACTAAGTGCATATAGGACATGCCCCCTTTTACCTGTGGAATCACTGTATCATCTGAAGGCACTTCATCTTTTCCTTTGTGAAACATCTGCAACATACTTTCCAAGACTTGGAATGAGGATTCATAATTGTCTAAACACAATACCAGTTTTAGAAAGAAGAAAGATCACTCACTTTGGAAAATAAAACCAAAAACCCAAACGAATATATACATTTTTAAAAATTGTCTTCTAATATGATTTGCACAAATATAGAATCTTATAAAGACATGTCAACATTCATTGTTTATATCTACCTACATTGTTTGGAGTACAATGAAGCACAAGCTAGTATCACTTTTGACACCGGGGGATTTTAATAGTGTGCCATCATTTTACAGTTTATCACAGGGCCATATCACACATTTATGTGGCATTTTTCCTTAGAGACACTGAACTTGACTTTTCTCTCTCAAAAGCAAAGCAAAAAGAACATGACTGAAGTCAGGAGGTCCGCTGAAGAGCCAAAAGAGGGATACACAAAATTCTCAAAATACTGAACTCTGAATGATCTACACGATTTTTTTCTTAAAATGGGGAAAGGATAGAACAAGATCCATTTTTTTTCTAGTGTTCATTCAGACAAAACACACAAACCCAGTAACACTTCCTCTTTTATCTTTCCATGGTCTCTAATTGCAAATCGTCTACCTGCTAAGATATTCTTTTAACTACTAGTCTGTCTCACCTCAGATTTAATCTTTTCTAGAGAAAAATCAAATCATTAATTTAAGTCTATCAAACCAGACAGCAACTATGCATTACTTCTTCTGGAACCAAGTTGCAAGGGAAGCATTTTCAAGTGTTTTGGGTTTGTTTGTTTGCTTGTTTGTTTGTTTGTTTGTTGTTTGTTTTTGTTTTTTCCCTTGTCTTTCTGCTGGAGGCCAGTTCCAGGTACACTGGAATAGCAAGGCAACTGGGGTAGCGTGGGGTACTTTAGAAAATGGATGAGTGGGAAATCCTACAGTGAGCCAGGATCCTAATAGCTAAACTACAAGGAGAATAACCAGAGCTGCCCTGCAGGAAAGAAGGCTGTTGCTTTCCTAGAAATATTCAAAATTGGCCCAATAGTAACAGTAATGGTAGGCTAGTAAATGTTTAACAACCAACTCTTGGGGGCGGGGAAGCCACGTGTAGCATTTTCAATTCCCTGGCATAAATACACCCACCATGGTTGATATCAAGTTCTCAAGGGACATCACTGAATGGGAAGGTAAGAAGAAATGCACAATAGCAACTTATTCTATAAAACTTCAGACACAAAAATTAAAAACAAACCCTACACCATAAATCATAGTAAAATGGAGTGAAATAACTAGAATGTGGGTCTGAGTTTTACCCTGTTTTTAATATAATTTAATTGTAAGTTTTCATAATGTAAATTTTAGTAACGGTTGCATTTAATGATTGCTTCCAAATTTATCGTATTTTAAAGATGGGCTCTAGTGAGCAGGTACCATTCTCCAGCATATTATGGCATGTTGCTCTTCAGAGACAATAAAGATATTTTGACTAACAAACTAAACAAATGAAACTAGTAAATCATTGGATCAAACTATTTCCGGAGGTTCCAAGTGTGCAAACCTCTGTGCTAATCCCACTTTAGAAACACTACTCAAAGCACGGGTTAGATCGTGGAGAGTGTAAGAATATCATTAGAGACAACATCGTAGCTTACATTCGTATCGTGCTTTACACCTTCTCGAAGTAGTGTTTTATGGCCCGGTGCTATATTTAAATAGGCAGGAATCGTATTTTAATTCCTAGCGGATGAAAGGAGTCCTGGGAGCTGTTTGCCAAAGAGACTGGTGGAGGGATGGAACTCCTGAGGGTGGTCGCGGCCCACGGTTTCGCTCCCCAACTAGAAACAGTTCAGCGCTGTGCAAGCAGTCCTGGGCGTTTCTCTCTCGCTCGCTCTTAACTCTGGACATGGCTAGACTTCTGTACTTCTGATGGACTAGAAAGAATTGGATGAGACACGTTCTATTAGTCTTTTACACAGCTAAAATATAAGAGCCATAACATTCGAATATGCTCTTAAAAGAACAGCTTAGCAATGTTTTGCTACAGATCTGACCTACCTGTTACTGCAGCATACGCTCATGCTTAGAGTCTACATAGAATCTCCCTGCTAAAATTAACATCAGCAGTAGTCGTGGCCGAGTGGTTAAGGCGATGGACTAGAAATCCATTGGGGTCTCCCCGCGCAGGTTCGAATCCTGCCGACTACGGGAAGATGAAGCTTTTGCTGTAAGTAAAACTTACTGTTTTGCCTTGGGACTGTCATCCCTATCTTACGCAGAGAATACACTGATAATTTTAAGTAATTTATGAACAACTGGACCACATCGAGAATCGAAACGGAAAAGTCAATGAGGGTACGAGGAAGAGGTTATAGCTTGGACCAGGAAGGGAATGGAAGGAGACTCGCCAAACTAGAAGGAAGAAAAAGCAAACAAAGCAAAGCTAGGCCACACTGCACTGACAGCGCCGACTTCCAGCTCTGCAGAAAGCCCGGGCCTAGCTGACCCACCACACACTCCCGGGCTAGCCCCTCTGCCCACCCGGCTCCCGGCTGCCTCCGATCAAAGCACGGCTCGCGCATGCGCGGGGGCTGGCCAAAAAAAGAGGGCGTGCGTGACGTGTCCCTCCGTTGCCCCTGGAAACCACCCGGCGCCACGGCCAAGAGAGCTGGGGAAAGACGTGACGATTCAAGATGGCGAAGGACCTGGATGAGCTCTTGGATGAAGTCGAGTCCAAGTTTTGCAGACCCGACCCACTGAGACTGGGCATGGGCGAGCCGCCCAGAGGCTACGGCGACACCCACGGCAGCGACCGGAACCGAGCCGAGGCGAAAGAGAAGCTCAGGTTAACGGGCGGGAAGGGTGGGCTGTTCCGGTCAAAACCCCAAAGCCGCCCGGCCGCCGCTGCACCCAAAAGAAAAGTGCCCGCGACCTCCCGCCCGCCTCCGGTTAGGGCTTAGACCCTCTGCGCCCCACGCTCTAGTCAGCGCTGGCCCGGCCCGCGGTCCACGAGGATTCGGGCTTCCCTGCGCCCGGCCCAGACTCCGCCCCCGGGCAGCGCCCCGGGAGCCAGGCCGCCGACGCCCCGCCCCGAAGAGCTCCGGGCCGGCGCGGTCCCTGCGAGCCCCGGTGCGCGCCGGCAGCCCGCGGAGCCCTCATCCCGGCGGGGCGCTGACCTCCTTAGCTGGAGAGGGCCGCGCAGAGCGGCCAGGTTTGGGTGTCTGACGCAGAGGTTCTCATACCCTGTGAGGTACCTAACGGAACGACCTGTTGCCTCTGACGTCTCTGCACGGCCCGTGCCTGGTACGTCTGTCATGGAGGGAGAGAACGATTCCGTTCTGTCCTGCCATTACCCCAATATCTTTAAAACTCAACGAGTTAGATGAGATTAGATTCATGACAAAAAGGTTAATTATTGTCAACTTTGTTTTAATTAGCTCACCAAAGTAAGGAACCCAGCAGATGTCAGGCATCCCCATGTCAGGCATCCCCTTGGAAATTTGGGGACGGTTCTTTAGTTTCTGGGTTTTGACTCAAAAAACTAACTTTCAAGTTTACCAGCTTTTTAACCCCCGTATAGTCATTAAATTATAGGTCACCCTCGTTTGCTGCCTCTCCAACCCACCAACCTAAAAAAATAAAAAAATAAACCTCCAAAATGTTAGCATCATGTGAGTATTGTCCTTCGACGTGATGTCGTGGGAGGCCCAAGAAGGAACTCATGCTAGAATCTTTTGTAAATTGCCTCTTGCTTAGAGTATTTGGGAAAGGCTAGTGAAATTACACAGAAGCAGTTTTGGATCAGTTCAAGAATGTCATTCTTGCTAACTTTATGGCTACATGCGTTGTTTGGTTTTCACTTGTTATTTCTCAGAAGAGTTACCTCAGTCCGTTGCTGCCCAGTTCACCAGACTTACCTACAATGACATTTGTTTATAAAAATTCACTCTCAGAAGGTAAAAACATTGAGAAGATCCTAAAGGAATTCAAAATCAAAAAGGTCTAAAAATAAGTTGAGTACCAAGCAGCATTTTACAAAATAAATGTAGAAACAACTAAAATGACTACTTTGAACGGATCCACTCCCATTTGGCTGAATGTGTATGAAAATATCGCTGCTCTCATTAACTTGAATATTATCTTGCAGACTGGAATTCCTTATGTACCCTTGACAGCACATCTACACCTACCTTCCCTTCCCCACCGCAGTGTTATTTGCATTTCTTTGTTTATTTGTTCCTTTAGGGGATGGAGAGAATTTATTAAAGAGCTTTCCAGCCGTGTTCATCTTAGGAGAACTAGCATGCAGCCGGATAGGGTGTCTTAGAACAGGCAGCTCATAATGAAAAGAACCACTACCTATGTGGCTCCTCTCCAAGCACAGGTTCTTTTATTCCTATTTGCCCTGTTGAAATTCATCTACATCCTTCCAATACCCCATCCCACCTTAATACATTAGATTTTTCAGTCAGTACATTTGTAAAAGTTGCAGTGAATCAGTATGGTGTCATTTATGTTAACACTTTTTATCTAGCAAGGTAGTTGGAAATTATGCAAAATAGTAACCAAGACCCTAAATCTAATACCAAATGCAGTCTGTACCTGGCATACAATGTCACATTAAAATTTTACCTTGAGCCAAAATTGATGTTTAAAAGCAAGTAAGCAACTTATATTGCGAATTTATTAATAGGAGATGGCCTACCAGTTGTACAGCAATATAAGCTGTATCTTTTATGAGTTAAAATACTAAAATTACCTCTTGAAACAATAACTCTGCAGATAATACAGTAAATGACCATGCTGCATCTGAATACCAAAAACAACCGCTAATGTAAAAGATTTTAAAAATGCAATTTGTGAAAGTGTTAAAAATGATTAAAAAATAAATGTGATTAGTTTTCCCTTTTAAGAAAAGGGTTAAGTAAAACTTCAGTAGTAATAATGTGGTTCAGAATGATATATATGAAAACATTTGAAAATAATATCATAACCTCTTAGATAAGAGCTATAATAATAACTAACATTTATTGAGTCTTGTCCATGTGCTAAGTGCTTTTATGTGTCATTTAAACTCCACAGCCCCATGTGGTGAATACTATTATCCTCATTTCATTGACCAAATCAAATAGTTACTTTTCCAGTCATATTACCAAATTAATAAGGACACGGTAGATCTAAATTTAAGTCATATATGTTCTTATCATTATAGGTTGTGTTTATGTTTTTTTTAAATTTCAAATGAAGTTTCAGCAGAAACTTTATCTTAAATTAATATTAAAATGTAAAAAGCAAGGGAGGGAATCAATAAAGATTATTAATAACTGATTAAGATTATTATAGTAGCAAAAGACAAAGCATACTTTTTAGAGTATACTCTAAAATTTTGAGTTTTCAATGAAATATTGGTATTCTTTTTATTATCATTACTGTTATAAAGTATGGGCACACAAAATTATGTGACCTAATAACAAATCTTACGTGAGATGCCAGTTTGGGTAGAGATTGAATTCTTCTGACTCTTGGAAATACGGTTCAACCATTAGGTATTAGGCAGTAGTCCCTGGATTTTCCTAAATCAGCTTAAATTATCTTATCCAAGCAGAATCAAAGAAGGGCTATATTCCTGATATTAAGAAATTTCACAGTGAATACATTTCTAAAATTGGAGAGATGGACCAAAAAACTTGTGTTCTAAAACAATTCATTTTATGATCCAATGAAGTTAATATACAGTATCTGTAACATGAACTCTGAAGAAAGTTATTCTGCTATGGTGTTAGGTGTATGAACTGTCCTATATTCCATTCCAAGCCTTTTCTTCCTTGATTTGTATGACATTGAACAAGCTTCTGAGTCTCTCAATGCCCTTTCTTCACCTAAAAATTGGGATAATAAAGATGTCTTCTTGTAAAGCCTAAGGATAGTACCTGCCTGGCATTTAGTAAAAATTTAGTAAGCATTCTCTGTCAAACAGAAGCTCTGTGCAGGAACAGTTTGTATTAATAATCCAGTGATGACTTTGGCTGGAGAAGATAAAGAGATATTTTAGATATTCTGTCTAACACATTGCAATTTTCCCCCCTTTGGTCATTTGATTACATGACCTTTGACTCTTGTAGTAAAGAGATACAGTTATTTGATTTACAGTGGAACCCTTTGTTTACAATATCAGGTCCTACTTAAAATTCTACATATTCTGTATTCTCTAAATAAGTGCTTAATGAAACTTAGAAAAGTACATTCCCAGTTTTCTCTTGAATATAATGTATAGGTTTAAATGTCATATACTAAGTATGTAATAGTAAAGTACATTTGTTAATTCGTACTGATAAACTGTATCTTTGTCTCAGCAAACTTAGGCTATGTCCATATGGGGAAAAATAATTAACAGCACATTTATCCTTCTGTTATCAATTGTAATAGTGAACTTTATACAAAACTTCTCATTTTGAGTTTATCTTAAGCTTCAGGTAGAGTTTTCTTTGTGTGTTTTTCTTTTCAGATCAACAGAAACATTAAAAAAAGAAGATGATCTTGACAGTCTTATTAATGAAATATTTGAAGAGCCCAACTTTGACAAAAAGAACTTTGTAAGTCAAGTATTATAAAAGTATAATAATTCTTTCATTATTTCAAGACATTTAGAATAGCATGAAAACCTAAAGAAGGCACAATAGCTTTCTGTAGTCCTTTAAATTCTGAGAAATGTAATTACTTAAAGAAATCATTCCACTTAAAGAGATATATAGATCTGAGTGTGGTGGTACAGCCTGTAGCCACTCAAAAGGCTGAGGCAGGAGGAGCACTTGAGACCAGCATGGTCTTTAAAAAAACAAACAAAAAGAAAAGAAAAGAAAAAGATAAACTACAACAAAGAGTGGGAGAGGAAATAAAATATTTATAATATTGAAACTCTCACTGTGTGTTTCCCTCTTCATTTCTTAGCAAGAATAAGAAATTAGAAAAGCTGTTAGTGTACAAGTCAACTCAGATCAAGTTGGTCACTTGTGTATGTATTTGTAACCTCCAAGAACACCTTTGGCACCAAAACCAGGTTTCACTATAGGGACGTGCTTAGCATTTTAGGTGCAGTGCTGTTGCTGTTATTACATGAACCAGTGAATAAATTGTGAATATTTTAACTTATTAAATGTTTATGTCTCTTTTAAATGTATAAAAAGTCCATAAAATAATATGATAGCTGCCTAGATTCTGAACATAACAGCTGCCTAATTATGGATATATCTTAATGTTTTGCTGTATTTGCCTCTCTGGACTTTTGTTTTTGTTTTAAGAAATGAAAATCAGAGATACAATTTAAGATGCCTCCAAATCCTATTTTACTGCCTCCCTTCCCGGAGGTAACCACTATCCATACTTTTGGATACTTTTATAACATATACATAAACCATAAACAATTCTATCTGTCACAGTTGTCCACTGTGTAACTCCACCACAGTTTATTTATCCACTTCACTGTTGATAAGTATTTAGATTATTCCCAGTAGTTTGTTGGTACAGACAGTGCTTCATCAGATATCTTTACATATCTTCGTTTATACATGTACAAAAAAGTCTCTAGGATATATAAAAAAAAGAAAAGGGATTCCTAGGTCCTAAGATATATTCATCTTCACCTTTTCTACCAACTGCCTAATTGTTTTCTAAAGTGACAATATCATTTTATATTTTTCTCACCAGCAGTTTATGAGTTTATATACTTTAGTGTTTATTGGTACAGTATGTGAGAAACATTTGTTAAAATTAAGAGACCAAACATATGTCTAATTTACAAAGACCGCAAAGAAAAAGTATCTAAAAAAGTAAATGTTATACCAGGACTTTTTTAAAGGTGTAGGGAAGATTAAAATAAGACAGCAGACTGAAAATCACTAGGTTATAGTGGTATTAAGGATATCAGTAGGGACCACTTGTATTTTTGTCAGCCAGACTAAAAATTAAATGACTAGTAATAGATTTTAAAGTCTGAATTTCTCTAAATTGAACATTTTCAGTTCATTTGAGTTAAATTAATAAACTGATACCTAGTTGATCATGTCAGCACAATAGCAATATTGAATATTTTGCAGACTACATCCTAAGTGCAGAATAAGTATATTATGTGTGCCAAATAGTAATGCTACTTAGTCGTGCTAATTAATAACAAAAAAAAAAATACATGTTTTGGGTATTATTCATTAATCATCTAAGCAATCATTATTTATTAACTACCATAGGGTACCGATCTGTGTATGAGATATTATCTTCATTTCAAGGTGTTTATGAAAAAGAAAATACATACTTTTCTGGTTTAACTTTGAGAAATACTAATTTGGGAGTAGTGAGGGAATAGCTCAATGGTAGAACACTTGTTTCGTTTACACAAAGCCTTGGGTTTGACGCCCAGCACCATGCACGTGCACAAGCATACACACACACGAGGTACACATTTATATCAGTTTTCCAGCCTTCAAGAATGAAAGCAGATCTATGTAAAATATTTATTGGATGTGAAAAAGAAGTAACATGAATGAGTGATCCATGCCCACATTGTCCTAAGGAACCATATTATACCCTGAAAGTACTGCTTCTACCCATCCTCTGCTTTCCCATTGCATTTCTAAACTGCTTCTCGACCCACACCAGAAGGCCCAAGATCCAACAACAAATATCAGTGTGCCAACTTAGAGTCACAGTCGTGAGCCTGGAAGAGACTTGAAACATGCTCCCCAAGACAAAAAGAGACTCATGCACATTATTTGTTAGACTTGCACCAAAATATTTTCTGATTCTGTTTAGCATCAAACAAAAGAGTTAAGAGGATGTAAAATGAAATAATATTTTTACCTCCATTAAACTTCCTCACCCACTAGGTAAAATGGAAACATGGCTCTGCATAGTTTAAATTGCCTTTTTTCCATCTCACTTCCTTCTCCTTGGCGGTGGTCCTAGTATGTGGTTGGTTCATCTTGTTTGGTACCATATACCAGTTAACACGTAATAAATGCTTGCTAATGATATGATGTTATGTAACCATAGAAGAACTACTGTGTGGTTATGACTAGGTAGCCCTACATTTCCCTTGAACGTCTATTGGCTAATACCATTCCAGCTGATCAAAATTAATATTTCTGAAGTTACACAGGAGTTTGGTTAGCCAGTTTATTTTTAGTTCAGATGAGTACTGTTCACAGCCGTTAAAAATGAGTCTGAGGGGTTTTTTCCCTCCTCAATTGAATTTTTCCAGAATGAAGTTTTAAGTAGAAGGACTTTCATATTAAATCATTGAACTCTGATATTAACTGAAGAGTTATAAAGTGACTCTAAATCTTAGCTTGCTAATAATGGCAGTATATCACTTTCCTAGACTAAAAGTTAGCATAGTAATTTCCAAATTCCTCAGGGAGTTCTACTTCCCTGTTGCCTTTAAAAGCTTTTGAACCTTGTTTTTATTTCAGATACTTAAAAATGATGCCACCAAAATTTTTATTTAAGTCATTAAAAAAATCCTTGTTGTAAAGAATATTAGTTTTCACTTTACATATCTCTAAGTTACCCTTGGCCTTTTATTGTTTTGTTAACAGAAATTAAAATCTAAATCTTCAGGTAACACATCTGTCAGAGCTTCCATTCAAGGCCTCAGGAAAAGGTAAGTTGAGATTGCTTTGATGATCACCTCAGGCGAACAAACACTATAAGCATAGTCTAGTCTATTTTGTTACCATTTAAACAATGACATTGAAGAACAAAGCACTAGTTTGGGCCTTCAGGAGAAAGACCTACAGCAATATCTTTATTGTTCTTACGGTCTGTGAACCCTTAGTGTAAAGGAAATTAAATGGGAGATTATTGCTATTATAAATACTTTTCTGCCATGTTAGAAAAAAAGTGTGAACAGTTTCTCAAAATTAATGTTCTGTTATATTCTTTAGTTTTTACTTTGTCCCTTACATTATTTGGCAAACACATTTTTCTGTGACTCATTTTAACTCCTGAGTGTTCCAGAATGTACAGGTTATATCCAATAAAGCAGTGATCCTGTAATAAATACTGCTTCTTTGAAATAGTGGGCTTGCTAGGAAAAATATACAATTTGATTACAAGAACATAGAGTCAATGAGGCCAAATTAACTTCTCATATTTCTTTTTTGTTGTAATTTGATGTTTCTCCATCTGTTGAACATGTCTAGTTGCAGCCCAGTGTACCTTGGTGGAAGCACTATTCCATTTGGGATTGGAACAAATACTTCACAGAGGTAGGATGTAACAAATATATACTTTCTTTCTAGGTTTTTGCAGATTGATGACCTGTTGTTATATGTAGTTCTTATCATCTTGACTTGCATACATTTTTATAATGAGAGGCTTATTTTATTAGCCAGACACTATATTGAAATATTTGTTATTCTTGAGTGGTAGCTGTTAAGAGCTGGGTGCTGGGTACATATTGTTTATTGTGTTGATGTCCTTTTCTTTCTTTTTTTTTGTTGTTTGTTTTTGTTTTTGTTGTTTTTTCTTTATTTTTACAGATGCATTTTGCTTGTGTCCTTGATGATTACCATTCTAATTGGAGTAAGATGAAACCTTATGGTGGTTTTGATTTGCATTTCTCTAATTACTAGAGATGATGAACACTTTTTCATGTATTTGTTGATTGCCTGTATATCTTCTTCTGTGAAGTATCTACCCAGTTCCTTAGCCCATTTATTGATTGTGTTCTTTGTATTTTTGGTGTAAAGTTTTTTAAGTCCTTTATAAATTTTGGAGATTAGTGCTCTATCTGAAGTATGTGTGGAAAAGATTTTCTCCCACTCAGAAGGTTCTCTTTTCCCATTATTGATTGTTTCCTTTGCTGAGAAAAAGCTTCTTAGTTTGAATCCATCCCATTTATTGATTCTTATTGTTATCTATGCTAAGCCCATAGCGAACACATTTTAAATGGAGAAAAATTGAAAGCATTCCCTCTAAAATCTGGAACAAGACAGGGATGCCCTCTTTTACCACTTCTATTCAACATTGTCCTTGAAACACTAGCCAGAGCAATTAGACAGGCCAAAGAAATTAAAGGGATATGAATAGGAAAAGAACTCAAGCTATCACTATTTGCTGACAACATGATTCTGTATTTAGAGGATCCAAAAAACTCCCACCAGAAATCTTCTAGAACTTATAAATGAATTCTGCAAAGTAGCAGAATATAAAATTAACACGCATAAATCTAATGCACTTCTATTCATAAGTGATGAATCCTCTGAAAGAGAAATTAGGAAAACTACTCCATTCACAATAGCCTCAAAAAATAAAATAAAATATTTGGGAATCAATCTAACAAAAGAGGTGAAAGACCTCTACAATAAAAACTACAGGACACTAAAGAAAGAAATTAAGGAAAACCCTAAAAGATGGAAAGCTCTCCCATGTTCTTGGATGGGCAGATTAATATCATCAAAATGGCCATACTATGCTGTACAGATTCAGTGCAATTCCACTTGAAATCCCAATTACATTCCTCATAGAAATAGAGAAAGCAATCACGAAATTCATCTGGAAGAGACCCAGAATAGCCAAAGCAATCCTGAGCAGGAAGAGTAATACAGGAGGTATCACAATACCAGTCCTTACTACAGAGCAATAGTAAAAAAAAACTGCATGGTACTGGCACCAAAATAGACAGGTAGACCAATGTACAGAATATAAGACACAGAGACAAACCCACATAAATATAGTTATCTCATACTAGACAAAGGTACCAAAAACATACAATGGAGAAAAGATAGCCTTTTCAACAAATGGTGTGCTAGCAAAACTGGAAATCCATATGAAGTAAAAAGAAATCAAACCCCTAGCTCTCACCCTGCACAAAACTCAACTCAAAATGGATCAAGGGGAGCTAAAGAAATAGCGCGTGTTGGAGAGCGTTCACCTAGCAGGTGCAAGGGCCGTGGTTCCAAACCCTGGCCCCTCAGAGGCGGGGAGAAAAAAATCCAAAATGGATCAAGAACCTAGGAATTAGACCAGAGAGCCTACACCAAATAGAAGAAAAAGTAGGCCCAAATGTTGTTTTTGTTTTGTTGTTGTTGTTGTTTGTTTTGGTTTTGGTTTTGTTTGAATCCAGCATATTAGGCAAGTGCTCTAGTACTGAACTACATCCCTAACCCTGTCAGTGCCCTTTTCTAAACCCCACTTGAAGTGCCTGCATCACTGCAGTAGTAGCCTGATTGATTTGGTTTTTTCCAGTGCTAGGGACTGAATTCAGGGCTTCACTCATGCCAGGCAAGCACTCTTATCACTGAGCCACATCCCCAGCCACCCAGCTGGATTTTCACAGGTACCAAGAGAAGGAGCTTCTTCCCAGCAGTGGAAACCAGCGTGTGAAGCATGTGAAGCAGCACAGCTACACAGCTTCAAAGGATGCCTTAGTCACAAAGATTTGGCCATAAGTTAGCATGAGAAGCTACAGGTCTGTGTTACTCAAAAAGTTCGCAAGGCTGAGTCATTTGATTGCATGTGGACCGCATTTCTGCAGGACTGTTTTACTAATTGAAGTAGAATCTAAAAGGACATCATCGGAGAGTCATGGCAGTATTAGCTTAGTTCCTAGAAAGACAGACAGTAGGATTGAAGTGAAACTGGGAGTCTGGGGGGCCCCATACAGAAACTTCAGGTAGCAAACAGGCTACATCCACTGGGGTAGTACCTGCTTTAAGTGCTCCTTGAAAGAATTGATAATAGTTGAACCATCGTTTGTTGAGGACATTTAAACAAGGAATTCGGTATACAAACTGGCTTAGAGCAGAATGTGGGCCTTGTTGCTGTCAATCCTGAATTACCTGTCAGTTCAGTTGGACTCATCTTAGTCATTTCCAGAGCCATGCCACCTCGAATCCCAGCTTCTGTCAAGTTACCCATGAACTTCAGTAGCTTCCCAGTAACCATCCACTTCCAACTTCTCAAACTTCACCCACATATAACATTCAAGATAACATTCCCAAAGTATTACTTTGAGCACCTCTCCCTATTCCGAAGGCAAATGAAAGTTGCCATTTGTCTCTCATTAACTGTAAACTTGTTGTTTATCAAATTGTATCCTGCTTCCTCTTTCTCTTTAGTTCCTTCACCTGCAATCAAAACCTGAGACAGCCATTCCACTTCCACTAGAACACTTGTCATCCTCTTCCTGCCACTTGTATTTTTCTGCCTCTGAGTGTTTTTACATGTGTTCCCTGTCTGGAATGACCCTCCTTTCTCATGCATATCCCCTGCTTTAATTCACATACTACCGATTTGTTTTCTCGTTCCCTCTGAACTTCTTTTTCCTTTTCTTTTTTTCAAGTGCACTGAATGTCTAAGCCTTGTGCTAGTTTACAAAACAAAAAAGTAACACACTGGTCAGTAGAGAAACAGATAAAGAAGCAAATGATAGCTGGGGTATAGCTCCAGCAGTGGAGCACTAGCCTAGCATGTGAGGGCCCTGAATGTGATCCCCAGCACCGCGAGAAAAAACAGAAATCATGTAAAAATGGTGTATACATATTAGTAAGAACCAAAAGGGAATAAAATATTAAGCAATCTAAAAAAACACGGAAGCAGCAAATAATCACACCGGCACGAAAAGGAAGGGCTCTGATGACAGAACGCCCATGTCACTCTGCCACTCAAAAGCTGCCAAGCCTTGAGAAGGCACTCCATGTTCTAAACCCTCAGTTTGCTTTTCCCAAAAAACTAATCATGCTTCATGGAGATATTGTGAGGATGAAATTAAATAATAATCTGTATAATAGCTGTGCCCACAGTGTAAGAGACAGCTAACTATAAGTATGCTGGTTTGTAATTATCTGTGTCTTTCTTATCCAGTGGTCCTGCTTTCTTTGCTGTGGTCTCCCTCAGGGGCAAGAATCCTCTATTCTACTACTTTTCCACTTTATCTCAGGAAATACATATTGGTGCTTACTTATAGATGCCTTCTGATTTTAAATAGGGTCTTTTAAAATGGTATATTCTACTCTATATCCAAAGATTAATATTGCATTAAGATTTTTATATATAGTACATTTGTGTGTGTGTGTATGTGTGCATGCACGCTTTGCTATAGTTCTACCATATAGGAGTCTTAAAAGAACAGCCTATTTTTATAGCTTGGAGATTCTATCTCATAGTGTTGATGACTGAGGATGCCAAAATATATCAAATTCCATTCCTACAAGAGAAGATACTGTGTGCTTATATATGCACAGATCTTTTCTTCCTCCCCCATCAACTGCCCTTTTCATGACAGAATCTGCACATATAAAAAAATACATTTATTCACATACACATAAAACATTCTATGTGTGAAGTCCCTTCTACTGTCCAGAGCACTTTTTATATATGCATTTCGGTTCACCTGCTCCACAGAAAAAGCCAAACATGCAGCTAGAGAAAGAATTTTTAATTCCATTTTATAAATGAGACTAAGGTACTGGTGTTAGATTCATTAAGCACATATTAGCCACCAGCTAGGTCCTAGGGATTAAATGAACAAATTATAGTGAACAAATTAATGGATATTTCACTGCCTCAATGAGCTTTCAGTCTAGGTGATGAGATAAACTGTAGATATTTTCAAAAATTATTTAATTTCCATTAAATGTATGGTATAAAAGGAGAGTATGGGATGCTATAAGCATAGATAATGAGCACCCTAACTGATATGAAGGATCAGGGAATGCTTCCCCAACAGATAACATTTAATCAAACCACAATATGAAAAATGAGGAGTTAGGCAGAGAGGGGACTATCAGAGCCAGAAGGTGTACCATGTTATAAGATCCCTGAGATGGGAAGGAGCTGGGCATGTTGAAGGAACATGGTGAACTGAAGCATGGTGGGGAGAAGTCATGGCTCCTAATAGGGCTGGAAAGTCAGAGACGTTTGGTGTAGGGTCCTATAGTCCATTGAAGAATTTTAGAAAATGTAGGTTCTAGATGCAGTTGAAACCCTTGGGGATTTTAGGGGGTGTTTTGTTTTGTTTTAAGCAAATAGAGGTGACATAATCTGATTTGTGTTTTGAAAAAAAAAAAAAAGTCATTTGGGCTGTTGTATGGAGTATGGCTTGGACTTTGGAGGGTTGAAGATAGAAAAGGATGTAGGGAGACTAGTCAGCGGGCAGTACTTGCAGTGATCTAGGAAAGAAAGAATGGCTGCCGGGCACGGTGGCGAACACCTGTAATCCCAGTGGCGGGGGAGGCTGAGACAGGAGGATCTTGAGTTCAAAGCCGCCTCAGCAAAAAAGAGAGGCACTAAGCAACTCAGCGAGACCCTGCCTCTAAATAAAATACAAAATAGAACTGGGGATGTGGCTCAGTGGTTGAGTGCCTTTCAAGTTCAATCCCTGGCACCCCCCCAAAATGGCAGCTATGACCTGAGTGGTGGCAGTGGCTATGTGGAAAACGTATAAAATTTGAGATATTTAGAACATGGAATTGGCAGACTTCCGTGACTAAATGGCAATAGTAGATAAGGAGGAAAGTTATTAAGAATATCTCCCGGGTAGTATAGTATGTTTTGCCCAGGGTCATATCCCTTTTTACAAAGCAAGGACTCAGATTGGTAACTTGATTCCTAACCCATTACATTTTCTAGTATACCAGTTTGCAGCAGGTAATATATATAAGAGGAAAGACTCTAAACTGCTTTTGCTATTGCAACTGCTGTTTTTTTCAAACTGTCCAAACATCAAGACTCCCGAGTCCCATTTGTGTCAATCGGATAGAATTTACCTGAAAACCAGAGTCTGGGAGAAGATGATATTAAGCTGTGTTCTGGGCAGTCCCACCACAAACATCTTTAAAGCCACATCTACTTAGTAGAGCAAAAGGACAAAGCTGTTGGTGACACCTTCTTCATGTATTCCCTCCATATTTGAGAAGGGGAAACCTGGTAATTTATCTTTCACTGGTATCAAAAATTTATATTAGATAAGTTTTTATTTACAGATGGTCTTGATTTACAGTGGTTCAACTTAAGATTTTTCAATTTTATAATGGTGCAAAAATGATCATATTCAGTAATTATACTTAAGTTTTGAATTTTGATCTTTTCCCAAGCTGGCAATAAGTGGTGTGATTGTCTTTCAGTGGTGACAGTGGCAGTGAGTGACAGCTCCTGACCAGTCACTAGACAGGAGGGTGAACAACCTATACTCTGCATTATACTGTGGTGCTGAGCTGTCTGGAAGGTTAGGTGTGTTAAATGCATTTTTAACTTAGGATGGGTTTATCAGGATGTAACCTCTTTGTAAACTGAAGAGCATCTGTATACAGTTATGAAAGAGAAATATCTTAAAGCCCTGAAAATCAGCACTGATATGTATACCCATTGTATAATTTGAGTCTGTTTGTCCTATTTGTTTTATTTATTTATTTGATTTCTAGATAAAGCTCTGGTTTTGGGATAATGCTGAACACTTTGGAGTAGAAAATTTTGAGTCTCTTGCCCAGTTGTGGAAAAGAGAAATATAATTGAAAGTGTGGTAATATTAATAAGTGGTATAAATAAAAATCAAGGCAGTATTTTCAAGCCAATCAAATTTTACTCTAAATTATTTATAAACTACTTACAAGACTAAACTATTCCATAGACCTACTAATTATGATCTAATAGAGTGAATTGTAGCAGTGGAATGATTTCTTAGGTGCAAGTTAGTTTTATTTTTCTCACAGGACAGTGTTTGTAGGAAAATATGGTAGTGTGAATAGATTTTAATAAACTACTAAATTTTAAATTAAAAAGCTGTATTTAACATTGTGGTTAAGATTTTACACACACAAAATGTCAGGAAATTCTAAATAATAGTTCCCAAACAGCAATAATTCAACCAAATTGCACATATGTATTAAGGCATTAAAGTTAACACTCTGTGCAGTCATGTAATGAACTATATATGCATAAGAAAGCAAGTTATGGTACCTTTGGGAACCATCATTTTCCATTTCCTGACATGTACATTCAAAATCTGAGTTCAAATAGGTACCAATGTAATTGTGTTGAATTTTCATATGTACAAATACAACTGCATAAATTGCTAACAGTTTAAAAGAAAATAGAGAATTGCTTGTGAAACTTATATAGGTTTTTAATGTTTCATTACCATTATTAATATTTTTAGAAATAGTAAGCATTTTCAAACTTTCAGGCCAAAAAGATTTGCAATTTTGAAATTAACATATTTAAGTTTTAGAGAAATAAGTGGAAAAAATGTAGTGATGGATTTTATTTTTGTTTCAGAAATATGTGCTTATTGAAAAAATTGAATTTTAAAATATATACAGAATATAATAATCTTTGTCCTTCCTCTTCATTCCTGTGACTCATGAGCCAACCAGTATTGGCTATGTATTATAACTTTCTACCATGTTCTTACTACTTTTTGCCATGTTCTTACTAACTTAAAACCACCTCTACAGGAAATTTGTTGTTGTTGTTGGCTTTTCCCAAAATAGGATCATGCTATAGCTTAGGTTAGTTGCTATGCACCTTGCTTTGGATGTCCCTCCAAGTCAGTGGATAAATCTAATTCATTCTCTTTATCAGCTGCGTAATATACCTTATATAAATATACTGCATGTTATTCAGACCTCTTGCTTTTATGTGTAGGGAAGGGAGATTCTGAGGGTTGAACATAGGGCGTTACACATGCTAGGGAAGTGCTCTAGCAATAAGCTATGTCCCCAGCCCAGTCTTTTCCCTTTTTGATACATACTCAGTTGATATCCTTTTTTTTTTAACCTACTTCAACAATAATGTAATAAACATTATTAAGGTATGTACTTATATATGGGTGCTTTTATTTAAATATGTTATGAATTTCCCAAAACAGAATTAGTAATACAACAATTAAGTATAGTTTTAATTTAAAACATAATGCCAGTTTTTTCCCAAAATGTTATAGCAAGTTACGTACCCTACTAATTTTAACTTAATTCGTTAAAAAGATGTATCTCATGGTTGCTTTACATTTTAATCCTTTATGTTTTAACTTTTTAATGAATGCTATGTGCCAGGCACTGTTATAATTATTTTACCAAAATTAACTCATTATGTACTCATAATAATTCTATGAGGTATGTAAATATCCCCATTTTACAGATAATAGAAACCAGTTCACAAAGAAGTCAAGTTACTTGACTACAGTTGCACCACTAGTAAATAGTGGAATTGGCATTTGAATCCAGGTGTTCTGTATCCAGAATCCATGCTCTTTACTATTCTTTGCTGTCTGTACTAGTGTGATGATGATTTTTATAGATTTTTTTTTCTTAGTTGTCATTTATAACCACTTTTTGTACAGGACAGTATTTGACCATGAATTGAAAATGTTTTCAACTCTATTATTGATCTTTTCACTTTTTTTTTGGTATTTTAAAAATTTTTATTTTAATTTTTATGATCAAATTTGTTTGTTCTAGCTTTTAAACACTTCAAACAATTGAGGCAATTTCTTGAAAGTAAATCAGAATTACTATACAGATCAAATTGTTTACATCAGCAAGTCATAATTGTCATTTTACTCCTAAAGTTACTATATACTATATATGTAATTGTATTTTAAAATTGCTTATCACTTCATTTTCTCATATATTCACTGAGGACCCATTATGTGTGATACAGAATATAATAATAGTTCCCAAATAGCAATAATTCTATCATTCTAGCAGTTCTGCCCTCTTTTCTAACAATCATCAGAATTTTGCTGTACATTGCATCTTTGCTATCAGTACACAAACATGCTCTCTCCCTCCCTTCTTAAATAAAATCTTCTTTAAATGAGAAGTTTTTAAAGAAACTACTGATTGAACACAGGGCCTTACTCATACTAGGGGAGTTTTTAAAGAAACTATCTTCTCAGTGAGGTCTAATACAGACCACCTTATTTAAAATTGCAATCCATCCCCTTCCAGTATTCCTAGTTTTCTTTACCCCAATCTATTTATTAGTTCATTTAATTTTCACCTTTTAACATACTGTATAATTTAGTTTCATCTTTTACTAGAATCTAAGCTCCATGAAGACAAAATCTCACAAGCACATAGTGGGTTCTTAGTAAATAGTTTTAAGTGGGCAAATGAAGGCACACATGCCAAGTAGTGGGGAATCAGAAATAAGATACTGTGCCAGCACTGAAGTCATTTGTGAGAGAGAGGGATCCATTGCAGTGTAGTGTCACACGTTCTTTGATCCAGAGGAATCCCTGGAAATTTCAGTAGGAAGGGAACCAGTTAAATAAATTAGCTTAAGTGAAGAGCTGCCTCCAACACAATTTTAAAACCCTTGAATTGAATTAAAACCACTGTATTTTATGTATATACAATATGTATGTATGCATGTATATATCTGTCTCAAGATGTTAGTAAAATAGGTGTGAACAAAAAATCTGAAAGTTTAGAGATATAAACAATTCTTAACATCAGATGAATCTGTACTTTTCTGTAGTTTATTCAGTAATCTGTAACATGGTATGTTCCATGAATAAACCACCATATTTTGATATTTAAACATACCAATAATCTTTAATACATATTTCTTTTTCTCCAAACAGAGCATGTGACCATCTGCGTTGTATAGCCTGTGATTTCTGGATAGTGAGCTACAATGACTGTATGTGGGACAAATCATGCGATTATCTGTTTTTTAGGTATGTCTCTAAAACACTTCACTCTATGAAAAACAGTACTAATGACTTTATGTTTTTCGTTTTGCTGTATTGTCAATGGTAAATGGTTAGATCATGTGACCTGCACCTCTGCAGTCTTTGTCTCATCCATCTCTTCCTTTCCATCTGTGTCCTGTCTGCCTAAGCAAGGATGTGTTATTTCTTGACAAGAGCACATATCCTCCTCACTGATTTTCATGCCTACAGTCTCTTATTTCAAGCCATTCTTTCCTTGTTCAGAATTAAAGCATAGCTCTGAGTATGCCATTGTCCTGGCCAACACCCTTCTGCTCAGAGAATAATGTTCAAATTCCTTAGCAGGCATTCAAGACCCTCATTATCCAACCTGTATCCAGCTTTGTCTTTCCACAGTGCACTTTTACCTTTGCAAGATTTTACCTCCATCACAGTACTGAGTGCCCCCATTCCCTCTGACTTTTTGAGCTCCTCACTTCCTGAGAGAGCTGCCCACCATTTTACCTACCCTAACCCTTCCTGTCCCTTAGGGACAATTTATCACACATGTTCATGATTCTCTCACCCTTCTCAACGTGGAAGTAAACTCTTCCTTTCCTTTGTGTCCTCGACTCTTACTGTCATATAAAATTGAAGATCTTAGATTAGTATATGATTACCATCCTCCTTATGGTCAGAACAATGGCTTCCTCATTTTTATAATTTGGACATTTTCATACACTTCCAAAATACTTAATATTTTTAAGGTATTAAAGTTATAAAAGTGTGTGTAGCTATATATTCATATTTTCAAATAAAAATTGAGTTAAAATTAATAAGTATGTATATCATACATTTTTGGCTTCCCCCAGACCTGTGTGGAAACACAGACTGTTTTCAGATATAAGTAATTAATATATAGTAGCACCTTCCAGTTGCATAAAGTAAAAGGTGAGAGGGATGGGGGTGTAGTCCAGTGGTAGAGAATGTGCTTAGCATGAGCACAACACCTGGGTTCAGTCCCCACACCATCAAAAAAGAGGGGAAAAAAGAAGAGGATGAAGGGGCTCCCTTTTCCACCTCTTCTGGCAACCATCATCCTCAATAAGTTCATTAGCATCTCCCCTCATTTATACTTTTTAAACTTTTTCACTTCAGAGACCACTCTGAACATCTTAGAGTGCTCTGAATCCTCTTCACTCACACATGCACTCACATACACACACACACAAATTCACATATACAAATGTATGGGGAAATTATAATTTGAGAGGTTTAACAGTCCCCACCCCATATAAAACCTAGTCCCTACTCTTAGATTCATCCCATTTTTTATTCCCATAATTGGAAAAGTTAACTTAATCAAATTTTGTTTTGCTTTTCTGACTTCTCTAAACCTTCTGATATTTACTGTCTTCTGGCCAATCTAATAAGTGATTAATAATCCCTTGTATATTAACAAGACGGACCATGAATTTTTACAAAACTAGCATAGGATAATAAGATGCAAGTAACATCAAAAAAATGGCCAGCACAGGTTAAAATAAGCAAGTGGGTGACTTCATTGGTACTTGAGGAACTTGCAGTATCTCAATCTGAATAAAAACACCAGTTTGTTTAATCTAGATTTTTAGCAACCTGGCTTAAAAAAAACTGCATACATTAGACAAAAAATAAATACTAGAAATTTATTATACTATTAGAGATAAGTAATTATTCTTTAAATATGGAAGATATGATCTCAGCCCTCAAGATGCTTAGGAATATTTGGGAGATAAGAGAACAGAACAACTAAACAGTGAGGCCATCTCAGACAGACATAGATCACTGATATATTTATTTTTCACAGCTTGTTAGCAGTTCATTATCCAAAAACTAGGCTCATAAAATGAACAGGACCCAGTTTCTGCTCTTAAGTAATGCACGGTTCTGAGAGGGAGACATCACAGATAACATCAGAATAGATTTGAATTTTTCAGAGATAACTGATTACGCTGTGGGAACCAAGCCAGTTGAGACTCATGGGGATTAACGAAGGGATATTGTGGTAATCAACGGGAAAGAAATAAGGATCCGAATTATGATAGTGAGGAGGGTAGAGAGGAGCAGATGTGATGTATTTGAGAGAGATTGTAGAGTTGTCCTGGCCATGGAATATGAGAGACAAGTTTCATTTAGATGAATCCTCGGCTTCTATCTTGGTTTACATAGATGGACTATGAATGATACTGTCCATTGAAATTTAAGAACAAATTTAAAGGAAGAAGCTATGTGTTCATTTATGGGTGCTGTTAAAAACTGTCTCCGAAGCTCACAGAGGAAAGGTCATCTGTAAAGTGATAGTTGAAGCCATTGGACAGTATTACCAGGAGGGCCGCTTGGAAGACTCTCAGTGAATGCAGAGTTAAGGGTCGTTTTGTTTGAGGGTTCTGTTGTAAGGGAAAGGGCAGACATGGGTGGGAACAGGTGTTTGAGTAGAGGGGTTCTAATCGCTGATGGAAAAAGGAGCTTTTTGAAATACTCTGTCTATACTTAATCTGAGTGGACTGTGCTTTAGTGAATTTATCAGTGGTGGATTTTGTTTCTGAAATTAAACTTTTTACTAGCAATTTTCAAAAGAAAAGAAAGAAAGAAAAAAGAATGCCTTGACTAGGAAAAGGAGGACCATTTCCTCTGCACTGGAAGGAGGGTGGGAAGAAACGAATGCATTCAGGGAGAGCTCACTAGGAAATGGAAGGCTTTTCATATCTCCTGGCCTGATTTTGAGAATGAGGATGTGATCTGCTGAAAGTAAAGTTGTGGCGGGTAAATGAAACTTGAGGAGGACAGGACCAGTCACTGAGGAAAGCCAGAAGTGGGCAAAAGACAAGACCAGAGACAAGTAAAAAGATTTGCAGAGTGCTGTTGAATGTCCCCTGGAACATAGGGAGCCATCTATTTCTAGTGGAGTCAGTCTGCACGTTTGTCACAGCATGAAATGCGTGCAGTCGTTGTATTGCCCTATTTTACACATGAGTGAAATAAGTGTATCCTAACTTTGACGAGTTCTAGAACTTTATGAAAGAAACAAGCTATGTTTATTGACACCCTGCCATTATAACTAAATAAAATGCTATTTTTCTATTAAATTGTGTATTTTAAGGAAAAATAATAGAACTATTCTTAAACTTTTAAGATATATGCTTCTAAAAAAAGTACCAAATGGCCTAGTATGTATTATATAATGCCCAGCACTTGGGGAAAAAAAAAAAAAGAGAAAGAGAAAGAAAACCACTTAAATGTATTCATTAGCTCTCCAGATAGGCATGATTTCTATTCCTAAAATCTCTAAGTAAGGATTCAATCAAGTACTAAATGTTAAAGTTGTCAGAAAAATATTGTAGATTAAACAAAGGACATAGTTCCTCATGTTAACCAACTTAGTTTTGATGTTTTCGTTTTTTTTTTTCCCTTTCCAATAAAACTTATCAGGTCTTCCCTTAGTTCACCATAACCTTATCTAGGGCACTTATCTGCTCAGAGTCTTAGTTTACTAAAATCAGACAGGTGGTCTAGAAAATTAGGTTTTCTTACCTTCTAATCTTCCTAAATTGTGCCTAAATTTTGTAAGATACAGTGCTGAACGTTTTTCCCAGTGACCACCAGAGGGCACTTTGGAGCCTGCCATCTATTGAAGTGATAGCCACCAGTAATGGATACCACTATTTTTTTTTTTTTTTTTAGTATTTATACAGTATTTTGTCATTTCACTTTGTATTTTTAAATTATTTCATTTTAATTTGTCCATTTTTCTTTGCCTAGACTATTCATTTAAATTCAACACATGAATTATTAAAATCATAATTTATTTTCTTTAATAAACAATAACTTCTGTATCCTTTTGTATCATAGCATCAAATCTGGTTATCATTTTATGATAGTCTTGCTCACTCATTTAGTTATTTTAACATCTTTATATTTCAGGATAGCATTTACTCCGTTGCTGATAGTATAATAAGAAAATCATTGAAACAAATGAAAGATATGGTCTGAGACCAATATACAAAAATAACAGGCACTTTTTCTGTGTTAATGAAAATTTCCTATAGTTAATTCATCAGAAGGTTGTTGCCTTCACGCCTCTTGTGCTCTCTACACTTGCCATAGTGTAGACTTTTGTAGCAGAGGTGTCTGAGGAAGAAGGTACACCACCATTCTTCCCATTCTGTTCTCACTCATGTTGGGTCTGCTAGGACAGATCAGTAATTCATCCCTTGCTGTTTTTGTGTTCTACCACAGCATTAATAACCAGGCCTAGGAACTCACCTTTAAAAGTACTGAATATGCCAGAAATCCTCCAGAAAGTGAACACTGAAGCCTATTTTCTATTAGTGCAAGGGCCAAGGTCATTTTAGTGTTTAGCTATTGTAAAAATAGGAAAACAAAGCAATTACAACCTTTTTTGTATAATTAAGCCCTGAATAAAAGCGCTGTGCTAAAACCTTCCCGTTTTACTAATAGGAACAACATGCCAGAATTCCACAAATTAAAAACAAAGTTGGTAAAGAAGAAAGAAGCACGGGCATATGCCTGCCAGTGCAGCTGGAGAACTGTTGAAGAACTGACGGACCTGCAGACAGATCACCAGCTTCGGTGGGTTTGTGGTAAACATTGAGAATGCACCCTTTGACATTCCCACAGATGCCTCTGTGAGAGCAGCCTCCAGTCATCATCTCGTTTAGGTAGAGGCACATATCATATTGTACCCTTTGGAAAAAGACAGTGAATTTCATTTAACTATACAAATTTTTGAAGATCAAGTGGACTGAGGAGATAATACAACACTTTAGAATCATTCCTTTCTGATGATGGATGTTTCACTTAGTAAGTAAGGTAACAAATATCCAAATTCTTTGTTTGCCTAACTCCTGTTAAATGGAAGTTTAATGATAGCATTTCATACTATCATACAGCCTTTCATTAGCAACCGCGACACTGACTGCTCACTTACAGCAGTTAAAGGGGATGGACCTGACCCGGGCACAGAGGTCTTGGTAGAATTGGTTTTGGCACTTCCTCCAGTCACTTCTGCTGTTGCCAAAGATCATAACTTAGACATCTCAAAAACTAGATGCCAAGTGGCTAACAGAAGGGCTGTCAGGAATACAGGATGTTATAAAACACTGCCTTAGACCTCACCAGCTCAAAACAGTGTATGCACAATAATGACAAATATGTGTTGCCAGTTTTAGCTTATTTCTCCTCCTTTTGTTCAATTAGATTTTAAAAACTTCTTAGCAAATATCCATTTATATACAGAAAGAAATTGTTTCCATGGACCGAAAATCACAAAAATCCTGATACAAATAGGTCATTGTTGGATTTTTAAATGCTCTCTAGCCTTTAATGCCAACAATTCTATCAAGCAAGCAAGCAAGATGATTTTTTCAGGCAGCCTGTAAACTTTTCTGGTAGAATCAGATTGATAATTATTAGATGAGTACATGAAAAGGGAAATAAAGCCTGATGACCCAGCAGGTATCCTGTTAGGCTCCTCCTTGATATCACTGAGCAGCGTGTTCAGAAAATCATTTACCTCACAGTTTCCAGTTCCTAGCACCCTTGAAAGATTCTGAAGGCTTTTTAATCTGCCAGAAACTACTGCAAGTGTCTACAGTTTGGTTCAAATGTGTAACAAGGGGCACACTGAAAGGGAGTAATTTTTAGCACAGTTATCTTCTTGGTCTTATGCTGACTCCATTCCAGCCGCTCTTCTGAAGCAAAGAACATCTACATAGCCATTTAAAGCCCTTTCCTGGCCATGACACGTTTGCATACGTTAGTTAAGTCTGGTGTGGCAATAGGACAAATCTCATCGTGACTGATACTCATATTTTTGTATCAAGGACGTGTCTATAGATTTTATCTTTCAATAAAATTTTTTACTCCCCAAAATTATATGTCTTTGTAATTGTGTCAGAAATACAGCAGGATTTAGACTGAAGTCATCTCTTCCAAAAAATTGCAAAACAAGATTCATATTCAAAATTTCATGGGATTTGTCATGTTAGTCATAATGATGATGACTTCTGTTTAGTCCAGTATTCAAATTTGCTGAGTCATCAATTTAAAAAATATTTTTAACTTATTTTCCTTTCAGATGGATGAAAATATCCCTTCCATTTTTCTTGTCATTGTAACTATCCTGAAACTGGGACATATTACCTGTGTATGGCATTCCATAACATAATAATCATAATAATTCCATAATGTCAGAAATGTCTCTATGAGTTTCAGTTTTTATTGTGAGTTTATAAGCTTTTTAGTATTGTACTATTTTAATCTAAAATGTAGAAAGAATATTACATTTATATGTAAATACCTATTACAATTTAAGCTAAAATGCATCTACTGTAGTATCAATATAGAAGAAAAGAACCAATATAGAAGAAAAGAAATCAACTATAATTTCAAAATGCAAAGTCTATAAAAGTTTTAAGATAATCTTATTTTCAATATTTATGATAATCTCCTACCTTTAGCAGGTATCTGTTGTGAAGCCAGGTAACTACTTTCTTCTAACTATATTATACTCTCAGACCCTCATGCTTCCTAGAAATGAGTATTCTCCATTTATTACTTTTTATTTTATAATAAAGTATTCATATTGGTATTATTTGAAATAATTTTGGTATTTTTTAATGTCAACAAGAAAGTTTCCAGCTATCTAGTTGAATATTTACATGAGGTAGGGAGCAGCATGCCGCAATTGTTTTTAACAGGGATAAGGAATAAAACATACATGCATGAATTTTCAGACTATTAATCCATTCACTGCACTGGCATTTCCTGGTAAATTTGAATCTATCCATACTCAACAACACAACAGTTTTTTTCCAATGTGTACAAAATTTATGAATTGTTAAAAACTTGGTGAAATAAACAGAATGATGCCAACAACATCAGAAAGCAAACTAGAATAACTCAAGTCCCATGAACAATGGAGTGGGTGATAAAATTCAGTGACATACACCCTCACACCGCAGCAAATATGCAAGCTGCAAATAAGAGTGTGTGTGCACCTGTACATGTGTGTATATGCATGCATAAAAGAGCATGGCCAGTCAAAGGAGCAGGTCCAAGTTCAAGAACAGACCAAGTTGATTGGGATATGCATCCAGATGTCAAGAAACTTAGAATCCTCCTTTTCTTGGGCCAAAGGTGGTAACAGACTGTGAAACAGTATCACTTTCCCTACTTTTCGTGCTGACCTAGTATTTTTCAATATGAAAAAAAAAAAAATCTTTGTATCCAAAGTACTATGATGAAGCTCAGCAATGAATTTCAGATAGTGTTTTCCTCAGCTGTTATGTTTTTGTTTTGTTTGTTTGGTCCTGGGGATTGCACACATACCAGGCAAGTAGTCTGCCACAAGCTACATTCCCACCCCCCCCCCCTTTTTGTTTTTTTTTTTAAATAAAGTATCTCACTTAAGTAGCCCAGGCTCGAACTTTCTACCCTCCTGCCTCAGCCTCCTAAGTAGTTGGGATTACAGGCATGCACCATCATATGTAGCAGCTGTTAGGTTTTAACAAAAGCTTTTATCAGACAACATTGTTCCCAGATAAGTTGTGTCTGTTGTTTAAAATAGTCCTGGAGCAAAGAAAAAGTTCAAAATACACAATTCCTTTAAAGGTTTTACTTCATAGTATTTTGGGTTTGTGAAACAATTTTGTGCCCTGTTTTAATAATTAAATTTGTCTTCAAATGTCTTGAAATAATGGATGACAAAATGTGAAGTGTTACAGAATCAGAGTTGAGAGTCATGTTCCTTAGAAAGCCATTTGACTTTTGGAGCTATTTTTGCCTCCTCTGTATGAATAGTAGATCTCTTTTATAAGCTCTTTGTAAGGAGTAAATCATAAAATATGAAAATGACTAGCATAGTGTTTGATTCAAAATAAGTGCTTAACAAATGTTCTCATTTTTCCCTTCTAAAATAATTATTGTCTAAATTATAGTAATAGTGCAGCATGGTTCTTGAAACAGATAATTTGACATGTTTGCTGTTCATTCCCTACGAGAAAGACAGCAATGCTATCATTTTTATTTTACATCTAGTAAATGTAAACCTGGCCTTTTTGATTTTATATAAGTTGAAGCTATTACTTTCCTTAAAAAAAAAAAAAAAAAACAAGTGCTCCCTTTAGCCTACCTCTTCCTTTCTGACTTAAACCTATGTGGCCATCATGAGGGTATTCCAGTCCCTCCATAGTATCCTTTAGCTTTCTCTTCCCATTTTCCCCTGCTCCTGCCAAACTTCCTGCCACTATCCCTCAGACACACCTTACATATTACTGTTCTCCCTTATCCTTTCAAAATACAAATCATTCTTCCAACCATGATCTTGTATAGCATTGATTCTCAAAGTGAGCTCCACTCCTAGGGAGTCCCCACTTTCATGGGGCTAAATTTATTTTCCTAGCTGTCAGACATGAATTGCTTTTTCACAGTATGGACGTTTGACTGATGATGCAAATGGTAGGTCAAACTGCTGGCCCCTAACTTAGCTCCATTTAAAGCAGTGGTACCATGCAGGCACATGCAGTTTTAAGAAGGCCAGTTTCATTTAAGAATGTTCATGCAGTAAAAATTGTTAACCTTATTAATCTCAGCCTTCAAAAATATCTTTCTGATATTCCATGTGACTAAAAAGGTATATACATATTGTGTGATTGTCTTGTGAACTGAAGAAACTGCTTTTCTCATGGACTGCATTTTTGCTCAAAAGAATAATTGGCAAACTATTGGAATTCAGAAAATTAATAAAGTGATTCCTTCCAAATAAATAAATGACAGTATTATAAGTCAAAATAAGAATTTTGGAAAACTCGTATCCACCACAGTGAGCATGACAGCTTCCCCAATACGTAAATTCTTTCCTGATGAGACTAGTGGTGATAGTAATGAGTGATTTGTTTTGTACTGTATAATGAAATGTGACAGTATTTGAAAGATCTATATAATCAGCAAAAATATTGCTAAAGGACTACATGATATAACAAAAGTGTGCATTTAAATGCAGGATAGAACAATGTATTTTAACATAACAGTACTCAGGTTCATTTGATAACAGTTTTGGGTTTCATTGCAGCTAACTGTAAAGAAACTAGCACTTGTTGAGATTTGACATAGTGTTGAAGAATAGCCATGATTATCTGAAAAGACTGTTAAAATACTCTTCCTTTTCCAACTATGTGTCTCCACAAGGCCATATTTTCTTTGAAGGCTTCCACCAAAATACCCTACCTGAAAGAGAGTGACTGCAACAATAGATATGAAAATTCAACTGTCTGTATTAAGCCAAAGTTTAAAGAGAATGACAGAAATGCAAAACAAATACTTCTCTGCCCACTACATTTGTTTTGGAAAATATAATTATTTTTCTAAAAATTTGATATTTTTATTATTTTCAAGTTAATATAGTATAAATATGTATTTTCAATGCTGTTTTAATTTCTAACATATATTTGTATATTTATATATATTTCTAATGTTATAAGTATTACATAATCACAAAAAAAAACCTCTTTGGGAATTCACAATAATTCTTAAAAGCTAAAAAGATGCTGAGACTAAAAAGGTTGAGAACTATTATATTCAATCCTGATTGTCCTCCTACTCACAGCCCACCTCTGTTTGAAGGTGTGATTTCTCCCCCTTCCTTCTGCTTTCCCACTATTTCTCATATAGTATCTCACATTGTGGTTATTTGTGGGCTTGCTGTAGACCTCAAGCTCTTCAGAGACTCTCAGTGCCAGAGGGGAAACTGAGACAATTATGCCACTAGCTTCCCAGGGCACTGTGAGCCACTGTGTCTTTGGGTTCATCTATAAAACAAAAATTGGATTTAATGACATCTAATTTCCTTGATATGAATACTGTTCCTCTAAATAAAAACAAAACACCTTACTGGGCTGAGCATGTAGTTTAGTGGTAGAGCCCTTGCCTAGCGTGCTCAAGGCCCTGGCTTCCATCCCCAGCACCTTCAAAGAAAAATTCAAAATTAACACCTTGATGAGGGCTGGGGTTGTGGCTCAGCGGTAGAGCTCTTGCCTAGCATGTGTGAGGAACTGGGTTTGGTTCTCAGCACCACATATAAATAAATGAATAAAATAAAAGTCCAGTAACAACTAAAAAAAATTTTTTTTAAATATCTTGGTGAACTCAGCATTGTGCTAGCCGCACCTTGGAAGATGTGGTATGTGTAGTGGGGAAGAGACTAGAATCAGAAATTAGAGAGACATGGATTTCTAAGCGACACCAGCTGTGTGCTCTGTGCTTTCAGTGAGTGGAGAAAAGAAGGGCACCACTTGCTCTTGAGATGAGCAGCGAGTTCTCACAGACACAAGTCAGTGCCTCTGTGCAGGGGACAGGCATTTAAGTCAGGTAGGAGAGAAGTCATTTCTTCCTCCTTGGAGATGATTCTTAAGTTGTCTCATGAAGGCTAGAGAGTTAATAAGAAACCAGAGCATTTTTTGAAAAGCGAAAGAGCTGGATGATGCCTGCCTGTAATCCCAGCAAACCTGGAGGCTGAAGCACATTCAAGCCCAGCCTGAGCAACTTAATGATACCCAGTCTCAAAAAATAAATAGGAAAGGGGATGCAGCCAGTGGTAGAGAGCCCCTGAGCTCAATCCCTAGCTACTGCAAAAAATAAAAACATTAATAATAATAAATAAGGAACAGCATGCTCTGAGGCAGCAGACTGCTTGATGTGTTTCAGGAACCACCAGTAAATAGATTTGGCTTGATTTTCACACTGCATTTGGGCAAATACAATGGTAAGAGCCGAAGCTGTACTAGTGAGGTAAGTAGGATTGAATTAAGAATTAAACCTGTCCCACGTAGTCCCACAGATACAAGCTGGACTGATTAGAAGAAGCAGTTGAGAGAAAAAGATGACACGCATGTTTTTCAAGTGACACATACTCCACGTGTGGCTCTTACATAGGAAGACGGTGGAACTCAAGAATGACATGCCAGGGAGTTAGTCCTGAGAAGCTGCGTTCAGTCACAGCAGAGGGTCAGGGCATGAGGAGCTCAGTCACCATGAGGCGGGCATTCCAGAAGGCACAGTAAGCAGCGTTGGTCAGAAGGCAACAGTGGGAAAGGCGGGGGAAGCAGGAGATGGCAAGAGATGGGAAGAATGGGGCAGTTTTGGGAAGAAAGCCGGAAGGAACTTATATTTCAACCAAAAAGACAACAGGGATCAAAGCCATGGGGCATTGACCTGCTCAAAGATCTAACTGAAACTGGTCTCTACTAGAAAGAGGAGGGTTTTGTGTCTGTGACATAGGTTCAGACCCACCCTGGGTGTGACCCAGACTGCTAAATACAGTTTGTTGGGGCTGTGGGGGGGCGGGGGTAGGGGTTGCTTTTTGTTTTGTTTTTCAAGGTTGATTGATTTTATTTTGCATCCAGGCCAACAGACTATGTCCTTTGCTCTCAATTTGTAAATAGAATTGATTTCAGTAGGATCCAAATTGTTAAGAGACTGTATAGTTCACCTCTGGCTACAGAAGCACACAGCACCCAAGAGAAAAGATGGGCCAAAGTATAGTCACTGTCTCAGACAGCCACGTCCAAGCAGTGGGTGTGTGAGCGAGGGGCCTAAGGATCCTTTCTTATCAAGGATTTGTTCATCAGAACAAGTTGGTATCAAGGGACTGAGAGGATTGTGAGTCAGCAGATAAAGAAGGATGGAAAAGATCAAGGGCCCAAGCATCAGTTTTGCTGGAGATCAAAATCAGAGGAGGCAAGAAAGAGGGACCCGTGCAATAGTCTCATATTATTCATACTTACACATAAAGACACTAAGGCACAAAGAACTTGTCCCAAGTTATGTAAGTGGTAAATAGCAGAAGAGCATTCAAACCTAGATCCATCCAGCTCTGCATCTGCATATAAAAGGAAGGAGAAGTTGCTCTGTGAGACAAGCCGGAGCGGAACCTCAGTTGAGTAACCTGGGGCTTTTTCCCGGGTATGGCCCTGCACAGCCCTGGTGGGCTAATAGGTGCATTCCCTGGGCCTCAAGCATGTACAACCCAAGTTGGCCATAAAAATATTTTCACACATTTTTGTGTGGTTTTGTTTAGAGGAAGCAAGATACTGTGCTCATGAGCTTGGTTTCAGGCGGTCTCCCGGTGCCCATGAACAGGATGAGAGCAGCCCCGGTGCTGTGCAAAAGAGAGTTCTGTAACCACTGGCCAAGCTGCCATGGGCTCAGGAATGGGGAGATTGCCATGGATTTGACAACTGTGGGACGGGCTTGCAGCTTGCAGATGTTCTTGTCCAGCTGTTTTCATCGCATCTTTAGATGGGTTCAGCAGAAGAGTCTTTAAAAGTACCAGGATTCAGGCTCCACTCCCAGAAAAGTGTCTGCAGTGAGGCACAAGCCTCAGTACCATTTAAAACTCTCCATTCTAGTGTGCAGTCGAGGGTGAAAGCCACTAACAGCAATAGGACCTTGGGCATGTCACTTTCCTCTGTGGGCTTTAGTATCCTCACTTGTAAAAATACACATGTATTTTTTCCTAAGAACTCTTATTGCCACTATAAAACAGTGAGCTAATACTAAGTGATTTTAATATCCCAAGATTAAGTTTTCATGAATCTCTTGTCATTCTATCTAAAATGATGATTCTAGTTAGGGTTCAAGGTGTATTTTCTTCAGTGCTTCCTAGAAAGAATAGTGTTAATGTCAAGTTCAAGTTTTGAATCCAATAAGGAATGGAGATGGGGAAGAACAGAGTGGTATTCACCTTCCACGGAAAAGAATAGCAACCTCCAAAAGTGGACAATGCAAACCTCATCATCTCCAAGTGTGTGACCCTGAGAAAGGAGTGTTTGACACCATCTTCCATGGCAAACAGCAGCTTTTTTTTTTTTTTTTTCCGGGTGCTGGGGATCGAACCCAGGGCCTTGTGCTTACAAGGCAAGCACTCTACTGACTGAACTATCTCCCCAGCCCCCAAACAGCAGCTTTTAATAACAATATTATGTAGAAATATGGAGTCCAGAAAGTAGATGGAAAACAATTTTAAATCAATAGAGACAATTTACATAACCTGCAAGCCAATGTAAGTTCTTATATTCAAGATTTTCTTTTTAATTTAATATCCACAAGGTGTGTAGGGAAAATTGAAAGATTTGTTTTCAAAGAATGTAATGCTTTATTTTTACATTTTTCTGGAGGACTAGAGGATTAAACAAGATATTTCCCAGTAGATTGAGGCATATCCTATTATGAATGCCTTCAGCCTAAGCTAGAAGAACTAGAAACAATTGGACTGGAAAGACCCAGCAAATGTCTTTCAAGCCTCTTCCCTCTGGTCTTGGTTTCCCTGTGCAACTATGTGCTGAAGACCACTTGGACTTGTTTCCACGAGCTTTTATGGAGGAGTTATAGGTATTTAATTTAGTTACCAGCACAAATTTTTTCTGAAATATCCCAGACCTAGTGATAACCCAAGGGGATGAGCAGGAATGGATTTATCTGACCCACAAGCATACCTGTAAAGGCACAGATAATGTGTATACTCAAGAGGCACAGTGCTGTGTCCACAGAGGAGCTCTGTGCCACTTCTTGCCTTTGCCCCAGGAGCCAGCTGAGTCTCTCACCCTACAGAAGCTACTGCATTAATTGAGGTGAAGAGCACCAACCTGGAGTCAGAAGGACTGGATTTGAATCCTGGCTCTGAAGTTTACGGGGGCAGGTGATATTTTACAGGTCATTTAACCTCCTAAACCTCTGAGCAGCAGAATGCTCACCTCAGCAAGAAACTCTGAGAGGAAATGAATACAGTAAGCCACATAAAGCATTTAGCACATAGCAATTGCTTAGTAAGTGTGAATTACTTGCTAAGAGTTCTGATGAGTATAAAATGCATATATTAAAGACAACAATCTGCATGATTCCAGACAGTCTTCCTGTTTTGTCTTAAACGTCTTCATCTTACAGCAGGAGACCCAATGTGACCCTTTTAAAGTGAACCTTCAAAGCACAGATGCATTCCACTTCAAGGCTCACCTGTGCTGTGCCAGGTGTGTGGCAACAGGGCCCAGAGGTGCTAGTGATCAAACAGTACTCGGGGTTGGTAATACATGGGTCATTTCCTAAGAAATTGTTATAATTGGCCTTCTGTATCAGGTGACTGATTCTGGTCAATACCAGACTTCAAAGGCTGCAGGCAGACTTGGTGCACTCATGCTATTTCACAACCAAGACAGACTCAGCACTGGACATCTCCCTGTTGCTCATTATTGATTATAACGTGACTGAAATGGAAACTGCCGAGCTATGTGCCAACACTTGTGCCAGAAACACACTGCTCCCAGACAGGAAAAAGGAAAGCACATCTCTTTAACTTCCCCCTTTACAGTCTGAAATTCTTACTGAGATATTGGGGTTGCTATCAAGTCATCAAGTCACATTCTAGGCCATCCCTGAAGCCCGAGGGACACAGCAGAGGAGGGAGGTCCTGAAGCAATCTTCACCAGGGGAGAGCTAGTCACAGTGAAGAAGAAAGGGACTGGGAGTGTTAAAAAGTTGCACCATTCTGAGCCCTACAGACAAATCTAGCCCATAGAGGGCAGACCTGCACCGAGGACCACATCTCATTTCTCCGTTGGTTTTGGTCTCTGGGGAAAGTACCCAGAACACTTTTCTAAAACATCAGGTTCAGTCTTTGTGGAATGTGCCTGCTGTTGCTAACGACATCCTCTAGTAGTGGAGTTATGTTTTTCTCTGAATTAAAATAGAAATCCTCCCTAGACTAATTCAACTGTCTGTTTTAAGGAGAAAAGAAGAGACACCCACTAGTTGAATATTACAGGGGAGCTTAGAGACCCTTCCTACCCAGAAGCACTTATGTGGTGTTTGTGGACCCCACCTTTGGAAGAAACAGGACATTTTAACTGATTCATCTAACAAATCAGCTCCTTAAGCACTTCAAGGAATATAAGTGGATCTGAAGCTTAAAAGTAGCAATAAAGTGATTCCTCACCACAACAAATGATTAGAAATAAGGTGATGACCTGGGAAGAGTCAAGCAAGGAAACTGCAAGGGACAGGGGGTTTGTGCTGACGGGCTTTTTGAGACCGGGAAATCATATCTTTGTGACCTTTGAACATGATTGTTCAGCACAGATATTCCCAGAGTACAGTGATTTGGTTTTGATTTTAAGGGATTTTTTTAAAATGCACAAACAAGAAAAAAAAAAAAATTCATACTCTACTTTGCATATAGAAATATATAAAAATATAGCAATTCTACCGTTTCAAAACACTGCCATGTGATATACATCCCTCTGGATCTTTGGATGGATAGACAGACAGATGACAGAGGTTCTGCAGCCTAGAAAGGCCTCTTTACCCAGCCTCTGCTCTCCCTTCCCTGGACAGCTACCAGAGGGGCTAGATGCTGGGATCTGACAGTTGTGAATGGTATAATGAACATCTTTCATTCCTGTCACTGTGTCCCTGTGCCTGTATTCATGGCCTCATTTGTGTAATATCAAAATCTAAACTTTGAGCCAGGTGCAGTGCTACATGCCTGTAATCCCAGTGGCTTGGGAGGCTGAGGCAGGAGGATTGAGAGCTCAAAGCCAGCCTCAGCAAAAGCGAGGTGCTAAGCAACTCAGTGAGACCCTCTCTCTAAATAAAATACAAAATAGGTCTGGGGATGTGGCTCAGTGGTCAAGTACCCCTGAGTTCAATCCTCGGTACTGAAAAAAAAAAAAAAAATTTAAGCTTTACGTCTTGGTGAGTGTTCCGACTGGATCTGTTGCCTTCCAGCCCCTTGACAATCCCTGTGCCCGGGTCCACGCCCATCCTCCAGACCCACAGACCAGCTAGCTGCTCCACCATCACCCACACCAGGTTTCCTCAAGTGCTGCCCATCCCCCTTCGCTGCCCCTTGACCGCTGGCTGCCACCACTGTATCTCTTAGGTGGGGCTTTCCTGCCCTGTGAGGATCTCAGGCAAGGAGCAGCAGCCTTTCTAGGGTCACAGTCACCAGCCCAGGTTTTCAACTCTGCTGAAGTCCCCAGGACAATTGAGTTGTGTGAGGAGGGTACTGAGCCGGGGAGCCCCAGAGGTGCCGGTGAGGGAGCAGGGCAGGAAGTTTCTCAGCTGCACCCTGGGCTCACATCACCTGCTCTTCTGCCGAACGCAGAACCATATCTAAACACAGGAAGGAACTGTGAGTGCCCTTGAGAGATGATTTGACTCCAGAGCTCCTGTCAGTGTTTTGGTTTGGTGTGTCCTAAAGGTCCATGTTGTGTGTCCTGCCCATACTTTGTACCTTCTGAACAGAGCGGGGCCTTTGGGGCAGGGAATGGGGAGGAGATGGCATCTTCAAATGAGAGCACAGAACTGAAAGGAATCTCAGCCCAGATCACTAATCCTACCTCTTCTAATTAACAGGCTCAGAGGGACATGCCTCCCGACCTGCAGATAGTTGGGTTAAGGACCTGTTTGGGGATAAGAGGAGTCTTGGAAATTATCAAGGCCAGCCAGGGGCAGATGGGCCCCTGTAAAAGAGTAGCTCTGACACCGTACCCCTCATTCTCCCTCTCACCTTGTCAGGGGTGGTGACCTGCCAGGTCAGACCCCTCCAGATGGTCCTCGAGGTTTTGCATCCCTCTTTTTCTCTCCCCAAACCAAGACAAACTATCTGAGGGACTCCCACCACTGAAATCAGACACCCCTGCAGAAAACCCAGCTGATAAATAAATGTCCTCCCCACAGCTGTGAAGAGCTGATAATGGCTCCTGGTGGTCCTATACTCTCTAAGCTGTTCCTATTTTTTGAAAAGTCAGTCTATTTGGATGGCTCAAAATTCTATTGATAAAAAATTTTCATTCCTATGCCTGCCTATCCTTCCCATTCCAACTCTCTTCAGATAACTAATTTTGTTCATTTCATGTGTATCGTTTCAGAGTCTCTTTATAATCCATTAGCAAATACTAGAGAGAGAATACATAAGAGTTTTCAGAACCAAAAGCCAAAGGAGTCTTGCTAACAGTAGAACTTCGGGTGCTCTGAAGATTTCATCAAGCAGCAAATCCTTCCTAGGGCCCCTTTTGTCACAGCTTACAAGTGGCTGCCTTCTTGAAGTTCATCACACTAAAGAAAATTGGCTCCAATGGTACTCTAGCCAGATCATCACCCAGGGGAGCGAAAAAAACAAAAACCAAAAAACAAAAACAGCATGCTGCCTCGTGTCCAGGTCTGAGGTAAGAGCTGGGAAAGCTCTGAGATCCCTTTTCTTATTTGTTGAATCAGGCACTGAGCCAGGTCCTGGGGACACAAACACAGTCCCTGCACTCATGGCAAAAAAGAAGACAACATGGGCCAAGGTTGTCACTGAGACTGTTCAATTGCAACTGACAGCAAGCACAACCCAAACAGGTCTATGTTTAAGGAGGGAATTGCTTGGCCCCTGTAACTCAAATGTCTAAGAATAGGTTTGGCCTTAGGTACAGCTTACTTCAGAGAGTACATGGTGTCACTAGGAGCCACCTTTGGCTGTGCACCCTCTGGGCTGGTTTGGTTCTTAAGTTATCCATGGTGGTTCAAGTGGCCTCTGGCTCACATCATCACCACCTTAGACAAGTGGAAGTGAGTCAGTGATGGAAGAACCAAACAAAAGCCCAGGGATCAGAGGGTTTCAAGATGGTGGAGTAGAGGAGGTCACTTTCCTGGCTGCTCCATGGAGTGAAACCAAGAAAGCAGACAGGCAACTTCTCAGCAAGGTGGGTGAACAAACAAAAGCAGGGAACTTTACTGGAATTTAAAACTGGATATTTAAATCAGATTGGGTTCTCAGGAGGTAGGATATAATAAAATAAGGAAGAAATCCCCAGCAGCACAGCTACTGCCAGAAGCACCAGCCAGAGAGGGATAAGGGAATTAAAGGAACCTGCATTTTCGGGCGGCCCGAGGCAGGTCAGGGTACGGAGCATTTAGAGATCAAGGGCATTGCTCAGCCATCAAGCAATGTGTAAGGGATCCCACGAAAACCACGCTGGACACAGGAAATCACATAAGGGAGTTTATTAAGCAAACAAAGTGTCTCCCTGCAGGGTAAGAGAGAAAATGAGAGGAAAAGAAAGGGAACAAGAAAGGACGCGCACTAGAGAGAGTAGAAAAGCGAGGAGGATAGAGAAAGTGAGTAGGAGAGAGAAGCATGAGAAAAGATGGCGGGGTAGCTACCATGAAGCAGTTGAATTCTGCCAGGCTAACAGGGGACCAATAACAGAGAAGGATACTTACAAGCTGACTGATGAACCAATAGCTAGCTACGATGTTCACAGACTGACAGTAGTTGGGAGGTGGGGAAATGACTGCAACAAAAAGGGCAGGGGGAGCAGCTTTGTACATTACACAATGTGTGCTTCACAATATCCCTGTGCAAGGAAAGAAGCCACCATCTCTCCAGGCGGCATGCTGAGGACAAAGGAAGGAACAATTTTGCAGCCACTGTGTGGGGGCCAGCAGCTGAGGGGACTGATTCCTGAGAAAACTGAGTTTGGCCCAAAATACAGGCCCAATAAACACACACTGAACAAGATAGGGTGTGCTTAAGTGACCAGGAGAAAATCTAAACATGGAGAGAGGTTTACACAGGGGATGACTGTTCATGGAAACCCACCTGGCTCTACCCCTCCCCCTCCAATCCAACTGCTTGTAGGACCAGCTGGGAGAGACACTTCTGGCTGGGAGAAGACACTTCTGGGAACTCGGAAGGGCAGTGCCAGGAGAGATCTGTTTAGAGACTGAACCCAAGACCAGGAAACATGGGGTCTGAAGGTGATGTAAGGGACTAAGATTGGGTCCCCCACCACGTAAGTGGAACCCAGGGGAGATCCCTGAGGTAAAGTCTTCCATGATGGACCAACACGTACTGGGTGTTGAATGTGCACTGATTTAAAATCCCCAGACCAACTGGCATTCAGTGAACAGCCTGCAGCCCACCTAAGCCCAAATCCTGCCTCCAGGAATTCTGACTACAGGAGTACCTCTCTCACTCAAGCAATCCAGAGGGTGGAACATCATGCCAGATGACCCCACCTAAAACTGCTGAGAAGAGAAACTGAGAAACTTTTGAACTTCACTGGAAAGAATTCTTTAACTTTTCATCAAGACAGACATCATTACCCTATATACATGTATGATTACACGAATGGTATGAATCTACATTGTACACAACCATAGAAGTGAAATGATGTACCCCATTTGTATACAATGAATCAAAATGCATCTGTAAAAATTTAAAAATAAATATTTTTTAAAAAAAGATTGTTTTGTTGTTTTTTAATGTAATTCTTTTTCTCTGTTTAATTATGACCTTAATGGTACATGGACATTTATACATATTCACATTTGACTTTTTTCCCCTCATTTCTAGCATTTTTGAAGCCAGCTAGTTTTCGTGGATTAGTTTTTTGTGAACTAAGATGCTTGATTAGTATATTTCAGTTTTGTTTTGTATTATTTTAATTTTTTTAATTTTTACTTATATATTTTTTTCTCCTACCTGTTTCCCTTGATTCTTTTTTTCTGCTAACAAACAGCCAATCTCTATTGTTCTCTCTTTCACTCTTCCTTTAATTTTTCACTTCTTTTCTCCTCCTCCCTCATAATCATTACATCCTATATCACTTCTGTTCTCTCCCTGTCCACCATTTGAAATTATAAACACTTTTGCAAATTTGCTGTTTTTATTGCAGGCAAGAACTGATCATATAATTTAACATTATAGATATCATAGTAGGAACTATTTGGCTTAATGTTATATATTGTTTGCATTGGTTGTTGTTATTTGTCTTCTCCTAAACAGCGAGGTATTGGAAACATTCAGGGACATTAAGTCCACAGGGTAGAAACTCTGCTGCCTCAGAGCCATCCTGTTAGATGAGTAGACACACAAACAACATGAAAAAGCAAGGGAACAAATTACCCCAAACAAACCAAGATACTCCAAAAATAGAATTCATCAACACCACTGTGGAAGAAATGTCAAAGAAGTAGTTTAGAATGTATATAGTTAAACTGATCTTCAAAGTAAAGGACAGTATAAGCAATGAAATCAGAGAGAAAATATAGGAAGTGAAAATCACTTCAATAAAGAGGCAGAGGTTCTGAAAAAAAAAAAACAAACAAATAAGCAGAAATCCTTGAAGTGAAGAAAACAATAAACCAAATTAAAAATTCAAAGCATCACTAACAGACTAGACCACTTGGAAGACAACCTCAGGCAATGAAGATAAAATATATAATCTTGAAAATAGAGTTGACCACAGAGAGAAGATTGTAAGAAACCTTGATCAGAACTCCCCAAAACTATGGGATAACATGAAAAGACCAAATTTAAGATTTATTGGGATACATAAAGGCACAGAGAAACAAACCAAAGGAATACACAATCTTTTCAATGAAATAATATCAAAAAATTTCCCAAACCTAAAGAATGAAATGGAAAATCAAATACAAGAGGCTTACAGAACCCCAAACGTACAAAATTATAACAGACCCACACCAAGTCACATTATAATGAAAATCCTAACATAAAAATAAGAATAGAATTTTAAAGGCTGAGAAAGAAAAATATCAAATTACATATAGGGGATAACCAATTCAGATCTTAGCTGATTTCTCAACCCAGATCCTCAAAACTAGAAAGTCCTGGAAAAACATATACCAAGCTCTGAAATAAAATGGAAACTAACGAAGAATCCTATACCCAACAAAATAAAACTTCAGATGTGAAGATGAAATAAAAACCTTCCATGATAAACAAAAGTTAAAAGAATTTGCAACTAGAAAGACTATACTACAAAACATTCTCAGCAAAATATTCCATGAAGATGAAACAGAAAAAAAAAAAAAAGAGAAAACCAGCAAAGGGAGGAACTACACTAAAGGTATGGTCAACCAAAGGAGAAACTATTCAAATTAAAAACTAGAAATAAACCCAAATGACTGGGAACACAAATCATATCTCAATAATAACCTTGAACATTAATGACCTAAACTCATCAATCAAAAGACACATACTGGCAGATTGGATTAAAAAACAAGACCCAACAATATTCTGTCTCCAAAAGACTCACCTCATAGGCAAAGACATCCATAGACTGAAGGTGAAAGGATGGAAAAAAACATATCACTCATATGGATTGTGTAAACAAGTAGGAGTTCCTATCCTCATATCAGATAAAATGAACTTTAAGCCAAAGTTAATCAGAAGGAAAAAGGACATTTCATACTGTTTACAGGAATTAGCCATCAAGACATAACAATCATAAATGTTTATGTCCCAAACATTGTAGCATCTACATACATCAAAAAACCATCCTCAATTTCAAGAATCAAATAGACCACAACAGAATAATACTTTAACGTACCTCTCTCACTACTGAACAGATCTTCTAAACAAAAATGAAATAAACTATAGAACTAAATAATACAATCAATAATTTAGGCTTAACAGACATATACAGAGTATTTCATCCATCAATGACTGAACATACTTTCTTCTCAGAAGCACACAGACCATGTTATGTAAGCTCTCACATATGTTGGCATACAATTTTAATATTACTTTAATACACTTTTAGCATCTGTAGGGTTATTTTGATAGCCTTCTTTCTATTGATATTAATTTTTATGTTCTTGCTTTTTTCTTAATTAGACTTATTTGATTTTTATCAAATTTGAGCTGTATTATTTCTTCTCAATTTCATATATTTCTGTTCCTACTCTTATTTTTTTCCTTCTTACTACATAATTTGAAAATAATTTGCTATTCTAGCTTCTTTCTGATACAAATACTTTAAGCTATAAATGTTCATCTGAGTTCTGCTTCATCCCAGAGAGCCTGACATTTTAAGCTTTTCTTATCACTTAGTTCAAAGTACTTTTATTTACTTTTCTTGTGCTTTCTTCCTTGGCCTCTGAGATACTTATAAGTGCAATATTTAATTTTGAAATAATTGACATGTAGGGGTGGGGTTCTATATATCCTAAGGTGATTGATTTCTAATGTAATCATGCAGGAAACACAGTCTGCATGATTTCAAATTTAAAAAAAAGTAATGGAAATGCTTTTATATTGATTGTATTGATTACATACATGTCAAAACTAATCAAATTGCATACTTCAAATATGTGCATTTTATTATACTTCAATTTTGCATCAATAAACCTATAGGAAAAAAATAGAAAAAAAAAAAAAAAAACCAGAGATCCAGTACCCTTAATGCTAATTGGCTTATGTAAATCACCTGTCCATTCCTGCTGGGGGCTATGCCATACGGACTATGCCAAGATGGCACCTGGAAGTTAGCCAGAAGTTGTTTTGGTCACATTGGCAGTGAGGAGGTTGATTAACATAAGCACACCCAGGTGATTTGTCATTGGCCGTATTCAATTAAGTCCACGCACACAATGCGTGCGTATGTGTTCCCGAGCGCTCCTAATCGTGCCTGCTCGGACATCTAGCTCCTCGCCTAATCTTCGCACAATTAGCGTCAGCCCTACCCTTCGTCCCCTGGAGGGGATATAAACCGACTCTCCTAGAGCGCCAGGGTTCCTGGGTTTCCTGAATCTACAATAAACCATTCCGAATTCAGAAGCCTCGCTATTCATTTGTCTCCCGTGCCAAATTGACTCCGCTGGACAGCATCACATTCCTGAGCCAATCACTGAAGCCAGGGTGGATGGATTGTACTGATTGGCTTAGCATCAGTCACCTGCTCCACTCTAGCACCCAGGCGTTGGGTCAACTTTACCCAAAGCACATAGATTGAGAATTGAGGAGGGGTGGTACCAGAAAACCAAGCTAGGGTACCATAGCCGCACACAAAATGAATAGGCTGCTAGCCCACAAAATTAGGGACTGTCAACCCCACCCATCTAATTAAAAGTGAGGTGACTGATTAAAAGGGGGAACTGCAAAGTGCCATGCACTGCAGCAGGATGAAGACCGGGGCGGTGATGTGGATGAGGTGGGCAGCCCGAGAGGCAAGGAGCCCATGGGATGTTTCTGCCATGGTTAATTCAAGCCAGATTCCTCTCCAAACTCCCCAAGAAACAGATTCCTGGAGGGCTGAGGGTTCAGGACTGCTCCCCACCCTGCAGTTGGGGCCCAGTGCTAGGTAAATATGAAGATCAGATCTGACCAGGTCACCTCCCTGCTTAAAACATTCAAGAGCCAAGTCCCACTTTCCCAGCACGGCCTTCAAGGCCTTGCCCACCATTCAGCCTCCCATCTCTCTCCACCCTTTCTTTCCCTATTCCATTGGTCCCACACTCAAGCCACTGTTACTAAGAAGGCCCCAGGGGAAGAAGGAGTAGTTGCAAGAGAGCTGAACTCTAGCCATGGGCGTGTGTTTCCTCACCTTGGCAGAGAGGCTGGAAGAAGGCAGGCCAGGGACAGATGTGATGGGCTGACAGATCTGGCTCCATGAGAATGTTATAGGCCAGACTCTAAGGGAAATGACTAAACAGACTCCATTTTGCTGAGACTCCATGATTTATAGAAAATAAGCTTCTCCCATGGGAACACCCCACCTCTGTACCCATCATCAGTTACTTAGTGTGACATGTTTAACAATACAGATTGACAATTCCTATGTAAAGAAAAATTGTTCTCTTTTGATTCCTATTGCTGCTAAACAATGTACCATGTGAACAGTGATTGTGTGGATGTTAGTAACCATTCTTTAGTTTGTACCTAGGTAAGGGTCATTTTGACCCACTTCCCCTCTGTCGATGATCTCGTGATATTAGTTTGTAATTTTGAATCATAGCAACAGACACTTATGATTGATGTGATTTTTGGTATAAGAACCCCTACAACCCTATGGTTGGGACTATTCTCCCAATAGCCACTTTTGGGCCATTGTGTGAGACAGTCAGCCGGCTTAATAGACTCTCAAATTTGGACATCTCAGTGGTGATCGGTCTGTTCTTAAGTTGCGCCCCATAACACAGAGGCCTGGTGTGGACCCCAGTGTGTGCCCATCCTCAGGACCTGGACTCAGGCACAGCATCCAGCCTCTCAGTCCACATTACCATATTCACAGAGGACACCTTCCCCCTGGCCAGGACAGGACTTAGGGGGATATTTCATAACTGCTTTCAGGAAGCCATGGAATATGTAACCTCACCAGCGTCATGTGGCAGGTGGAAGAAGCAGAATGAGAGAGGTTCAGAACTAGGTCTACGTTCTCATATCCCTTACCTCATATTCTGGGCAGAGTTTTCTCCCCACTTCCTCTCTATAATTCCTGGTCTTTCCGACTTACATTTAAGCTACCCAGTTTACATATGTGTTTTTGGGGTTTTGAGCTTTTTTAACAGCGCAGGGAATCAAACCCAGTGCCTCACACATAATAGGTAGGTGCTCTAATACTGAGCTACATCCCCAACCCTTTTTATTTTTATTTTGGGAGAATTGGGGGGGCTCACTAAGTCACCCAGGCTGGCGTTGAACTTGCAATCCTCCTATCTGAAACTCCTGAGTAGCTGAGATGATAGTCATGCCCCACCACACCTAGCTACATATGTGTTTTTAATTAAAAGTTGTGTCCATTATTTTCTGGAAGATCAATTTACAAAAAGAAGATATAAAAGTGTGTTCTAATTCCACAGAGCCACCAGAGATGTAAACTAATTTGTTACAGATCAACTCCAGTCCTCAACTGTCCTAAAGACTTTCCTTTTTCTTCCGTCTCTCCTGTCAAAGTGGAATCACAGCCACCATGGGTGGACGGTCAGCTTCCTGTTTAATCATTTGCTCATTAATGCACAATGTATAATTTCCTCCTGACAGCTCAAGAAGTGCAGTACAGCTGCAAGCACACATCTGTGTTTAGCTAGCAAACCAGCCAGGCTCACACCAATCATCTCCTTTATGCAAGAAGACGGAAAAAAGGGATGTAGCCTCTCAGGGACCCTGATGTCCTCCTGAATGTGATTTATGTGCAGCAACTCCCATCTGCATTTTTTCATTTGTCAGCTAGAAAATTATGCTCCTCCAAATCTACTCAGAATCCACCCTCAGAGATCAAAACCCCTGGCGGCAGAATCTCTAGCTACGACTCAGAACTCTAGGTGCCCAGTTACTCTCATTTTTGCACAGTCGAGTAAATCGCACTTTATTTCTTAACATTCAAGTTATGGGAAGGCAGCACCATGCTTCTTGCCCCTGGAGCTGTGGCCAGCAGAAAACAGCAGGGAGGTCACCCAGCTGAAGGCAAGGCCCATGCAGCATCTGGGCCCCAGCATTGCTGGAACCATTCAACAGGAACATGGACCCTATTTCTGAGCATCCATCTGCTCATTTTCCTCTTTTCTCCAAAATATTTCTAGGCACAAGTGAAGATGGCTTTTAAAAAGAGGGACTTAGACAGCTATGTGATAATTGTTTCTGAAAGGCTAAGGAACTAAACTAACCCTTCTTTCTGCCCCACCCCACACACACATGGAGCTGATCAGGGATTGAGGGATAGGACAGAAGAGGGTGGTTCTGGGCCCTTCAAATCAGCCTCCTCCCCAAAGCAAGTGTTTCTCACTGACAATCAATGGATGGGCCTGGGATCCCAGGCACCTGCTAAGCTCTTTAATCAACAGGGGAACTGAGCCACAGCAAAGAGCCTCAACAGCCACAGACCATCACAAGGAGGTCATGTCTGCAACACCAATCTTTCTTAATAAGCATAAGCAGCAGCCCTGGGTGACTCACCTCTCACACCCAAGCAGCCTCTGAGGTGTTTTTGGAGAGAAAAGGCTGGTCCCTCCAGGAGACTTCTCAATCCCCTCCCCCTGCAGAAGCAGCAGCTCCTGCATGTGGCCCCCACTAGCCATCTTCCCCTGCACTCCAGGAAGAGTTGAGGTGGGGGTGGCCAGGTAGGAGGGCACTGTAGGGAGTGAGGGGGTCTGCAGGGTGGATTGGGGCAGAGGGAGGGAATCATCTAGAGCCTGGCCACTCACTCACTCACCGTGTGCTCTGGGCAGCAGGCCTGGGCAGCACCTGGGTGCCTGTTAGAAACGTAAATTTCTCAGGTCCCACCCAGGCCTCCTGAGGCAGAGGCTGCATTTTACATTCCCTGAGTGATTTCAGCATGAAAGCTTGAGAAGCACTGAATCTTCAGGACTCCATGGTGAATGAGAATAGGGGCCAGAGCCTCAGATCCTTCCTTCAATCCAAGTGTGAAGACCTTCACTGTGCAAAGCGAGTTCTGGTAAGGGCCTTGGTGTACGAGCCTTACGACCCCCATTTTACAGATGAGAGAACTAGGCTTAAAGAAGCTAAACATCTTGTGCTGGGATTTCATCCTGGGGCCGCTTAACCACCAAACCCCCCACCTCGAAGCAAGAATTACAGCTTCTTTACTTTGGGGGCTACAAGGTGTAAAACACTGCCCTGAAACAAACACATCCCCACCCTAACCCAGAGCTGGAACCCACTTCAGGAACACGGACTGAGGTTCCTTGGGGCCTCCCTGCAGGGATGGGAGAAAGAGAAGGGGCAAGCAGAACTCCACACTGCTTCCATGAAACAGAGCTGGACACAAAATCCTGGCAGCCGTGGCCTTGTCCAGGCTTGTTCTACAGCCAAAAGCTTTCTCGGTCAGGCAGAACCCTGTGGGCCCCAAGGTGACTCAGCAGGCACATCGCTGCAGACACTATGGCAGGGACGCTCCTCTGGAGGCGGCTTCTCCAAGTTTCAGGCCCCAGCTCCAGCCAAGCCTGACTCCAAGACCTCTCTCCAGAAACGCAATTTCCAACAGATTTCTTGCCAAGGTCCAATGCCAAGGTCCCTCCTCAGTGAAGTCTGCCCAGCTGCCTGCAAGCAAACAAAGGCTCTAGGCTCCATGCAACCACAAAACAGAACACATTCAATCCCACAAACTTCTGTTGGGCATATAGTACAGGCCTAGTAAGCTTTTACACACCTTATTTCACTTGAACCTTAACATATGAGAACAGTGTCATTATTCCCACCTGACAGCTGTGAAAATGGAGGCTAGAGGATTATGGAGCTTGGATTTCAACCCAGGGTCCTAACTCCAGAGCCAGTACTTTTCTTTTTATATACTGGAGAGTGAACCCAGGGACACTTAACCACTGAACCACATCCCCAGCCCTTTTTTTATATTTTATTTAGAGACAGAGTCTCACTGAGTTGCTAGGGCCTTACTCAGTTGCTAAGGCTGGCTTTGAACTTGTGATCCTCCCATCTCAACCTCCTGAGCCACTAGGATCACAGTCTTGTGCCACCGCCCCCAGCCAGAGTCAGTACTTCTTAACTACATGAGAGCAGCATCTTTCATAAACGCTGCATAGGACTTACACTACTTGATAATTATTTGGTTGCAAGCATGGCTTTTTCCACTGGTCTCTACACCTCCAGCAATTTCCATCGTCTTATCCACTCTTGTCTCCCACTGCACAATGCCTAGAACAATACCTCCTGAATAGACAATGTCAAACTGAATTACTCAACACGTACCAAAGTCCTGTGTGCCAGACTTCACACAGGCGTGAGCACTGCAAAGATGAAAAGGTGTCCCCACAAAAACCAACCCTGCGTTAGACCTGCAGACATGGCAGTGGGTGGAGCACCTGTAACTGTGGAAGGTGCAGAGAGCATGGCGAAGGCCTCGGAAGGAGCACTGGAGGCTGGGGAGGAAGAGTGGCCAGGGAGGGGACCACCAGGCAGATGCGGTGTCAGGAGAGACAGGACACTAGAGAACTTCTCCATGTGGACAGGGATAGAACACTTCAGGGAGAGAGGAGCAGCGACTGGGACACAGAAGTTTCAGAGAGGCTGATTTTGCTAGGTCTGTAGGGGAAAATAATAGCGCTCTTGAGGGTGTGGGTTTCCTAATGGGTGCCCAAACTGCAGGCCTACTGCTTCCCAAGGCAGAGCCCAACACCATCCATGACCGTTGAGAAAACTGACCTGAATGTGTCTTTCTGCAGGGCAAGAAGAGAAGATGCTCGGGTGGGTGTGCTCAGGGTATTCTCCCAGGTCTCCAAAGAGCCCAACCACAACCCCAAGAGAATGGAGAGAAGCTGCTGGAAGTTCTTGGTGTTTTTTTTTTTTTTTTTTTTTTTTCCCCAATACCATTCCCACTGGGGTCTCTGAAATTCCCTCCAGTCAATAGAAACAGAAGATGTTGAGAATAAGTGTCCCAAACCCCAGCAGGGTGCAGGAACTAATAGCAATTCAGATACTTGGAGGGCTTCAAGGAGTGGCTGAAGGTGGACAGTTGGCTGCGCCACACTGATACGGGCCTTGTCTGCTGTGCATCATCTCCCAAAGGTTATGGGAGCCACTGAAGAATGGTAAGCAGGAGGTCACAGCTCCACAAAAGTCACTCTGGGCTGTGTGGGGCATGAGGAGAAAAGAGGAGGAAAAAATTGAAACAAAGGTCCTGTAAGGAGGTTCGACAGCAAGGGGTCACCCTAGAACTCAGGGTGGGGCTGCACAGAGAGGCCAAGAGATGATTAGGACGTGGCACCCGGAGCCTGTGACCAGCACAAAGAAAGAGGGAGTCCAGTTTGACCCAAAGCTCGAGCCTGGACAGCTGACTGGTGGGACTCTGGAGACTGAGAAGAGACGGGAGAGAAGGTTTGCAGAGAAGAGGTAACTTTGGGACATGTTGGGTTTGAGGTCTGAACTATCTAAATCAAGACGCCCAGGAGGTGTGGCTGTCAGGAGGGAAAGCTGGTCTGGAGGGAGAGACTGGGAGTCAGCTGACTACAAGAAGGCACATTTCCCAGACAACAGAAGCCTGGAGTAAAAAATAGCATGACAATGAGTCACCCAAGATGGTCCTTCTCTACTTCTACCTTCTCCTACTCAGGGAAACTCAGCCCCTCTCAAACACATCCCAGGGAATTCTGGGGAACCTTGGTGTATGTATATGGAAGCCTCCAGAATAAACTTACTTCTTGAACTAGACTCCTCCTGCTACATGGTATCCAGTTTTCCCTCTTCCCTGCTCCTGCTCATTGCAGGGATGTTTTGCATCACTCAAGACTCAGGGGTGGGCCTGGACCTGATCCTCACTCACTGCCACTGCTGTTGCTGTGACCCACTGGGACCAGTGCCCACCGTCAACAGCATGGCTGTCTGCATTGAAAAGGAATAAATGCACAAAAAGAGGTGGAGTGTAACCATGAGTGACTTCTCTGAAAGCCAGTAGGACCAACCCTACACTAGTCCCTCCACAGTGAAGCCCTATCGAGAGCCTGGTCTGCCTCCAGGTCAAAGGTAACTTGGCCCCCAACCACTTCACCTATACCACTGATACCACTGCTAAGATTTGAAATTTCATGTGGAAGTTTAATTGCCATTGTGACAGTATTAAGAGGTAGGATTTTTAAGAGGTGATTAAGTTATGAAGACAGGTCTCTTATTAATAAATTAATGTCACTATTATGAGAGTGGGTCAGTTATCACAGTAGTGGGCTCCTAATGAAAGGATATGTCCACCCCTGTCTTCTGTCAAGCTCTTGCCCTTTCCTGCCCTTCCGCCTTCTACCATGCAACAATGAAGCATGAAAGCCTTGGCCAGATGCCAGTACCATGCTCTTAGACTTCCCAGTCTCTAGGATCATGGGCTAAATAAATCTCTGTTCTCTATAAATTACCCAGTTTCAAGTATTCTGTTATAGCACCAGAAAGTGGAGTAAGACAACCACCAACAACAACGTCATCCCAAGAATGTCCTCAGTATCTCCATACCTAGAGATCCAGACCCCACTGACAGCCTGGCTCTCCCAAGCCTTCCTCTCTTCCTCATCTTTCAACAATGATTGACATTAAGAACAACCATTTGTATCTGGGAAAAAGAATACCTAACCCCACCCACACCACACTGTCTAAAGGCATGCCCAAGTAGACAGTAACTCCCAAAGTCTAGACTGTAGTCTTAAATAGCATCATCTGTGGGTGGACCACTAGCAAATTCTGTTGGGGCTACCCTTAAAAGAAGGGTAGCAGATACTAACCTGGTTTCATCACCTCCATTGTTCCCGGCCCAGACCCATATCCATTATTATCTTTTACCTGAGTTATTTAAATAGCTCTTTCCATTGTTTCTGTCCTTCAGCCTATTCTTGACACAGTAGGCTAGGGGAGGCTTTTAAGACATCAATCAGACCATGTCACTTCTCTGCCCTAAACCCTCCCCAGTCTACCTCAGAGTTAAACTTTTGATCTTACATAGCTTTAACAACCCCCACCCCAACACACAGGCCACTATCGCTCTGATCTTATCTTCAAGCCACTTCTGAATCACTCTGCTTCTTTCTGACCTCATGCAAAGATCCTGGGTGTCCTCTCAGGACTGTTAAAAAACAAATTTCAACAAATGTCGTTAAAAGATCAAATCAGCTTTTATTTGTGATCATGAATCAGGCAGCTTCCTAGCTTAAGGTTTGGGGAAAGTGCTCCAATGGACCAAGCAGAGGAGGAGGGTTTTTGGCAGAAAAGGGCTGAAGCATGGAACAAAGAATTGGTCATTTCAAAGTTACTTTCTTTATAGGGTTAAAACTCAAGGGATGTCCTTGTCATGCCTGCTGAAGTAAAGTGGGCCCCTTCTGTTTGGTTGCTGTAAATCTCCTGGGTTTTCTTTTTTGAAAACCAGACTGTTTAAAATTTGTTCTGATTCTGTGGCACCTGGTATGAGTGACTCCATTCTGGTTTGGTCCGGTGTGTTGGGCCTATTGCAGGAGCCCAGTCAAAAGCACTGGGCTCATTTAGTCATTTAGTAGTCCTTGGCACTTTGTCCCTCAACCCAGAATACTCTCCCTGCCTGTGGCCACACACCGCCTCTTCAGTCTTTGCTCAAGATGTCACCATCTTGGTGTCTCAAATGCCAACACCCACACACATTCCCTATCTGTGCCCCTCCTTTTTTTTCTCCTTGGCGCATCTTACTCACTTACCTTGTTTATGTCTGTCTTCAGAAGACCAGGATTGTGTCTGCTTTGCTCCCTTCTGTACTCCCAGTGTCCAGGAGAATGCGCACTGATACGTGTTGAATTAAATCTGATGTAGTGACTGTGAAGGAAGGGATGTTTCCCAGGAGACTCCTCTTCCCTAACAAATGAACTGGGCGAGTGTGTCCACCAGGCCCTCAGACACAACCAAACACCCCTGACAACTGGAGAACTTGACTTCAGTCAAAGCAGAAAGTCCTGCTGGGATGTAGGTGGCAGTTGAAATCCTGAGTCTGAAAGATCACCACGGGCTTCCAGGCAGCAGGGGAGGAGCAGAAGTAAACTGAGGACAGCTTCTTTTACTTGGCAAGTAAAGAGGAGGTAAGGGATCAAGGGCCTCATGAGAGCCTGGAATTGTATTAGTTGGAAACAAGTATCAAAGTCCTCAGAACTAGTGAGGCAAGACCTAAGAAATGAGAAGCACGGGTTGCCCCCTGGTATCCACTGGCCCCTTCTTAGCAATCAAGTGTTTGATTTTTAGCCACAACCATTGCCACCCAGATTTTTTTTCTTTCTTCTGGTGCTGGGGATCAAACCCAGGGCTTCACTCATGCTAGGTAAGTGATCTACCACTGAGCTACGTCCCCAGTCCTTCAAACATGTTTAAATTGCATTGCCAACCTACCTGGTTGCTTGGAGTGGCCGTGGTACTTCTGAAAGTCTTTCTTCTCTCCTTCCCTCTTGGTCATCCTGGAACTCTGATGTGGTGACCAAGGTACAGGTCACATTTTGGGCCATGAGAACAAGGATCCCACCTTAAGTGAGGGGAAGAAGTTTGGGTCCCTGAGGACTCAATGAAGGTGACTTACCTGCTCTGGATGGTCTACCTCTGAGACTTCTTTAACTGAAAAAAATGGTGAGTGCTTGAGACACTGTTATTATAGGCTGTCTGTCAGCAGAGGGACTAATCCCAACCTTACAGACAGTATAGGGAGAGATTTCAAAGGACGAGTATTTTCTGAAGGAAGATGACCACAGGTGTCTGTAAATAGCATCAAGAAGCAACAAGAAGGCCAACAATGGTTTCCAGGCCCCAAGTGAGTTCAGGGTGGAGAATGAGCTGCCTCACTTGAGAGCTGCCAGCCATAGGCTGTCATGGTCTCATCTCAGGCACATGACGGAAGAGAGGCTCTGCGAATCCAGGGACATTCTACCACGGAGCTACATCTCCAGAACTATTTTTTATTTGGAGACAGAGTCTCACTAAGTTGCCCAGACTGACCCTCCCAATTTGCTGTCCTCCTGCCTCAGCCCTACTAAGTGAAATATAGGGTTTGCGTGTGAGAAAAGAGCAAGGCTCCTGACGAGGCCTCAGCCTGGAAGAACTGGACAGATGTTTAGTTCCCTTAATGAGGTTGACCAGCAGACCAAGACAAAGCCCACACCCTGGTTATAAGTACGGGCACTGGCTTGGGTGGATTAACATCCAGCAATCCCTGCTGTTGACGCACACTCCTGAGCCCCAGTCAGGGTAAGCACTGGTGTTTTAGTCAACTTTTTTGCTGCTGTGACTAAAAGACCTGGCCAGAATAATTATAGAGGAGGAAAAGTTTATTTGAGGGCTCACAGTTTCAGAGGGCTCAATTCATAGATGGCTGACTCCATTCCTCAAGGCTCTAAGTGAGGCAGAACATCACGGTTGAAGTGTGTGGTAAAGGGAATCAGCTCACATGATGATGAGGAAGCAGAAAGAGAGACTCCACTCACCAGATACACAGTACATACCCCAAAGGCAGGCTCCCAATGACCCCCCTGCTCCACCTAAGTTACAATTAATCCCCTCAGGGGGTTAATTCACTATTGGGTTAAGACCTTCATAACCCAATCATTTCTCCTCTAAACCTTCTTGCATTGTCTCACATGTCAGCTTTTGGGGGACACCTCACCTCCAAACCATAACAGCTGGTCAGAGGGTTGGGGTGCATTGGGACTGTCCCTGGGGTGAGACTCTGGTTTCCAATGGTAAGGGAGGCTAGCAGAGCCCAAGCATCAGACAGGGCCTGACAAATTGCACAAAGCCTACAACCACAGCCCAAAACTTCTGTTTCTTTTCTTCTATGAACCCCAAATGAAGGAATTTAGCCATGCTGCCAGTGGCACACAGGTAAGGCACAGGTGTGGTGCTGGGCAAAGCATAAACAGCCTCATTAATGGAGAAGGAACGTGATCCCCATAGCAGAGTCCATTTATTAAAGTCACCTGGTGCATTATGTGCAAAACAAAAAGAGCCTGATGCTCAGATCACATCCCAATTAATAAAATCACAATCTCCAGGGATGGGAAAGAGGCCCCAGTGATTGTTAAAGCTCTCCAGATGTTTCCATGTGCAGCCAAGGTTAGAACCCCATCTTGAACTCTGACTTGGCCATTCACCAGCTGAGTGGCTTTGGGCAATTCACTCCAAGTGTGCTTGCTGCCTCCAGCGTGAAGTGCGGATAGGCCTAAGTACTACCATATGGGGTTCTCCCGAAAGCTGAATGCACTTAGGCAGGTCTGGCCCATCAGAACTCATACGTAAGTGCTAACTCCTCTTCTTCATGACTCGTGGCTATTATTCAGGATTCAGTTTGTCAATCCAAACCCAAACACTGATGGTTCCCCTCTATGACTCTTGGAATTTGTCAAATTTCACACCCTCGAACAGTCAAGCGATTGATCAAGGTGGAGATCGCTCAGGTTCTGTGGTGCTGGTGGATGATCACAGACTGGTGTTTCTGAGCAAGACAGGGCAGAAGGGAAAACGAGTCCCACATAGGCTAATGACTAGACCCTCAAATAAGAAACTACGTTCCAGGAAATCACCCACTTGTCAGCGTTTTTTTTTTTTTTAAACAGCTTTATTGGGATATAATTCACATACCGCACAACACTCATTTAAATTGCATCTGAAGGGCTGGGCATGTAGCTCATGGGTAGAGCACTTATCTGACATGTACAAAGCCTTGGGTTCAATCCCCAGTGCCAAAAAAAATAATAAAATAAAATAAACAGAGACTTAATGGTTTTTAGTATGTTCACTGATGCTTTTTGTTGTTGTTTTGTTTTCATAAACCATCTCCCAAGGTCTCGCTGAATTCCAGTTATATCTGGTGTTCCTGGTCCGATCCTGGAAGAATGCTGATAATCCAGCACTGATCCCCTCCAACGCTTCAGCATGGCTGGTGCAGATGGTTCCCTGAAATGTGACTATGTGGGCATGACACTGCTTACGTGTCACTGTCAAGTCCCTGTTACAGAGGACACGTCAAAAAGGAAGGCACGGGGGCCGCAAGAAAGGAGCAGCGTCCTTAGCGAAGGGGAGGCTGGGGAAGGGCCTCCACCTCTGCCTGCTCCTACCTCAGCGGGCAGGGTTGGCTGAGCGGCTTCTTAGGACAGGCCCAGCACACACAGGGGAAGGGTCAGTCCTCCCAGGACTCCCGACAGCAGCTGTCATGCTGCACCCACCACTTTGGAAGGTGATGGATGCAGTGGGAACCATTGGGTTCCAGTTGCTGGACTCTACATCTGTCCATCAGGAATCCCTTCATCCTTCAGTTACAATTTAGTATTAGGATGAATTTCCTCTGAGCACCATCCTGGCCCCAACTTCTATGATTTTGGCCAATTCTCCTTTCCTACCATCACCTTAGCTAGTTTTCCGGGAACTGTGCATCTGTGTGCACACTTACATACACATGTGTACAGAATACTAAGATTTTATACATGGTAATCTCCAAACACAACGTCAATGTCTTTATACCATAAACAATATTCCCCATCTGGCACCAAAATGCTACCATAGAAGGTTGAACTTGCTTTAAATCAATGCTTTCCTAACTTCTAGAAAGATAAGAAACACCTGCTTTAAAACACCAATTCCAAGATCCCATCCCCTGAAGTAAAATTTGCTGGAGAGTCCAGGAAAAGATGTCTCCAAGTGCCCCCAGGTGATCCTCTATTTTTTTAAATAAAGTTGTTTTCTTTATATAAAATGCAGCTGCTTCTCTACCAGAGATTCCTTTAGTTTAATAGGTCGAAAAGAAGGATGGGGAGGGTATGGACGGGGAGGGGCACCTAGACAGATGTTTTCCAATACTCCCCAAGAGGTTTAATGTGCAGGAGAGCTTCAACTGAGCTTTGTAATGACGATTTCAATTAAATTTTCTCTCTTCTGGATTAATTAAAATAATTTAAAATAATTTTTTTAAAAAAGTTTTGCTCTATTGACATTGTGCTGTGCACCAAATAAGGTATTTTCTGTCTATACCGTCACTCAGCCCTCTCAATAACCCTGTTCTGTGGGTATTCTCGCTTTCCAGATGAGAACACTGAGAGGTTAAATAGCTCTCTTTAAAGCACTCATCTCTTAATAGTAAACAGCAATGCCATCCTCACTGAATCCCAGGCTAGTCTCATGAGGCCTACATGTGGGCCTAGTCTTGGGCTCAAACTGCCTGAAAGGGCCCATGGGTGTAAGCTCGGGGGCACGGCTAGTGGCCAAATAAAATCAGACAGAAAGCAGCCAAAGAAAGTGTATTGGAATTTGGCTATTGGGCGAAATTCCCAGTCCCTTACACCCTGCCCCTGCCCCACCCCCACCCCCACCCCGCACCGGTCAGTCAGAAAATCCCACGTGGCTCCTGCTGCCCAGGGTCTTTATAGGCCGAAATGGGCGGGTCCTGCTGAGTGATAGGTGAAGGTAAGTGTCAGTGGAGTTTTCCTGCCCGTTTTGATTGGTCGTGGGGTGGCATGCTGCCCTTTGCCTCAGTTGCTCCACTCACCGTCATACAGTCGCCCAAATTCCGACCTAACAATGGGGTCAGTGTTGTTCTGGAAGCCATGGAGCATCCATACCCCATGCCCAGTTTCACAAGGAGAAAATGGAGCAGAAGTGGGCACACCTGCTTTGTACCAGTCCAGCAAAGGCGGGCCCTGCAGGAAGTACCTTCAGGCCTATGGTTGACCTAAAGTTTGGTGGCGCATCAGAATCATCTGGGCAAGGTGTTCAAAATGCACTACCTAGGCCGGGCCCTCAGGGACTGATGCAGTATGTGTGTGGGGGAGGCAGTCCAGGAGTCTGTATTTGCATAAGTATAGCCAGTACTTCAGTTGAAAGCAGTTGGAAGGAAAACAAAGGAGAGGAGAAGATCTGAGAGAGGAATTAGCCTTTTCCAGAAGGATGAGAAAGTGCTTCCCACCATGGGGGCGGGAGAGGCTGCATCCTTCAGGATTTCTCGCCCCTTTCTCCTGATGGGGATAATTTCTACTCCTCCTTCAAGACCCAGCCCCCATGTCACACCTCCCTGGCGCTGTTTTTCTCCTCAGGGTCAGAAAGAAGTAAGATGTTCTCAGGAGCCACAGCCCCTAAATCCCATCACCGGTGCATTTTCTTGACCCCACTGGCTCACACGGTGGTTTTGGCTGCCTGAATCTCTGTGGGTGACCTGTTCCCCTTGGGGTTGAGGCCACAATTCCCAGGCTGCTGTCTGCTGTGCCGCAGCTGGACGGCCAGGGAGCTGGAGGAGTCCCAGCTGCTGAGCAGAGTCTGGTAGCCTGAGCAGATGTTCCAAGACTGGCAGGTGCTGTTAATGCTACAGACATGAGCCACTCACACCCAGCAACAGCCCCTGGACAACAGTGGCCCTGCCGATGCCCAGGCCAGTCAGGTATGTGGTAGGCACTGGGCGGCTCAGAGGTTTGAGGGAGCAGGCCCACCCAGCAGCAAGGCAGCAGCTGCAGCAGGCCCGTGGGCAGGGTGGGGTGGTGGGGGTGACAGGAATGCAGAGTGATTACTGAGGTCTGCCTTGGGCGGAGGAGGTGCTGCTACTTGTTCGCCAGCTGTATTCTTTCCCTGTGGCTGTTCTGCCACAAGAAATTACCACAAAGTGGGTGGCTTACAACAACAGAAATTCTGTCCCATGTTGAAGTCCAGAAGTTGGAAATTAGTATTACTGGGCCAAAATTGCAGGTGGGGGGCGCATCCCTCCAAAGCCCCTAGGAGAGGCCACTTCTTGCCTCTCTCTGCTTCTGATGGCCCCGGACACTCCAGACAGTGGCTCCGTCACCCCAGACAGTGGCTCTGTCACCCCCATCGCTCCCCTCTCTTCGCATGGCCGTATTCTCTGGGCACCAGAGTTCCCTCTCCTCTCTTTTACAAGGACACCAGATTTAGGAGCCACCCTGATTCCTGGATGATTTCTCATGGAGATTCTTGCTTGGTCATTTGGGTTTTTGCAGTGCTGGGGATGGAACCTAGGGTCTCCTGCATGTAAGACGAGTGCTCTGCCTCGCATGGAAATTCTTTCTTACCCTTTTCCAAACAAGCTCACTCACAGGTACTGAGGACTAGAAGCTGTATTTTGTTGGGAGTGCAATTCAACCCAGTTCGACACTAGCCTTGCACTAATAAATGTCAGTGATTGAGCACTCCCCCCCGCCCCACCCCTCCACACACACAAACCTTTCAATACCTAAGGCCAGGAACCTCTCCTACCAGGCACAGGCCCCTCTAGTGTCATTTGGGGCTCATTGCAGGCCTCCCCTCCAGCAGCTGGGACAGCAGGGGGCACTTAGGGCTGGGAAGGGCAGGAAACCTCACACTCCACCGGATAATAAAATGAGTACCAAGCCTTCTCTGAACATCACCAGATCTCTGGGTCGAGTCCTTCCCAGCGCGTATATATGAGGCACATGGACTTGAGTTATGGCCAGGTTCAGGTTGCCCTCGCCCCACGGACCCACACAAGCCCCTGTAAGCAGCCTGTTCCTCTGGAATGGAAGCATATTCTGCTCAAAGGTCACCCACATCATGAAAGACAGTTGTAGAACAGACCAGGCCACTAAGACTCTAGAGCCCACTCTCCCACCTTTGGTACAGCTGACATTTAACTCTTGATTTCACTTCTTCTGAACCTGGAGGCAAAATGAGACAGGTAATAATGCCAATTGGCTTAAATGCTTTCTCCAGCCAGGCTGGGTAACTAGACAAATTCTTCCTCACAGGTTTATGGGCTGAGGGAGTGAGTGTGAAGGATCCAGGCCCAAGTGGCATTCCATGAACATTTTTAAAAATGGTCTAAAAGCATCTGATAGCACAGCAGGTGCATCAGGCAACATTTGCTGAGTTAAACACACTCCTTCCTGGTCTTAGCACCCACACGTTGGCAACACCTCCATCTTTATCTGCCCCACACACATCTGGCCACCGGCCCCCATCTCAACCATCCACAGCTAAACCTCTCGTCACCCACTCCTCCTGTGATCTTTGTCGGCGTAACACCCCCATCCAAACTTCCCACGGTTGCTGCCAAATTCTCTCTCCTTTATCCCCCAACCAGTGGCCAAGTCCTGGGTCTTCTCCCTCACTGTTCCTCTAGTCACTCTCCACTTCTTCAGGCCACTTTGTCTTCACACATTCAAAGTCACATCAAGTCTCACCTGAAATATTGCAACTTCTTCCCCCGGTCTCTTCCCTGCCTAACTTATGTTGACAAGACTGACATTTCTAAGGCGTGGATCTGATCTCCTGCCAAGATTGCACAGAGCCTTTGAGTAGAAGCCCAACCCCCTTAGCAAGGCTCCAAGGCCCAACATGACGCACCCTGGCACCTATCTCCAGCGGTATCTCCCATCTTCCCCCTAAGTCAGAGCCACATGGAGCTGCCTGCAGAGCCCAAACCACCTCCACCCACCGTCTTTCATTGCTACATCACTTCGCTAAGGGCTTTATTTCACCTGGGACATTCTTTTGTTCATTCCTTACATTATTAACCTTCGTTCAACCTCTAAGATTCGGCTACTTCAGAGATCAGCCTCCCCTTCACTCTCTCTGGGCTCCTGCAGGGTCCTGTCCTACCTCTTCCTATACTTAACACATATGTCATCAGTGCCTACTATCTGTCCACCCCATCTGCCACACACCTGCCCCAGACTGTAAACCCTTTGAAGTTTGGGGCTGGATCTCTTTTCTGTTTCCAGCACCTGGCCCTCTTATTACCTGTCAATAGCCAGTGCCCTAATAAATATTTGTTGAGATGTCAAATGCCAAGACAGAGCAACATGATATTTTGATACACAGCTGGTTGATTCTTTCACAAAGAAAAAGATCGTGTAATACAATGAATGAAACTGTGGACAACATCCTTAATGTTTTATTAGAACATACCAAAGTGTTCTTTATGTGGTCATCTCTTCTGAGGGCTTAATCCAAAACCCGGTATGGTGAAAGTCTTTTGCTAGGAGATGGGCTAATGGAGTCCTGTATAAATTTTCTTTCTGCGGTTATCATAAACACAAGAGTCAATGGGGAGAAGAGAAGCCAAGCAGCACACCCTTGAGAAGCCAAGATTTTGATAGGATCTTGAATGCTATGGGTTCAAGGTTAAGTTTCCTGAGTAGGACTGATGGTGCACACATCCTGTGTGGTTGATCAAAGAAGATTTGAAGTTTTGGATAGCTAGTGATCAGGTGGCAAGGGTCACATTCTATTGGAAGACTGAGTCGCTTATTAAAGAGATGAGGCCTCCGCATAACCACCCACAGGTATGTCACAGGCTCCTGTACACAACCCCCCACGCCAGTTATGCTGGATGTTCACTCTCTCCAAATACATCTCACGCCTTCCCACCTCTGCTATTTCTGGAACACACCTGGAATGCCCTCCCATTCTAATTTCCACCTAACAAAATATTCATATGTCAAGGCCCAATTCATTGTGATTGAGCAATGCAGATAATAATACCCGCTGGCTCTTTCTTCCACATTCATCCTCTGGTTGAACACATTGCCACCTGGCTGAGGACTACATTTCCCAGACTCCTTTGTAACCAGGTAGGACCAGAAGACCAGGTCCTGGCCAACAGGATATGTGAGCCACTCCTGGATCAGGGCTTCAAAGCACCTGTTTGTTCCTCCCCTCTGCCATCACCCTTCCCTTAGGCTGGATACCAATGTGGTCATGACCAAGCTTTAGCCGCACCAATGGGGAAAACATCCTTCAGAACAGCAAAGCAAAGTTACAAGATAAAGCAAAATGGTTCCTGAATGACCGGTGGAGCTGAGCTATACCATCTAGAGCACTACCTACATCTGCACAGGAGAAACAAAATTGCATCTTAAGACCGACCCTGCAAAGGAACTGAGTAGGTACTTTACAGAAGAAGAAATATGATCGGTCAACAAATATATGAAAACATGTTCAACATCTCTAGCAATGAGAGAAATGCAAATTAAAACTACCCTGAGATTTCATCTCACTTCAGTTAGAATGGCTATTATCAAGAATACAAGTAGCAATAAATGTTGGTGAGGATGTGGAGAAAAAGGTACATTCATACATTGTTGGTGGGGTTGTAAATTGGTGCAACCACTCTGGAAAGCAGTGTGGAGATTCCTCAGAAAACTTGAAATGGAACCACCGTTTGACCCAGTTATCCCCCTCCTCAGCATTATACCCAAAGGAATTAAAATTATCATACTGTAGCGATGCAGCCACATCAATGTTTATTGCAGCTCAATTCATAATAGCTAAACTATGGAATCAACCTAGATGCCCTTCAACAGATGAATGGATAAAAAAAATGTGGTATAGCTACACAAATATTACTCAGGCACAAAGAAGAATGAAATCATGGCATTTGCCAGTAAATGGATGGAACTGGAGAATATCATGCTAAGTGAAACAAACCAATCCCCCCACAACATAGGCTGAATATTCTCTCTGATATGCAGATGCTAACACACAATAACTGGGGGAAGGAGGGAAGAATATAAGTTCATTTAATTAGACAAAGAGGAATGAAGGGAAGGAAGGGGGGATGGGAATGGGAAAGACAGTGGAATGAATGGGACATAACTTTCTAAGTTCATATATGAATACACGACTAGTGTAGCTCCACATCCTGTACAACCACAAGAACGGGAAGTTATATTCCACATGTGTAAAATATGTCAAAGTACACTCTACTGCCGTATATATCTAAAAAGAACATGTAAAAAAAATTCTGGGGGGCGGGGAAAGACTGACCCTGTATGAGACTGACTCCGAGTCTCTGTCCTTGGAGTCTCCACATCCTAACTTATTTATCACCTACCTTCTGGTCTGCAAAACTCCCCCAGAGCCACCTCCTGTCCTCAGCGGGGAACCTTGGAGACAGCATTCACGCCACACCTATGTGACACTGTGGTGACCACTGAGCCAGCTAAACTCTCCCCAAGGAACCATAAGATTCCGGCCCAGGGCACACCGACTTTGTCTTGGACGTCCCCCAGAGTGGCCCGCACCAGGTCTGGGACACAGAAGTCACTTTGTTGAAGAAACGAGTGAATCAACAGCACGTCCCACTCAAATTCTCTTTTTAGAAGCAAAACAAAGATAGCAGCCGCAAAGTCAACTCACAACATATTTATACAGAACCAGAGGAACGCAGCTGAGGAGTAAAAGTAAGAGGCTGGTGCCCTGAACTGCGACGAGAAATCCTCCAAAAATAACCGCGATGGAGAGATCCCACTGAGCAACACAGATGCTTGCTGAAGCCTGGGTCAAAGCCCTGCTTCCTCTCACACCCCTTGGAAGACCCCGAGGGAACCAGTCACATGCTCTCCAGGACTGGACAATCACTTCTGCAGCCCGGGAACCTCCCCTGGGCACTTTTCATAGAGTCAGGCCTATAAACGTAGTTTCTCAGAGGAACTTGGGAGAGGGGCCATCACATCATTCTACCAAGACATCCCAGAAGTTCAGAAAGGAGAGAGTATTTCCCAGGCAATAAGGAAAACACTCAATCATAAGGGGGATGGGTCTGAGGTCAGAATTCAGGGTTGAAACCCAGCCCTACTGCTGACCTGCTGTGCAACTTTGGAGAAGTAACTTGGCCTTTCTGTACCTCCATGTCCTCACCTGTAAAACAGATGTGATAATAGTACCATCTCATGTATACAGGATGCAGTGTATACAGGAAGGCACCCAGAAGGATGCCAAGCACATGACAGTTGCTGTCATCAGTATCACCCTTATCCTCCTTGTCCTCACACTTGGAGGTCGCTCCAGGTGTGGTGGCAAAACCAGACCTGGTTGTGAAATGAAATCATAAAAACGTTGCGGTAAGAGACCAGCACCTGGGGAAGGGGAGGGGTCAGCTCCGCTTCTCTCTCTCTCTCTCTCTCTCTCTCTCTCTCTCTCTCTCTCTCTCTCTCTCGGCCTTTCTCCAGGAAGCTTAATTAACCATGGGTCCCTACCTTTCTCATTGTTAATAACTGCCCCAAGAGTCTGATACTTCCTCCTGAAATGTAGTAGAGGCCTGTAAAAAAGAACATTTTCTTCTTGAATGTTCTGTGAGCATGCTTTATGTTAGAGACCCTGCCCAAGGCCTTCAGCTGCATAGATGAGGAACTTTTTTTTTAAAAAAAGGAAAAAGCCCCAGTGATAGGATGGGTCTAAGAGGACGTCAAATAACCTGTAAATATGTGAGAAACTGTGGCTCGGGGCTCAGAATTTGGAGTTTTCGTTTTCCTCTGGGCCTTCCTTCAAATGAAGTTTGAAGTTCTCCTCCTCTTGGAGTGCTGCTTGCTGCTTCTTGACCAGTCTGCTTCTCACCACAACACAGGCATAGCAAACAAACAAAATACCCATTTTCCAGACTGGAAAATAATAGCCTGCAGGGCACAGTGGCACACACTGCAGTCCCAGGTGCTCAAGAGGCTAATGAGGGAGAATTGTTTGAGCCCAGGAGCTGGAAGCCTGCCTGGGCAGGAGAGTGAGACCCTGTCTCTTGAAAAGAAAAAAGAGAGAGAGAGCAAGAAAAGAAACTTGCAGCTCCAGGTTGCCTGATCTGCCAGAAGTCACCAGAGGGACGGGCTTTTCCTGGAACCCTGGCTCGAAGCCATGTGATAATATGGAAAGCTGCACAGCTTCAACCGGCCACCCTTATCTTGGGTCCTGGGCTCCAGGAGGAAACAACCCCCAGAGCTAAGAGCCAGGGGCACGGTCGTCCCCTCCTCCAGGGGAGTGTCTTCTCAGGAGTCACTGGTGGGGGTCCTCTGTGGGCACCTCCTACCTGCCACTCATTGACCAGCAGGCTCAACCCCCAGCTGGGTCCCCAGCGGCTGAGACTTCCTGCCAGGGTGGGTCTATGTCCAGGAGAGGCAGGCAGGGTGGGGTCAGGGAGGACCAAGATGTTTAGAATACAAACCGAGGAAGATGCGTGCGGGGACCAGAAAGGCACAGAAGACAGAGAGGAAGTGTTTATAAAGGAAGAGACGAGCGGGGAAGAGGAAATGAGAACAGAGAAAGTGTGCAGAACACAGGTGCTTCCTACGAGTCCTGGCCTGTAGCAGCAGTGATCAGAAGCAGGCTGTGTGTGTGTGAGTGTGAGTGCGTGAGAGAGTGTGAAAGTGTGTTTGTGTGTATGAGAGAGTGTGAGACTGTGTATACCAGAGAGTGTGGGAGTAGGTGACAGAGACACAGATACAAGTGGTGGACAGAAAGAGACCCAAAGTCAAGGAGGCATCAGGGAGAAAAGAGAGAAAAAAGGGAAGGGGAGGAGAGGGGAGAAAGAACAGTGAGAAGAAAGACAAGAAAGAGGAGGTAACAGAGTCAAAGATCCACAGGGCACCACAGATTTTCAAAGTGCCCGCCCGACAGCCACTGCAAATACATACATACTACACAGAACCACAGTTTCTCTCCCTAGGAAGTTCCTTTTCAGGAAAGTGCTGGAATGTTCTGGTTGCTGGATGCTGACCAGGATCCCCAGCCTCCAGTCCTGGCTAACTCCCGTTCCTTCCTATTCCTGATTTGATAACCCCCTTCCCTCTTCCTGAAGCTGTTTCTCCCAGAATGTTGAAGAAAATACGCTGTTGTGGCCACATGTCCGCTGACCCGATCTGCTGGCCATGTGGACTTCTCCAGTCCAGTGTGCCCTGGAAGGACTCTGGGAAGAGGTCACATACCATTCCTGTCCCCAGGTGAGAGCATCGCATAAAAACCAAGGTCTAGGTAGCCTCAGATCCACGGCCAGGGTTAACCAGTGTGCCCACCCGTGATGGAGGGGACTGCAGGCCCTTTTGTGCTCTGGGGAAATTCATCCCCTTCAGGTCCCAGGAGACACAGAAGTGATCACTAATCATGGCTCCTACGTGGGCTGAAAGGAGTGCCGTCCTTGGGGAGGGCCACCTGTGATCTCCCACAGGCCGGTCACAGTTCCCGCTATTCCCAGTCCCCATTGTCCCCACTGCAGGTCTCCGAGGCCCCTTGAGCTTGGCAGCTCCACACTTCACCCCGTGCACTTCCTTCCAGGTCAGGCATGATTCCAGGCTGAGTTCCACACCGCCGTGTCTTGACTCCGGGAGAAGCTCGCGCCAAGATTCCTTGGGCCCCAGGCTCCTCACATCTGCTTTGGGTGGGGGAGCTTCCAGATTCCTGCCTCTTCCCACCCAGGCACCTGTCCCCTAAGCAAGGCGGCCCATGGGCTTGAGAGTTCCTGCACTCAGCGGCTCTGGCCCCCAACCCGGTCCCTGGACTGCTCCCCCCGGTGTGAATCCACCCACGGAGGGTCTTTAGAGCAGCAGGCTCCCTCTGGGAAAGGCCTTCCTGGCCCCTGGTCCTGGAGGCTCACAGGCCATTCCAGGGCTGTGTTCCCAGCAGGCCTGCTACACAGGTGCCTGAAAAAGATTCCTGCAAGGATTGCTTCTAATTCCTGGGATTCCACAGACCTTTTTTTTTTTTTTAAGTCCTCTTAATCCAACCCTAATGCCACACAGCTTCTTCCTACTTTCTGTCACAGGCCCAGGAGCCCTGGGGAATCCCTTCACAGCCACCAGATGGGCCACCAGATCAAGAGTCCAGAGGGATGCCAGTTCCAGGAGCTCCTGAGCTTCTCCTCCCCACCCCACCCCTACTTACTGGTTTCCTATGGCTGCTGTAACAAATCACCAGAAACTGGTGGGTCAAACCAACAGAAAGTGATTCTTCACAGAAGTCTGAAACCCGGGTGTCAGCAGAGCAACGCTCCCTCCAGAGGCTCCAGGGGATGATCGGTTCCTTGCTTCTTCCAGCTCCTGGGGGCTCCTGGCTTCCCTGGCTGGTGGCCACATCACTCCAATCTCTGGCTCTGTGGTCACATTGCCTTTTCTTCTGTGTGCATCAAATCTCTCTCTAACTCGCTCTCATAAGGGTACCTGCGATTGCATTTGGGCCCTCCTACCTGATCCAAGTTAATCTGCCTCACTTGAGATCCTGAATTTAATCACATCTGCTAAATCCTTTTTTGCCATATAATGCTACACTCATCGGTCTGGAGATGAAGATCTAGTCACATCTTGGGGAAGGGAGCATTGTTTAACCCAACATACCTGGCCACTCAGAAACTGTGACAGCAGGAAGACGTAAACCTTCCCCCGTCCTAGTCCATACCTCCTACCCCAGAGAGGGAGCTGCTAAGAGAAGCAACTGGTGGGGCAAAGGGAAGAAGAGAGAGAAGAGAGAGTGAGGGAAGAGCAACAGAGTCCTGGCCCCGAGGGTCATGTTTCCCCTTGCTAGATTTGTGAACTTGACCAAGTTTTTGAGTTCACTCATTTATTGCATTGTGATGGGCTGACAGATCTGGCTCCATGAGAGTGTTATAGGCCAGACAGACTCCATTTTGCTCTAAGACTCCATGTTATGTAGGAAATAAGCTTCTCCCATGGGAATACCCCACCTCTGTCCCTATCATCAGTTACTTAGCGTGACATATTTAGCAATACAAAATGACAATTCTTATGTAATGAAACATTGCTCTCTTTTGATTCCTATTGCTGCTAAACAATGTACCATGTAAATGGTAATTGTGTGGATGTTAGTAACCATTCTTTAGTTTGTACCTATGTAAGGGTCATTTTGACCCACTTCCCCCTCTGTTGATGATCTCATGATGTTGGTTTGTAATTTCAAATCATAGCAACAGACACTTATGATTGATGTGATTTTTGGTATAAGAACCCCTACAACCATGTGGTCGGGGCTGTTCTCCCAATAGCCATTTTTGGGGTATTGTGTGAGACCGTCAGCCGGCCGGCTTAATAAAGACTCTCAAATTTGGACTTCTCAGTGGTGATCAGTCTGTTCTTAAGTTGTGCCCCGTAACAGCATGCCTTCTGTATGCTGAGAGGCTAGGCTGAGACTGCAGAAAGGAGGAAACAGCATGTTACTAAGCTGTGCTGGTGTTTGGGGTAGTGACTCGTAGTAAGCACTCAATAAATTCTGACTATTACCTTAACATCAGTGGGTGGGATTTGTTTTATAACAACCAGACCTTGTGGGTGTGGAGAAGCTTAAACAGGACAGGGTCAAGGAAGCCAAAGGGAAAGAGAGCTCCTCCCTACCTTGCTTGAATTTTCCCAGCTGCCCTGTGAGTTGGATGATCCTTTCGTTCTACAGAAGAAAAAGTAAGGCTTAGAAAGTTGAGGTCTCGCATTCCGCCGAGCTGATGCTTCCACATACATGCAAGTTGTCCCAGAGTTCTCCACTCCCTTGTAACTCAGCAGGCACGCGTGATCAGCTCCAGACGAGAGACTGAGCAGAAGTGCCAAGTGGCACTAGCAGGATAGCAGAGAAAAGCTCTCCTTTCACTTCTGCACTGGCCCCCCCTCCACCCGATCATGGACGTCTGAGACTGAGATGGCCGAGCCACAGAAACACCCGATCCCAGGCTGGGGAGATAACTCAGTCGGTAGAGTGCTTGTCTTGCAAGCACAAGGCCCTGGGTTCGATCCCCAGCACCACAAAAAAACAAAAACAAAAACACCCGATCCCCAAGTCACTGATTGGAAGGAGCTGTCTGAGCCACATGGACCCTGCACAAGCCATAACAAAGCAAAACAAAACTTATGCACATTGAGACTTGAGATTGAGGGGTTGGTTTGTTACACAGCATAGCCTATCCTTAACTGACTAAAAATCCAGGTCTCCTGAAGAGGTGTTTTTCCATCATTCTTTTGCGATCCAGGGTTCTTAGAGGGGGTCTCCCCCTACTATCTTTATGCCTCATCTCCCATTCACCCTTCTGTCTCTTTGGTCAGCCTTCTAGCCCATCTCTGTTACTTTTGCCCTATGATCACCATCTTGCCAAATCTATTTGATAATGTCAGATTTTTTTTCATAATTGAATTTCTGAGGAATGTGACTCTGTTGATACAGTGTTCTCCCTTGGTTGCTTTATTAGAAAGTGACAGACAACTTGACCCAAATTAACTCAAACAAAATTATTATTATTTCACATAGGAAAAGGCCCAGTGGAAGAGTGGACTCTGGGAATGGCTGCTGTAGTGAGTCAGCAATGTCATCAAGGACCCCAGTTCTTCCCATTTTTCCTTTCTGTCATCTTTGATGTATTAACTTAATCTCTAGGCTGATTTCCTTATGGTCATAAGATAGCTGCGACTGTTCCGGATATCACATGCAGTTGCAACAAAGTTCACAGGTGAAATAGAATCATATTGTCCTTGCCTATGACTTAAGAATAAGGAAACCTTTCCCAGAAGCCCTTTAGAACTCTTCCCTTCATGCTAATGGGTCATCTATCCATTCCTAAGCCAGTCACTTGCAGAGGTGGGGCTTTTAGGCAATGACTGGGATGAAACCTCATCAGTGGATTAATCCATTTGGTGAATCAATAGTTTGAATGAACTACTGTGCAGTAACTGTAGGCAGAGGAATAGGTCCCCAGAGGCATGCCCTATATCTTGTTCCTGGTGCCTTTCTCTCCCTCCCTCTCTCCCTCCCTCTCTCTCTCTTCTTCTCTCCCTCCCTCTCTCTCTCTCTCTCTCCCTCCCTTTCCCTCCCTCCGTCCCTCTTCTCTCTCTCTCTCTCTCTCTCTCTCTCTCTCTCTCTCTCTCTCCCCCCCCCACTCTCTCTCTCCCCCTGCTTCCCAGCTGCAGCTTTCCTCTGCCACCCGCTTCCACCATAATGTTCTCCCCTACCTCAGACCCACAGCAATGGAGTCAGCTGACCATGGACCGAGACCTCTAAAACCCTGAGCCCAAAATGAACTTCTCCTCTAATTGTTCTTGTCAAGAGATTCCGTCACAGCAATGAACAGCTGAATAACACACCCTCCTCCCAGAACTGTCTGTGCAAACCACAGACCACATCATGCCCCTCCTCATCCACGTCCCTCAGCTTCTGGAAACACCTACTGGGCTTTCCAAAACAGGTCCTGCCTTTCCTGCACCTTCATCTCTTGCCACTTCCCGCTGGTTCTGCAGTCCAACAACACTGACCATTCATGTGAGGTCACCTCTCTGAGCCTTTGCACGCTGTTTCCACTGCCTGGAACATTCAGCAAACTTCTGTTTTACTTTAAAACCCAGCTTAGGAGGCTGGGATGTAAAGAGCTTGCCGTAATCAACATAGCCCTGGGTTCGATCTCCAGTTCCAAAAAAATAAAATAAAACCCAACCAAAAAGAAAAAAACAACAACAAAACCCAGGTTGTTCATGACCTCCTCCAGAAAACCTCCCGGGTTTCCCTCCTGATGAAGCTAATCAGTGCCTCCCCTCCTTCCTTCATTCAATAAACATTTACTGAGCACGTACTATGTGCCAGGCACTAGGGTACAACAAGGAACAGGATAGGCACCATCCCTACCCTGCAAGAAGAAGAGGAAGAGGAAACACAGGTGAGACTGTCAAACAGGAACAACTGACATCACGAGGGAAGGACTTCAGGGAAGACTTCAGGGGCACCTGAAGGAGTAGCAGGAGCTTGTCCCACACAGGGAAGAAAGGTGGTCAGCAGAGCGATGAGCATGTGGCACGGCCTCTGGGTGGGAAGCTGGCACATCTGAAGAGCAGCATGATGTCAAGGCTAAACCTGGTCCACGCTTCCCTTGTTGGGTTTCCCAGACCAGGTTCACCTGCTGGTTTCCCCTAAAGGGCAGGCTCCACATTGGACTCACTTTCGCCTCTTACCTACTGCAAGGCCAGCACCCAGGGGAAGCTCACAGGCTTTCTGTTGAAGGGAAAAAAACTATGGATCTGACAAAGGCATCAGGTAACCCTGGGAGGCTCTCTCAGTCATCCAGGGTAGAAGTCCCCAAGAGCCCACCCTTGTCTCACTCAGGACTCTTCCCAGCATCCCACAGAAACTCTTGGCGCCCACTGGTGATGAATCAGATAAAAGGAAACTGCAAAAATGGGTGGAGACCTTGCCCAGGACTGCGGGGTTCCCAGGCCCCAGGGCCCCCAAAAGGGCAGCAACCCAGGCTGAGGATGGCCAAGCCCAGCTGGAGGGGAAGTGTGGAATCCATGCCTGTCACACCCCTACCCCTGCTGTCCCAGCAAAGTGTTAGCAGGGACCCAGGCCCAGAGGTCCTGGAATCGCACACTGCTATGGTCCTTCTGCCTTCGCCTGGGCCCGACCCTGGGAGGTCAGGGATCCCTGGACAAGGCAATAAGATTAGGGCAACTTATGAGAAAATCTGGAGAATGAAAAACAAAAAAGATCTGGATGACACAGGCCCCTAAAACGACAGGTTGAAAAATTATTCAGAACCACTGAGGGCAAGTACACCCCAAGAAGAGGATGACGTGGAGTGGGGGCGAACGCAGATAAACTGCTGAATCCAGACACCCAGCCCCTTGGCATTTCCTTAAAATCTCTCTCACCATCTCTGCGGGGACTTAGGGTAGACACAGGGCCTACAGGTCCCAAGAACTATAAAAAGTACCATTGCCCACACTGGTGGCAGCTCAGTGCCAGCCTGAGGCTGATTCCTCCTCAGCTGACCTTTCTTTATCTGACATCTGACCTTTCCAAATTATCTGCTGCCCCCTTACCTCCCCGCAAATCAACGAAAGGTTTTGTTTCTCCATCCACCTCTCACCCACCCACCCACCAGCAGGGCTGAGGAGTAATCGAGGTGGCTTTCAAGTGGAAGAGTGACTAATCAGCGCTGTACAGGAAGACACGAGTCCCCAGAAGGACTCCCTGGGGCTCTGGCGAGGAGGGACCACGGCAGTGTTCTCTCCCTGCTTCCCCTTCGGGTGACGCTGCACCATGAGCAGCACCTGCTCGGCCAGCGCGTGGAGGTCTGTGGAGGGCTGGCCTCCAAGGGCTGAATGAGTTGGTTACTCCTGGTTCTTAGGTTTTCCACTGTAATATGGGCTCCCTTGTGGGGCACAATGGCTCTCCCCATGAGCCACGATCGATCCTCTGTTAACACCTTTCTCTGAATTTGAAGGATTCAAATCAGCAAGGGAGCGACAGCCCTCCCTGCGTTTCCGTCCCCCTGGTGAGTGTGACTGGCTGCACATACTCTCCCACAGACGTGCACATCCTGATCCCTGTCCTCAGTACCTTATATAGAAACAGGGGAGGCACTTTGAAGGTGGGATTAAGAATTTGGGGATGAGGAGATTATCCTGGATTATCAGGATGGACCCTAACTCCCTTCTCAAGTGTCCTTAGAAAAGGGAGACAGGGCTGGGACTGGAGCTCAGGGCTTGCTTGCATGCGTGAGGCCCTGGGTTCAGTCCTCAGGACCCCCGCTTCCCCCCAAAAAGAAAGAGATTTGACTTCACAGGAGAAGGCAATGTAAGCACAAAGGCAGAGACTATGGCCACAAGACAAGGAATGCTGCTGCCACCAAAGGCTAGAAGAGGGACCAAGCCCTAGAAGCTCCAGAGGGAGCGTTACCTGCCACCACCCTGATTTTAGCCTAGTGATACTGGTTTTAGATTTCTGTACTCCAGAACTGTCATTTGAAGCCCCCCACCCCCTGGCTTGTGATCATATATTAGAGGAGCCACAGAAAACTAATTCAGTGAGTGACCTCAGAGAATGCATTTCTATGTAGCCAATCAACAAACTTCTAGAAAGTACTTTCTAGATGCCAGGCACTGTGGTGGTGCCAAGATGCAGTCACGGACAGGGCAGGGCAGGCTTTACCTCAGTGTGCCACAGTTCAATCACACGACCACCTGGGAGAATTGTGCTCCAAATAATCATAGGTGAGGAGAGAGAGATGGTAGACTTTAAAGAAACACAAGGACAGTCATAAAACGGTGGCAATTTCTGCACAAATTATATACAGGTAGACTTAAGAGCACAGGAGCCAGTTGCAGGGAAAACCAAGCTCCCTGGATTCCAGCTACACCCAGAGAGCCGCGGGGCTGGTGGGAAACCCCAGCCCATAGTATCTCTTCCCCTTCAGGCTCCCACAGAGGCAGACCCCCAGAAAAGGCCTTGACCCCAGGGAAGACCCTAATGGAAAGGGCCTGAAAGACTGGCTTTTCAGGATTAACACCAACTGCATGTAAACTTAGACCTCATTTCAGGGCTGGGTCCTGACTCGGGATGATAGTTTGCTTCGAATAAGTCAGAACATGTCGGAGCTGGGAGTCTCCATGCTCTGGCAAACAGTGTAACTTCTTACCTGTCAGCTGGTCCCATAGGGAGGGTAGTGACCTCATGGAACTATCTCAGGTGGCGCATTCCAGAGTTGGCCATCCCCAGTTCGGTAAGCTTCCTAGCACACCCTGGTATTACCAGATACCTGAATCTGCAAAATAGCTGCTGACCTTCTTGGCCACAAGACTCTGTCTGAACCACCTGGAGGAGGAGTTGGGCTGGGCAGGGCTGGGCCAGGTGAGGAAGGAGACCAGGACTGTCCTGATTCTGCTCCTCCCTCACCCCATGACTGTGGGGAGCCCCAACTCCTGGGTCTCCTGCTTCTTAGAATCTTAACAATAATAAATAACCCTCTGTTCTACCTCTTTTGAGGATGAAATGCGACAACAGATGGAAATACGTTTTCAAAAGCCTTAGGTACTAAGCCAAGGTCAAGGGTGTTTTTAATTATTAGCATTATTCTGTTGCCTCTGGAAGCAATGAACTCTACATTGTCTTTGCAGGGAACAACAACAAAAAAAATCTTTCTCCAAATGGTGTTTCTGTAGCTACAACTGTGTGTCAGCTGACTCCCCCACCAGCTTCTCCCCACCAACCACCCTGAACTTGCAGCTCCAAGGCAGTTTCAAGAGCAGGGTGCAGTGAAGAATTAACCCTACCCAGAGAGAGAGGGCTGGCCTTTGGCCTTGGCTCTTGGGAGGTATTTCTAAGCCCTTGGAACGTCCTGTCTCAATAGGAGTGTCTGTCTGCCTGGGGGGTCTTGGACCACACTGAATAGTCTAAAAATGTGATTTATAGTGGGGGTTTTGAGCCACATGGTATCAGCTCCACCACCAGAGGAGCTGCAGATTAAAGGTCAGCCCTGCAGTTTGTCTTTTCTATCTACCTGTCCAAGTCTCAATAAAAATTCTGGACATCAAGGCTCAGGTGAGTGTCCCTGGGTGGCAACGATCTATGCTTGTGTCATACATCATTGCCAGGAAAAGCTGGCACTGCCCATGGCTTCCCTGGGAGAGGACACCGGAAGCTTCACTTGGAACATCCTGTTGCGTGTCATAATGATAAGTCTAGGAGCTTTTGGTAAATTCTGTAAGTCCTTCTAGTGCTTGTCAACCCTGATGGCACCTGATGCCTCTGTGCTCTGGCACTCTTAATTGTTTTGAGCTATGGACTTCCTTGGCAGTAGGATGAAGCCTCTGGATCTTTTCTGAGGATAATGTTCTTAAAATTTTTAAATAAAATATACAGAATTCAAAGAAATCCAGCAATTATGTTGAAATGCATCCAAATATGTGCTTCATTATTAACACATTAATTAACGTTTTAGCAGTAGATTCGATATCTACCATAATGGCAAAATAGCAACATGCATAGCCAATATTTCAAGCTGTCTGCAACTGGAAAGAGGTGTGGGTTTGTTTCATTTTGTTTTCTGGTCCGGGGGATGGAACCCAGGACCTTGCACAGGTTTGGCCAGCACTCTGACACTGAGCTACCTCCCCAGGCAGACACGTGGATGTGTGCGGGTATACAGGTAGTACATTTGGTTACCTAAGTTCCTAATGAAGGGAAAGTCTAAATTTTAGTTAGAAGTTATGCTTCCCATTAATAGACTAGGAAAGCGAGACTTAGAGAGTTTAATTATCCAAGTTATGACGCTAGTAATTGGTGGATCAAGGAATTCAAATCCATGTCTCTTTGAGTCAAGACAAAGAACAGCTCACAGAAATTTCCAGAATGGCGGTCTGCAAACCGGGATGACCTTGAAGTTGCCACCAGACCATCAGTATACAGGCCTTCCGTGGCCCCTTTGTGTTTAGGCAGAAGGTACTGACCACAGAGTGGAAATAGAGATAACTCAGCACAAGATCCTAAACGTGAATTAACAAGTCAGTGATTGCTGAGTGATGGTGCCAATCATTAGTGTTCAGATTCCTGAACCATGGAGGTCACGGAAGATTAACCTGCTCAGTGAAGAGCTTTCTAATTCTCTAAGGATGCCCTTGCTCTACACACAGAGGAACCTCAAGGTAACCCCCAGAGCTTATCGCCATCCCCAATTCCAGACCACATAGGCTTTGCTTTCTCAAAATATTTTTAAAACTCAGAAGGTTCTTAGTTGAAATGAATTCCAGATTCTACAGAGCAGCTATTGGCAAGGAAGCTTATCCAAGGACCAGGATGTCCTGCAGAGGTAAAGGCAGGTGGGGAGGCAAGGGCTAGAGGTAGGAAAAATTTCTTAAGCCAGGACAAGTCACAAAACAAGAATAGAAACTATGTGGTACCCATGCCAACACTTCCTGCCTCTCACCCATGTCAGATCTTGCTAATAGTACACTGCATAATTCATTAAGCATTATTGAGTTTGGATGAAGTCTCAGAATCCTTCAACACAGCTGCCCAGGTAGCTATAACCAATTGATTGAACCTGGCACACTGGTTGCAATCTATTTTCCACCAAAGACTTGATACCAAAAGGAAAAGAGAAATGTTATACTCTTTAAATAATACTGACCAAAAAAAAAAAAAAAAAAAAAAAAAAAAAAAAAAACAACTAACACTGAGTGTTTACTGGTACCAGTCTCTGTTCTAAGCACTTTATATGTATAAACTCTCATTTTCTCCCTTCATTGCAACAATCCTATAGTGTCAAGACTGTTATTAGTCCCATTTTCCATATAAGAAACCTAGGCACAAATAGGTTAAGTTCCATATAAGAAACCTAGGCACAAATAGGTTAAGTTGCGTGTTCAAAGTCATCCAGTCAGGGGTCAAGTCAAGATATGAATCCAGGTAGTCTGAGTCCCCAACTTGCATATTTTTTTTTTTTTTTTTGGGTGCTGGGGATTGAACCCAGGGCCTTGTGCTTACAAGGCAAGCACTCTACCTACTGAGCTATCTCCCCAGCCCCCCCAACTTGCATATTTGATTAACTACTACACTATTGATTCCTGTCCCTGTGTTGCAGATGTTTTCAGCCAATAATCATAGCCAAAGACAAAGAAGAGAATGTTTTACAGTGTTGCATGTCACAAGTCAGCAAAAGTGACTTATAACATTCCAAAGACTTTGCTCTGAAGTACAGAGAGAGCAGTTTTTTCCAGTAAATCCGTCTTGGTCCTACCTTCAATGCAACCCATTTCCCTACTTTCCACCTCCAAAGCAGCTCATCTGCAGACCCAGGGCTGACCCCAGCTGGGCTGGTGGCAAAACCCAGCAGGGAGCATGTGCAGGTCTTCTTGCTGAGGCAGCGCTTCCCTGCTCCCTCCTCACCTTGCCTGTGTGCTCCCTGACCCAACTGCATACCCAATGAAACTGACCCAGCCAGACTTGGGAGTCCTCAGAATCTGGGCATTCTGACAACAGGAGGAGGTGAGGAGAACAAATGCAGAAGAAGCTAGATTCACCCCTGTCCTGGGTCCTGATGGCCCCAAGTCAAATCTCCAGGGAAACTAGCTACATTCCCTTACATGTGACTCAGCTGTCACATTCTCTCCTCACAGATACAGCTGAAGGGAGCATGAAGAGAGTAACAACCTGGCAACAGAAAAAAACCCTACCTGCCTGGGCAAGCAGCTGCTCTCAGCAGCAGAAACAGGTGTGTCATCTGAGTTGGACCCAAGGTCACCTCCAATGCCCTCTCGAGACTTCACACTCAGTGACCACCTACCAAGGCAACAAGCAGGTGGCCATGGTAGAGCTAGTAAGGGGCTGTTCTTCTTGTCATTATTTCCACCCAACCCAGACCACTGCCTCCTCCTCATCCATGGGTGCAGAAGAGAAGCTGGGAACATCCTCTGGGGCCCTTCCAAAAACTTTGTAGGGTGTTTGGCAGGATATGATACCCTTGCATATGTAATATTTTATTTGTTCTTATATACAGTCTGAGAGGTATAGTATGATCACTGTTTGGTAGGCAAGGAAGCAGATTCTGGAAGATGGGATGAAAAACCACCATTGCACAGCAAGTGACATGGCAGAAAAAAAAAAAAAATCCAAATCCAGAGCCCAAGTGAGAGGTCTTCCCACCACCCCAGGCCAACTCCCTACTGAGCCAATTCTTCATGGGTGGCCCATTCAACCTCAAGAGGTTCCCAGGGTATCATGCAGCAGAAGTAGAATTAGAAATGGGTCCCTGGGATCCCGCCCCCTCCCCCAATTGGCTGCCTGCCCTTAGTATGCCCTTCCTGGCTTTTACCTCCCACCTCCCTGGTAATTGCTGCTAGAGCAAATCAGTTAGGCCATTTTTGGTGAGCATACACCCACTGTGGGCAAGGCCCAGAGCAGCTAAAACGAGAGGGTTGGGCAATTCTGTCTCTATTGGGATCATAAATGGTTAATTTTCTGCTTTTATCTACAACTGTTTTGTAGAGAAAGCATTCCACCAATAGGTCAGGCTTCAGGTGAGTCAGATAGAAGCCATTTACATCTGCTTAGGTCAAGAAAACCAGGGCAGGGATGTGTGTCACATGGAATTGGAGCGAGGACGCTGCTTTGGGGAATTTTCATGGAACCTGTCCAAAAGTCTCCAGGCATGTGTCTTTGCAAGCTCAACATATTCTCTTTTTCTTATTTGGGGGCTTGTTCACCAAACTAGTTCACCAGTCTCCAGAGTGGCTCCGACCCTAAGAGATCAACTTCCCATGTGGTCCTTATTTCCCGAGGTGCCTTCCACCCCTTTCCTCACCCTCCACCCTCACCATGGTGCCCTGCCATCCTTCCTGGCACAGAAAGGAAGCAGCCTAGTAACAGTGTGGCCCAATAAGATGTAAGAGTCACTCTTCCCAGAAATCTTGAGTCCACCTGAGCAGAGGACAGAGCAGGGCTTGGGGGTCTTGTAACTGGTTTACTGATGGTGCTGGATGCATGGCTGTGTGATGAGGTATTGTCCTTACTTTTTCTCCCACCTTTGTTTTTCAAGCCCGTCCTTTGGTTCTCCCTTCTCCACTACCTTGCAAAGATCCCAGAACATTCTGGTCACTATCAGATATTGTCCTTAATTTCAGATATTAAAAAATTCCAGACCAATCCATGAGAAAATCTGAATCTCTCAGCCAGTTCCAAATTTATTCCCTCTCGTTCTTCTTTCACCCCTCATCTTCTAACCCTTCTTGTCTAGCCCAGAATGCAGAGACCTGCCATGGTGAGGCTCACAGTCTCTGATTGTCCCCTCCTCCCACATTTACCACCCACTGTGGACTTTCAGGTTTGGGACAGGGAGAAAGGATAGAAAGCAAAGGATACAAGTGTCCTGTTAATACATTGATGGGTCTTCTACCACTTTCTGGCTTAGAGCTACCAGATTTAGCAAATTTTTTAAAAGGAGGGGATGCCTAGCTACATTTTAAATTTGTGTGTGTGGGTGGGTGTGTATTGCTGGGAATTGAATCCAGGGCCTCGTGCATGCTACATAGGCACTCTACCACCAAGCTACAGCCCCAGCCATCCCAGTTAAATCTGAACATCAGGTGAACAATGGACTATTAGGTAGTATGTCCCTCACGGTGTCTGGGGTCCTGCACTTGATCCGCAGTGCTCCAGCTGCTGAGCCTATTGGTCACAGCAGGCGTACATAGTTCCTACGACTGCTGAAACAAACCGTCTCCTACTCAGAGGCTTGAAACAACTCACAATGATTTTCTTACGGCTCTGCAGGTAGACGTCTAACGTGGGTGGTGGGCAGAACTCCTCTGGCTCTAGAGGAGAGGCACTTTCCTTGGCTTTTTTCAGCTTCTGGAGGCTTCCTCACTCCTTGGCTCAGGAACCCTTCCTCTGCCATCAAAGTCAGCAGCATCTTCTCTCCTTTCCGACTTCTGTTTCCCTACTCACATCTTCACTCTTACAACAACCCTTGGGATTACACTGGGCCCACCTGGATAACACAAGAAAATTTTCCATCTCAAGATTCTAAATCACATATGCCAAATCCCTTTTGCAGGTGAACTAACAAATGTTCACAGGTTCCAGAAATTAGGATGTATACATCTTTGGGAGGTTATTCAGCATCTAAGGCAGACTCCTTTCTTGTCCCCCAAGGGGACCTTTTGTGGGTTCTTTGGACACCTTCTTTGCTGTGGATCCCCAGAGTGCCCCAGACTCTGGTCCAGGCAACCTGGGTGATGCCCTCAAATAACTTCCTACAGTAGCTCCTCAGCTCACAGAGGCTGGACTCTCCTCAGCAGACGGAAATCTTAGGTCCGGTTCTTTCTAGACCCTCAAGCCTGGCCACAGCCCAAGGAGTCATGTCATAGCATCTTGGACCCCAAGGAGACATTCCAACCCTGACCAACAAATTATGGAGGCATATGCCACTCCCAAGAAACAGTCTAATGTTCAGATTCTGGAGGCAGCTTACACGTGCTTACCCATTAAAGAAATCCCCAACTCTCCAAGCAATCTCAAGGCTTTTCTTAGATCTAGGCTGCAGGTGGGCAATGTGCCAAGACCAGGAGTTGCAGGACCAGTTTGGACACTTCTTAGCAAGTTCTGCGTGGATGCTCTAGCACCTCTTTAAGATGCATGTGTGTTGTGGAAATGGGGGTGTGGTTTCAGCCAGTGTCTCCAGACAACTGGAGAGTCTAGCCTATCCCTCCAAAGAAAAGTGATCAGAACATAAGTTTACTTTACAGTAGAGGTGTTACCAATCCCAGAGGTATAACAGACTACAAAATCCCACATTTTAGTAGAGAGGGCAATGATGTAAGGATGGAAAATGAAAACACTCTTCACATCAAAGTTGAGCCTTCACAGGAAGCCCAGGCTCCAGCCTGTGTGACGCGCACCTGGCTCTGCCTACCTAAACTGGGCATCGACATTGGGCCCTACAGTGCACTTGAGCTGACACCAATTGAAAGGCAGCTTGAAAGGTGCCAGGAGGACCCAGGGGCTTGGTTTACAGGCTGTAGTTTGTTCAGGCTGCCATAGCCAAATATCATAGTCTGAGTAGCTTATAAACAGCGGAGATTCGTTGCTCACAGTTCTTGAGGTTGGAAGTCCAAGATCAAGGCACTGGCAGAGTCCAAGTGCAGTGAGGACTGCTCTCTGGGTCGTAGAGTCCTTCACAGATGGCACCTGCTTGCTGGGTCTTCTCATGGTGGAAAGGTAGGTGAGGGGTTGCTGGAACCTTTTTTTTTTTTTTTTTTTTTTTTTAACCTTGTGAATGCTTTGGTTTTCCTTCTTTCCTTTATTTGTTTATTGTACTAGAGGTTAAACCCAGGGGCACTTTACCACTGAGCTACATCCTCAGCCCTTTTTTAAATTTTTTTATTCTGAGACAGGATCTTGCTAAATTGCCCAGACTAGCCTCAAATTTGTGATCCTCCTGCCTCAGCCTCCCAAGTCTCTGGGATTACAGGTATGCACCATACCCAGCTTGCTGGAACCTCTTTTATAAGGGCATGGACCCTGTTCATGAGGGTTCTGCTCCCAGGATTGCATTACCTCCTAAAGGCCCACTCTCCTCCTACCATCACATCCAGGCTAGGGTCTCGACATATGAATTTGGAGGAAGTGCAGACTTTCAGACCATAGCACTTACCCCAGATGTGGTTGGCTGTGACCAGCTACATTTAGAGGGACATAAGGCCCCCTCCTGATTAAGAGAGCATGGGCACAGACAGGGGGCAGAGCAGCCGTTAAAAGCCCTGTGAGGTACCAGGAAGGCAGCTGCAGAGTTAGTGTTAGCATGAATCCTGGCTGCCCAACCTACAAGCTTGGAGACGCTGGGGGAGTTGCCTAATCTCTGGGCACCCATTTCCGTGCACTGATAAAACTCTCCGATAGGTTGAAAGTTTAATGAAGTGATGTTTACAAACCACCTGGGACCTAGTTGCACCTCAAGAATGTCATTTCCCTTCTTTCTGCTTCTAAGATTTCCACTTCAGTATTCAAGGTACCTATTCTTAGTGTCTATGTGTCCTTGGGTATAGAAACAGGAATGGTCACCATTTGGTCCCTACATCACACTGATGCAAACCCACGTGGAGCTAAAGACGGGCACGATTAAATTAATCACTAGCCCTTCCCAGGTGTAACACAATTCCTCTGGTCTCCTCTCTTGGGTGTGCCTGTCATTTGGTTTTCTGCAGGGACAGGTTTTCAGCTTATAAAGATCAGGTGGTTTTGATGTGAGCCTGTGAGGTCATCTCACCCCCTCCACCCTCCACAGGCACAGGCACGCACTTCCTGGAGGCCGAGGAGAGGGTGCAGGAGCCGGAGCCTGCTGTCCCCTGGACATCTGTACCAAGCATGGTGTCACAGACATCTTTCACCAGGTTCAGAAGAACAGCCGTCCCTTCTCTTCTTAGCGCTGCGTGCTAGACCACACTCCTCTAGTTCATCTTTTCATTACGTCTCACGGCAACCCAGTGAGGTTGGCAGTGCATGATACCGAGCTGGTGCACAGAGCGGTACCAGAGAGTGTCTGCGCCAGGCTCCATCCAGGTATGAGCCCAGGGGGGGCCCATCCCTCTCGGGTGAGCGCTACTCAGCCGTCACCTGACCTGAGGCAAGTTTGTAAAAACGTCAAGCTTGGTACCTCTCCCCTCTGGAAGGTGACCAAGAGCTCAGCTGGGTGCCTTATTCGCTACCTAAACACCCCAAAAAGCAGGAGAAGAGTCCACCACACCAATCTGCTCATCTGACTCAGGCTATAAGTCACGATGTTACCCACTTCATCGGGACAGAGTCCACAGACACAGGCCTTCTTTGGCTTCAGCAGGCTGACAAGACGAGAAGGAATTGGGAGTCGGCTCGCAGGTTCCTCTCTCTGCCCAGGGCGTACACCCCAGGGACTATCTGAGTGTGTGGGCCAGGGCTCCATCTGCCCTCTGCTTTAGAATCTCCAAAGGTCCCACAGGGGCAGGTTGGAGGGATAGAAAGCAAAGGACACAAATGTCCTGTTCTACCACTCTCTGGCTTACAACTACTAGATTTAGCAAATTTAGCCGATCCCAAAGGAACCTCCACAGGGCAGGCTGAACGGCTCCTGCCTTCAGGACAAAATGCTGGCTCCTGACAGGTGTGAGCAGAGCTAGAGGGGCACAGGGACCGCCTTGCAAGCCTGGAGGTGCTGATCCTGGATTCTCTCCTGACCTGGATGTGACCCAGCTCTTTCTCTACCTTTCCCTGGAGGTCCAGGAAGCTCCTGAAAAAGATCAAATGTTCTCCTGGTATTTCTGGTCTAAAAGGAGGCCGGGAACCAGAGTGGCCGCCATGACACCAACAGCTCACACTTGAACAGCCTGACCCATTGAGGGCATTTCATAACATAGGACCATTGCACCTGCCTACAAAGCACACAATTAACACCTTTGTACCAGGTGGTTGAGGGCAGATACTAAAGGGTGGAATGCCTGAATGATACACCAATCACAACCTCAGGGATAATAACAATCACTGTACTGGCAACAGTAACAATACATTATAGGTGCCATGCACTATGATAATTCCTCATCACTTTTTGTAATCCCCAGCACCACCAAAACCCAATAATTTTATTATTACTGATGGTCATCATTTATTGCGCATCACTTACCAGGCCTATAGCGGCACTTTGTAATGATCTCATTTAAAACAAACCATAGTCGTATCGGGTGAGTACCATTATCTGGATTTCAAATGAGCATCAGAGAAGTTAAGAAGTGTGCCAAGATCACACAGCCAAGAGAAATCAAAGCTAGGTCTGTCTTATTCTGAGTCCTGTATACTTTCTGCTGCTCCATTCTGCCTCCGGTGGGATCCCAAAGAGGCTCATGGAGCTCCTACGGAGAGTTTGGTCCTGTAGAAAGAAGGAAGGCAGAACACAGCAAATCAGCTCTCCCACACTTCTCCACCAAGACAAAGGAATCTGTATCAAAATACCCCTTAATCTCTCTCAGGGCTAATCCATCCAGAAGTAAACTTTAAAATAAGCCGGGGTCCCATAAGGCCACTACTGTATAAATCCCCATGGGGCGTGCCCCCGTCTTCCCCATAATTTCTGGCCACTTCCTTATAGAAGCCAGGCTTAGGGCTTAGGGTCTGGAGCCCACCTTCCTACCGAGGCCACTCTGCAGCTCCCTGTCTTAATGAGAAATGCAGGATCCTCCAACTCAGAACAGCTAATGAGTTAATTAATTAAAATTGAAATAAATGAAAACTCTTCCATGTAATTGTTAAAGTATAGTAAAAAATTAAGCAACAAAATATAAGAAAATATTTAAAAGTTTTATATTATATCTGGACAGGGAAAGACTATATAAACATAAAGGCAACAGAAGAAATCACAAAGGAAATGATCGCTTAATTCATACTAAAATTCTCAGATGGCAAACATAACAGTAGTTGAAAGTTTGCACACGTGTGCCATTGTCTCCTTAGGATAGAGTCAGGACACTGCATGGACACCCTCAAACCACATCCAAAGCACAGCAGAGACTAGGGATTCCTTCCTCTGTGGTCTCCCATTTTTTAGGGTTTGACATAAGTAACTCCATTTTGATTCTGACACCTTTCACAACTATTTATATCTTTTGATGATTTTTTAATTGAAAATTTTAGCTTTGCTAAATTAATCTATAAATTTCCTTTAAATGTATTATTAGATATATTAACTCAGTATCATACATATTTACAACATTTTTTTAGTTCATTGTTTATATTCCAAGTTTCTTCATTACTTTTGATAAGCAAAAGGACTTTTTAAAATTATTTTTTGTATTTAAATCTATACAATTTTCCTTGGCTGTTTCTTTTGGTATCATGTCTTCTGAATTTCAAGACTAAAAATATTCACTTGCATTTTAGTATTTATGGTTTCATTTAAGGATGAGGTAAGGATCCAGCTTATAGTGAACAGTTGATCCAGAGATCTGAAATATCACCCTTTTTGTACCTATGTGCTAAATTCTGATATTGCTCACATACTCACTCAGGTGTCCCTGAATTATCTTGTTCTGCTGACCTGTCCGTTCCTGTACTAGGTTCACACATATTTAATTGCTGTAACTTCATTTTTAAATGCAGTGGGGCCAGTACCTCCTTTCTACTTGACTTTTTCAGAATTGTCCCAGCTATTGTCTTTTGGAATCCCATAGGATTTTGATCAATGTGAGAACTGACCTCTTTTTAACACTGGCTCTTCCCATTCAATAACAAGTTTGTCTCTCCATGTATTCAAGTCCTCTTCAAGTCCTCTTCCTCTCGGGACAGTTTCAAAAAGATTTTATTTCATTTTTGGTTTTGGTTTTGGTAATATATAGTGCTAGTCACTTTATTTTACTGATGCTATTGTGACAGACTATTCTTTCCTTCATATTTTCTGACTGGTTATGGTTGATACATAAGAAACTCTTAAATTTTATATATTTATTTTGTACCTTTACACTTTATTCTATTGAACTCTATTCTTTCCAAAAGTTCCTATTTTTGTGATTCCCTTGGTAAGCAATCATATCATCTTTGAATGAAGATGATTTTGTCTCCTTCTCTCCAATATTTAGACATCTGTTTACTAACATGCTCATTGTATGGACTAGCACTTTCAGATGACAGAAATAATGGTGATGCTTATCTTTTTTCAGACTTCTTTGTGACTATGTCTAATTAAATATAATGCAGTTAGTTTGAGCTTTTTAAGTCACACTTATAGATTTTTATGACTTCAGTATCAAAATGATCATGAAGTTTTCATATAAGGTTTATTATATGAAAAGACTTCTAATATTTTTTTGCCTCTGCATTCCCAGAGTGAATTTCACCTGGTGTTATGGTTTGGATGTGAGGTGTCCCCCAAAAGCTCACATGTGAAACAATGCAGGAAGGTTCACAGGAGAAATGATTGGGTTGTAAGAGTCTTAACCCAATCAGTGATTTAATCCCTAATGGAATTAATTGAAGTGGTAGGGTGTGGCTGGAGGGGGTGGGATTTGAGGCGTGGCTATGGGGTATATATTTTGTATCTGGAGAGTGGAGTCTCTCTCTGTCTCTGCTTTCTGATGACATGAGCTGCTTCCCTCTGCCACACTCTTCTGCCGGGATGTTCAGCCTCACCTTGAGCCCAAGAAGTGAAGCCAGCCTTCTATGGACTAAGATCTCTGAAACTGTGAGCCCTCAAATAAACTTTTCCTCCTCTACAATTATTCTGGTCAGATCTTTTAGTCACAGCAGCGAAAAAGCTGACCAAAACACCTGGTCATGGTACATTCTTTAAAGTATATTTCCAAATTTTATTATCAATATTTAATTTGAATTTTTCATCAATGTTTATAAATAGGATCGAGATACAGGCCTGGCATGTGTACTCTGCATGCTTTCTTTTCCATCTGATGCAATTCAAGTATGTGCTGTGTGTTTGGTTTTAGGAAAATGATTGTGCTATAATGCATACAGCAGACCCCCTTATCCACTGCTTTGCTTTTCAAGTTTTCAGTTGCCTATGGTCAGTGAGAAGGGTGATGTTATGGTTGGGATCTGGAATGTTCCTCAAAGTTTTGTGCATTGAAAGCTTGGTCTCCAATGTGGCAATGTTCAGAGGGGAGACTCTCAGGAAGTAATTGAATCATGAAGGCTCTGATCTCATCAATGCTTTAATCCATTGATAGAGTGATAGTTTGATGGCATTATTGGGAGATGCTGGAAACTATAGGCGGTGGGGCCTAGTTGGAAGACGAAGGCCAGTGGAGGCATGCCCTGAAAGAGCATATTGTCCCTGATCCCTTCCCTCCGTGTCTCTCCTGTCTCTCTCTCTCTCTCTCCCTCTCTCAGCTTCCTGACAGCTCTCCTCTACCATGCCCTTCCACCATGATGCTCTGCCTCACCATGGGCCCAGAATGAATGGAGCCAGTCAACCATGAACTGAAACCTCTGAAACTGTGAGCCAAAATAAATCTTCCCTTTTCTACTTTTTTTTTCAGTTATTTTGTCATCAAAAGTAACACAGGTGAGTACAGGACATAAGGTATTTTGAGAGAGCCCACATCCACATAACTTTTTTTACAGTACACTGTTACAGTTCTTCCATTTTATTGTTACTTTTGTTAATCTCTTACTGTGCCTAACTTAGAAATTAAATTTTATCATAGGTATGTGTGTGTAGGAAAGAAATATATATCTAGGGGTTAATACTCGCCACAATTTCAGGCATCTGTTGGGGGTTTTAGAACATATCCCCTGTAGATAAAGGGGGACTAGTATATTCACATTTACCTTTATATATAGGGCAAAAACCCAAAGGACAAATCAGAAGCACTGCTAATCTGAGTGATGGGATTCCTAGGTGTTTTTCCTTTTTTTTTTTTAAATAATAGCCAAATGTTATTTTTATATCAAAGTGTTTTGAATACATGCATTAAAGGAGAACTTGACAGATATTCAGTGGCCGTTGTCACTGGGAAGGGGAAGTGAGACATGAGCTGTACTTTCTTTATCTTCTTGTGAATCTTTTCCACCATCAGCACTTCCCCCTTTCTGTCTCTGCTCCTGCCCTGCTGACCTAAAACTAAAAATACACATGTTTACATAGAATATAATTACTTTTCTCAGTGCTTTAAACTCAAGACTTCTCAAATCACAATAAGCCAGTATAAACAGATGCAAACTATTCTCAGGATACAATGAACAGGAAATGCTGGGGCTACTAGGTGGGGGCAAGATGGTGAAGACAGTCCACTCTGAACATTGTGTTTTGGAAACGAGAGCCAGGTATAAGCCATGCCTCTGCTAACAGGAAAGCTGACAATTTTGGGGGGGAACCTCAGGAAAACTAGGTCTCACTTTTACAGAAAGTTACCATTTTAGATTGAGTGGGACAAGAAAGATTTTAAACAGCCTGTAGCTGCACATAAGGCACCTGGGGCCTCACACAATGCACCAGGATGTGGATATTGGCATCCTTCTTCCAGAGTTTCCTGGAGCTGCACCCATTTGACTAACTTTCTTAAGATGTAAAAGGAAAAAAAAACCTGATGCTGCAAGACATATATATGCATATATATATATATATAATTGCATATGTGTATATGTACATATATAATATATTACATATTATATATATATATATATATATAATACATAGGCATATTTCCTGTCTCTTCTCAGCCTTTTGACTAAGATCATCTACACTGGCATATTTCCTTTATCCAAATGACCCTGTTAGCCTCTCAACCAAAGGCAAGGAGGGCTCTTGGACAGGGAGGGCTCTTGGACTCCTGAAGATGTTTTATCAGCCCTGCTATGGGGCTGCATCAATAGTTTAAAAAAAAAAAAAAGAAAGAAAGAAAGAAAAGCTAATCACTCAGCAAAGGAATCCATTTTTCCTTCATCACTAAAGAATATCAAAGCTTGTCACCTCCTTGCTGTTGGGTCAGTTGCAAAAGTTATAACACAATTTTTTATTTCCAAGGAATTTAGTCTAAGGGAGAAATATTTTTTAAAACAATTGCACTGAGATGAGGACCCACAGAAAATTTGCAAAGGGCTGAGTGCAAGCTCAGAGGAAGGGCCCCTGTCCAGTAGCTTCCAGAGGAGCTGGAGCTCAGGCTGAAGAGACACAACAAGGTGATCAGGCCAGAAAGACCCAATAAGGGGGCCAGGACGCCACCCTTTAAGACATTGTATTTCCTTGATTCAAAGACAGTGGATTGAAAGATCCACCATGAACTCAGTTCTTTAGCTCAACCTTGAGAATGAAGGTCTCCTTACATTGGCATTTTAGGTACCTCATTCCCCTGACCTTGTTTAAATTACATGTTCTTTTAAAAGACTTTACATTCTTAAAGCAGTTTTAGATTCTCAGCAAAATTGGGAGCGGTACAGAGCTTTCCCACATACCCCTGGCCTCCACGCATGCCTGTTATCATCCCTTCCAATCCACCAGAGTGGTGCATTTGTTGCCACTGATAAGTCTACAGTGACACATCATTGTCACTCAAGGTCCTCAGTATACATTCACTCTTGGTATACAGCCTATGGGTTTGGACAAATTTATAATGACATGAATCTACCATTACAGCATCAAACAGAGTAGTCTCACTGCCCTAAAACTCCTCAGTGCTTGGCTGTCCACAGCATATATTTATAGAAGCACTCATACGTCACTTTCTTCCTTGGTATCATAACATTTGAGTATAAGCTTGATTCGCATTCAACATCTGAAGATCCTTGGGAATAATATTTGGCCATCCTCACACAGCTCTGCTAAGACCCTGCAGTGACTCGCTGTTTTCCACAACCAGGACTTGTGAGCCTGAGAAAAATCCTAGGTGTTCCTACCCTTTCTGGTTCCCCTTAAAGTTTCTTTTTCCCTGCTGGGATTCCACATTATAGAAATGAAACGATTTCTGAACGTCAAACAGAAGTTTTGGCAAATTATCCAAGCCTTCCAAATTTTGAAAATTCTGGGATCTATCTTGATAAATTTGGGCATTTCTATTACAATTAATTCCACCTGGTGCCATGTCAAAGCTATCTTCCAAACTTTCATTTTTGGATACCACCCCATTCATTGTGTGACCTTTTTGAAGATATTAAGTAATAATCAAGATTCTAAATTTAAGTTAAAATTTGTCATCTAAGCCAACAATGAGACATTGCCAGGCCAAGTTCTCATATATTCAGAGGCCCAGACCCTCCTGACACACATAACTGATGGCAGGTTTCTGTCAACAGGCCTAAAAGACACAGCCAGGGCTTGATAAACTAGAACAGAAAGGCTGCTCATGAGCCTATAAGCCAAGAATGGTTTTCACATTTTTTTAAATGATTGAACAAAATTTGAAAGAATAATAGTTCATGACATGGAAATTTTATGAAACTCAATTTTCAGGATCTACAAATAAAGTTTTATTTGGACATACATGATAAAGTCTAATTTTAGAAATAGTAAAAGGTGAAGAGTTATAATCTCTTTGAATGGAACTCATAAGAGAATTCAAAATATCCACTCTGTCCGCCCATGGTTAGACGGAAGGGGCCTGGAGAGATGAAATGCAGCTACAGAAGGACAAAAGTCAGGAGGACCTGTGCTGATGTCTTCCTTGTATTTTTAAGTGTGTTTGTAAGAGACAGAAGAGAAAAGGTTAAGTCTACTCAGTTTACACCCAAAAGACTATAGGAGGTTAAATTACTCATGTAAATTCTTACCTTCCCATTTACAGATGAAGGAACAGAGACCTTAAGAAGGTTGAGTACCTCATGCAAATTCACATGACTCATAACAGGCTGAACCAAGTCTTCAGTCTGGGTCAGTATGACTCTAAGCCCATGTTCCTACTGCTAGGTTCCTACCCTCCTGGTTCACAGGTTGATTAACACAGTGCTTCAGCCAGGAATCTCCAGAGAAACAGAATACCAATGGAGTGTATATTATTTCTAAGAAGGAATTTATTAGATTGACTTCCACAATCAGAGGCCACGTAGTCCCACAATAGCCGCGTGCAGGGGACACCAGTAGCTGCTCAGTCCAATAAGCTGGAAGCCTCAGAACATGAGGGACCCATGAGAGTAAAGACCTGGAGACTCCATGGAGAGTCACTGGTGCAAGTCTATGTTCAAAGGAAAAAAGAATTTGGAGACTGATGTTGCAGGTGATAACAGCAGCAAAAAACATAACTACTTAGAAAAATCTAGAATCCCCTGGGGCCAGCTTCCCTCTTCTTCCATCCCTTGTTTTATCCGGACCCTCAGTCCATTGGATGATGCCGCCTATATTCAGGGCAGATATCCTCCCTCAGTTCACTGACCCACATGCCAATTGTCTCAGGAAACACCTTCATACACACATGCACACACCCGTAAGTGTGCTTTACTAGTTTCCTAGGCATCTCTCAATCCAGTCACATTGGCAACCAAGATCAACCATTGCACACAGAAACAGAGAACCTAAGGTCCCCAAGTAAGTGTTGGAGTCAGGAGACTTACCATTCCTAGTCAAAGCTGTTTATACATGATGATGCTCCTCTATGAAAATCTATGTCACTGGGTATACTACTGGGATGTAGTCAGTGGTAGAGTGTTTGATTAGCATGCATGAGGTCGTGCATTCAATACCTGGTACCACACACATGCAAAAAAAGGTACATAAACCTATTTTTATCAACAGTTTTAAAATTTTTTTCCCTGGGAAAGTTGGATATATCAAATATCCTCCACCACTGAACTTGGGTGAGTCAAAGGAAAAGTATAGGACACAGAATTTTTAACCCCAATCGTATCTCCCTCTTCCATGTGATAAAAGAAAAACTGAGACAGAGTGAGACTCAGTGTCTTGTCTGGGGTTATAAATGTGTTAAGAATATCTTCAAATGGCCCAAATAAGTCAAAGGGAAATAGCAGAGACACTAGGGTGCCCCAGAGTTTACACACTGGAGAAACATGGGCCATCACTGTGGCCAGTAAGCCCCAAAGTCTGACACCAAAACAAAGCAGGGTTGTGCCCCGGTTTCTCCCCAGAGGATGATGGTTTGCTTTCCCATCCCCTCCAGCTGGCTGGTGGCAGGTGGCAGGCTGAGTCACATGGAGGGGCTCAGCTGTCTGGGGTTACCACTTCCTCCTCCCCACAACCGAGGCTCTCTGCCAAGTGGATGTGTCTGTAAATGTCTCCACCTACGACTTGCAAAAACCCTAGGTTGTATGTTTGGAATGACTGGCCAAAACTGGAGAGAGCATCTCTTCACTCTGGAAAAAGATTGTGGGGGTGTCCTGGGGAGACAATGGCACTGATATGAAACATGCTAAGTCAGGACGAAAGAGAGGAAGCAATTCAACAGTGACAGATCTTGTGATAATTGCAACTGCACAATAAAATAAGTTCCCACTCACATGGTGTCTCACGCCTCCAGCGAAGGCTGTGACTCCTTTGCAAAGGCAAGTTGGCTTTAGCCACTGAAAGAGAATATCTGACCCCTCGCAGGGCTTTGCACCTGGGAGCCAGGGACGTGGATGGACCATTTGTCTGTGGCATGGGGACTCATCTGCAATCATTTGATCTGTTCCTCTTTCTCTCTCAGCAGGGACCAGAGCAGGATTTTAGAGAGGTCACTAAGGCAGCCCATGGCTGGGGAAGACACAACAGGAGGAATGGGTTCCAGTCAAATTCCTTCCAGTTTTTCTCTTCCACCTCTGAGTGTTGAATACATCAATAGCAAGGCCCAGCAGCAAGCCTAAAATTGTATTTGGTTAAAGAAAGTGGGACTAAGGCATTGCAGAAAATATATCTTGAGTTTCTAGAAAAAGAATAAGCAGCTTTAGCTTCTTTCAGGCAGTAAAACTTACTGGAGGGGAGCCCCCCATACACAGCCCTGCCTCCCTTTAATGACCAGGTGCTGTGGTGGGGCTTGGCTATGTTAGGGACAAGATGCACTCAACCCCCAGCTACATACAGTCATAACTAGTGGAGCTGATAATAAATTCTAATGCCCAGACAATTAAATCAGAATCTCAGGGGTAAGGCCTGGGCGTTGGCTAGTTTTAGAAAAACTCCCTTTTCCCACCCACACCCAGGGCTGAGAACTACTGGCCTAAAAGTTAAAGGAGGAACTTGCCACAAACTGGAATGCCCATAGCAGCCGTTATAACACGCAGGCACAAAATACGTATCAGCATCCCTGAGCTACAGGCCCTGACCGATGAAATAATGTTCCAGGGGTACAGAGGCTTCATGTAGCCTCCTCTCCATCTGCTCCTTACGCTGCTCCCGTGGTCAATGTGCAGAGCTATTTGCTTTTTGGTGACTGCACTTCCATGTTTCTTTAAGGGCAGTCCTACTGGGACTGTCCATCAAGGTCCCTGCATCCTGATTTAGGGACGGGAAAACTAAGCCACTCCAACCCTCCCTCCTGAGAACCTGACTAGCAGAGATTAACAGAGGAGCAGAAAGTGGCTAGAGGTGAATTACACTGGCATCAGCCCAAGAATGACCCAGAATCTTGGAGCTGCCCTGATGTTCGGCCTCTTCTTCAAGTCAGTGAACTGCCCAAGATCCAAAAGGCCCCTCTTTAATTAGCCAAAATTGGCTTCTATGGTTTGCAATCAGAGAACTCTAACTGATGCCTTTATTGATCCAAGGAGGTTGTTTTGCTCTGGTTAACAACCCCAAACCACAATGGCTTAAAATACAAAGGCTGGCTTCTTGTTTATACTTCATGCCATCACAGTCCCCTGGGGCCCAGCTCTGTGTCATCTCCTCATGAGGCCCCAGTCTGATCACCAGTCACTGTGGCAGGAGGAGAGGAGAACCTGGGGGGTCTCACGATGCCCATTAGATGCTCTGTCCCAGGTGGTACACATCCATGCTCTCAACTCACTGGCCAGGACCAACCAGTTTTCCCATGACTCTGTCCAGCTGTTCAGTACATTTGGTCAATAGCACACTGGTCTTCAGCTACTTTAGGATAACAATTCAAGTAAACCAAAGACAATCAGATATATATTATAGTCTCAGTAAGGCTTTGTTGGTTAGCTTGGAAACTGGACCACTATTCAAAACAGTGTTCCCATGAGAAAATATGTGCCAAGTTTCAAGCTGCTGGCTTATAAAATAAGTTGGAATGCAATCTGTTAGTGAGTTGAGGCTTCGTTTACTTAAGAAATTATTTTAGAAACTTGGTCCCAGAATTTGACAGCCTGGATAGATTTATTCCACTGTAGCCACAGAACCTGGGCCAGCTATATGATTTGCAGGGCCCAATGGCAGGTCCTTTGTTCAAAAAGCAGGAGAAAGAACCATCAAAGGCCAGGAATGGTAGCTCAATGGTAGAGTACTGACCTAGCAGCCCAGGGACCTCAGTTCAATCCCCAGCACACTAACAACAACAAAAATCCATTTTAAAAATCTATGGAAAGTACAAAAATATAAAGCCTTTGCCTTCCTTCCACAGTCTCTTTCTGGATTTGCCATGGTGTTTTTTCTTTCCCATTAAATGAGTTGCTGTTGTCAGTAAAGACAAAGTGAATTTTAAAATCATTAGCTTGAGTTTTACTCTTCATTGTACAATGCCAGTTTCAAATGTAAATACAAGAACATTTTATATACTTCTCATTTCAGAGATGCTGCACACATATGTATTTATTTCATTCTTAGTGGAACAGCAGAAATGCTACACCAACTAACCTCACTTGATTTCATGTCACAGTACGAGGCAGAGGACCAACATCCCACTTCAGCTCACTGACCAGTAAGGAAGGACCAAAAGGGAAAGGTGCTATGGTTGCTCTATCTGTCCCTTCCTGTCCACTTCATCATTTTTGGTATAAGTTGTTGGCTCATTCACATAAACAATAGGAATAAGAGAGGACACCACAGGGTTCCTTCCTGTCTTCTTTCTATGTTTAAAGCACATCTGACTTGAATGCAAAGCACAGACTTTCAGGCTTAGAACCCCTGCTTCCCCAGCACAGATGCAGCACCTGTACCTGCTTTTAAGTCTCCTTGAACTCTAAGCATCACGGGTCCACCAGATGTCTGTGTTCCCAGGGCATTGTGAATGACATCTGCACACACAGTGGCAAGGACAGGTGCCAGACTCTCGTATGGCATTCATCTCTCATGGGCGTGCTCTGTCAACTTCACTTCCAAAGCCAAAGTTCATAGAAGAATTAAGAATTTTGAGACCGCAAAGTATTAAACCAAGCACAAGACCCCTCTGAGACTGCACACCATGCACCCATGATGACAACCATATCCCCCACCCTCAACCTGCCACAAAATTAACTCATCCCCCAGTAACATACAAAGAGGTACCAAGTGGGCTCAAGCTATGGGGTCTGCCATGCTTCATTCATTCTCCAGGTAGTCACAGTGTGCCAGACACCGTTTTAAGTCATGAAGGTAAAACAGTTAACAAGCCCTGACCTCACGAAGTTTACTTTCACTTTTTAGCAGAAAGAGGACATGGGGAGAATTAACAGAATTTGTAGATATAATATATAATATGTTTAGATAGTGATAATTGCCAAGGCAATAAAAATAAACCAGGGTAAGAGTAGGAAGGATTGGAGAGAGGCAGAGGGTGAAGCTTTAGATGCTAACATATTAATATTTTTACAGCAATGTGATAGAAGTAGAGAAAATATGGTAGGAAAAAGCTGAGAAAACTGATAGGGAATGTGGAAGGTGCTGGGAGGCAGAGAATGGGAGCAACTGTAACCCCTGGCTGCCCAGGGACCCTCCTGTGCCTTCCAGCCAAGCTGATCTATTTGGTGTAACATGCAATAAAATTCATTTTAAAAGATTCGCTGAATGTAGCAACTGAAGAAACTATCAGTTCTTGTAGCCAGAAAAGTTTAAATTGGCTTTTCAGTCAAACCTTGCAGATTCCTGGTTAAATGAGCCAGTTGATTAAGCACCCTAACTTAAGCCAAAAGTGGTGTGAATTTGTGTGTGTGGTGTGTGTGTGTGTGTGAATGGGTGTGTTTCCCACCATCTTGTAAACCAAATGTCCAATTTACCCAAGGGAAGGAGAGTGGGTGAGGTGTTACCCATCAAGGCCGTTTTATTCTGCCCAGCTCAATCCAGACCAACATCAGACCTGCAAAAACGCCATACAGGTGAGACTTTATAAACACCCCAAGAAATCAATTCAAGTCACTCTCCAAGAAAAGCGCTTATTAACTTCTGTTCCCCTTTTAAAATAAAGTTACAAACTCGAGTGTTTTTTGACAAACACTTGACAAAAGACATGAAGATAGAAACATCTAGAAAAAAAATTAAAAGATTTCTTCTTTATCCCTTGCCTTGAGGTTGTTTTTCTCCCTCTTCTGGTAAATCAGTAGACAAAGATGACGGGGAGGCTCTCCAGGAACTTGTTTTTGAGTCGATTTTACATCCCAAGTTCAAATTCCACTTTTATTAACTTTTAAAATGTCTGGCTGTCAGGGAAGAAGAAAATATATTGCCACTTCTGAAACGAAAAACATCGTGACCTGGTAAAGAAGCAACTGGCAAGGAAGATTCTAACCAGCCAGACACAGGCCATACCCTGTATTTGCCTTGTCCCCTCTTTAATTTGGGTAGAGCTGCGTTTTAACGTTAATGCTTAGCCAAAGCCTCCTGCCCTGTTTTCCACGCTTGTTCCTGGGGAGTGAGGCAAGGACAACTGCAGGTTGGGATGCTTCCCGCCCAGCACGGTTCATCCTGTGCTCTCAGGCAGAATCAGGAGGGCTGCTGGGGACGCTGGTTACTCATTCACACTCCCGCTCCGCCGACCTGGGGTTGAAAGGACGCTGGCGCGATTATTTGCCTGCGGATTCTGCCCACGTCCCTTCGGCGTAAACGCTGGCATCTCTGAAGCTGGCTTTGTCTCCCACCTCATTGTCTGGTTCCGGCTGCATTTCTGCATTTCTAGGCTCTTAAAGAACTTCATGAAGTAGAAGAGACAAGAAAAGGGGCACTCAGACAGGACACACTGGTTGTACTATTCTTACCAGTCCATCCGATTCCAAGGAGCTCCTGCAACGAATAGATAATGAAAGGTTCATGTGCAGCTGCGCCCCATTGACTCGCTACCTCACCCTAACATAAGTTTATGGATAAAAATCAATAAATACAGAGCTAATGCAGGACCATCGAATTTAACAAATGTCCCACTCTGGCGCGGGATACTGGGGGGGAGGAGATGCATTTGGTATGGGAACTCTCTATCATTGGCTCTATTTTGCAGGGAACCTAAAACTGCTCTTAATTAAAGACTTTAAAAAGTAAATGAATAGCTATAAGGAAATCTCCCTATTCAAAATAGTTTTTATAACCCAAGCCCAATTGATCAGATATACCATAATGATGAAATGAAATGAAAACTAACAATAAAAATATTATTTTTTCTTAGGCAGCAGCTATTTGCTGTTCATTTAAGTATTACAAGTATTATATTTTAAAACTGAACATCTTAGTAGTTACCATTAAACATCTGCCTTACCCTGAACTACACACTTTTTTTTTCTGACTTTTTAAAGACATTAATGAGGAAAGTGCTATTGTAATCCCTATTTTATGGCAAGAAAACAGACTTGAATAGGTAAAGTGTATCTAGTCACACAGTCAATAAATGACTAAGCAGAGAAATTAGCATTAATTGAACAGAGAAAAAGTACATGACAGGTGAAATCGTTAAGTACTGTTTTTCCCAAAAGGAAACAAAATAAACAAGCAAAATCTTTTTAAATTAAAAAACAACAACAACAAAGCTTTACCTTTACTTCTAAAGAGTAAACTGTAGTTGACCAGCTTGGAGAAGGGAAGAATAAAAATGTAAATAGAGGGACGTAGAAAATGGGTATCATTTTCCAAGTAATGTACAGTTACTGAGGGTGGGGAGTGTTTAAAAGAATTCTGCTGAATAAAAAATGGAAGCTAAATTTGGAGAAAGAAAATAAATGGGGGGAAAGAATACATAAGAGAGGGAAGTATTTTGATAAGGTGGGACAGTCTCATTTCACATCACTTTCATAGTGGAATTAATTGGCTTTAAAATGAGTCTAGGCATCAAGTATATAAATAAACTTTTAAATTAATTAAAATTTTAATTATCTGATTAAAACTGAAAAATCTTTTTGAAAGTTTTAAATTTTGTTCAGTATTGATGTCACTGCCTACCCTTCTCCCTCTGAGCTTAAATACAGAGTGAGCAGGGATCCAGACAGGAGCCCACTGACCCTTCAGTAACCTTGGACTGTGGCCTCTCATGGGGTGAGCATCTCACTGCTCAGAGCTTAAAGATATGTTTGGGGTGTGCCATGGCCCCTAAATGCAAGCCAGTGACTTCACCTGGTGTTTATGTGAAGAAAGTCATTTGTTGGATGCTAGAGGAGACACTGTTGGTGTTTTTCAATGAGACTAGTTGGATCTCTGCCTTAGAGATTTCCCAGAGGAACCCTAACGTGGCTTGATGTATGGAGGGCACAGGGGACAGGAGGAAGATATCCTTCGACTCCCTACCCAACTACACCCAAACAACTAGAGCCATCAAGACCTGTAAGATAAGCCATTCGGAGAAGTGACACCCACGGAGTCCTCTTGCCTTCTGTTCTCTTCCTCACAAAATCCATTTTAAACAACACATCTTCACTTATGCATTCTGAATCAAAATTATACCAGTGCCTCAATCATCCTGATTAGCAAATGCTCGTAACAAGAAAATAAGGAAATTTGGGTTCTGGTCTGTCTCACTGCCTCTGCACAACCTGGAGCAAGCCAGTAGCCCTGAATCTCAGATTCCTCATCTGTGCACAATCATCTGACCTAAAGTCCCTCCAGCTACAAGCTTCTATTATTGTATTTGCATAATACATCACAGCAAGCAAAAGCTAGAGTTAAAACCAAATCTCACTTTCTGACCTTGGATAGTCCACCCTAGACTGACCAGTTTACACTTAGATACAAGAACACACACACTTACATGTGCACACACACACATGTGCACACACACAAATACACCTGAGAGTCTCTACTTCATATGTCACAGTGTGAGCAAAGGAACTCATACTACACCAATAAGGGGAGAAAAGGAACAATCTCCATTGCTGGACTGAATTCCAGAATGGGAAAAAGCAGTTCCCATCAAGATAAAATGACAAGATGTTTTAAATGATAACAATGAAAAAACAAATTTTCAATCAACTGAAGAATGACTAGATTGGCAGTACTGGTGAAAATCAGGTAAAATAAAGATTCTACTCCAACTCAGAGATAATGCTCATGAGAACATCTTAGAACAAACAAATGATAAGGCGGTCAGCAAAACAATCTGCCCTTTACCTATAGTGACTCTGAACTTCATAATCCATATAGACTCCTGTTGTTTTTAATCACAAAAGAAAGAAGAAATAAGGCAGCAATGGGTTAATATTAATTTTTGAGTGGTCATGGAGAAATTCAGAATAAATTCAGATATTTAAACAACCCAATGGTCAACAATTTTGAGAATGTCCCATCTAACATTCACCCTGTAAATCCATCAAACCCTGTAGTAATTCAGTGTCCCAATCTCTACCTCGAATCCCTTCTTAGACTTGTATTTCTTGTTACCTTTTATTTCTCTAGTCTGTCCTCCTATTTCTGAAAGACCTATCCCTGGGATCTTTCATTAAAGAAGTCACACTACTAATGAATTTCAAATCAAGAATAACAACGTCCCATCGAAGGATTGCCGGGTGCGTGACAGTGATGTGCATACATTTGGCTTCTATGTGATTTGGAATCTTAGATTAATTACAAGAGATTTACTATAGTTGATAATCTCCATTTACAAAAAGAAAAAAGATAATAAACTGAGATTACAGGCGTGCTATATAAAGCCAGGCTTGGTGGCACATGCCTATGTGTGGAGGCTGAGCCAGTTGGATAACAAGTTTGAGACCAGCCTGGGCAATTTAGCAAGACCCTGTCTCAAAATAAAATTTTAAAAGGGTTGGGGGTGTGGCCCAGTGGTGGAATGTTTACCTAGTATGTTGGAGGCCCTGGGTTCAATTCCCCGTAACCCAAGCACAAAAAAGAAAGGATTACAAAAATAGCTAGTACATCCATTTGATTATTTCACATCCAAAAAAGCAAAATGTACAAAAAAAGACCCGTTCCTTTGTGCCTGCGTTGGCATCTAGATGCTCTTACAGCGTAAGCCTGGGCAGAACCCTAATGTTCTAAAATCCCTCACCCTCTCTCCTACTTAGGTGTTACTTCTTTTTTTATTGATTTTTAATTTTTTAGTTGCAGATGGGCACAATACCTTTATTTTACTTATTTATTTTTATGTGGTGCTGAGGATCGAACCCAGTGCCTCACGGGTGCTAGGCAAGCGCTCCACCACCGAGTCACAACCCCAGCTCTGGGAGTTACTTCTGACTCCTCTCTAACCCTGTTCTTCAAAACCCCAGCCAATGCCATGGGCGTCCGTGCTAACCAGACTCCTGTCTGGTCTGCATCCAGCCCACCCCCACCCCCACCGCTCACTGGCATTGCTTTGCTCTGATTGCGTCATTCCTCACCTTAGTCTGAACTCCTGAGAAGTGTCTCAAGGCCCCTTGTGATCTGGCCCCACCTGACACTCGGTCACTCTTCCACAAACAGCATCCCAACTGTATCTAACTACCTGCGAACTCCCTCTTCCCCTTCTCTGTGCCTCTGAATGTGCCCCTGTCTGTAAAACTTCCCTCCCCAGTCCAAGGAAGGCTGCCTCCTTCCAGAAAGCCTTGACTCCTCCTCCTCTGTCCAACTGCAAAAGATTTCTGAATGATTCATTGGGAAAACCTGTGAGGAGAATTCCTCTACCTCCCAGGCCTTCGCTAATCTACCTTCATTCTCCACAGGGCCAATGTCAGATGCTGCCGCTATGCATTCCTCCCCCTCATTCAAGGAGCTTTGAAGCCTGGCCGAGCCTTCCTCTCCACCCCAAGTCCTGCCATTATCCTTTGTAGTTTCAGTATCTCAGTCTTTTAATCTCAAAGGAGTGTCCCCTCAATGCCGTTTAAGACATCCTTCCCTCATCTACACCCTGGACCTTGTCATCACCCAGAATTACTTTCTTCTGAAATCTTTAATTCAGCAGCCTACTGTGATCACAAGCTACCACTTTTCTCTTCAACTACTATGAGCATCTTTGTGTTTTATTTTAGCAAGATCTTCAGGATCTTGACTCCGCTACTTTCCCCTTCTCTGTCCACCCCTTCCTGTTTTGATTTCCTTCCATATTAAGCCCAGACTCCATGGCTCATCTGCCTTATAAATTTCTCCAACCCCACTTCCACATGTCTTTACATGGCACCCACCAGCAAAATCTCCCACCTGGACAACTCCAGCCCCACCCTACCCTGACTTCTCAACCTAGGCTTCAAAGGCTTTCTGCAGAAATGTTCCTCAACCTCATGTTTGGCCCCTCCAAGTTCACGGTGCATGGGTGGCCTCCAGGGCAGTCAAGTGATCCTTCTAGGTTTCCTGATCAGCTTTCCCTACCGTGTCCATGGGAGTCAATTCAAATTTTCTATTCCTCAAACCTCCAATTCCATCACTTTCACCCATACTCTGCTTCATGAGAGTAGTATCACATCCCAGCTTCGCAAGGAAAGAGAAGTCATGGGAAGGGAGCTCTCTGGGTTACCTGCAAGCTCATCTGTGTCTATACCCTGCCCCCTCCATGTGTGCCCTTCCAGGATGACCACCCTTCCTGCCTCCTTGACTCACAGATCCATCAGTTGTCCTCTATCTCAACCCCTCCCTTTCCACAGGCTCCTTCCCATCAGCATTTAAGTAGGTTCAGTGGCTGCCAACTTAAGATAAAAAACCGAGGGGCTCATCTCTAGTACTGGCCAGTACTCTCTTCCTAATCAACCTTGATGACAGGGTCTTCATATTCACACCTCCAAGTCCTCCTCTCTCTGCTCCACTCTGCAATCAGACTTTGGGTACGAATGCTCCATGGAGCAATCCTAAGCCAGGTGACCCATCACCCCCTCTGTTGGACCCTCCTGACTCTCTCAACCATAAAATACCCTTGGCTTCAAGGATGCGTTGAATCTCCCCTGAACCTCCTCCTGGGTCTCTTCTGCCTGACTCTTGAACATCAGTGTTCCTGACTGCTCCCTTCTCTGCCTCTATCAGAATCCTCCTACTCTCTCTGAATAATCTCATTTACTCTTGCTTGGCTATTTCTGGCTTTTCTTTTCTACATAAGAAGCCAAGTTATTTGCTTTTGCAAGGAGACTATATAATTCTATATTTAATTTTTGGAACTAGAGAAATTATCTTGACATAAAAATAGGTATAAAATACTGCCAAAAGAACAAAATTAAATTTGTTCCTGATGGGTGTTTATAGCTTTTTCACAGTGAGATAGTTTCAAAATGATGATAGCCACAATGTTTTGAGAAATTATTGTGTGTCAAGCACAGGCGTTAAGACCTTGGTGGAGTCCCCTGAACCTTTCCAATAGTTCTGCAAGGTGTACTAACCCCAAATTTCAGATTGTATAATCAACCCAAGGCCTTACAGTTAGCCATTGATGGCTGGAATGAACATAAACCTGGTTCTGGCAAAACTAAAGCCCATCTCCTTGACACCCTATTGCTTCTCCAATCTGGGAATTCCTATACTGTTCTAGTTGGATTATAAACTTATTAAAGATGTTAACAGAGAATATTTCTATGACACGTAAACAATATACAGCAATATAAGCAACTCTAATGCACCAGAGATTTCCCTAGAATTGACTTTATTTTTATACTATTTACTTATTTTAAGAAAGGGTCTCCCTACATTGCCCAGGTGGGCCTTGAAGTTGTGATTCCCCTGCCTCAGCTTCCTAAGCAGTTGGGACTACAGGTATCAGTCACTCAGAACTGACTTTAAAAAAGATGACACTCTGTACAGAGATTACTCCTGAACCATATTATTTGAAGTTACCAGCTGATCGCAGTCTAGCTTTGCTGACCTGAAAGCTAGCAGGAAGCATCCGTGAAGAGGCAGCTTTGGGTTCTCATTCCACAGAAAACAGAGTAGTGAGTCTGCTAGATTCACTATGCTCCTGAAGAGAAGCTGGCAGAGGGTTCTTCCTCCTGAGAGGCAGTGGGAAACCAAGGAAGTGGGCCTAAAGCTTAGTGTCCTTAGGTCTGCTTGGGAAAGAGGTGCTGAGGAGTGGAAGGAGCCTTCTCCACCTTGACTAGACCAGCTTCCATCTGTCTTCTCCAAAGTCCACTTTGAAAGAGAAAAATCTGCTGGACCTTCTTTTCTGAATATGCAGAAATCAAGAAAAGGCCTTTGCAAATGAGAGGTGGAGCCGGCAGAGAAGGCAAAGCACGGGCCAGTCAAGTGGCACAGATGTCTTTTCAGAAGAAATTCCCCTCAGTGGGCTGGTCCTGCTGGCACTTGGAACACAAGACTGGGTGAGCCATCCCCCCTGTCACTCCCACGGAGCAGCCCGTGAAGCAGGAGTGGGCGCCTGGCTCCGCTTGGCACTCACTCCACCAACTGTGTGAGCCACGCACAGCCGTGCTTCTCTTAGGCTTCCAGCACCTGCTTAAAGAAGATAACGGACATCTGCGACTCGAAGACTTTTATCTTTCTCCTAAGGGACTATGCTCAAGTGGACACTTTTATCAAATTCAGTTCAGCAAGCAATTATTGAGCACCTACCCTATGTCAAGCACTGTGTGAGGTACAGTGGTAAAAGGAAGGACAAGGAAGCCCCCTTTTCAAGGAGTCCCAAACTAGCCTAAGGAACAAGCATGGGCGGGCATGGTGGCGCATGCCTGCAATCCCAGCTCCTCCGGAGGCTGAGGCAGGAGGATGGACAATTCAAGGTCAGCCTCGGCAAGTTGGCAAGACCCTGTCTCACAATAATTTTAGAATTTTACAAAAGGACGGGAGGTGTAACTCAATTGTGGGGCCCTTGCCCCATGACACCTGGGGCTCAATGCCCTGTACCAGGGAGGGAAACGGGAGAAAGAAATAGACACAGGATAAAACACCTCAATCCATCAGGAGCAGAGCTGGACTAGTGGCGTAAATAGAGTTCCATCAGGGAGGTGGGTATGCAGAAGGCTCTCCAGATCCAGAGCAGTCACATTTGAGCTGGGTGTTCTCCAAACTCCAGTGCCAGGAAGCAAACCCCACTCTTTCCTTTCAAAGTTCCTCAGCCAGAGAACTGGCAAAGGCTTGCAAAGAACTACATTCTTTAGATACATAAAGTCCTAATTAGTGGTTGTCCCCCGAAGCCAAACAAAGCAGCCGGGAAGCAGGCTTCAAAGCCACTCTTCTGATGACAGACTAGGACACGGGATGACTTTAAATGAGAATGAGCCCTGGCTGAGCTACATTTTGGCCAGAATCCCAATTATCACCATTGCCAGCATGCCTAATTTATTCATTCAGAAGTGTCTTTTTCTCTTTGTCACCCTAGAGCAAGATAAATCTTTCTTCAGTAGTCCCTGAAGGGAAATATTAATGAATTCATTAATTAAAAGATGCACGTAAACTTAACCCTGAAAACAATCATTCTGTTTGAATACAGTAAGCGAGTAGGTTCACGAAACCAAGTAAAACATTTCCATCAAGGGCGACCTTGGCCGAGGACTGGACACTGACTTGATTTTTGAACATGGGTTACTTAAATGTTCACCCTTCAGGGTAAAATTATCACATCAGAATTGGTTCTTGTTTAGTACCATAAGCTTAATTGCTACTATAAGCTTTAATTTTGATTCATGCTGGTATTTACGAGACATCTGCTATGTGCACAGTAGGGACTCAGTACTGAGCTTCTTCCACCACTCTCAGTCCCTGGCACTGTACATTTTTCAACATAGCACTTATGCTGCCTGGCATTACATTATATGATACACTAGGACACCGGCTTCATGAAGCAAGAACTTTATACTGTTTTCAACCAATTGCTGTTATTCCAGAGCCTAAGACAGTGCCTGGCAAGAAAGTACTGGCTCAATGAAAACAAAGTGCCCTGCCACTAAGGTGAATGAATGAGCCAGGCATTGTGCTGTGTAGTTGGCATGAAGTTGCAGAATTTAGTAGCAGTTACCTCATTTCCATAAGGAAGGTGTTGATGGGCTAGGATGTGGAAGAAGAAACTTGCCTCGAAGCTGGCTTGCATAGCAAGCACATTGCTTCCACTTACATCATGATCTGGGGTGATTTGGTGAGAATAAAGGAGGCTGCGAGAGCAGTTCAATTCCTGCCACTAACAATATATAGAGTCCCTTCCCCGCCCCCCGCCAAAAAAAAGTCACATTTAGTAGGCAAGACAGACATGTAAACCCAAACATTGTAATAAACATGGTAGATGCAAAACAAGCAAATAAATTGCTCATGAAACTCCAGAAAATCAATAACTAAATAAGGAAGATGGATGAGACCTTTGAGCTGGGCGTACTGTGAGAGTCAGTATCTGCCAGGGTCGCCCATCTGCTCAACGACCTTTAGCAGTTGCCTCAAACACAGACTTTCTGGACTTTGAATAGCCTCTTTAGTTTAGGCACAAAGGCAAGAGCTCTGGAGTCAGACGTCCTGGGTTCACATCCTAAGCCTGCCATTTATTAGCTGTCTGATGTCCCTCCCTGTCTCCCACACTAAGGATAACAATATCCAACCTTTCTCACGAGGCTCACATGAAAATCCAACTGACTTAGTAACTGCAATTAGAATGGGACCTGACAGAGCAAGTGACATTAAGTATTAACTCTTATTATTGTTGTTGTTGTTGTTAATGGAAGCATGCCTAAGTATAAAAAAATAATTACCAACTCTGATTTGAAGGCAGTTTTATTTTCCACTATACACAGTGAGGCCAGCTAAGGCTGCAAATGTGGACCAGTAACAGAAGGAAAGTCAAATTTAACAGTGTAGGTAAATCTTCTCCCTAAACACCAGCGCCGTGTGCGTGTGTGTGTGTGTGTGTGTGTGTGTGTGTGTGTGTGTTTGGTACTGGGGATTGAATACAGAGCCCTACACATGCTAGGCAAGTGCTCTACCACTGAGCTATGCCACCAATCCTTTTTTTTTTTTTTTTTTTTTTTTTCATTTTAGGGCAGGGTCCTGCCCTAAAAATTGCCTGGGCTGGCCTTGAACTTGGGATCCTCCTGCCTCAGCCTCCTGGGTAGCTGGGATTACAAGCATGAGTCACATTGCTTGCTCCAACACAGCTTTTAATGTAAAAGGAAAATCAAACTGAGTCATTCTTAGATCCTCAGCATGGTTTCACAGAAACCAAGGAGGAGGATTGACCAGATGTTTGGCCCTGTGTAAGGAACTCCATAAGGCACAGTAAATAATAATAATAAATATGATCGTTTTTACTTGTTTGTAAGTGTTACAGAGTGTTTTATGTAGACCTGACATGGACTATCACCAACCCATACACTGGAAGAATTCAGTGTTTCTCTTTCAAGATTCTTATGGTTTTATTTATTTACTGTATGTCAAATTGCATGAGAACTTTTAACTTTAGAAAGAAAAATAGATTTTTCTGTCCTAAGAAAACAAATATTTACATATTCAATTTTTATCAAGTAATTTTTATGTACAGGCTGCTGGCTTATAAAATATTTTAATATACCATAGTTGTGTTAAAGGACTGCAGCAAGTACAAAGAGCCCCTACTACGGTGTAATTAGAAGGCAAGGCAGAGTGCGGTGGTCATAGGGATTATCTCAGCTCACATAGGGTTGGAAGGCTCCAAAGAAGTGGTCTCCCAGCAGGGCAAGAAGGCAGCAAATATGTAAGGGTTGGGTGCACAGAAAGCACCACAGTGAGAAGAGACAAGGTGAGCAGGGGTGGAGGTGGGAAGACCTCAGAAGAGCAACTATTCCAGCTTGCCTAAGACCTAGGGGCACGATGAAGGAAAGTGCCATGCAAAATCAGATTCAGGTATAACATCACAGGAACCAAAATACAAGTTTAATGATATAAATCAAACTCTAAAAGTGTTGGCCCCCACTTTTTTTTTAATTTTTAAAAAATTTTTATTTTATTTTAATTTTTATTTTTACAGACTACATTTTGATTCATTGTACACAAATGGGGTACAACTTTTCATTTCTATGGTTGAACACGATATAGATTCATACCATTTGTGTAATCATACATATACATGGGGAAATACTAAGTCTACTATCTTTCCTTCCACCAGCCCCTCCCGCTCCATTTTCCTCTACACCATCCAAAGTTTCCTCCATTCTTCTCCTCCCCCCAAGCCCCACTCCTCTTATGTATCATCATTCAGCTTATCAGAGAAAACATTCGGTCTTTGGTTTGGGGGGCTTGGTTTATTTCACTTAGCATAATATTCTCCAACTCCATCCATTTACTAGCAAATGCCATAATTTTATTCTTCTTTATGACTGAGTAATATTCCATTGTATATATATCCACAGTTTCTTTATCCATCCATCAATTGAAGGGCATCTGGGTTAGTTCTACAATCTGGCTATTGTGAATTAAGCTGCTATAAACATTGATGTGGCTGCATCACTGTAGTATGATGATTTTAAGTCCTTTGGGTATAAACCGAGGAGTGGGATAGCTGGGTCAAATGGTAGGTCCATTCCAAGTTTCTTGAGGAATCTTCATGCTGCTTCACTTTTGCAAACACATATTACTGGTAAGGTGTAATGGTGCACACCTGTAATCCCAGCTACTGAAAGCTGAGACAGGAGGATCACAAGTTCAAGGCTAGCAACCTAACAGCACCCTGTCTCAAAATAAAAATAATTTTAAAGGTCTGGGGATGTATCTTAGTGGCACAGTGCTTGCCTAGCACAGTCCTGGGTTCTATCCCCAGTATCAAAAAAAGAAAAAAATTACCTCTACACACTTCAATGAAGTGTCTTGTGTTAGGTATAAACAGCTAAATTTAAAAAATCACATCTCTACAATGATTATTATAGCCAAAGGGCCTATAGTCAGAAATCAGAAACAGGAGAAAAGATAGAAACGTCTATGAAATCGGAGGTCATTAAACCTCAAAATAAATAATATTATACCAAGTTAAAACTGGTTTTCAAAATAATCAAGAATGCAAAAATATAGAATCTCTTTTAAAATCATCCATAATGATAATTACAACTACTTTTATGAAGTATGTATTTTTTGCTGATAAAATATGAACTTTTCCCTGTCTGCAATATGAAAAATTCACATTCACACATTAAACCTAAGTTTAGATTTGAAACTCTTGTTAAAAGATGAAAGGGCAGGGCTGGGGGTAGCTCAGTTGTGGCTTGCTTGGCATGCATGAAGCTCTGGGTCCAATCCCCAACACCAGAAGAAAGAGAAAGAAAGAAAAAGGGGAGAGGAAGGAAGGGAGGGAGGGAGGGAAAGGAAAGGAAGAGAGGGAAGGAAGGAAGGAAGGAAGGAAGGAAGGAAGGAAGGAAGGAAGGAAGGAAGGAAGGAAGGACGGACGGGAGGGAGGGAGGGAGGGAAAGAGGGAGGGAGGAAGGGAAGGACGGAGGGAGGGAGGGAGGGAAAGGAAGAGAGAGAAGAAAGGAAGAAGGAAGAAAGGAAGGAAATAGAGAAAAAAGGAAGAGAGAGAAAGACTAGCAGTATTACAAAAAAAAAAAAAAAAAAAAAAAACTTTTGAGCAGGGCACAGTGGCATTTGCCTGTAATACCAGTTGCTTGGGAGGCTGAGACAGGAGGATCGAGAGTTCAAAGCCAGCCTCAGCAAGGCAAGGTTCTAAGCAACTCAGTGAGACCCTGTCTCTAAATAAAATACAAAATAGGGCTGGGGGTGTGGTTCAGTGTTTGAATGCCCCTGAGTTCAATCCCCAGAACCCAAAAACAAACAACAAACTTTTGAAATGAATTATTCCTTTTTCTACATTAGAATTGAAATATATTCCTAGCACATTCTGAACTGATCTAACTCAGTGAAGCCTCAGTTCTTCTGCATGAAATTAAAAATTGTAGGAATAGAAGTAAATGCATTTATAAACACACACTTAATATGCTATATACCAACTGCTTTTCAAAATAACCAAGAATTTTAAAAAACGTATCTTTTAAATTCATTTTCTTTGTTCTACAACCTGCTCTGCCTTTTCTATTTCTAAATGACACATTACTCTGTAAATTTATTTTAATTAGCAATATTCCCTTTGAACTCTTACATGTGCATTACAAAATTTCTACTTACAGTTTTACTTTTCTGAAATACACAATAGTTTGTGATACTGGTTCAAACACCAATATAAAATTCTATGCAATAGTGGCCACTTTTTTATCCTATCACAAAGATAAATTTTCAAATAGTTTCTGGAGAATTGAGTACCACAAAGGCATTACTGTTGGTTCCTTCTGCCTTTCATAAAATCCAATGTTCCATTCATGAATTCCTCATCCAAATCGAGGTCCTAAGTCTCTTTACTAAGCCTACTCTACGTTAGGGTCGCACCACTGTTAAAGTGATTTGCTATTTACTTAGAAACTAAACAAAAGCTCTGAAAATAACTTTTCACTTTTGTTTTTCTCTCATTATTAAATATGAACAACTGGAAACCAATGGGGTTACCTCGGGCAGCCTACCACTGGGGCTATGACAAAATGTACCTGACTTGATTTAATGCAGTGGATTTTAAATTCCCTGGGGCCTTGGCAAGGTAAAGTTGCAACAAGCTGAGAGGCTGGCCTGGTTCTTGGCTTTGCAGCCCTTTCCTTAGCCAGAGAAGCCTGAGAGCTCTAGTTTGATCTCTCTTATTTGTACATGCTGCCAGATGAGTCTGTCTTTAAAAGATATTCTCCTTCGCTCCCTCCCTCTCTCCCTCACTCCTTCCTGTCTCTCACTCCCTTCTCTCTATCAGACCTAACACCATGGGTACAATATTATGGGCATAACCTTCCTTTCCCCTTCTTAACAATCCAGTCCTAAAGCTATTAAGTGGGCCACAATGAGGCAAGCATCTGTGCAGAGGGGCCTGGTGTGAGCGGCAGAGCAAGCCCCGCAGAGTTTCAGTAGTGGAGAGAGGTCGGAGGGGCAGCCTGGTGGGTGAAGTTAGAGCCCCCAGAGGGTGAGGTCATCCTGGCAGGGATAGTAAGAGTTCAGTAGAGTGGGGCTGGGAACACCCTCCCACGTGAGCAGCCCAGCATAAAGTTCTAGATCCCAGGCAGGGTGAAGATATCCTCTCGGGGGAAGGCCCGGGGTCTTCTGTCCAAGCTCAAGCAGGATAACCAGATAGGGGGGTAACCCATGAAAAGAACCAGAGACTGGGCTGGGATCATGGCTCAGTGGTAGAGCACTTGCCTGGCACATGTGAGGCACTGGGTTTGATCCTCAGCACCACATAAAATGAATAAATAAAAAGGTATTGTGTCCATCTACAAAAAAAAAAAAAATCAGAGACCACGTGGGGTAAAGTGCCCCTTGTATGAGCTGCCCAGAGTGGGGTGAGAGCTAGGTGTGACAATGAGGGCATCTCCACAGGGTGGTCCAGCGTTGAATGCTGGAGCCCAAGTGAAATGTAGAGGGCAACCACATGAGGGACCCCAGAATGTGTCAGAAACCACACAGGGCAGAAAGGAGGTGCACACAGGGAGAAGACCCGGCACCAGGTGTGGGAGCCCATGTGAGCTAAGGGGGCACATCCATGACAGCAATCTGGCATGAAATATCAAAGCCTGTCCACTTGAGAAAGCCGCAGCCGTGGCGATGAGGGATTGGTTACGTGCAAGGAGATCAAATAATTAAATATCTTAAAGCCAATGAGATTCAACCCCATATTGTTATTAGAATTGAAGAGTACAGTCATGGGTCAATAGATACACTTAGATATAAATTTATATGTACATATGTACATACATACATAGGTTCCCTGGATTTGTCTTGTGAAAGGGCCTGGGAGTAGAACTTTCCTCAGATCTGGACTCTGGTTTTTTTTCCAGAGACACAGACAACAGATTTAAGAAAGTAGGGACACGTTCAAGGGAGGATGGAGGCTATCTTAAGGGAGAGACATCTTTTGGGTTAAGATATACACATTCCCCAGGCATGGTGGTGCAGGCCTGTAATCCCAGCGACTCAAGGAAGCTGAGGCAGGAGGATCGTGCATTCGAAGTCAGCCTCAGCAACTGAGCAAGGCCCTAAGCAACTCATTGAGACCCTGTCTCTAAATACAATATGAAAAAGGGCTGGGGATGTGACTGTGAAAAAGAAAAGAAAGGAAAAAAAGAAATACACATTCAAGTCATTTCCAGAGGGAGAGACGGCCTAGGACCTTGGCTTCTAAGTACTAGTCTTCACTAAGAGACCAGGGCTTCTTGGAAAAATGGTCAATTCCAGGGTTGGGACAGCTTGTCATAGCACAAATGTAAACGATAGGCATATGTCAAAGGGACACAGAAGTCAGCTCGCCATTAGCTTCATTAGAGATAGTATGAGCATCAAAATATTAACAAGCAATCAGAATAGTCTGCAGGCAGCAGAAATACTTCTCACCTGGAAACGTGTTGGAAAATGCACATTCTCAGGTCCCTACAGAATCAAACATGGCCTGGCAATCTGTGTGTAAAAGCCCTCTTCTATAGTTTGGATATTGAATTTCTTCCAAAGGTCCAGATGCCATAAAGGATTGGTCCCCAGGGTAGTGCTATCAGGAGGTGATGTGAACCCTTAGGAGATGGGGCCTACTGGGAGAAAGTCTTTGAGTGTCTTTGAAGGAAACTGTAAGACCCCAGTCTCTTCCTCTTATTTTGCTACCTGGTCACAAGGTGAGCATTCTGGTCTGCCACACAATCCCACCACTGCCATTGCCATTCAGCACCCACACCAGAGACCCCAAGCAATGGTTCTACTCAACCAGGAACGAAAACCTCTAAAACCCTGAGTCAAAATACACCTTTCTTCTTCTAAGTTAATTATCTCAAGGTATTTTGTTATAAAGTTCACCCAAATCTCCAAGGGATTCTCAATTAGGAAACCATGATTTCATGCTAATATTAAAAGATAACAAATTTAAAGTTTGATGAGGAATACAATTTACACAGTCTCAAAAATACCACCTTCCAAAAAACTGTAAAGAGAAAAAAGTAACTTTACAATGAAGACTGGGATACACCACCTTAATCAAGTGATCTAAACAAACATAACAAATAATGAATAATGGGACAAACTGAAATTAAGTACCACCTGATGTATGATAAGAACACATCATAACTTCTGTGATATTCTTGCTACACAGACGATCTGAGTTTACTAAGAAAATATCAAGCAAACTCCAATTAAGAGTCTTTGTACTTTCTGGGCACAGTGGTACACACAGATAATCCCAACTACTTGGGAGGCTGAGGCAGGAGAATGGTAAGCTCAAGGCCAGCTCCAGCAACTTAAAATCCTGTCTCAAAATAAAAAAGGGCTGGATATAACTCAGTGATAGAGCACTTACCTAGCATGTTTGAGGCCCTGGGGCATTGCAAAAAAAAAAAAAAAAAAAAAAAAAAAAAAAAAACTATATATTTATTGATCAAGAAGTTTTCCTTAAGTAGCTCTGGAATTTTGATTTCTTCATTAGGATAGTCCTACAAGAAAGCATGATCTACATAAAAAAACCTAAACATAATTTTACCCTATTTTTGAAATAGTTTAAGTCAGAATAATTTATTGAGTCATTATTTTTTAATTGACAAAAGTTGTATATATTACATACTACATATTTTAAAACAAGTATGAATTATTGAATAATTAAATCAAGTTAATTAACATATGCATTATCTCTCATATTTAAGCTTTTGCTAAAAACAAAATTTTCTCATCAATTTTCAAGAATACATTTACTATACGTTAATGTATTATACAATGTTATATAATAATTTCTTGAACTGATTCCTCCTATCCACTGAAACTTATTGTATCTTTTGACCAACAAAGTCTCCAATGCCATATTACTCCCCTCCCAGCCTCTGATAACTCCCATTCTACTCTCTGCTTCTGTGAGTTCGACTTAACATGCTACCTATAAGTAAGACCACAACTTATTTCACCTAACATGAATGTCCTCCAGGAACATTCATATTGTTACAAATGATGAGATTTCCTTCTTTTTAAAGACTGGGAGGGGAGTAATATGGTATTGGGGACTTTTTTTTTAAGAGCTTTAAAAACTAATGAAAAAATTCTGGAAGAAAACATACCCTGGATTCTACATGCATGCAAACTTCATGAAAAGCAGAGAATATGTGTTCACTGCTCTACCCCTAGGTATCTAAAACAAGTGTTTAGCACATAATAGGCACTCACAACTGTTAAAGAATGAGGCAAATATGAATATCTTTATTAACTTAGCAAAGGAGAAAAATCTTCAAGTCATAATACACAAAAACAGGAAGTTGCAAAATATTTATTGTAAAAACAGTCAATAGAGGTTTACAATGCAAATATTATCTCAGAACATTTCCCCTTGGTTCCTGAATTTGCTAGGTTCCTATTGCCAGCAAGTCTCTATTAACATCTCTCAGGTTTTGTGGTCCTTTCAGATAGCTGATTGATTGTATGGATATATTGCATAGAAACAAAAATGCATCTGATACTAAAAAACAACCAAAAAGTAAAAAAATTAAAACCTCAAAAAAAAAAAATCCTGTTCTGTTGTGCTTTTCTTTCACATTTCCTACAGGGAAACCTGTATATCTCAGATGTTTTCAAAATTTAACAGTAAAGTAAAATTAGTGCCTTAACAAACAGTAAGATACCAAAGAATTCTCCCATCACAAGTTATTGAACCAAACCCCTTACAACATTTGGAGGATATTCAGATTTAAAAGATTTTTTAAAATTTAGAACTTAAAATTCTAGATGCCAATTTTCCATATTTAAAAGACTAGTTATTCGCAGCATACAAATGGAAAGTAGTGCAAAATGCATCAAGTTTTATATGATAAATATATTTTCAACCTCATGGCTGCCTCAAAAGCAAAGAGTGAAAAACTACCACTTCCCAAAAGCAATCTAAAGTTCACAATTTAGAAAAATCAACTGCTACTCTATTTCCATAGACTGCAAAATTATTTCAGAAACAGATTAAACATACAATTGTTTTACAAAAATAGAAGTTGTGTTGGGCTTTACAAAAATTTATAAAATATAACACTTTGTAAATTCAAGAGTTTTATACTGAAATAGACAATACTTTTATACATATGAAGTCTAGTCAAACTTAAGAGTTGTTTGCCTTGATCATTCTTATATATATTATTTCTTCCAAATCTTCAAGCCTAAATGGATCTGTGCTCTCATGGGATTTTGTTTTGTTTTTTGTTTTAAGAGACTGTTTACTTTCAAGGGTTTTGCATTTTAGAAATAATGTCAAAACAGTTGAGTCTAAAACTATGTCTTAACGTAGAAGCAAATGTGATATAACATTTCTAAGTTATTTATAAATTTCAAACCAAATTCCTAAGAATGGCAACCTAGTATTAATTTAAAATATATGTCTGACAATCATAATTTGGTACCTATAAAACATAAAATAGCCACAACTATTTTTTGGAAAAAATATTTATTCATGTAGAATGGAGATAACTCTAAATTTAGTTATTTGTAGTTGTCAAATGAGAAGTATTCCTAATAACAACCATTCATAAACACACATTTTATCACCCCAAAGAGCACCAGTGTATTTTTTAAACCAAAAAGTGAGAAAGTAGGGGCTCATATATCATGTAACAGTGCTACTACCATAAGGCACCACTTGGTATACAAAAAAGCAAAGCAAAGTATTTCCAAATCATGTATTTTTGTCACTGGTGTCTTAACCATTAGATAGGATGGTTTTAAAAAAGACTAACCACATTATTAATCAACTATACTCCTGTTCCAAACATTCTATAGTTTTAGTTTTTCATACAACAGAAGTAAAAACAACAATACATGATCTGTTAAATAAACATCTTTTCCCAACATTCCAAGAAAATAATCTAGAAATAAACAAGAATAAGAAACCCAAACTTTATCTGATATATTCACAACAGTCCATCCCTGTAGAAGAACATGAGGAGGAGAGAAGGCAGGGGATACCTATTTTCTATAGAATATATTGAGGCACATAGGTTAAAAGTTTCTCAGGCAAATTCATGGCTAGAGTAAAATGGAGAGCTCAGAATTTTGTGTTTCCCCCAAAGCTGATTTCTCAGATAGTAATATCCAATTAAATATTTCAAAATGTGTCTTCAGTCACTGCTATCATCATCATCATCATCATCCGATACATCATTTAATGGAGACTTCAATGACTGACTGTAAGAGTCTGATCTAGTAGGCTGGCACGTGGCCATGTCCCCAGTGGAAAGCAGGTCATAGCAGAAGTCACAAATCCGCACAGGCTTAGAGGACTGGCTGGGGAGAAGAAATCTCTTTTCAGAGCAGGGCCCACAAACAACAAAACCACATTTACGGCAATGGTGACGACGATTAACAGGTGTAAATTTTGCTTTCTGACAGCGCATACATACAGTTGCCTCAGAGTCAGGAACCCAAACAGCAGCATGTTCATTACTGGGTGTCTTCCCACTTTTGGAGAGTAAATCAGTAACACATTTATTTATGTGATTCATCCATTCTGATTTCTCAGTGGCAGTGGCAGCATAAACTGCAAATGATTTAGTTGGTGTCTTAATAAGCCATCCATTCCTTAAATCTCCCTCATCTTTGATGGAATCAATAGTGACATTTTCTAGGGGAATAATATGTTGTTTGTTATATTTTTTCTTCTGGATGACAATATTGCCATATACAAGAATATCATTAAACAAGAAAAACTGCCTTGCTTTGGGCTTCTTTCTGCACAATTTAGTCAAGACTCCTTCTCCAATAAGAACTCGTCCAGGTATAGTTAAGGGTTGACCAGCTGCTCCAAAACAGTTTTCCACTATACTTATACGTCTAGTATTTGCTTCACTGTTTGCCAAGCGATCCACCATCTTTTGCTAATCGCCTTTAAAAAAAAAAAAAAGAAAAGTAAATTAGCAGACAAATTATGAATTCCCACAAATGAGTAAGTTATATAACCTAAATTTGATCTAACAAATCGCTGGTTTTCACAAAAGCAAAATAATCTAATATTCCTTCCCTCTAAGATAATCTTTAAGCATACCAAAAGGGTTAACACCTCTAAATTTTTATAATTATCAAAAACACTAAAAACATGTCCACATAGAACTGTATTAGTTAAGTAAGTATTTATAAAAGCATAAACTTCTTACAAACACAAGGGAATGAAGAACTGGACAATTAACAATTACTATAAATTATCTCTGCAAAATAATAAGCACAGTATCATTAAAGTTATTCTTGATGGGATTCTGAACAGAGGACCAAATATTATATAAACTAAGAAAAATGACAACCATTTTCCCAGTAAGCTATTACTATGAGCTAAGGCCATCTCTCACATGGATTACCAGACAGTTTCCCAACATGTCTCCTTGTTTTCTAACCTACCCTCTAAACCAATCTTTAGGAAGTGATCTCTAAAATGCTAATTTGACCCTGAAGTTGCTCAAAATGATTTCCTTTAACCTTTAAAATAAAGATCTTTAATGTGGTATTCAAGGCCTTCATTACCTGAACCTTGCTTAATCTCCCCACCTAACCATCACTCCTCACCTCACAAACTTTATAGTCAAAGAAACTCCTGTTGTATGTACTCCGCTTCACTGTTGTTTCCCTTTACTACTTATTCCAGCTAACTTTCACTCATCCTTCAAGTCTCAGTTTAGATTATCATCCCTCCTCCAAGAAGCCTTCCTTAAATTCTCATATTAGACCAATTCCCTAAATTCCCAGACTAGACCAAAAAACCTTCCTCTGTGCTCACCATATTCTACATATCTTCTAGCTTCACTTTTACCAAAACTGAAATCTGTCTCCTCCATAGAGTGCAAAGGAACCTAAAAAGGCGAAGATCATCTGATATCCATCTTTGAAACTGACATGGTCTGCCATAACAAAGGTACTAAAAAATGTTAACAAGAACACTGTTAAACAATGTGCAAAAGAACCATATTATTAAATGATCCATAGATTCAATATCTGGATCCAATAGTGACTTCACTCAAGTCTTGGAGCAGAGTCCTATTTCAAACCTACTAACCTAATACTATTACACTACAACCAAATCATATTAAAGGAAAACAAGATTTGATATGAGAAATATTTAAAGTTTAAAGACTAACACAGCATGGTCTTCAGCACACAAACTGATGATACTATGACTCTTCCTGGCCTCCATTATAAAGGGTACTCTAATTCTGGTTATTTCTGAGTTCTCTCTCTCTTCCAGTTTGGGTTCCTAAAAAGCCCTCTTATCCTCCACAAGGGTAGACTCTGGCAGGCCAGAAAGATGTTCCCAAGAATTAATATAATAATGCATAGCTCTAAACTTTGAAGAATTCTTTCTTAGGGTGAATCTGTTAGCCAAACACAAGTGTACCATCCTATACAAAAGTATATCACAAAAGAGGAAATAAAACCAGCTAATAAATATGAAAAGATAGTCAACCTCATTCATAATTAAAGAAATAACATTAAAACACTAGGATATTTTTCACTTATCAGATTAAATTTTTTTAATTCCATAAGATGTAATATTTATAAACTACATAAAATATGTATACCCAATAATCTAGGTATCAAATCAAAAGAAATTTCAAGCACATGAAGATATATGCAAGGGCATGATATGCAGTCTTATTTTAACAGGAAAAAAAAAATGTCCAAATGTTCATCAAGAGGAACTGGTTTGGAGCTGGGATTGTGGCTCTGCAGAAGAGTGCTCACCTAGCATGTGTTGGACACTGGGTTTGATCCTCAGCAACACATTATAATAAATGTGTCCACCTACAAAAAAGTTTTTTAAAAAAGGAATCTCATTTTTCCCCCAAATATGGTATATAGTTCATCAAATCTAAGACACTACAGATTTTAAGACATCTTCATTTTATGTGCCACTGATTTTTAAAATGCTGTCAAATAAACCATAGCACATGCTTGATTATAAGACATCCCAATTTCAGAGACATAAAATACAATTTAAAAGGTCATCTTTAGACTTAATATGATACATAGCACAACCAGAAATACTCATAAATACGTAAGCACACAAAGAAAATAAAATTAGAAAACTATATAGCATACCATCAACAACAGTAATTTATTTCTGGGCAGTGAGTCTACAAGCAAGCCTTTCACATTTATATTCAACAAATACTTTTCAGGCATTTGATCTAGGTATATGAAAAACAATAATAAACAATACAGGCAATGACCCTGCTCTTCAAGGCTTACATTCTAATTGGAGAGGGTAAACAAAACAAAATCCAGAACCAAGTAATAACTACTGTCATGATTTTTTAAAAATTGATTTTAAACAGATCAACTGGGAGTCACTCAGACTAGATGGTCAGGAAAGACCTTTCTAAAGTGGTATCCTTTTAGCTGGTAAGATAGACAGACATAAGGCCTGGGGACAGGGTAGAAATTAATGAACAAAAAGAATAATGTAAAGGCCTTAGGGCAGGAAAGAGGATAGTGTTTTTAAACAACTAAAGTATCCACTTATCCTTATCTGAATTCTACCCATTAGCACATACAGTTATTAATCAGTTCCTGTACAATTCCAACAGGTTTCCTATTATTCCTACTACTGGAATTAATATTACCATAAATTTATATCATGCTTTTCAAACTTATTATAATCTGATTTTGTCTCAAACTCTTGTAAAATATCTAAAGAAGGTTTTATTATTCTCCAAAGAAGCATCTAATGATATTGGCTAAAATGTGAGCTGAAAGAGAAACTAAGGCACAGAGATTCAATAATGTAAGGCAAACTCAGCCTAGAATTAAATCTCCTCACGGAGAGTTCAAGCCATGTGCTCAGCAATTTGCATTCATTACCATATTTCTTACTCGTATCAACCTTATAACATACACACTATTAGCTCCATTTTCTGGATGAGTAAACAGCCATAAAGGGATTAAGTAATTTGGCCAAGCCTGTCACAACAGAACAGGGGTCAAATCTCATTTTTCTTTGCTGTTACTAGTATATTAAGGTATACTCACTATTCCTAAAAGCTGCACCAACTCTACAAGAAGTCTGAAAAGCTGTAATTAATCTCTGCATTTACACTACAAACCCTGAAAACAGAAAACCAAGATAAGAGAATACTAACTTGAGCACATCACTTGAAATGTATGGCATCGTTTACCTGGTCAGTCTCCTGATAATGTTTAAGTGCTCAAATGTTGAAATGCACAAGCCTGAATCTTTGTTCATAAATCTTTTCCCTTGTTTAAGGAGGATGCAACTTGAGAAGTTAGGGGCATTATTAATTAGTATTTGGCTAAAGCAAATAGCTTTCAAAGTTTGTGAACTAATACATTTCACACTGTAAGATTACCAACATACACTCATATAATTCTTTCAACAATGAATCATGCATTTTATTATCTTCATTTATTTTAACAGTGGCAGCCCACTTGATTAATTTCAGTAATATGCTGTGACCTATATTTGAAAAACAATGAGCATGAAGAATCTAAGGCTTTGGTTTTATGTGGCCCCTTCCACTGTCCTTCTTGGTCTTAAAATATTTTCTGTATGTGTCTGACATAAAAGTCAATGAACTAGAAAACTCTAGAATACTAAAATTCTGCCATCTACACAAACATGAGAGAAAGAAAGGGAGAGAAGGAGGAAGAGGGGAAGAGGGTAGAAAGGGGCAGCTGAGAGAGGAATGAGGAGCATAGGAAGTTATTAAACGGGAAATCAATATACCACACTCATCTAGGTTGCTGCTACATTACCCCAAAGCAAGTCTCTGGTGAACTACATCAGGACACTACCCTTTAAACAGGGCCTCTCTCTTCCTCCAGAGCTCAGATCCAAAATTACCACCATCACACTGAGGTGTTCCAAGCAGTAAGAATTTTCAGACTTCTGTGAAAGAACTAGGAGATAAGATTACCGGACGTGGCCAATCACTGAGTCCTTCGGGTTCTTGCCTTGGAAGGTTTTTTTTGTTTTTGTTTTTTTGGGGGGTGATGCTGGGAATGGAACCAAAGGCCTTATACATGCTAGGCAAGCCTTCTATTAAGCTACACCTCAAGCACCCTTTGCACATTTTACTCATAAAGGGACATAGAAAGACAAAGCAGAAAAGAACAGTAAAATGTGGCCCAATTTGATTACTGTCTACTTTTCTTGAGATGGAATAGCAGAGAATATAGGAAGAGCCAGGAAGAAAATGCCCCAATGACTTCTTTAGGACAAATTCCAAGAAATAAAATTACTGGGTGAGAAATGTTTATAAGAGTCTTGCTACCTTTAACAAAATTTCCACTCTGGAAGATAACATCACTTTACCAAGTAGCATGATGACTGTATATCTGTACAGTTTTGAGTGTTCCTAGTCAGGGCAATGTTTCTTCCCAAGGTTCAAATCTTTTCTGGCTCAGTAATTTTAATTTTCTCCTCACAAGTGGTTATATTGCTTTCTTTCTTTTCTTTCTCTTCCTCTCTCTTTCTCTCTCTCCTTCCATGGTTACATTTCCTTGTAAGTAGATTGTCAGGTATTTTATACTTTTGTTGCCACTCTGAATCTAATCTCATTTTTACATTGTTTTCTAATTAGTTAATACTGTTGACAGTTCAACTATATTTGTTTCTTTTCATGTTCAGTTACTCTATTATAAAGTTTTCCAAATGATATTCTTGACTTAATTTTTTACTTTGATTTCTTCTTTTCCAACAAATAGTGTCTGGCAGTCTTAATTCATAGTTAAAACGTAAGAACTAGAGCAAAAGCATACTTTTATAAAGTCAGCTTTTTATACATCAATTTAAAATAAGCAAGCAAAGGTCTCAAGCTATCGCCTTCACAAATGCAGACAAGAATTACATTTAAATTGTCCATCCTGGTCTTTTGGTAACATCTTGCTTCTAAAGTAATATATTCTTTGGTGGGGTGCCTACTACCTGTTAAAACCGTAATACCAGAAGAGACAAAAGCTCTTTTTTAAAACAGACAAAGAATCCAATTTACAATTGAGAAGAAACCCAACTGTCACAGACCACTATGTCCCAGTTCTCCCTACTGAAAATCAACGCTTCTTATCTCATCCTTACAGGTGAGTTTAAAACAAAAACTCAGATCTAATTTAATTCTTATACCTATCCATGGTATCTGATATTAGTGAGCTTCAGATTTCAACTGTATAGTGAAAAAACCAATGAACTATGAACCAAAAAACCTGCACTCTCATCTTAGCTCAGATACCAGAGAGGTGATCTCACACAAATTACTTAACTGTTCTTTGTCAAAAAGCAGCCGCAGAAGCAACAGCAAGCAATCTTAAATAATCTCTGTAGTCTTTTCTGTCTTTAAAATAATGAGTCTCTGATAGTAAACCAGCCATATTTCTGATTTACTACAAGCCTTACTTGCCTACAAATTAACTTTTAATCAAACTTTTGACTATGTCTTTACTGCCATCAATCAAAACTTTAAAATGTGTGTTACTGTTAAATTAAGACTGAACAGAAAACTTAAATGGAAAAGACCAACAGGAAAGTAAAATTAAAAGATAAAAACTAATGCTGGTTTGGAAAAATAAGAGACCCAGAAGAGCCAAAGCAATCCTTAGCAAGAAAAGTGAGGCAGGGCATCAGAATACCAGACATCAAACTATACTACAGAACTACAGAAACAAAAACGGCCTGGTATTGGCATCAAAACAGACATGTAGACCAAAGGTACATGTTATGGTTATGGTTTGGATGTGAGGTGTCACCCAACAGTTCACCTGTAAGACAATGCTGGAAGGTTCAGAGGATAAATGATTAGGTTATAAGAGTCGTACTTAACCCAATCAATAAATTAATCCCAATAAGGGATTAACTGAGTGGTAACTGAAGTGGTAGGGTGTGGCTAGAGGAGGTGGGAACTGGGAATTGGGGGAGTGGCTCTGGGGTATATATTTGTATCTGGCAACTGGAGAACTCACTCCCTCTCTCTGCTTCCTGATCATCATGTGAGCTGCTTCCTTTGCCACACTCTTCCGCCACGATGTTCAGCCTCACCTTGAGCTCCAAGGAATGGAGCCTGCCTTCTGTGAACTAATAAGACCTCTGAAACCATGAGCCCCTAAATATACATTTCCTCCCCTAAAATACAGAAGACACAGAGACAGACCCACATAAATACAGTTATATCATACTAGACAAAGGCACCAAAAACATATATAATGGAGAAAAGATAGCTTCTTCAACAGATGATGCTGGGGAAACTGGAAATCCATATGTAGCAAAATGAAATTAAACCCCTATCTCTCACCCTGCAAAAAAACAACTCAAAGTAGATCAAGGACTGGCGCACTGGACCAGAGACTCTGCGCCTAATAGAAAAAAAAGTAGACCCAAACCTACATCATGTTAGCTTAGGAACTGACTTCCTTTAAGACTCCTAAAGCAAAAGAAGTAAAATCAAGAACCAAAAAATTATGGAATCAAACTAAAAAGCTTCTCAGCAAAGGAAACAATCAAGAACGTGAAGAGAGAACCTACAGAATGGAAGAAAATCTTTGCCACCTGCACCTCAGATAGAGCATTAATCTCCAGGATATATAAAGAACTCAAAAAACATAACACCAAAAAAACAAATAACCCAATCGATAAACGGGCAAAGAAACTGAACAGGCATTTCACAGAAGAAATACTACTGATCAACAAATATATGAAAAAATGTTCCAACATCTCTATCAGTAAGAAATGCAAATTAAAACAACACTGAGATTTCATCTCTCTCCAGGCAGAATGGCAATTATCAAGAGTACAAGGATGGGGGGAAAAAGTTCACTCATACACTGCTGGTGGGACTGCAAATTGGTGTAACTACTATGGAAAGCAGTATGGATATTCCTCAGAAAAGTAGGACTGGAACCACAATTTGACCCAGTTGTCCCACTCCTTGGTATGTATCCAAAGGACTTAAAATCAGCATACTACAGTGACACAGCCACACCAATGTTTATAGCACATTAATTCACAATAGCTAAATTATGGAACCAACCCAGGTGAACTTCAACAGATGAATGGATAAAGAAAATGTGATATATACACACAATGGAATATTACTCATTCATAAAGAAAACTGAAATTATGGCAATTTATCAGTTAATAGATGGAACTGGAGAATATCCTGCTAAGCAAAATAAGCCAATCCCAAAAAACCAAAGGCAGAATGTTCTCTCTGATATGCAGATGCTAACTCAAAATAAGGGGTGGGGTGGGGGGTATGGAAAAATAGAAGTTCTCTGGATTAGACAAAGGGGAATGAAGGGAAGGGAGGGGTATTGGGAATAGGAAAGTTAGTAGAATGAATCGGACATTACTTTCCTATGTTCATATATGAATACATGACCAATGTAATTCCACATCATGTATAACCAGAATAAAGGGAAGCTGTACTCCACGTATGTATAATATGCAAAATACATTCTATGTCATGTGCAAAAAAAAAAGAATTAAAAAAAAATGCTATAGTATAACAAGGTCTGGAGTATAGCTGGGCTGGACCCAAAGCAACCACCTCCCTCACGCCCACACACACACACACACAAAAAAAAAGCAACAAACCACCAGAAGGACTCTCCCTGGGCAACAATATAATATTAGAGCAAACTACTCTCTCTCAATGCATCTAAATGAAACCAACGAATATTTGGAATTCCTACCATTTTTAAGGAACTCTAAGATAGTTTTTACTTTTAATATTTCTATAATCTAACAGCACAATAATCAGGGAATTCTAGGTAAAAGTCTAATATAAAATATGATAAAGCAAAGAAGAAATATTTGAAAATCTAGGGAATTAAATTTGGAATTTCAGTAAAATCTTACTTAGTTCATCAACAAAGAGAGACAGTTTTCTGTCTCTTTCCTCTGGTATTTCTGCTACTGTGGCAAACCAATAACACAGATGCACTGCAAAAATCAGTAGTAATAAAGGAAGTAAGTTCATTTTTCAGTTAAGGAAAAAAAAGGAACAAACTTTTATTTTTCATGCTTAGAAACTTATTAAAGCTTAACTGAAAAGAAATGAAATAAAAATTCTGAATCACAAAGAAGCTATAATTATGTTTAAAAATCTCTTCTGGGTGCCAAATATGCCTATAACTGAAAAGCTGACTTATTTTAAAGTCAAGCCAAGAAAGGAAAAAAAAAAACTAACATTTATTCTGCACCACAATATATTCTAGGCACATCCACATTTTATCTTTCATTTAATAATCTGAATTTTGTTAACAGAAATTTACAAAAAAAGTAAATTAGTCTTAAACTAATTGAGCAATTTTTCTATGGTTTCACAGCTATTTTTTTCTTTTCTTTTCTTTCTTTTCCTTTCTCCAGTACTGAGGAATGAACCCTGGGATGGTTTACCACTGAGCTACATCCTCAGTCTCTCTCTTTTTTTTTTTTTGAAATAGTGTGTCGCTAAGTTGCCCAGACTAACTCCAAACTCACAATCATCTTGCCTCAGTTACCTTAGTACCTGGAATTACAGGTGTTCGCCAATATATCAGCTTTTTTTTTTTATTAATTCATGATCTTTTCATTATACCTTGCTACCTTCAGAAATACTTCACTTACAAAGACCTTTATTCTGTATTTGGGAAAACACATTAACAAATTTAGATGGAAAAAACTTTAAACTTAAGATTTTTATGTAAGTATAAAATAAGTTCAAAGTGATTCTTCAAATACTAACAGGAAGCGAAAAGTAAAGCTATGACTAATTTAGGGCTCAGTAAAGGCAGTTTCAAGCAGGTTAGGTTTGACAGAGAAAGTGTAAGAACAACTAAGTCATGGTCGAGGATTTAGAAAATTAATTTTAAAAAACAGAGCACCCACATTGGAGAGTTTTAAAAAAAGGTGTTTAGAGACAAAAGGACAGAAGAAAAGAACATGAACCTCAAATTCTGAATGAGTTCTATAAGGCTTTAATATTTTTAAGTCATTTCACATAAGACAATATTAATATTTTTTATCACTATAATCAGGTAATTATTCAAAAATCAGATACCCAGGCCAGGAAAATTAAGCCCCAAATCCTTAACTTGGTGTTTCAAAGCATTTCACAGTCAAGTCCTGGCCAATTACGGTCTATCTTTCCAGTTTTACTTCTTTCTATACATTTTCTTTGCTACAATCAAACCAGGCTATTATTGCCAGAATACGTTCTGGGATATTCCCTACTTCTAAGCAGTAGACCATCCCTATTTCTAAGCTCACCATGTCTTCCATCTCTTGCTCTTCTCTACTTACTGAAATCTCACCAGTCCTTCAAGATGTACCTTAGTTTAACAGTCTCACAGCCAGATACTATTTCATCTTCAAATCCTCACACTGTTTTTTCTCTACCACTTTATGGCACTTGCATTTTATGATGTTTCATAAAATCCGAATACCTGTTTATTCCAAACAGATGTGGAAACTCCAGAGAAAAGAATATTATTTCCTACAACTTTGAATTTTCAACGGTACCAACAAAAATGCTTCCATACAGTCAATGTACACTAAGCACTGAATATAACCAGCAGGTAGAATTGACAGCTTCTCAATCTGGAGTTTGCTGAAAACGAAACTTCATTTTCCACATCTGTTAATTTTCACAAAAAAACAGGAACTATATCCTACACATCAACTGCTTCACAAGATTTACAGATTTTAAATTTAACAGCAAATATCATCACCTACTTAACTATAATATCTAATTATGAATGCTATTAAGTATTGAGGGTAGACAGATCCCATTTTTTAAAAAAATCTTAATCTCATGATAATATATCTAAATGACTTCTCTCTCCAAAAAGCACAGCTGTTTAGTTAGTAAATAAAAAATGATGATATGTGCATATTTTCATCATCGAAATTCAGACAAAAAAACTGCATCATTTCAAAAAGTATTTGTGTGGGGCAGTTGAACAGTGCTAACAGCTGCAAAGATGGCACAGTATACATTTGAAAAATGAAGCTGGTAAAGATCAACTAAAACACTACTGTGGAACTGGTTATCCCATCATGTCCCTAACAAATTTTCTGTAGTACTGAGGTAGGACAGAGGACATAAGGATAGGTACAAAGGAGGCATATGGGACAAGACTGGCCATGACTTAAAAAGTACAGATTTAAAATCCACTTTCCATGGATTAAATATCCAGATTTAAAGATCACAAACAGCACCATTAAATCAATTATCAGACCTTATCCACCTGTACAAAAATGTTGTACTAAGTAAATCCATGAAGCAAAGTACATCAAAAAAAAAAAAAAAAAAAAAAAGGGCTTGAGGTTGTGGCTCAGTGGTAGAGTGCTTGCCTGGCATATGTGAGGCACTGGGTTTGATCCTCAGCACCACATAAAAATAAATAAATAAAATAAAAGTATTGTGTCCATCTACAACTAAAAAGAAAAGAAAAAAATAACCCCCATCCTGGTTAATGGTCAACATGTCCAGTTATCAACACAATGGAGAACCAAAAACACCCTCTTAGATCATCCCTATACTATTGATCTTACACATATGAATATGACTAGCAAGATATAGCCAGCATGTTCCTCTCCAAAGCCCAAACTCTTCCTTTTCTTTCTCTCAATTCCATCTGTGATTCACTTTGACCCATCCTTAAATTCTTTTCTGCAATGAAACCAAGGACCCCAAGCTGAGGTACACCTCCCTTTTGGGGGAACCTCCCCAGGATACTCCTGGTGACAGTTATTATTCAAAACAGTTGTGATGTGCTCATGACATTTGAGATTTTATGCCTAACAGAAAAAGAATAAACCAGACACTGGGAATTAAGATGTATACCACCATCATATGTTTTCTCTCATATATGGAAGCTAAAGAAGAATAAGAAAAGAAGCGGGGGTGACTCATGAAAATCAAAGGGAGATCAATAGAGCAGAAGAAAGGGACTAGAGGAGGGAATAAAAGAGGGAAAGTGAGGGAAATACTGGGGAATGATGTCGTCCAAATTATATTGTTAAACTATGTGCACGTATAACTATGTAACAACAAATTCCACCATTATGTACAATCATAATGTGCCAATAAAAATGTGGGAAAAGATATAAACCACAAAGATACAGAGCACAATAAGATAAAATACTATAAAGACTATCAACAGAGTAGTAAGGAAGCAAAAACAAGAATAAGTGCATGTCATAGAGTGGCGTTTGCCACATATGAAAGATAAAATGAAATTTCAAAATTAAAAAAAAAAAAAAGGAATTTACTCACCTTTCTATGTCTTAAGTAAAAGCATAAAGCTCTGGAAATAAAAAATGTGTTTAAAAAAAAGAAAAAGTTACAAGTTGGGGATGTGGCTCAGTGGTAGAGCATTTGTTTAGTATGCCTAAAGCCCTGGATTCAATTTCCAGCACTACAAAAAAAAAAAAAAAAAAAAAATTTTAAAGTCACAAGGTACAGCTGCAGCAGAGGATATAGGGAGTCACTTAGCATGAAAAGAGAAAAAGAAAGACAAGATACCTTTTTGATTCCTGAGACTTCTTTCTTAAACTTTAGGAAGCAGTGGCCTGATTTGATCTGGATTTTCTTAAGGTAGCTGAAAACAATGAAAGGCAAACAGAATGGAGAGATTAAAAGCAAGCTCCAGGTGTAAAGTTATTATAAAAGTAGAGGAAGGCCAGATATGGTGGCACTGGCCCAAAATTCCAGCAACCTGGGAGGCTGAGAAAGGAGGATTCCAAGTTCAAGGCCAGTCTGGACAATTTAATGAGACCCTGTTCCAAAAATAATTAAAAGGGGCTGGGGATGTACCTGAATCCCCAGCATGGGGGAAAAAAAAAAGTAGAGAGGAAAGCTGATAAAGAGTCTAAAGCTTACAACAGAAATAGAAAGGTCAGATCCAGGATTACAATAACTAATTGAATATGGAGGAGTAAAGTTAAAATCAATCTCCAGAATTCAGTCTAAGTAGTATGGAAGCAAACCATTAATAAAACCATTAAAAATTTTTAATGAATTCCAAATAGCCAAACATGTACTGACCACTTGCTCTGTGCAAAACAGAATTAAAAGAGGAAAAAAAACCTCATAAGTAAAATCTCTGTGGAAAGATAGCTATATTCTCAAGTTTATATAAACAAGTATATATAATTCAGGTGTGTTTCTATGGAAAGAGAATGATGGAAGTAACTGACAAGGGAAAAAAAAGGCATTTGGTAACCCTGTAATGTAATAAAAATTGAGGACTACAAATACCTCAAATCTGTAGACTCAAAGTATAAAACAGCAGAGGAAAAACAAACCAAGACCATTTAACAGAAAATTAAATTGAATTAAAAAGAACAATGAAGGTCCCAAGGCCAAAGGATTTGATTTGGAGTTGAGCTGTGATATAATTTTGACCAGGTGGAACATCTAGGACAAAATCAAAGCACTATAAATTCAAATTGGGTCTCACAGCAAAGTAGTCAAACAATTTAGCAGGGATTAGGGGTAGATGATTCTCAAAAGTGGAAACATCTGAGTCCAGGCTGGAGGATGCAAGGCGAGAAGTTACAGTGGCAGAACAGGTTGATAAGACAGGAAGGTGACAAACTGCAAAAGAAAGAAAACTTCAAATTGAAGAGTTTAGATTTTAATACACAGGCAATGGAAGACAAAGGTTTTTAATAGGAAAATACTAATCAATGCACAAAAGTAGTTCACAGAATGGGTTAGAAAGAATATGAATAAGTTAGACAGTAAAGAAACCAATCAGAAGAATATTATGATAGCCTCCCATGAGAGAACAAAAGGTAATAAAAGCCTGAACCACAATAATTGGCAGCAGAAACAAAAAGGAGAGAATGGAAGAGAGATTGCTAAGGGACAGCAAGTAAGTGTAGATGATTTGAAAAGCTTAAGTGTAAGCCACTGGGCAGATGCTAGCCTTGTTTCAGGAGGGAGAAGAAATCAGTTCGGGACATATTTATCTTGAAGTCCTTCAGGGTACACACTAGACAACCATCTGTCAGACAGAGATGCTAGGACAAGAGGGAATTCCAAAACAGAGAGAGTTTTGGTAGTCATCCATGTAGAGATGCCGGCTTATGTGTGAAAGAAGGGGCAGAGAACTAAAATTTGGGGTACCACCTAGATTATAAAGCAAGAGTGCTAAGGAAAGCTAGAATGGAAGATAAGAGAACACAAAGCAACTTTTCAATGTGCATTCACATGTTTCACAACTCTCAGAGACTAACTAAATAACCTGACACAAGATTACAATAAGCAATGGAACATGTGGAAAGATTAAGGACTAAAGGCAAAGTATGGTAATAGTTTAGAAAACCTGACCAGTGATCTTGGAATTTTTATTCTTATAAGTTTATCCTGGAGAAATAAAATTAAGGGAGGAGGAAAAGAGGGTGTTGTATATAAAAAGTTTTCCCTCTGGCTAACAGTGAAAAATGAAACCTAATTTTCTAGTCATAGAGGAATAAACATAGTAGGAAAAAGTCAACAATCATAAAGGAAAACCTTTACTACATAAAAACTTTAAATTTCAACATTGGGAGAAAAATGTATTAAAAGTTAAAAAAAAACTATTTGCAAAATATGGCAAAGGGTCAACATTCTTAACACACAAAGGACTCCTATAAATCCATATGAAAAAGAAAAAAAACAGGAGAAAAATGACACAAATGGCAATTTCAAAAAAACAAATACAATGACCAGTAGATTGGAAAATGCTGGCTCCTTCATAAATCAAAGACATAAAAATTAAAATGATACATTACTCACCTTTCTAAGATGTGGAGAAAATGGGCATACATATTCTGGACAGAATACACTGAAACAACTTTTCTAATTGCCACCTTGGCAATATAAATGCTTTCGAAAACATATAATCGACAGCCAAGAATACACACAAAAAATAATTAGATCAGTGTACAAAGCTATTTGTATAAAATTCACTGTAGCTCTGTCTATAAAACTAAAAAGCCAAAAACAACCTAAATATGCAACAAGAGAAAACTAATTTAAAAAACCATGGTATATCCATGGATTTTCAGGCAGATTTTGAAAGAATATAGATTAATACTTAATGTGTAAAATTAGTAAATAAGGTATTTTATTCAATAAAGCTTTTTAAACATAAAGTATAAACCTCTTTGTTTTCCAGAATATTAGAAAGATACACACTGAAAACTTAATACTGTCTCTTAAGCACTGGAGTGACAATATTTTGATACTGCATACAAAAAACCTTTTAAATCTAAGAACAAAATATGTAGAAAAATATAAGTATAAAAAGTAAAATACAGATACTTATACAATTAATAAAAATATGAATACAAAATGTATTAGCATAAAGGCAGTTTCACTTCCAAAATTGGCAAGGAAAAAAAAAAAGATGAAAATGATGATTCAAAGAAGAAAACAGAAAATCCACATCATAATTTTGTGGGGGGAGTACTAGAGAAGGAACCCAGGACCTTGAGCATGCTAGGCAAGCATTCTACCACTGAGCTACAACCACAGTCCTATAAAATCTTCATCACCATAGAGGGAAGCAAGGTTGTCTACTCAAGAGTTGAAAAAAAAAAAAAAAGAATTGACCAGTTATATTCAGCAAAGATCGAAGTTCAAATCTGAACTGAAGAGTTCAAGGTTGGAAAGAAGGAAGACTAATGGCTCATGAGCTGCTTCACCAGGTATGATGAAAAAAGAGAAACAGAAAGCTGGCCTTTGCAACACCATCTGGCCACAGGGTTACAACTTCAGGTAGAGTAGTGCCAAATAATGATAAGGTGAACTAACAGGGTCATATGTGTGAATTGCTCATATAAGGGGAGGTGAAGATCACTGGGGTTAGTGAACCTAGTTCCAAATACACTGCCTATCTGGCCAGAAATAATGAAACTGTTTACTTAACTTCTATGTACTTCATTTTTTTCTCAGTTGCAAATACATCCGTTCTAGCCTAATAGGAAACTTGGTTGATACTTAACCTTTATATTTCACTTAAAGGTTCTCAATCCTGACTGTATATTAAAATCAAAAGTGTTCTAAAGGGGGGGGGGGAGCACGCAGGGCATAAAACTACCTAAACCTGTCCCCAAACCTATAATCCTATTCATTCTAGGGTGAAATTCAGGCATAAGGATTTTTAAGATGGTCTTGGTGATTCTATTGCATAGTCAAGGTTGATAATTGAACTAGGTATTTCTAAAGACTGCTAACCTTTTAAATTTCAAATTCTGAGATTCACTGCTACTCTGTTTATTTGTTAAAATAATAATATCATGTGCCAGTCACTTCCACAAATTCTCACTGAATCTTCACAACAACCCTGTGAGGCAAATATTTCTATGTCCATTTCATAAATGACTCCACTGAAGCTTAGAGAAGTGTGATCTGTTCAAGAGTCACAAGCTAGCAAGGAACAGTAGCAAGCACTCAGTTTGATTTTTCCTGTTTACCCTATATGAAATTTACTTTCTATTACCCTCATACCAATTGTTTGAATGCCTTCTATTCTCTTTCCTAGGACCTCCTCAAATTGTACACACTAGTTTGTGGTTTACAGATTTGCTGGGGAGAAAGTTATGTTGGGTGGAGGCAGGAAATTAACCCCAAATTCTACAGTCATTACAGAATTACAGAAAACCTTAATCTAGAGATATTCTGAAACTTACATTAGCACCATAAAAGTGTATCTTTATTAAGTATTTTTTTATTCAGTAAAGCCAGCATGCAAGTAGCAGGCAGTAAATGTACAAAGCTGGTTCTCAAAGATAAACTTATCAATAGAAAAGCAATTTTTTGTTTTCCATTAAGAAGGGGATTTTATTTAATTATTTATTTATTTTGATTGTAGATGGACACGATACCTTTATTTTATTTATTTTTATGTGGTGCTGAGGATTGAACCCAGTGCCTCACACATGCCAGGCAAGCATCCTACCACTAAGCCACGATCGCAGCCCAAAAAGGGGATTTTAATATAAAATTCAAAGACATTTCTGAAAAAAAATTGCTATATTAAACAGTCTAAATGTACAAACATGACCTTCAAATTTTTGAGGCATTAACCACATTTTCTTCAAGTGTAAAGTCAATCCCACTTTAAAATTATGAAGATTATAATCTTTGTTGATCCATGGCTTCTCTTCATTCATCAGTGATTACATTCTAGTCCATTATCTTCTTGGAAATTTCATGAACATTCAAGTTCTATACCCCAGGCCATAATTCACTGAGTTACCAAGATAAATTCTCACCAGAGAGAGAGAGAGAGATCGCTCTCAACCTGTGAATTTAATGTTGTCCATGGCATGTACTAAGGAAAATACCACAGAGATTTAACAACTATAACCATGGAAATTACAATTTAATAAGAAACTCATGAAGTATATTTACAAAAAACAAACGTGGACTTATCTATTCAAACCTTTCCTGAGCATCTGCCATATTCTCAGCTTGCTGAAAATCAAACCCAAAGTGATGCCTGCTGTCAAGGAGGAGCCATTACAGATCCATGCAATACTGATGGATACTATGGGAGAAGTGAACTGATTTCCTGGGGACAGAAAGCAGGTGGGAGAACAGGGTAAAAAGTCTTCAAAGAATATAGGTTTAAGTATTTTTAAGAGGAAAAACTTCAGTACAAGAGTTCTTTTAAATCAGTTCTCTAGGAAATTAGTATTTATACTTAAGAACTAAATTCAAATCAGAAAGAGCAGTGATAACAAAAGAGCAAACAAGGTGAACAGACAGGAATGAGATATATATATCCTATAATTACTCTATAGGAAAATGAAGACTTTAGTTAAAAATCAGCTTAGCTTCTAGATATGAGAAATTAGTTGTCAACTCATTTCTAAATGACACTTGGTCCACAAAAATAAATATGTACAATGGCATTAACAATGGGAGAAAATCAAAGCAGAAGGTACATTTTTACCTATCAAGGAGTAAAAAGAGAAATTCTCCAAGACATGGTTCAGGGTTTATAGCACTTGTGGTTAAGAGCCTTTTCAGTTCATTTTGCAGAATTTTAAAGCTGTCTTTATATTTAAAAAATAATTTATATTCATTTGCTGGAATAATTCATGCTGAATTTTTACTTTTGATGCCTTCATCAGTACACCAGTTCTTTTTTTGAGGCGATTACATGTGCTTTCCAAAAAAGTAACTTAATACCATTCACCTCTCAATGCTGTCATGACCCGAAGAGATTAAAAATAGAAGCCTTTGTTAATACTGAATTAACCTGAGGACCCCAGGAGCTACTAGGGTTGAGAAAGAGGTAAATGCTCAAAATAGGAAGGAATGCACCTTCAAAGAACCAATGGGAGGGGAAAACTCCAAAACGTCAAGATCACTTATTCTTAAAAGAACAACACATGCCTTTACTGTGTCTAAATCTTTCTTTAATGAGTTTCCTCAGCAAAGCAATAAAACTATAAAGAGGGCATTTATCAATCTAAGGTACTTTTTGCGTGCATAAATTACGAGAAGGACTCAGGTTAACCTTAACAGTCCTCATTTCCATTGCGCACCCACACAAGTTATTGCTGTAATGTTCTAGGAGCACAGAAGGCTGGTCAAGCAACATGAGGAGCGAGCTCTCGGTCTTCAAGAACATTTTTAAAAAGAAAGAAAAATTCGGCCAAAGACCACAAAGCTTTAAAAAACTCCAAATAAAGAGTGTAGAAGCCATCACTTCTATCACAGCAAATCCTGTGTGCCATTTTTCACCCCAAAGTCCTATAAAATATGCTGTTCAAGTTACAACGTGCACCGTGATGCCCAGACCCTGAAAACTTTTGGGCAGAAAGATGCTGGGGCCCCGAGACGCCACTGGCCACGTCTGGGACCCTAGTCCCGGGGCCCCCCAACTTCTCGCCGGAGCTCGGGGCCCCTCCGAAGCCGCGTCCTCCGGCCCCAACCGCGCAGACCCGCCGACCGGACCCTCCCGGCGGCCCCCAGCGGCGGCGGCGTCCTGCGGGCGGGCGCGGCTCGCCACAGCGCTGCGGGCGCGGTGGGACGGCGGCGGCGTCCAGCCCGAGGGCCGGCCCCAGCGCGAGGGGAGCGGCCCGGGAGAGCCCCGTTTCTCAGACCCCAACATGGCGTCGGCCGCCGTCGCCGCCCGCGACGACGACACCTCCCGGCGCCGCGGACGGCCCTGGGACCGCGGAGGAGCACCCGGAAAGTTTCGCTTCTCCACTCACAGTCCGCCAGAAGCTCGAGGACCACCAACCCCAGCTGCACCTACCCGGCCGGGCGCGGACAGCGGCGGCAGCGCGAAGGTCCGACTCCTCGTCGCAGACGCCGGGCGCGGACTCTGCCCGTTCCGCAGCCCGACCTCTCTGGGTGTGTGCGGCCTGCGGGCCCGCGCAGCCGGCGCGATCCGGACGCGGCGGGCAGCCGGCCGGCGCGGCGGCTTGCAGGTGACTCCCCCGCCCCACCAGTCGAACCCAACTACCGCCGCCCGGGCCGGCCTCTCCCCTGCGCGGGCACGGCGCGCCCCCGCCCACACGCCAAGGGCGAACGCGCGGGCACGAGCACACCCAACCCGCTCGCTCCCCGCCCTTTCTTCCCGGTTCCCTTGCCCCGCCCCTCCCGACCGCGCGACGCGCTTGAGGGGCGGGCCTATCTGTGGAGGCCACGCCCACCCAGTCAGCCCTCGGCCACAACAGGAGGTTAGGTGGGTTCCTCGGCTTTATTGCGGCGAGGCGTGCGGGGTAGACGTTTGGGTTCGTGGGGCAACTTACCGGACTTTCCTGGCTTGCCTCTCCAGCTGTGTACGAAATTCTCACGGAGATCAGAATGGAAGGAAACCCCGGCTCGGCTACCAGCCCTCTACACGCTTCCCCAGGGAACTGAAGAATGCGAGAGAAAGGCTTTGGATTTAGACGCCAGAGGCTTCAGTGCAGTTGTTTGCTGGTCTAGCTCGACTGCTGCCCGTCTCTAAGGCTCCTACTTCCTGAAACGAGGGAATTAAAGCTACCACGCACATACCCCACATGCTTGGCATAGCCCGTTCCTTTAAGTGCATACTTAAAACTCCGGTCTTCCCAAAACTTTTCTCTGGCGCCACGAAACCTCAGCTACCTACTTCACATACCTAGAAACTGTAATGATAGGATAGTATATACGGTTAAACGTGCCCTGATTCATTTATACCGCAGCCCCTGTTTGCTAAGCGTCTGGTGGGCGTCCATGGAGAGGCATCAAGGATAGCTGGGATAGACAAGGAATGAGGGCAGGGTCGGGGAGACCGGCATGGTCATTTAAACACTGAGAAGAAAACAGGCTTGGAATCTGCCATTTTGTCACCAGTTTTTCAGTCTGAAATTCTGCCTTTCTTTCCTATTTCAATATCTGAAACAATTTCTTTTTAATAGTAGCTAGAACAAAAAGAACAAAGATGAAGGTTTCAATAGGAAAAGTTATAGGGTCACGAGCACACAATCTTTTCATGTGTTGGTTCTAGTTGTCCCTCTAGACAGGATCACATGTGGCCCGGACTCCTGGCTTACCCATCACCCAATCCCATCTTTACTTGGCCGCATCCTCCGCTAAGTGCACAACAATATCTATCAGTGGAGGTAGGGTTGGACTAAATAATCTCTAAAATCCCTTTAAATTTTGAAATTAGGAATTGCTGTATCTGGTTGTCCAAGGTCTAATCAAAACCTTAATCACCATTTTTGGTCACTCACCTCCATTAGTAAAAATGTTGCCCTCCCCCCAATACACTTACTGAGCTTACAGTAAGATACATAAATACAAGGCAGAATGACTACTCAAAATCTTGGCCTTGCCACCAACTACCTTTGTCCTTGGGCATATCCAAGGACATATTTCCTTAGTTTCTTCATTTTGTAAAATGAAACTACCTCACAAAGTCATTATGAAGATTAAATGAATATTTGTAAAGCATATTCCTGGAACATGGTAAATGCTATATAAGTGTAAAATAAAAGATGTTCTTAAACATAAATTTAGTGTATATGTACATACACACCCATCTATTACAATTTGCCTAATTGTTGGGTATTTTATTTAAAAACAAAGATTTAAACGTATATAGAGTTTTGTTTTGTTTTGCTTTTCTTTCTTTCTACATTCTGCATATTCTGTGCTCTCCCTGGAATGTGTGCTACCCATTTGGAGACCATTTACTTAGAACTGTGCTGACAAATGTGGTAACCACTAGTCATATGTCTTAATTAAATTAAAATTTATTTAAATTAAAAATTCAGTCCTTCAGTCACACTCACCAAGTGACAATCAGAGAGTGCAGATATAAAATATTCACATCATTGCAGAAAGTTTATTTGATGGCACAGACCAAGCTGAACAAAGGCACTCAGAGCACTGAAAGGCAGTTGGATCAACTCCTGACCCATACCTGTAATTGTGGTACCCTGTTCAAATCAAGTGATAAGATCTGATCCTCAAATCATATCTATAACATGGATATAAAAATAACTACAGATCTGGGGATGTAGCTCAGTGGCAGAGCATTTGATTAGCATGCACGAAATCCTAGGTTCGATCCCCAATACCATAAAAACAAAACAAAAAAATAGGAACTACTTCATAGGCTGCTGAGTGAAGGAAATGAGATGAGGTGTGTAAAGTCTCTGGCAGAGTGCCCAGCACACAGAGGAACTTGAAATGTTAGTACAATTTGAGTTTAAATCAACTCAACTCTATAAGCCTGAAAGTCAAAGAAGACCTTTGAATCAAACATGTTTTTCAAGAGACGTTCGGTTAACTGTTAGTTGAAAACAGAGCTCTTCAAGAGGAAATGAAAAATATCTGGGTTTTAATTACTCCTTAATTTCTTCATCCTTTGACCATCATAGTAAAATGGCACTGCCATCCACAAACTTAATGAGTCATCATCCTTTCATCCTCTTTCCCATTTCCTTAATCCAGTCTCTTTGCTTCATCTGATCTCGTCTCCTCCTTACAGGGACTGCATGGGATTGCGTCACCCCACTGCAGAAACCCTTCAGTGTCTCATCACCGAGGCCACCATATGTAACTGTATAGGCTGCAGCAGAACAACCCGATGGGGGAGTACTTTTCACATTGGAGGCACTGTTACATTTATATTTATTATAAATCTTTTCTGGCAGATTTCAGTGAAATGCCTTGTTCTAACAAAAGTATATTACAACAATTTTCCAGCTGCCCCAGATTTTTCTGATTTGCCAAATGTGCCATATGGGGTAAGAACATTTCTCTTTCACTTAGAACAAAATGCCAACTTTTCCCAGGTCTTGAAAGGTCCAGCACAATCAGTTCTTGCTGTCCTCTCCATCTTAAAATGACACTCAGCTCCACCAAATTCCAGTCACATTGACCTTCTTTCATTTCCCAAAACACATCAAGCTCCTTTTTGCTGCAGGACTCCCTGCCTTGGCCACTTCTCTGCCTAAGCAGTCAGAGAGAACTCTGCTGTTCTCTGCCTTTCACATAAGTGTGGCTCCTTGTTATCCTGCAGGCCTCAAGAGGGGCCTTCGCTCCTACTGTTTCCAAGATATTCTCTGCGACAGGCTTCTATTTTCCTCACAGTACTTTCAGTTCTCCCTAGAGACTAGAAACTCTATGAGGGCCTTGCTGCATGTTTGTCAATAGTTCACGTGGCATTATGGCCACCCATTTCTACATTCTCCTCTGCGCTACAGGGAGCCCTTGAACTCTAATTTTCCAGAGTACTTTTCCTGAATGATTCCAGGTTAAATTCTGCCAGTGGACACACATATGAGATTAAACAGCAAGAAGAAAAGGAGAAACTACTACTCTCCAATTGCTATGGTCTGAATCCGTGTCCCTTCAAAATTCATGTGTTGAAATCTAATCCCCAAAGTGTTGATCTTAAGAAGTAGAAGGCTGGGAGTGGAAGAGTGCTTGCCTAGGATGCATGAGGTCCGGGTTCAATCTCTAAAACCACTGCAAAAGAGGGGATAAAAAAGGTGGGGCCCTTGAGAGGTGACTAGATAATGAGGAGTTTCAAGAGTGGGATTAGTGCCAGGTGCAGTGGCGCATGCCTATAATCCCAGCAGTTTGGGAGGCTGAGGCAGGAGGATGGAGACTTCAAAGTCAGCCTCAGCAACTTAGCAAGGCCCTGAGCAAATTAGAGAGACCCTGTCTCAAAATAAAATACAAAAACAGACTGAGGATGTGGCCCAATGACTTGGTGGTTAAGTGCCCCTGAGTTTAATCCCCAGTACAAAAAAATAAAAAGAGTAAGAATGGGATTCGTGCCCTTTAAAAGCAGTCTCAGGGAAGATTTTTTTTTTCCCTTCTACCAAGTGAGGAGATATAGAAAGCACCGAAGAGGCATGGGACCCCACCAGATACCAAATCTGCTAGTGCCCTAATTTTGAATTCCCAGCCTCCCAAAGTTTGAGCAACACATTTCTATTATTTATCTAAATTGCCCAGTCTTAGATATTTTGATATAGCAGCCCAAACGGACTAAGACACCTATATAATTTTGAACAGGTAGCTCGGATCATAGGGAACAATATATTTCTCTAGATTTCTGGAACAATCTCAGACAAACACACACACACACAAAAATTAATATTCTAGTTTTTAAAGGGAAGGGCTGTATTCTAAAATAAAAGGCAGTGGAAATGCTCCAGATTAAAAGAGATAAAAGAAATATGATAACTAAACACAATACTTGACCCTACACTGGACCTGTACTAGAAGGGAAGAATGCTATAAAAGGACATTATTGGCTCAATTGACCAAACTGGAATGTGAATGGAAAATGATACAAAAGTGTTACATCAGAGTTAAACTTACTGTCCTAGTTCAATAAGAAAATATTTCTATTCTTAGGATATACACAATTTAGGGGTAAAGAGTCATGATGTACATAATTTACCCTCAAATGATTCAGAAAAAAAATTCACTTATAATATAATTTATATTCATAAAGAGAGGCACCACATATATAAAAGATAAAGCAAATAAAGCAAAATGTTAACAAGTGAACCTGGGTAAATGATAAATGAATGATCTTTGTACTATTTCTATCCTTGCAACCTATCTGTAAGTTTAGAATTATTTCCTCAAAAAACAAGAAAAGGGACCAGGGGTATAACTCAGTGATAGAGCATGTACTTAGCATGTGTCAGGAGCTGGGTTCAAACTCTAGCATCGAAAGAAGAAAAACAAAAATGGAATAATGTAATACAAATTAGGATAGTTGTCTAAAATATCTGATTTCAGAATAGGCCCAGATTGACAGCTACATGACTTAAAAACGATACTTTTTGTGCTGCTTCCCAATTTCCCAGTGAACAAAAAGTGAATTTACTCTTCTTACAGAAAACAAGATGTTCCCTGGCTATGAAAAAATAACTCAGCATACTCAGAGCATTTTTATAAACAATTAAATATGGATGGACATTTGTGACTTTGACCTACAAACCAGTTTGGCACACTCACATTTGCTGCAGATCACGGACTGCATGTAGTGAGAACACATTTTCCTTATAAAAATTCATCGTGAAAAGAGAATAATCCAAATTATAACCACAAGGGTCGGGGTGTAGCTCAGGGGTAGAGTATGTACTTAGTGAACGGAAGGCGCTAGGTTGAATCTTCAGCACCCTCCTCCAAAAATTAACAATTATAAATCATAAACATATTACCAAAGCATTACATGTTTTTTTGTTTTGAGACAGGAAGGCCTCTGGCATAGAAATACAGTTCTATGCCATCTTATCAGAGGTCTTTACAGTCAGTTTTCACAAAAAGCATTTAGGAAAGTTTCCCAGTTAAATGACATAGAAGTTTCCCTTATAGATATTGCCAGGCAGTAAAAAGATCAGTGGTTGTCAGGTGTTAGCAGGAAGGGAGGAATGAACAGGTGGGGCACAGAAGACTTTTTAGGTCTGTGAAAACATGTATGAATATTATAATGGTGACTATGTGTTCCTTTTAATTTGTACAAACACATAGATCACACAACATCGAGAGTGAACCCACACCCAGGTGTGGTGGCACAGGCCTATAATCCCAGCGACTTGAGAGTCTGAGGCAGGAGAATCATAAGTTCAAAGGCAGCCTCAGCAATTTAGGGAGGCACTAAGCAACTTAAGGAGAACTTGTCTCAAAATAAAATAAAAAATAAAAAGGGCTGGGATTTGGTTCCATGGTTAAATGCTCCTAGGTTCAATCCCCAGTACCGAAAAAAAAAAAAAAAAAAGTGAACCCACAACCAGGTGTGGTGGCACACACCTGAAATCCCAACTACTCTGGAAGCTAAGGCACGAGAATAACAAGTTCAAAGCCAGCCTGGACAACTTAGCAAGATCCTGTCTCAAAAGCAACAACAAAATAGTGAACTCTCATGCAAACCATGGCCTTTGGATAATATTGACATACAGATGTAAATTCATCTATTTCTTTTCTTTTTTTTAGTTGCAGATGGATACAATACCTTCATTTTGTTTATTTATTTTTGCGTGGTGCTGAGGATTGAGCCAGTGCCTCACATGTGCTAGGCAATTGCTCTACCACTGAGATACAAACCCAGCCCCAAATTCATCTATTTCAATAGACATAACCACTCTGGTGCAGGCTATTGATGGGGGAGGTTTTGGAAAGCGGGGCAGAATGGGTATGGGGACTCTGTACGTTTCATTCAATGTTGCTGTGAATCTAAAACTGCTTTTAAAAAATAAAATCTATTCGAAAAGAAAATATTGCATATGTCTTTAGGAGAAGTTGGAATATAAGCTTGGGGAGTTGAGAAACTTTTTGGCAGGCATTGAAATGTATTTCTTCAAAGATTTATTGTAAATTGTATTTCTCAGACTACTGCACTTTTTACCATCTGTCAAACTATCTCACCTTACAATCAAAAAATGACATTCAATTTGAACAGAGGCACTTATTCATATTTTTTAAATTAAATTTTCTTGGCAGAAATTTGTTCAGAGTTTTAACATATAAAGCTAGCATATGTCAAGAGATATGTGACTTTTTCCCAGTGATGGATATAAACTGATAAGGGATTCACCCTAGTCCACTTTAAGTTTATATTTTTCTAACAGGGATATCATTTACTTGTCACATTGGAAATTAAAGAACTAGGTTTATGCTTACCTTCGTCTTAGCAGAAACATAAGGCACCCTACACTAAAATAAATCCCATGTAGATTAGTGAATTACATATAAAAATGTACCCTTTAGTATAAAGAAGACACTTAAAATACAGTTCTCTGTCATTTTTTTATCTTTGGTAGGATTATGAATGAATCTGTTTTTCTTTTTATATTTCATCTATTTTCTAGAATAACAATGTCTTATTTTATTTTAAAAAACAAGGCATAATCATGGGTAAGTTTGCAATGAAGTATAAATCCTAATCCAATACTCATATGAGAAAAGACACAATGGTTGCTTTCTTCTGTGGAAAATTCCTAAATTATTTGCACATTACCTTCTTCGCTAGTACAGGGAAATTATACAGCAAATGCTTTATTTCTCAACACTAACTCCTATAAATGACGCCAGGCATGGTGGTACATGCCTGTAAACCCCCCTGAGGCAGGGAGATTGCAAGTTCAAGGCTAGCCTCAGCACTAAAGGAGCCCTAAGCAACTTAGCAAGACCTGTCTCAAAATTAAAAAACAAAAAGGGCTGGGGATGTGGCTCAGTGGTGAAGCACTCTGGGTTCAATCCCTAGTGCCAAAAAAAAAAAAAAAAAAGTTTATTGAATAAACTTACATCCTATGAAACTAGCTCAGAATAAGTATACAACATATAAAGTTAGAACACTGTGTTGTTTCTAAAACTTGCTGCCAGATTAAATAAAATTCAACAAACTCTCAATTCAAATATTGCCAAGAGCATATATTTAAAAAGCAATATATTTTCTAGAATACTGACATAAATATTTCATTGATACTCTCAAGAGAATTTAAGCATAATTTCATTTAAAAACTCCTTTTCAAATGAAAACTTGAACTTTTATACTTTGAAGTCATATGACCTGATTCTGCAACTTATTAGCTATGTAACACTGTGTAAGTAGCTTAACTGCTCTACACCTATATTTCTGTATTATAAAATTTGTAAGACGAGGAAAAAAATCTATAGCCCCTAGGATTATAAAGATAAGGGATAGTGTAAATTAAGCATAAAGCACTGCACCTGGGAAATGATAGGTGCTCAATAAACAGATGTAGTGGCAATATTTGTAGTGGTAAATGTTGTTGCTATTAAAATTACTACTAGAATATAAATTCTTACCATTTATGTGAAAAGGCAGAAAATAGTATATTAAACCTTGACGTGTGATTCACAAATCACTGGCTGAATCTTGCAAAGGTCTTTGTGCCTTTCCAAAGACTCTTCATGCATGTCAAATTGAGAATACTCAGGGCTGTTCACAAGCAGGACAAACTGTTATGTAAACAAGTCATTCTTTAGTCTCAACCAATCACTCCCATGCCTCACCTGGCCTCCCTCTGAGTCTGTGAAGAGCAACACTCCCCAACTCAAATCTACACACAAATTTCTTTCTTTTTTTCCCTTCTTCCTCATTTTCTTCTTTTCTTCCTTCCTTTAACACTAGGGATTGAACCCAGGGCCTCACATAATACTAGGCAAGCACTCTGCTACTGAACTACATCTCGAGTTCTTCTTATTTTTTACTTAGAGACAGTATCTCACTAAGTTGCCCATGTTGAACTTGAACTGGAGATCTTCCTCTGTCAGTTGCCCAAGTAAATGGGATTACAGCTGTGTGCCAGCAGGACCAGCACAAGTTTCTTAACTTTTAGCTCAGAAAGCTCAGAAAAAAAGACCCAGTGGGCACCAGAACAGGTAGATATCCCCAGATGGAACAGGGCACCTGCTAGAAAAGGGGCAAGGTGATTGGACCAGAAGAAGGGACCCAGAGTAGGGACCCATACTCCCTGCAGAACAGTATCCCTACTCCACTTCAGCACGTCCCATTACTCTGTGTTGCATTATGACTCACACATAAGGCAAGTCAGCTTTTAGGACAGGAAACCAAAATTTGGAAATGAAACTAAATGGTAAAGCAACCAAGAAACAGGGAACGAGGAATGAGGCATAGGCCCATAGCCACAGGCCATAGGACTTGGAGCAGAGGATGGTTTCCAAAACTGGGGTCAACATTCTTAAGGTTTGGAAAGGAAGTCTTGATTTGGAAAACACTAACTCGTTTTTTAAGAGTGAGGCAAAGTTATGAATGGCCTTTTCCCCCCATGCAACCCCTCCTTCCCACTTTCTCCACTTACCAAACTTTCCTCTTGCTGATTCTCTTGCATATCATCACCAGCATATCTTCATCTATTTCTCCCAGTCTCTGATTTCCTGCAAGAATAACCCTGATATACACTTGACTTTCCCAGAAATGGAGTATCACATATGCGTGTAGAAATATGTATATATATCACAGGTTTGAAGTCCAAGAAAATCCATGGAACTCTTCTACTTGGAGATAAATAGAGGTGAAAATAAAACAGTAAATTCATTTTATTTATTTATATTTCAATTTATGCATTTATTTTTGGTGGCAGGAGCCCAGTAGTAGAGCACATGCTTACCGTGTTTGAAACCCTTGGTTCAATTCCCAGTACCTCCAAAAAATAAAAAAATTTAAAAATTTAAAAATATATGCATACATATGTGTGTATACATATGCATATATATGTGTGTGTGTGTGTGTGTGTGTGTGTGTGTGTGTGTATGTATATTGATTGATAAGAGCCAGGTAATGTTCTTAGAGTTGAGTAAGTCATGGAGTAGGATACATAGGGAAGATAGACAGGGTCCTTGCTCTCATGAAGTCTACATTCTAGCAAGAGGAGAAAAGACAGGTAATAAACAAGATGTTTATGTCCTTTTATTGTGGAGAGTGCAATAAAAGGACATAAACAAGGGTTTGATGATGTCACCTAGGATTGTTTTGCGGGGGGAGTATTTCTATCCCCATAAAATTCATCCATGCCACCATGACCATTACTCTTCTTTAAGAAGGATAACTGATAGTTTCTCTGTCCTATGTAAATTGCCATGCAAATGCATCATCAGGTCAAGTTTCCTAGCCAAAAGTCATATCCTGCCCCTCTTGCTGTCACACTCTCAATCAGGTTATTGCCATTAAGCTACTCTTCTATAAAAGTTCTGAAATCATTGCAGAGTATTTAATGGAAAGTGACCAGCAATTCTAGACAGGATGGTTCATACAATTTTTCTAAGGCAATTACATTTGAACCAAAAGATGAGACAGAGATAACCCTAGAAGAGCTAAGGAAATATGTTCCCAACCAAAAGAGGTGCGCGTACAAAGAACCCCAGAAAAAAAGAGCTTATCATGAATTCAGACTAGAAAGAAGGCCACTACTTGGGACCCAAAGTAGTAATATCAAGTCTAGAGCAAAGGAGAGATCAAGACTGAAAATATAAATTTGGGCAATGCCCATAAAGGAATAGGAAATGAGAGTAGAATTAGTAGTCCCCACAAGAAATTTTATAAAAGAAAACCTTTCAAGACCAAGAATCCAAAGATGAAGGAATATAATCTATCTGATATGAACTGAATGGGTGTATCATCCCCAAATTCATCTGCTGAGATTCTAATCCACAAAGTGATATTAGAACATGAGGCCCAAGGTAACCAGGTCATAAGAGTAGAATCCTTATGAATAGGATTGATGCCCTTATGTAAAGGACTCCATAGTGTCCCTTACCCTCTTTCTGCCAGGCAAGGATACAAGAAGTCAAGAGCCTACAACCTAGAAAAGTGCCTTCAGCAGAACCCAACCACTCTGGCACCTGACTTCAGACTTCCTGCCCCCAGAAGTATAAGAAATAAATTCCTCTTGTTAATAAGCCACCCAATTTATGATGTTTGATTGTAGCGACCCAAACTGACTCAGACATTGCATAAAAACGTTTACTACAGTATTGTTTATAATATCATGTAAATAGGGAAACTAAACATCTATTTGGGAGCAATTGAGCATGTTGTCACAATGAAAATTATTCAATAATTAACAGGTTTTACTAGGACTTCAAGGTAGGTGCTGGTGGCACACACCTGTAATCCCAGTGACTAGAGAGGCTAGGCAGGAGGATCACAAGTTTGACGCCAGCAATTTACTGAGACCCTCAGCAACTTAGCAAGACAGAAAAGAAAAATGTCTCAGAATAGAAAATAAAAAGGGCTGGAGATGGAGCTCAGTGGTAAAGTGCTTCTGGGTTCAATCCCCAGGACCAAAACCAAACTCTAAGCTAAAAAACTTCTGGATAGGAAAGGGTATGTTGATATTATAATACTAAGTGGTTATAAAATACTATAAACTTGTTCATAAAACATGATAATTATATAAAAATACGCACATTGAAGGACAGGAAAAAGTACATGAAAGGTTAACGATTGTCATTCTTTTTTTTTTTTTTCAGTCTTTTCCATGTTTTCTACAATTCCCATTCTGCTCAACCTGCTTAGGTTAGGCTCATACTGAGGTAATAAACAACCCCAAATATCTCAATGGCTTAACACAAAATTTATTTGTCATCCACACAAAGTCCATTGTAATTCAGGTGTAGTAGATAACATAAGACGACTCAGCAATTCTTTCCTTCTCTGTATCACATACTATTCACTACAACAAGAATAGGAGTTTGGCAGGCACAGTGACGCACGTCTATGATCCCAGGGACTCAGGAGGCTGAGGCAGAAGGATTGCAAATTCAAGGCCAGCCTCAGAAATTCAGTGAGACCCTAAGCAACTTAGTGAAACCCTGTATTAAAACAAAAAATAAAAAGGACTGAAGATGTAGCTCAGTGGTTAGAGCACCTCTGGGTTCAATTCCCAGTATAAAAACAAAACAAAACTAAAACTTCAGAGGATGTCACGATCAGAATCCTTAACAAAACCCTCCCTATCACACTTCAGCCCACCTTTCCAGATAGCTTACAATTTTCCTACTGATACACTCAACCAAGGGTATTGGTTATTTTTGCCTCCTTGCATCTATTTACACTTCTTTTGGTAAAACAATATCCCAGTTTTTCTCAGCATAACCATTCCTACCCAACTCTCAGCAAAAACAATCCGGGTAGCATTAACTCTTCACCAGCTCCAAACACGAGTGGTTTATGCCCAGCAGGGTCACACATTCTCCTAGATATAGTTATTTGTCCCATCATTCTGAAGCCAAGAAACATTTTTTGACAACTAAGCGGAGTGATGTTCTCTGTCCTGCTGACACGACCAAGGAATTCTGCAACCCCAGGGCTCCTGCATGCCTTGGAACCAGGAAGGAAGTTGCCCTAGGATGTATCTCTGTACAGTGGAAGCCATGAACAGAGAGAGGAAAAGATGCAAGACTCTCAAGACATCAAGCCTTATCTGCAGCCTAAACCATTTCTGGAATTTTTAGGTGACCAGATGAATTCCCTTTATTATTTAAGTCAGTGTGAGTTGGGTTTTCTGTTAATTTCAACCAAAAGACTCCTAATTAATGGAGCACAATGATCCTGCCACACTGAGTCACTTTCAGATATCTTAAACACATGTACTTTCACTTTAAAGTATGGTTACTCTGAATGCTAAGTGTATGGAACACTGCTACCATAAATAAGCAGGATCCAGGTCCTTATTATTATGACTAAACAACAGAATCCCCATCTGCAGCATCTGGGAAAATCTTTAAAACTTGAGAACATTCCAGATTTCCAGTTGTCAAAGAGTGCCATTCCTTAGGCATTGACCTGTAGCCATCCGTCATCTTAAGGCATGTGCCTGGACAAATGGGTGCCTCTCATACTCTGAGGTCCAAGCTTCTTAACATAATTTGTGAGCCCCCACGTTGGACACAATTGAGAGGCAGAATTGGAGCAGTGTGAAGACCTCTTTGGAAGTCCAACAGTGTGCTTGCGTGGCACATGTGGACAGAAAAGTCCCTGTCGAGTCAAAGTTATGTTTCTTACTTTCCGGTGTGGTTCTATGAATGGGGAAGTGTGTGTTCCTCCAGACATGTTCAGCTCAGCTCCGACCAGCGTGGCCGAGTCAACTGGAGAATGTTTCAAAGATAACAAAAAGAGGAGAAAAGATTTTCAATCAGAGAAGCAAGACTCTCTCTCCCGCCCCCACTTCTTAGAAAAAATTCTCTCATCTTCTCACCACATTTGAACAGCTAGAAAAACCTCTAAGAAATGATGGTATGACAAAATTTCAAAGTTGCCAAGGAATACCTTCCAAAAACAGTGTCATGAATGGAACATGTAGTTCCGAGTCATCTCAGCCATACAAATCCACCTTGTAGTTTTTTTCCCCTCTAACTTTTCTAAATTAGGCCTTTTAGCCCTCTAGGTGTTGACAAATATTGAGGGGTTCAATGCAAACTTTTGGACCTCGGTAGCAATGATGGATAAAACAGATCCATTTACCATAAAGAAGAATTTTTGAAGAGTTGGCCTTTTGCAAGGCAGACACATGATTTGACAGGCCCTTCAAAAAACAAGGCTACCGCAATGTGTGCTTTTACTTATTGCAAATCTGAGAAAAGCATTTTCATTAGCTAGGTTGAAACACAGTATCAAGGCTAGCCTTATAAATCTCCATGAAATAGTCAAGAAAACCCTATCTGCCTTTTTGTTGTTGTTTTTGCTATTTCAATCTCACAGAAAAAAAAAATGTATGGGAAGGAAATAATTACCACCTGTATAACCTGAATGAAAGAATGAAATAGAATAGTAGCAGAAAATATATGCAGAAAGTTAGCAAGATGACTCATAAGTACAGTCACTGAAATAGCTCAGCTTTTGTATGTGGCGTGACAGATCTGCCAACAACTAACTCATATAATAGGATAATCACTTGCGACTAGAGTTATTTAAGAGTTCCCGTAAAGCACACCTACCTCTGCAGAACCAGAAAATGCCACTGACTTTTTGGGAATGTGACAACCAGCACAGGAGAGGAACAACAGGGAAGTAACTTCCTGGTGAATTCCAGGGCAGCAGGTGCTGCTTTTGCTGACATGTGGCCCCTCACTTTCTCCTTCACCTGCCCCGTTGGTGACCACCCGGGGCTACACCTCTGGCTGAGGCTGAGTCGGCCTCCCTGGTTCTCCTCTCTTCTTCTGTGCAAGCCGGCTCCTTAGGGCCTTTCCCTCTTTAAAGCCATCACCTCCCATTTTACTTGTGGCTTCGCTTCTCCTCTCTAAACTGGAGATACAGGTTTGCAAGTTTAACCCGGTCTTTACTACTCCCTAATAAAAGCTTTTACGTCCTCTTCATTCTAAGGTTTCCTTACTGATCGCCTCACCTCAGGGAAACAGGAAGGGAAAGAACAGCCACTGTGGGACGCCTGGGGGCTCAAGAAAATTACCAAGTTGTCACCTCTGGGACCTGGCTCTTGGCTCTCCAGAAGTCCCTAGACTCAGTGCACTTGGTTATATCATGAGGGTTTTTCTTTGTTTGGGGTCCTGGGGATTGAACCCGGGGGTGCTCCTCCACTGAGCTACACCCCCAGTCCTTTTTATTTTGAGATAGATTCTCCCTAAGTTGCTTAAGGCCTCACTGAGTTGCTGAGGCTGGTCTCAAGCTCACAATCCTCCTACCTCCCCAGTCGTTGGGATTACAGGCGTGCACCACCAAGTGTAGCTGTATCATAAACCTGGACTTCACCTCTCCCTGGAGTGAGGGCAGGCCCAGCAACCCACTCACCTGCCTGCTTTCCTATGAGGCCTCCTTCCCAGCACCTTGGTGGGCTATTCCAATGAGGCTATTCCAATTATTTTTCTGAAGCAAATAATTTCTACTTCTGAGGGCCTACCAGACTGAACGCCATTTCTTTCTGAATATTCTCTACTCCATAGAGAAGTGCTTATATCTGATAACGGAGATAAGATCATACCTGAGGTAAGATCTTACCAAAAATTGCATTGTGTTCTAGGCTTTTGTGTCTTTATTTATTTATTTTGGTAACAGGTATGGAACCCAGGGATGCTTTACCATGGAGCCACATCCCCAGCCCTTTTATTATTTTATTTATTTATTTATTTATTTATTTATTTATTTATTTATTTTTCTATTTTGAGACAGGATTTTGCTAAGTTGTTTAGGGCCTCACCTAGCTGCTGAGACTGGCCTCAAACTTGTGATCCTCCTACCTCAGTCTCCCAAGCCACTGGGATGATAGGCATAAGGCACAACACCTGACTTGGCTCTTGTGTCTTTTTGCATGAGAGAATTTGAAGCAAGACACAAGACTTAGTAAAAGTATAGAAAAGTTTATTACAAGAGAAAGAAGAGGGGAGAACTCACCCTCATGGGAGAAAGCGGGTCCTCTCAGAGAAGAGAGTGACAACTTCCTTCTTTGTGTCCCAGTTGTTAATGGAGTAGGAAGGAGATTGGCAGGCTACTTAGCTAACAACCGAAGGGCAGCTCTTGGTCATCTTGGCCTGGTTGCCGGGTCCTAATTAGAACTGGTTTACAGAATTTATGGTTAGAGGGCTCTAGTCTTCATCATCTGCTTTTCCTGGTCAGGGAACCTCTGGTCTGTGTTGTTTGTGTAGGGTCTTGCTTAAGATGCCTTAGCACCTGGGCCGTTCTGAGTAAACATACCCTTGTCCTCCCCTGAATTTATCTATCTTCCTCCTGTAAGAGGGATCCTTCACTGGGCTGAGATCATGCAAAGCTCTTGCAATAGCTCTTGCCAGACCTCGTGGCACCTCTGAGGCAGAGCTGTTGATTAACTGACTTGCTCTGTGCTGAGTATTTTCTTAAACTCCTGCCCCCCTGCTCAGGTCTAACTGCTAACATCTCCAGATATTTCCTCACGTGCCCCACCATAGACCATAGACTCCAGTGTCAGGCCACCAGATTCCTAGCCCTTACCTTGCCACTCAGTTGCCTCCCGTGTGACCTTGGGCATATGGTTGAGCCTCTCTAAGCCTCAATTTCCTCACCCATAGGGCTGTGGTGACGTCTTAAGAGATAGTCTACTTAGCACAGATACAGGTACACAGTAAGAACTGACATCAATAGTCTTACCTATATCTGGTTCCTACATACTGTCCCTAAGGGACAACACACAGCCCCACAGGGGGCCTCCTGGACTTTGCTCTATTGTGGCTGCTGGTGTCTATTTAGACTGGTCAGCAACCATGCCAACTTGGTTGCTAAACATTTTTATCTTAATGCTGTTTGAACTATGTAGGCTAAAAGCAAAGCACACAGATGAATTATCAAGGCAGAGGCGAGGAGAAAGAGGACTCGCAAGCCAAGTTTGGTGGGATAGGAGGGAACAGGATGGTGAGGTGTCTTTAGTCCCCAACATGGTCAGCAAACAGGATTTTAATGGCTTACAGGAGGAAGCAGCATAGGGAGGACCTTTGTATGAGTTCCTGTTGCTGCCAGAACAGATTACCACAAACAGGGGCTCGAAAACAACAGAACTTTTTCTCTCTCACAATTTTGGAATCCAGAAGCTCTGTGCTTTCTCTGGAGGCTCCGGGAGATCCTTCCTTCCTCTTCCAGCTGCTGGTGGCTCTAGAAGGTCCTTGGTTTGTGGCTGCTTAATTTGGATCTCTACCTTTATCTCCACATGGCTTGTCTCCCAAATCCATGCCTCAAATCTCCCTCTGCCTTTCTTTTATAAGGACAACTCAGGGGATTTGGGCCTGCCCTAAATCCAGGATGATCTTATCTTGAGATCCTTAATGTCATCTATAAAGCCTCTTTTTCCAAAAAAGATCACATTCGCAGATTCTAGGGGCTGAGGTATGTTAAATTCACTACAATTACATTCAAAAGCAGGTCTTTGCACATGAAGGCACTTAATAAATTTTGTGGTTTGTGTGTGTCCACCTTGCACTTGGTGATTTTTAGAAGACTCTAAATCCATGACAGTGAAGTGGGCCTCAGTGTGAAGAGTTCCTCAGCACCATTCCAGTACCCTGGCTCTCGAGTAGAACGTCTATTTCCTGTCTCCTCCAGCTCTACAAGCCACTGGAATCCTCATGGCCCCATATCATTCCATCTCTTGTTCCACCACATATTCCTTCTCTGACTCTGGCCCTGCTCTCTCCTCTTATGAGGACAGTTGTGATTATATGGGGCCACTTTGATAATCCAGGGCAATTTTCCCATATCACTGTTTGTCGTTATGCTGGGGGAATCCAATCCTCCTACCTTAGTCTATTGACTTCCTGGGATTACAGGTGTGTGCCACCATGTCTGGCCTCATGATTCTTAATTTAATCACACCTTCTGTTATGGTTCGAATATGTGGTCTCTCCCAAAGCTCCTCTGTTAATCAGGAATGTTCGGAGGTAAAATGATAGGATTGTGAGAGCTATAACCTAATCAGTTATCCTGGTTTGAATGGACTGACTGGGAGGTAACTGTAGGCAAGTGGAGCTTGGCCAGAGGAGGTAGGTCAGTGGAGATGTGCCCTAGAAGGGTTCGTTTTCCCTGTGACCCTTCCTTGCTGACATGAGGGGAGAAGTTTCCCTCCACATTGTCCTCATCCCATGATGTTCTTCATAAACTTCTAAGTTGTTCTTTTTGGTTGTTTTGGTCACAAGGACATGAAACCTGTCTAAAACACCTGCAAAGCCACCACAAACATAATCAGGTTACAAAGTTTAGGATGTGGACATCTTTGGGGGATTAATATGCTGTGGACCACTGTGGGGAACTGGAATGTCATTCTAAGAACAGTAAAAATCAACGGAGGTTTTTAAGCAGGGTGTGAAATGAGCAGAATCCAGATGACAAAAGCAGGAATCATACTAGACACAGAGACAATCACTTTAGCCATGGCAGGAGGATTTGAACGTTAACCTAGAAATACACTATAAAGTATTTTTCAACTTATGGACTATATAGTAGTGTGTAGGATAAGTGGTAAATAATGTTTCTCTTCCTAGGTATTCTGGTTTGGTCTTTCTCAATTAATTCTTTAAGGTTTTTACAAGGCCCTGAGTTCCAAGATCCCTTGATTATTGTAGGGGAACAGCTGGATAAGTTGGATGCCAGATATGGATTTTGGTCAAGATCATGGTGCCCTTGATGAGCAGGCCAGGTACATGTAAGTCTGTTGGAAAGCCACGTGGCAGGTAGGCTTTCACACACCTCACCAAAGCACACCTAGCAGAGAAAGGTATAAGAACCATCTTAGGGTAGGAAATGGCTGAACAACAACAGAAAGAAATGTTATTAGAAATCCAAGAATGTGGGCCATGCCAATTCCTGGAAAAGCTTTTCTAACGTGAAGGAAAGAAAGTGAACAGAGTTGCTCATACAGATTATACACCTAAACAGGGAGCAGTGGCGCCTGCCTGTGATCCCAGTGACTCAGGAGGCTAAGGCAGGAGGATCACAAGTTCAAGGTCAGCCTGAGCAAGTTAGGAAGGCCTTAAGCAACCTAGTGAGACTGTGCCTCAGAGGACTGGGGATGTAGAAGGTAGGCACTCCTGAGTTCAACTCACAAATAAATAAAAGATTACACATGTATTTAAAAGATGTGTAAATAAATCAGGATTTGAATAGAGTTATGTTTTCTCTGACGTCTGTGAAGCTCACTCAAACAAATCTGTGCCCTGGCACAGCTTCCCATCCCTGGTGTCACACCTAGCTGCTCAGGACTGCCCAGAAGGCCCTGCAGCAAGCCTTGGCCTTTTCTGTTTTCACTGGTTTTCTGATCCTGATCCTTCCTGCTTCCACTCTCTTTTCCCACCTCACTGTTACCTGCTTTAGATGACATAAAATTCCTGCGTTCACTGACTGTCCCCAGGAGGTCTGGGAGTCTTGGCACCCCACTCAAAACTGTGGGTAAGAAAGTGAAGGAAAGCTTTCCTGCCCTGGCTTCTCAGGGTCAGTGGAGCCAGACCAGCCTACAAGGCTTTCCTTCAAGAAGGGGGTCAGAGAGAAGGAGCAATTCCTTTCCAGAAATGGACAACATAGGATGGGTCATGGGAATCCCCTTCTTGAGGGGATTATTAAGAATGCATTTCACCACCATCCAGGGAATTAGATTAAGGTGATTCAATGATGAAGAAGATAATATTTACAAGGACACACTGATACACAGTGTCAAATTATTTGGAAGTGTAGCAGAATGTTCTATAAAAAGAGACAGAGGGGTTGGTGGTGTAGCTTAGCAGTGGAGCCCTTGCCTAGCATGCATGAGGCCCTGGGTTCAATCAGCAGTGCAAGGAGGAAAAAAAAAAAAGGCAGAGACAGATTCACCTGCAAGTCTAATCTTTCCTCTTTTTAGGCATCCTTTCATTTTCTGATCCCATTACTAACAATTCAATTCTCTCAGTTTGGCCCGGATCACATTTCCCAGCTGGTCCACCTAAGTGCTGACCAGTCAAAGCAGTGCTGTACTATCTGGTTCCACATCCTCTGCTCCCAACAACCACCAGTGAACTACGGTTTTACCTGCCCACCAGTCATTTCTTCTTCCTCTGGTATTGGCAGCTTGATTTTTCTTAGAATTTTCTCTGTACATTTGATAGGAGTAAAGTTAGTTCACCCCACCTCTAAGGGAAGGACACCAAAGAGCTGGCCAATCTGAGAAACAAAGTCAGCTGGATGTGACACATGCTTGGCAAACTAGAGTCAATTAAGCTTCATGTGAGCTGAGCATGTGGTGGTACATGCCTATAATCCCAGGGACTCGAAGGTTGAGGCAAGAGGATTTTAAGTCCTAGGCTGGCATCAGTAATTTAGCAAGGCCCTGTCACAAAAAATAAAAAGGGCTGTGGATGTAGTTTAGTGGTAAAGCATCCCTGAGTTCAATCCCCAGTACCAAAAACAAAACAAACAAAAAATTTAATCTAGTGCAATATTGGGGGTAGAAGAGCTCTCTTCCCAGTAGGGTTACTGAAAGGAAAGGCTAAAACCTACAGCTGTGACTAGCATCATGTCTCCATAAAGGGTATATCTGCAGAGCCTGCAGAGAGAAAAGGAATGCAGAGGTGGTGTGACCATTGTCAATGTATTGCCTCTTAGCTCCAGGTTCACCCTTTATTGCTTGCTCAGTGAAAATTAAGCAGGACTTGTGTTAGCTGTTATGATGTTAAACTTTGTCAGTAGAGGGCACTGAGGAGACATGGCAGAAGAAAAGGGTTTTACCTCCTGGTTCCAAAGTGGTCATATGAAATACCGCAGTGGACAATACACATCTTTTGATAAGATTGATTAAAAATTGTGAAGGGTCACCACTACATAGATAGTTGCCCCCAAAACTGAGATGACCTTCAAAAATGCAGATGTACAAGAAGGCCTCCTTTTCATTATTGGGGAAGTTTCAATGTTTTCACATACACACCCAGTGCTTACAAACAAAGTAAACATTGTAAAAATGCACATTCAGAGGGTCAAATTTTCAAGTGCATAAAATGAATTAGAATTCTCAAAAGTCTTTCACACAATTTATACATCCATGAAGATAAAATACATAGCATAGTTAATTATTAAAAATAATGCTAATAATTTAATACAGTGGGGAGTAGACAAAGAAGAAATTAAAAAGAAAGTTCAGTGTAAGAAAAAGTATATTACAGGAATGGTTTATGGGCAATTGCATGGAAGTGTCTATACAAGCTGGCTGACTTTCACCATCATTAACTATATTTTGAAGTCTTGTCTCTCTCTCTCTCTCTCTTTCTCTCTCTCTCTCTCACATGGCCCTCTTTGAAAAGTATGTTCTCATTTATTTTTCACCTGGTGCTGCTCCTTTTGGATATTTTCTATGATTTGATATACACTGACATGAGCATTTCTTATTAAATTTTCATCTTCTATGTTATGCTTCTTTGTTTTGAGTACTCAGAAATCCATTCCACATGAACTCATATGCAGATTACAAATTTTGCAGATTGCAGGTGATGGAATAGCAATACCTTTGTGTGTCTTCTTATTCTACTGTGCATGCAATGATTTTTTGAACCAGTCAGTAACTTGGCTGGCTTCTCCAAGCACATGAAGCTTTAGTCTATTAAAAGCTCCTGGGGTTTCATCATCTGGAAGGAATGCCAACTCACACAAAAGTTGCCTCTTTTTTTTTTTTTAAGCAGGGATTGAACCTAGGGGTGTTTAACCACTGAGCAACATCCCCAGCCTGTTTTTTGTTTGTTTATTTTGAAAAGGTTCTCACTAAGTTGCTTAGGGCCTCAATAAGTTGTTGAGGCTGGCTTTGAAATTGCAATCCTCCTGCCTCAGCCTCCTCAGCCACTGGGATTACAGATGTGTGCCACCACACCCAGCAAATGATGCCTTTTAAACTGACGTTTTCATCATTTCTCATATCATGTGGCCTATTCCTTCCCCCAAATTTGTTTTCTGTCCTTCTTATACAGTTTTTTCCCCTATGGAAATTGTGGTTTGGAGAACTTGGGTTTTTTGAATTTCAGCAATTGGGATTTTATTGTTTTAGAAATAAGATTATTCAGATTTTAGACTTCAGGAATTTTGATTTTAGGAGATTTCGGAATACGGGGTTGTATTTTTTGAGATTATGATCAGCACCACCTTACTTTTTAGTAGCTAATCCCTTGTTACTCCAATTCCCTGTTACAGTTAATAATTCTTTAGATTATTTTTTTTTCCTATTCAGATAATCCTATGGCTTTTCTCTCCTGATGGAACTCTCAGTGGCCCAGCTGGTGAGTAAGCCCTGATGGCAGTGGCTAAGTATGGACCTGGCTGGGTCAAAAGCCGCCCCTTCCTCTGGACTTTTCAGTTGCAAACGCTTTTTTAAAATTTACTTGAGCCATTTTAAGCTGGGTTTTCTGCCTCTGGCAAATTAAAGAATCCTGATTACATGAGCCACAAAAGGGAAATGAATAGCTAAGGGAACAAGAAATGTTTACCAATGAAAAGTCATCTTCTCAGGAGGCAGTACAAATACTATGCATCCATTCATTCATCAAGGGACAGAAGAATATGAACGTTAGGTTAACTTTGAATTATACGACTGCAATATTATTTATCATATGATGACCAAATTAGGGCCAAAAGGCAGAAGTTAGAGAAAGACAAAATCTCAGTTCATCATGACAACATGAAGAACTTTCCAGCAATTCAGTGTTCAAAATGGAATTAACTGCCCTGTGCAGTTGTGAGCGTCCTGCAGAGAGATATTGAAAGACTTTGCCAGGCACACAATGGAAGAGATCATTGTGTTGGGTGGGAATTGCAAGGAAATGACCCACCCATAAAGTCCCACTCAAGCCGGGCATGGTGGCACGTGACTGTAATTCCAGCAGCTGGGGAGACTGAGGCATGAGGATCACAGGTTCGAAGACAGCCTCAGCAACTGAGCAAGGACCTAAACAATTAGCGAGAACCTGTCTCAAAATAAAATATAAAAAGGGGTTGGGGATGTGGCTTGGTAGTTAAGCACCCCAGGTTCAATCCTCAGTACTCCCACCCCCGCAAGCAAAAGTCCTTCTCAAATCTAAGATTCTATTAGGTTTGTGGACATTCCTTAGCCCAGATCCTATTAGACAGTCCCAGTTAAGAGAAAACCAGACAAAGGCGACATTGTGCAGTATGTGAATCACTTGGGAACTTTGGGTACTGCCAGTTGTTGTCATCAGATGCAAAGAAAATGGACTAAGTCATCAGATAGGGATGTTTAAATAAAGTCTTCTTTCCCTGTTAAGAACACAATGTATTGCATGGAATGCAGGAAAACAATTACTGTAAATAAAATCATTCTGAAAATAAACATATTAAACACTTGGTTTTAGTTTAGTTCAAGCCTATTTACCTGACTCAGAATTAGATTGCTTAAACAAGTAGGTAAATGAAAAGTGCCCCAAGATCCGGCTTAACTCGGAGGTAAGGAACTTTAAGCTGGGAGGCAGCCAACGCTGATTCTATTCCTGCCTTTATAGTGACCTTGGGGCGGGGAAGTGGGGAGGGAAGAAAGCGAAAGAACTTGATCTTGCTGAGCTTTGGTTTGTTCAACTACAAGAATAAACAAAGTAATAGTCACACCTAGCTCACAGAGTACGTGAAAGTTGAACAGGAAATGCCTACAAAAATAGAAAACAATGTATTAATCTATGGACATAATAGAATAGGAATTCTTTTCATGAAAATATTTCTGGGTATAAATTAAACTGAAAGCTCTGTCATTTAGCCAATGTTTCTCAACACACTCTGAATTAATATAACTTCTAAAGACGCCTGATCCCAGACTAGCTAATTCTAGGGTAAATGGCTCAACATACACAGAACAAACAGAAACTGCAACTAAAGTAGTGTATTCAAAGGCATGGTATATTCAGGCAGTCAGAGACAACTTTGTCTCTGACATTAAATGTGGTGAGTCTCTAGACCAAATGTTTCAGCAAATCAGATCATTTCCTTTTATTATCAAACAATTTTTTTCCTTTCCTTTCCTTTTTTTTTTTTTTTTTTTTTTTTCATACTGGGGATTACCCAGGGGCACTTAGCTACTAAGCCACATCCCCTGCCCTTTTTCTTTATTTTATTTTGAGACAGTGTCTCACTGAGTTGCTTAAGGCCTCGATAAACTGCTGAGGCTGGCTTTGAACCTGTAATCCTCCTGCCTCAGCCTCCCGAGCCACTGGGATCACAGGCATGCTCCACTGCACCCGGCCCTCCTTTTCTTTAAGAGGAAAAACTATGGGAACCACAAGTTCCATCACAACTTTCGTGTGGCAGTTCTTGCTTTCAAGTTTAATTACTTGCGTTGTCCTTCTATTTACTATTGTTTTATTTATATTTTGCATGCAGATCACATCCTAATAAGGAAATCAGTATCCCCAGCTCTTAGTGATATCCTCATTCCAGGGACATTTTGTGATTGCCCATTATTCCTTACACAGAGTGAGCTAAGGCAGGAATTGATTTAGGAGACCAGAAGGGGAGGGAGAGCCCCCTGGAGTGGGTCTTTACGATTTAGCTTCCCTAATCGGTTTAAATCCATTTCTAGATCAAACAGACTTCATCATGCTCCACTCCGAGCCTCATGTGTGATTTAGTGATCATTATCTGCAGCCCAGATCAAGACAGAGAGCCTAGACCTGTTTCCAGGCATCTGCCAAAGCCTGGGCCGATGAAAAGGGCACCATCCAAAGCATTTGGAGGCTGTTTTCACTACTGGGAGATTATTTCACAGGCATTTGCAGATGTCCTGTTATTGGAAACGCTTTAGAGCTGAGACGGTAGAAGTGGAATGGTTATGAATGAGGAGAACTGCACCTCAGCAGCCCCATCCATCAAGCCCCAGTGAGATGAAGGCCTGCGCTCTATGCCCTGGAGGGAAGAGATGGAAGAGGGGGAGCATTCTGCTTAGGGCAAGGAAAGCACTAGAAGCTCATTACCATCAACCCCTTGCATGAACTATCAGCAGTTTCGACCAGACAATAGGCAATATGGAGGCGGACAGGCACAGAGAGAATACCATTTTTGTGGGCCAGTCTGAAGTCCAGTGGTCACTGGTAGTGGCTTAGAATACACCCCAAGTAAGAAGCCAATATTCAAGGAAAACAAATCTCTCCAGATTGGTGTGGCACCCCACAACATTGGCAGGTATGATGAAGGGACTCAAATGTATAAGAGACTTCGAGGCCTTGGCACTGGAGGATGGACCCAGCTGCGCTCTGCCATTCCAGGGAGGCAGGACGTTAGTTAGCACTGGAGGATAGGCTCTGGAATGTGCTGATTGATGGGTATGTTTTCAAAGGTCTAAAGGAAGAGAACTTTGTTCCCTTCATGTCTTAGCTTTCTTGTGTTGATCTGAGCTGCAGTTGATAGTGTACAGACTTAGGGAAGGGAGTCTTGGGAAAGGAGGCCTTAGGAGAAAATGGATCTCCACCTTCAACATAGCTGTATGTTTGGTTCTTTCCCCTGGAGCCCTCTTCAGTTCTGGGAAAGTGCATGGCCAGGTCCCGAGTTCCAACTAGGCCAGTGCCTGCCACACCAAGACCATGGTACCACCCTGCACTCACATTAAATTAGCACTTTAACAGAGGGATCTGAGGGTTGGGGGAGTGGATAGGGTCAAAACCAGGTCTCTGCACTGTTGCCAGAGAAGGAGATTTTCCTGTTTTTAAGTTGCAAGTGAAAAGTCTTTTCCTCTTGGATAAGTGTTTTAGATTAAAAGCAATCACCACCGAGATTTTTCTGATCCAAGCAAGGGAGAGGACTAGGAATGTACTTCAGTGCTAGAGCACTTGTGTAAGGCGCAAGTTCAACCACCAGCAGCACACAAACACCCACGAAGAAATGGTAAAAGTGAGGCCAAAGATGTATACATCTCCTAGGGGAGTGTTATTCATGCCTCTGTAGATGCCTTAGTGTTTCATAATCATATTTAAATAATCACAAAAGGAAAAGATGTAGAATGTTAGCACACATATTTACCATGTTAAGATGGCATCAAAAAATTGACTAAGTTATAGACAAACTTTTTCTTTAATTTCTATTCCAACAAATAGAATAGAAATTTGGTAGCCTCTCCACCAAAACAGAAAAATAAGAAACATGTGGAAGATCATGGGCTCAATCCCCAGTGTGGCCAAAAAAAAAAAAGTGCAACAATGGACTTTGTCATAGAGCCAGGTTCTTTGGAACCCCGGAGCTTGCTCATCTCCTTAACTGCCTATTAGGCCCCATGCGGTGTATTCCATCAGCATTGCCACTGAGGAGCTGCCAGGTGTCCCTGCAGAGTCACTGGAACCCTGTTCCATCGGAAAGTATGTGATATCTCTGCTTCTACTTTGGCAATTGCAAAAACAATCAATGACAATAGCAGAACCAACTCTTTCCTGCAGTTTTTCTTGAAAGAAATTCACAAAATTGGACTCATTGTCCCTCGGAGACTCAGGTCACAAACTTGATATAGCAGTTTTGAAAAAAGTCAGTGCGATGAAATTTAAATTAGATCATCCGAACGCTTTGGTAAGATGTTTGTTTATAAAGCGTTTTTAACAAGAGATATGTTCTAAAGGTATTTGCAGAGTGAATCTAGTCTCTTCTACTTTCCAGCGAGGTGGCTTTGAGGTGCAGTTTTCACAAACATAGAATAGGAAGAATACTGTTGACTCATAGGGTCACAGGGAAGGCTAAATTAGCAAATGTGCCCAATAACATTAATTCCCTCTTTTATCAGCTATTATTTCTTGATCTGTTAAATAAGGACTTTTTTCTCTCTGTTGATTTTTGTCACTTGGATTTTCTTTTTTGGTACTGAGAATTGAGCCCAAGACTACACTAAGGTACATCCTCAGCCCTGTTTATTTTTTATTTTGAGACAGGGTCTCACTAAGTTGCCTAGTCTGGCCTTGAACTTGTGATCCTTCTGCCTCAGTCTCCCAAATCACTGGGCTTGTGGTGGCCACTTGGATTATTTATAAAACCTATAATATATAAAACCTATAATCTTTGAATGTGTTCAGTGACTTGCCCCAGGTATCAATGGTGGTGTTCAAGGTGGGTGAGAAGCAGAATCTGCCTGCTTGACCTCCTGAAAGGTCTGATAACTCCTTCTAAGTCCTGCCCTTTGAATCCACACACCTTGGCGTTCTCCATCCTCCTGACCCTCCTCTACCTCTCTCATCCCAAGGCTCTGTGCCCCTGCCATAGTTCCCAAACTTTCACACCCTCCTAAAGAAAGGGAGCACTTTCATCCTGATTTGAACAATTATCAGCAATCACAATATTAGTAAATCAGGTCAAGTATCAAAGATCCCTTTATATGATTGCTAAACTGGGCTCAGGGGTGTGTACCTGTAACCCCAGTGAATTGGGAAGTTGATAGCACATGGAGAAAGTCAGTTTAAGGCCATCCTGGGCAACTTAAGAGAGTCTCTGCCTGTACCCATCAGATGTTCTTCCTTTTATGACACTACAAGGGTGACCATCTTTCCATCCATTAAATCTCTGGGTTTGTCAGAACACCTGACTTTCATCTTATTGACCCCCTGAGCATATCATGCCAATTAAACATAGATCCCTGCCTGCAAGAGGGAAAAGGACCCTGGACTACCATGAATCAAATTTAAAAGTGCAGCGTCCACATCTTTGTCTATTTTCTTCTCCCTGACTCTAATCGGGAGTTGGACAACATTTGTCAAGTGCCAACAAACAAACTTAGAAAAGGATCAACAACAACAACAACAAAAAGTGGAAAAGTTGGACAGAGTGTCCAGAGGGAAGTGAGGAAGTATGGGGAGAGAGGCATTTTTTGAAAGTCTAAAGAAGGACTTGAGGAAAAGAAAATATAAGAAAAAATGCAGGCTAACGAAGCGAGGGAAGAACAGTGGGTTGACCCTTTGTAGGGAAGATGCATGGCCACAATAACACTAGATAACATTTACTGGCCACCTATTACATGTGAAGAATTATTTGAAGGACTTTGCCTATACTGTGCCTGATTTTCATGATGAGGAACCTGAGGCACAAAGCAGATTGCTCAAGGTCCTGCAACAAGCCATGGGGATGGAGTGCAAACCCACCAAGGTGAACTCTAAAACCAAGCCACATCTGCACTCCACCTCCAGCCAAACACACACACTTCACAGCTGGCTATACCGGGGAGCAGAAGAGCTACCCTGTGAGCTGCATGAGCACTGTGGATATAAATGCAGTTGGAACCAACTCAGTGAACTCAACATATGTTTTCTATAATTCAGATTCTTAGGATAAAATGTTCTCATGAAATTGCAGACCAGCAGAGAAACTGGGTTTATTTTGGATACTATAACTGCAAATGTAAGAATGGATATAGGATTTTGCATTTGTTAAACCAAAACTCTTGAGACTGAGGGATCTCTGAAATATAAGAATTTACTGAGTCATTTCAGATACTGGCCAGGAAAATAGACCGGGTCCTGGAACAAGGTCCCACAAGTTCCAGAAGCAAGACGAGGTAGCAGTTGGAAAATGACTGGGTCAGAACTAAGAGCATTTTTCATAATGAAATTCTGGGGGAAGGCAGACAGAAATTGTTTGTGTTGAGCCTACATCAGCTATAGATAAGCATTTTGGAGTAGGAGGGCAGTCCATAAGGAGAAGTAGTTGTTCCTTCTGGATTGGTTGGGGCTATAAGCAGGACAAAGTGGTTCCAAAGGTGGGGATGGGGTTTAAGTTAAGGTTTTGCCATATAGTCAAGAATGTAAGGGGCTGGAGTTGTGGTTCAATGGTAGAGTGCTTGCTTAGCACTTGAGAGACACTGGATTTGATCCTCAGCACCACATAAAAATAAGTAAACAAAATAAAGGTATTATATCCATTTACAACAAAATTATTTTATAAAATATTTTTTTTCTTGGTTTTAGCTCAATAACTGATTTCCTTCCTCCATCTCTCCTCTCCTCCATCTTCCAACCATTGTGATTACTTTTAGGACATCTCAGAATTTTTCTCTTATCACACTGATTCAAAAAGGTTTCATTCAATATTAAATAGATCTAATAAAAAATGCTGACCAGTTTGGGGTCTGACCTGGAGACAGTCAGTATAGAATCAGTTTATGTCGGAGGATAAACTGGGGTTAACCACAAGCTACATAATTTCACTTAAAGACGGAGGAAGTCACACAGGTGTGATTCGAAATTCTAAGTTCAGTGTGAAGTTGGGGACAGCAGGCCAGATGTAAAGGAGAAAGGTGTGAGTGTGAAGGGTGAATGATGTCTGGCCTGTAGAGTTAACTGTGCAGTTAGGCAGATACCCCCACAGCTTGATATAATACAAAGAGAGGGCGAGAGGAGCAGTTGAGTCGTTTTCATCCACCCAAAGGAATGCAGGGAAGGGTTGTCTGGGGGCAAGGGAGGGTATCCTAAGGGGTTGAGAGGGTTTTGTGGAAAAGCTTCAGGGTGAAAATAAAGAAGGTAGATTTCAGCTTCTGATGAGTATTCGGATAATGGAAAGATGACGTCCACAATATTAAACAGCAAGATAAGAGTAAGAAATAGGAAGGAAAAGAGAGTTCTTGAGAGGACCCTGACTCAACTTTGTTTCAAGGCAGCAGAGGAGAAAAGGGGGTCACCCAGAGGAATTAACAAAGGACAGGTGAGGTAGGATAAGAGTGTGAAGTTCATTGCGAGAATCTCAAGTCTCCAAGAAAGGAGAATGGTTGGAACGTGGAGCTGAAAACAAAAGTAGAACATGAGATAGAGAAAGAACCTAAAAGGCAAAAACAAGAAGAAAAGAGGAATCTGGAGCCTGAACTAAAGAAGTAAACACAATCATACAAATACCAGCATTATGATACTTAGATAGCAGTTGGGGCCATGCTACTCAAGTGGCCCAGGAACGGGAAATTCTAGAGATAGATTTTTCAGAGAGGAGAATCCCAATGTGGTACAGAGAAGGCCACTTTATAGGCACAGAAAAGCTGTAGGGTTCTTCCCACAAGTGGTTTGGAAAAAGGAAGCACATGGGAACAACTAGGAATGATCTGAAATATTGAATAAGGAGGAAGCACTTATCAATTAGAAAGGATACCTGCTGAAGTGCAGGGTCCTGGAACTCCCCACTTCCCTTGCTTCCCTGTTGTTTTAAGATCCCCATAAGTGTGTAAAGCATTGAGGGAGGGACTTAGACGAGCCAGAGGTAGGGTGGCAGATATTTATCCAATCAGTAGGAAAGTACTATAAAACCCCATAATATCGTGGAAAATGCGCCTTGTTACTATAAAGTTAATTAAGAATACTATTTCTCAACTTGTCTTGGATTTCCTAAAAAATATATAAAATAGAGAAAATTAGTTTGTGCCCAGCTCACCCCAAACTGAACTGAGCAAATGCAAATAATCATCAGGCAATGAGCTAGTGACCTCAACCCCACACGCAAAATAAAATATGGGCCTGCCTAGCAGAGGGGTGCCCATTGCCAACTGTGGCACATGCCAGGCTGCCTAGGTTCGAGGCAGAGTGACTCACACAGCCATACCAGTGACTTCCTGGAGAATTACTGCTTCCATTCACGATGTGTGGGTGAAAGCCCCAAGGTTTAAGAGAATAGTGGGAGACAAGATGTGGAGGGGAAAGTCCTATTCATGAAATATGAGAAGTAAGAATATTGACAACTCCCCCTTCCCTTTTCTTTGGATATACAGTTTATACTTCATATACATAGTGCTTCTCTGTAGAGTGATACCAGTGGGAACCTGCAGAAAAGTGATCTGGCTGAAAATAACCTAAAACTGACTTCTGAAGCCAAAGCCTGAGATCACTATACGAGAATATGTAGTGATCAAAATCTCCAAGGCACAATTCAAAAAGAGGAATGGGCTGCAGAATCAGCTGAGAGGAGACTTAGCCTGGTGGTTTTACAAACTGTGGGAAACTGCCGTTGGGTAGGGGAGCTTGGAGATTGGGAAGAAGGGAAGTCAGCGTAGAGGTGCACCAGCCAGGCAATGGGCAATGCAAGAACACCCCACATTAGCACTCTTGGGAAAGAAGACTTTGATTCTTCCAGCCCCTGTCTCCAGAGGGAATCTGGAAAGAACCTACAGCGGACAGCTTCATGTCAGAACCCTCTCTAATGCACATCCCTCTCCAGCACTCCCCGGGACCCTAGAGGTCTTAAAGGGTCGTGGCTGCGGCAGCAGCAGGAGAAGCGGCTGAGGCTTAGACTGGGCCGGCGGGAGGCTGTCGCCCCAGACCGGCTCTAACCGACTCTGCAGTCCTGGCAGCCGTAAGATCTGCAACCAGAGGTTCAAGCGTGGTGGTGGCAGCTGTGCGGGCACCTGCGGACGACTCCCTGGTGGTGGAAGAGGTGCCAGTCCGACAAGGAAGGCATCTGCAGGGGCAGCCACTCCCATGCTGCTTCGATCCACCTCTGCTACTGGGAAGCAGCCCCGGAGGGCGGGTGGAGGCCGAAGTTGCCACAATTCGCTGGGGAAAGGGAAATTCTTGAGAAACCGTGGATGGTGTTGTAATTGTGTGTGTGCCATCCCCGCAGCCCTGAATCGAATGTGCAAGAAAGGCGGGAGGTTGTGAAATGTAGCAGAAGACGCTGAAACTGTGGCTCTGTGGCTAAGAATGGAAATCCAGGTCTCAAAAAACTGGGGATGGGCCGGCTTCACCCAGGGCTTTAGCAATTGTGCGTTAGAACAGAAAGAAAGGCAGCCCCCTGCCTGCGGTAGCGCATACCTGTTAACCCAGTGACTTAGGAGGCTGAGGCAGGAGGATTGCAAGTTCCAGGCCAGACGCGGCAACCTATCCAGGCCCTAAACGACTTAGCAAGACCCTGTCTCAAAATACAAAATAAAAAGGACTGGGGATGCAGCTCACGGGTAAAGCACCCCTGAGTTCAATCCTCAGTGCTCCAGAAACACAGATGGAAATTTGCATCTCTTCACAGAGGCACAGAATGGTGACAAATATTTTTAAATGTTTTAAAATAAAAGCATTTAAGGAAAGAAAGAAGCCAAAGAAAGGTTTTATACTGCAAATAGATTTCTGGCTGCATGGAAGTTTAAATGGAAGGCATGAATGGAGGAAATAGGGACTTGAATCATTGGACAGAAAAATGCAATTAGACAAATGAGGGAGGAGAAAAGGGTTAGGGAAACTTTGGGGAAAATGTACGTGGGAACTTCAGTAGTGAATAAGCAGATTTTTACTCAAGAAAGAAAAAAATACAAAGAATCACATTTGGGGATGAAGAATCTTTGAATAGCAAAAACATGGATGCCTATAAAGGTATAAGTGACCAAAAAACAGAAAAGAAGGAGGAGGAGAGGGAGCAGAAGAGGGGGAGGGGACATTATAGGAAGGAGAAAAGGGAGATGGGAGCACGAAAAGTTGTGTTTGTCCCCAGGTAACTCCCACAAACTGCTAATGGTACACCTTGTGGATAGCATGTCCCTTCCTCAGGAAGAGTGCCACTAGGGATCACCGCTGAAGGCTTCATTTAGGGACTTCAGGCTTCATTTAGGGAGGGACAGAGGGCACTCCAGAGGACAAGGGGTAGGAGGAAAGCATCTTTCATCAGGTTTGCATTCCCCCTGAAGGATTCTGATGAGAGTAAGGGAAGGGGGACCTTTCTGGACCAGTGGTGATTTTTGAGACCAGGATTAGAAATGGTGATTAACTAGTGCTGCTATCATGAGGGGAGTGAGCTTAGCAATGGTACGTCCTGGTAAAAAATTAAAATAGCAAAGTGGGCCTGGGGGTGTCACTGTTACAAATGTGTAACCACTCAAAGAGTGATCATAGCATTTTAGAGCTTTGGGGGCCTTTGGGGGTTTTGTTGTTGTTGTTGTTGTTTTGTTTGTGTTCTTTGGAACCCAGGGGACACTCAACTACTGAGTCGCATTCCCAGTCCTTTTTATATTTTATTTAGAGACCGGGTCTTGCTGAGCTGCCTAGGGCCTCGCTAAATTGCTGAGGCTGGCTTTAACTCGCTATCCTCCAGCCTCAGTCTTGAGAGACTCTGAGGTTACAGGAGTCACCAAACCTGGTGGAAGCCGTGTTTCTGTTAATGTTACAGCTAACCTTACCTGCCCTGCTCTCCCAGGGCTGCTTCTTCCTCTTTCATTTTGAACTGATTTTTACTCTTTCAGTTCTGCTCAGGTTTTTCTTTTTCAGTCTCCTGTTTTGGCCAAGGACAGACAAGGACATTATTCTTCCATGTCCAGGTTTTTCACCATAATCCAGGTTGATCCAAAAACAGGTCAGGAAACAACTTGCGGTTGATTGAAGGGAAGCCTCTGGAAATCACACATTTGAAAACTGCAACACAGATGTATACTAGGAAAATAGATTATGTTCAGGGTTTGTCGTTCATTTTTACATGAAAACCCAGGTTTTCTCAAATTATTCTGAGAGCATAAATCCCATTCCCAATCTGCAGAGCCTGAACTACGAGACAGGTGGGTATGAGGTAGATTACCTAATTTGGTTTGTATGTTTGTTTCTTGAATATTATGTTCAAAATTCTAGCAAGGTCTGTGGGAATACAAGTTCAACATACTTCTAAGGTGGCATGCATCCACCTTGGGAGGAATCTAGAAAAGTTCTATTCCCAGCCACCACCTGCCCTGTTTTCTGACCCTCCTGAATCTGGTTTTCCATGCCTGCAGCAACGACACTACCAAACTCTCTTTCTCTTCCCTGATCTTCTGCCCGTAAGAGTTCCTCGTTCTTTAGGACTTTTGTAAAGAATGAAGACCCATGGGAGAAGTAGACAGTTCAAAATTCCTTTTGAGCAATTAAATTTTTGAACCCAGATCAAGGTCCAATTTCTCTTCCTTTCTCTTGATTTCCCCCACTGTGGTGCTGGGGCTTGAACCTAGGACCCCACACATGTAGGCAAGCATGATATCAGTGAGCTGCACACCCAGCCCCAACTTTTCTTATTCTTTCATTTATTGATTGATTTATTGGTACTGGGGATTGAACCTAGGGGCACTTTACCACAGAGCTACATCTCAAGTCCTTTTTATTTACTTTGAAACAGGGTCTCATTAAGTTGAGTTTAGGGTGTTGCTAAATTGCTCAGGCTGATCTCAAACTTGCAATCCTCCTACCTCAGCCTTCCAAGTCACTGGGATTACAGGTGCTACTGCAACCAGCTCTCATTCTTGAATCTTATTATTTAAAGCCTTCTTTATCCATAAAGGGAACTTTATAGGCCAAACAGACCATAAATAATGTCAGGGCCTATCTTGCAGACAGGCATTAGTTTACCAAGATAATAGATCCCTGTTATGTTTGCAAGTAATAGTCAATAGGCTTTTCTACTGCAAATCCAGTACCAGTTTTTGTTCATTTTGTGGTGCTGGGAATTGAACCCAGAGTCTCAAGCATGCAAAGCACGTACTATATCACTGAGCTATACCCACTGCCCTTCAATACCAGTTTTGAGGAGCCATCAGTCATCTATCTGTCTTTGACCAAAATACTCCTAGGGAGTTATCAAGTGGTATTGTAATGTTTTGCACCTTTATTTAGTATGATTCAGGACCAAACAATGATGTTTGGTCATGTAGATAAAGATCATCATGTAGATCTAGATGGAAATGAATGGGCCAGGATGCCTATGCTATTGATACCATGCAAGGGTTCACTGCCCATTGTACATAAAAGCCAATACTGCAAGGCTCAGTGGTACATGCCTATCCACGCCAGTCATATCAGATTAGATAAAGCCCACCCTAATGACCTCCTTTTATTTTATTTTTTATTTTTATTACTATTATTAATATTATTATTTTGGTACAGGGGAGTGAACCCAGGACTGCTTAACCACTGAGCCACATCCCCAGCCTTTTAAAAAATATTTTATTTAGAGACAGGATCTTGCCAAGTTGCTTTGGGCCTCACTAAGTTGCTGAGGCTGGCTTTGAACTCATAATCCTCCTGCCTCAGCCTCCCAAGCCGCTGGGATTACAGGCATGCACCACTGTGCCCAGCTCATTTTATCTGAATTACCTCTTTAAAGGTCCTGTCTCCAAGTATAGTCACATTCTGAGGTACTAGGATTCGGACTTCAATAAGGTCAAAAGTTATGCACCACAAGTCATTTTATCCCCAGCACTCAGGACCCTATCTGGCATGCAGTGGGCACTTAGGTTTTTTTGAAAGATGAGAATAAACACAGGTAGGAGGGATGATTTAGTCAGCACCTCATCCAAGGTGTGCCGGAGTGAGCATGACCGTGGGATGAAGTGCAGAGACTGGTGTGACCAGGGCCAAGTGTTCATTTGGCAGAGTTGAGAGAAATAAGGTTGATGGCTAAGGTTTGGCCCAATCCTTAAACACCTGCAAGCTGGCTGCCCTGAGAGGTTCTGAGCAGAGGAAGGTATTGAAGGAAATGGCATTTGAATCTTAACAAAAAAATCTGGCATTGGAGAACCTCTGCCTAAAGATATTCAATTTTTATTAAGAATTCCAGAAAATTATGAATGGGGGTCTGCCTTTTTCTGGACAAAGGTTCATTTTTGTAATGATGTAACATGAGATAACAGAACCATTGAGATTTCATTTAAAATGTAATCTCTTTTATGACATAACCAGGTCCATTGCTAGAAAGGGTGAGTCACTACCCTTGGTCAAAGTTTTCAAAGAGCTGCAGTCAGTCCAGCAGCCTTCTGGGAGATCCCAGCAAGTGGATCTCTCTTCTTTTATTATTTTGATTTTTCTAGTCCTGGTCACACTGTCATTGATCTGTGTTTGTCAATGACTTTTTGATGAAGATAAAAGGGAGGGTTGGCTTCAGGTATGCCTGGATCCAGAAACTCCAAGGTTTTAAGTCACTCTCGCAGTTAGCTTCATTTCCTCAGTCTGGCTGGCTGAAACTCGCATCCTGAGTCACTACATTCCTAGTTCCCTTCAAAGAGGAAAGAGCACACTTCCTACCAACTAGAAAATTCTAGGGAAATGCTGATTGGTCATTTACTTATCCTGCCCCAAAAGAAGTTTATGGTTGACCAAGAGAAAGAAAATTCCAACTCAAAAAATGGGGTGCTAATCAATTTATTGATAAAACAACAACTGTCTCTTTGGAGCTCTCAAAAAAGTCGTTTTCATTTCAAGTATTTCAAGTCTGTGTGTTTGGCCCTGCTGATCTGGTGGCCTTGTTTTCCTGAGTGGTCCTTATTTCATGTAGTTTTTTTTTTTTTTTTTTAAATAAAGATGATTATTAAGTGCATAACTATAAATGTTTATTATTGCATACGTTTGCACAACCTCATATGAATGAATGAATTCACAAATCTGGAAGTCACGTCAAATTTTGTGCCCACAGTTTAGAAACCTGATGCATTACTTTATGTTAGAGCACACTAGAAATTAAAGGAATCTCTGGACCTTTCTTCTGTCCTTGAGTTTTTCATTTGTCTATTGACCCACTTGAATGTGATCCTTGGGAACTTGGGACCCTTGTTGACTGTCTAAGTCTGGGATATTGTTGACCTAGCACCATCAATGAAGAATGTGTCTGCTTAGCAATTGAGAAACAATGTTTTCCATGTTAGATTCTATTTGAGGTGTGAGATTGCTGCCTGCCTGATAATTGCCATTCCAACTTTCTTTGAATGAGACTCTTGAGATTCTAAGGGAAGGTATTTAAAGTTTTGTAAATCCTAATCCTAACTCCCTCCTCTTCTACCTTCAAACTAAACATGAGGCCCTTGCTCCAATGACTCTCTCTAATGATGAGTGACAGGAAGGAGAATTGGAAGAAAGACAATGACAATAAAAGCAGGAAACTGGTGAGAAAGTACATGTACACAAGAAAATCCACATCTGGGTGGGATGATAGCAATGAAAGTGGAAAGCAAGAGATGAGTCTGAAAAACACCGTTAAAAAAAACTTGAAGACTAGATGGATATACACAAAGAAGAGGAGGAGGAAGTCAAAGATGGTAAAAGGCTTCTAGTCTACAATAGAACCAGAGGAAATGCTCTGCTACTGACAGAAAGGGGGAAGTTAGGAGGTGGAGCACGTACCTGTAGTTTCAGACATGGAGACTGATGGAGATGGAAAATCATGTTCAGGTGGTTGGAAACCCAGGGCCTCTTTTAGTTAATGTTCAGGAAGGAAAGTGAAGAGAGGTGGAAATCCTGACCAAAGGTCAGACATGTCCCTGGCCCCAGATCAAAGACCATCCCAATTGCTACTGGCCTTTTAGCTGACATAAAGCACAAAACCAACTTAGGGAGAGGGCAGTATGCACAAGAGAAGCCACACAATTCAGTACCACGAAGGACTCCCAGGTTTTATTGACCAATTTAACATGTTTTCAGGGTCATACTCATATGTAACCCTGAAATGTTGAGGCCAATCAGCTGGAATACATCCTTTTTTTCTTTCTTTCCTTGTCTTTCTCTCTCGTTTTAATAACTTTTAAATGGAGAATTTTTAAAAATATACAGAAATGGAAAATCCATATTAGGAATTCCCAAGGTTCCATCACTTACCCTCAACAACATTAAATCACAGTCAATCTTTCTGCATTATTTTGAAGAAATTTCAGGCACCAGAACTTTCACTAGAAACATTTCATTATGAATTTCTAAAGATAAGAACCCTATTTAAAAAAAAAAAATCATCATCATGCCTTAAAAAATTAACCATGATTTCTGATATTATCAGATATAAAGTCAGATTCAAATTTCCATTTTTAAAAGTTTATTTGAATCAGGATTCAAATTGGGCCCACAGATTTCACGTTTCTTTTGTTCTGGATTTCCTTCTATTCTCCTTTTCCCTCTTTGCAATTTATTTCTGAAGAAATGGAATGGTTTGCCTCACTCTGATTTTCCAGCATTCTGGAGTATGCTGGCTGCATTCCCTTGGTATACTTGAACATGTTCCTCTGTCCTCTGTGTGTCTTACAAGGTGAACGCTGTAATCGGATTCAGATCCATTTTAATTTTCATGTTGTGCAAAAAATGATACCAGTGAAGGTGTTAGAGGGAGCCACAGCAATGGTTGGGAGTAGGAGGAAATAGGGTAAAATGACAAGGGCCTGAGGACCGACCCTAGGGTAACGCAACTGTTGAGGGACAAGTAGAGAAAGAGAAAAAAGGAAGGAGTGGCGGAAGGGCAGATAGGGCGAGACAGAGGAGGACCTCCGGGCCGCGCGGGCGTCTCACCCACGGTCCCCGCCCGGCCGGCGCAGGCGCGCGAGTGCGACCGGGAGGCGGCGCTGCTCACCGGCCCCACCCGCGGAGAAAACCGCCAGGCAACACCACCTCTCTTCTCCAGGGGATTCTGGCAGTTCCCGCAAGAGAAAAGCAAAAATTCGCTCTGGGTTTTTGAAACGCAGAAACACTGCGCTGTCAGCTCTGAGCATCGACCTGACATCCTTCGACCTTATGGGGGGTCCCCAGGAGCCAGGGTGGCTGGACACTGGACGCCCCCTGGCCTGGAGAAGTTCAGTGGTGTCCTCATGGCCCTCACCACGTCGGGGCCTCTCTGTAGACCCCGCAACGGCCTTGGCAATTGCACCCTCGTCCACTCACCTGCAGGCCTGGTGGCTTCTGCACTGGGTCCTAGCCTTCCCTTTCCTGTGCTGGGGGGAATCCTTGTCATTGGCCTGCTTCCCCTCCCTACTTGGGGCCCTGCTGTTCTTCAAAGCGCTCCCTGTCCTGCTTCCCGCGGGGAAGTCGCTTTGATGCTGGGCTATTGATGATATCGCTTGTGGATTTTCCCATTCAGCAGCATCAACCTGAAAAAGCAGTAGGTTGCACCATCACATAGATGGACCTGGTCTTAGGTGGGTGGATCAGGCCAGCTTGGTCATTTGTGACCCTGCAATGTCCGTTTGATTGCTTTGTCCCCCATCAATTCAGAAGCTGAAGCAAATCTTTCTCTGCCTTGTAGAATCCTAGAAAAAGTGTGCCCTCACCACAAAGGTGTCCCTTCAGAAGGAAATGCTGGTCAGCGCTTCAGAGCCCTAATAGGAAATCGGTGAGCTTAGAAACAGCCAATTCTGCTCTCCTGCTATGGCCGCCCAGGCACCCTGTACTCTCCATGGCAGTCACTGCTTTAGATTGACAACACACGTCTCTGTTCAGGAGTAACTGAGTACCAATGACTGTTCAATGTCACTAGTCAATACAAAATGTAGATTCATATATTCCTCCTTATGCCATAGTCTCAACCTTGAAAAGTAAGGCTTTTAAGAAATGGAACAAAGGATAGTTAGGTTCAGATGGGGCCAGGGAGGGCCTGGTATGTGGAGTCGCCCTGGGCAGGTCTAGGTGGGGCTGCAAAGTGGAGCTCACCAACATGAAGGTCCTGGGTCTTGGAGGATGGCCAGAATGAAGGGAGGCACGAGCTCTGGAAAAAAAGGTCACGGACAGTTTATTGAGCATTGAGATTGGCATCGTGCTGGCTTTCGGGTGTGTACAAAGACTAATTTCTGAGGATGGGGGGTTAAAAATGACTGGAAACCAGCATATTTCATTATTCCTCTCCCCCTGAGGTAAACCACTGTGTGCAGAGTGGATGAAGACTTGAAAGGAATAGATGTGAGTGGCAGGAAAAAAAAAAAAAAAATTGTGACCAGAAGCAAAATTCCTGCCAGTGCAGCTCATTTTCTCACTGAGAGCCTCCCAACAAATTGCAGCCCCAAATGCTGCCCAGGGTACCCAGTTTTTATCAGCGAGCAGCAGCTTCTGAGATTTCCAGGGCACTGCTAGGGCTGAACCCTGGGACAGCAATGACTTCAGCCAGTTGCCCTCGAACTTCCCACAAGTCATTCAGCCACCACCTCTTAGAGTAAACTCAGAGGGACACATCTCCACCACCATACAAATTCTTATCTCCTGAGGGACTTTGCCAGAAACCACTTACTGCCAAATGGAGATATTTGAGGAATTTGTAAATACCTACATATTTCTGGAACGTGAGCTCTTTTCCCTGTGCCCACTGAACAGGCACAGTTCTCCTGGAGCCCACAGATAAGCTACAAAGGTCAACCCTGATGAATGGCTGCCCTCTTCAATACCACTGCAGGCCCAGGAGCTCCCAGGGACAGATTATAGTGGTTGGCCAGACTGGACGGGGGCATTGTGTTGGCAATGTCTGCCTTAGGCTTTAAAATAACCCTACATGGGACGGGATGTAGATCAGTGGTAGAACATGTGCTTAGCAGGCACCAGGCCCTGGGTTCAATCTCCACTACCAAAAAAACCATCTAATATTAACAGAGGCAATCTAGTTGATCTGACCGTTAAAGAAGGGTGACTTTAACTTCTATGTGATCACCAATGCTGTTTATCACCAAGGCTGCTTCCTTCTTACACAAAAATAATGCTTTTTCCTGCTTGCTGTTTTTCTAAAAAAAATGTTCTCCCTCTACTCAAATAATAAAGGGAAGGTGAGGTGGTGGGGAGATCATGGGAGACAGAATGAGAAAACATGAGAAAAACCCAGTGCAGTGGCACACACCTGTACTCCCAGCAACTGGGGCTGGGGGCTGAGGCAGGAGGATCTAAAGGTTGAGGCCAGTCTGGCAATTTAGTGAGACCCTCAGCAACTTAGCAAGACACTGCTTCAGAATGAGAAATAAAAAGGACTGGGGATGTGGTTCGGTGGTAAAGCACCCTGGGTTCAATCCTCAATACCAAAAACAAAAACAAAAAATAAAACTGAGAAAAAGGTTAAGTGTGGCAGAAAGGGCTTTCTGCATTTAATTGTAGTTGAATTACATGACAAAAAGTCATAAAAATGAATTACAACATCAGAAATTCTCAGCCCATCTTGATATATTTTAATACTTACACATGATATTAAATTTGTGTATTCATTATCTGCCATCTGGCCTATTTATTTCAAATATAGCTTCCAAATTCACCAATTTTTATGTGGTTTTGCTTTGTTTTATGTACGACTTTTTTTATTTCATAATCCAAAGTGGAGAGAAACTCAACACTCATTTTTAGAAGTCCATTCCCTGAAGTTGGAAATTGTAAAAATATGTTTCCTCTCTTAAAGTTATTTGTTAACCTTAAATCATTAAGCATCCCATGGAAAATATCAAGATTCAAACCTTAATGTCAGGAAAATTATCACAGATAAAGTGACCTTTTTCTGAAAGTCACGAAAGTACTACCACAAATAGATTAAAATGGAAACCACACGTAGCACTTATTGCCAGTCAGTAATCCAGCACTTTACAGTCTTAACTCATTTAATCTGCTTGACAATTCTACGAAGTTACCACTAACATTATCCCACTTTATGAATGAGAAAATAGAAGCATAGAGAGATTAAATAACTTGCTAATTTCTCCACAATCTAGGTTATCACCGATGTTTCCCTGTTATAAATATTTACTTTTTAGGGCTGGGGGTATGGCTTAGTGTGTAGAGTGCTTATCTGTCAAGCACAAGGCCCTGGGTTCAATCCCCAGCACTGAAAAAAAAAAAATTGCTTTTTACTGCTTACTCTTTTTCTAAAATTATTTTCTCCCTCCATAATCAAACAATAAAGAGAAAGTAATGAGGAGATGGGAAGAGATCATGGGAGGTAGTCAATCAATCACTAAGAGAGGGCTGGGGTTGTGGCTCAGTGGTAGAGCGCTTACCTAGCATGTGTGAGGCCCTGGGTTCGAGTCTCAGCACCACATATAAATAAATAAATGTCCAGTTCCAGAGCCATGTTCTGGTCCTAGATGCTCTACCTTAAAAAAAAAAAAAAGAGGTCTTCCCCGTGGGACACAAGACACAGGTAAACCAGGCACTTGCCTTGGACACACACTTCATGAGTGTTCAGCTTGGTTAAGAAACTTGTCCCACACCATGACACTGGTATGTGGTTGGACAGGTTGTGAATTCATTATGTAACATCAAGAACATTTAAAACTGTTTAGAGGTATTTTGAAATAAAAATTCTTAGAAAAAAATTAATATTTTATTTTCTAATTTAGCAGAATGTTTACATCACCAGCTATGTAAAAGCACAGCCTTAAACCAGTATACAAGGGCAGGGCATGTGGCTCAGTGGTGGAGCACTTGCCTAGTATGTGCAAGGCCCTGGGTTGACCAGTACCAGAAGGGGTGGCGTGGGCAGGGGGAACATCAAACAAAAAATATAAGGTGGCAACCATAGTCTTCTGTAGACAACGCTTACCCTCATTAATTTTAGAATCTAATAGGTAATTGAGATTGTGCACACAAAAATTTAAAGGTTAATATGCTGAAATGTGGTGTGGTTCCACAGCGGATTCCTGGTGGTGTTTCCTGCTTGCTCTCTGTGTCTCACTTTAGAATAACAGCTCCATGAGAACAGCCACCCTGTTTGCCATTCACTGCACAGAGCAAGGCTAGATACACAGCAGGTGCTCAATAAATGAATAGTGAATGAATGAGAGGATTTACCTTGCTGAGACTGTGAACTTGATATGCTGAGACCAAGGACAATGAGGAAAAAGGTGGAATCTTGAACAAGTCCATGAACTTGAGGAGGAAGACAGAAAGCAAATCAAGGAAGTGAAGCATCGTGATGTCAAGGATAGGGAGAAGTTTGGGATTCAGTGGGCGATGTTAAGAGGAAATACTGCAGAGAAACATAAAAGGATGAGATTTTGGAAGACAACATTGAACTTGGTCTTCTCTGCAAAAGAGAATTTGGAGTGAGACCCTGTTTGCTCGGGAATTAAGGAATAATTAGGACACTAAGCAGGAAGTTTGGCAGTGAATGGAAGAAAAGACATGAGAGTGTTAGGCATTTGCTTACAGAGAGCAAGGGTATTGTTAATTCAGTAGAAAAGTGTCATGTTATCATGTTGTCACTGTCTCAAGTGGGGGCTCCCTCTCATTCATCCTTTGTCCTGAGAGAACAAAAGAGGCCTTGAATTTCAAGAGCCCCCAGTGATGCTTCTGTGAGCTAGAGCTTTGGAATCAGACTGCCCATGTTCAGATCCCATTTCTTCCCATTAATAGTTGTGTGACTTAGGGGAAATTACTTAATTCCTCGAGTTTTCTCATCTGGAAGTAGAGATTCGGTCACTGAATATCATGAAGCTCCTTCCACTGACCTAGTAGGGGACTCAGCATACCAGTGGTAAACAGAGATCTGTGTCATTTCCAAATCAGGAGGTCAACTAATATTTTAAAATTATCTCTTAACTCCCCTTTCAGGAAGATGTAGTAAAGATGTATTTTTCCCTATTGCTCTCAAAAAGTAAAACTAAAAACCTACTGAAATGGCAGGAAGAAGGCAGAACAGCTACCTAGCACTTTAGGATTCAAGAACAACCTGGTGATGAGTTTTCTGGATTTTCTTTTAGCCTCCTGTATCCCAGACTTGGAGCTGAAGAATCTGGAAACCCAGAAATGCCCAGAGGAGGAATCAAAATAAAACCCCACAAAGCCTGTTCTTTCTAGTTGCCATAGTTTAGATGTGGTTTGTCCCCCTCAAAATTCATGTGCTGGAAAGTTGGCAGTGCTGACATGGCAAGACCTTTAAAAGGTGTGGCCTATGGAAGGCAATTAGGTCATGGGGTCTCTACCCTCATGAATGGATTAATGCTAGATCTCAGGAGCAGAACTCACTTAGTTCCTGAAGGAACAAGTTGTTATAAAAAAAATGTGAATCTGGCCCTCCCGACTTTCTCACTTTGTCTTGCACTGCATGAACTCTCTACGCATGTGCCCATCATGTGATGCCATCTACCATGTGACAAAGCCATGGAGTCCTCACTAGATGCTGCTGTCATGTTGACTGGACTTTCCAGCCACCAGAATCATAAGCCAAATAAATTTCTTTTCTTTATATAATATCAAGCCTCAATTATTTTGTTACAGCAATACAGAATGGACTAAGACACTTGCCAAAGGATCCAGAAAGGAACAGCCTAACTAGACCAAAACACAAACACACACAAATTTTAAAAAATACCAAAACAAAGACACACAAACAAACAAAAAACCTTATAGACAGCAACTACTTATTCCAGCTAAAAAGCACAGATAAAACTGCGGCCACATCCCACCCCCACTAGAGAAGGAGGAGTGGAAACCCAGACTTCCTACTTCATTGGGCCATAACAAGTAGTTCCACCCTTCATGGGTGTGGCATCACAGGAAGCCAGAACTTTCATCCCCACCTGCAATATAAAAGCTCCTTCCCCATGGTGTCCATGGAGGCCACATGGGGTGTCTGGGCTTCCACACACAACAGTAAGGCACTCCCTCCCCTCCCTCTGGGTGGTGTCAGAGGAGATGTAGTGGAGTTAGGGCCTTCACCACTGCCCACGCAGTAGGCAGAGCCACATGGGCAACTGTAAGGGAGCCACCCCTCCCATCCAAGGGGTCTTGGGACATGTCTAGGGGACTCAGTAGGAAATACTGCACTCCCAGCCCCACCCAGGAGTAACTAGGAGCCCTTCCCTCTCTAGTGTCAACACGTCGGGCGGGAAAGCTGGACTTCTGCTCCCCCTTCCCCTGCCAGATTGGTGTTGGTATAAGAAGAGTCAGCTAATACAGAAGAGGTTTAAGAAGACAGGGTCTCGAGTGGGGAAAACAGTCCTCCCAGCACCAATTCCATCCACATTAAAGGAATCTTGAAATTTTATTTAAATGAACATTTAAATAAATGTTTACTAGACTAAGTTGTTAATCTGCCTGACATTCCTTGGTTAAAGCCCTGGGACCAGCACATCACTACTTCTCTTGGTTGTTACGGCTCCTATCTGAGCTAACCCATCAGGAAACTGGAGAGATCGACAAACTGAAAAACTTTTTTAAATTTTGGATCTAACACTAAGAGAATAAAAATAACACAGATAGATAGTCCAGAAGATTTAGGGTTATTTAATGTGTCACTTTTCACTCAGGCATGTGGATTTGCAGTGTGGTTTACAAAGGCCTCTGATGTACCCTCTTCCTCTTTTCTGCTGCCTGTTGTCTATTTGAAGAGGGAAAAGATGGGGCAGGGGCAGGGGGAGGACCAAAAGAGAAAATGCCTTATTTAAATGTCTTATTTTTGTCTTGTTCTAGTAAAAGACAGTGGAAGAAAAAGCTAAGGAACTGACTAAAATTGAATTAGATTACACCCCTTTAAACAAAAAGTAATTAAAAAATAAATTTAAAATAATAACCAAACAGAGAATGACTACCCACTTCTTAAAAAGTACTTTTTTTCAAAAAGCATTTTTAATAAAAAGGGACTTAGGAAAACGTTTCTTAAAAAGGTGACCTCTTCTAAATTATTTAAAATATCTTTCAAATTCAAATACATAGGAAAATTGAATATAGGCTCATATGACTTTCGGAAACTGATGGTAAAGGCTCCACTGGCAACTATCTGTGGATCCATACCTCACACCTTGCTTCAAACAAATTCCATGTAAATATAAATGCAAGAAAATAAAACCACAAAAGTATTAAAAGAAGGTGTGGGAAGAAAGTTTTTTTTATAATCTTGAAGTTGGCACAGAATAGAAATAATTACATCAAAGGATAAACAAATGGCTTTTAATATATGGAAAGATGCTCACATTCATCCATAATAAGAACAAATGAAATTATACTGAGGAGGGACAAAAATATGCAAATCCCATATTCCACTCTACCTTGGAACTCCTTTTAAATACTGGCAAAGCTTATGCCAATTTTTCAGAGAATATCACATGGGATAGTGGTGTAAATACATTATTTGGTAATTAAAGGAAAGGCCAACTTCCTACTGCTGGACCCCTTAAATTCACCTGGATTATAACTGCAAAATAAGAGAGAAGACATGGTCCCACTAGATGATCTCCTACGGAATTAAAAATACTAAGAATATTTTTCTAATATGATTTCTTTCATAGTGTATTAAACTATAATGCAGACTGAAAAACATGTCAACTGCACCATTTTTGTATATTATTTGCATGTACAGGGGAAAAATAGGAAGGACAGAGACCAAAATGTTAACAGTGGTTATTACTTACCTAATGAAATTATGTGTGGCTTAAAAAATAATTTTCTCTACACTTTCGTGTTTAGTTTCTCAAGATTTCTGCAATGGCACATGTAATTGGTTGTGTAATAAAATGAACATATTACTTTTTTAAATGACCTCTTAGGAAAGAATATCACATATTCCCTCAAAACAAGATTCCAACAGAGCTATTTCTACAACCACGTGGAACAGCTTACAAGGAAGGGGTGAGGGCCATGTCTTATGTCATCGTGAGAAAACTCTCAACTTATTGGTCAATTTAGAAAATTAACATCATACAAAATGACAGTCATACAAAATGACTGCAGGAAAAACGAATATAGGATAAAGTGAAATAGCTTTTCAGATCATAAATGTTGAGTTCCTAAAGGATCCTTGCAGCACCCCAAAAAAGAAATCTTGTGGTCCTGAAAAACACTCTTGTGTTCTCTGAGAAATTCATTATGGAGACCTGTGTTTAAACACACAGGATATTATTATATAAGCAAGCAGCTGGGAAGATTAATCATGATTAAAAATGAAAGGGACAACAGCATGCTGCGGCAGGACTGTTTGATGAGAAAAGGGCGACTCAAAGGAAAATAGTATTTGTGCAGGGGAATAAAGCCAACCCACAGAATGATCAAACAGCAACGAGGACACGCTCGCTCAAACCTGATTCAAAAGGCATTGCTTATCTGAAGACATGGCTCCACTAGTAACAATAACCATGAGTACATATACAGAATGTATGTGTCATGGGCTGTTTGTGAAATGCTTATCTCATACCATTCCTAAAGTCCAAACACCTTAACGTGACCTATGATTTATTTTTCTTTCCAGGTACACTTTTCCTTTCTCTCACCCTGCTTTCCATTTGTACCCAAAAACCTAGTTTCTTGAATGCCATGTGCATTGCCCAACTATTACACCTTGGACACACACTTCCAGTTCATCCTTCACTCTACTGATCACATCCCCAATTAATATTCCCTGGAAGTCCACTACCCCCATTAGACTATAGCATGTTAAGATTTTTGGAGCAGCATCAGAATCTACGGTAACTTCTGAAGATATAACAATGAGTAAAATATTGTCTTGCACTCAAGGAACTTGGCCAAGTGAGGGAAAAAGGCATAAACAATAATATAATATGGTCAGCATTTGGGGAGAGAGCCTGGCTATGCTTCCTGAGGCCAGCCTCCAGTTGCAGATCACTTATTAATCCCGTATCCACCAATTCTCCTAAACCACTGCTGGCAACTCGAGCGTCTATAGAGCAAGCAAGTACTGCAAATGTGTGAATCAGGCTGGGTGTGAGGTTTGCTCATCCTGGGACCTGTGGACAGTTGGCGAGTCCATGTCCTGTCTAAAGGCATTCAACTTCTGTGTTTCAAAAGCTATGCCTGTAAGCCTAATTTGGATCAGGCTGCCAATTTCTGACGTAAGAATGTAATAACATTTATTGCCACATGTAAGTCACTATTCTAACTAATTGGCAGGTATGAACTCATTTGCTCCTCACACAACTGTTGAGGCTGCTATGACTTCACCTATTTTACAAACTTGCTGAGGTAGGTTATCAGTGAGGTAAGGCTGGGATCAAACCCAGGCAATCAGACTTTTCCAGATCTACTCTTTTTTCTTCTTCTTCTGCTTTTTTATTAGAGCATTATCGTTATACATAGTAGTTGGGTTCATCCTGACAAACTCATACAGGCATGAAATTTGATTTCAGTTCATGTTCCGCACCTCTTCCCTCCTCTCCTTCCATTTCTTCCTCTACTGATCTTCCTTTTGCTCATCTACCTATTTTTGATTGGCTCTACTTAAATATAAAGGTGAAATTCCCTGTGGTATATTTATATATGCACATAGCATGATTTTAAAAAATTAACTTGTCATTTCCTCCCCTTTTCTGTCCCTCCTCTCTTCCTCTCAATCTCCTCCTACTCTCTTGTTCTTCCATCTTTATAATATCCAATCCTCCCCTTTCTTTCCTTTATTTTGCTTCAGCTTCCACATATGAAAGAAAACATTCAGTTCTTGATTTTCTGAGACTGGCTGACTTCACTTAGCATGATGGTCTCCATTTCCATCTATTGACCTGCAGCAAATGCCATAATTTCATTCTTCTTTATAGTTGCGTAAAACTCCATTGTCTATATAATCCATTCATCTATCCACAGGTGTCTGGTTTGATTCCACAATTTGACTATTGTGAACTGTGTTGTTATAAACATTGAGGAGGCTGTATCGCTATTGTATGCTTTTAATTCTTTTGGATAAATATCAAGGAGTGGGATAACTGGGCGATATGGTAGTTTCATTCCTAGTTTTTTGAGGAATCTCCCTATTGCTTTCCAGGGTGGTTGTACTAGGCTGCAGTCCTACCAACAATGTACAAGTGTACCTTTTTCCCCACATGCTCGCTAGCATTTATTATTGTGTCCTTTATAATTTCCATTCTGATTGGAACGATAGTGTAGTTTTGATTTCCATTTCCCTAGAGATGTTGAACATTTTTCCATATACATGTTAGCCATTTGTGTTTTTTCTCTTGAGAAATGTCTTTTTAGTTCTTTTGCCCATTTATTGATTGGCTTATTTGGGTTTTTTGAGTACTTTATATATTCTTGATATTAGTACCCCGTCAAAGCAGCAGCTGGCAAAGATTTTCTCCCATTCTGCAGGCTCTCTCTTATGCTCATTTCCTTCATTGTGCTGAAAGTTTTTTAATTTGATGGCATCCCACTTATTCTTAGTTTTATTTCTTGAGATTTAGGGGTCTTATTAAGGAAATCAGTGCCAGTCCCAGTCCTTATTTTTATTTTGAGACAGGTTCTTACCAAGTTGCTAAGACTGACCTTGAACTTATGATTCTCCTACCTCGACCTCCTGAGTCACTGGGATTATAGGTATGCGCCACTGCGCCAGCCAGAGAAGTGCTTTATACCATCACTCTATTGTTCTGTATCTAAACTCTTGAATTTCTTTTCAGTTTATACTGCAGAATGAATCACATATCTAAAAATTTATTGTGCCAATATCCCTTTTTGTTGTTGAACTCTTCAACCTGGTATATACAACAGAAAAAAAAAACTAATGCGCACCTATCTACTCATTGTTCTATAAATTTAATCACCTTCCCGGTCCACCACATTTCTCAAAGGATTCCAGTTTTTAAGAAATAACTTTACAGTTACCTAATAAATATATATTCACTACAGGAAAAAGTAGGCAAAATGTCCACATTACTTTAATGTATTCCTCCAACTTCTCTTTCCTCATCTGACCCATTTCCAATACACTTCCCATTTCTGGGTGTGAGTGGTTTCTTATTCAGTCCTCCTTACAGGAGTAATAACTAGGATAATGTTCTATGTTCAATAACTGTCTGCAAAGTGTTTACAACTCTGTGGCTTTTTCTGGACAATCAATTAGGTCAATGTCTTTAGCGAAAACCAATCCCTATGAGCCTAAATATACCCAAGCACACCTGGAGATTTGTTGAAATGGGCAAAATACAAGCCCCCGAGTCTTTGATCTTAATTCAAAGCATTTCACTAGACCAGAGTCAAACTCTGGCCACTTTTTATCCACAAACTTTCCTAAGAATGCTGGATATTACATTCTGTTCTTTCTACTTAAGCTAAAACCAAAAAATTAAGAGTCTTAACATTCTGCCTCCTGGCCTTTGTATATACTGCTCCTTCCACCAGGACCTCCCCACAAGAACATTCATACCCACTCTCCAAGTCCTGGCTTCTGCCCAACCTTCCTGTCACTATTTATTGGTTACCTGTCTGGGAAACCTTTGGCCTCCAAGACAGTTTTATGTACTCACTAACCAAAGCTTGCTATTTCAATTTCTTTCTTGCTTTATTTGTGTTTGGAACTTGTGGAGTGGTTACTTTTCAATCTGATTTGTACCTGAAATTTATGCAGTAATATTTATTTCTTTAAAATGTGTACCCCTGAGCTTCTAAACTTGGCAGTTTTACAAATCACAAGAATGGTAAAAATAATGGGTTTGGAGTTTTGGCACTGAACTGATATGGGTTTGCCATCCAGCTTTAGTATTAATGGCTATGTGACCTAGAACTTACTATCTCTGAGATAGTTTTATCATTTGGAAAATAAAGACCTACTCTGCAGCTACTGGGAGGCTGAGGCAGGAGGAAAGAAAGTTCAAGGCCAGCCTGAGCAACTTAACAAGAACCTGTCTAAAAAATGAAAAGGGCTAGAATATAGCTCAGTAGTAGAATGTCCCTGGGTTCAATTCCCAGTATCAAAAAAAAAAAAAAGAAAGAAAGTCCTACTTACTGTGAAGATGAAAGCATAAAAGTATAAGTACACCACCTGTTCAAGTTCATTTTCAAGAAATGTTACCAATTATTACATTTCTCAAAAGAAATTTCATCAAAAGGAGAGAAATAACATTGCCAATTGATTAGGAACTACTCAAAACTTATTTCTTAATGACAGACAACTACCTACATTTAATCTGTAACATATACTTAATATTTGTTATTGGTTGCTCTCCACCTATTTAGCATCAAGATACATCTGAAATGGTTTAAAATGTATCCGACTCCCTCAAATACTAATAAGAACCTAGAGATTTGCAAAGTAAAAAGAAATACTGGCACCATCTCAGGAAGTTTTTAGGCCAGGAAATTAATAGTACAGTAAATGTTATTGAGTAAGACTCCATTTTAATCTCTAGGAGATTGGTAACTTTAATTCATCCAAATCTCTAAGCATCAAATTTAAAACAGCTTAGAGAGTATTTTGAAATGATTTACTTAATAGTAAATTGACTTCTGAGCCAGTGAAGAATCTAGTAATCTAGTTGAGTGCTCTTAGACCCTTCTTTTTAATACCCTTAGACAGGAACCAAGACAAATTTAACCTGGGAAGACCCACAGACAATGCTAACAAAGACTCTCTCTAATGAACTCTTCAACCCCGGAGCATTCACAATCCCAAGAGGAAACATGTCCCATTTCCTTGTACTTGTCTTTGAAGATAAGCTAAAAGGCTCTCTAAAGCCACAGCATTAAACAAGAGGATGATCTTTCAGCATCAATATCAACCAAGTATAACATTCACAACCATGTTATATCTTCCTTCAACTAAACATTAATTAATTTCTACTTGCTCTAAGTAAGAGTGGCTTGCTCAGAAGTCATTCGAGTTATTGTGGAGGATACCAAGATGAATGAAACAATGCATCCTTGCCCTTGAAAACCTCTCAGTTTGAATTTTATTTACAAAATATAATTTTTAAAGGTATTAACTCACAATTTAAGTAGGAACTAAGTCACAGCTAAGACCAGAGACTTTGGAGAAATGGGACAAGTACCCTAGAGATGTTAGTGGGATAGGAGACAAAACCATGAAAAAAAGGAAAGGGGAAATGCAAGACATAGGAAACAGTGGCATTAACTGCATAGTCCTGAGAGTTAGAGACTCATTCAGACCCCAAAGTTATCAATTACCAGCAAGGTAAATAAATGTTAGTTTTTACACCTGGTGTATATTTTATAATTTAAATTTTTAATTACCAAAAGAGGGTTGGGGATGGAGCTCAGTGGTGGAGTGTTTACCTAGCACGCATGAAGTCCTGGGTTTACTCCCTAGCACCAAATACACACACACAAAATACATTAATTACCATTTATTTCATAGGGCTTTTAAAAAGATTAAGTGAGAATACACACACAATGTGAGTTTTTACAGTGCTTATCATTGGGAAGCTCATGTATAAGAGTTTTTAAAATATACATTTAATGGATGCTCAATATATATTAATATAATTTACACAAATACAAATTTTGCCAATACGGTTTTTTCATGATCATGATAATACTGACTGACAAACAGAAGCAGTGAGCTTAACAATAAAGTTAAAGCTTCCAGACCAACCAAACCTAAAATCAAATTAGGGCTCCAGTTCTCACCCCGTAGGTGCCTTATCTTAGATGAACTGTCTCATCATCATGGATAAACTTTCACACAAGATTATAAAGATTAAACATTAAGGATATAAAGTCCTCTACATAGAAACTGATACTATTCAAAGGTTAAATTCATCGTTCATGACCCCTAAATAAATGCATTTCCAGGTATACAGAACACCTGAGTTTTAGATCTTGGCATACAAATTCCAGTGCTTCCTCTTTCCCTTCCTAAGGGTGAGAGAGGAAGGAAGGTATTCCCTCTCCCCACCCTCTGGCTGGAGCATGGCTCCCTCCTGGGCTCTGACTTCCCAGGGATGGCGCAATAGACCCTGTTTGGGCTGGTGGTGCCAATGGTGGTATGTTTGGCAGATTTCTTGGCAGTGTCTTGGCACCCTAGTCCCACAGCAACTTCAGATCGGTTCTGTGAGCTAACTCAACTCCCACCCAATAATTCTTTTTCTCCTTAAGCAAAGAGTTGCTATTGTTACTAAACAGGAACCCTAACTTGTAAACTTCTGTAAAACTGACCTTGAATTAAAAAGTAAACTCACATCAACACCATGAAATTGTTCTAATATCTTTTCCTCCATGATTGAATATACAAAGATAATGGGAGTAATGTATTCTTCTGCTGTAAAGATGGGTGGAATATATCAAAATCCACTTGTTGAATTTTCTTTAAATAGTCCTCTAAAGAAACCTGAAAAAAGAGAATAGTGGATACTAGGTCATAAAATAATCAAGTCTTTTAAACCAACTAAGAAAAAAGTACAAGTATTAAGGCTATTTTAGATTTCCAAGATGGTCTTCTACATAATAAAAATTTAAGTGGGAATTTAAAAAGGGAGAGAGAAAATAACAATATCTTCCAGTAAGTTTCTACTAGGACAAAGTATCACAAAGCTAGTACAAAATATCAAGCACTTCTGCTTATAGTAAATAATGTTCTAGTCAAGATGTAAGGATTAGAGAAATTATGTTCTCCTGGTCTTACACAAGGATGTTTTAACCATGGTACGTAAAACATTCTCCATCCCACCCCACAAAATGCAGTATGGCAAGAGGGAGATCAAGTTGTCTTTTTAAAAATCTATTTTGTGAAGTTTAATGAGTTACTTACTTACTAGAAAACATCTTTCAACTAGACAGAATGATCACAAGGTTCCTATAAATGTCACCCATCTTTTCCCCATCACATAAAATTTGACAAAATTTTTCCAGATAGAGGCAGGATAGAAAATCCTGCCAACAAGCCAGGTATAGTGATGCGTATCTGTAATCCCAGCAACTCAGGAGGCTGAGGCAGGAGGTTCACAAGTTCAAGGCCAGCCTCAGCAGCTTAGTGAGGCCATTAGCAACTCAATGAGACCCTGTCTCAAAATAATAAATTTAAAAAAAAAAAAGGGCTGGAGATGTAGCTCAGTGGAAAAGTGGGTTTGAACCACAACAACAGTACCCAACAAGAAGAACAACAACAAAAAAAAAAAAAAAAAAAAAAGAAAAATAGCAACATGTGGTACTCTGTTTTTTGGTTTTGTTTTCTGTTATTTTTTGTTAATTTATAAAATTCTATTTTAAGAACTTTTTTATTAAACAAGAAGCCCCTTAATTTTGCACTCCATGATTCTGAGGCACCACTCCCTTCTCAAGTCATGTGCCAGCGCCCCCTAGAGTTCTGCAGCACAGAACCTGGGTGATCCAACACAGGCATTATGCCTGAAAATTCCTTAAAATATATAGCCGGAAAGAAAACTAAAGTTATTTTCTTCCTATATACTTATAAACAAGAGTGTATACATACATATTTAGCAGTTCTTAAAAACCCTAATTGTACATCTACGTACAACAGATATGTGCATGAAAATGCACAGCTTCCTTGTTTAATATTAAGGAAAGACCTGGAAAAAACCTAGAAATTCTCTGACAAAGAAGAAAGATAAACTGTTCATATAGTGACATATATATGCAGTGAAATGAATGTACCATTGCCAGATGCAACATGGAAAAAAAATCTTAAATGCTGTGTGTCCTAGAAGATATAAAAAGAAAGTGATCCATTTTTACAAAGCTTAGGAATGAAATTAAGGAACATACTATTTAGAAAAATATAAAATGGGAAAGTTTTATGAAATCAATGCCAGGGGATAGTAAGCACAAAATTTAGGAATAGTTATCTACAAGAGGAAGGCAAGTGCAGGGGGATTAAATGGGGAAAACAATTCTCTTTTTTTTTGTACTGGGGATTGAACCAGGGGCAACTGAGCCACATTCCCAGGAGGGTCTCGCTAAGTTGCTGAGGCTGACTTTGAACTCTGATCCTCCTGCCTCAGTCTCCCAGGTAGCTGGGATTACAGGCATGGGCCATGGAGATCGGCTAAAACAAGTACAGTTTAACAGTGACACTCTAGTTCCTGGACTGAGTGATGAGTTCATGAGTATTTACTATGCTGTGCTGTACAACACAAGCAAACATACATATGTGTATAGATTCATTTGTATATAGAAAATATTCAAAATTATAAATAATAGTAAAAAAAAAAACCTAAGCAAACATTTTAATGTACCTATTTCACATGTTTTCTTTATCTGAAAATATTTTAGTGTATACTCACATCTCAGTATCCTTGGGCAATTGGTTTCAGGACACACACTGAGAACAGTGGGACTAGGTTAGTGGTTCTTGGGTCAAGCTGTATTTTACAACTGCTGGGAACCTTTTAAAAAGTATCAATGCCTAGGCCCAATCTCTTAGGTATTATGATTTAATTGGGGAGGGGTGCAAGCATTGTTCTAGTTTTTATTTTAAAATTCCCAAAAGTGATTCCAAAGGGCAGGAAAGATTGACAACAACTTTTTTCACAGAAGTAAATATAACAAAGTCCTTAACCTTTATTGAGCTTACTCAGCATGTAAATAGTTGGTGGTACTTGCTCCAGATAACTACTTAAAAAGATAATTACAACAATATTAAGATAGAACATTATTTCTGGCTAGGGTGGAATTGTGGGGGTTCTAATTCCTTCTTTTGCATCCTCTCATATTACGCAAACATTCAAAATGGTAACATAATGTTTTTATAATAAGCAAACCAATAAAAAAAGAAAATGATTTCAAACACACAGAACTAGAAACTTAGGATAAAACTAGGATAGAATATGTGAAGGAATAGAAATAAGTCTTCAAATACATTTTGGAAGGAAAAGGTAGAAGGTATGTCTGGTATTATAGAAAATCTGAGTTCACAATTTTCAAAGATCACAAATCTTTGAACTTTGTTTTCTATTTATAAAATATAGTAGCCATACCTAGGTTTATTCCCAGGAAGACTAGGAATAATGTAATGGAAAAATCTAGTTCAGAGCCTGTCTCATGATGGGTGCCAAGTAATTGGTAGAAATTAAATTTCTCTATGTATTTTAGAACAATGGTTCCCAAAACTGGCTACACTGGAGAATCACCTAGGTTATTCTTTAAAACTCACAGATTCTCATAGGAACTGACTCCTCTTCAATCTCAAGAGTTTTATTTAGAAGACCCCAGAAATCGACATTTTTAAAAAGTTCTCCATGCTATTCTGATATAGCCAGCTCAGCACTGGGCTACAAACCAATTCTACAATATGTTCAATTTAGTATGGAGAAAAAAATTAATAGAATAAGCAATACTTATATAGCTACTAGTAGCCAAACAATCCTATAAGATCGCTTGTCCTATTATTCCCCATTTTATCAGTGGGACTGAGGAACACAGGGGTTAAGAAAGTTAAGGTCCCATGGCTAATAAGGGCAAAGCAGATTCAACCCCATGCAGTCTGGTTGCAGATTCAGTGCTAATGACAACTCAGCTCATCAGCCTCTAGAAATACAGGAATAACCATCACCAAAAACATCGTGTAATTAATAAAGCCCACTATAATGGAGGAAATAAGACTAAAGGCTCCAAATGAAAGAATTTCACGGTGAACTTTGTAAAATATAAAAGGAAATCACACACATCTGCTTTGCTAATTATACAGCCTTCTCTGCTAATGTACTTACCGTTTGAAGAAAAGCAGGAAATGCTTTCACAGGAACACTTTTATGGAAGGACCTAGCCTAAAAAGGAAGAGAAAAGGAAACTGGTTTGAAATATTTCTACAAATAAACACTCTCTTTCTGAAAGTGAACACCGAGCAACACCAGTAGTTTAATAACACAACTGAAGCCTCTTAAAAAAAAAAAAAACAAAAAAAAAAAACAGTTCATCTCCTGCCAATTCAGATTAGTTTCCAAAGCAAAATGGACTTGAGAGAAAGCAGCTACTGCACTATATTAAAAATTCTATTCTTTCTTATGGATTGGCTTTGACATTTTCTACCTAACTTATAGCATTTTATAAAAATTTTGGCCCTCCAGCACTGTGATAAAGGGTAAATGAAAAAAAACTTGCATCAATAAATTCCAGCACCTCCCTAGTTTAGAGTGACATTACCTCCTGTTTAGATGAACAGAAGATCCTCCTAAGTGATCTTCCTACTTCTGTGTTTCCAATCTTTAATTCATTACACACAGACAGGCAAATTAATGTCCTCAGGGTATCATTTCATTTTGGTTTTTCCTTCTTTTTTTTAAACTTAACTCTGGTTAAGTCAAGTATCAGCTATTCATCCTGGAATTGAAAGGCCTTCACACCTGTAATCTCATCTATCCAACCACACTCCTTACTACTCTGGGCTGTGAACATCTGGTCCACTCAGACAGATGCCCATCATTCTGCAATCACCAGACCCTCTTATCCCTATGTCTTTACTTACAGTGTTCCTTATACTAGGAAGAGCACATACTCATTGCCTCTACTTCCTACATTGCACCAAATGTCTATTAAAGTCTGTCAAAGATAATCCATAATTTACTAATCACTACACCCATGTTTCTTCTCTTCAGTCTCTCTCCAGCTTATAATACTTTGGTATTTCCTTTTTCCCTACATTTTCAAGAGAGTAAATCAGTTTTCCTATTTTTTAATCATTCTATCTTTTCCTTCTTTCTAATAAAGTTCTTTCTCTTTTCACCTTATAAATGGAGGTAGGCCTTAAAGGTTCTCTGTCCCTGGTCTCTTGTCTAGATGTATATTCTTGAACTATAACATCCAAACTTAGAGCTTTAATTGTAAACCTTTTATAGGGATGACTCCCAAATCTATCATCTCCAGTCCTGACCTCCTTTCAAAGTCACGATCCTGCATTCTTCAATAGCCTCTCTCCCTAAAGGTCCTCTAATCCCCTCAAGTTTAATAATGTTCAGCAGTTAGTCCAAGTCTAGAGATCAGCACAAAGCATACCCTTGCTTTTTTACTGTGTTTATTTCTGAATGGCACCATTATCATCTATACTTGAACACTTCATGCACCTGTGACTTTCCTGCTTCCTGATCTTGCCTCAATCCAATCAGTTTTCAAGTCATTGATTTCACTTCAGTTATATATACATGTGTGTGTGACACATAAACATCTATTCTCTTTAAATCGCACTTTCTCTCTTTCCTAAGTAAGTCTTCTAACTGATCTCCCAACCTCCAAAATGTGTTTTCTCAAATACTGGTGGCAGTTTTCTACTGTGCAACACTAATGCCACTGCTTTACTTGGTGATGATGATGATGATGATGATGATGATGATGATGAAGGCTAATTCTATTTCACTTACTACATGCCAGGCACTGTTATAAACTCTTCATGTAAGTTCACTCATTTACGCAAATGACTCTTTGAGCTAGGGGCTGATACTCTTTTACAGATGAGGAAACTGAGGAACAGCAAGGTTACTATCACTTGATTAGTAAATGGCAGGGCTAAAATTAAAGTCAGGTTTCTGCTTCTAGAGTTTACACATTCACCCACTATGTTCTTTGTTTCTTAAAAGCCTACACGGCTCCCTAAATTTCTGTCCAATACTGGATTTTCCAATACTGGATTTCATATAACCTATAAACTAGTTTTCAAATCTGGCTATTTAAAAGAATTTGGAAATTTTAATTTCTACTACCTCTAGTTTTACTATACCCATCTCTAGAAAGTAAGGCATGGCAGTTGCTATTTCCTAGGCACTGTACATGTCCATTGACTAGGAATACTCAGTTCCACATATAGGTCCAGGGCTTTCCCACCTCTGCAAGTCTATAGTGTTCTCAGATCTGACCCAAAACTTGGCTAGTCTTGAGCAATTTCTGAAATAAAGTCTCATGTATTTTATCAAAGTTTCTGCCATGGCAGAGAACTGGGTTAGATTCCTCAAGAAATATAAAAGCTTAAGACAGAGTCTTTAAGCTCAAAGAGCTTTCAATCTAATTATTTATTTATTTAATAAATGTGAGGGTACCTATAATGTACTGGGCACTTTAGATGCTGAACAATACAGCATAGAACCAAAGTCACTCACATTCCATGAAGTAGGAAGGCAATAAACAAATAAACACACTTTTCATGTCAGGAAGTGAAAAGTGCTAATCTGGGTAAAGGGACTGAGGGTGATGAAAAGGGAAGATGTTATTTTAAATAAGCTGGCCAAGACATATTTAAGAGTAAGGCAGAGAGGACAGAAAGCAGAAAAACAGCAAGTAGAAAGGCCTTAGGTGCACATGTAAATGATCAAGTCTTTAGGATACACTGAAGGCTAACTCCTCCAGAGCCACTGAAATCAAGCAATAGTGCAAGGAGCTTTGGTACAGAATAGCACAGAAATATAGGACACAGAGTCAAGAAAGAGAGAGAGAGACAACAGTATCAAATCCCAAACTGAAGATGAGTTCAAGTCTGAGAAGAGAAGAAAAACAAACTCTTGGAGAATATCTAAAGTGGTATGCAGGAACAATCAGGGACCAATTAAAAAGCCAAGTTAGAGAATCAAGGGAAGAAAGTTTCAAAGAGAAAAAAGTGTTAATGGTGTCAAAAAGGAAGAAGAGTTAGCAAGAACAAGAGTTTTAAAGAGCCATTACACCTCTAATCCCAGTAGCTTGGGAGGCTAAGGCAGGAGGATCTCAAGTTCAAAGCCAGCCTCAGAACTTAGGGAAGCCCAAAGCAATTCAGTGAGATTCTGGCTCTAAATAAAATATAAAAAAGGGATGGGGATGTGGCTCAGTGATTCAATCTCCAATACCAAAAAATAAAATGAATGAAGAGCCATTAAATTTGGCAATAAGATTATTTACTAGCAACTTTTATTAGCGTAGACAGAACAGAAAACAAATTATAACAGGATGAGCATCTCCCTGGGGGGAAAGTCTATTAAATTATAAACCACTTATTCAACAAGTTTAACTAGGAAAGAAAAAGAAGAAGCTGCCTGTAAATTCAGTAGCAACAAACCACAAGATAAAAGGGGCAACCTAACAGGAAGCAGAAGAGGAATCACTTCAGGAGTGTGAAACCAGCCTGGGCAACATAGTGAGACCTCATTTCAAAAAAATAAAAAGAGCAAGTTATCATAACTTGGGGAGCAAGTTATCATAGATGCAAGTGAAAACACCAGTGGTGGACTGCTGAGATGCAAGGTTCTAAAAAAGGGAGAAGGAGAGACACCAGCAGCCATGGCAAGACACCCTGTGGACAGAGCACAGGAGGCCCACATAGCCAAGTTCAGGGTTGACTTAGTAAAGGGTGCATTCATCTGCTGGGGAGGAAAGGGGGATTTTTTTTTTTTTTTTAAGTGGGCAAAGTTTATGATAGTCCCTGAGATAAATCTACAGGGAATTTAATGAATAATGGAATAAAGACTGCTAAGGTAAGAATACCAGAACCATGTTCTAGGAACAGACACATCTAGAAATGCTAATTTCTTAAAATGATTTGTCAGAAAAGAGGCTACTTACATGCTTTAGGTGCAAGTGTGCCTGGCTGGCAATGTCATATATCACATCCCTCACATTTTTATCTTGGGTCCTCCGTAGAAAGTCCTCTTGTGAAACACCATGCTATGTATGAAAATATACATTGCATTAGGACTCTATCAGCATACTTAAAACTATCTTAGCTCAAGAAAAAGTGAGGCTGAGGTTGTAATTCAATGGTAGAATACATGCTTGGGATATGTGAGGCCCAGGATTTGATCCCCAGAATGAAAAAAGAATGATAGAACAGTATATATAGTGTAATGCTTATTTTTTAAAAACTAAATATATGTGTGCATGTGTGTGTGTGGGGACAGAGAAACACACTGCTGAAATATGCAACAAGATATTAACTAACAACAGTTGTAGGAAGAGCAAAATTCTATAAGCCAAAAATCAAACACCTAAGAAGTTTAAAATAATAGACAACAAAGAACATCACACACAAAACTAAAGTTCTGATAAGCAAAATTTTTAAAATTTGGACTGGGCCAGGGGTATGGCTCAGTGGTATAGCACTTGCCTACATGCATGAGGCTCTGGGTTCAATCCCTAGAACTGGGGAAAAAAAAAAAAAAAAGATTACTTCCTCCAATAAAATAAAGAACAGACCAAGACAAACACTAGGAATAACTACTGTGATTGCTTGCAAGAGAAGGAAATAAAGCATCAATATGCAGCTACACAAAATGAGGTTCTCTAGACCTTTTTACTCATAGTTCCTCCAAAGACCAAACACACCTGACAGATAAAATTCTGACTTGATTAACTCTGGGGCAAAAAAGAGGAAGAACATTGGCAGGAAGTAATCAGTTTTACTTTCTTTCTTTTTTTTTTTCATTTTTTTTAGATGTTGATGAACCTTGACTTTATTCATTGATTTATATGTGGTGCTGGGAATCGAACCCAGTGCCTCACACATGCTAGACAAGTGCTCTACCACTGAGTCACAACCCCAGCCCCTCAGCTTTACTTTCAAAGCAGTTACTGGAAAAGACTAAGCAAAGAACCAAGAGATAACTTCATTCCCTGCATTCCTGAGGTAAATTATTAGAATGTACAAATTACAGCCTTACCTGCATACAGATATCCATAGGAAGGAACACTTTTCTTTTGCTACCATGATAGGGTGTTGCTCTCAAGCAAGTGACAATGCCTTGTGCTTTTCCAATGTGACTTGCAGCATGATCTGCATGAACATCCTTTATACCTATGATTTTGGAAATTAAACATGGCCATTCAAGTATGTGACAAATCAATATAGAAACAGCACAGAGAAACCACCTAAATACACAAAAGTAGATGTTTGTCCTATTTTTTATACACAAAAAACAGGATTTAGGCAGGACAAACTGGGCAAAGGACAAGTTGACCATTTTCCTATTAGCAGGTATCTGTTCCACAACTTTAAAATGTTTTCCTCAAACTTCAGCACACCAAGAACACAGTTAGAATTTTAATCAGTTATCAAAGAAAAACAGTACAAGTCTTCCATTTTTTCTCCTCTGTGCAATTTCCATATGACCTCATTAAAAATATAAGCTTGACAAGCATTCTGCTCTTTGCTTCCTCTTTCATTGTAATGGCATATATCACCAAGGATGCAGAACAGGTCTAGGAAATTCATTGGGGACTTTTATTACTCTTTTAGGGTGACATAAAGTACATAACCTTCTTCAAATGAGATGATATTATCCTCAGCCCAAATAATTTCCTCATTACAAGACATCACTTGTAATGGAACAAAGTCAAGAGGAGGAAAAGAACCATCAAAAACATTTTTAAAGGGAAAGAAAAATCTCATTAAAACTTTTATAAAGACAGTTTTCTTTTTTTATTTTAATATGGTGAAATATTATTGACAGAGAAGAAAGAATCAGGCTACAGGTCTTTCAAAATGTAGGAGATGCTATAGTAAAAAAGTAAAACATTCAGCAATTACCAGATTATTAACTATAGCATTCCCGCAAAGTACCTAAAGTGCCTTTGTGAGAGACTGAGTACTTGGAATAGTCTGTACTGCAAAGGAGAATATACGTATTCCCCTTTTGCTATTAAAAAAAAAAACTGTACCTTTACAGATAACATAAAGAAAAATTTCAGTGCTAAACTGGTTAGATTGTCACATTGGGAAATAGTGAAATCTGAAAGGTATTTTATTTGAAAAGAGAAATATGAAATAGAAAAACAACTTACCCAATACTTCTAGTGTTAAATAAAGCAGAGAACTCTGTGTGTTTTCAGCATAATTTTCAAGTTCCTGGATATTACGATATGCTTTGTCATCTAAATTTTTTTCCTATAAAGAAAATGCAAGTAAAGTTTGTTGAATTATCAATATTTTATATAGAAAATTGCTATTTTTATCCTAAAGAAATATCATTTAGCACATTTGTTTAGTATACAATAAGATTAAAATAACATTCATTAAAATATTATAGTCCTACAAATTCAAGTTACAAATCAGTTTTCAAAATAAAACTCAGGAAAAATCTCAGTGCACAAATCACCACAGACATGGAGTTGGCTTAATTTTTATTCCTCCTAAAACCCAAGGTAATAAGAAGCCTTGATTTTACTAGGTGGGTATATGGTAACTCTATGTTTAACTTTTGGAACAAACACCAAACTGTTTTTCCAAAGCAGTTATACCATTTTACATTCCCACCAGCAATGTATGAAGAGTTCTAATTTCTCCGCATTCTCACAAATACTTGTTCTTGCTCTTCTTTTTTATTATATCCATCCCAATGGGTGTGATTAGAATTGTTCATTTATGATAGCCATCCTAATCATGTATGATCTCATGGCTTTGATTTGCATTTTCCATCTTTTCAAGTGTTTATTAGTCATTTGTATATCTTCTTTGGAGAAATGTCTATTTGAGTCCTTGGCCCTCCTTTTTTTTTCGAACTTTTTTGTATTTTATGCATTTGCAAATTAATCTTTTTTTAATTTGTCCTTTGCCCCTTTTCAAACTGTCTTTTCACTGTTGAGTTGCAAGAGCTCCTCCTGATCCATAAGACACTAGTATATAACTAGAGAATATTTTCTCCCATTCTCTGACTTTTCATCTTCTTAAAGTATTTAATTTTGATGAAGTCCAATTTATCTATTTTCCCATTTCTTGAATTGTCTTTGATATCCTAAATAAGAAAATAATCGCCTAACCTAAAATCACAAAGACTCACACCTATGTTTTCTCCAGAATTTTGTAGTTTTAACTCTTGCATTTAGGTCTCTGATCCACTTTGTTAGTTTTCATATACAGTATGAGGTAAGGGGTGCAGATTCTTTCTTTTGCATATGGATATCCAGTTGTCCCAGCACCATGAGCTGAAAAGGCTATTTTGCCCCAGCACCAAAAAAAAAAAAAAAACCAAAATGAGAGAGAGTATTTTTCCCCCACTGAATTATCTTGGCACCCTTATTACTCACCTGACCATAAATAAGTGGGTTTATATCTGGAACCTCATTTCTATTTTGTCGATCTATACCCTTTATCAATACCACATAGCTTGGTTACTATAGTTTTATAGCTTAGTTTGAAAATAAGGACTTTGTTCCAACTTTGTTCTTTGTCAAGATTGTTTTGGCTATACTAGGTCATTTGCATTTTCACATGAATTTTAATTGAGTTTGCCAATCTCTACAAAGCAAAGAAGTTGTAATTTTGATAAGAGTTCTGACAAATCTGCAGATCAATATTTGATCTCAGTTCTTTACTTTTAAACATCTTCCTCTTCAAATGCCAAATGTTATTTTTCATTAAATAAAAGGTACCTCTGTCTTGAGTTTTCTCATTTTATTCAATATTATTTTTAGTTGTCAATGGATCTTTTATTTTATTTATTTATTTATATGTGGTGCCAAGTCTTGAATCCAGGGTTTCACACATGCCAGGCAAGCACTCTACCACAGAGCCACAACTCCAGCACTCATTTTATCTTGTAAAAACAAAAAAATACCATAAAAACAGATTTTCTTAATGCTAATTCACTCTGAGCAATTTCATTTTTAATGCTAAAGTCATCATCCAGAATTCAGTTCTAAGAATTAACTACAGGATTCCAATCACTGGAATTGTCAGACTTACTTTCTTCCCTCAGATATATGGACACATATCCATGTACTTGGATGTACACAGAAGTATGCAAATGACTACCTGAGTAAATGATATTAAGAAGATACTAGTAATTCTTTAAGGTATGATAATTGTGTGGTAGTTATATTTTTGAAAAGTCTTTACATTATTAAGATATATATGCATTTGCAGATCAAATGGTACAGCTGGGATATACTTTAAAATAATCCAGCGGGATTATTTTGAGGGGGAGTTGGTAGAATACAGATGCAACAAGATTGGATATGTGTTAGTAACTATTAAAGCCAGGTGACAAATACCCAAAAGTATATTATAGTATTCTACTTCTGCAAAAGTATGAAAATGTCCAATTAAGAAAACCAAATACGCAAATGGTATGCTGTTACTCCATGTACAAACAGAAACAACATGTATCCCATTTGTTTACAATAAAAAAATTTTTTTAAAAAATTAAATTAAACTAAAAACAAACAAAAAACAAACAAACAAACAAAAAAGAAAACCAAATAGCCAGATGTGGTGGTGCATTCCTGTAATCCCAGTGACTAGAGAGACTAAGGTAGGAGGCTTGAGGAGGATCACAAGTTCAAGGCCAACCTCAGCAACTTAGTGAGGCCCTGTCTCAAAATAATAAATAAAAAGGGTTTGGGATGTAGTTTAGTGGTGAAGTGCCCCTGGGTTCAAACCCCAGTATCACAAAATAAAAAATTAAATTAAATTAAAAAAAAAAAAGTGTGTAGTTGTGCAGACACGTGCTTCTGCCTAGGTGCCTGTCTTTGCTTGTGTCTCCAGGTATAGGAATAGAGAGCCAAGGGTAGTGGCATATAAAGATGAAGGACAGATAAAATGGCATAGTTCTCAAAAAACTTCATCTAAAATATTAATACACATAGATATCCTCCCTGAAGAATTAGCTTAAGGATTAAAAAGAAATAAACCTTAAGACTTGAACAATTTCAACTTACTCTTTCATCAATGATTTTCATAAGCCATCTTTTAGTCAGATTATGTCTTCTGACAGCCTAAAAGAAAATAAGAGTGTTGTAAGTTTTTGGAAAGTATTAAAAATGACTTAACACAGATTAGACTAAGATAGACAAATCAAATTAAAAACTAAGTAGCATCTGTAATAAGTCATTACCATATAAGATAGCCGTGATAGGACAGTATCACTAGAAAACATTTGAAAACATTTCCAGCCTCCTTCTCTCTCTGTGTGCTTCCTTGGCTGCCATGAGGTGAGCAGCTTTGCTCTGCCACAGCCACCATGACATTATGCCTCGCAAGCCCTCACAGCAATTGGGCCAAGTGACTATGAACTAAAACATGACGCCATCACACACTCAGAGAAAACAGGTTCTCTGCCATGAGGATACTCAAAAGTCCTATGCAGAGGCACAGAGCTGAGGCAACAATCACACAAGTGACCCAACTTAGAAGTAAATCTTCCAGCCCCTCTAGAAAGTGTAGCCCCATAAGTCTCTAGGCCAAACACAACCAGTGAAGTTGCTCCTAGATTTTTTTCTTTTTGGGGGGGATGGGAAGGGGTACTGGGGATTGAATCCAGGGGAGTTTTACCACTGAGCTACATTCCCAGTCCTTTTTTAAATTTTGAGACAGGGTCTCACTAAGTTGCTGAGGCTGGCCCCAAACTTGAAATCCTCCTGGTTCAGCATTCCTGAATCACTGGGATTTCACATGTTTGCCACTGTGCCTGGCAACAACATTTATTTCTTAAAATATAGAAGTTTGGAGAAATAGACTATTTTCTGCAGGTTAGAAGCAAAATTTGATCCTGTGGTTGTTATTTTCCTCTTTCCCATTCCATTTATTGAGAATACTGATAATAAGGTTATTAGAAGCAGAAATAAAGATTACTTAGGAAGAGAAGACAAAAGAAGGTTGAAATGTAATCTCACAATTCCCTGTTCCATTTATTTCCTAAAATATAATCTTATAAAAGACATTAGTGATAGAACATTTTCTCTTTCACACGTCTCACTGGAACAGAGTTAGCTTATTTTCTCAAAAGTAAAAATAAAACAAATGCATCAACATTTAAACACCTTTGATAATAAAATTAAAATAAATTTAGGGATCTAAAAAAACCTCTTCTAAGATAATATTTCTAATATTTTTCTAATAAATGTATTGCCCCTCTATACCATTAGTAATTTAACAACTCCACTTTCAAATAAAAACAAGAATTAACTACTGAGCTTCTGTATTATGTGATGCACCTTGATGTCTATGTTTACACATCACATATGAGTTTTTCCCCATAGGATAAAGATTTTATTTAGCAAAAATAATCACTTCTCTAAAAATGAAAGCGTAACTAAAACTCCTGTGAAAATACTCTACAGGGCAGACTGTTACATTAGCAAGGAAATATACTCTAGCAGGAGGGAGCTCATCTGTACCCAAATAGTAGTCTCAAAATAACTCCCAGCAAAGGAATTCGGGCTCTGGAAAATGTGTGCTTCCAGAGTTGGGAAAAGGGGAGGTTCAAGATAACCCCAGAATATCTAATTGTGCAAAAAAAAAAAAAAAAAAAAAAAAAAAAGATGGAGGGATGTTATAAGGACACAGATGCCAATTTGAAGGGGCTCCCAGTCTGGGAGAGTTCTAGAACAATCTGAACACCAAAATGATTAAATACACTAATGAATTATAAAACACTGCAAAAAACAAAACAAAACAAAAAATACACACAAATTCTCAAGTCCACACCAGTAATTGGTAAGCAAAAAAATAAATACAGGAGAGGAAAAGCTTATTCTTACAGAATATCAAGTGCCAAATGTGTTGGAGTTGAGAAATTATCTTTTTGGAACTTTTTGTTGTGCTTCGGTTTTGTAATACTAGGGACTGAACTTGTACATGGTAGGCAAGTTCTCAACCACTGAGCTATATGTATCCCAGTCCTTTTAATTTTATTTTGAGACAGGGTCTTGCTAAGTTGCCCAGGCTGGTCTTGAACTTGGAATCCTCCTGCCTCAGCATATCAAGCAGCTGGGATCACAGGTGTGTGCCTCTATACCTGGCTGAGAAATTATCATTTTGCAACCATGATGATAAATATTGAATATATAAGAACCATCAATGACTGCTAAGTTTATGGGAAAATTTTTGAGAACAAGCAGGACATTTGTGCATTTTAAAGTATCTCCCCAAAATTGATTGTTTAGTTACAAAGAGGATTATGATTACAGAGTGAGGAAAACAGGGAACATCTTGACTGGGTATTCAAAATTAAGAATGCCAATAAAGGACAGATGGACAAAGTATCCTTCCAAATATGATCCCTTGAGAAGGACCTATCACCTATTAAGTTCCAGTCAAGAATCTATAACCTGAATCTAATAATGAGAAAACATTAGACAAATCCAAAATGAGTACTCTAGGAGGAAAAATAGTAGAAAGACTATACTTAAAAAAACATCAATGTCAGGATGGGGATGTAGGTCAGTGGTAAAGCACTTGCCTAGAACACAAAAGGTTCTGGGTTTAAACCCCAGTATCACCAAAAACAAAGTCACTGTCATAAAAGGATAAAGATATGGGCTGGGTGCAAAAGCACTACCTGTAATCTCAGTTACTTGGGAGGCGAAGCAGGAGGATCACAAGTTCGAAGCCAGCCTGAACAACTTAGTGAGAACCTATCTTTAAAAAAAAAAAAAAAAAAAGGGCAAACCTGGGCAAAGCTCAGTGGTAAAGCATCCCTGGATTCAGTCCCAAGTACTGCTAGAGAAGGTAGCGGGGGACAAAGAGAGAGATATAACAATTAAATACTTGACCCCAGACCAGATCCTACACTAGGGGGAAAATGCTATAGTGGACATTATTAGGTCAACTAACAAAATTGTAATATGAATGGAAAATTAGATAAAAGTATTATATAAGAGAATACCCCCGTTCTTAGGAAATACCAAAATGATTTAGGTTAGAGTCACAAAGTATATAACTGAGTCAGGAAAAAAATTATGAACACGAATATACATACACACACACACATATATATGAACATACAGAAGAAGAAGAGAGGGATGAAAGGGGAAGGAGGAAGGCAGAATGCTCACAATTGATCTAAAAATGAGATAAAATGTTAATATGCCAAAGTAGGTAAAGGATATAAAGATGTTCACTGTACTTTTTTTAATTTGTAACCTTTCTGAAAGTTTGAATTATTCCCAAGTAAGTTTTTAAAACACTATTTTTTGCCAAGTCAACACTAGGTATAACATAAATATAAATATAGCAATGAAACTAAGTTTTGGGGATATCCTATACTTCAACTAAGACTCTCAGATGTCATTGATACTAGAAAGTAAGTGGCAGCATGCTCATCAATACACATTTATGTGACAAAGGTGTAAGTATAAAGAACGGAGCCCACAGTGCCTGGCAGGAGCCTGACAGGATTAAAAGGGCTGTGTGAAGTTGGTTCCAAAATGTTCTCAGCACTATTACTATTTTCTCTCAGGGCTCCCCATGGGCTTCTCTCCCAAATTCCAGAAGTCAGCCAGTCATTACAGACTCCTGCTCTTGTTTTATTTTATATGTGTCTGAGGGTGTTAGGCATGTTTGATCTTTGTAACTATGCCATTTAGTGCTGTTCCTGACATGTAAAAATACGCAATAAATATTTAATCAGTGAAAAGTCAAACTCCTATTTACTTAAGGATGAAACTATAATGGTCACAATTCCTTGACCACAAAATATCGTTCAGTCTCATTCTGAAGGAACTTAGAGATCAAGGTAAAAGAATGAATATTTAAAAAGAGCTGAATAAAGTATCAACTTTGGAAAATGAAGCCAAATTGAATAAAAACCTTGACTCAACATAAATTCAAACTACAACTCATGATCATACACAGAGAAATGGAGAAGTCAGAGAAGTCTATCTAGCATGTAAAAGAAATCATAAATATTCAACTATTTTGTACCCTGAAAAATATCAATGGAACAGAATACAGAAAAATGTCACTGCTTCCCCTCTAAAAAGGACCTGACAGTCTTCAAAGAACCAATGGGAAGCTTTACTAGATTACAATGAGCATATAGTTCAACAGACTGGCAAGGGACAGAGAATATGCAATAAGAACAAGTGCTCCAGACACTACCTGCTTCTTTCAAATATTCATATTAACCTTATAGGTCACATTGGAAAGTCAGTCAACATTAATCATCAAAATTTAAGCACCTTGTGTTGGATATATAGTTCAGAGATAGAGCACTGTCTGACATGCTCAAGACCCTGAGTTCGATCTCCAGCATCACAAAAATAAATAAATAAATAACAAGCATTTATTAAAATTCAACAAAGTGTCGATCCAAAATTGGTGCATATGTACACATACTACAATTCTGATATATCATCTGGTTTTTTAAGAGATGATAAGGACATATAAATTTGTATTAAAGGAATTTCTGATCTTCTACTGTATTTCCTAGAACTTTTGATACAAGTCAACATAAACCCACACTGCAGTAGGGTTTATGTGTAAAACAATAAACAGGGTTTCTGGATTTTAGAGCAGCTTTTCTCTCTACTAGGTAACCTGGTGGACCTTCTTGAAGTGGAACAAACATAGATAATAAACAACTAGTCTAATACTCACAGCTTCCCATCCACTCTTTCTTCTGAGTCCCCGGTGTGGGGGTTTGGCTTTCCATCTTTACTGGGGCTCTGTGAAGTCAATCTGGAGCCTAGAAACCAGGCCTGCCTCTGCTGGTGCACAGACCTGAGAAGAGGTGTACCACTGTCAGGTCTGTTAGTGGTTCCTATTACAGAAACCCTCTTTCAGCACTTATCATATTACAATAGGGACACAGATCAGTGACAAACGACATCTAATTCCCTTCCATCATGCATAATTTAGCATGTCTCTAAACTATGACTGTTTATGTCTGACTGTTTATGAATGAGGAACCCATATACCTACTTTAATATAAAGTCATTTACTCTATACATCTAGCAATATAAGTAATATTCTAGCCCATAGGGATCCATTCTCTAACACCTAAAATTTATCAATTATGAGCAATTTTATTAAACTGGATAAGCTAGTTTTAGGTTTGTGTTTGGAATATGCTGAGAACAAGTCTCTCTTCACAAAAAAATTAACAGTTTGTTCTAGAGCACAGAGTTTGGATCAAAACACTGGTACAAGGAGCTGCTGGGCAGACAGAACAGAAAATTTATCTGCCACTGCATCAGAATGTGCAAGGTTTAAATTCTGCAACCAAATATGGAAATATATGAGTAATTTACAGTATAAAGAGACCACATTCTTCTTTTTTCCTCCAATAAGTAAATACAACAAAAACCTGTACAAATTACCAATGGATGATTTTTAAATACCTCTGCAAAAAAAAATAAGATAAAAAATAAATTCTTCTAGGGGTGGTGAATGCCTGTAATCCCAGGGGCTCAGGAGGATGAGGCAGGAGCATTGTGAGTTCAAAGTCAGCCTCAACAAAAGCAAGGTGCTAAGCAACTCAGTGAGACCCTATCTCTAAATATAATACAAATAGGGGTGGTGATGTGGCTTAGTGGTCAAGTGCCTCTGAGTTCAATACCCAGTACCCAAATAAATAAATTCATTCTTCTGTCAAAATTAACAAAGACCTAAACATTATGTGGACCTAAGAAAAATTTTCAGGATTCCACTATTATCACCTCTAACCAAATTGTATCCTACAAAAGTAGGCTCAAAAAATATCCTTATAAATCAAAAGCAACAATTTCTTTTATTTATTTATTTATTTTTTTACCTTCCATAGTTCAATGGCCACAGGTTGATGTGGTGGATTGTCATGGTATATTTCTTCTATAGTTTTTTTCCAAAACTGCATTCGCATAAGTCCAATTGTTTTCTCAGAGACTGAGTCCTTGACCTGTAAATAGCAATTAAAAATTTAATAAATACACTGTCAGCAGTCTGAAAGAACAGTATTTGTTTAAAAAACAAAAAAGTATGTATATATGTAGACAGAATGATTAAGGAGGAAAAAATATTAACAAAAGGAATATGGATATTCTTTTTACTGCTCTTACTTTTCTGTATATAAAATTATTTCCAAATAAAGTTTTTCTAAAAAAACAGATCCTGAGATTGTGAAGGAGTTTGGGTTTCCTGGCAAAGTTTAGGATTCACATCCCAGTGGCAAAGAGTACAGCAATACAGCAGCAAAGGTAATCCTTTTAAAATGTGACCAAGAGATGATGTCCCCCTCCGATGGCTGCCCCTCTCATTCAGTATAAAGATCAAGTGACCACAGTCATCTCCAGACCTGAACTTGCTGACTCAGGTGTCTCCATCTTCATCTCCCATGCTCCCTTTCTCCCTGTACCCACACTGGCTTTCTGTTCTCTGAATTTATCAGGTACACACAAGCCTTGGAGCTTTTATACTTGCTATTCTTTCTGCCTAGAACACCCTGCCCCTCTATCTGCACAATTCACTCCCTAACCTTCAAATTTTTGCTCCAATACCTCCTTCTCAGTGAGGATTTTCCTGACCACTCTACGTAAAATAGGAAACCTTGCTATGCTCAGTTTTCCCTCTCTCTCCCTTATCCCACTTTACTGTTCCCCACAGAACTTGTCTTCTCTGATACATTATACATTTATTTGTTCATTAAATGCAGGAACTTTGCAAATTTTATTCAATGCTATAACCCCAGGACCCAAAATAGTATCTAGCATATTTTAGACAATCAATTTTTATTGAATGAGTGAACAAAAAAGATTATACATGCAAAGAAGTAGCAAGATGCTCCTAGAAGTTACAGAATTCAGTGGAACCCTGTGAGCTTATTAAAAAATGGAATTTTAATCATTTATGAATTACAATGGAATACCACAGTGGTGATTGTTTATGGCCAGACTGTGACTCACTTAACATGCTGATGTGTAGTTTAAACCTGACAAAGGATGAGGTGAAAACTCATGATCCATGACATCCAGGAATACTTCAGAGAAAAAAAAATAGCCAGTCTAATAGACTGTCAATTCATAGTTGTGAATCTCAGCTTTACCTTTTATGCATTCCTTGTTCATTTCCTATCTAATTCAGGAGAGAAACTGTGCCAAACTTGCCATTCTTTTCAAGACTCCAAATTCTTTCCTGCTCCTTCACGCTCAATATCTCAACTCCCCAATCAATTTACTGAGTAGAACAAGGCCATTTTACTTAAACTTCTTCATTTCTACTCCTCATTTCAATTTGCCTTGTATTGGCACACATAATCTACATTTGTAAAGAAAAAGTCTCTCTCCTTCCTTTGTAACTCTTAAGACAAAAATAAGTAAGCATGCTCTAAGGTCTGAGTTTGCTAAAATTTCTTTCATCCCCACTTCACATTGAAGTTATAACATCAATTTTAAAAGTGTTTTGAAAGCTGGGCTTGGGGACAAATACTTAAAATACCAGCTACTTGGGAAGTTGAGGCAGGAGGATTACAAGTTCAAGGCCAGCCTAGGCAACTTGGCTAGAACTTGTCTCAAAAAAAATTAAAAGGAGGAGATGGGCTGGGGATATAGTTTAATGGTAGAGCACTTGCCTAGCATGCACAAAGCCCTGGGTTCAATTCCTAGCACAGGAAAAAAAAAAAAAGGGCAGGGATGTAGCTCAGTGGTAAAGTACCCTGGGTTCTAGCCCCAGTATCTATCTCTCTCTCTATCTATCTCTCTCTCTCTCTCTCTCTCTCTCTCTCTCTCTCTCTCTCTCTCTCTCCCCCCTCCCCCCCCACACATATACACACACACAAATGCTGAAAAACTTCCATGTACATGTCAATTATGTACTTGAAGAGAATAAGTAGTAATACTCTGATTAACCTACTCAATGAACAGATAAATGTGCAATGTTAATTGCATAGTTTTGTAATATTCTCAGAAAAGAAATTTAAAATTCTAGCACGTTATTTCTAGAAAAATTAAGTTCATCAGCTAGTTTTATTTTTGGTATTGAATTAAGCCTAAATATTTACCAGAAAAAAGAAAACACCAGCAGAGATCTTAAATACATCTAATATAACTATTACAACCATATTTCTTTAATATAGTTATATTTGTTCTGTATTAAACACATTATATCACCAGCTTGCAAAGAATAGTTTAAGGTATTTTAATACCAGCCTGAGCCAGTTCCACATTGAAGGCTCTCAGTGCAAAAGCAGAGCTTCGAGATTCTGCAGGGAGCAGCAGGGAACATAAATAACTTTCATAATCTCGTTTCCTGTAACAAATAGAAAAAAAAAAGGTGGTTACTCTTCACTTTTCAAACTGCACACAAAAATACTGACCAAAATTAACTGAAAACAATGAGGCTTTCATTTAGAATAGGTCTGACCCTTCTTATCTTGTACAATTATTTCTTTTTAACTATAAAAAAAAGTGCTTGCTCCCAATCTCAGAACAGTTAAAAAAAATCTCATTTTATTATTATTTACATAGTACTCATAATTTTAATTGTTTCAGAGTCATTTTGCTTGTAGTAAAAGTTCAAATGAGCTACAAAAGAAGAAATCAAGTTAAGAAAATAGTTTATGCAAGTATTGGTATGAATTCAGAGTTCTTCAATACATAGATAAAAAGAGATTAGAGATAAGACATGATGCTGGGCATGGTGTCGCACACCTGTAATACCAGCACCTTGGGAGGCTAAGACAGGAGGATCGAGAGTTCAAAGCCAGCCTCAGCAATGGTGAGGCACTAAGCAACTCAGTGAGACCCTGTCTCTAAATAAAATACAAAATAGGGCTGGGGATGTGGCTCAGTGGTTGAGTGCCCCTGAGTTCAATTCCTGGTACCAAAACAAACCAAAACAAAACAAAACAAAAAGACATGGAAACCAATGTAGGAGTGTATGTGCACATGTTTTCCAGCAGCATTTGCTGAAAAAAATCTAGAAACAATATCCCCCACATACTCTCAGCATCAGTGAACATACCAAGCACCTGGATCTTGGCTCCTTAAACTATTCTTCACTGAAAGAACCTAGGGGTCCTTAAAGGAACAAGTGACTCCAGGGCTGGGGCAGTAAAATAAAGGACAAGGCTGAAATATCTTCTTGAGCAGAAAGATATGTTTAAAGAAAGGGGAAGATTTGTCAAAAGAACACAGAAACTGGCTTGGCATAGTGTGCAACAGTCTGAGCATCAAAAGAATAAAGACAGTTGGATATAGTGGTATGCTCAGGAGGCTAATGCAGAAGGATCACTTGAGCCCAGGAACTCAAGGTCAGTTTGGGTAACAGAGAAGACCTTGTCTAAAAACAACAAAATAATGGCTGGAGATATAGCTCAGTGGTTGAGTACTTGCCTAGCCCATGGGAGGAGCTGGGTTCAAGCTCCAACACTGCAAGGAAAAAAAAAAAAAGCAAACAAAGCACTGAAACACTTGTATTTTTAAAATTTCTGGGCCTAATCAAATCCAAGGTAGTTTAGTTATTCTAGTATCAGAAGCCCTTGGGACCAGGTACTTTAAGACACGATACCACTTAGAATGAAGACCTAGTAAAAGCAAGGCCCTGGGTTCATCCCTAGCAGGAGTGTAAAAAAAAAAAAAAAAAAACATAAAAAACAAAACCTTACACCATTGTTTCCAATGAAGGAATGTGGGGAGATGTTAAGCCACTGGTCTCTAGAGTCAAACCTGGATGACAAGGCAGCCCCAACCCACCTCTACAAATATTAAGGAGCCATTCGCAAATGCCAACCTTTCCCAGAGCTACCTGAAGAAACAAAACACTTCAAGTCTCTGACTTCATGAGGCTACTCTAGTGAACCTCTGGCAAACTCCCCGAAACCCCATTCCTCATCTATCACATCAGATAATAATGACTTACACTGCACTCAAAGTGCCCTTATTTATGTGCCAGGCATCATTCTAGATGATTTCTCACAACCCTAAACAGTAGGTCTACATTTGTCCATCACAATTTATAATGGGGATTAAACAAATTACCTATAAACTACTTTTTAACAACGCACATCGTCATAGAAAGAACACACTGTAAACTACTGTTAAAACTTACTACTAGCTCTTATGTGAATAAGAAGGGGTATGCATGCAAAAACGTATAAGAAGGTTAAAAATCAAGGTTCTGGCAAGGTGACAGGTGTGGGCAGGCGAAGAAATTTTGCCACGATTTAGTGGCCCATGTGACTGTCCCTGTTGCCTCGCTCCCTCCACACGCGCGCACCCGGACGCAGCACAACGCACAGAGCCCAGAGCGACACGAGGAAGGCGTTGGTCCCCCAGCCCCAGCAGGACTCTGGTGCCGGCAGCGCCCACCCGACCCAAGGGCAGCTGCACCACCCGCCGCCGGGGCAGGCCGGGCTGGCTCACCGCAGCAACTCCAGGCAGTAGTGGTCAGTGCCCGAGGCGCCCAGTCCACGGGTCGCCGCCACGCTCCGCCGGGTCACCGCGGGCCCCGGGAACCGCAGTACGCGCGCCCACATACTCCGGGGCCCCGGCCGCCGGGGGCACAGGCCGGGGACGCCAAGCTGCAGCGGGCGGCAGACAGAGCCCAACGTGGAGGCCGCCATGACGCCGGCGCCGCGTGCCCTTCGACCCCGCGCCGACGGCGCACAGCGACGCCTCCTGCAGGTCCCGCGCCCGCCTAGCACCGGGGAGGGCCGCCTCCAGACGCGGCTCCGAGAAGAGCCAGGTGGCGCTGTGGTCCTCTGCACCTGGGACGCCACGCTCGCTGCCTTGGTTCCGGAAAAGCCCCGCCCAAGTCCGGCCCATCCCTGCTGGGCTACCCCCTCCCACATCCAGACAGGGACCCCTCCACGGCCCCCAGGACCTGGGATGTGAGGGGTGCCAGGTTCTCAAAGGGGCTGCCCCAGTGACACCCCTGCGTCCCAAATCTACCATGAGAGCGGAACACCTTGCCCTGTTTCTTAACAGGGGCGCTCTTTGTGTGTATGTGTGTGTGTGTGTGTGTGTGTGTGTGTGTGTGTGTTTCCACATTTTTTATTTGTGCATTAAAGTTGTACATAATGATGGGATTCGTTGTACATATCCTCACATGCACACAATGTAACAATATAATTTGGCCAATATCCCTCCCCAGCACTCGCTTCCTGCTACCCCGCGGTCCCTTTCCTTTTCTGATCTCCCTTGGATTTTAATGAGATACGCGAGAGCGCGCGCGCACGCGCGCGCGCACACACACACACACACACACACACACACACACACACACCTTACTTTTCCTTTTTCCTCTCTGCATTATGTGAGAAAACACACGTCCCTTGACCTTCTGAATTTGGCAAGCAGGTGCACTCGTGGCACTTGGGAGCAGCAGCACCTTCTGAGAGGGACTGTCCTACATATTGCTAGATAGAAGTTTGCTATACCCAAATGACCAGGTATGGTGACCACTAGAAACCCATACACATTCCCGGAGGTTTCTGGCAGTGTCGCCCTGGTTGGGAACCACTGGTCACCCTCAGGGAGAAAAACACTAATGTCTCTATCAATCAGCCACTACCTGTAGCTCACCTGCTGTTTATTGCCTCTCCCACTACACTCTTAAGTTCCCTTAGGGTGGTCTCTTTATTTTGTTTCCTGCTTTATTCCCACTGCCAGTCCTTTGAACATTATAGAAACTGATTTGCCTCAGTTCACTTAAAGGTAAGGTTAAGTATCATTCAAACATTCAAAATATCTGTATTATTCCAGAGTGGTGTTTGGTGAGGAAAGAAAAGAGGGGCAGACTACAGGCCACAGTCTGCTTTTCTGGGACCCCAAGGTGCAACATTTAGCTCCAAGAAGTCTGAAAATTCTCATTTTAAACCTGACTTTCCAGTCCTTATGAAAATGTGGGTATCAAGGAAAAAGGATTGAATATACTTTTCCTATTTACTAACTTGGTTTATTACTTTTAAATATTTGTTATAAACATGGTACATGGACTTCCTTTGGTACTCTTACCCTCAGATTCCTCAATTTTTAGTTAAGTCTAATTGCCATCACTGATCTGATCCAAGTCACCAGCTGCATATATGTGGATCCCAGGGACAGGGATCCCTCCAGGATCCAGTTTGCAATGCAAACTGTTCATGTCGCATTGCAGCCAGACTGGTTCTTTCAAAAATGTACATCTGATCATGGCCCTTTCCTATTTGACAACCTTTACTATGTTGGATACAGTCCCTTTATGATGTAGCCTCTATTTATCCTTCAGCCTCAACTCTGCCCATTTGCATTTGTGACTGTAGTTTAATGTTTGTTTAAACCCAAAGGAGAGCACCTTGTTCTCTGGACCTAAAGAACCCTAACCCCTTCGCTTAGCTTTGGTTTCACTCTTTGAAATTGCCTCTCTTAGGCGTAAACAGTAACCCTGCTCCAGCCCCTTCTGCAATAATGTCCTCTCTTCTCACTGAACTTGTCTTTTAGCTCTGACAGACACATGCCACTGTTTTCAACACCACAGTTTAAATCTGCTCCACTAAAAAAAATTTACCCATCCACATTTTCATTTTGATCTCCTGCCTAACTGGTCTTTTTCCATCTTTATATCTTCTTATTACTTCAAAGTCCATATGTTTGAAAACCAAATCAAACCAACTTTCTTCCTAGTCTTTTTGTTTGAATGGTGTCCCCCTTCTCACAATCAGTGGAAACACTTCTGAGTCATCTTTTCATCTTTTCTGTCCTGTATCTGGTGTAATCTAACTGGTCCTACTTACTGTTTTTCCTTCACATATATGCATCCACGGCAGCATAGCCAGGTGCCAAAGTACCTGTATTCAGATCCTGGCTCCATCTCCTGCTTCTGCCTCCTCTTGCTTTGTGATGTTGGGTGAATTATCTGCCCTTTCTTGTGCCTCTTTCTCACCTATAAAATGGAAATAATGATAGAACCAACCTCACAAGATTATTATCATAATTAAGTAAATTAACACATCTGAAGTACCTGAGAGAATGCCCAGCCCATAATAAGCACTCAACAAAAATCAGCTATGTAGGGAAGACATTATGAAAGACTTTTCAAATGGAACAAAAAGATTGCTGGATTTCTTCAATAGAAAGCCAGACATTGTCCAGAATATTTGCCTCTGTGGTGTAAGTGCACATTTCATTGTCTTTGAGCTATTTTACAGTTTTGAAAGTTTTAGAATAGTGACCATAATTCAGATGATTCTTGCCCATAAATATGCAAATTGTGCATATTGTTCAATGGAAATTCCATTTATTATTCTATGACTATTGACCAGTTTTACCAGTTTAAGGAGATTAATCTATGAACTCCTGACTGCCTATATTTGTCTAGTACCTTAGGTACTCCTTTGAACTGGTTGCAAAATCTTACTGGTTCCCTCATTAATTAATTAATGAGTTGAATGAAATTTTTGATGCTTTCATCGTAAATCCATATGAAAGTCATTATTAAAAGCATTTTAAAAATTATTAACATCTATCTTTAGTTATTCCATTTTATTTCCATTATCCAGTTTCATATCTTTCTGATGAACCTGTTTCATTTATTTCCTAATTAGTCTCGGTCAACTGAGTCTATGTTGAAAAATGCAACCATTTCTAATTACCAGAAATGCATACTAAAAATGTTATAAGCCTATTAGTAATATTAAATCTGAAGGCAAATCTGTTATTTAGCTTTTAGTTGCTATAACAAATACCTAGAATAAATCAACCTAAAAGGGGAAATACTCAACAGGTATGATGGTGCACACCTGTAATCCCAGCTACTTGGGAGGTGCAGGCAGGGGGGTCACAAGTTAGAGATCAACCTGGGCAACTTAGCAAGACATTGTCTCAAAAAATAAAAAGGGTTGGGGATATCTTAGTGGTAAAGCACCCCTGTGTTCAATGGGTTCAGTTCCAAGTACCACCAAAAAAAAAAAAAAAAAAAAAAAAAAAAAAAAAAAAAAAAAAAAAAGGAGGATAATGGATCATTTTGTTTTGGATCAAGGTTTCAGTGTATGTTCACTTGGCCCTGTAGCAACACAGCACATCATGGCAGAAGCACATGGTAAAGGAAGCATATTCATCTCATACCATCAAAGAAGCAAAGAGAAAGAGAAGACTATCCCCTTCCATGAAGGGACATGCCTTCCTCTAATTAGGCCCATCTCCCAAAGGTTGCAATAGTTCACAGCAGTGCCACAGGCTGATGTCCAAGCCCTTAACACATGAACTTTTCAGGGACATCCCAAAACCAAACTATAGCAGCAGAGCTCCAATTAATGTCAGTAAGGAAAAATTAAGAACTTTAAAAATTATACCAGGAAGAACAGATTATTGCCAACTAATACTAATTGAACATCTGGTATTACAAAAATGTGAGATTGATTTTTTTCTTATACGTACTACTACAGGTTTGTTTTTGTGGTACTGGATTCACATCACCAGCATTTTTTTTTTAAATGGAGTCTTACTAAATTGTCCAGACTAGCCTCAAACTTGTGCTTCCTCAACCTCAGCCTCCGAAATCAGTGGGATTACAGGCGTGCATCACTACACCTAGCTCTGCGACGGGCTTTTTAAAGAAATGTGAGTAAGCGAATTTATTTCCTTTGTCTATTTCCCTGATGTAAAAACCAGTGTTTTTGAAATATGAATATACTTTGTTCAATTTATAATCAAGGCTGAAGCTCTGTGCTTATCGAAAAATGATGTAAACATAAATGACCACAGAAGAATAATTTGTTAACTTCACCTTTAGCTGAGTCATTTGCTCACTGGGTTCCCTTCAAGTATATGACTCTCTCCATAAAGATATAACTGATCTGTGTAGTTGTCAATGAAACAGAATAACATTTCTTTCCAAACTTTAACCCACTAAAGATTATTCTTGGGTTGACTGCTACGTTGTAAGTTATGCCTTATAGCATGTTAGTTATTTCTTATTTTTCCAACTTTCACTCCACCCTTTATTTTTTCCATGGCCTTTTTATAAGAAGTGAACTCCACTGATTATGTTGTCAGGAGGGTCCTCAGCTATCACATGATACCTTGTGTGTCTAAAGGGACTGATAATCTACATCAGACCACAGCTAGTTAAACTTCCCTGGACAAAAATTCCTCTAATCTAAAGAATCAACTAACTTCTTCATTTTGTTTTCCATTGAAAAGTGTATATAGACATATAATGTTCAGTACAAGAAATCTGGAAAACACAGACAGATTTAGAAAAATATCATGCTAAAACCTGTAATTCAAACAATTACTATTAATATTTTTAAATTTTCTTCCATCCTTTTTCTGTGCATAGGCTTTTTGCTTGTTTGTACATATTGACTATACAATATTGTTTTACTGGCCTAACATTGTCAATAAGCATTTCCTTATGCTATTATTTCATTCATTTAAAAGTATGTACAGTAGCACATACCAGTAATCCCAGCAGTTTGGAAGGCTAACGAAGGAGGATTGCAAGTTCAAAGACAGCTTCAACAACTTAGCAAGAACCTGTCTCAAAATAAAAAATAAAATGATTGGCGATATATCTCAGTGGTAGACTACCCCTGGGTTCAAGTCTCAATACCACAATAAATAAATGAATGAATGAATGAATGAATGAATAAATAATCATATTTATTGGGCGTTTACTATGTGCCTAAACTGGACCAATTGCTGAGTTGCCAAGATGGATAAATAGAAATCTCCCATATCCTCAAAGAGCATAATATTTACTGGTAGATAAAGACAGTAAACAAATAAAAAGGATCACAAGAGGTAGTGGGTGTAGCTCAGTGGTACAGCACCTACTTGTCTAGCCTACACACACACACACACACACACACACACACACACGAAAAATATGTCATCACAAATGAACATATAAATACAAAATGCAATAACTGCTATAAATGCAGCTGTGTAAATAAAGATACAAAATAACAGTAATTTGAAAAAGATAGATTCTCAAGTAGCCATTTAGGTATAAGGAATCTAGAGCTGCATGGATATCCCAAGGTCATGAAAGTCATGCAGCCTAAGAAACTCCTCAGTCCCAGGCAAACTGGACAGTAGTCACCCTACTGATACTAATGTTATCATCCCCATTTTAAAACAAAGTATGGAAAGAATAAGTAACTTGCCCAACAGTACACTTAGTAATTAGCAGAGGCAGACTTTGCACCTAGGAAGGCCGCTCCAGAATCTACTTGACTCGTCTGTATATTTTACTACCAGACAGAGTGAATAGGAAGAAGAATATTCCCCAAGAGGGAACTCCATTTACAAAATCCCTGAATTAGTAAAGGATTCAGAGCCCTCAAAGAACAGAGTGAAAGCTGTACCTGGATCTGACTATGCAGGAGGATAGATCATGTGATCCTGGCAACATAAGCAAGAATAAATGTTATGGGGCCTTGTAGGACAAGTTGAGATTTGAGGAATTTATATTAAATAAGTTGGGAAGCCATTGGAGAAATTAAAGCAGTGTTTGACATAATTTAGCTAGATTTTATTTAATTTTTTATTTTAATTTTTATTTTTTCTATACTGGGGATTAAACCCAATGCCTCATGCATGCTGGGCAAGTGCTCCACCACTGAGTTACATCCCCAGTTCCTCCAGCTTAGATTTGAAAAGGCAACTCTGGTTTTTGCTTGGGAAATAGCTTGAAAGCAAGGAGACCAGAGAGGAGCTTTATTGCTGGAGACCCAAGCCAGAGTTGTTGGTGACATTGATGAGTATAACTGTGAAGATGGAGAAAACTGGGTGGATTTCAGACATACGGTAGACTTAGGGCCAGCAGAATTTGTTGATGCACAGGAGAGTCGGGGAAAGGATAAGGACTGATTCCTCCTTTTGGAGGAGCCCCTTTCCTTCACATATCCATCCTCTTCTAGAGGAGTTTGACACCATACATTTGATTAATGAATTTATGTTTGGTGTTACCACTTTCATTGCTAGTAATTGTCCCAAAACAGTGTACGTGTCCCTGATTTGGCCAATGTGACTTGAGAAAAAAACTCTGATCAATTGACTTTTCCATCACTTTCTCTATGGCAGTCATCTGCCACGTCATGTGAGGGAGACCAGTCCTTTGTCTGTGATCGGTATCATGGATTTTCTTGACGTTTGGTTTGGTTTTGCTTGTGAAATCTTTTCCGTGTAGATATTTTGTAATATATGTTTATGTAGTCAAATGTATCAATATTTACTTTTATAATCTCTGGGTTTTATATCATATTTAGAAAGGTAGTATCTGAAAAATAGAAAAAGAAGGAGGAGCTGGAGAAGAAGAAAGAAAGAAGAAAGGAAAAAAGGAAGGAAGGATTTTATGTTTTTTTAACATTTGCTTTTTTGGAGGAATAAGTATTATGAAGGTAGGGACCCAATTTTTTTCTTTATATCTATTACCTTGACTTATTTAACAGTCCACCTTTCCCCCCTTTGATTTGAGGTGCTTCCTTTTTCACAGGAGAGCTCATGTGTGTATTTTGTGTCATTACCATTGCTTTTGTCTATTAATGTTCTCCTACTACCCTCTGGATGTTGCTGAGGATTTACAATATGTTCCCATATATATCTGTTAGAATTAATCTTTCCTCATTACTCTTTTCCTTCCTCAGAGTTTTCCTGGGCACTTTCCTTTATTTTTCCATTTAACTGTTAGGATCCATTTTCTGTTAAAAATTTCTGAAGGTGTTTGCCTTAGGATTATGTCAAATTTATACCTAACTTATGAGAAATTGGCATTTTTATTATAATGAACATTTTAAAGCATTTTAAAAATAATGTTCCCAATAGGTTGACTGCTAGCAAAGTAGCTAAAACATTTTTTGATGACAGCATTCAGTAATCTTACTGATATATGCAAAACATTAATATATGCCCTTATTCAGTTCTCATATATTTGCCAACTAAATAATTCTTAGATTAATCATTATCAAAAAAAAATTATTTTTCTATACTCACACAACACCTCTGACACCAAATGTGGGGGGGGGGGGTCTTTCATACCCAGTAATTCTAACATGAACTACTTGGAGTTAGCAGATTCCACTGGTTAAGAAATTAGTCCCACAAGATTGTCTGCTACTTCAGAAACCCAGAGCAAGTACCGGGTCCCCAGGTTACCCACGCTTCAGTTTGACTTGTCTACAGATCAGGGTTTGTCAGAACTGTTTTCTTTAGGTTCAGTAATTCACTATAATGGCTCACAGAATGCTGGAAAACACACACATTTTCTGGTGTATCATATGGGATATAGTAAAGAGTATAGATGAACAGCCAGAGGAAGAAGGACATAGGACAAGGTTTATGAGAAGGGAACACAGTGCTTCCATGCCATCTCTGGACCAACCATTCTCCCAGCACCTTGATATGTTCCCTAGCTGTGAAGATCTCTGAACCACAGAGTGGAAGGATTTTTATGGAGGCTTCGTCCTGCAGGCACAATTGATTATTAACTCAACTGCCAGCTCCTCTCCCCTTCCTGGAGGGGGTTGGAACCGGAAGTTCCAAACTTCTAGTGAAGACTTCTTGTGACCAGACCCCATTCTGAAGCTGTCCAGGAACCTACCAGCACTCACCTCATTAAAACAAAAACCTTTCCTACCACCCAGGAAATTCCAAGGGACTTAGGAACTCTGTGTTAGGACAGGGACAAAGACAAATACTATAACTATATATAGCAAAAGATGCTCTTGTTACCCTTGTCATTCAGGAAATTACAAGGGCTTTAGGAGGCAGAGAACAGATATCTATTTTTCACTTTGTCACAATTTATAGTTGAATCTTTGTCCTTAGCTGTAATTTTTACTTCATGTTTTTCTTGAACTAGAATTGCTAATCAAAGACCAAATCTTTGAGATAATCTGAAATTGCCAAATTTCTTATCTAGAAAATTAGGTACTCCCACAAATAGTAGATGAAAATATTGGACTTATTACATTTATAAAGCACAGTCTTGCTACTCTAATGGGAAAAAACTAATATCTCACTTTTAATTTTCATTTGTTTAATTAATGAGATGGAACATTTCTTGTTTAGTATATGTTTGTACTTAATTTTCTGTGTTTTATTGTTAACATCTTTACTTTTTTTGTTAAAAACCTGAAGTTTATTTCAAAGTGTAATTTTTTATTGCCCACTTTAATTTTGATGCTCTTAATGTTTTTCTTTCAGATCTGTATGTTTTTGTTTTTGTTTGTTTGTTTGTTTGTTTGTAGTCCTGAGAATTATACCCCAGGGCCTCCTGCATGCTAGGCAAGTGCTCCACAACTGAACTATATACCCTAGCCCTTTTAATATTTTTGTTTTAAAATATGTGCATAATCATTGAATAAATTAAATAATATAGAAGCATCTGTAGTAAAAAGTAAAAGCTCTCTGCCTCCTAACTCCTAGGGCTAAGGAGTATGTGTCATATTTTTTTTAAGTAGTGTTGGGGTTTGACCCCAGAGCCTTGTGCATGCTAGCTAAGTGCTCTACCACTGAGCTATATCCCCAGTCCTCAGGTTGTTTTTTTTTTTGTTTGTTTGTTTGTTTTAATGTTGTCAAATCTATAGAACTTTTTCTTTGGGAGTTTTCTTCTTGTTTTTGTGTTTGGTACTGAAGATTGAACTCAGGGGTGCTTTATCACTGAGCCACATCCCCAATCCTTTTTATTTATTTTTTTAATTTTGAACTACAGTCTCACTAAGTTACTGAGGATCTCACTAAGGTGCTGAAACTGTCCTAGAACTTGCAATCTTCTTGCCTCAGTCTCCTGGGTTGCTGGGAATTAGTGGCATATACCACTACACTTGGCAGAACTTTTCCCTGGTTAATGTATACTGTTTGTTTTTGTTAGAAAGACTTTCCCTATGCATAAATCACAGATGGAGGGGAACCAACCTGAATATGAAAACATCAGTAGGTAGACTATGGAGATTATCCCGGCAAGAATTATTGTGGCTTGGACTAGGATGGCAGCAGTGTACACAAAAAAGAGGTAGATACTATACTTCGCAGGTTGATTTTTCTCTTCTATGTGCAAGACAGGGAAAACCAAAACAAGAAAGGTGGGGCGGAGTGTCATGAAAATCTAAGGGAGATCAGTAGAATAGAGGAAAGGGTCCAGGGGAGGGAAGAGAAAAGGGAAAGAAGAATTACTAGCAAATGATATTGGTCAAATTATATCGTTATATCATGTGCACGCACAAATACGTAACAACAAACAACATGTCTCACCATTATATACAACTAAAATGCACCCATAAAAATATGGAAAATATAAAATTAATTTGCAGGTTGACTTACTGATTGATTGAGGGTTGGATGGAGGGAGTAATGAATAAAAGAAATAAGTAATGGTTCCTAGTTTTTTTATGGAAGCAATTGGGAGATGGGTGTGTATTTTCTTGAACTGAGGAAGCGAAGTGTTTAAGGGATGATGGAGAATGTTTTGATGCACGCTTCCTTGGTGATTTTCATTGACATGCGATCCCCTTGAGCAGGATCCTTAAATGCAAGTTGACCACATCCCTGAACTCTGCTTTTGCCCTGGTTTTTTACTCTTTAACCTGCCCTGTTCTGATGTACTTGCCTTCTTGGTAGGAATGTTCTCCTAGTGTTTACAAAGTATTCTTGAGTTTACCTTCTGTTCTCTTTGATGACTGCTTCCTGGGTACTAATGTAAGCTAGGTTTTCATTACCTGGCCAGTGGGGTGCTTGAGAAGGCATGTCTTGGGCCCGGAGGATCATAAAAAGGTGGGAGGTACTCCTCGATACTCTCTGCTTTATCAGACTTTTGCAATGAGGGCCCTTGGCAGTTCCTGAGCACAGGGGTCATCAAGGGAGGATCTAGCTTATGGGTGTGTGCCTGGAACAGTTAGTTTGGAACTAATCAGCAAAAACACAGTTGATGAGTTTTTGTTGTTGACGACGTGGTTACTGTGCAGAACAGTGCCCAGTGAAGCTTCTAGTCCACCTTGAACTCCACAAACAGGTTCAGAAGACACCATCACTTCAAAACATCAGAGCAACATCAGAGTGCCTACTACAGAGGAAGAGATAAAGGTCATAGTCTCTCCTCTCCTCCCCATCCCCTCCTTATCTCCTCCCCATCTCACCCCCAATATAATCAGTTTTTCTTTGTTTGTTTGTTTGTTTGTTTTTGGCAGTGCTGGGGAATCAAACCCAGGGCCTTGTGCTTGCAAGGAAAGCACTCTACCAACCGAACTCTCCCCAGCCCCAACTGAGCTATCTCCCCAGCCCCTATAATCAGTTTGATACTATATTTGTGCTCTCTTAATGACCCAGAGAAGATGTCTCTGACTTCCTGCCAAAAGCACACATTCTGAATTGTTTTTCAAAGAGCTACCGTAGCTCGCGAGGAGCTACTCTGTGCACACACTCCCCCTGGAGCCTTCTGGCAACCAAAGGCGTGTGCCAATAAGGGGAAAAGGCTCACTAGGGTTAGTAATCTGTGATCTTGGAACAGTTTGTCTGGGCAAAACTAACTGCTCTTTCTTGAGAAATAAGCAGTTTACATCTTTCAGAAATTACGTTCTAGCTGATCCACAATTTTATTGCATAACTAAAGGTCACACCTGTTTGTCACCAAGGATATTTCCATCTGGCAAACAAAATACTGTGAGATTACGTTGTTCCCTCTTCCTGGAATGTCCTTGTGTGCTGTATCTTCAAGGAGGCCATTTGGCAATGATCCCAAATCCCTGGCCTTTGACCAGCCACCTAGGGCCTCTACAAACTCCCAAGAGAGCTACACAGGGGGAAAGTGCTGGCAGACGAACACTGTTTATTATGCTGTTTTTACAAACCCCACTGCTGGGTTTGTCTGAATCACTTCAAAGGCAGAAAGACACATAGAATGACAAAAACCCAACACAAATGGTGTGACCCAAGACCTAGATCAAACTGACTAAGCTGCAGCCCCAAGCTTTCCTGAGGTTTCAGGGTACAGGAAGAGAGCCTTGAGTTCATCTTACTCACCAAAAGTTTAAATGTCCTTTACCTACCTCATGAACTTCTACGCATCCTATAACCCTATTCAAATGCCTCTTCCTTTTTGAATTTTCTTTGACCATAGCCACATGCAAGAAAAATTAGTTCCTTCATTTGTGATCCTGAGTAGCTTGTGCGTTTCTCTTTGATCACACTACCTGCTGTTATTGTACTAATCTGTTTACATGGCCCTCTTCCCCAACCACCAAAGGTAGCCTCTGTGTTATTCCTCTTTTTATCTCTAGTGCCTGGCTGAGTGCCCAGCATTGGGAGGTGTTTACTGTATTGTTCTGAAAGCCCAGAGTTTTGGCACTGGGAACAAGGCATTTGGTTGAGCAGTTTGTATACTGCACAGGCATGCCCAGCCCAGAGAGCAAGAGGGGCTGGCGTGGACTGGTGTGGGATTGTCCCTTCCCCTCAGGAAGGGGAACCTTTCTGGTCACACAGGCACATGCTTACTGGGCTGCATCTGTCCTGCAGGGACAGCTCCTAGCTTGCACCATGCACTTGGAATTGTTCCAACCAGAAGAGCAAATCAGATCCAGCAACTTCAAGAATGGCAGAGTATGAAGAAAATACAAAGTTGAAAATTATATTTCCCCTTGTGAAAAGTTTCCACTACTCATTTAACAGTCAAATCTTGTATTTATCAGTCAATTCTAAATAAGAAGAACATGAATGTATTGTTTCTCCTAGTACCATAATTTCCATCTTTTTAAAATATAGAATTATACAATTTCAGACCTGAAAGTTAGTCTTCTATTGATTCAATAAACATTTTTTGAGTTTTTCATACTGGTTATATGTTTACCATGAACCAAGCACTATAAATTATAATAAAATTGGCCAGTGTCAAATACCTGTCCAATGGCAGGTATTTTTATTTGCTAAAAGGGCACCTACCATGCTATTCTATCAGAAACAAGGGGCAAAGTGGTCACTACAGTAGTACAATTGTAGTTTTATTTATCTATTGTTCTTTGGTTTCCACTGTGGTCTTATCTGGCCAAATTTTCAATGCAGAAACTGCTTTTTCTTTAATTTGTTCAGCTTTCTCTCTATCTCTTCCTATTCACCTATCATAAATAGACTATTAGTCATTCTGGGTATATTGCCACTAAATGTTCCATAGATTTAATGCACAAAATCGTATGTGTAAGGAAGGAAGATTGATGGTGGCCCCTACACAATATCTATCATAGCTTTCACACAGTTATGTTGAACTGTATGTGCACAAGTTGTTTTTCACTTTTTTGTTTTTTCTTACTTGTGATACTAGGGATCAAACCCAGGGCCTCATGCATGCTGGGTAAGTACTGTACCCCTGAGCTACATTCCCAGCCTTTTCTTTTCTTTCACAGTATTGGGGATTGAGCTGGGGGCATTTATCACTGAGCTACATCCCCAATCCAACCCTCTTTTTTTGAGATAGGGTCTTGCTAAGTTGCCCAGGCTGTACTGGAACTTGCAAACCTCCTGCTTCAACCTCCTGAGTTGCCAGGACTACAGGTGTACAACCTGTGTCACACCTGGCAAGCTGTTTCTAATAAGAACTGAAGAACCAAAGTTTAACAATTGTATGATAGATAGATAGATAATGATTCCATGTTATCTTTGTGATAATGTCATTGCAACATGGGAGGGAAAAAAAAGGTGGAGTTGCAGTTCTGTACCATAACTGCCAGTATTTTACGTATGTCATAACCCAGCTCAAGTGACTGGAGAATATGGCCTATCACTGTGAATATTACCCATCAACCATTGTGCCTGTTGTAAGGCAAAATAGAAGCCTAAGAGCTTATGATGGCATTTCTTCTCTTTATTCTTGTCTTCTTTCTTCGTCTCATCCTGTTCTTTCTTCCTTGTTCCTCTCTTGGCCCCTGCATTAGGTTGCCATCCACAACTATACAGAGATCAATTCAATACATTTTGTATTTTTTGTCATTGTCTAGGATGTATAGTCCCCTCCCTCATCCCCTCTTTCTTCCCAGATATTTTCTTATCTGACCCCACACTACAGACTAGGAGCAGTGTGAGGAAAGGGAACAAGTCTCATGATCATTTCTATTTATCTCCTAACTTTATAGTATAATGAATCATTTTCAGTTTCTTAAATGGAAATTAATGAAGGCATTAATGAATAAATGAATAAGAGTGTGAAAAAAGAAGTCTTCAACTCTGTACTATTCTATTTGTTTAAAGATTCTGAAGCAAAATATCTTCAATTGTATTCTTCCTGTGTTTGTGTGTCCAAATGTCTGTTTGTTTTAAAGGTCATCAGTCATACTGAATAAGGACCCACTATAACAATTTCATCTTGACTTGATTATCTGCAAAGATCTCATTTCCAATTAAAATCACAGTCACAAGTACTGGGGACTGGGATTTCCACAACTTTGGGTGAAACACAGTTCAACTTAAAACACCCCTCTTATGCTGGGCATGGTGGTATACACCTGTAATCCCAGCAACTCTGGAGGTTGAGGCAGGAGGATCACAAGTTCAAAACCAGTCAGCAACTTAGTGAGGGCCTAAGCAACTTAGCGAGACCCTATCTACCTATCTAACTAGTGAATTTATAGTAACTCTAAAACTTACAGATTTCCTAGAAATTTGGAGTCACAGGCCTGGAAAAGTATGTGGAACTTTAAAATTGCATTTCTTGGTCTGAGGTTGTGACTCAGTGGTGGAGTACTCACCTATAGGTGAGCGTGGGGCCCTGGGTTCGATCCTTAGCACCACATAAAAATAGAATCAAGGTATTGCGTCCACATATAACTAAAACAAAACATTTTTTAAAATTACATTTCTTTGTCCTTTTCTTTTTTCTTTAAATTTATTTATTTATTTATTTATTTATTTATTTTTGGTCTCCTTTCTACCTATTTTTTATTTCTTCTGTCCTACTTCAATATCAGCCTGTTGATCCCAATACAGTTTATAGTGGTCCAGCAGGTCTCAGGATCCTTAGGTTGACATCTTCACTATCTGATCCATAGAGAATTAGAAAACACCCTATATTTTAGGTTTTTCATCTCCCTTTGCTCAATCCAATCTAAAAATACTTGTGGTTTGTGGACTATTTAATAGTACTCAGGTCAATTTTCGTAACTCCGTGAATTTCCTGTATTTTAAGATTGTGAGTAAAGATTTGTAGATTTCCCAGAAATTTGGGAGTGACAGGCCTAGGGGAAAACTGGCTTGGGGAGTGAAGGTATGAGAAACTTAAGCACAAGGCTTTTGGGTTAAAGTTATCATCTCTTTGTCTTTTGCTCCTTTCTACCTTTCTTTTATTTCTTCTGTTCTACCTCAAGGGGAAAGTGAGAAGGGTTAGAAGCTGAGTGAGGTTTAGTATGGTCAAGTTCTGGCAAACTCTAATAGTAGTGATCATGTGCTTGATATCATGATAAAAGTATGCCAGTGGTCTTCAGTGGAGTTACAGCTTTTCATTTCCCATTGAAAAAGTAGTTTTAATGTGAAAACAGCAGATATTACAAGTGTCCCCACCCCAGTATTTTGTGAGATACACTATCTGTGTGTAACTTTTTCAGATTGTATTATCATTGTCTTTCATCTCTTGCCCTTTCTGGAATATGAGCTAGAAGCAGGGAGTAGAATCTTTGCTAGCCTATAAATAATCGAAACACAAGTGGTAAGTTGAAAGAGAATATTTGCAGCATCAGCACACTCAAAAGAGTTAAGAGCCCATATTTACATGAGGCCTTCATTCATCTGTAAGAAGACATAAGATCCAAAGGATCAAAGGAAATGCAGAGGCCATATAATCACATGAAAAATTGCTCAATTTCATCAGTAGCCAGGGAAATTTAAACTAAAATCATAATAAAGTTGCATTTTATCCACCGGCTTAGTAAAAATTGGAAAGATTGATGACATAAGGCTGGTGAGGATATGGATAATCAGTCATTCATGCTTTTGGGAGTTGGACAGAATGCAGAACCGTATATTGAAATTCAAAATACACTTACCTTTTATCCTGAAAGTCCCATATTGAGGGATCTAGCCCACAAAAAAGTGAACCCTCATAATGACGCTATCAATAAGTCTCTGAAAGTTCTCTTTTTGGGGAATTGGGGATTGAACCCAAGGATGCTTTACCACTGAGCTCTGTCTCCAGTTCTTTTTATTTCTTGCTTTGAGACAGGGTCTCACTAAGTTGCTCAGGCTGGCCTCAAACTTGTGATCCTCCTGCCTCAGCCTCCTGAGTTGCTGGGATTACAGGCATACACCACTCTGCCTGGTAAGAATATACTCTATTCTTCTGAATTTAAAGGGTAAAATTCCTGCTCTGAACAGATTTAATTATTAATTAAACATCACAATCAACATTTATCAAATATCAACTAGAGGCAGAGGTCTGAGTCCTTAAAATTCTGCTTTGGGTGTTAGGTCATGAAAGTTTAAGAAAATGACCCTTGAGTTTTTGTACCTCACTCCCTTAACCAGTCTCAGACCTATATAACACAGTAGGCCTCAAAGGTGAGCTTAGAAGGTGAAAGATCAGAAGGGTGTGCACTGGCGGCCTTCCCCTGCATCTATGGCAGGGGAATCTTGGCTTTTGCTCCCAACTGTCACTCTTTGCTCTCATTGTCCCTAGGTGCTCTGGTCTGAAATAAGAAGGGGAACGTGCTACTTGGAGCAAGAATTTCCCACAGCCATTTTCTCTTATTCAGGGGATGTGCTTGGTGGGCCTCTTTGAAGACGACTCCCCTGCCCTGCAGAGAGAAGGGTTGTCTGCGTTAAAAACTGAGAGAAAACCAGATGTTCCTGGCGACAGGGAGAAGGTGAGGGGCAAGGAAATGGGTGAGATTTGAGGAGTTTTCAGACTAAAAGGAGGAGTGCTTCTAGCACATGTCCCTGACGGCCCTGGTGGCTCCAGCAAGGCTCTGCAGCACATCTGGGAGCAGCATGGTTGGCAACAGTCCCCAGTTTATAGCTCCCTCGGGACCAGCTTCAGTTTGGGATGAGAGGTCTCCGCTCTTGGTGGGGAGGCATTCCCTGCACTGACGAAGGCAGGCAGTGGACACGGGCTTAGGCGTCTCCACCAGATGCAGCGTGCCCAGTACTTAAAGCTCCTCTCATTTTGCCAGAGCGTTCGTTAGACCTGTATGGGTCCAGTGGCTCCCCCACCCAAGCCTGTGTCCCTCCCCTTTGTCTTCACAGCTGTCTCCACCCCACACCCAGAAGTGGGGATTGAACTCAGGGCCTTGCGTGTGCTAGGCGGGTGCCCTGCCACTGAACTACATCCCCAGTCGATTTTATCTTTTCTTTTGAGACAGGGTCTAACTAAATTGCCCAGACTGGCCTTGAATTTGGATTACAGACGTGGTCCACCACATGGGGCTTCTTAACAGTTTTTATTCCCCCATGAAAAATCTTGGTCACCCCTACCCTGTCTCATATCTGCTTCCTAGAAAGCATAACTGGCACAGCTAGACACCCTCTCATTTGAAACTGCTAAGGTTTAATACTAGTGAGATGTTTTCTCCCCGTTTGGTAATGGGGATTGGACCCAGGGTCCTGTACCTGCTAGGCAAGAGCTCTACCACTGACCTAGATTCGGAGCACTTTTAATTTTATTTTTGAAATAGAGTCTTCCTAAATTGCCTAGATTGACCTTGAAGTTGTGATCCTCCTACCTCAGCCTCCCGAGCAGCTGGGATTGCTGGGGTATGTCATCAAACATAGGGTATTTAGCATTTGTGAGGTCCTGAGTTCAATCCCCAGTATCCAAAAAGAAGAGAAACAGAGAAACCATTTTGCAGGAAAGAGGTCCTGGGAATTGAGCCCACAGCCTCTATCTCTGGGTTACAACCTCAGTCTCATTCTGTTTGTTAAGTAGGGGAATATTGGTCAATGCCCTTTATTGTTAAACTCTTTTTTTCTCTGCCCTCTTTTCCGATCTCTGCTGAAATTACATCTCCACTTGGCCCTTTCTCCTTTATAAAAAGGAGAAGCTCAACTTCCTACCAGGTTGCTTAACCTTCATTAATCCACTTTCGGTCCCAGCTGACCCAGAGAAGATGAGGTTATGAGAGTTCTCACCCTCTCAGGAAGACCGTGACCCTAAACTTCTTCTCTCTGTTGCTGCTTCAAGGATCTCTGCAGCATCATTTACCCTCTCTATACTGTGACCCACTGACCCAGTAACTCTCAGGGCAAGATGGCTAATGGCCTATGTTCAACCGTATCTGTTTTTATCAACACCATGGATCAGCCAGTTCATCTACACAAAAGGGTGGTTTCAGCTACAAATTATGCACAGATGGTTGAACCTCTTTTGTGCAGCTAAAATTGAGACAGGGTGCTTCCAAATGAAAGGCAATCATTTGGTGAATGATATTTACTGATGTGTGGATGTGGATATGTATTGTGTGTTGACTAGCAGTGCTGGTGTCTGTTCACAAGTATGAACTTCAGGATATTTCCACATCTATAAATAAAGATGAGTAAATGTTAGCATAGCATATCATAAGTGGAAAATTCTTTTCCAGTTTAAATTTCAAATAGTTTAAATGGGCATTAATCAATAACATTAATTATTCTTTTAGTACTATCGCAGGATAGTTTCTTTGTGAGGACCAGTGATCTAAACAAGACATAGCAAGCTGGCACATAGGAAAATTAGCTAAAGAAAATGTAGGCCTCAGCATTTGAGGGAGAAACTTGCCTTAGAATCTTCCTTTTGTTGCCCTTCTCCAAGATAGGATTATTCAGTTTTTCTTGATACAGTTAAAATGGATAAGATTTGTTGCTGATTATCTTCGATTCTTTATTATTGAATAATAACATGCTTCTCCCAATGTTAACTGATTATTCTCAGCTTATGGCAAGAGAAAGGGGAACAAGAGAGCACAGAGCCAAAAGGTCTTCTGGTCTAGACCCCACATTTAAAAAGGACTATGAATTTAGGCTCTTGGTGTTGCCTCCAAAGAAGGTTTCACAAAGAAACTTGGACAGGATTGAAAGAAAACACCCTCCCTGACCAAATTTAAAATTGAGATCCATGACTAAAATGAATTACCCTAGTATACCTAGAATTTTAAAACTTGTCTTTTAGCTAATCTCCTCATTGGCACAACTATTCTGTATAGTAATTTTTTCTGTTAGTGGCATTAATTTGTTAAAATATAAACATTTAAAACATTACAATTGAACTGAGGATGTAGCCTAGTGATAGAATGCTTGCCTAGGAAGTGCAAGGCCCTAGGTTTGCTCCTCAGCACTAAAGAAAGAAAGAAAGAAAGAAAGAAAGAAAGAAAGAAAGAAAGAAAGAAAGACAACGAATGGACGAAAGAAATAAATAAATCACAATTTTAAACTTATTTTAACATTTAAAAAAAAAAACATTAAGACTTCAGCAGCTTAGGAGACCCTGTCTTAAAATAGAAAATAAAAAGGAAAGAGAATGTATAGTTCAGTGGTAAAATGTCCCTGAGTTCAATCTCTAGTTTCATAAAAGAAAATTAAAAAAAGAAATTAATATATGTTAATATATGAGGAACCTTAGCTTTTGAAAATCCCTAAATCCTCAACTTTTAGTGCAAATATTTCCACGAGCATATTTGTATAAGACTAAGGAGCTACAGTATTTAAAAAAAATCTAGAAAGAAAAAAATAGTAGACAAGTCGTACATTCCAAATGAAAGCTCAGTGCACACTGCCCCCTCCCTCCTTTATACTGAATTTGAAGGACTCCAAAGCTAATGTGGTAGCACATACCTATAATCCCAGTTACTTGGGAAGCTGAGGAAAGAGGACTACAAATTCAAGGCCAGCCTAGGCAACTTAGCAAGACCCTGTCTCGATATAAAATTCAAAAATTTTTAAAGGGCTGGGGAAATAGTTCAAGGGTAAAGCATCACACATACAAAAAAAAATGTGTCGGGGTAATCTTTCGACCTTACTATTCCAACATGTTAATACATATGTAAAATATGCAAAATTTGCACCTTTAAAGCATATTTTATGCTTTCTTAGTTTGAAGTCACTAGCTTGCTTTGGTAGATTTTTAGAAATTGCATGTGTGTAAAGTTCTGAATGTTCAGCTGGAGTAAACTGTATGATGATGATGACCAGGTTTTCTTGGATACCAAGGCCGAGGGTCCTGAAATAAAACCCAGTGTATACAGATTCTTTGAGAGTTGTGTGTTACAGATGTCTTAAAAGAGAAAGAATTGACAGACCAATAGAAAAATCCATTATCATGAGGTAGAAAGGAAGGTTACTTCTGGGTGACAGGCCAACAGAGGTCATTATTTGAATAATAAATAGCCTGCAAATGTCCCAAGCAGGAAGTTCTTCCTCCTGTCTGCCCCATTCCTGAAAGTGCATCGTAGTTACTAAGACAAATTCAGTAGTGTCAGAGATAATCATTTCGGTACCTGTTAATGACTGAAATGTGAAGCCTGCTGCCCGGTTGGGCTGGGGAAGTCCTATTTTTGAGACCAGTAAGAACTAGTCTGACCAAGGGCATTTAGAGAAGAGGAGAGACTAAGATACAAAGGACACCAAAGGTAAAAGGAGGTTTTGGGTCTGAATTCCATCCCGACTCCAGGATTGGTGTATCACTAATGGACATGAGAGCTTAAACAAAAGCACAGTGACAGGAGAAAGGCTCAGATCATCAGCCTGCCCTGGGCAGCACAGAGTAAAGCTAAAATACAGTCTATTGAGTAATGATAGCACAGGTTTTAACCATCTCGGATTCGACAACATACAAGTGAAAGGAAAATTTTTTTAAAAATCTGTGATTCTGCCAGGCCTGGTGGCAGAGGCCTAAAATCCAGCATCTCGGGAAGCTGAGGCAGGAGGATGGCCAGTTGAAGGACAGTCTCAGCAACAGGCTTCTTAGCAAGAACCTTCAGCAACTTAGCCAGACTCTGCCTCAATATTAAAAAAAAAAAAAAAAAAAAAAAAACCAGACTGGGGATGTAGCTCAGTGGTAAAGCATCCCTGGGTTCAATTCCCAGTACCAAAATAAATAAATAGAAAAAATAACAATAAAAGTGTAACGCTATTCCCAGGAACAGATGTAACAATGTTCACTAACAAAGACTTCCTCTTTAATCTTGGATCATTTGGATACACAGGTAACTAATGATTTATTTCATGGTGATTAGAAATATATTTAAAAGGAAACTCCTGTGAACAGTTCCTGATGTCTTTCTATCTCTGTATCACATTTGAAGATGTCCCGCTTGGTAGGAGTCTCTCAGACTGGATATATGTGGTACATACGTAGTCTCAAGTATCCCTCTCAGAAACAGCACGGGTTGGAGATATTAGTCCCATTTTACAGAGAGGGAAACTCGCCTCAAAGAGGGATATCAAGTCATTTGACCAACTTTGGGAACATTGGGATTTAGATCCACCTGACCCTAAAAATTCTATTTCTACACTATCATTCTGTGTCATTATTACTGTGACTTTAATCACTGCTTGACAATTAACCTGACTCTCCTTTTCTTTAAGAGGAACCACCCAGCTTTGAACTTTGGGATTACCTTTGACTCTTCGGATCAATCTTTCTACCAATACTTATTGAGTACCTACTAAGAGCTAAGCTTTGGAGTTAAAGAATGAATTAAATAGCTTTTGCCCTCAGAGAGAACATAGTTTATACATAGAATCGGTTGCCAAATATTGTAGGGTTTATTGTATACCGTCCTTATCTTTCTTTTCTCTCTTTCCCTGGTGTAGGTGCTTGCTACCTGTTCTTTTCCTTATAACCAGTCTCTGTTATTTATCAGGATCACAAAGAAACTACTTGTAAGGTTAAGAATTCAAAACAGTGATGGTGAGACACTCAGAAAATAGCAACAGTGGGTTGCCATGGCTACACCTAGGGCCAAAGAGTCCCCACGTCTGTAGGAAGCCATTATCATGCAGAGCTCTCATGGCGGTAGGAGTCAGCTCAGAAACCCATGTCTTTCTCTCCCTACCCTCAGATCTGCTGGCCTCTCCCTCTGCTTGAAATTAGTCAGATGCCAGCTGGCCAAGGGGCCTCAGGAGTCAGCCTTCTTGTGCAGATAAGTGGAAAATGGATCAGATAGGGGTAGATGGAGAATAACCAGCTCTCTGTTTACTCATGTACTCAGCAAACACATAGTGAGTAGGCACACAGTCTGGTACAGACATGGCGGCTACCCCCAGGAGCAGAGCTGATCTCCTCCTTCCCTTCACGGAACTCAGTTTCATGGAAGCCACTGAAGGAAGCTAAGTAAAATTAATGAACCCGACTCACACATGAATGTAATTAATGCCACTGAATTTGTACGCTTAAAATAATTTAACTCACAAATTTTATGACGTGTATTTTATCATAAAAAATATTAATGACTACAGAGTTTGTAAGAAAGCAAGAGAGTGTGGCATTGTGGTAATCAAAGGAAAAGAAAGTTTGCAGGAGAACAATAAGAATGTTAAGAAAATCTGGGTGCAGTGGTGCACATCTGTAATCCTACTGACTCAGGAGGCCGAGGTAGGAGGATCACATGTTCCAGCCCAGCCTTGGCAACTTAGTGAGACCCTGTTGCAAAACATAAAATTAAAAGAATATCTAAAATGTCTGGGGATGCAACTCAGTGGACTGGGTTTAGTCCCCAGTACTTGCGGGGGAGGTTTAAGAAAGGTGAACAATGACCTTAGAACTGGCCAGTGGAAAGAAGGTAGTAGAAGCCAGGCACAGTAGGTTGAAGAGTGAGTGAAAGAGGAGACAACCTGACTGAGTATGGCTAAGTTTGTGAAGTCGAGGAAGGAGAGAAGGTGGTGAGTGGCTAGAGGAGGCTAACAAGTGGGATCTTTCTTTTGCAGGAGGGGACAGTGAATATGTTCCATTGTGACAGATTAGAGTAGCTGTCCTGGGAGGCCCAGGGTTCTCAGGGTGGGGCAGTGACAGACCCAGTCAGGGACTAGGAAGTGTGAAGCACTGCTGCGCGTTCACACTCTTGTCTCTAGGAATTACGATTCCAATACTGTCCCTCCCTTCGAACCCTCCAGTTGAAGCATAGACTCAATTTTGATTTAAAAACCTTCCCCAATAAGTCCCTAAGGTACATATAGGCTAAGCCTGTATTAAAAGACTTATCTACTAGGGCCCTAAAATAGCACTTTAGACTCATCTCACATCCTTCTCCATCTCCTTCTGCTCCACAGTATACATACACAGAATTGAGCCAAATTGGACCACAGATGTCTTTGTTGCTTTCCTACCTCTGTGTCACTGCTTACATAATTTGCTCCTGAGGAATATCCTGAGACATAAATCACTCCTTTACCTTATATACACAATGGAATATTACTCAGCCATAAAGAAGAATGGAATTATGGCATTTGCAGGTAAATGGATGGAACTGAAGACTATCGTGCTAAGTGAAATAAGCCAATTCCCCAAAACCAAAGGCCAAATGTTTTCTCTGATATGTGGATGTTAACACACAATGGGGTATGAATAGAAGTTCATTGAATTAGACAAAGGGGAATGAAAGAAAGGGAAGGGGAATGGGAACAGGAAAGAGTGGAATGAATGGGACATAACTTTCCTGTCTGTATGTGAACGCACAACCAGTGTAGCTCCATACCATGCACAAACACAAGAACAGGAAGTTATACTCCATGTATGTATAATATGTCAAAATACACTTCAGTGTCATGTATAAGTAAAAAGAACAAATAAAAATGCAAAAGAAAAATTTAATCACTCCTTTATTAGTGTTCCAATGGTACTTAATACACTTCTCTATTATAGCTTTTGTCACATTTTATCATAATTTTTTGTTTGCATTGAGAGGGTGTCTGTTGTGCTCATCTACCCAGCATCCCTTCCTTTGGCAGTATGTCCTCCTGCAGTTAGAGAATTGCCCCTCCTTCACTCATTTTAGTACTGCTGTGGGTCCAAATAGGGCTCTAGGACTCTGACTATAATTGTGGGCACATGATGTCAATTAACATCTTTACTCAGGGTCAGATACACAGAAAATGAAAAGATCTTTCTTTCTTTCTTTCTTTCTCTTTCTTTCTTTCTTTCTTTCTTTCTTTCTTTCTTTCTTTCTTTCTTTCTTTCTTTCTTTCTTTTTTTTTCGTACTGAGAATCCAACCCAAGAGTTCTCTACACTGAATTACACCTCCAGTTCTTTTTTTTTCAGAGGGAGGTGATTCCAGAGATCGAACTCAGGGGCATTTGACCACTGAGCCACATCCCCAGCCCTATTTTGTATTTTATTTAGAGACAGGGTCTCACTGAGTCGCATGGTGCCTTGCTTTTGCTGAATCTGGCTTTGAACTCACGATCCTCCTTCCTCAGCCGACTGAGCCACTGGGATTACAGGCATGTGCCACCATACCCAGAGCGTGTTCTCTCTCTCTCTCTCTTTCTCTCTTTCTCTCTCTCTCTCTCTCTCTCTCTCTCTCTCTCTCTTTGTTTTATGTTTTATTTTGAGATAGGATCTTAATAAGTTGTCCAGGCTGGCCTTGAACTTGCAATCCTCTTGCTTCAGCTTCCAGAGTTGCTGGGATTACACAGGCATGTACCACCACATCCGGCTAAAGATCTCTTTCTTTGAGTCTATTAACTGAAATGAGGAAAGTCAAGAGTTGTCTGTGGCCAGTTTCAACACCATGATGACTACTTCTCCTTCTTCTCCTTCTCCTTCTTCTTCTTCTTCTTCTTTTTTCCCTTCAGTTCTGGGATTTGAACCCAGAGATCCTCTCCTCAGAGCTACATCCTCAATCCTTTTCATTTTGTATTTTGAAACTGAGTCTAGCTAAATTGAGGCTACCCTCATACTTGGAATCTTCCTGCTTCAGCCTCCTGGGTTGCTGGGATTTCCTCCACCGTCATGTGGAGGGAGCCTAGGAAAACAGAGGGAGACCCAAGTGGGACCACATCATTTGACTTCCCAGATCCACTTATGCCTGACAGTGCATCCCCTCCTGGACTTTTCAACTGCATGAGCCAATCAGGTGTCTCTGTTGCTTAAAGCCAGCAGGAGATGGTTTTGCTTACCTGTCCCCAAAAGGGTCTGGATGAATACATGTGGTGTCTCCCTACTGGTCTCCAAGTCTGCTACTAGAGGTGGAGACAGGTCCATCACCTGGTATGATGAGGGCTCAATAATGTTAAATAACTTGAAATCCTAACACTCATTCCAGATACGATTTAAATTTAACGTATTTTATGGAACTCATTTAGGAATTAGAATTATTCCCAGGACCTGAAGCAAATACTATGACTTATGACTTCTGGTGGCACTTTATAGGCTCTGCATGTTCCTTCTCTCTCTCTCTCTCTCTCTCTCTCTCTCTCTCTCTCTCTCTCTCTCTCTCTCTCTCTCTCTCTCCCTCCATATATATATAGATAGATATAGATATAGATATATCTATAATGATTGAACCCAGGCCCCACACATACTAAGCATGCACTCTACTGCCAAGTTCCATTCCCAGCCCCTACTTCTTTTTTTTTTGCGGTACTGGGGATCGAACTCAGGGCCTTGTGCTTGCGAGGCAAGCACTCTACCAGCTGAGCTATATCCCCAGCCCCCTACTTCTTATTTTAAGTGTTCTTGGCCCTTTCTCCCTGTCAGATGATAAGTTGGATGCAGGGCTTAAGTCTGCATAGTAGTTGTCCAATAAGTTAACTGTTCTAAATCGGTCTCCTCTTTGCCAGTTGTTGTGCAGAAGACAAAAAGAAGGGGAGGCGAGACGCAGTTTCTGCTCCTGAAGTGCTTGCAGCACATGATTAACAAGTGATGTTGTGACTTGCCATGGCCTGAACAGGAAATGAAAAATAGAGAAGAAAAATGTAACACGTATACTTTATGGATATAAAGCTCTAGACTGAAAGCAACAGATATTTTTAATCAGAAGTATCAAAAGAATGCAGAACAAGATCAGAAACATTTATAAATAGATCAGGAACCAAAGAGACAGGAAACATAAAACCACTCGTAAAGTCAGACACATTTCACTGAACATAACTTAGTAACCGTAGGACTCACTAAATCCTCTTTTCAATGTCTTCAAACTTCTTTCCAACTGAATCAGGGCAGGTTAATCTGACCTGGATGTGTGTCTAACCCTGGGCAAACACAATGGCTGTAAAATGCTCTGCTTCCCCAGAGAACACTCAGTGAGGCTTCCGGTGTCCCATGTTAGACATGGTAGGAGGACTCTTTTTAACTCTGAGGCCCCCAAGACTTTCCCACACAGAAATGTACACTCTGCAGATGCTCTGGGAATATCTGTTGAATAAATGGCAAATAAAATCTTCCTCCCCGGTGTGTGATTATATCCAACTTCCTCACATCCTTTCCTCTTCAGCACACTTCAGGGGTTTAGAGTCCAGCCCTTGACAGCCAAATCGAAGCAGAAGTTTGCCCAAGATTCAAAAATCTTAATCTAGCCTTTGGACTGCTTGGGGGAATCAGGCTAAAAGCATCTGGGAAAAACACGCCAGAAGTCATTATGTCATCTCAGCAGTAAAACGCTGGGTGTCTCCAGTCACCTGAAAGCTTTCCTATGGCAGCGGAGATAGAGTCAGACCGGTTGGTTGACTTTTGGGAAGGATGTCGCTGAAACACAGCCTTATCAAGGTGAGGTACCAAACGTTCAGATCACAAACTTGTTGAGATCACAAATTTGGTGACAAACTTGACAAACTTGTCAAGATCACACACTTCCTGAGACTAGTTTTCTCTGGGGGTGATCAAGCACTGCAAAACTGAGTCACACCCCCCCAAAACTCTTCCCAAAGGGCCAGAAATTCAACAAGTTCCATCCTTCTATCCTAGTGAAATAAATAAATACAGAAACTTTATGTACAAAAAGGTGAGGGCATTTTTTATTTAATTTTGCTTATTATGCTCTTTTACATAGTCTGAAGTTTTTTACAATAAGCGTGTTCTACTTTGAGACTAAAACATGCTTTTTTTTTTTTAGTGCTAGGAATTGAACCCAGGAGTGTTCTACCACTGAGCTACATCCCCAGTCCTTTTATTTTATTTTGAGACAGGGACTCACTAAATTGCCAAGCCTGGCCTTGAACTTGTGATCCTCCTGCCACAGCCTCTCCAGTAGCTGGGATTATAGTGTTGCATCACCATGCCCATCTTAAAATATGCTTTTTAAAAATTATTGCAGTAAATAATGCATCTGGGATACCAGTTTTTGGTTCTGTGAGGATACAGGTCAAGGGAAGTTTCCCTTATCACTGTCTCTCCAGTATGTAGCATAGTGTCTGAGACATTGCAGGTGCTGAATAAATATTTCTAAATGAATGTCCAAACAAAGCTTCTTGATGCTTTGCAGTATATTATAAATTAAAAAGTAGTCCTGGTCATGTAAATCAAGTAAAGGCTGACTGGGTGATTGCATCAGAGTCTACAATGTAGTCCAGAGTTTTCCAACTTGCAGATAGTGCCTATTAGTGGTTTGCAAAAAACAATTTAGTGAGTCACAACTAGCACTTAGAAAAATAAGCAGAACGGAATTTAGTAGAAAAATACCAGATTACATTTAGTAGGGGTATTTTTCATGAAATTTTGTTTCTGTCTTACTTACATACATGTGTGTGCACGCACACGCACTTGCATGCATTCAGTGTGATGATGTAAAATGTGTTACTTAACTATGGGTTGTGGTCAGAAACTTTGAGAATCACTGATCTAATCTAATTCACACACACAAACCCTTATCCTACTCTCCAGCCATAACAAACCACTTTCAGTTCCCCAAAATGCTCTGCTATCTTATAACTATAGGACTTGGCCATTTATTGTTCCCTCTACTTGAAATGAACTTGCCTTCCCTGTCTACCTGGAGACCCCTGGCTTATTCTTCAAAATGCTATCCCAGTATCTTGCCATTGAGCCCTTTGGTGACCAGATTCCCTCCAGTGTGCCTCCACCTCTCGGTCCATCTACTTATCTCACTCAGCACTGCGCACTGGAGAGCAGGCACTTCCAGAGTTACCTGCTCATGTGGCTCTGGAGATCAGGGATTTCGTGGTCTTTGCTGCCATGTTGCCACAGGATACCTGTAGCACCCAGTCCATGACTGCTAAATAATTACAGGGAAGAGCTTTATACAGAACAAAGCAGTTCTTTATGTAATGAGATAAAATAGCAACCAACACGGAAAGTGTGTGTGTGTGTGTGTGTGTGTGTGTGTGTGTGTGTGTCTCTGTGTGTGTGGCCAGGGATAGAAGGAACACTAATATTTCACTGGGTGCCTCTTGACTTTTGTTCTATAAGCAAAGTTATCTATCATTAAAATTAATTAAATTAATAAATAGTCCTCAAAATATTTTATAGGCAATGAATATAAGAAAAACAAGATTTATGGCTTCCAGATATTTCATAATATATAAAAGCATTTTTTTTTATTAAATCGGTAAAAAAAGAGAGAGAGAGAACACCTTTATTGTCTATGAAACCTAATGATTAACCTAGTCTTTCCTGATTGACAGAACAAAGGAGAAGTTGCATCTCCCTCCAACTAGAGAGCAGCCCAGGTGTTCAGAGAGACTGTGGTGGACAAAACTTCAGTTTCTGAGAAATAAGCAAACCTCCAATCTTTATGGAAAACCACAGATCCTTAGGGAGGTCTGACTAATGAATGCTCAGCAGATGTCAAAGGAGACAATTGTAACAAAAGACAGTCTAAGCTAATTTTGAAACTGTTTGGAGAACAAAGTTCCTCTTCTGCCAGACCTCTGGCTGGGCTCTGAAAATTCTTCACCTCATTAAAATATTCTTTTATATCAGCCTAATTGTCAGAATTAAAAGAGCTGCTTATTACAGACCTGGGTTCCCATGGCAACAGTAAAATACATGCCTAAGTGTCTGAAGCATTGAGAAAAATAATATACACTAATAATAGGTAGCCCTGTGAATCCTTTTAATAAGACAACTAATTGAGAGCCAGTTATTTCTACATGTCGGAACAAGAATGGCTGTGGAGATCTTCAAACTTCTTAAAACCCAGCAAAACATTCTCTGTTAAAATCACTGAAATGATTCTGTGTCAAAAATACGTCCATGGCTCCTTTAGGAATATCACCATAATGTTGTTGAACATATCTGTTAGCAGAAGCAGCCACCTTTTTACCTCTTATGTTATATACCCAAAATCTGCCTCTTGTGTGTTCTTTTTCCCTCTCTTCTTTTTGTCTTGAGTGCCTGATGAAATCCTGGCACAGTGAGTTTGGCCCTGGGCCAGCGCCTGTCCTGTGACTCACGAGCCAGCCATGTGTGTGGGCAAGAGCACTTCTTCACACGCCACGTTCCTCTCCTCAGAAGGGAGGACCGACTCCAAACAGGAGGGTCTTGCCATGGCCCTTTCTGATTTGTGTCTCTGAACACAGATTCTTTTCTGAAATTATTTTCTTGAGTAACTGTAAAGCAAATGGCATGACTTTGTATTGGTTTGCTAGGGCTGCCGTCACCGAGCACCACAGACTGGTGGTTTAAACAGAAATTAATTTTCTCATGGTAGTAGAAGCTGGAAAGTCCAGGATCCCAGTATCAACAGGATGGGTTTCCTCAAAACTCTGTCCTGGGCTTGCAGACAGCTGTGCTCTCTGGTGCCTTTGCGTGTTCTTCCCTCGGTGCCTGTTGTATAAGGCTACCCGTCATATTGAGGGACTGGGCCACCCCAGGACTTCATTTTCACATAATCACCTCTTTTAAAAAAAAAAAATACTTTTTAGTTGTAGGTGGACACAATACCTTTACCTTTATTTTATTTTTATGTGATGCTGAGGATCGAACCCAGGGCCTCACGCATGCTAGGTGCATGCACTACCACTGAGTCACAACCCCAATCCACATAATTAAGAGCTTGTCTCCTGAGGTTCTGGGGGTTAGGACTTCAACATAAGAATTTGGAAGGGGCACATTTTATCCCAAAACACAACTTTTAGTTTGGTTTTTTTTTTGTTTTTCTTTTACAGTGCTGGGGATTGAACCCAGGGCCTCATGCTTGCAAAGCAAGCACTCTACCAACTAAGCTATCTCTCTTGCCTCTGAAACACCATTTTTACTTCCTTTGCAATGTGAGCAACACCATACATTATACTTAGCACCACAGGGGCTGCTGGAACACAGGTTTCGTCACCCTAACTTTCTTGGGAAAGTTAAATTAGATCAAGCATCCAATTCTAGTTAGTTAAGAGTTAATAATTAGGGGGGTGGGAGGGGTTAGTGTTAGGGTTAGAGTTAGGGTTAGGGAGGGGGGCAAGAATGGAGGAAGGAAGGACTGTATAGAGGGAAAAGAGGGGTGGAAGGGGTGGGGGGAAAGGGAAAAAATAACAGAATGAATCAAACAGCATTACCCTATGTAAATTTATGATTACACAAATGGTATGCCTTTACGCCATGTACAGAGAAACAACATGTATCCCATTTGTTTACAATAAAATTTAAAAAAGAGTTAATAATTATTATCCCTAGTATACAAAGAAAAAGGAAGAATTCCCATTCAAATATCTCATTTTCATACTTATAAATTAGTTAAAGTCATAAAAATATTGTTACAAACAACCCAACAGCAATAATGGACTCAAGTATAAATTGTGGAGGGCATGACTAAATCTAATCTAAGAAGAGATCTTAGAGAAGGTGTGTGATTTTTGAGCTGGTTCCTAGGCAAAGGCGGGGTTGAAAGATAGAGGACATTTCCAGGAAAAAAATGAGCAGCATTTGTCTCATTGTACTCTGGCTAGTTGTTGTGTGTATCTGTCAGGAGACACTTGAGACTTGGGACTATCATACTGACTCCACAGTGCATGGCCCAGGATCCATGAAATTCAATGTGATGTATTAATGTGATGTGTTGTTTTGACCACCTAGCATAAAGGGAATTTGTGATCTAGCATGGAACATTGGAGAGAAGTCAGGACCAGATTCAAATTTGACAAGTAGAGGCAACAACTGAAACCAGACTAGTGGATGATGAGTTCTTGACAGCAGGGGTATACTGAGCAGGTCACTGCTCTGTTTAAAACTCTGAAATGGTTTCCCAGTGCTTTTAGAATGAATTCTGACATTCTTCCATTTTCTCAAGTTTTATTTTATTTTTAGTTATGGTTACATACACATAACATTAAATATACCATCTTAACCATTTTAATCACACTGTTCAATAGTGTAAAGTATTTCACATTATTGTGCAACATATATCTAGAACTTTTTTATTTTTACAAAGTTGAAATTGTATGCCATTAACACTATATCTCCTCCTCCTCCCCCCTTGCCTTGACAACCACCTTTCTACTTTTTATTTCTATGATTTGGGCTTCTTTAGATACCTCATATAAGTGGGATTACAGCATTTGTCTCTTAGTGAATCATTTATTTCACTTAGCATAATATCCTCAGGGCTTATCATACTGTAACATGTGATGAGAACTCTTTTTAAGGGCTGTATAATATTCCACTGCATGTATATACCAGATTTTCTTTATACATTCATCAGTTGATGAACATTTGTATTATTTCTACTTCTTGGCTATTTTGAATTAGGCTGCAATGAACATAGGTATATAAATATCTTTTTGAGGTCCTGCTTTGAATTCTTTTGGATACACACATAAAAGGGAGATTATTGATCACATGGTAATACCATTTTAAAATTTATTTTTCCTGAATGGAAAATAAATTTTGATATCAAATTAAGTTTCTGTGAATTTTCAAAATGTAAAATACCAAGACTTTCCACACCAAATAAAAATCAGGAATATTCACCTTCACATCCAAAAAAAAAAAGTTTAAGTAGAAGTTCAACAAGAATGATATAAAATCCGAGAGGAGCAGTCAAAATTTTAAATTATCAAGATTATCAATAGCTTGATTTAATGAATCGACTCACAAAACTTCAATTTGAAACAGTAACAAAAAAAGAAAAAAGAACTGTTTACCAAAATATGATAATTTCCAGGAAATTATCACCCAATTTGAAAAATGAAAAATGTAAACCATAGCAAATTTTAAAAATACAAACTATACACTGAACACAGAGGTAACAAAAAAGGCAATCAATCTTTATAAATATCAAGAGAAGACTATGGAATTACAAAACCTTCCTAAGTAAACAGCATATCCTGTATTATCATGTAAACTGTGATTTAAGTAAGACAGTTTTTATTTGTTGTATACTTTTTAAACAGGACATTTTGGACTCTATCTCTAAAAAGATCACAAGGTTGTTGTTGAAATAAACATTTCTTGAGACAATAAACAAAGTTCCCATTCATGGGAAATTTTTTTTTTCACGCAGAGAAACCAAGAAAAATTTATCAACCTGGGTGTGGTGTTACACACCTTTAATACCAGCTACTCAGGAAATGAGGCAGGAGGATCACAAGTTTGAGGCCAGCTTGCACAATTTAGTGACAAAATAAAACTAAAAAGGGCTGTGGGTGTAGCTCAGTGGTAGAGCATTTGCTTAGCTTGTGCAAGGCCCTAAATTCAATCCCCAGTACTGCCAAAAAAGAAAAAAATTCAAATAAAAAATCATTTTCTCTAGAGTAATCTTTTTAAATACCCAAATAAAACAATACTTAGGAAACGTAATTTTTCAACAAAGTATTGAAACAGGTTATTATTAAAAAACAAATATTTTTGTTGCATACCAGATTTTTCCAAAATTAAAGAATTATTTAAACCACCATGCTGTTCTCCCCCCTCCCCTGAATTGAACCAAGGGGTGCTTAACCATTGAACCACATCCCCAGTTCTTTTTTGTATTTTATTTTGAGACAGGGTCTCACTGAGTTGCTTAGTACCCTAACCCTAACCCTAAGTTGCTGAGGCTGGCTTTGAACTCGTAATCCTCCTGCCTCAGCCTCCTGAGCCACTGAGATTACAGGTGTGTGCCACCGTGCCTACCACCATGCTGTTCTTAGATCATATTTCAAGCTTTTATACCTAGCACTTCAGTTTTTGAACAATGACTTTTCAGTCTAATGACAATCTAGACAGAACCCTACAATATACAAGCAAGTCACAGTTAACTTTAAACCAAAAGAAATGATCAAAATTCTGCTTTTATCAAAATCATAATATTAAAATATCTATAAAAAAGTATTAGGATTTACCTCTTGGCTTCCTCTTCTAAATAGTCTTTGTCAGCTTCTTGTTCCTTTTCCACTTTTTTCAAAGGTTGATAAAATTCCTGCAATAATGTTTTTGAAGAGTATGGCCGTGATCTGTGCCTGTTTAAAGGACAAAGGCATTTTGCCACAAATTGTATACAGAGTCCCGATCACAGTCCTGAGAGCAGAGTGAAAGCAAAACTACGAGTGATCCCCAAACCACTAATCCAAGGTCCTAAATAAAACAGTGAGGACAAGTCCTGACCACACAGAGAGCTGAAGGAGTCCTGCCGTGCTGCTCCTCAGAACAGCACCTGCACCAAACCACCATGAGAAGTGTCCAATACTCTTCCACCCTTTTTTAAAAAACATTTTTTAGTTGTAGATGGACACAATGACTTTATGTATTTATTTTATGTCGTGCTGAGGATCGAACCCAGGGCCTCACACCTGCTCTGCCACTGAGCCACAACCCCAGCCCGCTCTTCTGCGCTTTCAGACTTAAGAAGGACTTCGTAATTTCATCCTTGGACTCTGATAGGCACCTCCATTCACCATCTTTACAGAGATAAAGAGTAGGGAGAACAGTTATGTGAAACTGTCCCCTCAGTCCGCTCTGCTCTGCGATATCCACTTTTGCAACGTTGACCTCAAGAATCATCTCCCCATTCCGCAAAACTTTCCCATTCTGGTTGAAGATTTTGACAAGCAGGACATCATGGAGCACAGAGTCTTGTCGTCCACTCTCTCTCCAGTTCTCAGCCGTGGTGACGTGCACGTTGCTCCACCCGCTGCGGATCCGGGGAGCGCCCCCAGCCCACCCAAAGCAACAGCACCGAGGGAACTGCAGCACTCCTGGAGGATACGTGTTGGTGGCTCCCAATTTTTAACTTTTCGGGGAACCTCCATACTGTTTTCCTTAGTAGCTGCACTATTTTACATAGAAAAAAGTTCATAATTTTTTTTTTTTTTTTTCTTTAATTGGACCCGGGGTCCCTTAGCCACTGAGCCACATCCCAAGTCCTTTTTATTTTTTATTTTGAGACAGGTTTTTGCTAAGTTGCTTAGGGCCTCTCTAAATTGCTGAGGCTGGCTTTGAACTCTTGATCCTCCTACCTCACCCTCCTAAGCTGCCAGGATTAGAGGCATGCGCTACCACGCCCAGCTAAGGTTCACAATTCTTAAAGTGGCCCGTAAGACCCTGAATGATGTGCCTTTGCTGACTTTTTCCAGTCTCCCCACTACTCATTAGGCTCCTGCTGTAGTGGTCAGCTTTGGTTCCTCAACTAGACCACGCTCTTCGGTTTGGGGCTTCTGCATGCAGCATTTTTTCTTTGTCTAGAATGCCAGTCATCCTATTAGTCAGCTATTTTATATACCAAACAACATAAAACCCTCAGTGGCAGACAGCCTCAAGTATCGGCCTGTTGCCCATGCTTGCTGATCCAGCCTGGCTCAGCTCCACCCTGTGGGTTTTGTTCGGCTCGCTTCCACGTACCTTCCACTCTGCTGGGATAGCAGGCTCCCTGGGAGTGTTCTCATGGCCAACGCTGGAAGTTCCCCGAGAGGCGAGCAGAACCACACGCTGCCTCGCAAGGCCTAGGATCACAAGTACACAGTGCCACTTCTACCCACGTGCCATTGATGGGGACGTGAACTCCCCCCGGGGAGGGTGGAGCGTTTGCGCAGGTTTTGGCCCACACATCCTCCTTCCATGCTCTACTCCCCAGTTTTACCCTACCACTGCTGCTCACCACAGGTACCTCACCTCAACCATCACTTCCCCAGGAAGCTTGGGGCTTTGTTGTTTTTGTTTTGTTTTTGTTTGTTTGTTGACATTGGGGATTGAACCCACAGGCACTTAACCACTGAGCCACATCTCCACCCTTTTTATTTTTTATTCTGAGACAGGGTCTCACTAAGTTGCTAAGGCTGGCTTTGAACTTGCGATCCTCCTGCCTCAGCTTCCAAGGCCAGGAAGCCTCTTTGAAGTTCCTCTTCCCACACTAGTTTGACCCCTACTCTTTGCCTCAACCTGTATTTTTTCCTTTTATAAAACTCATCACATTTGTAGATATTTAATTTCTTTATCTTCTCCAGTATCAATGAACTGTTGCTATGTGAAAATAGTGGGTTCTAACAATAATCATGTTTTAGTGGATTAAAACAAACCATGTGATATATTCATTATTCTGTGGGCTGGATGGGCACTTCCTCGGCTGGCCTTGCTGGGTACTCTGTAAATTGCAGTCAGATGATGGCAGGAAAAGCTTGCTGGGCCACTGTGACCTCACTCGAGTGACTGGCAGTCCTGACTGAGGGCCGGCATTCATCCTGTCTCTTCCATGGATCCTCGTTCCCCCAGGAGGCTAGACCAGCATCCTTAGGTGGTGGTCTCAGGGCAGCGTTCCAAGAGAGTGCAAGCAGAAATGGACAGCCTAGTTCTGGAAGTCGTGCCATATTCTCTATTGGTCAAATCAAATCACAAGGCCAGGCTAGAATTAGGAGGTGAAGAAAATATTATACCCTTTGACAGGAAGGAGCGCAAAGTAAAGATCAAGTTTACCATTGTGGACCAAGTGGTGTCCCCCCAGATTGAAATGTCGAGGTCCTAACCTGAGTACCTCAGGATGTCACTGTATTTGGAGAAAGGGTCTTTAAAGAGGTAATGATGTTATAAATGAGCTCATTCCAGGGGGTCCTAATCCAATATGCTGGGATTCTTATAAGAAGGGGAGATGAGGATGCTGGCAGTACAGAAGGAACAGCATGTGAAGACACAGGGCGGAGAAGGCAGCCATCCGTGGGCCAAGGAGAGGTTAGAGAAGAAACCAACCCTGCCAACATCTTGACTCTGGATTTCTGTCCTAGAGGACTGGAAGACAGTAAATCTCTGCTGTTTCGGTCACCCACTTAGTGGTATTTTAGTTATGGCAGCCTAAGCAGACTAAATGTGCTTACAGAGAGAGGAGCAAACAATCTGCCACGCTCCCAAGACCTGACTCTTGTGGCTTGGGGTTCTGTTGTTCTTGTGTGCATCATCAGTCTTCAGTAAACATTTCCTACCATTAGGCCTATTTTTCAAGGCAAAAGAAGAAAGAGAAACCAGAGCAGATGGTGAAGGATCAGAAAAACATGAGAGAACCAGAATGTTTGTGCCAGGGAAGCGAAAGGAAGAGGGATCTTGGGAAGAGATCTTTGGAGATCTCAAGGAGGGCGGGAACTGAGAAAAGGCTGTTGGGTTTGACAATTGCTAATTGGCACACCACACAGTGTACAATAAGGGAGGAGCTGAAGCAGCTTGGAGGGAAGAAAAAGTGTTGGCCAAGGAGAACTTGAAATTCTTACCATTTAGTTACATGGCTTAAAATATTTTACCTCAAGACTATATCCACATGCAATAAAATTTAAAACTTACAGTATTTTTAAAGAAAGAAATTAAAAATTACTCTTCCAACCCTACCTTCTGGAAGTACTCACTTTTTCTTTTTTCCAGTTCTGTAGATTGACCCAGGAATGCTTCACCACTGAACTACATCTCTAATCCTTTCTTATTTTTTAATTTTGAGGCAGGATCTGGATTGCTAAGTTGGACTCAAACTTGTGATTCTTCTGGCTCAGCTTCCCAAGTAGCTGGGATCACAGGTATGCTCTACCCAGCTAAAAGTATCACTTTTTAAGAATTGTAATGCATGCCCTCAAACACTGTTGGGGAGTACAAAATAGAGCAACTTTTTTGAAATATAATTGGACAAAAGCCATCAAAATTACCAATGTAGTAAGTTTTATGTCAGTGAAATTATTTTTTTAAAGTTTCAGAGCTGGGGAGGTAGCTCAGTTAGTAACGTGCTGGCCCACATGAGTGAGGCCCTGAGTTCATTTCCAGCAACACACACACACACACACACACACACACAGTTTCAAAGGTATCGACTCTTTAGATATACTCATATGCAAATGATACTGTGTATCAAAGGATGATTGTTACAGCTTTATATGTTATAAACCAAGTTGGGAGATAATCCAAATATCTTCCTATAAAGCAGGAAGTGTGGCTAAATAAATTGTGCTACATGGGACTGAGGATGTGCTCAGTGGTAGAGACCTTACCTAGCATGCATGAGGCCCTGGGTTCAATCCCCAACACGGTAAAATAAGCAAACTGTGGCACAGTCACACAATGCAATCTCATGCTGCTGTTTAAAAAAATGATATGACATATTTCCAAGATAGATAAAGTGGGAAAAAAAGTTGAAAAGCAGTGGTAGGCTCCTTTTCTATAAGCAAGGAGGCAAAAGGAGGATCTACTTATACCTACATACATATATACTTAATTTCCTTATGTTTGCTAACAAAAATCTGAAGGGATAAGAAGCAAATAGAATTGGTTATATAGAGAGAAGGGTGTAGATAGGGACAGAGAAAAGGTTATTCTAGATCATGTTCTCATTCATATACACAATTTCATTAGATCCTTGCAACAAATCTGAGGCAAGTGGTATCATCCCCATTTCACAGATAAAGATTAGAAAGTCCTTTGTTGTTATTGTCTGGATCTGGAATGTCCCCCAGAGACTCATAGTTGAAGGTTTGGTCCTAAGTTGGTGGTTACTATTGGTAGGTGGTGGAAATTTTGGGAGGAGAGTCCTACTTGGAGGAAGTAGGTCATTGGGGTGTGGCCTTGAAAGGGATATTGGGACCCCAGTCCCTTCTCTACCCCCTCTCTTATCTCTCCCTGCTTTCCAGCCACCCTGAGCTAAGTAATTTTGCTCTACCATGTGTTCCTCACCATAATGTTCTGCCTCACCACACCCTAAAAGCAATGGATCTAGCCAGCCATGTAACCTCTGAAGCCATGAATCAAAATAAATCTATCCCTTTAAGTTGTTTAGCTCAGCTATTTTGTCACAGCAACAGAAAGCTGACTAATACACTCACCCAATTTACCAACTTACACAACTGGCAAACAAGGAGCCCGACACTAACCTTGCTCTCTGTAAGTACTCTCCAAAGTCCACACTGCAGCATCCCTCCAACTGCTCCCTGAGCAAACAAAGTTCCTGGTCTTCAGATGTATAATCTATTATCAATAACACCAAATGTAGAATAATCAAAAGTCATACTCAAACATATTTTAAGGTGTTTATAAAATATAAAGAACAGATTTTTTTTTTATTATTATATAAGCTGGTTTTACCAGAAGTTTGTATTTGTTTATTTGTTCCTTTGTTGGCTTCCTGGCTTTTCAGATATGTGTTTTGGAAGAAATAAGTGGAGAAGGGGTTGGAAAGATAATCTACTTTATATGGTACATACAGTTGCCTTAGGCAAGTTTTTTGGGTTTTTTTTTTTTTTTAGACTTTTGAAATTTAGAGTTTATTGCTGTTTAGCTCCAGGACATGTTTTGCAAGTAAGTAACTAGTGCCAGGCATAGTGGTCCATGCCTATCATCCCATCAACTCTGCAGACTGAGGCAGGAGGTTTGAAAGTTCAACAGGAGACTCAGCAACTTAATGAGAAATGTCTCAAACAAACAAACAAAAAAAAGAAGCAGGGGTTGGATGAGGCTTGGGAAGTGGCTTAGAAGTAAATTAGCCCTAAGTTAAATCCCCAGTATCAAACAAAAAAGTAAGCAACTAGAGGTATAGATGTCACCAAATGGCTGAGGGTTCTTTTGCTCAACCCAGGTAGAAGTCACAAATAGGTAAAGTGCAACTCCCTTAGTGTTAGCAGCTCTGAGCTTTGAGGGCCACTGGTTTTTCCACTCTTAGTGTTCACAGCTCTCCCTGTTACTCTTCCAGCAGCCAAATCAACAGCTCCTTCTTCAGCCTGAGCTAGCAGCTCTCCCAGCAGCATTTCCTGCAGCCCCAGAGGCTTGCCACAGCTCTGACTGCTAGCTGTTCTCACTGCTAACAGCGCTCAGTGTTGTCAGCTCTGCCTTCTGGTAACTCTCATTATCAGCTGCCCTCAGTGTTACTGGCTCTTAGTGCAACCTGCTCAGCCTGCTCTTTTCAAGATAGAAATCACACATAGGCAAAAATAAGACCACCCAAAAGAGGCTTTATTAGGATTTATACTGCAGCATAAGAGTAAGAGTACAGGGAGGAGGACTTACCCCAACAGATCCAATGGGGTGAGAGGGATGCTGTTTATGTAGACAAAATGGGTGGTCTCCGCAGGTGCACGATGTTCTGTCTGCTAATTGTATGTTTAGCCATACTGACCTGCACAGGTGTATACAACACTGAATGCCATAATCCTGAATGTTGAAATCCAAAAAGATCAAAATTCCTGAAGTCTAAGAAAAATCAAAATTCTGAAAATATAACTCTTGAAAATAAAACCTTAACAAGTTTCTTTAAATTTTTTTTTTTTTTTTTTTTTTTTTTTTTTTTTTTTTTTTGGTAATACTGGGGCTTGAACCCAGGGGTATTCTACCACTGAACTATATATCTCCAGCTCTATTTATTTTCATTTTGTGATAATGTCTCACTAACTTGTCCAGGCTGGCCTTGAACTTGCCATCCTCCTGCCCTTAGCCTTCTGAGTCATTGAGATTACAGGCATCCACCACCACACTTGACTTTTTATTTACATTTTTAAAAGGGATTTATTTGAGACATACTAAAAATAGGATAGAATACTTCACAGGCCACTTTATACAAAAAAATGGACAATAATAACATACTTATTTTTGCAAGTATAAATGTTCAGATATATTAACACAGTCATAACAGTTATGAGAAGATGAACTATATTCATAAAAAATAGGTCAAATGCAAATGGTCAACAGATATATGAAAAATTGTTCAACATCCTTAGCAATCCGGGAAATACAAATCAAAACTACTCTGAAATTTCATCTCACCTAAGTTAGAATGGCAAGCTTCATGAATATAAGTAATAATAAATGCTGGCAAGGATGTAGGAAGAAAGGAACACTTACACATTGTTGGTGACAGATTAGTACAGTCACTTTGCAAAACAGTATGGAGGCTCTTCAAAAGATTAAGAATGGAGCCACCATATAACCCAGCTACTCTTTTCCTTGGTATTTATCCAAAAGAGCAGAAATCAGCACACTACAGTGATACCTACATTCCAATGTTTATAGCTACACAGTTTGCAATCACCAAGTTATGGAGCCAGCCTACGTGTCCATCAATAGATAAATGGATAAAGAAAATGTGATATATGTACACAAAGGAGTTTTACTCAGCCATAAAGAAAAATGAAATTATGGTATTTATAGGTAAATGGATAAAACAAGAACATCATGCTAAGTGAAATAAATCAGACTCAGTAAATCAATGGTCAAATGTATTCTTTCACATAGGGAAGTGAAAAAGAAATAAGGAATTAAAAAAAGGATGGAGATTTCATGAAAATAGAAGGGAGAACAGTAGAATAGAAGAAGGGGATTGAGGGGCAGGGAGGAAGGTGGGAAAGAGGAGGAAATGCAGGATGAAATTGACCAATCACATGCTCTGTACACGTATGAATACATCACAATGACTTCCACTTTTAGGTACTGCCACAGTTCTGTCATCTGTCAACCACCAGGGCTAATTAAGGAAAACCAGACCAGGGGCAATGGGGGATGAAGAAAAGACAGACATAGAAAGAGCAAAAAAGGTGGGGCTAGTTGGGACATAGCTCTCGGATGGAGAAACAGCGACCCAGAGTTAGATCAGCACCTTTATTATATAGATTTCATCAAAAAGTTATTTGTGGGAAATTTTTAGCAAAGCAGACAATCTGAAGGACACAGGACAGGTGAGACATTAGGGTCATCTCGTCATGCTCAGAATTCTCTATCTCTGGGAGCTGGTACCTGAATTCAAGGTCCTGACTGGTAACTCTGAGCCTTTGCACAGTTTCCTCAGGCTGGTATCACCATAGCAACCGGGCCATCTCAACCTGCACTTCTGCACAGGCAGCTCCCAGTGCAAAGGCAGCCATGGAAGAGTCAGACTGTGATTCAAATCACCGCTCTTCACAAGGTATAATTAGAATTAAATAAGTAAATAGAAGGAAGACCAGTAGAAGAAGGGATCAGGGGGAGAGAAGAAGGAAGGGGAATTTCTGGGGATTGAAATGGAGCAAATTATGTTACATACATTTATGAATATGTCAAAATGAACCCCACTATTGTGTATAACTATATTGCAGTAATAAAAATATTTAAAAATAGGTAAAAAATCAAAATATATAAATGCATATCACTCTGGTTGTTAATTGTGTGTACCCAGCTTTATAACTGTAGTTATCTGAAACCATTAGGCACAACCTAAGTCTTGCAATGGAAGAATAGGGGTATGGTTTAATGGGATAGCACTGCCTAACCTGTGTGAGGCCCTGCATTTGATCCTCAGTACTGCAAAAAAAAAAAAAAAAAAAAAAAAAAAAAATCCCCACAGTGGGTCACTGCCACATATCCATTTGCCTAAGGAGGCAAGTCCAAAGCCCTCATTACCAGGGAAGCCAGTGCACAGCTGAAAACCTGAGGAGAAAACTGCCCCAACCCTCAGAGCGAGACCAGTTCACCTTCTGGGCTTGCTCCCTCTAGGGTCTGAGTCCATTGGAGGGTGCCCACCCACATCAGTGGTGGATCTTCCCTACCCAATCCATTCAGACTAATCTTTATAACAGGCTTCAAATGTATTCGTTCTGCCAAACATGAAAAACTATTCTGTGTATAACCAAAGGTGCACTCATACCTTTTCCAGAATTTGGCTTTCTACCCCTGTTATATATCCTTTTTTTTTTTTTTTTTTCCCAAATGGGAATTGTAGTTTGGGGGATTTGGGATTTCAAGATTTCAACATTCAGGATATTAATCTTTTTGGATTATGATTCAAGGGGATTTTAGATCTTAGAGCTTTTGATTTTTCAGGATTTCAACATTTGGGATTATGGTGTTTAGGTTTGTGTCTTTCAGGATTATGATTAACAGCACTTGGGTCCAAACCCACAAGTCTTTTCCCAGTTGGTAAAAATGGAAAAATAGAGAGTAGTTGCTTTTCCCAAAAACTGGTGACTCCTGTTTCTATCACAGTGACTTAAAATGCCAGGACCACACAAAATTGTTGTCCTGATTCCAAACCACCTAATGAATGTTTTGCCCTTGTTTTGTAGCAAAACAGATCTCTCAACTGACCCCATGGTCCCTTAGTTCCTCTGTGGTCCCAGTATGTCTAGACTAGACCTTATGATGCTTTTGTCCTGGAGGTCAACCCTGTCCTCATCACAACTACAGAAGATGAAGTGAATCTTAGCCATGACCATGGCTGGAGTCTTACAGAACTTCCCCTCTGCAGTTGTTTTTTTGTTTGTTTTGTTTTGTTGTTGGTTTGGTCTTTAACACTGAGGATTTAACCCAAGGTTGCTCTGCCACTGAGCTACATACCCAGTCCTTTTTAATTTTCATTTTGAGACAGGTTCTAGTTAAATTTCCCAGGCTGTCTTTGAAGTTGCAATCCTCCTGACTCAGCCTCCAGGGTTGCTAGGATAATAGGTGTGCCCCACCATCCCAGTTCTTTGCAGTCTTAAGGAGAAATAAGAACCATTGTGATCTGCAACACTCAAAAGAGAATTAGCAATAGAATGTGGCCCCCAAATTGCCCAGTTGTTGTCAGGGTCAAAGCAAGAATCTGTGTTGACTGGTAAAATGGTTCATTGACCAGGCGAAGGTGTCTCACTATTTCATTTGGCGATGCTTAGTTCACTAGGTTGACCACTCATTCATTCATTATTCACTCATTCATTCACATTTATTTAGCCAGACATGGTACTAGGCACTGGAATTACATAAGAGAACAAAACAGAAGCAACCCCTGTCCTCAAGCAGTTCACAATCCAGTCTTGGTTCTCTCCCCTGCCAAGGTCATGAACTGGAAACTGCTTCCTCTCCCCTGACTTAGCTCACAGAAGCCAGAGCTGTAAGTAGCAACTGCAATTCCTGACCCATAGAAATGCTAACTGTTACGGGGTAGTTTGACATTTTTTATTAAATGTTTTTATTTTTACCGGTGCATTATAGTTGACATAAGGGTGGAATTTGTTGTTACATATTCATAGATGCACACAATATAACAATATAATTTGGCCAACATCTTTCCCCATCACTTCCCCTCTCTCTCCCCTTGAATTTTTTTCCTTATTTGTGAAAGCAACTAATTTGAGTCTCACAATTTTTCTGGGTAGAAATTACTACTCCTTTTTTTTTCTTTTTTATATCAGCTTTATTGAGATACAACTCACAGGTCATGCATTTTGTCTATTTAAAGTATACGGGGAAGGGGTGCTGACAATATAGCCCACCTTGTAGAGCACTTGACTAGCATGCACAAGAGTCAGGGTTCAAATCCCCAGCACCTCGTGGGGGGAAGAAAAATTTTAAAATAAAGTATACGGGGACAGGGGAGTGTAACTGGCATGTAGCTCAGTAGTAGAGCACTTGCCTAACTTACACAAGATTCAATCCCCAGCACAAAGAAGGGAAGAAGAAATGAAGGAAGGAAGGAGAGAAAGAAAGAGAAGTGTATTTTGGGCTAAGGATATAACTCTGGGCAGAGTGCTTGCCTAGCATGCACAAGGCCTCGGGTTTGATCCCCAGCACCACGAAACAATAATGAAAAAACAACAACAATAAATAAAGTATACCAGGCAATGATTTTTAGTAGACTGAGTTTTTAATTCAACCATCATCACAACTTTAGAACATTTTCATTATCCCAGAAAGAAATCCTGTACCCATTAGCTATTATCTGTCCTTACAGATTTAACTATTCTGAACATTTTGTATAAATGGAATCATACAAGATGTGGCTTCTTCATTTAGCACAGTGTCCTCAAGGCCCACCCATGTTGTAGCAGGTGTCAGCACCCATTCCTTCTGTGGCATTGCGTGGGTACACTGTACCTGCTTTATTCACTCATCAGTAGACAGTACATTTCATTACATAAGTGAAGAAACTAAACCAAACGTGCTGGGTTGGAACCATTCAAAACCAGTTCTCCAGATCTCCTGGCTCCTGATTCAGTGCTCATTCTGTCACTAGAGAGGAAATGTCATTGGAAGAGGGTCCCAACGAGTTCCTGCCAGGAGACAGGGGAAATCAACTCAGGAAAGTGAGCCCCTTGACTTATATGATGGAAAAGAATTTCAGCACATGTCAGCAGAGGCACAGAAATCTATTTAGGAGTGCAAGAAGAATTCAAGGGAGAATGCAGGCCATCTAAGAGTGAAAGACACTTTGGGGTTCTCAAGTTTTTCTTTTAAAGGAAATTTTGTAAGGGGTAGGCATAGGAAGGTACATGAAGAGGACATCAGTGACCACAAACACTTCATGGTGGTCTGGTTGTTCTCAGGTAACAGGTCTGGTTGTTCTCAGGTTGTTGTAAGCTAACGTGGTCTCCATCATTTAATCAATAGATAATGCTAGAAAGTCCCCTAAATTACATTATTTCTTAAAATATTGTATCTCTCTTTGCTTTGTCTATTTACTGGTAGACAAATTAACAGTGCACAAGGTAGTTTTTATAAGTGAGTGAATTTATGATAACTCTTTAAGACTTACTAATTTCCCAGAAATTGGAAAGTGACAGGCTTGGGAGAAGGATTGGCCTAGGGAATGACAGGCCTGAAAAGTATGCAAAACTTTAAAATTTTATTTCTTTGTCCTTCCTTTATGTCTCCTTTCTACCTATTTCTTTTATTTTGTCTCAATTCCATTAAATATACTAATTTTAAAGTACATATTCATTTCTACTTTCCAAACACACCTAATAATATATGCAAGAGGGAATGAAACTAAGAGATGCTAATTCAATGAAGACTAGACTTCCTTCTCATTATTTGCTATTACTGTGTGAGTTTTTCCTACTTTAAGGAGGGAAAACATTTCAAGGGTGAAAAATAATTTGATAAAAAATAATTCTTTGTAGAACAAGCCCTCACTATTGCCCCTGCCCCCTTCTCTGGTTCTGTGTCTTTCTTCTTTATTGTGTTCTCTGTACCAGTTATGAGTCATTAGAATGGGCCTGTGGGAGCTGAGAGCACCCAAGAAAAAAGTTCCTGATTATGAAAGTAGTACATTGGAAGCCAATAACCATCCCAGCTCAGATTCAATTGGAAAGCATAGGCTCTAGAATCCATGTGAAAATGTTCATAAATTCATCCTGATTACTCTTGTCTCCCTGGTAGTTTTATACACTTTGATGAGGCTCTTGAGTGGGGGGGATCCTAGAGGAGGCTTATCTATAAAGATAATAAAATTGAATAAATTAACTCAGAAACATTGACATTAGATGCCAACCTAGTTAGCCAGGCTAAAAGGAGTTTGGAATAAACAAAACATTATCAGAACTTACTATGCACAATGCTACACTGAGGTTGCAGCCTCAGAGAGTTCTTGACAGTTCATCTCTGACTTCCTCTTTTTGTTTCTGGTTTGCCTTTCTTTATAGGAGGGGGTGGGGTTTCTTATTCCAGGACCCCAGTTACCTAACTAGCCTAAAACTGGGCACACCTACCAGCCAGTACTGTCCCTGTCAATAGTGTCTCCTCCTCTTATGCATGTTTCAGTGTGCTAAGATGTAATTCTAAACACATTTTGACGCCAGTGGTGAATGTTAGCTCCTATTGTACTGTAATGCTCTGTTATGTCTGGAACATACTGAGTCACACAAAGGACTACTTGTGGACAATGTACCTTCTGTAGGAAAGGGAACCCCAAGGGAGAGGAGAGAGGGGTATATGTGTGTGTCAAACGATTTTTGAAAGGACTAGAAGTAAGACATCAAGGCATACTAAAAAAGTTGGGGAGATCTGTACCCCTGATTTGGGAGGACTAGGTGACCAAGGGCACTTTTAAGGATGGACAACCTAAAAGTTGAAGAGCAATACAGATAGATAGTATGACTACTATCTTGTTAAATTATATGTCTCCAGGGATATATTCACACTTAGAAAAATCATAGAGAAGCTGAGTGTGGCGGCACATTCCTGTAATCCCAGTGACAGGGGAGGCTGAAGCAGGAGGTTCACAAGTTCAAGACCAGACTCAGCAACTTAGAGAGACCCATAGTAATTTATCAAGACCCTGTCTCAAAATAAAAAATAAAATTAAAAGGACTGGGAGTGTAGCTCAGTAATAAAGTGCTCCTGAGTTCAATCCCTAGTAACAAAAAAAAAAAAAAAAAAGATAGAAAGAAAGAAAGAAAAACACATGGTAATGATAAGCACCAAGTCCTGGAGAGTTGTTACCTGTGGGTGACAAAGCAAAGCATTCAGGAAGAGACACATGAGGGAACCCAATGACATCAGTAAAGTTTTATTTCTGAAGCTGAGTGATAGATACTCAAGTCAGCAATCCTACATGCATAACGGTGTTTTGTTTTTGCAGTTTTAATTTCAAAGTTTTAATGACCAGTGAAATAAACATTGATAGATCAAACCCTCTTACACAAAAGCTCTTGCAGGCCTTCAATATTTATTGTAGAGGAGGTGCCGCTATCCCAGGTCCTCACACATGCTGAACTGGAGCTCTACCCTTGAGCTATGTCCCCCAATTCCCCCCCACCTCTCTCTACACACACACACACACACACACACACACACACACACACATATTGTGGTCAAAAATACACAATACAAAATTAACCACACATGACAGGTGAGTCAGGGAATGATACCAACTACCCTAGATACCAAGTTGGTTCAGTGCAATTTTCCTGTTCTGTCAGTGGTTTGAAGGGATCAGAAGGAGCTTTCTCACAAAGAGAAAGCCTTCCTCATCTTGGAGGACCCCAGAGAAAAAGCTGAAGACCCAGCCAAGGTGCCTTCTGTTAGTGGACACTGTGGCTGATTTAGTGGGTTTAAGACTGTCTACATCATCATTATTTTAACTCTCTGGGAAAGTTGAGAGCTCAAATAAGAAATTATAAAGACATTTCTTCTTATGTTTAAATTAAGAAAGCTACCTTTAGTTTTTTAATTTTGGTGAACACAGTTTCTATTGGAAACAAATGTGCTCAGGGGCTTCCAGCTCTGAGGACATCCACCAGGATGTAAGGCTGGGAAGGAAGGTGTGGCCATGTGGCCAAAGGAGTAGACTGTGCTACGATTTTGGTTAGGACAATTGTTTTTAAAATCAGGGCCCTTCTTCAAAAATATATTTTTATTGTTGTTGTTTTACTGGAGATTACTCCCAAGGGTGCTTGACCACCGAGCTACATCCCAGGTTCTTTTTAATTTTTTATTTTGATACGGGGTCTCATTAATTTGCTGAGGCTGGCCTTGAACTTGTGATCCTTCTGCCTCAGCTGCCTAAGTTAGGATTTCAGGGATGTGCCACCATACCAGGCTGCTTCGAATTTCTTAAGGTCTTACATGGTCTGGCCCTGATCCTATTTTCCCCATAAGTCCTGTTATGCATGATTTTGTTGAAGATGAGTTTTTTGAATTTGGACAAAATCATATAAAATACATTATTTATATACATTTTTGTATGTTCTAAATATTAGAAGGCTGCAAAGGAGAAATACTCTAGGTAGGAGAATTATTTGTTTTCCACTTTCTGAGCTTACTGAGGAAGGTTTTCTCTTTGTGAGAAAGCTCCTTCTGATCCCTTCAAAACACTGACAGAACAGGAAAATTGCACATGAACCAACTTGGTATCTAGGGAAGTTGGTATCTAGGGTAGTTGGTATCATTCCCTGACTCACATGTCATGTGTGAGCCAGTTAGCAGTTAGTTAACTAGGAGTTAGGTCAACTGAAATGACTTAAACAATAAGGAAAATGTGTCATTTAACACAACATGAAGTTCCAAACATAGGGTGGCATAAGTAGTGTGGCACACTGATGTCATCAAGGACTAGAGCACTCTCTATCTTCTCCTCTGCCCTCCCTATGGTTGCCAGAGTTCAGAGATCACACTGTCACAAAACTGTATTCAAGGGCAAAAAGAAGTTTTTGCTTTTTAAGGGATTTTTTTTTCCATTAGGGACAACACTAAGAAATTCCCCTACAGATTTCCCATCAAGTCCCTTTGCCACATTTGGATCACATGGTCATGCCCTAGTTTTAAGAGAGGCCAGTAAATAAGTACCTAGCATTTCCAATCTTTAGAGGAAAAGACAGCTGTCCAGTAAGGTAAACTCACTGGGCATGGCTCTTGGGCTGGCCCCTAGCACTGTCACCTGAGGCAGTAGGTAACCAGACAGGTCTGTCTGTCAACAGAGCTTACGCTTTAACCTCTGCTCCATGATGTCACCTTTAAGATTCATCCAGCTCTTAAATTACCTTTCCATCATAAACACCATTAACAACCACACCCCCAAACTCACCCTGTTCCTTCCTACCTCCTATCTTTGTACACAATTCCCACAGCCTGGAATTCTGACCCTTTCTACATTGTTTTTATATGCAAAATCCATTCTCAATGGTGCCATTCAAACCACTTTTCCCAATATCACAACTCTTCTCTCTGATCTCCCAGCATAGAGGAGCTCCCCACCTCCAACAGGTCCAGTGAACTGAGTTGAATTGTTCTGCCCTCAGTATAGTGGTACACGCCTGTGATTCCAGATACTGGGGAGACTGAGGCAGAAAGATCACAAGTTCAAGCCCAGCCTGGGTTGGACAACATACTGAGACCCTGTCTCAAAATTTTAAAAGGAGTGGAGATGTAGGTTAGTGATAAAACACCCCTGGGTTCAACCCCAAAACTGAAAAACAAAAAATTAAAATTACCTGTTATCTATGTATACAGTGTATACACTCTACACTGTATTATTTTTCAATATAAAAAAGGGTTCTCCCCCAAATCATGCAGGTAATTTTTCTTAAAAGCAGTTCTTTTTTCTCTCAAATTATTTGGGTGACTGTTTTGACTCTCTAATACTAAATACTTTAACTGTTAAGCATTGGTCTCTGTAGAGTTTCAAATTGCTTCTCAAAATTAGAAAAATGTTAATAATTGCTGAACCTAGGTGATGGGCACTTAGGGATTCATTATACTACTCTACTTTTGCATATATTTAATAAAATTAAAAATGAGTTGGGGGCTGTGGCTGTGGCTCAGTGGTGGAACACTTGCCTGGCATGTGTAAGGCACTGGGTTCGATTCTCAGTACCACATAAAAATAAATAAATAAAATGAAGGTATTGTGTCCATCTACAAAAAAATATTTTTAAAACATGAGTTGGGATAGGACTTCTGGTTTCCAGTTCTACACGAAAGGAGTTTGAAAGTTACCACTCTGTCCTGATAGCAAGTAAAAAATTGAACAGACTGAAAAATCAAGTCTTCTTTGAACTATATGAGAGATGAAGACTGAGGGCAAAACTCAGGGCAAACAGCTGCTCCCAAGACCGGAGAGACAGACAGGTGGGTAGAGTCGCAGTTCCAGGGCAGAGTCAGGAGTGGAAATGGAGGATCCACCATGGGGCAGGAAAACCTGAACTGTCCTTGATGAATTACTGGAGGCTCAGTGTGGACCTCAGAAAACTAAGAACTCTAGAGGGACTCAGTCACACAGAGGGGACCCTGAAATTTGTGGTGAGTTTTCCTTCCCGGGGTTCAACCAAGTTCTCACAGTGAATATTGGAGAATTCCCATGTGTTTCTCAAAAGAGGGGAAATGGAACCATTTCAGAATATACCCTCTCGCTCTGTTCTCCTAACAAGGCCCAACTCGGGGAAAACCAGTCGACCAGAGCCTCACTTGCTGGGATATTCTAAGAGCCTAACTGACCCGGGGGGAAAGGAAAGAGCCAACTCCAGGCCACTCCAGCCATCCTGTCGCTCCTGGGGACAGGGACACGTTTGTGAAGTTCACAGCACATAGGTACAGGCCTACTAAACACTCAGACCTGACTGTGGGGCTCTGGGGCGTTTCCCCTCCTCCACCCTTACCACCAGGTCACTAAAGGCCACTCTGAGCTGCAGCAGGACAGCAGTTCCTTTTACTTCGTACATTCTGTCCAGTTTTCAAGAAAACTCATAAGACACACTAAAAAGCAAAATGCACAGTTTGAAGACATACAGCATCAGAACCACACAGCACTCACTCTGGATTATCAAACTGGGAATTCAAAACAACGGTTAACATGCCAAGGGCTCTGGAATGACCTGGAGTTGGGTATTTCCCTAATGAATAAAGTAAATGGCATGCTAAAACAGATGGGTAAGGTAAGCAAAGAGGTGGGATTCTAAGAAAGGACCAAAAAGCAATACTGAAGATAAAAGATACTGTATCAGAAATGAAGACTGCTCTAATGCACAAGATTTCATTTTGAGGTTTGGTTTACCAATAAAAGAAGCAGTGTTGATAAAAAAAAAAAAAAAAGAAATGAAGACTGCCTTTCCAGAAAAGAATCTCTGAGCTAGAGAAGGGATCAATACAAAAACCCGCAAACTGAAAAACAAAAAGTAAAGACTGATAAAAACAGACCAGAATATCCAAGAAATCTGGGGCAACTACAAAAGGTATAACATATGGGTAAATCAGAATACCAAAAGGAGAAGAAAGAAATATTTGAAACAATATTGATGAAGAATTTTCCCAAATTAATGTCAGACACCAAGCCACCAACCCATAGGACATCAAGTAGGATGAAATGCTCCCCTAAAACCCTGCAAACCTACTGAACCATATCCTTTTTGAACTATAAAAAATATAAAAATTAAAAATCCTGAAAGAAGCCTATAAATGGATAGATAGATATACAGATACAGATATATATATATATCTATATAAACATATATTCACCCTATATGGAAGATATGAATTATATCCAACTTCTCAGAAATCATTCAAGCAAGAAGAGTGGTGTGATTTAAAAAAATTCATCAACCTAGAATTCTGTACCCTGAAAAATTATCCTTCAAAGATGAAGTAGAAATACTTTCTCAGATAAACAAAAACTGAGGGAATTTGTTGCTAATAATTCTGCCCTGCATGAAATGTTAAAAAAAGATCTTTAAAGGGAAGGAAAATAATCCTAGAAGGAAACTCAGATCTGCATTTTAAAAGGAAAAACATTAAAGAAAGAATAAATAAAGATAAAGACTTACAGCCTTGTGCAGCGGTGCACACCTGTAATCTTAGCAACCTGGGAGGCTGAGGCTGGAGAACTGCAAGTTAAAAGCCAGTCTTAGCCATTTAGGGAGACCCTGTTAATAATAAATAAATAAATAAATAAATAAATAAATAAATAAATAAATAAATAAAAAGGCTGGAGATGTAGCTCATTGGTAGAGAATTTCTCTCACATGTGAGAGGGCTTGTGTTCAATTCCCAGTACTGCCAAAAAATAGAAAAAGTAATAGCAACACTGTATTTGATTGTATACATTTAGTGTATACAAGATTATACTTAAGTGAAATGAATGACCACAATGATATAAGGGACAGGAGGAGGGAAGTATGATAATTTTCTTATTATATGGTCCTCACAAAACCCATGAAGAGGTACAGTGTTATTTTTGTCCCTGTCCCCTCACCTTTGCCCAGCCCCACGCTGCCACCAATGAATCTGGGTGCTCTACCACTCAGCTACATGCCAGCCCATTTGATTTAGCTGTTTCTTTAATTTTGAGACAGGGTCTCACTGTGTTGCCCAGGTGGGCCTGAAACTTGTGATCCTCCTGCCTCTGCCTCCTGACTTGTTGGGATTACAAATGTGTGCCACTGTGCCTAACTGGTACAGCCTTATTTGAAAGTGAACTTGAAGTTGTGTGTCATGGGGCACATCTGCAATCCCAGTGACTCAGGAGGTGGAGGCAGGAGGACAGTAAATTCGAGGCCAACCTTGGCAACTTGGTGAGATCCTGTCTCAAAATAAAAACTAAAAAGGACTATGGGGGAGAGCACCCCTGGGTTCAATCCTCATTCAGGTGTGGGGTGGGGGAGAACAAAGAGAAGAGAAAAAAGAAAAAAAAGTAACCTTGAATTGTTGTAAATGTCCATTACAAACTCTAGAGCAACCATTGAAAAAAAAGCTTTAAAAGTACAATTAGTGAGAAAAAAAGAATCATAAAATGTTCAAGTAAGACCACAAGAAGGCAGGAAAAGAGTAGAATACAAAAATAATTCTAAGGGTTAGGGATGTAGCTCAGTGGTAAAGCAATAGTGTGCAGAGAGCCTGTATTCCGTCCCCAGCACTGCAAAAAAAGAAAAAGAAAAAAAAAATAAATAAAAAGAACAAGGACAGCAAGTAGAACCCTAAAAGAAGTAAGGAGTGGGGGTCAGTAATCAGAACATTGACTCTCAAGAAAACACTGGATAACAAGTATGGCGGACGTTCATTCAACTAAACCAACAATTGCTTTGAATATCAATGCTGCTAACACAATAAATAATTAAAAATCAGAGATGACTCAAGTGGTTCAAAAAAAAGATATATCTACATGTTGTCTACAAAAAAGAAATTGGTTCTTCATGCTGCAGAAAATTTGAAGCCTGTGATTGTGTACTTAGGAAAAAGTGTAGTGGAATTCATATGTCACACATGGGAAATTAGCCTTCAGGGTGTCAATTTAGACACAAAAGCAGCAGGTATTTTGGTAGGGTTTTCTTCTTTGCTTCCCTCAGAAGTACGGATTCACAGGGAAAATATACTTTTGGCAAAGGGTACCAGCGTATGCATGAACACCATCCAGCTCATCAGGATGGGAAAGTTCTAGTTGTTGATATTCATTTGTTTTCTTTAGACTGGAAACTTCTGTAGTCACATTTGGTCTTTTTCATGTAGGTTCCACCTGTGACAGTTTCACATTTACTAAAATAAGCTGGAGAACTTTCATTTTAAAATACAATAGCCAGGGGTGGTGGCACACACCTGTAATCTAGCTACTCAGGAGGTTGAGGCGGGAGGACCACAAGTTTCAGGCCAGCCTGGGGAACATGACAAGACCCTGTTTCCAAAAAAAAAAAAAAAAAAAAAAAAATGTAAAAGAAAAAGGGCTGTGGATAGAGTGGTAGAGCACTTACCTAGCACGGCCCTGGGCTAGAACCCCAGTAACCACCAAAAACCTAACCTAGTAGGTAGCTTTGGCAGAGCTGACAATAAATTTTAGTAATGAGAGTTAAGCAGTAGCAAAATTACCCAAAATTATTTTAGGTCAGATAACTTTACTATTTTAAGTGATCTCAGGAGTTTCCTCCTTTCTTTCCTCTTTTCAAAGTTCTGTCTGTTCTCAGTTTAAATTCTCCCTCCTCTGTGAAAACTTCAAGATTGAGGTTTCTGTTGTAAAAACAATTTTATCACAGTCTTAGCCAGTTCATATTGAACTCTTGCTATATGGAGGCAACAGAATAAAAATCAATTAGCTGTCTGCTCATCATATTCATCTAGGAAAAGTATTAAAAATAGAATCCTAGGCCTCCCCTATAGATCCTAATTTGGTAGCGATGACATGGGCCTTGAAATCTGTACATTAAGATGTGCTCCCCCAAGATTCTTCAGTACAAGCCAATTTGGGAAACTGGATGAGTAGTTAAAACATAGTCCCTTGACAACCCCTGGATACTACTGCCTGGGTTTCACCAGTGGCTTTACCACTTCCGGTATTATCTTAGAAAAGTTGTAACTATTCATAAGCCTCATTTTCTCATTTGTAAAATGATAACAATCATATCTATCTCCTAATATTGTTGTGAGGCCTAAGTGAGATAATACTGGCACAAAATTTGAGGGATCTGATTTAAGAAAAATAATAGCAACAGTATCTTAAATTTGCAAATTCTACAAAAATATAGGTCCACGTTAACACTTCCCAGGGCTTCATGGAAAAGCACCTCCCAGAGCTTCACCACCCATTAGCTTCATGGAAAATGCACCTCTGTGTAGCTATTATTTTTCTTGAGCTTATACTTCAGGTATATCGTTCCATTTAATTTTTTCAACCACTTTATAGTAGAAGAATCAAATAGAGGCTCAGGGAGATGCTGCTCTGCCCATGACTATACCGAAACAGTGGTGATACTAAACCCAGGCCTAACCACACTCTAGAGTCTATTGGTGTTGTCAGGACCACACACAGAACATGCACATTGCCTTAATCATCCACTTTTAGACAAACAACCTTATTGAAGTTAAAGAGAGATATGAAGAGTCTTAAGTTGGCTGACTCCTCCATATTCTGATGGGTCACCATGGAGGTAGGACTGTTCTCAGTTTTGCATCCAGAATCTCAAGTTTTCTTCTTCAAGCATACTCCAGCAACCAATGACTTAATCAAATTCACAAAAGGTTGACTTAGCAAATGCACTGCCACCTCGAACATGGATAATGGGAAAGTGCCTGCCCAATCCCAACGCAGTCAAGGGGCCAAACCACAGGCTAGAAGATAGCTTGGTGATACATTTGGAATCAAAAATAGGAGTGGGGTGGTCCGAGGAGGTATTTTCACTGAGCTATGTGGCTAACCAAACAAATGGCTATTTCCTCAGGGGAGAGATACATCTGCCCATTTAATAGTGTGGGGGTGGGGACGAGCAGTGGGGGGTTGGCAATCAGAACATTGACTCTCTCAAGAATACACTGGATAAAAAGTAAGACATTTCTTTTTCCAATCTTTATTCTAAAGCCAATCTCCATAAGCAGTGTTTGTAGAACTCTTTGGGTTCTAAGTATCTAAAAACCCAACTTGACCCGGCTTAGGAAATGCATTGGTTCACAGAACTGAACAGTCCAAGGGCTGACCTGACCTCCATACAGCTAAATTGAGGCTTAATTTATTTTCTCCCTTCCATGCATTGCTTAATTCTCAGGCTCCATGTGGGAGGAAGATGACCGCAGCTGCTGCAGCCATCAGGTTTCAAGTTCAAGTACAATATGCAAAAACAAGCAAACGAAAACAAAACAAAACCCTGTTTTGTTTTGTTTTTCTTTCTGTGGTGCTAGGGATCAAACCTAGGGTCTCACGCTTGTTAAGAAAGTACTCTGCCACGGAGATACATCCCCAGGCAAAAGAAGATGCTCTTTGTGGTGACTTCACTTCAACTGGATTCAATTACTTGCTATCTTGGAACCAATCACAAGGCAAGAGGCATGTGGTCTGCTGATGGTCCGGCCTGGGTCCTGTTGGGCTCCTAGGAGCCAGGGGTGGGGCCCCAGGCATTTCAAGGGTTGTTGAGAGATGACTCAACAAAAGAAGGTGTTGCTGGAAAGAAGGGGGATGGAGCTCAACACATGTCCACGAAACTTCATGCCAGATTCATTAACTGCAGTTTACAGTGTTGTTTTTCTTCTAAGAATATATACACTGCAGTGACATCTCCCTCACAATGTGTCACCCCAGGCAGTTCCTTTGAGCATGGGTGTCTCCTACACACCAATTTTTACAATGGGCAACTTCTGCCATAGACCAACCCCATGGATAAGGTTCCCCACCCATCATAAAAGGAGAATGTGCTATTTAAAAAATATATGTAAAATACAAAAATACATGAAGAACAAAAGCCTCACCCACAGTCTCGACACATAAGCCTAAACCACTATTTCTTAGATACTTCTATGGACATGGTTTCTATTTTGTCAAGTTTTTTATTTACATTGTTGTGATTCTCCTGCACATATTTCTACCTTTTTCCTTAGTATTAGCTCATAAACATTATTCCAGATTATTACACAGACTTTATGAATATAATTTCTTTTCACAAGCAGATTTTTAAAGACCATTACAAAAGTCACACATTTGTGGCAAATAACACAGAGGTGTATAAAGTTAAAAAAGTAAAATCCTCAGGTTTCAAAAATATGGACTAAACTCATACTGAAATCTCCATCTCCTTCATAAGACCTTTGGAAGAAATTTTTTAAACGATATGAGAGCCAGACATGGTGGAACTGAACAAACACTTCACAGAAGAAGAAATATGAATGGTCAAAAAATATATGAAAAGTGTTCAACATCTCTAGCAATTAGAGAAATGCAAATTAAAACTACACTGAGACTCCATCTCATTCCAGTCAGAATAGCAGTATAAAGAATGCAAGTAACAATAAGTGTTGCCGAGGATGTGGGGAGAAAGGTACTCTCATACATTGTTGGTGGGACTGCAAATCAGTGCAACCACTATGGAAAGCAGTGTGGAGATTCCTTAGAAACCTTGGAAATCAACCACTATTTGACCCACTTCTCCCACTCCTCTGTCTACACCCAAAGGACTTAAAAACAGCATACTACAGTAATGCAGCCACAACCATGTTTATAGTAGTTCAACTCACAATAGCCAAGCTATGGCAACAACCTAGGTGTCCTTCAACAGATGAATGGATAAAGAAAATGTGATACATATACATAATGGAATTACTGAGCCATAAAAAAGAATGAAATTATGGCATTTGCTGGTAAATGGATGAAACTAGAGACTATCATGCTAAGTAAAATAAGCTAATCCCAAAAACCAAAGGTTGAATGTTCTCTGTGATTTATGGATGCTAACCCAAAACAAAGGAGGTCAGGGAGGGGAATAATAGAAATTCATTGGATTAGACAAAGGGAAATGAAGAGGGGAAGGGGACTAAGAAAGACAGTAGAATTAATTGGTCATAACTTTCCTAGCCTTGTATTTGTATACATGACCAGGGTATTTCTACATCATGTATAACCACAAGAGTAGGAACCTAAGTAGAATAAGTTATACTTTCTGTATGAATATTCTGCCAAAATATATTCTACTACCATATATAACTAAAAATAAGAAAATAAAAGATAAAAAAAAAACCACCACACAATATTTCCATTTTCAAATGAGGAAAAAAACTGGTAAATTTAGTAACTAGCTCAAGGTCACACAGTTAGAATACTAGCAGAGCTAGAATTTGAACACAGTTAATTTTTAGATATCAGAGTCCTAATTTCATGGTAGTTATTGAGAATTCCTCTTAAGAAATGAATTTTCAGCCAGGCATGGTGGTGCACACCTGTTATCCTGGCCGCTTAGGTGGCTGAGGCAGGAGGATTGCAAGTTCAAGGCCACCTCAGCAACTTAGTGAGAACTTAAGCAATTTAGTGAGACCCTGTCTCAAAATAAACAATTTTAAAAATAGGCTGGGGATGTGGCTCAGTGGCTAAGCACCCCTTGATTCAATACCTGGTACCCCCAAAAAAATTGTATTTTCAGAAACTGAGGCAAGAGGCCAGTCCCAGCAACTTAGTGAGACTCTGTCTTAAAATTTAGGTTTTTTGTTTGTTTGTTTTTGTGGTGCTGGGGATTGAATCCAGGGCCTTGTGCACATGAGGCAAGCACTTTCTCAACTGAGCTATAACCCGAGCCCCTGTCTTAAAATTTAAAAATAAAAAAATAAAAAGACCTAGGAATGTGAGTCATTGGCAAAGTGTCCCTGGGTTCAATCCCCAGTACCAAAAAAAAAAAAAAAAAAAAAAATTTAAATTGCACTTATTTTATAATCAGAAACTAAATTTTCCTTTGGATCTATTTTAAAGATCACATCGTATCTATTCTTTGCACCCTGGCTCTGTCTGAATTTTAAAGAAAAACCTCTGAACTTTCCAGAAGGCAGCTTTCTAGAAGAGCTTTCTTCCTCAGCCTATTAGAACCATTATTTTGCTTACTTATCATTTGTGAAATGACTGCAATTTGATAGGTGAAGGAAGCGAGGTGGAGGTGGGGGACACTGCCAGAAAATGAATAATGCAGCTGGTTGATTTTATAAGCCACCACACCATTCATTAATTTGCAAATGAGTCAGAATTTTTTCAAAAATACAGTCATGCATTGCTAACCGTGGAATATGTTCTAGAATGCATTGTTAAGTGACTTAATTGTTGTGAAAACATCATAGAGTGTCCTTACACAAACTGAGGTATAGATCCATGAGTGGACATGGCTTGATGCAATTGAGAGACACAGTTAACACGATGGATGAGCCGCTGCCAGTGTAAAATGGTGTACTATTTTACAGTAAGCTTTTATTTTAATAAGTAAAAGGAGTACACTTGGAAATAACAATAAAATGTATAATATAATAAATACATAAACCAGTAGCATAGTTACTTATTACCATTATCAAGCTTCATGTCCCATACCTGATTATACGTGCCATGCTTTCATACCACTGAAAGCACAGCATGTTTGTTTACATGAGGATCACCACAAACGTGAGTAATGGGTTGCACTGCAGATGTGCCTCTAGGCAAGAGGAGTTTTTCAGCTCCATTATAATCTTATGGGACCACAATCACATAGGCCATCAGTTGTTGACCAAAACATTATTATGGGGCATGTGACTGTCTATATGAAATATACATAAAAGACTCTGGAAATAGGAGGTGTCGTCCCACGTCGTCTTCACCCATGAGAAGTCTGAAAACAAAGGCTTTCTGACCAGGCTGACCCTGATACCACAGCAGGCAAAGAGGTGGGCAGCAGGCGTGGCCCAAGACGGAAGGAGCATCTGCAATCCATATTGAGGCTGGTAGTTCTAAGCAAAGGCTGTGCAGAGGCACAGATGCACCAAATCTCTTCTCACAGCAAGTTAGAGAACAAATATTGTTTGGATAAATCACCTTCATCTTTTGATTCCATTAGCCATGCCTTGGCTAGGGCCATCTTAACTCCGGCACTGGGGTCTCCAGGAACTCTACCGACAGTTCAGTCTACCTCACAGCCTCCAGCAGGTTTTTGACCCTGGGACTGCAGATCAGGTTATCTTTATATCTTTTGAGACTCTATATACTCCCACAGAACAGTTTTTCAAATTTTAGTTGGATGTAAACTTCTCAAGAGCAGAACTATCTGAGTTATCTTTGTACTTCCAGCACTTAGCACAGAGGCCATTACAGAACTCAAAAATGTGTGCTGTGTGATCCCGAGGGACCATTAGGTGAGTTTCCCTTTTTTTCTACAAACATTTTTCCCATAAGTGAGAACATAGGCATGGTATGCATTCATAGTCCTGCTTTTTTTTTTTTCAGTTAAGATGATATAAGCATTTTCCTGTTGCCATAAATTCTTCCCAAACAATTTTGTAGGTGGGTGTAGTTTAATATTCTTTTGTATGAACATGCCACAAATTTCTAAACTAGTCTCTTGGTGTAACCTATTTGAATTATCTACTACTATTAACTATTATAAATAAAATTGTGGCAGGCTCTTTCACCTGCATTTTGTTTTAGTTTCTTGAGATTCCATGAACTGGAATTACTGGGTTAAATGATATGAATAGCTTTTGGCTAATTTGATAGTTGAAAACATATCATCTGTGGTTTTAATCTGTATTTCTTTCCTTGCTAATGAGCCAAGCATTTGTCTTTATCTTTGTTTACTAGTTGTATTTCCTTCTTTGTGAACTGTCTCTTCTTGTCCTTTGTCCTTTTCCTAACAGGGTCTTTTGCATTTTTCTTATCAATTTTCATACATTTTTTTCAATTGTAAAGATCCTAACCCTTGTTATAGTTAATGAAAATAATTTTCCTCTTTCTAGGGTCTGGGTTTTAAAATTAGTGTTTTTTTAATTAAAATATTTTCTATTTTTACACACATTTTGATTCATTGTGTACAAATGGGGTATAACTTTTCATTTCTATGGTTGTACACAATGTAGATTCACACCATTCATGTAATCATACATATATATAGGATAATACTCTCTGTTTCATCCTACTGTTTTTCCATCCCCACTCTTTCCCACCCCTTTTTCCTCTACACCATCCAAAGTTCCTTCATTCTTCTCTTCCCCCATCACCCTTCCCCATTATATATTGTCATGCACTTATCAGAGAAAACATTCTGCCTTTGGTTTTTTGGGCTTGGCCTATTTCACTTAGCATGATATTTTCCAACTTCATCCATTTACCAGCAAATGCCATAATTTTATTCTTCTTTATGGCTGAGTAATATTCCATTGTGTATATATACCACAGTTTCTTTATCCATTCATCAATTGCAGGGCATCTTGGTTGGTTCCACAATCTAGCTATTGTGAATTGAGCTGCTATGAACATTGATGTGACTGTATCTCTGTAGTATGCTGATTTTAAGTCCTTTGGGTATAAACTGAGGAGTGGAATACCTGGATCAAATGGTAGGTCCATTCCAAGCTTTCTGAGGAATCTCCATACTGCTTTCCAGAGTGGCTGTACCAATTTGAAGCTCTACCAGCAATGTATGAGTGTGCATTTTTCCCCACATATATGCCAACACTTATTATTACTTGAGTTCTTGATAATAGCCATTCTAATTAGAGTAAGATGAAATCTTATGGTGGTTTTAATTTACATTTCTCTAATTACTAGGGATGATGAGCACTTTTTCATATATTTGTTGATCACCTGTATATCTTCTTCTGTGAAGTGTCTGCCCATTTCCTTAGCCCATTTATTGATTCGGTTCTTTGTATTTTGGGTGTAAAGTTTTTTAAGTTCTTTATAAACTTTGGTGATGAGTGTTCTGTCTGAAGTGTGTGTGGAAAAGATTTTCTTCCACTCTGTAGGCTCTCTTTACACATTATTAATTATTTCCTGTGCTGAGAAAAAACCTATTAGTTTGAATCTATCCCATTTATTGATTCTTGCCTTTATTTCTTCTGCTATGGGGGTCTTGTTAAGGAAGTCTAGTACTAAGCCAACTTGATAGAGATTCGGGCCTACTTTTTCTTCTATTTGGTGAAGGGTCTCAGGTCTAATTCTTAGATCCTTGATCCATTTTGAGTTGAGTTTTGTACAGGGTGAGAGGGGTTTAATTTCATTTTACTGCATATGGATTTCCAGTTTTCCCAGCACCATTTATTGAACAGGCTATCTTTTCTCCATTGTAAGCTTTTGGCACCCTTGTCTATTATGAGGTTACTGTACTTATGTGGGTATATCTCCGTGTCTTCTATCCTGTACCATTCATTTACCTGTCTATTTTGATGCCGTTTTGTTACTATTGCTCTATAGTAGAGTTTAAGGTCTGGTATTGTGATACCTCCTGCATCACTCTTCCTGCCCAGGATTGCTTTGACTATTCTGGGTCTTTTGTTCTTCCAGATGAATTTCATGATTGCTTTTTCTGTTTCTATGAGAAATGTCATAGGGATTTTAATTGGAGTTGTGTTAAATCTGTATAGCGCCTTTGGAAGTATGACCATTTTGATAATATTAATTCTGCCTATCCAAGAACATGGGAGATCTTTCCATCTTCTAAGGTCTTCCTCAATTTCTTTCTTTAATGTTCAGTAGTTTTCATTGTAGAGATCTTTTACCTCTTTGGTTAGATCGATTCCCAAGGTTTTTTTTTTTTTTTTTTTTTTTTTTGAGACTATCGCGAATGGAGTTGTTTTCCTCATTTTCCTTTCCAATGCTTCATCCCTTAGGTGTAAAAATGCTTTAGATTTATGTGTGTTGATTTTATATCCAACTCTTTTGCTAAATTCATTTATGAGGTCTAGAAGTTTTCTGGAGGAGATTTTTGGATCCTCTAAATAGAGAATCATGTCATCAGCAAATAGTGACAGCTTGAGTCATTATTTGCTATTTGTATCCCTTTAATTTCTTTAGTCTGTCTAATTGCTCTGGCTAGTAGTTCCAGGATGATGTTGAATAGAAGTGGTGAAAGAGGGCATCCCTGTCTTGTTCCCACTTTTAAAGGGATTGGTTTCAGTTTTTCTCCATTCAGAATGATGTTGGCCATGGGCTTAGCATAAAAAGCCTTTACAATGTTCAGGTATGTTCCTACTATCCCTATTTTTTCTAGTGTTTTGAGCATGAAGGGGTATTGTATTTTGTTGAATGCTTTTTCTGTGTCAATTGAAATAACCATATATATGATTCTTATTCTTAAGTCTACTGACATGATGGATTACATTTATTGATTTACGGATGTTGAACCAAACTTCATTCCCAGAATGAACCCCACTTGATCATGGTGCACTATCTTCTTAATATGTTTTTGGATATAGTTTGCCAGTATTTTGTTAAGGATCTTTGCATCTATAGTTGTAGGGAATATTCCTCAAGCTTATCTGACAGCAGTTGCTGACACCATGGTCTAAGTAAGCCAAACAGTCTGGACAGAGAAACTGAGGCAATGGTAAAGACTCACCATGGAATAAAGGTCTTTGCAGCTACCGAGGCTGAGTTAGGAGCTGAGGGGAGGCCTCACTTTATCAAGCATCCCAGCAAGCTGTGATGTGAGCTGGCCTGGGCTGCCTTGTCTCACGCTGTGTGCAGGAGCTTACCATCCCCCCAGTCCTTTGTCTCAGACCTGTTGCTGGGCAGAATTACTTAGGCATACTTGGTTTGTTTACATTACCTTGACATATAGTTCACCTATAGGCCAATTCTGTTATGCTTTAACAAGCATGTTAACCTGATTGGATAATGTGCCTATATATGTCCTGTATAATCCTAAGTAAAATTACATCTGTGCCTTCAGAGCCTGATCTCTGATGTCTGAGTGCACTGGGGTAGACATCGTATATCCTAGCCCTCAGCGAACCCCCATCTCCAAACATCTACATGTATTCATCAAGGATATTGGTCTAAAATTTTCTTTCCTTGATGTGTCTTTGCCTGGTTTGAGTATGAGGGTGATATTAGCTTCATAGAATGAGTTTGGCAGGGTTCCCTTCTCTTCTATTTTCTGGAATACTTTGAGAAGTATTAGAATGAGTTCTTCTTTGAAGGTCTTGTAGAACTCGGCTGAGAATCCATCCGGTCCCAGACATTTTTGGTGGTAGGCTTCTTTTGATGACTTCTTCCATTTCATTGCTTGATATTGATCTGTTTAGTTGTTTATGTCCTCCTGATTCAGTTTGGGAGGATCATATGTCTCTAGAAATTTGTCCATGTCTTCGGTAGTTTCTATTTTATTGGAATACAAATTTTCAAAGTAGCTTCTCATTATGTTCTGTATCTCAATGGTGTCTGTTGTGATATTTCCTGTTTCATCACAAATTTTAGTAATTTGAGTTTTCTCTCTCCTTCTCTTTGTTAGTGTGGTTAAGGGTTTGTGTATTTTGTTTACTTTTTCAAAGAACCAACTTTTTGTTTTGTCAATTTTTTTAATTGTTTCTTTTGCTTCAATTTCATTGATTTCAGTTCTGATTTTAATTATTTCCTGTCTTCTACTACTTTTGGTGTTGTTCTGTTCTTCTTTTTCTAGGGCTTTGAGCTGTAATGTTAGGTCAATTTAGTTGTTGACTTTTTAATTCTTTTCTTGAATGGATTCCATGCAATGAATTTTCCTCTTAGTACCGCTTTCATAGTGTCCCAGAGATTTTGATATGTTGTATCATCATTCTCATTTACCTCTAAGAATTTTTTTATCTCCTCCCTGATGTTTTCTCTTATCCATGCTTTATTTGATAGCATATTATTTAGTCTCCAGGTGTTGGAGTAATTTCTGTTTTTTATTTTGTCATTGATTTCTAATTTCATTCCATTATGATCTGATATAACACAAGGCAGTATCTCTGTTTTTTTTGCATTTCCTAAGGGCTGCTTTGTGGCATAACATATGGTCTATTTTCGAGAAGGTTCCATGTGCTGCTGAGAAGAAAGTGAATTCACTCATTGATGGATTGAACATTCTATATATGTCTGTTAAGTCTAAGTTATTGATTATGTTATTGAGTTCTATTGTGTCTTTGTTTAGTTTTTGTTTGGAAGATCTATCCAGTGGTGACAGTGGTGTGTTAAAGTCACCTAGTATTATTGTGTTGTGGTCTATTTGATTCCTGGCATTGAGAAGGATTTGTTTGAAGTACATGGATGCACCATTGTTTGGGGCATAAATACTTACCATCATTATGTCTTCCTGATTGTGTTTCTCTTAAGCAGTATGAAATGTCCTTCTTTATCCCTTCTGACTAACTTTGGCTTGAAGTCCACTTTATCTGAAATAAGGATGGAAACCCCTGCTTTTTTTTACTGAGTTTAGTGTGCATGGTAGGTTTTTTCCCATCCTTTCACCTTTAGTCTGTGGATATCTTTTTCTATGAGATGAGTCTCTTGAAGGCAGCATATTGTTGGGTCTTTCTTTTTAATCCATTCTGCCAGTCTATGTCTTTTGATTGATGAGTTTAGGTCATTAACGTTCAGGGTTATTATTGAGACATGATTTGTATTCCCAGTCATTTGGGTTTATTTTATATTTGACTTGGTTTCTCCTTTGAATGGTTTTTCCTTTAAGGTAGTTCCTGCCTTTGCTGACCTACATTGTTGTTTTTCATTTCCTCCTCATGAAATATTTTGTTGAGAATATTCTGTAGCGCAGGCTTTCTATTTGTAAATTCTTTTAACTTTTGTTTATCATGGGAGGATTTTATTTCATCTTTAAATCAGAAGGTTAGTTTTGCTGGATATAAGATCTCGGTTGGTAATCATGTTCTTTCAGAACTTGAAATATGTTGTTCCAGGCCCTTCTAGCTTTTAGAGTCTGGGCAGAGAAATCTGCTGATATCTGTATGGGTTTCCCCCTGTATGTAATGTGATGCTTTTCTCTTGCAGCCTTCAAAATCCTATCTTTACTTTGTATGTTAGGCATTTTCATTATAATGCGCCTTGGTGTGGATCTGTTGTGATTTTGTGCATTTGGTGTTCTGTAAGCCTCTTGTATTTGATTTTCCATTTCATTTTTGAGGTTTGGGAAATTTTCTGACATTATTTCATTGAATAGGTTGTTCATTCCTTTGGTTTGTATCTCTATGCCTTCCTCAATCCCAATAATTCTTAAATTTGGTCTTTTCATGATGTCCCATAGTTCTTGGAGATTCTGTTCATGATTTCTTACCATCTTTTCTGTTTGGGCAACTTTATTTTCAAGATTAAATAGTTTGTCTTCATTTTCTAAGGTTCTGTCTTCCAAGTGGTCTAGTCTGTTGGTGATGCTTTTCATTGAGTTTTTATTTGGTTTATTGTTTCCTTCATTTCAAGAATTTCCGGTTTTTTTGTTTTTTGTTTTTTGTTTTTTGTTTTTGTTTTTGTTTTTGTTTTGAGAATCTCTATCTCTTTGTTGAAATGATCTTTTGCTTCTGCAGTTTCTCTTTCAACTTCTTATTGGTATGATCATTCATTGTTTGCATTTGCTCTCTTATCTCATCCTTTGCTTCATGAATCATTTTAATTGTGTATAATCTGAAGTCCTTTTCTGACATTTCTTCTACTAGCAAGCACTCTACCAACTGAGCTATATCCCCAGCCCTAGAATCTAGGTTTGTTTGGATCATCTTCTTCCCTTGTTTTTTCATTTTGTTCATGTATCTTCCCCTCTAGCAGTGCAGATCTGGGGTATTGCAGTTTCCCCCCTATAGGCTTATAGGGACCCTATACATTTCCAAAACCTTTTCTTTAAGGGGCCCTTAAAGAATATTAGCAGTGCCCAGTTCAGACAGTATGCAACTCGAAACCAAATAGCCCCTGTGAGGACGTTAACGATATTGTCATAATAAACAGAATGAGTTCAATTATTATCTTTAGTATAACAAATAGATTTGCCATAAGGTCTACAGTTTCTAATGGAGGACAAAGAGGATGTGAAGGGGTGTAGTATGTAATTATTAATGGGATAAGAAAAGAATATATAGAAGTTCTAGATCATAGAAAGAGTGAGAGTGTAATCAAAAGAAGTCAGTTGTTACATGGGAAAAGGGAGAAAGAGTCTCTGAGGGAACAGGTAAACAAAAGGAAAACAGAGCAAGAAAAGGAAAAAATAAAAACTTAAAATTTTTCAATAAGGAGAAAAAAGAAAATCTACATTATAACAGTCATATAGTATTTGGATCTCCCAGTCTTCCGTAGCCTGATATATGAGAGGTACCTGACAATGAGTTTCCAGTCTCCAGCAGGTGTCTCATGATGGGATTTGCCCCACCAAAAGATGGGAGACACAGCTTCCAGGATTATCCAAGATGGCCACTCTGGCTTCCAAATGTGTTGGCAAATGGGGAGCTGCAGCTCAGGGTGTGGGCGGGGTCAGCTGGAGGTCCTGGAGGCAGGGTGTGGTTGGTTGGGCAGGGATCCTGGAGGTGGGGTGTTGTTGGTCTGATTGTAGGATCCTGGAGGTGGGGTGTAATCAGTCAGTCTGGGGGTCCTGGTGGCAGGGAGCAGTCAGTTGATGTGAGGGCCCCGGAAGCAGGGAGTGATAGGTCAGGCTGAGGGGTCCTGGAGACAGGGCTTGGTCAGTCCAGCCAGGGCCCCTACAAGTCCTGCTGTTGTCCCAAAATGGCAGCAGACACATGTAACCAAACCTGCAGGTACTGTGACAGTGAACTTCCTGGCAACAGTGAAGCCAGAATTGGGGACAGGCAGTTAGTGTAGAAATAGAAAATTGGGTCAGATCAAGAAAATGGAGGCCATAAAGCCATCTGCCTCTGGAAGTTGGAGACTACCATGGGAAAATGGAATGTCAAGGACCTGCAGAACCCCTTGATAACCAAATTTACCTGCCCTTGTCAGAGACTACAGGCAGGAAGGTGCTGATTAATGCCCCCTGGGTCCTTGCCTGTCTGAATCACTTTGACCCTCCCCCTGCCCCATCCGCTTTTCACTTTTTACATCTCTCCTGCAAAACCAGGCCTAATCCCGTAGGCAGGAAGGGAAGAAATAAGGGAGAAAGAATGGGAGAGTAAAACCCATAAAAAGGACAAGATTTGCTCATCCCATGGATTCCGCCTTTGGGTCCCCTTCTTCCACCCAGGAGAAGTCTGCTTTTACTTTTCTTTACTAAAGCTGCATTTCCACTCTACATTTGCCTCGGCGTGCTTCTCCGGCATTATACTTCAACACCTGAGGAAGCAGGAGTCGTCACCGGTAAAGAGCAGTATCAAGAGCAGGCAGCTGGTGCTCCACTGGCGGTCTGTGGTCAGTCTGCTGACTGCTGCTGGAGGATCGGGAGGTGAACCTCAGGCAGTGGGTGATGGGTAGGTGAAAGGCACGCGATGGACAGGCAAGCGACAGGCAAATGGCAGATGGTAGGCACCAGACCTAAGTCTTTGCTCTCTTACCTGCCATTGCAGTGGAATCTCAGCTGGTCTTCCTGCTTTCACTCTCCACCCTTATACCATCTATTCCCTGTACTACAGACTTTTAAAAGTAAGGCAGATCATGTCACAGTATGGTTCAGAATCTTCCAGTAAGGTGTTTGCTTTTCCCGTCTCCATGTGATCAATCTGCACTCAAAAAGTAGTCGATATGCTGGCTGACTACAGGTGATCGCAGTAGACAAATGGGGTAAACAGCAGGGGATCGATAAACTGCAAAAACTGCCTCACCAAGAGAGAGATATCCTCTGCTTGAAATCCAAGTTATGGAGTGACAAGGAACGCAGCCTCCCTCTAGTCCACTATCTTGGATCTCAAAGTTAGTGTTTCTTTTTTTTTTTAATTGATGTACACATTTTCTAATTTTACAATAATTAGTATTTTGCTTCTTGCTTTTATTATTTCTAACTTTGAAATTCTTGAGATCCCCATATCTCCCAGGTCCCTTTTTTCACTCCTCTCCCTCCATAACCCACCATTGTCCAGCCACTGACTATATAACTCTGTGCAAGCAGCTATCTCTAAAGCAGTCAATGCCCTTTCATCACCTACCAAATCCAGCAGCCCACCTGTGTTGCGGTGGCATCTGAAAGGTTGAGAGCACCTCTTCCCTGCTCTACGTGGTGGACCCCATCGGTGGTCTTCCCAGAGTCATTTGTCCTTTCTCATCTGCTGCTCTTCTCGATCCCTCAGATTCTCCCCATCCTCTCATTTCTAAAAGTTACAGGTGCTCCAGGACTCAGTCCAGAGATGTCTTCTCTGCTCCACTGTCTCTATGTGATCTTCATAATCCCACCCTACTTCTCTGACGTGTTCTCTTCCCTTGCTCACTTAGGCCTAGTCATATTGGTTTGTGTGATTCATTAAAGACACTAAGCATGTTCCTGTCTCAGGGAGTTTGCACCTGCTCTTCCCTCTAGTTGGAATCTTCTCCCACAGACCCCCCACATAGCTTGCGACTTCAACTGCTTCAGATTTTACTCCAATGTCATTGAATGAGAAAGGGCTTCCCTTAATTTGCTTCTTTTCTCCTTTAAAGTGTTTATCACCACCTGACATATGTGTCTGTTTATTCTTTTCACTGACTCGAATATAACTCTGTGGAAGCAGCCTCCAAGTGGTTCCCCATGAGCCCCAGCTCCTGATACACATGCCTTTGTGAAGCATCCCCTTCTCCTAAGTGGGGGCTAGACTTAGTGATGTACTTCAAGACAAATGGAATATGACCAAAGTAACAGGTGTCACTTCTGAGATTTTGTTAGAAGACTGACTTGTATCCATCTTCCCATTCCCTAACCCCATCAGAGTGGAGAGGCTCACACTGCAGTGGATTGACGTCTTCTACCAACAGCCACGAGTGAGCCAGGGGACAGATCCTCCCCCAGTTGACCTTGAGATGACTGTAGCCCCAGCTGATACCCGGATTGCAGCCTTATGAGTCTTCATGTCAGAGACACTCATCTAAACCACACCTAGATTCCTGACCCACAGAAATGATGAAATGATAAGTATTGTTCTAAACCTCTCACTTCGGGGATAATTTGTTGGACTGCAAAGGAGGGTGAGAACAAGGCCCAGTAGGGCAGGATCCCTATTTGTTTTATTCACATTATCTCCAACACACAAAATGTGTCTGGCACACAGCAGTACTCAGAGATATTTCTGAATGAACAAATGCATTTCAGGAATTTTGTTAGAAAGATGACCTGTCTTGCTCTGCATAGTGTGGAAGGCATACGAATCTTGAAACTGCTTATACTGCCTTATTACCATTTGTAAAGCCAGTCTGAATACAAGGCCAACACAGGGGAAGATCCAAGAAAAGCAAAGGTATGACATCAAAGCCCCAGTGGACACACCTGCACTATCTGCAATTTTTGTTTTTGTTACTTGAGCAAAGTGTAAGCTAATTTGGGCTGGATTTTCAATAATGAAACTAAAATCATCCTAACCAGTATAATTTTCATGGGATCCTTTTCTCCTTTCTGTCTCTCTCTTCAAATGTTCTTTGTCTATTTCTTTCCTCCACCTCCCCACTTTGATAGAGTTTCAGGGTCTACCCAGTTTCCATTCTTTCATTCCCTACCAAGAGGACCTGGTTTAGTTGGCACAGTAAGGGGCCTAGCTAAAGAACCACACCTCCAGTTTTCCCTGAAGATGGTTCCAAATTCCGCCAATATAAGTGGAAATTACATGATGGGTCTTCTGGAAAGACTTCCCAAAAAACAGACTCACTTGGCTGGCAGACACCTTCTTCTTTTGGTCCTTCCTCTTCCCTGCTGTCTGAAATAGAATGTGGGACTTAAAGAGGTCATTATGTGAGATGAAACACACAAAGTGTGGAAGAAGAAAGAAAGAGTTTGCACTCTAATGAAGTCAACCGTGACCCGGGGAACCTCACCTCTGAACTCCATGATGGGAGAAACAATCCTAGCCTTGCTCCTTGCCTTTCCTGTGATTTGTCGCATAACACAGACCCGACAGGTGTAACCCTCACATGTGAAGTTCACAGGGTCCACCCTCGTCTTCTCTTTCCACCGTTTTCCCCAGGTGATCTCATCTGCTTCCATGATGCAGGAACCATTTGCATAATAAGGATTCTCAATTTGATGCCTGCACCTCCTGCCTGTCTCTCAAGCTCCAGACTCAGGGTGCTGAGTGACTTCCCCAATATTCCAAATAGTATGGCACTGAAGAAGCATGCGGGGGAGAAGCATGAATTACGGGCCAGGGTGATAGCTCCAATCCTGACACCATTATTCTCTGAGTAATGGTGGGTGAATAACACCTCTGAGCTTTAGTTTTCTTAGCTGTGAAATGGGAATAGTACTACTACTTCATATGGTTTTTGTATGTAAAACAGTGCCTGGCATATGACCAGTGCTAAGTTTGCCGAGTTCTACCCTCCCCATCACCTGTCCCCATTCCCCATTATGCCCACTGTCTTCTAAATCTTGGATAACTGGCTACTCACTGCCTAGTCTTCCAAGATAAAATCTTGGAATCTTCTTTAACTTCTTTCTCTGTCATCACCATCATTCTCTCATAGCCAATCAATGACCAAGTTCGGCTGATTTTCTCCCAGAACTGTGACTATGTTTTTCGGTCTCTCTTGCTACTCTCTGGGTTACCCTCTTATTAGCCCACATCTGGCTTATCTCTGGAGCCAGCCAGAGGCTCCTCACAACTTAATCTCCTACCCTTCTACCAGAGTGGAGCCTTTAAAAAGAAAAAAAAAACAGTCATGTCTCAACATAGATTATTGAATTTTCCTGGCTTCTGTTACCTTCAGAATAAAATCCAAATTCCGCAAATGGACATCCAAGTCTTATCTCTTTGTATTCCCTCAGTTTCTTCCTTCTTGTTCCCCAGAGACTCACCATTCTCCAAACCCACCAGACCCTCTCCTGACTCTGTCTTCGTGCCTGTTGGAATGTGTATGTTCTGTACTAAGTCCTTTGATGCAGAATTGCCATCCATGTGTTGCCCAGTAATTGAAAGTTTGTCCCCCCCACCCGCTTTTTTTTAACCCTTTTCCTCTACTTCTTCTAAAAAGGATCTGTTCTTAGTCTTGGGGAAAGTTGGGCAGGTGGACAGCAGAGGTAACCCCCTAGAATAAGAAGAGATGCCTGGGCCTGGAGAGAGGAAAGAAGTCTCTGGGGCCCACCAGAAGCAATATCCTGTGCCCTGCTTTCCAGAAGCACCAAAGGATTCATCAGGTGCTTTATGGAAATGTCAGGGATACACCACGGAGATGACATCCTTCAACTAGATTCCTGTGTCACAGAAAAAAGCAGCTCAGGGGCCTGACGGGCCCTGCAGATTGATAAGACACCAGAATCTTAGCCTAGCCTTGGGTGCAGGGGAAGCCCCAGGAAGGACTAAGGTTGAATTTCCCACAACTCTAACAGGATGGGGGCTGAGAGTGAAAATGAAATTGAATGGTAAGTGCTATGGTTTCAATGCTCCCCCAAAGTTCCTGTGTGGGAAACTTAATCTCCAGTGCAACAGAGTTGGGAGGTGGGGGCTTCAAGAGGTGAGAAGATCAATGAGGGCTCAGGTCTCATGAATGGATTCATATGGTATCACAAAGAGGGTTAGTTACCTTGGAAGTAAGTTCCTGATAAAAGGATGGGCTCAGTGCTCTTCCTCCTTCATTCACATGAGCTCTCTTGCCTTCTTCCTTCCACCATGGGATGATGCAGCAGGAAGTTCCTTATAGATATGATCCCCTCAACCCTGGGCTTTTCAGCCTCCAGAACCACATGCCAAGAAAATTTCTGTTCATTATAAATTATCCAGTCCCAGGTATTCTGTTATAGCAATCCTAAGAAGACTAACACAATGAGAGCAAAGTGGGGTATTTATTGAACCGTTCAGCTTATGTGCTCAGTTTCTATCCTGATTGAGAAGTGAGCTTCCATTGATCTTCTGGGACTACTGTCCTGTCTGCCCCAAGTGCCTTCTGTTCTCTTGCTCTTGTCTTTGAGCCCGATTTCTGACTTCCCAGACCAGCTGTCAGGGTGTTTTATTGCTAACCGGCACAACTTCCCTCTTTGTTCTTTATAATTTTGAGTTTTTTGCAGCTGGTCCTGCTAGAAGCTTGGGTTTTGGAATCCTACATTGTCTAACTATAAATTCCATGACAACCCTAACCCTAATACACCCCAGCTGGGTCAAGCCCTGAACCCCAAGGGTAGGGGAGAGGAGACACAGTGGAGAAAGTTGTTTTTTTTTACCCCCCTTTTCTTTATCTGACGGAATTTTATGCATCCTTCAGGACCTTGCTCAGAGGTCACCTCTTGGGAGCATTCACTGACCTCCCTGGGATGGAGATGTTATTCACCCACCATTACTCAGAGGAGAAGAGCTCCTCCTGAGCATTTCTGTAGCATTCTCTTTATACCTCTCAGTGTCAAAATGTATTATTTTTGTGTTTACTTGGTGCCCTTTTCACCTTGAGTAGGAACACCCCAAGGGGCAGGAATTCCCTCTCATTTAGCACAATGTCAGCTATAGAAAAGGGCCTAAAAAATGCTTGTGTAAGACCATGTCCTCAGACCATCACACAACTTTTTATTCTTCTTTTTCTCTTTATCACTTTGAGATGTTTTTGGCTGTAAGGAACACAGATTCACTACAGTGGCTTAAATAATAGGAGATTTATTTTTCTCTTATATTAAGAAGACTGGAGGAAAGGAGTCCACAGTCATCAGGGTCCCAGCCTCTTCCTATCATGCTGATTTTAAAATACTGGTCATAAATAATGTGGCTTCTAGGCCTCTCAGTGTTGCATACATGTTCTAGGCAGGAAGAACCAGGAGGTGTGAAAAGGAAATAGTTTTCCCAGCACAGGTTTTCCCAGAAGACTCCTGACATCTCAATAGCTAGAACTAGGTCAGAGGGCCACCTCTAGCTGCAAGGGAGAAAGCAGAGGACCATGAGTGTGAATGATGACTTTCTTGGGTTTCACCCCAGACCTACTGAACCAGAAATGCTGTTGTAACACACCCTCCAGGGGAACTGAATGCAACTAAAGCTGGAGAATCAGAGCCATAATGATGACCAGTATTATGGCAGGAAAAAATCCTGAACCAGAATTCCTATCACCCATTTGTTTAGATTAGAGCATTACACCTAGGACTATATTAGACTTATACATAGTAGCTGGGTTCATCTGAGAAAATCACATTCATGGAATCTGACCCACCCCCTTTCAGTCCCTGTTTCTCCCCCACTGCCCCTCTCCTACCCACCTGCCCCTCTACTGATCTTCCCCTTGCTCATCCTTTTATCTATCCTTGATTGGCACTTTCCACATGCACATACAGGTGAAATTCCCTGTGGTATATTTATAAATGCACATAACATGATTTTGTTAAATTCATTCCATATTTCCTCTCCCATTCCCTCCATGTTCCCTTTCCATCTCCTTTTTCTACTCCACTGATTCCCTTTTCCCCTTATTTTGCTCTAGCTTCCACATGAGAGAAAACATTTGAACACTGATTTACTAAGTCTGGCTTATTTCACTTAGCATGATGTTCTCCAGTTCCATCCATTTACTTGCAAATGCCATCATTTCATTCTTCTTTATGGCTGGGTACAACTCCACTGTGCATATATACCACATGTTCTTAATCCACTCATATATTGATGGGCATCTGGGCTGATTCCATAATTTGGCTATTGTGAATTGCATCACACCCATTTTTTAGGAAAAGTTTGATTACTTGCTAGCCAGGAGACCTTAGTTTTCTGATCTGTAAAATGGGAATAATGGTTGCCCTGATTTTGTTCTCTGAATTGTCATGTGGACCAATTTAAATAATGTAATTAAAAACTGTAAATCATTAAACAAATTTCTGATTTAAAATACTAAGAGTGTTTGTTGAATGAATGAAAGTAAAGGAGAAGTTTGAAATGATGTAGGCCTAGAGTTCAGAACAAAATAAAACTTGAGTAGAGTAGTGAATCTTATTTGTCAGTGGAGGACCCTGACTAATACACAGAGGAAATTTCTATTTGGGAATGAGTGGTATATATCATTGTGCTGCTCTGTACTGCAAGTCAAAATTTTAGAAAAAGGCTATTCTCTTGGCATAGTTTCTGGTGTTTGGGAATAACCGCAGATAAGATACAAGGCTGAAAAGGTCCATGTGCTTGAACTCGTAGAGTTTTGGCCTATCACAAGACATTTTCTGGGGGTAATAATGATGGAAGAATTTTGCAATAGTCTTGTCACAGTTTATGTAGCCGACGTGTTGGGCAGAGTACCAAAACCTGGGAAATGCAAAGCTACCCATAAAAGGTATGAAGAGATCGAAAAGTTACAACAGTCAGGTACAAAAATAGAAATTGAAACCACAGACGTTCAAAATGCACCCTTATCAAAAACAAATGTTTGCAGCAGCAGCTCCAGGGGTGGCTGCCACAGGTGGTTTCCATGAGAGGAAGGAGGACATAGGTGGTTTCAAAACAAACACTTTGGAGGAGAATGAAATGGAGCCTTTAGCAGAAAGCTGGGTAAGAAGATATGAAACAAATGCAAGGGATTTAGTGGTCTGCCATTTGGATTAAAAATACTGGGATGCCATTGTCTGAGCACTCGGTCAGGCAGCCATCCCTGGCTCTATCGAACCTCTCCCTCAGTTCCTTGTTCACTCGTTCCTCAACAGCTGCCCCTGTAACAGTCGGGGAGGGGTTTTGTTGGGTGAACTTAGACGAGTCATCAACGGTACCAAGGCACCAAATTATACCCACATTTGCCTTCAGATAAACTGCACAGGTCTGGAAACCGCCGTGACCAAAACAGCAAAGCCCTACCAAGGCTGGGAGTTTGACCTGGCTATTCAGGTGAAAACCACAGTGTTGAGGAGGAAATGCTGGGAATCTGGCTGTGTTGTCACCTGGTGACACAGCAGTTGTGCAGTAGCTAAGAGACTTTGTCTGTATCTGTTAAATTTGCACAAAATGTGAAGCCAAGGTTTATTGATTGACTGATTTGTTTAACATACAGGCTGCAACACAAAAGTGCTGCGATAAGAGAGTTTGTAGAAGCAAAATCACAAAGCCACGTGTCCCTTGGCACTGGTGACAGAGGATACAATTTGCATACGGAAAGCTAATGATGTAACACTTTGAAATGGCTGGTGGTGACTTGCCAAATTCAACACCAAGTTGACCAAGTTCAGTTCAAACCGGCCAAGACTGGGTGGTGGATTCAAAATATTCAACCACCTTTGAACTGGACTTCCTGAGGGAGTTTTAGTTCATCAGTCAGGCAAACAGTCCCACCTGCTCATCCTCATCTTCCCTCCTGTGAACCCACTGACCTACTTTGCCCTCTGTGAGCCCTGAATATCTAGTATGCAGGAAGCCAGGATGACTGTCATTTGATATGTTAATGTGTTTCCTTCTCTATGTTCTGGAGGAATGTTCTGGTTCTTGTTGCTCCCAAGGATAGGACTGAACTATAATTTGGTGGAACTCAAGAGTCTCAGAATGACTCTCCCTGGGGTCAAGTGCAGGCCCCATCACTCTCAGGTTATGTGACACGAGTAAGTTATCTAACACCTCTTGATTCCTTGCCTTCTCAGGTAGGTTTTGCTACTGCAATTACCCCCGTTTCTCCTGCAGTCAGTTACAGCTTCTCTACCATACCTTTGGTCGTGCCAAAACTAGCAGGCCTCATTTCTCCCATAGTAGAAATTTCAAGATTAGGACACAATTTCTCTGTCTCCCCACTTCCCTCTAGTTTCTGCGTTCTCCTTTAAAGCAAAATTCCTTTTAAAAGGATTGTTTAGTGGTATTGGCTCAATTGTTTTCTCCCCTCAAATTTACATGTGGCAGGCCTAATCCATGGCACCTCAGAATGTGACTGCATTTGGAGGCAGGGCCTTTAAGGAGGTCATTGAGTGAAGACCAGGCCATCAGGTGGGCCTAATCCAGTATGAATGGTGTCCGTATGAGAAGAGATTAGGACACAGGCAATATATGGGGCATGGGAGCACCTAGGCAGAAGGCTGCCAGGCCAAGGAGAGAGGCCTCCGGGGAAGCCAGTCCTGCCCACACCTTGGTCTCAGATGTCCAGTCTCCAAAACTGTGAGAAAACGACTTCCATTCTTAAACCACTGTCTGTGGTACTTGGCTACGACAGACCCAGCAAACAAATACGCTTGGACCATCCATTCCCCTCCTTGGCCCCAATCTGTTTCTGGTGATTTTCCTTTCTCTTTTTAACCCACTCCTGTCAGGATTCCACAGTCTCCAGAACCACTGTGTCAAGGTCATTACTGGCTGTGATTTCTCTGGATTCAGGGACCCCTCGGCTGTCCTCTTGGGCTTCTCTGCAGTTGGCGACACTTCCCTTTGGAAGACACTGTCAGCACTGGGATTCCAGGTCATTTTACACTTTCATTTTTCACTCAATCCATAGGCTGCTCCTTCAGACTTCTTGGCTGCATAGCCCTTAGCCTTCTTTCTTCCAAATGTCAGAGCCTCAGCCCTCTTCTCTGTCCATAATCTCTTCCTAGCTCATTTCTCACACTCTGTGGCTTTGAATACTATTAGAAAACTGGAAAGCTGCACATTTGTCTCAGTTGGGAGTACTCCCACTATTCCCTTGAGCCCCCAGACCCAACTACTCACTTGTCTCAGACATGCCCACCTGGATATCTAAAGAACCTTTCAAATTCAACACGGCCCCAGGATCCTCTCCTGTTTCTCCCCATGTCCTTTCCAGCAAGGTCAGAAACCCAAGCATCACCCTTGCTGATCAATCATACCTCCTTCCAATCCACTGAGCAGCCTCATTGTCTCCACTTTCAAAATAAACCTTCATTTCTTTTTTATTTGTTTTATTTATTTTTGTGGTACTGGGGCACTCTACCACTGAGCTATAGCCCCAGTCCTTTCTTTCTCTTTCCTTTTTTCTTTTTTAATAATTTTGAGACGGAGTTTTGCTACATTGCCTGGGCTGGCCTCAAATTTGTGATCTTCCTGCCTTAGCCTCGCAAGTAGCTGGGAATACAGGTGTGCGCCATCATGCCTGGCTCATACATGTCCATTTCAACCATTAGAGGGATTCACCTCTCTGAGCTGGTCTCCTTCCATGGTCCCCTTCCCTTGCTGTCCTCCAGCCACAATGCTTGCCCTCTACCCCTGGGTGGGTGCTGTCACTCAGTGTTCCTTCTGTCTCTACTATTAGTTACTGCTTAGGGCTTCACAGAGCTCTCTGGCTCCTTATGTCATTCAGGGTTTGGCTCAAAACTCACCTTCTGGAAAGAACTTCTTTGATACCCTCTCACCTAGCACTTGCCCAAAGGTCAAAGAACTCAGCACACTCAGGTTACACTTACAAATTTTATAAGCTCTTACAGTAGGGCCAAGCATTGTATCAGCTATTTTAATACACGTCATCTCAGTTAATCCTCAGAACTACCAAAAAAAGATTTTTATCATCCCCATTTATGAATCAGGAACTAAGGTTAAATGAGGTCAAGCACAAAGTCATACACTTGCACTAAGGCCTGATTCCGGAACTAGTGCTCTTAACCATTACATTCAGCTGCTTCTCACTTTGAGTTCTATTATGAGTTACAGATGGTATGAATACTAGCCGAGTTTATTTTCAGGGACTGATTGGTTTCGATTACATTTATGTATGGACAGATAAAGTAATTCAGGTGTATCAGTGTGTGCTAGGGAGTGGCTTATTTTCCCATTCAGACAATATATAATATGGGTCAGGGAGGCACAAATCCAAGCAGAGGTCTCGTCGCCTGCTTACAAACACAGGAAAGAAGTTGAGGCTATTTTGCCGTTTACTTTGTTGGTTTTTTTCAGTACCTCAAGTTCCCAAATGCTATTAAATATGTAAATTTCAGGGTTTTTAAAGTATTTTTTAAAACCCTATTTCCACACATAGATCAGACATAAAAATCCTTAAAATAAGAAGGATCTATGTGCTGGTGGGAACACACTTATTGATCACCTGCACCGGTCAGGCACTTTTCTGCCTTGATCGTCTGAATTGGTTTTATTTTCCCTCTTCTACCAGTGAGGATACAGAGGCTCTCAGAAGACAAGTTACTGTCCCCATTCCAGAAAAGGGACTCCATAGTTACCTGTTCTTCCTTCTTTCTTTGCCAGGGAGCATAAAAAGTGCTTCTGCTTTCGCCGCCTGCAGCAGGATTGATTCCCTGCAGCCCCTTCTGTGAAACCTGCTCTCAGCACTCTGAAATGCAGTTCCATGTTATAACTATAGACACAGTTACTTTTCAAGGATCTATATGCCTTTTGGGGAAGTGTTGCAAAAACCCAAAAGATTGCAAAGGAATTACAAGTTCTATGGCCAGTCCTCTTCAATCTGCAGACCAACGGATCTGGAGAGGTAACAGAAGATACCAGATCCTGCCGAACTCTCAGTTACAGTGTGAGTGCTAACACAGTGCTCTTCCTTGAGCACACCAAAGACCCTCCTGCCTCAGGCTGTTGCAATTGCTCTTCCTGCTGCCTGGACCACTGTTCCCCTCATGCCCTTCAGTTCTTGCTGTTCAGTCTGACCATCCTACCTGTGCCCCTCCATCAACTTCTCTAGATTTTTATCCAGCTTTGTTTTTCTTCACGGCACCCATTATATTATATATTTACTTGATTATTGTAGTTTTTCTGCTAGATGGAAGGTTCTTGAGGGCTGAGACAGTCTTTGGTTCACTGCTCCATCTCTGGTATGTGTGTGGCATAGACTAAGTGCTCATTAAGTAATTGTTAAATGAATGAGTGAATGAATGCTTGAACACAATAGGTACTTTGTGGCCTGAATGAATGAGTGGATGACATTCAGCTTTTATGGGACTACACTACTTATCTGAGCTGCAAAGGGAAAGAAATGATTACCCTACCAAAGAGGAGTAAGGCAGAAGAGGTCCCAAAGGACTAGAAATCAAAAACCCCACCTCAGCTTATCAAAATGTTTAAGCCTGGCAATGCCAAGACCATGACAAACCTGGATATTTAAGAACACAAATTAATCTTGCAGAATGTAATGGATACTTAAGGTAGGTAGTTTAAGCAAAAAAGGATAACCCGATAAACAACTTTTCTGAAACAGGTAGATTACTGAGGTAGGGTGGAGCTTATGTGCGCAGTGATCATATTGTCCGCATCTTCCTTTGTTGGGCAGAGAAACACTTCTGATCAAGCTGTCCCCATAACAGAGCAATTCATGGTTACATTCTCCCCCTGGGCTGCCTCTGGCCCACGCAGCCTGTTGGGCAGAGGTCCAGAAGAGTGGTGAGAGTGTAGAGGTAGGCTTGGCAGCAGGAGTTAAAAAGACCTTTGCTCACACTTTAGTGAATCCCCGACAACCGCCCCAGATCCCGAGGGGGCCTACCCCACACAGTGGGTCCCTTCCAGGCTCCTTGGGACTGGGAAGGTGTGTGGAAGGACACCATATAGCATATATCCATTCAGGGATGACCTTGCTTTCTGCTCTTCTGTAAAGATAAGTTTTAATATAATTCTAAATAATTCACTTAACTAGGTATTCATCCAGAAGCCAAGAAGTCTTTAAATTTAGGACTTTACAGAAACTGGAGAAAGCGCCACAGGCCTGGGGGACTGACACTGACCAGCCAACATCCAGCACATGCCCCCCCAGTTCTCAAGGGCTCTTCTCCCCAATACTGGTTGCTGAATGAAGTGGGGCCACCTACTCCTTTCTGGTGTCTCTGACAGCACACAGGTCCTTTGTACTTTAAAGGCTTTATTTCTAATCACCATGTGGAAATAGGGTTTAAAAAAAAAATGGGACTGGGGTTCCAGCTCAGTGATATTGTGCATGTCTAACATGTACAAGGCCCCAGCGCCAAAAAAACAAAGCAAAACAAAAACTGAAAAACTAACACACAGAAGTCACAAAGGTTGCAGGATCACAAACACTTATTATACTTATAACCCTAGAATAATTCCTGACTTCTATCTGAGTAAACTGGCAGTCCAGTTAGATTTCTGTTTTCTGTTTATATTCCAAAAAGTGAAACTCACTCAATTTCTTTCATGCTTTCTGGTCCAGAGAAATTTTTTTCCTTTCTCTTAGAACACTAGATTTCACTGGAATTCTAAGTGATTACAATTTTTTAAAATGTTTTTTTCTAGATGGGTGTGGCGGCACATGCCTGTAATCCCAATGGCTCAGGAGACTGAGGCAGGAGGATTACAAGTTCAAAGTCAGCCTCAGCAACTTAGCAAGGCCCTAAGCAACTCAGCAACACCCTGTTTCTAAATAAAATACAAAAAAGGCTGGGGAGGTGACTTAATGGGTAAGCACACTGGGTTCAACGCCAGGTACTAAAAATAAATAAATAAAAATGTTTTTACTGTCTTTTCCAGACACTTGGCAACATGCTGAGTACATAATTGAAGCCCAAAAGACATGATTTGTTGATGGATAGATTGAAAATGACCTAAGTGGACTTCACTTGGGGATTTTCCACAGCACAGACTGGATAACCTGTTGCTTTGAATCACAAGGTTATCTCCTATGGGGTTCTCCTGTGGTGTGGTGGGAAACAAGAATCTTTAGCAGCCTGGGTGCAATTGGCAGGATGATGGTCACAGCCTGCCTTCGTGAGCAGGAGGCAGGAGCATCAGTTGCATTGTGTCTGGATGTTGGCATAAATGTGGTCCTGCCGCGTGATCCTTCCAACAAAACTTGAGGTTGAATCCCTTTTGTTTGGGTAGATAAGGGAGTGTATTGAGCTCCATGGGAAACAGACGAGGGTACTCTGACAGATGGGGAAAGGGGCACCCCACAGCAGGGGGTCAGCCTGGAACTGGGTACTATAGCAACACTCTAAGTATTATCCTGTGAATTAAAGGATGGTTAGAGTGACTGGATCTGCCCAGGCAGGGAACTGGCTGGGTCTTTGTCAGCCAACAGATGAGAGACTGGTTTGCCGCCCTCTGATCTGACAGTTTGGTTGTGTCCATTGAGCTCTCTGCTGTGGAGATGACACTACTCCTGAGTCTCACTGCACGTATGTATGTAAACAAGTGGCCTACCATGGAGGGCAGCAGGGAGCGGGATTCACCCTAGGTGCAGGCAATGGGTAATGAAGTGTTTTGTTTTATTTTACTTTATGTCTGTAGAGAATTTAAGAACAATAATAAAACTGACTAAAAGTCAATCTGCTTTTCAATATCATCATGCCCCAATAGTTCCAAACAATGTCAGTGATAAAGTACAGGACAGTGATAAAGTCCTCCCTCACAGGACAGACTTCTCCTAAGCTTCCTCCCCACCCCCCATCCCTTGGTACATCACTGGGATAAACAAGTACCAGGTGGCAAGATTATAAATCAGCAAGAGAGTAAATAGAAAGCAAATGACTCCTGAGATAAGATTTTTTTTCTTTGCAGTGCTGGGGATCGAACCCAGGGCGTCTCACGTATACCAAGCAGGTGCTTCACCTCTGAGCTAAACCCCCCACCCAATACATTGTTTTTCAAATCACAAAAACTATACTGTGTGGAGTTTAGAGGTGGCAGATCTGTGATGGGCCTTTCTAATATTTTAGCTTTGTGTTTTGGTTATCTATTGCTGTTTTAAAAAAATAAGGGCTGGGGTTGTAGCTCAGGTGTAGAGCACTTGCCTAGCACATGTGAGGCACTGGGTTCAATTCTCAGCACCACATAAAAATAAATAAAATAAAGGTACTGATCCATCTACAATTGAAAATATTTTTAAAAAATATTCTAAAGGTTGGAGATGTAGTTCACTAGTACAGTTCTTGCCTAGCATGCTTGAGGCCCTGAGCAACACAAACAACAAACAAAATACAATAAAAAATCCTCCAACATTTAGTACTCTAAGACAATAATAATGTTTACTCCATATATGACATTTTGGCAGGACTCAGTGGGGATGCCTTACTTCCACTTGCTTCATGTGATGTCTGCTGAAGCTGAACTTCCTGGAGGGCTTTTACACTCATGCCTGGTACCTCAGCTGAGATAGACTGGACAGCTAGGGGCTGGTAAAACATCTCTCTCTCTCTCTCTCTCTCACCATGTGGCCTCTCCACATGTTAGCTTGGGCTTCTTCACAGCATGATGGTGTCTCCTTCCATGGTGACTGGCTTTCCCTAGAATACAAAGCAGAAGCTGTCAGTTTTCCTTAGTGTCCAGGCATGGAAGTATCAGAACATTATTTCTACCACATTCTATTAGTCAAAGCAGTAGCTAGGACAGCCCAGCTTCAAGGGGAGGGTAACTATTCTACTTTGTGGCAAAGGAGAGATTGTGGTGGCCATCTTTGGGAACATCATCTACCTCACATTGTTTTCTCTATCATAACATGGTATTAGTATGCTTTCACATGTTGCCTTTAAATGAAATAAAACTTATTGACATGAAAAAAGATAGAACTTTTTGACTTTTAAAAAATTAGACCCTTGCTGGGTGTATGGCACATGCCTATAAGCCCAGCAACTCAGGAGACTGAGGCAGAAGGATCACAAGTTCAAGGTCAGCCTCAGCAACTTAGCAAGACCCTGTCTCAAAATAAAAAATAAAAAGAACTGGGGGTGTAACTCAGTGGTAAAGTGTCCCTGGGTTCAATCCCCAGCACTGAAAAAAAAAAAAAAAAAAAGGCCCTTATAATTGTTATCATACTTTGGCTCTGAATAGAAAGATGGTTTCTTCATGGACTCCTAAGGAGACTCCTAACATAGCACTGAATTTGAGAGAAAATATTAGGATGAACCTGATTTGCCAAAATCTAAAACCCAGTCCACATTCAATTCTGTGAGACTATCCAGTCCACAAACGACAGTCTTGTAACTTACAAGGTCAGATGACCATCATATTTTAATCATTACTTCCTTCAGACAATTCCCTGAACTTTAATTTATATACTCTTTAAAACAAGTATTATTGGAAATGAACTGACTACAGGATCCTTGTGAGGGTCAGAGTGTGAAAATCTTTCTACTGTAATGTATGGTAGACAGACCTCTCATAGGTTGCTATACATTTCACTTGGGTCAGAGGTCTACATCTCTATTCAAGTAGGATCCAGAGAACTGCCAGGCATCAACGTTGACTCCTTTGCCAGACAATTAATCTACCTGTATGTGCAGGGAGTTTTGGTGTGTAAAGTATTTTTTAAGTCATTGTCTCACTTTCTCACTATAAATAGTCTGGTGAGTAGGTAGGCTGCACAGGCCCCGTGTGAATATCCACAGTTTGCAGGTATGTGAGCAGAAGAGAGGCCATAAACTCTTTGGGTCACATGAGAGCTTAGCTGCACAGCCTGGAAAAGAAGCAGCTCTCCTAACTCTGCTTCATCCAGGGTTGTTCTTTTCTGCTGGAACAGAGGGCCCTGTGGTTCCTGTTCTCTGCCTTCAGGCCTGGGCTGATGGCATGTTTGCCTGGCTTCTGCCCTGTCCATAGTCAGGATCCTAGGGGCAAGTTCAGTCAGCTCCCAGTGTGTTAACACAGCATATCTTAAAAAGGTTGTGTGGGCTGGCACCCTCTATCCGGCTCCGACTTCCTTAGCAGGACTGCCCAGAAGCGGGTTTGCCTTGGGCACGTTGTCTACAGGCTTACCCTACACGGGACAGAATGGGATCCTGGAGTCACTCTCGGCCACCTAAACTTTCTCTTAGAGGATAAAACTGTTCCACGTTCCCAGTGCCCCCAAGAACTCGTGACACCCGGTCTTGCCGCTCTTCCTCGCACTCCTTCCTGCTCTCCTTCCCGCAGCGCCAGTGCGGGGGCCCCGGGCCCGACGCCCCTACTCGCCCGGGGCAGCACGCTCGACTCCCGGCTTTGTTGCCCGGGCTTGTTCCTGAGTCGGGAGCGTTGCCGGCTCCGCGCCAGGTCACGTGCGTTGGTGACAACCTCTCGCAGGGCGGCCCCGGGGCTCCCGCGCCGCCGATTGGTGGGGCCCAGCCTGGCGCGGCCCTGGGGCGGGGCGGCCGGGCCCGACGGCGGGCGGAGCGGCCGATCAGCTGTTCCGAGCGCTGCACAACAACAAAGGACCTGGACGGGCCGGCGGCGTCCAGGGCAGCAACAGGAGGGCTGGAGCCGGCCCCGCGCCCGCCGCCCGGACCCGAGCGAGGCGCAGCCCGGCCCCGCCGCAGCTACCTCAGCAGCCCCGCCGCGCGCCCGCCCCGCCGAGCCGCGGAGCCTCGGCGCCGCACCCCTGCTGCAGCTCGGGCCCACGTAAGTGCGGGCGGGGCCGGGACCGCGGCGTCGCCGGCGGGGCCCGGGGCCCGGCGGGGCCCGCCGCGCGCCCTGTCCTCGGGGGGCGCCGGCTCTCGCTCCCTGGCTCGCCGCCGCCCGCTTCTGGCTGGCGCTGAGCCGGCCCCCGCGGCCCGGGGTGCGGACTCGGGCCGGACCGAGCCCCGGCGCTGGGCGGCGGTTGGGTGTTCGGTTTCTGCCTCCTCCCCCGAGCGTGGCCTGTTTTTCTGGCCGCGGCAGGACCTCCCCCTCTTTCTCCTCCTTTTCACCCTCTTCCACTCCTTCTCCGGCGCTCGGCCGTTGGATGGGCTCGCCCGCTCGGGGCTCGGCGTCGGGGCTCCACGCCGCCCGGGCGCGTCGCTCCGAGGCAGCGGCGTGTGCACTCGCGGCCCCGCGCTCCGCCGCCTCCCCGCGCTGCGCTCCTGCCCCTCTGCCTGCCTTCCCAGCAGAGGGTCGCGCACCGGAGCGCAGCACCAGGAAACCTGCTCCGTTAGCCGGGACCCGCCCCTGCCTGAATGTCCGCCTGTCGGTGACCTGTTCCTGACCCGACCTGATCTGACACACCACGGTTTGAAGTTGCACCTGTGGAAAGAGGACATTTCTTCCCCCGTCATTTAGAGCCTAATCATTTTGATCACTGGTACTTAGAATGTGCCACCTACTAAGCTCAGGGCTTAAATACATTATCCCAGATGGTCCTCACCATAACCCTATGAAGCAGGCCTGTCTTATTTATAGACAGGAGACCCAAGGCACAGAGAGATTCAGTAATTTAAGGGCCACACAGCCCATTAAAAGAAAATGATGTTCACTGTTTCAAAGTTGCAAATGAATTTGACGTGGAAATTCTAGGTTTGATCATATTCTGAGCACATCTGCTCAGTAGGTTAATTCCAGTTTAGAGTAGATTAAGGAGGAGCCCCTTTCCATATGTATCTCTGAAGGACTTGGGCATCCCTGGCTAAAAGAGTCTTTTCTCAATGCAAAGTAATATTGAGAAAAAGGGGAGAGGGTGTGATCCTAGGGTCATTAAACAGAGGTCATAAGACCGCCCCCAAGAACCTGAAATCACTTGCTTAGTAAATGAAATCCGTTTTTCATTTGTAGGTGGAAAAAGTACTGGGAAAGCTTTTGATTTTAGGGTTGCAACCACTCTTATTCTGAACTGGCAGCATAATTTCAAAGGTCCCTGCCTGAAACCAGGACATAATTTCTGTGACCAGGTCGCTTTTGTTTTCTTCATCCTACCTTTTGTTCGTTTCTGCCCCCTTGTATATTTTTCTTAGGCATGGCTCCGCTTTCAAATTCAAGGTTAAACATCCACTGTTGCCTTTTCCCACTGCTTCGACTTTGAGGCAAGATAGCAGTGGCTCCCTAGGGGCTTAACCTGCAGTGTAAACTAGGGGACCAGACTGAGGAGATGTAGAATGAACAAAGACAACTTTCTTGGCTTGTTTTTTCTGCAGTTCGTTTTTTTTTTTTTTTTTTTTTTTTTAATTACTTGAATCAACATCTTTATTTTTTGAAACTAGTGGTAGAAATACTTTGAGGCTGCTTTTCAAGGAAGGTGTGTGTAGCCACCTGATATTTCAAAACTGTTAAGGAGCCACAGCTGCACTCATCAAAGTTGTGGTTGTTTTTTGTTTTGTTTTTTTTAAGTTTGAAAATGTTGCTTTTTTGGTGCCGCCTACTGGCAGCCAAAATCAACTGAAAAGTGCTGTTCTCCAAAGTTCATAGAACAGAGCTGTGGCTAGGTGGAGCCTGAGAGATCATGTGCAGAGAAAGAGAAGTGAAATCAAAGGGACTCCTGCTCTAATGCTGGCTCCACCTGTGACTGGCTTTGTCGATTTTGAGCAAATTAATTTCTGAGCTTCAATTACCCCATCAGTAAAATGGGACAAGTACCTCAAGTCCCTATCACACATAAGTATTTTATAAGTTGTAGCTCTAATTATTGTGTAGACAGTTTATAGATAAAACAGGCCCAAAGCCAGCCCACATTCTCACTGCTGGCTTGGAGTGAACTCGTAGTTAATAGTTACAAATGCCCTGCTATGTGCCAGGCACTGTTCTAAGTGTTACACACCTAATCCTCACATTGGCACTGAGAAGTAAGTAATATAACTATCATCCTATGTTAAGGATGTTTTATCTGTGAACTGTCTATATAATAATTAGAGCTACAATTTGTAGAACACTTATCAGTGTGACAGGGACTTGAGGTACTTGTCCCATCAAGAGGTTACTAAATATCCTGAATTCACATGGGTTGCAGCACAGAGCCAAAATTTCTAAGGAAGCAGGCTACCTTGGAGTTGACCTTTACTTCTTGTGTATTACCTGCCTCAAAAATGAGAAGATAAGTTATACTCACAAGGTCTTCCAACCAAGCAAATGCATGCTCAGTTCTCAAACTGAATGCTCTTATCCATAAATATTGAACTCAGCTCCCAAAAGAACTTTCTACTAGTATGATAATATGAAGAACACCAATGATAAAATGCTAAGTAACAAAGCAAGATACAAAATTGTGCATTCACTAGGCTACAAACTATGATGAAAAGAAACTTTGTAGAAGAAAAAATTAGAATACACCAACATGCTAACAACAATTGCAACAAGACAATGGAATAATAACTAACTTGCTTTCTCAACATTCTAATGTGACTTTGCTATTTTATAATGAAAAATATAATTTATTTTTAAAAGGGAAGGGGTGGAGGTATTCTGAGCCAGGCAGGACAGGGACTGAAACAGCCTTTTCCTAATGCTTGTGCCTGGACACTTTGTTTCTTTTCTCCACTGAGGTCTTGTTGGGCTGAGGCTGTTTCCAGCTTAGACCTTGCAGGTGCCTCAAAGACATGTTGCCCCACCCAGCCTTCTTTACACCTACCTCTTTGCTAAATTCAGGAGTTGTAAATGTATCTTCTAGAATTTATGCTCTTCTGGAACTTTCCTTTTAGTTTTATCATTGTCCTAGAATATCAAATAGTCAGTGGCTATGTCGGGTGGAGAAAAGTCTAAAGCACTGCTTTGCTTTTGAGCTCCAAATAGAACCAGCCCCCTCTGAGAGCCTCCACCCCTGTATAAGAGCCAAGGTCAAGAAAAGGAGTGACTATGCAGGATCTCTGGTCATCAGTGGGAGGATAGGCCCTTAAGATTTTAAGATTTTCCTGAAACAGCACTTACAATAGAAATTACAACATGAGCCACATATATTTTAAACTTTCTAGTAGCCATGTTGAAAAAGGAAAAAGAAACATGAAATTAATTTTGTTAATAGTTTATTTAACCTGATATGTCCAATATTTATTATTTTGACAGGTAATCAAGGTAAAAATCATTAAGGAGCTGTTTTACTTTATTTGGTTCTAAGTCTTTCAAATGCACTGCAGTGTATACTTTATATACAACATATTAATTCAGATGCAAAATTCTCATTGGAAATCCTTGATGTGTATTTAGATATCTGAAGTTTACAGTTGACCTTAATTGTTCCAAACATACTTACTTGAAAGTTTTCCAAAGTTTGACTCAAATATCAAGTTTTAAATTTAAGTGGATTTAAATGAAAAATTCTGTGCCTCAACTACCTTAGTCACATTTCATGTATTTGTTCACCTTATGTGCCTGGAGGCCACCTCACTAGACAGTTTTAATGTATGAGGGTCTATCCAGAAGCCTCTTGTCCTTTGCGACACCCACAGAAAACAGGACTGAAGGAATTTCGCTCTGTATAGTTAGACCAGTCTCACTGCTTTGCTGAGCTAGAAGCGTGTGGGGATCTCCATTAGGCAACCTGATGCTGTCTGCCCATTTTTCCAACAATGACACTAAGACTCTGAAGGGCCAAATTGTATAATTCCACCCACCTGTGTTAGAGCCAGAGCTTCTGCTGGTACCCAGGCCAGTGCTCCTGCTCTTCCCCTGAGACTCCATTTTGGGTCCTTTCAAACAGGACCCAGCAGGTATATGTCAAGTAATACCAGCAGTGACTCAAGGCAAATGAAGCTCTTCCCTCCCTCACCTGACTGGGCTTTCTGCACTCTGCCCACCTCAGGTTTGTTGTCCTTGAACACATGGGACACCTGGAGGCATAAAAAAAATCACTGGTCTGTGCTGCTCCTCAGGAGCTGCTCCGGCAGAGCTGTACGTGTTCCAGGTACAAGGCAGTTTCCACTCCATGGGTTTGGAGGTGTAGCCAGAGGGGTACTTTGTACTTAAGAACTCTGCAGCTGCCCCAGCAATGTTTTCCATTTTCTGCCCTGTAGCTGCTACTAATCTGGCCTGGGCCCCAGTACCTTGCCCCAGGCAGTATCACAAGTGGAGGACAAGGCACTCATTCAGGACTAGCACCCCTGTAGGTGCCAGTCACCCAGCAGCTCCAGCTACTTAGCTGATACAGACCCAGAATCCAGTACTGTGTTCTCAGGAATTATTAGAAAAATGTCTTTTTTCCTCCTAACTTACATGTTCAAAAGTATTCATTTATATCAGAACTTGGATCAGCTCATCTTTGGGGATATAACTATCATACCCCACAGTAGGTCATGCAAACTACACAGCCCACTTAAAAAAAATTTTTTTAGTTGTAGATGGACATTTTTATTTTATTTATCTTTATGTGATGCTGAGGATTGAACCCAGTGCATCACATGTGCTAGGCAAGTGCTCTACCACTGAGCTACACCCCCAGCCTCCAAAGCCCACTATTAATGTCTTATATGGACCATACTACTGAATTTAAGTTCTCAAGCTAGAGCTCCAATTTTCATGATTTGGCCATGTTGCTTTCCAGAAGATTTCAGGAAGACTGATTATGCAAGTAATACTTCCTGTTTACCCTCTTTTAATTAATGACTGAGGATGATGAATTGTGACCACAGAATGTCCTAATGTCATTTATTTGAACTGTTTTACCTTTGTAGTTTTGTGCCAAACAACTGGTACAGTCTCGTTTATACACAAGGAATCAAACTCAGCAAGAGTCTCTTCAGCTACATCTCTCAACTACTTTCATAGCTGAAGATGATGATTTTGAAAGTGAAATGTCAAGAGTCTGATGTTATTCAAAGCTGAGTCTTGCAATAAAAACTGATTAGTGAGGTTCTTTTCACCATCCCTGGGCAATCTCATCCATTCTTAGGATTTCTATCATCCGCTTTGTGTTGAAAAATCCCAGATCTGTCCCCCCAGCTAAGACCATACTCCTGAACTCCAGTGTCCTGTACTCAGCTGCTGACTAGACATCTCCAGATGCATCATCTTGCAGACTCCCCAAATGCAGCGTGTCCACAATGCCCAACCTGTTCTTTCTGCAATACTGGTCCCCCTAAATGTGCCACTATCCCTTAGTTAGCCAAGGCAGAAATCCAGTCTTCCTGTCTCCCTCCACCCTCTTAACTTCTACCTTACAAAGCCTTGCAGGATCTGGTTCCTGCTTAGCCCCCAGACAGCTCTCATCACCTTCCATCTGGATCTCGAACCACATTCTCACTTATCTACATTCTTCCATAGTGTTCCTTGTCATCCTCCCTTCCTTCCTGGTCTTGGCTGCCACATGGTTAAAGCCATTTACTGCAGGAGTACACTCAGAACATTCTGAGGGCTGTCCAGTATTCTTCATGCATGACTTCATCCCACCAGGTCACGTCACCTGCTGTGGGAGGGCCTCGTTCACTGCCATCTCCCCTGTGCTCAGTATGTGCCTGATACCTAATAGGTGCCCAGTAAATATTTATAGACTAATAGTTGACCTAGACAGAAATCTTTGTGCCAAGTATATGTGTACCAAACACATTGCCTGCATTAACCCAGTTAACAAGAGTAAGATGAGGGAGACTGTTTAGAAGGTGGTTTTGGCAAAGTCCTGGGGCGACAAGTTGGCTTCAACTAGGATGAGAGAGATGAAGGGGCCGTGGGTAGATTTGAGCTACGTGTGCGGCCAGAGTGCACAGGGTTTGCTGGTAGTTTGAGAACTGGGTGGGCAGGAGGCAGCAGAAGGCGTGAAGGGTAGCTGCTTGGCTCTCTGCCTCAGTGACTGCTGGGGCTACTTCTGCTTACTGAGAAGGTGTCAGAGGGCAGTGTTGATGAATAAGTGGGGGGATTAAAAACTCTTGATATGTGAGCAGTTGAATATGCTATCTAGTAACCAGGTAAAAATGGATAATAAATCTGAAACTCTGTGATAAGATCAAGCAAACTGGATTTTCCCATTTAGAATTCACTAGAACTCCCTGAAGTAAGAACTCTTCACAACTGAAAGTCGCATAACTTCCTAAATCTCATAGTCAGCAGAGCGCCAGGGTCCAGATCCCCAGCTGAGCTGCTCCACAGGGAAGGGTGTCTCTAGCTCCACTTGCTGCCCCGCTCAGTTTTCTACAGTGTAAATTTCTCCATGCCAGATATAGGGATTATTTTAGAGGCCGGAGTGTGCATTGATTTTTAAATGTAGTCAGTTATGCTTAAATCATAGACAAGAATTATGGAATGGAAGGGAAACAGAGCCAGGAAGACTGGGGCCTGGCATAGTAGTGGTCACCAGGCACAGTTGCCGTGTTCACTGGAAGACTTCTGGGCATTGGAGCCTCATATGACAAGACTCTTCATATGTAGTTTTTGCTTATATCAGAGAGGAACTACTGTATGAAGTAAAGGGTGTGTGTGTGTGTGTGTGTGTGTGTGTGTGTGTGTGTGTTTTGGCAATGCTGGGAATTTAACCCTAGGACTCATGAATACTTGGCAAGAGCTCTACTACTGAGCTATACCCCTAGCCCTGTAGTTTGAAATATATTTTTCAAATTCATCCCTTATAAAAGCACAGGTGTGAGAAAAACAACTCCTGCCTTTTTATTTTGCATTTTAAGATGTGTATAGATTGCATTTGGATACTCAATTCATGATGTTTTATAAATAAGAGATATTGAATGTCTCAGGTTTGACTCCTGCAGGAAGAGACTAGCTGTAGAATGTAGGCTAAAGTGAGTGCTTTCGTCTGAGGATATGTGTACTCTTAAAATGTACACGTGTAAATATATGCTGATTTGGAATAACCTCCTCTTTCTGTTTTATTTTAGGAATGATGACTTTTCTTGCTTCTCACCTAAGCTGAATAAGCACCCTGTGCACTTTAATCTCCTGTCTGTGCTGTTGGGTTAACTGAAGATAGAATTTTGAAATCTCAGCTATAAATACACCCAGCCAAAGTCTCAGTCTTGCCTTAATAATGTTCCAGAGGCTGAATAAAATGTTTGTGGGTGAAGTCAATACTTCTTCCAACCAAGAACCAGAATTTAGCGAGAAAGAAGATGATGAATGGATTCTTGTTGATTTCATTGGTGAGATATACTCAAGGTTTAATCTTCACAGCAAAAGTAAACTCTCACATGTCATTTTTTGCATAAGTAAACCAGTAACTGATGATTTTTAAGCCTTTAAAGTGAGTAAACAAGGCCAGGCACAGTGGTGCATGCCTGTAATCCCAGCAGCTTGGGAGACTGAGGCAGGAGAATAAGGAGTTCAAAGCCAACCTCAGCAAAAGTGAGGCACTAAGCAACTCAGATTCTGTCTTTATATAAAATACAAAATAGGGCTGGCGCTCAGTGGTTGAGTGTCCCTGAGTTCAATCCCTGGTACCCAAAAAAGAAAAAAAAAAAAAAGTGTAAACAAACATTTTCTAAAAGAAAAAAATTCAGCAAACATTTTGGGCCAGATGATCAGTCAGTAAAATTGATTGATGTCAGGCTTTCCAGTTTTGTAACTTGTACAGTCTGATCCAATCAGAGGCCCTTTAATAGGAAAACCTCGTATTAGACAAGCAGTAACCCTTATGGCTTATTATATGTTTATTCAGCAGAATAAAAATAGTCCTAAAACCATTCCTGCAAAGCCAGTGTAATATTCCCCCATTCCCCAACATATAGTACTGGGAAATTATTTTACAATCATTGTGAATAAATATAAATAATTTTGTTTCTGAACTAAATAAAGGGAGGAATGTAATCAGCTAACAGTCTTGTCTCTCCTTTTTCTGTGCTGTGTCTTTGATGGGTGGCTCCACCGTGACTGCTCACTGTGATGATCATCCTCCCATGGATGTGAACTGCAATGTGGACTGCTATCTAGATACTTGCACTGGTTTCTCAGCAGAGGAAGAAGAAGAAGAAGACATCAATGAAGAATCACCTACAGAGCACCCTTCAGTTTTTTCCTGTTTACCTGCATCTCTGGAATGCTTGGCTGATACAAGTGATTCCTGTTTCCTCCAGTTTGAGTCCTGTCCAATGGAGGAGAGCTGGTTTATCACCCCTCCCCCATGTTTTACTGCAGGTGGATTAACCACTATCAAGGTGGAAACAAGTCCTATGGAAAACCTTCTCATTGAACATCCCAGCATGTCTGTCTATGCTGTGCATAACTCCTGCCCTGGGCTCAGTGAGGCCAGCTGTGGGACTGATGAATTTCATAACCCAAGTAGTCCCAGGTATGTTGCAAGTAGTTTATTCTCTGCAGGTAGTCGGCTGAGCATGTGTTTTCTTTATTTCTGCTACAATTCAAAGCTAAGTTTTTAGGAAGATGCAAAAGTAATTCTGTGAGAGATTTATGAAGGCATGTGCATAGTGCACAGGTGATAAGTGGTATAAAAATTTCTTCATTTTAGATTTTTTTGAAAAGTGGTAGCATGGTTACAGTTAAGCAATAGCTCTCATTTATAAAATTGTTTTATAAAATTCTACTGAAGGAAAATAAAAGACTGGCATTTCTGCCAAGTATCTTAGAATATAATTCGGGCACACTATAGACTGGATCATCTAGAGTATCAAATTTGGCTAGAACAGTGTGTCTTAACACACTTAACAATATGTCTTATGTCTTACTTTTTTCTATATATTCCTAGCTAGGCCACATTAAATGGTGCTTAAACTTGAAAACCTAAAAAATCTTAAACATGAAAGAAAGACTTTTACCAAAATATTTGTTCAAAGAGTTATCTTCGACCTTACAGAGGCAAAATTTCACACCGAAATGATGGTTGATTGTTTTATGGGGGTTCAAGTGGTCTTAAGTGCTCTGTCTGAATTTCAGATGGGTAGAGAGGGCCTGGTAAATTCAGGCAGGGTACCCAGTGAGTGAAGATGTTGATGTTCCAAACCAAACTTCCAGATATTCCGTGACTTTTATCCAGAGAACATATCCAAGGAATATATCTGAGATTGCCCCCACCCACTAAAATAACGCCCCATCACCATGTTCATTATTAGCCCAGTGCAGCTAGTTCATTATACATTTCAGTAACATGTTCCCAGTGACATTAAAGCATTTGAGGGATGTTAGCATCAACTTAATTCCTTCTTTTAGGTCAAAGGTCCAGATGAATTTGGATACTTTAAAGCAATTCACTGTCATCCAAAGGGCCTCTTTCTAGATTGTCCAGGCCCTGACTCCACCAACAAGATCATTGTGTATATATTCTGTTTCCTGTTTGCCAAACATAAACAAAGCCCAGGAAACTCTTAACTTTACCAGAGTTTGCTGCCCTATCAAGTCTCAATATTGTAATGATCTTTTGTGAGGTTAAACATATTTCATTTTGCTTGTACCAAAATGAAAAAATAATGTGCTTATGTAGTTAAATTATGCAGGTTGTAGACTGGACAAGATCCTTGGAGGGAGATGTCCATCTAACTGACACTTGTTTAGCCTCATAATTTTGTCAAGAGGTGCTTCAGGCATTCCAACAAAAATTCAAAGTACAACTTTTTGGAGGTGATGTTGATTTAGTTGCTTTGTAGTTGTTTTAATTTCTTCGAGTCTTAAAAATTCTTCCCTCCTGATTCCAATCTTATCTCTAAGAAATTTCACTCAGAAATTTAGCATGATTAATAATTACTTTAAACTTACTGGCATTTGTATATTTACTTTTCATTTTTAAAAGTACATGTATGTGTCTTTAGTGAGCAGCTTTGTAAAATAACATACTATTATAGAAATACAGGAAATGCAAATATGTGAACATTTAAAATTTGAAATGACATTCTCATGACCCATAGGTGAATATATACCCTAAGGTAGATCCTTCCAGGTTGTTTTTTCTATATGTGACCATACCTACATAATCATATGCTTGCTTTTACCCCAAATGGGACCAGGCTATATATACTGTTTAAAACCTGCTTGTTTAGACAGTGATCACCATTTTACTTCAGTAAATTTTTACACTACTACCCAAATTATACTGACATTTTCTTTTTTCAAGTTTTTCCAAACCAGCATCCAATCCAGGATCATGTACTGTATCTGGTTATAATGTATTTGTGGTTTTGATGCAGTGAAAATGTTTTTCTCTTGTTTTATTTTTTGCATTCATGTTAGATAGAATAGTTAAATAGTATTTTTCCATAAATTATCAAAAGAATATACCAAACTTTATATGAATTCGTTTTGTACTAGGAAAATCCTATAAATTATTATAGTTTTATAATAGTAACTAAATTTTTTTAACATTCATATTTTTGGATTTGAAATTCTAAGGCCCAGATAGAATGAGATGTTATGAAAATTAGGAGGCTAAAGGGGTAGTAAACATCCATGTTTTCTAGGGACTAAAGATAGAACTCAGTGGTAGGGCATTTACTTCTCATACATAAGACCCTGGGTTCTGTCCCCAGCATCACAAAACAACAATAATGACAATGACAAAGATCTGTGTTTTCTAAGCAGGCAATAAACCATATGTCTTTCAAAAGTTAAATTGCTACCATGCTGTCTGTCCTCAGGGATATTACCATAAAGCACGTAAAAGTAAGGTGCTTTATAATTATAATGAGCTTTGGCACGTGCATTTTATTGCATTTTAGCCTTTATACATATTGTTTGTGAAAGTTTATGAGCTATTATTAATCTTAAGTAATATATGTACTTTTAATAACCTATAGTAAATCAGTTTTAATAAAGAAAAGTTGACCACATCCTAACAGTAAAATTAAAATAGCATTTTAAATCTTACTAGTGATTTAATAGTTCACCATTTAACATTTGTAGGGCCAGGAAAAGCTGCTTATAAGACTCACGGGCGCAGAGTAAGTATACTTACCTTTGAGACTGTGTGATCTCTGTTACTAGTTTGCATAGGGAGGCTAGGTACTCAGATGCCCACCTTTTATGAACCACTTCTTCATATTAACTCCTGTTAGTTTCTATTTCATGTGTGATGCTGGGAATGAACCCAGCGCCTTGGACAAGCTGGGCAAGCGCTCCACCAAGCTGAACACCCAGCCCTCTCTCAGTTTCTTAATGAAACCTGTTTTAATTCGAATTTAAATATATGCACGGGTGTGTTAGAAGTGTTTTCCAGCAAAGCATGCAACTGCCCTTCCTGTGTAAAATAACCCTTAACAATTTTAAAACTTGGACTAGATGCTTAGCTCAGTGGTAGAGCACATGGGCAGCATAAGCATGGCCCTGGTTTTGATCCCCAGCGCTACAAAAAAATAGAAACTTAAAACCCTTCAGGTTGTATATTAATATAGTCTAGACCAATTCTACTTGATTCTCTTTTAATATAGAGGACACACAATAACTATAGTGGTGTGTGGCCATATTTCGAGATGATAAGATCTTGCAACCTCAACATGTAAATGCCATTCCAAAATGTGCCCTGTCATAATATAAGTAAAACTTGGAAGTTGTCGTCTATATAAGCAGTGGCTTCTTATTAGAAAATGTTGTCAGCAGAATTTCCTTATGCATATAAGGAGGGCTTAAAACATACTTGAAATGTGGGCTTAAAACATACTTCCTAGAATATTTTATTTGTAGACAGAAAGCACGTGAATGTGCTCTTGGCACAGTTCATTCTGATCAATGAAATTTGGGAATTAAAATATTTTCCTGCCAGGCACAGTGGCACACACCTATTAATCCCTATGACTCAGGAAACTGAGGCAGGAGGATCACAAGTTTGAACCCAGCCTCAGCAACTTAGCGAGACCCTGCAAAATCAAAAATAAAAAGATCTGGGGATGCAGCTCAGTAGTACAGGGTCCCTGGGTTCAATTCCCAGTACCAAAGAAAAAAAAATTTTTTTCCTTTTAAGATTATGGTGAGGGCTGGGGATATAGCTCAGCTGGCAGAGTGCTTGCCTCGCGTGCACAAGGCCCTGGGTTCAATCCCCAGCACCACAAAAAAAAAAAAAAAAAGATTTTGGTGACTGCCCCGCACAGTGTGGCACACATCTGTAACTCTAGCTACTCAGGAGGCTGAAGCAGGAGGATCACAAATTCAAGGCCAGCATAGGCAACCAAAGTTAAAACAAAATTTAGAAAGGGTTGGGGAGGTAGCTCATGGTGGAACACCCTTACGTTAATCCCCAGAACTGTGGAAAAAGATAATAATGGTAAGAAGAAAAGTAGGTACTTCCAAAAAAAAGTTGGCAAATGCAGAAATTCAAAAAGTGTTAGTTCCCCTCCTAGAAAAACTTGATTTAATTCAAAGTATAAAACATATACAGTCTACTTCATCTGTGAACTGTACGACATATTTCTATTAAAAGTTGGCTTCTCCTTTCTACCACTGTCAGTCAGTGTTCACAAAACATAAACTTGTCTGTCAGCCATGAGATGCTCATCCAACCACAAACTAATGTGTCCAGCTGAATTGCAAAGTGTCTGTCTGAGTTTTCTTAGTCACATACTTTGTTTTTCAAGGCATCCCACTTTTCTGTTTCAGAGTGGAAGCCCAGAGTGAGGTGGGGCAGCACATCCACTGCTATGTCGCAGCTCTCGCTGCTCATACAACTTTTCTGGAACAACCCAAGAGCTTTCGCCCTTCTCAGTGGATAAAAGAACATGGTGAAAGGCAGTCTCTGAACAGAAATAGTCTTCGTCGCCAAAACCTTACCAGGGATTGCCACTCCCGGCAAGTCAGGCACAGTGGCTGGGTGGTTCATCAGCCCTGCCCGCGTCAGTACAATTACTAAGAATTTCAAGTTTTGCTGGTTGGTTTCTCTTGGTTTGTGCATCTGTGTGGGGATGTACGTATATGTACAATGAAAATGCTGTCTCCGTAGCCAGTCGATGACCAATCACATAGTTTATGGGTGTATTTAGACACTATCTTAAAAACCAGATTTCTATGCCGTGTATCACATAATGCCTTGCTCCTAACATTTACTTTTTTTGTAAACTTTTTCAAAATATTTTTGGAACTATGTCAATACATTTACAGTGTTTGGTGTTTGGGGATGTCTTTAAATCTATTAAGGTGTACACAAGTTAGTCAGCATTTTAAAGACATTTCTTCCCCCAAATACGAGAATAGGCATCTTTCAATTTTCATTTTATTTTGTATTACTTAATCTTTTGAGTAAGCAAAAATTTATTCTCAGGGTCAGCCATACACTTTATTGACCAGTACTTGATAATCTTTTCTGTATATAATGAATACATTTTTACACACTAACATGAGCATTAACAGGTGATAGTTGCCATGGATATAATGGAATTATGGCTGGACTTTCTTTTGAAAGAAAACTTGATATTTTCTGTGTGTGATTTTTTTTTTTTTTTCCAGATTAGTCATGCAGTTCATCGTGGAATTCAGGTACATTAAGCTTTAGTAAACAGTCATTCAGTAATTCCGATGGGACTACGTGATGTGGTACAGATCAGGTGTCATGGACAAAAGCACTTGTCTCATGTGCAGAGGGAAGAAATTAGACCTGTGAAATTATATTTGAAAAAACCCATGTCTGTAAGTAACCCATTAGTCCATATTTAAGTTGTTTGGATTCTTTCCTGCGAGCTCTGCCCACTCTCCTCCTTATAGCAGCTGTAAATTCAGATGTACTTGTCCAGACACTTGAGTGACTTTTCATACTTCTGTCTCCCCACAAGAAAAGTGATGGACTTCTTATTTCTAGAAACAGTGAAAACCTCTGATGTGGAGCTTGTCCTGCCAAGGGACAAGCAAGGGTGAGGGGGGACTTCTGGTGACGTCTTCATCGCACCTGTGAGAAGAGTGACAGGTGGCTTCCTTGAGTTTTCATTTTTTGTTTTCAGGCAAAATCTTGAACCACTTTGGCCCCTGTTTCCTCCACAACAGGAGAGTAATAACATTCACCCCCCTCACAGGGTTGTTGTGAGGATCGCACACTGATGGGAAACGGGGCTGTCCACGACTGGACCTCGTGTGAACTTCCAAGGGCCTTTCTACTGAATCTAGTGATGGCGGGCTGTCGCAGTTCTTCTGCCACAATTGTTCTTCACGGTGTTGGTGCTAATGAGGCCAGGGCGCAGGGTTCAGCTCACATGAAGGCCAGTTAACTTGACTCTTTCTGCACCTCTAGCCAGTTGCTTCATTTCTCACCACTGTGATGGCTTCTGCGGATCTGTCCCCGCACTCACTGCGGACTTCCTCTGAAATTAACTTAAACGCATTCACATCTGAAAGCTCATGCTACTGACAGAAGAGTAGCACTGCCTGCATAATCAAACAGCTTGTTTGTCCATCTCCTCAATCCTAAGTACGTGAGCGCATGTCTATGAAATGTTCTCAAGGAAAAGGCAGCATACTAGTCCTGTGAAGTATTAATTGTCACTAACCCTGTAGCAGCTTGATGTAGGGAACCCTGGGAGACTTTCAGGAAGAGCTGTGCTCTTTTCTGACTAGACTGGGGAATTAGAGTTGGAAGAGGTCAAATATGTAGTTAGTTGGTGGTTTAGATTGTTCTTCCACTGGCTGTAATGAAGTGCCAGATGTCTCCTTAGAACAAGAGTCTAAATCCCCCTCTTTCTTTATTCGCGTTTTCTATGGACTTCCCCTTTTATTTATTTGTTTTCTATTTAGGGGCCAAGTCTGTAAAGTTTTGTCAAACTGAGAAGTTATTTGTTACTATTTGTGTTTACCAGAGTTGGGAGAGATTTCATGAAGGTGTGTATGTGTTACACCACGTCTGTTCTAGGGCCTCACATTGGTAACTTGAAAACAGACCAGCAAGGTGTCTTTTGGACCTAGCTTCTGCCTTCAGGGGCCTCTTTCGTACATTGCATGCAAGTTGTTAGTACCTCACAAGCTACAGAAGTTCAGCCATGAGAATTTGTTAGGCAGCATGAACAGATTTGTATATAAATTTCAATAGACTTTTTTTTTTAACTACTTTTTAGTTCAGACTTCTTGATACCTTAAATACATTTACATCTCTATCAGTTATTGACTTTTTGTTTGCCTTATCTGGGCCTTGTTTTTTTATGCTTTATACCTGGAAAACAAAAAAATTCAGTCACTGTTTTTTTTTTTTTTTTCCTCAGAATTAGGATTACCTTACCACCTGTGATAGAGTACTGTGGTTTCATGGCAGTATCTAAGATTTCTGTCTAAAATTGGCACATGTAAGAATTGAAGAAAATGGCTACATAATGCAGCTGAAGTTTTTGGTCGTGAGATGTTTAAGAGGCATTGACCGTGTGTAAGACACAAGGCCAATAACAGAATGTTGACTTGTTACGTATTCTTTGTCACATGGCCAAAATGCATTTTGTGAGTTGATTGTTATTTTTGCTGTTGTAATTATTAGTGGTTTACAATGCACATTTGTGCATATTACTTAAAAATTCAGGCAGTGAGAAATAAGACCCCTCTGAATTTAGGAGCTCTGACTGTTTCTAAACTGATAACATAGAATGTTACTTGGAAAAAGTCTGGAATATGTGGTGCACACAGGCAGTGCTTCATGAATAGATTTCTGACCTTTTACAATGCACCACATTCATCAAAGTTTATGTTTTCATTAATAAAGTATTTTATAATGTATACCCTATGTTTATTACTTTTTCTGCCTCAGCTAATCGAATTACGTTCTGCACTGTAAGTTGAAGATTAGCTATCCGTTATTTATCTTCTGTAGCAATGCTTTATGTGGCTGAGTGGGTGGGGACTTTTTTGCAGAAAATGCAAAGTGATTGGATTGTAGACTTCCCATTGCAGGGAGCTCCCCCCAATACACAGACATTAGTTTCCTGTATATTTTTCCAATTCCCATGCAAACTGTTCCTGTTTACATACCTTCTTTGTTCTATCAGTTCTTTGATTCCAGCAAGAAGATGGTTTACTTAAAACTTGAGAGGGCCATTCAGCATTGCTTGTTGTTCTTGCTTCTCAAATCTGTATAGTAGACTGGTTTCTTAATGCTAGTGTGTTGAAATTTGAATTACATTGCTCTCTCTTCTTCTTCCTTAAGGAAATATATTTTCTTTTTTATATTCTTAAAAAGAGCAAGGAAGGACATCTTCATGATTCTCATCTTCTTTGAGTTGGAAACAAAAAATGAAGGAATCCAACTAGAAGATAGACATCTGCATTTAAATAGATTAGTGAGAAAAGTTTCCAAGTATTAGTTTCTGTTTTAGAATCAGTTAAGAGACTGCTCCTTTTACTGGGAGATACTAGTATGTTTGTTATGTTACCTTGAAAGTATCTTTTATTTTATAAGGCCCATAAATACTAGTTTAACTCTTTTAAAGATGGGTTCCTATCATGGATAGTTTCACAGCCATCAGCCATGCTGATGTATTGTAAATGACATCCCTATCTACTTATTTTAAAACTTAAAATTTTATATAAAATGCTTTATTTAGAAAACTTACATAATAAAATGGTGTCAGCCTTGCCATGTAGCAATTTCACTTGAAATCTGACACCGATTAAAGAGGTTCAAATGGAGAAAGGGGTACCTGCAAGGTACAGATCAGGAGAACTTTTCTTTGTAACAGTGTCCTTCATGTGGAAAGAGAAGTTCCTATTCTGAGGAAGGCAGCTTATGTGGATAATGTTTGTATATTGTTGAGAATTTTCCTTATGACATTTTAAAAAAATGTGTAATTGTTAAATGCCCAGTTTTGCTCTGTGTTTGCCTGAAGTTCTAGTTTTCTAGGTGGACTTGTGTAAAATCCAAACCAGCACTTGGGGAGGTTGGTGTGTGTTCAGGCTTGCAGTGTGTGAGTGGTTTTGTTTCCCTTTTGGTTGTTTCCTCCAGAGGTTTTGAACTTTAATTAATAATTCTGTATGTTATTTTTTAAAAAGTGACTTTATGTTTTTCTCAAGTAAAATGGTGAACACATTTGCTTTTCAAGGGCAGGGCATAAGTTATGGAAACTGAAAAGTGTTGTAGATTGTACTATGTGCCTTCTTAATGTATTCCTGGACACACCTTTTTTTTCATCAACTTGAAAACTCAAAAGGGACATTTGGTTAGGTTATATCCTATAGACATCAATCTATGCATAAATGGCAGCTTGTTTTCTTGAGCCACTGTCTAAATTTTTTTTGTTTTTATGGAAATTTTTTATACTGATTGGTTCATAGATGGTCAGTTTTATACAGAGTGAACAATACAGCACTTTGCCAAAAATAAGTGTAGCATTGCTTAAACATTGTGTATTAACACCAGTCCTTTGTAATCGGGTTCAGTGGTGCATTTTGCACTGCCCGGAGTTTTGGTTTTTATTCTGTCAGTAAATAAAATGTCCTTTAACGTCACACTTGTCAGATTGTTTTATTTTAATCTTTATGATCATCAGTCTTGAAGGTAGGTACAACTAATTTAAAATACTTGCTGTTTAGTTCTGCTTTTTAATATGTACTTTAAATACTTTTTTAAAAGCTTGTGTAAAATTAGTATGTGAATGAATAATCATTTATGTGAACAGGAACTAGAGTGTGAATCCCCCAACCAGTATATTTTCATGCAGTCAATCTACATTTAAAAAAAAATACAAATATATGAGGTTGAAGCTGTAATAAAAGCCTTCCAGTTTAGAAAAGTCCAGAAACAGATGGATTCTCAGACCTTTAAAGAAGAACTAATGCCATTCCTTCTCAGATTACTTTGTAAAATAGAAAGGTAGGGAATACTCCCAAATTCATTCTGTGAAGCCAGCACCACCCCAATACCAAAACCAGATAAAGACACATCAAGTAAAAGAAAACTACAGACCAATTTCTCTGATGAACATAGGTGCAAAAATCCTTAATAAAACATTAGCAAACCACATTCAGAAACACATTTAAGAAGATTGTACACCATGATCAAGTTGGATTTATCCCAGGAATGCAAGGTTGGTTCAGCATACACAAATCAATAAATGTCATTTGTCACATAAATAGACAAAAGGGGAAAAATATCACATAATTGTCACAACAGATGCAGAAAAAGCCTTCATCAACTATAGCACCCATTTATGTTAAAAACACTAAGGAACTAGGGATTGAAGGAGCTTACCCCAACATTGTAATAGCTATAGGTGACAAACCCAAAGCCAACATCATATCCAATGGGGAAAAGCATTTCCTCTAAAATCAGGAGCAAGGCAAGGATGTCCACTCTCGCCACTTCTATTTGATGTAGTACTTGAAACTAGCCAGAGCAATCAGGCAAAAGAAGGAAATTGAAGAGATACAAATAGAAAAGGAGTAAGTCAAACTGTCTGTTTGCTAATGACATGATTCTATACTTAGAAGATCCAAAAGACACCAGAAGACTTCTAGAGTAGACAAATTCAGCAAAGTAGCAGGATACAAGATAAACGCAAAAATCAATAGCTTTCCTATACTCCAGTAATGGCTCCATTGAGAAAGAAATCAGAAAAACAATTTCATTCTCAAAGGCCTAAAAAAAAACTCTACAATGAAAATTACTGAACACCAAAGAAAGCAGTTGGAGACCTTAAAAAATGGAAAGACCTTTCCATATTCTTGGATAGGCAGAATTAATATTGTCAAAATGGCCACATTACCAAAAGCAATGTACAGATTCAGTGCAATTACCATCAAACTGATGATATTCTTCACAGAATTAGAAAAAAGACAGTCCTAAAATTTATGTGGAAGAATAAAATACCCAGAATAACCAAAGCAATAGTGAACAATAAAAGTAATGCTAGAGGTGTCACAATACCTGACCTTAATCTATCCTACAGAGCTTTAGTAACAAAAGTAGCATGGTGCTGGCATAAAAAGACAAGTGGAATAGAAGACAGACAAATCCAGATAGACACAGGTGTAAATCCTTTACAAAGGGGCCTGTTTTAGTCAGCTTTTTCACCACTGTAACCAAAAGACCTGACAAGAACAATTTTAGAGGAGGAAAAGTTTATTTGGGTTTCACAGTTTCAGAGGTCTCTCCTCTGGGCTAGAGGCGAGGACAGTACATCATGGTGGAAGAGCCTGGTGGAGGAAAGCAGAGAGACTTCTCTCACAAGGACAAAATATATACCCCAAGGCAACCCCCCCAACCACACACTACCTGCCTTCAGTTACAGCCAAGTTGATCCCTGTCGGGACTAATGCACTGATTAAGTTAAGGCTGTCATAACCCAATCATTGAACCTCTAAACTTTCTTGAATTGTCTCACACCTGAGCTTTTGGGGGACACCTCATATCTAAACTATAGCAGTGCCACAAACCTACATGGGAGAAAAGTTAGCCATTTGGACAAATGAACATCCATATGTAGAATGAAACTAGATCCCTATCTCACACCCTGCACAAAAAACTCAAAAGCGGATCAAAGATGTAGAAATTAGACCAAAAACACTTCAACTGCTAGAAGAAAGCACAGGGATAACACTCCAACATACTGATAAGGCGCCAACCTTCTTAATAAGACTCCAAAGTTCAAGAAATAAAACCAAGCATAAGTGGGATGGCATCAAGTTAGCAAGCTTCTTCACAGCAAAGGAAGTGAGTGTGAAGACAGTCTTCAGAATGGGAGAAAATCTTTGCCATTTCCTCTTTAGACATGGGATTAATATCCAGAATATATAAGAAAAACAACCCAATCAAGAAATGGACAGGTGCACTAAGCAGACATTTCTCAAAAGAAGAAATAAAAATGGCCAACTAATATATGAAAATATATTCAACATCCTTAGCAATCAGGGAAATGTAAATCAAAACTACACTGAGCTGGGCACAGTGGCACACACCTGTAATCCCAGTGACTTGGGAGGCTGAGGCAGGAGGTTCACAAGTTTGAGACCAGCCTCAGCAACTCAGTAAGGCTCTAAACAACTTAGGGAAATCCTGTCTCAAAAATTAAAAGCCTGGGGATATAGTCCAGTGATAGAGTGCCCCTGGGTTCAGCCCTCAGAACCAAAACAAACAAACAAACTACACTGAGATTTTACTGCAGTTAGAATGACCATCATAAAAAAATACAAATAACAATGCTGTCAAGGATGTGGGGGGAAAGGTACGCTTATACAATGCTGGTGCACTGCAAATTAGTACAACCACTTTGGAAAGAAGTATCTCCATACTTTCTTTGAAAGACTAGGAATGGAACCACAATATGACCCACCTACCCCACTCCTCAGTATTTATCCAAAAGAAACTAAAATCAGCATACTACAATGATATGGGCATATCAATATTTATAGCAACACAGTTCATAATAGCCAAGTTGTGGAACCAGTCTAGGTGCCTGTCAACAGATGAAAAGATAAAGAAAATATAGTATAGATACACAACAGAGTTTTACTCAACTATAAAGAAAAATGAAATTTGTACTTTGCTGGCAAATGGATGGAACTGGAGAACATCATGCTAGATGAATTAAGCCCGACTCAAAGTCAAGGGTAGTATACTTTCTCTCACATCCAGATGTGTGTGTGTGTGTGAGAGAGAGAGAGAGAGAGAGAAAAACTAAAAAGGAGGGAGGTGAAGGGAGGCATGGAATTTGAAAATAGAAGGGAATGAATTCTATATTTTTATTTGACCAATGGAATAGAGAAAGGAAATTAGGAGGGAGGAGGGGAGGGCAAGGGGAAGTACTGGGGAATGAAAGCTACCAAATTATGTCTATGTACAAATACCACAGTGAATCCTATGCACATACACACACACACACACACACACACACGCACACACGCACACAAAATAGGGGATAACAATAGGGGATCAGTAGAGTAGAACTTGCGGATCAGGGAAAAGGAAAAGGGAGATACTGGGGAATGAGATTAAACAAATTACGTGCACGCACAAATATGGCACGATGAATCCCACTGTTACGTACAATTACAATGCACTGATAAAAATGTAAATATAAAATCAAACAAAAATATAGAATTCAATGCTATTTCTTAGCCTTGTTAGTTTGGGGAATTCTCAATGAATTTTCTTCCAGATGAAAGCAGACACAATCTAACAAACATTACGGCAGTTTGGTCTTCCCTATGCAACTAATGCACCCTGCTGAGGGACTCTGGTTTGAACTGACCAGTAAACATTCAGAATACTTGAACAGGAAGCCCAGAGAATAACTCCCATGTGAAGCAATCCGTGGGGAAGATCAACACTCCACAGCTAGAGCCCATCACAACGCAGATCTTTATGTCTGAATCCCTCTGCTGGGATGAAAGATGATGGGGAGTGGTAAGGAGGAGTCTCCATTGCCTGCTCGGCTAACTTCCCACCTCCGGGCGATCTGAAGGCCTATGCGTTTCTCCTCTTGAGCAGCCTCAGGGCTGCAAGAGGACGATCACACACTTGTGGGTGGGAGCAGGGGCCATGAAACTCGGAGGGGGCGCATGCCCAGGAGGCCAGTTTGGCAGACCATCTGTGTGCAACTGGTCAACTCTATGTAATTCCCCTTTTCTGTTCTCTTCAACACTTCCAAACAAAATATTTATCAAACTTTGATATGCATACAAACCACCTGGGGGATCTTATTAAAAATGTATACAATGAATCGAAATGCAGTCTGTGAAAATTTTTAAAAATTTTAAATTAAAAAAAAAAAGTTAAAAAAAAAAATGCAGATTCACATCGAGTAGGTTTGGTGTTGGGCCAGAGAGATTCTGCAGTTAGCTCCCAGTTGATGCCTACGCTCTAGCTCACAGGCCATACTGTGAACAGCAAAGCCCTAACCAGCGGTTCTCAAACTGGCCATCGGAGTTACCCAGAGGGCTTGGGCCACCTCAGAAGACTTTCGTTCCGTAAGTCTAGAATGGGGCCTGAGAATGTGTATTTCTAACAAATTCCCAGGAGATTCTGCTACAACTAGTCCAGGGAACACATTCTGAGACCATAGCTGTAATCCATGCCAGCCTCCTCTCTGCTGGTTTCATGGAGGCAATTGAGGCTTACGGGTGGGAGGCCCTGCATGGGCTCCTGTGGAACCTGCTTGCCCCCCATACAGCATCGTCACCCTGACAGAAGTTAGTAAGTGAATGTAGCTGTGCTGGGCCTGATGGTACACACCTGTAATCCCAGTGACGTGAGGGACTGAGGCAGGAGGATCACAAGTTGGAGGCCAACCTTAGCTACATAGTGAAACCCTGTCGCAAAATAAAAAAATACTAAGGACTGGGGATGTGGCTCAGTGGTTAAGTGTCCCCAGGTTCAATCCCCAGCACCAAAAAGAAAAGAAAAAAGGTACATCTGTAATGAACTAAAATATCCGGTGGGGCTGAGACTGGGGCTCAGTGGCAGAGCTTGCCTAGCATGAGTGAGGAACTGGGTTCAGTCCTCAGCACCACACAAAATAAACAAATAAGGGCTGGGGAGATAGCTCAGTTGGTAGAGTGCTTGCCCTGTAAGCAGAAGGCCCTGGGTTCAATCCCCAGCACCACAAAAAAAAAAAAGAAAGATTCAAAATAAACAAATAAAATAAAGGCATTCTGTTGACATTACAACTACAAAATAAAAACATAAATTAAAAGAATCCAGTGAAGCAAAGATGTTTTATGGACATTCTGCACCATTTCCCTTCTTCTGACAATAGCATCCTAATTTTCTCATAGGGAAACCTCTCTTCCCACATTAATTTCAGCTGGTAGTAACTCTTCCCAGTTCTATTGTGAGCATATGATTGGGGCCTGACCCATCAGATCATTTCCCTAGTCACAGGCTAGCTCAAGGACAGGGTCGTGCCCCAGTCAAGGTTCTTTCCGGGACTCTGGGAGAAAGACTGAGACTTATGTCCACTTGACGTCAGCAAGGAACATCTGAACCAAAACTACAAAGCAGTATGAAGCTTCCTCAGAAAACTTGGAATGGATCCAACATTTGACCCAATTATCTTACTCCTCAGTTTATACCCAAAGGACTTAAAATCAGCATAGTACAGTGACACGGCCACATCAGTGTTCATAGCAGTTCACTTATAATACTTAAACTATGGAACCAATCTCGCTGCCCTTCAACAGATGAATGGATAAAGAAAATGTGATTTATATATATATATATATTAGTCAGTTTTAAAGAAGAATGAAATTCTGGCATTTGCTGGTAAATGGATGGAGTCAGAGAATATCATGCTAAGGGAAATAAGCCAAACCCAAAAAACCAAAGGCCGAATGTTTTCTCTGATGTGCGGAAGTTAATTCACAATAAGGGGGAGGGGGATAGAGAAGAATAGTGACTTTATATTAGGTAGAGGGGAGTAAAGGAAGAGAAGGGGAATGGGGGAAGGAATGATAGAGTGAAACGGACATTATTACCTCATGTACATACAAGTATGACTGCATGACTGATGTGATCCTGCAATATGTATAATCAGAAAAATAAGATTACACTTTATTTATGTATGATCTATTAAAATGTATAAATGCATTCTACTGTCATGTACAACTAACTAATTAGAACAAATAAAATTTAAAAAAAAAAAAAAAAAAGAACTACAATGACCATCTTGCTCCACAGCAGGGAGGTGGTCAGAGCCAATGTACTAGAGGTAAAGGAGGAAAAACTAAGACTTGACCACACCATTTAATACCTTGACCAAGCTCTACCCTGGAGGATTATGAGCAAATCTTTTTGCCTAAGCTTGTTGGGGTCGGGTTTTCCATCACTCCTGACTAGGCTGTTCATATGTTACCTTGGATTTCAGTAAAACAATTAGCTTTTTCTCTAGCCTCACTGAAGAGGAGCAAGTTGGTTGGTTTTGGAGCCTGAGAAGATGGAGGTGAGTTGCTTTAAGTGTGGAGATGAGACCAGCGGGTGGCTGAAACTCTGAGCAGGGGCAGGAATTCAAGACTTTCACTTCATACAATTAAGTGTAAGAACCCCAGTGTGGGCTGCTTGCAGAGACTGGTCAGTATGCAACACGGCCTTGTGGGCAGCATGCCTCTCCAGGGGCAAGTGGGGTTGGGGGCGAAGGGTTAAGTGCAATGAGCTCTGGTGTGACATTAGGAGTACCCAGCCTGAGGGCAGGTGTTCGGCAGCAGTGGGACTTCCTTGCAGTAGCAACAGTGGCATTTACAGTAGGCGCAAACCGCAGCCCTCCCCTTGTTTTCCTATACCACATGCGGGACTCTTGTATGATCCTGGAGTGGAACCCGCAGGGACTTCAATTATTGCTGCAGGAATTGGACCATGAAGATTCTACCCTCGTAAACGGGATTAATGTACCCCATTTGTGTACACTGAATCAAAATGTGTCTGTAAAAATAAAATGTTTTAATAAAAAAAAAGAAAAAGAAATAAATAAATGAGATTCATGCCTTTATAAAAGAGGCTTCATAAAAATGCCTGGCCCCTTTTCCCCCTCGCTCGATGTCAGAAGGCAGCAGGAGGTATCTTTTTTGTGCAGGGCGGGGGAATGCTGGGGGTACTGAGAACCTAGGGGTGCTTAACCACTGAGCCATATCCCCAGCCCTTTTTGAAACAGGGTCTCACTAAGTTGCTTAGGGCCTCACTAAGTTGTTGAGGCTGGCTTTGAACCCATGATCCTCCTGCCTCAGCCTCCTGAGTCGCTGGGGTTACAGGCCTGCACCACCCGACCAGGCCTGAAGTGCCATCTTGAAAGGTAAGAATGAGATTTCATTAGAAACTAAATCTGTGAGTGTCTGGATTGTGGATTTCCCAGCCTCCAGAACTGTGAGAAATTTCTGTTTGTAAATTATGAAGGTATTTGTGAAGTATAAGTGGTTAATTGGGCTTTCTGGAGAAAGGCTCTTGGTGGGGGAGGAAATGACCTTTCCCACAGGGAACTGAAATTTTGTTTTACATCTGGGTCTGATTTTGCCATCTCATTCCCCCGCTTTAATGCCCTCTAACTTTATTAAGGGTATCACCTCTGTTCATGTCTTTTAAGCTAAACTGCTGGTACCCCTGGAGGACCATTTGGAATTTCGTGGTCTCTAGGCAAGAGGAGACGAATTGGGTCAGCATAAGGATGCAGGGACCAAACAGGAGTGCCGGGGGAGGGTGAGGAGGGCCTGGCCAGCAGGAGCCAGGAAGTCCAGCTCTAGATATTGCTCCAAATGCTCCAAGCGTTAGTTAATTCTCGTCTCCTTTCTGTAACTCTTTCTTTGAGTTGTTGAGCCTTGTCTATCCCTGACTGGTTAACGTAAAAAGCAGCATTCTTCATTTAAGAAGAGGCAAAGTCCTCCCCTTTCAGCTGTTATCAAATCTAGTCCTCTCCAGTTTTGTACGACTACTGATGCTAAGGAGTCTAACTGGTCTTGCATGGCCATGGTTGATTTGGTCACTTGCTCTATGTCATCTTCCATATCCCTAGATATGGAAGTTGATTATAGAAACTGGCTGATAAGGCAATCCCTGCCATTCCTGTTCCTATTTCAGCCATAATTCCCAGACCAACTAGCAGCGGAATGAACTGGATTGCTCATTTTATTTGTGTATGTGCTGCTAAAGGTACAATGAAGGTCTGGTGACTGGGGACTCTATTTGAGGGGCGAGGAAAACCAAGGCACAGGTCCCTTTCCATCCAGTTGATAAGCATAAAGAGGCATCTATTCCATACACAGAGTCAAGGCCTGGGTGAGGACAACAGCACATCCTGCTGGGCCACATAAGATCATCAGCCCATTTGTCTTCAATAGTTTGGATGCACTGGTTATTAGCCAGGTTTCCCACCAGGATCGTTTCAAGTGAGTCTCTCTGATCTATACAGGGTAATGCATAATGGAGCATTTTGAGACAGTACTACTCTTTGCAAAATAGGTCTTGCTAGAGAAGGAAAGAGCCGTTGCTGGTCAAATCTGGTAGGGACGCTGGTGTGGCCAGGTACCGGGGAGCCTCTAGGGGTAAGCAGAGTCAGCAGTCTTTTGCTAAATGGGGGTTTAGATCATTGAGAAGGTTGTAAGTTGTGTTAGGATATGAAACAGCTAGTGTTTAAATCTTACTTGAATTGAATCTAGATAGGGTCGGATTGCCTGGGTCAGTTTTTCAAAACGTGAGACCTAAAACCTTAAGGCAATCTCAGTCTGGGAATACCCGATATTCCCAAACCGTTATGTTTCCTGTCTTTCTGCCTTTGTGACAGGGAAAGACCTTTTCTGCCAGGCAGCATTTACTTGGCATTTTAGGGTAAATATTTTAAGTCTGGGAATAGGAACAGGTGGGGGAACATTCCTCAGGAGGAAATGCAGCACAGCAGATCGGGCACGTTGGTCCTGTTGCATAGCTTTGCCCCTCATGGAGGCAGAAAGCACAGGGGCCTGTTTTGATACATGCATTGAGTCAGTTGTTCCAGGAGGGAGAAAAGAATTGATGACAGCAGCATAGTGAAGGGGGCTGTGACCCATTGTCCCAGAACTTAATAAGACACAAGTTATTAAGCAACCTTCTGTATTCAGTTCCAGTTGTTTGGAGCTGTTGCAGTCTGACCTGCAGAAAACAGCAAAGCAATTAATGTCATACATCCCAGTGAAGCAGGGGGACATGGTGACCACTGCCATTTGTCCCCTGTTGAATTCCTCAAGCTTTTGCCATGCGTTGACCAGTCAACCTCCAGGTTGGCAACTGGAATAGGACTGTTGTTTCCTCAGGTCTCATTAGGGGGCAGGTTGGCATCTGGGGTGGCTGGGGCAGAGCTGTCACAGGGAGCCCTCCCGAGTGTCAAGCTGAATGGATTTCTGGAGTTGGTCTCAGATGTCCAGATAGGGGATTTCTTGGTAGCAGCTGCCTTTTTAACTTGAGAGGGTGTATCCGTGGGTTTATTCCAGCAACTTCAGTGGCAGTGGGACAGGTCACTATGACAATATGGGGTCTCCCTGCCAGTGGGGTTGAAGTGGGTTCTTCTTCCAGTTTTTAATCCAGAGTCTCTGGACTGATGTGGGTGTACTTAGTTTCTGAGTGAGAGGGGGCCCTCTCCTGGACACTTCTAGATATCTGGTGAAGGGTTTTCCCTAGAGCCTGGAGCTGCTGGGACAGGCCAAGGTCACCTATCTGGTGGGGATCCCTGCCTTAGTTTATTTATTCCAGGTGGGGGTCATCCAAACAGGAGCTCAAATGGGGATTACCCTGTGATTTGAAGTGTACAGCAGACCTGAAGGAGAGCCTCAGGGAGATGTAACCCTAAAACCTGCTTCCTGACAGAGTTTAGCTAGGATGGTCTTTCGGGTGTGGTTTATGCGTCCGCCTTTCCCTGAACTCTGTGGTCTACAGTCAGCCTGCAGCTTCCACTTGATTTCCAGTATCGGGAGAGGTTCTGAATGACTTCAGTGATGAAGGCTGTTCTATTGTCTGACGTGATGGACAGGGGCAGACCATATCTGGGGATGAGTTCTTTTAACAAGAATTTTAGTCACTTCTCAGGCCTGTTCTGTCCAGATGGGTATGGTCTTATTATGGTTTGAATGTGAGGTATCCCCCAAAAGCTCATTTGTGAGACAATACAAGGATTAGAGGTTAAGGTTATGAGAGCCTTAACCCTATCAGTGAATTAATGCCCTGATGGGGTATCAACCACTGAAGGTGGGTAGGATGTGGCTGGAGAAGGTGGGTGATTGGGGGCATACCTTTGGGCTATATATTGTGTATCTGGTGAGTGTAGTCCCTCTCTCTCTCTGCTTTCTGATCACCCTGTGAACTGCCCTCTGCTACTCTTCCGCCATGATGTTCTGCCTCACCTCGAGCCCCGAGGAACGGAGCCTGCCTTCTATGGACTGAGACCTCTGAAACCAAGAGCCCCTAAATAAACTTTTCCTCCTCCACCATTGTTCTGGTCAGATCTTTTAGTCACAGCAGTGAAACAAGTTGACAAAAACAGGCCTCTACCAATCCTGAGTGGGTGCACAGCATTACCAGCAGGTACTGGTATCCTCTACTTGGTCTGACTTCAGTGAAGTCAACCTCTGTGTCTTCAGAAGGTGAAGTCCCAAGGACCTGGACCCCTGGAGGCTGAGCCGGCTGCTGGTTAGCATTATTTCTGGCACAAATCCCACACCTCTGTCTGACCCGGTTGCACAGAGTAGGAAGTTTGGCCATGTAGTAGTACCTGCTAAGCAAAGCATCCCATCTAGTTTTTCCTAGGTGACCCATGTCCCAGTGTTGAAGAACCACCTGAGATCCCAGACCATGTGGGATGAAAACTCAGTGGTCTGGCGTGTTCACTGTCCCTCGACCTAACATCAGAACTTTGCTAACTAGTATGGTCACAGAGCCATCTGAGCCTAAGGAGCAGTTTGACAGCTTTGACCAATGGTTGGAAAACCATTCCTCAGAAGTTCGTTGTCCCCCTTTTATGGCAACCCATTAATGTTCTTCTTTGGTGTACTTAGGGTAGTTCAGGGCATTTGGGCAGCCTGGGCTGCTTTAGGGGTGATGTCTGGACACTGAGCAGCTTCTTTGGCCACCTGATCAGTCACTCTATTTCCTCGGCTCACCTAGTTGGTCCCTTTCTGGTGCTCAGGACACCTGTGCTGGCTTCCAGACTGCCTCTAGAAGTCTGAGTATTTCTTCCTCCTGCTGAGGAAATCCTCTTCCATATAGATGGCCCCACGCACATGCAAAGTGGCAAAGGTATATTTAGAGTTGGGGTAAACACTGACTTGCTGGTTAGCAGCATACTCTAAGGCTCTGATCAGGGCCCATAACCCCACCCATTGGCTGACCACCTTGAGGCAGCGCTCCTGCTTCCACTACGTCTCTCTGAGTTGACTGCGTATCCAGCCATGCTTTGTCCATCCTGTATGAAGCTACTGTCATCCGTGAACAGGGTGAGATTCAGATTCTGGAGAAGCTGGTCAGTCAGGTCAGGCCGACTGGAGCAAACTTCATCTATCAGGCTTTTGCAGTTGTGAGCGGGGGTCCCAGTTTGGCCAGCAGGAAGGATGCGGGGTTTGAGGTGCACACAGTTTCCAATTTTATACAGCTCCATTCTCACATAATGGCCCTTGGTGGGCCATCTGCACACTGGTCAGCCATCGGTGCCCCCTGCAGTCCATCATGGCAATTATAACATGGGGAACTTTTACACTGATATTCTGAGCATCATCTTGTCGGCCTCCTGGACTAAGATCACAGTGGCTGCCGGAGCTCTTAGGCACAGGGGCCAGCCCACTGCCACCAAGTCCAGTTGTTGTGATAAGTAAGCCACTGGCCACCACCAGGGGTCAAATTCTTGGGTGAGGACCTCAAGGGAAGTCCTGTTTTTCTCTGCCACAAAAAGGTTGAATGGCCTTGTTATGTCGGGTAGTCCAATAGCTGGTGCCAAGGTGAACTGCATCTTTTTTTTGGTAAAGTTATTAGCTTTTTTTTTTTTTAGTTTTCGATGGACCTTTATTTTATTTATTTATCTGTGGTGCTGAGAATTGAACCCAGTGCCTCACACTTGCCAGGTAAGTGCTCTATCACTAAGCCACAACCCCAGCCCCTTAGCTGCACCTTAATCTCCTGTAAAGGGTGCTCCTGTTTGGTTTGCCAGCATAAGGGGTCATTTTCTGACCCCTTGGTGACCTCATAAAATGACTTAGCCAGCATCGAAGACCTGGGGATCCAGATCCAACAAAAGCCAGCCACTCCCAAGAACTCTGGGGTTTTTTTCCTGGTGTTGGGCCTGGGGACTGAACAGACGCTTATTCCATTCAGGTCCTAAGGACCGAGAGCTTGGTGTAATGGGAAACCCAAAATATTTTACTTGTTGTTGGCAGATTTGGGACTTTTTCCAGGAGACTATAACCAGCCTCCAAAAGGAGGGTCAGTAGGGCTTTAGTTCCGGCCCAGCAGGCCTCTCCATCCGGCGGGACAAGAGGAGGTTATCTGCATACTGTAGGAGGGCACGGTTTAGGTGGTCCATAGTTAGATCCCTGCCTGGACCTCCCCAGATAGGGCCAGAGAGTTCTCGAAGCCTTGGGGAAGTCAGTCCAAGTCAGCTGAGTCTTCTTTCCAGTCTCTGGGTCCTCCCATTCAAACGCAAGGAGGGCTTGGCTGATGGGGCTAATCAGAGACCTTTAGGTCCTGTTATGTGAACCCTCTAGCTGGGGGGACTCAGGCTGAGGAGTGTAGGGATTTGGTACCACTGGGTGGAGTGACCACTGCCTCTTTAGCTGCTCAGAGGTCTTGGACGGGTCGGTAATCGTTGCTGCGTGGTGTTTGCACTGGCAGCAGGGCACTGTTTCAGGGGGACTGGCCTTGATCAAGATCCCAGGCTCTGAGTCTCTGGAGGTGCTTCCTTATCCCAAAGTATGCTTCCCTTGGAAGGGGATATTGTTTCAGTCTGATGGGCTCTGCTTCTGGTTTCAGTTTAGCAACTAACAGGGGTCAATTCTTGGCCAATCCAGGAAGGTTGTTTTCTGCCGAAACCATGGGGAATTCTTGAAGCAGGGAGGAAGGATTCTTAGTGGCAGCCTGGTTTTGAGCATAGAATCTCTCTTCATCTCCTCATGGTAGTGTGACCTGGGTTCTTTTCCTAGAGTCAGGCAGGTGGGACCATTGGGGATGAAGGTGATCTGTACTCCCTTCCGAGGATGAGAACCAGGCAGTCTGGCAAGTACAGGAACTCAGGAGACAACGATATCCCCTTAGTTAACAGGTGCAGCATTTATAGAAAGGTCTAGCTGTCTGTGTGCCAGTTGCCCCTATTAAGGTAATCTTTTGTCCAGTGAATGGGGGTGATGGGCTGGTGCCCACGGAATGTTCAGCACCGTGTCAACCATGTCATTGGGTGGCCCCCACTATCATTTTGACCATGACCATGGGCTTCCAGGGGCCAGGGACCAGAGAGTCCATCCTGGTCAGGAGAATAAGGTCGCTGGTGCCAGGTTCCACCTGATATCAGCCTTCCTGATTCAGCAGTGGGTTTTTCTGAATAGGTCTGGCCTTTTTACAGTCTGGGCATTCATATCTCCAATGGCCTAGTTCCTTGCAGACACACATTGGTCCTTCAGTGTGTGTGTGTGTGTGTGGTGGTAGGGAGGTGACTTTTAGGCACCTGGTTCTTGTGAAGTGGTTCAGACCATCTGACTGGGCCCAGACATCCAAGTGCTGCCTCTAGGAGGGACACTTTGCGTCCATCTGCCTCTCTCTGTGTCCTGGTTGACGAAGACCTTGTCAGCCACCTCAAGCAGCTGAGAAGTGTTCGTACCTGCAAATCCATCTACCTTCTGGAGTTTCTTCCTGATATCTGGACTGGGCTGGGCCACAAAGGCTGTGTTCACCACGCACTGATTCTCTGGGACTTCTGGATGAGAGGTGAAATTGAAAGGCTTCACGGAGCCTTTTGTAAAACTCCAGAGTGGGCTCTTCCGGCTTCTGCAGTACTGTGGCTGTTCTAGACATGTTGTGGGCTTCTTTGCACTTGATCAGACTCCGAGGAGTCTGGTGATTCGACAGGGTTCTAGCTAGTTCCGTCCCTCTTTGGAGCTGTGGTCCCAGGCAGGGTCCTCCTCTGGGGCTGACTTTCATGCCCAGGTTCCATCATCCACCTCTTGTCCAGAGGGCCTGTTCCCAGAGCCATGGTTGGGGCTTCTGTCAAAATCTGTCTCCTCTCTTCAGTATTAAAGAGGGTAGGAGCAGGTGGCGGCAGCCTCCCCGAGTCAATGTTGGAAATTGACTCCATCGGGGCTTTTCTGAGTCAGAAGGGGTTCAGCACTTCCGATTCAGGAGGTCAGTAGTGCTGAAAGGTTGGTAGTAGAAAATGGAGCACCTTCTTAAACGGTGCTGTCTGCATTGACCTGTGGGGCCCATGAGTCACATGCAGGGAGAGCTGGAGGGTTTGTGGCTGCTGCGTGGACCTGAGCCATGTCCCCCAGGTTCGGTACGAGGGTCTTCTGGTGGAGGTGGGGCTGCGGCCAGGAGGACAGATGAGAGGTGTCAGGCAGGCTGACCGGGGGCCTGCGGCGAGCAGTGGGTATGTAGGGTGGCGGGAGCAACGGCGCCTCTTCCGGCTTCTCTTGATGGACGAGCTTGGCGGCTGTGGAGTCATCGTGCTTCTGGCCAACGAGACCCTGCGCTGGCCCTTGGAGTTAGCGCAGAACTGCATGCACGCTGTGAGGGCAGAGTCTGGGTAACCTGGAGCCAGGAGTCCATGGAAGGAAACGGACCCAGGTGGCCGGGGGCTCCAGTGACAACGGGGCAAACGGCCTGGATGGTGGGGGCACGGAGGCGCCTTCTGGAGGCCAGTCAACACCAAAAGCAGGCCATTCAAGCTCACAGAGAATGCAGAATTGGCCCTTTGTCAGCTTAATTCCATAATCACCAGAGCAGCACTTTGTGACATTTTTAATCATACAGTCCCGGACTGTAGGTTTAGACTGTGTTCCTCCCATGTCCCCTCCTGTGCAGATGCTGCCAGACAGACAAGAGAGGTCAAGGTCCACCTGGCTGTGTCCCTGAAAGGCTCTTGGGTCCTTCCTGGCTGAAGGCACACCTGCATAAACCCTGGACGGGTCAGAGGTCCTATTACAGGACAAGAATCGCCATCATGATGTATGAAGTCACCACAGAACCACAGGTTCTCACTCAGACTCCACAGCACAGAGCCGTGGAGCCACAGACGGTTTTGCATTCACTCACATGAACGCTGAGAGTTAAGACGTTTCCTCCCTGCTCTGGGCCTTCCCAGCACTGAGGGCTCCGTTTCAGGTGGCCAGGGGGGCGATCACAGGTGGCCAGCGGGGTGATCACAGGTGGCCAGCGGGGTGATCACAGGTGGCCAGGGGGTGATCAGGGTCCCCTTCTGTCCTCATGGACAGGCCTGCCTACATCCTGGATCCTGGAACCTGACCTTTGTCCGAAAGACTGTGCAGGGGTTGGTCTGACTCTCCAGAGAGTCCAGGTGATGGTTGCCATTCGCCCCTTGGCGAAGGAGACCCCGGAATTGTCAGAAAACAGGCTGGTTGGGAAGCAGCAAGTGACACTACAAACTTTATTTTCTGATGGCAGACCCAGAGGAAAACAAACTCCAAAATCTGAGTCCTGATCAACATTTATAGGTTATTTGGTGTCATCTTAGACCCGGTCTATCATCAGGGGCTTTTTTCTTTTAAAAAAATTCCTATCCTTCTTTATGGCTGAATAATATTCCATTGTGTATATACACCACAGTTTCTTTATCCATTCCTCAATTGAAGGGCATATCAGTTGGTTTCACAATCTAGCTATTGTGAATTGAGCTGCTATGAACATTGATGTGGCTGCATCACTGTAGTATGCTGATTTTAAGTCCTTTGGGTATAAACTGAGAATAAAATTATGGCATTTGCTGGTAAATGGATGAAGTTGGAAAATATCATGCTAAGTGAAATAGGCCAAGCCCAAAAAACCAAAGGTCGAATGTTTTCTCTGATTAGTGGATGACGATACATAACAAGGGGGGGGGATGAAGGAACTTTGGATGGTGTAGAGGAAAATGGGGTGGGAGTGGGTGGGGGACGGAAAGACAGTAGAATGAAACAGACAGTATTACCCTATGTATATACATGATTACGTGAATGGTGTGAATCTACATCGTGTTCAACCAAAGAAATGAAAAGTTGTACCCCATTTGAGTACAATAAATCAAAATGCAGTCTGTAAAAAATTTTTTAAAAATAAAAATAAAAATAAATTCTTATCTACGTGACTGAAAGAGTGGCATGGGCATAGAGCATATTGACAGAAACAGATAAGAGCTCTGTTAAATTTCTAGTCTTTCTGTCTGAAAGCCTGGCACAGGGGTGTTTACATTTCAAAAGAATGAAGTCCAGATTATTTACATCCCAAAAGGCAGGGACCGGGTTAATTAGGCTTCCTGAAGGAAGGGTCTCAGAAGGGGAGGAGAACTGAGCTTTTCCCCAGGCTTTGGTTTCTCAAGATAACATTCTTGCAATTTCGTTTACAACTGGGTCTGATTTTGCCATATCATTATCACCATATGGAATGTAATCACTATCAAACTGCAACCCAGAGTAGCCACTCTTAAAACTGTAGAGGCCCACATCCTCCACATTTAGTGTAAGGTGTGACCTGCCAAAGTGAATAGACTATGGGATATACATATATCATGTTCACAGATAACTGCAACCCAGAGTAGCCCCTCTTAAAACTATAGAGGCCCACATCCTCCACATTTAGTGTAAGGTGTGACCTGCCAAAGTGAATAGACTATGGGATATACATATATTATGTTCACAGATAACTGCAACCCAGAGTAGCCCCTCTTAAAATTGTAGAGGCCCACATCCTCCACATTTAGTGTAAGGTGTGACCTGCCAAAGTGAATAGACTGTGGGATATACATATATCATGTTCACAGATTCTTCCTGAATTGGATGTTGGCTCTTTTTTTTTTTTTTTTCTTTTCTTTTCTTTCCTTTCCTTTTCTTTTCTCCTCCTCCTCTTCCTCCTCCCCCTCCCCCCTCCCCCTCCTCCTCCATACTGGGATTGAACCCAGGGGTGCTTAACCATTGAGTCACATCCCTAGCCCTTTTTATTTTGAGACAGGTTTTGCTACCTTGCTTAGGGCCTCGCTAAGTAGCTAAGGCTGGCTTTGAACTTGTGATCCTCCTGCCTCAGCCTCCCAAGCTCCTGGGATTACTGGTATGCACCACCACACCTGGCAGAATTGGTTGTATCTTAATTTAGAAACTTTAGGTCCTCTAGACTTAATTTTTCAATGTGCTGTTGAGGACTTCATTGCTATCTTGGTAAGTTTACAATGCTGATTGTGCAGAATGAATCCAGACAAGGTAAAACCCCTGGAATCCTTAGTTTTCAGAGGGACTGGTAACATCAGGCTTTCCTGCATGTTACTCAGGACATTCTGCAGAAGCAGAACGTGGCCTGTGGGAGCCAGCATAGTGCTGTTCAGGGGCACAAGGGAGTTTCAGGGTGGACTGGGAGAGGCAGATGTCACTCTCTGGAGGACTTTCAGGAGCCTCTGCACCTGGGATGTACTAAGTGACCCAGAAAACAGGCGGGTAGGTTCAAGGATACAAATTTCTGATTTCTCTGAAAATGATGTAACAAATCATGGGAACTGTACAACATGAGTTAACCTCCCAAAGTGCCACCAGTCATTAAAGGAAATATCAATCAAAGAGTGAAGTAATTGCCATTGAATTAATGCTTTTATTCACAGTGGCACACGTCTGTAATCTCCCCAGCTCAGGAACCTAAGCCAAGAGGATCACAAGTTCAAAGTCAGCCTTACCACCTTAGCAAGGCCCTAAGCAACTTAGCAAGACTGTGTCTCAAATTAAAAAATAAAAAAGGGTGCTCGCTTCGGCAGCCCATAAACTAAAATTGGAAAGACATAGAGAAGATTAGCAAGGCCCCTGAGCAAGGATGACATGCAAATTCGTGAAGCGTTCCATGTTTTTCAAGAATGGAGGAAGGGGGCTGGGGATATAGCTCAGTAGGTAGAGTGCTTGCCTCGCAAGCACAAGGCCCTGGGTTCAATCCCCAGCACTGTAAAAAAAAAAAAAAAAAAAAAAAAAAGAATGGAGGAAGGATGGATTGTATAGAGGAAAAAGAGGGGTGGGAGGGGCAGGGGGAGGAAAAGTAACAGAACAAGACAAACATCATTACCCTGTGTACATGTATGATTCCACAAATGGAAGACTCTACTTCATGTACAGCCAGAGAAACAAGTTGTACCCCATTTGTTTACAATGAATCAAAATAAATAAATTATATATATAAAAAAGAATGTCCAACATGCCAGGGTCCTTTGCTCAGCCACTGGCAATCTTAATATGAAATATGTGGCTAGTTTTCTTTTGTGACCTCTATCTATCTACTCAGGGTGTTTTAGAATTATTTCTGCTTTTCATCACAAAGAATTCTTCAAGTAAAGTTGCTCTCTGTTTTTTCTTAAATAAATAAATTAATTAATTAATTAAATAAAAAAGGGCTTGGAATGTAGCTCAGTGGTTAAGAGCACCTAGGCTCCATCCCTAATACCCAAACCCCCTGCCAAAAAAAAGGTTTTTATTCAAATAATTACACTGGTATACCTAGAAGGGTGACATTTTTCAGGTTAAGCTGGAAATAATGTGGGTTTAAAGCAACAGTCCTAAAAGAAGAGAGGAATTTACCTCCTCTATAGAGGAACATGAATAAAATTGCAGTGTTCAGAGGTTTTTTTGGGTTTGTTTGTTGTTTTGCTTTTTGCAGTTGAATTATCAGGCCAAAGAGAATGTGCCTCAAAATGGCTTCAATATACCCTGGACTTAAAGTTTTAAATAAAATGTTTTAAATAAAATTTAACATTTAACTAAATTATAATCAGCGATATATCCACACAGGAAGGGAAATGCATTTTAATTGTTGGTCAGCATTTGCTAAACACCTCAAGAGGTGGAGGTACCGTGAGGATAGGAACCCGCGTGTGACTGGCATGGAGAGCAGGAAGGCAGGAGGAGGCAAGCTAAGGGTGAGGAGGTCTCAGGTGGCAAAACCTGGCCTGCGCCCCGCACGTGGATGCTCTCCAACACTAATTACAAGGATAAAATTATTCCTGTCAAAGAAACATTTGACAACTATAGTCAAGTTATGTCATAACAATGTAGAAATAAATAAAGGGATATTTTGTACGGTTCTCCCAAAATTCTAAAAACAGCTGGCAGAGTTTCTAAATGTAGAAAATGACTCCTAATTCAGGAGCTGACCAGACCAGTGACAAACCAAACCTCTGAAAGTACCACAGCAGAGTCTGATGCAATGGCATCGGGGGCTGCCTGGGGCCCGCCCTGAGCCAGTACTTCTGGAAACCCCGGAGAGGGCAGGTCAGGGCACCTGGTGGTCAGAGCAGTGTCATCCTTCAAGGGTGGCTTTGTGTCTTGATGAGCATGGCTGTCGATGGCATCATCAGGAAGGGAGTCACAATGGTTAGGTCAGAAACTTAGAAGCTCTTGGTTTTAAGTCAGGCAGTACTTCATTCTGAAAAAAAAAAATTTTTTTTTTTTTTTTACAAATATCTAGAACGAGTTCAAAAGTCTTGGAACCAAGAGACAGCTTTCAAAAGAAAGTTTTGCTGATCCAAAAGCATTTGACAAAACTTGTATTTGGCAGCATGTGCTAGAGAGAGAATGGCCATTTACAGCCCCAGAGACCTACAGAAATATCTGAGGGATCACTGGCATGAACAGGCCTCTGTTAATGTTCTTGAACTATAAAAGCAAACAGGACAAAAAGTTGCATGTATTCTGGATTCTTAAAGCAAAGCGAATAAGCTCAAGAATTGTCTCTTACATGCTTTGTCATAAAATTGGATTTGTAGAACATTAATGCGGGTGGTCACAACATGTAGGGGAGGGTGTGAGAGTGGAATAACTTTACGTTTATGTTCCAAACAAAATGTTTGTACCCCCCACCACATTTTTAATAGAATCTGTATGTTTCTCTGATATTTTCTAAAGCCTTCGTCTCCATAGGATAAACATACTAAATTTTTTCTTAGATTCTTTGGTTGAATTTCTATTTTTAAATCCATTTTGGAGGTGTACTTGCCAATCAATACACATACCAGTAATGCAACCAGCTGGTTATTACACAAAAATAATTCATTGCAGTAATTCTTTTGTGTATTTTATTGTCGATTTTGGCAAAACTTTTTAATTTCTTTTCCAAGTGTTAAATTAAGATTAAACAAACTAGTGTGTGAACTGTGGATTCTGGTCCTATTCCATAGCAAAGCCTGTGTTATAGTCAATCCCAGTAGCTGGACTACCTTGAGGATACAAAGCTAATGCAAGGACATTAGGAAATGGCTCCGCAGCTTGGCGTGTAGCTCAGTGGTGGAGCATTGGTCTAGCATGTGTGAGGCCTTGGGTTCTGTCCTCGGTACCAAAAAAGGGAGATAAGAAAATACCTCCTAGGCTCTCACAGGTGGGTACTCTGGAGAAAGCAGAAACAGGAGGCCTCAAAACCTTAGTTAGTGTAGTAGGGTTACTTTTTATTACAAGAGCTTAAAAATGGATATACACTGTTCAGAGACATTGTCTCAAGTTTATTCTTTGTGGCTGTTTTTGTTAATAAGTAGAGTAAGTGAATATGTGGCCTATACTGTAGTGATGTCTTTAAATGTAAATCCTAAAATGAAGTGGCTGATTAGGACGATAGCCAAGACTGGGTGGCATCTGAGGTGTAAAAACCAGGGCACAGACCATATCCCCTCAGTTGGATGCATTAGGGCACAGTGGCCCTAGTAAAAGGAATTTCCTGCTGTTGAGGGCACAGATCCCGCAGGCCAAGGATAGGGCCTGCCTCTGTGCTGCTCAGTGAAGCTCACCTCGGGCTCAGTGTTGAACTGCTACTGGGAGATGACAGAGGAAGAAATAGTACATCAGACTCTGAGGAAGCACACAGGGCTTTATTTCTCTTTTCTGTACCATCTTGCTACTTTCCTCAGCTGCTCAACAGCCTTCAAACTCACCACACGTGTGCCTCGATGCCTGCATCACATACAGCATGACATTCCACAATCTAGAATTCAGTCATGGCCTCTCCTAACTGCAAGGGGAAACAGGAAGTGGGGTCTTTAGCTAAACTAGGGGATCTACTACTGAAGAGGGAGAGCAGAGACCAGGGCACCTGAGCAATCTCTCACCCACCCACTAAAATGCTGGTACAGTCTTCCTATTTCTTCCCTGCTGCTTCTTAAACACTCATTCCTCTGAAGTCCAACCTTTACTGCTACTTGCCCTCTGCCTTGTGTATCTATTTTGATTTCATCCTAAGTGACGAGGACACCCATGACTCCATTTTGTATGTCATTCAGCTACTGTTCACTTTTGTACCTTTAAGAACCATATATTCGCTTCTGGCAAATTCTGGGAAATATGATAGTTTGTAGCCAAAGACCCTTGAACTTGATGTAAAACTTGTGATTATATATATATAATATATATATATATATATCCATATTTTTATATATCTATATGTACTATACATAAATATATACAACATATTTAAACTATGGTATATTAAACCTATAGATACAAATATAACTTCAGTTGGTATAGAGGGCCAAGTATGTATAAATGACATCATTTCACTGTGCTTAAGCTAATTGCCCACATCAGTTAGGACTTTTGTTTGACAGTAGTAATACACATGGATTCAAGATTAAAGGGTTCTCTGGTTGAGAACTGGGAGTCACTGTCCTAGGTGCTCAGAAAATGTCTAATGAACATAGCTGGGAACTGATATTTCTTTCAACATGTAAACATTTTTCTCCTCCCAAATTCCATTCATAATTCCTTATTTGCAATTCTGAAGTGTGAAAGCTCTTAAAACTCAAAGACATTCCCTAAGTTTGGCACCAAAACTTACTTTGCCACACATAATATTGTGTTGCTTTTTCGTTGTTGTTCTTTTGTAACCATGAAAACAAACGGAGTCAAAGATACCCTTATAGGTAATAGTGAGAAGATAAAAAAGAAGAAAAGCAGCATCTCTCATTCACAATGGCACAGAGAGATGTCACTGGAGGCTTGATCCCCGCACACATTCACAGCAGATCATGAAACAGAACCACCATCATTTATGGCATAAGAAACAGAAGTCAAGTTTATAGTGTTGACAAATAAGAATTAATGAAAAGAGAGTATTTCCAAAGGGCAAAAACTGAAGATCTTCACCAGATGTTGGTTGAATGATTTCACCAAGAAGTGAATGTGTAACTAGAATACATCTAGAACATACCACAAAGATCTGAATCATGAAGGGGTGTGTGACCATTCCTATCAACTGGCTGCAGAAATTTCAGAAACACTATGGCCCGGCATAATGGCATATACCTGTAATCCCAGCAACTCAGGACTGAGGAAGGAGGAGGACTACAAGCTCGAGGTCGGCCTGAGCAACTGAGCAAGACCTTGTCTCAACAAATAAAAAGGGCCAGGATTGTAGCTCAGTGGTGGAGCACCCCTGGGTTCTGTTCCCAGTATTGTGCAACAACAACAAAACACTGTGGTGTAAATAATCTGAAAATAAAATCGAAGAAGCGCCTACTAATCAAATGCATGGGAAAATTCGACATATTCATGTACGATGAAAACCTCAGCCTTGAACAAATTGACAACGCTGATAAACTACATTCCCTCTGGTGACAAAGCTGATGGCTGAGCACCTGTAGGCGCTGAGATGAAGGTGGGCTGTTCTTGGAGTGCCACTGTTGCCGGTCACATTCGTTAAAATTGGCAGAGACTGGAAAGTGTAAGTCCACGATGTTTGGCAGGTATGTGTCATTTGCCCTCCTTTACCATGCTAACGAAACGTGGGTAACCAGATGAACCTGAGGGATCAATAAGTGCTTCGTGGCAGAGGCCTGGGCTCCCTGTGGACAAGCTGATCAGGAAGAGCAGTTACATTTTACTGTTCCTGTGGAAGTGCACCACATCCCAAACTACCTACCATGTGGTTGAATGGATTCAACAAGAAGTGAATGCATAACTAGAATAAAACCACATTCCAAACTACTTACCATGTCTCACTTACCATGTGGGATTTTACCATCCAGGAAGAGCCAAACAAAAACACCTAGAAAACAAGAATTGTTCTAACTGGGCACCACTTAGGAAGCTGAGGCAGGAGGATTCCAAGTTCAAGGCCAGCCTGGGCAACTTTGAGACCCTGTCTCAAAAAAAAAAAAAAAAAAGGCTGGAGATGTAGCCCAGAGGTAGAATGCTACTGGGTTCAATCCTCAGGAATGAAACATACTAGTGCACGCACGCACGTGCGGACACACACACACCCTGGGTGCTTGCTTACTGCAGTTAACAAGGGCCTCCCAAGGAGGCTTTCTGGAAAAGTTGTCTTCAGGATGCTATTAATACAGTTGCTAAGGCTTGGAATGATGTTAATAAATCTGTATTAAAAATGCTTGGCACTGGGGCCAAGGATGTGGCTCAGTGGTGCGGTGGCTTGCATTGCATGGCACGTAGGAGGCCCTGGGTTCGATCTTCAAACATGGGGGTGAGGGCTTGGCACTGATATGATGCATAACCACCCACTAATCACGAGAGAACGTCAGCTGCTCAAACTGAGGAATGTGTACAAAAAACCTGACCAGTACTAATCAAGTTTCAAGATCATGAAAAACAAGGCAAGACAGAACTGCCATAGATCAGAGGGGACTGAGGAGACAAGATGACAAAATGTGATGGGGTACCTGGGATTGGATCCTAGAACAGGAAAAGGCCATCAGTGGATGTTATAGTTTTGACATGAGGTGTGTCCCAAAGGCTCATCTGTGAGACAGCGTAAGGTTTAGAGGAGAAATGACTGAGTTATGAGAACCTTAACCCAATCAGTGGATTAATCCCCTGATGGGATTAACTGATTGGTAACTGAAGGTGGGTAGGGTGTGGCTGGAGGTGGGTCCCTGGGGGCGTGGCCTTTAGGGTATAGATTTTGTATCTGGTGAGTGGAGTCTCTCTCTGCTTTCTGATCATCGTGTGAGCTGCTTCCTTCCACCACACTCTTCTGCCATGTTGTTCTGTCTCACCTCAAGCCCCAAGGAATGGAGCCATCTTTCCATGGACTGAGACCTCTAAAACTGTGAGCCCCAAAATAAGTTTTTCCACCTCTATAATTGTTCTTATTGGGTCTTTTAGTCACAGTAGCAAAAAAAGCTGAGTAAAACAGTGGGAAAACTGGTAAACTCTGTTAAGTACAGACTTTATCCAGTAGTACTGAATGGTTTTAAATGTAGATAATCATGAGGATAGTGATAACGAAGAGGAAATTGTAAACAGGTAGAAGAACACACTGGATAATACAGTGAAGATGTGTGATCAGTGTGACCTTGATGTCACCTAACTTATCAGTGAACGTGAGTTTATGGCAGTTTTCTTAATCAGAGACTGCTTAGATGGAAAACCAAAAAATGAGACATATGACCCAGGGAAAGTCCTTAAAGAGGGCACCTGCCAGAGGCCTGCCCTCAACCCTGCTCCTGATGGAATGGGACATCTACCCGATTCTGCTGGGAACAGGCAGATGCTCCTCTCCTCCAGGAGGCACAAGAACCACAGGTCACTCAGGTCTGAAATTTGTGTATGCTGAACTTAACCCTGAATCTACTGAAAGGTTTACAAAATGTTTTACAGTCTGCATATTCCACTATTTCACTCACCATTTATTATTTAAGAAGACTTCACTGTTTGTCCTAACTAGTGCTCCAGGCGTCTCACTGTGGAAGTATTAACGTCTGATTATGGTGTGTTGCTTTACACTTGCCACGACTGTTGTAGAACAAACAGCATAGCCACGTGCACGCCACCTTCCAAAATATCTGAAAAGCTCTGAACTCCAAAACTCCTCAGGCCCCAGAGATTTGGGATTATAGATTGTGAACCTTACTTCACTCAAAAGAACAAACAGTGCACTTGTCAGAAATCACACCACTGTGATCCTTTCTGAGTAATTTCTAACACCTGTCACAGTTGGTTATGCAGATTTCTAACTATATATTTTTCCCCTCATAGTATAAAGATCACTGATACTTTTTTTTTTTTTTTAAGCGGTGCTGGGGATTGAACCCAGGGACTTGCGCGACAAGCGCTCTACCAACTGAGCTATCTCCCCAGCCCAAGATCACTGATACTTTTTAATCAGCAAAACTGAAAGACTGTCTAATCTGGGGGTAATACTTCTAGATGGAGAACTCTAAACAGGGGCCTTTACAAAAGCAAATGAAGAATCCATTAGCGTCCCTGCAATGAGTGGCATGGTCATGATGAACACAGTTGTTCCCTGTGAACCACCGGGCCTCCTGAGTGCACGTGTTTGTTTTAGTCTTCTGCGCAGCCCTGGGCTCAGCCCAGCTCTCACTTCTGGCTGCTCTCTGGGTGCCTATCCTCACGTTCCCACTACTGTGCGGAGGCTGGAGAAGCTTCTTTAGGTGGTCTAAAACACCAGAGATCATCTGGCAAGAGCCCAAACTGCAAACAGCTGGGTCAGCTATTCAGAGGCCCTCTTCCTTCCTCTCAGCTGGCTTTGTGATAATAACAGGGGTAGCAGGCAAACAATCAGAGGCCAAGGCACCACAGTAGATTATTCTTATTTTATCTCTAAAAGGATTTGGGGTGGGGGAGGGATTATCCCGGATAAATATATAATATATATATATATATATATATAAAATATATATTATATATACATATATAATTTTATATATGTATATATAATTTTTTTCTCACAGAGACACTAATCCAGCTCTTTGGTAGGCTCAGACCAAGATGAGAACATCAGGAGAACACTCAGCGGCAGCAGAGACCACATGTTTTTTGTGTGCTAATACTCAACAGCAAATTTCTTGTGTAGCAGGAAAAAACCCTGACATTTATAGAAGGATTACAATGTGCTGCATGTTTTCTGTCCTTTAATCAGACACTATGGAGTACATTCTACAGAGGAGAACTGAGGTGAAGCAATCTGCCAAGCCCTATCAGAAACTGGATTATAGTCATCCATCCATGTCAAAGCCATTCTCTTAAAAATTTTCACTCTATTAAAAGATATCACCCCAAGGCTGGGGATATAGCTCAGTTGGTAGAGAGCTTGCCTGGAAGCACAAGGTCCTGGGTTCAATCCCCACCACTGCAAAAAAAAAAAAAAAAAAAAAAACAAAACCTATCCCAAATCAGGTAGGTATGCAGATTTTGGGCTGGGGAGATAGCTCAGTCAGCAGAGTGCTTGCGTTGCAAGCACAAGTCCCCGGGTTCAATCCCCAGCACCGCAAAAATAAAAAGATATCACAATACAGGTCATGCTTGTGTGTCAGTGCTTCTTCCCCTGCCCAACTCCACCTCTGAGCTAACAAATTTTAATAGCAGGGATGGTGCCTTGCCACTTCTTTCTCTAGACTCCATCATATAAACACAAAGATTTCCTTCTTTTTCCCTGAAGATCATTCCATTAATATCACTCTGCAAAAAAAAAAAAAAAAAAAAAAAAAATCACCCTGCACTTTATCATGTGTATTATAGATAACCCTTCAAGCCCACAAGGTAATCTTACTAATTAAAAAAAAAAACATGATACAGTCTAGATATTCATGATACCTACAGATGAACCATACTTTATTTTATATATCCTAATAAAATACAAATTGCTATTACAAATAAAGCTACTATAAATTTTCTTGAACACATCCTCACAAATGGGAACCTTGATAAATGAACAAAAGCAACATTACTAATTGTAAGACCCATTTTTATTTTGATAGAGAGGCAGCATTCCTGAAAGATAAAGCAGTTCATTTTACAACAGGAATGTATGAACACTCATTCTTGCACAAAATATCTCTAATTTATTTTGTCTGTTTGGTGGTTCAAGAATGATGTTTCACTGGGCGTCGTAGTGCACACCTGTAATCCCAGCTACTCAGGTGGCTGAGGCAGGAAGATCACTAGTTCGAGGCTAGCCTCAGCAAACTTGTGAAGCCCTAAGTAACTTAATGAGACCCTGTCACAAAATTTAAAAAGGGCTGGGCATTGTGGCACATGCTCCTAATCCTTGATACTTGGGACGCTGAGACAGGAGGATTGCAGGGTTAAGGCCAGCCTCAGCAACTAAGTGAGACCCTGTCACAAATATAAAGGGCCTGGGATGTGGCTCAGTGGTTAACCACCCAAGGGTTCAATACCCAGGACCAAAAAAAAAAGGTGTTTCATTGCCTTTCTACCAATAAAGTTTGTGCTCCTCCTATTGTCTGGTTTTGACTCAGAGTGATGTGCAGGACCACACAATGGAATCTCTCTTCCCTGCAGGCCTGGTAAAGTCATTCCTGCTGGACAGACTTCCTGTGATTAGATTCTGTGCAGTGTGAACTCTGAGCTACGGCAGTGGAGGGACGGTTCAGGGAAGGACGCCAACCCCACTTGGACATTTATCTTGACCTGAACAATCACTGTTGCCAAGGGAAGGGAACCATGATAAAAGTTGGGCTCATGCACCTGCCCTATTAGGGTGGTGGTGTTAGATCCTGATCCCAGAGAAGGGCAGGGGAGAAATATGGGCTGGGTCACTAACACAAAAGTTGTCATAAAAAGGCCCCTGAATGGGCACTGCAGTATGGAAAGCAGCAGGAAGGGTGAGGAAGGAATGTGGCAGATGAGCGCCCAGGATGCTAAGTCCCTCAGTTTGGCTGGACAGTGGCAGGAGCCAAGAGCACAGAGGAAAAACCACAGGGAGCCGGCAGAGGGCTCTGCAAGCCGGATGGGAGCACGGTGCTGGCTTCGTTCAGGTTTTTCACTGCTCCTGAAAACCTACAGTGCAACACGAATGAAGGACAGGAGATGCCTACAAATTGCATCTCCACGAAACAAGGAAGTGAGAGAGTTCACTCATTTCATACTGCGTGTGGTGTCAGTCCCAGCCAGCAAGTAAGCCAAAGGGAATACCAGGAGTTGCATGGAAATCCAAGAGGGGGCAGGTCCCAGCCTTCCAAGGGGGAGAGGACTCACCCTGGATCGGAACTGACTGTGGTGAGGAGGACCCAGAAGTCAGACCCTGGAAAAGAAGCAGGCAGTCAGGTGAACCTGGAAGACGCAGGGCAGCCGAGGGAAGTACCGCTTCCAACAGGAGAGGAGCCTTGTCATCTGCGGGAAGGGGCAGATGCCTCAGTGTCAGCTCCGATCAGTTATAGGCGCCCGTCACAGTCATTAGGATCCTGAAGTCAGAGGACACAGGGACACATAAAGGGAGTATACACCATTGTAACAACAGAGGAGGGAGCCCTTGGGCTGAGGATCCAGGAAGGCTACCTCTCCTCTCCCGTCACAAGATTCTAATTGTTGATTTAGAAAAATTCAACTCATCCAAAATCAAATGATAAAAAGTTGTAACTCAACATCCAACTAAAGGCATCATAAGAAAAATGTCCTTAAAAGGTACTGTGTGGGGGCAGGAGGGGTGGGATTGAAAAGGAGTAGTGAAACTTCCCTGGGGGGTGGGGAGGGAATCATCAGGGAAATGTTGCCACCAAGCAGAAGATAATTTTAATCCAAAATTCTATTGTGACTTTAAAAAAAATGTAATGAGGCAATGGCAGCTACACAGGAAATGACAAAGAAGAAACAACTCCAGGAAGGGACGGTCAAGGCAATACAAGGTGACATTTGTGAAACTGGGAGACTTAGAAAAGAAATGGGGAAATAGACAAAAATGTTGAGAAATGAAAATCAAATCACAAGAAACCCAAGGGAGAAAACATACCACTGTTAGAGCCACTGTGAAAGACATAAAGAACAGGAAGAAGAAAAGTGAAGAAAATAATGGAGAAAAAAAATTTAAATGAGAGAAGAAGTGACAGAGAAGATGGATAAATGAAATCATGCAAATGTAGAGTCCCTGAAGACAAAAACAAAACGATGGAACAGAACACATATTTTAAAATACGGCTCGATTTTGGGTAAGGTTTGGGACTGGGACTGGAGGGAGAGCTTGGCCCACACGACAGAGCTAGATTCAGGAACTAAAAGGGAAGGAGGCCGAGGTTGCCTCCAGGCTGACCGGGAGCAGGTCAGAGGTGCTCTTTGTCCCTCTTTGTCCCAGGACCTCCCCCACTGCAGTCTCCAAGGAGCTGTTCCCGGCTGTGCTGGCCATGACAGCCAGGCCCAGCAGGGACAGAGGACAGTAAGGTTCCCCACCAGCAGGCTCAGCCCCGCCTCACTTACCTTCAGAAGCACAGGGCAGAGGTGAATTGAGAAGACAAACAGTTCAGGAGGAGGTTCCTGGGACCAGCCACCAGAAACAAACACAGAAATCCACATCGGTGATGGAACGTGTATCATCTCTTAGCTTTATCAAATCTTAACATCTTACCAAGACAGCTTCTGAGGTTTTTAAAAAAATAACTTTGGGGATATAGCTGAAGCCTATTACAAACTTCTCTAGAGATTCCACGATTAATCAAAGATTCCAGTAGAATCAATGACTAATTTTGCAAGCATGCTCTTACGTAATTACTTCATAAGCATGTATCCATAACTATTTGTAATATTTGTTTCACATGCTTTCAAACTTTATAAAAATTGTATCCTATGGAATGTTTTGATCCACAATTTGCTTTTGTTTTTTGCCAAACATTGTTTTAAAAATTTATCCCTGTTGATACCTGTGGTTCTACTTCATTATAACTTTTGCACCATATCCCATAATATGACCATACCACAATGTTTTTACTTTTCTTTCATTGATGGAAATAGAGAGAATTCAGAGATAGTCCAAGAGTTTTCGTTTTGTTCTAAATAAAACTAAAACATATACCTACCCTATGACCTGAAATTCTACTCTCAGGTGTTAAAGAAATGAATCTGTATGTCCACAGAATGATTTATTTTAGACATACAAGAACGTGCATGGCACCTTTAATTATAATAACTAAAAACTAAAAAACAAAACTGCGCCACATGCATACACTGCAAGACCCAGCAATGAAAAGGAACAAGGCATGAAAAACGTAGCAACACAGATGAAACTCAGATATGCTGTGCCAAGCGAGAGAAGCCTGGCATAAAGAAGTACACATGCATGATTCCATCTCTGTAAAGTTCAGGTTAGGTAACACCAATCTATAGTGGAAAAAAATCACAACAGTGGTTGCCTATAGGGAGGTTAAAAAGGGGAAAGGAGACTTTCTGGGAGTGATAGTAATGTTCTATAACCCAGAGGAGTTTGGGTTACCCAAGTCTATTAAGAGCATGTCCAACAGCTGGGCGTGGTGGTGCACACCTGTAATCCCAGCAACTCTGGAGGCTGAGGCAGGAAGGACGATTGCAAGTTCCAGGCTGGCCTCAGCAATTTAGAGAGACCCTGTCACAAAATTAAAAATAAAAAGGGCTGGGGATGTAGCTCAGTGGTAAAGTACCAATTAAAAAAAAGAAGAAGTATACACTGCAGCCGTGTGAAGTTGCTCACAACTCTAACCCGAATTATTGGGGAGGCTGAGGCAGGAGGATTGTGTGTGTGAGTCCAGCCTGGACAACTCAGACCCTGTCTCAAAAAAAAAAAAAAAAAAAAAAACAAATAAATACTTGTGATTTATACTTTTCAGGCTGCAGGGCAAAGCTCAGTAACAGAACGTTTACCTAGATGCTTGGAACAATCCCCAGCACCTCAAAAAAAAAAAAATGTTTATATTTTCACTGAAAATAAATTTTGCCCTGCAAAGAAAAACTCAGTAAGTATTAAAATCTGAAATCTGTTAATATTATGCATCCTAGAATATTTAGGGGGAAGTATACCAAGTTCTCCATTTTTTTTAAGGTACCAAAAATAAAAGATGAAACAATAGATGGGGAGAGAAGAGATAAAGGAAGTATGGCAAAATGATGGTGGAAATATAGGTGGTGGGTATGTGGGTGCTCATTACAGAATCCTTCCAACACTGCTTAACATTTTAAATCTTTCCATAATAAAACAAAGGAAAAGTTTTAACATTTAACCTATCCAAAACCTACTCTTGATTTCATCCTGCCTGCAGCTCCCCCTCCCTGTGACAGCCATTCATCTTGCGGCTGGCCTTTGATGGGCCCCTTGGTTGCCAGCATCTATTCCAAATGCAGCTTCAGGTCTCCTGACTCACCCGGCTTGGGCTCTTTCCACACAGCGGCCAGCCGGACCCTTTTACAACATTCCCACCCCCTGCATCTCTTCTCCCTACTACATTCCAGCCATACAGAAGACCCCCTCGTTCATCAAACATGCCAACATACTCTGGCCTTGCTGATTCCCTGCCTGGAACCCTCGTATCTGTCCGGATTATTCCACTTCACAGTTCTCTGCTCAAATGTCACACCAGAAGTCTTCCCTGAACATCCACCTAATACTGTACCTCCCATCACATCCTCAGCCTGCGGTTCTTGTCCTTCTTAGTTCTTATTACCATCTGCAGTGTCTGTCATTCCATGACCCCCCACCCCCCCAACCTCCTCACAACTGGAATTGAGTTCTAGGGGGTCAGGAATTTTTGTCCACTTTACTACTATGTCCCAGCATTTGCTGAAGTAACGAATTAGCTAAAATGTCATCCCCTTCTCCTCTACCATAGCACCTTATTTTTTCTGTAGTGCTTAACAATAGATAATCTGTTGTGCATTAATGCTGACCCCACCCTACGGAAGGTAGACCTGGTGGACAGCAGTGATTCCTTGCTAACTGCCAATGTCCCCAGAGTAAATGGGAGCACTCCCAGAGCACTCTCACCCTCCTGCCTGCATCGACTTCCACCCAGAGCTCCTGGATTTCTAATGCTGCCCTGGTTTCCTCTGCTCTTCTTACCATGGAGAGCTGGGAATGCTGAGGGAGCTGGCCACAGGCCACCATCTGCAGAGCCGGGCCACTTCTAGACTCTATCCTTCTGGAGTTCCCAGAGGCCAGGAGCCTCTCTGCTACTGCAAAGAAAGACCTGATGAGCCCACTAAGGTGCCAGCTGGAATCTGGCTAGGAGGGCCAACCCCTGTGTGCACACCTCTGCTGCCCCTCTTCTAGCCCACAAAGGGGGCTGGGGTCACCTAGCTATCCCCCAGGGCCTGCAATGATAAGAGACAGTCCCTCCCTGAGCAGTTTCTCACAACCAGGCAAGGGCAGTCTAGGAGGGAGGACTCTAAGGGATAAGCCCCATCTTAGGGCAGGAAGCACAGCATTCCAGAGGAGGGAGTACGTGTTTGAGTATCAATGGATAAACGGGAGTGGAGGTGTGGAGAATGAGGGGTATAGGTGCAAGAGTCTAAAGGGGAAAAGGGTAGAGGGTGTGGAGAACCGGCATGTGGCTAGACTGCTTTCCCCAGTGCCAGAGGCCCTGTGTGTTAGAGGCTTTGGCCTTTAACTAGAGATGACCCACAGAAGGGTTTTAACCAGCGTAGCAGCACAGGCAGATCTGTGCTTAGGAAAATGCTTTGGCGATACATCCGCAAAGCTAACTGGAAGGGGCAACATGTATCTGGAAAGCCAGTCAGAATTTCACCACACTAAGGAGACTGGAGTCCTGAGCCAAGGCAGGGAAAACAACGGTTTAATCTGGAAAAAAAATGGAAACAGAAAAGGACTTGGTGACAACTGGAGGGAGCACAGCACTCGGGCACTAGAGTCAGATTCCACTATGGATCCTAGGCAAATTACCTGTCTTAGCCTCCTCATCCGTAACAACTCCTGTCCCAGCGATGAGGAAGTAACAACTCCTGTCCCAGCAATGAGGAAGGACCTAAAGAAGTTAATGCTCGCAGCACCTTACTCAAGAAATGTTAACTGTGATTATGGAGCTCAGAAAACAGAATTGACTAAGTTGATTCCCAGAATTCTGGTTTGAACAACTAGATCTGCAGTTCTTCTGTTCTATGGACTGCTGAGAAACCCAAAGACTCTTTCAGATGGACTGTAAAGTCAAAACTAGCTTATAAAATTTGTTTTCTTTAATAACAAAATTAAGACATCTGTCTTTTTACTGTGCTTATATTTATTGTGATGCTGCAGAAACAATGGTGGCTAAAACTGCTAGTGCCTTGGCATAAGTTAAAACAAACTTTTTCAGTAGTCATATTCTTCACTGTCATTCACTCAATTAAAAAACAAAACAAGCAGTTCACTTAAGAATGCACTTGATGAGGCAATAAAAGGAATGGTTTAATTGGTAATCTACTGTTAAAATTTGGATAGATTTTTATTTCATGTATAAAATAAAATGCATAAAATATACATAAAATATATAAATATGTATTTGTGATCATATTAATTCATTTTTGGTACTGGGGATTGAGCCCACGGGTGCTTTACCAGTAAGCTACATCCCCTCACAGTCCTTTTTATTTTTCATTTTAAGACAGGGTCTTGCTAAGTTGCTTAGGGCCTTACTAAGTTACTGAAATTACTCTCAAACTTGGGATCTTCCTGCTTCAGTCTCCCGAGCCACAGCGATGACAGGCATGCACTACCACAGCCGCCTAGATTTTTATTCAGGATAAGCACGAGTAATAAGCAAGTTTTAGGGCTGGGGAGATAGCTCAGTTGGTAGAGTGCTCGCCTCGCAAGCACTAAGGCCCTGAGTTCAATCCCCAGCACCGCTAAAAAAAAAAAGAAAGAAAGAAGCAAGTTTTATTGAATGGGAAAAAACATTTTATTCCTTTCTTCTTACGCGAGGAACACTAATTCTCATTAGGCATGATTCATTTTTGCTTAGCCTCAAATCAGTTTCATGACTACATATTAAAAACCAAATATAAAAGATTAAAAATACCATGGCCAAAACTGAACAATTTGAGCAAGAAGATAAAGTACTGAATTATAGTTCAAGTATAAGGTAAATATCTATGAGTACATACTGATATAAATAAATGACTGAATAAGTTAAACAGAAGAGATGAATCACCAATGCAGAAGAAATTCAAATAATGCAGATACTTCACTTTACAGGAGAAGCATTATCCCCGACTCTTTAAGTATGTGCTTAGGCACTGACTTCTTTCCAAAAGAGCACAGTACAGAAGGGAGGAAAAAGAGTCACTTTACAATGATACAACTGGACAAACACTACCTCAGCCAGGTAATCAAGGTCAACATCAGCAATGATAAATCATGATGACAGTATGCATCACCCTTAAATCAAGGTGATGAAAATGGTACTGTGCAGGATGCAGTGACACATGCCTGCAATATCAGTGACTGGGGAGGCAGAGGCAGGAGATTCACAAGTTTGAGACCAGTCTTGACAAATTAGGGAAACCCGGTCTCAAAAAATAAATAAATAAAAAGGGCTTGGGATGTCGCTCAGTGGTAGAGCACCCTGGGTTCAATACCCAGTACTGGGGGAAGGGGGATAAAATGATCCTTCGCCTCTATGATTGTCCTCCTCGAAACCCTCAACCCCAGTCTAACATGAGAAAAACATCATATTCCAAAAGAATTCCTAAAAATTGCTTTGCCAGCACTCCTCAAAACTGCCAAGGTCATCAAAAACGAAGGAAAGTCCGAGATACTGTCACAATCAAGAGGAACTTAAGAAGACAGGACATCTGCATGTGATGCATTCTGGATGAGAACATGGAATGATTTTTAAAAAAATGGGTAAAAACTAAAGAAACCTAAGGAAAGTATGGATTTTAGCAATAATGCATCAACACTAATTCATTAATAACAAATGTATCAGAGTAATAAATGTGCCACATGAGGTGTCAGTAATAGGGGAAACTGCATGAAATGAGGCTGCAAGAGTATATGAAGCTATGTTCTATTGGCTCATCTTTTCTGCAAAACTGTTTTTAAAAAGTCTATTAGTAAGAGAAAAAAAAAAAAAAAAAAAAAAAAAAAACCCTGATTTTTATTGGGACTAATTCACCTTCCTCCTATCTTTTGTTACTCTAACCTGGAGACAAAGTTCTATTATAAGATAGCCCAGGCATGACTCAAATCACCATTTACCAAGGTCCTATTCTGCAGGCCTCTGCACCGTTAGGTACTGGCTATAAAAAGATGAACAAAAGGTCCAAGACTGAGCTGGAGTCAAAAGATAATTATTGTCTTGTGAGGAGGGTACCTGTAGAGCACAGAGAAAAGGATCTGAGAAGTCTATACACACAGGAGGTATAGCAAAGGCACAGAAGCAAGGAATGGGTAGGCTGAGCCTGATTTTTGTTTTATCTTATTTTGAAACAGGGTCTTGCTATGTTGCCCAGGCTGGTTTCAAACTCCTGGGCTTAATCAGTCCTCCCACCCTGGCCTCCCTAATAGCTGGGACTACAGGTGCATACCACCACACCCAGCTTGATTTCTTAAAAAAACTGTTCCTTCAAGAATATTTCTGGGGCTGGGGAGATAGCTCAGCTGGTAGAGTGCTTGCCTCGCAAGCACAAGGCCTTGAGTTCCATCCCCAGTACTGCAAAAAAAAAAAAAAAAAAAGAATATTTCTGGGCCGAACAGAGGGGTGCATGCCTATAATGCCAGTCATCCTGGAGACTGAAGCAGGAGGATCACAAATTTCAGGCCAGCTGCAGCAACTTAGCAAGATGCTGTCCCTAAACAAAAAATAATTAAAAGACTGAGATGTAGCTGAGAGTTCCTGGGTTTGATCCCAGTACAACCACCACCACAAAAAAAAAAAAAACAAAAAACAAAACACTTCTTACCATCACCCCCACAAAAAAATTAATGGGAGTAAAAAGCATTATGCAAATGAAGCACCATAGAAGCCAAGAGTTTATTTTAGGACATATACAACAGGGAAAATACACTTTAGAAAATGTCAAAACTTCTGGCTAGGTGTAGGGGTGCATGCCTGTAATAGCTGAGGCTATTCAGGAGGCTGAGGCAAGAGGATATCAAGTTTGAGGTCGGCCTTGGCAAATTAATGAGACCTGGTCTCAAAATAAAAAGGGCTGGGGATGTAGTTTAGTGGCAGAGCACTTGCCTAGCATGCACAAGGTGTTGGATTCAATCACCAGTACAGAAAAAAAAGAAAGAAAAAGTCAAATTTTCTAAAATTATTACAACTATAAAGAAATTTCATGTTTCAAAGTAGGTGAATTTTAAAACTGGGATGACTGGGAAAAGAGGAAGTAAAAAAATGAACATTATAAAATTATAGAACAGATGACATATTGAAAGATGATTCTCAGTGTAGGTGTCCAACAAAGGATAACTACATGAACAAAATTCTGGGAAACATAAATTTTATAAAGCAGCTTTCTATTTTGTTCAGAATGCTGAAACAATTTCTACTAGTAAGGGGGGGTAGGTAAGAGTAGTTAAGAGCAAGAAGAGCTAGTGCTTACTGAGCATCTATACCCTGCGACAGGTACATACACATAGTGAGGTCTCTATGTATATTATAAAATTTAATCTTTAAAATAGCCCTTGAGAGGAATGTCTCATAACTTTTCTAGAAAAAAATCCATGCTCAGAGGGATTGGTAACTTGGAGCAGCACAAGGTTGGAACCTAGATGATCTGAGAGGAAAGCCCATGGTTTTTACAGATCCACTAACCAAGTACTTGTAAAATGGCAGCAAACACTCTATTCCTCTACATACAAAGCTGTTTGGGGATTGCTCTAATTTTTTCCTTACTACAATTGCACTCGGTCCATAAAACAGTCAAGGGTATGACTCAAGTTCATTTCTAGTAACAATGCCTTGCTTACAATTAATTTAGTGAATGCCAGTGCTGGACACACAATACTCAAAGATTCACCCGACAGATGTTAATGACATCTCTGGTTTTCAGTATATTTTAATGATCAGGTTCACTCATATAGGTCACCAGTTTTGCTCATGCTGGACTAAAACACACTTGTTGGAAGACAGCCTCCTTTTTTGTCATTATGGATTAGATCGCTAAGCTTTACGTGGTAAAGGGGTTTTGAGCGACTGCAAAAGAGAGGTAACTCCCGCCCTACCGAGTCATCATAAGTATTATAAATGATAAAAAGTTTCTTGAAACAGACAAGGTATGGACATTTTGATTCTATATCAACCTGGGCAGGGCTGTTCCGTGTAAAACTAGAAGAAAATCATTCTTTGGCCAGCATCCGGAGACTGTCCTAAGAATCGAAAGGGAAAGTGTGAAAAAAGGATTTTGTAGGCCCGGAAAGCACTGGTTCTTCTTATGATCTGGGGCCCTAACGAGCGGCGCAGCACAAAAGGCCTGAATAGGAAGCCGGGGTCCTTCTGGCGGGCCGCGTCCGGGTGAATCTCAGGAGGAGCCTTTGCTGAGGCCAGGGAGGGAGTGCGTCTCTCCGCCCTCTCCCACGGTTCATCTAGGCCAGGACACAGAAGCGCCCAAACGACGTCCAACCCGAGCTGCCGAGGTTCCAGGAAGCTTTCAAACGGCTCCTCTGCCCTGGAGGTCTTTGTTCCGGGAGCTGTCTCCCGCCGCAAAACCTGTTTGCGGAGTATCACCCCGCACGTCCGAATTGGAGAAGTGCAAGGGGGAGTTGGGGCGGGGGCGCTAAGAGACGTAGCTAGGGGACCCCTAAACTTGAATAAAGTAATAAAGGAAAGAAAATGAGCGGGATTTGCCGCCTCCCATTAGCGAGGAGGGCGGCTCCCTCCCGCCCAAGTGGCTCGCGCGGGCTCTGCAGGGCGCGCTAGGCAGCGGGGCGGGGCAGGACGCGGCGGACCGGCGGGTTCCGGGCCTGCACGTGGTGGTAGCTGTTAATCCTCCGGCTGGGCCCTTAGAGAGTCACAACATTCGTGGGATGGGGAACGCTCCGGAATCTCTCCGGAGAGGGGTTTTGCTCTCGGGGCCCCGGACTTGAAGGCTAAGAAGAGAAAGGGAAGGATCGGCGTGGCGCGAGCGTTTCCCGCGCGGGGATTGCGGGATGCAAGTTGCAAGGTAGGAGCAGGGCGGCGGTTGAGGAATAATCCCACCCTCGGAGAGGGTAACCCAGTAGGCGCAGCAGGGAGCAGGATGTTAGGGCTGATACGCACCTTGGCCCGCAAGCTGGAGATATCTCCCCTGTGCGTGGCCGCCTGGGATGGCAGAGCATGCCCCGGGCTGCAGCGCGCAAGAACGCACGTGGCCCGCCGCGCGCCCCGGCTGTGTTTACATTCTGCAGCGGCTCCACGTTGTGCTGTAGTTCTCGTCTCCCATTGGCCAGCTTGTCATCCAGAGCCTTGCTCCTCCCAGGGGGGCGGGCCCTCCTGGTCCCAGCGTCTCCCAGGAAAGACTTGGCTCTCAGAAGCCCTGCCGGGACAACCCGGGCGCAGCACAGGTTGGCCACCTCCTGGGCATTCTGTACTCACTCAAGTCACCTATCCCTGAGCGAATGCCGAGATAAAACCGTACGATGCCCCCAAGATTCGGGAGTTACTGTGGGAGGGGACAGAAGCAAACTGGCGGGAGATGCGGGAGCCGAGCGGTTGGGAGCCAACCTGGAGGAGGAGCCTCTGCGAGATTCCTCGCTGCTGCCCGGGCGCACGGGCAGGTGAAGTGGAGCACTGGGAACGTGGGACACGGGCCTGAGCGAGCAGACTCTGCAGTCATTCGGGGTGCGTCCGCGCGCACTGAAGGCAGGGCGCGGTGCGCAGGCGGGAGGGGCGCGCGCGCGGACGGGGGAGGGGAGCGCGCTGTCGGAGGTGTCAGTCTGAGGCGCATGCGTGCGGGGCGGGCCCGGCCCGGCCTATATATTGGGTTGGCGCCGGCGCCAGCTGAGCGAAGCGGTAGCGAGTCTGGCGGTGAGGAGTTGCTGGGTTTAGGGGGGATGCTAGAGGAAAGAAAGCCCGGGCTGATCCGGTCTGCGGGCGGGAGCCTTGAGGGAGGAGAGGTGGGAAGGCGGAAAACTAGGTGAATGGGAAGAATGGGTCTCCGAGTTCCGACCTTGGCAGGAGCCTTGGCAGGGGATGGGGAAGCGGCGGTGGGGTGGAGGGCAGACCCTGAGAGGCTACGGTAAAGTCCCTCATTCCACGGGCTTCTCTACCCAGCCTCCATTTGGGGAGCTCTTAGCGGGAGAGAGGATGGGGATCTGGGATCCCTTCACGGGAAGAAAAGTTACCGACCTGCCCCATATCCCCCTTTCTTTAAACTCACTTTCTTTCCCTCCATCCACCATCTGGAGTTGGGATCTCGGTGCCCCTCCAAGTGGCGGGCAGAGCCTGATGGGTTTGGGAAGGAGGGAAAGGAGACTGGAGGACGTGACACCAGTCTTAGTTCCCTCCGCCCCCTGCTTCCCCGCCACTGCCGCTCTCCAAATTGGCGCGGAACCGGCTTCTCCACTGCGTTTCGCCTCCACAACCCCCTCTCCCAGTCAGTCCACGACGGGAGGGGGATGTGGAAGCTCTGCCCCAGTTCTACTCTGGTTATAGTGGGGAGAGGGTGGAGGACCCAGAAAAACTCGTTTGGGGGAGACCTGCCTCCCTGCGCGTTCAGGGTGCTGAAGGTGCTTTGTAAATTTTTGAAGACGCTCCTGTTCTGTACACTTAGTTGAGGAAATGAAGGCATGTGTCCAAAATTAATTACTATGAGATAACTAATATAGTGCAGAAGACAGCATGGCAAAATGACCCAGGCCACCTTCTGAAGGACTTAACTGTAACCTCTGAATCAGCTCTAATGGGCACTTGGAGAATATGGATGACAATGTACTTAACTGTTTTTTCTCCCCCAACCCCTGCAGGAGGTTTCATACACCTGAAAGAGAATGTCAAGACGCAGGTAACATTTGTTTTGGAGACATGCTTCAAAATTAGCTGCTATCTTTGAAAAACATGACTTACTAATTAAACTTCCTTCTTAAAAATTCACCACAGTAGCCGTTTACAAGCTAAGCAGCATGCTCAGCCCAGCCAGCCAGACTCTCCCCAAGAAGTCCAGATAATCCAGCCCAAGAAGAGAAAAACAGCACAGGTGATTTAAGGGGAAAGAAAGAGAGCGGGAGGAAATTTCTTCATACAGTCTTAGTTTACCAGTGGTCATTTCTGTTTTTCAGGATGTCAAAAAAAGAAGAGAGGAGGTCACCAAGAAACATCAGTATGAGATTAGGGTAATGCAGAACTGGATTGGGTGGGTTTGGGAGAAAAAAATACAGGGGAAGACAAATGAATAGAATTGTATTTTTGCTTTGCAATAGAAAGACTCCTCTGACGCTTTTATAATGTCCCCAGAGGACAGCAAGGAAGGACTTTATATGTTCCTGAATCCAACCACAGCTGCAGAGTAAATTTGCCTTAAAGCAGCTGGTTTCTTTTTGTAAATCCCTCCGTCTTGGAGCTGCCAGGGTACCAGGGCCCGCCCAATCTGCTGCTCTTTGTTTCCTCATACTGTAGCAAAGGGTCCTAAGAGCTGCTACTCTGGCATAAACAGAATGTGAGATCACTGACAGCCTGGCATCCAGCCTTTTGCTACCTTTTCTTCCTATGTGTTATAGGACAGCACTTAGAGACAATGATTCCCTTTGAAACCAGCATTATTGGAGAAAGGGTCCCCTAAGTAAGTGATCTATTTCACTTGGTTCCATTTTTAAGGTTTCTGCCTTCACGTATTCTGAAGTATGGAAAGGCTTAACTTTAAAAGAGTTCTTTTGTTGTTTTAATTTAAAAAGGTATCCTTGCTTCTTACCTTCAAAGTGACTGGTATCTTACATTACAGGAGCATTTTGTTATTACTCTTCTCCTTCAATACCTTGTGTCTTGTATTACCAGAACTGCATTTTTATCTAAAACATCCTGTTACTTTATGAAGATCGATGAGTTGTATAGCTTTTTATAAAATATGAATGTCAAATTAGGTAGATTGTCAGCTATGTTAGCTAAAACTACAGATGGTTTAGAAATATTAACCTTCATTTATGAAAGATCCAGGGGCTGGGGAGATAGCTCAGCTGGTAGAGCGCTTGCCTTGCAAGCACAAGGCCCTGAGTTCCATCCCCAGTACTGCAAAAAAAAAAAAAAAAAAAAAAAGATCCAGGACAAAAACTAAGGTTTCCTATTGCACAAATAGATCTTTTTCTTTTCATGACAGAATTGTTGGCCACCTGTATTATCTGGGGGAATCAGTCCTTGCATTATCATTGAAACACCCCACAAAGAAATAGGAACAAGCGACTTTTCCAGATTTACAAATTACAGATTTAAAAATCTTTTTATTAATCCTTCACCCTTGCCAGATTTAAGGTAAGAAAAATTTCAGTAATTTATATCAAAGATTAAATTATACAGAATAGTGTCATGTATCATTTATTATAAAATAAACTTGTTCAAAAATTGCTTTCTTTACTAATAATTCCACAAATATTTTGAGTAGTGCTATTTGCAAATGACATGGGTATTTAAAACACTACAAAATTATTTTTATTTGCTTCCTGAATACTATCAGATTTAGCAGACTGAATTTTTAGTATATGTGCTGCCGAAGCGAGCACAGCAGACTGAATTTTAATGGAATTTATCTAAATTAAGATGGAAGTATTTTAACATGGACAGTATTTTCAATTGTTGTATGCTTACTGAGCTTAGTAGGGCCTATACTTCTTTTTTCTAGTCCATGAGTATGACTAAGAGGTACAGCCTATATAAAACATGTACCATAGTAACTTGTATTTGACTTTAGTAAGCAAATTCATGAAATCAGATACTTAAACACATCAATTTTCCTCCCCTAAACTCTGTCCCACGCTACCCCAATTATAAGTGACCATACTGTTGATGATCTGTTTGCAGGTATTAAGACTTGCCTTCACTGTGTTCACATAATTTCAATATTTAGCTTTTTAGAATTGCTCTTCAGAAAACTTGGTTATCTGAAACAGTAACCTTTTAGTAACTGTAAATAAGTGGGATGAAAAAGCACTCTTTGAAAATTACCAACTTATCATAATCAAGGTTACTGATTATTTCAGATTTTTATTTCTCATGCAAAAGAAATCGTTTCTAAAAATTAAGGTAGAATTTTTTTTTTCTAATTTAAGAGCTTCTTTCAAATTCTAACTGAAAGTTAGATTTATGCTGTGTAAACAGAGTTTGTATATTACTTAGATCACATAATTTAAATTATGTTTTCCCCCCTTCTCATAGCTGGGGATGTTCAAAGGAGGTTTGGCTAAACATGCTAAAAAAAGAAAGCAGATATGTTCATGACAAGCATTTTGAAGTTCTGCATTCTGACTTGGAACCACAGATGAGGTCAATACTTCTAGACTGGCTTTTAGAGGTATGTTCCAGTAAAAGAAATTGCCTTTATCTCTATGTAATGGAAAATTATTCAAATGTAAATGTGCCCTCAGGATATATTATCCATTGCCAGCAAGCCATCTTTTGGGGGGTACTTCCTACAGTTGGTGGTACCCAAAGTGGAATAAAACTATATAAATAAATTCAGGGACTGGGGGTGTAGCTCCATGGTAGAGTATGTACTTAGCAGGTTCAAGGCCCTGGGTTCAGTTCGCAGTACCAAAATAAAGGGTAAAGTCGGAAGAACACAGCCACTATATACAACCCAAGCCCAATTCAAAATGCCTGGTTTGGGCTTAAGGCCTCACTAAATTGCTGAGGCTGGCTTTAAACTCACATCCTCCTGCCTCAGCCTCCCAAACCACTAGGATTATAGGCCTATACCACTGTGCCCAGCCCTTATTTATTTTTTGAGACAGCGTCTCACTATGTTGCTGAGGCTGGCTTCAAACTTGCCTTTTTCCTGCCTCAGCTTTCTGAGTCACTGGGATTACAGGTATGTGCCATTGCACCTAGCAAGGTACTTAGGTTGTTGGGTTTTGATTTTTTTCATTTTGGGTGCTAAGCATTGAACAAAGGGCATGCATTTTACCTGAGCTACACTCCCAGCCAGGGTTTTGACTTTTTCTGAGCATTTACTTAATGTTTTTACTTTTTATGTTACACTGATTTTTATCAGTGGTTGGGTTGTCCTATCCAGTGTTTCCTGTCTTTCCTTAAATAAAATTACATATATGCAGAACCATACAAAACATAAAATCAAACAGTGTTAAAATCTGCCTTAATAACATTTTTTCTTTCTATGAATGCAAAGATGATTCAACGTTTAAAAAAAATCTATCAATTTATTACCATAATAGTTTAAATAAGAAAAAGCCTAAGATCTCAGATGCAAGAGTTTTTTTTTTGTTTGTTTTTTTAATTCAGCATTCATTCTTGATTTTAAAATAGGTAGTGAGCAGTAAGTACAGTGGTATATGCCTTTAATCCTAGCAACTAGGGGCTGAGAAAGGAGGATTGCAAGCTCAAGGCCACCCTGGGCAACTTAGCAAAACCCTGTCTCAAAAAAATAAAAGGGGCTGGGGAATGTAGCCCAGGATAGCGCAGCCCTAGGTTCAATCCCAGTAAGGGCAGCGGGGATGGAGTGAGGTAGGAATAAGAGATTTCCTTAACAGGCATTGTTTATTAGGAACTCTTTATTTCTGTTCATTTCCTCATCTCCAAAATGGGTATAATTACACCTACTTTACAGTTATTCTCCCCTTTAAGTATGGAAATGGTACTAGTTATTTCACAACAGTGAAACATTTGGGCAGTTTCCACTAAAGTCAGCAACAATGGATAAGGTAAAGATTTTTCTCTCCACCAGTGTTACTCAGTATTCTATATTCTTAGCTAATGCAGTAAAATATGAAAAATAACTGAGGTAAAAATGTGAAGGAAAAAAAAAGGTGGTATGGTGGCACACACCTGCAATCCCAGCAGTTCAGGAGGCTGAGGCAGGAGGATCGCAAATTCAGTCAGTCTCAGCAAGTTAGCAAGACCCTGTCTCAAAAGTTAGAAAAATAAATAAAAAAAGGCTAGTGACATGGCTCAGTGGTTAAGTGCCCCTGGGTTCAATCCCTGCTACCAAAAAAGAAAAAAACAAACAAAAAAAAGCTATAAAACTACTGAAGAGTAAATAAGGACGATAATAGGCTTTTTTATCCTATTAGTACATATTAAATTTTTTTTTCTTTCCTATCTTAGCTTTGGTATTCTAAAAAGTAAAGTGTGGCTTAACATTCTAAAATCTGGTATGCTGCAATGACTTCCTAAATTGGAGAAAATCTGAGGGTAACAATGAAATGTTTGGACTCTTTCCCTAGGTATGTGAAGTATACACACTTCATAGGGAAACGTTTTATCTTGCACAAGATTTTTTTGATAGATTTATGTTGACACAAAAGGATATAAACAAAAATATGCTTCAACTTATTGGAATTACCTCATTATTCATTGCTTCCAAACTTGAGGTGAGTTCTCAAAGTTCATCCATGAATATATTGATCCCAAACTTGTTTTCCAGTTAACATATTAAGCCCAGATAATACCATCATTTTTTATATTAACTCTTTAGAGTGAATGGTTTTGTTCCTTAGTACGTTTTCTGAACATTATGATAGAAATGGAAAAAAAAATACAGTTCTTCTGTAGTGTCTGAGCCTATATAAGTCTCTGGTGTAGACTCCTGAGATTATTATATAGGTGAGATGTTCTGTGGATAATTCTGACAAATGAGATATCAATGCTGTTTTTATACACATAATTATGGCATTTGGATGCAATAGAATGGTCTTTGAAAACTAAAGAGCTGATCAAATGAAAGAAATGCTATGTTGGGTTAGAATAATTCTGTCGAGGCTAGTATTTTTATCTAATGGTGGTATCATGATAGAAAGCAACTCCTTTCTTCTTGAGATTTTCCTTCCACGTAACCTCAATCTACTTTTCTTAAACATTATGAGTATCAGCAATACTTTTTGCTGCTGGTATTATTTTAAGGGTGGGAGAGGGACTGTGATCATATAATTTCCTGAACCGTACTTTCCTTCCAAATGTTTTTGAGGGGAAGGGCTATCCCCAAGTTCTGCCAAATTTGGCACATCAGTTTGTAGTTGACTCATAACTCACCTTGTTCTTATGTGAAATCATACCGTTTCATGTATCTTTCTAGGCTGAAATCCTGATATTTAACCTGTCCTATATGGCAGGCCTCAATCTTTTCTTTTTTGCAGTACTAGGGACCAAACCTAGAGGGTACTCTACCACTGAACTACATCCACAGCCTGTTTCCATTTTTTATTTTTGAGACATGGTTTCACTAAGTTGCCAAGGCTGGCTTCAAACTTGTGACCCTCAATAGGCAACTCTTTTTTTTTTATTAAGTGTATATATTTTTTAGATGTTGATAGACCTTCATTTATCTTTATGTGGTGCTGAGAATTGAACCCAGTGCCTCACACATGCTAGACAAGCACTCTACCACTGAACCACGACCCTAGCCCAGGCATCTCTTTTAATTCTTTGATCATTCTAGTCCTTCTCTGGACTAAGATCGACCTGTCAGCAAAACTGCAGTAAGTTTTTTTGTTTGGTTGGTGGTGTTTTTTTTTTTTGTTTGTTTTGTTTTCTTTGTGATGCTGGGGACTGAACCCAGGGCTTGGGCATGTAAGATACGAGCTCTACCCCAGAGCTATACCCGCCACCCCATATTTTTTGAATAATCATATTTTTATACAGTGTCTTGTTTGGTGTGACAAGACCAACATACTAGACAATCTTAAAACGAGTTTGTGTGTGTGTGGTACTGGGGATTGAACCCAGGGGTACTCTACCACTGAGCTACATCCCCAACTCTTTATTTTTAAACAGGATCTTACTAAGTAGCTGAGGCTGGCCTTTAACTTGTCATCATCGTACCTCAGCCTTCTGAGTAGCTTGGATTATAGGAATACACCACTGTTTTTGGCAGGCTTTTGTTTAACTGAAATAACTGGTTAATATACTCTAGTTGTCTATTAACTGAAATTCAAAGCCAATTCTAGGAAAATAAATCTTGATAATAGTTACCAATTTATATACCTAGATATGAAAAATAACTAAGGTAGTTTGGGTTATAGAATAAGTTTACTAAGATTTATAATCACTTTGTGAAGTTCTTAACACTGAAGCCTGTATGTGGTTTGTATAGAATTCTTTTAATATCAATCTCAATTGGGGCTAATAAAAAATTCCAATTTAAAGGAAATCTACGCTCCAAAACTCCAAGAGTTTGCTTATGTCACTGATGGTGCTTGCAGTGAAGAGGATATCTTAAGGATGGAACTCATTATATTAAAGGTAATAATTATGTCCTTATTTCTAGTCATGACTTTGTGACTCAGTATTTCAAAATACTATAAATAGTCAAAACTGAGGTTTGCGATTATTGGCATCCTGTTCTAATAATACATCAAAATAAAACAGCTGTGGCTTGGAGGGAAATTTATTTAACCTCTTACATTCTGTGTAATGTGGCATATGTATGTACATTTATTAATGGGCATTTTTAAATTTCATTAACAGGCTTTAAAATGGGAACTTTGTCCTGTAACAATCATCTCCTGGTTAAATCTCTTTCTTCAAGTTGATGCTCTTAAAGATGCTCCTAAAGTTCTTCTACCTCAGTATTCTCAGGAAACATTCATTCAAATAGCTCAGGTATTTACACTGTTATTGAGTATATGTTAATGTTACTGTTTATTATAGGTTTAGAGTATGTATATAGTCTTAAATAGGCTACACAACAAAATAATGGCATATTGAAATACTCTTGACTATAATAAAATTTGGAGCATGTAAAATTATGTCCCAATATTTGTTGTTTAATAATTCTGGACAACAAAGTTCTTAAACTTTTAAGAGTATTTCATTCTGTAGGAGTCCAAAATAGAGTTAAATACTTCTTCTTGATATAAAATGATGAAAAGTATTTTTCAGCCAGTCATTGTTAAGCTTTATAATATTATGGAATTATTCTGTATGATTCTCTTGTTCTCTGTATACTTGAATGCACAGGGTACCTATTTAAGTTAAATTTCATCAGACTCTAAATCACCTTATTTTGTTATAGGATCTTTTTTTAAAACTTGCATTCAAACTAATTTTTCATAGGTCAGCGTATAACAGATAGTCTAACAAAGGTACCAGAGGAGGAGGAATATTCCATTCTTTCTTGCCTATTGCTTAAAATAATAACTTAAGGCTGAAGTATTTAGCATATACATTAGTGAAGAAAATTATTTTTATTCTACATAGGATGAGAAAAATCTTACCTATGGAATAGAAATAAAAGTGGATTTGGGATGAGTATTAAATTACCTAGCTTAAATTTTGTGTCCTAAATCTAACAAGCACATTATGAATACTAAAACTGAACAGCCAATATAGTAATTGGCTCATCTTGTAAAAAAGTTTCTAAGAAAGGCTTTTCAGTCAGTTCGCAGTACCTCAGATTTTCATAGGCAGCTATGCCCTTTTGATAGAGGGAGTAAACCTTTGATAAGCTGAAACAATATGGAAAGTTTATTTATCTAGAGGTACATAACAGAGATTGAGATCTGTAATCCAAAAATCTGAAATGCTCCAATTAGGAATTTTTTGAATGCTGATGTGTCAAATGGAAAATTTCACTGACCTCTTGTAACAGGTTGTAAATTATAGTCACCCTAAAAACATTTTATAAAATTCAGGCTATGTGTGTGTATAAGGTATGTATATATAAAACAAATGAATTACATTTAAACTTGGGTGTCATCCCTAAGTCTTAGTATGTATATGTAAATATTCCAAAATCTTTTTTAAAAATCTGAAATTGAAAGTATTTCTGGTCCCAAGCACTTCCAATAAGGTATGCTTCAGGGCTGGGGAGATAGCTCAGTTGGTAGAGTGCTTGCCTTGCATGCATAAGACCCTGGTTCATTCCCAGCACCGCAAAAAAAAAAAAAAAAAAAAAAAGCTATGCTTCATCTATGGTGATATTTCACTTCTTATTTCTACTAAAGTTTTATTCTACTGAACTCATTGTATCACCTCAAACCTCTGAAATGTAGCTGTCTTACACCACTGCTACTTGTTCAGTTCTTTTACTGCCTAGATTGTACTGCTTCTTGACTTTTAAACATGTTGCATTCCAGTCTGTACGTTCCACTGCAGTTGGAGGTATCTTTCTTGAAATGTAACTTTTGTGATTTAAGTCTTCCAGTAGATTGAATTATATACCTGTAGGATAACTTTCTAACTTCCTAAAGGCCCTTTATGATCTAATCTTTAGCTACCCCCTTTTTTGAATAAGAAAGGGTACTTATTTTCACCTTAGGTTTTCCAAACTTCTTCAGTTCCAAGTCACATTCTTCTACCTTGAACATTCTCTACCTCCCAATCTTCCTGGCTACCTTCTTTAAGACACTCATGTAAGGTATCAGAAGCCTGTACTACCTTTTCTAATCTGGATCAAGTAAGTGCCCCTTCTGCTAATACATATCACACTGCAGCACAATAGTCTTTTCCTACTCTAGTTACTCCCTACTCTAGCGTAGTTACTACCCCAAAACTTGACTTCCTTCAAGGTGATAGCTTATTTTTCTTTGAAACTTTAAGCAATTTAACAATTCCTGGCATATGGTCCACATAATATACTTCAAAAATGTTAGCTGATGTTAGTAGTAACATGTAGTACTCACCCTTCTTCTAAATTACTTATACTGTCTTCATTTGTTAGCTTTTAGATCTGTGTATTCTAGCCATTGACTCCTTAGAGTTCCAGTACAGAATACTGGCAGCTGCTGCCTTGTGCCATTTTACCTCCATTGAAGTGGTCAAGAAAGCCTCAGGTAAGACACTATTTTGTTTTCTTCTTACCTGTTCACAACTTCTAATGGGACCATATCAACTTTAATATCCTACCAAAGTTAGCAGTTTAGTGATTTTTCTTCTCTCTCAGAAATACCTTATAATACTGAGTCTCCACAAATCACAAAGGCCAAATACAATTTAAGTCCATTTGAAGTGAATCAACACAATTATAGTTGGGCTTTAAGAGTTCTTTGGGATTTAATAGTTTCAGTTTCATATGTACAAGATACTGGTTATACTTTTTTTTTTTAAGACAGTCATATTATTTTAAAGATAGTCTGAGAGTGATAATCTGTTTTGACCTTAGCTAAGCTTACTAATTTTGTTTTAAAATGACTTTTTAAATAACTGAAGTACTTTAGGCATATGTAAGAAAGTTTGTGATATACAGCCTTGAATTTTCCAACTTTTTCAATCTAGGTTTGGAATGGGACATCATCTCAGAATGTGTAGACTGGATGGTGCCTTTTGTCAGTGTAGTAAAAAGTACTAGTCCAGTGAAGCTAAAGACTTTTAAGAAGATACCTACGGAAGACAGACATAATATCCAGACACATACAAATTATTTGGCTATGCTGGTATGTCTTGTGGGTTTTTTGTTTTGATTTTGCTATCTAGTAAGCCTTGAAACTGATAGCATACTATGGAATACAACTTCAGCAGTAATAAGGAGAAAGTAATGGGCCCCATGTTTTCAGAGTGTAGAGAAGTTAATAAAATTTTAGCCAGGCACAGTGGTACACACCTGCAATTCCAGCAGCTCAGGAGGAGCAGTGTAAGTTTAAGGCCAGCCTCAGCAATTTAGCAGACCCTGTCTCAAACTAATAAACGAAAAAGGGCTGAGGATGTACCTCAGTGATAAACTGCCCCTAGGTTAAAAAAATCCCTAATACTCAAGAACATTTTTTTTAAAACTCATTTTGAAGTCAAATCAGGATTTGTGAAGCATCTCAAGATCAATGACAATAGTCTAGGTAAGTGTTTAAAATTCCCTCTCTCACCCACACACACAGTATGCTGCAGTTAGTTCAAACCATTCAATCTTCAGAATGACTTCACAGTTTCAAAGACATAAAGGGACCATTGTGTTTGGCCAGAATAGTCTCAAATGGATACTGGAAATCTGGTTTGACTTTGTTTTACTATATCAATACTTTATCTTAGCTGTTAATCGCTACATGATTTCTTCACATGTATAGGATGAAGTAAATTATGTAAACACCTTCAGAAAAGGGGGACAGTTGTCACCAGTGTGCAATGGGGGCATTATGACACCACCGAAGAGCACTGAAAAACCACCAGGAAAACACTAAAGAAGTTAACTTGGCAAACAAGTTGGAACTGAGCAAGTATTGCTAGAATTTCATACAACTGAACTAAAGTTTTCACAGGAAAATAGTGCTGTGATTGTCCTTGGCAATTCAGAAGTTACACTGCCATTCTTTGATTAAAAAACCACTTGAAATTGGCCCTCAAGAAGATATTCACTTCCTGTATTTGCTGTTAAAGAAGGCCAAACATGTTTACAACTTCATTCACAAACCTATGGGAGAGAAGCCAGCTACCATTATTTCTGGATTCAGTGTTACTATGTTTATCGTGATAAACTAAGAATTTTATCATTGGAGGTCTAGACTAGATAAGTGCTACCTTAAAGGGTACATTAAGTGATACAATACTTTGAATCTAGCTTTTAGTCTCAAAATTCCTATACTCTTGACTCGTGCAATTTGGTTCTTAAAAATAAAATTTAAACTTGTTTACCAAGATTTAGTTTTGTAATAAGGTGACTAATTTATCTAAACCTGTAGTAGCAAACTATTATAAAACTTGAATTTTTACAAATGGTGAGATATAATGTTTTTTTAACTTGCTTATTTGCCTTGACATAATACTCTTTACCAGTAAGGCTTCGATAAACATGATGGCTTAAACTACTCTAAACAGTGGGAGTACCAAAGAAATTAAAAATAAGGTAAATGTTGTGGCTCCTATTTGGGTCTTTATCTTGATATAGAGGTTGCTTTATAATGACCTTTTTGTATAACACAATTTGGTGAAAAACTTAAGTACTTTTTCAAACTATTTATATGAGAAAGTCACTTTATTACTCCTAAGATATCCCTAAGGATTTTTTTTTTAATTTAAATTTAGTGTGACTAAGGCTTTATTTATGTTTGTAAAACTGTTAAGGTCCATTTTAAATTCCTACATTATGAGATAAGGACAGTGTCAAAGTGATAAAGATTAACACTTAAGCTATTTTCTTAAGTCAGAAAAATATTAAATGTATGCTGACAAATCTATTTATTAAAAAAGACAGAACTTGCTGTATATTGACTAGCTACTATTTACCTTAAATTAGCTTTTTTAAAGACAAAGTTTAGCCTCAGAAATAGATTTAATTACTAAAACATTATCCTAGATTGCTAATTTGTTACCAGACATGTGAATCTCTTCTCCCTTTGAAGAAACTGTAAAATAAAGCTACAGTTAATGTGTGAAGTCTTTTGTATAGTTTTAAACTATTTGTTTCAGTATTGTCTGAAAAGAAAACACCACTAAATGTGTATATATGTATTATATAAACTTAATCTTTTAATACTGTTTATTTTTAGCCCATTGTTTAAAAAATAAAAGTTAAAAAACTTTTAACTGACTGCTTAAAAGTAAAGTTTTGCCATTGCTTGGAGAAACTTTTTTTTCCTTCTCTGTGCTGCCAGCTGTAACACTTCTTCTGGGTTGCTTGCATTCAACTCTGTCTGGCCGATGGCTTTGATCTTCTCAAAACAGAAAAATGATATTATTAGAGGCCTGGTCAAAATTAAGTCTTGAGTCTAGCTAATATATACAATATAAAATTATTTGCAAACAATAATGAAATTAGTTTAATGATTAACTCAATCTCTAAATGAATCTAACTATAAAACCCAAGAGCTATGGAGAAGTTAACATGGTTTTTTTGAGCCACTCAAGACTGTTGCACCATGGACTGCGGTTGTGGCTCATGGTTGAGTGCTAGCTAGCCTCGTGTGAGGCACTGTGTTTAATTCTCAGCACAACATATAAATAAATAAAGGTTCATCAATAACAAAGACTTAAAATTGTAACTATGGTACAATAATTTTTTGAGTTGCATTTTATTACATTTAAGTAAATCCATATTTGATTATGAATGCCAGTTAAATAAACTCTCCTTAGTAATTCAATACCAAATTACAGTTAAGATTCCTAAAAAAGGTACACTTGTCACATTGTTGGTGGGAATGCAGACTAGCACAACCACTCTGGAAAGCAGTATGGAGATTCCTCAAAAAACTAGGGATGGAACCACCATATGACCCAGCTATCCCACTCCTTGGTATTTCCCCAAAAGATCTAAAATTGGCATACTACAGCAACATAGCCAAATCAATGTTAATAGCAGCACAATAGCTAAATTATGGAATCAACCCAGATGCCTGTCAACAGATTAATGGATTAAGAAACTGTGGTATGTATACACACACACACACACACGAGATCTACTCAGCCATAATGAAATTATGGGGGCTGGGGTTGTGGCTCAGTGGTAGAGCACTTGCCACGCATATGTGAGGTACTGGATTTGATTCTCAGCACCACATATAAATAAATGAATAAAATTAAAGTTCTGTCAGCATCTAAAAAAATTGTTTTAAAAAGAAGAATGAAAGGATGGCATTTTCTGGAAAATGGGGACTATCATGCTAAGTGAAATTAGCAGAACTCAAAGGTAAAATGTTTTCTCTCATGCAGAAGGTAGAGTAAAAAAAAAATGAAAGGGGAAGGGAAGGATAAGATAAAGAACTGATCAAATACAAATTAAAAGACAAGCAAAAGGAAGTCTAATAGAATGGGAGAGGGACTGGAGGACAGAAAAGTGGGGGAACCATGAATTGAAATCCATTTCTGTACATGGATGAGTTTGCCAGGATGAATCCAACTACTATGTATAAAGCTCTAATAAAAATAAGTAGCTCAAAGGGCTAAAAATAGTTGGGAAAATCACAATTCATGTTCTAGGGCTTTCCATTCAAAAAAAAACTTGTAGTTGTACATGGACAGAATGCCTTTTTATTTATTTTATGTGGTGCTAAGGATTGAACCCAGTGCCTCACACATGGTAGGCAAGCTCTCTGCCACTGGACCAGAGCCCCAGCCCCAAGGGCTTTACATTTTTAATGTGCAAAAATAGCAAGTTATTTAGCACTATAAAAACCTATTGAGAGCTGGTCACAGTGGCTCACACCTGTAATCTCAGCAGCACAGGAAGCTGAGACAAGAGAACTGAGAGTTCAAAGCCAGCCTCAGCAAAAGCAAGGAGCTAAGCAACTCAGTGTAAACCTTGTCTCTAAATAAAATACAAAAATAGGGCTGGGGATGTGACTCAGGGGTCAAGTGCCCTTGAGTTCAACCCCAGTATCAAAAAAAAAAAAAAAAAAAAAAAAAAAAAAACATTAAAAATTAAAATTTTTAAAAAAGAGCTTATTGTGACTCTACTTTCCATGATTAGAAAGAAGTATTTCAACCTACTAAATATTCATAGAGTGCTATGCTACTGCTATGGAGTATTTAGTGAGAATATTTTTGGACCTTATAACCTACCTTTGGATTTTAAAATTAAAATAACCAATAACTAGACCTTATTTGCTAAGATTATTCTCATAGGTGGCTTGAAAGGAGCTATGACTATTTAGAAATGATCATCAGGTAGGTAAGGGAGGTTAGGCAATATAAACTGCTATATGATGCCATTTCAACATGAAAGAAGACAGGCTACAAAAGCCAGAAGTAGACTGGGGAAAGTGACATACACCTGTAATCCCAGTGACTCAGAAGGCTGAAGCAGAAGGATCACAAGTTCAAAGTCAGCCTCAGCAATTTATTGAGACCCTGCCTAAAAATTAAAAAAAAAAAAGGGCTTGGGGACATGGTTAAGCCCCCACTGGGTTCAAAATTAAAAAGGCATTGTAATGGGATATAACTGAAGATTTGTACAAACAAGGTATCCAAAAGATAATTGGTTATAAAGTCCAAAGTATGAGAAAATGAAATAGAAGTCATATCTAAGAGAAATAAATACACCTCATGTGAGTAGTAGTCATACCATGAGTGGATAGGATTAACTAGGAAGAATGAAGGATGATAAGAAACTAGCCCTTGGACTAACACCTTGGGAAAACTAATGTTACCAGTGGGTAGGACATGTTCACAAGAAAGAAAAGAACAGGAGGAAGAACTGAATAAAAATATTGTCAGAGGTCCCAAAAGAATCAAGAATTTCAAGAAGGAAGAAAATGTAAACAAGTAGGAAAGAGAGTGCAAAGTATCCACTGGCATTTGCATTCAGTAACCCTTAAGAACACTTTTAAGAGTTGTGATGACCAAAGGCAAATTGCACTGGGCTAATGAGCATCAAAACTCTAGAGGTAGAAGAACACATTTGATTTATGGGTGTTATTTTATATCCTGCTACTTTGCTGAATTCATTTATTCTACAAGTTTTCTGGTGGAATTTTTGGGATGTTAAATATATAATCATCATCAGCAAATAGTGATAGTTTGAGTTCTTCTTTACCTATTTGTATACCTTTAATTTCTTTCTTCTAATTGCTCTGGCTAGAGTTTCAAGGACTATGTTGAATAGGAGTGGTGAAAGAGGGGATCCTTACCTTGTTCCAGTTTTTAAAGGGAATGCTTTCGGTTTTTGTTTAGAATCATGCTGGCCTTGGGTTTTAGCATATGTAACTTTTACAAATGTTGAGGTAAGTACAGGCAACAATAAATGCTGGCAAGGATATGGGGGGAAAGGTACACACATACATTGCTGGTGGGACTGCAAATTGGTACAACCACTATGGAAGGCAGTATGGTGATTCCTCAGAAATCTTGGGATGGAACCACCATTTGACCCAGCTATCCCACTCCTCAGCATATACCCAGAGGAATTAAAATCAACACACTATAGTGATGTAGTCACATCGATGTTTACAGCAGCTCAACTCACAACTGCTAAACTATGAAACCAACCTAGATGACCTTCAACAGATGAACGGATACACATATACATACACACACACACACACACACACACACACAATGGAATATTACTCAGCCATAAAGAAGAATGAAATGGCATTTGCCAGTAAATGGATGGAGTTGGACCAGTAAGTGAAATAAGCCAATCCCAAAAAACCAAAAGCCAAATGTTTTCTGATATGTGGGTGCTAATTCAAAATGAGAGGGTGGGGCACTAGCGAAGAACTGATTTAGTTTAGATTAGGTAGAGGGGAGGGCAGGGAAGGGAGGGGATATGGGGATAGACAGTAGAATGAAACAGACATTATTACCTTATATACATATACGACTGCATGACCAATGTAATTCTACAACATGTACAATCAGAAAAATGAGAAATTACACCCCATTTATGTATGATATATCAAAAGTACATAAATGCATTCTGTCATGTATAACTAATTAGAACAAATAAAAAAATAAAACTAGAGGGATGAGAGGTGGCTAGAGGGGGAGGCAGGGTCAAGAAAAGTTTTTATTAAGGATGAAATAGTTTACAGACCATGAAAAAAAGGTTAACGATATAGGAAAAGAGATGACTAAAAGATCCTCAAGGGGACATAATTGAAAGCATAAAAATCTGCCTTCAACAAAGAATAGAATAACCTCTTACTAACTGAAGAGTTGACTTAAAGATGAGTGTAGTTGTAGATTATTTTAAGGGTGGAAAAAGCCATGAGGATAAGGCTTGTCAGTCTTTTTTCTGACCTATTCCCAAGCATACAAGAGCCAAGGAAATTACTGAAAATGGAAAAGGTAGAGAGGAAGGGGCTTAATGGGAAGTCTAAAACAGTTCTGAAAAGAATGAAGACCACTTAAAAGAGCTAAAGAGACAGTGTTGTAGACTGTGGTTTGGTGGTGGCATGGTTGTAGGACTCAAATTTCCACCAAGATCTGGGTCAGGACTTTTCCAGAAGAGGTAAAGAACAAAAAATGCTGCTAAATGCCACGATCAAAGAACAATCCTGACAGTCAATCATGGTTAGCTAGGGTTCCCAAACCTGTTTTATCATCAAACTACCTGGGAAGTTGGATTAGTTAAATTAGATCCCAGGGCCCCACCTCAAACTGCCTGAATCAGCATCACTCACAGTACACTGACTGGTATTTGCTGTACAGAGGATAAGTAGGAAAGGAAGGTAAGACAAAGGGCTAACAAAGTGGGGGGAAACTAGTCACATACCTGAACATCTCAATGACCATGAGGAGCACAAGAGACATGAAATCAGAAGAATGTTATTGGTGGATTAAATTTCAATATAAAACCTCACATACAACAATTGTGGCTAACAGTTAAGACACAGTCATGGGAGTGGGTGGCTGGCAAACAGTAAAGGTGATAATTGATATAACTGAAGCTGGCAAGGACCTATAAACCTAGGGAAAGTTCATCATGTGTCTTTTGATGTACGTAGAGAAATAGGTTAAATGAGAGTAAGGAGGTATATATAAGCTTCAAAAGAGGGCTTTTAAAAAATGTTACAAAAAGAAATGCTTGCTGGGCACAGTGCTGCATGCCTGGAATCACAGAAGACTCAGGAGACTTAGGTAAGAGGATCACAAATTTGAGGCCTGATTCAGCAATTTAGCAAGACTCTATCTGAAAAAATTAAAAGCACTGGGGATTGCAGCTCAGTGGTAAAGCACTGCTGGGTTCAATCATTAGTAATTAAAAAAAAAAAAAAAAAAAAAGTAGAAATGGTTAAGAAATAAGGGAGAGCTGAGGACATTTCAATATTGCCTTCTAGCCCCAGGCGCACTGGAAATGGCAGCAAGAGTGGCCTCCAGACAAAGGAGCCAGCTTCATGTTTATCCTTTTCCCTTTTTTAATGATGCTATTATCAGTTTGTTTCCACTAAACAAAAAATGTATAATTTTGTCCAAGTATAAAGCTTTAAAACACACTAACAGCATAGTTTTGTTAATATAAGAGCAAAGAAAATTATCTGTGGTGATACTGATTCAGCAGTTAAGTTATAATATGAACCATTAAATTTAAATTTAAAATATTTTGGCACAAAGCCAAATTTAAATAGATAATTCATCTAGTCCAAAGCCATTGGATGGTAGGCATCCTATGAACCTCTGTAACCCCCAGTTACTGGAGGAACTCAAGTTTGAGGCCAACCCTGGCAACTTAGTGGGACTCCGTCTCAAAATAAACAATAGAAAAGTACTGAGGATATGTAGCTCAGTGGTTGAGCACCTCTGGGTTCAATCCCGATCACAGACAAAAAAACCTAAACCAACCAACCACTGGGCTCCTACTGTGTGCCATGTACCATTCTGACTATATACTATGAGCAAACCAAGACCTTATCCTCTTGGGGAAAGAGATAATAATATGTATGTCAAATACTGGTATAACAGAGAAACACCCAAGGGGAATGAAAAAAGAGTAATTAGAGGGAAAAAGTGGGACATGGTATAAATGGTCAGTAAAAAATGACCCCTAAGAAGGTGACAACTGATAGGCAAGAGGGAAGTTGACTCTTCCTAGAAAAGAAAATCCCAAAGACCTTTAGGGGATCAATGTTCAAAGAACAGTAGAGTTATCTGTGGCAGAAATTAGGAGGGGAGGAAAGTAAGTTGTGTAAGCAGGATGTCAAGTTATATGTGGCCTTGTAGGCCATTATAAGAACTTTGACTTCTGTGTGATAGGAGAAGCCATCTGAAGATCTGCAACAGAAATAATAATTTTTTTTTTTTTTTGCGGTGCTGGGGATTGAACCCAGGACCTTGCGTTTGTGAAGTAAGCACTCTATTAACTGAGTTATATCCCCAGCCTGAAATATCATTTTTAAAAAAGCTGAGGCTGGACATGGTGGCACATGCCTTTAATCCCAGTGGCTCTGAAGGCTGAGACAGGAGAATTGCAAGTTCAAAGCCAGCCTCAGCAAAAGCAAGGCACTAAGCAACTCAGTGAGACCCTGCCTCTGAATAAAATATAAAATAGGGCTGAGGATGTGGCTGAGTAGTTAAGTGCCCCTGAGTTCAATCCCCAGTACGAAAACAAAAACAAAAACTGAAAACGAAAACGAAAACACCTGAGATGGAATAGCTCATATATCAAAAAAAGATCTTTTAAAAAGTAAACACTGATAACCAAATTCTGGCAGTGAATGGACATACTAAAGTTTTTGTTGTTGGTATAAATGTTAATTATTTAATGTTCTAGAAATTAAGTACATGATTGAAGAAAAATCTAAGGTAACTTACCGCAATTTGTCTTTTATCTGTTTCTCCTCTCTTATGATGAAGATCTACATAAATCAGTTAAGAATAATAAATCTGATAGTATAGTATTAAATATCATGATAAAATCCACAATATGAAAAACTAATCCATAAAAGTTGGCTTCTAACATCACAGACTGGATGGCAGGATACAGGTCAAGTATTCCAAGATGGTAACATCCCAAATGTAGTCATAGTAGGAGTCCATAGCATCATGACTGAAAAACAGAATTCAGTTATATATATTTTCTTATGCAGAAAAACTGAAGAAACGTCTTATTTAAAAAAAAAAAAAAAAAAAAAAATTCATACCTGTTTTGTTCCTGTAGTGATTTAAAGGCTGTCTTATAGTCAATTTCTCTGAGGAACTGACATAAAATTGCCACCTACATAAACAAAGATTTGAAAATGGTTTCATATAACAATGACACTCCTGGATTTGCAGGATAATCTTTAATTATTTTTATGTGAAGATGTATTCTTTAAGAAGCCTTGCATATCACAGTGGGTCAGTTCATATTTATGAACGCCACCTCATTTTAATTTCAAAGACCTTTATCCAAATGTCTGTCTTAACATTTTTTTCATCAGTGACCTAAATCACAAAATTTTTATCATTATTTCAATACTCTGGCAAAAAGCCAAGTTCAGAAAATTGAACTGGGGGAATGGAAAACTGCTAAAAGAAAGTATGACATTCAAGGGCATATAGAACATGAAAATAAACCTTTCACAGCTGGCAAGTATGGATGCTCACTATGGCAAAATTTAGGCTGCCTGTCTACTTAACATAGAAAGCGTCCATTTCAATCAGTATGTAAGTCATAGTGTTCATCTCTTTAAAAAAAAAAAAAACTTTAGAAATATTTTTTACATTTTCACATACCATAAAAATAACCCTCTTGAAAGTACACAATTCAATAGTTCTGTTTATTTGCAAAACTGTACAACTATTATGTTTAATTCTAAAATACTTTTATTACCAATCCATCCCTCCCGGACCCCCCCCCCAAAAACACACACCCATGAGCATTAACTCTCCATTTCCTTGTCTCTCAAGACTCTGAAAACCATTAAACTGTGTTCTGTCTCTAAAGATCTGCCCACTCTGCTAGGCAAGGTGGTTTATGCCTATAATCCCAGCTACTCAGGAAGCTGCGGCAGGAGTATCAGGATTGCTAAGTTTGAGGCCACCCTGGGTAAGTTAGCCAGACTCTGTCTCAAAAATGAAAAATTAAAAGGGTTAAGGATGTAGCTCACTGGCAGAGCAACCTGGGTTCAATCTCTAGTATTTAAAAAAAAAAAGACTGTTCTGGACATTTTATATGAATGCAATCATACAGTATGTGGCATTTTGTATCTTTTACTTAGCATAGTCTTTCAAGAATCCTCCATGATGCAGGAGGTAGCCATAACTAGTTCCTTTTTATGGCTGAATAGTATTTCTCTGTATGAATATGCCACATTTTATTAAACCATTCACTGTTGGACAAAGGGTTTTTTTGTTTTTTGTTTTTTTTTTCTATTTTTTTGGCTATAGTAAATGATACTGTGTTTCTCTTTTTGGCTATTATCAACATTCATATAAACAACTTTTTCTGTGGATGTGTTTTCAATTCTGTTGGATATTTATGTAGAAATGGAAGTGTTGGGTCATATGATAATTTCTCTGTCTGAATTTCTTCTGTACTGAGGACTGAACACAGGGGTGCTCTACCAAGCTATAGCCTCAGTCCTTTATCAATTTTTTTTTTTAAATTATAAGTCTGTTTATTTTTAACATTAGAGTTACAGGTTGTCTTTATAATTTTATTTTTGTATACACATTTGCTTAAAATCAGTGAATTTCTAGGCCAGGTTCAGGTAACTGAAGGGCCTTTATAAGTACTTTATATTGTCTAGGCCCAAGGTATGCTGCAAACATAGTCTGAAGTAAAATGGGAAATAACATCCTTCTGAAGATAGGCTTAGAAATTCTAATCCTGTAAGTTAAGGTGTTTCCTTTCTCTGGTAGCAGAGCTGATTGATACCTGGCTGCTAGGCCACCATTTACAGGTATAGCCAAGAAAACAGGGTACAGTCCTCCTAAAACAAAACCAATAAGTCCACTCCATGTCACGATACAGGTTTCACAATGCAGTTCACCTGTACTCAAAGGTAAATTTACAAAACCTTTGAAAGATGCATTTGCTGTCAGAAATGGGAGCACTGCCATTGGTAAACCAGCAGCTATTCGGGCCTGTGTCACATGTAAGATGCGCCAAAAAAGACTGTTTGCTATTAGGCCACAGAAAGCAGCATTGAGTCCAACATATGTGGATCCGTGTTCAAGTAGATTCCTTTCTGCTTCTGGTAGTAGTTCAATTTTTCTGGCTATGATATCAAAAATTGAGTTTTCCCTGATGGTATTATGTGGTTTATGGTTTTCCATCTTGACCCTGTTGCTCTCCTCCCAGCAGCAGCGGGTGACTCTCCAGTTCTTCCTCCAACACGCCGGGGCTTAAGCCACAACCTTTACTCTGCTACTCCTGGCCCAGCCATTTCCGGCTGACACGTGACTCTCCTTTATCAATTTTGAGACAGATTTTTATCTTCATTTTTTTTAATTGGTTCTATATATAGTTGTACATATAATGGGATTTGTTGCTACATATTCCTACATGCACATAATATAATAATTTAGCCAATTTCACTCCTAAACATTTTCTCCCAATCCCTTGGTCACTTTCCTCTACTGATCTCCCTTTGATTCCCATGAGATCCACTCCCACCTTCTCCTTTTTCTACTCTAGACTCCATATGAAACACAGTGCCTTGACCTTCTGAGTATGACATTACATTTAATGTAATGGTCTCTAGTTCCATCCATCTTCCTGCAAATGACAATTTCATTTTTCTTTATGGATGAATAAAACTCCACTGTGTGTAATACCACATTTTCTTTACCCATTCATCTGTTGATGGCCACTTAGACTGGTACTGAGCTACTATAAACATGGGTATGTTCATATCACTGTAGCATGATGGCTTTAATTTAGGATAAATACATGGGAGTAGTATGGCTGGATCATATGGTGGTGCCATGCCTAGTCTTTTGAGGATTTTCCATAGTGGTTGTACTAATTTACAATCCCACCAAGAGTGTAAAAGTGTCTCCAGTATTTAATATTATGTTCTTGATGACTGTCATTCTGACTGGAGTGAGTGTAGTTTTGATTTGCATTCCCCTAATTGCTAATGATTTTGAACATTTATACATATTTGCTGGCCATTTATATTTCTTCTGTTGAGAAGTGTGGGTTTAACTCATGTTTACTTATTAATTGGGTTATTTGATTCTTTTGGCGTAAAGTTTTCTGAGTTCTTTATATATTTTAGATATTAATCATCTTGAGACAGGTTCTTGCTGAGTTCCCAAGGCTGGCTTTGAACTTGCAATCTTCCTGGGTCAGCCTCCCAAGTCACTGGGATTACAGGCATACATGACCACACCAAAGTTCTATATTTAACATTCTGAGGAAGTGCCAAATCATTTTGCAGAAGCTGTGTCATTTTATATTTCTACCAGCACAAGGATTCTTAATTTCTCTACATCCTCATCAACAGCTATTATTAGATATCTTGATTATAGACATCCTAATAGGTGAGAAGTGGTATCTGATTATTTGTAGTTTTGATTGCATTTCCCTAATGGCGAATGTATCTAATCTTAAATATAAGAATACATACTTGAGAATGCTCCTTTTCTATTCACAAGATTTAAAGATCAATGTTTTCTAATTCATACTTTTAGTTAAAATTCTATAAACTAAAAAATATAAATTTGCAAAACTTCTAACACCATAAAATTAAGTAATCCTGACATGATAAATGAAAGCTGCTTCCCAATGCAATGCCTAATACCTATTATAAACCCTAATATATATGAAAATAAGCCAATGCCATATTATAAACTAACCTGTGTGTGGCAGTTCAGCAAAGAACAACACTTGATCATTCGTTTTATTACCTACAAAAAACAAAACTGATTACTTTTAAAAACTATTAACCACAGACTATAATAAATGCACCATTTCAGTATGAGGTAAACAGAGGGCAAGTTGTAGGAGCGGGGAAAACAGAGGGTACATCATAACTCAATTGTGCTGTGAATCTAAAAGTGCTATAAAAAACAAAACTAATAAAAATGCTAAATCATTTAAAAAACTATTTTGAGTACCAAAAAATGCATTTGTTAAGTACTTGTGGCCAAATTAGAAGAAACAGCAATGCATACTAACAGAAAAGGAAAAAAAAAATTGATACTGGAATCAGGGAGTGGGAATAAATACAGAAATAGGTCAAAGGGCACAAATTTGCAATCAGGTAGAATGAGTAAGTCTACAGATCTAATATTCAGTATAAAGCATATAGTTAGTAGCAGCACACAGTAGGAGTAGGGATATAGCTCAGTGGTAGAGCACATACCTACCACATGCAAGCCTGGGTTTGCTCCCCAGCACCACACACACAAAAATAATAATATATAGTAAAAATCTGCTAATAAAATAGATTTTAGGTTGTGGCCCAGTGGTAGAGTGCTTACCTTGCATGTGTGAGGCACTGAATTCAATCCTCAGTACCACATCAATAAATAAAATAAAGATACTGTATCCAACTACAACTAAAAAACCAAAAATTTTTAAAAAACAGATTATAAGTGCTCTTAGCACAAAGGGGGGTAATTATGGAAGATGATGGATTTGACTAATTTCTCTACCTGTATCGTGTTATCTACTGTAAGTGTACACACCCATTTATGCATTCACCCAACGAGGGAAAGAACTGGGGATTTAGGAGACAGTCAACATGATTTGAAAGCTGAATGGATACTGGTGACAGGATCACTAAGTAAGGAAAAGAGCCAAGGACAATGCTAAGGATTGGGCTTAGTTGTCTCAAGTGTTTAAATAAAAGCATTCGGTACTCTCCAGAGTTTTTGTTTTGTCTGTTTGTTTGAAGAGCAGGTGAATTTATTAGGAGAGAAGGCTGGTAAAATGGAACCAAGTTTTAGACAGATTAAATTTGAGGTGTTGGGGGAAATCAAAACACCAACAGGCACTGGAAATATGGACACTGAAAATATGGACAGTCAAAAAAAAGAGGGGAAAAAGGTAAAGAAAATATGGACAGCAATCTGGTCTAGACCTATCAACTTGGGAGTTTATCATCACATACACAGAAATGGCCAAATTTAGCCAAAAAAGGGCTCAGGAAGAAAACTATGTAAACGTAGGTAAAAAGAAAGGAAGCACACAAAAGAACTTACCTGGTCTGTGTAAACATCTGGAGGCACAGCCTTATTAAAAAAATCAGAACACACAGCTCCTGCCTGGAGGTAATAGTGAAGAGCTGCCGAATACTGATTTGTTGCTGAAGTAGTAAACAGAGGTAAAAATTACTTGTCATTAGATATGAGTTGGGGGGGAAAAAAAGTCTCTTTTATTAATTAACAAAAGCAGATTCAAATGATAGATATGGGGATAAAACTGTACTTATTTAGGACGATACCAAGAAAGCCTGCCTTTTTTTAGTCACATTTTAAAACATCAATATAATAGCTGGGCACAGTGGCATGTAGCTTGGGAGGATGAGGCAGGAGGATCACAAGTTCAAAGCCAACCTTAGCAACTTAGCAACACCTAGGAAACTTAAAATGGCTGGGGACGTGGCTCAATAGTTAAGCATCCCTGGGTTCAATCCCTGGTACCCAAAAAGAAGAGAGTTAAGGATGTAGCTCTGGTAGAGCACTTGCACAAAATGTGAGTACCTAGGTTCAATCTCTAGTACCACCACCACCCAAATAAAGTGATGCAGTAGTTTCTTTGCCTCCTAAAACTCATTAACCAAAAATTTACTTCCAGTTTCTCACCAAATTTATTAGTACAGAATTCAGTATCTGGAGGTATTTATTTCCCAAATATTCAACTAGAAACATCCTAATTTTGGGGGGTAGTTCAGAACCAATATACTTATTCTGCAAATCTATATTAAGGTCTTGGTGATTAAACTCTTCTGGGGGCTGGGATGAAAATGAACATGAAAATCAGCAGTTATTTACTTCAGAAAATCTGGAGGAGAGGGGAAGGATGTAGAAAGGGATACAGAAGAAACAGAAATAACCATGAATAAATTATCATTAAAGCTGAATGGTAGATAAACAGGAGTTCGTTATGCTATCCCTTTCACCTTTAAATTTTGAACTTTCTCTTTTAAAAAATCAACTTCTAGGGCTGGGGCTGTAGCTCAGTGGTACAGTACTTGCCTAGCACATGTGAGGTATTGGGTTCAATCCTCAGCACAACATGAAAATAAAAATAAAGGTATTATATTCATCTACAACTAAAAATATATTTTTTAAAAAAATCAACTTCTAGAAAAAGATCCTGAAATGATACCAGTCTGAATTTTTATTTGATCTGTATAGTAAAAGAAATACTAAAAATTTCTTATCAAGTTGGAATATTTAACACATAATCAGTAAGGGGGAGGGAAATTAGGAGTTCATCTCCAAGAATACTAATAATTACCAAGAATACCTACAGAGTTTAATAAACTATTGTAATAAAATTTGTAATATATTTACTTTTACTTCTAATAGTGTCACCAAAGCAAAATAGGTTCACTTACCAAAATAAATGTCTGCCTGAATAATTAACCAGGAATGGTTGTTTGGATTTATACTAAGTGTATACCGAACTAGTTCTTTCACTGTGATTGCTACAGCTTCAAAGTCCACAGATTGAAGGCTAAAGGAAAGATACTTAACATTAATTTCTATTTTAAAAGTCAACTTCAAATTAGATATACGCATTTACTAAAAACAGAAAGATTAAGTCTAAACTCTTATGGTCATAAATGTGATAAAATCTTTATCCAACCTATCAGAGGACAATTTATAGTCAACACAAGAGAAGGGCTCATAGAATTTCCCTGAATGCTTTTTAAGTTCTATTATCTAAAAGAAGCCACAAACAACAAGGGCTCAAACCCTAATACTGCCATGAGACCTTAAATCTACCTATGGCTTCTCGCAAGAGTAAGTGACTCCTGGATTAGATTTTATACTGGCCCTAATGGGTTTAAGGTTTATTTGTGACAAGTATGACACTTCAGTACTTTTGGTAGTAGCAAGAGAGTCAAGGAACAGGTAGGAAACATGTCCAGCTGCTCTGATCCTGGATAAGAGGGGAGGACTGGAGATACAGAACCAGAAGAAAGAACAGTGACAGTAAAAGCCAGAAACAAAGCTGAGGGCTCCTCCCTCCCAGAAGCAATAAGGTTCAGTGGTAGAAAACAGGTTCTGGATTCAGACATACAAAAGGTTCAAGTCAGGATTCTATCTAATTTATAAAGTTAACTTGACAAAGTACTTCTATTGCCCACAGGTGTTTGATTTTACCATAATACCACTGACAATAGGGGAAAAAAGATATGGTGTTAGCAGCAAATCCCCATTTATTTACAATAAAATGAGTTAAATTGCTTTATGATTATATTTTATAGATAGATACCTACAAGATGTTGTCTAAGAATTCTATCTACATGGCAGTGAGTTTTAAAATAGCAATATTTAATCCCATGCCATTCTTGCCATTGTTTGAATGCTATTCTTGGAATCAAAAGACTCTCAGCTGTGAATGGTGGCGCACACCTGTAAGCCCAGGGATTCGTGAAGCTGAGGCAGAAGGATCACAATTCGTCGGTCAGTCTCAATAATTTAGTGAGATCCAGTTTCAAAATAAAAGATAAAAAGGAACAGGGGTATAGCTCAGAGGTAAAGAACCCCTGGCTTCAATTCTCAGTACCATCAAAAAACAAAAACAAACAAAAAAAAACACAATTAAGGGCTTGGGGTGTAGTCTAGTTTGCCTAAGGGTCCCGGGTTCAATCCCCAGTAAAATTCTCTTTACTGCTATCGAACATACTGAATTTTACACAAAAATTAAGAAAGATATTATGATGGAATTTGCAGTAAGAATGTTGCAAAGCACATGCATTTGCTTCATGAAGCATGGGTATTCCTTTGGCGGGGGAAAATCCTTATTGTGGGGTGTGGTGCACGTGCCTGTAATCCCAGCAGTTCTGGAGACTGAAGCAGGAGGATCTAGAGTTCAAAGCCAGCCTCAGCAACAGCGAGGCATTAAGCAACTCAGTGAGACCCTGTCTCTAAGAAAAATACAAAATAGGGCTGGGGATGTGGCTCAATGGTTGAGTGCCCCTGAGTTCAATCCCCGATACAAAAAATAACCTTTATTAAGTCAGTTGATGGCAATGACACTCACCCACTCTGACTCTCCAAATTCCTATATGAGATTTAAAGCTACTTCCAATCTCTAAGACTAAGAAGAAATTGTGCTCATTTTACTGCATACTCACCAATCTACTAAAATCTTTTTTTCCTCAAGGATGCCTTTAAGAGCCCTCCAGACTGGAGGGATCTACCCTTTAAGTACAAAATAAGCCAACTGGAAGGGACAGCAGGGAAGGAAAGAAACTTTTGACAGGAAACAAGTGAACTCTTCTGTATGAGAAGTTGTTACATATAGGAAGAAAAAAAAATGTGAAAGTTTATTCTTTCAGAAAAAAATTATTTTCTCTTCTAAAAAAATTATCCCATGATTTTATTGAACTCTCAGGTGATGAAAGTGAGAGAGGATTTCCTAAGTAATTAAAGAAATTTCTATGGCAATTAAAGGGACTGGTAATCACAGTATTAGAAGAGATCTATAAGGAATTATGTACGAAACAAATGATTTTCAAATGGTAGATGACTTTCCAATTCTATTGACTAAAAATAAGAACATCTTAGATATTCAGATTTGCCGATGACATGATTCTATATTTAGAGGATCCAAAAAACTTCACCAGAAAACTTAGATATTCTATCTAGGGCCTACTCCTAATTTTTAGGAAGGCAATTACTATAACACAGAAACACAAAGTTGTATGTAGAATCCTAATAGATTTGTACCTTTCAATTAAATTACCTAAGGATATCAATACAACTCAGGATGATTTCTAAATATATAACTAATTTAATATACGATATATATATTAAATATACATAATACATATTATATGTATTAATATTGTATACATTAAATATATAACTAGTTTAATTTAATATATTATAAGCTGAATGATTACTTACTTGGGAATGGAAGATGGCCAAATAGAAATGTGTTCAGCTGTGATATCATTCACTATGTCTTCCTTTAAAAAAAAAAAAAAGTATGATTTAAAAAGAAATTTCTTTCAAATACCTTTTAACATGAAATTATAAAATACTGACCCGAACATTGTGAAGTTTCACAAACAGTGATAAAATAATAGTCAAAACCAATGGTTCCTAGGAGGGGGGGGAAAAAAAAATCTTAAAATAGTGTGCATATGTTTACACACACATACACACACACACACACACACACACACACCATACACATAAATATATCTATTTAATATTTCTCCTATCAATCTCAGAGACACTAAGTATTTTCTTCAAAAGACCCTTGTCTTTTGGAATTTAGCATCTGTTTTATTTTAGAACCTATTAAAGATCAACTTTATTTTTAATCTCACACACACAAAAATCAGAACACATAATTTACATAACAATTACCATATTTAGAAGTTTGGTATATGGTGTTCTCTCTCTAGGCTCAAATCCTCATTTTTGGGTGGTATTAAGGGATCAACCCTAGGGCCTCCAGCATGCAGGGCAAGTGCTCTACCACTAAGCTACACTTTTGATCTCTTTCCAACTAGAACTTCCTACTGCCTCAAAAAATTGACTTTTTATTCCTAACATAACATTTAAAGGACAAATCCTGGGTCATGAACATTAGATAAATATGACACTAAATCTTTTTTTTTTTTTTTTTTTAAGAGTCCCCCCCACACACACACACACAGCCCTTGAGCATGCTAGGCGAGCACTCTCCAATGCGGGCTATTTCTTCAATCCAACACTAAATCTTTCAAGCGAAAGTTGAAGCCAGGCTTCACACATCTAGCCCTATTGTGGAAATGTCTTTATGATTTAAAAAATACCTGCTCTATTTAATAAAACATGGTAAATACAAAGTAAATTTCTCTATTCAGATTATCTCATCCCCAATAAGAACTGAATTGCTGCAGATGAACACATTAAAAAGTTAACTATTCAGCCATTTGAGGCACTCAATATATTTTAGCATTCTACAAAAATCAGCAAAAGTAATTAGATCAATATTAATAAAACTTACCCGTAATTTTTTGATAAAAGAAAGTAGTTCACTCCTACAAAAAAAATTTTTGTATACACAATATCAGACATTAAAAAAAATAAGATCAAGAATGAAAACTACATGGAAAGGTTTATTCTTAACTCTCCAATTCTACATGTATGAAAAGGAGTATAATATATACTATTGTAATAACCTAGTAAACATTTCTTCTGTTTTAATACAGAAATACAAGTTGTCTACATAATCCTAACAGATTTGTACCTAACATGCAAGGCAAGTGCTTCACCACTGACTTACCTTCAGCCCCACTCATGACTTTTGATCTCTTTCCAACTAGTACTTTCATTCCAACTACCTCAAAAAATTGACTTTTTAATTCCTTACAACAACATTTAAAGAATGAAACTCAGGTTTTGACCATTAAATAAATGACATTAAGTTTTTCAAGCAAGAATTAAAGTCAGGCTTCACAATTGTACCCTAGAATTCTTTGGTACCATCCAATCTCAGATATTTAGTACTATCCAACCTAAGATTTTGAGTTGTGGTTGATTAAATTAATCAGTTATTGGTAGGCTGTTCTCTTAAATATTTTCCAAAGTGGCCATGCAGATAAGTTCATCAGAAAGGAGAACCATAGAATTCTTAAGATTATTCATCTTTATGATATACAGGATAAAGGTAGATGTTCTTGAAACAGTTCAGAGAATATAAATCTTAGAGAATGCAAAAACTTGTAACTGACAGAAACACACCAACACATACCGATACATTATACCTAATGTAGATTCCCTCTGCTTTATTAAACTAACTCTGCCATCATTTCCTCGTTTGTGCTGACTGGACACACTACAAATCTGAACAACAACTTCCCAAAGGTCTTTAGCAGTCCGTCTACTTTCTTTAGGGCCTGGAAGTTCTTTGCATGTCGCTGCTAAAAGCTGTCCAAGCTATAACATGAAAAACAAACAGAAAATAGACAAAAGATAATCCATTATATCCTACATGACAGTCCTATTAGGGCACACTGAAGAAAGATGGTTATTGCCCAAACATACCAAGCAGTTATTTTATGCTGTGTATTCAATAAAACTTCTGAGGAATTCAGGGCTTACACTCAGTAGAGTGACAGATCTGAATCTGAGGAAGAGGATCCACTGGTTCTACTATATAAACCTCATCATTTTCCGAACAATTATAATCTAAGAGATCAGAAACCAGGCTAATGAGGACAAAAAATGAGATAATGAATACAAAGAGATAAGTGATTAGGTGGGGGGAAAAGTGCCCAACACACATAGTATGATGTATCTTTTTAAGAAAAGGTACGTAGCTGGGTGTGGTAGCATACATCTATAATCCCAACTATTCGGAGTTTGAGACAGGAGAATCCCAATTTTGAGGCCAGCTTGGTAACTTAATGAGACCCTGTCTCAAAATAAAAAGGGCTGGAGATGTATCTCAGTGGTACAGTGCTTGCCTAGTAATGCATGAAGCCCTGGGCTCAATCCCCAGCACCACAATTAAAAATAATAATAATAAAGTATATAATGGAAAGCACACACCATGACCTTAACTGTGGTGAAAGTTCAAAGCTGAGATGAAAATAGTGCTTACACATGTGCACAAACACATTTGTTACCTTTACTCATTTTATAAACAGGAAAAGACTAAGGAAATTAAAAGTTGGCAGAAAAAGGAATAAGCAACTTTTTTCTTTTTGGTGCTGGGAACTGAACCTGGCCTCTACCACTAAACTACAACTCCAGCCCTTAAAGCAACTTTTCTCTAACAAAAATGGTCACACCTGGGGATGGAGCTACTGCTAATATGAGCTATAATGAAGCAAGATTACAGAAAGGGTTGACTGATTAAAGGCAGTCTTAATGACCTAAGACACAGGAAGAACTCCAAAATAGTGATGGGTTGAAAGCAACAGGCAGGAAAAAAAAAAAAAAAAAGGATAAGCCCAAAATACAGAGGAGAAAACCAGGTTTATGTCAAATTCAGAATTTTCTTTCCATAATTTCAAAGTAAAAGAGAGCCCTCTGTCCTCACTTATTAAATTTTATACATCATGGTTCCTTTGGGGGTTCAGTGGCAGGGATAATTTCAAGTTCATCTGAAAACCCCAGTTCCACCAAACTATACCTAGAAAGTTTTCTCATGAGGTGCCCACTGCTTAAGGTGGATTCTCTTGCGAAGAGGCAAGATCTATGACAAAGATGAAAACTGATGCTTTTCCTACTTTTTTGGTCAAACAGAATAATCAAAATAATTCAATAAATGATACACTGTGAAAACTATGCTAATTCAATAATACACATGATACAGATTCAGGCATATCAAACTAAGAATAATAAATTGATTCTAAAGAAAGGTAAGATGTTCAAATGGAAAATGTACAGAGCACCACTGGTTCTATAGTTTAAACACAGCATTTGAAGCAAACCTTAACTAACCTCTTGCTACATTACGATTATACCAAAGTGTTGTCTGTTAACCACATCATTTGCATTTGTATCTTCATGAGTTATAGGGCATTAGAAATATTCAAAGGGGCAAAGTCAAGCGCATGAATTTTCAAACACTAGGATTTTAACTAAACACATTTGTCCCTTCTTACACTGTATCATAAAAATTAGGCAACTTCCCAAAGTAGTATAAAGAAACAGGTATAATACCATTTTAAAAATCACTTTATTTAGATAAAACCTTAATTACCTTTACATATGGATTACTCTGAAGGAGAAATGCAGGAACTTGCAGTGTAAGATATTCATTTTCTCTCCAGTTTAACATAAAAGCAACACATTCCTCAGCTACTACCTGACGAAGAGGAATATCTAAAAAACAAATGGTTGGCATAACCATCATAACATCTGCTCAGATTTCAAATGAATTTTTTTAAAAAGCTACAGAAGAAAAATAAAGTAATGCTAATATTTTAAACTTTTCTCTATAAAGTTTAACATTTCCCAACAATACATGTCCATAGTCTCTATTATTAATTATTAATCAGGCAAATTATCCCTCAGAGCCCAATAATCCACTGTTAAAGTCTAAAAGTTGATACCTGTCCTGTAGAAACTTGTAATTCGAATGAGCAGAAAATAATTATACAAGTACAAAATGGTATGGTATAAACTTTTAGCATGTTTACAGAAAATAGGTAAACTATACAAAATTGCAATAAATCTGTTTATTCTTTTTAATTTTTCTGATTCAAATGTAATATTCATAAGTCATTTACTCATTCAAAAAATATTTACCATGCTACAAAGAATTTCAAATAAAAAAGTAAGAAAAATCAGTAGTTTTCAACATTATTTCCTTTGAAATAATATACCGTAATATGTTGCAAAAGTTCATAGCTCAAAGTACGTAATTTCAGATTTTAATGTATTTTAGGAAAAAGAAACCAAATTAAATCCCAACTAACAATGTTAAATCAACATGAGCTCCCCCTTTTCAAGCTAATTGTATTCCTCAATCTTTTTATATTTCTTGGACAGTGCCTATGGCTATTTTTATCTCACTTTATTCCAAAAAAGGATGTGAGGGGATGAAAAATATGCAAAGCACAGCAAAACAAAATAAAAATACATTATCTGCATCATCATCTAAAGACAGAATGAAGACAAATAGTTCCCCAAATGCATGCCTGTTACTGTTCTATTCATTTTGCTGAAGGCAGGGCTTGGCTCAAAGGCCTCCTTTATTCACCAGTTCTCTTCATCAGTTACACTGGCTCGCTACAGCAATGATGCTTAAAGGAGAATCAATGTAGGGAGTTGGATTCTGATACAGCTTGAGAGTCAGTGATTTAGAGATTAGAACTGCCCTAAAGTACTGGCAATACAGTTATTCATTAAAAATGCAAAGTCATATGCTTTGTCATAGGCTTTAACAGCCAAAGTTGGTCTAACATTCAAATTAGCTGAAATTGACAAACATAAAAAGGAAATGTGTCTGAACAGTTACCCTACTTAGCTACAGATATTAAGAGTTGGGGCTCTCTCCCAAAATACATAAGTAGTATTAGAAAAATTAAAGTCCTCCTCTTATTTCTACTATAACTGAAAGGCTGGATCTGTTGTCAGTTAAGTTCACTTCCTGTTCCTTAAAATAAAACCAGGTCAACCCATGTAAAAGAGTGCTTCTCTGTTTACTATAGAGGGCATGCATCTTACTTGTGCAAAACTGATGTTTCTTTTCCTTAAAAAAGGAGTGAAGAGAAGGTGGCAGGTGACAATCCCCTCCCCCTCTCTTGACCTCTGGAGAAACCATGCCTACAAACATCAACTCTTACACTGGCACTGAGGTGCAGAGCTAGAATGTCAGAGGCAGAAGTCTATTCTCAACTCAGGTAACTAGCACAAGCAATAGGACAAGTCGAAAATTCAACAAGCTAAAAGTTTACATAAACTATATACAGATTATAAACCCCTTATGAAACGAAATGGAAAAAAGGGGCATGACCTCCAACCTATTAAATCAAAAAGGTCACTTGGGGGCTGGGGATATAGCTCAGTTGGTAGAGTGTTTGCTTTGCAAGCACAAGGCCCTGGGTTCAATCCCCAGAACTCCAAAAAAAAAAAAAAAGGAAAAAGGTCATTTGGAAGAAGCCAGTTGAAGTAGCTCACGCCTGTAATCCCAGTGGCTTGGGAGGCTGAGGCAGGAGGATCGTGAGTTCAAAAGATAGTCTAAACAACTTAGTGAGACCCTGTTTCAAAATAAAAAATAAAAAGGGCTGGGGCTATGTCTCAGTGGCTAAGCACTCTTGGGTTCAATCCCTGATTACCCCCACCCCCAAAAAAGTCATAAAGGAACTGGGACAGTGGTTCAGTGGCAGGGTTCACCTAGCATGTGGGAGGTCCTGGATTCAATCGCCAGCCCAAAAAAAGTGAGGGAGGGGAAGTACCATCAACTCTTAATTATTAAGTCACTCCCACCAATTTCAAAGAGTAAGAGCACAGGCTTAAATGCTGGATTGAGGGAATAATAAAATCATAGTTCACTCTCTTACCTTGTGACTTTGGGCAATGCTTTAAACTTTCTGACCTCAGTTACTTAATTTATGCGATGGGGATAATGCAACAATAACTATTTGACAAAGCTGCTGTGAGGACTAAATGAGTTAGGCAACTAAAGTTCTTAGAACAATGTCTGACATGTAGCTAACACTAAAAAATGTTAAGGTTTTAAACTTCTGAGAAAAATCATGTATGAAAACCAACTTACCTTTAAAAAGTACATATACAACAAGCATGTGTCCATCAACACTTAGTGCCAGCATATTACTAAATCAATTCTTATAAAAAATATGGTATCACTGGGCTTGTGGCAAATGCCTATAATCCCAGCAACTCCAGAGGCTGAGGCAGGAGGATCATAAGTCCGAAGCTAGCTTCAGCAACACAAGGCCCTAAGCAACTTAGTGAGACCCTGTCTCAAAATAAAAAGGGCTGGGGATGTGGCTCAGTGGAAAAGTCCCTGTAGGTTCAATCCCTACTACCCGCTAAAAGACATTATGATACCAAAGGGGACTGATGCATTAAATCTCTCCAAGGTATTCTACCTACAATGCTAAAAAGATTGTGATTCATGACTACCTGCCCCCTGTGGGAAATCAGAATATAATTGACTCATAAGTCCTCTAGTGGGCCAGAGTTAACTATTTGGGCACAATTCTTTTTTTTTTTTTTTTTTGGTGGTGCTGGGGATTGAACCCAGGGCCTTGTGCATGCAAGATAAGCACTCTAACAGCTGAGCTATCCCCAGCCCATGGGCACACTTCTTTACAACTCAATTTTACTAGTTATAGTATTAAACATGTAGAGTACCACGCTACATCTGAGTTACATACCACCCCTTTTTGAAACAGGGTCTCACTAAGTTGCCCAGGCTGGCCTCAACTTGTGATACTCCTTCTTCAGCCTCCCAAGTGTGTACCACCACATCTGGTCCTATATGGTCATTTTCATAAAAAAATATTTATCAGTGGAATTGAGCACTCAAGCTCTGTTCTAAAGTGGCCATAAATGAACTGGACCACTGGCAATCAATACAAGGACATTTTACGGGAAATAAACCTTCAATTTGTATTCCTAAGGACATTTTGATTCTTTAACAGACTATCCTGAATCTACAGTATAAGCTGGGTGTGGTGGTACACACCAAGAGCCCTACCTACTCATGAAGCTGAGGCAGGAGATCACTTGAACCTAGGAGTTTCAGGGCAACATGGGAAACATGGCAAGACCCTATTTCAAAAACAAAACAAAATCACTGCAATATAGTTTTTATAGCACACTGAATAGTTCCACAAAAATTCATGGACTCCTGGAACTTTAGAATGTAACCTTATTTGAAAACAGGGTCTATGCAGATATAACTAGTTGAGATGAGCCATGCTGGTTTAAGGTAGGCCCCAAATCAAATGACTGATATCCTTTTAAGAAGAGAAGAAACAACCACAAGAGAGGATGCTTCATAAAGACAAAGACAGAGACTGGATACATCTAGCTACACGCCAAGGAATATCAAAGACTGCTGGGAGGTAATCAAGAAGAGGTAGAGAGCCTTTGGAGGAAGAATGGCCTGAAACGCCTTGATTTCAGACATCTAACTTCCAGTGTTGTGAGACAATAAATTTTTGTTTTAAATTACCCAGTTTGTAATACTGTGTTATAGAAATTCTAGGAAGTAGTTTCCTCCATTTTTCTCCAATGTTCTCAAATGAATGCCAAATCCAAGTACTGTTAGAGAAATTTTTATAGATAGTAAAGTCATTTTTTTTAAACTGCTATTCCCACACTTACTTAGGTACTGAATTTCTGAATTTGACTTTGTGAACCAGTCTTACCAGGAAGCCTCATTTCCAGATATCCTCGTACCCTACTAATAAGGTCAGAGGGAGGTCTTTCCCCTGACTGCCCTGTTCCAGCTTCATGTGTATGAATATCCAAAAGTAACATCTCATTCAGCATGACCTGACGAAGTTTTGGTGAGAACTCTGTTACCAACTCCAAACAAGCAGCAAATAGCTGTTTAGCATGGGAAAAGTCCTATAAAAGAAATAACAGAATAGCCTGAGTCCCTTTTCTTTGGAGTAAAAAAAGTGTGTCTTCAGTACAAAGAATTAATTTAAATGATTAACAATGCTCACCTCAAGGAGTGAAGCCAGATTATCTTTTTCTCTAGCATTTACTTATCCCAAGTTTTCTAAAGACTAATTTTCACTCATTATCTTTCTCCATGTCTTATTCATTTTAATAATCTGACTGTACTCCCATCACTACAAAGAAATAACTTTCACAAACCAAAGGTTTTCTAATCAATTAAACATTTTTCAGTTACCTTCCAGTGCTGTGCACTTTTTTTTTTTTTTAAACATTCTCTTTTCCCTTTCCACATCTGTCTTCCCCATATCTATCACACCATTCTTTCTTGGACCCAATGTTGCATTCCCTTGAGCTCCATGCTCTGTGAATTCTTGGGTTATCTTCCATGACCTCACACTGGTATCTCCAGTCCAGACCATTTCCCATGCTTCAGGATTATGTTTCCAATTGCAGTCTCAAATTACACATTGCAAAAATAAACTCATAAGGGATGGGGATGTAGCTCAGCAAGAAAGCTCTTGAGACTCAGGGTTTGATCCTGAGCACCAGCAAACAAACAAAAAACAAACAAAAAAGCCAAAACAGTTCATAATATGCCTTTTAAAAAGTTTCCTGAACATTTCACTGAGATTGCCATCGCTGAGACCCAAACCAGAAACCTAAGCATCATCCTTGATTCTTTTTTCCCTCTTGCTGTCCACATCAAATCAGTCACCAATCCCTAGATTGTACTCCCTAAATATTTCTATAGAGTGTTCTCTTCTTTTTATTCCTTCCTACTGTGCCACTTACCAGTTGTGTGATCTTGGACAATTTTATACTTTGAGTTTCTGATTCTTTACCTCTGACACAATTTTTAGTGAATAAACAAAAGAATTAATATATATATAATTGCAGAATACTCTTTGTATCCAATATATGCTATTTTAGATGTGTAAGAAAAGCTGCCAATTACATGCCTCCCATTAAAATGTCAATAACTTAATTTGTCTAGTGACAGTGTCCAATGCAGCAGCCACTTGCTACCAAATGGCTATTCACATACAAAATGTGATCAGTCCAAAATGAGGTAATTATAGTATCAAATGGTATATTTTGAACACAGCTCTCAGGTAAGAAAAAGAATGCAAAATATCTCAACATCCTATACTGATTACACATTGAAATAATTTTGATATTATAATAATTCAAATTAAATGTCTCATTAAAATCACTGTATTTTTACTTTTTAAAATGGGGGCTATAATCCTACAACATGTGTAATTAGAAAAATGAGAAATTATATTCCATTATGTATGATTTACCAAAATGCATAAATGCATTCTATTGTCACATATAACTAATTAGAACAAAAAAATTAAATAAAAAATAAATTTTTAAAAAATGCAAGCTACAGGGCTGGGGATACAGCTCACTGGTAGAATACTTGTCTAGCATGCATGAGGTCCTGGGTTCAATTCACAGCACTAAAAATACACAAACTGAGAATAAATGTGAGCTACTAAAAAATTACAAATTGGGGCTGGGGAGATAGCTCAGTCGGTAGAGTGCTTGCCTTGCAAGCACAAGGCCCTGGGTTCGATCCCCAGAAACCCCCCCCCCAAAAAAAAAAAAAAAAAGAAAAGAAAAGAAAAGAACTTATTGAGACCCTGTCTCAAAATAAGAAAATAAAATAAAAAGGTCTAGGGATGTGGATCAATGGTTAAATACCCCTGGGTTCAATTCTTAGTACCAAACCGAAAGAAAAAAAAAAAAAAAAAAAGAAAGATTTTTTTTTTTGCTCCCTTTCTACCTGCTCTTGTAAAAGTACTTACTTTCTATGTGAATTTAAAGCTTAAGTTTAAGGAAGTACAAAGGATTAATTCCTGCTGTAGCGAAAATACTGGCTTTCAAATAATGAATTATACTTTATATTACTATTTTTTTTTTTTTTTTGCAAATTTTTTTTGTGTGTGTGTGTGTGTGTGGTGCTGGGGATTCAACCCAGGGCCTTGTGCTTGTGAGGCAAGCACTCTACCAACTGAGCCATATCCCCAGCCCTATACTTTATATTTTTAAAAAAACATACATTTAGGAATAAATCCAACAACATGTGTTTAAGAGTTGTACAATGAAAATGACAAACTGATGAGAATAAAGACATAAATAAAAGTATGCTTATGTACATAAACAAGATTAAAATAGCAATTTTCTCCAAATTTATTCGTACTTATCACAATCTGAATCAAAACTATAGCCTATTTAGCCACTAAAAAGCTAATTCTAAAATTTATATGAAAAAGCAAACTACCAATAACAGCCAACATGACTTTCAAATACAACAAAACCAGAGGATTTATACCACTTGGTTTCAAAACTTGGTTACATTATGCTGCTCTCCCACCCCATGTAGTTTAGTCAGCAGGAAAAGGGTAAGTGCGAAAACAGAGGTGGGAATGGAGAACTGACACTACATGTGGACTCTAAGTGTATGTTTTCAGGTCAATTTTAGGGAAAAAATTAAGTTGCGAAGCTAAGAACTGCTTCCTTAAACTACAATGTCTATTTCTTAGACTACTTCTAGCTGTGTGATTCAGGTAGGACTGCTGGTTCAGAAACACCAATCTCTTTAATAAAGCTCACAGGAGTCTTCTCAGTGTGAATCTTAATTTCCCAGTTACCTTACTACCTTCCTAACAACACTGTAATCAAGGGAACTGCTTCCAATCCCCACACGTACCATTCTTTCTTATCTTTCAACTTTTATTAATGGTATCATCCTCTGTCTTCAATGTCTTTGACTTTCTTTAAATAGCTACCTGATTTAAGCCTCAGTTTCAGCTCAGGAGTCCTGCCTTCCAAATGCTACCTTTAAGCTTCCTATATAATAGGAAAACTGTTAGTTGCACAATTACACTCATAATGACTTATGCTCATGTTTCAACTTCTTAGACTGCATATTCCTTCTATAAAATATACTATAAAAGTAATTTGAACATTTTTTTTTAAATCCTTTTATACAATCTTACTAACTAAATCCTAAAGAATATAAATGATACCTTTTTCATGCTCTCTAAATTCATTCATTCAAGAAATGAGGTCTCAGGCTGGGGATATAGCTCAGTTGGTAGAGTGTTTGCCTTGCAAGCACAAGGCCCTCGGTTCAATCCCCAGTACCGCAAAAAAAAAAAAAAAAAAAAAAAGAAATGAGGTCTCACAATGTTGCCCAGGCTGGTTCTAACTACTGGACTCAAGTGATCCTCCTGCCTCAGTCTCCTATGTAGCTGGACCACAAGGCATGAACCACCATGCCTGCTATCTAGACTTTTAAAAGGTATAAAAGTGGTGCCCACATGTCTGAAACAACTGCAGTATAATTATAAGGGTAAAAGAAAAAGCTGACTAAAATGCCTTTTCAAATGGAATATTAGGCCAATCTTTTTAGGTCTACACTATGATTTTTAAGACCAGGAAAAGATAACAGGTTTTAATTCCTAACTTTTTGCTAAAATTATTAAAGCATATTCATAACAAGCATTTGATGCACACTTTTACTCACCTTAACAGTACTGCAGTGTAAGCCTTTGGCCATGAGAATGTATACTAAATCTCTTGTTAAACTGTCCTTAATTCCTAGGATAACGCCACTATACACAGAAGGTATTTCCCACTAGAAGAAATTAAAATACAGAACAAAGAAAGCCAAATCTAGATGAGAATCTTTCTGCAACATTCAAACATAAAAAAAAATAAAATCATTCATAAACCAGGCACACACCTGTAACCCCAGCAACTTGGGAGGTCTGCAAGTTTGAGGTAAGCCTTAGCAACTTGGTGAGATACTCAGTAACTTAGCAAGACCTGATCTCAAAAATGAAATAAAAAGGGCTGGGGATATATCTCAGTGGTAGAGCATCCCTGGGTTCAAGACCCAGCACTGGGGGGAAAAATCATTTACAGATCATTTTTCAAAGAGAAAGAAAAATGACAGAAATAATGAAATGCTAATCAAAATGAACATTTTCATGTTGGTGAGCAACAATAATTACATGGATCAGAACTTTCTGAAGAAATTAATTCATATATAGATTCCTTCTTTTGAACCTAATGTGTTAATGAAAGCATGTGTAAAATTTAGAAGCTTTGTTTTAACTTATGCTATCCTCATAATACTATGAAATGGGTACTATTATCCCCACTTCACAAATGAGAAAACAGGCACACAGAAGTTAACTTTTCTAAGATAATGGCACTAGTTAAGTGCAGAGACGGAATTCAAACTTAGGCAGTTAAGTCTCAGAATTGCTTCTCTTAACTATTATGCTATATTTCTTCACCTTAAAAATTAATACTAATAAATAATATCAACAGCAAGGAAGACCAACTAATGTTTAGAATAATTTTTCATTTCACTGTGCTTAAATATGTTTAAGTCCCTTAAAATTATAAATGAATTTCTGGTTGCTTTTCCACTACTCCTTCAGCCGGAGGAGTAGTATGCAGTTAATTAGAAGCACTGCCACATATTTCTCCTACATCTGTGGTTTATTTACTTTTATGCCTAAGATATCTTTCACTGAAATGGTGTTTTGTTTTGTTTTTTTGCTACCTGGGACTGAACCCAGGGCACTTAACCACTCAGCCACATCCCCAGTCCCTTTATATAGACAGGGTCTCAATGAATTCCTCAGGGCCTCCCTAAGTTGCTGAGGCTGGCTTTGAACTCACAATCCTCCTGCCTTAGTCTCCCAAGCCGCTGGGATTATAGTCCTATGCCACCACACCAGGATGAAATGGGGCTTTAAAAGTTATTTTCATTTGCACTTTTCGTGCAAGATATTTAAATAGATAACCTCAGAAATAGGTAAATACATTAGATGGGACATTTTAAAAGAACATTTAAAGCCAAAAATGTTCTATGAAGAACTTTTAATACACTGAGATTCCATGGTGTAGGCTTTAGATTTGAAGACAGTATTGAAAAGCAAAACCAAGTTGAGCAAGGTGGTGAATGCCTATAATTTCAGCTACTCAGGATCACAAGTTGGAAGGTTGCAGATATAGTTCAAGAGGCAGAGCACTCCTAGGTTTGATCCCCAGTACTACATACCACACAAAATAAAGTAAAAACAAGGGGCTGGGGTTACAGCTGAGTGGGAGAGTACTTCCCTAGATCGTGTGAGGCAGTGGGTTTCATCCCCAGCATCACATTAAAATAAAGGTATTGTGTCCATCTACAATTTAAAAAAAATTTTAAATAAATAAATAAATAAACAAACTAAAAACAAAGGCCCAAGGCATAGTTCAGTGGTAGACTGTTTTCCTAGCAATAGCAAAGCCCTGGGTTTGATAACCAGCACTGGTCAGGGAAGAAAAGGACCCTAAACAGTACTTAATATTAACTAAAGATTATTATAGGTAGTATACATTATACATATATTTATAGCTACATTTAAAATGCATGTAGATACTTCAGCAACAAGATATAAATTCATTTTTAGATGTTACTGATTTTTAAAAAAAATTTTTAGTTGTTGATGGACCTTTATTTTATTTATCTATATGTGGTGCTGAGAATTGAACCCAGTGCCCCATACAAGCTAGGCAAGCACTCTACCACTGAGCCACAACCCCAGCCCAGATGTTACTGATTTAATAGTTTTTTGAGGTTTTAGGGTTTTTTTTTTTTTTTTTTGGGACACTTTCAATTTTTTCTGCCAATGTATGTTAAATGTACAATTATGATCAGGTGAAGACTATAAAATTAAGTAAAATGGGTCCTTTCTCTCAAAAAGGCCAGAGGACAGGTCTTCTAATAGATTAGATTAAAAAACGAAGATTAATTCACACCTTTTTTTTTTTTTTTTTTTTTTAAGATATTTACTTATATGTAGTGCTAAGAATCAAACCCAGTGCCTCACACATGCTAGGCAAGTACTCCACCACTGAGCTACAACCCCAGCCCCTCACACGGGTTCTAAACAGAGGGTTTCTTACCTTATTAGACACTGTCCAAAACTGACGCTCTGAAGTCATACCATGTAATTCAATTAAAATCTGTCGAATCCTCCAGGGATCCACTGACAATATAAGCTGATGTTCCAACTGACCAATGTTGACACTTGCTGAGGCTAAGAAAAGAGTTCCATTTTAATAATGATTTAACTCAAAGATACATGTAAACCTATGAGAATGACAACTAAAGCTGGATATTTGTAAGTATTCAAAGTTGAAAGCAGCTATTGTTTTGAGAACTGACTCATTCAACATAATGTAAGTTACTTATTAACTTTATCTTCACATAGAAAATCTACCATAATTTGAAATACATCTGCCTTTGTAAGTGAATGTATGTGAAAAACAGTAAAAATATAAACAAAGTGAAAGTCAGTAATTGGTTCATGGAAAGAATATTCACAATACATGGAAAGAATAATTCATATACAGAGATTTCTATTTTTGAACATAATGTGTAAATGAAAGCATGTATGAAATTTAACTTTTGAATAATAAACACTGAAGATGTGGTTTTTTTGAGGAGAAAGGAAAAGAGGGAAAAGAGCCAAAATGATCATTAAAATTCTAATTATAGGGCTGAGTTGTAGCTCAGTAGAGTGCTTGCCTTGCATGCACAAGGCCCTGGGTTCAATCCCCAGCATCACATACCAAAAAAAAAAAAAAAAAAAAAAAAAAAAACTCTCAGTTATCAGTCTTCAATAATATATCTAGCATTTCACATGTGTTAATGTTACTACTTTTTCCTTTATTACTGGTCAGTCAACCAATTTAAATTTAGTGAGGGTCAAAGTAGTTAAAATTGTGCTTATGTTAAACTAACTGAATTCTTTGCCTCATCTATACTAAGTTTTGAAGTTTATGGTTTTTAATTAATAAACAGCACTGTATTTTCCACTTTTTATGAATTAGGGCAAAAGTGGGAGAAAAATCATTAAATAAATAAGCAAAAATGGCGATGTTGCCAAAGCTGAATGTTTAGCCAACAGATGGCAGCACAATGATAAAGGCTAAAATCAAAATTTTCATCTTTCTTGGCCCACTATCCCTTACCACTCCCCTTCCCTTCTTGTTTTTAATTTCAACAACTTAGCAGTGGGGTTATCTTGGTCTATTTCCCCATCTAGATTTTATGTACTCATCCAAAATCTTGGCCTCATAAAAGATTGTTTATTAACCATAGGCTTGACAGAGTCCTACCACTTAACTGCTTATACAGAAATCTGAAATCTTAACTATAGCAGACAGATAAATATCTATAAGTATAAATCAAAACAAGTGAAAGGGAATCCTTAAATATATTTCAATGTAAATTTGAATAGAAGGGCAAAAATGTGCCAACAGTCTAGCTGGCAGACTAGAGTGCTAACCTGGGATATCATAAAATGAAGTTACAGGTTTAATGCACAGATTTACTCTAGGGGATCTCTTCCTCATCTGATCAACAAGAAGCTTTCGTTCTTCATCTTTCAACAATGTAATGAAAAGCTCATGTGAAGAAATCATGAAAACATACTGCAGATCTTCCAACCCCAGACACACATTCCTAGATCAGTAAGAAATATTATAAAACAAAAAAGCGTATAATTTAGTTTGAGGAAAATAATCATATGAATCAATTTTTATTAATAAGCCATTTTAAAAAGCTATTATTTCATAAATTATATCGCAATATCTTTAAATAGATTTTAAAATTTCCCTTTGGTCATTATTTAAAATTTTAATACCAGTGCTATGATATATAAGAAAAGTAACTATGTAATCCAAAAGTTTCACTTAGCTACACAAATTTGAACTTAACTGGCTTTTCCAACAAGTTACTGCCTGATTTTAAGATATATAGGACAAATAGAAAAAGGTAATAAAAGATACTTTCTCACAGGATTAAGTTCAAAGGTTCAAAAAAGAGAAAGGTACTTACTTTAGAAAAGCAGCCATATTTCCTTTCAGACAATCTGAAGCTTTTTCTAAATTTATTGATCTTGAACATACCTAGGAATTTGAGTGATTTCATTTGAATATAAGCACTTTAAAAAATGTAGATCAGTTTTTAAAGTTTTGATTTAAAACAATTGAATTTTCCTGTTTCAACCACAAAGTAATCACAGATCTGATTAAGTAATTTAAGACAAGAGATAAGACCAATGAATAACAGTTCACTACAGAAAGAGAATATGTCTGTTCTAATACCTGCAGGTATTTACGGGTAGTAAAGAATAATTTACTACAAATAATTTAATATAAGTAATAAGCTGTAGGAATCAACAGTTCTTGTGAGAAACAGTTGACAACAATGATCAGTAACAGCTAATGAATACAGAACCAATGATGAGAAAATAACCAAAGGTGAAAAAATAAACAATAAAAATAATAATGGAAACTAACTGTGGGAACATCAGTTATATACAAACAATATTTTCAATTATTCTAAATTTATTCTATAGATTAAGAGTCCTCCTTAAATAGTACTTACAAGACGACAAAATAAAATGTAACTAATGTAAGAGCTCCTAACGGCAAAGTGTTAAATATTTTCTAAACAAAAACTATACAATTTGAAGTCCATCAAATCGATAAATGAAAAATGGAATATTAATTAAAAAAGGAATAAATGATAAAGGCTACAATATGAACCATGAGAATGTTACACCGAGTGAAAGAAGCCAGTTAAAAAAGACCAACTATTATACACAAATGGGGTACATCATTTAGTTTCTGTGGTTGCACACAATGTAGATTCATACCATTCGTGTAATCATACATGTTCACAGGGTAATGATGTCTGTCTCATTCCACCATTTTTTATACCCCCCCCATTTTCCTCTGCGTCATCTACAATGAATCAAAATGCAGTCTGTAAAAAATGTTTTAAAAAAATTTTTTTAAAAGACAAACTATTAAATGAATAAATTCATATGACAAGTCCAACATGGACAAATCTACAGAAAGTAAGTAGATTCTGAGAGCCACACACAGTGGACCACACCTATAATGCCAGCAATCTGGGAGACTGAGGCAGGAGGACTACAAACTCAAGGCCAGCCTCAGACACTTAGCAAGAACCTATCTCAAAAAAAGAAAAGAAAAAGGTCTGGGACTGTAGTTGTAAAATTTAAAAAAAAAAAGAAAAGTATATTCTAAGCTTGGGATGATTTAGAAAAAATGAGGAGTGAATAAAAGGTTTGGTGGGGGTAAAGAAAACTACTAAACTGTACACTTCAGGTGGACCCCATGGGGTATGAAATATAACTCACTGAAGCTGTTATTAAAATAACAGAAGCCAAGCATGGTAGTGTTTTCCGGTATTGTCAAATACTTGGCAGGCTGATGCAGGAGGATTGCCTGAGTCAAGAAATACAAGGCCAAGCTGGGCATGGTCCCACATGCCTATAATGACAGCGGCTCAGGAGACTAAGGCAAGAGGATTACAAGTTCAAAGCCAGTCTTAGCAATTTATTGTGGCCCTAAGCAATGTAGCAAGACCCTGTTTCCAAGTAAAAATTAAAAAGGGTTAGGGATGTAGCTCAGTGGTTAAGTGCCCTTGGGTTCAATCCGTGGTAGCAAACAAACAAAAAAGAAATACAAGGTCAGCCTGAGCAACATTACTGAGAACTTGTCTCAAAAAGCAAACAGTTGGGCTTGGTGGCACACACTGTACTCCCAGTGGCTCAGGAGGCTGAGGAAAGAGGATCATGAATTCAAAAGCCAGTCTCAGCAACTTAATAAGGCCCTAAGCAAGTTGGCAAGACCCTGTCTCAAAATAAAAAATAAAAAGGGTTGGGGATGAAGCTCAGTGGTTGAGCGCCTCTGTGTTCAATCCCTGGTATCAATAGAACAAACAAAACAATTTGATAAGTACTATGCTCAATACCATTTTTTGATTAAACTATCAGTACAAATCATATGTGAGCATCTTGGAGTATTATATACAATATGCTTATATTCTAATAATTTTGCTCAATTGTGCACATGAATTTCTATTGTTTGCAGTCATTTGTAAGACATCTTCTTTCAAATTACACTTGAATTTCCTTTCATAACTGGTATCATACAGAGATGCATTGTATAGGTGTCATGGAACAACAGAAAATATTTAATTTATGATAAATATGAGCATATGTTATGGGAATTTCACCTTATTTTTTAAAAGTTATTGATATAAGAACATGAACTAGTAGACATCTATAAATGCTGTAAACAATAAAAATGTTAATAAACTTAAAATTTTAGATGAGTGAACAAATTCTTAGAAAATAACTTCCTAAAACTAGCCCAAGAAAAAAAGAAAAAACAGAATAGCTCTATAATCACTAATGAATTGAATGAGTGTCAAAAATATCACAAAAAGTCTTCAGTCCAGGATTCATTGGTAAATTCTATCCAATACGGAGGGGGGGGGAGGGGGACAGTGACTTCATTTTAACACACTCCATACTGCAAAAAAAAAAAAAAGAAAGAAAGAAAGAAAATGCCCTAAGTGATTGACAGGATAAGAAAAGTATATGCATCAATCTATCTCACACATGAATGTTAAAAAAAAAAAAAAACTTATAAATATTAGCATATCAAATTAAGCTATATCTAAAAAAGATTATGTCCTAGTTGGGTTTGTTGCAGACATGCAGATATATTTTCCATCTCTCTCACTCTCTCTCTCTCTCTCTCTCTCTCTCTCTCTCTATATATATATATATATATATATATATATATAAAACATGAGGTGATCTATATAATACATGTAAATCAATAAACTTTACCAAATTAAAAAATTTTGAGATCTCAATATACACAGGAAAAGCATTTAATAAACCTAAAAATCATTCACAATTTAAAAGAACCCTCAGTGACTTAAGAATAGAAAGAAACTTCCATAATCAGATAAGGAAGAGTTATAAGAAAAACTAACACGAAATATTACTACATATAGTAAATTAGTCAGACTGGGGTATAGCTCAGTGGTAAGAGCACTTACCTAGCACACACATAAGACCCTGGGTTATATTCCCAGTGTGTGTGTGGGGAGGGGGAGAACACAGTGACAAATCCACACTTGGCACAGAAAAGAGGTGGCCCTAGACTGGTAAAAAATAATAACAACAACAACAAAAGATGGAAGTAAATAATAAATTGTGCTGGAAAAAATGGGTAGTCAGGTAAAAAAGAAAAATGACACCTGACACCTGACCTCTGACTTCACATGTTACACAAAAATCAAGGATTTTTGGATTAAAAACACCTAAAGGTGGAAAGAAGGCTATGACATCAAGCTTTAGACAAAAATAGAAGACTATCTTTATACCCTAGGATAGGAAAAGCTATGTTGAACACACAGAAATCACTACCATAAAGGAAAAGATTGGTAATTTGACTGTATTAAAATTTGGAACAATATAAGACCAAAAGAAGTCAAACTCAGAGAAGATACCTGCAACATTTAAAACTAGTAAAAGAAAGAATAAAGAACTCCTATAAAGAAAGGAAAAAAAAAACAAAAACAAAAACAAAAAACAAAACCTCCTTCCAAAAAGACAAAAAAAGACAACCTAATAGAAAAATGAGGCACAACATTTGGAATAGCTACCTCAAAAGACAAAATTCATATCAACAAAAACAAGGGCAGGAGATGTACCTCTGGTAGAATGCTTGCCCAGCATGCAGGAGGCCCGGGGTTCAGTCAATAGAACCATGGAAATAAATAAATAAAACAAATGAAAAGTTGTCAAATCTCAGCAATATGGAAATGGAAATTAAAATCTCAATGAGATACCATCAAACAATCATCTCTGATATTATATTGTTGTGGACATACTTTCCCTCGATATGTAAAATACACTGGTGTAAGTGTGCACCTGGATGTATGTGCAAGTATGTTCCAAACAACATAACTGCAACACAACAATAAGCAACACAAATGTCCATCATGATTTCATAAATAAATTATGGCATGGTCCATATAAAGTTTTAACACCTTCCAGCAATGAGAAAAAAACAAAACAAAACAAAACTGTATCTAAACACATCTCGAATAAATTTCACAAATTTAATGTTCAGTAAAAAAGGTGAGAAATCATATTCTATGATTTCATTTACATGAAGTTCAAAATAGACAAATAATATGCTTTTGGGTACTTTCAAAGGTAAGCAAAGAAGTGGTTTCACACACACACACACACACACACACAAAAAAAAAAGGGGGGGGAGTAGTGGTTACCTCAGGATGAAGCTGAGAGTTTGCTAAACAGCATAAGAAGGGCTTCTAGAATGCTGGTAATGCTCTATTTTTGATTAAGCGGTATTATTTTTCAAGTTCTCTCAGTGCCTATTACATCAAAATCATTAAGAGTTCAAAGCCAGTCTCAGCAACAGCAAGGCACTAAGCAACTCAGTGAGACCTTGTCTCTAAATAAAATACAAAATAGGGCTGGAGATGTGGCTCGGCGGTTGAGTGCCCCGAGTTTAATTGTCTAATACAAAAAAACAAACAAACAAAAAACTGTTAAGAGGTAAAGAAACTCAGCCAGGCATGGTGGTATATACACCTGCAATCCTAGCAAGTTCAGAGGTTGAGCCAGGAGGATCTCAAGTTTGAGGGCAGCCTTAGCGTGGTCCTCATCAACTTAGTGAGATCCCATCTCAAAATAAAAAATTAAAAAGGTGGGCTGGGTATGGTAGTGTGCACACCTGTAATCCCAGTGGCTCAGGAGGCTGAGAAAAGAGGATTGTAAGTTCAAAGTCAGTCTCAGCAAATTAGTGAGGCCCTAAGTAACTTAGTGAGACTCTATCATAAGATAAATAATAAAAACAGCTGGGAATGTGGCACAGTGGTTAAGTGCCCCTGGGTTCAATCCCCTGGTAACAAAAAATTTAAAAATTAAAAAGTAAAAAAGGGGCAGGCATGTAGCTCAGTGATTAGGTGTCCTCAGGTTCAATCCCCAGTACCTTTAAAAAAAAAAAAAAGAGGTAGAGAAATCCAGTAAAACACACAGATTCTGCAGCTCACATTACAGACTAAAGGAATGATTTGAGAATTTCTAGAGCACAATGACTTAACAGGTGACTGAAGCTCTGTATGGCTTGATAAAATGAATGAGTCAAGGACAAATGTTGTGTAAACAAAATCATTAAAGAGAGAGCAAAAGTCAATGCAGGATCAAAGAAAATCCAATAAAAACTGTAGAAGAAATATGGAGGAGGGGAACTCAAAAGAGCTACAGTGAAGATGAAGTAGAAGAGCAGTCTGTCAAGAGTATCAACTACCCGCCACAGAAAAGGAAGGTAGATAAAGATAGTAAAGGGACACTGGTAAACTTAAAAGCAAAATTATGAATTATGGCTGGGTTTGGTGGTACACACCTTTAATCCCAGTAACTTGGGAGACTGAAGCAGGAGGATCACAAGTTCAAGACCAGCCTCAGCAATTAAGCAAGGCTCTAAACAACTTACTGAGACCCTGACTCAAAATAAGGGGTGAAGATGTGGATCAGTGGTAAAGCGCCTCTAGGTTCAATTCCCCAGTACCAAATTAATTAAATTTAATTATGAATCTAAAGGGGAACAATATCTTACCTCAAGAAGAAAGTCTATTTTTTCTCTGTTAGGTCTAAGAAACAGCTGGTTAAATTGAACACTAATTGTTCTACCTTCCAATATATCACGGACTGTGTTGCAGGCACAGACTTTAAAACAGATTTCATCTAGAGCTTCATTTCTGTAAAAAAGTAGATCCACTGTTATTTTTATTATTTTTTAAAAGGTGTATATTACAACAATAAATTCACAAAAATGAGTCATTTATTCCTTTTGTCATTTTTATCTTTCCCTTTCCAGAAATGGGGATCAAACTCAGGGCCTTACAAATATGCTAAGCAAGTCTACCACTGAGCTACCTCCCCAGCCCAGGCAATCTTACTTAAGAAGATTTTAGGATATTCAAACAAACTAGTAAATATCATATACCAAGTCAGGGGGAAAAAAAGAATAGGTTTTTAATTTATCAGGGGATAATTAGTTACAGATTAGGCAACAGAATTAATTCTGCTTTGTGTAACTTTCTCCCTGAAAGCACTTTTAAAACAAACTAGAAAAACAACTTTAGAATGTATCCTTTGGTTGTGTTCCCTTATATTAACAAAAGTGAAAGTAATGTCAAAGATTTGTAGATAAACTGGAGGTAGGTTTTTCAAAACCAGAAAGCACTTGCTCTTTTACTCAGAACCTGAAAAGTAATTTGTCAACTTACTCACCCTTGTTGAGCTTTCTGAAAGAGTTCTCTTAGCACTGATTGCCGGAACTGGACAGGTAAACTGAAGGTTAAATTATCTTCAATGAAAATCTGTATAACCTCCTAGAACACATATATAAAATTGTATCCATTTCAAAAATCATGGCAGTTTTTTTACTTTAAAAAATTCTTTCTATACTGGAAAATACAAGTTGAAGAATATCATAAATATATTTTACTGGGAAAACATTCTCTTTCTAAAATTCTAAAATTAGATTAAGAATAAAAATCATCATCAGGGCTGAGAATATAGCTCAGTTGGTAGAGTGCTTGCCTTGCAAGCCTAAGGCCCTGGGTTCGATCCCCAGCACCACGCAAAAAAAAAGAATAAAAATCATCTGCCACTGAAACTCCCCATCATGTACAACCACAAGAATGGAATACTAATTAGAATAAGTTATACTCCATGTACGTATAATATGCCAAAATATACTCTGCAATCATTCATATATAAAAAGAACAAATGAAAAAATTATATTAAAAAAATTATCCTTCCAGGCACAGTGGTGCATAACTGTAATCCCAGCAGGTCGGGAGGCGAAGACGGGAGGATTTCAAGTTCAAAGCAGCCTCAGCAACAGTGAGGCACTAAGCAACTCAGTGAGACCCTGTCTCTAAACAAAATACAGAACAGGGCTCGGGATGTGGCTCAGTGGTTCAGTGACCCCTGAGTTCAATCCCCAATACCAAAAAAAAAAAATTCTCCCTTTTTTTAAAGTTGAAAATCATGGATCAAAAAATGAGAGGTAGGGGAAAATAAATCAGTGAGAAGCAATCCAAACTCTTTATAAAAAAATTTTTAAACTTTAAATTTGCTTCACAGAACAAATATTTTAAAAACTAATAATTTAAATCATCTAGAAAAAACATATACTAAAAAAAATTCTAGTAAATGTAAATGATATTAAAATATTAGTCAATTATAAAAATACCCACATTAGTAAAGTTATTTTTTTTCCTCTTAGTCTTGTCAAGCAATGGAAAACGAAAAAAGAAAGAAGGGGTGATAGGGTGGGGAGATGGGAAGAGGATTTCTGAAAACGAAGCTAATCAGTCACTACCACAAAAGTGCTGATAAAAGTGTTTTCAAACTGTAGAACCACTGGGCTTATAAACCCAGCTACTTGCCTATAATTCTAGCACTAGGAAGGCAAAGGAAGAAGGAGAGCAAATCTGAGGTCAACCTGGGCAACTTGTAGTTCAGTGGTATAGCACTTGCCTAGCATGAGTGAGGCCCTGGGTTCAATGATTCCCAGAGAAGAGAAAAAAAAAAAAAAATCGGTATATTACCATATGGACCCTCGTCTATAAGTCTGCTCTAGAGAGTGGCTAACCGAAAGATCTCTAGACTTAATTCACCCACATCTATAATTCATGTTCAAGAATATTTAATTTTCTGCCAGGTGCAGTGTCTCACACCTATAATTCCAAATTCAAAGTCAGACTCAGCAATTTATCAAGACCCTAAGCAATTTAGTAAGACCTGGTCTCAGAATCAAAAATAAAAAGGGCTGGGGAGGTGGCTCAGTGGTTAAGTGCCCCTGAGTTCAATCCTAGTATAAAAAAAAAAGAAAGAAAGAAAGAAAGAAGAAAATTTAGTTTTCTCAGGGCTGGGGTTTTGGCTCAGTGGTAGAGTGCTTGTCTAGCACATGTGAGGCACTGGGTTCAATCCTCAGCACCACATATAACTAACTAAATAAAGGTATTTTGTCCATTTACAACTAAAAATCTACTTCTTAAAAAAGAAAATTTAATTTTCTAACATAGGGGAAAGCAATATTAAAAGAAGAATCAGGAACAAGGGAAGAAAGTATTGTTCCCGCCACCCCTTCATCTATGGAAACATAAAACTGAAAGTAAGTTACAGCTTTGTCATTTCATGATTTCAGTTTTGAGTTAAATAACATTAAGGCACTGTTCACTATCTAGAATGAAAGTTTTTCAATAAATACTTCAAAGTACACACTCTAACTTCCAGTGATTTCATTACAAAGCTAAAGATAAGCACTGAGGTGCAAGATAGCTCAACACCCTGAGATGACAACCAAGCTTAAGAGCACGTAGGCTTTGCAAATGAGCGTAACAACCTAACAAAACCACTTTGTTCATACTCTCCTCCTGCTGTAGTATTACAAAGGTGAATAAAGCTATGATACAAAAATATACTTTCAAAATGAACAAAAAACTTCAAGATCCATAAAATTAAAAGCTATCTACCTATAACTTAAGTTAAAAGTTCTGTTTCTAGAGTTTCTTACAGAATTAATTTATGATGGGCGAATTCTATTCGGTCAAAAAAGGACAATATCAATAATAAAAAAAAAAATCTGTGTAGTTAACACTTATGAAATGTGGCAACTATTACCACTACTTTTTAAGCCAGTCAGTGGATTTAAGTGATGTGTCCAAATCATACAACTGGTAAATGGTAAAATCACGACTGGAACTCAGTTTTTTTGTCTGGTTTCCAAAACTTTTCAGCTATACCAGTGCATCCCCATCATATATCTTACCTGATAGTTACCAGATCTCAAACAAATGTGGACTTGACTATATGGAGTCAATTGTTGAGAGGTACTATCAGAAGAAGGTACAAGAACATCACATGCTTGACAATAGCCAGCTAACCGCTTCTCATCTATGGTACAATGAAGAGATAATGAACCTATCTGTAAAGTAAGAGTTATATATCATTATCCATTAATGTAATATAAACAATAATCTAGTACCCCCTTAATGTTCTTAACAGTACAAGAAAATGATAACAGAAAGTTATCATCTGGAAGAACCGTAAAAAATGAAAAGGTTAAACACTTAAAGGAGGGATCAGCAAAGTACTATTCATAGGACAAATGCAGCCTGGGGTCTATTGTTTATTAGTTCACTGAGATAAAAACAATTTTTAGGATTGTAAATGATAACAAAAAAGAATGTCAGACAAAGACTGAATATGGACCACAAAGTCTAATGTATTTACCACCTGCCCCTTTACCCCTCCCACACCAAATTTTTTTTTTTTTTTTTTTTTTTTTTTGCCAATCCCTGGTTTAAAGTTTTGGGGTCAAATTAAAAAAAGAAGACATTATCATTTCTCTATCCAGGCATGAAAAGTAAGACATTAACGAAGAATGAACAATGTTAAAAACAAGTTTACACATTTTTAAATACATGTGAGTCAGAAATGCAAAGGAGATAGTACAGAAAACTCTAACTCTTCAATTAGGAAGAAAAGAAATGCTGCTGCCAAAAACATCTTTTTTAAGAGAAACATTTGAGAAAGTGAGGGTTTTACATTACTATACTTTTAAAAACGCACTGAAATTAGAAATCTGATGAGGTCCTTGGGCAAGGTTAAATTGGAATTCCTAATAGATCTATAAAAGATCTAGTCTAAGGGTATAAGCTCCACAGCAGAACACTTGCTTAGCATGCATGAAGCCCTGAGTTTGATTCCCATTAACACACACACACAGAGAAAAGAACAAACTAAATTAAATCTCAAAGGCATTTTAATTTCTCTAAGGAAAGAAGAGATTGAAGCAGGGATGTTTCCAAGCACATGGCATACAAAAACATAGTTATAAACCTTAAAATGTAGTCATCTCTATCAATATAGCAGTACTGAATTCAGGGCCTCACACATGCTACACAAGTGTTCTACTGAGGATTGAACCCTGAGGCACACTTTACTCCTGAGCTCCATCCCCATCCTTTTTATTTTGAGACAGTCTCACTGAGGTGCTGAGGACCTTACTAACCTACCACGTATGGCACAAATTTGTGATCTTCCTGCCTCAGCCCCCTGTCTCTGGGACTACACACAATGCTACCATGCCCAGCAATAATCAGATTTAAAGTCTATCCTCAGTAGGAATTAAGGTAAATTTTTAAAGATATTATATTTCACCCTTATTAACAAAATAAATTTTAATACTAATGATTAAATACACTGATTCAAGTAAATGAAGTGTAAAACACTACTGATCAGAAAAATAAAGCTGGAAAGCAATTGGGTTTTACAAATTTATTGCTTTTAAAAAATAACCACTAGGGCCTGGGGATATAGCTCAGATGGCAGAGTGCTTGCTTTGCATGCACAAGGCCTGGGTTCAATTCCCAGCACCACAAAAAAAAAAAAAAAAAAAAAAAAACAAACCAACACTGATATGGTAAGTATTTATAGGAATTAAACAATTCTAAAATCTGAACAGAAGTTTATTCTTAAGACACAAATAAAGCTTTATAATAAAGAGTGAATATAACCTGAGCTGGGTTGTGGCTCAGTGATAGAACACTTGCCTAGCATGTGTGAGGCGCTAGGTTTGATTCTCAGTACCACATTAAAAAAAGTCCATCAACATCTAGAAAAATATTAAATTAAAAAAAAAAAAAAAAAGTGAATAACATAGCCAGGAATCATGGTGCACACCTATAATCTCAGCTATTTGGGAGGCTGAGGCAGGAGGATAATAAGTTCAAGGTTAGCCTGGACAACTTAGCAATACCCTATCTCAAAACAAAATAAAATTAAAAATTAAAAAGGGCTGGGGAGGTAGCTCAGTAGTAGAGCACTCCTGGGTTTAATTCCAAATAAAAATAAAAATAAAAAAATAAAAAAAGAGTAAATAACCTAAGTGCCCAAACATAAAGGAAATAAAGTTAATCAAAGAACACCCACAAAATCAGGCACGGTGGCACACATCTGAAATCCCAGTTGCTTGGGAGGCATAAGGATCACAAGTTCAAAGTGAGCCTCAGCAACAGTGAGGCACTAAGCAACTCAGTGAGACCTTGCCTCTAAATAAAATACAAAATAGGGTTGGGGATGTGGCTCAGTGGTTAAGTTCAATCCCTGGTACCAAAAACAAAACAAAACAAAAAAATCACACACATCAGAATGATAAATTTAAAATGCCTTTTCAAAGACTTAAGCAAGATACAAAATATAATACAATATGAGCTGAATTGTTTAAGGACATACAGAAAGTGGCTGCCTGGCATGGGTGAAGCACTGGGTTCCATCCTCAGCACTACATAAAAATAAATAAATAAAGGTACTATATCTATCTACAACTAAATATATTTTAAAAAGAACATACAGAAAGAAGAAAATATGATTAAAAGGTAAAAGGGGGAGCTGAAGAAATAGCTCTTGTTGGATAGCACTTGCCTAGCATGCGCAAGGACCCTGGTTCGAATCCCCAGCCACTCAGAGGGGAGGGAAAAAAAAAGGTAAAAGGGGTTACTTCCAGGTAGTAGTAATATAGAATTTTTTTTTTTAAACCAGTTTTTAGTACTTTTTTGAACTCTTCAAATTTAGTGCAATTGAACACACTGAGGTTTTTTCTGTTAGTGGTACTGCTGAGGACTGAACCAGGGCCTTACACATGCTAAGTATGCTATCACTGAGCTACAATACCCTCCCCCCAAAATGTTTTTAATCTTCAGGAAAATTAAAGCCAAAAAATCTATAGATGATGATTGTATTTACCTCTGCAATTAGTTCTTTGGTTCTAAAAAATTTTTCTCTGGCATTTTCGTAAACTGCTGAATTTGTGGAGCCTTGCTGGAAGTATGCTGCACCCAAATCGTAACATACCTAAAATGGAATGAATACCAAAATTGCTTAATAATTTTCCACAGACTTTAAAGTTGACAGAACTCAAAATGATCTTTATGTCAGGAAAACCAAGGAAAAAAGATAGAGGTAAAAAAAAAATTTTTTTTTGATGAATAATAAGATAGAAACTAACTCCCACTCACTTAAGCAGAAAACTCATTTAATGATAAGATTTCTGTTAGCCTATAAAACTATTGTGAAGGCCAAAGAATCAGGTGAGGAAAACAAAAGAGGCAAGGGAGTCAAGTAGTCAGGACAAGATCCAAAACTGATGCGGGTACCACTGTAACCCATCTCAACACTAGATTCCATAGCTTATGTCACCCACAGCCACCAGTACTTGACACCAAAGGCGGCCGCTGCATTCTCCAAGTACTGCCCCTTGAAACTATATTTAACTAGTGATGCTGCTACTGCCTACCACAACAGATTGTCTATCAGTACCACTTCTTCTATCTATAGGATGCTAATTCAGTTTAAATTAACTGTACTCATCTGTGATATGCCTACCTTCAAGCTGGATGAAGCTTAGTGACACTAAGTCACTATTTAGTTTTGAGTTTCTAACCTAAGAAGCAGGGTCTGCTTTCCACCAAGTCCCAAAGATAAGGAATTCTTCCAACATAGAAGAGGGAAACAGATGCTAGGGAGTCCCCCAAATGGGGAGGAAAACAAAAATCTATCATAATAGACCAACTAAACAGGAATTTAGATTGATGGCTAAAAATACTACTTTTCCAGTTGTCTTTTCCTAAAGGCAGAATTTCTATATTTTTCCAGGAACTTTTTTTAGACTGATGCCCAGATTCACTAAAAGCACACCTACCTCAAAGAAAACTCAGATTTTGTCACTTTGGTCATTTAAAGAATACTAAGGTCCAAGGCTGGGGCTGTGCTCAGTGGCAGAGCACTTGCCTGGCATGTATAAGGCACTGGGTTCAATTCTCAGCACTGCATATAAATAAATAAACAAAGGTCCATCAACAACTAAAAAAATATTTTAAAAGTAAAGAATACTAAGGTCCTGCCAGGAGTGGCACACACCTATAATCCCAGTGACTTGGGAGGCTGAGGGAGGAGGATTACAAATTTTAAGGTCAGCAACTTAGTGAGACCCTCGGCGGCTTGGCAAGACACTGTCTCAAAATTTAAAAAAGGACCAGGATGCAGCTCAGTGATAAAGGGCCCTGGACTCAAATTCCAAGACCAAAACAAAAATATAGGTTCCAGAAAGTGACATGGAAAACATGGAACCAAACACTAGCAGAGCCCAGGCTTAAATCCAGATTCCTAGACTCCTAATATTAAGCAGCACATTTATTCTACACATGGCTGAGAAAGCAGTTGTTTTATTTATTTTGGTGCTAGGGAATGAAGACAGTGCTTTGCATGCACTCTACCACTGAGCTCACCTGTCCCCATGTAAGTCTACTTGAGCTGACTTAAAAATTCTTCAATTATCCCCCCACCGACCCCCCAACCCTGGCCATATAGGAGAAAGTACAATCTCACTGACCAATCTTTAAGGATCCCAGCATCTGCCTTAATTTTTCTCTCAAAGTCTCTTTTCCTGTATTGTAATCACATCAGTCTTCTCAATTTCCCATTCGCACAGTATCCCAGAAACAAGTGAACTTCATTCTACACACCTTATTTCCATTTATGCCAAACAAAATTTAGCCAACGAATGCTTATTCTTCTTTCAAATACCTAAGCTATAATGGTGTCTGGTACTCATTATGGAACACTTCTTTATTGTTATGCTTTATACACAGTTTATTCTGTTCAATGAATCAAGGTTAATTCTCATCAGCCTCTACCCTGCTTTGTACTATTTAGTCAACATCAAATATCTGCCTGATTTTCATTCTAGAGAGCCTTTTGTATCTGCAGTGAAGGGTGCTAAAGGATTAAAACACACACACACACACACACACACACACACACACACAATAGTTTAATGTAATTCTCCTTTCCAAGCAAAGAGAATACAAAAAAATTAAGTTCTTTCTCAAGTCTTACTACAGTAAATAATAAGCCACTAAAATGAGTTTACATTCTATAGTTATAAGGTGGTCAACAGATTGAAAAACAAAACTAAAAATGAGATAATGAAACCAACTACACTAGACAGAAACAGCTCCCCCCTCCCAACCCCCACCAGTGATACTGGGGATTAAACCCAGGACCTCACTCACATTAAGGTCTAAGTTGCCTGGCTGGTGTCAAACTTGCGATCCTACCCGAGCCTCCTCAGTAACTGGGATTACAGATGTGCACCACTAAGTTCAGCAAGCCTTCGTTTTATGGTAAATGATACAAATACTTTTGAATCTTAAGTGAATTTTAGTATTATAAAGATTCTTTAAACATTACCATGTGGCAAAATCAGTTATTACCACTAATTTTCAATTCCGAAAACAGGAATTATAACTCAGCTATGTAATTAAGAGAATATCTGATAAAACTAACCTAGCACATCTAAGTGTTTTATAGTTTTGTTTTCTAAATATTTTTTAGTTGTCAATGGATCTTTTATTTTATTTACTTATACGTGGTGCAGAGTATTGAACCCAAGGCCTCACACATGCCAGGCAAGCGATTTATCACTGAGCCACAACTCCAGCCCAGCTGTTTCCCCCCTGCCCCCAGGTTATGTCAACTACCATGTGGTGAAGATCAGATCAGAAGTGTTGCCAACAGTTTGTTTGTTTTTGTTCTTTTGGGAATGGAATTCAGAGGCACTTTAACCACTGAGCTATATTCCTACCCCTTATTACTTTTTATTTTGAGAGAGGGTCTCACTAAATTGCTTAGGGGCTCGCTGAATTGCTGAGACTGGCCTTGAACCTGTAATCTTCCTGCCTCAGCCTCCTGAGTCACTGAGATTACAAACATGAGCCACCACACAGCACCAACAGCTTTTTAAACAGATTCTGAAAGACTATAAGATACACAGTAAATACCAGAAACATTCTCACATGCAAGTTTCATCAATGATTACTACTACAAACTTTTCTTTTTTCCTATGAACTCTTATCTCACCAGGTTTTGAAAAACTTATTACCTTCAACTGTGGAGTCAACAAATCTGAAAAGTCCCTTTACAACACCATGTTAACTACTTCTGTCCCTTTCCAGAATTAGTCATGAAAATATTCATACCAATTACACAAAGAATATAGATTAAAGGTACTAATCTAAGGGACCTCTTTAGGTAGTAATCAATGACCACTTTAAAATTTCTATTGTACTCAAGGTTCTATGTCAGTAAAATGCAGAAGCCAGGCAAGGTAATGCATACTGTAATCCGAGGGATTCGGGAGGCTGAGGCAGGAGTATCACAAGTTGAAGGCCAGTCTCAGTCACTTAGCAAGACCCTGTCTCAAAATTAATAAAATAAAAAGGACTGGGGATATAGCTCAGTGGTAAAGCACCTCTGGGTTCAATCCCTAGTATCAAAAAAAATTTTTTTAAATAAGAAGGGCTTGGGATATAGCTCAGTGGTAGAATACTCCTGGACTCTACCCCTAATACAAAAACAACAAAAAGCTAGATATTTTCTCTAGGAGCCTAGATTTTCAGTATAGCAAAATAGTAGTTTGGAAGGTTTTGTTTGGTTTTGATCTAATTAGACTTCTAATGTCATGAATAAACTGCAAATCAGTCTTACACTCACTGTATTCTCAGTATTTAAACTGTCTTCTAAATACAATTGGAAAACTATTTCAGAGATAATAGAGCACAAGAAATTTTCCTTTTTAGAAAAATCTCAAATCTTATAAATTGTGTAAAATATAAATTCAAACTTAATAGCATCTTCAGTCAAAACCGAAAAGGCAGAAATAAGTTCAATTAAAAGTACCAGAATGATCTCATATTAAACAAAAAATTTTGTCATGCAGTAATAAAATATAGAAATAAATACCTGGCATTGCATTTCCTCAGTTTTGATTTTCAATCCTGCAGTAGAACTCTCGGTCTCTCCATTTACCATGCCAGGTTCCACAGCCAATAAATCTAGAGTTCTCATTGTATGGACATAAAGATCCTTGTTTAATTTTAGGGCTGCCTCCAGTACTAAAATAGAATCAGCTGCTTGTTCTTTTAGCTATAAAATACAATAAATGAATTAAAATACAAAAATAGTGATTATATTAACCAAAAAATATTTACAAGATACTTAGTAGCTTGGGTACTGAGCTAGTTTAAAAAAAAAAAAAAAAATTCCAACACAGCAAGAATACAATTAAATTTATTGAAATGAAGTTATCTTAAAGGAAAAAAAAATTAAAAAATTAAAAGTTCCTACTATGAAATCAGAAAACAAAATACAGAAATATTGCTTTTTTTCATAAAAGGTTAGTAAAAATTATTTTAAAATTTGCACTGCTGGGTGTAGTAGTACATGCCTGCAATCCTGGTGATTCAGAGAGCTGAGGCAGGATTCCAAGCTTAAGATCAGCCTCAGCAATTGAGAGAGGGCTTAAGTAAGTTAGGAAGACCCTGTCTCAAAATAGAAAAAAATTTTAAATGGCTGGGGATGTAGCTCAGTGGCAAGGCACCCCTGGGTTCAATCCCCAGTACAAAAAACAAAATTAAAAATAAAAGTTTGTAATGGTGTAGTGATGCACATCTGTAATACCAGAGTTTGAGAGGCTGAGGCAGGAGGATCATGAGTTCAAAGCCAGCCTCAATAATTTATCGAGACCTTAAGCAACTCAATGAGACCCTGTCTCTAATATAAAAAAGGGTTGGGGATATGTCTTAGTGGTAAAGTGCCACTGGGTTCAATCCATGATACCAAAAATAAATAACAAATAATAAAAATTTGCATTGCTCCACTTCTATTCAAGAAATGTCTGTATGCCTCAAAGCATTTTACTAGGCACTAGGTAAAATGACTCAGGGTTTTTGTTTCCATATTCCATATTCTACAGCATATTTCTTGTATATAGATAAAGATTATTTACCATCCCTCCCTTTACAATATCTCTGGGATACTGTAGGTATTAAACAGAAATAATATTTAAATTATAGGAAATCATCATTTTTTAAAAAAATGGTATGGACTGGGGGATATAGCTAAGGGGTAAAGTGCCTGCTACCACGAGTGTAAACCCTGGGTTCAATTTCCAGCAACCTCCCCCCACCCCCAAAATTACAATTTTCTGAATATAGGAATAATTTCTTTGGGAGAGAGAGGGGTACTGGGGATTGAACTCAGGGGCACTTGATCACTGAGCCACATCCCTATTCCTATTTTGTATTTTTATTTAGAGATAGGGTCTCACTGAGTTGCTTAGTGCCTCACTTTTACTGAGGCTGGTTTTGAACTTGTGATCCTCTGGTCTCAGCCTCAGCCTCCTGAGCTGCTGGGATTACAAGTGTGCATCACCATGCCCAGCATGATTATAGGAATAATTTTAAAAGACAAAGTTATATATGTTTCTTGTGGAATTTTTAGAAACACAATATATAATACATCACCTGTAATACTGATTTCTTAAATCATGAAACATTCAACAACAGAACTGGTGCTAAGAGTACTCTACCACTAGAGTTGAAACCTGTATAACTGAGTGTAGTATTAGCTACATTCTAAGAGTAAAAATTTCTGTCAATCATCTAGACCTCCTCAATTCTCACATACCTTAGAAGATGCATCTATTCATGCTAAAAATGTAATCCAGGACTGTTACAATGTAACTAATGCCAATACTTACCACTTTCAAAATGTTTTCTGTTAACTCTTTTTCCTGTTGCATCTGATTCATACTAAAAGATAAATAATTAAAGATCATTCAAATGTTATTCTCAAGACTAAAAAATTCTAAATTGAAAAGCATCATTTTTTTTAAGGTGAGTTTAAGTATTTTAATGCTACTACTTTTCATGCTTAAAAACACACACACACAAAATACCTACTTTTATGGAGGCTCAATAATTTGCCAGTATTTTCTCATCTGCTTTGCATAACAAAATTCTCAAGAGTAAAACTTACTGACAACAAAAGCTCATTTCTATAAAGTTAGAAAGTATGCTTTTGATCACTAAATGAGGATAAACTATTACCTGAAATTTAAGAATTAAACTTAAAACTTCATGTTCAAATTTTTGTAATTAGCTTTGATTTTGACAAAAAAAATACACTACTTTCAGATGAATGGCACAATTCCTAAAATGCTCCCCTACCTCTTCAGTGCTCTCTATCCCAGATTTCTAGAGCACTATCTGATTCTCCAACCCTCTTAACTCCTCCAAATAAACCTTTATGTAGGCCCTCTGCTCTGCTTCATCTGTAACAGGTTATTTAAAACTTGCAAATTTTTTAAAAATTCTGATTAAAAAATGCCTAGCAAGAGTCATATATGCCAACTTACACACTTAACTGAGGGGGTCCAGGTTTTGCCTGCTTGACAGGAAAACTACTTTGAACAATTGTCCTAATTGCCCTGAAGAAAAGACAGGAAAAACAAAATTTAATATACCAATAAATGTCACTTCGATTATTTCTTCAAATACTACTTAAAAGATTTGTAGCATAAATTCTCTGAAGTCTTGACATATATATGTATATATATATATATATATACACTTTATATATATATATATGTATATACACTTTAGCAGCATGCTTTTAATATACACATTCACAAATTTGCTCTATCAAAACATTCATAGCTCCAAAGATCCTCTGAGAATCCCCTAGGGCAGGACAGCCTTAAAAGCACAATCCTGAAAGCCAGAGTTCAATAAAACAGAGGTTGTCCAGCACATTCTGGGTTTATGAAATAATTTACCATCTATTGTAGAGAAGTATAGCCATGGCAGTGGTTGGAGGTAAAGTGGCCAGATCCATGTCAACATGCTTTGTCCCAGGAGGAACTTTACTGATGCAAAGCAGTTCATTTAGGAGCATATTCAATACTGGAACAGACAAACTTAAAAGAAACAAAAGGTACACGTTTGCATGTTAGCTGCTTCAGAAGCACAAAATATACAATTCTAAATCATCACTGAAAATAACTACATTGTTCCAAAAGGTCAAATCTTCAGGTCTGCCTATCAAATTTCAAAAAAACTTTTTAAGCTTTTAATTACAAAAAAAAATTAAACATACACAAAAAGTAGAACATGAACCCCCATCATCCACCTTCAACAATTATCAGCAAATGACCAATGTTTCATTTCTAATCTAACCCATTTTCCAAATTGTAAATATTTTAGATTATATCTCAGAAAATTAACTTTTAACATCATCACAGTATAATATATATTCCACATCTAAAAATTTTAAATTTGCTTATTATCATCAACTATTCGACTATCCATCTGGAGGGCTAGGGTTGTACACAGTGGTAGAACACTCGCCTAGCATGGGAGAAGCCGTAGGTTTGATCCCTAGAATCCAGGGAATAAAAAGAAAAAGGGTGTATCACATGATCAAGCAAGTTAAATCCTAAAAACATACCTCAAATACAAATAAAGTTCATGGGCAAAGATATTTAAGAGCCTGGGATTTATAATAGTGAAAAACTAGAAACAAACAAAATGACTGTCAATTAAGAAACAATTAATGATGTTAAGTGAAAAAAAAAAAATCAAAACAGTACACAAGATAAAATCACTACTTTGTTTAAAAATGTAAACGGCAGCTGAGCCCCGTGGCACATGCCTGTAATCCCAGAGATTGGGAAATTGAGGCAGGAGGATCAAAAGTTTAAAGCCAGCCTCAATGCAGTGAGGCCCTAAGTAACTTAGTGAGATCTTGTCACAAAATAAAAAAAACAAAAAGGGCTAGGGGTGTAGCTCAGTGGTGAAGTGTCTCTGGGTATCCCCAGGACCAAAAGGAAAAATGTAAAGAGCTGGGGGTGTGGTTTAGCAGTAGAGCACTTGCCTAACATTCCTGAGGCCCTGGGTTCAATTTTCAGCACTGAAAACACAAAAACATACCAAAAACAAGAAAATGTTAAAAAGTACTTCTCTTCAGAATTATTTCTTTTCTGAAATTTTCCCTATTTCCTATGACGTATTTCTTTTTAAACTAAGAAGAAGGGGATGAAAGCAAATAATTTTTCTAACCAAGGGTCTGATAGTATTTGTTTTTTTAAACAAAAAAGCCCTAATTAAAATCAGTCTTTTTTTTTTTTTTTTTGGTACCGTACCAGAAATGGAACCCAGGGGCACTTTACCAGTGAGCCACATCCCCAATCTTTATTATTTTTTGAGTCAGGGTCTCACTAAATTGCCGAGACTGGGCTGGAACTTGTGATCCTCCTGTCTTAGTCTCCCACATTGCTGAGATTACAGGCTGGTGCCACCATATCCAGCCAAATCAACATTTTAATAGTTTCCATGTTGTCCACCCTGGTCTCTAACTCTTGGGCTCAAGTGATCCTCCCACCTCAGTCTCCAAGTACTGGAACTCGAGGCACACCCTGCTTTAAATGCTTTTTGTACTTTGTGAAAAATACTTGCATATTTTACCAAGAAAATATAAGAAAAAAATTTTCATTTTAAAAGCCAATATCCTAAATACATACACAGAAATAAACAAAAATATGAAAACAGTACTCCGAATGAAATTTCATGTAAATCTTTATACCTTTTCTCTAATATGTCTAAGTCCCACTTCAAATGTGCAGCAACTTTAAGAGCAAGAAGTTTTAAAATACGATTTCTCTTGTTATCAGGTGGAGGTTGAACCTGGTTTTGTTCATTAACTGAAGGTTTGGAAGCCTGTTCCAAAAACTGGACTATAAGTTGAACTGGTGCAGGATCTAGGATTTAAAAGAAAATAAATTCCTAAATTTAAATTTTAATCATGGAGACACAAAAAGAATTCACCGTACTGTTTTTGTTTTGTCATAAATGCTTAATCTTATTTTTTTCAGGGCTGGGGATTGAACCCAGGGCCTTGTGCTTGTGAGGCAAGCACTCTACCAACTGAGCTATATCCCAGCCCTGTTTTGTCATAAATGGAATCCAAACAGCTGTGCAGCTATAAGGACTAAGAAATACAATACATAAGAAATGCACCTGGGGGTTAAAGAAGAAGATCTAGAAGCATAGGTAAGGAAGAAGGGATAAAACAGTACAGAAGAAAGCACTTCACAGGAAAGATTGTAGTTATTCCCAGTTCAGCAAATGACCAATGCCAATTAGAAGAAAGAGGTGCAGGTTGTAGAACTATTGAGTCAACAGTTAGAGGACTCTCCAATAAGTTACCTCTCTGCACCTTCTCCCTCCAATGCAAAAGAGGAATAATACCGCCTATGTCACAGGATTATTCTGAGACTGAAATTAATTCAGATAACAGATGTAAAGAATTAAGTACAGTGCCTGGCATCCGGAAAACAATTGATTTCTGTCAAATGGAATGAACTAAAAAGACACAGTATATGTAATAAAACTGCCTATGTAAAGTACACTAACTTCTCACACTAGTCTCTGAAGACAACCTTTGGTTAAGGCCAGCCTGTTAAGAGTCAACCTATATTTGGATCTGAACTAAAGCAAGAAACCTAGGTTTTCATACCATTACCTCTTTCCAGAAATGCTTGGAGTTTCCCTCCTTTCCCCCAAAACGCCCATTTAAGTGGAATATTAAGCATTACCACCACTATGTAATACCAACTTGCAGTTGTATAGCAGTTCCTGCTTTCAAAGATTATAACACACAGCCAGCTTTGGAATATAAAATTCTCTCACTGCAGAACAAAAGAGTTAAACAAGAATCTAAGATAATAACTAGCGTCAGGCTCTGCATCAGAACAGGTGATTCCTCCCCACCTCCCTGAATTTATACCACCCCGGGTTAGTACAGATAGGGTCCGGGTGGCGGATGCGGTGGAGCACGCCTGTAATACCAGTTACTCCGGGAGCTGAGGCAAGAAGACCACAAGTTCAAGGTCAGTCTGGGCAACTTAGCGACACCCTATCTCAAAACAGGGCTGGAGACCTAGCCCAGTGGCGCTGATCTCCCTCTGAGTTCAACGTCCAGCACTGCGGGTGGGGATGGGGGGTTCCGGCCACCCTCCCCGACCCAAAGAGCCACTAGAGCCGTACTAAAACCCCAAACAGTGAAAAGGGTCTACAGAGGGCGAAAGGGCCTTGTTTCGATGACCCTCCGCGGCTGCATCCCTGCACAGGGATATTTAATCCAAGAGGGTTAAGTAGAGGCCCCAACACGCTTCGGTGGCCCAGAAATCCTGACCACCCAAAAGCTGCAGGTGCGACGCTTACCCGGGCAGGGCTTGCGCAGATGCTTCTCCAACAACGACTCCTCCAGCAGGAACTCGAACCAGCAGGTCTGCGGCGGGGTGCAGGGCCGACTGGAGGTGGCCGCCTCCCGGTCCGCAGCCTCCGCGCTCATCCTGCCCCCGCCGCCGCTACCACCAGGGGCGTTTCCGGGCTCCAACCTGACACTCGAACGCAGGCCCCAAGCCTGTGGTCTGCCGAACCGACCCAGAGAGAGGACACAATCGGAACGTCTGAGAAGCTCACAAGGCCCAAAATGGCGGCGCGAGCCGGAACTGAGCTCCTGGGTCCGCCTCCCTGCGTCCCCACCGCGCCTCCGGACCAATCGTCGTCTCAGTTTGTGATGGGGGCGTGGCCAACCCTCAGGCCACGCCTCTTTTGGGTTGCTAAGACAGACCGCTCAGTTTGACGCTAGATCCAAGAGGCGCTTTCCCGGTTCCATGAAAGTTCTTCAGCGAGAAAGCGAAGCACCTCATCCAGGGTTGCAGTGGGCCTCAGTGTTTTCGTAAATCCGAACATTACAGCTTCAAGTTGTGACTCGGGAAAGCTATCTTTGGTGCTCTCCATTTCTGAGATTTCCTCCCACCTACCTCCTCTGTACAGATGTCACCTATTATCGTGGGCACCGCTCCCCTCTCCGCCCAGCCCACGACACCTTCCTGGAGGGATGACTATATACAGTGAGATCAAATTTCCCTTCTACTTCTCAGGACTAGCTCTCAGTATTTAGCGCCTCAGCATTGATCCTCTTGATATCCCCCCTAGAGATACAATAAACCCCATATTACATTTACTCCATTCTGTAATGTTCTTGTATATTTTATTAATAAACAATACCAGTGAAGAGAATTAGTCCATTAGATCATAGACTGATTTAGAGTGTACTTACTACACTCCACCATTCTAAAACTTTTTTTTTTTTCCTTTTTTAAGACAGGGTCTCACTAATTTGCCTAGGTCGACTCCAACTCACAGCCCTCTAGCCTCAACCTCCCTTGTACTGGGATTGCAAGCATGTGCCACCACACCTGGCTAACGCTTGAGATAGGGAATTTAATATTTCTGTACCACAGTTTCCACATTTTAAAGCAGGGATAAAAATAATGCATAAGTTAGAGTTGATAACAGAATTAAAAGAGGTCAAGCTCAAGGAAAATACAGGTAAGTGATGATACCAGTGTGTTAATCAGTTTTCCATTGATATAACAAGTACCCGAAATTGGGTACTTAAAAGAGATTTAGTTAACTCACAGTTTTGGAAGTTGAAAGTCTAAGATCTGGTGACTATTAGTTTCACTCCCATTGAGAGTGTCATGGAAGATGGCATCACCATGGCAGGACCTTATGGAGAAGATATCACAAGAGAAAGGAAGCCAGAGAGATCCAGGGATCTGGTTTGGTCTGGTTTTTACAACACCTTGTTCTTATGAAAACTCATTCATAAAACTCATTCCATAATCCCATATGAAGGCAGTACCCCCATGATCTAATACATTGCTTCCACTAGGCCCCACCACCTCTCAATAACAACCTAGTGGGAGGGGGGGAACAATCTGGTCTGCATTCAAATGCTTTCGTTTACCATAGCAACAGGTAAGCTTTTTTTTTTTTAATATTTACTTGCCAATGGACCTTTATTTATTTGTGTGCTGAGAATAGAACCCAGTACCTCACACATGCTAGGCGAGCACTCCACTACTGAGCCACAAACCCAGCCCAACAGGTAAGTTTTTTTTTTTTTTTTTTTTGGGTGCTGGGGATTGAACCCAAGACCTTGTGCTTACAAGGCAAGCACTCTACCGACTGAGCTATCTCCCCAGCCCCCAGGTAAGTTTTTTATACCTAGAAAAATTGATAAATACTAGCTAATATATAGAACTCTTCTATTTGCAAAATATTTTCGTACACATGATTCTGATTTTCTCCTATAAACAAAACTGTTATATACCTTTCGTTAGAAAACAAAAGATTTCTGGATATTTCCACCATCTCATAGGTGATACCCATTCAACATTTATAAAATGCATTTCAAACCTGTGCCTTAGATATTCCCTATACTAAGATATGTTCCTGTCATATATCCTGTTACTGAAGTCAGAAACACGAGTGTCATCTTTTCTCCCTGTCACTTTTTATGCCTAATTGTCAAATAAAACATGCCAAATCTTACACACACACACACATTTAATCCCCCTACTGGTATTTTGTTAATTTAGGCTCTTCATATTTTAATAGTCTAATTCATGTTTCCCAAACTCTGTTATTTAGAGCCAGAAGGGCTCTTTGGAGGTTCTTGTGCATCTGGAAAGGTATGTGCGTACCGTGATGTACTGTAGGCTGACTTCCCTCTATTTCAGTCATAGCATATCTATTTTACATTGTTGGGCATTAGAAAGATCCATTAATCAACAAAAGGTTAGGACAGCTACTCTGGGTCAGGAACCATGCTAGATGCTGAAGATATAATGGTAAATAATATGGTTAACAAGGTCCCTGAAATCATAGAGCTCATAATGTAATAGGAAAGCCAGTTGTTTAATATGAATCCTGAAATTGTGAAGTTCTAACAAAGAGGAAGCCCAGGTTATATTAACCAAGACAAGATCTGAGGAGTGGAGGTAAATGGAAATGGTGAGTGTGGAAGTGCCATGAAGAAATTTGAAAAATGCATGGAAATTACCGTAAGTGAAAGGGGAGAGGAAGAGTTGTCTGCTGGGATAGGGTTGTGTGCAGGAAAACATCCAGAACCTAATTTACAGCACTTGTATAGAAGCTGAGGTAGGTGTAAAACAAAGCTGCCCCCCCTCTTCCCTTGCATCACAACCTAGCTTGTCAGTCTGAAAGTTGCTCTTCCCCGCCCTTTCCGGTGCAGCCATTTCCCCGCCTCCCAACTACTGTCAGTCTGTGAACATCCTAGCTAGCTATTGGTTCATCAGTCAGCTTGCAAGTATCCTTCTCCATTATCGGTCCTCTGTTAGCCCTGCCTGGATTGTTAAAGATAGCTTCACCGCCATCTTTTCTCTTTTGCTTTTCTCTCCCCCTGACTTGCTTTCTTTCTCCTCCTCGCTTTCCACTCTCTCTAGCGCGCGCCCTTTCTCTTTCCTTTCTCTTTTCCTCTCATTTTCTCTCTTACCCTGCAGGGAGACACTCTGTTTGCTTAATAAACTCCCTTATGTGATTTTCCATGTCTGGCATGGTTTTCATGGGATTCCTTACAGTAGGCAAAACCCTGACCTATTAGAATAATCAAAATAATTTGGATACAATTAGATCATAGAGATAAAGAGAATGGACTGGAGAAAGCATAGAGAGATCAGTAGGAGTTAATAGGCCATGTTAGGATTTTGGACTTGTTTTTTCTTTGTTTGTAAGTCTCTTACGGCTGCAATATTTAGAACAAGTTAGGGTAGAGTAAAAGTGAAAAGGTTCTGGTAAGTTTCAGAAACAGATAAGGAGGTGGTACACTGAAGCTCACAGGGAGAGAAAAGAGGAGGTAGAAGGAGAGGAGCTAATTCTGCAGGCTTATTTATAGTGGTCAGGAAGTGATTGGAAGATTTTAAAGAAAGAAATGACAAAATGAGGTTGATCTTTTAAATTGCACATTTTGGCTCCTTTTTTGGGGGGCGGGTTACTGGGGATTGAACCCAGAGGTGCTCTATCTCAAAGCTACACCTCCAGTCCTATTTATTTATTTGGACAGGACTTGGCTAAATTGCTAGGGCTAGCCTTGAATTTACAATCCCATTCACTTCAGGTTCCTCTATAAACAATGAATTAGAATGAGTTAAGAATAGGTAGTTAAGTTGTTGTGGTGGAGCATGCCTGTAATTCCAGTGGTTGGGGAGGCTGAGGCAGGAGGATCACAAGTACAAAGCCAGCCCCAGCAAAAGCAAGGTGCTAAGCAACTCAGTGAGACCCTGTCTCTAAACAAAATACAAAAGAAGGCTGGGGATGTGACTCAGTGGTTGAGTGCCCCTGGGTTCAATCTCCAGAACCCATCCCCAAATTAAATAAATAAATAAATAAATAAATAAGGAATATGTAGTTAGGTCTGGGGTTATAGCTTAGTAGTAGGGTGCTTGCCTGGCATGTGTGAGGCATTGAGGTTCAATTCTCAGTACCACATAAAAATAAATAAATAAAGGTACTGTGTCCATCTATAACTAAAAACGCTTTAGAAATATTTTAAAAAAATAGATAGCTAAACCAGGCGTTGTAGTGCACGCCTATAATCCCAGTGGTTTAGGAAGCTGAGGTAGGAGGATCAAACCAGTCCCAGCAATTTAGCAAGACCTGTCTATAAGTAAAAAAAAAAAAAAAAAAAAAAAAGGGGGTGGGGGACAAGCCGGGAAGGATGTGGCTCAGTGGTTAAGCGCCCTGGGTTCAATCCCCAATACCAAAAAAATAAAAGTAGGTAGTTAAGACAGGTGTGGTGGTGCACACCAGTAATTCCATCTGTTCAGGAGGCTGAGGCAGGAGGATCACAAGTTCAAAGCCAGCCTTGGGAATTTAGCAAGCTCCTGTCCCAAAATAAATATGGCTAAGTACCAAAAAAAAAAAAAGAAAAAAGAAAAAAAAAGAAAAGAAAAAAGAAGAAGAATTGGTGAGTTAAGGGAGGTTTTTTTGTTTTTGTTTTTTCCTGTCTTCTTATTTTTCTTGTTTGCCAGGAAAGACCTGAACATGTAGTTGGTAAAGATCCAGGAGAGAGGGAACAGTTAAGGACACAGGAAGATGAGAAGATGGTCTACCAAGCCAGGAAGCTGGCTGTTGACTGAAGGGATGTGTCTTCCCTGGAGTAGAAAGGAAGATCTGGACTCAGGAGGGCTCTTCACTTAGCTGGAGGATAGTTGAGGGTCCCTTCTGACAGCTTCTGTTTTCTCAAAATAGACTTTTTCTAGGGGCCCTCAGCTCTCTTCTGTCATGTCCTTGGTCATGACATTTTGCTTGTGCCTATGCATCTTCTTCCCTTCCGGGGAATAGTGTCTCACCTCTCTACATGTTTCCTCCATTGAAAAAAGAAAGGACTAAACAAATGGAAGGAAGGAAGGAAGAACATGTGCCATGATTTTGCAAATCTTTCTCCTCAAGTCTGCAGATAGAGATTCAACAACAAATTGAGAGTTAAAACAGGAGCAATTCCAACTGTGTTCAGACAAATCTCAGCTAGAGGAGTGTCTATATCACCCTTAGGTAAGACAGTTAACAAGTAATAAATTATTTTTAGGGGGTAGGGGTTCTTAACCATTGACTTATATCACCACCTCTGATTTTTTTTTTTTTTTTGAGAGCGTTTCATTAAGTTACACATACTGACCTCAATCTTGTGATCCTCCTACCTTAGCCTCCCAAATAGCTGGAGTGACAGGTGTGTGCCAACATGCCCAGTTAGAATAAATGACTTTTCTTAACTACTAATGTAATATTATGACAAGATGGTTCTCAAATGCCAAAACTTTGAAAACTTACCCACTCATAACAAACAGGAGAAATCACAAAGTTAATAAAAAATATCAGAAGGGAGCTGAGGACATAACTTGGTGGTAAAATCCTTGCCTAATATGTGCAAGGCTCTGGGTTTGATCCCAGCATTAAAAATAATAATGATGATATAATAATAATAATAATATAGATTAAAACCAGACTAAAGATCTGGGGGTGTGACTCAGTATCATAGAGTGCTTGCCTAGCATATGAGAGGCCCTGGGTCTAACCCCTGGCCCTGCAAAAGAAGAAAAAATAATAAAAGCCCATGAAATTTCTAGTTGTCCATGGTAGTCTTTATGAAATAAATATGTTCAGATGATGATAATCTATATCATTAAAGTTTAGGAACTCAGTGCAGACTAAATTTTGATAAATAATTATGTTACATGTATGAAAATGAGAGAGTTATTTTTATCTTTATTTTTGGTACTAGGGATTGAACCTAGGGGTGCTTAACCACTGAGCCACACTCACAGCCCTATTTTAGAATTTTGACTCACTGACTTGCTGAGGCTGGCTCTAAACTCAAAAACCTCCTGCCTCGGTCTCCCAAGCCACTGGGATTACAGGTGTGTACCACCACACCTGGCTCACAAATATGTTGATGTTTATCAGACTTTGAGCTCCACTTGTAGAGGTGATCAGTTTATGTCTTTGTCAATGTTGGAGGAATCTAATGAACCTAAGCTTCCAGCAAGGGATTCTTGACCCTCTGAGCAGTACATGTGGAGGGAACCCATTGAAAAACCCTAGAAATCATAATATATTTATGATTATATGATTTCTATAAATAGAAATCTATATATTTCTATTATATATATTTCTATTATATATATTGTATATTTCTATATATATTTCTGATCTGATGCAAGACACATATGCTGTGAAGTATGAAATCCTACCTGTGGCCACAGTTTTTTTTAACCTAAGTTGGGTGTTTGGCTTCTGTAGTAGAATTTTGTGATTACAAAACAGTCCTAGGATGAGATGGGTGTTCACTAAAGATGTCCCCTGAATGTCCAAAGAAGAGACTTCTTTAACTTGCCTATGTCATAGACTTTCTGAAACAATGGGCAGAGAAAATATTTAAATTTTTCATTTAAAATTTTTCTATTCAAATTTTCACTCATAAGTGTGTGCCAAGCGTGGTTGCGCACACCTGTGATCCTGGCAATTTGGGAGGCAACGATGGAAGGATTCCAAATTCAAAGTCAGTCTCAGAAATTTAATGAGGCCCTAAGCAACTTAGCAAGATCCTGTCTCAAAATAAAAATAGAAAAGGCTGAGGATCTAGCTAAGTGCTTAAGCATCCCTGGGTTCAACCCCTAATACCTTCCCCCCAAAGTGAAAAGATCTTCCAAAGAAAAGAAGAAAATATTTACAAATCATAGTCAAGCACAGTAGCATATACCTATAATCCCAGCAACTCGGGAGACTGAGGCAGAAGGATCACAAATTTATAACCAGCCTCAGCAACACAGAGAGGCCCTAAACAACTCAGTAAGACCCTGTCTCTAATAAAATATAAAAAAGAAATGGGGATGTGACTCAGTGGTAAAGTGCCCCTGGGTTCAATCCCTGGTAATAATTTAAAATAGAATAACAACCTAGCTGAAAAAATAGGGAAAAGATTTGGATAGTTCTTCAAAATGAAATATTCAAAAAGAAGAAAAGAAGGGGGGAGGAGGAGGAGGGGGTAGAGGAGGAGGAAGAAATAGTACAAATAGCAATATTCATATGAAGAGATACTCAAGCCAGTAAGTACTACAGGATGGTAGTGCATGCCTATAATCTCAGTAACTCCATAGGCTGTGGCAAGAGGTTCAAATTAGGTAAAGTGCCCCTTGGTTCAATTCCCAGTACCACCACTACCCCCAAAACAAACAAACAAACAAACAAACAAACAAAAACAAAGGAAGAGCACGGACTAAGAGTGTAGCTCAGTGGTAGAGTGCATGTTAGCATGCGTGAGGCCCTGAGTTCAATCCCCAGCACCACAAGGAGAAAAAAAAGAAAATTAAAATTATATAAGATACAACATTATATCACTAAAATGACCATGATCAAAAAGACAAAAACTAGGGCTGGGGTTGTAGCTCAGTGGTGGAGCACTTGCCTCACATGTGTGAGAAACTGGGTTTGATTCTCAGCAACGCATATAAATAAAAAAATTTTTAAAAATCCATTGATGACAATAAAAAAAAGACAAAAACTGAGTGTTGGTGAGAATGTGGAAAAAACGAGGACCCTTATAAAATGTAAAATGACACAACCATTCTTGAAAATGGGCAGTTTCTCATAATGTTAAACATCTTTACCAGATGACTCAGCATGTCCGAGAGAAGAAAATATGTCTACAGAAAGACTTGTGCATGAATGTTGATAGGAGCACTATTTATAATAGGCCCGAAATAAAAACAACCCATTTGTCTATTACTGGGTTAAAAAGACAAACTGTGGTACATTCATTGTATTAGTTTTACATGACTGCTGTAACAAATTAACACAGACTTTTCTCTCTCAGTTCTGGAGGCCAGAAGTCTGAAATCAAGGTATCAGCAGAACCGCATTCCCTCCAGAGTCTACAGGGGAGAATCTCATCTTTGTCTCTCACAACTTCTGGTTCTGACTGGTGACTGTTGGCATTCCTTGGCATTCTTTGACAGGTAACCACATTGCTCCAAATCTCTGCTTCCTCTTCACATACCTTCTTTTGTATTCTGTATTGTAAGGGTGGCCAAAAGGAGTCAGACTAAAAGCAGCTGAACAAAACTTTATTGGGGTTAGCTCCTGGCGAGAGTCACCAGGCCTCCAGGGTGACAGCCAGGGTGGAGGGCCCAGAATCTGCACGTGGCTCTGACAGGCCAGGGCCGTTACAGTCCATAGTCCGGAATTGGCTGGGGTGGGTCCCGCTGAGTGACAAGTGGGTACAAGGTGCCATTAGGGTTCATCTGCCGGCGTTTGATTGGTTGTTCTTTGGCGCAAGGGCTGCCGGATGCCCTGTCCCCATCCAGCTGCTCAGATATCCCTAATATGTATTCTCTGTCAAATCTCCCCTGTGTGTGTGTCTCTCTCTCTCATTTTTTGTACCAGAGATTGAACCCAGGGGCACTTTACCACTGAGCCACATCCCCAGCTCTTTTATATATCTTCTTTAGAGATAGGATCTCACTGAGTTGCCTAGGGCCTCACTAAATTGCTGAGACTGACTATGAACTTGAGATCCTCCTGCCTCAGCCTCCCGAGCCACTGGGATTACAAGTGTGTGCCACCGACACTGGCTTCCTGTGTGTCTCTTATAAGGGCATTTTGATTTATCCACACATATCCCAAATCAAGCCTCAGAGGAATTAAGTGACTTGCCTGGTATCACACAACTATTTAGTAGTAAAACAGGGATTTGAGGTCAGTTGTATGTGATCAGTGCATTAATTCCCTGATAGAGATTAACTGGGTGGTAACTGCAGTCAGGTAGCATGACTGGAGGAGGGGAATCCTGGGGGTGTGCTTTTGGGGTTTATATTTTGTCCTTGTCAAGACAGCTCTCTGCTTCCTGTTGCCACGTGTGGAGTTGCTTTCCTTCTCCACATCTTCCACCATAATGAGGTATGACACCTCTAAAATCGTAAGCCCCCAAATAAACTTTTCCTCGGATTGTTCTTACTTGTCTTTTGGTTGCAGCAGTGAAAAAGCTGGCTAAAACAGTGCTTGAATACTGTCCCCTGGAGGGGAGGAATGTTGTCTTTACATGGCAAGAGAGCAGAAGAGAGAAAACCTAGGCCTCATCCCATTTCATAGGGACATTAATCCATTCAGGAAGACAGGGCCTTCATGATCTAAATGCCTCCCATGCATCGGAGATTAAGATGGCAACACATGGGCTGGGGAGATAGCTCAGTTGCAAGCACAAGGCCCTGGGTTCGATCCCCAGCCCACAAAAAAAACAAAAAAAAAAAAACGCAACACATGAATTTTGAAGGGGACAAAAAATTCAAAACATAGTACTGACTCATCCTGACTTGGCCAGCGCTTTTCTAATTTTAAAACTGAAAGTGCTACATATCAGTAACCTCCCCAGTTTGGGGCAAATCCAAACACCTGGAATGCTGCCTATGCTATGCAACAGCATCTGCTCACTGTGCCCCCAATTACTCCAATGCTGGGAGTCAACATCTCTACATGGAGAAGATGAGAAGGAGGTAAAAGAAGATTTGAAGGGAAGCTTATCGTTAACTATTAATTTGTTAGATGTACTGAAAGATGAGATGACGTAAGACCTGAAAGGTACTAAAGTGCTTGGCTCTGTTTTATTTTTGAGATGAGGTCTTGCTATGTTGCCCAGGCTGACCTAGAAATCCTGGCTCAAGGGTTGGGAGAATGTAACTTAGAGGTAGAGCAGTTGCCTAGCATGCATGAAGCCCTGCGTTCAATTCCCAGGACCACCAGATACACAAAAAAGCATGGGGCTGGGGCTGTAGCTCTGGTAGAGTGCTCACCTAGCACACGTGAGGCCTCAGCACCAAATAAAAATAAATAAATAAATGTTGGGGGCTGGGGAGATAGCTCAGTTGGTAAAGTGCTTGCCTTGTAAGCACAAGGCCAAGGGTTTGATTCCCAGCACCACAAAAAAAAAAAAAAAAAAAAAAAAAATGTTGGGGGCTATGCCGTGCAGACTGCGCCGGGATGGCGCCTGGCAGCCAGAGGTTGCTTTGATCACATTGGCGGTGAGGAGGTTGATTAACATAAGCACACCCAGGTGATTTGTCATTGGCCGTATCCAATTAAGTCCACGCACACAACGTGTGCGCAGGTGTTCCCGAGTGCTCCTGATGTCGTTCAGTGGTAGGGCATCCCTAGGTACAATCCCCAATAACACACACACACACACACACACACACACACACACACACACACATGAATAAATGAAAGTCTAGTAAACATTTTTATATGCATAACAAGGTTCATATGCTGCATATGTCTTTATGTTAATAATAAACTGGTAACTAATCATTTTGTCCTCCTCTTTCTTCATGATAGTTAATGTTTTCTCTTACATCTTCCCAGCTTTCTTTTTCTTCTGTTAGGGCATAAGTTCTTCCCCTCTGAAATCTGGGCCTCCTGCCCTGACCCCACACAGTATAGGAAACCAGAACCAACATGGAAAAATAAAATACAAATAAGTAATGCATAATTTAACTGTTCTGTATTACTAAAACATAAAGGGTCCCTGAGAATCACATAAATAAAAATAAATTTGGATTCAGATCATTTCTTTGAGAATTCATTTAAAAAATACAGTTGTAATAAACAGAGAATTTGAAATTTTATTTAATAAATGTGGGGGAGAACCATGCTGATGATTACATTGCCATCTTTTTTTTTTTTTTTTTCCCATTAGCAATAATCGCTCCTCAGATAAACTTCATTGGCTACCATACTGCCAACTGCACAAAGCTTACATTGCCATCTTGTGGCCTCTTGGGGTAGTGTCTGCATCTATCAGTAATAAAGATGAGACAAGATCTTCTCTTCCCGGTATAGGAATATGACATGAGCCTTATGGGTGAAGTAATCTAGTTCTTGTATAAGCTATTCTTCAATATATAACTAAGTCACATCTTCTTAGTATTTCCCAAAACACATCGTTCAAGAGGTAGTGAGTCCTACAGTTATCAGACATCATTTTCTTAAATGCATATTAACTTCCTCTGCAACCTTCTTTGCCTCTTGACCAGGCACCCTGCAATAGGTTCTCACAGCACTGTGCATCCCTGTTATGGCAGTCATCTCTTCCCCTTGTAATTACCTATATGACTGTCTAACTTCCTTGGTAGGGTCTATCCTCTTGGTATGGGCACTTGGGGAAGGTGGGGGCAGGATGGTAGTTATATTGTTTACATTGCAGTCTTTGGCCCATAGCAGACACCCAATAAATATTTGCTAAATAAATAACTTTATTGAACATGGAGCACCTGCATTTCACCTACAAATACTTCGCTATAAACCAGATCTATAGATCTTTAATCTTTCCTTTATCTAACCTAAGACAATATTAAACGGTTTCTAAGGTTCTTATGATTCACAGTTATGTTCTGGGTTTTTACAATCAGCAATTAACTTAAAGAGCTTATAAAGCAGTGTCCATGCCTCAAATATCTGTCTTTGTTACTCATAGTGTCTAGCTGAATTGATGACACAGTGTAGTTCTTATTACTGAACAAAGAATTTATTTGCCTAAGAAGAATAGCCATATATGCTGGTTGCCATGATGGAGTCAGTGCTGAGTCTCTGAGGTCATTCTGTTTTCACATGGCAACCTCCCACCACCTTCCTTTATAAACCCTCTACAGTGGCATGCCAGGCTTGGTGGTGCAAGCCTGTAATTCCAGAAACTTGGAATTGCAAGTTCTAGGCCAGCCTGAGCAACTTAGCAAGACCCTTTCACAAAATAAAACAAAAAGGACTGGGGATGTAGGTCAGTGGTAGAGCACCCATGAGTTCAGTACTGGGGATAGTGAGATCCTCTACAGTAAACTGGGTCAGACAGGTGCCTGCATTTTGCATTGTCAGGGGTCAAAGAGTGAAGGGTAAATTCTTTCCAACTGGCTGGGAGTATGTCACTTCCATTCTGCCAGCTGGGTATTTGGAGAACAAACAAACAAACAAACAAAAACCCAAACGAACTTTGATTTGCCTCTCTTTTGGTTTTTACTTCCAAGTACTATACTTTCACATTAGAGATTTTAAACATAAAAATCACTCTGCATACAGCTAGGACAAAAATTCAAGGTGGCTTTTAGAATTTGATCTTAGGACTTTTGTTCTCAGTAGCTACAGAAATATTGGCCTATTAATATATCACTTGTATACTACATACTTTACTTACGTCTCTATTTCTCCATGTTGCTAAAAAAAAATCACTATCGTCTAAGGTAGATACATGGCTCTTAGCAAGCGATGGTATATACTGAATTTCCAAAGTCTTATCCATACAATTTCAATATTAGCACACATGAGAATGCGCCAGCAAATGAAGTGATTTCTTTAAATAATCTTAAAAAAAAAAAAAAAAAACTTCTGAGGTCTGGGGATGTAGCCCAGTGGTAGAGTGTTTGCCTAACATGTGAGAGGTTCTGAGTTCAATTCCCAGTACAGCAACAACAATAAAGCAAAAAAAATCAAAACACAAAAATGAGAGTTTTTAGAATGCATACACAAAATCAGAGGATAGAAATATTTTAAGTACTGTTTGCAGACTAGTGTCAACCTGTAATTTGTTAGTTACTGGTCTGCATCAAAATAAAGTACTGGTATTGGGAATATAAATTTAAAAATTTGTATAGCAATTTTACCCTGTCATGATAACCAACTTAATGATCAATGGTCATGTGTAGTATAGAAAAGTTTAGGTGCTGGGTAACTTGGGTGTGAGTTTAACATGCAGTATGAGCTATGAACCAGTCCTAAATAATAGGACCACATATCAGTCTGCCACAAAATAGGATCTTCATCACAGTTAGGAGCACTGTCCTAAAATTTTTGTAAAAGGAATTCTCAGACACATTTAACAAAGGTGAAGTTCCTTGAACCCAATAAACAAACAAACAAAAAAATCTATGAAGGATTTCTATGGGAAAAAGTAATTGTAATTTTAGCAAATAACGGAAACTGACAATTCCTTCATATACTTCTTTGGGAGCCATATCAACTTGGTCTGGAGGCAAGGCTCTCAGAGAGGAAGGAGAGAGGATGTCTGCATTCCTGCACTCAGTGTCGCCGTAAGTGCACACAGTTAAAAGAACCAGTGTGGCAAGGCAGGCTGAAGAGCAGCAATCGGATGCGATTCTCCATCTGCACAAGATCACAGCAAACTCCAAATCTTACTGTCAAGAGAATGAGGTCTTCTGAGGGTGTATCTCAGTATTAGAGCACTTGCATCAGGCCCTGGGTTCAATCCCCAGTATGTACTTGCACATACATGCAAACACACACACACACACACACACACACATTACTTTCATTCCATCTGTGCATCACACACACAACCTATATTATGGAAAAGAAACACAGGGCTTGAGATGAGTCACTAGAGGGGAAACAAGAAAACTGGATGCTGAAATGACTCAGATTCAACATTGCTGACTACCAAGAGCTACATCCCTTTTGCAAATAAATGTGTAGGGAACTCTGCTCTTGACTAACTAGGAACAAAGATTTACTTATGATTTTGGTGTCTACATCTGTTCTGAGAATAGAATGGGTCATTTGTGAAACTGTCATACTGGCAGCTTAGAGGTTACTGCCTCCCAAGAGCTCCTGGGAGAACCAGGGAGAGCGACCTGATCCAAAGGCAGGAAGTTCATTGGCTAGCCAGCAGTCTACAATTTTAGCCACAAGCTTTCATCAGATGAACTCAGGCTAGTTTTCATGGGCAATGGAAAATAAGAAGAGTACTAGGGGCCAGACGTAGCCTTTTGTGTGTATTAGGAACAGAACCTGGGGTTGCTTTACCACTGAGTTTCATCCCCAGTCATTTTTATTTTATTATTTAGGGCCTCACTAAGTTTCTGAGGCTAGCCTCGAACCTGAGATCCTCCTGCCTCAGTCGCCTGAGTCCCTGGAATTACAAGTATGCGTCATTACACCTGGCTCGATGTAGGTATTTGTAAATACAGGAAGAGAGGAGAATGGAGCAGGCATGCTAAGAGAAACAGATAAGAAACCAGGTTGAGCAAGGAGTAGTGATTTATGTGGCTCCAGAGGCAGAAGCAAGGAGGATCACAAGTTCAAAGCCAGCCTCAGCATCTTAGCAAGACCCTGTCTCAAAAAAAAAAAAAAAAAAAAAAAAAAAAAAAAAAAAAAAAGTTGGTGCTGGGGATGTGGCTCAGTCGTTAAACACCCCTGGGTTCAATCCCTGGTACCAAAAAAAGAAAAAGAAACCAGGTTTAACTCCTGCAAGGGAACAGTTAACTGTTTGAAGATTTATTTAGTACCCATTTGGGTCTAGTATTAGGGTTCTCTAAAGAAGTCAAATTACAGTGTCTACAAGCTGGAGACCCTGGGATGATAGCAGCTTAGTTCAGTCCAAATTTAGAGACCTCAGAACCAGGGGAAGCTGCTGGTTCTATATATTCTGGAGTCCAAGGAGTGGGAAACTTGGGGTTCTTTGATATCCAAGGATAGGGGATGAAAAGTGTATCCCAGCTCCAGAGAGAGACACATTTGCCTTTTCTCTGTTTCCCTCTGGATCCTGCTAATTGTTGGGCCCACCCACAGTGGGAGTCTGAATACCCTCTGGAAACCCCCTTACACCCTCACCCCATAATTGTGCTTTACCAGGTTTCTAGATAGTCCTTAATCCAGTCAATCAGACACCTAAAACTAACAATAAAAGGGCAACTACTGAACAGGGTGGAGGTGGCTAACGTTTGTAATTCCAGCTACTCAGGAAGCCAAGGCAGGATCATAAATTCAAGGCTGGTTGGGCAACTTAGCAATGTCTCAAGATAAAATAAAAATAAAGAAAAGAGCTAGGGGTATAGCTCAGTGGTAGAGTACCCCTGAATTCAATTCCCAGTACCAAAAAAAAAAAAAAAAAAGGAGTGGCAACTACTGTAATTAGAATCTACAGGAAGAAAAGAAAACCAAAAATCTTTGTTAAAATATGTAATTAAATCATAAACATAAAATAATTCTAATTATGAGAACAATAGTATCAATGTGTAATTGTCCTCCATTAGAAACTGCAGACCTTATTGCAAATCTGTTTGTTATACTGAAGATAATATTTGAACTCATTCTGTTTATTATGACAATATTGTTAATGTCCTCATAGGGGCTATTTGGTCTAGGATTGCATAGTGTCTGAATTGGGCACTGCTAATATTGATCTCCCCTTAAAGAAAAGGTTTTGGAAACCTATAGGGCCACTATAAGCATATAAGGGGGAATCTGCAATATCCCAGATCTGCACTGCTAGAGGGGAAGATACATGAACAACATGAAAAAACAAGGGAAGAAATGATGCAAACAAATCTAGATTCTATATTAATAGAATCCAACGACAGTATGGTAGAAGAAATGTCAGAAAAGGACTTCAGATTATACATGATTAAGATGATTCACAAAGCAAAGGAGGAGATAAGAGAGCAAATGCAGGCAATGATTGATAATGCCAAAATGCAGTTGAAAGAGCAATTGCAGGAAGCAAAAGATCATTTCAAAAAAGAGATAGAGATTCTCAAAGAAAACCAAACGGAAATCCTTGAAATGAAAGAAATAATAAACCAAATAAAAAACTCAATGGAAAGCATCACCAACAGACTAGACCACTTGGAAGACAGAAACTCAGACAAAGAAGACAAAATATTTAATCTTGAAAATAAAGTTGCCCAAATAGAGAAGATGGTAAGAAATCATGAACAGAATCTCCAAGAACTATGGGACATCATGAAAAGACCAAATTTAAGAATTATTGGGATTGAGGAAGGCACAGAGATACAAACCAAAGGAATGAACAACCTATTCAATGAAATAATATCAGAAAATTTCCCAAACCTGAAGAATGAAATGGAAAATCAAATACAAGAGGCTTACAGAACACCAAATGCACAAAATCACAACAGATCCACACCAAGGCACATTATAATGAAAATGCCTAACATTCAAAATAAAAATAGGATTTTGAAGGCCGCAAGAGAAAAGCATCAGATTACATATAGGGGGAAACCAATACGGATAGCAGCAGACTTCTCAACCCAGACTCTAAAAGTTAGAAGGGCCCGGAACAACATATTTCAAGCTCTGAAAGAACTTGGTTGCCAACCAAGAATCCTATACCCAGCAAAACTGACCTTCAGATATGAAGATGAAATAAAATCCTTCCATGATAAACAAAAGTTAAAAGAATTTACAAATAGAAAGCCTGCACTACAGAATATTCTCAACAAAATATTCCATGAGGAGGAAATGAAAAACAACAATGGAGGTCAGCAAAGGGAGGAACTACCTTAAAGGAAAAACCCACTCAAAGGTGAAACCAAGTCAAGTTAAAAAACCAGAAATAAGCCCAAATGACTGGGAATACAAATATATTTCAATAATAACCCAGAACATTAATGGCCTAAACTCATCAATCAAAAGTTATAGACTGGCAGAATGGATTAAAAAGAAAGATCCAACAATATGCTGCCTTCAAGAGACTCATCTCATAGAAAAAGACATCCACAGACTAAGGTGAAAAGATGGGAAAAAACCTACCATGCACATGGATTCAGTAAAAAAGTGGGGGTTTCCATCCTTATATCAGATAAAGTGGACTTCAAGCCAAAGTTAGTCAGAAGGGATAAAGAAGGACATTTCATACTGCTTAAGGGAACCATAAATCAGGAAGACATAACAAGAGTTAATATTTATGCCCCAAACAATGGTGCATCCCTGTACATCAAACAAATCCTTCTTAATTTCAGGAATCACATAGACCACAACACAATAATTCTGGGTGACTTTAATACACCACTGTCACCACTAGATAGATCTTCCAAACAAAAACCAACAAAAGAAACCATAGAACTCAATAACACAATCAATAACCCAGACTTAATAGACATATATAGAATATTCCATCCATCAATGAGCAAATTCACTTTTTTCTCAGCAGCACATGGAACCTTCTCAAAAATAGACCATATGTTGTGCCACAAAGCCGTCCTTAGGAAATGCAAAAATATAGAGATACTGCCTTGTGTTCTATCAGATCATAATGGACTGAGAATAGAAATCAATGACAAAATAAAAAACAAATTACTCCAACACCTGGAGACTAAATAATATGCTATTGACTGAAACATGGATAACAGAAAACATCAGGGAGGAGATAAAAAAATTCTTAGAGGTCAATGAGAACGATGATACAACATATCAAAATCTCTGAGACACAGGGCTGGGAAGATAGCTCAGCTGGTAGAGTGCTTGCCTCGCAAGCACAAGGCCCTGAGTTCCATCCCCAGTACCTAAAAAAAAAAAAAAAAAAAAAAAAAAAAAATCTCTGGGACACTATGAAAGCGGTACTAAGAGGAAAATTCATTGCAGGGAGCGCATTCCAGGAAAGAATGAAGTCAACAAATAAATGACCTACATTACAGCTCAAAGCCCTAGAAAATGAACAGAATAACAGCAAAAGTAGTAGAAGACAGGAAATAATTAAAATCAGAGCTGAAATCAATGAAACTGAAACAAAACAAACAATTGAAAAAATTGACAAAACAAAAAGTTGGTTCTTTGAAAAAGTAAACAAAATACACAAACCCTTAGCCACACTAACAAATAGGAGAGAGAAAACTCAAATTACTAAAATTCTTGATGAAAAAGGAAATATCACGACAGACACCACTGAGATATAGAACATAATGAGAAGCTACTTTGAAAATCTGTATTCCAATAAAATAGAAACTACCGAAGACATGGACAAATTTCTAGAGACATATGCTCCTCCCAAACTGAACCAGGAGGACATACACAATTTAAACAGATCAATATCAAGCAATGAAATAGAAGAAGCCATTAAAAACCTACCATCGAAGAAAATCCAGGACCAGACGGATTCTCAGCCAAGTTCTACAAGACCTTCAAAGAACTCATTCCAATACTTCTCAAAGTATTCCAGGAAATAGAAAAGAAGGGTACCCTATCGAACTCATTCTATGAAGCTAATATCACCCTCATACCCAAACCAGGCAAAGACACATCAAAGAAAGAAAATTTTAGACCAATACCCTTGATGAATATAGATGCAAAGATCCTTAACAAAATATTGGCAAACCGTATCCAAAAACATATTAAGAAAATTGTGCACCATAATAAAGTGGGGTTCATCCCTGGAATGCAAGGATGGTTTAACATCCGTAAATCAATAAACGTAATCCATCATGTCAATAGACTTAAGGATAAGAATCATATGGTTATTTCAATTGACGCAGAAAAAGCATTCGACAAAATACAACACCGCTTCATGCTCAAAACACTAGAAAAAATAGGTATAGTAGGAACATGCCTGAACATTGCAAAGGCTATTTATGCTAAGCCCACGGCCAACATCATTCTGAATGGAGAAAAATTGAAACCATTCCCTTTAAAAACGGGAACAAGACAGGGATGTCCTCTTTTCACCATTTCTATTCAACATTGTCCTTGAAACTCTAGCCAGAGCAATTAGACAGACTAAAGAAATTAAAGGGATACAAATAGGAAAAGAAGAACTCAAACTATCCCTATATGCTGATGACATGATTCTATATTCTATATTTAGAGGATCCAAAAAAACTCCTCCAGAAAACTTCTAGACCTCATCAATGAATTCAGCAAAATAGCAGGATATAAAATCAACACACATAAATCTAAAGCATTTTTATACACAAGCAATGAAACATCTGAAAGGGAAATGAGGAAAACAACTCCATTTGCAATAGCCTCAAAAAAAAAAAAAAAAAAAAAAAACTTGGGAATCAATCTAACCAAAGAGGTAAAAGATCTCTACAATGAAAACTACAAAACACTGAAGAAAGAAATTGAGGAAGACCTTAGAAGATGGAAAGATCTCCCATGTTCTTGGATAGGCAGAATTAATATTGTCAAAATGGCCATACTACCAAAAGTGCTATACAGATTCAATGCAATTCCAATTAAAATCCCAATGACGTATCTTACAGAAATAGAGCAAGGAATCATGAAATTCATTGGAAGAAAAAGAAACCCAGAATAGTTAAAGCAATCCTTAGCAGGAAAAGTGAAATGGGGTATCACAATACCAGAACTTCAACTCTACTACAAAGCAATAGTAACAAAAACGGCATGGTATTGGTACCAAAATAGGTAGATCAATGGTACAGAATAGAGGACACGCAATAGTAACAAAAACGGCATGGTATTGGTACCAAAATAGGTAGATCAATGGTACAGAATAGAGGACACAGACACAAACTCAAATAAATACAATTTTCTCATACTAGACAAAGGGGTCAAAAACATGCAATGGAGAAAAGATTACCTCTTCAACAAATGGTGCTGGGAAAACTGGAAATCCATATGCAACAGAATGAAACTAAACCCCTATCTCTCACCCTGCACAAAACTCAACTCAAAATGGATCAAGGACCTCGGAATCAGACCAGAGATCCTTCATCTTATAGAAGAAAAAGTAGGTTCAAATCTTCAACATGTCGGCTTAGGATCATACTTCCTTAACAAGACTCCCATAGCACAAGAAATAAAAGCAAGAATCAATAACTGGGATAGATTCAAACTAAATAGCTTTCTCTCAGCAAAGGAAACTATCAGCAATGTGAAGAGAGAACCTACAGAGTGGGAGAAAATCTTTGCCACTCATACTTCAGATAAAGCACTAATTTCCAGAATATATAAAGAACTCAAAAAACTCTACACCAAGAATACAAATAATCCAATCAACAAATGGGCTAAGGAAATGAACAGACACTTCACAGAAGATCGACAAGCAATCAACAGATATATGAAAAAATGTTTAACATCTCTAGTAATAAGAGAAATGCAAATCAAAACTACCCTAAGATTCCATCTCACCCCAATTAGAATGGCCATTATCAAGAATACAAGCAACAATAGGTGTTGGAGAGGATGTGGGGAAAAAGGTACACTCATATATTGCTGTTTGGGCTGCCAATTAGTACACTCACTATGGAAAGCAGTGTGGAGATTCCTCAGAAAGCTTGGAATGGAACCACCATTTGACCCAGCTATCCCACTCCTTGGCCTATACCCAAAGGACTTAAAATCAGCATACTACAGAGATACAGCCACATCAATGTTCATAGTTGCTCAATTCACAATAGCCAGATTGTGGAACCAACCTAGATGTCCTTCAATTGATGAATGGATAAAGAAACTGTGATATATATATATATATATATATATATATATATATATATACATATACATATACACACACACACACACACACACACACACACACACTGGAATATTACTCAGCTATAAAGAATAATAAAATTATGGCATTTGCAGGTAAATGGATGAAATTGGAGACTATCATGCTAAGTGAGATAAGCCAATCTCAAAAAACCAAAGGACGAATGATCTTGCTGATAAGCAGATAATGACACATAATGGGGGGTGGTAGGGGGGCAAGAATGGAGGAAGGAGGGACTCTATAGAGAGAAAAGAGGGGTGGGAGGGGTGGGGGGGAAGGAAAAAATAACAATGAATCAAACACCATTACCCTATGTAGATATATGATTACACAAATGGCATGCCTTTATTTCATGTACAAACAGAAATAACATGTATCCCATTTGTTTACAATAAAAATAAATTTTAAAAAAATGTGTAAGTAACTATACTGTAGGGACTATACCATTTGGGAGATATATGTGACATAACTGCATAAAGTGAGTAGGAGCAAAGCTCTATCGCAGTAAGGAAATGACACCAGATTGTATCTCAAATCCACGGGAATAATGAAGAGAACAAAAAAATGGCAAATAAGGCCTATAAAACAAATACTAAAAACATGTTCTTTTTTTCCCCCTCAGCTTTCAACTTCATGGACTTGTACCATGTAGGTGCAGTATGTATAATAATAGTATCAAAGCAGGAAGAGGGAATGGAGCATTTTAGGACCAATGTTTCTATATCGCATGGGAATTTAGTATAAATCTAAAGTAGATTCTAATTACTAAGATACATATGACCCCCTAGAGTAACTACAAAAAAAAAAAAAAAATGCCTCAAAAACCAAGTGGGATTGGGCTTGGTGGTGCATGCCTGTAATTCCAGCAGCTAGGAGGCTGAGTACCTATGCAATTTAGTGAGACCATGTCTCAAAATAAAAAGTAAAGAGGTCTGGGGATGTGGCTCAGTGGTTAAGTGCTTCTGGGTTCAATCCCCAGTATCTCCCCCCAAACAAAAACACCCAAAAACACCAAAGTGGGGTTAGTGATGTAGCTCAGGTGGTAGAGCACTTTCCTAACACGCAAGAGGCCTTAGGTTCCATCCCCAGCACCAAGTCCACACAAAGACATATAAATAGCCAATAAGCATATTCAACATTGTTAGCCATGATTGAAATGCAAATCAAAATTACAATAAGATACCTCTTCTCACCCACTGGGATGGCTAAAATCTGGAGGGAAGATACTAAGTGTTGGCAAGGATGTGGAGAAACTGGAACCCTCATACATTGTTGGAGGGATTGTAAAATGGTTCAGTTGCTTTGGAAACCAGCCCGGGCAGGTCCTCAATATTTGACCCAGCAATTCTCCCAAAGAAACAAAAATATGTCTAACGAAAACAACACAAAATGCCCATATGGACAAAGAAAACAGTACATTCATACAATGGAAAATCCTTTGGCACCAAAAAGGAATGGTACATGCTACAATGTGTATGAACCTTGAAAATGTTAGGCTAGGAGAAAGAAGTCAGTCACAAAGATCATCTGTTATATGATTCCATTTGTATGAAATGTCCAGAATAGGCAAATATAGAGATAGTATGTAGATTAGTAGTGGTTGCATAAAACTAAGCAGTGGAGTGGTTGAGTTGATAGCCAAAGGGTATGATCTTTCTTTCCCAGGTGATGAAAACTTTTAAAAATTGATTGTGATAATTGCACAACTCTGTGAACACACTAAAAGCCACTGCATTGTACACTTTCAAGTGAGTGAGTTGTATATGAATTATATTTCAATAAAAATGTAATAAAAAATTCACGTATAAATAAAGAAGTTTAATTACAGAAACAAAACAACGAGGGTAATTAAGTTTTTTTTTTTTTTTTTTTTTTTTTTTTGCAGTGTTGGGGATTGAACCCAGGGCCTTGTGCTTGCAAGGGAGGCAAGCACTCTCTACCAACTGAGCTATCTCCCCAACAAGAATTGCATTCTTGATAGAAATATGTTGGAAGTTACAAAATCTGAAGTAAACTACTTTGGAATCAACTCTTAAAATATATTTGCATTTGGGCACCCCTTTGGGACCCGCAGGGAGAGGTGGGGAGCCAGCTTTGCGGTGGTTGTGGCAAAGCTGTGGCCAGAGCTGACCTAATCAGCCCTGCCATGGTTGCTCAGTAGGGTGTATGGTGGGGTCAGGGAGCGGGGGCAGGAGTTGCCAACTGCCATGACTCATGAGTCAAGTTTCCAAGAGCAGAGAGGAACGCAAGGGAAGGGATTCTGGAGACACTGGACATTTTTCTTGGCCCTTCTCAGTTTACTCCTAGACTGATTTGAGTGAGAGCTTTTTTTAGTTCGACCTCTGAGTGAAGATGCATGGGCATGGAGGCTATGACTCTGATTTTGGTGATGATGAACATAGTGGAGAATCTAGTAAGGAAAAAAGGGCGACTGAAGATGATTACTCCTTAAAAAGCCATTTCAGAAAGAAAAACATGGAAAGGTGGCTTATAAGCAAGTTGCAGCAGAATTGTTGGATAGGAAAGAAGCAAGAAACAAAAGGTTTCATCTCATAGCTATGGATGCTTAAAAGGCAAAGTTTATAAATGACTATTTTATACTATGGTGGCAAAAAGGAAGAATTCAGGTGTTTAGGGGAAAATGATAAGGCGGCCTTGGATCTTATATTAGAAAATCATAGATTCCTATGGAATGAGAAGGATGAAACGGAGATAACTTGGGAAAAGAGACTTGCAAAGAGATATTATGATAAATTATTCAAGGAACAATACATAGGAGATCTCAGATACAAAGAAAATAAGTTTGGATTCAGGTAGCCAGTAGAAAAAGAAGTAATTTCAGGAAAAAGTCAATTTTTTTGTGGAAATATGTGATGCAAAAGAAGGTTTAAAGAGTTTGGAAGTTAATTTTGGTTATATTGAGCATGGTGAAGAGAAATGCAATTGTTAAATTAAGGTTATACCAAAAATATTCCTTTAAATTTTCATCACAGGAGAAATCAAGTCAAAAAAAAAAAAAAAAAAAGGCTAAAACCAAAGAAGATTGTGATGAATTATCACATAAAAAATCTGAATTATCTTCTTCAAAAGAGGTCTCCAAGAAAAAGGATAAAAGGACATTCAACTTAAAAAAAAAAAAAATTCAGATGATTCAGTAAACAAGAAACTATGAAGAGGAAGAAAGTGTTTCTGAATCTGAGCTCTGGAAGGGTTCACTACCAGAAACAGATTTAAAAAAATACAGGAAGAAGAATTTGATGAGTATTTTCAGGATTTGTTTCTGTGAAATGGGAGAGAGAACGCCTGCATTCCTTAATGTGAAAATATACTTCAAAAGTTCATAGAATTTTTATCTACAAGTTTCAGTTTGAGTAGTCAGTCTTTGGAAATAAAAATCCAGTCACGAAAAGATATTTGCATTTATTGAAATTAAATTTTATGTTTTTGCAAAGATGTAACTTTCCTTATGGGAGGAATATATTTAAGCTAAAAGCACATAGTTATAGATATAATTCAGATGTCAATATAAAGGGTATAAGTGAAAAAAGACAATTGTTTAATAGTTATAAAATAATGAAATGCAATAGTCTTACAAAGTTACTAACATAAACTATGAAATGGTAGGTCATGAGATATTTCAAACTGTAAGTTTGCAATGCACGTTTCTTTTGCAATGCACGTTTCTTTCGGATACTACTATTCCACTAAGTATATACAGTGGCCACAAGTGTATTTCTTATAGAACTGTACTTGTAACTACATATACCAAGATTAAGTTTATGAGACTTATAAACAGAAACGATTCAAAGATACCTTTATACTAAATTCAACAAATTTGGTTTCAGAATGAACCTTTTTTATTATGGAAAACACAGTATCATGTTTAGAAACTTTAATAGAAAATAGTTGAGTCATATATATTCCTTTGCTATTTTCACACTAATTTTATTTAAAGTATTAATGCTACACATACAAAAACTTGATAATTTCAATAAGAAATTGTTCAATTTTACTTGCAACTTTGAAAGCCAAAATTCTAATACATATTGGAATCTAAGGCTAGTAGCAAATAGCAACAATAGAGACTACATATTTTAAAAATTGGACAAACGAAGAGAGAGAATATATTGAGATATAAATCAGGAAGTAGTTATTTGCTCTATAAAAGTTTCTTAAATATATACAGAATTAGTAATGTATGTTCTTTAAATATTCATGCATTAAAAACTTACCAAAAAATCAATTTATATATAACTTTTAAAAAACCTACCAAACGAAAAAAGAGAGGCACTACTTTTATCCACAAAAGGCATCAAAATGTTGTAACAGTTCAAAAATAAAAGGGGCCCAAAACAACTGACTTCTTAGAAACAAAGTTACTTATTAAGATAACCATTCAAGAAATCAATAATCTATTTTATGCACATTTTTCAGCCACAAATTTTTGCACACTTTGCCTTCCATTTGTGTTGTTCTTTGAATCAATTTGGACTGAATGGAAGAGCATCACAACACTGAGGTTACTGGCAATCTGAATTAATGTCCTGAAAGAAAAATGCTGTCTATATACATAGAAAGTAATGAAAAAAAAAGTTAGTGCTAAAATACAATATATACTCAGGTTGTAAAACTCTACCAGGTTAACAAAAAACACGAAGATACAGATGGTGAAAGTAGAAAAAATATAAACCAGCAGTCAATATTACAATTACTTTATCAAATGTTTTATTTGTTGAATTGTTTGGCATTTGGGAAGTTAAATAAATTAATTAGGAGGCTAGATAGCCTTAACAAATATTTGTTTATTATTGAATTGAAGCTAATAGTGAGAATAACATAGGAAGGACTTTCTTTTTTTCTTTTTTTTTTTTTTAATCTTTATAGTTTTTGCAGTGTTGAGGATAGAAACCAGGCTTCATGCATGCTAGGCAAGTGTTCTACTACTGAGCTACACTCTTTTTTTTAATTAATAAGGAAAAAGTTACCATCATTTTCTTAGGAAAAAGAAAACAGGCGATAATTTTAGGAAAATAAAAAAGTAACTTAGAAATACAGAAGTTAAGGCACTTAATTTGATGGGTTTGCAAAATCCAGGGCAAAGTATTTTGTATTTCTCTGAGAAATCCTTTTCATCCAAAACCCACTAACTTTGATACTTTAATAGATCTTTATTGTCAAACCTAACAACTATAAGTTGCCCAAGTATAATTACTTGCAGAATTCTCATTTATTATTCTATAAAGAAGGAAATAATTAAATCCTTCTAATTTGAAGTTTTCTAGTACTGTTGTTTAAAATACAATATGGTACAGTTGAATCAAATAAGTTTATCTCTCATATTACTTGTCCCTTTCAATTTATGCTGAATGAAAAATTCATTATTTAAAAATTTCAATTAAAAATTTCTCCATCTATTTTATTTAAGAATTTAGTTGACAAGAGTAAAAGCAACTTATTGATATAACAAAACAAACACAACAACCAAAACTAATTCAGAATGTGATCATAATACATATCAATAAAAATTAAATAAAAAATTTCCACACTACATAGAAAGCAGGGTGTTCTGTGTGTCCTCTTCAAAATTTGCAATCTGGCTTTTAAATTACATTGTTTTACATGCTCTAATCATATGTACTACCATGTGACTATTCACTGTGTTCTTAGGTAAATATGGTAATATTTTCAAAAAGCTTGATGTTAAATATGAACGACTCACTACTAAAATGTACAGAGTCAATCTGAAGTACAATATCTGTAGCTATCTTAACATAGTTAAAACAATTATATAAAAAATGAAATGAGAACCAATGAAACTAAAACATCAGATATGACACTGCTGTCAAACAATTCTTAAGCTCCAAAAAAGCAAAGCATTCTAGAGTTACTCTAAGAATGCAAGTATTTAAAATATATATATATAATATATATATGTATATACATGTGTGTATAAAAAAGATGAAAAGAAAGACAATAGAAAGATATTCCCTCCTAATGTAGTAATTTAGAGTTCTGAAAATGTACTCTTTACAGCCCTCTAACAAGTGAAAAGTTTGAAAACCTATTCATTGAACAGGTGTATAAGGTAAAACGGTTCATGCACTCATCAAAATGATACGTCTATACTGAATCTCTTTAAAAAATTATTTTAGAATTTATTTTAATAGATGATTACAAATATTAAAATACTCAAAGGAACAAGCATTTATGCTGTGAAACTGCACTGTAAATTTTATTGTAATTGTCATTTTGTTCTTAAAGATGAAAATCATATTACGGCTTCTTAAATAACATTACTTACATTCTATAATAAACATATCTGTATGCAGAGGTATGTTTATCAGCATCTGCATATATATACTTCATAAAATTGGTGCTCACTGTACATATTTTTTAAATTTTTTACTTAATACTTCCATAGAAATCATGTGAATAGAATGTATACCCTAATATTCATATTTTTTAAAAATTCTAAACATTCTTTTCGATATCCGTTTAAAAAATATATAGAGATGTAACAAGAGTTACTGTTTTACCATGATTTAAGTGTTATCAAATTAAACAACATAAGTGAAAAAAGATAATTGTTTAACAGTTATAAAGTAACAAAATGAAATAACATGTGCTATGTATTACTAAGAAAGTGCTCATTTGTATACACAGCAGATGATGAAAGCAGTGTCATGGAAAATTCTGGATGTATCACTATGTATATCCTTGAAAATCACTTTCTTTTATATAATTTCCATTTTAATTTAAATGTCACGTATTTTCAACTAACATTTAAATTAAGTTTTTATTGTAAAATTTCAGTTGCTATAAACAACTAAACACCTTCAGAAAGCTGCTTGAAGAATAATCTTTTTTTATTATATAACTATATCACATTAAGTATTTATGAAGTAGTATGTTTGAGACATTGAACAAATTCAAATTCAAAATCAATATTATTATAGATTTATGGGGAAACTTTGCAATAGGTAAAATCTTTAAAGATCATATAATACGAAGCAAGAAACCTGCCTGGAATATTGCAGAGTAATAGATTTGACATCCTGTTTCCCACAAAATCCTGGACTCAGTTAACAGCAGGAGGGAAAAATGCAGCAGCATTTCAAATGTCCATACTCTGATTTGCATCAGACACCGTATAAGTAAAAGAAAATCTCAGGTAGCATAAGTCTTTGAAATGAAGGCTCTGTTATTTTTCAAGATTGGAAGGATATCACAGTGTTGATTTTATACACAAAGTAGGATCTGTTCCAGTATACTCTAGTAAAATAATTCACATATGGAGAATAGTTAATTTTGACCTCATGACAAAATCGTCCATATTTTGAGTAGGTTAACTTGTCACCTTCATCACAAACCACCTATCAAAAGATAAAATATTAAAAAGCTTATTAAACTTGTAGAAGAAATATAATCCATGTATAAGTGACTACAGATATTTTAAAAAAACGCTAAACATGGACTGTCAAATATTTTCCACTATTAGAGAACATAAGTCTCTTCATAAATGACTCACCACATTAAGAAAGTATAAATTGTCTCAAATTTTTAAAAGTCTTAATCCTAAAATTTGGCAAGTGTTGTTTTCATAATCCATTATCATTGTTCTGAAGAACTGTATCATAGAGACCACTAAGGCTGAGAAATGAACATTTTATGCTCCTAATGTATATTCAAACTCTTCTCCTTTTGTAGAACTGAGTCATAATTATTCAGTAAGCAAGTAAGCCTATACAACTTATCCAGTGCAAACTTTTACATTCTCATCTAATGATGTTCACTACAATGGCTTAGCTCACCTGACTTTTATTTTTAATAATAAAATACTAAATATTATTCTAATGCCTTTGGAAGATGACAGAGAGCCAATATTAAAAACAAAAGAATGGATTAGCCTAAGTCTATGGAGGATATTACATGAAAGATGTGGCTTAACCTTTAAAACAGAGCAGCCAAGAGCAGAACAGAAAGGCTTCAGACAGAAGACAGCATCACAGCAGCAATTACTGAATAACAATGCTTAATTACATTTCACTGTCACAATATATCAAAGATCATAGCCATCAAGTATCAATGGAGAAAACTCAAAATATATGGAGCATACAACAGAGTAAGTTTATAATACAAGCTTAAGGGTCATGAAGAAAAAGAAGGTGGAAATCTCTAAAACTAATTTTTTATCTCCAACTTGGTCTTGAATGATACAACAAAGAACTGTGATTATTTAAGAAGGGACAGAAAAAAATCTTGGCTGCAACATAAACCGACTATGCACTATATCTTAGGACAACCTGCTCAAGTTCCTCTCTCTACTTTTCTCAGGAGCAAAGGCATTCATTCCAGCCAACACTAATTATCAGATACACAAACTCCCCTGTCAGTCTTCTTGTTTATCAGATATAGTAATCCACTGCAGGCTGAGAAGCAAGTAAGCTTGGAAAAATAGCTGAAATTGATGTAAAAATTAATATCCAGCTAGATCCTATTGATGAAAGTGTCTCTGAATACATTAATTTTTTTGGATAATAAGGACTCATTAAATATGCACTGTGTTAATTTAGTAAGCATCTTTTTCTAGATATGAATCAAATTACTTCAAACAATGCAACCAGAGGCTCTTTCATTTATTATAACATGTTACAATAAACTCATTATTTTGGGCTGGGGTTGGAGCTCAGTGGTAGAGTGCTTGCCTAGCATGTGTGAGGCACTGGGTTTGAGTCTCAGCACCACATATAAATAAATGAGTAAAATAAAGGTCTATCAACATCTAAAAAAATACATATATTAAAAAAGATCATTATTTAAATCAAATTATGCCATCTTTTGTTAACAAATACTGAAACATGCACAAGTACAGGCAATGAATAAATGAGTATTGGTGAAATATTTTTTGTTTTGTAAAAAATGCCTCATTTTTTCTTTGTACATTGAAAAATACACTTCAGCTAGATGTGGTAGCACACACCTTATAATCTTAGGGACTTGGAAGGCTGAGACAGAAAGACTGCAAGTTTGAGGACAGACTTAGCTATTTAGTGGGCCCCTAAGCAACTTAGCAAGACCCTGTCTCAAAATAAAAAAAAAAGGATTGGGGAGATAGTAGCTCACAGATAAAGCATGGCCGTGTTTAATCCTCAGTACCTGCCCCCACAAAAAAACCCCAATACTTCAAACTACTTGTAATAAGCACTCCCATTACTATAGTAGTCAATTATACTCTTAGTTCAGTTCTAAAAATAAAATTTGGAGGTAAGTTTAAATAAAGTTATTTTTATAAAAAAAAAAAACTTTCTTAATTTTTACTTACATGGCCATTTGCAACATCTAATAAATCTTTAACCCTACAGCCTCTCATGGTTCCGACTTCATTGCAGATAGCATCTTCCACAATTAGATAGTTAGCTTTGTAGGACGTCAGTATTTTATAAATATCTTCAGCAGATCGCTTTGAATAGATTTGATAAATCTGAAAGAAAATAATTAAAACTAGTCTTTAAAAGATATTGTAAGCTCCTGTTTATCAAAACTATACTAAGCTAGGCATGGTGGTGCATGCCTATAATCCCAGTAATTTGGGAGGCTGAGGAAGGAGGATCCCAAGTTTGAGGCCAGTCTCAGTGACTTAGTGAGGCGCTAAGCAATTTAGCCTGAGCTCTTATTAAAATAAAAAATAAAAAGGACTGGGGATTTAGCTCAGTGATAAGTATACTAGGTTAAATCCCCAGTACCAAAACAAAAGAAACAAAGAAACAAAAAACTATACACAGTGACCACCTACTATGTTCTTAGTACTATGCACTATGTATAGAAAATAAAAGTATAAGATTTGATTTCTGCCCTTGCGAAACTTATACTCATGTATCACAGTGATCATAAATATAAAATAATGAGCAAAAATAATGTGGAATCTAATTAGAAATAATATGATGATGCAATTCTGATAACCACCATATATAAATAAGGAACGTTCATAGACCCAGACTTGAAGGGAACATAGAAAATCGAAAATGTTATTTAGGAGCACTGATAGGAGAGGTGGAATTTTGCTTTTTTAAAAATGTGCTGTTGAGGGGCTGGGGTTGTGGCTCAGTGGTAGAGCGCTCACCTGGCACATGTGAGGCCCTGGGTTCCATCCTCAGCACCACATAAATATAAAATAAAGGTACTGTATCCACCTAAAACTGAAAAAAAGAAAAAAGAAAGAAAAAAAAAAGTACTGTTGAGCTGGGCACTGTGGGGCATGCCTATAATCCCAGCAGCTCTGGAGGCTGAGGCAGGAGGATCCTAAGTTCAAAGCCAGCCTCAGCAACTTAGCAAGGCCCTAAGTAACTCAGTGAGACCTTGTCTCTAAATACAATATAAAAAAAGGGCCAGGGATGTGGCTGAGGTTAAGCGCCTCTAGGTTCAATCCTCAGAACAAAAAAAAAAAAAGAGTACTATTGAAATAAGCCAAACTCACAAAGACAAGTATTGTATGTTCTCTCTCACACGGGAAAGCTAAAAAAAAAGTTGACTTGAAAGTAGAATAGTGATTACTAGAGTCTGAAAAGGAAGTGTGTAGTGAGGCTGGGAGGAAGGATGGATTTAATCAGCATACCCCATATGCATGGATGGAAATATTCACCCTAAACCCTGTTAACATGTACTAATAAAATTTTTAAAATTTACTATTAATGTAATTTTTTTTTCAGTACTGGGAATTGACCCCAAGGTGCTCCACCACTAACTGTACCTTTTTATTTTTTATTTTGGGATAGTTTCACTAAGTTGATCCTAGGATTTGTGATCTTCTTGCCTCAACTTCCTGAGTCACTGAGATTACAGGTGTAATCTTTGATCTCTGTGTAATAAATAAAAATAGAGTAACTGGAGAGTTTAAAAGATTAAGAGGTTTACTTGAATGATGTGCATTTAAACTTCTCAAGATTCTCCCTACTATGTTCCATAGAATATAGAAACTTAAGATTTTAAGAATAATTTTCTGAGGAAAAACTACTTAGTCCGAAATAAATACATTAAAAAGTAAAGATTATATTGGGCATGGTGGTGCGTGCCTGTAATCCCAGCCACTTGGGAGGCTGAGGCAGGAGGATTGCAAGTTCAAGGCCAGTCTCAGCAATTTAGCAAGATCCTAAGCAACTAAGTGCGTGCCAAGTGTCAGCCCAATATTCTAATGTAACTATTCTGGACATTTCACATAAAGGGAATCATACATATGTATTTCTGTGCGACTAGCTTCTTTTACTGAGTACAATGTTTTCAAAATTCATTCATGTTGTAGCATGTATCAGGGCTTTGCTCCCTTTCAGTGCTAAGACTTATCCTATTGTATAGATATTTGCTTATTCATTCATCAGCTGATAAACATCTGAGCTGCTTCCATGTTTAGGCTATAATAATGCTTCTATGAACATTTGTGTATAAGTTTTTGGGTGGCCATGTTTTCATTACTCTTGGGTATATAACTGAAAGGAGAATTACTGGATCACTAGGCTGGGGATATAGCTCAGTTGGCAGAGTGCTTGCTTTGCATGCACAAGGCCCTGGGTTCAATCCCCAGCATCACAAGAAAAAAAAAAAAATTGCTGGATCTTGTGGTAACTCTGTGGTTAACTTTTTGAGAATCTGCTAGACTTGCTTCCAAAGCAGCTGTACATTTTATATTCCCACCAGCAGTGTACAACAATTTGGTTTCAAGTTTTCCCCTTGTTATTACTTGTCCTTTTGATTTTTAGCTATTCTCCTAGGTCTGAAGTGGTATCTAATTGTGGATTTTATTTGCACTTCCCTGGCAGCTGATGAGATTGAACAGTTTTTCATATGTTCATTAGTCATTTGAATTACTGCTTTGGACAAATGTCTACTAAAGTTCTTTCCCCTTTTATTAAAGTGGGCTACTTATCTTTTAATTACTGAGTTGTAACAGGGTCTTTAATTTTTTATTAACATGTATCAGAGTTTTTATACTCATTTTTTTTTTATTGTAAACAAATGGGATACATGTTGTTTCTCTGTCTGTACATGGCGTAAAGGCATACCATTTGTGTAATCATAAATTTATATAGGGTAATGTTGTTTGATTCATTCTGCCATTTTTTCCCTCCCCCCCCACCCCTCCCACCCCTCCCTTTTATACTCATTTTATGCATGACACAGAGACAAGAAAGTAAAAAATAATTTGTCACACAATACTGAGCAAGGATGCTTAAGATTCATGTCTTGATTCCATGGCATTTTAATTACGACTTTGCCAACCACATTAGTATCACATACCATTTGTCCTTAAAGTACTGAAATTTGAAGTTGTGATTAAAAAATATTCCAGCCTGTTTGCAGAATACTCAGTAGCTGCCTACTATGTATTATGGTTGCTGGCTGTCTAGTACCTTTCAAGTCCAATGTCTACTGACATTTGTGCTATACAGAATGCTAATATAGCAAAAGGAAATTGCTCATTTTGTTGAGCTGAATAAATTTTAATGAGAATGATTCTATCTTATCCAGTTTATATCTACTGATAGTTGTTTACATACATTTTTATTTATTTTTACTTGCATTTATATTTATTTTATATACATATTTATTTTATTTAAGTTTAGAAAACTAAAACAGACTACCATGGTATTAAAAAACACTACTGTGGCAAGCTATAATCCAAGCTACTCAGGAAGCTGAGGAAGAAGGATCGAAAGTTCAAGGCCAGCCTAAGCAACTCAGTGCGACTGTCTTAAAATATTTTTAAAAGGCTGGGATATAGATCAGCACTTGCCTAACATGTGCTAGGTTCCTGCCCTAATACTGTACAAACCAAGTTAAACAAAACAAACAAGCTAAAAAAAACCCCCCAAAACCCCCAAAACCTACAACTGTGTAATAGCAATTTTATTACTAATAGCCTAGAGCTGAATTTTTCAACCTTAGCACTGCAGACATTTCAGGCCAGAGAGTTCTTTGAGACAGAAGGGAGATTGCTCCACACATTGTAGAATGTTTACCAGCAAACCTGGTCTCTACCAGTTAGTTGCCTATAGAACCCCACCTCCAGTTGTGAGAACTCAAAGTGTCTCCAGACACTGCACCAGATGTTCCCTAGGGGCATAATCATCCCAGGTTGAGAATCACTGGTTTAAGGAATTACACAAAGATTAGTCATACACTATAAATTAGAGATAATGTCTAATCTAAATAATATGATTTCATTTATGAAGTTCTATTTGAATTTTGGTTAATCAATAAATGTATTTAGTACCTGCTATGTACCAGATATTACAGAGAAAGACAAAGGTTTAGAAAAAATAAAAACAAAACAAAAACCATGGTTGTTATTCTCAGAGCCAAGTTCCATTAAATTTAAAATTCTAAAATGTTAAATTTAACTCTGACCTAATTACAAGAAATTCTGAAATTCCATTAGGAACAAGTATTATCAACAGCAAAAGCAAAATAAAATCAGCAGGGGCTGGGGTTGTGGCTCAGTGGTGGAGCACTTGCCTTGTATGTGTGAGGCACAGGGTTCGATTATCAGTACCACATATAAATAAATGAATAAAATAAAGATCCATCAACAGCTAAAAAAAATTAAAAATATAAAATGAAATCAACATATTACAGTGATGCAGTAATATAAACATCAATGTTTGTAGCAGCTCAAATTACAATAGCTAAACTATGGAACCAACCTAGGTGCCCTTCAACAGATGAATGGATAAAAAAATGTGGTATGTATACACGATGGACTATTACTCAGCTTTAAAGACAAATGAAATTATGGCATTTGACAGTAAATGGATGGAGCTGGAGAATATCATGTTAAGCAAATAAGCCAATCCCAAAACACTAAAAGCCAAATGTTTTATCTGATATGCAGATGCTAATTCAAAAATGGAGGGTAGTAGGGAAGAATAGAGTTACTTTAGATTAGGTAGAGGAGATTGAAGGGGGGGAGGGGCTATGGAGATTGGACAGAATAAATCAGACATTATTACCATTATGTGCATATAGAGCAATATGACTGGTGGGATTATACATCATGTATAGCCAGAAGAATGAGAAGTTATATACCATTATATATAATGTATCAAAGTGCATTCTATTGTTATATATAACTAATTAAAACAAATTTATAAAAATGTAAAAAAAAAGGAGTAAAATTAGAGTTGTTTTTTTTAAGTCTACAGAAAAATAAAGTTCAAGAATATGTCACTGGGTTGGGCAGATAACTCAGTTGGTAGAGCGCTTGCCTCGCAAGCACAAGGCCCTGGGTTCAATTCCCAGCACCGCAAAAAAAAAAAAAAAAAAAAAAGAATATGTCACTATTCTGCCTAAACAATTCTACATCTTTGAAGTATAGAAAATACTAATCAGAGATGGCTGTTGTCTCTCAGGCAATTCACCCTCAGGTAGATCTCTTCATCTTTGATTTCTCCTTTGCCTGCTTCAATCTGCTTTCTCAGTTAAGACCATAATTAACTCTAAAAAAATCATTCCACTGTCAAACTTACTAAAAATCTTTCATGTCTCCCACTGCTTCAAGAATAAGTCAGCATAATACTGCGGGCCTTGCAGAATTTGGCTTCATTTTATTTTCTAATTTCATGGTCATATAAATTTCTTGAGTTGTACCAGGAGCAGTGGTGCACGATGCCTATAATCCCAGCAAGTCAGAAGGAGTCATGAGGCTCACAAGTTCAAGGCCAGCATCAACAACTTAGGAAGGCCTAAGCAACTTAGGAAGACCCTGTCTCAAAATAAAAAATAAAAAGGACTAGGAATGTGGCTTAGTGGTTAAGTGCCCCTGGGTTCAATCCCCAGTACCAAAAAAAAAAAAAAAAAAAAAATCTTCACTTTATGTTAGTTTTTCAGCCTGAAATCATAAGAATTCTTTTTCCAAACAAGTTTCCATTCAATCTTCAAGGCTCACATCAAGACAAATGACCTTTATGATAAATTCTTAAGATTTCTATAGGTAGAACTGATTACTCTTGTTTTCGAACTCCCCTTTGTAATTTGTATACATGTATATACGTGCATGTATATACAATTATAATTTAATAGTACATAACAAAATAAAAGCAAACTTTTAATACATAACACATCATCTCATTTAATTCTCACAATTAGGAGTGAAAACTAATATTATTTCCAGGTTCAGTAGCATACACAAGGTTCCAAAGCTAATATGTGGGAGAGCAAGCTTTTGAGTCCAATTTAATTTCACAGTCTGTATTCTTATCCTCTATATTGCTTATACTTCTTAATACTTACAAACTATATGAAATTTTCTCAAACTGAAAAACAGAATATTGTGAATCCAGGTTCAGTTTCAGATATGAAGTTGTCATTTAAAACTATAACAAACATTCAAAATAATATATACTCCCAGGGGAAGAGAGGAGGGAAGGGAAAGGAGAAATACTGGGAAATGATACTGGCCAATTTATATTGTTATATTGTGTGCATTCATAAATATGTAAAAACAAATCCCACCATTATGTACAACTATAATGCAACAATAAAAAATATGGAAAAAATAACATATTCTTTAAACTACAATTAGATACCATTTTAATGTTATACTGAATTATTAATAAAAGCCCATATTAAAAAAAGAATTATTTTTTTATAATCAATAATAAAATTTTGGCTTGGGAAAACAAAATATATCAAGACATTAATTGACAGCTTTCCTTCAACAATTTGGGAACAATATTTTTTTTTCTTTTTTCCTGGTGCAAGGGATTGAACCCAGGGACATATTATCACTGAGCTACATCCTCTTTTTATTTTTAATTTTGAGAGAGGGTGTTATTAAGTTGCTTAGGGCCTTGCTAAATTACTGAGGCTAGCCTGAAACTTGCAATCTTCCTGCCTCTGTCTCTCTAGCTGCTGGGATTATAGGTATGTACCACCATGCCCAGAGAGAGAACAAAGATATTTTTAAAACAGTTTCCCTTTCTGAAATATTACATGTCATTTTCCTTAATAAAAATTAAATGTTTTTCCTGGAAAAATCAATACTGTTCATAAAACAAAGAACTTACTATTTTAATTTTGGGTTTCCTCTTGTTTAAAAAAAATGTATTATACAGCTTTTAAAAACTAAAACAAGGGCTGGGGAGATAGCTCAGTCGGTAGAGTGCTTGCCTCTCAAGCACAAGGCCCTGAGTTTGATCCCCAGCACCGCAAAAAAAAAAAAAAAAAAAAAACTAAAACGAATTATCTCTTCTAAAATTATTTGGATTTTCCTAGCTAACTAGGAACATATACATCACTATAGAACTATATAAAATACAAACAGTTGTAAAAAAGACCCACATATCAAATTTAAAATGTCTTACATTTTCATTTCTCTTGAGGAGATCATCATCATTGTAAAGAGGCAAGCTTGTCACCATCCATCCAGTGCATAATTTAATTGCACCCATTAACTGAGGACTCCCTGCAAATACAGCTGCAATTGGAGCTTGCCTTCTGCAAAGAACCAAAAGATTCACACAATGAAAAGGTAAGTATACTATTAAGAGCAATAATTTATGTCAACTCTGAAACACCAAGTAACTTACAATGTGTAACACTTAAATTTGTATGTCAGTTTTCCTTTCACTTATGAATTCATTAAAAACTCAGCATCTACAATATGCCAAGCACTGTTCTGAATGCTTAAATATTGAAGTTTTTTTTTTTTTTTTTTTTTTTAAAGAGGGAGAAAGGGGAGAAAATAAAAATAAACAGTTATGTCAGGTGGCAATAATGTTATTAAAAGATAATCCAGAACAAATGGATAGTGACAAGAATATACTATTTTAGGTACAGTGGCTAGTTCAGTGGTAACACTATAAATTCTCAAATTCATCTTTTGCAAACATTAATCACCACAATACAACTCCTTCCAAATTCATCTACACTCCTACTTCTTTCCTGTTTTTACTCATGTACCTGATTCCAGATAACACATGTAGGACCACTCCAACCTGAATCATAATCCAAAGGCCAAGACGAATGCTACTTACAAGGTGGGAAACCTACAAACAGATCCTAAATGGCTGCTGTAATGCATGCACACATACATGCATTCATTTATTTATTTTCCCAGTGCTGGGGATAGAACCTAGGGCCTCACACATGGTAGACAAGTGGTCTACCATTGAATTGTACCCCAGGTCTGCCTTAATTTATTCACTCACTTGATGTATTTAACATTCAGCACCCACCTATGTTCTAGGCATAGTACCCAGTTCTGAAAATAAAGAAATGGCACCTGGCCACTGGGCTCAGGGATCACTCATTAGTGAGGAAATACAAAGACAAAAACAATTACACCCCAGGAAAACATCCAACTGTCCAGACCTTTGTTACATTTTTGAAAATATGGTAAATCACAAATATAGATGTGAGTTTTTTTATTTTAATGACCGCACAAGACTGTACAGTCAGTGCACACTCACTGTAAGTACAATTCACAAAAAGTATTAATGAGCAATAGTTAAGGGTGATGTAAAGAAAGTAATTTTTGCCAGGTGTGATGGCGCACGCCTATAATCCCAGCAGCTTGGGAGGTTGAGATAGGAGGATAGCAAGTTAAAATCCAGCCTCAGAAACTCAGTAAGATTCTGTCTCTAAATAAAACAAAAAAGGGCTGAGGATGTGTCTCAGTGGTTAAGCGACCTTGGGTTCAATCCTCAGTACCAAAAAGAAAAAAGAAAAAAAAAAAAAAGTTTCATACACAGTAAGACCTTACAAAGACCTATTCTCATTTCTATATACTTATTCTATACATTGATTCCTTATTTCTAAAAACATCTTTTGTCTTTTTTCCAAATATTTTCCTGAACTTTTTTCAGCATTTCATTCCTTTTTGATATTTTTATTTCTTTGTTTGTACTTTAATAATTTCAATGTAATTATTTTATAGCTTCTAACCATGGGATAGGCTGATTATAAAAATGGATATAGGGTTCAATCCCCAGCACCACAAAAAAACAAACAAAAAAAATGGATATAACAAGTCCTCTTTTTATAGTCTACAGTCATGATCATGAAGGGAATGCTGGTCTTGGTCATGTGATTTGCTTTAGTCAATTGGAAAATAACGAACATAACATAGGTACAGATTTAAAACACATTTGACATTGAAACTTGTCCTCTCTTGTTGCTCTTGGTAACTCTACAACTACTACCTTATGAACAAGCCCATCCTAATTCACTAGAATTATGGCCAAATTAATATGATCCCTTTAGCCTAGTCAACACCAGACATGTGAAAGAGGTCATACCAGACTATCCAGTCCCACCTGAGCTGGGTCAGACCAGGAGAAACCTCTCCACTGTTACCATTGCTGAAAATTGTGCCAAATAATAAAAGTTTATTGCTTATAAGCCAAAAAGTTTTGTGGCAGTCTGTTACACAGCAAACACTGAATGACACAAATTTTATTTTCAAAAATTGGCAGAGGTCTAATCCTGCTATTTATCACAAATATTAGCTGATACCTGCTGTGTGGAGTTGTTACTTCATCTGTTTTGTAATTTTAGAGTTCACCTTCATGCAACTTATGAAATCTTGTGTGGCCTGAGCTGGGGATGTATCAGATATCCTAGATAAACCCAGGACCACTTTTTTCTTTGAACTGGGGATTATTGAGCCCAGGGGGTGCTTAACCACTGAGCAACATCCCTGTTCTTTTTATTTTTTAATTTTGAGACAGGATCTTGCTAATTTTGCTGAAGCTGGTTTTGAACCTGTGATCCTCCTTCCTCAGCCTCCTGAATCCCTGGAATTACAGACATGTGTCATGTGCCTCACGTGGCACCCCTGGGATTTTCTAGAATAGAAAAGTATAATTTTAAACTGTAAGTCCTAATGAATTCAGATCCTTTACTACAAACTTAGAAGGAAAAATTTTGACTGAGAGTTGAAGCCAAGAGAGAGATACTTATCACTTGGCGGATATTTTGCTATTAGATTCTTTCACTGACAGTGAAGTCTTTTGACAGTGTAATCTTTTGAGTCCCTGGGTTATATATACCTGTGTTAAGGGAGGGATCTCAATTCCAATTTTCTGCTTCTAGAGGCCAAGACCACAATACCTGTTCTGCTTAAGAATTAAAATATAAACCCCCTGTAACTAAGACCAGCAATCTATTGCCCATTCACCTCCAGCCAATAGTAAAAGAAGCATTTTCTTGATGCTTCCTAACATTTTATTTAAAAATGTTTAAATAAAATGATATCAGTTCCTTTTTATTCCATATTTCTAGGTCTTTAGTGGTGGAAGTCTCTAATCTCACTTATCAACGTATTTTCAAGTCCCTAGAGGTAAGTTTCATAAGACAACAGAATTACAAAGTCCAATTAACACTAAGAATGCCTAAAAAACATGGTGATAAAATTGCTGAGTTTTATGAGAAATTGGAAAAGTATTAATTAATTCATTATTTCCCCTGAATCCATTAGGTAGCATGCAATAATTAGTTAATAGTTTAACAACAGTTTTGGGCAGTTCAATTCTTACTTTATCCAGGTCATAAGTTCCACTGTATCTGGGTCATAGAATTCCTGTAGTTCCGTTAATTCTGTCATTAATCTTGGAAAAAACTAAAATGCAAAACAAACCCCCAAAAGATGTAAGTAACTAGAAAGTTTATAGTTGCTCCAAAGTACCTCAAAAGACTAAAAGAGTAATTTGAGGCAAATAATACAATAATGTTTTCATGACAAAAATGTCATAGCTCTCTTTGCTTTCTTTCAGTGACCTGCTCATTCTTCTCAATCTAAATAATTATCTTATGGTTGATTCATTGCTTAGACTCAATAAATAATTTTATCAATACTGAACAATTAATCATCAATTCTGTATTTTATGCACATACTAATCAAGTGAAAGATTGCAGGTTTACTGCTAAGTAGTTTCATGTTACAGTATGATAAGCCAAATAATTTATATTATAGATATTAAAATGAAGGGAATATTTTTAAACATTAAGATCTACTTATTCGGGGCTGGAGAGATAGCTCAGTCAGTAGAGTGCTTGCCTTGTAAGCACAAGGCCCTGGGTTCGATCCCCAGCACCCAAAAAAAAAGAAAAAAAAAAAAAAAAGATCTACTTATTCAGCAATTTCCTTTGCCAATTATATACAAAATTTACAATCTTATTAAACTATATGGCATTCTAAAAATGTTTTGGGCCTTCTAGCATGACTCTTAAAAAAAAAAAAAAAAAAAAAAAAAAAAAAAAGCATTAGTAACAATATCAGGCTTTGTTAGAATAATTTTTTTTAACCAAGTATTTAACCCAGGGTCACCCTAACACTGAGTTATACCCCCAGTTCTTATTTTTTATTTTGAGACAGGGTCTCCCTAAATTTCATAGGGCTTCACTAAGTTGCTGAGGCTGACTTTCAACTTGTTATCCTTCTGCCTCAGTTACTCCAGTTGCTGGGATTACTGGCATTTGCAACCATGTCTGGTTGTTATAGTATCTTGATAGAAGTTTCCTACTGACATATATAAATTTATCATCAGCCAGGCACAGTTGTGCATGCCTATAATCCCAGCTACTTGGGCAGCAGAGGTAGGAGGAGGCAGGAGGATTGCAAATTCAAAGCCAGTCTCAGCAACTTAGCAAGACCACAAGCAATTTAACCAGACACTGTCTCAAAATAAATAAATGAAAAGGGCTGGGAATGTGGTTCAGTAGTTAAGTGCCCCAAGTTTAATGCTGGTATCGAAAAAAAAAAAAAAAAAATCATCACCATGTACATTTTAGTAATGTAAGCATTTGGTTTTCTTACCTCTTTCCATAAACTTAGACCTATTATAGTCGGCACAGCCATGCTCAAAATAAGAGCCTGAAATATCAAAGCAAAAAGGGTTATGGGTAAATATGAGTATACTTTAGAGATACTAGCAATGACTTTATGATCAACTGAATATCCTTATAGTTATAAAAATTTCAACAACAGAAAGTGAAGCCAAGATGGAATTGAGTTCACAAAGTGGGATGAGGGATAATTAATGTGTTTCAAAACTATTAATGAGGAAGTAAAGTGAGACATACATATTTACTACATATTTATAGCAGAGCATAAAAACAGTGATGCTCATAATAATATTTTAAATAGTGAATCAATATTTGAAAATTTGCCAGGGACTTATGCCATTAAGAGCCTGCAAGGGGGGCTGGGGAGATAGCTCAGTCCGTAGAGTGCTTACCCTGTAAGCACAAGGCCCTGGGTTCGATCCCCAGCACCCAAAAAAAAAAAAAAAAAAAAAAAAAGTCTGCAAGGAATTCTGAACTGCTCTGTGAAAATCTAACAACAAGAAAATGAGCTGGGTATGGTGGCACATGCCTGTAATCCCAGCAACTTGGGAGGCTGAGGCAGGAGGATTACAAGCTCAAGGGCAGCCTCAGCAATTTGGCAAGGTCCTAAGCAGTTTAGTGAGACCCTGTTTCAAAAAAATGGGATGGGGAGTTTTGCTGGGGAAGTGGCTCAGTTGTAAAGAGCCTCTGGGTTCAATCCCCAGTATCAGGGGAAAAATAAAATAACAGAAAAAATAGCTAAAAAAAAAATGTATTAATATACTACTATGTTAAAATAAGAATGTATAAATTCTTTTGGGAATAAGACTGGCAAAATATAACATGATTATTATTAAACGTAACTCATGTTCCTACCAAAACCAGTTATTCCTGTTGTCCCTTGTCTGTTGTTAACCGAATGATCCATGAGCCACAGTCATACAAACCAGAAACCTAGAAAATATTCATGATTTCTACTTCTTTCTCATTCCCCCATATTTTTTTTTTTTTGGTACCAGGGATTTAACCCAGGGAACTTTACTAGTGAGCAACATCCCAGACCTTTTTATTTTTTATTTTTGAGATAGGGTCTTTTTATTTTTTATTTTTATTGCTTAGGGCCTTGCTAAAATTCCTGAGGCTGGCATTGAATTTGCAATCCCCCTGCCTCAGCTTCCTAAACTGCTAGGATTACAGGCATGTGCCACTTCACACAGTTCATTCCCCCAGTACTTAATCAAGCACTGAATTTTATTAATCTTTTTCTAACTACTTTTTTTTTTCACTCCAATATAGCACAGTATTTTTCTTTTGTCAATGTGGTAATAATATAAATGGGCTTATTTTATTTTATTTTTTTGGCACCAGTACTTTAAACCCAGGAGCACTTTACCACTGAGTTCATATAACTAGTTCTTTTTATTTATTTATTTTTTAAAATTTAAGTTGCTTAGGGTCTAGCTAAATTGCTGAGGCTGGTGTCAAACTTGTGATCCTCCTGCCTCAGGGTCCTGAGTTGCTAGGATTATAGACATGCACCCTTGTAACCAGCTCTCAAACAGGTTTTGGAATCCAAAAAGCTGGAAGTGAATCATGGTTTTCACATATAAAAGTTATATTGTCTTAAACAAGTTATTTAACCAATTTAGTTTCTTTCTCTATAGAGATAATAAAACCTAGCATTGAATACCACATGAAATGCGTCAAAACAGAATCTGACACATAGTGAACATTCAGTAAGTTGACACTTATCTTACTTTCACCCACTTGGCCTCCTTTTAGACTTGGGTCTTGTCACCTTTAAGCCTATCCTTAAAGAATTTTAAGAGTGAGGTAATAGAAAATATGTTTGACTCTTACTCCCTATGAGGCATAAAAATCTCAGTGCCCTCCTACTGCCTCTTAAAGACCAAGCTCCATGGTATGACAATGAAGGCCACCATAATCTCATCATTTGACCACCCCTACCTCATGCTTTGTGTCAACAAGACTAACTTTTTTTGCCCCTGATTATTTCTTTTGATTGCATCATGTCTTTACCTTCCTGTTTATTCCTTCTACCATGAATACCTTTTCTTTCTTCATTTGCCTCAGAATTCATCATCTTTCAAGTTTCAAATTGGAAAGTCACCTTGAATCCCTAAAAATAAATGAAATAAATAGCCCTTCTCTATGTTCTAATAGCACCCTATGAATACTTTTTTGTGTGATGTTGGGGACAGAACCAACAGCCTCCATGCTAACTATGTTTTATCTTTTTTTCTTTTGCCAAGCATATAGCAGGCACAATAAAAATGTCTCAGTAGAATAAAAAAATACCATAGCTCTAAATCAAACCAAAAAAGATCTTATAAAAATTAAAGGCAGGTATGGTGGTGGCATGAACCTATAGTTCAGTTCTTTGGGAGGCTAAGGCAGGAGAATCACTTGATTCCAGGAATTTGGAGTCAGTCTAAGCAACACAGAAAGATCCTGTCTCTTAAAAATAAAGACCACCATCACATTACCTTTAATTTTTTTTGAGCAGGGCATGGTGGCACATACCTGTAATTCCAGCTACTTTGAAAGTTGAGGCCAGCCTGGGCAACTTAGCAAATCACTGTCTCCAAAAAATAATGCTGAGGATGTATGAGGATGTAGGTCAGAGGCAGAGTGCTTTCCTAATGTGTGTGAGGCTCTGAGTTCAATCCCAATACCACAAAAATAAAATAAGTCTAAAAAATTTAATTCCTTTCAGCTCAAGAGTAGTTAGGAAAAAAGAGAAAAAAATAATTCCTGATGGCTTCTCATAACACTGGTTCATTGAATTTTTACCTTGTATTTTTTAGGTTGTATAGACTGAAATGCTTTGATTTTATAATCAGAAATTATAATAAAATGTTTTTCATAGGACCTGTTCTTCCACCTGGAAGTCATTATGTGACTTATTCAGGCTATTTTGGATTGTATTCAATGTGGTTTCTATTTATTAGTATTTGATTTTACACAACTGGAAAAGAAACAAGTATTTACACAAAGTAACAATGGCTCACCAACAATATTGGGTGTACAGTTCTTAATCGAAGCCACTTGAAAAGTGTCATCCAAAGTTCAGGAGAACATACACCAAATGCTGCTAACATGCACACATAAGGAGTCCATATATATTTCAGGCTAGAAAAAAATAAAAAAGTAATATATAAGACATCCTACAATCATCATTATCTGACTTTTCTAAGTTCTTTCCTATTACCCATGAAAATACCAAAACATTAAGGGAGAATGAAAAAGTTTAGTTGGCACAGGTGTTATGGTACACATCTATAATTATAGCAATTTGGGAGGCTGAGACAGGAAGAACTCAAGGCCAGGCTCAGCAACTTAGTGAGGCCCTAAGCAACTTAGTAAGAACCTGACTCAAAATAACAAAAATAAAAAGAGCAGGGGATGTAGCTTGGTGGTAAAACAATCCTGGGTTCAATTCCCAGTGCCAAAAAAGAAAAAAAAATATTTACCAACCAATTGTCACCCAGTTCTTAAATAATAAAACATGTGAGTTACTGAGTATAAAATAAAAGCATTTATATTGATGCGGGTGTAGAAAAATTGTACTCCTAGAGAGAATATAACATTTTTTAATCACTCCACAATGTATATGTTTATTATAATGTCATGTTTTATCCCATAAATACATAAAATTATTAGTTGTTCATTTAAAAATAAAATTAAAATATCATTAAAAATGACATTCTTATCAGCTATTCATTTCTTTTTCTTTCCCCCAGTCTTGAAGGCCATTGTATTAGAAAATAAACAAGTAAGTGGACACCATAGTAGCTTTTAAATGTCGGATGAGGTTATAAATGAGTGTATAAATGGGCGTCAGGGAGGGGGAGAATACAACTCTTACTTTTTTTTTGTTACTAGGGATTGAACCCAGGGCACTTAACCACCAAGTCACATCCTCAACCCTTTTAAAATATTTTATTGGAGACAGGGTCTCACTGAGTTGCTCAGGGCCTCGCTAAGTTGCTGAGTCTGGGTTTGAACTCGAGATCCTCCTGCCTCAGCGTCCCGAGTTGCTGGGATTATAGGTATGCGCCACAGCATCCAGCTAACTTACTTTTCAGAAATAAATTCAGGAGAATTTATAAAAAATTTAAAGCATCCTAAGATAGGCAATGCCATTTCTGTAATCTAGCCTATAGACATATTAGCATAAGTATATAAAGATACACATGCAATGGTTTTAAGTGTAGCATGTGCTATTGTTTTAATTTTGAAAAATCCTGTGTCCTTCAATAGATATAAATAATAGGGCCTTGCTAAGTTGCTGAGACTGGGTTTGAACTCGGGATCCTCCTGTCTCAGCCTCCTGAGTTGCTGGGACTACAGGTGTGTGCACCAAGTCCAGCTTGCTTTTTCTTTTGTTAAATGTAGATACATGGTATAATGCCTGGAAAGTGGAATTTTTAATTTTTTACTTCATGTATTTCTATATTATTTGAGTTCATTATAGTCTACTTTTGCGATTAATTTTTTAAAAAGCAAGGATCTATACTGGCTGCAGCTACTTAGGGGACTGAAGCAGGAGGATCACAAGTTTGAGGTTAGCCTTTAGTAACTTAGCAAGACTCTGTCTTAAAATAAAAAATAAAAAGGGGTGAGGATATATCTCAGTCTCTCAGTAGTCTCTAGTACTAAAAAACAAAACAAATACTCCCAATGACTTATAATGAGGCTCTTAAATAAAAAAAGATGAAAAAATAGGTGTACAAAAAAAATGAACTTGGGCTGGGGTTGTAGCTCAGTGGTAGAGCGCTTGCCTAGCATTTGTGAGGCATTGGGTTTGATTCTCAGCACCACATACAAATAAATTTCAAAAATAAAATAAAGGTCCATCAACAACTAAAAAAAAATTTAAAAATGAACTTGTATAAATAAAAGAAAGTATATTACTTTATGTTGTAGGTGATAAAGAATACAAAAAGAGCCTATCTTCAGAGGAAACGGAAAAAACTGAAGATGGAAGAGGAAGACCTAGAATTAACTTGGGAAATTAATAAGGAGAACCAGATCCTTGTTGGTGTTAAACTCAGATAAGACTAGAAGAAGACTGTGAGGTTAGATATAAATGTCAACTATCACACAGCACAACTATGAAATAAAAAAAATCATTTATTTAATAATAAACATTGATTGATCATGTACTATAAGCTAACCAAAGTAACAGAAAAGAAGAAAAACAAGGCTATAGCCCTCAAGGAGTTCTTTTTCAAAATGGAATGAAACCAAACAGGGGTATGTACAACTATAGTACACGAATTTAAAAAAAAAAAAAAAAAAAAAAAAAAAAAATATATATATATATATATATATAAAAACAGGGGAAACAAATAGGAAATAGGCATAAGAAATTTTACATAAAGTCTAGGGTTAGGTAAAAGTGAAATGACTAATTTGAGATGAATATAGTTAAATGAAAGTAAATCCTGGGTTGGGGGTATAACTCAAAGGTAGAGGACTTGCCTAGCATGAGTGAGGTCTGGGTTTAACCCCCAACACCACACACACAACAAAGTGAATCATAACCCAGGCCTTGAGAGAAGTAGCAGACATAAGAATACATACTGGTGAAGATAGGAACTGCATTCATTTCCTGGGGGACAACCAATATCTCCTCCCAACTTCAGCATTTTTGGAAATATCAACCTGCTCTTCCAGTTAGCCAGAATCAATACTAGCATTGCTCAACAGCAACAGATGTCACCATTCACACTGAGTTATATGTATACAACATTCCCTGGAACACAATATATCTCTGCTCTAGAGATTAGTCCATTGGTGCCAAACCCACTGATGCATGCCAACTCCATGGAAGTGAAGGTATCCTTCCCTTCCATACCATTTTATTATAAAAGTAACATTCCCATCTTTTATCTTTATACTCTCCTCCAATTCAACCAAATGCTGGATGAAATCTTTTTCAAACAACCATAAGAAACTTTCTGCTGAAAAATCATTAATGTAGTCTAGCATGGTGGCACCCGTAGTTCCAGCTACTTGGAAGGCTGAGGCAGGAAAATAGCCTGAGCACAAGAGTTTGGGCCAAAAGTTTGGGTCAACTTGGTCAACACAGTGAGACCCATTCCTTATTAAAAAAAGGCTAGAAACTTCTAAAGATGGTAACATTTCCCTCTTTCATTAAAAAAAAAAAAAAAAAATGGTGAGGGCCGTGGGTACAGCTCAGTAGTAGAGTTAGCATGCGTGAGGCCCTACGTTCAATCCAACATCGCAGGAAAAAAAAAGAAATAAGAAGGAGATGAAATATTCTGGTATGAATTACAATTTGAGAATAAGTAACTAATTAATGTGCAAAAAGCCTCATGTATTTTCTTGTTAATTTTTTTTTTTTAGTTGTAGATAGACAGAATATTTTATTTATTTTTATGTGGTGCTGAGAATTGAACCCAGAGCCTCCCATGAGTTAGGCGGGCACTCTACCACTGAGCCACAACCCCAGCCCCTATGTATTTTCTTTATACTTCTTTTCATGCTTCTAATTTACTGCGCACTAGTAAAGGATTAATCTTGCCTGAAGAAGAGATGTGACTGTTTGCTTTTCACTCCTAGGAGGTAACTAACATCTTGTCTGCCTAGAGTATCTGTTTAACTGGGATGTTGGGTCAAACCTGAGAATTTATGCTAACAATATGATTTATGGTGGGGCCCTAGGCCACACAGTATCAGTTTAATCTCTGGAGGGACTAGAAGTTCAGGTCAGCCACAGAGATAGTAAACCACAGTATTTGTGACTAGGCCCCAGTAAAAACTGAACAACAGCTTACTTGAGTTCCCGTGATTGACAGTACTCTGTGTTTCTGCATTCTTGCCATACACTGTTCTTGAGAAAAACAGGCACTGTCTGCACAAATTCACTGGGAGATGACAACTGGTGTTCTGTGCCCTGGTGTCTCCTGGATCCTATCCTGTATGCCTATTTCCTATGAATGACTGTAATCTTTATCCTTTTGTTGTAATAAACCATAACAATGAATATAACAACTTTTCTGAGTTCTAAGAATCTTAGTGAGTTACTAAACCTGAAAGTAGTTTTTGGGAATCCACAAAATTGCAGTTGGTATCAGAAGTAAGGGTGGATATAGGGACTCCTGAAGGCTGCATTTACCCTCCTAGAGTATGAGTTTCTGGAGAAGAGGAATTCCATCTTATATATTTTTATACCTCTCACCACTGCTAAGAGTGACTGCTACTAGAAATCTAAAAACTTCTGCTCAGTGAATATGTTCTTTTTTTCTTGCTGGGGATTGAACCCAGAGGCACTCTACCACTGAGTCATAACCCCAGTCTTTTTTTATTTTGAGATGGGTCTCACTAAACTGCTAAGGTTGGCCTTGAACTTACAATCTTGTTGCTTCTGCCTCCCAAGTGGCTGGGATTAAAGGCATACACCACTGTACCCTTCTCACTCATTCAACATGTTTTGATTAAGTTTATTAACAAGTTGGTGTGATATTTTTAATAGAATCAGGTATAAGAGGAGTTTGAAAATTAAAAGATTTAAAAATAAACAGGGTGAGGTATGTTTCCAGCATTTAAACCCCTAAATAACTATGACATAGCATATATGAATATTAATACAGTCACATGCTGCACAGTGATGTTTTAGTTAATGATAGACTACATTTATGACAGTGGTCCAATAATATATCACCATAGAAGTTATACTACTCTTAGGTTGTGTAAGCACACTCTATGAATTTGCACAATGTAACAATGCATTTCTTAAGATGTATTCAAATGATAAGTGACACATGACTGCATATAGATACTGATTTGCTGTAACAAATTTATGAAGACATACAGAACATTAAAATTATCAAGCAAATGAAATGGAAATAGTCTATCTTCTTGAACATTAAATGGAATCCCGCCCGTATTTCACTAAGAGTTAATTTGCCATTTAAAAGCAATTTTTTTAAAAAATGAGGAGAGTAAAAGGATAAAAGAAACAAATAACAATCCTGAAGTCCTCAACAAGTCCTACTGCATACTCGCTGCACTTTAGCCACACTAAGCCCCTTTTCATCTTTCCCAACAATGTGCCATGCTCCTTCCTACTGCAGAGTGTGGCATGTTATTCCCTCTTCCTGGAATACCCTTCCCTCTTCTGTTTACCAAGTTCACTCTTACCCCTCAGGTCTCAACTCAGCATCTTTTCCTTAGAGAGTCTTTCTGATCTCTTCAAGCCAAATTCAGGTTTTTAAGTGTTCTCACATTACCATTTACCTCTCCTTTAATCATCATCTTATAATTCAAATTTTGTATGATTAACATCTTTCACCTCCATTAGGACATAAGGTTAGAGACAGTGTGTCCACTTTTGCTTATCATCATGCCTCCGGCACCTAGCACAGTGAGGACCTTGAAACATTCAATGATTTCTGAATATATGAATGAATAATGAAACAAGAGTTCACTGTACCATAAAGATCAATGCAAACTTCAGTTATACTAAGAAAATTGACCGGTTTTAAGTTATTATAAAGTTTTATAAATGTATTCTTGAACGTGCCCACTTTTTACCATTAGAAAGAACAATCTTTGTAAAAACAAACAGATAAAGTACACTTACCCTTCTATAACCATTGCAAGAGATCCCAATAAAATAGTGTGAATTACATGATAAATTATTTCTGGTCTTTCTCCAATTCGTCCATCTTCAAGAGTAACAGTTTCTTTCAGGGACTTACCACTTAATAGAAAGGAAATGTGTTTTTTATTACCTTTAGAATATATATTTGAAAAATCAAAGACACACTGTTTATTATCTTTGAAAGCCATACCTGAAATTTTAAACTTTTAATTTGTTTTTTAGTTGTTGATGGGCCTTTTTTTATACATTTATTTATATGCAGTGCTGAGAATTGAACTCAGTGCCTCACACATGTAAGGCAAGTGCTCTACTACTGAGCCACAACTCCAGCCCCCAATTTTAAACTCTTTATAACTAAAAAGTATACGTGGCCAGGTGCAGTGGTGCACACCTATAATGCCAGCAATTAGGGAGGGAGTCTGAGGAAGGAGGATCACAAGTTTGAGGCCACCCTTTGCAACTTACTGAGACTCTGTCTCAAAATAAAAAATAAAATACGCTGGGGATGTAGATCAATGGTAGAGCATTCCTGGGTTCAATCCCCAATACCACAAAAAACAAACAAAAAAGATGGTCCTCAAAATTTGAAAGTCTATTCTGCTAGTCAAATATCTAGCATATATCTCCAGTTCTTTGCTAATATCTTTTAGAGCCCAAAGACAACTGACTCTGTGAAGACTATGAATTTTCAGACGATATATGAATTTTAGGTTCCTTTCCCAAGATCAATTATGACTCAACTAATGATCACTAAACCAACAGTTAAATAACAATATAATTAAGATCTTAAAATCAAGAAATTACACAAAACCTTTCAAATATGATAAACAAACACTATGACAATTTAAAATCACTTATACTAGTTCATTTCAATTAAGTAGAAGAAATCATTCTTAATAAAAATCTGAATAAATTACTAATTGAGTCTATAAAAATTTAACCTATTATTTCTATAGGAAATCTAGACTCTATGTATCTCAATGTATAAGACTAAACATGAGTTTTTCTGGTCAACTAATAATGACCAATGAAGAGAAAACAAAATTGAAAGCTCTAAACCAAATATAGAACTAAAGGGACACTGTAGTACACACCTGTAGTCCCTGCTACTCAGGAGACTGAGGCAGGAGGACCACTTAAGCCCAGGAATTGAAGGTCAGCCTGGACAAGACAGGAAAATCCCATCTCTTAAAAAAAAAAAAAAAAAAAAAAGGAAAAACAGGGGTAGGGTCTAGAGCCCAGTGTGCTTAGCCAGCATGCACAAGGGCCTGAGTTCAATCCCCAGTACCAGAAAACACAACCCACATACATACAGAAAGGATATTTTAGCTGGGTGTGGTGGCACATCCTACAATTCTAGCAACTCGGGAGGATGAGGCAGGAGGATAGCAAGTTCAAAGCCAGCCTCAGCAACTTAGTGAGGTCCAAAGCAACCTAGTGAGACCCTGTCTCAAAATAAAAACTAAAAAAGGTTGGGGATATGGTTCAGAGGTTTAGCAACCTTTGGTTCAATCTCCAGTACCTAAATAAATAATCACATATTTCCATAATATATTAGTAGTGTGATTGATTCTCAGAACTTACTTAATTCTCCTAATAATAACTTGTGTCATAGAAAGAAGACAAATTATTAAGACCAAAATATAGAATGGTAATAAAGAAGATTGTGTCAATCGCAAAAAAAAATCTTGAGATGGTGCCTGGAGGGACTCTTGACAGAGGAGCCAATTCATCGTAAAATTCCTATAAAAGACAAAAAGCATGATATTAAAACTTCAGTTGTTTAAGCTACTGGATATAAAAGTACTTTTAAAAATCTTAATAGAAACTAAGACAAAACATATTTATAAGTCAATTTACTTACAAAGGTAAGGTTCCATCTTTTATAAATAAAGATAACATTAATAACCCTCCTCTAGGAAGCACATGCTTTCATCAAAACTGCTCTAACAAATGTAAAACTGCTTCTTTTTATTACCAAGTAAGGTAACCATCTCTAAGGCCCAATACGTTTTGGGAGGAGTTATGATTTTTATTTTTATCAAGAAGACAACAAAAAATTCAGCTATTAGGTGTTCCCCAAAAGTTCATATGTGAGACAATGCAAGATTTAGAGGTGAAATGATTGGGTTATGAGAACCTTAACACAATCAGTAAATTAATTCCTTGATAGGGATTAACTGAGTGGTAACTGAAAGCAGGTAGGGTGTGGCTGGAGGAGGTGGGGCTTTGGGTCATTATATTTTGTTGTGGTCAGGAGAGCTCTTTCTCTCTGCTTCCTGATGTGATGTCCTGAGCTGTGTTCCTTTATCATGCCCTTCTGCCATGATGTTCTGCCTTACCTCAAGCCCAGAGCAATGGAGTTAGGCATTTATGGATTGAGACTTCTGAAACTATGAGCCCCAAATAAACTTCTCTAATTTTTCTTCAGGTCTTTTGGTCACAGCAGCCAAGAAGCTGACTAAAACACCAACCTATACGTCTGCAATGACCAATGTGACAGCTACTAGCTACATGTGGCTAATGAACACTTGAAATACGGCTAATTCAAATTGAGAGATACTTTAAATACAAAAATACACTGAGGATTTCAAAGAAAAAAATGGAAAAAAGAACAAAATGACTTTAACAATTTCTATATTGCTTATACATTAAAATAATGTTTTATGTGGATTAAGTAAAATATATTATTACAATTAATTACTTTTTATCTTTTTTAATATGGCTATTAGAAAATTACAATTACAAATATGGTTCATATTACATCGACTCAACAGCCATATTCTATACTGATTATCATAACTCAAAAGCATCCATTTTAAACAGGGATATCTATTTCATAAGACAAAAATTATAAAATTTGAATTATAGTCTTTTGAGCCATAGGAATCAAGATAAACTTTTTGACCCTAAGGCTAAGTATGATCAACAACACTCCTAGTTACATGTATTTTTATCTGTATCCTTACTTCTAATCCATCTCCGACCTCCAATCCTCAATTCCTATCTCTGGGTAAAGAGGTAAGACATGAAGTGACATGCAGGAGTGCTCAATGAATTGAAAATGTCTATTTCACAAATCACTGAAATTAGGACAAAAGGTTAAAGTCTAACAATGTATCAGATACAGTTGTCTTTTTTTTTTGGTATCAGGGATTAAACACAGGGGCACTTGGCCACTGAGCCACAGTCCCAGCCCTTTTTTTGTCTTTATTTTGAGATAGGGTCTCAATAAGTAGCTGAGGGCCTCAAACTTGCAATCCTCCTGCCTCTCGAGCTGCTGGGATTACAGGTATGCACCATCACACCCAGCTTAGACACAGCTGTCTGCAAGAGGCACTATCAAAATATCTTCAGCACCAGGCATTATGGCACACACCTTTAGTCTGAGAGACCTAGAAGACTGAGGCGGGAGAACTAGAAGTTCAAAGTCAGTCTCAGGGCTGGGGATATAGCTCAGTTGGTAGAGTGCTTGCCTTGCAAGCATAAGGCCCTGAGTTCAATCCCCGGCACCACAAAAAAAAAAAAAGTCACTCTCAGCAATTTAGCAAGGCCCTAAGCAACTTAACAAGACCCTGTCTCAAACTTAAAAAAAAAAAAAAAAAAAAAAGAGGGGCTGGGGATGTGGTCCAGTGTCCCTGGAGTTCAATGCACAGTACCAAAAATAAATAAATGAGGGGCTGGGGAGATAGCTCAGTCGGTAGAGTGCTTGCCTTGTAAGCACAAGGCCCTGGGTTCGATCCCCAGCACCCAAAAAAAAAAAAAATAAATAAATAAAAAAAATAAATGAAACCAACCAAAACTTTGCACCTATGATAACTGCACCTTTAAAAAATCTACCTACATATCGACTACTTTTTGAGTCAGATTGCTCACTGTCTGGTGCTTACCATCCACCATTTGCCTACCTTTCCATCACCAGCCTTTCACCTACCGATCACCCACCGCCCAAGCTTCACCTCCTGATTGTCCAACGGCAGTCGGCAGACTGACCACAGACCACCAGTGGAGCACCAGCTGCCTGCTGTTGCCTGGAAGTTCACTGTCACAGTACCTGCAGGTTTGGTTACATAAGGATGCCACCATTTTAAGACAACAGCCAGAACCTGTAGGACCCCTGGCCGGAGTGACTGAGCCTGGTCTCCAGGATCCCTCAGCCCAACCGATCACTCCCTGCCTCCGGGGCCCTCACATCGACTGACTGCTCCCTGCCACCAGGACCCCCAGACTGACTGATTACACCCAGCCTCCAGGATCCCCCAACCAGAACGAAAACACCCTGCCTCCAGGACCTCCAGCCGACTATGACCACACCCGAGCTGTAGCTCCCCATCTGCCAACACATTTGGAAGCCAGAGCGGCCACCCTGGATAATCCTGGAAGCTGTAGCTCCAATCTATAGGTGGGGCAAATCCCATCCTGAGACTCCTACTGAATACTTGAAGCTAATTGTCAGGGACCTCTCACACATCAGGCTACCGAAGACCGTGAGGTTTGAATACTATATGACTATTATACTGTAGATTTTCTTTTTTCTCCTTATTGAAAAATTTTAAGTTTTTATTTCTCTCCTTTTTTCGCTCTCTTTTCCTTTTGTTTACCTGTTCCCTCAGAGTATCTTTCTCCCATTTCCCATGTAACAACTGACTTCTTTTGATTACACACTTACTCTTTCTATGATCTAGAACTTCTGTATATTCTTTTCTTATCCCATTAACAGCTACATCCTACACCCCTCCGCATCCTCTTTGTCCTCCATTAGAAACTGTAGATCTTATTGCAAAGCTATTTGTTATACGGAAGATAATAATTGAACTCATTCTGTTTATTACGACAATATTATTAACATCCTCATAGGGGCTGATTGGTTTCGAGTTGCATACTGTCTGAACTGGGCACTGCTAATATTCTTTAAGGGCCCCTTAAAGAAAAGGTTTTGGAAACCTATAGGGCCACTATAAGCATATAAGGGGGAATCTGTAATATCCCAGATCTGCACTGCTAGAGGGGAAGATACATGAACAACATGAAAAAACAAGGGAAGAAGATGATCCAAACAAACCTAGATTCTATATTAATAGAATCCACTGACAGTATGATAGAAGAAATGTCAGAAAAGGACTTCAGATTATACATGATTAAAATGATTTGTGACGCAAAGGATAAGAGAGCAAATGCAGGCAATGAATGATCATACGAATAAGCAGTTGAAAGAGCAACTGCAGGAAGCAAAAGATCATTTCAAAAAAGAGATAGAGATTCTCAAAAAAAAAAAAAACCAAAAAAAAACCCAAACATATAGAAATCCTTAATATGATGGAAACAATAAACCAAAAAAAAAAAAAAAAAACTCAATGGAAAGCATCACCAAAAGACTAGACTTGGAAGACAGAATCTCAGACAAAGAAGACAAAATTTTTAATCTTGAAAATAAACTTGCCCAAACAGAGAAGATGGTAAGAAATCATGAACAGAATCTCCAAGAACTATGGGACATCATGAAAAGACCAAATTTAAGAATTATTGGGACTGAGGAAGGCACAGAGATACAAACCAAAGGAATGAACAACCTATTCAATGAAATAGTATCAGAAATTTTCCCAAACCTGAAGAATGAAATGGAAAATCAAATACAAGAGGCTTACAGAACACCAAATGCACAAAATCACAACAGATCCACACCAAGGCACATTATAATGAAAATGCCTAACATACAAAATAAAAATAGGATTTTGAAGGCTGCCAGAGAAAAGCATCAGATCACACACAGGGGGAGACCAATACAGATATCAGCAGACTTTCAGCCCAGACTCTAAAAGCTAGAAGGGCCCAGAACAACATATTTCAAGCTCTGAAAGAACATGGTTGCCAACCAAGAATCCTATACCCAGCAAAACTAACCTTCAGATTTGAAGATGAAATAAAATCCTTCCATGACAAACAAAAGTTAAAAGAATTTACAAATAGAAAGCCTGCGCTACAGAATATTCTCAACAAAATATTCCATGAGGAGGAAATGAAAAACAACAATGGAGGTCAGCAAAGGGAGGAACTACCTTAAAGGAAAAACCATTCAAAGGAGAAACCAAGTCATGTTAAAAACCAAAAATAAGCCCAAATGACTGGGAATACAAATCATGTCTCAATAATAACCCGGAACATTAATGGCCTAAACTTATCAATCAAAAGACACAGACTGGCAGAATGGATTAAAAAGAAAGACCCAACAATATGCTGCCTTCAAGAGACTCATCTCATAGAAAAAGACATCCACAGACAAAAGATGAAAGGATGGGAATAAACCTACGCACACAAACTCAGTAAAAAAAGCAGGGGTTTCCATCCTTATTTCAGATAAAGTGGACTTCAAGCCAAAGTTAGTCAGAAGGGATAAAGAAGGACATTTCATACTGCTTAAGGGAACCATAAATCAGGAAGACATAACGATCATAAATATTTATGCCCCAAACAATGGTGCATCCCTGTACATCAAACAAATCCTTCTCAATTTCAGGAATCACATAGACCACAACACAATAATTCTGGGTGACTTTAACACACCACTGTCAACACTGGATAGATCTTCCAAACAAAAATTAAACAAAGAAACCATAGAACTTAATAACACAATCAAGAACTTAGACTAACAGACATATATAGAATATTCCATCCATCATCAAGCGAATGCACTTTCTTCTCAGCAGCACATGGAACCATCTCAAAAATAGACCATATGTTATGCCACAAAGCAGTCCTTAGTAAATGCAAAAAAAACAGAGATACTACCGTGTGTTCAATCAGATAATAATGGAATGAAATTAGAAATCAAAGACAAAATAAAAAACAGAAATTAGGGTTGAAGAGATAGCTCAGTCAGTAGAGTGCTTGCCATGCAAGCACAAGGTCGTAGGTTTAATCCCCAGCACCGCAAAAAAAAAAAAACAAAAAAACCCAGAAATTACTCCAACACCTGGAGACTAAATAATATGCTATTAAATGAAGCATGAATAAGAGAAAACATCAGGGAAGAGATAAAAAAATTCTTAGAGGTATACGGGAATGACAAACAACATATCAAACTCTCTGGGACACTATGAAAGCAGTACTAAGAGGGAAATTCATTGCATGGAGTGCATTCAAGAAAAGAATAAAAAGTCAACAACTAAATGACCTAACATTACAATTCAAAGCCCTAGAAAAAGAAGAACAGAACAATACCAAAAGTAGAAGACAGGAAATAATTAAAATCAGAGCCGAAGTCAATTAAATTGAAACAAAGCAAACAATTCAAAAAATTGACAAAACAAAAAGTTGGTTCTTTGAAAAAGTAAACGAAATTGATAAACCCTTAGCCACACTAACAGAGAAGGAGAGAAAACTCAAATTACTAAAATTTGTGATGAAAATGAAATATCACGACAGACACCACTGAAATACATAGCATAATGAGAAGCTACTTTGAAAACCTACATTTCAACAAAATAGAAAATACCAAAGACATGGACAAATTTCTAGAGACATATGATCCTCCCAAACTGAACCAGGAGGACATACACAATTTAAACAGATTCATATCAAGCAATGAAATAGAAGAAGCCACTAGAAGCCTACCAACCAAGAAAAGCCCAGGACCAGACAGATTCTCAGCCGAGTTCTACAAGACCTTCAAAGAAGAACTCATTCCAATACTTCTCAAAGTATTCCAGGAAATAGAAAAGGAGGGAACCCTACCAAACTCATTCTATGAAGCTAATATCACCCTCATACCCAAACCAGGCAAAGACACATCAAGGAAAGAAAATTTTAGAACAATATCCTTGATGAATATAGATGCAAAGATCCTTAACAAAATACTGGCAAACTGTATCCAAAAACATATTAAGAAGATAGTGCACCATGATCAAGTGGGGTTCATCCAAGGAATGCAAGGATGGTTCAACATCCATAAATCAATAAATGTAATCCATCATGTCAATAGACTTAAGGATAAGAATCATATGGTTATTTCAATTGATGCAGAAAAAGCATTTGACAAAATACAACACCCCTGGGCTGGAGATATAGCTCAGTTAGTAGAGTGCTTGCCTCACATGCACAAGACCCTGGGTTTAATCCCTGGTACCACAGAAAAAAACAAAACAAACAAACAAAAAAAACCTTCATACTCAAAAGAGTAGAAAAAATAGGGATAGTAGGAGGAACATACCTGAATATTGTAAAGGCTATTTATGCTAAGCCCACGGCCAACATCATTCTTAATGGAGAAAAACTGAAAGCATTCCCTTTAAAAATGGAAACAAGACAGGGATGCCCTCTTTCACCACTTCTATTCAACATCATACTTGAAATACTAGCCAGAGCAATTAGACAGACTAAAGAAATTAAAGGGATATGAATAGGAAAGGAGGAACTCAAGCTGTCACTATTTGCTGATGGCATGATTCTCTATTTAGAGGATTCAAAAATCTCCTTCAGAAAACTTCTAGACCTCATAAATGAATTCAGCGAAATAGCAGGATATAAAATCAACACATATAAATCTAATTATGTATAATCTTTATACATAAGTGATGAAACATCGGAAAGGAAAATGAGGAAAACAACTTCATTCGCAATAGCCTCAAAAAAATAAAATACTTGGGAATCAATCTAACCAAAGAGGTGAAAGATCTCTATAATGAAAACTACAAAACACATAAGAAAGAAACTGAGGAAGACCTTAGAAGATAGAAAGATCTCCTATGTTCTTGGATAGGCAGAATTAATATTATCAAAATGGTCATACTTCCAAAGGCACTATACAGATGTAACACAATTCCAATTAAAATCCCTCTGACATTTCTCATAGAAACAGAAAAAGCAATCATGAAATTCATCTGGAAGAACAAAAGACCCAGAATAGTCAAAGCAATCCTGGGTAGGAAGAGTGATGCAGGAGGTATCACTATACCAGACCTTAAACTCTACTATAGAGCAATAGTAACAAAAACGGCTTGGTACTGGCACCAAAATAGACAGGTAGATCAATGGTACAGGATAGAAGACATGGAGACATACCCTCATAAGCTCATACTAGACAAGGGTGCCAAAAATTTACAATGGAGAAAAGATAGCCTCTTCAACAAATGGTGCTGGGAAAACTGGAAATCCATATGCAGTAAAATGAAATTAAACCCCTCTCAACCTGTACAAAACTCAACTCAAAATGGATCAAGGATCTAGGAATCAGACCTGAGACCCTTCACCAAATAGAAGAAAAAGTAGACCTGAATCTCCGTTATGTTGGCTTAGGACCAGACTTCTTAAAAGACCCCCAAAGCAGAAGAAATAAAGGCAAGAATCGATAAATAGGATAGATTCAAACTGAAAGGTTTTTTCTCAGCACAGGAAACAATTAATAATGTGAAAAGAGAGCCTACAGAGTGGGAGAAAATCTTTTCCACACACACTTCAGAAAGAGCACCCATATCCAAAGTTTATAAAAAACTTAAAAAACTTTACACCCAAAATACAAAGAACCCAATCAATAAATGGGCTAAGGAAATGGGCAGACACCTCACAGAAGAAAATATACAGGTGATCAACAAATATATGAAAAAGTGCTCATCATCCCTAGTAATTAGGGAAATGCACCCTAAAATTTCATCTAACTGCAATTAGAATGGTTATTATCAAGAACACAAGCAATAATAAGCATTGGCGTGGATGTGGGGAAAAAGGCACACACATACATGGCTGGTGGAGTTGCAAATTGGTATAGTCACTCTGGAAAGCAGTATGGAGATTCCTCAGAAAGCTTGGAATGGACCTACCATTTGACCTAGCTATCCCACTCCTTGGTTTATACCCAAAGGACTTAAAATCAGCATACTACAGTGATACAGCCACATCAATGTTCACAGCAGTTCAATTCACAATAGCTAGATTGTGGAACCAACCTAGATGCCCTTCAATTGATGAATGGATAAAGAAACTGTGGTATATATACACAATGAAATATTACTGAGCCATAAAGAATAAAATTATGGCATTTGCTGGTAAATGGATGAAATTGGAAAATATCATGCTAAGTTAAGTAGGCCAAGTCCAAAAAACCAAATGCTGAATGTTTTCTCTGATAAGTGCAATACAATATATAATGATAGGGGATGGCGGGGGGAAGAGAAGAATGAAGAAAGGATGGTATAGAGGAAAAAGGGGTGGGAGGGGGTGGCAATGGAAAAACAGTAGAATGAAACAGACAGTATTACTCTACATATACATATGACTACATGAATGGTGTGAATCTACATTGTGTACAATCATAGAAATGAAAAGTTGTACTCCATTTGTGTACAATAAATCAAAATGTGTCTGTAAAAATAAAAAATATTTTAATTTAAAAAAATTAAATAAAAAAAATCTGCCTATTAAAGTTATTAATTCTATACAGTCTTCAAATCCCAACTTAATAAGCACTCTTCTCATATTCCTCAGTGTCAATCCTTCTTCCTCCATTCCTATGGCACTTAACCGTCTATTATTATACTGCTTAATGTAGTCTGCCTTGTGTTAGAATACTGTCATTTTTGTATCCCTCTGAGTACCTGGCCTAGTGTCCTGTACATTCAATTAATATCTATTATCATTTCTTTGGTGTTAGTTGAAAAAATTTGTCTCAATAGATAAATTCCCTGAAATTCCGAGAAACTCCAAATCCTTAAATCCAACTGGCACATCTTAACATAAGGCATTTACTATTTATACAACTCCCATTATTAACTGTACCAAAACTAAAACTAATGAGGTGTCAGTATTTTTTCGTTTTTTTTTTTTTTTTTTTTTTTTTTTTTTTTTTTTTTTTTTTTTTTTGTACCAGGGGTTTAATCCAGGGGCAATTAACCACTGAGCCATATTCCTAGTCCTTTTTATTTTTTTTGAGACAGGATCTCACTGAGTTGCTTAGGGCCTTGCTAAATTGCTGAGGCTGGATTTGAACTTGGGATCCTCCTGTTTCAGCCTCCCAAATCACTGGGATTACAGGTAGGTACCACCAATGCCTGGCAGGTGACAATACTTAAGGAGCATACTATGTCTCATTCTTCAAGTATCTTGTGTTTTAGCTTGTGAAGCAAATGTAGTACCTTACATGCTAAATAAAGGGACACTACATAAGCATTAACAAATAGTTGGACAAATGCAGCATTTAATCTTAGAAGACTGTAGGATGAACCAGGGTTAAAGGGAAAGTCAGTGGAAAGACCAGTAACTCACTGAAGCCTGCACCAACTTTTAACTGACTGCCTCCTATAGGTCAGGTCTGCCTCTAGGCCTAGAGAAGACACTATTCCAAACTTTATGAAGTACATGGTCTTTTTTTTTTTTTGGTAGTGCTGGGGATCAAAATCAGGACATGGTCTCTTAAAGGATTCTTTATCTTAGTAGATATACATATTGAACACTTCATTTGTTAATTGTGACATATCACAACATAAAATTCTATCCACAATGTCTATAAACCTACATAAAGCAGATGACACAAAATATAATAGAACTAGAGAAATGTTATACTATTTGACTCTATCAATACATAAAATCATTTATTTTATATTGAAAACAAAAACTAACAGCAAAAAATATAAGCACTTTTTCTTTTCCTTTTTTTTTTTTTTTCTTATTTGTGGTACTGGGGATTGAACCCAGGGCTGTGTGCACGTAAGGCAAGCACTCTACCAACTGAGCAATATCCCCAGCCCCAAGCATTTTTTAATTAAAAAAAAAAAAAAAAAAAGAGGAGATTTTGATCCAATCATTATGACCACAAGATGAGATTTCTTGCTAAGAAATAAACATCTTTTTCCAAAGCCAGTCTCTGCAAAAGTAAGGTACTGAGCAACCCAGTGAGACCCTGTCTCTAAATGAAATACAAAATAGGGTTGGGGATGTGGCTCAGTGGTTGAATGCCCTGAATTCAATCTCTGGTACCGAAAAAAAAAAAAAAAAAAAAAAAAAAAAAAAAAAATATATATATATATATATATAAATGTTTACAAAGGCAGGATTAATGATAATTAGGAATGGCAGTAAGTTTGAGCTAAAGAGTATTTTAAGAACTCACAGCTGTATGTTATTTATTATCATCCAGTTGAGTAAAATTTTTATTTATTTATTAAAGTGTTTAGATTATTATACAAAAATTATTTAGGTCACAAGTGTATAAACTGATGAATTTTCATAAAAATAATATACCAGCATAAAAATAAACACTTTATTGCCACACTCTGCCCTTTTTTTAATGCAATTGTACTACTGATGTAGAGATGAAAATTACTTTGGCCCTTTATTTTACTGTGTGCTGGACACTAAACCCAGGTCTCACAAATGCTAGGTAAGCACTACCACTGAGCTACATATCCAACCCTCATATTAAATTTTTATTTATTCTGAAAGATTGTATCACTGTTCTTCATCAAGGAAGAAAGTAGTCTTAAAGTACTAAAAAGTTGTTAAGGTTTAAGTATACATAACTTTTATAAGACTTAAATGAGATATAAAAATTTTTTTGCAGCACTAGGGACCATACCCAGCATGCTAAATAAATATACTTTTTCCTGTACTGCTGGGCCTACAAGGATGCAAGTATAGCATTCTAACAACTGAGCTATAGCGCACATCAAGTAAAAAATATTAATGTCCCATTTCTTTTCTATATGTTATAATATCCCAAATTAGATATTTTCTAAGCAATATATAATTGGGTGTATTGTCCCTCCATGGAGTATTTTTGTTCTTTATTTTCTAAGTGGTATAAATTTAGGTAAATTTTCATAATCTCAAACTTACTTAGTCATATTTAGTCCAAATTTTACTTCAAGGAATTTCAGCATATGTCCATTTTCTTTGTGTGGGACAAACATCTGAAAGAGAAAAATACTAGTTGAACAAAGAAATACTAGCTATGTTTATATCAATATACACTTACCCTAATTATTAGAGACAGAAAACAGCAAAACTACAAAAATATAAAATTTAAGTAATACATGGCATAACTATGAAGCGAGATTACTGTTAACAGATTACTGACAAAAAGCAATCACATTACCTTATTATGCTTAAGGATAAAAAGTATAATGGATTCTAAGAATATTTCAACCTTATCCCACCTGGTTCAAGTAACTAACCTACTCTTCTGAATATTTTTTTATTTATTTCAACTTATTCCTTATATTACTTACTGTTAATTGTGTAATAATGACATTTTAAATTAAATTAAAACAAAGTGTATTTCTTTTTTCTTTTTAAGTATATGGAGAAAAGAGAAGAATCAGAATTCTAGTTTCTCACCCAATGTGCTAGTGATGATCATTTTTTGACTCAAAATTGTGCTGTATAACTAGGTATGATGGGTGTACAGCTATAATCCCAACTACTCCGGAGATCAAAGTGGAAGGATCACTTGAGCTCAGGAGTTTCAGTTCAGCAAGGGCAACACAGCAAGACCCCATATCAAATAAATAAATGAAAATTATACTGTATGAACTCTATCATTTTGCTATCTTATTATTTTCATTAAAATTTAGTCTAATACATTTCATTTTTCAACTTGTTCTACTACATGAAAATAACATAGTTACTTACCTTCATTGTAATATTCAATGTCACTGTCAGAGTACACACCAGGTAAAAATTAATCACTTTCATTATTTTAGCTACAAAAGTTCCTTTCTTCACATTTAGCTATGGAGGAGAAAATCACATGAACATAGAATTAGCAATTTAAAAGCTGCCACGTGCCACGTGTGGTGGCACATGCCTGTTAATTCCAGCTACTGGGGAGACTGAGGCAGGAGGATCACAACATTGAGACTAGCTTCAGCAACTCAGAAACAACCACCTCAAAATAAAAAATAAATAGCACATGCCTATAATTCCTGTAGCTCAGGAGACTGACCCAAGAGGATCTAAGTTCAAAGCCAGTCTCAACAACTTAGAAAGATTCAGAATGACTTAGTGAGACCCTCTCTCAAAATAAAAAATAAAAAAGGCTGGGGATATAGCTCAATGGTAAGCACCCCTAGAGTCAACTCCAGTACCATTGAAAAAAATTTAATACGAACGATAGAAAGGCAATGTTAATTACCTGAAGGCACTTAGTAAGCATTAAGGCTGCTACTAAACTTAATAAAGGAGATACCAATAAAGCCGGATTCTCAAACTGCAGTAAATATCCCAGAAAGAGAGAAAATATATAGATTTTATACACTTCGTGAACCTGTTTAAACAAAAATAAAATGAGAATACGTAAATGTTATTGTATATCTTATTAATTTTGTTTAGCATAGATCTGACAGCGTTTGTACAGTAAATGTACTACAATTTAAGACAGTATTATGAAATGGTTTATTTGTATTTTTAATGTTATGGTTTGTAATACACTTGTCGCTTTCTTCTTAGAACTCTCCAGAAACAAGGTAAGGAGCTTTAAAATCCTGAATATTGAAATCAGACTAAAAGAACCTTCTTTAATGCCATGCTTTGACTTAATTTCATTTGGCTTACCCTATTAAAATTCATCTATGCAACCTCAAATTATATAAATCAAAAACCCTTAGCAATTCATAAAATCTAAAGTATGAAAATATAGGGCCATGAAATACGCCACTGCACAGAAGTATTTTTCTCTACATTTATGCTACATCTACATTTCTTCTTTTCCAGTTGGTTCCCCTTCACTAACAGAAAATGCTAGAATGATAGTGCAAGTCTGGACAAGGAAAGAGGAGTCTGCTCTTCCCTCTTGCTTCCTATTCCTATTGACCTGGGGTTTCTCTGAGCCACACTTATGTAATACTTCTTAATCCCAACAGCAATTCCTTCCTATTGAAGCTCTGGATACAGTTGAAGCTTTTCCAACACTTGAAAAACCAACTTCATCACATCCTCCAGCTCTAGAGACCCAGGACCTACTGGCCAGACCTGTATCCTCAGAGACCTGGGTTCCAGTTCCGAAGGTCCATCTTTTGAGCCCAGAGACACCTGCAAAGCTGAGCAGTAGTCCTACTCACAATTCTGAGTTTCAGCTCCCTGGAGTCCCTCTAAGTTTCTGCACTTTAATAACTTCATATTCTTCACTTTATTCCTATAGCACTTCCTGCAGTGACTACCTTTATGATACTGTCAACCTCTTATTACCATGTCAATCAATCAATAAGTTAATGACTTTAAGCTTTCATATCTCCAGCCCCTACTTTAAGTTATTTTAACAATTGTTTTTTGTGGTGTGTATGAGGCTTTTTTGGAGTTGGGTAGTAAAACCAGGGATTTGCTTAGCATATCCTCTGCCACTGAACTTTATCTCCAGCTTGCTTAACAAATCATGTTAAATTCCCTCTGTTAAAATAACTTAAATCTTGGTACTCATCAGGATTCTGAATCAGCTCAGTATATGGAATGACTAAACAAAAGAAAGGTGTTAAGATACAACAATGCAAAAACATGTATTCTCTGGATTTAAATTCAACATTTCAAAATGTCATAATACCTTGTCACTTTGTTCCACTGAAAAGATATCTAGCAGGAACAGAGATATTGCTTGAAGAAACAAGAGATAATGGCTATACTCCCACATCATCATAAAGGTGTAAGTTGAAGCACTCATCAACAAGTAGCAAAACCTCTAAGAAAAATGAAAGAACGAAACTATGTATCAGTAGCTTTATTACCATAAAACTCATAAGGTTGTTACCTCAAAGTGGCAGTTCTGTTACTGGGTCAACTTTAAGCCATATAAATTCTTAAAACTATTTTTAAATCACATAACTCTCACTAAAATCTTACAAAATAATAAGCTCTTAAATAAGGCACTCTCAAGAGAAATCAACCACTTGTCCTTCAACATCACATTGAAAAATCTCAGTATGACAAAGAGAAAAAAAATAAAAGAAGAAAAAACAACATCACATTGAAAAATCTCAGTATGACAAAGAGAAAAAAAATAAAAGAAGAAAAAACAGGACAAATATCCTTCATCCCACAAGAGATAAAGCAATAAATAAGAAGAAAATGGTGGATTTTATTAGATTTGATTGGTGAGTTTTTGTTAAATGTGGAAGTAACTCCTTTCGCCCTGAAAATAATATTTTTACTTCCATGGTGATTCTTAATTTCCTAAAAGCTATCATTTAAAGAGTCTATGTCTCAGCCTAAACTCAGCCTGGATCTTTGCTCTTTTCATTTCCTTTTCACAAAAGTATGGTCTTATCTCATTCCAATGCTTGTACTATAAAATATATAAACACAGATGCTTTCTTCTATCAAATTACTAAACAGGAATTTCATTGCCCTTGCCTGAAATATGCCTGGCTAAAATCAATTATGTCCTTCTAATGCCATCTCCCAAATGATCTCTTAGTGAATAACCAAGTCTGTGACAAATTCATTGTCATGTAGCATACTTCTAACAACAGTCTCTCCTTCCTTCATGGATCTGCTTTTTTTCCCTAATTTCTCCACTGGCTATAGTGTGAAATGATCTCATTCTGGTAAGAACATCAAAGGAGCCGGACAATAAAGTCAGGTAAAGAAGACTGAGAACTGTGTTCACTCAAACTAAATTCTTCATACTCAGCTGACTACACTCAATGACAAATTCTGGAGTCAGAAATACCTCAGTCATCAGCAGGTAAAATAAACTTCCAGTATCCTGAATAAGACCAGAGAGGACTGGGGATGTAGCTTAGAGGTAGAATGCTTTACTTAGCATTCATGAGGCCCTGGGTACCAGGGGGAAAAAGGGAATCAAGACCAGAGTTCAAAATGTAAGCGATGGCAAAATTCCATCAGCTGGTCAAATAATTCCAACTACAAAGTTCAGAAGGGCTCTACACTGATGAAACACATAAGCTTCTGCTCTTCCTATCACCATAGCTATCTATAGGAAAAATGTCCTGGAAACCTTGTTTTTTTTTTTTTTTTTTTTAATTTGTTCTTTTTAGTTATACATGACAGTAGAATCTATTTTGATATATTTTTACAAGCATGGAATATATCTTATTCTAATTAATTAGGATCTCAGACTTGTGGATGTATATAAGGTTGAGATTCTCCATGGTGTAATTCATATACATACATAGGAAAGTTATGTCAAATTCATAACACTGTCTTTTGGAAACCTTTTAATGTGCAATGACCAGAACTATAATAACCAAGCCTTAAAACCATCAACCCCAGAGAAAACAGTTTCAGAAATCAATAAAGAATGAAATCTAGATCCAAACAAAAATAACCTACTGGTCATATGGAAATTACTTTGGGGATTCTGGGGAAAAGTTACAACATAATAAAACAAAATGCTGATGCCAAGAGTCTATTCTCAAACTACTTTAATAATATGCAGCAAAAATAAGTCATATAGATAGAAATATCATCAAACATATTTGGGCAATTAGCTAAATTTTTCCTTTCTCTGAATATTTTCAAAGTTCTGCACAGTCTTGTCCAACCCTTATCTTGCTCAGTGTCTCCAAGTATTTCTTACTGTGCCTGTAGGGTGAACACACACACACACATACATACACACACACACACACACACATATATACAGATACATATGATTTAAGTGAAACATCAAGTAGATTTCAGTAATCAACCACATAATTGCACAAGAGATCTGTTTGTATATTCTGATGTAACAACTGGGACTACAGGATCTAGGCTCAAGAATGGGAAGAAAAGTATAAGATACGTGATTTTAAAAGTTCAAGTTATTGGAACTGCTACTGAGCAATGACAAGAAGCAAAGTATTGATACACGTAGCTCAGATGGATGTCCAAAGCATTAGGATGAATAAAAAAATCCAATCTCAAAGGGTTACATACTTTTTGATTCCACTTCTCTAACCTTTCAAACTGACAAAAATCATGCTGATAGCAAATCAGTGATTGCCAATAATAGAGTGGGAGGATGTGACTATAAAGAAGTAACATGAGGGAGTCTCTTGATGGTAATGGAAAAGCTCTGTACCTTGATTTTTAATGATGGTTACTCAAATCTACATGTGATAAAAATTCATACAATCATCCACCCTTCACCCAAAGAGGGAGCGTATGCAAAACTTGGTGAAATTCAAAGGTCTGTACCTGAATTAATAGTAGCTGTACATGAGAATTCTCTATACTATTTTTGTAATTTCTTGTGAATCTTAAACTCATTCAAGTTAAAAATAGAGGGGAGGGACATAGAGTGAATATAATTGAAAGATTGGGCAGTTTTGTTTCTTGAAAAACTGAGTTGTTAAGTTGAAAGGGTTAAGAATACACCATAGTTAACCCCGCACATACACAGTGTTTTTTATAGATGCCTTAATATTCTTACCCTTCTTTGTTTTATTTTTCTGCAGTGCTGGGGATCAAGTCCAGGGTCTTGTGCAAGCTAGGTACATATTCTACCACTGAGCTACATCCACAGCCATTTTAGTACTTGCATATTGATATGTTACTGTTGTTGAATACTCTTCAGTACCAGATGAGTTACTGGCTAGTTATACTCACATAAGTTCAATTCTGTCCCCCTCCCCATTATTTTAAAATTAAAAGAGAAAAAGACAGTGGAGAGTTGGGGGATACTATGGATTACTTTCAAAGTAGGAAAATGAATTGTGGTTAAAAGAAAAAACAAAAAATCTAACCAAAAATAAAATTATAAACCGATCTTGGATCCCTTTAAACATACAAGGTCTTTTTCCAGGTGGACTCAGAAGCCACATGTGAGAGAAGGTCACTGTGCTAGAAGATGAAAGGAATTGGCTGCAGAGAGCAGAGATCTCCTCACCTTTGTCTTAAAACTCTCCATTTGTACTTTGTGTTAATAAGAAATAAATACCTACTCTGTTGAAGAAAAAAAAAGTACAGGGTCCTTGGTAACAATAGTGAACTGTAAGGAAATATCCTTTTTACTGTATACCTTTTTTAAAAAATATTTTTAGTTATAGATGGACACAATACCTTTATTTTATTTGTTTATTTTTTTATGTGGTGCTTAGGATCAAATCCAGTGCCTCACTGTACTAGGCAAGCACTCTACCACTGAGCCACAACCCCAGCCCCATACTGTATACCTTTTTGCACTGACATTGCTTTTTATCATGTGTATAATGTGTATTACTTTTTTGACTAAAAAATTAGAACAGGGTAGGGGTTGTAGCTTGTGAGAGAGCACTTTTTTGCATGTGTGAGGCACTGGGTTCGAGTCTCAGCACCACATATAAATAAATGAATAAAATAAAGGTCCATCAACAACTGAAAAAAAAAATCAAAACAAATGACCAGGTGCAGTGGCACATGCCTATAAATCCAGCAGCTCAGGAGGCTTAGGCAGGAAGATTGCAAGCTCAAGTCCAGCCTCAGCAAGTTAGCAAGGCACTAAGTAACTTAGTGAGATCCTGCCTCAAAATAAAAATAAATAAACAAACTAAGGGCTGGGGATGTAGCTCAGTGGTTAAGCACCCTTAGGTTCAATACACAGTGTCTAAATAAATAAATTAATTAATTAAATAAAAGGAATTAGAACAAATGCATAGCACAATAATATGGCAATGAAAAAGGATACTCAGAAAAAATAATATAGTATAATATAGGGGCTGGGCTTGTGGCTCAATGGTAGAGCGCTTGCCTAGCATGTGTGAGGTACTGTGTTCAATTCTTAGCACTACATATAAAAAATGAATAAAATAAAGGTCCATTAACATCTTTAAATATTATTCAAAAATTATAGTGTAATATAAAAGGGAAAAATAAGTTTATGAAGAACTTTTAAAATAAATAAAAACAATGATTTCATTAAAAAAGATAATTATACATTTTTTAGGCAACAGAAGTTACCTAAAAAGGTAATAAAAGCAGCTTAGAGGATTGGGGATATAGCTCAGTTGGTAGAGTGTTTGCTTTGCGAGCACAAGGCCTTGAGTTCAATTCCCAGCACTGCAAAAAAAAAAAAAAAAAAAAAAAAAAACAACAAAAAAAACCAGCTTAGATATTTTGCTATACTAACCTCTTATTCAAAAATTGAAGAACTATTCTTCTATAGGGGATAACCCATAATCTAATATAAAAATACTCAAACATAGACTCTGTGACTACTAAGCAAAATATTCTTGTTAGAAAGCTCTTTATTAAAAAAAAGGAGGAAAAAAAAAGAGAAAACTTACAAATCTTCAATGTGCTCATGTTACTTTACATACAAAAGAAAACTTTAGAGTTATAGAAATTTAAAATTTTGCTAAGCTCAGGACACCTGTCAACACTGAAAGGAGAGAACAATATTTGTTTAGAGATTTCAAAAAGAAACCAGTAGTGCATCCTGTGTCTGAGACAATCAGGTTTAATAGAGGACTTTCCTTGGTCCCTCTAGTTTCTTCTCATAGCCAGAAATTCTAAACTCAAGATAAGCATAACTAACATAGGATCACTACATTTCAGTCAGTCTCGACTGGTTGTCTTTGTAATCACATTTATTCTATTTTATGCATTTAAGATCTTTTCTCTGAGTCAGGGTCTGTAGGCTTCATTCAGTTGCCAAAAGGTTAAACTTACTACTAAACTGTATGGGACAATTTCCAGAAACTTTCACTAACCTACCTACACCTCAGTCACAGAAAACACATGCATAAACAGAATATGTAGTGCTACTATTGAAGTTAACACAGCTGTAATCTGTGGTCACTCTTCATATCTTCATTAACATTTCTTTAAATATTAACATTCAATATTAATATTTAATTAAATTATACTTCAATAAAGTTCCAAGTAAGAGAAGTGGTAAAATATCAATGGGATAGATTGATTTTTAAAATAAGATATTCTTCATATATTTGTCAAATAAAATTGACATTAAAAAATATAACATTTTTGTTTTCCTAAAAATAATTTATTGTCAATCAGATCACAGAATAACACTATACAAAAACTCCCTAATTATAGCCTTTATTATTATTATGTAGTAACTAAGCTTCACTGAATATAACTAGCTTTAAAATTATATACCACATTTGTAATACATGAGAATTAACTGTGAAGGACCAGACAGATTTGTGTCTTACCTCTGCATAAGTATTTAAGTTGCTTTTTAAATAGCCTGTAAGTGCAGCAACTTGGCAGGCAAAATATGGTAGTGCCCAGTTTTCTCTTAAAGGAATGGAGTATTCAATTCTTGTTGTATCTACCCTAAAATAAATCACAAATGAACAGCAAAAGTAAGACACTATATTTGTGTAAGACTATACTTTTCTAAGCATTTTCACACATATAGAGATGGATATGCTTGCTTGTGCTCTAATCACTCAACAGCCAAGTGACACACACCTGAGTAGTGTTAACTGGAGTGGTAAATTATATTTCCCATTACACTGGTCATAGACACTGTGATGTTTGCAAATCATCAAAATTACAAATATTAAACCCTCACAGAACAAGAAGCTACAGTTACAACAGCAATAAATCCAACCAGGCTCAGCATGAAATCCCGGCCACAAGAAACAAACTCAGACTTTAAAAAGCCATGAAAACCAATGGTTAAAGTATTTTTGGAAGCAATTAAGGAGAAATTACACTACAAGGCATATTTAAAGTCTAAAAATCATTCATTCTATTCCCTCCAAAGTTCTTGTGTTATTCACCCTTCCTTTCCTCACATTCCATCTTTTCTTTATTCTCAGAGCAGCACAATGTACTTTCTTATAGCAAGTCTTCTACAGCCTTCTCTGGGATTCTTCTAATTTACATTTTTGCTTATTTTCAGTTGAGCATAACAGTTCAGCGGTTATGTAAACCAAGACAAAAGATTTTCTTAGGAAGAAAGAGACAAGAACATGATAAAAAATATTGTACTGTTAATTTTTTTCCTATTGATGCATATTTAAGAGCACCAAACATTATTATAAAACAAGTCAAGCATTTCCACCACCCTAAAATACTTTCAAGTATTGTCCATTCGTAAATATTTTACGTAATCAGCACTAAGGAAATAGTGTCGTGGTACAGTTGCCTAGAATGTGCAAGGGGCACTGAGTTTGACCCCAAGCATAGGGTGGGGGACTATCTTACAGAATCAATTCTTTTTTGAATTTTAATCTGCTTTTAAAACTTACATATGTATTTTGCATGCTGTCCCTTCTTTATACTTACTCATTATTATAAAATGCATACAAGAAAAATAAATCTTTAAATACCTATAATGTCCACCACTCAAGAGACTACCATTATTAAACTTTCTTCCATAGGTTAGCCAGTGCAGTAAGATGACAAAAAGAAATAAAAGACATAAAGGCTGAAAAGAAAAGTAAAATTGTTGATTTCCACATAAGATATTGCACACAAAAACCCTAAAATCTATTAAGAACTACTAAAACAAATTTAGCATGCTGAGGAATACAAGATTAACATACAAAAATCATCTGCTTTTCTATAAACTATCAATGAACATTACAATTAGCATTTATAGTATTAACAAAAAAGATCAAATATATATGAATAAATCTAAAGAAAGGTGTCCAAGAACTCTACACTGAAAACTACAAGTGTTAAAGGAGAGCAAAGAGGCCTATTAAATGTGGAGCTGGGCAGGGTGGTGCACACCTGTAATCCCAGCAGCCTGGGAGACTGAGGCAGGAGGATCACTAGTTCAAAGTTAGGCTCAGCAACTTAGTGAGGCCCTAAGCAACTCAGCGAGATCCTATCTCTAAATAAAATAAAAAGAGTTGGGAGGTGGCTCAGTGGTTGAATGTCCCTGAGTTTAATCCCCAGTACAAAAAAAAAAGTGGAGATATACCATGGAAAGAAAGATAATATTGTTTTTTTTGTGTGTTTTTTGTTTTTTTGGGTGCTGGGGATCGAACCCAGGGCCTTGTGCTTACAAGGCAAGCACTCTACCAACTGAGCTATCTCCCCTGCTAATATAGTTAACATGTTCATTTTCTCCAATTTAATCTATGGATTCTATGGTAGCTTTATCAAAATATAAGTTTTTTGCAAAAGAAATTAAGCTGATCCTAAAATTCGTATGGGAGTACAAAGACATATAACAGTTAAAATAATCTTGAAAAAGAACAAAAACATTACACTCTCTAATTTTAATTTTGGATTAGATTAGGGAATGTGGCTCAGTGGTAGACCGCTTGCCTAGCATGCATGAGGCCATGGGTTTGATCCTCAGCATAGCAAAAAGAAAAAGGAAAAAAAAAAAGTAATGATTATCAATACAGCATAGTATTAGAGTTAAAATATATAAATCAATGGAATAAAACAGACCCAAAATCTAGAAATAAGCCCACAAAAATATAGTTATCTCATTTTTAAAATAAAAGTGCTAAGTTACAACACTGGTAAAAAGATCTTTTTTGAAAAATAAAACTGGAACAACTGAACATCTATATAAAAAAGTGAATCAATCATTACCTCACACCATACATAAAACTTAATTGGAATTCAATGACATACAAGATGGAGATAAATCTCAAAATTATACAGACCCAGTCACAAAAGAATACATACTATATGATTACACAAAATAAAAGTAATCTATATAGTGATGGAAATCAGAACAGTTTTTTATCTTGAAGGGTATTAGAAAACTTTCTGTGATTATAGAAATGTCCTCTACCTTTTTTAGATAGTGATTACACAGGTGCATAAAATAGTAAAAACTTACTGAATACTTTATGCATTTTATTGTTTCTTAGTTATATCTCAAAAGAACTATCAAGAAAAAATTAGACTATGTCTTAGTCAGTTTGGGCTACTATAACAAAATATTAGACTATAATTTATAAAACAACAGAAATTTATAGCTCATTGTTTTGGAGGCTGGGCAATTTAAGAACAAGGTGCCATCAAATTCAGTGTCTGGTAAGGGCAATGGTTCACAGATGGCACTATCCAGTTGTATTCTCACATGGTAGCACTACTTCCGTTCATACAGGCTCTTAGTTTCATGACTTAATTACCTCCCTAAGGTCCCACCTCTTAATACTGCCACATTTGTGATTAAATATCAACATATGAATTTTGGGGGAATCTTTTAAAACAGAATGGATTAGATGAAAGTATTAATGAGTTTGGGTTTGACAAAGATTTCTTAAATATGACACAAAAAAGCAAAGGGTTTAAGGGGAAGGAAGAAGTAGAGGGAAGGGGGAAGTCCTGACCAAATTATGTTGTTATACGCTGTGTGTATAAATATGCAACAACAAATCCTACCGTTAAATAAAATATAATGCACCAATAAAAAAATGTGGGAAAAAAATTTTTTAAAAAGACACAAAAACTGAAAAAACACACACTGGACTTCATCAAAATTGAAAATGTTTTTCTTGTGCTGGGGCTCACACCCAGGGCCTGGTGCATGACAGTCAACCACTCTAGTACCAAGTCATATCTCAGCCCCCACTCCAAATTTAAAACTGTTGCTCTTCAAAAGTTATTAAGGAAGATATAAGCCACAGACTGAGAGAGAATATCTACAATATGTGCCCCTGAAAAAGGACTTGTATCTAGAATACACAGTCATGTATCACTTAAGGACAGGGATGGTTATGTCCTCAGAAATGCACTTAGTTGATTCATCATTGTGCAAACATCATAGAATGTACTTATACAAACCTAGAGAATATAGCCTACTATGTGCTGGAGCTATATAGTATAACCACCATCATGTATTCAGTTCATTGGGGACTACAGTTTTTCACTACTGTGACCAAAATACCTGACATAAACAACTTAAAAGAGGAAAGGTTTATTTTGGATCATGACTTCAGATGTTTCAGTTCACTGTCAGTTGGCTCCATTGCTTTGGGCCTGAGCATCAGAGCAGAAGGGTGTGGCAGAGGAAAACTACTCAGGTCATGGCATCCAGGAAGCAGACAGAGAAGGAGCCAGGGACAAGAAACACCCTTTCAGGGCATGATGCGATTGACCTACTTCCTTCAACCAGGCCCCACCACGCACAGCCTTCATCATCTCTTAGTAGTCCAGTTCATTCAGCTATCAGTGGATTAACCCACTGATGAGGTCAAAGCCCTCATGATTCCACAACTTCCCAAGCCACACCTCTGTACTCTGCTGCACTGAAAACCAAACCCTCAACATGGGTCTTTGCAGGATATCTCACATCCAAATCATAATAAACACAAGGTCATTATATGTTGTATGACTATATATAAAGAACTCCTACAACTTCAAAATTAAAAAGTGAACAATGCCATAAAAAATGTAAAAGATGTGAACAGATACTCTACCACAGAAGCATATGAACAAACATCAGTCAATAAATAAATGCAAATTTAAACAATAAGATACTACTGCATACTCACTAATTTAGCTAAAGTTTAAAAGACTGTCACCCTTCTACCTTCAAAAGACCAACCATATCAAGTTTGGTAAGGTTACAGAACAAACAGGACTCTCAAACACTTCTAATTGAAATATAAAATGGTATAACCACTGTAGAAAAACAGGCTGGCAGTATCTAAAAGTTAAATACAGTTGGGTTTACTGTCATAAGCTGTAATACCAGCTACTTGAGAGGCGAAGGCAGGATGATTCCAAGTTCCAGGTCAGCCTCAGCGCTTAGTGAGACCCTATTACAAAAATAAAAATTTAAAAAGGGCTGGTAATTTGCCTAGCACATGCAAAGCCTGGAATTCAATCCCCAGTATTGCAAAAAAAAAAAAAAAAAAAAAAAAGTCAAATATATCTATCATATGACAGAGCCATTCTATTCCTAGGTACTTGCCCAAAAGAAATGAAAGCATATGTCCTCACAAGAGTTGAACACAAATGTTCACAGCAGTTTTATAATAACAGTAACAGTTCAAAACTGGAAACTACCCAAACATCAACATTTGAATGGATAAACAAACTGTGTAATATCCACACCATAGGATACTACTTAATAAAAATGAATGAACTATGGAAGCAGACAACATATATGTACTTCAACAGAATTATCCTTAAAAAAAGAGTCAGATTTTTTTAAATGCTGTTATTATTCCATTTATATAACATTCTAGAAAATGCAAAAAAAAAAATGCTGGGGTGACATATGCCTATAAGCTCAGCAACTCAGGAGACTAAGGCAGAAGGATCACAAGTTCAAGGCCAACCTCAGCAACTTAGCAAGACCCTATGATGACACATAATGGGGGGTAGGAAGGGTTAGTGTTGGGGTTGGAGTTGGGTTTAGGGAGGGGGGCAGGAATGGAGGAAGGAAGGACTGCATAGATGGAGGGGAAGGGTGGGAGGGGAGGGGGGGAAGGGAAAAAATGGCAGAATGAATCAAACAACATTATCCTATGTAAATTTATGATTACACAAATGGTATGCCTTTACGCCATGTACAGACAGAGAAACAACATGTATCCCATTTGTTTACAATAAAAAAAATAAATAAAAATAAATAAATAAATAAAACATAAAAAGGGATGGGGATGTAGCTCAGGGGTAAAGTGCCCCCGAGTTTAACCCCCAGTACCCAAAACAAACAAACAAATCAAAACAAAAATAGTAATTAACAGTGACAGGGGGCAAAACACCACATGGAGGGATCAGAAGAGGAAAGAGGGAAGAATTAGAAAGGGACACAAAGAAACTTTTAGGGGTGATGGATATGCTTATTGTATTGACTGTGCAGTTGCAGAATCTAGCACACTGCAATACAAACCAGCAGTTAAAAATAGTAATTGGGGGGCTGGGGAGATAGCTCAGCCGGTACAGTGCTTGCCTTGCAAGCACAAGGCCCTGAGTTCCATCCCCAGTACCACAAAAAAAAAAAAAAAAAAAAATAGTAATTGGGAGCTGCAGTTGTAGCTCAGTGGTAGAGGTGCTTGCCTGGCACATGCGAGGCACTGGGTCTGATTGTCAGCACCACATAAAAATAAGTAAGTAAGTTGGGACTGGGAATGTGACACAGTGGTAGAGTGCTTGCCTAGCATGTGTGAAGCACTGGGTTCGATTCTTGGCACCACATAAAAAAATGAATAAAGGTACTGTGCCCAACTACAACTAAAAAAAAAAAAAAAAAAGAATTTTTTTAAAAAGTAAAATGAAGGTATTATGTCCATCTACAACTAAAAAAATTTAAAAATTAAAAGCTGGATCAGTTGAGATCTGTAGCTCTGCATATACATTCACAGAGATCAAATTCTGAGTTTAATTTTATCCTTTCATTTTAATCTTTCTAAAAATCCAGATCCATAATTTGGATCACATAGATGACTCTGGAATTTACTACTGCCAAACGATTTCAGCACTCCCTTCTGTGTTTTTGTTAATAATCTATTTGGCAGAACAGTACTACTACTTTAATTGGTTTGAACTAATCAGAAAAAAATGACATCTTAATACTAAATGATGCATTGCCAAACAAAACAATTTCCTGATCACTGTGGCGCAAAAAAAAAAAAAAAAGTAATAGACTGAAGAGAGCAAAATGATGGGAAGTGAGTCATTCATGGCACCCAAGTGCTGTACACTTGTCATACTCGTGACAACCTGTTATGCTGGTACCACATTTACACTGAGAATAGCAATCTAGTTTCATCAAAACATCACACTTCAAATTCAATTAATAATTTACTGGTTTGTTATTTCATTAGTAAATGCTTTGTTGTACAGCAACATAAGCTTTTTAGACATAAGGAATTTTCCTTGTATGTGTGTGTGAGGGGGTGGTGTTTGAACTCAGGATCTTATATGAGATAGACAAACATTCAACCACTGAGCTACACTCCTAACCCCTTACTTAAGTCAACATGTGGAATCCATGAGAATTACTAAGTTTTGTTTTGTTTGTAAGTTGCTCTGAGAGGATCAAATTCAGGACCTTACACACGCTAGGCAAGAACCACCACTGAATTACAGTCCTAGCCCATAAATTTTAAATATACATATCAAAATTATAAAAATTATTAAGTTAGTTGACAATAGGTAAAACAACCTGGCATGTCAATGTGTAATATGTGAAAGCTAAAACCCACCAATACATTCTCTTTCACCGATATAATTTATGTAATCATTCATCAGTATTTGGGAGATCTAATTTTTTATATTATTACAAATAATTATTTGTATTGTCATTGTTAAATTTCGAATTACTATAAAAAATAGTATGATAAATGAATTCAAGTAATGGAACTTTTTGCCTTTTTAAAATAACTTCTTTGGAATAAAATGGAATTCCTAAGGAAAACTGCTACCTAAAAGTGAAACAATGTTGCACTTCCCCCCTCCCTCCTCTTGGTCCCTTTACTCTACTGATCTCCCTTTGTTTTCCATGAGATTCACCCTCACCTTTCTTTTCCTTTTTTCTCCCTAGCTTCTGCATATGAAAGAAAATATAGTCCCTTGACCTTCTGAGATTGATTTATTTTGCTTAACATAATGGTCTCTAGTTCCATCCATTTTCCTGCAAATGACATAATTTCATTTTTTTTTATGACTGAATAAAGCTCCATTGTGTATATATACCAAATTTTCTTTATCCAATCATCCCTAAAGCTCAGGAAATAATGCTAAGAGTTAATAAATGGGATGGCATCCAATTAAAAAGCTTCTACACAGCAAAGGAAAACAATAAGGAATGTAAAAAGAGAACCTACAGAATCAGAGAAAATCTCTGCTAGCTACTTCTCTGACAGAGGATTAATATCTAGAATATATAAAGAACCCTGAAAACTTCACACTAAAAAATTAAACAACCCAATTAATTAATGGGCAAATGAATTAACCAGATACTTCTCAAATGAAGAAATAACTATTTATGTTAAAGATAACCCAGAAGTACTGGTTATGAAGAAAAATTCTACTTCTGAAGAATGAAGAATGTAGTTGAAAAACAGGAAAATGTAATTTTATAAATCCTAATGGAATGACTCCTTAAGGCAAAGATTATTAACTGGAGTCACAACACTCAAGTAAACGGTTATTAGCTAAAAGGACATTCATTTGGTGTCATTAATACCACACAGTTTATTTTCTAGTAGTTAGAGAAAAATAACTATTTAATGGAGAGATCAGACTGTCATCCTCAAAATCACTAGTCAAATCTCATTTTCAAGAGGGATGAATTATATATCACGTAACTTTAATGTTAACATGAAAAATACATAATCTACAATATATTCTAACTGAACTGTTTATTTTTCTTTCTTTTTCTTTTTTCTTTTTTTGTTTGGTACTAGGGCCTGAACCCAGGGACGCTTTACCACTAAGCCTCATTCCCAGAACTTTTTATTTTATGGTGAGACAAGGTCTCACTAAGTTGTCAAGGCTGGCCTCAAACTTGTGGTCCTCCTACCTTGGTGTCCTGATTCACTGGGATTACAGGCCTGTGCCACCATGCTTGGCTCAACTATTTATCTTTTTATTTTTTTTAAATATTTATTTATTTATATGTGGTGCTGAGACTCAAACCCAGTGCCTCACACATGGGAGGCAAGTACTCTGCCACTGAGCCACAACCCCAGTCTATCAACTATTTATCTTGAACCCATCAAAGTCATTAAAATTTCCAGTACAGAAACACAGAACATAATGGTAAAAGCTAAATGACACCAAATGATCCACAAAGAGAAATCCAGAAGGTAGGATATTCTATAGGACAGTTGACTTATCTCTTAACATAAAAAAAGAACTAGAGTAGATATAGAGAATTAAGGAACATACCAACCAGATGTGATATATAGTCCTGGATTAATTAATTACTGGTTTAAATGAACTCATTACATAGGATATTTTGAAGTCAACCGGGAAACTATAATAAGGATTGAGAATTAGATCAGATAAAAAGTGGCCGGAAGGTGTAGTTCAGTAATAAGAGCACTTGCCTAGCATGTATGAGGCCTTGTGTTCAATCCTCAGTACCACTAGAAAGAAAAAAAGAAAGGAAGGAAAGAAGGAAGAAAGGAAGGAAGAAAGAAAACATGGAAGAAAGAAAGGTAAAGATGAATAAAATTAGCACATGAAATAATATGTGTAATATATCTCATTTTGATTAAAAAATGTAGAGACACAAACACAGGAATTCAAAAACACATTCACATAGGAAAAAATCCTAAAGAATATAAAAGAATGTACCTCAGGTATAAACAATGGTAAGTGATCTCTATGTGGTAGGAATGTGAAATTATTACTTTACATTTGCTGGTTTCGATTTTCCACAAAATACATAGATTGCTTTTAAACAATAAAGTTTGGTTTATCTCTGTGCTTTTAAAAAGAAACATACTTTACCCATAAAGTTGGATAACTATACTTGAAAACTTATAAGGAAGATTTTAAAAAATTCTTTATGTTGTATTGTTGTCAGCATATGATGTTAAACATAAACAAAGCCCAGTAAGAATACAGTTCTTAATGCTGAATCTCAGTAACTTGAAAGCATCATTTTTATCATCTGACAACTGCCTAAAGAAAAGAGAATGTACAACAGGAGAAATGCTTCATTTCTAAAATTTAATCATACTAAGTGCTATGGGTGGGGTCCAGAAGCGCTATGGGAGGGGGAAAAAGCATGCCTATCATACAATAAATAAATTTATGACACTGACCAATACTAGGAAAATTTTATTAGTATGTCTCAAATGAGCCCTCCTTCTCAATGAAATCCCCTCCCCAACTCTCTTTTTACTTATTAAAGAGCTGAGGCTCCTTAGATCACAAAGAGGATGGGCCTATTAATTTGAAGTGTACCTTTTAGATCAGTATAAAGTCCTTATCTATGGTAATTAACTTTATCGTGATGTATCTGATGCCTCTTCCTCCTTTCCAAGAAGCTGTATCATTAATTTTAAATGAAAGCGACGACTTGGAGACAGCGTGAGCGCCGTGCAGTGCCCAGTGGAGCAACTCGAGCTAGAGGCTGGCGTGGAGAGGAGCACGGTCTCTTAGGCTGCTGCAGAGCTTCAGCAATACAGCATACAGAATGCCTGTAAGGATGCTCTGCTGGTCGGTGTACCAGCTGGAAGCCCAGATCCTGTGCTTTACTCTGAAGACTGGGAAGAAGCTTGTTGAGGAATGCCTTTGAGCACCAAGTAATGAATGACTGACTCCAAGTAGAAAACACTTTTTTTAGCCAAATGACTGAGATATTTCAGATATTTCCTGTGGCCTGGTCTTACAGCCAATATTCTATAGAAATTAATGATTTTCTACTCAAATAAGGAAACTGAGTGAAGAAATAGAATTGTTTTAAATAATAATAGCCTGGTTCTCCTGGTGAAGTGCTTTGTATTACGATAAACAAAAACCTTACCACCAAATACCAAAATACACCTCTTTAATTAAAGTGAGTTACTGGTGTTGCTATACCTAGAATATCATGTATGTTTTATTTTTTAGATGTTTACATTTTAGGAAGGAAAACATTTTTGACTACTTAAAAAATTGAATATTTGTAATTTGTTGTTCCTAAGATTTTTATACTATAATAAAATTTGTCCTATCATAAATTTATAATTACTAAACAAAGACAAGAAAGTATAAAATTGGGGAGAATAAACTTTACTAAACAAATGATGCCTTGATTTTTTCTACATGAGAAGATTGTTTTATTTTTAACACTAAACATGGGAGATGTTTCTTGGTAAACTTGTTTAGAAAGATTCTTGTTATGATGTATATTAGGTTGCCCTGTCTTGTGTATGAAGCAGATTTGATCTCTTTTTAAGTTACTTTACTTTACTTTATAGTTGTGATTACACGTTTAAAAAGATACGTTATATCATGCCTTTAAAAAATGTTTTAAAACGTTTTAAATCTGACCTACATACAGAACACTGCAAATAGTTAAAAACAAAGTAATGTGAAAATATTATGACCTAAAAGAATTCTTCACGTCACAAGTGTTTTACTTTGGTGATGTGCCTTTGATTTAATTTGGGATACTTTTAGAAGGATACTTTTGTGTTTGTAATAATCTTTGAAGAGCTTAGAAATAAATTCTGCTTAATTCATCATTTTCTATGATGGCAAAAAAAGAAAAAATAGAGAAGAGATATCTATATATGCCAATGTTGCTATTTCCATAAAAGAAGAGATACAAAACTGGTGTATTACTTTTCAACTATTGTGTAACAAATGACCACAAATGTAGTAGCTTTAAACAAAACAAATTTATTATCTCACAAAGGTCAGCAGAGTATAGTTGGAGTCTTAAAGAGTTGCAGTGAGCTAAAATCTAGGCATCAGTCGGGGCTACAGCTCTCATCAGGGGCTTGTAGTCCTTTTTTCAGTCTAGGTATCAAATCCAGAGTCTCACACATGCTAGGAAAGCACCTGCCATTCTCTTAAAAGTTCACTGATTGTTTAAAGAATTAAGTTCCCCCTTCAAGTCAGCAATGGCACAGCAAATTTTTCTCATGCTTTGAATCTCTCTGACATCCCCTCTATACAAGCTAAAGAAAGACCTCTGCTTTTAAGGTCCACAAAATAATCTTCCACCTTTAAGGTAAGTTGTGCCATATAAACATAATATAATCACAAGAATGATACCTCAGCATATTCAAAGACTTGGGGATTAGGGTGGGGAATCTTAGAGATGAGGAGCATTTCCAGATCTCTACTACAGTCACAAAAAATTATAAATATCAATTTAAAATACCTTTCTTACCTGTTAATAATGAACCATGCAACAGTAAGCATTCCTGCTAGCCATGTTCCACTCATAAGCCAACTTGTAACAAATAATGCAGTGACATATATTCCTTGCAATCCAAAAACAATGCCAATATAGAAATAAACTGGCTCAATCATCTCCTAAATGGAAATAATAAAGGGAATGATAGTAGGATGACATTAAATAATTGGAAGATTTGTAAATAATGTGAGAAAATAGGTATTAAAGTCAAAACAAAAATACATACATTGCTACCAGTTGCTTGATATAAAACGCTGGCAATAAGTTCTGGATATAGAGACATTTGCTGTACTGCATTTATAGTCTTCAGAGATACAGTTTTGTTATTGTGTGTCAGTTCGTAAACACCTAAAAACAGTTTTGTTATTGTATATCTGTTCGTAAACACCCAAAGATATATTTTTCTCCAGAAATTTTATTTTGCTTTTACAACAGTTAAATACACATGTCCCTCATTAGTCATTAAATACTTAATATTGTCAAGAAAGATTTAAAATACTCCATGCCTCATTTTTACAATTTTTAAAAATTAAGTAAAGTAAGAGAAATGCCTACATTCTGAGACAAATCCCCACATTCTAAGGCTCCAATATTGAAGAACAATGATTTATATTAGAAAAATATTGTTATTACTAATACAAACAGGATTATCCTACCTCTTTCAAATGAAGGTGCCTTTAACATATCTTTATAATAGGAGTAATAAATAGCACTGTCACCCTGAAATGTGATTTCCCGTTCAAGCTCCTAAAATAAAATGAAATGAATATTTAAATACTAGTATCTTAAGTTTTAGCTTCCTCTTCCCTCTTCACTTTCTAAATTAACATGATATTTATTTACTCTTTCATTAAAAAACATGTTTGAATTTCCTTTAAGCACAAGTGGTCATATTATTAAAGAAGTTAAAAATGGTCAATAACTTTGCAATCATTTTAATGAAATACTTAAGGTTTAAAATGGATTATAAATCACAAGTCAGTATCAGTTTATATGTAAGGAAACTTTAGAAGGAAAACCAAAAGAATGTCCTAAAAATAGCAAGAATAAGGCAGGTTATAACAATTATAACTGAAGTGTCAGAAATCTATAATAAAAAGACAAGTTTAAGGAACTTGGAATGTGGCTCAGTGGTAGTGTTTGTCTAGTATGCATGAGGCACTGGGTTTGATCCTCAGCACCACATAAAAAAATAAATGAATTAAAAAAAAATAAAGTTATAAAAAGAGAGTAACTTTAAGAAGAAACTGATATTTTTTTATTACTATTCATATCCCTATGTATCCAATACAGCAAGTATTTAATTAGTACTTTTTTAAGAGCAGCAGATATTTAATCAATTCTTTTTAAATGAATTTTCAAAAATATAAGCAGACTTAAAATTCCCCAAATTAAGCTATGGAGAATCAAGAATGAGTGGTCAAACATTACAATGACATATTTTTAATGAAGAATGAAACTTCTTCAAATCTACAATCTTTAAAAATAAAACCTTTTTTGTCATGTACAATACAGATTGATCATCCTTAATTCAAAAATTTGAAATCCTACGTATTTCAAAATCAGAAACTCTGAGTGCCAACATAATGCCATCAAGTGAAAAATTTCATATCTAACCTCCTGTTATGAGTTGCAGTCAAAATACAAGCGCACTAAATACTGTATAAAATTACCTATAGGTTATGTGTATAAAGTGTATACAAAATATAAATAAATTCTGTTTTCAGACTTGTGTCCCATTTCTAAGTCTATATATACCTCATTATGTATATGTTAAAAAAAATTCTTTTTAAATCCAACATCTAAAACACCTCTGGTCCTAAGAATTTCAGATAAGGAATACTAAACCGCTATTTACCAATTAATACAACTAATAAAAAAAAAAAAAAAGACCAGTTTTTAAACTGCTTTAAAAAAATCTGTAGTTAAATTTTAAAACAGGATATATTAAACAAAGTTATATGAGTTTCTTCTTACTGTTCAGTTTTGGCATATATCATGCACTATGAATCTCCAAGGAGAAGTCTCTCCCAAGTCTCCTTAACTAATGAACCGTAGCCCCCAACATACACATTCCCTATCTAGAGCATGCTGTGAGGGCTGAGGGTGTAGCTCCTCAGTGGTAGAGTGATTGCCTGGCATGCATAAGACATTGGGTTTGATCCCCAGTATCACCACAAAAATAAATAAATAAATAAATAAAAGACTGTAAGAGAGCATGCTATCATCTGGGTATTTGTGTCCCCCCCCCAATTCCAAATTCATATATTGAAACCTAATCCCCAATGTGATGCTATCTGGAAGTGGGCATTTGGGATTAGTGCCCTTATGAGAGAGGCCCAAAAGAGATTCCTCACCTTTTCCTTTTTCTACCTAAGGACACAGCAAAAAGATAGCTGCCTAGAAACAAGAAGCAAGTCTTCACCAGACACTGAATCTACCAGTGGCTTACCCTGGACATCCAGTCCCAATTTATTAAGTATTACTACATAACAGTCCAAATGGACTAAGACAGAACTTACTGACCTCAATAAATTTCATTAAAATGACTTTTTTGAATGGAAAGATTTATTTCCTCCCAAAATTTCAAAGATGAAACTCTCAATCAGTGGTTCCTAAATTTACTGTACATATCAAACATCTGGAGACCTTAATAAAATGTAGATTCTGATTCTATGTGGGGCCTGAGAGTCTGCAATTCTGAACAAGTTCCCAGACACTGCCAATGCTTCCGGCCCATACACAGTACTTTGAAAAAACAAGGTTCCTGATGAATGTCTGTTATATTGTCAAACCTTTGGTTGTTCTCAGTTTTGTTATACAACAGAATTACCTGGAAACATTTTCTGAAATACTGATACCAGCCACTTCCCATTTCTTCCTGTCATCCCAAGAATCTAAAAAGGAAGGGTATTTTTTGAAAGTTCCCTGGATGATTCCATTGCACATCTGGTATTGAGACCTATTTATCTATATAATAGATTTTGGTTTTTTTTGTTTTTTGGTACTGGGAATTGAACCTAGGGTGTTTAACCACTGAGCCACACCCTCAGCCCTTTTGAATATTTTATTAGAAACAGGGTCTTGCTGAATTGCTAAGTACTTTGCTAAATTGCTGAGACTGGCTTTGAAATCTCAATCCTTCTGCCTCAGCCTCCTGAACTGCTGGGATTACAAGTGTGTGCCACCTCGCCCAGCTCTATATAACAGTTTTAAGGAAAAAGTATATGCTACAGTAACAGTTAAATTAACACAGGTATAGTCAGTAATTATTCAGTTAGATGTTTTGGTGGGGTTAAGATACATCAAAGGTTAAATACATTTAGTCGGCTTAACTCCTTGTTCAAAAACAAGAACAATGATAAAAAATCCAGTTTGAGCTCAAAAATTTAAAAACTCTATAAAGTCAAGTTAACTTTGAAAGCAACAATTTAATGCTGAAACTTCCATAAATTATTTCTAAAATGTGAGCTATCAAAACAACTAAAAGGCAGACTAAACTCCTTAAGATTTCATTGTTATTAAAAGTCCCTGTAGGGATTCAGCTTGACCTGAGTAGAGCCATCTTAAGGCAACCATCCTGACTGCTCTTGAATAACCCTGGTCTGTTTTTCCCACAGAATTCTTCAGTACACTATATATAGAGTAATAAGTAGAACTTTTCAATCTCGGGACCCTGGTATTTTAAGTGCCAGGAATGTGCTTAAAGTCCTCTATGTTAGTTTGAGACAAACCAGGTACATTCTGGAGTGGATGGACTCACTTTTGCCCTGACCATTACATAAGCCCCCTCCTTCTGCTCCATATCACAAAGATCTATCTGTCTTGCTGCTGCCCAAAACAAACTCCTATACATAAGTCCCCTAATAAATTGTATTCTGTGCAATCTTGGATCTGCCTGCCTCTTTCTTTGGTTTCATGACATCTTGCAGCCAGTTTTCATACACTCAGACCAGGTTTTTCCAGAACAGTCCTTAATAAGTTAATTGTACAAGGAAAGTACTCTCATAGTTCCTATTCTATAAAAAATAGTTACATATTTTACAATTCATATTGTGACTGTGTTCTCAAGAGATTCTATAGAATTTTTTTCTAACAGTCATAAAAGAGCATTCACATACTTATCACACATGTATTTTGGCTCCATAGGAAATGCAATACTGAGCCAGGTGGACTGTAATTTCAGAGCCAGCCTCAGCAACTTAGGAGGCTCAAAGCAACTTATCGAGACCCTGTCTCAAAAATACAAAAGGCTGGAGACGTAGTTCAGTGGTAAAGAGCCTCTCAGTTCAACACCCAGTACCAGAAACAAACAAACAAAAAATTACTGAAATTAATATTATATACTAAAACGCCTTTCATATGCTCAAAATTCTTTGTTCTTACCTGCCTGTTGGAAAACCAGAATTTCCGTTCATGGTAAGCTGATAAGTAGAGAGCATACATCATACCACTAGTAACTGCTGCAAGACAGCCAATGAAAATCTTTGCAAAGCGCTGAAATAATACATCTGAAAGAACACATTAAAGGTAATCAAAAGATAGTGCGTACCTTTTGTTATGATGTGATGAAAATGACATTCTAAGTCAATAGTTTCTTTCTAAAAACTCATAACCTCCATCTAATCATAAAAAAAATCAGATAAAATCCAATAAAGGAATATCCTACAACATACCTAACTAGTATTCCTAAAAACAGTTAAGATCATCAAAAACAAGAAAAGTCTAAGGAACTGTCACAGACAAGAGGAGGTTAACAAGACATGACAACTAAATGCAAGGTAGAATCCTATATGGGATCCTGAAAAAGAAAAATGACATTAGGTAAAAATTAAAGAAATCCAAATAAATTGTAGAATTGTTAAGAATAATGTACCAATATTGGTTCATTAATTTTAACAAATGTACATTAATGCAAAATGTTAAGAATAAGGTGAACTCCAGGTGTGGGAAGGGTGAAATATTAGAACTTTATACTCAGCTCAATTCTTTTGTAATCTAAACTGGTTTTAAAAATTATACAGGGCTGGGGAGATAGCTTAGACGGTAGAGTGCTTGCCTTGCATGCACAAGGCCCTGGGTTCGATCCCCAGCACCGCAAAAAAAAAAAAAAAAAAAAAAAAAAAAAAAAATTATACATTATAAGATGAAAAAGTTCTGGAGATCTGGTTCACGAGGTAAATACTTAACACTATAGAACCACAACTTTAAAATGGTTAAGATAGTAAATATATTAACATCCATTAATTTAATAAAAGAAAAAGGTGGGCTGGGGTTGTGGCTCAGTGGTAGAGTGCTTTCCTTCCATGTGTGAGGCACTGGGTTCAATTCTCAGCACCACATATAAATAAATAATAAAATAAAGGTTCATCAGCAACTAAAAAAATTTTTAAAAAATACGGAATTTATTATCCAATATCTAAAGAATACAGATTCTTTCAGAACTACTCTTGAAACATTTTACTCATATACTTTTTTCCTATTGAGAAATTTTTCTTTAATAATAACTTATATACAATAAGCTGGGTGTGGTGGTACATGCCTGTAATCCCAGTGACTTGGAAGGCTGAGGCAGGAGGATTGCAAGTTCAAAGTCAGCCCCAGCAATTCATTGAGGCCCTAAGTAACTCAGCAAGACCCTGTCTCTAAATAAAATATAAAAATGGGCAGGGGATGTGGCTCAGTGGTAAAGTGCCCCGGGTTCAATCTCCTGTACCAAACAACAACAACAACAACAACAACAATAATAATAATAACATATATTATAAACAACAGAGCCCCCCCCCTTTTTTTTTACCATCGAGGATTAAATGCAGGGTACTTTACCACTGAGCTAAATCCCCAGACCCTTTTTAAATTCTGAGATGGGGTCTCAGTTGCTTAGGATCTTGCCAAATTGCTAACAGTGGTCTCAAACTTGTAATACTGCCTCAGTTGCCCAAGTTGCTGGGATTACAGGCATGTGATACTGCAATGGGCTAAGCTACAGCCCTAGTGTATAATTCAATAAGTTTTGATGACTATGTTTTCAAAAGTCAAATGTTGAGGACACAGCATAAAACACACTGGAAAAAAAAAAAAAAAAAAAAAAAAAAAACACACTGGAATCTTCTAGAGACAATTCAATCCTACTATAGCCATTAAGTACCTAAGGGCTTAAAACCCAGTGTTCTGTTACTCAATGACCTAGAGTTTGCACAAATGAACTTCTTGATTTACTTGATTAGCTAAACAAAAATCCTGGGTTTGAAGCTGGGTGCAGTGGTACATACTTGTTGTTCCTGCTACTCAGGAGGCTGAAGCAGGAGGATTTTAAGTTCAACGTCAACCTCAGCATTTTTAAACAGACAATTTATAATCTCGTCTCAAAATAAAAAATAAAAAGGGCTAGAGATGTAGCTTGGAGGTAAAATGCCCCTGGTTTCAATTCCCAGTAACAAGAGAAAAAAAAGCAAAAAACTTAGGGTTAGCTCTGTGGTTGCCTAGCATGTGTGAGGCCCTGGGTTTGATCCCAGAATCACAAAAAATAAATAATTAAAATTAAAAAAAAATCCTTAGCTATTCTCTGTTATTTCTCAAACAGAATAATCAATTAGATGTCACTAAATTAAAAAGAATCATATCTAAATGTTTAAGAAATACTACCCAATAAATCAATATTAGTATAAATATGATACAATTGTTTTGTTTGTTTTATTTTTTCTTTGCGGTGCTGGGGATCACCAGGGCCTTGTGCTTGCAAGGCAGGCACTCTACCAACTGAGCTATATCCCCAGTCCTGATATAATTGTTTTTAAAATTCCTATTTCTAATAGCAGTTTGCATCCTATTTCCAATAGCATTTGGCATGATGCCTGGTACATGTTAAGATCATAGCAAAGATCAGATATTACTATTATGCTACACAAGCATACTTACAAAAATATATGACACAATATGAACTATAAAAAAAAATAAGAAAACTTATCTATGGTGGCAGTTTGACAAAAAAGTGCCTCAAGGTTTCTAAATGTGTTTTTTTCAAGTCTTGGACAATAGGGGCTGGGGAATGCAGCTCAGTGGTAGAGTGTTTGCCTAGCATGTCCAAGGCACACTGGGTTTGAGGCTCAGCACAACAATGACAACCAGAAGACTTAGATAACAGCAAATTAATCCTATTTATCAGGGACTATTATAAAAAATATATTCAGCACAAGGCCCTGGGTTCCATCCCCAGCACCACAAAAAAAAAAGTATATTCAAACAATTTCTATACTTGAATGCCTTAATAGTAAATATTTTGCTTTTGTAAGAAGATGGAAGAGACGTCAAATTTTCAGAGTTTGATGTAAGTGTATATTTTACAGAAAATAAAGAGCTCTAGGCCAATGGTACAGAATAGAAGACACAGAGACATACCCACATAAGCACAGTTATCTTATACTAGACAAAGGTGCCAAACACATACAATGGAGAAAAGATAGCCTCTTCAACAAATGGTGCTGGGAAGTCTAGAAATCCATATGCAGTAAAATGAAATTAAATCCCTAATTCTCACCCTGTACAAAACTCAACTTAAAATGGATCAGGGATCTAGGAATTAGGTCCAAGACTCTTCACGAAATAGAAGAAAAAGTAGGCCCAAATCTTCATCACATTGGTTTAGTACCAGACTTCCTTAACAAGACTCCCATAATGCAAGAAATAAATGCAAGAATCAATAAATGAGATAGATTCAAACTAAAAAATTTTTTCTCAGCACAGGAAACAATAATGTGAAAAGAGAGCCTACAGAGTGGGAGAAAATCTTTTCCACACACACTCAGACACAGCACTAACCTTCAAAATTTATAGAGAACTTAAAAAACTTTACACCAAAAATAGAAAGAAACCAATCAATAAATGGGCTAAGGAAATGGGCAGACACTTCACAGAAGATATAAACAGGTGATCAACAAATACATGAAAAAGTGCTCAACATCCCTAATAATTAGAGAAAAGCAAATTAAAACCACCCTAAGATTTCATCTAATTCCAATTAGAATGGCTATTATCAAGAACATAAGCAGTAATAAATGTAGGCAAGGATGTTGGGGGAAAAGGTACACTCGTACATGGCTGGTGGAGTTGCAAATTGGTGCAGTCCCTCTGGAAAGCAGTGGGGAGATGCCTCAGAACACTTGGAATGGACCCACCATTTGACCCAGCAATCCCACTCCTTGATTTATACCGAAAGGTCTTAAAATCTGCAAACTACAGTGATGCAGCCACATCAATGTTCATAGCAGCTCAATTCACAATAGCTAGATTGTGGAACCAACTGAGATCCCCTTCAACTGATGAATGGATACAGAAACTGTGGTATATATATACACACAATGGAATATTACTAAGCCATAAAGAAGAATAAAATTATGGCATTTGCTGGTAAATGGATGAAGTTGGAAAATATGCTAAATGAAATAGGCCAATCCCAAAAAACCAAAGGCCAGATGTTTTCTCTGATAAGTGGATGATGATATATAATGAAGGGGGGTGGCAGGGGGGAGAGAAGAAGGAACTTTGGATGGTGTAGAGGAAAAGATGGTGAGAGGGGGTGGGGGACGAAAAGACAGTAGAATGAAACAGACAGTATTACCCTATGTATATGTATGATTACATGAATGGTGTGAATCTACATTGTGTAGAACCATAGAAATGAAAAGTTGTACCCCATTTGTGTACAATGAATCAAAATGCAGTCTGTAAAAATAAAAAAATTTAAAAAAAATTTTAAAAAGCTCTAGGCACTGGAAATTATCTTTAAAAATAACCATTTTAATTAAAAAATTGAAAAGTAAAGGATCTAACTTTCAATTAAATTGATAGTCATAAACCGCCAAATCAGATAACAGCTATGCCATTTCCTTCATTTGTAAAATGCTGATCAAGCATAGGAAAAGAAAAAAGATGATATAAATGTCAACATCAATATAACTGAGCACCAATAAACAATATTTAATGTACAGTAAAAATAAATGACTTTATACAGAAAAAAAGATAAGCAGTACTTACACCAAAAAATATTTTGTTTTGGGCTAGGGAGATAGCTCAGTTGGTAGAGTGCTTGCTTGCAATCACAAGGCCCTGAGTTCAATTCCCAGTACCGCAAAAAAAAAAAAAAAAAAAAAATTTTGTTTTGATCCTGGGGAGCAAACCCAGGGCCCTGTACATTCAAAGCATGTGCTCTTTCACTGAGCCACATCCCCACTCCTTATGCCAGAAATTTAAAAGTAGTTCTAGCCAATGAAATTATGGATGCATTTTATTTTTATTGTTCTTTTCTCCATGGTTCACATTTACTACCCTATGTATATTCTGGGCAAAATACTACTTTTTAGTAGATCTCCAGATTTATTTAATTTTCTTATATTGTATTTTCCAAATTTTTAAAAGTGACTACTCTATTTGTCAGCTTTACCACAGTAAAAAAGCAACCTCAAACCATCAGTGCTTTCCAAAACAAAGGCATGCTAGGTGTGGTGGTGCACATCTGCAAACCCAGAGGCTCAGGAAACTGAGGCAGGAGGAAGACAGGTTTCAAAGTCAGACGGCAATTTAGTGAGGCTGTAAGCAATCTAGGGAGACCCTCTCTCAAAATAAATAAATAAATAAAGGGGACAAGGGATATGGCTCAGTGGCAGTGGTTAAGTACCCTTGGTTTCAATACCTGATACCAAAAAACAAAACAAAACAAAAAATGCCAGACATGGTGGTACATGCCTATAATCCCAAAGGATCGGGAGGCTGAGGCAGGAGGATCGTAAGTTCAAAGCCAGCTTCAGAAACTTAGCCCTGCTCTAAGCAAATTAGTGAGACTCTGTCTTAAAATTAAAAAAATAAAATAAAAAGGGTTGGACATGTGGTTCAGTGGTTAAGCCCTTCTGGGTTCAATTCCCAATACCAAAATAAATAAATAAATAAATAAAACCTAAAGGGTAATGGTCCTTTCTAATCTAGGTTATCAGTCTTTGACAGAACAATCCCCAAAATTTAATCAGGCCAGGGGCATAGTGAAGCACACCTATAGTACCATCTACTGCAGGAGGCTGAGGGAGGAACATCATTTAAGCCCAGGAGTTTGAAGCCAGCTGAGCAACAGAACAAGTAAGATCCTGTCTATAAAGCAAATTAAAAATATACAACAACAGTAATAATAAAATCTTATCAGACAGTTCTTTTCTTAGGTGTTTAAGAGAAATGAAAACAAGGGGCTGGGGTTGCAGCTCAGTGGTAGAGTGCTTGCCTGGAACATGTGAGGCACTGGGTTCGATCCTCAGCACCACATAAAAATAAATAAATAAATAAAGAGAAATGAAAACATATGTCCACCAAGAGACTTATTAAGAATGTTCAAAGCAATCATGAACTTCATCTAGAAGAATAAGAGACCTCAAATAGCCAAACAATCCTGAGCAGAAAAAATGAAGCAGGAGGTATCACAATACCAGACCTTAAACTATACTACAGAGCAATAGTAACAAAAAAGGCATGGTATTGGCACCAAAACAGGCAGACCAATGGTACAGAATAGAAGACACAGAGACAAACCCACAAAAATACAGTTACTTCATACTAGACAAAGGAGCCAAAAACATACAATGGAGAAAAGACAGCCTCTTCAACAAATGGTGCTGGCAAAACTGGAAAATGAAATTAAACCCCTATCTCGAATTTCTTTCTTTAGTGTTCTGTAGTTCTCATTGTAGAGGTCTTTCACCTCTTTTGTGAGATTGATTCCCAAGTATTTTATTTTTTTCGATGCTATTGTGAATGGGGTAGTTTTCCTAATTTCTCTTTCTGAAGATTCATCACTTATGTATAAAAATGCATTGGATTTATGAGCATTGATCTTGTAACCTGCTACTTTACTGAATTCACTTATGAGTTCTAAAAGTTTTCTGGTGGAAACCTTAGAAGATGGAAAGATCTCCCATGTTCCTGGATAGGCAGAATTAATATCGTCAAAATGGCTATACTACCTAAAGTGCTATACAGATTCAATGCAATTCCAATTAAAATCCCAATGATGTACCTTGCAGAAATAGAGCAAGCAATTATGAAATTCATCTGGAAGAATAAAAAACCTAGAATAGCTAAAGCAATCCTCAGTAGCAAGAGCGAAGCAGGGGGTATTGCAATACCAGATCTTCAACTCTACTACAAAGCAATAGTAACAAAAACGGCATGGTATTGGTACCAAAATAGACAGGTAGATCAATGGTACAGAATAGAGGACATGGACACAAACCCAAATCAATACAATTTTCTCATACTAGACAAAGGTTCCAACAATATGCAATGGAGAAAAGATAGCCTCTTCAACAAATGGTGCTGGGAAAACTGGAAAACTATATGCAATAGAATGAAATTAAACCCCTATCTCTCACCCTACACAAAACTCAACTCAAAATGGATCAAGGACCTCGGAATCAGACCAGAGACCCTGCATCTTATAGAAGAAAAAGTAGGTCCAAATCTTCAACTTGTTGGCTTAGGATCAGATTTCCTTAACAGGACTCCCATAGCACAAGAAATAAAAGCAAGAATCAACAACTGGGATAGATTCAAACTAAAAAGCTTTCTCTCAGCAAAGGAAACTATCAGAAATGTGAAGAGAGAGCCTACAGAGTGGGAGAATATCTTTGCCAACCATACCTCAGATAGAGCGCTAATTTCCAGAATCTATAAAGAACTCAAAAAACTCTACACGAAGAATACAAATAATCCAATCAACAAATGGGCTAAGGAAATGAACAGACACTTCACAGAAGAAGATGTACAAGTAATCACCAGATATATGAAAAAATGTTCAACATCCCTAGTAATAAGGGAAATGCAAATCAAAACTACCCTAAGATTTCATCTCACCCCAATTAGAATGGCGATTATCAAGAATACAAGCAACAATAGGTGTTGGCGAGGATGTGGTGAAAAAGGAACACTCATACATTGCTGGTGGGGTTGCAAATTAGTGCAGCCACTCTGGAAAGCAGTGTGGAGATTCCTCAGAAAGCTTGGAATGGAAACACCATTTGACCCAGCTATCCCACTCCTTGGCCTATACCCAAAGGACTTAAAATCAGCATACTACAGAGATACAGCCACATCAATGTTCACTGCTGCTCAATTCACCATAGCCAGATTGTGGAACCAACCTAGATGCCCTTCAGTTGATGAATGGATAAAGAAACTGTGGCATATTTATACAATGGAATATTACTCCGCAATGAAGAATGATAAAATTATGGCATTTGTAGGCAAATGGTCGAAATTGGAGAATATCATGCTAAGTGAGATAAGCCAATCTCAAAAAACTAAAGGACGAATGATCTCGCTGATAAGCGGATGAGGACATATAATGGGGGGTGGGACGGGCTAGCATTAGGTTTAGGGTTAGGTTTAGAGTTAGGCTAAGGAGAGCGGTAAGAATGAAGGAAAGAAGGACTGTGTAGAGGGAAAAGAGGGGTGGGAGGGGTGGGAGGGGTGGGGGGGAGGGGAAAAATAAAATAAACATCATTACCCTATGTAAACGTAAAAAAAAAAAAAAAAAAAAAAAAAAAAAAAAAAAAAACCCTATCTCTCACCCTGCACAAAACTCAACTCAAAATGGATCAAGGACTTAGGAATTAGACCAGAGACCCTGCACCAAATAGAAGACAAAGTAGGCCAAATCTGCATCAAGTTGGCTTAGGATTAGAGTTCCTTAACAAGACTCCCAAAGCATAAGAAATCAAAGCAAGAATCAATAAATGGGATGGATTCAAACTAAAAAGCTTTTTCTCAGCAAAGAATACAATCAATAATGTGAAAAGAGAGCCTACAGAGTAGAAGAAAATCTTTTCCACACGCACTTCAGATAGAGCACTAATCTCCAAAATTTATAGAGAACTTACAAAACTTTACACCAAAAATACAAAGAACCCAATCAATAAATGGGCCAAGGAACTGGACAGACACTTTACAGAAGAAGATATACAGGTGGTTAATAAATACATGAAAAGGTGTTCAACATCTCTAGTAATTACAGAAATGCAAATTAAAACAACTCTAAGATTTCATCTTACTCCAATTAGAATGGCTGTTATCAAGAACACAAGCAATAGTAGATGTTGGTGAGGATGTGGGGAAAAAGGCATACTTTTACATTGCTGGTGGGAGTGCAAATTGGTGCAGCCACTCTGGAAAGCAGTATGAAGACCCCTCAGAAAACTTGGAATGAACCCACCTTTTGACCCAGTTATCCCACTCCTCGGTTTATACCCTAAGGACTTAAAATTAGCATACTATAGTATCACAGCCACATCAATGTTTATGGCAGCTTAATTCACAATAGCTAGGTTGTAGAACCAACCTAGATGACCTTCAACAGATGAACGGATAAAGAAACTGTGGTATATATACACAATGGAATATTACTTGGCCATAAAGAATAATAATATTGGGCTGGGGATATGGCTCAGTTGGTAGAGTGCCTGCCTCGCAAGCACAAGGCCCTGGGTTCAATCCCCAGCACCGCAAAAAAAAAAAAAAAAAAAAAAAAAAAAAAAAAAAAAAAAAAGAATAATAATATTATGGCATCTGCAGATAAATGATGGAATTGGAGAATATCATGCTAAGTGAAATAAGCCAATCCCAAAAGCCATGTTTTCCCTAATAAGTGGATGATGATATATAATGGGGGTTTTGGGGGTGGGGGGTGAGATAAGAACAGAAGAACTTTAGATTATGTAGAGGGAAATGGGGGGGCAGTAATGAAAAATGATGGAATGAGACAGTCATCATTACCCTATGTACATGTATGATTACACAAATGGTATGAATCTACACTGTGCACAACTACAGAAACAAAAAGATGTACCCCTTTTGTATACAATGTATCAAAATGCAGTCTGTAAAAATAAAAAAAAATAATTAAAAAAGATGTTAAACGACTTTAAAAAAAAAAGAATATTCATAGTATCAATATTTATAATAAATACAAGAAATAACCCAAATGTTGAACAAAAGCAAAATGGAGAAATAAAAAAGGTCTATTCAAACAATCAAATACTTCTAATCAATAAAAAGGAATGAACTATTGATATTCATAATATGGATGACTTCAATAAATAAATAAATTATATATATTTTTGGTGCTGGAGATTAAACCCAGAGCCTCTAACATACTAAGCTTGTCTACCACTGAGTTATATCCTCAGTCTTAAAATGATTACTATTTTTTTAATTTATTTTTATTGTAAACAAGTGGGATACATGTTGTTTCTGTTTGTACATGGAGTAACAGCATACCATTTGTGTAATCATACATTTACATAGGGTAACGATGTTTGATTTATTCTGTTATTTTTCTCCTTCCCCCCCCACCCCTCCCATCCCTTTTCCCTCTATACAGTCCCTCCTTCCCCCATTCTTGCCTGCCTCCCACCCCCCATTATGTGTCATCATCTGCTTATCATCGAGATCATTCGTCCTTTGGTTTTTTTGAGATTGGCTTATTAAAATGATTATATTTTTAAAGAATGATATACTGGGTTAAATGAAACAATTCAGACACCAAGGTTTACATGCTGTATGATTCCATTTACACTGAAGTTTCAGAACATGCAAAATTAATTATTCAATACTGAAAAATATCAGAACAGTGGTTGTTTTGCAGATGAAAGAAGAATTTACCAGGGGCACAAAGAAACTTTCTGGGATAATGGAAATGTTCCTAGCTTGTTTTGGTAATATTTAAATGTTAAAACTCATTTTATTAGCTTGGTGTGGTAAAGTATGCCTGTAATCCCAGCAAGTCAGAAAGTTGAGGCAGGAGGATGGCAAGTTCAAGGCCAGACTGGGCAACTTAGCAAGACCCTGTCTCAAAATAAAATGTAAAGGGCTAGAGCTGTGGTTCAGTGGCTCACTCCCAGCACTGGGTTTGATCCTCAGCACCACAAAATAAATGAAGACATATGTTCATTTACGACTAAAATATAATTAATTAATTAATTAAATAATAAAATTTTAAAAGGGCTGCAGGTGTATCTTAGGGATAAAGCACTTGCCTAGCCTATGTGAGGCTCTGGGTTCAATCCTAGGAACCACAAACAAATAAATTTTAAAAAAAAATTTTTTTTAAACCTTATTTAATTAAACACCTAAAATTCTATACATTTAATTGCATGTTGATTATATCTCAATTTAAAAAATTAACCTGGGAGTATAACTCTGATAGAACATGTGCTGTGCATGTGCAAGGCTCGGGGTTCAATTCCTAAAACAAAACAAAACAAAAATCACTGTATTTGAAAAAAAAATTTTGTTGACTTTTTACATACTTAATTCTAGACAGTTCTAGTTCCAACTGTACCCACATTTTTTTTTTCCTAGATATGCCTAGACTACCTTAAAGACCCTTAGATTAAGCTTGTCAAACTCTTGTGGGACAACATCCACAGTTCTTCTCTGCATCCAATCAAAAGGATTTAGTTAAGAAACACCTTCATCCATTTATACATTTTAACAAAATGTGCAACAACCAGGCCCTTGATTTGGTGGTTGCCCTGAGCACTCATCTTAACTTTTGTTATTCAAAAGTATTTCTTGATTTTTTTTGGTGGGGGGGTGGGAGTACAAGGAATTGAATCCAGGGGCACTTAACCACTGAACTACACCCCTTGCTTTTTTATTTTTTATTCTGAGACAGGGTCTCACTACTCACTAAATTGCTTAGGGCCTTAGTAGGGTACTGAGGCTGGCCTTTTAATTTGTGATCCTCCTGCCTCAGCCTCCTGAGTCATTGGGATTACAGATGTGTACCACCACACCTGGCTTGATTTTATATTTTATTGGTTAAAAAAGATAAACAGTTCTAACTTCAACAAGTTTGCGAATACTTGGATTCTCAGACTTCCCACTTGCAAATAAGTCAATTCTGCTCTAAACTCATCTCTTTCCTCTAGTCAAATGCAGCTAAAAGTAACCAAGGCACTCTCTAGTAACATTCTGATCTGCAGTTTGGTTACCCAAAATGATTTTAAAAAATTAGTATTATTAATGCAACATTACAGGAAATAATATCACCAAATGTTCTGCCACTGTATAGCATGGATCTTTATTTTCCAATTTCCAAAAATAGTTTTCTTGCACCCAGCCCCTAACCAAGATCTATTGGTTGCGATGACCCATTGCCTTCGTCTTACTTGAGTCCACATATATGTATGTTTGTATATGTATTTATGTATATATATTTATATGTGTATATATATATGTAGACACACGGATTTAACTTTCTAAGGGTAGGAACACGAGCAATCTGTTCAGGATCTAAGGATGACATATTCTCCAATGCTATCTTCAGATATGGAAGATGATAGAAAAAGAATAACCTACAGGGAGTGAGGTCAAGGACTGTGGAGAACAATGAATTGGAAGCAACTGATTGCCACAATTGGGGCATAATCACAAAACATTCCATACCCCAGGGTAAGGAAATCTCATTTACTTAGTATAATTTCAGAAATGCTATGAACCAGTGGCTCCCACTCTTCCTTTTAAAGGGAAGCATTTATTTTGGTTATCCTGTCTCTGGACAACATTGTGTATTGAGAGAGGGGGCAGGTACAGAAAAGAGGTAATAGAACAGGCCTGAGACTTCTTTCATAAGGGCCTGTTTGTAAGGTAGGCTCTTGGTTAACAACTGGGAACTCAGATATCAAGAAACTTCCCATGATAAGGGTGGTTTACTGTACATACTCCATTTGTACAATGAAGTTTATTGTATATGAGGCTTTAGAATTTTGGTATGCAGCAGGCACAGGTTACCTACAGAGCAGTCTCCAGTAAAACCAAACAATGAAATAGCTGACAAAATTTAACAAATATCACAATCATTTGACGCTGAAGGAATCAAGTATATCTTCTGTGACTCTATTAGGAGGGGAATTTTGAAATCTTGTGCCTGCTTTCTAGAAGATGTTGCCCATAAACCTTATCCTTTTGCTGACTTATTATTTACTACAATAAATCACAGCTGCACATGCAACTATATACTGCAATCTGTGAGTCCTTTAAGCTAATCACCAAACGTGAGGGTGGTCTTGAGAACCCTTACGCAGAGCAGACAACTTGTCTTTTCAGTTCATAGGTCTTAGGATTAGAATGAGTCAGAGCTGGTCCTACTGTAGATAAGACGACCTTGGGTTTCAAGACTGATGCTTTAAGGAAATAAATATTGAGTGTCTTCTTTAGAGTAGGAGAAATAGTAAGTGTACTCTGAGAGAATAAAGTCAATTTCTATGACCAAAAAGACAGCATGGTCATTCTTCCCAATTATATTTTTCCTTCCCTATAAAAAGATTACAGAGGTTAAGAATGTAGTTTGGTAGAGCTAAGCATGCACAAGGCCTTGTGTTCAATTGCCAGAAGGACAAAATAAAGAGAAAAAGATTATACATTTCTGCCTACTACTATCTGACTTGCAATGCTTCCCTGTAATCAGTATCCTTCTGTGTCCCATTGTCTGGATTGACTATGACTTGGTTGGGCCAACAGAATGGGAGAACAAGAGACCGTGCCAGTTCTGCAGAAACTTTAAGGGACATCACAGGTTTCTACCTACTTTCCTGCTCTTTTCCCCATCCCAAGAAAAACATGTTCCAAATAGGGGCTGTTCTTTCATGACACATAAAGCTACATTGGCCAACCTGTGGCTACAACCTGTATTATAAATCAGAAATAAAAGTTTATCATAGGCAAACATTTTCCCTAATGAAACCTAAACTTAACATTAACCACATACAAAACATATACCACATACAAAGTGTTAACCATATATTTAATCTCAAAGTATGTTCATGTACTTAAAATACTGAAACATACTTCCTAGCAGAACTATTTTTGTAGTAATACAAAAACTCTACATCTACCTAACTTACGTTTTGGAGTTCTTTCAGGAAGAGGAGTATCACTGATTTTTTCTTCTTTGGCAGATTCCTTATTTTCTGAAGACTTTGGTTTTTTCCTTTGGCGCAGTTCTATGGTTGGTCCTTAAAATATTGAAGACATTATTGCAATGGATGTACCAATCATCTGTACCCCAAGCTGATGAACTGTTATTATACTAAAGCTAAAGTCACCTATGTGACTTACTGAGACCTATTAATTACACAGACAACTTTTTTCATAATTATGTTATGTAAAACTGTCTTTAGTACAAAAAAGTTGATAAAGGTTCTACCATCACCACCTCCAATGTTTTGAGCATCCCACTGATAAACCAACAAGCTCGTCTTCTCAGATAACGCTATTTTAAAATATCCTAAAATGAGTATAAACTTTTCCAGAATGCCTAACTAGATTATTATTTTAGTTAGTTGAGAATAGCAAATGCATCATGCACGGATTAACAATTTTTTAAAATAAAAATACAATGCACTGATTATAAAACTACACTTTGTGTGTTTTTAATTTTTTTAATAACCCTGAAAGTTCTACAGTGTTTTACAGTGATGAGTAACATCAGCATTATAAAATTATATAACCCTAGGTTAGAAAATAGGCAGAACCAATAAAGATCCCTGTTATAAGTGTAAGAAGTTCTCAGAAAAATTTCTAAATATTAAACTATCTTCCCTATCTCTTAAAAGAAATGTAATATACGTGATACCTCCGAAATCAGTAAACTAAATTTCATATTATCTATAATACATATAGATAATAATCTTAACTTCTCAGAATCATGGGGTAGATGACAAGTTCAAAGTCTCTGTCAAGTGTATAATCTATCCAGGAATTGAACACCTTTATTTTTTTGGTACCAAGGATTGAACCCAGTGGCGCTTAACCACTGAGCCACATTCCCAGCTCTCTTTTACTTTTTATGTTAGAGAGGGTCTTGTTAAGTTGCTTAAGGTCTCACTAAGTTGCTGAGGGTGGCTTTGAATTTGATAATCCTGCCTCAGTCTCTCAAGTCACTGGGATTATAGACATGTGCCACCGTGCCCAGCTAGGATGCCATACATTTTTAAGGTGTTATTTAATAACAATTTTTAAAGGAAAAAAACATTATTTTATATTGAATGTAAACACTGACATGTCAATTTTAGTGGCATTAAATTGTGAGGGCAAAAAGTACAAACTAATAGAGAATTTACTTTATTTTAACCAATCTCTTCAACTTTCTTGTTACACTAACTTTTTGTCTACCATCAAGAAACAAAACTAAATGAATGCAAATTTCATCTCATTCCTTTATATTGGTCTTATAACTTCATAACTCAAAGACAAAGTCATTGATGGGCTATAGCTCAGTGGTAGAATGTTTAGGCCTTGCGTTGGTACCCCAGCATTGAGCCCAAAAGAAACCCCACAAAGTGGGAAAACAGGAAAGGTCAAAGCAATGGACAAACTTGATTATCAGTTCTGATAGGAAAGCTCTGGAATAAAAGCTCAAGTTTCATTCTCAGTAGTTACATTTTTAGCATTGTAAAGAAAAAGCTAAACTAAATGAAGATGACTACGTGCCCACAAAAATAATCTGCTATTTCAGAATCTGGTCCAGTTATCTTCATATGAAATAGTAAGGCTATAAATAGGCTTGTGAATGTCCATCCAGACTATACACAGCAATTTCCAAGTGAAGTATTAACACTGTTCTACTCAAAGTTTATTGCTTCTTTACTCCAATATTTCTTTAAGGAAGTAGAAATATACGTACCCTGACTCTCTACTGCATCAAGCAAGTCATATTTTGGAAGATTAGATTCCCAAAGAATGTTTACTTAAGAGAAATATATAGAGAATGAAGAGGATCCAAGTGAATATGAATGATATGCAAAAAAAAAGGATATGAATAACACCTAGATACAGTAAAATATACAGGCCAGTCTAATTTTAACAAAATGATAATGTGCATTTTGAAAAAAATTGAGTGCCAAGTAAATGGAAAGTACCCAAAATAATGCCTGATACAAAGAGATGTTTGCTATAAACATTATCATCAAAGCATTACTGTAATAAGTGAGAATTTAATTATTCACTGTTGACTATTATAACCCAGCATCTAACATGGGAGGGGCCCAAATATTTATGGAATTAAACATTGTCGAGTGAAACTATGCTTTAATAAAACTGTAAACCACTAATTGTTCCATTTAATTGTTTTGGGTTACCTATAATCCTAAAGCAAAAAATCACTTACCATTTTATATCCAAGTAAATTTGACAAAATGGTTATATTCTTTTCATTGGTTCCACAACATATCTATTTAATTAGGTAGAACTCTTAAATAACTTTTTTGCATAATCTACATTAGACTTTTAAGTATTACAGAATTTTTTTTTCATGTTTTAACTTCAGCATAAACTCAGCATTAATGTCCTTGAGGGAACATACAAGTTAGTTTATCAACCTACTCCCAGAGATTTGCAGCTAGTCAGAAAAACAAAGTACAAAAGGAAATATTACAAATGATAATGTACAGCAACCACAAAAAAAAAACAAAAAAAACCAAGGAAACAAATGGGATTACACTCTTCCTTACCAATCACAAATAGCTTTGGTTTTGAAGCTGTTTGGGGTAGAATGTCTTACATTTAGATTAGTTTTAACCCTGAAAACTCAAGGAAGAGGAGATATGCATGAAGCAAGTATGAGTATTGGGACACGGCAGCAAGTCACAGAGCAATAAACGTTTCTTACCCTTAATCTTTATTTTTAATTGCTTTCCACCAAATTCTTCAAGCTTCCCGTCTCACACTCTTGGCTCAAAAAGGCTTAAATCTAAATTAGATCAACTTGCTATCACATTCATAACTCTACTCAACAAGGTAAAAAATCGTGTTTTCCAACTGCATGCAAAATCAATCAAGTGACCTACCTGGTATGCCTGTCTCCAAAACTAGTAAGGGTATGAAGTTATCCTGCCAAGAATATTTCCTTATGCTCTCTTATCATTAGCTAAAAATTTCCTTCCAGCTTTCCACTTTTATCTATAATTTTCTACGGATAAATATTGCAGGCTGAAGTTTCTTGGCAGCTGTCCTGAGGGGGCTTGGAAAGCTCCCAATTCATCTTACCATGTTTATCCTAAACCCCTGCCTCTCTGTATGCGGGTGGCATGCGTCCCCTCTCACCCTGCGATTTTGTGTTTGTCATGATCCACAAACCTAGATGAACGCACTCAGGATGAGGGGCATCTGGTTAAACTACTATCACATTTAAACACCCTTTCTGTACCTGATCCCACATCTTCTAAACCAATCACGTCCCCCACTCCATTAATGATCTGCTCATAACCCTCCAGTCAACCACTCCCCCCACAGCTTTCTCTCTCGCTTCAGACGCCCAACTTTCAGCTCCACCTTTGCTCCCCACTTAGGGAGACGAAACTTCGGGCCATTCACTCTGTTTCTCGCGAATTTCTCCCCAAACTCCCCGGACCCACTCCTTCTCACCCTCCCCGCGCGGCCGCGGCCAGCCGGCGCCCGCAGCCCAGGCCTCCGGGCCCCTCGCCTCCCCGCCCCTTTCCCGAGTCCACTGGCGGCAGCTGGCGCGCTGGACCCCGGAGCCGTCACCTTCTTCCGCCGCCATCGTCTCCGCAGAGACCCGGGTGGCCCTCCGGCTCCCGCGCGGCCCGGAGTCTCACTCCCTCGGCGTTGCGGAACACCCCAGCGGCCCCTGGCCCGCTCCCGGCCGCCGCGCCCCCACTTCCTGACCCGCCCCCCTCCGGTGTCGCGGCCAACCGCGTCCCCCCCGGCGGCCAGGGAACTAGAGTGCCGGGAGCGGCGGGCGGCCGGAGCGTTTCGCTGGGGCGCCTGGGCCTGCTGGCAGGAAGGAGCCTGGACGCCGCGGGCGCTGCCTATGGTTGGTGCTGCCGGCCCGCCCAGCCCCTCCCGGGGAAAGCGAGGTTACTGACGCCCGCCGCAAACCCTCACTTTGTGCATCAGTTGCAAAACCGTGGGCGAGGACCTGCTTTCCGCGACCTTGTGATTCATTTCTGGGAGTCAGAGACTATTCTCAGATTCACCTTTTAAAACCAGCCCGTACCCCCATTTTACAAAGAGGAAACTGAGGTCCAGCATCAAGTCAGTCTTCAGTGTAGTCAGAGCTGGAAATGGAACCCAGGACTTCGAACTGCTGTCAGTGCCTGCGGGCTCACCGTGGGCTGAGAGCCCGGCAAAATATTCTAGTTGGTGGTTTGGCATAGCAGACCGCTTGACCCTAACAAGAAAGAAGCTTGTACTAATTGACCAAAACGAATTAAACAAAACATTTCCATGTCATGATATTCAGGAAAACAAAACAGCCCAATTACTATGATTTGTGGAGGAAGGGTGTTGCGTCTAGTATTCCAGAGTAGTGGAAAATAGTTTTAATTTGTATGTCCTCACTTTTTGTATCCGATCTTTTCCAGCAAACACCAGGACCCCAAAAGTTTTCCCCAAAAGTTCATGGAAGTAAATTTAGGAACTGAGGAAATATCTTTTTGAAGTGGAAGAAGCAAGCACAGAACTAACTGAAGTCATGGGGTAATTATGGATGTTCCTTACTTAGCAGGGAACAGGTCTCCTAAAGAAGCCTTTATTAAGTTAGGGGAGAAGCTATCATTTTTTAATGCTGTGCAAAAACAGTTCCAGGAACTCGTTTTATGTCTTTGATTGTCTGTAAATATGTCTTTTGCCTTCAGACAACATTGCATTAGGAGTTAAAAACAGTGAACCAGAAAAGGCTCCTGGTCAACGCAGAAATGGTGGGCACTGGAAACCACAGGATATGACAGAGCCCTGGGCATTGGTCGTACATACCCCAAAGTCCTGTGTCAAATCAGCTGCGTGAAAACTACAACATAAGAGAAAGGAACATAACAACCCTCAAGGGCTGCTGGTTTCCAAGTCTAGAGTCTCCAAGCGCTATCCTATAGTTTTTTTCATGATCCCTCAAAGTAGACTTAATTGTAAATTCACCTGCTCTGTAGAGTAGTGGGAGAAAGAAAAATAAGAAGAAAAAAAAAACTTATTCCTTTTTTTTTTTTTTTTTGTACCAGGAATTGAAACAAGAGGCTTACCCACTGAGCCACATTCCTAGCACCTTCTCCCATTTAAAAAAAATTTTGAGGCAAGACCTCACTAAGGCTGGCTTTGAACTTGTGATCCTCCTGCCTCAACCTCCTGAGTTGCTGGGATTACAGGTTTGCACCCTGAAAAAAAAAGCAACTTAAAAGAAGAAATATACCTACTTGGGAGGCTAAAGCAGGAGAATTACAAGTTTGAGGCTAGCCTCAGTAACTTAGTGAGACCCTGAGCAACTTAGCAAGACCCTGACTCAAAAAGGACTAGGAATGTAGCTCAGTGATACAGCACCCTGGATTCAACCCCAATATAAGCCTCCACCCCACAAAAAAGAGAAAAGGAAACATGAAAGAAGATACTTACTCAGTCTTCAGAAATCAATAGACTAGGAATTGTTTTCTAGTATAAATATTTCTCCCTTGAACTCTAAAATGTTCACATATAATTAGAATAGAATATCTTAACCCTGAACCAATGCAATCAAAAAATATACTTCATCCAAAAAGATGTCCTGCAACCAGCATTATAGCTGTTTTCAGTGGGTCACTCCATAATACCAAGTCAGTTATTTTCAGATGATAATATACATGCCTAGAGGATACATGGTTCTAAGATGACTTCAGGTGAACCATACTGGTTACTATTATTATTATTAAATATTTTTAGTTGTCAATGAATATTTATTTATTTATATGTGGTGCTGAGAACCAGACCCAGTGCCTCCCACATGCTAGGCAAGCACTCTACCACTGAGCCACAACCCCAGCTCCCCATATTGATTATTTTTCCACAACGAACAATGGACTGCTAGTTTCCTGTCCAAAATTCAAAGGGTCACTTCATACCCTTTGCCTCACCTTGACTAACCCTAAAACACTCCACATTTTCTCAAGTGGTCTTTAACATGTAAAATATTCTCAGAGCAATGTGGTTTTCTGCCACCTCTAAAAGACTGGATGTAGTGGATATTTTTAGCGAAATATTATTGGTTTTAAGAAATTAAAAGTCTTGAGCTTGGGATGCAGCTCAGTGCAAACACAAACACACAAATACATAGAGTTTAGAGAATGTAGGAGTACCAAACTGGGCAAGAAAACAAAGACCTGTAATGAAAATTAAAATATTCAAAGACAATGCACTTGAAAGATGCTGGAAACCTACAGGATCTGATAACAAACTGGATGTATTAAATGATGATGATTCATAAGGTTTACATTATTAAAATAATCGTGTACATGTGTGTGTGTGGCGGGGGGGTGCTAGGGATCAAACCCAGGGTCTCAAACATGCTAGGCAAATGCTCTACCACTGAATTATATCTGTAGTTCATAATCATATACTTTCCATGTGTCAAGTACAACATGCTGCCAAGATGAGAAAAATACAAAACAAAGGCCCCTAAGGACTTATCTTCTTGAAACTAAAGAGACATATGCACTCATATATTGCTGGTGGGATGGCAAATTGGTGCAGCCACTCTTGGAAAGCAGTATGGAGATACCTCAGAAAACTTAGAATGGAACCATCATTTGACCCAGCTGTCCCATTCCTGGGTTTATACCCAAAGGACTTAAAATCAGCATATTACAGTCACGCAGCCACGTCAATGTTCATAGCAGCTCAATTCAGAATAGCTAGATTGTGGAACCAACCTAGATGCCCTCCAATAGATGAATAGATAAACTGTGGTATATATACACAATAGAATATTATGCAGCCATAAAGAATAAAAGTATGGTATTTGCAGGTAAATGGATGGAGTTGGAGAATATCATGCTAAGTGAAATAATCCAATCCCAAAAAACCAAAGGCCAAATGTTTTCTCTGGGATGCTGATACCTAACGGGTAGAGGGGAGAGGGTAAGGGAAGAATGGAGGAAATTTGGATTGTGTAAAAGGAAATGAGGGGAGAGAAGGGGGCGGTGGGGGGGGGAAGATAGTGGAATGAGACAAACATCATTACCCTATACATGTATGATTACACAAATGGTGTCTCTACATCGTGTACAACCAGAGAAATGAAAAGTTGTACCCCATTTGTGTACAATGAATCAAAACACATTCTGCTGTCATGTGTAATTAAATAGAACAAACAATTAAAAAGAAGAGACATATGCAAAGGTATTTTAAAAACATCCTTCTGGCTGGGCCCAGGGGCACACACCTGTAATCCCAGCAGTTTAGGAGACTAAGACAAGAAAAGTACAAGTTTGAGGCCAGCCTCAGCAACTTAGTACTTGTCTCAAAATAAAAATTTTAAAGGATCAGGGATGTAGCTCAGTGGTAAAGCCCTGGATTCAATCCCCAGTATGAAAAAGCAAAACAAAAAAATCAGTCAAACTTGATTAGTAGTAACCTACCATAATCACTGTTGAAATCCTTGAATCAGTTAAACTTTTATTTTAAACATGAAATTGTTTATTATGTAATCTTAGTTATCCATTGAGTAGCATCTTTATATTATTCTTAGACATGATCTATTTTGTGTACTCTGAATCAAATGCAATCAGTTCATTTTTGCTGTTGTTATATTCTAAGTTGTATTTTGGCTGTATTTTATCCCTATCATTACTCCAAACCCTGCAGATACATTGTAGACAAGTATTTCCTTTTTCCTTACTGTTTGAAGCTGTATTTCAGTGTCTCCTGCATACATTTGCCCTATTTCCATTCATCATTAGGATCTACTCATCTTTCTTTTCCACTGAGAACTACAATTGTACAAATCAACAAACTGGGGATCATATACTTCTCCAAAGTGGGATACATTTTTTAAAAAGCATTCTATCTAAATATTTTTGAATTGGATATACTAGTATCTTATTTAAAGATATTAGGTATCTTTATATTTTCTAAAATAGAGCTGGCCACGGTGCCACACGCCTACAATCCCATCTACTTGGGAGGTTGAGGCAGGAGCACCCCAAGTTTGAGGTCATCCTGGGCAATTTAGTGAGACCCCGTTTTAAAAAGTTTAAAAACGTTTTAAAAAATCAGAGATGTAATTTGCCTAACATGTGGGAGGTCCTGGGTTAGAAACCTAGTACCAGAAACAAAACTTGTATATATGCATATTTTCTGAATATACTTTTTCCTAGAGTTGACTCTTCTAAGAAAATATTTTTAGCCCAATTATACAAAACAGTATTCATAAATAAAGCATTTTACTGGTACCAAATAGCTTATTAAAACTTTCCTAAGTGAATTTTCTATTTTCATAAACACAGATTATTAACTTTGTACCAAGACCCTTCCTTTCTTCAGGTAGTAAATGCTCTAAATATTCATGGAGTTATAGTAAAACTGCCAGATAAAATTTAGGACAAATTACTATAAGCATGTCCCTTATAATGGAACATACTTATTTGAAAAAAATTATTTTTCTGAAATTCCCATCATTTAGCATCCTGGGGTTTTAGTTTTGTTTCTCTATTTTTGCAAACTCAGACAACCTATTTATATGGATCGAGACTGCCCTGCTAGAATACACCTAGCATTGATTGCTCTCAGAACTTCTGGACAAAGGTAAAGGACAGATTAAATTATTTTGAAAGAGGGAAGGCAGTTAGATAGCAAATGGACTCCGAGTACCTCAGTCAGAGTGGATCATTTGCCACTGTGTTTAGACCTAGAGTGTCGAGCATCTATCACACTTTTGGTGAGGGGTGGATAGGAGATTGAACCCTGGGGTGCACTTTATCACTGAGCTCCATCTCCAGTCTTATATTTTCAGACAGGATCTCACTAAATTACTGAGGTTGACCTCGAACTTCTGATTCTTCTGTCCCAGCCTCCCAAACTGCTGGGATTATAGACACGCATGGACCAGTCAGATTTACCTTAAGACCAAGAGTACAATGACTTGGGGGAAATGTTTCCTCCAGTGATAATTCTGAATTATCACTGAAACATTTTATGTGACAAGGAAACTGCAATTAAATGCCTCAACAATTATGCTTTTAAAATAAAAAAATTAAATCCTGTTAGAATGCTGCAGATGCACTCTGGTAAATGGGATCCTTAGAAGCCAGTAGTAATATGTGCCCAGTAGATGCAGAGGCAACCAAATCATCATGGTTAGATAAATTTCATGCCAAACTGACCGTTTTGGTTGTGTAGTTCAGTGTAAAAAGTGACTCAATTTGTACTTCAATGTAAAAAAACATACCATCAATAGCTAATTTTGAGATAGGATCTTGCTATGTTACCCAGGTGGCCTTGAACTCCAGATCCTGCCTCAGTTTCCCAAATAGCTGGGATTACAGGTATGCACTGCCATGTCTAGTTTTAACTTTTAAAATGTACAAGGTCATATTAGATAAAAGTAATTTTTGCTATTATGACAGTAAATTTGCTGGGAATGGTGGCACATGCCTGGAACTCCAGTGACTTAGACCTGAGACAGTAGGATTACAAGACTGAGACTAGCCTGGGAAACTTGGCAAGAACGTTCAAAGTCAACCTCAACAAGTTAGTGAAGCCCTGCCTCAAAATAAAAATGAACCAGGATGTAGTTCAGTGATAAAAGGCCCTGGGTTCAATCCCTGGTTTTTAAGAAAACAAAACTCAATGACTTAAGTAAGGGAGGGAGGATGGTTGTTTCGTTCAGTGCACTTATCATTGTTAGTTTTCATAATTATTTATGGCAAACAGGAAAAAAAAAACTTACCATTTTAGGAAAAGATGGCTCACCTATACCCTTCCACCATTACCACTAACTTCTAATTACAAAAAAAAAAAAAAAAAAAAAAAGCAAACATTGAGATTAAGCAGGCAAGTTTTATTATCAAATGTAACAACTCTACAAAAACTCAGTAGTATTGTTGTATTACTGACTATATTAGTCTTTCAGAGCTTTGGGCAGAGAGCATATTAAGACATCAAGTACAAATTACTTTCTGATCTTAAGTGCCAATTTTCACACAAAAATATTTTGGGTTTTTCTTCCCCCCTCCCTCCCCTGCTGCACTTAAAGGGCCATTGCTGGTCAGGTAAAGAGTAATGTTTGGCTCTCCATTCAAGGTGTTAATCAAAGTAAGGCAAAGTAAATAAAAATAGCAGCCACAAAAATCTGCATGGCATTGCATCCAAGCAAAGGACAATATGAGTAACAAAGAAATATGTGCACTTAATCAAATCCTGTTTTCCTCTTTGGAGTTACATGAGGCAGCAGTACTAGCTAGCTAGTGTCTAATATTGCACTTCTGTAGCATGAACACAGCTAAACACATAGTGCTAAACACTGACAACATCAGAACCTGCTCTCTCTGCATCAGTGTTTACCTCTCAGTCTAGCATGCTGACTACAGTCCTATGCTTTTAAAAAGTTTTAATTGTTTGACAGTTAAGGCATTAGAGAAAAAGGCTTAAGGCTATATTAATATGTACAAGCACTCACTTTAGTTAGTATATTGCTTTCAAATAGTCTCATTCTTGTGATATTAAAAACTATGGAGTTTCTCTTATTAAGGTCCAAACCATCAACAATGAAAAAGTACAATATAAAATAATACATAAGAAGCCACAATATTCAGTTGCAGGTCAATCTAGAATTTACTACCTACATGTAGCTGCTTCATTTTTGGTTCCACATTTTGGCCCCTACTTCATTTTTATTTACAACTGGTACCTGCTGAGAAAAAGATCTGAACCTTTCAACTATACATGTGTTGTGGAGGGTAAAACTTCCTCCTCAGGTGTTTGCTTTCTGTGTGGTGCTAGAGATTGAAACCAGGGCTTTGCACATGGTAGGCAAGTGCTCTACCACTGAGCCACAACCCTTGCCTCAGGTATTTTAAAAATCATTTTAATTGGTTTTTAACTATAAGACATCATGATGGCCAAGCGATTGGAAAATATGAATTTTATTCCTTTTCTTAAATTTGTGATTTAGTTATTCCAAGGCCATAGGCTTGAATTATTTAGCCAAGAAGGCATGATTGTGCAGAGGACAAGCAGATGGAGAAAAAAAGGGGATACACAAAAATGAAGCTTCCATAACAGAGTTCATGGTGGAGATGGTAGATACCAGTGTAGTATTTTTTAATCCAAGACTGAAACTTAGGAAACACCTGTGCTGCCACTTTAGCTGAAAGTAATAAGAGACACTTGATTTCAAATTCACATTTTAAATGCCTATTTGCAATCAGCAAGGAGCTGCTTCGCTGTAAGGATTTGGCTTCACTGGCTCAAATTTTTCACTCCACCAAAAGATAAGGAACAGCCCCACTGTCCAATCATGTTTGCTGAAAATACTGCAGCCTGAGTGTAGATGAACTTCCCCTGAAGTTGCTAGAAGTTTTCTTGTGTCTCACGGTTTCAGGATCACCATACATCTTTCAAACACTGGAGGAAAAAAAAAAATGAATAAAAGGTAATGTTACAGCCTCTAAATTTAATTTTTAGCAGCCACAAACTTGATTTCAAATTACTGAAGAACTAAAACCTCTCTCAGAGAACACAAGTTGTTATTTGACAGACAGTTCACAGCTAGGGGGCCAATGCTTGCAGGGTGGAGCCCTGAAAAGGCATGTCAATTGGCACTCTTCGTCACTCTATTCTCTATGCTAGCCTGTGTTTAACATGTATGTTTTCACCTCGCCACTTGGCTCCTATGTCTTTTCTTTTTTTTTTTTTTTGGCCGTACTGGGGATTGAAGCCAGGGCCTTGAGCTTGCAAGGCAAGCACTCTACCAACTGAGCTATATCCCCAGCCCTTCTTCCATTCTTTAGTCTGAGTTTCCAAGTTATCCCAGTACTTTTCTGATATTAGAAGTTCAATACAATTATCAAAACTTTAAAAATCATTATGAATTAAATTAGAAACTTTAGAATTCTAATTTAAGCAATTTCAAAGAAAAATCATTCCAATCAATAAGAATCACCACATGGCAATAATGGTAAACATGAGCTTTATGTGCCAGTGACTCATTGATTAGCACCTTTATATGCATCCATTTATTCCATCCCCATATATAACCCTTCACATTAATATGTTATCTCCATTTTAGAGATGAAACGGTGAGTAAGCTACTACCAACAGCCTATTACATCTGTGGAATCCACACCTGTGCATTCAACTGAACACTCGAAAAAAAATATTCAGGAAAGCCAGACACAGTGGTGCATGCCTGTAGTTCCAGCAATTTGGGAGGCTATGGCAGGAGGATGACCAACACGGGCAACTTAGAGCGATCTTGTCTTAAAAAATAAAAAGGGCTGGGGAAGTAGCTCAATGGAGCTGGGTTCAATCCTTGGTAACACAGCACAAAAACAAAACAAAACCCATCTATACCAACACAGACTTTTCTTATTATTCCTTAAAAATTACAGTCCAACAAGCCTTTCATAGCATTTACATTTTATTGGGTTTTATAATAATCTAGAAATGATTAAAGCATATGGATATGTGTAGGTTATAAGCAAATACAAGCCACTTTACGTAACAGTCTAGAGCATCTATGATCTTGGTACCCTGGAACTAGTCTCCTCAGACACCAAAGGACAACTATAATAGTATATCTAGGATTTGACACATTTATTTTTATGTGGTGCTGAGGATCGAACCCAGTGCCTCACACATGCCAGGCAAGCACTCTACCACTGAGCTACAACCCCAACCCCCTGAATGCTTTTAATTACATACTACACACAAAAACTTAAGAAGAAAACTTCAGGCACGTAATGAGAAACTGGGATGAAGACATAAAGGGAACTAGCTTTTCAGTCTTGTTTTATATGACCAGTTTGAAATATGGTCAGCAGTAAATTTGCTTTGATTATAGCAATTTGTACAACTAGTACACGTGTAAAATTGGGTATTGAAAAAGTACTTTAGTACTGGTTTGTTAGAATTCATGTCTAAAATGTGGTTAACAAAGTACCAATAATTTAGCCCTTAGCTTAAAACACTACATTGAAAAATGCAGTGTTTGAAGGTTTCTTCTTGGATAATGATAAGAAAACTTACCAATTATCCAATGCTCTTGCACAATTTTACCCTTTGGCAACAGCACCCTAATTTTGCTTAAAACTGGCCCCTCATCCAATCTCAAGTCCATAAAGAGGCAATTTTACCACTGTGCCAAGGAGTGACCCAGACACAACCATTCAGAGCCCTACATAACCAAACCATGGTGGTTTCAGAGATGGACTTGAAAATGAAAGGGTATAAATCAAGTATTGCTGTGGGTACATCATGGATAGAAGGTGATTGAGAGCAAGCCTTCAGATCCGGCCAACTCAGTGGAGCCTGGGCCTGTCTTGTCAGTCAATGAGTTCCCCCTTCCTCATTCCTAGTCCATTATATTATACTAGGAAACACCACTTTGTGGATGCTAAAAATTATGCATTCATACTATATTATCATGTGGAAAAGGTCTGAAGTTGCTAAAAAGAAGTTAAAAAATTTAGATTCCCCCTCTCTCCTGTCCACCCCATCCCCTTACCTCAAACATGCCAAGAACTCTACCACTCAGCTGCATCCCTAGTCACTTAGACCTGCTTTTATCTTTGGGTGGGTGTGTGTGTGTAAGCTGTGGTGGCACAGGTTACTAGGGAATTAACCCAGGAGTGCTTTACCACTGAGCTACACTCCCAGCCCTTTTTATTTTTTGTTTTGAGGCAGGTTCTCTCTAAGTCCTAAGGCTGGCCTTGAACTAATAATCCTCCTATCTCAGCCTCCCAAGCTGCTAGGATTACAGGTGTGCACTATTGTGCCTAGCCTCAAATCTGCTTTTCAATCCAGTGGAATCTAGTGGAGTTTGAGTGTTTAGCTATGGAACTACAAGACTATATTCTTAGTGGGGGGGTGAGCGGGGGAGGTCTCAGAAGGATACAGAGAAAATGTTCCCTCTTCCTCTTTGGCTACAGTTAAACAAATATTAATGACATAATTTTGAAAGTTTTAACTGCAAACATTCACAAATCTGTCTTTCATTTCTAATAAGATGTGTGTTAAAACACTGTTTTATTTTGTAATAAACTTTCATTAAAAGTATTATGTACACAGGAGTCTTGTAAGATATCAGAATTCTACCAATGGCAGCTATGTCCTTTGGAATGAACCTATAACCCCTAAAAATCCTGCAATTCTGGCTAGTTGTAACTTTATTCTTAAAGTACTTTATTCTTATAATTATCACATTTTTGTGAAAAGTGCCAGTCATTTATGAGTTTTGTTAAACAGTTTATCTTCTCTTATGCAAAAGATAAAATAAAATCCATAACTCAATTTTTTTTTTCCTTTTGAGATACTGGGAATAAAGTTCAAGGGCACTCTGCCACTGAGCTACATTTCCAGCACCCCCAACCTGCACTTTTAAAAAATGTTCACATAGGGTCTAAGTTACTGAGGCTGGCCTTGAACTTGTTTTCTTCCTGCCTCATCCCCTCAAGTAGCTGGGATTATAGGCATGTGCCACTGTGCCTAGCCATAAATCTGGTTCTTTTATCAAAGTTGGTTAGCCTTTTTGAACATTTAAATCAATAGACTTAGCATTTATTTAGCTCTTCACCAACTAAGAAGAGAACATGTTTAATTTTGAAAGCTATTTATTTCTTGGCCAAAAAATATTATTAATTGGGGGGAGAAGGTAGAAACTAAAATATATATTAAACCAAAGAAATTATATTACAAAAGTCAGAGATTACATTCAATGCATAAAAGTAGCCCAAATCTTGCACTTAAAATGTAAATACTTTTGAATGACAATGCTTTAACCACTATCTCCATTAAAGTTTAATTGGGTATTTAAAATCCTTTGTTTTTGTTATTTTGGACTCAATTTTATTTTCTGTAAATGAAAAAAAAAGGCAAATAGACTCTAGGAAGGTTTTGTTTGTGTTTTAATAAGTCATTCTGCACAAAATCTTACAACATAAAGCATTAACATAATTCAGTGCAGAAATTGGATGTTTATATTTTTATATTGTAACAAACATCTCACCCGAAAGAGATAAATACTATTATTTTTGTAGGAAATTTCTCTCGTCACTTACAAGACCAGAGAATTCTAAATTCTTCAGAATAGATTCTATGGAGGGAATAGAAAACACTCCAAAAAAAAAAAAAAAAAAAAAAAAAAAAAAGGGCAAAGCAAAGCTCTGTTGCTTGGGGACAATAGCACAATGACAAAAAGGGGAAAGGAAACACTACTCAAAGTAAGTTAAAACCCAAGATAAGGGAAGACATCAAGAACCAGGAGCTTAGGTCAGTTACGTTCAAAGAAAAAGCTTAAAAAGCCCTAAAGGGGCTGGGGTGGTGGCATAGTGGCAGAACGCTGGCCTAGCATGTGTGAGGCGCTGGGTTCGATTCTCAACACCCCATATAAATAAATTTAAAAGGTCCATTGACAACTAAAAAATATATAAAAATAAACAAAAATTAAAAAAAATAAAAAGCTCTAAAGGATGGAAACATATGTTAAAGGGGCCAAGGAGCCAACCTGAATGTGCTCCAATGACCAAAGCTGGAACAACTTGAAAAGCAAAAATCGTGGTGCTGGATAATAACCCAAAGCACCACATAATATTATAACAAGTCTATACTGATATAGAAAAATGCTTATACAAGCAAAAGGGGAGGAACCGGCACAGAGGTGCATGCCTGTAATCCCAGCGGCTGAGGAGGCTGAGGCAGGAGGATAACGAGTTCAAAGTCAGCCTCAGCAAATTCGAGGCACTAAGCAACTCAGCGAGACCCTGTCTCTCAATAAAATACAAAATTTGGCTGGGGAATGTGGCTCAGTGGTTGAGTGTTCCGAGTTCAATCCTCAGCACCTCCCCCCAAAGAAAGGGTAAATAACAGGGGAGGAGGGACAAATCATCCTTACAGAAAATTTCCTATTATTTGTAGGCAAACCCTTCTCTCCTCTTTCAATGTAGGTCAGAAAGTGACTCTCTTCTGAAAAGAACACGAGAAAGAAAAAATAATAGCTTTGTAGTAGAGAAAGCTATGAAGCATGATCTCAAACAAGAGACCAAGGCTGAGAAGCGGCAGTGATGTCAGGTGGCTGGGAGCCATGTGATGAGAAGGGCACTTCACCTTTAGGACTATCTTTCCTCACTCCTATTAACCCAACCTTGTCACAAGAAAGACAACAGATTCAAACTGAAAGTCAGTCCATAAAACACCTCCAAATTGGAAAGGTCACAAAAAAATGAGGAAAGAGTAACGAACTATCACAGACCAGAGGGCACTAAGGAGACAGGACTAAATGCAATGGGAATCCCGGGTTGGATCATGAAATGGAGAAAGGACATCACTGGAGAGAAAACTGATAAAATCTGAATAATGCCTGCAACTTAGGTAATAGTAAACGCACACAAAACTTGACTTTTTTTTTTTTTTTAACTAAGGTTTTTGTCATCTCAGCAACAAAAATTATTTGTTTTAACATAGAAGTTTATAGTTTGTAAAACTTAGGGCTGGGGATGTAGCTCAGGGGTAGACTGCTTGCCTAGCAAGCACAAGGCACTGAGTTCAGTTCCCAACATTACAAAATAAGCATATAAAGTTTGCAAAAGTTGTTTAAATTAATCTACCTGATTCTCACAGAAAATTATATTAAGTCACATCCATAGCAGTGATTTTCTGCCCATTTTATAGAGCAGGAATATGTCAGTTCTAAAATAGTCTCATTTCTACACATGCACAAAATGCAGCTACAACTAAGCACTGTTGACAGATTGAAATTTAGAGGCTGCTGCTGCCTCTGAGATCTCAGGAGTAAGAACCTGAAACTGAACAGTGAGAGAAAAACAAAACAAAAAGCGTCTCTGGTCACCTGAGTAGGCACTTCTTCCAGCCAGAAATCGAAGTCTCCTTCCCAGGAGGGCCCTTTGGGTATTATCAATAGCTTATGAAGTGACCCTGGGGTCCTTCATGAACACTTGGAGGAACAAAGTATTCCAAAGTAGGCACTAAAAAGGGTAACAGTTACTAGAATAATGTGATCTCACCCCTGTGACCAAGGCTACAGGAGACCCTACTCCCACTGCGAAGTGTCTCTATACGATATCCTTGGTAGGACCATGACACCCTAAAACCTCACTGAAAATGGCAGATCTAAAAATCTTCACCCAAAACTAGGATTTCCACAGCTCATGAGAGTCTAAGCTGTAAATTCTCAAGGTCAATAGATTATCAGCAAACCCATTTCCTACTAAGAATCCATATGATTCAAGTTCACCAGGTGTTGACTATGAAAATGTCAACAAAATTAGTAAATGGCATGCTACTACACCAACTTCAGCAAATCCAACAATCAAAAATGAAGAAAAAAGCCATAGTTATTCTTAAACATAGCCCTATGTTAACTCCATCCCTTGGAAAGTCTGCACAGAATGCCAACTTCCTTTAGGAAGAAGTTGTAAATTATGGGAGGAAAAAAACACCAAAAAATTATTTTAACCTTAATCAGGATTCCATCCCTGTACTTTTGCAGTGTTGGGGGTTGAAGCCCGGGCCTTGTGCATACTAGGCAAGCAAACCACTGAACTACATCCCTAGCCCCACTCACCGTAGAATAAGTTGGAAGAGAGAAAAAAGACATAAAATGAAAACCTTTCCAATCGTTTTGGAAAAGAAGCCCTTTTTTTTTTTTTTTGAGACAGGGTCTCATTATGTTGTCTACTCTGATCTCAAACTCACCAGGGCTCAAGGGATGCTTCTGTCTCAGCCTCCTGAAAAGCTGGGAGTACAGGTGTGTCCCATCATGCCCAGCTGCTTTTTTGTTTGTTTTTGTTTGTTTTTTTGGAGGGTGCTGGGGATTGAACCCAGGGTCTTGTGATTGCAAGGCAGGCACTCTATCAACTGAGCTATATTCTCAATCCTGTATACTTTAAAAAAGGGCTTCCCTGCCACCAAATAATATTCAACTCTCATCCATAAATATTGTTTACCTTCTTCTCAGATGACAAAATTAATCCCTGTCTCCATTCCTTCTAGTTTTCTGACACTCATTTAAGCATTAAAGAAAAGAAGGAATCTCTCTTTCGACTCCTAAAACATCTTCAGATCCCTGGCCTCTCTCTTTGGTCCTTTATAATTTAGCTTGTGTGTCAAAAAGCCTTACCTTCTTTTCTGAGGATGGTCTAACTGCTGGGACCCTTAAATACAAACCCATTCTTTGGGTAGAGTCCTGGCCTGGTCATTTGTGTGTACAAGTCCATCCTCGGTTGCATACTAAAATGCAAGTTAAAACAAAAAAGATCAAAAGATGGACATGCCATCACTATGGATGGTTATTATTTCAACCAAATATATCTACCAACCAAAGTATAGAACATTTAGACTGTAGCAAACAAGTAAACACTGGTACCATCCCATCCACACATGTAAATGATAACTCGAGATCATTTTTCACTAAACAAAAAAAAAAAAAAAAAAAAAAAAAAAAAAAATACTATCAAAATCCCTTCTAGGAGTGACGTTATATTGAACACATGAATTAAAACAAACCAACAAAAATTAAAACACCAGACCACAATAATTCAAGAGACCAAACCTTCAGATTTTGTGATCAGTAACTTCCATGATGCTTTAGGTATGATTGGATATCATATAATTAAGCACCAACAATTTGCAAGGCATTTTACAATAAGCCCAGTACTCAATATCTCCCAGTAACCCAATGAATTTAAAAGTATTGAACGTAATTAAAATATCAATCTTATTCTTAGTTGAGCACCAACTAAAAAAATCTTAGTAGTGAGTGATTTAGAGCCATTGATTAAAGTCATTATTTGTGAAGAAACAAAAACCAGAATGGATTGAGAATGCAAAGCCATTGATAGCAAAGGGAATGCAAAGAGCAAAAGAAAAAAGTGAAAGGAATTATATAGAGACACTTGAGAGTCATTTTCCAAACAAGAGGTCCCGTCCATCCACTAAACACATATGCGCTAATGATATTGATCAGAATGAACACCCTCATTAACAAATACTTTGAAGATTTTTTTTAAAAAATGTTTTTAACTTGTCAATGGACCTTTATTTATTTATATGTGGTGCTGAGAATCAAACCCAGTGTCTCACAAGTGTTAGGCAAGCGCTCTACCATTGATCCACAACTCCAGCCCCTCAAGATGTTTAGTCTTCAGAAATTCTGTTCTTGTTTATCAAAATGAACCTAACTCAGGTGGCTTAACTTTACAAGGCAGCAGACATGACAGAACCATTCCAATAGAATTTTTTTTTTTTTGGGTAGTGCTGCGGATTTGAACACAGGGCCTTGTGCTTGCAAGGCAAGCACTCTACCAACTGAGCTCTATCCCCAACCCTCCAACAGAATTCTTTAGCCATCAGAACTCCTTCCCATTTGTAAATCCTTGCTCTTTCTGGCTTTATACCACCGACCCAAATGAAGTATGGAAAACACAAAGCTGGGATGGAATTATGGAAGATATTTTGCTCCAAAATTATCTTGAATGATAATGTATTTATAAAATGATATATGCCATTATTACATCAAGTTCTACCTTCTTTAAAATGATGGAATCAGAGACCATCAATGAAATTTCATTTAGTCAATCATTTATTTCCTTGGCATTTGCTAATGTATATAAATACAATTATCATGAAATACTTAAAATTAGTCATAGCCAAAAATAAAATTAAAATCTTCCATCAAACCAGCAACAGCGATAAGTGTACTATAAAGATAAACACAGATTACATCTAAATTAACAGTTTTTTTTTCTTAAAAAGCCATCTGCTAATTTTACTATCTTGTGACAAATCAAATAAATCTGGAATCCCATACAGCCTGGCTGTTACCTGAATAATGAGAATAGGAAACAACAAATAAGAAGGCAGAAGACACAGACTCTTAAAGAGTATAAAATATGAGCTTCGGACAGGTGCAACAGTGCCCGCCTGTAATCCCAGCAACTCGGGAGGGACAGCCTTAGCAACTTAGTGAGGCTTTAAGTAACTTAGAGAGACCCTGTCTCAAAAAATAAAAGGGGTGGGGATGTGGCTTAAGAGTTAAGCACCCCTGAGTTCTATCCATGGTACCAAAAAAAAAAAAAAAAAAAGTTTTTATGTGGAAATGATACAAAATTGGATTACGTATAAACATTTTAAATGCAAGCCTCAAAGCTTAAATTACTGAAGCTGTCTTCAGTAATTTAACATATTGGAATAATTTAACATATTGAATTGGATAATTGAGGTGCCAATGTAATTCTAATTTATTGATCCAGTTTACAAATGCCAACCACTTCAAAAATGAAGGTCAAGTATCTTAGAAATAATTTTGCACGATCTGTGTGCTTTGATTATACCAAAAAACTCTTCCCCAAGTTTTTTAGAATAACTAAGAATAACTGCTATAGACTGATGTTATTTTAGCTCCTTTTTGAAGCACATATTCTTCATAAATATAGAAATAATCCCCATTACATATTTGTGGTAAAATAAATACCTGCAAATACCAGGCACAACACTTTTCCTAAGAACAATTTTGCTTAATCTCATTATTAATATATGTGCAAGACTGCTTAATTTTATTCAGGGTGAACATAAATTAAGTCAACACAAACTAAAAAGAAATTAATCCAGCTGACCACTGAACTTGAAAATTCGTACTTTCTAAAATAGGAGAATAAAATACAAAAATCAAAATGTTTCCTCTATAAGCTTAAACAATCTAGTCAATAAATTCACGATAAAATTTTATAATCTAATGAATCAGATATAAAGTTTTAAAAGTAACATTATTACCCCTTTCACACCCTCCAAAAGCATAATTTTTTTTTAGAGAAGAATAAAGTATCTACTGACCTCTGAAAAATCCTTACTTTTAGAATATGAATCACAATCTTACTTCTTCTAGGTATGAATGTGCCAAGCCAGGCAGTAACAAGATAACTTTTGTCCACCTTCATTCAGCTTTTTGTTATCAGTCATGGATTTTCTTTATTTGCAAAGAATATTCTCTGACATGTTAAAAGCCCTTAAGACAATTGTGGTGACATGGTAGGTTTGAGGCACGTTGCATTCTCAGTCATTTTAGCTCAGTCAATCCTGTGACTCATGGATCCCAACTTATAACCCAACCTAAGGGTGAAACAGACTCTGCAGACACAGTCCTTCTGTGCTGTGCTGCAAATGCTCCAGGGCCATTTTAGGATTTCACTACTCTGCATATTAACAGTTTTTCAACTGTTATATGAATCCAACTAAGTTAGGCTCCAGGAAGAAAAGACAATTTTTGCTAGTACGAGTTATTTATTTTTAGAAAGGGGATTCAAGCTTTAGGTGATTCAGTGATTTGAGAAAGGAAAGGTATCTATCCAGATGAGCTGGGAATGAGCAGGTTTTGTTCACTGTTAAGAGCTCTTGCCCAAAGTACCTCATTCTTTAGCTTGAGCCAGAGAATAGCTGACGGACACAGGCAGCAGTAGAAAAAGTTTGACAGAGCAAATGTCAGCCTCACTAGAATTAATAGCAGATCATTCGATGAAAGATCTGAGTACCCCAGAATTCATTCTAAGGAACCACTGAGGGTCTCCAGTAGGTTAGGCAATACTGGTCTTATTTTTTTCCCATCAGGTTAGGCACCAGACTCTGATCACTTTAAAACAGTTAACATTAAACTCCATGTGTAAGTGCTTTTTTTTTTTTTTTTCCTATTTTCAAAAGTGCTGGGGATTGAACCAGCACTTTTGAAAAAGACAAGTACTCTACCACTGAGCTATATTCCCAGCCCAAGTGCCCTTTTTTTTTTTTTTTTTAAATCAAGGATTTGACACCTGATTTGCAGAAAATGCCCTTGAGCAGTCCAACCCTTCATAAAAACACCTGTACTGCTCTGTTCCCTGAAGAGTTTCTCAACAAAACAAATAAAAAATCCAACAGATTAAATGGAAAGAATTAAGACAACACAGAAAAGCCCTAATCTTGTCAAGAGGATGAATTTGAACTCAGTCCCTAGACATTGACTCAATCTATTTGCTTTCATAAGCAAATCCATTAGCACATTTATACACAAGAGTTTCAGAGAATCTGTTTCTTTCCTGGCTGCATTCTTTAGACAAAGCAAACTTAAATAATAAGGGTGCTGAGGATTTTTCTTCTTCAAGCTACTGACCTGATAACCTTGGAAGAAGTTAAGAATTTCCTTAACTCCAGTATTGTAGGCCAGGCCCTGCATTCTGACCACCGTGCCAGGCTGCGGAGGAACACCGCTAAGATTAGCAGCTGTAGGGAAGTAGCCAAGACTATTAGGCGAACCTGGGGGGCTAAAGGAAGAGAAAGCACAGTGAACCAACAGGAACACACAATGTTGAATATTTACTCTAAAAACATTAGTTACTTAAGGAAATGGACTTTAAGGCGCGATCCTTCTTATGCTTCTCAGAGTTATCTTTCCTAAGACAGGTAAGAGCACCATAGCAGTTCTGTCTCACATTTCCACCAAAGCCAAGAGTTGAAAGGCAGTGAGGTTAATGCAGAGTTAAATGCAAGTCTTTCCCAAATCTCAGATTCTTAAAAGGAGAGGAAGGAGAGTATTAAGCCTTCACAGTCACTCAACCACAAAGCACCACTTCCAAAGCCCAGCTCATTGATGATTAACTGGCTAGTTATCAGGGATACTAAGGCATGACTACAAAGGACTAAAAGGAACCATAACCAGAGACCAAAAGTATCCAAAGAATGGACTGTTCTACCTACATGTGCACAAGCAAATATGCAGCAAAACAATAATACAGCAAAGCAAAGGAGGACAGCATCTATTATTTCTTTCAACGGGATTTTTAAAGATGGGAGATGGGAGGAATTGGAAGCGATACATAACAAACTGAATTGGTCACCATTAACATGAGAATATTCATTAATGGGTCCTCTTGTTGTGATCTGCAGCAAGTACCTCTAAGGAGCACAAGCCAAGTGAACACCTAACTTCATGTGGCAACCCCAGTGATCACCATGTTTCTTTCACCAATTAACTTTACGCTGCCCCCAACTTGATCTGCTTTCTACCACAACTGGTGGACAGATAGATAATTGTAATTTGAAATACACATAGGGACTTTTTTTTCACAAGTCATTGGTTTAAAGAATAGACTCCCAACTTTAGATTATTACCTCCTATTCTTCTTCCTAACTAGACATTGTCCCATTTCAAAGACAAAATGGGAGGCACTAAAAATCTTTGTGGATATCTATTCTACATAATTTGAATTAATGAGTTAATATGAATGTGCCTCTGAACTCATATAAGGACAGTAAACATGAGAAGCTCAATTTTTCTAAATTCAACTTTCCCACCTGCTAAATGGGAATGATTAACATCTTTGTAGTTTTACAGAAACAGTGATTTAACATATCAAATCACTCCATTAAATAGCATACCATCTCATGCCTCCTATTCATTACCATGTCTATTTCATCATTTTTAAAATAGAAACCCCAAAATATTACTTGACATCAAAGCTGTGCTAAACCTTTTAAGCCTGAGGCAGTGGCCTTCAACTTTATCTGCAAATTAGAATTACTTAAGGAGATTTTTATACCTCTCTATAAGAGCCAAGAGCCTACCCCACCAAATTAAGAATTATAAACTGAAGAGAGGCCAGACATTAGTGTATCAATATATTTTAAGGCAATCCCAATGGAAACCAAGTCTGAAAATTACTGTTTAGAGATTCCAAGTCAGTTTATGTGCACCCACGAGGCTTGAAGCAGAGGGAATGCTTAATTTGGGGTCAGCATAGGACTCTGGCAATCATTCAGCCATACTCTCTCATTTTTACAGTGGTGGAAATAGAAATTAAGTCATGGGCTGGTGATGTAGTTCAGCAGTACAGTACTTGGCTAACATGAGCAAAGTTCTTGGTTCAATACCCAGTGCCAGAAAAGGACAAAACAAAACAAAAAAAAATAATTTCCTAACTGGACACAATCAATTAGCTCTTTCCCAAACTAGAAGAACCACCTGATTTCTCAACTACTGATTCGACATTTTCCTGTTATACAACCACTACCATTCAAAAATCATATTTGCTCATGTCAAATACCTGATTTACTGAGTCTAATACACAAAAACCAGTAAGACATATCCACACAGTTCAACACTACTTACTCAGACTTTTCCATGTAAGATATGAAATCAGGTCATTTACTCAGCATACAAATTTTTTTATTTTTGGGTACTGGGAATTGAACCCAGGGGTGCTTAACCACTGAGCCACATTCCCAGTCCTTCTTTATACTTTATTCAGAGACAGGGTCTCACTGAGTTACTTAGGTCCTCGCTAAGTTGCTGAGGCTGGCTTTGAACTTGTCATCCTCCAGTTCCTGAGCCACTGGGATTATGGGCATGTGCCACCATATCCAGCTCCAGCTGATTAATTTTTATGGCATTGTCCTGGCTTATTCTATTACTTTTGCCTACAGATCTATAAGCTCAGGGTCTCTAGTACCCTCAGAATACAATCAAGATAAAAACAAAAGATAAAAGTTATCCGACCAGAGATTTAAGGTTACAAAAGACAATTATATTCAGCTTCTAAAGTACCACTTACTCTGATGAAGCTTAAATACAACTTGAATTCCTACACTTATTTTTCACAATGAAGATTACCTGCTGTATATAAGGAATCAAAGAAAATTAAGTGAGCAATATATCTACCTGATAGGGACCAAGAATTTTTTATCAACTTAAATCCTAAATTCCAAGTATTTTTCTGAATTACTGAAATAAAAGTGCCAGCAAAAACGAGAAGTTTACAGAATAAAAGTAACTTGAGACAAATATGAACTTGCATATAGGAAATCAAAAGGAATTTACTAAAATGCTACTATAATAACCGTTTCAGTAAGTTAAAAACATACAAGATCAATACAAATATAGGTCAACTGCATTTCTTTTTTTTTTTTTTTTTTTTTGGCAGTATTGGGGATCGAACTCAGGGCCGTGTGCTTGCAAGGCAAGCACTCTACCAGCTGAGCTATCTCCCCAGCCCTCAATTGCATTTCTATACAACACTACAATAAAAACTGTAAATAAGAAAATAATTCCATTCACAACCACATCAACAACATACCTGAAGAAAAACTTAAAAGTGCAAAACTTGTACACTAAAGTTTACAAAGTATTGCTTTTTAAAAAGTCCATGTTACGGTAGATTGTGAGATAGACATTACCCTATTACTTGTGTGAAAAGAAAAAAAAATTTATCACTGTCAAAAAAAAATTAATGAAAATAAGAGTTAAAAAAAAAAAGTCCATGTTCATGAACAGAAGACTTTATATTGTTAAAATGGCCCCATCCTCCAAACTGGACTACAGATTCATCCAGTAATTATTAAACTTACAACTGGCTGGAGTGCTTACATATCATGCATGAAGCCTTGGGTTTGATTCCCAGCAGCACCTGCCCCCGCACACAGGAAAAACCAAAAAGAAAAAAATTTGCAACTGGCTTTTTTATTTTGAAAATTTTGATACAAAGTTTAAATATACATATGAAGGGGCTGCGGAGATAGTCAGTAGAGTGCTTGCCTTGTAAGCACAAGGCCCTGGGTTCAATCCCCAGCACCCCCCCCAAAAAAAAAAAAAATACATATGAAACTGCAGAAGACAGAATAGAAAACTCTTGAAATATACCAAAAGTAAGACTAAACATTTCCCAAATTCAAATCTTTCTACAAAGCTACAATAATCAAGACATTGTGGTACTAGTATAAAGATAGACGTATATATCAAGGGAATAGAATTTAGAGAACAGAAACCCTTATGCTTTTAGTCAATTGATTTTGGATAAGCATTCCAACATAATTCACGTGAAAAGAATACTCTTTTTAGAAAGTGGTGCTCAGGCTGGGCTTGTACATCAGTGGTAGGGAGAGTACTTAGCATGTGCTAAGCACTAGGTCCTGGGTTTAATTCCCAGAACCAAAGAAAAACAAAACCATAAAGTTCAGTTCAATAAATGGAGATAAAACAATGAAATATCCACAAAAAGTGAATTTACCTGACACAAAAAATTTAATAGAACCACAGAGCTAAATATAAGAATTATAAAATGCTTCCAAGAAAACATATTAAATTTTTGTCTCAGGATTAGATATGACACCAAAAGTGTGATAGGCAGAAATAATCAATCTTTATTAAACTTTTTTTTTTTTTTTTTTCAGAGCTGGGATTGAACCCAGGGTCTTGACTGTGCTAGGTAAGTGCTCTACTACTAAGCTTTATTCCCAGCCCAAAACTTGTGTTTTAAGACAAACAATAAAACGAAAAGACAATTACACCCCAAGAGAAAATATTTGTAAATCCTATCTTGTAGCATTTTGTATTTAAAATACATGAAGAAATTCTGCAACCAAAAAAATCCTGCCAGACATGGTGGTGCACACCTATAATCCCAGTGACTCAGGAGATTGTAGCAGGAGGATCACAAGTTTGAGGCCAGGATGAGCAACTTAGTGAGACTCTAACTCAAAAAACAAATAAATGAATAAAGGACTGGCAATGTAGCTCGATACCGCGGGCTCAATTCCCAATTCCAAAAATTAAAACAAAAAAATCAACATCTTTTTTAAAAAATTTGGTTTTAAAAAGTGCAAAGAATTTGAACGGTTCTCCTGAGATGATCTTTGAATGGTTAAAAAGATGCTTGAAATCAAGTCATTGAAGAAAATGAAAATCAAAACCATAATTCTGCATCTATAAAATTGGCTTCGACCTTTTCTCTCTCATCAATGAAAAACTGCTCATTTCACTGCATCTTTCTTGAATAGAATATCATCATAAATATATATACCTATTTTAATAAATGCCAATTGATAATTCAAAGAAAAAAAGCAGAAGGGATGAAAAGAAATCATAACTCTCATATGTTGTAGGCAGCAATGTAAACTGGTGATGTTGGCTGGGAAAAGAATTTGGCACTTTCTGAAAGTTAAATGGAGTTAATAAATGGGTCACCAAATCTATCTATATATGCAAGAAAACCAGAAACCTGTGTCCACAGAGAAATTTGGATGTGCATGTTCAGTCACTAAAAGGACATATGGACAAACTAAACATGAAATAACTCATCGCTGGAATACTATTTACGAGTAGGGGATGTGGCTTAGTGGCAGAGTGCTTGCCTGGCACATGCAAGGACCTGGGTTCAATTCCCAACACTTTAAAGAAATGAAATATTGAGTTTTAAAAAGAGAAGAAATATTGTTACAAGATACAACACAAATGAATCTCACAAATATTAGGGTGAATGAAAAAAGTTAGCTGGAAAAGACCATATATAATATGGTTCAAATAAATGAAATAAATGTCCAAAACAGTCACATCTATAGAAACAGAAGATAAAATGGTGGTTGTTTAGGCATGGGTGAAGGGGACAGTGAAGAATGTAATAGGATGTCAATTGAGATTTTCTTTTCTTTTTTTTTCTTTTGTAATGAAGTTGGGGACCAAACCCAGGGCCTTCCAACTGTGCAATAACCCCAGTCCCACAAGTGAGATTTCCTCCTGAGCACAAAATTCTTTGTGGGATGATGGAATATTCTAAAATTAGACTGTTAATTATCTAAAAGTTAGATTGTAAAATTATTCTAAAAGCATAGGCACAACTCAATACACTAAAAACCAATGAACATTAAAAATGAATCAGTTTTTGTGCTGAGGATGTGGTTCAGTGGCTAAAGAACTCTGGGTTCAATTCCCAGTACAAAAAAATAAGAGTGCTTGCCTAGAATGTGTGAAGCCCTGGGTTCATTCCCTAGACAATGAAAGGGGGGCGATCTATCTTACATTATCTCAATAAAGCTGTTGTAACATAAAATTAGGCAGTAGAAAAATAGAAAGACTTCAAACAATTTTTTGAAGAGTCAGGCAATAGAAAAATAGAATTCAAACAAAATTTTATTAACATAAATTACTTCATCAAAATGACAATATTGGGTTGGGAAGCTCAGTTGGTACAGTGCTTGCCTCAAATGCACAAGGTCCTGGGTTCAATGCCTAGCACCACACACAAAAAGACTATATCAGTAACACAATCTAATCTTTATGTTCAATTAGTCATTATTTTAGGTTCTTATCTACATTTTTTAAAAGAGAGGGTCTCACTAAGTTGCTCAGGCTCTTCTTGAACTAATGATCCTCATGGTACCAGCCACTGTGCCAGCAACCTTCATTATAACTTTGTTTCTGCTTTTCCAGTGCCAGTACATTAGTCTCATCTATGAAAGGTGCCAATTAAATAAGTTCTACTCAAAAGTTACAGAAGTGCAAAAAACTGTCGACACTACAAAGGAACAAAAACGTTAGGGCTGAAATGAAGAAAACAAAATGCTGGGCTGGGGAGATAGCTCAGCTGGTAGAGTGTTTGCCTCACAAGCACAAGGCCCTGAGTTCAATCCCCAGCACTGCAAAAGACAAAGAACCAGTGGGATGGGAGAGGAAATGAAGCTGAAAAGAACAGAACACAAGAGGGGCTTTTCCACAGAGAACATCACGGCTATAAGGACATGAATTACTTGGAACCACTGCCAAGGCCCCTTTGGTAAGGTACAATGAGTGCATGTTAAGAAACTGCTGAATGAAACACATGAGTGACTATATTATGAACTTGTCTAAGACTTCTTCCACTGCAGTCCTTAATGTTCCCTCTGTATATTTAGATAAAAACTTTGTTAAACACAAAGTAAAAAAAAATCCATTTCCCTGAGAAATGACTTCCTTTGAAACAAGTTCTGCAATTCAAGCTTCCTTCTGTTTGACTATCCAATTATTTCTTCCTAATGTGTATTTTCCCCAGATCCTAATCGATATCATCTAAAGTTATAATATACATTGTGTCCCAATATGTCATTATGTCACACAAAATTATTTGAAGAGGGCTGGGGATGTAGCTCAGTGGTACAGTTCTTGCCTAGTGTGCTAGAGGCCCAAGGTTCATTCCCCAGCCCGGGGCGGGGGGGATGGGGGGTGGGGGGTGGGGGGTGGGCAAAAAAAATCTCTCTTTATAGAACAAGGGAAGTTATATGAACATACTGGGGGATGGATGCTACCACATCAGCATACTTAATATGAATTCTTAAAAACAACCTTCCTGAGCTGGGGATGTAACTCTGAGTACAGTGCTTGCCAGCTTGCATGAGACCCTGAACTCAATCCCCAGTACTACAAGAAAAACTGGGGCGGGGGTGGGGGCGTTGCTTCCTATAGCCTGCCTTCATCTTATAATTACAATTGCAAAATATACTAACACTAATTAATGCTATCAGGCAATTTCCCAAACTGAAGGAAGTCGTAGTATGACAATATTAATAATTGGAGGACTTGCTCTATTTCTCTGGAGACAAGAAGATGCAAGCACTACCCTTCTTGTTAGAGAAACAGGTTAAGAGAAAATGAGAGCATTGAGTTCTCCCCTCTGAATGACTCACAACGCTCTATGGAACACTGAGGAGTCCCACAGAAAGTACTGATTTCTACTGCTTTGCAGAATTACTGCGTAGACCTTTTCATTAACATTTGCAGTGTTATAGATTGCACATTTGGAAAAATAGTGGAGAAATACTGTGTCAATCCTTGCTAGTGTAAACCTGGAGTCAATTTTCATGTGGAGATTTCCCACTAAGTTTTCATCTAAAATAACAACTCTCGAGGAAGTTAAAAATTTCAGCATTCTTCATAAATTTAATAGTATAGCTCTCTGGACTCACTGCTACATGTGGATTCTGGATTTCTGTAAGTTCTCCTGATAGGACCTATAAGCTTCTCCAGACATGTGCACATACTGCTTGGAAAAAGTGTATGTAACCAAACATAAAAAAATATTTTGGAACAAAAACAGAAATCCTCCAAAAAAACTATTTCGCCTAAATTATGAATTTATGTACCACTGAAAAAATTTGGTAAGTAAACAAATTTATTCCAATTACATTCGAGTTATAAGAAACCACATTAGTTATATTTTATTATAATTACAAAGATACTGCCTACTTAAAAACAAGGATTGTTCCATGTGAATTTTTATTTGAAAATTGGTTCCTATACTACAAATTATTTTGAAATAAGTCCTGTTGCTCAGTGGAAAATACCAAATGATAACACAACAGATCCTTAGAGGTTTGAGGGGCAGGTAGAGACATTTTAAGTAATATATTGATGAAAAATTTAAGAAATAAGGAAAGAATACTGTTCCATGAACTTTTTTTTTTTGGTTTATTTTCTGAGTCAGGATCTAAGTTGTGCAGGCTAGTCTGTAACTCCTAGGCTCAAGAGATCCTCCCCTCTCTGCCTCCCAAGCAGTTACTTGGCAAACAAGATGAAATTTTCAGAGACGCACAATCACAAAAGTAAGATAATCACGATATTTTCTCCCAACGAGTCAGAACCTATGTCTAGAAGCAAAATTTTCCAGTTTCTTGGTTATCATTGGCTGTTTCCAGGTAGCTGATTATTTTGAATTCAAATGGAAAAATGTTTTCTAATTAAGGACATTTTGATTTTGGTGAAATTAAGAGAGAAAAAGAGAGAGGGATGGAGGGAGGTATGGTTTAAAAGACAATATAGTGTAGGGCATGGTGGTACACACCTATACCCCAGCAACTTGGGAGGCTAAAGCAGGAGGATTGCAAGTTCAAGGCAGCCTCAACAACATAGTGAGATCTGTTTTGAAATAAAAAGAACTGGGGATGTAGCTCAGTGGTAGAGTGACTCTGGGTTCAACCCCAGTTAATAATGAATCAATCAATCAGATTTACAGGACCTTGGGGAGCTCAGTGGTAGAGCTACACTTAGCAAGCATGAGGCTCTGGATTCAATGCCTAGCACCACAAAAACAAAAAGACTGAAAAAGAAGTAGACAAAGTGTACTAAAGAAAACAATGCCAGGAGCAGTGGTATATGCCTACAATTCCACCCAGTGACTTGGGAGGCTGAAGCAAGAGGCTTACGAATTCAAAGCCAGCCTCAACAACTTACCAAGATTCTGTCTCAAAAAAAGTTGTGGGAGCTGGGGATATACCTCAGTTTGTAGAGTGCTTGCCTGTCAAGCACAAGTCCCTGGGTTCAATCCCCAGCACTGGCGGGGGGTGGGGGGAGTGGTGGATTTAGGGATGTAGCTAAGTGACTTGAGTGCTTGCTTATGTGTACGATCCTATGTTCAATCCCTAATACCTCCAAAAAACATCAAAAAACAAAACAACAACAAAAAACCAAAATGGGTAAGGATTCAAAATGCAAAATAAAGGCATCTTTAGGATGCTTGATATTTTTTCCATTCATTTATAAGAAATTCCAAAATAGAACACAATGAAGTGTTATAAATCAAAGATCATAAAATGCATCATTATTAACTATACACATTCATTGCTTATGTAAAAACAAACTGATTTTATATGAAATAGTTATCCTAAGAAAATATTTTCCCCCATGCTAAGTCTTTCACATAAACATGCAAGCAAAGCATCATTCATGGAAAAAAAGTCAAACTTTGCTTGCTCCCTCTGCTGATTCAACACTATTACTTGTCATTATTTACTGTTTACTACAAAAAGCAAGACAACAGACACATGCAAGACATTTATAGTCTTGCATGTCTGAAGAAACAGAGTTTCTCACCTGGGCTACAGCACTGATGCAAAGAATATTCTTTTCTAAGAAAAATGACAGGTCAGAATAAAAGGAAAGACTTGGTATGCTGTCATGAGAAAAGTTGGGCTGTATCTATCCCTTTTTGAGTGATAAGCAGGGTGGCCATGAATGAATGTCCTTTCTAATTCTTCTGGATCTTGTCTAAGCCACAGTCACTTGGGAACTGAAACCCTCATCCAAAGGAAAGGAGGAAAGGAAACCACATTTGAATCACATGCGCTGTAATTTCACTTGCTCTTCAAGATGCTATTGTGACAGTCACACATTCGGACTGATTTACTTAAAAACCAGGATGAAAAGTCATTCTTTGATTCATGTCTTTTCCTTGCGTGTTCATCAAATAACCCAAAGCACTATATTCTCAGAGCAATATTGCTATTGAGTTTATCTTCCAATTTGTGAACACAAGTTAGAAGTGATAAAACAGACAAAGACCTTCCAACTCTAGCTGAAGGAGTCCCTAATGTCACTGAGTTTGCCCAGGTACAAATTCTGTCAGCTATTCTACACCAGAGGGAGTTCACTTTTTAATAACTATGATACTTCCAATGCAGCACATGTAGAAAGTGCTCATGTTTACTCAGTTAAACTGAAAGTTATAAACAGTTAAAATAATTAAAAATCATTTAAAAATAACATTTTCAAACCTGCAAAATACATTAGCATATTAATATTTTAAAGTAATGAACACATCACTTAGCTATTAATTATTCATTAATGTGAACACATCAGGCTGAATTAATCTGAAGTCAAATTGACATATTTTATTAAAAAATTGTGGGGTGCACATCCGTAATTCCAGTGACTTGCAAGACTGAGGTAAGAGGATCCAAGTTCAAGGCCACTCCATCAATTTAGACACTGTCTCAAAATAAAAAATTTAAAAAGGGCTGGGACTGTGGCTCAGTGGCTAAGTGCCACTGGGTTCAATTGCCAGTAGCACTCCCCCACCAAAAAAGTAGGAATTAAAAATTTTAATATAGGGGCTAGGTTCATAACTCAGGCTGGAGTCAAGTTCCAGGTCCTGGGTTCAATCCCCAGTATCCAGACAGATGAGCTTCTGTTGCTTATTTATTTATTGTGCTTGGAATAGAATCCAGGGCCTTGCATAAGGTAGGCAAGCACTCTACCACCTCTAACCCATTTTTTTTTTATAAATATCCTGTTTTTCGGCCTATAGTATGCCCTCTCTCTAAAGGTTCCTACATATCAGAGAATAGGCATAAATATACTTGAAAATTTACACAAAGTTTTTCAAAACCCTCAAATAGCACTACTGTCACATCACGTTAAAAAATAGTGTTAAGTCAAGTCAAAACTATTAAATATTTTCTTTTTGGAATTTGCTTCTTAAATTATTCCAGGTTGGGCTGGAGCTCAGGGTTAGAGTGCTTGCTTGGCATGTGTGAGGTTCCAAGTTTGATACCAAACATTGTAAAATTTCTCTAAAAAAATTTGAAGCCAGGTTTTTGTAATATAACTAAGAGCGTATAGCCCTCATGCTTGTATAATTTCATGTGTTTATGCAGATAATTTCACTAGAATTGGGGAAACATAAGTTAAAATGATAAAACACATAAGAGTTACTGGGAAGTATTAGCTTAAATATAATGCACATGACCTTCAATTCAAAAATTCCAGTTCTATTAAATCATTCTATGGAAATAGATATATTTAAAGATCAATATGAAGGCTGGGGATATAGCTCGGTTAGTAGAGTGCTTGCCTCGAATGTGCAAGGCCCTGGGTTCAATCTCCAACACCACAATAAAGATTGATAGAGCTTTGGTTCACAAAGGAATATTTAAAGTTTGGATGTTCAAAACTAAAAAAAACTGTTAAATTATGATATATTTTTTCTTTTGAGGTGTTATAAAAAGTTATAGGAATGAGATACCTAGAAGTTTATTGGATTAGACAAAGGGGAATGAAGCGGGGGGATAGGAAGGGAAAGACAGTAGAATGAATCAGATATAACCTTCCTATGCTTATATATGAACACATGACCAGTGAAACTCCACATTATGTACAACCACAAGAATGGGATCCTAATTAGGTTAAGTTATACTCCATGTATGCGTAATATGTCAAAATAGAGTCTATTTGTTATGTATATCTAAAAAGAATTTTTCAAAAAGAATGAGATACAATCATACCCTTTTCCCCTAGGGTAGATATAATGATGAGTTTAAAAACAAAAGGAGTAAGTGGAGAGCACAATTCTTAAGTGCACGCGTATGTATATATAATGGAGTCTTTCACTCCTTGTGCCTCTAAGTTCTCAGACTTACCAATGGGCACATTACTATCTTTAAAACTACTAGTTGAAAAAAAAATCTACAGGAAGGAGCCCAAAACTACAGAAGTGATTAAGCCCTAAATGTCAGTTCCTCCTGCCTTTCCAGCTTTGATTCAAGACTCATGGTCTCATTATTAACAGTTTCCTTCTTGTAACAGGGAACCGAGAGTGAGTCAGTGTACACTCTGCAAATGCGCTGCAGGCACGAGAACTGCACAGAGAGTTCAGGGCACAATGCATTGCACTCCTGTCACCTGAGGATATAAGAAAGGTAGACGAAGATGTTCCTCACAGTCAGGGCCCACTAGCAGCAAGTTATTATCTCAGGTTCCAGAGAAGGTGACAGATTGGTGTTGGGCTAGATGCCTGGCTCGGTACTTAACCATGAGCAGTTATTCATGCTTCTGAGTCTTTTTAGTGCAATCGCCTGACAACTATCACGGCTTTCTTCCTATTCTTCACCAGTAGATTAAGTATTTTCAATACCACCGATGTTTGAAAAACTTCTAAAAAAATGAACAAATGTAATTAAATTTATGTAGCCCTAAAATTCTTGCTCCCTACTAGAAAACTGTATACTGGAGGAAGAAGTAAAATAAATGCAATTATAGGTGATCAGATGGATTAGTTCCAGGTCTCACTTACAAATTCATAGATGTACTTGAAACATGTAGTCTAATTAGCTTAGGAAGAAAAACAAAAAACAAAGCTTGGTATAAATGGCTTTTTAAAAATTTTGAATATTGTTAATGCCAAAGTAAAATTTGATAGTAATAAACAGGTCACTGACTACATACACTTCTTACCTTTTTTTGTTTTGAAAAATAATTTGGTAGACTGAGAGGTCATTTCTTACATATCTAATTTAGAATCACAAGCAATCAGACCTGAAAGGGACTCTAAAAACTTTGCCAATCCCATCATTTTATAAGATCCAAAAATGTTAAGTGAACATGTCCCAGTTAGAAGGTATGAAACTCAGATCGTCCATCTTCCAGACTAAAAATTTCCTCTCCATTATGCCCTGCTACCTCCCCCAAATTGAATGCAACTAAAAAGAATCAAATACTTAAAATATAAATATATTAGTGTTAAGAAAACATTGAGTAATTTAATTCTGGATTTGTTTATAATAAAGACTTAAGAGGAAAAGAACATAGGCTCCGGGAAAATTTAAAGCAACAATTTTCATTTATTGGGAGTTGATATTAAGTTCATACTACTTAAAATTACAGTTGTTCCTGATATTGGCCAAATTATATTGTTAAACCATCTTCATGTATGAATATGTAACAAGGAATCCCATCATTAGGCATAATTATAATGTATCATTAAAAAAATAAAATTGTTTCCATTATAGATTTTTCTGTTTTATGATTCATTCCTATGTCATTACCTTATTGTAAAGATTATTAGTGCTACTCACTTATGGCCCTATGATAAGAGGAGTTGTATACATAGGTAACCTAAAAGATTATGCTGTTCATACACGGTTAAAAAATAAACTTCTTTTGGTTTGTCTTGAAACAACTTTCTTGGTCAAGAGATATGACCAGAAGCTGTGGCCTGCCATGCTAACCTTCAACGTGGCAGACAATATTCTTTTGTAAGCTCGGCACTGGCTATCAAAGGAGTCCTTTGTTTCTGTCCCTCATTTCCACTTCCTTCAGAGCCTTACCTGGGATAGTAGGCTGTGTAGTTCATAAAGAGCTGTGTGCCCGCTGGGTAGTAAGCTGTGGAGGGCTGTAGTGCTCGTGGGTTCAAAAGCACAGAGGGTTGATAAATGGCAGCTTCGGTGGGAATAACTGCTGCAGGAGCTGGGAATGTGTAGGAAGGAGGAGACAGGCCTAAATAAGCAAAGAAAGAGTCTTTGAGACATGTTTGTACTAAAGCCACAAAGCCATTGTTGCATCTATACATTTTAACTGAAAGGAGTTCATGTCATCCCAAGCAACTTCCTTTTGATGCTATAAAGGTTATCTATCCCTCAGCACAGCATGAAATAGAAAAGGTTATTATGAAAACACACTCTTCACCACATATTATGCCAAAGCACACACTGTGCCACAGTGAGCTGACCTAAAGACAGTACATCACCTCCATTATTCTCCCAAAAGGGAACCCAGAAGGTGGCCTTTGAAGCTAATCTACATTAGCCCTGTTTAAAAAAAAAAAAAGGCGAAACAAAAAACAAAACAAAACCCAATCTGGGAAACAGTCCTGAAGAAAGCTATCTCAGATTAAATAGAAAATTGGCCCAGGAGCTAAGTGGGAAGTGAAGAGGCACAACACATGCTTAGCATTCTTGAGGCCTGGGATCAATCCCCAGTACCACTGGTTGGGGGGCGGGGGCATGGGACACAAAAGTCCTTTATCTTTGTGTTATCTTTCTTCTCACTCAGAAACCCCCTCAAGTTGGAAGGGCAGCTGGTCACTAGCTTCCACATAATGGGATGAGCACAACTAGCCAGACCATCTGCACGGAACACAAGAGAACTGTGAAGCAGACTGAAGTTGGGGTTCCTGACTTTAAGTTTCATATTTAGAACCACCAGATTTTGCAAGTAGCAGAAGCCTAAGGAATAACTTTTCACATGAAAATCTCCAAGATGTTTTCCAATTGTCTTTGGTTCATATGAGTTTCTATAATTCTATGGAGTAAGACAACCAGTCGAACTTGGTATGTACACCAAAGACCAACATATTGATCTCACATTCAACTTGTAGCCGCCTCTTTCATACTCATCAAAAACTGTATTAGATGTTAGATACCCAAAAACCTTTAAAAATTATAACCCCTGACCTTAAAGAGACCACAGAAAGACCAAGATTGTAAATTGAGGTAGGTACTGAGTATTTAAAGCAATTCTGTAGTTTGTGCTCATATTCTGCTTGCAAAACTATCAAGCAATGCCTCAGACCAATAAGACAAACACATATGGTAGATATTTAGTCTGTTCTGCTTCAAAACAAAAGGTAGAAATTTTGACAATCGGAGAATAAGCTGCTAAGATTTGGGTGTTCCTCAAATGAAGGCATGGGGCTAGGGTTGTGGCTCAGTGGTAGAGCGCTTGTCTAGTATGCGTGAGGCCCTGGGTTCAATCACCTACAACTAAAAAACAAAACATTAAAAAAAAAAAAAAAAAAAAAAATGAAGGCATGGCTCTTCTTATATTTTGAAAAGAGAATCAGGGGTAAACAGATTACAGAAATGAAATTGACTGTAAATATTCCTGCTTAAAGAAAGCATCAAACTTTAAGATATCATTGAGACTTTCACAACATTTCTTTGTCAAGTTCAACAAGAAACTCTTCAGTAAGGAATGTTACCCAATCAGTATTTTAACTGCATAGTCTAAGATAAGATAAAATCATGCAATTTCTGTAAGTTATGGTTGCTTTATAATTAGGCATTCACCTAAACTATGCTGGCTGGAACAGTTATAATATTAGTATGTATTGAAAAGAAAGCTGATTTTTTAAAAAGTAAAGCCTTCTGCTAAAAAGACAAATGGTCAAACTTTATTTTTTCTTCATTTTTTGGAAAGTATTAAAGGTAACCAAATATATGGAAATATATTCTTAGGTCAAATAAGCATTTAAATTTTTTTCCTGGCTGAGCATGGTAGCACGGGCCTATAATCCCAGATTTTCAGGAGGCTGAGGCAAGCAGATTGCCAAGTTCAAGGCAGCCTGGGTAATAGAGAGAACTGTCTCAATATAAAAGACAAAAATGCTGAGGATGTAGCTCAGTGTGCAAGTCCCTGGATTCAAGAAAAATTTTTCTTCCCTTCTCGTAGTATTGGGACTTGAAAAATTTTTCTTCCATTCTTAGGGTTTCTGAGGAAGGAAGTAATTTAAGTCTATAATAAATAGTTTTCCACCAAGACAAGAGCAAAGTAAAAGAATAACACAGCAGAATAACCTGGGCTATACGCAATAGGGAAATTCCCTTATCTCACTTCTGACAGACTGTCACAGAAGGATATCATAAAAGATACAGACATTTTTGGTAATTTATAGACAGAAGACATTCAATTAGGATTACTTTAAGTTATTTTCTTGATTTGATCATAAATTTTCAAACCTTTATACTCATTTAAAGATCAACTCTTCACCAACAGCAAGCAGCAGGTCAATAGAATATTAGCATTTAGGAATTCCAAGGGAAAAAAAGGATTAAGCCCCACTGAATGTTCTCCAAACAATACTTTATCAAACAGGCTTATTGGTATAGATTCCTATTTAGTACAAAGTCAAGCTAAACTCCTAAAACTGCTCAGATTTATTGGAAACAAGCACATGAATTCAGTTTATCTTCTCAGTTATCTTTGAATGATATTCTAAGCACTATGTTGTTTAAACATACCCAACATGCCTAAGAAGGTATGTCTACTTAAAGGTGAAAACTGCATAAAGTGACTCAAGTTTTGTCATTAGGTTCCCACATATTCCTTAGCCACTGACTAAGAACATGGTCCCTAGGCTTCGGGGCTTATTCCTCTCAAATAGGATTCCAGATGGCTTGCACCCAGTTGCCAATGAGCAAGAGCATGGCTTGTTAATTAAGCACTGATCCTGTGATCCAATGGAAACTTTGGCTAATTCATTAACGCATTTATATATCTTATTACTAACTTGCTCATTCCAGATACCCTGGACAATAGGAAAGCTCTCCAGGTTATCATTTTCAAAATATAGTTGATGCTTAATGTTAAAAATGCAAAATAAGCATCAAATCACCCTTCTTAAAGCTTAATGTACTTAAAAAAAAAGAGAGAGAGAGAAAAGAAAAGAAAAAGAATCCAGTCATACTTATATTTTACCTTTAAATGCGTATTAAAATATCTACATAGCCAGGTTGCCTCCCAGAGTCAGTGCTTATCTGGAGCACACTAAGCTTCAGAAATCAAGTGCTTATCACTGGAAAAGCAAGAATATAATTTGAAAGGAGGTATTTGTAGCATCTCTAATTATGGGTGTCCACAACCAAGGTCTTAAATGATTACCAGAGACTACTGATTTCAGATGGGAAAGCCTTATGTAACCACCTCACCTGCCTCAGAAAGAACCAGGGGCACAGAAAGTTATGAAAGCAGCTTAAGCACCTACCAGCATATAGCGTAGAATAGCGCCAAGACCCAAGAAAAACTTACATGGTAACTTACATGGCGGCGGGGATAAGCCATTTCGATTTAAAGTGCCCCCCATTAACACAAAGTTCATCTCCTCAGCTGAACACTGAAAGACTTCAACATATCTGTCCTTCATGGTTTTTTTATGACACTTCTGCGCAGCCATAAATGCTCTGTCTGCAGACTTCATCTGGATAAAGGCGTCTCCTGATGGGCGGCCCTGAGTGTGTGGGGGAAGAATAAAACAAAAGGAGACTGTCTCCTTCAACAAGGAAGTAAATGGTTGCTTACAAACACGCAAAGTGACAATTGCCCATAGTACAGACATGTGAGCCACAAAATCTGGGTGACAATGTGCTCCACTGGATCTGTTTTGCATTTCATCACCTAATCACCAGAAAGCCCACAAAACCTTGAAGAAACAGTTTTGAGAGCTCAAAGCTGAAAGTGATCCTTTTTGGTTTCTGTTAAATTAGTATCAGATTTACAGGGTTTTGAAAACATCTCCTTGTGACTGCAGTTTCAAAATACAGGAGTGGATACTGGATTTTTTTCCCTTCTGAAAAATCCGATTAAATCTCATTTGATTGAGAAAAGTTAGTTAAAAGAACCAGTATCAGAGCTTTATGCATCCTCCTACAGGAAACTGAACAAACCAGTGTTTTCTTTTGGCTCTCAGTTTTAGTCCATCAATGACCTGCTACAACCCTTTCACTTTTTCCTCATCCTTGAGGCCTAGATTGGAACTTGACTTTTGGGTAAGGAACTATGAGTTCCAAGGCATAGTGATGGTTGGCTAGAGCTGTATCAGGCCTTGCCTGAGAACCCTTCTCTTTCCTCTTCCCTTAGACCTCCTCTTTAAACGTGCTCAACAGGTGTTCAGAGACATTTATTAGTAATAGCTTGCTAAAATTTCCTATTTAAAAACAAGCTGTAATTGGGCTGGGGATGTAGGCAAGTGGTAGAGCACTTGCCTAGCATGCAGAGGTCCTAGGTTCAATTCCCAGTACCTCCAAAAAAACAAAAACCCAGGTCTGTGAACAGATTTCTGTCCCACAGACCTAGAACCTCTTGGCTTTATTTAGCCAAAGGGGGTGGGATGGGGGGGAAGAGGCAACAATCTTATAAAACTGCTTTCTTACTTTATAGTTTTCTCTAAGTCTCTTAGGGAATATTTAGTCCAAATTATTACCATGCAAGTTACCATAAGAGTTACATACCAGGGAAATTAGCAACAAACCCAGCCCAAGATGGAAACATACATCTTCAAGGCAGCTAAGAAACTGTATCATCAAAGCAACATTTTTCTCCAGTGTAGTGACAATAGGTAATAGGGTTCAATGAGAGGAAAAACCTGTCTACTGTTGTCAGAGAGGAATGAACCCTAGGTTATTAGAAATGGTGACTCAAAAAGAAATAATTCCCTGCTGATTCTGTCTTGTGAGAAATTTTATTCTAAAGTTCTCTTATAAGTGAAGCATGCCAGGGTTTTGTCAACTAAAATAATATATAACTTAATAGCTTAAGAGTTAGAATGAGTATGTGTTGGTGAACAAAACTAAATCAGGGCTCAGGATTTTTCTGATTCCTTATATCGAGTAGCATGTACTTTCCAGTAAGATAAGACTACAGTTATGAAAATCCACCAACCTCCAAGTGAAAAGTAGGGAATTAGTACTTAGAAAACAATGTTTCTAATACAAACCTAATACAATTTTGCTTTTAACAAAGAGTTGTAAGTTTAAACTAGAACTACTTTGAGTATTTAGAATTTTGTTCTGCTTAAGATAGCACAAAATGCTGCAATATGATTAATTTTATTTAACAACAACAACAACAAAAAAATCAATGACATCAAACTAGAAAACACTTTACCCTGGTATACTCAAACAATTCAGTTAGATTTTGATAGAGATTTCTCAGCATTTTGTTCCTTTACACAGATGAGTGCTTCTTATGGTCCATATACTGTTCTGGATGGCATGCATGCAAGTCCTCATTGAGTTTGCATTCTACTGAATATAATTTTATGGACACAAAATATCCTGGAACACAGCATGCTTATTTGCTCATGTATTATCTATGACTGCTTTCATGTCATCAAAATAACAGTTGCAGAATTCAGTAGCTGCAACAGGAAAATGTATACACTGAAAATATGTTTGCCTCCTACACCACGTTACTGATAATTTGATGGATTTATGCCATGAAGGAATCAGAGTTGAATATGAATTGTCATACTAAAAACAGCTGTTTTTCTAGAACACATTCTAAAGATGGACAGTTAAGTAGAAGACTCAGTACAAAACTTAGGAATATTTGCACTCTTTTATTAGAGGAGAGCTTTTGATCACCAGAAAGATTAAGCAAGGAAGATTTCCAATAAGCAACTTACTTACCTGGTGATTCAATACCATGTGAACCCCGTGTGTACGAATATCTGTGGAGAACTCCCCCAGGAAGTCCAAGATGTCCTCTATTGTGGCCGCATAGGGAAGACCTCGAAGGCGTACACAGTCTCTAACATTTGTAGCGGGCACAAATTGCTGAGGTAGTACTGGAATAATGGGAGGGTTTGGAAGTGGAATGAGGGGAGCCGAGGAGAACCGATTCAGCACCTGTACTCAAAGCAAAACAACAGTGATTGAGAGTCTTGCTATTTCTATGCTGTCTGCAAACCAGCACTGACATCACCAGAAAGATTATCAGAAATGTAGAGTCTAGGAGCCGGGAGTGTGGCCGAGTGGTAGAGTGCGTGATTAGAACATGCAAGGCCCTGGGTTCAGTCCCAGTGTGTGCACAAGTGCACACTCACACATGCAAGAAATACAGTCTCAGTTCCACTCCAGACCCAGGGAATTTGAATCTGCATTTTAACAAGATCCTCAGATGATTCATAAGCATATTAAAGTTGGAGAAGCATGCATTTCAGGTGGGAAAGCATGATACCCACTTTTGTCAACTGCATAAGACACACACCACACACAACACAACATGCTTATTATTAAGGCTATAGCTACCTGAACAGATGTAACATCACCTACCTTGGGACAAGTATCCTTAAAGTCTGTTGCTTTTATAAAAATTTGGACATATTGCTAAATGTGGACTTTTGTGGCAATTTTATTGCATTTCATTACACTAAGTACATAGTGTTCCCCTTAATCTTATCTTCACACTCCACCTCCAAACCCAAGAAAAAACAGAATGACCTAGTAAAGGAATCACAAGCCAAACAATGACTGTGAATGATATTAAAAATAAGGGCACAAGACAGAACGGCTAGATAATGAAAAACTGAGAAGGTGACCCTAAAGATAAAGAGTAATTTAGTTTCCATGTGAATTTGAGCTGGTATCAGAAGAGAATATCTTGAATATCTTTTAGATTCATGGAAAAAAAGCTACCTTTGTGTTTTTTTTTTTTTTTTTTTTTTTTTTGTTTTGTGGCGCTGGGAATTGAACCTGGGGCCTTGTACATGTGAGGCAAGCACTCTACCAACTGAGCTATATCCCCAGCCTTCAAGCTATCTTAATATAGATTATGATGAGATACTTTGAAGAACTGCTCTAAGGCAAAGCTCCTAGGACTAGGTCCTTGCCCATTTTTGTCCTAGAGTATGCTCACTAGTATTCATAATACTAGGAGGCAGGTCCTCATGCAAATGTCATTTGTGGCATTCCAAGGTTTTCTAGGAAACTTAACGATGCAAGACTTTAACATCCCATAAACCAAATACAGAGAAGAATTAATGAATTCCTCCCCAAAAGGTACACTAATTTTCTCACACCCATTAAGTTGCTGGGTAAGAGGTGATAAAAAAATCAAAGACAAGCAGCAAAGTTAAAGAAATGGCATGACAAAGAGAAAGGAAGACTTAAAAATTATACAGACAATTGGGCTGGAGTTGTGGCTCAGTGGTAGAACCCTTGCCTGGCATGTGTGAGGCACTGGGTTTGATTCTCAGCACATTTAGAAAAAAAAAAAAAATTATGCAGATAATCCAGACACAGCACAAACATTAGGACAAAAACTGAAGATAAATGCAGTGGGGCTGGGAATGTGGCTCAGTGGTAGTGTTTGCTGGCCATGTAAGAGAACCTGGGTTTGATGCCTAACACCACGCACATAAACACAAAAAAATTAATGTAGCTGTAGGTTGTGGTGGTGCATGCCTGTGATCCCAGCTACTCAGGAGGCTAAGGCAGGAGGATTTTAAGCTTGAGATAGCCTCAGCAATTTAGTGACACTCTGTCTCAAAATAAAAGTCTTAAAAAGGGGTGGTGGTATAATTCAGTGGTAAAGTGCCCCTGGGTTAAATTCCTAGAACTGCAAATCAACAACAGCAACTCTGAATTCTGAAAATTTGTGAAGATGGAAGGTTACCAATAGGAAATCAAACTAACTGAGCCTTTTGGGAAATATATTTGGCAAGACATAAAAAAATCTTGAAAGCTCACAATCTATATCTAGTTATAAAAGACATGAATCAGAAATTGGTAAAAATTTTACAAGCATGCTTATGCTTCATAGAAAAAGAAAGCAACCCAAATATCTAAGAGGAATGTCTAAATAAAATATACACCAGGATGAGATATATTAAAGATGAAAATCTTTAAGCGTGGGCAAGTTTTCAAGATGTATAGTTTCAAAATATAAGAAAATAAAATATAAAAAAGTATGCTTTCTGTGTGACCCCCCCCCCCCCCAAGAAAACAGTGGCTCTCTTCTGGTTATGGAATGAGGCTATTTTAGTAACTAATACTTTAAGTATTCTCCAAGTTTTATTTCAACACAATGAGTAATATAAGGTTGTTTTCAGAGATAAAGAGGTTCCAACATACTCAAAAACCAACCTGCTGAACTTCGGCTGCTGTGCTCCTGAAGAGTTCAATGTATCTTTTACCCAACAAGTCCTTGTGCTTCCTCAACGCATTCTGTGCATATTCCTCACAAGCAAAGAGGACAAAAGCATCGCCTGTTGGCCTGCCATCCGGGTAGGTAACAAAGAGGATGCCTTCCTTCCCTCCAGTGATGGGGCAGTGCTGTCCAAAGAAGGCCACCACTTCTTCAGCTGTGGCTGTGAAAGGGAGCCCCCGCATGCGGACAATAACTTGATTCTCCTTGGAAAGAAACTGAGCTACCTCATTGGATGTACCTGGGGAAAACACATTAGAAAGCATGGGGAGAAACAGTTAAGACATTAACTTCGCCAAATTTAAAATGATGCAATTACTGGAAATGTCTCGAACTCATCACCAAGACCCATGCTTTTCTTGAATTCATCATGATGATATCCTAAAGAATCAAAATTCTCTTCCCCTAAAATTTGGAACTCTTCCCCAAACATTTTCAAGCAGCTTAGGAAACTGACCAGACAATCGAGACATAAATCAAACATCTTGCCTTCTCTTGGAGGAGTAGCAAGTCATCGTGGCAGTTAAAAGCATAGGTCCCCGAGTAGGGTGTGGCTCAGTATTCAAAAAGTTTGCCCGGCATGCCCAAGACCCTGGATTTCATCCCCAGCAGCAGCAGTAGCAACACCACAACAAAAAGGCAGATTCCAGAAACAGAATACCCAGGTCCAATCTTGGTTACTGTTTAGTAGGGTATGACCTTAGTCAAGCTTAACCTCTGTGCCTCAGTGTCCTCATCAGTACAACTTTATAAATTATGAGATTTAAGTAGGTTAATATCTACCAAGTAACCAAGTACTTTGGATTTGTTATTTTCCTTTTTTTTTTTTTTTTTTTGGTGCCAGGAATTGAACCCGAGAGCACTTAACTCACAAATTCTTTTAAATTTTATTTTGAGCCAGGTTCTTGCTAAGTTGCTTAGGACCTTACTAAGTTGCTGAAGCTGGCTTTGATCTTGTGATCCTCCTGCCTCAGCCTCTGGAGTCACTGGGACTACAGGTGTGCACTACCATCCTTGGCTTCTGATTACTTTTTATTAAGAAAGTTTCAGGGCTGGGGATATAGCTCAGTTGGTAGAGTGCTTATCTTGCATGCACAAGGTCCTGGGTTCAATCCCCAGCACCGCTAAAAAAAAAAAAAAAAAAAAAAAAAAAAAAAAAAAAAAAAAAGAATATACTTGATATAGTTCAATATTTAGTCAACATTCCAACCAAACAAAGCATTTTGTATAGCAGTACCATATAACAAATACTCAAATGCACACCGTTCAAATTCATACAGATAGTAATGCTTTCCCTTAACAGAAAATTCTTATTACATCATCCACATATAATGAAATCCGGGGCAACAACATGAACGTTCATTTTGTCAACCCCAATTTGCAATGCTTTACCACAGAGACCCAGAATCCAGGTAAGACCACAGCAACCTCAAAGACATTTTATCCCCAATTAGTATCAAACAGTACTTTGAAATTATATCAAATACTACCTTGGAACTTAAAGTCCTGAATTTTGAAGCCTTAGAGCTTATCTAAAGAAGTCCCAGTCTGGGCACAATGGTGCATGCCTGTAATCCCAGCAATCAGGAAGGCTGAGGCAGAAGGATCTCAATTTTAAGAGCAACCTGGGCAACTCAGTAAGACCCTGTCTCAAAACAAAGGGGCTGAGGATGTAGCTCAGTGGTAGAGGACCCCTGGGTTTCATTCCCTGGGCATGGAGCAGGGAGAGTTCCAGAAAAGAATAAGCACAACTTGTAATAATAGCATCCTATCATACCAAGTTCTATGATTGGAAAACATCCACCAGTGCTACATTATGCAGGGATACAAATGTTCTCTTTAAGTGAAAGTTACCGAGTACAAATTGGCACAGGTGTTAAATGTCTCTAAAAAGGTCGATTCCTTCTTCTTCTTTTTTTTTTTTTTAATATTTTTCTGTTGTCAATGGATCTTTTATTTATTTATATGTGGTGCTGAGTATTGAACCCAGGGCCTCACACATGCCAGGCAAGCACTATACTACTGAGCCACAACTCCAGCCCCTAAAAGGCCCACAATTCTTAGATTCAGCTATTCTACTTTTAGAGATTTATCCTAATGAGTGAGAGATTTAAAAAAAAAAAAAATTCACTGCAACATAAAGTGAATAGCTGGAAATAAGTTCCAGGAGCCCCACAAGGATGTGTAAAAGAATACTATGGACTATGGCACATATAATACTATGCAGCAATTAATTAAGGAAATTGGAAATCGAGTACCATAGGAAGGTGTTCATAAGATACTAAAATAAATTATAAAACAGCAATAGAAATTCACAAAGTGGCTGAGCACAGTGGCACATGCCTACAATCCCAGTAATTTGGGAGGCTGAAACAGGATTACGAATTCAAATTCGGTTTAGCAACTTAGCAAGACCCTGTCTCAAAATAAAAAATGAAAGGAAAAAAAAAAAAAAAGGACTGGGGTATGTAGCTCAGTGGTAAAGCACTCCTGGGTTCAATCCCCAATAACAATTAAAAAAAACAATTACAAAATAGATATAAATATAAGAAAAAGGACAAATTGGTTAATTTTTTTGTGCATCTGTTTTTAAGTTTTCAAGTTATGAACCACTGAGGAATTAGATAAGGCCACATCTGTTTCTTCCTCTGACTATATTACTGTAAACATTACCTATTTACAAAAATACCAGAGAACGACCATGTAAGTGGGTCATTGATGAATTAAGTAATTTAGAAAAAACTAGTGGTAGATATGCAACAACCCCAGGTATTACAGCATGGCTATTTGAAAACAGGCTTTAGACTCATTTCTTTTAAGAACAACTCTTTTTCTTTATACACAACTTATGTAATCTTGTATCTTTGTATAGTATTATCTTTTTTTTGTTGTTTTTTTTTTTTTGTGGTACTGGGGATTGAACCCAGGCCTTGTGCTTGCAAGGCAAGCAGTCTACTAACTGAGCTATATCCCCAGTCCTATAGTATTATTTTAAATGGGTATTTAACTATTGTAGATTGGTTCAAGTGTTAGGGTAAGAGTAATAACACATCAAGTTCACTGATACTGTTCAAAGTTTCTCCTTCCTATTTAACAAAAATTAATTCCCATATTTTCATCGGGGAATAAAAACCTAGTTATCTATTTTCAGTATAAATGCAAAACTTTAGATTCTTATTAGCCAAAGCCACATTATATAAAAGGCACTTACCACCAGCAATTTTAAGAAAATCTTCACCTGTTGCTTTGTAAACCTGAGAAAAGAGAAGTTAAAACCCAGTTTGAATCTGCCATACAATATTCGTACTCATTCAAGAAATCTAGGGTCTCAGCTTGAGGACATACCTCAATGTACCTGGTCCCCATGTGATGTTTGTGCCTCTGCAGTGCTAGATCTCTGTGCTCCTCACTTACAAACCTAACCAGAGCTTCTCCATTCCTTCGACCCTGAGCATTCAGACAAAGTGCTGCACCTCCCCTTTGAAAAAAATAAAACAGATGGCACGTAGGACAAAAAAAAAAAAACAGTGAGGAGAAATGAATAGGAAACCCAATATCCCTTTGGGATTATTTCGTAAAATAGAGATTAAAGAAAACCAACTTGGCAATATTGAGTCCTTTGAAGAATCTTGCAATATCTTGATCCGAAGACTGCCATGGTAAACCTCGTGCCCTGACTACAGTGTTATCATCAATAAGTTCCATCTTGCTGCTGTGGATGAAGCAAAACTTCAGGTTGCATAATTAATGTTTGTAAGACTGACATCTGTTACCTACTGCAAGGCAATTTGCCAAGTTACACATGAGGTCTTATTTAACTGAGTTCAGACAGACTTTTGATATTGCCCGATATTTAAAAAAAAAAAAAAAAACATAAAAATTATCTGGATACAGTTGAAAGTATTCTTTAGGTGGTTCACTACAGAAAGATGGCTACCTATGTAGGTCCAGTACAAACAGCTTCTCCAGGAAACCATTTACTTGCCTGCCATAAACTCAAAGCACCCAGGATCAAATCATAGGAAACAAAGTTCTTCCAATACCTTCAGGTCTGGCATAGAACCATAAAGGACAGCCTCAAATTCATTCTTGGATGCAGCCAGTATCCAAGTGAAGGTTAAATCTGGTTTGGCAGCAAAATTTAGGATCGAAACATAGCTGCCAATTAACCCACATCAGGAATGTATGTATGTGGTCAGAAGTCTTACATTAAAATATCTCCCTATCAAACCAGAGAGTCATCACAGGGTGTTTATGGAACAGTGGGGAGTCCCCACACCTTGATGAGTCATTTGCAAATCACCTCTTATGCCTTTTAACACCTTTTGATGTTCTGTCCTTCTCATGTTCATATTTTCAGTAATCCTAAGACATTCTCCTAATGAGTCACTTTCTCCACATCTAGGCTTCAAAATCTCTCCATGGGCAAAGATGCCAGAAGTTTCTATTCACATGTGGCAAGACAGTCTCACACAATTGACTACAGTGATTCACAAACTCAACCAGGTCCACCTGTGATCACAAAGATATCACCACTTTGCACTCCTCCCTAAGTTACTTCATTTGCTTTAAAGTAGAAGGTGACAGAATATACTTAAACTAATCTCAGTATAAGTCGTGAACCCTATTAAAGCCTGTGATATTTTTTCTTTGGAAGTTTTCCAAAAAAGACAGAAAGATAAAAACAGACTAAAATAAAAGCCACACATACAAAACACAAGATGTTCTTCAGTCATTGAATGGCTGAAGAAGTCAATGTTTCGGGTTTTTTTTTTTTTTTTTTTTTTTTTTTGTGGTGCTGGGGATTGAATCCAGGGCCCTGAGCATGCGAGGCAAGCACTCTACCAACTGAGCTATATCCCCAGCCCTTTCAATGAGTTTTAATTCCAACATTCAAACTTTAAGTAGTAAATGACTGAACTATAGGACATGAGAATCAAAAAGTTAATTAAAAAAAAAAAAAAGGGAGGGGTGCTGGAGATATAGCTCAGTTGGTAGAGTCCTTGCCTAGCATGCACAAGGCCCTGGGTTCACAAAAAAAAAAAAAAAAAAAAAAAAGATGATTTAAAAAAGAAGTTAAGTAAATTTACTAAAATGTAAGGGGAGTTAAATGATATGAGTTCAAATGAATGGTATTCAACTACTTACCAAGTTCCACTTTCAAATTTGTAGTTTACTCTCTCTGGATCTGAAAACCTGTGATCTAAAAATAAGAACATATAACTCATCATTTTAGCTATTAGAGATAAAGCTGTGGGAAGAAACTGAAAAGCAGAGTTGAGGGAAAGACATTGGAACCAAATTCTAGGAATTATAACAGTCAATACTTACTATAAGGCTCTGAAATCATTGCTAAAATTATATTCCCCATATCTTCAACTTGAGAGGCTCCATATCGGGAGACCGAACTGTTCTTCTCAAAATTTAAACCTGAGAGGTTAAGTTAAGGAAACATTTTGAAGAGGTAAAATGAGGCTGCTACTAAACCAAAATTAAACTCAAGAGTCAAAAAGCCAGGTAAAAATCTTTAGAAATCTCAGAATGACTTCTTCCCATCATTTAGGACTTCAAACATACTCCTTAAACTCTCCAACTGTCTTCTCCGGTGAAAGTCAAGTCAGTCCTGTCCTGGGGTATTACTGGTAGTAAAGTTCTGTTTAGTTAGTTAATAGGAAATAGATGAATGCTGAAACCTGTGGTTTGGGTTTCAAAGATGAAGTGTACAATAGTTAATTAGAATCCTTTATTCTATCTTTCTCAATGGCACATACAAGGCGATGAACATGCTAACTTTATAACATATGTCACTAAAGGCCACAAGATAGTACATGATTTCAGCCTAATGTTTGAAATGAACACTTCAGATTACTAATGACAATATTTCTAGGATACCACTTTTACTCAGTACTTTTCTTCTAAAACACTTTTAGAGCCCTCTAGATCACCCTATCGGACAGTAACAAGTGCTAGTTACTTGGTCATTTTTGGAGAGTTCATTTCAGAAGCAACTCAAGCCCTCAAAGCCAATAATGACCAATATGGTTCTTTGTGTGTGTGTGTATACCAAAAATATTTTATTTGCTCATTTCTTGCATTTGAAGTACTTTGATAACAACCTTGGCTCGAGATTCCTCACCTTAGTCCTTAACTACTACACAACTGTAACCAACCACTTAATGGCGTTTACCTTCTCAGTTAATTTTACAGAAGTCTACCCATTCTCCTACCCATCCTATTGTCCCTGACCTTAATCAAGATGCTTTGGTGCTCAGCACAAAGGGCCTTCACAAATTTGACATACACAGGCTCATTACAATTGAATACTAGCACACAAAAATGGTCTTGGTGCTCATCTAAGGTTTCAGTGGCTTCACAAATTCCACCTGCAAGGCCATGGTGAATGAAGGTGGTCTTCAGCACCTCTTGCAAAGCAGTATTAACATCTGTTACACTTCCAGCAACTATGCCTTCCTTGGCCATAGCAGTGAGTTATAGGTGAAGCCAAATCTTGAACGCATCCTAGCCTCCACATCACTCGATAGCAGGGAAACTCTTGAAACAGTGTCTGGCTATGTTGCCCAGGCTGGTGGTCTCCAACTCTGAGGCTTGAGTGATCCTCAGCTTCTTGAGTGCTGGGAATATAGGAGCACATCACTGTGCCTGGCTTCAATGTGGACCTTGACAATGTCAGTAGACTGTCAGGGTAGACCAGAAAACATGGTTCTTAAACATGTGGCTAAATTGTTTGAGTGAAATCAGATGATTTCCAATAACTTTTATGATTTAGAAGTCTCCCTAAAATCATTTATCTCCATCAAAATCATTACCTCCTAAAACTAACAGTCATTGAAATGGCTCTTTCACGTGTGTGTGTTTTGCTGGTGATCAAAGCCTGGTCCTCCAGCATGCTCAAAGCAAGTGCTCTACCACTGAGCTACATCCCCAGCTTCTTTTAAGACAGGGTTTTGCTAAGTTGCCCAGCTACCTTCAAACTTGTGATCCTCCTGCCTTAGCCTTCCGAGTAGCTGAGATTACAAGCATATACCACTATACTGGCTGGAATATTTAAGTTCCGATACTACAGTTACACTTTATGTCTAAATTTGAATTTTGTAATGTAAGATAATGCACAAAGAACACTATGGGGCTGCCTCTTTTCTCTAGAGTTCAAAATAAAAGCTGGGGATATGACTCAGTGGTGGTAGGCTCAAGGTCTGGATTGAATTCCCAGCACCACAACAAAGAAAAAAGAAAACAGTCATCTGAATGGTGGTTACTAGAATGTTTGCCTTATTTTATACCACTTTCTAACTAGTATTTTATAAGATTATAAAAATGAAGACATATGTGAAGGAAGTGTCCTCATATTATTTAGTGCGAATTCAGAGGACCAGGTGTTAATACAGAAAGCTCTCACCTAGAATTCCTAAGAAATACAGCTGGTTATCTGAAGAGTTAATTCAGTGAGCAATATCTGTTTCCATTCATAATTTTAAACCATTTTCCATTTCACTCCAGTTTCCTCCTTCCTTTCTCAGTAAAGAGATACTGCTTCCCAACAAAGGTAGGCAAACTCATTTTTGAGTTGTCCCTCAGCTGGTTCCATCTCTCTGCAGTTAAATATACCACATGTAAAAAAGCAGCCATATGTTCTGGGCAAATTACTTAACCCCACTAAACTTCACCTTATCTCCAAAGCCAAAGCTGTGATAATCTTTACCTCCCTGGGCTCTTTGTGAAGATTAAATGAGATAAAATAAGCCCAGAGTACAAAGCAGGTATTTAATAATAAAAGATGTCCTCTCCCTTCTTCCGAGAACCCAGAGTCACTTTTTTAATTTTTGGTAGCAGGACTGAACCCAGGGGCGCTTAACCACTGAACCACATCCCAGCCGTTTTTGATTTATTTTGAGATAAGGTCTCACTAAGTTGTTTAGAGTCTTTTTTAAGTTGCTGAGGCGGGTTTTGAACTTGCAATCCTCCTGTCTCAGTCTCCTAAGCCGCTGTGATTACAAGTCATGCACCACTGTGTGTAGCCACAGTGACTACTTTCATAACCCAAGATGATCAAACTTTTTGAGAGCCACATTCACGACTGAAAACTCTGAATTTATTTGTATATCTCACAGGATAATAATCAAGCTAAAATGATAGATCCTATTTGCATCCCACCCCCTTGCCCTTGACATCAACTAGTGACAGAATAGATATGCTGTCCACTTAGAGATTTGAAAATCTCAGATGTTCAAGCAACAGACTAAAGACCACTGATTAGAGTTACTGACTGTGTAGAGAATACCAAAAAATATGTACTAATCCAGTGCCATTTTCAAAGTTTGTGACAATATGACAGAAAAACTAGAGCTAAAGGATTGAAGATGCTTTGGGAGATAATTGCCCTAAATTTTCTGGGGGAGATAGGAAGATGATAGGGATCCTTCCAGAACTTTTTATAAAGACTACTCATGACCGTCATCATATAGAATGGCACCAAACAGCAGTCTGGAACCCCGTAGTTCTAATGTTTCAGGCTTGTACGGGTCTACACAGGAGCAAAAACTACGCAAGAAATGGAGACTAAACCTGCCGTGTTAGCCATGTTTCTCTTAGCATTTATTCTGCATTCTTTGTTGGAAGGGGAGATTTTCTGGGTACTGTAGGATTTTTAGTAGCATGTTGGCCTCTACTCCCATCCCCAAGTTATGACAACTAAAAGTGTCTCCAGTGGGCAAAATCACCCCAGGGTGAGAACCACTGGTATAAGCTAATAGTTCCTGATAGCTCCAGCTTTACCCCATACTATCAGTTGACCTCTCAGACAATGCTTTTTTGTGTGTAAGAGACTATCACTGGACAGAGATTTTGAGGAAAACTGGCCAAGGAAACACTGCCTAAAGCCCAGGCTGACACTGGAGATCTGAAAAACCCTATCAGCAGATGCATGCATATACCCTGGGGAACCTGGAAGAGAAGCACCTTCTGACAGCAGGAGGCCACCCTCAGTTCTCAGCATGGTTTTGTGCCAATGGAGTTTATGTTTCTAGAGGATTATTGAAAGAATATTTGCAGAGGCTATAAGTAGTCCACATACCCTAAAACATTATCTCTGGCCCTTTACAGAGAAAGCTTGCTGACCTGAGCTACAGAAGTGCAGGTTGCCAAAAGTTGGCCAATACAGAGACTGCCACAGGAGTGCTTACCATATCATGACTTTCCACTCCAGAACACAGCACTGAGGGTAGATTTAGGTTTACAGAAATAGGAATGTAAAAACATATTCCATTCAAATTACTCTTTAGTCTCTTCCATAAATGGAGAGGTACCTTACCTCCACTCAAGTAACAACCCCATAAAGTACTTTTATCCATCTAATCCTCCGACAAAATCAGACCATGAGTAACTGCCACATAGCACCAAAGCCCTCGCCACAACCACCAATTGAAGAGTACATTGGATGCTTCCCCTGTAATAAATTACTCTCAACTATATTATACATCTCCTGAATTTGGGGCCCTACCTTCCTCTGATCTCTAACTACTCTACAGCCCCTGAGCTCTAACTATTCTACAGTTTCTAAGAATATACTACCATAAACGATGGCATTTATTAAACACCATTTTGTTTGTACCCACCTAGGTCTTCTGATTTTCACAATAACCTTACTGGGTAAGTTACACTAAAAAACAAGGATCAAGAGATGTTCCACAACTCACTCACCCAGCTGGCAGGCAATGAACTGAAATAACAGCCTAGATTTGAATGCACACACAATTCCCTGCACCAAGCTAAGAAACTCTCCTTAACTTGTTTTGAGTCATATTTTGTGAGGATCTTTGAAAATGTATAAAGGCCAACTGAAGGAGACAGATCAAAAGCAAAACGTAAAACCTCCTATGTTGAAATAAATCTGTAGCTGAAGAATCCTTTCACTGAATTCTCCTTTTTAATTAAGAATATGTTGTTGACATTTGACTAACCGAGTTCTACATAACACGTACCAACATGTTTCCCTGTGAGCCAGCACATACAGAGAAGATCAGCAGCTGTAAGCTGCTAACAACTGTTAAAAGTCATCCAACCTGCTACACGCACAAACCACCTCCTTATACACACACACTCTCAGAAGTTCGGTCAATCCTTATGAGAATTAAACACACAAAAATAAATGGTATGGGGGGGGTATTCTTTCAAAAAATGTTTTATTACCAATTCTTTCTCCCTATCAATAGTTATATATTGAATTACTTGCTGCACATCTGATCTTGAGGGAAAGAAAGATGAGTCTGTGCCTCCTGATTTATGGTTGGTCATGCAACTTACTCATTCTGCCCTTGAGGCAGCAACAACAGCATAAACAGGCTCAGCCAGCTTTACAAATGAGAACTGCCACAAGGGAATGAGGAAGGGTACCGCCAGGCAGGGTGGGAATAAAACTAACATCTCAGCTATAATCGAGTGAAGTGCTCCTTTTATCCAAGTTAGGGAAGTTCCCATCTGAACGGGAGGAATGCTTTCCTCAGTGCCACCCTTGTGAAACAGGCTGAGAATTTAACTCACACTCACACTAGCTGATGGTATAATTCAGAGAAAGAAGTTTAGTGAAGTTCATTAATATAAGCTTATCTACACAAAAGAAAAGTTATTTCCAGACTGCTTGAAAATGGACACATTTGGTTTTGGAACACCCAGTTTTCACTTGTAAATGAAATATTTTTCAAACTAAGTTTTTGGTCCAGGAGAACCACACACATAATATATTAGTTCTGGAACAAATGAAGGTAAGCACATATTTACATACCAATTCAGAATTCCATCTCAAAGCAAGAATCTCCCTGCCACAGGTCCATCAAAAGACAAGTTTTCAACATTCCCTCTTTACTTCATTCCTTCCCTTCTTTCTTTCTCTCTTTTGCTGTGACCCCATGGCAAGCACTCTATCACTGGGCCACCTCCCCAGCTGTTTTCTTTTTTGTTTATAGCATAACACAATTACCTATGTTGCCAGTAATATTTAAAAAAAACCTGTGGCAATTAACAAAGGAGCAGCAAACCAATAAACACAGCAACAGAAAAATCAAGCAGTACTCCAAGAAATGAATTTCCTTTAAGCATAGAAAGGAAAATAAAGGGAAGAAGAAAGTAATAACTACCCTGTAATGAAATGTGTTAAGTTAAAAGACAGGTTCAAGGGGTTGGGGAGATAGCTCAGTCGGTAGAGTGCTTGCATTGCAAGCACAAGTCCCTGGGTTTGATCCCCAGCCACCAAAAAAACAAACAAAAACCAAAAAAACAAACAAACAAAAAACAGGTTCAATATACAAGTTACTCCTCTCCACCCCCTTTTTGGTGCTGGGGATTGAACCCAGGGCCTCTTGTAAGTTCCCGTTTCACCACTGAGCTACTGTCCCAGTAGTTTTAAAGTGAGCTCTGAAAGAAACAAATCACAAATGCCACTGAAGCAGCTCAGGGGTGCAGCTCAGTGGTGGAGTGCTTGCCCAGCACACACAAGGTCCCGGGTTCAATCCTCAGCATGCTCACACAAGCAAACGAAGAACCAAAGTAACAAAATTTTATATAGCAGCAATAAAATGCTGGGGAAAAAGCTCTAAAGCCTTACTTTTATTTCTCAGAAACTTATTTGGAAGAAAAAAAACAGATCCCTACCTAACAAATACTACTTCCAAGAGACATTATAATGAAAAGCCATGTGAAAGAATCTCAAACCCACCCAACAGACCAAAGTACACCCTAGAAGAAAGAAACAAGATGGAGGTAGAAGTTAATGGAACGGAGACAAAAAAACTTCACTTTGGAAGAAGACATTTATATAGGATAAACCGATTAGAAGGAGATTTCAAGATAATAAAATGAAATCTTCTTAAGCCTTATAAAAACAAATGTTATACTAGAATTACCAAGCTCACATTTTAAAAGATATATTATTTTGTAATTAAAATAAACCACACAAAATTAACACGACTCTGAGAGCTAGCAAGAAACTGAGTACTTCTAGTCACTTAATTTGACACAGACCACAAGCCAATGTATTCACTGGTTTGGCCACATCATGTCGAAGCGATGCCAAAGATAATTCTTTTCCCCCTCTAGTTAACAGGGTCAATTACCAGCACAGCTTAACTGTACACTTGGGGACATTTTAAATCTCTTTCATATGAAGAGAAGGACAAGGAAAATTCAGTGCTTCCCTTTAACCTTTTAAGCAGGGCAATGAAGGTCCATACAACTACAATGGCCCAGTTCAATTCATCAGAACAAATAAGTACTTAAGTGTAGAATGAGCCACATTCACACAGTATTTTACAAATGAAAAAGCCAAATTAACCTTGAAGTTTACCTGTACTAACATGTAGCTGATGCTTTGAAAGTTCTATATCCACTCTTACCTGAGGTTAAGAAAAAAAAATAAATTAAGTGCAGAATAGTTAACATAAGGTTTAAAACCAAAAAGGAAGTCCTTTTAGAAATCCTCACAGATTATTTTCATGGGAGACACCCAGTCATCCAGTGATGCGCACAGGCTCAGTCAACACTGCAGAGTGGGGCAGGAAGGCTTTGGCCGTGGGGCCGCACACACTATCCCCACTCCTCCCTACAGTCTTCCCCATTTTAATTCAGAAAACTGAGGCGGCCGAGTGTAAACAAACTGACCAGAGTAAATCTCACTCCAGAGATTGTTCTTAACCATTATGCTCTTGAGGCCATTTTCCCCATTTCAATTTTTCATCTATGGGGAAAACAGGCCAAAATCCCTTGGCTAGAGCAAGCCCGTGTGCATGTATCCGAATCCTTTACTCCCATCAAGAAATGGTGAAACACATACACACGCACACCCTACTAACCTATGGGCTGCAGGCAAGAGTGGTTTAGTCATTTTTTTGTTTTTAAATTCCAATGATGGGAAGCTGAACTAGTGAAATCGTGTTTGATAATCATGGTAAACATACAGGGATACAAAACCCAGCAGCGGAGCAGAAAGTTTACAAAATAAGCTTCAGGTTACCATTGAATGGCTCAGCTGGTATGCGCTCAGGAAAATATAAATTTAAAAAGATTTTTAAAAGCGAGATGACCTAAGTATTCAACACATGTTCTTAAGGTTTTAGACTTTTACTCTCCCAAGAATGAGTAGGATTTTTGCATTAGATCAAGGCTGGAGCATCTAACTTAAGATAAAGGAAAAAAAACTTCTAAGCCTTGGTCTCCCCAGCTATAAAATGAGGGTCATACCCACTTGCCACCCAACACTGGGGCAGAACACTATGACAGCTTACCTTTTTCTTTGGGGCGGGTGTGTGTTGTGAGAGACTGAAGCTACGATCTCACATAGGCTAAAAAAAAGCATGTGCTCTACCACTGAGTGATACTACATCAGTGATCTATAACCCTAAACCTGATAGTTCCTTTCTATACTTTATTAAAAGTAAGTTCTTAATAAAGGCTTAGAAAATTGAAGTAAACACAATGGTAGAAGTCTTGATTAATGAGAATAAATCAGTTCAAGAATAAGGAAACTAAAAACAGATTAAGAAATCAGGAAGTAATTCCATCCAACATTAGTGAGGAAACCTCAAGATTTATTTTTAAAAATAAAAGTCACTTACACAAACAGCATCATAATCAAAACATCTTTTCCATAGAAGTAGATAACTAGTATTAATTTCTCCAAGGGATCTACGATAATTTCTTAAGAGCCAGGCTCTGTGGCACATGCCTGTAATCCCAGAGGTTCAGGAGGATGAGGCAGGAGGATTTTGAGTTCAAAGAGAGCCTCAGCAACTCAGCAAGATCCTAAACAACTCAGTGAGACCCTGTCTCTAAAGAAAAGACAAAATAGGGCTGGAGATGTGGTTCAGTGATCGAGTGATCCAGAGTTCAATCCTCAGCACCCTCCCCATCCACCCCACCCCACCCCAGCCCATCAAAAAAAAAAAAAAAAAAAAACAGTGGGGGAGGAGGAGGAAGGAGGGAAAGGAGGAAAAAGGGAGAAGAGGAGAAGAAATCACAGAAGCACCACCCCTATCAAACTCTCACCACCTCACCTGATTAAATAAAGCTTACCAAATGCAATCTACAGTTTACCTGCTAGATAAGGTCTTCTCAAATGGTATTGCACAATTAAGGAGCAGGTAACACACCAGCAACTGGAACAACTCAGAAGTCTAACACCAACATCACAGAGAGTTTTTAAAAACAAATCAAAGAGGGAAAGAACCACTAAAATAAGAACCAGAACTGCATTCAAGAAATTCCCAAACCTTTTATCAAAGTGGTCACACTTTCACACCGACATAGCTCTCAAGTGGGAATACCCAAGATAAAAGTGAGGCTTGGAGAAGGCAACACTGCACAGTGGCAGGGCCTCTCTACTCCAAGAGTGCCCAGATTCTGTGACTACAACTTTGTCTTTAGTCTTCTCTTCCATTAGAAACTAACAACAATGGGGCTGGGAATGAAGCTTGGTGGTAGAGCACTTGCCTAAAAAGATTTTCTTTCATCATCTATACACACCTTGAAATGCTGCATAATCAAGTTCAACATTTTTTAAAAATTCAAGGTTTCATGGTTTTCTCCTACAAAAATGTGCTAAACATTGCAGTTGCAGTATAAAAAATTACACTCAACATATGCGATCCAACAATCACACTTCTTGATACGTACCCAAATGAATTAAAAACCACCCACAGAAAAACCTGTTCAAAGATGTTTACAGCAACTTTAGCCATAGTAAAGCAACCTGGAAATAACAAAGTTGTCTTTCAATAAGAGAGTGAATAAACTGTGGTACATCCAGTCAATGGAATATTATGCAGCACCAAAAAGAAATGAACAATCAAGCCATGAAAATACATGGAGGAACCTTAATACATATCATTAGGTTTAAGAAAAAAATCATCTGAAAAGGTTACATACTATTTGATTTCAACTATTTGGCATCCTGGAAGAGGTGAAACTACAGAGACAGTATAAAGGTTATTAGGAGGAATGAACAGGTGGAACAGAAAGTACAATTAAGTTATTCTATATTATGCTGGTATGACAACACATTATCATATGCAATGATGGATACACATCAGTATACATTTGTCAAAACCCAAGAATATACACCATCAAATGTGAACTCTAATGTAAACAATGGACTTTGGATGATGATAATGTCAACATATGGTCATCAATTTTTAACAAAAATACCACTGTGGTACAGCATGTTGACAGTGAGGGGAGGAGGAGGGGGTGGTGAGGGAGAAAGCAGGTCTTACGGGAGCGATGTACATTCTGCTCTATTTTGCTCTGTATCTAAAACTGTTCTTTGTGTAAAAAAAAAAAAATAGTCCATTAACATAATACTGTGAAGCCATCGAGTTTCCAAACAAATCCATATTTCTTCACTTTCATCTAAAAACACCAAATAAGAATACAGACTGGGAATGTAGTTCAGTGGTAGAGTACATGCTTAGCATGTACAGGACCCTGGGTTCTGGGTTCAATCACCAACACATTAGTTAAAAATTAAAAGATGCCACAAGAAAAATTATACAAGCATGTAAACCTGCAAATTGCTCCTTTTGCAGTATTGGCAGGAGCCTCTCTTCCTCCACCACTGGTTTACCTGGAACAGGTAATCTAACAGGAGCAAATGACTCTCCATCTACTTGGCAAAACTATCAAGGATATTCCTTGACTAGCTTTGTTTCCAAAGTCAGGGTCATTTCCACATTAGCAAGGAAAACGGCTTAGTGGTGGGAAAGGATAAAACTCTTGCAGAGTTTTGCAAAACTCTTTGCATAGATGAGCACGGTTGATAAGCAGATTCAGTAAGATTGCTTTTGACCTCAAAAACTGTTTTGGTGGTTGGGTTGGAGTTGTGGCTCAGTGGTAGAGCACTTGCCTGGCATGCGTGAGGCCCTGGGTTCCATACTCAACATCACATATAAATAAATAAATAAATCTATTGACAACTAAAAAAAAATATTAAAACAAAAAAAATTTTTGGTGGCCTCATCAGGAAAATACCGATTTCTCTGAAAAAGAACCTTAAAATAGGGCTGGGGAGATAGCTCAGCTGGTAGAGTGCTTGCCTTGCAAGCACAAGGCCCTGAGTTCAATCCCCAGTACCACAAAAAAAAAAAAAAAAAAAAGAACCTTAAAATAATCGATTGCAGCAAAAATGAAAAAAAAAAAAAAAAAAAATTGCTAACAAAGATTGAATCCCCGCCCCGACCCCCCCCCCAACCCCCCCGCAGTACCAGAGATTAAATCCAAAGCCTTGCGAATGCTAGGGAAGTGCTGGAGCATTGAGCTATATCCCTAACCCTTTTTGAGACAGGGTCTCACTAAATTGAAGATGTTGGCCTCAAACTGTGATCCTCCAAACTTAGCCTCTTGAGCAGAATCACAGGCATGAACCACTGTACCTACCTAATCTTAAATTTTTTTTTTTTAATGTTTTGATTAATGTTACACTTTCATGTTTATTTTCTTAGTAGTCTAAAAATGCTATTAACCAGCCAGGTATAAATGGCACACACTTGTAATCTGAGCTATTTCAGAGGCTGAGGCAAGAGAACTACAAGTTTGTGGTTAGCCTCATCAACTTAGTGAGCCCCTGCCTCAAAAAAAAAAAAAAAAAAAAAAAAAGTGCTTGAGATGCAGCTCAGTGTTGGTAGAACATTCCTTGGTTCAATCACCACTACAGGAAAAAAAATTTTAAGATTAAAATCTACATTTTAGTTGCTAACACTATAAATCTAAGATTCTCTTGATTTAAGTCCAAGGAGACTAAACTATAAAAAAGTTATTTGTTTTTAAATCTTATTTCCCACTTTTTAATTGGTGCATTATAGTTGTACATACTAATGGGATCTTGTTACATATTCTTACACAATACTCACTATAACAATATAATCTGGCCAATATCACTCCCCTCAAGAAGTTATTTTTAAAGAAATATAAAATCCTGTCATTTCAATGAATGCATGGCTAAATGGTCATGAAAGCCTGCCTCAAATTTCAATTACGATCCTCATGAAATAGAGCCCAACTTAGCTTTGTTCACAATCTCTCTACTGTAGTCAAATATTTCTGATTTTCATCAGTACAGCACTTGAAAAAACTGCCAGTATATGCTCAAAGACCTAGAATTAAAAGGAAGGACAGAGAAGAAATACCTAAGAACCTCCAATTTATAGCTGTGGACATTTCTACTAGTAAGTTGACCTATAATCTCTAGGAAAATGATGTCTTTAAAAAGAATTGAGGGTTGGGGGTGTGGCTCTGTGCTAGAGTGCTTGCTGGTATGTGTGAGGTCCTGCACTCAATCTTCAGCAGCACACCCCCGCCCCCCACAAAAAAACACCCTACAAACTGTTAAAAAAAAAAAAAAAAAAAGGAAATAGTTGGAGATAATTCTTAAATACTACCTATACCTATTAAAATTGTCATATTTTTCAAAATTGGGATGTTACAAGACTTCAAAATTCCCTTATTTACTGATGGTTGTGAGCGTGTAAGTGCAAGCATGCACATGCTCACTGGGGATGAAAAGACCCTTGACCATGTTAAGCACCTAGTCCACCACTGAGCTATATCCACATCCCTGATATTTTTTCTAGATTTTTTTTTTCTCTATTTTGTACCAATGTGTCAAATAGTTTAGCATAAGCTAAGCACACCCAAAATGTTTATCTTAAGCCCTAACTCCTAATGTGACTGAATTGGAAGAAAAGGGTTTTCAGGAGACAGTTACAGTTAAATTAAATAAAATCATATGGGTAGGAGGACCTAACTAAATATAACAAAATGCAGGCTTTAGCTCTTGAAAATAAAGTGTAAAAGTAAGCATATACAGCTGGGCATGGTGGCCCATCCATGTCTGTAATCCTAGTGGAGGCTGAGACAGGAAGACTGCAAGTTCAAGGTCAGCCTCAGGAACTTCAAAATAAAAAGAAAAATATCTGGGGGTGTAGCTCAGTGGTAAGCACCCCTAGGTTCAACTCTTGGTCAAAAAAAAAAAAAAAAAAAAAAAAAAAAAAAAAAAAAAAAAATCAACTCCCAAATTCCTAAAAGAAACTTAGATTTGACTTTATAACAATTCTCTGTGCTTTGGGGGAGTGGCCTAACCTATTATTCACTTTCCATTTGATACAGTAGCACTGGACTGCTTATTAGTTAACACTTTAAAGATTTACTAGATGCGAGATAATGGGTCATTCATAACTTTGAGATTTATGATTACATATATTCACTTTTATAATATATAATGCATTAAATATACTCCCTTGATAAGTAAAGATTTGGGGGACAATACTGACCCTATTTTATCATCCCAAAGATGCCTTATTATAACCACCATAATCTTGTATGTATTTGAGAAACTGAGAGGTTAAAAGAGGAAATCAGGGGCTGCAGTTACGGCTCAGAGGTAGGGCGCTCGCCTAGTGTGTGTGAGGCACTGAGTTCAATGCTCAGCACCACATAAAAATAAATAAAATAAAGGTTAAAAAAAAAAAAGCGGAAATCAATGAACTGCAGTTTCTAAAGGATGTATACCCATTAATTAAAAAATAAAGTTATTCATTCCAAAGAACACAAGAGAAACCCTAAGACCTGGTAGTCTTGGCGTTCGCATGAAAGACAGGAAAGTCTTCAAATTCTCCAACTCATCACACCCCTCAGCCAGAGAATACCCATCATCTGTAACTGAATCTTATTTTAAATGCAGTCACCTTCACAAAAATCTATGTCTAAGTCCATTCAACTTCATTTAATTGTAACTATTTTGAAAGATTCATTTAAGTGTACTATTTGTTTCTCCTAGTCCAGTATCTAAATGTTGGACCAGACAATATCATTCATACTCTGATAAAGTTTAAAACATTTAAAAGTTTTTTTAAATTGCAATTTTTTCCCCCTGGAGCTATATTCAAGTGATTCTTCATTAATAATTTAAAGGATACACTCTGCCATTGCTGCAACATCCAGCTTGTCAATATCAGGTGAACCAGGGCAACATTTCTTAAATTCTTTTCGAAGATCAAAAAAGGAATAGAAGCATTCAGGTAGTAATACATTCTGAGGAAGGACAAGATAGACAAGTTAACTAGGTAAATTTGCTCAGTGTTTCTCTAGTAATTAGGAACTTAAAAATTGAATGTAGGCACATTTTACCAGGATTTTTTTTAAATATAAAATTTAATAAAAGATTTTTAATAGCTGGTTCTATTATTGCATTAGAACTTATATACCGGACACACATATACACACACACACACACACAATCCATCTTATTTTAATGAACTGGATTACAATGTTTGTACTCCATTATGCATTTCATTCAAAACATTTCTGAAGCTTTAATATATCTGGCTTGTTATAATTTTCAGTCATCAGTTTTCATACAGATGCAAAAGTGTACAAGATTAAGTTGGAAAATTTAGCAGTTCTAACTACTCTTGGGTTCTAATAATGCACATTGTTAGTACCAAATTAGATTAAGATAGCAAATTCCTGATTAACTGAAAAGGATTATTTCTGTGCTAAATTACAATCCCACATCAGTTTTCCCAACCATTATTTTAGGATATACCTGTAAACTCAAATTAGACTTTGTGTGTTTGTATATATATATGTATAAATATATGTATGTTATTTATATATATATACATAAAACAAATCTCAAAAGAAATGGTTCCCAGCTGTTCTCGTCTCCGAGCAGCACTCATGTGGTTACTAAACAAAGCAACTATATTGGCAAATATTACACTTTTTTTTTTTTTGTAGACAACAAAAAACACTCATTGAATAATTAAAACAAAACAAAACAAAACAAAACAGAATTTATCTGGGTGTGGTGACACACAACTGTGTGTCTCAAAGACTCAGGAATCTTAGGTAGGATGATTTCAAGTTCACAGCCAGCCTTGGCAACTTAGCGAGACCGCCCCCCCTTAGAAATGGGAGGAGAAAAAAAAAAAAGCACTGGGGATGTAGTTCAGTGGTAAAACTCCCAGGGGTTCGATCCCTAGTACCAAAGAAACAAAAAGTTAACTACCAAAAGAATCATGAATTCTCAGTGAACTACAAAAATATTCATTTAAAAACTGCATATACAGTAATAAAGGATCAATTTAAATAGCTGTGTCCAAGCTGGCACACACTTGTAATCCCAGTGGTTTGGGAGGCTGAAGGGGGAGGATGGCAAGTTCAAAGCCAGTCTTAGCAATTTAGTGAGGCCTCAAGCAACTCAGTGGGACCCTGTCTCTAAATAAAATACAAAAAATAGGGTTGGGGATGTGGCTCAGTGGTTGAGTGCCCCCGAGGCCAATTCTTGGCACCCCCTACCCAACACACACACACACACACACACTCGAAAAAGGGCTGGAGATGTGGCTCAGTGGTTAACGCCCTCTGGATTCAAGTACTGGTATCAAAATAAAATAAAAATAAATAGAGCTATGTCCATTTAAAATACTGAGCATTTTAGTTAGTGCTTATGAAATGTTAATTTATGTTAAATTAGAGGCTGAGTGTATTTGTATAGTATGAATGTTCCTTGTAAAAATGTTTTTCTACAGAAGTCTGAAATATCTACATATGCTTATGTAAAACATTTTAAGCTCTTGCTTTCTACATATTCTTTTATATTTTACCATTTTGCCTTTAAACTAATATATAAAATGACTTTTAGTATACTAAATTGTTTTAATTTCTTATATTTAATCAATCCTAATAAAACCAACTCAGGAAAACTTTTTCTTGAGGTTTTTCATACCCAAAGCAATCCATCTAAAATAATGGAAACAGTTGTTTTCCTCTGGCCCAATAAGAATTACATTCCCCATATGAATATTGGGGGTAAAAAAATAATTCACATGTTTTTATAGGTCAAGGGTATAGCAAATGATCTAGCTCTTAATAAAACTGAAGAAATGCTAAAGTTCTTATAAAAGGAGTGATCACCTTAACCCTCAAGGCAGAGAAACTTGGATTTCATCTTCAGACGTTTTAAATTATTATACACTTAACTAATTTCCCAGTTTTCTCTACTTGAGAGACTAAAGAAAATCTGTATTGACTATACTTGCCGGTGCCATCAATTGTTAATCTACACTTTTCATTGTAAGACTTGCCTCATATAGTTACCTAACTATATTCTTATCTTTTCAAACCCAGTGCCTGCCTACCACAATGAGATTACTGCTTAAACTAATTTAAGTAGTTAAGAGCAACTAGATTAGCAGTGATTGGTTACCCTGGGTGAGCTGTCTATGCTCTTCATTGTTCCCTAAGTAGCATTCCCAGGGAGAGAAATCACAATATATCCATGAAAAGACTATTTTTCTCACTCCATAGTCTTTTCCACACCAGAAAAGTTAACAGAATTAAAAGATGGGTCTGACCCTATAGATTGGATAGAAGATTTAGTTTTGAACGTTCACTTAAAATTGAACAAAGTGTGCCATAATTAATATTTCACTAATTGTACAGGTAAGTGTTATTTAAGCAGGCTTTTTAATGAATTATAATTAAAATGGTAGAGTTGAACTTTTTGGCACCTTCCTTTTTAGGATAAACTATTTCCAGGAATGACAATATTATAATGGATTTTAAAATACCATTCTTGCTTTCCTACTTGTGATTATTTTGTCAAAGTATCAAACTCCATGCTAACTTTGGAAAAGGGAGAATGTCAAGCATCTTGAAAACTTGACAAAGATTGTTTTATGTCACCAGATTACCGCAATCCTGAACATCTCCATGAAATTGTCATTCATTATGAAATTGTGATAAAATATACTTAATACTAAATTTACCATTTTAGTATCTGTGTCTGGTGCTGGGGAAGCAAATCCACATGTGCTACAAATGTGCTCTTTCACTGAGCTACACCTCAGGTCCAGTTTTAGCAATTTAAGTGTACACTTCAGAAGCACTAAGTACATTAGCATTTTGCAACCATCCCTTTCCAGAGTTCTTTTAATCTTCCCAAAGTGGAATTATGGTCCCATTAAATAACTCCCCACCTGCAAGTTTTTAAAAACAGAATCATTTGGCCAAGTCAGTTTTCTTAAAAGCTTCCATTGATCCCAAAAGTCAACCATTTTTCCAGAAGCCAGCACTCTTACCTTCTTGGAAGCCTCAGGATGCAGAATTTGCCTGACATGAAGCTGCCCGTCAGTACAGAGACAGAAGGAAGTCCCTACCCCGATATTGAGTTCATTGCTCACTGATTGGTTAAACTGAAAAAATAAGACACAGAGGGAGGAATACAACTGATGCAGGGTTTACAAACTCTTCAAAATGGCCCACTTGGTGATAACCAGAAAAAGAAGTCATGCCGAGGACCCTGAAAAGAGACGTTGCTGGATCAGACTGCACAAATCCCCTAGATAGGTAAGGACGCTTTCCATCCAATCCGCAGTTTAGGCTAAGTGCATTTTCCCTTCTTGTTCTGCCTTCTATTTTTACGATAAACTCATTGAAGACAAATCAGAAGTCTGCTTTCCTTGCAGATTGCCTTCAAATTACATCATTCCCCAGAGTTACTTTATGTTTGGATGTGCCAGGTTTAAGAAAGAAACCAATTTCTAATAAACAAAGCGGATAATGGGTATACAGACCTCTGTAAAGGCCAGTAACACGAACCTGGAATACATCCCAGAAAAGAGAACTTTCTCCTATAATTCGAAACTCATGTGCTAGGGCAGAGGCCGTGAGAGCTCAGGGTATTCACCGGTGCGCAGGTGTTAAGCGCCCCGCCCTAGCCCCAGATCCAGCAACCGTCAGCCCCCGGAACTGCCAGTTTTTAGGTTACCTCATTTCCAATAAGGGAATCCCACCAGTTCCACGGTGACCCAAACTTTACTTGAGAACTTTACTTTACTTAGACCGAGGTCATTAAAAACACGATAGAGTCGAGCCTTTGGAAATTCAGAAGACTAAAAGCATTTGGGCTCTTTCAGGTTCTGACCAAAACTCTGGCCGCTTCTATCACACAATGCCAAGTTGGCCGGGACATCTAACCATAGCGCCCCCTGCTCCAAGGTGGAGCCACAGACCCGAACCTCGCAGGGGACTGCAGCGTTTGGGGTCTAGAACCTGGAGGTGCGGACTATAGGATTCACCTAGCTCCGCGGGCCATTCAAATGGTTAAACGCTGCTGACTCTTCGACCCCAGGAACTACTCTAGGAAGTCTTTCGCAAACTAGCGAATTTGGGTAGTTTGGGTAAGGAAGCGAAAAGGCGCAGCGACCTCTTCCAGTTCCCGGGCCAGGCTCCCCAGGCGACTCGGAGTCCCACCACCCAGCCCCAGGGACACAAGGCAACCACCCGGGAGAACTTGCGGCAGTGGGGTTGGGTCCGGTTGTGGGGCAGCCAAGATAGCCCGGATTTAAGTGGGCGGTGTGACCCAGGGCTGTCACCTGTCGGAGGGCTTGGTCCAGCTGAGGCGCGGAGGATAAGCTTTCGGCGTCTATTTTAGTTTCTTCTTTGCAATCCTCCGTCAGTTCCAACTGATCCGGTCTAACTAGTACTTCGTGCAACTGTCCCACCTCCAGGGGGAGAGAAACAGGGGGTCAGTTTCCCCTCTTTTGATTCCGGATCCTCAGCTCTTCCCCCTCGCTCCCCCGTTGGGGCGGCCCGCGCCTCTGCAGGGGTCCAGCTGCATAAGCAAAGCTCACTAGACTACAGCGGCTCCTGTGGCCCAGCGGCCGGCGCGTCCCTGCCCCCTACCCCACCCCCACCCGGATCAAGTCGCAAAGGCCTGGAAAGTGGGCTCTAGAGGCCCGGGAAGGCCACTCGGTTTCGGCCCAGGGTCCCCCGACCGCCAAAGAACCCGTCTCAGCAGCTCCTGGCCTCTCCACCTGAGCAGGTTTCGGAAGACTGAAATGGCTTCAAGGCGGTTGACCAACAAGTTTGGTTTTACTCTGAATTCTCTAGGCCTCGGGTCCAGCCCCACAAGTGGGCAAACAGAGTACTTATTTACCTACCCCCTCCCCGAAACTTGCACAACAAACTTCTTGCCCCACGCTTTGGACAAGGACACGGAGAAATACCTTCTTGTTGGCCAGATCCACGACTTTCCATAACAGCAGGATCAGCTCCTTCTCATCCGAGCCCAGCTTGGCCCCGTTGGCCCCAGCAGTGATCCCAAAAAGTACCACCAAGTAATCCGGAGACGCCGTCATGACGATAGGTGGGGAGGGGGAGAAGGGGGGTCGGGAGGCGGTGAGGCGGGGTGGAAGTGAGAACGGGAAAACCTGTGCTAAAACCTTCTAAGAGAAAAAGAAAGAGCGCCCACCCCCCCCCTCCTCCTCGCTGCCGCTGGTGCAAAAGGCGGTAACCAACCACCCAAGCCCACACCTGGCCGGTGCTCCACACCCAGGGCAGGAAGGGGGGTGGGAAGGAGGGTGCGGGAGGCCTGCCCTTTTTGTATTCAATTGCCCGTGCGTTTATGAAAAAGCCTGGAGCTGGGCTGTACCCTCGGGAGGCGCGCGCAATGGCTGAAAGCTTTTCTGTTTTGGGATGTGGCTCTACCTGCCCGCCCCTTCCCCCTCCCCCACGTGGTGCAGGTAAGAGACACCTGGCGGCGCCGGCCCATTGGCTCCTTCAAACCACTACGTGGCAGCGGTGGGGGAGGAGGCCACTTGGGGAGGGGAAGGAGGGGGCGGTAGACAATGGCTAGATGAATGAAGAGGCAAGAGCGAGAGGGGTGGAAGGAGAGGCCAGAGGGGCGGGGAAGAGGTGGTTGCCTCCCAGATGGTAGACTAGGCCAGACGGGAAAAGAGTGAGGGGTAAAAGGCGCGGAATCGCGGACAAGGGTCCCTACTGGAGGTACCAGAGGTGTGGGGGGATCAAGGAAAGTCTGACTGGGAGGAACGAAGCTGAAGGTTTTGAAGGGTCAAGAGAAAAGGCCAGACGCGGGGAGGCGAAAGGAGGCTAGAGGTGAGGCCCAGGGCGCGCAGCTGCCCAGGGTGCGGCGCCTGGTAGAGAGAACCGCGGTGGGAGGGACTGGCCAACGGCAGCCGGGAGGTGGCTGGGGCAATTGCCGAACCCCGGAAAAGCCGCTCCCGAGCCCAACACACCTTTCAGTGCAAACAAGGAGAATCCTATAGGCCCTCCCCTTCACCTGGCTAGAGCGCCGGCGCACGCTCGCCCAATTCCCCTGCGCTGCCCACCGTCGAGAGAATCCCCGCGCGCCGCAGATTCATACGCCTGGGGCGACCAGCCACCAAGTCACGGCCCTGGACGCAGTTAACGCGCCCAAAGCGACTGGGACCCCCCCCCCCTTGAGGAAATTTAGGCACAATGGCCCCCACTCCCTTTTCTCTCAACTACTTTAATTATTACATCTTGTTTGCACTGGTTGCTAGTTCGAGACTGGAATGTCCTCCAGGGATGGGGCCCACTTCCTTTGATTTGCATTGGGCTCCTGATAAAAATGCATCTACCCCACGTGCCCAATAAAGGTTTTCCTAAATCAACTCAAGCAAGTTTCCCCCTTAATTCCGCGCTCTGATCCCCTACCTCTCCTTCGTGCCTTTTGGCTTTGTACTTGGGAGTCTATGGACCCAACCAAGGTGCCCTTCACCCCTAGCTTAGCTTGGTTTGCACCGAGGCTTGTGCGCCCACCGCCATCTCTCAAGCACCAAGTTGGACCGCGATGTGCTGGGTTATGTCATTTTGGAGAGACAAGCTCCAGAAGTGGAGTTTCCTGGGGGTTTATATTTCAAACCGGTCTATTCACTCGGGAACAGAATTCCGTCTGAAATATTACTAATTTGGTTCCAGGTATCCAGCCCTTCATATTCATGATGTGAAATCAGGCAACCAAACACCTACTGTACCTACGCCGGGTACAAATCTGTAACTTTTCGGGGACGCTCGTTAGGGGATGCTGGAGATCCGGCTTTCCCGGTGGGGGTTTAGACTCCCGGGAGCGGGGAGAGGAGCTCAAGGCCCTTGCCGCGGGTTTCCTGGTAGGACAAGGTGCGGGCGGAGGCGGAGCCGCGGGCGGTGCAGGCAGCAGCTTGCGTCCCCAGAGAGCGGGCGGAGGCCGGGTTCCCACACCTGCAATGCTACGACGGCGCTCAGTATCACCCTCGTTCGCGGCTGGAGTTCCAGGGGCGCGCGCCTCGCACTCCTAGACTTCAGGGTACGGAGTCATAAATCCGCCCCTGCTAGATCGCAGCGGATCCTCGACCCGCCCTAGCCCCGGATCTTGGAGTTACCCTCCCCGGCCCTTGGGCGTCGCGGGGGCTGGAACTGGGCGCGGAATGAGGCCAGGAGGGACCTGGGAAAACCACCCAGATTGCATTGCAATGGGCGAGGCCGCCTGGAGGAGCCGGTTCCCCCGAGCCAACTCCCCGTAGGGCTTTCTCGATGCGCGGTTCCCAGATGCCCTTCTCTGACCGCCCGCGAGGCGCTGCCTCGCAGGGACGCTGGACCCGGTACTTGGCCTGGCTGGGCTGACCGGCTCTCACGCGGCTGCGAGGAGGCCAGACGCCAGGACAAGCGACTGTTGCTGAGAAAGTGATTACAACAGTTTGGAAAGCGTGGGCCCGCCCGTCCTTTCAGGGCTTTGGTGTTTGGATTCATCATTTGTATAGCGCGTTTGGAAGAACTGAAGACTTAATAAATCACGATTACCAAGGATTTTACGGCAGCGTTATCCAAGTTAAAATCATGAATCTCATAACTGCCCCCCTTTTAGAAACTTGCCGTCTTCGTTTTTAAGGAACTTGGATCTGGTTTTTTTGTTTGTTTGTTTGTTTTTTCTTTTCTTTTTTTAAAGTTTGATTCATCCAACTGGCTTTACAAGGACAGGGATGGTTTTGTTTTGTTTCAAATATATTCTGAGGGTTTGAAACAGAGCCTGACATATACTATGCACTCAACAAATATTTGTTGAATGATTGTAATAACACCCACCCATTTGTGCAGCTTTGTCTTCTAAGCCTAGGACTTCACTGCAAAGGCTAGATTCTCAACATGGGAATCTACAGGTAATTTAAATCTCAAATGTTTATAAAAAGTAGGTGCTAGTTCTCCACAAACTTCACTTTATATTAAACTCGAAAAAGGCAAGAACGTCAGTGGGAGAGATCTGTGTAATACAAGTAAATCTGGTCTGAACACAAAAACGTTTTATGACCATCACCATCATCTACTTAAAAAAAAAAAAGAAAAAGAAAAGTTCCCCTAAAGGGAGGCTCATTCAAGGCTTCACTCAAGATCACATCTAAAACTTCCCAAACAAATGAGATTAAAAAAAAAAAAAAAAAATGCAGGAGGGGACCCAAATTCCAAATTGAGGGTCCATATACTCTTAAATTTTATTTTTTATTAGGACATTATAATTATACATAGTAGTTGGGTTCATTATGACAAAATCATACATGCAAGGAATTTGATTTCAATCCTTCCCTCACAATATACGTCTTGAAAGACAAAGACTGACCAACTATTCCTTTTTTTAAATGTTTTTCTAGTTGTTGATGTACCTTTATTTATTTATTTTTATATGGTGCTGAGAATTAAACCCAGTGCCTCACACATACTACGCAAGTGCTCTATCACTGAGCTATGACCCCAGCCCCCAACTGTTCTTAATTAAAGTAATTTAAGAGAAATGATCCTGAACCAGAAAACAAAATTTTTTTTCTTTAAGGGACAGGAGGCAAAATTTGAGTATGGTCTGTAGATTAACACTACTATATCACTGTTAATTTCTCAATTTTGTAGTATTACTGTGATTAGGCAGGAGAAAGTTCTTATTTTAAGGAAATAACTAGGAAGTATTTAGGGGTAAAGAGGAATCATGTGCACATGCCTGTAATCCCAGTGACTAGGGAGACTGAGGCAAGAAAATCACAAACTTGAGGCCAGCCTCCACAGTTTAGCAAAACACTGTCTCAGAACTAAAAAAAAAAAAAAAAAAAAAAAAAATTTAAGGGGGAGGAGTGGGGGTGGGGTTGCACATGCCTATAATCACAACAGCTCCGGAGGCTAAGGCAGAAGGATGGTGAGTTCAAAGTCAGCTTCTGCAATTTAGCAAAACTCTTTCTTAAAATAAAAAGGGTTGAAGATGTGGCTCAGTGGTTAAGTGACCCTGGGTTCAATCCCTGGTACCACAAAAAGTGGGGATTGGGTCTGTAGCTAGGTTGTAGAGCATCTCTGGGTTCAATTCCTAGTACTGTAAAAACAATGACAACAATTTACATGTCTGTAAATTGCTCTCAAAATGTTCAAACAATATATATTTGTATAGAGAGTGATAAAGCAAATGCATTAAATGTTAACATTGAATCTGGGTGAGGGAATCATGCTATTCTTCAGAATGTTTCTATAAGTCTAAAATTATTTCAAGTTTGAAAGTTTTATTTTTTTTTTTTAAAGAATTTTCTTTCTGCCTCCACCATTCTGGTTGGTCTATAATGAGGTTCTGTGCCATCGTAACTTCCTTCTATGATAAACTAATCCCTCATGTCATGAAATTAATCTTTTTTTTTTTTTCTTTTCCTGACGAGTAAAGAAAAGGTGACCATTTTCTGCATAACAACCTGTTCATGTACTTTAAGGTTGTTCTCAAGTAATCGTTCCTAAACTAAATAACTCTTTAAAGTTTACATTGTGGATATTATTTTCCTGCTCTTTAGTTATCTTCGTTATCCTCCTTTGACCCTTGTCACTTTTAGAGAGCATCTTCAACTAGATAGAATTCAAATAAATGTCTGTTGGGGCTTCACCATTGACACTGTGCCACCTATATATTGTATTCTTATTACTTGGAATGTAGATCTCTTTTTAAGACTACAGTAGCAGCACTGTTTACTGACTCGTTTCATGTGAAATTTTTTTCAGTACAGGGGACTGAACCCTGGGTCACTCTACCACTGAGCTACATCCCCAGCCCTTTTTATTTTTTATTTTGAGACAGGGTCTTGTGAATTTGCTGAGACTGATCTTGAACTTGCAATCCTCCTTCCTAGGCCTACCAATTCATCCAGATTATAGGCCAGAGCTGCCATGCTGGGTACTTTATGTGAGTTCCCAATTGCATGGACCTGGCTGTTCTTTTGTACCTATAAGAGCCTTCAAAAGTAAATCGAATGCCAGGTGCATTGGCTCACACCTGTAATCCCACTTACTCAGGAAATTGAGGCAGGAGGATCACAAGTTTAAAGCCAGCCTCAGCTATTTAGCAAGACCTGGTCTCAAGGGGGGATAAAAGAAAGTATGAAAATGTCCTTGAGTTATTTAGAGGTGATAGTTGCACAAATTTGCGAAAATACTAAACAACTGAATTGTGCACCTTGATGAATGTTATGATTTGTGAATTATAACTCAATTTTTAAAAAGCAAATCAAGCAAAAACCTGTATTCTGAGGCTACCACCAGCCATTGATGTTTTTTAGTTGTCTATAGTATGACTATGTTATAAGAGACCTCATTTGGGACCTTATTTTACATTCCCTGGACAAGTCTAACTAACCTATGTAGTGGAGAGGTAAGGAGATGTAATGGTCAAGATAACTAAAAAAATTATAATTTTCTATTAATTACTCTGTACACTACACATTCAAACAAATTACTGGTCTGAACCTTTATTATAGCAATTATTATAGACTATGTGGAAAAAGTATGTGTTTAATAGTTGGCCCTACCAATTTGCTATCTCATGGCTTTAGGCATGTTCCTTTACCTTAAAAGGACCTGGTTTCTCACATGTGAATATGGGGATGATGATGATGTACCCTTCATAGATTTTAAAGGGAGAGGAAATGTGTAAATAGGTGTCTTTAATGAGGAAAGTTACTGCTTAAAGAGGCATCTCCAAATGAGGAGGCCTTTCTCAAGGCAACCACCACAAAGGCCATTGATTTTCTGGGTTTATTTTTGAGACACATCAAGGTGTTTCAAGAAGCCCTGGGCTGGGGATATAGCTTAGTTGGTATAGTGCTTGCTTTGCAAGCACAAGGCCCTGGGTTCAATCCCCAGCACCACCAAAAAAAAAAAAAAAAAAAAGAAGCCCTGTGCTTGCTCTGTTATAGGGAAATACACAAAAAAATAAAGATATGGAAATGCACCAAGAATCTGAACAGCATGGCTTACAAGATATGCTTGTTTCTTAGAGATCATAGAACCCATTCCATTTAACTGGGCATCCAGAGGAAAAAGATGATTTCCAGGGACAATTACCCTTCTTCCCCTGTCCCTTGCTTGGGAGTATCTTCCTGCCTCTTCAAAAATCCAGAGACAGGGAAGCACAGTGGCAAGCTTTATCTTTTAAGTCAAGGTGGGGTTGACAGGAGTGGGCAAAGAAGTATTGTTTCTCTTATTTCCTAAGTCTCTGCTTCACTGTAGTCTGCCTACCCATCCACCCCTTTGACTGAAAGAGGACCAACTTTATTATTCTGGCAAAAGGTAACCCAAAGACCAGGAAATAGTTGTTGCCCTGCTTTGTGTCTGTCTGAAGTATGTGAAATGCTATTGAGAGAGTACACTTGGCAGAACTGCTATTTGGAGACAGTAAAGATAATTTTTATGATGGGCCTATATCCGCTTCATTTGCAAGTCACTACTTTCTCACCTAAAGATTTTCTAAGTGACTGAAGTCTGTACAAAATGTCAGACATACATGCACTCATTTATTTAACAATTACAGGCACACTAGTTTGCACCAGGTAAGATGTTGGGCACTGGAATTATGAAGAAACACAAACACGGTCCTTGCCCTTATTGAGTGGGGAAGACAAATAGCCACTCACAAAACAAATGTATCATTACAACAATGACAAGTGTGCTAAAGGTTCAGAGCTCTGGGATTGCACAACAACAGGATATAAACTCCACTAGGAAGACAAGAAAGGGTTCACTGAACAGTGGCGTATAAATTACAACCTCAAATAGAAGTGAAATAACCAAAGAGCTAGGAGCAGGTGAGGAAGAGGGAAAGGAGGCATACGGAAATAATTAAGGGCTGGAGAAGTATGTGAGACCCTAAGAGTTATTCTTTATGTGTATGTATATATGTGTATATACATATATCTATGTATATATAGATAGTAGATACCTTTATTTTATTTATTTGTTTTTATGTGGTGCTGAGGATCAAACCCAGCACCTCATACATGCTACGCAAGCGCTCTACCACTGAGTCACACCCCAGCCCCTTAAGAGTCATTCTTGACTTCCCCCTATGTCCAGTTGGTCACCAAGTTCCAAGGAGTTTTCCTTCAGTACCAACATGCTTGGCCCTCTTTCCATTCTTTACAGAACTACAGAATTTTTTACTCAAATGGCTTCAGGTGTCTTGTGTGGTATGCACTAACCCTTCCCAAGTGTTCGGTAGTTCTTGGAATACTGGATCTTATGATCTTTAAAATTCAACCAAAAAAATGGGGGAGTGTGACTGCTATAGGCAGGATTTCAATTTTGCTAAGTAGTGTGTTTTTTTAAAAATAATAATTATAATTTACTGTCCTTTTCATTTCATGAAAGATATGCTATTTTAACAACAAAAAGAGCATTATGAGATAAAGAACAACTTTTATATTATTTACATGAGTCAATTTTGTGAAAAATTTGTTACATTGCCCTTATCTCATTCGATCTCTTAGAAAAAATGAATCTTATATATACTAGAATTTTGGAGTCACTATAGCTTAATCTCTTCTGAAAATTATCAACAAACTAGGTTTTCTTAAAAACAATGTGCCTAGCATGTGTGAGGCACTGGGTTCGATCCTCAGCACCACATATAAATAAATAAAGGTCCATCAACAACTAAAAAATATTAAAAAAAAAAGACTTCCATTTTTCAAGTTAACTATTTACAAGACTATATAGTTCTACATGGTTTATAATGAAAACTGCAGTTACCTATTTCTCCCTTCCCCAAACTGATTGCTGCTTCCCAGAGCCAACAGCTTCTACCCACACATTATTTCTTTTATTTGTTCCAATTAGTTAACATGACAGTAGAATGCATTTTGACACATCATTCATAAACGGAGGATAACCTCATTCGTCTGGTTGTACATGATGTAGAAGGACACCAGTTGTGTAATCATATATGCACATAGGGCAATAATGTCTGATTCATTCTATCATTCCTACCCCCACATTCCCTCCCCTCCCTTCATTCCCCTCTGTCTAGTTCAAAATACCTCTATTCTTCCCCCACCCTTATTGTGAATTAGCATCTGAATATCAGAGAAAACTTTTGACCTTCAGTTCTTTGGGTTTGGCTTATTTTGCTTAGCATAATATTCTCCAGCTCCGTCCATTTACTGGCAAGTCCATAATTTCATTCTTCTTTAAGACTAATATTTCATTTGTGTGTGTGTGTGTGTTTGTATACCAGTTTCTTTATCCATTCATCTGTTGAAGGGCACCTAGGGTTGATTCCATAGTTTAGGTATTGTGAATTGAGCTGCTACAAACTGCGATGACTGCATCACTGCAGTATGTTGATTTTAAGTCCTTCGCTACCCAGACTTGTAACTATTAATCACTGCTTTTTTTTTTTAGCCCTGGCAATCAAACCCATAGCCTTGCTAGGCAAATGCTTCTACCATTGGCGCTACACACCCATTCTTTGCCTCCTCCTTTTTAAGTAACATGCACTACACTTACAACTATTAAAAAGCATTTTTGTTTTCCAAATCTTAAAGTCTAATTGATGCTCTCCTTCTCAAATTGAATTGGAGCTAAGGAGTAAAATATATGCCCATTAGCTCAAATCTCAATCCATCTATGAAGCTTCCGGGTTAGCCAAGCCCTCAGTGATTATACTGCTAGATTATACTCTCTAGATTATACTGCTTAAATGCTTCTGCTCCACATTATTTCAAATAGGCAATTACTTTCTTAAAATCCTAGACTCCCCAATTTACAGTCACAAATGACCACTTTCATTCCCACTGTTAAATTTTCTTTGTGCTTTAAAAACCAGAACTTACTCAAGTTTAGATTAGTAGGAAAGAGGTTTGCCTAGGGGCTCTATCAATTATGCTGGCCTTAGAGGGAAGAATAAACCCTTCTGAGCTTGATGCAGTGACTTGCAACTGTAATCCCAGCAAATCCCAGCAACTCAGGAGGCTGAGGCATGGGGATCACAAGTTCAAGCTAGTCTCAGAATTTAGTGAGACCCTGTCTCAAAAAAATTTTTAAAAGGCCTGGGAATGTAGCTTAGTGGTAAAGTACCCCTAGGTTCAATCCTCAGTACAAAAAACAAAAACAAAAACAAAGCAAAACCTTCTGAGATTAAAGAACTGTTTCCAGTAATAGGACATCTCTTGCTTGCCCAAATTTGTATCCCTGCTTTAGCTACTAGGGGAAGTTATCTGATTTTAATCAGAATCTATTTATGCAAACAATATTTTAAATCAGGTCATTATTTTGGAAGGCAACACAAAAAAAGTCATTATAATGTCTCCCTCTGAGATTGGGTCCAAGGCTGGGCAGAGTGGAGCATACCTGTAATCCCAGTGGCTTGGGAGGCTGAGACAGGAGGATCTCAAGTTCAAAGCCAGCCTCACCAATTAGCGAGGCCCTAAGCAACTTATGACACCCTGTTTCAAAATAAAAAAGGCTGGGGATGTGGCTCAGTGGTTAAGTGCCTCTGGGTTCAATTCCTGGTAACCCCCCCCCCCGCAAAAAAAAAATGGACCCAGGGAACTGATGGAGGCGATGAGGACAGAAAAATCTTTCTCTTTATATGCCATAAATAGCAATAATATAGGTTTGTTATTGAGTGGAGCCTTTACAAGCTTTTTGTCATTTAATTCTCCAACAACCAAATGAGGTTCAGGTACTGTTTTTTCCCCCACTCAACAGCTGAGGAAAACTTAATAACTTGGTCAGCTGGGTGCAGTGGCACAAACCTGAAGTTCCTGGAACTCAGGAGGCTGAAGTAGAAGGATCACTTGAGCCCAGGTATATTTGAGGCCAACTTTGGCAACATAGACCCCATCTCAAAAAAATAAAATAACTTGGTTGGGTGTGACCATTCATACCTCCATCAAAGAATTTTTTAGTTACCTGGTAGACCTGAGAAACCCTTCTCCATGCCCTTCCCTGGACCCTCCTGCACTGCATCCCCATCCATGACGTGAGGGTGTTGGACCACAGACTGAAGAGCTCAGGGATGGCCTTTTCCTAAGTCTAGCCAAACTGAAGGGACAGGTGAGGAGCCCCTGCACCTTAATAACCAGGAACTAAAGGAGAAGAGGGGTATTCTAGATAAGGAGATCACTGAAGGCTACAGTGCCTTCAGTGGATGACTAGAATGGTCAACCATTCTGTGGATGACTAGAATACCACATCTCCTAGCTCTGAGTATAATGACATCAAGGATGTAGGGGCAAAGTAGCTATGATCCAAGGTGTTGCCACCAAAGAATTGTATCCAGAATTTGACCTGGGCATGAGTGACTTGAGCAGAAGTTCACAGACCCTTGTTTGTGGTCCATAGGGATATGTGGATATGGACATGAGAAATAGCAAGAGCCCATCCCATGTACCTATAGGGTTTTAGCAAGAAAATGCTAGGGTCCAAGAGCCCAAGTCAGAAGGGATCGTAAAAGGGAGTGGCGCAGGGAAAGAGTGTTCCCAGTTTCAAGGTTCCTGAAATGTCCCAGTGGTACCTTGTGTGGGTATGTGTATCCTATTTGTCAATAAACATGAGCAATCAACAAATAATAAAGGGGTGGGGGAAGGAAAATAGTGAACCGAGACAGACATTATTACCCTATGTACATGTAGGATTACACGAATGGTATGATCTACATTGTGTACAATCATAGAGACGAAAAGTTGTACCCCATTTGTGTACAATGAATCAAAATGCAGTCTGTAAAAAAAAAAAAAAAAAAAACAAGTTATTTCAAAAGAGAAAAAACAAAGTTAGATAAAATAACAACACAGAAAATAATAATAACAATAACTTTGTTCAAATAGCATGGAACTGGGATTCATACCTAGAGAGTCTGACTCCAGCGATGGCACATTTGGCCAAAACACCATACTGAATATGAACCCCTTTTAAGCTTTAAAAAATCTTGTTGCGGGGGCTGGGGAGGTAGCTCAGTCGGTAGAGTGCTTGCCTTGTAAGCACAAGGCCCTGGGTTCGATCCCCAGCACCCAAAAAAAAAAAAAAAAAAAAATCTTGTTGCATTTGTTTCAGTAGCACCTGAACTAAAGGTGAAGTGATACAGAGATTAGCTTGGCCATTGTGCAAGGGTGACACATTGGTGAAATGTTTGCATTTAGAAAAAAAAAAAAACTTGCTTATAAAAATACAAAGTATGATATTTCCTGTGACAGATTGGCTGCAACACATCCACAGGACTAATAATAAGCCTCTAAAGCAAAGTTACCCTATATTTAATATTTTAGGAATACCACATTTTAAATTATGTACATTTCCTGTATATCATGCCCTCAGATTTTTTTTTAACTCATGACCTCACACATGCTACACAAACACCCTACCACTGAGCTCCAACCCTCAGATTATTTATAAGATCGCCATGATAAAGAACACTTGAGACACATTAAGTAACAGTTTATAATAACTATACATAGCATGTTAGTTAAAATGAATATTGAATTTGTCATCAAAGCTAATTCGTTTCATCTTTGGAAAGGATGTATTTTATTCCAACTCCTTATGCACAAAGCCCTGGGTTCAATCCCTAGTATTGCCCCTCCCCACCACCCCCAAAAATGAAGTGACTTGCCCAACCAAAGTGACACAGCTCATTTGTGGCAGGACTGTTTGCAAAGCTCAGGTCTCCTGGCTCCAGTGTTCTTTCCCTGTTGTGTCCATGGTTACCCAGACAGTGTGGTCCCTGAGAATATGGTAAGTTTTCTAGATGAACTTTTGAGATGTCTGAGTAGTCAGTTTTGCTTAAAGTTAGTTCTCTTGTTAAGGTGTTGATAGGGAAAGAACTTCCTTTTTGTTTTTTGTTTTTTTTTGTTTTTGTATTGAGGATTGAATCCAGGGCCTCAGACACATTAGCAAGTCTTTATCACTAAGCTATATCCTCAGCCCCTGGGAAAGGATATTCAGAACATTCTTGGTTGAAGGTTCTTGTTCATTGCAACTTAAAGGAAAGAAAAATAATGTGGATGTCCACCTCTGATGCTGACACCTCTTCATGCCATCCTGTAGTATGATTCGGGAGCACTAGCCTGGAATATTGAGAATTTAGAAGATTTTGGTGGGAGGAGAAGGAGATAGGGGTAGAATTTGAATGAGCCATTCTTCTTCATAAAAGTCCAAAGCCAGGCTCAGTGACTCAAGCCTGTAATCCCAGTGACTCAGGAGACTGAGGCATGAGCATCACAAGTTCAAGGCCAGCATCAGCAATTTAGTGAGGCCCTGAGCAACTTAGACTCTGTCTCAAATTAAAAAATTTAAAGGGCTAGGGATGTAGCTCAGTGGTACAGTGCCCTTGGGCTCAATGCCCAGTATCAAAAAAGAAAAAAAAAATGTTTGAAGAGTTTTTTTTTTTTTTTTTTTTTTTTTTGCGGTGCTGGGGGTTGAACCCAGGACCTTGTGCTTGCAAGGCAAGCACTCTACAACTGGGCTATATCCCCAGGCCGAAGAGATTTTTTTTGAGGTGGTAGGTATCGAACTCAGGGATTTGTGCATGCTAGGCAAGGGTTCTAACGCTGAGCAAAGGCCCCAGTCCCTTTTGCAGAGATGGTGTCTTTCTCTGTTGCCCAGGCTAATCTCCAACTCCTAGGCTCAAGAGATTTTCCTGCCTCAACCTCCCAAGTAGCTGGGACTACAGGTGTGCCTCACTCCACTTGACTGGGAATGCTATGCTGGTCCCTTAAGTAACAAGTAGGTCTATTAATTTTCTTTCCTTTTTATTACCTCCTCCAACCAGTTGTACCTACTGTCTGAGCTCTCCATCTTCCTAATTGGACACTCAGACTGCATTCTTCACCCTGAAGCATAATTCCCAGTGACTGGCAGAATTCCTGCCATGGCTGGTTACTGGCTCTAAGCTTTTTTAGTGTAAAGCCCTTAAAACAGTGACGATAGCAATCACGTGGGTGAAGTAGCAGATCATGTTTGGTGAGGGTCTGGGCATTCAATGCTCTGGCTCATCTACCTCCAAGCTGCCTGTCTTGCCTCTCTTCTGTCTATATTCTGCTAGCATATCATCTATATAAATCAAACTCACTGTTTTCTCTTTTCTAACTTCTTTATTTTTATAGCCAGTCACTTGTTTTCTGCCTTCCTACAACTCTCCCTGCTACCTATCATTGTATTTGAAGTACCTATCAAGACAGGTATGGTGCTGTGCACCTTTAGTCCCAGTTACCCGGAGGCTAATGCAAGAAGACTACTTGAACCCTGGGGCTCAAGGTAGCTTGGGTGATGTAGCAAGAAACAATCTTAAAAAAAAAAAAAAAAAAAAAAAAATTAATAGCATGACTATATGCAATGAATGCCTTGCAAATGAAAAAAAGAAAACTCCATTTACAACACTATCAAAAAAATTAAAATAGGGATAAATGTAACAAGAAACAAAAGACTTGTACACTGACAAGAATAAAACACTGTTAAAGTCAGGCAAGGTGGTGTACTCCTGTAATCTTGCAGGGATGAGGCAGGAGGAATGCAAGTTCAAAGCCAGCCTCAGCAGCTTAGCAAGGCCATAAGCAATTTTAGTGAGATCACATTTCAAAAGAAAAATTTAAAAGGACTGGGGATGTGGCTCAGTGGTTGAGCGGCACCCCTCCCCCCAAAAAAGACCATTGAGGGACTGGGGAGATAGCTCAGTTGGTAGAGTGCTTGCCTTGCAAGCACAAGGCCCTGGGTTCAATCCCCAGCACCCAAAAAAAAAAAAAAAAAAAAAGACTGTTGAAATAAATTAAAGAAGTCTTAAATAAATGAAAAATCATGGTTGGAATACTTAATATAGTTAGATGCAATATTCCTCAAATTGATCTACAGATTCAGTGCAATTTCTACCCAAACCTCAAGAAACTTTTTCCCCCCAAGAAATTGACATGTTGAATCTACAATTAATATAGAAGTATATAAGAATAAGAGACCCAGAAGTGTTCAAACTCTGGAGAAACTTGAGAACATACTTTCTGAGTTCAAAACTTACTACAAAGCTATAGTAATGAAGTGTGTGGTACTGCATATGGATAATCATACAGATGAATTGAATAGAACAGAGTCAAAAAAATAAAACCTTAAACTTCTGGTTAGTTTATCTACAAAGGGGGCCAGGGTATTCAATGCCCAAAAGAATAGACTTTTCTATTTAAATGGTGCTGGGACTGGATATCCTCACACCACATGGAAAAACGAACTAAAAATGAATGATAGACCAAAATGTAAGTGTTAATATAATACTCTTGGGGAAAAATTGGAGTTTATCTTCAGGACTTTGGATTAGGTGTTGAGTTCTTAAATGTAATGCCAAAAGCACAAGCAACAGAAGGAAAAAGTAGGTGAGCTGAACTTCATCAAAATTAAAAGCTTCAGGGCCAGGCGCAGTGGTGCATGCCTGTAATCCCAGTGACTCAGGAGGATTGCAAGTTCAAGACCAGTCTCAGCAAATTAGCAAGGCCCTAAGCCACTTAGTGAGGACTTGTTTCAAAAAAAATTAAAAGGGATGTGGCTCCGTGGTAAAGCGCCACTGGGTTAAATCCCCAATAAACACCCCCCCCCCAAAAAAAAAAACTAAAACTAAAAATGGCTGGGGATGTAGCTCAGTGGTAAAGTACCCCTGGATTCAATCCCTGGTACCAAAAGACAAATAAAATATTTGAAAGTTTTATATACAAATGTTCATGACAGCAATATTTTCAATAGTTAAAAAGTAGAAACAATCCAAAATGTCCATCAACTGATGAATTGCTAAATAAAATATACCTACAAGAAAATATTATTCAATTGTGAAAAAAAGTAATGAAAGGGGTTGGGTGTATAGCTCAGTGGTATGAGACAGACATCATAATCCTATGTGCATGTATGATTACACGAATCTACATTGTGTACAACCAGAGAAATGAAATGATGTACCCCATTTGTATACAGTCTGTAAAAAAAAGGAAGAAAGAAAGACAGTCTGCTACTCTGTGCATATGTTCATAAGCCCTGGGTTTAATTCCCAGTACTGCAAAAGAGAGCAGTGTGTGAGTATGTGTGTGTGTGAGGCGGGGAGACAGGAAAAACAATGAAGTATTGGTGCATACTACAACCTGCGTTAATTTTGAAAACTTTGTAAGTGAAAGAAGCCAGTCACAAAGGGTACATAGTATATGATTCCATTTATATGAAATGTCCAGAATAGGCAAATTATAGACAGAAATTAGATTAGTGGTTGTCAGGGGCTGGGAAGAAGGTAAGAAAGAGCAGGGAATTTCTGATGAGTCCAGGGTTTCTTTTTAGGGTAGTGAAATGTTCTAAACTTGGGTAGTGATGTTGATTTTACAACTGTGATACACTAAAAGTCACCAAACTGTACACAGTAAAAAGATAAATTTTATGGTATGTAAATAATATGTCAATAAACTGTTATAAAAAAAAGAACCTATCATATAGCACTAAAATTATGTTTTCTGGTGTATTTCTTCCTCCTGGAAGAATTAGACTGAGTTCCCTTCAACCCTTATACATTGTGTGTACTCAACTAATGCAAAAAATATTTGATGGTGTCAGGTGTAGCTCAGTGGTAAAGCACTTGCCTAGCATGTGCAAGGCCCTGGGTTCAATCACCAGCATTGCAAAAATCAACAAAAAACTTGATGATCCATTGATTCGTTGATCTAATCTTTGAAATAAGTTTAAGATTTTTTTTTGTGTGTGGGCATGAGGGATGAAGGCTCCTAGTGGTTAAGCCCAGGGCCTCTCACTTGCTAAGCAAGCACTCTACCACTGAACTGCATCCCCAAACTGAAGTTTATGATGCTGACAAGCAGCAGGGAAGATTTTTTTCATGCAGAGGCAATGGCCGAGCAAAGGGCAGGAGGAGGCTCAGCATCAGGCCTGAGCAGCCAGCAAGTCCCCTTTGGTTCACAGAAGTTGGAATCAAAGCAGGTAAATAGCATTGAGGGTGAGACTCCATGCTAAGTTTGGTCAGTATTGCTATTAACTTATTAATTGATGGTGTGTAGCTAACTAAAACTATTTTTCAGATAAAAATGCTGATTCTGCCTTTCTCCTCCTATACCCTCCCTACCTCCTTAGCTTAGTCAAAACGTACCAGTCAGATTGCTCCAATGGGAACAAAACAGAAGTTAAACAGTTTTATCTTTAAGGGGCTACAGCCAACTTTGCCTACTCTCTAGACACTCTGCTTTAAGAGCCCTGAGTTAGGGTCTGGAGAAGAAGTTCAGTAGAGTGCTTACCTACTATGCACAAGGTCCTGAGTTCAATCCCAGTACTACAATGAAATGAAGGGTGGAAGCCTGTGGTCAGGGTTGGGGCTAAGGCTCAGTGGGAGAGCATGTGCTTAACATGTGCAAGGCCCTGGTTCAGTCCCCAGCACCAAAAAAATAGCCATGATGATCACCATACTTCATTCACACAGATACTGTGCCCTACTTTCCCACAGTTCTTTTTTTTTTTTTTTTTAAATATTTTTCAAGTTGTTGATGGCTCTTTATTTTATTTATTTATTTTTATGTGGTGCTGAAGATTGAACCCAATGCGTCACACGTGCCAGGCAAGTGCTCTACCACTGAACCCTGTCGCCAGCCCCTTTCCCACAGATCTAAAGTCAGAAGCCTGCTGTTTGCACCCACCCATCCAGATTTCTTCCTTCCTTCATTAATTCAACACTTACTTTCTACCAGAGATTGTGCTAGGCACTTGACATGGCTCTAAAGAACTAAACTATGCTATTAATATATATCAGTAGAAGAATTTCTATTTGACTTAGCACCAGTGTAACAGAGGCTTCAAAACCCTCTCCATTGAGTTTCTTGAGAATACTACTTTGCATTTGAATAGAACTATTCAAGGATATTGGGAATGTGAGGGTATTGCTCAGTAGTTGATGTTTGGCTTGCATGTGGGTGGCCCTGGATGTAATACCCAGCAGCACCCACACCCACACAAAGATTTAATATGCAATATTTAATTCGATATTCATATCTATTAGAAAGAAGGGAAGGGAAGGTATTGTCTTCATTTTACAGGTGAAACCAATGAGATTGAATAGGTTAAATAGTTCCTTCAAGTTCACAAAGCAAAGCCTGCTTGGGAACCCAGCTGTGACTTCTAACCGGTTACCTTTTCTATTATTCTTTACCAAAACAGGAAGTGCTGACTTCTTAGAGGGCAGCTGCCTGGGTCTGTGTGTAAACAATGCAGCAGCAGAGAATTGTTAGGTTTGCTCTTTTTAAATTTTTAATAAAGTATCATTGTGTTTATTATCAATTTTATAAATAGGCAGCCATCAAGAAGCCAAATAATGAACTCAGCAGATGAGGACATTGTGAAAAATGTTTCAGTGACACTTGTAAGTGCACGATTAATAAGAACAGAAACTAAATCTGTAGACTGTTAGCAGCAAAGTGTTTATTTCCTAAACCTGTGATGACCACCCACCAAAGCTACTGAAGGTCCTTCTCATTTACATCAGTGATTTGTCTCTATGAGAATGACTTCCAAATCCCATACAACCTGCAAAATGCCTGGTGCCCTGAGAACACAAACAAGAATAAAGCCCACCCCAGGTTTCAGTGCAGCATTAATGAAAACAAATAGTTAAAATACAAAGGTGAAAGTGGATGCAGCGACATGTCTGCAGTCCCAGTTACTCTGAAGGTTGAGACAGGATTGTTTGAGCCTAGGGGTTCCAGGCCAGCCTGAACAACTTAGCAAGACCTTGTCCTAAAAATAAAACGCTGAATACATCCTACAGTGGGCAACTGCTATAATAATGTGGAAGTTTTCCTAAGAAAAAAAGATTAGGGGCTGGGGTTGTGGCTCAGTAGTGGAGGGCTTACCTGGCATGTTAAGGCCCTGGGTTTGAACCTCAGCACCACATAAAAATAAATAAATAAAATAAAGGTTAAAAAAAAAGTTCCACTAAAATAAAAAAGGCTAAGAAATAATTATGTGTAGTAACCATTACTTAAGCATAATTCTACATCTGAAATCTTGCAAGCTCTCTACCTAAGGAAAATAATTTGAAGATAACATTTTTATTGAATACTTATTGTGTACTAGATATTATGTTAATTGCTTTACAGATAGAGAATCTCATTTAATCCTCACAACAACTCTAGTATTATTTTTACTTTACAGATGAAGAATCTGAGGACCACAGACTTTGAGTGACTTGTTCCATATCCCACAATGCACAGAACCAGTTTGAGCTCCCAAGTACATTTTCTTGGGCTAGTGATGTGGTAGAACCTTTGCCTAGCATGACCGAGGGTCTGGACTCAATCCCGAATGCTGCAAAAAACAAAAACAAGCAAACAATCAAAAAACCAAGTTCACTCTCTTAATCATAACTCTTCATGAGTGTTTTTCCTATTAATTTCAACTGGACCTTGATCTTGATCTTGCTGACACCTGCAGGCCTTGACCTCCTTTTCCTCCCAGCCATCACCTTTCCTTCTCTCTCTATCCTCCGGCCCTGCCAAATGGCTTACAGGTATTGCCTGGTGTGTGGTGTGGTATCTCTTCCCTTGTAAACATGTTTCCTACTGCCTGGATGAGCCAAATCACAGAGCCACCAAACCTGTTTGTAAATCTGGCAGAGTGAAAGATGAAAAGGAATCATAAGAGTATATTTGAAAAGTTAATATGTGACTTTCATAACACTGAAAGAATTTAAGGAATTACAGAAGAGGGGAATTTATGGTAGAGTTTACATGTGAGAAGAACTTACTGGTAGAAAGGAGGGAAACACATTCTGTCCAAGTACAGCTGTGACATTCAACTCATTTAATCCTGTAGGACGAAGATTACAAAGATAGTTAATATTTTAAGGTGTTATTTCTATGTATAGCATTCTTAGACCAAAAGAATTATTATTATTATTATTTTTATTTTTTGTGTGGTTAGAATCAAAGCCTGGGCCAGGGGCTGGGGAGATAGCTCAGTTGGTAGAGTGCTTGCCTTGTAAGCACAAGGCCCTGGGTTCGATCCCCAGCACCCAAAAAAGAGAAAAAAAAAAAAAAAAGCCTGGGCCATGCCTGTGATCCCAGTGGCTTGGGAGGTTGAGGAAGGAGGAACACAAGTTCAAAGTCAGTCTCAACAACTTAGTGAGGCCTTAAGCAACTTAGACCCTGTCTCAAAAAAAAAAAAATAAAAAGGGCTGGGGATGTAGCTCAGTAGTTAAGTGCCCCTGGATTCAATTTCTAGTACCAAAAAAAAAAAAAAAACTCATGATTGTTTTTGTGATTATTATTTAACTTAGCAATTATAACTTAGATATATTTACTAAATAAATGTTTAAATATGAATGTTAAAAAAAAAGACTTTTCACCACAGATTTTTTTTTTCCAGTACTTACTATAGAACCCCCAAAGGTGGAGCAAGTGGGAAAAAGGAATAATAGAAGTTCACTGGATTAGACAAAGGGAAATTAAGGGAAGGGAGGGAGATGGGAATAGGAAAGACAGTAGAATGAATCAGACATAACATTCCTGGTTCATATATGAATACACAACCAGTGAAACTCCACTTCATGTACAACCACAAGAATGCGATCCTAATTAGAATAATGATATTCTATGTATGTATAATTTGTCAAAATACACTCTACTGTCATGTATGTTTAAAAAGAACAAATTTTAAAAGAAAAAAAACCCGGGTCCTTGTGCATGTTAGGTAAACACTCTACCTTGAGCGATAATCCCCTTACCACAAATGGCTTTCAGAATTAAAAATTTAGCCAGGTGTAGAGGTGCACACCTGTAATCTCAGTAACTCAGTATTCTGAGGCAGGAGGACTACAAGTCGAAGGCCAGTCTCAACAATTTAGTGAGGCCCTGAGCAACTTAGCGAGATCCTGTTTCGAAATAAAATATAAAAATGACTGGGGATGTGGTTCAGAAGTTCAGTGCCCCTGGGTTCAATTCTAGGTACCAAAAACAAAACAAAAAAGTGATGTGTATAATCCAATTTAAAAAGAATGAAAGACTGGGAGGATATATGCAAAACTATTAGCAGTGTTTATTTCTAGTAAATGAGATTTTAAAATCTCACTTTTACTGAAAACATATTTAAGCCTGGCTTGGTAGACCATGCCTATAATCCCAGCAGCTCTGCAGGCTGAGGCAGGAAGATTGAAAGTTCAAAGCCAGCCCAGGCAATTTAGTGAGACCCTATCTCAAAATAAAAAATAAAAAGGGCTGCTGGCAATATAGCTTAGTGGTAAAATGCCCCTGAGTTCAATTTGGTATCCCTCTCCCCAAATTTGGTAGACTCAATGAAGATTGAGTTGATTGGGGATTGAACCCAGATATGCTCTACCACTGAGTTATCGTCCAGTGCTTTTTTTTTTTTTTTTTTTTTTTTTGAGACAGGGTCTCCTTAAATTTCCTAGACTGGCCTTGAACTTTGGGTCCTCCTGGGTCCTCCTGCCTCAGCCTACAAAGTAGCTGGGATTACAGTAGTACCACTATGTCTGACTTCAAAGAAGACATTTCTGTTATGTTAAAAATGGTCATTTGGATGATATGATTATATACTTAGAGGAACCAGGAAATTCCACCAGAAAACTTTTAGAACTCATAAGTGAATTTAGTAAAGTAGCAGGATATAAGATCAATGCACATAAATCTAATGCATTTTTATACATAAGTGATGAATCTTCAGAAAGAATAATTAGGAAAACTATCCCATTCACAATAGCCTCAAAAAAAATAAAATACTTGGGAATCAATCTCACAAAAGAGGTGAAAGAACTCTACAATGAGAACTACAGAACACTAAAGAAAGAAATTAAAGAAAACCTTAGAAGATGGAAAGATCTCCCATGTTCTTGGATAGGAAGAATTAATATTGTCAAAATGGCCATACTACCAAAAGTGCTATACAGATTCAATGCAATTCCAATTAAAATCCCAATGACGTACCTTACAGAAATAGAGCAAGCAATTATGAAATTCATCTGGAAGAATAAAAAACCCAGAATAGCTAAAGCAATCCTCAGTAGAAAGAGCAAAGCAGGGGGTATCACAATACCAGATCTTCAACTGTACTACAAAGCAATAGTAACAAAAATGGCATGGTATTGGTACCAAAATAGAAAGGTAGATCAATGGTACAAAATAGAGGACACGGACACAAATCCAAATAAATACAATTTTCTCATAGTAGACAAAGGGGTCAAAAACATGCAATGGAGAAAAGATAGCCTCTTCAACAAATGGTGCTGGGAGAATTGGAAATCCATATGCAACAGAATGAAACTAAACCCATATCTCTCACCGTGCACGAAACTAAACTCAAAATGCATTAAAGACCTCAGAATCAGACCAGAGACCCTGAAGATTATAGAAGAAAAAGTAGGTCCAGATCTTCAACATGTCAGCTTAGGACCAGACTTCCTCAACAGGACTCCCATAGCACAAGAAATAAAAGCAAGAATCAATAACTGGGATAGATTCAAACTAAAAAGATTTCTCTCAGCAAAGGAAACTATCAGCAATGCGAAGAAAGAGCCTACAGAGTGGGAGAAAATCTTTGCCAATCATACTTCAGATACAGCGCTAATCTCCAGAATCTATAAAGAATTCAAAAAACTCTACACCAAGAATGCAAATAACCCAATCGACAAATGGGCTAAGGAAATGAACAGACACTTCACAGAAGAAGATTTACAAGCAATCAACAAACATATGGAAAAATGTTCAACATCTCTAATAATAAGAGAAATGCAAATCAAAACCACCCTAAGATTCCATCTCACCCCAATTAGAATGGCCATTATCAAGAATACAAGCAACAACAGGTGTTGGCAAGGATGTGGGGAAAAAGGTACACTCATACATTGCTGGTGGGGCTGCAAATTAGTGCAGCCACTCTGGAAAGCAGTGTGGAGATTCCTTAGAAAACTTGGAATGGACCTACCATTTGACCCAGCTATCCCACTCCTTGACCTATACCCAAAGGACTTAAAATCAGCATACTACAGAGATACAGCCACATCAATGTTCATAGCTGCTCAGTTCACAATAGCCAGATTGTGGAACCAACCTAGATGTCCTTCAGTTGATGAATGGATAAAGAAAATGTGGTATATATATACAATGGAATATTACTCAGTCATAAAGAATGATAAAATTATGGCATTTGCAGGCAAATGGGTGAAATTGGAGAATATCATGCTAAGTGAGATAAGCCAATCTCAAAAAACCAAAGGACGAATGATCTCGCTGATAAGTGGATGATGACACATAATGGGGGGTGGGAGGGGTTAGTGTTAGGGTTAGAGTTAGGGTGAGGGAGGGGGCAAGAATGGAGGAAGGAAGGACTGTATAAAGGGAAAAGAAGGGGGGGGGGAGGGAAAAAATAACAGAATGAATCAAACAACATTACCCTATGTAAATTTATGATTACACAAATGGTATGCCTTTACTCCTTGTACAGAGAAACAACATGTATCCCATTTGTTTACAATAAAAAAAAAAGAAAGAAAAAAAATGGTAATTTGACTCAAAGGATTATTGGAAAACTTTTTTAAAGTTTTCAAAAATTATTCAATCCCATAATACACAAACTGTTCCTTTTTTTCTGGTGTTGAATATTGAACCCAGGGCCCTTGTGCAGCTAAGCACGTGCTCTACCACCAAGTTACACAGCCCCATAAACTTTTTAAAAGAAAGATGAAGATTTTTTACACTGTTGGCTTATTTTATGAGGATAATAGGACTCTGAGTCTAAAAACTTGACAGGGTAATGCCCAGAAAGAAAAATGTACTAGTTAATCCTGTTTTTGAACATGGGTACAATCCAACTTGGCCACACAAAAGTCAAGTTCTGCACCCCCTGACTAAGCAGATTTGTCCCAGGGGAAGTATTGTAGGTACCATCTCAAAAGGCCTAAGGCCACCTCACTCAATGAGAAAAAAAATTCTTATTGTTATCTCAATAGACCCCAAGAAGGCAGGTAATAGCATTCCCATTTGAAAACTGAAGTATGATGGACTTTAAAAAAAATATAAAATGTACACACACCCACACACACATACAATGTGACAAAACATTAAGATATGACAAAGATGAGTGGAGGGTGCACTGATGTTCATGACCACATTCCATATGCTTTTCAGTATGTTTGAATGATGTCATGATAGTTTAAATGATTAACTATATATATTTTTTTAAATTATATTTATTTTCAAAATTTCCTTCTCGTCAAGCAACGCTTTTATTGGACATTCCTTTAGCCACGTTCCTTGCTCATTTCTGCTCTTCAAAGCTACCACCACAAAATTTAAAAACTGTCATCTTCCCTTTCTTCCATTTTCATCCGTGGTTCAACCTAGCAACCTTCAAGTTTTAGGTCCTCACGCACTGCTGACGCTTAGCTGGCAAACATCACCAAGGAGAAGCTGCTAAATTGCACAGCTGCTACTGTGCTTCATGTGCCTTTCTTCCTTCTGCTTGGGTTTTGAGGAACAGGCTGTCCTGATCCTTCTCCTGCCTCTCTGACTGGGCTTTGGTGGCCCCGGCAGTTTCTTATAGAAAGAAGGCTGTGCCCTGCACTGAATTACTCATTTTCTATAGAGATGCAACTTGCCCCGAGCTGCTCCATTTTAATACAAGTGCTAAGGCAGAATGATGTGGCACCTTGTCTGTGCAGGTAGGAAACCAACAGATGTTGGACACACAGCTGATGGAGAACAACCACAAGCTGCACAGAGCAATCATAAGGCACAGACTGATGAAGGACTTACTTGTGCTAATAAAAAATTACCACCTGTTAACTTACTGAATTGCCAGTGGCCCATAGTCACCTGGACTTCTTATTGGCATCAGATCTGCCATTTTGCTGCCACCATTATTCTGCCCCCCTGCCACAATATTTTGCAACCTGGATCATTAGCACGTGAACTGCCTCTGCTTAAGAATAGCATCTCTCTCTCTCTCTCTCTCTCTCTCTCTCTCTCTCTCTCTCTCTCTCTCTCTTCTCTCTCCCCCCCTCTCTCTCTCTCTCTCTCTCTCTCTCTCTCTCTCTCTCTCTCTCCTGTCTCTCTTGTCTCCCCCTCTCTCCTCTCTCTCCCCTTCAAACAACAGAAACTTTTAATGCCTTGCAACAGCCCATGCAATTCACCCATTTTAGGAATTCAAAAGCCAACTAGTCCAAAACCTTAGAATAATTAATGAAGCAGTAATTTCCCTCCACCCTGTAGTTCTTAATCCACGGACTCTGTTATCTAAGATTCCAGCTGCTGCTTGGTTTACTATGTTAGATTTAAAAGATGCCTTTTACTGTATATCCTAGACCCTCAATCACAACTTCTGTTTACCTTTAAGGAACCAGATAGTGGATCTCAATTAACCTAGAAAGTGTTGCCTCAAGGATTTGGCAATAGCCCTCACCTGTTCAGACAAATCCTAGCTAAGAACTTAGCAAAATTCAGAGATAAAACATCTCTAATTGTTCTCCAATATGTAGATGACATCCTTTTATGTGTCTCCACCTGGAAGGAGTGTCAACAGGCCATTACAGAGCTCCTAAACTTCTTAGCTGACAGGGGTTATAAGATCTCAAAGAAGAAAGCTTAATTATGCCATCAACAAGTTTAATACTTAGGATGAAGCAAAATTTAACCTGCTTGTCATTGAGAGAGAGAAAAATAACCCTAATCAGTCCAACAGCCAGTTGCGTGTCACAGTAAGGAGTATGATATAACAGCCCCATTCCTCAAAAGTAGTGGAAGATAATGTTGCATAATTTTCTGCATCCAAACCTGACCTGATTACCAATCAGGAAAAAAGGGGTTAAAAAGCTCTATGCAGCAATTTCCCTTGCCTAATCTTTCTGAAGCCTATGTTGGAAACTGCCAAAGCCAGCAGGCTCAGTGAGGGACAAACCTGAGATTGAAGAAAAAAAACAGTGTCCATTTTAAACGTCCCCTGGACTGTAACACAGAAAATGATTTTAAGAATCTCTCTTTCTCTCCCTCCCTCTCTCTCCCTTTCTCTTTCTCACTCTCTCATGCTATTTTACTAAAATAATTAATGGCCATTTTCATTTTTTCTTCTAGGACTCTTGTTTTGTTTTTCTTAAATGCTATATTTTTTGAGCTCACAATTTTGTTCCTACATGCCTAGGTTAATGTTTTTCTGATCAGTTCTATTTTTATTCAGCTCTAGAGTTTTTTTTTAATGTCTTTTACATTGCAATGGAGATTCACCTACAAAAAGTTACAAGACCTTTGCTTTTGTGTTATGTGTATATCGTGTTGTCTGTCTATCTATGTGTGTGTGTCCATATATCATGTATATAATATAAAAATTGATATATAATGAGTGCTCATGAATTAAAATTAAAAAATGAATCCAGATACCTTTAATTCATGTGATTTTAAAAGGTTCAATTTAAATTGGGTAAACAAATTAAGGTAAAATGTATTTAAAATTACTTAATTCACAAGTTTTTCTAGGTGATCAAACTAATAAAATGTTGATGTCTATAAAATTTCTTTTTTTTTTTTTTTTTTTTTTTTTGCGGTACTGGGGATCGAACTCAGGGCCTTGCGATTGCAAGGCAAGCACTCTACCAGCTGAGCTATCTCCCCAGTCCTATAAAATTTCTAATCCATTGTTTCTAGGACTTTTCTTCAACAGGAAAGAGATGACAGATTCTATTCAATACACTTGTCTGATATCTTGATTTTTACAGTAAAATAAGTAAATTAGATTTGATATGTATAGGATTACTCAAATGTGTTAGAGACATTTGATTAATTTACAAAGTTAAAATGCTAACTTAAATAACATTGAGTACTCTTAACTCCTTAAATTCCATGGGATAACATACTTAAACATTATTGGTGTTTTCTTAAATTGATAAATAAAAAGGGTTTAAAATTGCTTTGTATCAGCACTAAAAACAAGGTTACTAAGAGTTAAGTCCTAACAGGTACAATTCTGTATACAAAGGGCTCCAAAAATTTCAACTGTTTCAATTAGAGTACTGTAAATAACATAAAGTATTTCCTCTTATTAAAATCGAGTAATTTAAATTAAGAAATTTCATAAGAATTATTTCAGAATGTGAACAAAAAAGGAGTCAACAGATAGGAAAGAGAAAATAGAGAGTTCTAGGTATGGAAATATATTTAGTAAAAGGAAAAAATGTTTCTGGGTAAGAAAGTCTTTGTGTGATGAAATAGATGAGGGTCTAAGTAAGTCCTGAGAAAGTCTGTGTGTACATAAAGGGCAAATTTCAACAAGTTTATATGTAACTAAGTTGTTTATATATGTATGTGAGACAATTAATTAAAGTTATTTAAGGTTTTTCCCTAAGGTCAAATACTAATGTACTGATATAAACCAAAGTTTAGAATGGTTCCAAAATAAGCTGGACTTCAGCTAATTTAAAGTTATGTTCAAGAGATTGTTGTAAAATTACTGTGATCTCAAACAGGGAATATAATGTATAGCTCAGCCAATATTCAAGATAGCTATTACACAAACTAAAAATGTTTTTACTGTTGTTAATTCCACTTTGTATTTTCAATGTAAACTCTATAATTGTTGCCTGATTAATGTTTTGCAGAAGTACTGCTTTAAGAACAAACAACCTAAATTAGAGATAATAAGCCATCACCTATAGGACAGATAAGATAATATAGACCCCAATTAAATAAAAGGGGGTAAATGACTGGAAAGTCATCAACGTTGAAGTTAAGGTCCAGTACTCTTACTTTATGACTGGTAAGACTGGCTTGCTGGATATTTAAAATCAAACTTAGAGATTGAGATTAAAATAATACAGGGGCCAAGAAAAACCAATATTTGGTTCTTGCCTTCTGAGTCAGCCTGAACCCAGGGAATGGGAAAACTTCTCTAGGGAGTTTTGCAACTCTGAGTCACATGACCTCTCCATCAGGGAGATTAATGAGACTACTAGAGGACAAAAAGCCAATCAGTGCACTTGCTGCAAAGAGGAGGGTCATTGAAAAAGGGAGACATCCCTGATGCTTCCAAAGGAAGCCACCTCATCAAGGAGACCCTACCTAGCAAATGGCACTAAAGCAGCTGAGAAGCTGCTCTCAAGTTCTCCATGAGTGACCCCTGTGGGAACTCAGCTGACCCTTCATAGCAGATAAGAACAAGGTCAATTTGACCAGCTTGATCTTTTTTTTTTTTTTTTTTTTTGGGGGGGTGCTGGGGATCGAACCCAGGGCCTTATGCTTACAAGGCAAGCATTCTACCGACTGAGCTATCTCCCCAGCCCCGACCAGCTTGATCTTGAACACCTAGCAAAACAGTTAAAACAAAAATATAGCCATTCCTGGGCATTTAAAAGAAGAATGTAACTTAATGTGCATACTTGTGTTAGCCCCAAGAATAAGTAAGACTGGAGGCTAAAAAGGAGATTCTTAGGCAAATGTACCTGATAACTATCAAGAGAAACTCCCAGAGTCAGAAATTTGTGGTTGGTTTAAGGCCTACAGATCTTCCTAAATAGGATCATGCCTGCTAAATTTTCTACAGAAGTTCCTACAAGATCAGATACACAAGTTCACCAACCAATCGGTCAGTCAACCGCTTCTCCTTCAAGACTACCAGCCCCTGACACCCAAAGCTGAGGTGTACCACTCACCATTGACACCTCTGGTTCCAAGAACTCTGCTCCCACCTAAAACCCTCCCTAACCCCCTTTTCACAGGAATGAGTCCCTTTGCCCCTAACCATCAGGAAGAAGCTACAGAAGAAAGACCATTGTCCCACCCCTGGTATCTATAAAAACAAAAAGGGAGAAATATTGGCATCAGATCTGCCATTTTGTTGCTGCCATTATTCTGCCCCAACCCCCACGATATTTCACAACCTAGATCATTAGCCCGTGAACTTTCTCATCAACCATTGGTCCAATCGTTATTAACCTTGTGAACTTCTACTACTTAAGAACAGCTCCCCTGCCATTTTTTCTCTCTCTCTCTCTCTCTTACCCTTGAGGGCAGACACTCTGCTCGTTCGCTTAATAAATCTGTTGGGTGAGATTCCAATGTGTGGCATGGTGCTTGGACTCTGTTCGGACTTCCCGTGTGTCCTTTCACTTATCACCATACCAGAGAAACCAGGCATGGGATTTTATCAGAAATCCCAGACCAATGAATGACACTACCCTCTCACCTGAAATATAAAAGGAGGGGCACCCAAGACTGTGGCATAGCAACACTGATTAACCTTTGAGGAGTACCTGGTGAATGCCTCATGACACTGCCAGGCAATGAACTTCTGACTCTGTCCCTGGACTTGCAGCTCAGCCTTGATCCCCCTGCTGTGATTCTGCCTACTTGGATCTCTCCTATTAGGACCCTTTTGACTTTACAGCTCAGAGGTTGGGTTTTTGGTTGGTTGGTTGGTTGGTTGGTTGGTAGGTAGCGAGGATTGAATCCCAAGATTTTTTTTTTTTTTTTTTTTTTTTGGTGGTGGTACTGGGCATTGAATCCAGGGGATCTAAGCCCACTGAGCTACATCCTCAGCCCTTTTTATTTCTTATGTTGAGACAGAATCTTGCTAAATTGCCCAGGCAGGTCTTGAAGTCCTCAGCTTTTCAAATCACTGGGATTACAGGCTTGCACCAGGCAGGGGGGTTGGACTGTTAACCCTTTATCGACCACCGGCAGTGACTGGGCATTTGTACCAACTCTGTGCCTCTACCCTCTTCACTTTGCAGTGCTTCTTTAAATTCTGTGACCTTCTTAACCCTTTCTCAGCCTTTCTGTAACCTTCGTATCACTGTGTGAAGTGTGATTTAAGTGTTATAGACATTCATAATCAAGATGGGAATGGAAAAAAGAATTTGCAACTGCCATGCTCATGATTAACCAAGTGAGACCAGGAGTACTCAGCAAACTAAAGCAGACGAAACTGATGGAGCTTAATATTCAAAACATCTTACTGATATTCAAAACATCCTGACACTGTGGAAAGATACAAACATGTCAGTCTACGTAAATGGCATAGCTTGCTTATGCTCAGGACACACCTCCGCTAATTGCCATCTCACTCTGCCTTCTTCTCTCCTCTTGGATCCAACTACACTTGATTTGTGGAGGACTTTCCGCAAATCAGTATTAGCTTTTCAGTGCTAACATCAGAGGTTGGGTAGAATCCTGATTCTACCACCACTACAAAGGTGACCTTAAGCAATTTATTTAGTATATCACTTGACTCATATGAAAATAAGAGTCCCTTCCCCAAAAGAATTGAGAAATAAGGTTTCTAAAACCTTTAACATGCTGGGTGTGGTGGCTCATGCCTGTAATCCCAGTGACTCCAGAGGCTGAGTTAGGAGGATTGAAAATTTGAGGCCAGCCTCAGCAATGTATCGAGGCCCTAAGCAACTTAGCAAGATTCTGTCAAAATTAAAAAATTAAAAAAAAAAAACCTGAGAATGTGACTCAATGGTAAAGTGCCCCTGAGTCCAATTCCTGATATAAATAAATAAATAAATACCTTTATTACAATCCCTAACATATTTGTTTAATAAGTTAAATTTTGACACTCCCACTCAACTATTCCAAATAGAGGAAAAAGACTCGAGATGTCTCAAACTAAAGTCATCATATTCTCTACCTGGAAACCCACTCATCTTTCTAAATTCCCTGCTGAGCCACACTAGGTAGAATCCTGCATCCTGCTCAGCTTTTCTCCTTGTCATCCCCTGTATTACAAATTCCTGCAAATACTTTTGTTCCCTAAAATCTCACACCCTGGGGCTGGGGTTGTGACTCAGTGATAGAGTGCTTGCCTGACATGTGTGAGGCGCTGGGTTCCATCCTCAGCATCACGTAAAAATAAATACAGAAATAAAGCAAAGGTATTGTGTACATCTACAACTAAAAAATAAAAAGAAAAGAAAATCTCACGCCCGCACCCCCTCCCTGACCTTACTTTCTCTTGCTGGGTGCACTCCTCAACTCCTCCAAAGGCCTCTAGACGGCTCTCCCTGCCTCAGAGCTGCCATCTTGAATCCATTTTGTAGCCTCCTCCAGGGACCCAGCTAAAACACTTCTCTGACAGAGCCAACCACGCCTCTAAACCCTATACTGCATGTGAGATAACAATGAAACTGAGCAAAGAATGATCCTATCTGGAGGTACAGTTTGGTAACTTCTTGTTGAGCCCTCTTTCTCTCTTCTGGTACTATGAAACATACATTTGGTTTTCATCCCAATTTTGGGAGGAGGAGGTTGGTAAGGGGAAAGTTCCCAAATCCTTGGAATCTCCAAAGTATTAAGTGTCCTTTTGTATGCTAATGAGTTGACTGATGACTGGCAATCCCTAGGTAGCTTCAGGATGGTGGCTAGTTTCCAGAAAGACCAAGGCAGCATTAGAGGCCTGGGAGTTTTAGCCCCATCCCCCATGGCTGGGAAGGGAGAGAGGCTGAAGATTGAGCTGACCAATGACCAATGGCCAATCATGCCTATGTAATGAGGCTTCCATAAAAACCCCAAAGGAAAGGGTTCAGAGAATGTCTAGATGAAAGAACACAGACCTGGGGGTTATGGGAAAGTGACCACCCAGAGAGGGCGGGGAAGCTCTATGCTCTGACAAAATGCCTTGCCCTAAACATCTCTTCACCTGTATCCTTTATAATAAACCAGCAAACATAAAAAAATAGTTTCCCACTGGGCAGGCTGGCTTATGCCTGCCTGTAATCCCAGCTACTCAGGAAATTGAGGCAGGAGGATCACAAGTTCAGGGTGATCCTGAGCAAATTAGTGAGACTGTCACAAAATAAACTTTTTCAAAAAGGCTGAGAATATAGCTCCATGGTAGAGCACTGCTGAGTTCAATTCTTAGTACTGAGGGGGAAAAAGTTTTTCCTGATGTCTGTAAATAGCTCTAGCAAATTAGTCCAACAGGAGGAGGGAGTTGTGGGAATTCTAATTAATAGTGAGTGAGTCAGAAGCTCAGGTAAAACAACCTGAGACTTGTGGTTGGTATCAAAAGAGGGAGCAGTCCTGTGGGACTGCTCCTGACCTGTGGTATCTTGAAACCATCTCCAGGTAGGTAAGAGTTGGAATGAAGTAAATTAGAGGACTTTCAGCTGGCGTCCTGTGCAGAACCTGTAATTTATTTATTTATTTATTTACTTATTCTTTCTAGATGTATATGACAGTAGAGTATATTTTGACATATTATACATACATAGAATAACTTGTTATACTATATACATAGTATAACTTGTTCCAGTTAGGATTCCATTATTATGGTTGTATATGATGTGGAGTTACGTTGGTAGCGTATTCATATTTAAGAATAGGAAAAATATGTCCGATTCATTCTACTGTCCTTTCTATTCCCATCCTTCCTGTCTTCCCTTCATTCTGCTTTGTCTAGTCCAATAAACTTCTAATCTTCCCCTCTCTTGTTGTGAGTTAGCATCCACATATCAAAACTTTGGTCTTTTGGTATTTGCTTATTTCGCTTAGCAAGATATTCTCCAGTTCCATTTATTTACCTGCAAATGCCATAATTTTATTCTTCTTTATGGCTGAGTAATATTCCATTGTATATATATATATATATGTGTGTGTGTGTGTGTGTGTGTGTGTGTGCGTGTGTGTGTATATATATACCACAGTTTCTTTATCCAGTCATCTGTCTTAGAGCACCTAGGCTGGTTCCATATCTTGGCTATTATGAACTGCTATAAACATTGAAGTGGCTGTGTCACTGTAATACCCTAATTTTAAGTCCTTTGGGTATAAACCAAGGAGTAGGATAACTGGGTCAAATGATGGTTCCATCCTAAGTTTTCTGAGGAATCTCCATACTGCTTTCCAGCGTGGTTGCACCAATTTGTGGTCCCACCTGCAATGTGTAAGTGAACCTTTTCCCCCACATTCTTGCTAACATTTATTGTTGCTTGCATTCTTGATAACTGCCATTCTAACTGAAGTGAGATGAAATCTCATTGTAATTTTGATGTGCATTTCTCTAATTGCTAGAGATGTGTCTGTTCAGTTCCTTAGCCCATTTATTAACTATGTTATTTATTTTTTTGGTGTTAAGTTTTTTGAGTTCTTCATATATCCTCGAGATTAATGCTCTATCTAAGTTGCTAGTGGTAAAGATTTTCTCCCATTCTGTAGGCTTTCTGTTTGTGTTCTTGACGTTTCCTTTGCTGTGAAGAAGCTTTTTAGTTTGAATTAGTTTGACACCATCCCATTTGTTGATTCTTGATTTTACTTCTTGTGCTTTAGGAGTCTTGTTGAGGAAGTTGGTTCCTAAGCTGACATGGTGGGAAGTTGGGCTTACATTTTCTTCTAATAGGTGCAGAGTCTCTGGTCCTTGATCCACTTTGAGTTGAGTTTTGTGCAGGGTGAGAGATAGAGGTTCAATTTCATTTTATTACATATGACTTTCCAGTTTTCTCAGCACTATTTGTTGAAGAGGCTGTCTTTTCTCCAATATATGTTTATGGCATCTTTGTCTAGTACAAGATATCTGTATTTATCTGAGTTTGTCTCTGTGTCTTCTATGCTGATCCATTGGTCTTCATGTCTGTTTTGGTACCAATACCATGCTGTTTTGTTACTATGGTTCTGCAGTATAATTTAAGGTCTGGTATGTCTTCTGTTTTACTTTTCTTGCTAAGGATTGCTTTGGCTATTCTGTGTCTCTTATTTTTCCAAATGGATTTAACCAAGAACATGAGAGATCTTTCCACGTTCTAAGGTCTTCTTCAATTTCTTTCTTTAGTGTCCTGTTGTTTTCATTATAGAGGTCTTTTACCTCTTTTGTTAGATTGATTCCCCCATTTTTTTTTTTTTTGAGGTTATTGTGAATGGGTAGTTTTCCTGATTTCTCTTTCAGCTGATTCATCATTGGTGTATAGGAATGCAATTGATTTGTGGGTGTTAATTTTATATCTTGTTACTTTGCTGAATTTGTTTATGAGTTCTGGAAGCTTTCTGGTGGAGTTTTTGGGTCCTTCTAAATATAGAATCATGTTGTAACAAATAGGGATAGTTTGAGCTCTTCTTTTCCTACTCATATACCTTTAATTTCTTTCTTTTGTCTAATCACTCTGGCCAGGGTTTCAAGGACTATATTGAATAGAAGTGGTGAAAGAGGGCACCCCTGTCTTGTTCCAGGTTTTAGAGGGAATGCTTTCAATTTTCTCCATTTAGAATGATGTTGGCCTCAGGTTTAGCATATATCGCTTTTACAATGTTGAGGTATATTCCTACTATCCCTACTTTTTTTTAGTATTTTGAGCATGAATGGATGCTGAATTTTGTCAAATGTTTTTTCATGAAGAACCTATTGATTGGTTGTTGGTGGGGAGAAATCCCCACATGCATCTTCCATACCGGAAGTCACAGAAGTTTCCTGTCTTGATTGTTGAGTAACAGAACAGAAAGAATACTTTGGGTCTTTTATATCCTCAGAACTCCTGAAAGATATTTTAATTAATTCTAGATAGTACACCTGAGAGCAATTCAAGTCTTTGTGATTATCACATTCCCATATTCCTCTGAGTAAGTGTGTGTGTGTGTGTGTGTGTGTGTGTGTGTGTGTGTGTGAGAGAGAGAGAGAGAGAGAGAGAGAGAGAGAGAGAGAGAGAGAGAGAGACTGGGGATTGATTGAACCCAGAGGCATTCTGCTACTAAGCTATCACCAGTCCTTTTTATTTTATGTTGAGCCAGGATCTGGCTAAATTGCTGAGTCTGGCCTTGAACTTGGAATCTCCTACTTTAGCCTCTGAGTTGCTGGGATTACAGGTGTGCACCACCACACCAGGCTCACAATCCTTATTAATATCTTTTAAATTGCAAATATAGTCTTACCTGGATATCTGCAGGGGGACTGGTTTTTGGGGGGCCCCCATAAACCAAAATCCTATGAATGTTCAAGTCCCTTATTTAATTTAATTAATTTATTTATTTTGGTACCAGGGATGGAACCCAGGGGTGCTTAACCACTGACCCACATCCCCAGCCCTTTTTATTTTCTTGCTAGCTTAGGACCTCACTAAATTGCTGAGGCTGGCATTTGTGATCCTCCTGCTTCAGCCTCCCTCATTGCTGGGATTATAGGCCTAGCTTAGTCCCTTATTTTAAATGGGGTAGTATTTTCATATATCATAAGCACATCCCACATACTTTAAATCTCCTCTAGTCTGCTTATAATACCTAATACAATGCAAATTCTATGCTAAGTAGTCATTATTCTGTATGTTTAGGGAATAGAGACAGAGAAAGTTTTGAGCACAGATAATCAGAATAGGTCTAACTACATAGTATACAAAGAGGTGAACGATGCTCAAAAAATGCTAGAGAAAGACTAAAATCCGTGAAATGATGGCTGCTACAGCAGGTGTGCCTGTGCTTCTCTCTCTTTAAGGTCTTGCTATGTTGCCCAGGCTGGTTTTGAACCCATGAGCTCAAGTGATACTCCAATTTCAGTCTCCCAAGTCACTGGGATTATAGGTGTGAACCACTGTGCCCGGTTTTTAAGAGTCTTTTAATTCACATGGATTCAGCATAGTGCTCAGAGTGTAGCACATTCAAGTTTTGAAACTTTCTGGAATTTTTTTTCAAATATTTTCAATCCATTGCTGGTTGAATCCACAGATGTGGAACTCAAGGATACGAAGGTTCAAGTTATTCCAGAGAGGGATAATAAACTCTGGCACTTTATTATGCAGACTATAGACAAATACTCTACAGAGCATGTAACTGGAGTAAGATGGATAGGCATTGTGTGGGACTCCCTGAATGGGAGATGCTCCCTACAGTGAGATTTTTTTGCCAAGCAACGTGTAAAGAATTTGGAAGAGCCAGGCATGGTGGCACATGTCGGTAATCCCAGCAACTTGGGAAGCTGAGGCAGAAGGATAGCCAGTTCAAGGCCAGCCCCAGCAATTCAGTGAGACCCTAAGCAATTTAGTGACCCTGTCTCGAAATGAAAAATAGAAAGGGCTGGGGGTATGGCTCAGTGGTTAAGTGTCTCTGGGTTCATTCCCCAGTACCAAAAGAGAATTTGGAAGTGTCAGGTGCAGTGGTGCACACCTGTAATCCCAGTGACTTTGGAGGTTGAGGCAGGAGGATCACAAGTTCAAGGCCAGCCTCAGCAACTTAGCAAGACCCTGACTCAAAATAGAAATTAAAGAAGAGGGGGCTAGGGAGATAGCTCAGTTGGTAGAGTGCTTGCTTTGTAAGCACAAGGCCCTGGGTTCGATCCCCAGCATCCCCCCCCCCAAAAAAAGAAAAAGAAATTAAAGAAGGGGTGGGGATATATATCATGGCAGAGTGCCCTCAGGTTAATTCCCCAGCACTGAAAAAAAAAAAAAAGAATTTGGAAAAGCATTTCCTTCCTGAACGTCGTACTGTCTTGGTGCAGAAGCGGCCTTTCCACCACAAGCTAGAGGCTGGACGCCTACAGGATGCTGCCTACAAGATCCTCGGCACTTTATTTGCATCTCTATTTCTCCCAACAATCCAACCATGGGAATCATCAACCTTACTTAACAAGAGAGAAACCTAGGCTTGGGAGCCTATTCTGCTCTTAGAAGCAAATGCTATGTGAATAACCATGATTCTGTGGTGTAGGAATTTTAAATAAGTGCTCTTTCACCTTTCAATTCCTTCCTCACTTCCTGTAGGCCAGTGGGACTTAAGGTTGGTCCTCAGAGCAGCTGGCAACATCTTCATCAGAACTTATTAGAAATGCAAGTTCTCAGGCCCCACCCTTTGGTTTGGCTGGAAAATAGAGTTGATGGTTGACTGACAGGGAAATACAAGGAGGTCACAGACCAGAGGTCTCAGCAAGATCAAAGAATTGCAATTAGGAGGAAAGGGGATGTATAGAGTCATGGTTAAGAGGATGCACATAGGAGCCCAAATTAGCTCTGACTACTTACCACCTGTGGGATACAGAATGAGTTACTTAACATCTGTGGGCCTCATATTCCTTATCTATAAAGTGAAAATAATACTAGGAGCCTGGCCCTGTGGCGTAAGAATTTCAGCAGCTCTGGAGGCTGAGGCAGGAGGATCTCACGTTTGAGACCAGCCTCAGCAACTTAGAGAGACCCTGTCCGAAAATAAAAAATAAAATGGGCTGGGATGTTGCTTAATGGTAAAGCACCCCTGGGTTCAATCCCTGGTACCAAGTTAACAACAACAACTAGAGTTGTTGTGAGGACAAAATGTGATATACCATCTGTAAAGTGGTCAGTGCAACACCCAGTACACAATAAGCATTTGATAAAAATGTAATTTTCATGAAGGAAGCTAGAAAGCTTGGAGGTTTTCTGGAAGTTTTCAGATTCCAGATACAGAATTTGGATTTGGGTCCAGTGAGCCAAGTTCTAACAAGCCCTCCAAGTGATTCTGAAGCACATGATCAAATCTTGAGAAGCAGGTTAGAATCACAGGGAGGGGTTTAAATATCCCCATGCCCTAATATTCAAGTGAGTATGTTTTCCATAATTCATTTACTATTCCCCTGGTGAAGGATATTGAGATTTTCCCTTATAAATATTGCAATAATAAACAGTATTGTGCATTTTCTATTTTTACAGTGTCTCCAACAGAATGATTGAGTCAAGGAGTCCAAATACTTTTATGTTTCTTTATACTAACTACCAAAATGCTTTTCAAAAGGGATGTACCAGTATTACTCATTCTGGTAATGTATAAGACTACCCATCCTTGGAAGACTGGGTATTATTATTTCAAGTATTTTCATTTTCCTAATTTAATATTTTAATGGTACTGTGTCTATAATTTCCAATAATTATTTTTCTTTTTGAGAAGTCTTGTTTACTTTGTTTAATAAAATACACTCCATTTCTTTGATAGTTAGTGAGGTTTGAACACTTTCCCATATGTGTTTAGTAATTAAATTTTGTGTTTTGACCCTTGTGGGTTTTATTCATTTATGAATCAGTGCCTCAGAATTTTTCATTTTAATGAGAAATATTTAATAAAAATAATTCATTACTCTTCTTTAAAAAAAAGAGAGAGATCCCCATAACCAAATTGCACTGCAGACTTTTAAAGCTGAATCTCTGGGGTGGGACCCAGGCCTCTATGCTTTCAGAGCGCTCTAAGTGATTCCAACAGGCAACCAAGATGGAGCACCACTGCTTAGGCTCACGCTAATATAACTTAATAGCTATCATTTATTAAGCATTACCAATGTGTCAGACACTGACATTCCTCATTTACATTTACATATAGTCTTCCAACAACTCTGGGCTTTGGTCATTATTCCCACTTTACAGAAACTAATATTGAGTCTTACCGAGGTTATACATCTTGCCCCCAGGCTCCCAGTTAGCAGAGCCAGGATCCAAATTCAGGACTTCTCTGACTTAAAATCTGGACTTCAGGCCACTGCCAGGTAATATGGCATTCTTAGAGCCAGCAATAGGGTGAGAGCAAGTATTAGGGAAATGTGAGAGGAGACATCACAGGAGGTACTGACTCAGCACCTGGTGAAGAGCTCATGTTTAGAACTCAGACAAACATGGCTTTAATGCTGACTCTGCCCAAGGTCCTACTTTGTGACTTTACCTTTCTGAGCCTCAATGTCCTCAGATATAAGATAGAGATAGCAATACCTACATTGTAGATCAAATTTGATAATACTCATGAAAACACTTGAAATATACTAAGACCAATAAATCGTTTGCATATCTCTCCCAAGGACAAATTCCTCTTCCACTTTAGGACCTGGGGGTCAGTGGCTGCTGTTGCTCTAAGATCAGCTTGGGAGTAGCAATTTCTCGGTTCTTTAATATTTTCTAGTTGACGCTATTTCCATATTCTCATCTGACCTCGGTCACTCATGAAGGCCAATACTTCCTTTCCTTGCCATTGACTGAACCACATCCATTCCAACCTTTGCCGAGATGTATGAAAGGAATCACCTTCCTTTTCTACTCTGACAGTCATTTTGCCAAATCCCTCCTCCACTCCAGATTCTGTAAGATCTCTCCTCTTCTGATAAACTACCCTCCCTCTGTGGTCCATCACTTACAGGTCTTGCCCACCATGAAGGCCCACTTGTGGTTACAGTGTTGGCAAGCAAGCCTTGGGTTGATGGCACGTGTTTTGATCTTAACCTCCTGGACCATGTGGACACTGTATCTCCTGCTTACTAAGAACACCCCGTCTCCAGGAAAGGTCCAAATTAAGTGACCCTCCTACTTATTCTCCACCTAGATTAACCAGACTCTTGTCAGCATGCCACCCCTGGCTAGGAAGACTTCAGACAAAACTGAAAGGGACTTGAGACAGGAAATGTCGAGTTCATCCTTTTTGTACTGTAGGTGAGGAAACAAATTCCTCTAGGTCAAGTGGCAGGTTGGTGAAGGAGAGCAGACGAAATCAGGTTTTCTTACCTCCAACAAAGCCTTCTCGCTTCAGGAAACTATTTCATAGAGAAGATGGCTCTGAGCTAGAGTATCAGTCTTTTTTTTTTTTAAATATATTTTTTAGTTGTCTATGGACCTTTTATTTAATTAATTTATTTATATACAGTGCTGAGGATCAAACCCAGTGACTGACACATGGTAGGCAAGCACTCTACCACTGAGCCACAACCCCGGCCCTAGAGTGTCAGTCTTTTATAGAAGTCACAAAACCTTGCAGAAAAATAAAATGTATTAACCTTCAATTTATGGTTCTCTTTGGTTTTTGGTGTCTTTCTTGCCATTTTTTATTAATCCTTTAAAATTATGTATTAATTAAAGTGGGTCATAGTAGGAACATGTAACAAAAAAAGAAAGAGAGAAAGAAAAGAAAAAAGAAAAAACAGGAGAGAGAGAGGGGCTAGGATCACTGCTCCATGGTAGAGCACAAGCTTACCATGCACAAGGCTATGACAGAAGCAGCCAGAAGGATGTGACAGGAAGAGGAAAAGGAAAGAGCAAATGAAACCTATGGCACGGAATGAGTGAGCATCCTGCATCAGCCTGTGGGTCAGAGGCCAGCCTCAGCTGGTTCTTAGAGAACGCACTTGGAGAACCCATCTGTTATCACGAGAAGAACACCACCTCTCTCAGCATCGACCCCACAAATCTAAGCCCTATGACTTCCTGTTTCCTCCTTTCCCTGCCCTTAATACTCTCCCTCATCAATAACTGAGCACAGAAGAGTTGGGGAAAAGTCAGGATGTACGTATCAGAATAATTGGATCAGAAATATAAAAGTGTTGCAGTAATCAGTATAGAGTTTAGGTTCTCCTGGCTTTCAAGGTGGGGAACATTCAGGGAGTTCATTCTGGGGAACCCATCTCCCTGCCTTTAATTATATCTTCCAGGTAAAATTCACATATAACCTACATGACCCCTCCCTCCCTCCCTCCTTTCCTTCCTTCCTTCCTTCCTTCCCTCCTTCCTTTTTCTTCCTCTCCCTCTCTCTCTCTCTCTCTCTCTCTCTCTCTCTCTCTCTCTCTCTCTCTCTCTCCTCTCTCTCTCTCTCTCTCTCTCTCTCTCTCTCTTTCATGTGTTGGGAATCAGACCCAGGGCCTCACACATGCATGTACCCCATTTCTAACCCACTCACTCAGAGTTCTGTGAGTCAACCTAGGCATTGCGAGAACAAGATTATATCTTACTCCATTACACTTGGGGTGGTATATAATGCAGAAGCAAAAACCAAGTGCCAGAGACTCATCCTGACTCATTGATTTTTTTTTTTAATTTGGCTTATTTAGTTTTATGTGGTGGTGGGGATCAAACCCATTGCTTCGCACATGCTAGGCAAACACTCTACCACTGAGCTACAACCCCAGCCCCTCATTCACTTGTTTTTTAATGAAGTTTTCATTAAGATAATTATGGATTAAAACACAGTGGTAAGAAATTATACAGAGAAATCTTGGCAGTATTTTACAAATCTATAGTACAGTTTCATAGCCAGTATATTGATATTGATATCCATTATTCAGATTTCTCCAGTTTTGCTTGTACCCATTTATATGTGTATATTTAGAAATATGCACTATGATCCAGTCTGTGTACCCACCATTGGTCTAGATGCTGAGCAGTTCCATTACTGTGAAGATCCTTTGTGTTGACTACTGTAACCATACCCAGTTCCCTCCTGCCCTACCTCTACCCACCATACTTAACATTTGGCAGCCATTATTCTATTTCTGAAATTTTGTCATAGAGTATGCAACCTTTTGACATTGGCTTTTTTCATTCAGCATAATTCCCTGGAGAATCAACCAAATTGCCACATGTATCAATAGCTTATTCCCTGTCAATGCTAGGTCCATTCACTTTGTTATTCTTTGATTGTGAACAAGTCACTTAGAAGTTCATGCATTTCTATCTGAAGCACCTTGAAAACTGTCTTAACCCATCGGAGTCTCCATTTATTCATCTATGTTATTTGTTTTTGTTTTAACACCAGGAAGTTGACAAAAGTTTTCTCCCACGATTGATTTATTGATATAAAGATCAAATAAGACAATAAACAATGCATCACTGTAAAGTGATGTACCTAGGAAGAATGTTTATAAAATGGTCTTTTAGAAGGAAGCTCCTATTTTAACTGTTGTTTTTCCTGCTTCTTCCAGACATATCAAATTTCTCCCATTTTTGGATTTTTCTTCCAGCAAGCTGAACTCCAGGGGGATAGGGATTTGACTTTTAGACTTCCCTTGAGGAAGCTGCTTACCTGAGCGAGGAGAGAGAGGCGGGCAGGGGTAGCACATCATGAAGATATCAAAGCTCCTTTCAGTTATCTTCAAACCTGTTTGGATTGCAAAGTATCTGAAAATCTATGTGAAATATACAAAACACCATCAAAATTGCATAAAACTAACTCTACATTAAATCAAAAAACAATTTCCGTAACAGAAAAGAATACCTCTAATTTTATGTATGCAGAGTAACATCACAGCCATAAGCATACATATCCAAGAAAAAGAGCAAGATTTCTAACTTACCTGTTACCTGTTTCTTGAGTTTTGCTGTAAATATTCATTTGGTGTTCTATTAGAGCCCTCCAGCAGACAAATGATAGCAAGCTCTAAAGGTTGAAGGGAAAAGGGGAGATAAAATTAAAATTTGAAAGATTTTAGATGGGTGAGTGGTACACGTCTATAAGTCCAGAGACTCCGGAGGCTGAGGCAGGAGAATCCCAAGGTTGAGACAAACTTGAGCAATTTAGCAAGACCCTGTCTCAAAATATAAAAAGGGTGGGTGTGTAGCTTAATGGTAGAGCACCTTCAGTTTAATGCCCAATGTCTGAAAAAAAAAAAAAAGAAAAAAAAGAAAATTCTACCTGTTAACCTTTTTCTCCTCAAGCCAGGGGGAGGTATTTATTCTGCTTTGATAAAAATATTCCTACACAGGTAACTTTCTATTCTAATTCAGATAGATCAGAGTTACCTGAGGATTCCAGTACAGATTCCAATTTCCTCTCTTATTCAATAGATATGAGGTGAAACCAGGAAACTTATTTAAAAGTTCAGCCAGATTGGGAACCTCTCCTATCTGGGATTTGTCTTTGGTGCTCCCTGATGGACTTTTATCTGACATCTCTGGTTATTCCTTTTTTCTATAAGACCTGTTCTCACTAGAGCTCCCGATTTATTTATTTATTTGTGACCGGGGATGGAACCTAGCAGCCCTTCCCCAGGCCTTTTTACTTTTTATTTCGAAGCAGGGTCTAGCTGCTGAGGCTGGCCTCTAACTTGAGATTCTCTGGCCTCAGCCTCCTGAATCACTGGGATTACAGGCCTGTGCCACCACGTCCAGGTTAAAGCTCTCCTTTTTATTAGAATCTACATTTCAAATTCAGTGGGTTTTCGACTTCCTCCCTCCCCTGGAGCTGCCCTTGCCCTTGTCGTCATTACTTCTCTTTCTCATCTCACTCAACAGCATTAGACATGCTGACCACACCCTCTTGGCTTGAGATGTTTTAAAATCTTATTTCTATGACAGGCTCTGCTTCTCTCAAATTATTCTTCCCCAGCTCCTTTGCTGGCCCCACCCCACTGCCTGTCTTCTCTAGGTCCTGTGTCCAAGGGCTCTGCCTGGGCTGGGCTGGTTTTTTTTTTTTTTTTCCCCCTTGTCTGTATTCTGTCCCTAGATGATCCCATTTAAGTACCTGGCTTGAAATATTACCCATATGCTGATAGCATTCACAGTTCTACCTCTACCTTCTTCCTGAGTTGCTTACCTGACATCTCCCTTGGATACCTACTAGTCTACTAGGAGGTTTTTTTGTTTTTTGTTTTTTTTTTTCAGTACCGGGGATTGAACACAGGGCCTTGTGCATGCGGGGCAAGCACCCTACCACTGAGCCACATCTCCAGTTCCTACTAGGAGCTCTGATTTAACAAGTCCAAAACAGAACATTGAACCCCTGCCCCTTATCAACACCACTATCCTGGTTCCGCAGTTTTCTTCATTTCACTTAACAGTGCTACCAGCCATGCAGTTGTTCAAGAGAAGCATCTAGCAGCTGTCCATGCTCATTCATCCAGTTATTATTATTATTAATTATTATTATTATTTTTTTGATACTGCGGACTAGGGGCATTCAACCACTGAGCCACATCCCCAGCCCTTTTTTTTTTTTTTTTTGTATTTTTTTATTTAGAGACAGGGTCTCCTTGGGGCCTTGCTAAATTGCTGAGGCTGGCTTTGAACTCACCATCCTCCTGCTTCAGCCTCTGGAGCCACTGGGATTACAGGCTTGTGCCACTGTGCCCAGCAGCTCATCTGCTTATAAAAGTATAGTCAAAAATTCTTCCACTTCTCTCCTTCTCTCTGCTTCTTTCCTAGTCCAGAGCACCATCATCTCATGCATTTTTTTGCAAGTGCCCTACCCTTGAGCTACATCCCAGCATGCTCACAGCACACACACAGAGGAATTCAGACCACCGTCCTGTTTAAAACCTAATGACTTTTCACTGTGGGTAGAATAAAATCTAACCCCTTGTTTCAGAGGCTAAGAAGTCTAAATGATAAAGCTCTGCACCCTGGCAGTGCTTTCCCTCTGCCTGCAAGGATTTCACAGTATCTGTGCATTGCAAACTCCTCAGCTTTCAGTCTTGGCTAAAGAGACTTTCCATTTTATCTGAACTCCCCTACCCTGCCCAGACTTTCTCTTTTTTCCTTATCTGATATATTTTCTCCTTTGTCCTCTCACTGAGATTTCTATTTAGATTCTTGTTCTCTTGTTTATTGCTGGTTCAGATGGACCACAGAGAGCTAAAATGCAGTGTCCACCTTCACAAAGCACAGACTCAATTAAAATGTATTTAATCAGTCACTCATTCACACCGCGGACTGACAGGTACTCCAAGTATCCCTTTTTTCTGAGGCACTGCAGTTTAGCTGGGATCAGAGCTTTAAGACCAGGAAAAAGGAGACTGGTAAGGTTTCAATCATTAATTTACTGACTGAAGAGAATTTCTTCACCACTCCCCTGAAAAGTCATCCCTGTCTTTTCACAGGCCACCCCCATTTTCTGTCTGTACTTGCTTCTGGATCCCCTCCAACTTTCCTGGGAGGTTCCCTCGGAAAACTGTCCTTCCTAGTTGAACTGGCTCCCCGCTCTCTGAACAGATGTTTAAGCGTCCTGGCTTTGAGAGTCTTTTTTGCAGTAGCCACACCTTGGGTACCCCGCAATGCCGGGGCTGGGGTTCAGTTGAGCCCTTCTCACCCCGCCACCCAGTTTTTGGTCGTCTGCTGCCACCTCAGCAGTATGCTCCTGGCCTGCCCACACCCAAGTTCCGCCTGCCAGCTCTGCCCTGCCCTGCCCTTGTTTCCTGTACTTTTTCTGGTCTGTACCTTTTCTGGTTTTTTAACTGGCTAGCTGCCCAATTTGGCCTCCAGCTTCTTCATTACTGAAAACATTTCACCATTACTGGTGCCGCAATTCTGCCCCCTAGTAGCCGGAACTGGAAGCACACACGCCATTCCTTGGAAACAGCCCTTGAGTTTCCTAGCAGTTCCCTTCACCATCAGTTTCCCTTTAGGGTTGATGATTGATTGATTGATTTTTTTATGTATTTATGATTTATGTATTTATTTACTTTTTACCGAGGATTTAACCGGGGTGGGGGAGTCAAAACCACTGATCCACATCCCCAGTCTTTTTTTTTTTTTTTTTTTTTTTTTTGAGCCAGGGTCTCATCAAGTTGTTTAGGGCCTCTCTAAATTGCCGAGGCTGGCTTTTAACTTGTGATCCTCCTGCCTCAGCCTCCAGAGTCGCTGGGATTACAGGCGGTGCCACGTGCCTAGTTCCAGAAGGATTTAAATGGTGGAGAATCCCAATTCCAAGACATTCAGGAGACCTGGTTTTCTCTGTGCAGGGTTAAGATCAAGGCGTGTCTGTATTCAAGCCACAGTTTCCTCCTCTTCCCTAAATGGTACGTTCCCTTTCTTTTCTCCATCGCCTTTATTCATGATATGGATTAATGAATCCCCTGGCTGGATTAAGAATTTGGTATCCCTCCCATTAACAGATATCTATAAATATTTGATTGGCATTTATTTAGTGAGATTAGAGGGAAACTAGTTTCTAATAATAAAAATCACTCAAACTAAAGGATTTATAATATATAATTTTCCAAATCAGAATATTTCCTGGGAAGCATTACATTTTTGCCCTCCAGGTGTAACTACTATTCTGACTGCTACCACATAGATTAGATTTGCTTGTATTTTGAATTGCTTCTAATACAATCACACAGTACTTTTTTGTGTCTGACTTCTTTTGCATAGCATGCTTTTGGAATTTAATAATGTGAATGTGCTTAATAGTTCTTTTTATTGATGAATAGTATTCCATTGTGTGGCTATACCACAATTTGTTCATCCATTCTCCTGTTGATAGACATTTAGCCTGTTTACAGATTATTTTCAGGCCATTATGAATAAAGCTACTATGAACCTTTTGTGTGTGACTCTTTTCATGGATATGTGATTTAAATCTGTCTTAAGAAATGATTTAGGAGTAGAATTTCTGGGTCGTGGGACATATTTTAAAGTTTATTAGAAACTGCCAGTCTGGCCAGTTACTATGGCTCACTCCTGTAACTCAGGGACTCAGGAGGTTGAGGCAGAATGATGGGCAAGTTCGAGGCCTCAGCAACTTAGTGAGATCCTGTCTCAAAATAAGAAATGAAAGCAAGGACTTGAGACAGCTTAGTGGTAGGGCGCCCCTGGATTCAATCCCCAGAGCCACAAAAACAAACACCTGCTAGCTTTCCAAAGTGGTTATATTGTTTTACATTTTGGAGACCTTATTAAACTACTTAAAATTTAATTAATAAAATAATATTCAGTGACTCACCTCAAACTGTGCTTTCTTTGCTGTGAGAATTTCATTGGTTATGACCACCAGACTCCAGGAAACTGTCAGCTATAAAGTTTAGAGGTTGAAGGCTCTTCTTTCAATTGCGACATACAATGTGTACATTCAAAATTATTCACTATAGATTGGTCAGTTCTAGCAAGGCATGGTTTCTTATTTCCCTAAAAAAAGCTCTGTGTGTGTGTGTGTGTGTATATATATATGTATATGTATATCTATATTTTATTTTTTTAAACACTTCTGTAAAGAGTCAGGTGGAACTCTGAGTGAATTGATACAATATTTCAAATATATTCTTTTTTTTTTTTTTAAGTATTGCTTGGAAAATTCAAGGAGTATGGATGTGGGATGGCTCTGTTGGCACACACTTATAATCCCAGCAGTTCAGGAGGCTGAGGCAGGAGGATGGCAACTTTGAGGCTAGTCTGGGCAACTTAGTGAGACCCTCTCTCAAAATAAAAAATAAGGCTGTATCTCAGTGGTACAGTACAAAAACAAACAAACAAAAAATTAAAACCCTTTAGTGAACTATTCAAAATCTAATATTTAAATTTATCACAGAAATATGAAAAAGCATAAAAATACAAAAATGATGTGACATAATCAATTATTATAAGGCAAACACCCTTCTAATTACCCACCATGAAAGAGGATAGCACCTCACCATGACTGCTGAAGCTATTCATGTGACAACCCAACACAACACAAATCCTCCCCCACCCCACAAAGAGCAGCCACTGTCCTGACTTTGTTTGGGGGACAGGGTGCTGGGGATTAACGCCAGAATCCAAGCAGCATGCCAAGCAGCATGCTCTTCCACTAAGCTACCTCAGCTCTGTGGCCTGAACCTGACTTTTTATTTTTTTCTTTCTTTCTTTTGCAGTGCCAGGGATTGAACCCCAGGCCTTGTGCTTGCAAGGCAAGCACTCTGTCAACTGAGCTATATCCCCAGACCCCTGGTCTGACTTTTATATTCATTGTTAGGTTTTTTCTTATAGTTGCAGTTTTAATATCCAACTGTGTATCCTTACACAGGATAGGTTTGGGGTTCTTTTTAAAAATATATTTTTGGGTTTCTAAATTCATAGGTTCCCTCCCCACCCATATCTTTTTTCCTCTTGAAATTTATTTGTTGAAATATTTGTATCATTTGTCCTATAGAGTTCTCAAGAATGAGGATTTTTTGTTTGTTTGTTTCAACTTTATAATGTAGTTTGTTATCTCTCATTGTCCTGTGTTTTCTGTGTTTCCTGCAAATTGATAGTCAAATTCAGAGGCTCTATCAGATTCATTAAAATTTTCTAGGGAAGAAGACTCCTTTGTAGGTGTTGTCTTCTTTATCAAGAAGCATGTAATGGGCTCGAAACAGTGGCACAGCCTGTTATCCCAGTGACTCAGGAGGCTAAGCAAGAGGATTCCAAGTTCAAGGCCAGCCTCAGCAAGTTAGTGAGACCCTGTTTCAAAAATAAAAATTAAAAAAGGATGGGGGCTATAGATTCAGTGGAAGAGTGCTTGCCTAGCATGCATGAGTCCCTGGGTTTAATCCCTAGTACTAAAATAAAGAGAAGAACAAAAGCACATATACCCCATTGGCTCCCTTGCTGTGGCTCGCAGCCATTGTGGCTCAAGTCACGAGGGGCTGCAAAATGATGTTGTTCTAATTCTATCGTCTCTTCTTCATTTGTTGATAGAATGCTTCAATAAAGAGAACCTTTGGTTACTCAGTGGTATGTTAATGGGAAAAGCAAGAAGAATTCTTGAATCTTTTCCTATTTACTAGTTTTCAAAACAAAGAATTGAATCCTAACCATCCTCCCAAGATGAGTGAATTTTTCTTTGATATCATTATGAACATATGAACTTAGGCATATTTTTATTTTTACTAGTACTCAAATTGTCTCATCTTTGGCCAATGGAAACCTATCTAAATTAGTTCCCAAATCCTTCAAACATGATTCTATCAGTCCTTTTTTTGTTTGTTTTTGGGTTTTTTTGGGTACCAGGGATTGAACTCAGGGGCGCTCCCTTAGGTTGACTTTGAACTCATGATTCTCCCAGCCTCCCGAGAGGCTGTATTACAGACAAATGCCACATAGCATTTCCCTTCCTCTGATAAAATTTTCCAAGCTCAAATATATTTTTAGTCTTTAAGGTTTTTTTTTTTTTTACATATATTTTTTAGTTGTAGGTGGACACGATATATTTATTTTATTTTTATGTGGTGCTGAGGATTGAACCCAGCACCTCATGCGTGCTAGGTGAGCATGCTATCGCTGAGCCACAGCCCCAGCCCCCCAAGCTCATCTTATGCATTTCTTGTCTTAGTCCTAGAATCAGCTTTTTTTTTTTGGTACCGGGGATTGAACTCACGATCACTTTACCACTGAGCTACACCCCCAGTCCTTTTTATTTTTTCTTTTGAGGTAGAGTCCTGCTAAGTTGTTGAGGCTGGCCTCAAACTTGCAATCCTCCTGCCTCAGGCTCCCAAGTCCCTGTGATTACAGGCACACACACCACTGTGCCCAGCTGGAATCAGGTTTTTTCTAAGAAGCTATGATTTCTTTTAGTGGGAAATGATATTTCAAGACTATAGTTTGAGTGTTAGGGTTGTTCATTACTATTTCTTTCTATTTTTTTTCTTTTTCTTTCTGTCCTCCCTTCTCCTCCTATTTATTTATTTATTTATTTTAGTGTGGTACTGGTGATTGAACCCAGGAATCTCTGCCACTGAGCCACATCCCAGGCCTAAGTCCTAAATTGCTGAGGCTGGCCTCGAATTGGGATTCTCCTGCCTTAGCCTCTGGGATTAAAGGTGTGCCACCACGCTCCTTTTCTCTTTCTTTCAGATAAAATACTTCCTTTTTCATTCTTTCTTTCTTTCTTTTCTTTTCTTTTCTTTTTTTTTTTTTTTTTTGGTCACTGCCAGGGATCAAACTCAGGGCTTCACACATGCTAGGTGGGCACTCTACCACTGAGCTGCATCTCCAGCTCATAAAACACTTCTTGATTCACACTGATTGAAATTTAAATTAGGACCATAGGTTTTTAGAAAGCCTCTTCTATATCACATCTGCATCTTATTTTTTCTATGCCCAAAATCCTGTTCTCAAGGACACTGGAGATAATAGAATGAGAATATCACATAATTTCTCATTTGCTTTATTCTTAATTTTTTAAAAAAGTTAGGTTCAATGAATTATAATTGATGTACAGTAAAATACACCTTTTTAGGTGTATAATTTGATGAGTTTTTGCAAGTGCTTGTTGTCCTGTAACCATCACCATAGTCAAAATACAGACCCCTGCCAGTCAGACTCGCCAGACTCAGTGTGGGAGGGGAGCACACGGGCATGAAGGGTGAGGTGCCCTGGGGCGATACACACCAAGCCCTCCGCTTTCCTTCTCTTTGTACACTCTCCAGGCCAGTCCATCTCCCTGGTCCTTTAATTGCTGGCTCTCCATGACTCCTCCATTCATGTCTCCTGAGCTCTAGATTTGACATGGAGATAGAACCTCCTGGAGGTGCCACCTTATCTTTTCCCAAACCTGCTCCTTCCCTGCCTGCCTTATCTTTGTTATTACCAATTATCCAGTGATTTATCCTTTATCTTAGACCATGCTGCCTTCCCCTCAATTCCCATCGCCATCAGATATCATCTGCCAACACCTTTTGAATATCACTGTAATCAGTCTTTCCCACTGCCCTTTTTTTTTTAAAAGTAGATGCTTGTGTTATTTCTCATCTAAGTCCCCCCCCCCCCCCCCCCCGTAAACTTTTCCCTCTTTTGGTCTAATGCCTTCTTCCTCTCTGTCTCTCCAATTCTCAAATATCACACCTCTTCCTCCTTCCCATCTCTTTCCTTTTTTCAGTCTATCCTCAAAGGTCTGCAGTTGGAGTTGGGACTGTAGCTCAGTGGTGGAGCACTTGCCTAGCATGTGTGAGGCACTGGGTTTGATCCTTAGCATGGCATTGAATAAATAAAATAATTTTAAAAAGAATTGCTAAAAGAAAAGAATTGCTACTTTAAAAAATAGTCTGCAGTTTTATTTCTAAATGTTAATTAGATCATATAATTCTGATGCTTAAAATTCTTTGGTACTGGGGATTGAACTCAGGGCTCTCGACTCCTGAGTCACATCCCCAGTCCTATTTTGATTTTATTTAGAGACAGGGTCTCATTGAGCTGCTTATCACCTCATTTTTGCCTAGGCTGACTTTGAACTCAAAATCCTCCTGCCTCAGCCTCCGGAGCCACTGGGATTACAGGTGTTTGCCACTGTGCTTGGCCTGTTGCTTAAAATTCTTGAATGACTTGTCACTGTTTATAGAATAAAATCCCATACAAGGTATTATCCATTTTCTAAAATATACTTGTGGTTGCCTCAAAGAAGCCATGATTTTTCCTTCCTGCATGTGGTTCGCTCTTTTTGTTATGTTTTGTGATGTGCTTTCACCTTTTTTCTTTCTTTGAGGTGCTCTTGCAACATTGCCTATGCTGGACTCAAACCTGGGCTCAAGCAATCCTCCTGCCTTAACCTCCTAAGTAGCTGGGGCTACAGGTGCATACCCTGTGCCCAAACTTCCCACACTTCTTTATCCATGAATTTCTACTTGTCCCTCAGGAGATGGAGTGCAAGCTTCATCTTCTGTGAAGCCTGAGGCAGACTTAGAATTCCTTTCTCTTTTCTTTTGTTCTCATTTTATCTTTGTGTGTGTGTGTGTGTGTGTGTACACACACTGGGGATTGAACCCAGGACCTTGTAGATGCTAAACACCCACTGTACCACTGAGCTACACCCCCAGTCCTTTTACATAACTGAATTCTGTTTATATGATCTTCACTACTTACTCCAACCCATTCTGGAAAATCAGCTTCTTCAGAATATGAATCATATTTTAAAAAAATTATTATATTTTCATTGCATAATATGATCATTGGATCTATCAGTTATGGTCTTCTGTTGCCAATGATGGAAGGCTGGTTCTGTTTAAACAAAACCAGAGAGAATTTGTAGGAGGGTCATCAGCTCATAAGATCAATGTGAAGGATTAGAAACCAGGGTTGCAAGAAAGGACTGGGAATGAACTTGAGAGAGAGAAGAAGCAGAGAGCCAGGCTCGGTGGCACTTCCTTGCAATCCCAGTGACTTGGGAGGCTGAGGCAGTAGGACTGCAAGTTCAAGGTCAGCCTCAGAAACTTAGTGAGGCCCTAAGCAACTTGTTGAGATTCTGACTCAAAATAAAAATAAATAAATAAAGTAGAAAGGACTAGTGATGTAGCTTGGTGGTAAAGCACCCCTGGGTTTGATTCCAATACCAGAAGTGGGGTGCAGGGAGAAGAAAGAAAAGAAAAAAAGAGCAATGAGAACAGTTTTGCAGCAAGAGTGAACAGGTTGAACTTTAATCATTTTCTGTCCCTGACTGGGTGGAGTTCAGGAAAGAACATCCAATTGTCCTGGCTATGCGCATCCCTATCCATGGGAAAGGCACAACTGAGCAAAGGGGATGAGATAATTTCTTGAAAGGATATACAATGATCTGGGGAAGGGAAAATGGATATCTTGTAGCTATGAAGACAAAAGTGTCCACTACACTTTAGGAAGCATTCAGAAAATATTTAGTATGTGAATCAATGAATGAACACTTGAAAATTTTACTTTCCTCCACACTACATCACAGCAGCCATTCACCGAATGCTTCAACCAACCTCTTGATATGGTCTTAATGTTTGTGTCCCCCCACCCCACAAATTCCTATGTTGAAACCTAATCCCCAGTGTGCTGATATTAAGAAGTAGGGCCTTTACGAAGTGATTGTGTCTTAAGCTCTCCACCCTCATGAAGGGTATCAGTACCCTCATATAAGAGACCTGAGGAAGATTTTTTGCCCCTTTGACCATGTGAGGACAGAGCCAGAAGGCACCATTTGTAAGATTTGTAAGTCCCTCTCCAGACACACTGAATCTGTTGATGCCTTGATATTGAACTTCACAGTCGTTTAGAACTGTGAGCAATAAATTCGGTTGTTTATAAATTATCTGGTGTGAGGTGTTTTGTTATTGCAACTAAATGGACTGATACCTTTCATTCCCCCCTGCCTTGCTTGGGCTTCCACTTACATTTGGATGGTCCTTTGTCTTGTCTGTCTGGAAATGTAGTTGTTCTGTAAAATTCACCTTAAATGAAGCAACCTCTTTTCAACATTCCATATCCTTTCTGCAACTTGTGCTATAGTATCCTCCACGTTTCTCCATCATACAGTTTCACTGGTTGTATTCTTTTACACATCAGGCTCTCCCAGAGTTGATTACCAACGTTTGAAACATACTTTTGTAGCAAAAGTATGTTTACTGATAAAGCAAGATAGACACAGCTCCTGCTCTCCCAGTCCTTATGTTATAGAAGGAAAATCAGTACAGCATCAAAATTCAGGTTCCAATATTGTGGGTTTGGGGGATAACCCCTCACTGTTTTTTTTTTTTTATTGTAAACAAATGGGATACATGTTGTTTCTCTGTCTGTACATGGCGTAAAGGCATACCATTTGTGTAATCATAAATTTACATAGGGTAATGTTGTTTGATTCATTCTGCCATTTTTTCCCTTCTCCCCCTCCCCTCCCACCCCTCCCCTCCATCTATACAGTCCTTCCTTCCTCCATTCCTGCCCCCCTCCCTAAACCCAACTCCAACCCCAACACTAACCCTTCCCACCCCCCATTATGTGTCATCATCCACTTATTAGCGATATCATTCTTCCTTTGGTTTTTTGAGATTGGCTTATCTCACTTAGCATGATATTCTCCAGTTTCATCCATTTGCCTACAAATGCCATAATTTTATCATTCTTTATGGCTGAGTAATATTCCATTGTATATATATACCACATTTTCTTTATCCATTCATCAATTGAAGGACATCTAGGTTGGTTCCACAATCTGGCTATTGTGAACTGAGCAGCTATGAACATTGATGTGGCTGTATCTCTGTAGTATGCTGATTTTAAGTCCTTTGGGTATAGGCCAAGGAGTGGGATAGCTGGGTCAAATGGTAGGTCCATTCCAAGTTTTCTAAGGAATCTCCACACTGCTTTCCAGAGTGGCTGCACTAATTTGCAGCCCCACCAGCAATGTAAGAGTGTACCTTTCTCCCCACATCCTCGCCAACACCTGTTGTTGCTTGTATTCTTGATAATGGCCATTCTAATTGGGGTGAGATGGAATCTTAGGGTGGTTTTGATTTGCATTTCTCTTATTACTAGAGATGTTGAACATTTTTCCATATGTTTGTTGATTGCTTGTATATCTTCTTCTGTGAAGTGTCTATTCATTTCTTTAGCCCATTTGTCAATTGGATTATTTACATTCTAGGTGTAGAGTTTTTTGAATTCTTTATAGATTCTGGAGATTAGCGCTCTATCTGAAGTATGATTGGCAAAGATTTTCTCCCACTCTGTAGGCTCTTTCTTCGCATCGCTGATAGTTTCCTTTGCTGAGAGAAAGCTTTTTAGTTTGAATCTATCCCAGTTATTAATTCTTGCTTTTATTTCTTGTGCTATGGGAGTCCTGTTGAGGAAGTCTGGTCCTAAGCTGACATGTTGAAGCTCTGGACCTATTTTTTCTTCTATAAGATGCAAGGTCTCTGGTCTGATTCCGAGATCCTTAATCCTTTTTCAGTTTAGTTTCGTGCATGGTGAGAGATATGGGTTTAGTTTCATTCTGTTGCATATGGATTTCCAATTCTCCCAGCACCATTTGTTGAAGAGGCTATCTTTTCTCCATTGCATATTTTTGGCCCCTTTGTCTAGTATGAGAAAATTGTATTTATTTGGGTTTGTGTCCGTGTCCTCTATTCTGTACCATTGATCCACCTTTCTATTTTGGTACCAATACCATGCCGTTTTTGTTACTATTGCTTTGTAGTAGAGTTGAAGATCTGGTATTGCGATACCCCTGCTTCACTCTTTCTGCCAAGGATTGCTTTAGCTATTCTGGGTTTTTTATTCTTCCAGATGAATTTCATAATTGCTTGCTCTATTTCTGTAAGGTACATCATTGGGATTTTAATTGGAATTGCATTGAATCTGTATAGCACTTTTGGTAGTATGGCCATTTTGACAATATTAATTCTTCCTATCCAAGAACATGGGAGATCTTTCCATCTCCTAAGGTTTTCTTGAATTTCTTTCTTTAGTGTTCTGTAGTTCTCATTGTAGAGGTCTTTCACCTCTTTTGTGAGATTGATTCCCAAATACTTTATTTTTTTCGAAGCTATTGTGAATGGGGTAGTTTTCCTAATTTCTCTTTCTGAAGATTCATCGCTTATGTATAAAAATGCATTAGATTTATGTGCATTGATCTTATATCCCGCTACTTTACTGAATTCACTTATGAGATCTAAAAGTTTTCTGGTGGAATTTCCTGGTTCCTCTAAGTATACCATCATATCATCAGCAAATAGGGATAGTTTGAGTTCTTCTTTTCCTATTCGTATCCCTTTAATTTCTTTGGTCTGTCTAATTGCTCTGGCTAGAGTTTCAAGGACGATATTGAATAGAAGTGGTGAAAGAGGGCATCCCTGCCTTGTTCCAGTTTTTAGAGGAAATGCTTTCAGTTTTTCACCATTTAGAATGATATTAGCCATGGGTTTAGCGTAGATGGCCTTTAGAATGTTAAGGAATGTTCCCACTATCCCTATTTTTTCTAGTGTTTTGAGCATGAAGGGGTGCTGTATTTTATCAAATGCTTTTTCTGCATCTATCGAAATAATCATGTGATTCTTGACTTTAAGTCTATTGATATGGTGAATTACATTTATTGATTTCCTGATGTTGAACCAACCTTGCATCCCTGGGATGAAACCCACTTGATCATGGTGCACTATCTTTTTAATATGTTTTTGTATGTGATTTGCTAAAATTTTGTTTAGAATTTTTGCGTCGATGTTCATTAAGGATATTGGTCTGAAATTTTCTTTCCTTGATGTGTCTCTGTCTGGTTTAGGAATCAGGGCAATATTGGCTTCATAGAATGAGTTTGGGAGAGTTCCTTCCTCTTCTATTTTCTGGAATACTTTGAGAAGTATTGGAATGAGCTCTTCTTTAAAAGTTTTGTAGAACTCGGCTGAGAACCCATCTGGTCCTGGACTTTTCTTTGTTGGAAGGCTTTTGATGACTTCTTCTATTTCATTACTTGAAATTGGTCTATTTAAATTGTGTATGTCCTCCTCGTTCAGTTTAGGCAATTCATATGTCTCTAGAAACCTGTTGTTGTCTTCAAAATTTTCTATTTTGTTGGAGTATAGATTTTCAAAATAGCTTCTAATTATGTTTTGTATTTCAGTCGTGTCTGTTGTGATATTTCCTTGTTCATTCTGAATTTTAGTGATTTGGGTTTTCTCTCGTCTTCTCTTTGTTAGTGTGGCTAAAGGTTTATCAATTTTGTTTATTTTTTCGAAGAACCAACTATTTATTTTGTCAATTTTTTGTATTGTTTCTTTTGTTTCAATTTCATTGATTTCAGCTCTCAGTTTAACTATTTCCTGTCTTCTACTACTTTTGGTGTTGGTCTGTTCTTCTTTTTCTAGGGCTTTGAGCTGTAGTGTTAGGTCATTTATTTTTTGAGTTTTACTTCTTTTATTAAATGCGCTCCATGAAATAAATCTTCCTCTAAGTACTGCTTTCATAGTGTCCCAGAGATTTTGATACGATGTTTCTTTGTTCTCGTTTACCTCTAAGAATTTTTTAATTTCCTTCCTAATATCTTCTGTTATCCATTCATCATATAGTAGCGTATTGTTTAATCTCCAGGTGTTGGAGTAGTTTCTGTTTTTTACTCTTTCATTAATTTGTACCTTCAATCCATTATGATCTGATAGAATACAAGGTAGTGTCTCTATCTTCTTGTATTTGCTGACATTAGCTTTGTGGCATAATATATGGTCTATTTTAGAGAAGGATCCATGTGCTGCTGAGAAGAAAGTGTATTCGCTCTTGGTTGGATGGTATATTCTATAAATGTCTGTTAAGTCTAAATTATTGATTGTGTTATTGAGATCTATGGTTTCTTTGTTCAATTTTTGTTTGGAAGATCTGTCCAGTGGTGAAAGAGGCGTGTTAAAATCACCTAGTATTATTGTGTTATGATCTATTTGGTTTCTAAAATTGAGAAGGATTTGTTTAACATACATGGATGAGCCACTGTTTGGGGCATAGATGTTTATGATTGTTATATCTTGCTGATTTATGCTTCCCTTAAGCAGTATGAAATGTCCTTCTTTATCCCTTCTGACTAACATTGGCTTGAAGTCCACATGATCTGAAATGAGGATGGATACTCCAGCTTTTTTGCTAAGTCCATGTGCATGGTATGTTTTTCCCCATCCTTTCACCTTTAGTCTATGGGTATCTCTTTCTATGAGGTGAGTCTCTTGCAGGCAACATATTGTTGGATCTTTCTTTTTAATCCAATCTGCCAGTCTATGTCTTTTGATTGATGAATTCAGGCCATTAACATTCAGGGTTATTATTGAGATATGATTTGTATTCCCAGTCATTTGGTTCATATTTAAAATTTTTGACACATCTTGGTTCCTCCTTTATTTGACAGTTCCTTTAGGATAATTCCTCCCTTTGCTGATTTGCTTCTTTGTTTTTTATCTCTTCCTCATGAAATATTTTGCTGAGAATGTTCTGTAATGCTGGCTTTCTTTTTGTAAATTCTTTTAGCTTTTGTTTATCATGGAATGATTTTATTTCATCGTCAAATTTGAAGGTAAGTTTTGCTGGGTATAAGATTCTTGGTTGGCATCCATTTTCTTTCAGAGGTTGAAAAATGTTGTTCCAGGCCCTTCTAGCTTTTAGGGTCTGGATTGAAAAATCTGCTGATATCCGTATTGGCTTCCCCCTGAATGTAATTTGGTTCTTTTCTCTCACGGCCTTTAAAATTCTGTCTTTATTTTGTATGTTAGGTATTTTCATTATAATGTGCCTTGGTGTGGGTCTGTTGTAATTTTGTGTATTTGGAGTCCTATAAGCCTCTTGGACTTGATTTTCCATTTCATTCTTCAGATTTGGGAAATTTTCTGATATTATTTCTTCAAATAGATTGTTCATTCCTTTGGTTTGTTTCTCTAAGCCTTCCTCAATCCCAATAATTCTCAAATTTGGCCTTTTCATGATATCCCATAGTTCTTGGGGATTCTGTTCATGATTTCTCACCATCTTCTCTGTTTGTTCAACTTTGTCTTCGAGGTTAAATATTTTGTCTTCAATATCTGAAGTTCTGTCTTCCAGCTGTTCTATCCTATTGGTTATGCTTTCTATGGAGTTCTTAATTTGGTTTATTGTTTCCTTCATTTCAAGGATTTCTGTTTTTTTTTTTTTCAATATCTCTAACTCTTTATTGAAATGATCTTTTGCTTCCTGAATTTGCTCTGTTAACTGTCGATTGGTGCGACCGTTCAATGCCTGCATTTGCTCTTTCATCTCATCGTTTGCTTCCCTGATCATTTTAATTATGTACATTCTGAACTCCCTTTCTGTCATTTCTTCTGCCATGCTGTCGTTGGATTTTATTGATGTAACATCTAGATTTGTTTGGGGCATTTTCTTCCCTTGTTTTCTCATATTGTTCAGGAATCAGTGGGTCATTAAGATATTGCAGATTTCCTCTATCAACTTATAATGTCCCTGAAGATTGCTAGTATATCCCCTCTTGTCCTTCAGTAGCCTGAAGTCTTGGAGGAGGTTGATAGTGCAGAGCTCCACGAAGAAGCTGCCTCTCTAGGGGTGGTGACCCTCAGGTGGCGTATATTCCCTGCTAGTGGGCAGAGGTGCCTCCGCTTGTTGACCAATGGTCATCCAATGGGGAACTAGACTGCGGGCTGAGGCAAGGCCTGTTTGTGCCTGTGTCTCTGGTTTTACCGTCCCTGTGGGAAAACCTCCCCCGGCCGGGAAGAGTCACTCGGTGGGGACGTCTCGCTGGTCAGTTGCCCTCCTAGAGGTTCCCCTCAATCTACAACTACCACCTGGGCTGGGCTGTCTTCCTCTGCAACGATCCCAGGGGCCCGGACCTACGTCCTGGGCCTGGGAGCCTCACCCTTAGCAGGCGAGTCTCCTTAGGCTGCCTCTCCCAGAGAATCTGCCCGCAGTCCTGGAAACTTTGCTCCGCCCCTAGGCGTGTCTCTGTGTGGCTCTTCCAGCAAGAAGCCACCTAGCTCCTGGGACCCTGCTCTGCACCAATCGCCTGGCTATGCAGCCCCTCCCCTGAGCCACCACCTGGAGCCCCGTACAATAGCTCCGATACCCAGAGACCCACCACACACCTCCTCCTCCGGACAGCCGCCCGGTTTCCGACGCAGTCACTAGGAGTTCAAACAACTCACTTCGGGTCTCCTCCTCCCGCCAACCACCCGTAGCCCTAGGCAGTCACTCCAAGTCCAAGTGACCTGCCCTGTTCCTCCTCCTCCTCCTCAGGGTAGCCCCCCGGGTGTTCAGGAGCGGTGGCTCCGAGACCAAGTGACTCACCACGCTCCTCCTCCAGGCAGGCCACCGGTGTTCAGGAGCGGTCGCTTTTAGTCCAATCAACTCACCACTCGCCTCCTCCTCTGGCAACCACCTGTGGCTCTGATGCAGTCACTCCTAGACCAAGCGTCCCACCGCTCTCCTCCTCCAGGCAGGCCACCACTGTTCTGGAGCAGCTGCTCCGAGTTCAAACAGCTCGCCACGCAGCTCCTCCTCTGGCAACTGCCTGTGGCTCTGATGCAGTCACTCCTAGGTCAAGCAACCCGCCGCGCTCCTCCTCTTCCTCCGGGCAACCTCCCGGTGTTCAGGAGCGCTCGCTCTGAGTTCAAACAGTTCACCACGCAGCTCCTCCTCTGGCAACTGCCTGTGGCTCTGATGCAGTCACTCCTAGACCAAGCGTCCCGCCGCGCTCCTCCTCTTCCTCCGGGCAGTCCCCCGGTGTTCAGAAGCGGTCGTTCTGGGTCTAAACAGCTCGCCACGCAGCTTCTCCTCAGGCAGCTGCCCGGAGCCCCAGTGGTTGCTCCGAGTCCAAGCGCTATGCTGAGCCGCCTCCTCTACGATGATCCCAGTTGTCCGTGTTTACCGCTCCAGCGGGGGGAGGGGCGTCTCGCCGAGCAACTCTACTTCACAAATTCCCTGCGTTCCGGGGCTACCGCCCCATCCAGGACGCCTCCCCAACGGGAGAGACTCACCTGGCGGCTTTGAGTTGGTCCCAAGTCTCTCACTATCTCCTCTTTTGAATCCTGCGTCCTGGAGCAGCGTGAAATGCAGCCGCCCTCTAGTCCGCCATCTTGGCCCGCCCCCCTCACTGTTTTTTTACAGTACTGGGGATGGAATCCAAGAGTGATTTACCATTGAGCTACACCCCTGGCCCCCCCTTTTTTTTTAAATTTTGAGACAGGGTCTTGTTAAGTTGCCAGGTCTGTCTTCAAACTTGCCCTTCTTCTGCTTCAGTCTCCCAACTGGCTGGGATCACAGGCGTGCAACACCATGCCTGGCTGCTAGCTCCCCCAATTTTATCAGTTGGACAACCAGCTTGAAAAAGAAACTCTTCATTTAAATGGTTTATATTGGAAACTAACTAATAAACTATAGAAACACATGATATTGTGAGTTGTGGTGCTTCTGCTGTTGTATTTTAGCAAATATCTACTACACTGTAAGGAATTCATAGAAGAATAAAAGCTGCTGTACAGTTTTTGTCCTGTCCTCAGGAATTTATATGTATCTTTTGGAAGAGACAGACATTTAAAATAACTTCTTATTACAGAAGATAACACACACACATACAAAGAAGGATATATAAATATGTATATTTATATTATATATCATATATATTATATCATAATTATATATAAGCATGGCTTTTTAAATAAGGAATGTAGTCATTCAAGTTATCTGTGGAGGATTGGTTCCAGGACCTCTCACAAGTACCATAAACTGTAGATGTTCAAGTCCTCACATAAAACGGTATCTGCATAAAACCTACACAAATCTCCCATATACTTACTTTCTTATTTATTTATTTTTGCAGTGCTGGGGATCCAACCCAGGACCTCATGCTTGCTAGGCAAGTACTCTACCACTGAGCTACACCCTCCGGCCTCCCATAAACTTTGAATGATCTGCATATCACTTGTAACATCTAATAAAATGTAAATAGTATGCAATAGTTGTGAAACTGTTGAGAAAAAAGGTCTGTACATTTTCTACTTGTAGATGTGGAACCTGCAGATATGGAGGGCTGAGGGTGAATTCTGAAATCTTGAAAAAAAGGAGAAAACAGAAGTCTCTCTCTCTCTCTCTCTCTCTCTCTCTCTCTCTCTCTGTTATTGGGGATTGAGCCCAGGGTACTTTACCACTGAGCTTTTCATTCAGGCCTTTTCATTTTTATATTGAGACAGGATCTCACTAAATTGTGATTCTTCTGCCTCAGCCTCCCAAAATGCTGGGATTGCAGGTGTGCACCATTGTACCTGGCTAAAGTCACTTTAATTTTTTTTTTTTTTTTTAAAAGACAGGGCCTTGAGCTGGGGATATAGCTCAGTTGGTAGAGTGCTCACCTCGCAAACACAAGGCCCTGGGTTCAATCCCCAGCACCGCAAAAAACAAAACAAACAAACAAAAAAAAAAAAACAAAGACAGGGCCTTTATGTTGCTCAAGTTGACCTCAAACTTGTAGGGTCAAGCAATCCTCCTGTCTCAGCTTCTCAGAATAACTGGGACTACGTGCACACCCCTTGCCAGCTTGAAGTCACTTCTTTAAAGACCAAGAATTGTGCTTTACCTCATTTTCATCCCTTATGATACCTGCCAATTGGCATTTACAAAAGAGACTCAATGCGTAGTATTTGATTTTCTGGTATGTAGAAATAAGTTGGTAGGTATCTTCAAAAGAGCCTCAGAAGTTACTTATATGATTAGCTTATATATGATGTGACTTTCATCTTTGCTAACAAATTATTTCCCTTGCTGGTTTGAATGAAACAAGTTGCCGTGTTGGGGAGACTCATGGTAAGGAAGTAAAAACAGAAAACCACTTGGAGATTCCTACTGCTTTGGAGGTGCCCATCACTCTCTCCTGCAGTTTCCTTGGCTCAGGCAAATTCATCTCTCTGAGAAAAAGAAAAGAAAAGAAAGAAAGAGCATCAGCAGAGATTTAGAGAGAGAAGATGGATACATAAGCAGTATGTTCCTGAAATGTCACAGTAATAGTTGAGATAATGCCTCCTTGGTACCTTGAAATTGCAGCCTGAAATTCCTGCTTCTGCCTATGCATCATGTTAAATTTAAACAATATCACCCCAGTGCTGACTCAGAAGGACACCTTTTTACTAAATCACCTATATGATGTCCCTGAGTAAGCTGCACTTTCCCTAAAGGTCTCCAAAGGCCTCCATAGTCATGCCTAGAGATGAAATTAGGGAAAATAGCATAGTGAGTCAAAGTTCCATTTAGAATACTTTTCTTCTTCTTTTCTTTTTGGTACTAGGGATCAAATCCAGGGGTGTTTTACCACTGAGCTTCATCCGCAGTCCTTTTTATTTTTTATTTTGTGACAGGGTCTTGTTAAATTGCTTAGGCCAGCCTTGCACTTGGGATCCTCCTTCCTCAGCCTTCTGAGTCATGGGGATTACAGGTGTGTAACGTGTGTCTGACAGAATACTTGTTTTTGTATGAAAGAATATTTCAAGAGAATTTTAAATATTTTCAGGAAGAATATTTTTCACAAGTGGTGTTTTCATTTATTTATTTTTTGGCACTGTGATTGAATCTGGGATCTAGTACATGCTAAGTATTTACTCTTACCACTGAGCTACACCCCCAGCCCCCAAATCTTTGTTTATTTATCTTTTTATTTATGTATTTATTATTTTTGGAGGTGTTGGGGATCAATCTCAAGGTTAATGCTAAGTAAGCCCTCTACCACTGAGGTATGCCCCCATTTTCCAAAGCTAATTTTATTTTTAATCTCTTTTCATGGGCTGAGAATGTAGATCAGTGTTAGGAAGCTTGCTTTCCTAGATTGTTTGAGGCCCTGGGTTTGATCTCCAGCACAACAAAAAGAACAAAAATTTCCTTTCAGACAGCTCAGCATGCATTAGGATTACAAGTGAATTTTAGCAACAGCGAATAGAACACGTACAGTTTCTTAATTTTCAACTGGAGACCTAGAAATTTATCCTTTAGAGTTAAAATAGAAGGTTCCTGTTTAAATCCAACAATTTTAGCAAAGAAAATAAAAAGGGAAAGAAAGAAAAGAAATGGAAATAGTCATTTTTTTCTTTTAAAATTTAAAGAATGTTGTTCCATGAAAGGCTTTGCGGAGTAGGGGGGTATATGAGACGTACAAGTTTGATAATAACTGCACACAGCCATTTTCAAAAGCTAATGAAAGGAGTCTCATGGCAGATGCTGGAATAATTTTATGATTATGTAATGCCCAGGTTAGTTTCAGAAATCACTTAAAGCAGAGTGGGAATAGGCCAAGTAAGCAAAAAAGGGCAAAACGTTAAAGGGTCACACCCAGTTTTTAATGCTCAAATCAAAAGTTTTAACTTTGACCATCTCCTATTTCCAAGCTGCCAAACTGGCTTTTCTGGAGGCAGGCTTTGCTTGGATGAGTGACAGTTGAGGAGTTGATATTTCCATTGGGGTAAAATCTCCTTTGAATTTTTGGTCTCTAGCCCCCACCTTTAACTCTTTAATCGACCTCCTCCCGCTCCCATATACACACTTCCTGTTCTCTCTTTCTTGTATTCTTGTGTCTTTCTCTGTTCAGTTTCCTCTGTACCTTCCCCAGCATCTCCTCCTTTCTGCCCTGGATTGTCTTGCTTTCCCAAGCCTTCTAGTTCCATGCCTGTTTTCCTACACAAAGTTTTTAGGAGGTGCCTGGGAAGAGAAAGTAAACAGAGCAAACCTTGCATTTCAACTGCCCAGGGTCAGATATTAGTATGACAAATCTTAACGAACAAGTATGATTTCTTGCTAGTGTGCTTGCTAAGGATACACAGGACATAAAATGTGGGTGACTCTCATACCATTAGACTATCATTAAAAAAAAAAAAAAAGGAGAAAAAATAACAAGTGATTCCTAAGAAACCTCCTACATTGCTAATAGGAATGTAAAATGGTGCAAACACTAGGAAAAACAGTTTGGTGGTTTCTCAAAAAATCAAACAGAATTACCTTATGATCCAGCAGTTCCACTCCTACAATATATACCCAAAAGAATTAAAAGCAGAGACTTGAGCAAATACTTGTACACTGATGTCCACAGCACCATTATTCACCATAGTCAAATGGTGGAAGCTGTGCATGTCCATCTACAGGTGAATGAATAAACGAAAAATGATATATATACAAAATGGAATATTATTTGGCCTGAAAAAAGAATAAAATCTGGATCCATGCCATGACATGGAAAACCTTAAAAACATTATGCTAAATGAAATAAACCAGACACAAAAGGACAAATATTGCATGATTCCATTTACGTGAAATACTTGAAGTAATCAAATCATGGAGACGGAAAGTAGAATGGTGGGGCTGGGGGTAGAGTGCTTGTTTAGCAGGCACAAATCCTGGGTACAACCTCCAGCATGCAGAATGATGGTGGTTGCCAGGGACAGGTGAAATGCAGAGCTGTTACTTAATGGATATGGAATTTCTGTTGCCATCATGAAAATTCTGGTGGAGAACAATCATGGTTGAACAACATTAATGTCACTGCATTGTACGCTTGAAAATTATTGAAATGGGGCTGGGGATGTAGCTCAGGGGTGTGCCTAACGTGTGAGGCCCTAGTTTGATTCCCAACACTGGAAAAAAAAAAAGAATTGAAATGGTAAATTTTAGCCTGGTGCAGGGTGCACGCCTATAATCCCAGCACCTCATGAGGCTGACGCAGGACGATCATGAGTTCAAAGCCAGCCTCAGCAAGTTAATGAGGTCCTTAGCGACTTGGCAAGACCCTGTCTCAAAATAAAATGTTTTTAAAAAAATGGGCTGCGGATGTAGCTCAGTGGTTAAGTGCCCCTGGGTTCAATCCCTGGTACCAATGGGAAAAAAAAAAGGTAAATTTTATGTTTTATATTTTAGCGCACACACGCAAAATTTGCAGGGCTAGGGAACTTGTGGTCAGCCCAGATTTGTTCCCTCTAAAGCAAAAGTCATTTCAGGGCTTATTGAACCAGTTCTATGTCTGGTCCAGCTCTAGGACCCCCAGGAGACTAGAATGGGAATTTCTGTACTGTCCTTAAATGGAGATCTTCTTAGAAAGCTCTCTTTGATAAAAACCAGAACTTCAGAAAAAGCCCAGAACCATATATTGCAACTGACCTTCCTATGGGCCTTGACTAGAATTAGCATAGTGGAAAACATTAAATTTTAAAATCATTTTTATTTGTTCTGAGATTGGATCTTACTATGTCGCCCAGGCTGGTCTCCAAATTGTGAGCTCAGTGATCCTCCTACCTCACCTGCCTGCCCCACCACCACAGTAACTGGGACTACAGGCACATACCTCCACACCCAGATATAAAAATTGTATTTTTATTACCAAAATAATTCCTGTTTATTATGGAAAATTTAGATTAAGAAAGGTAAATAAAATATCACTTACAATCCTATTACCCAAAAAAGATCATTTTAACCTTTCAGTTTATATCCCCTTCAATGAATTGTATTCCGTATGTATTATATATGTGCATGTGTGCGTACAATCTCCTTTTTGGATTTAACAGTTTATTTTTTTTAATTTTAATTAATTAACAAAAAAAATTTTAGGGGGGCTGCTGGGGATTGAACCCAGAGCCTCGTGTTCATGAGGCAAGCACTCTACCAACTGAGTTATATCCCCAGCCCCTAATTCAAATTTTTTTAAAATTAAAATTAAATTTTTGTGTGTGTGTGTGCTGGGGATAGAACTTAGGAACTCATTGTTCTATCTATAGACCTAGCCTATTTTTATCTTCTTCTCCTTCTTGCTCCTCTCCCTCCCCCTTCTCCTCCTCCTCCTCCTCCTCCTCCTCCTCCTCCTCTTCCTCCTCCTCCTCCTCCTCTTCCTCCTCCCCCCATCCTCCTTCTCCTCCTCCTCCTCCCCCCCCCCTCCTTCTTTTTCAGCACTGTTGGGATCGCCCTGTGTCACCCAGGGCAACTCCTAGGCTCAAATAAACCTCCTGCCTCAGCCTCCCAAGTAACTGGGACTATAGGTGCAAGTCATTTTGCCCAGTAAGATGGAAATCCTTTTTTTCTTTTTTAATTTAGTTAATTCATTTTTTAGTACCAGAGATTGAACCCAGGGTCACTGAACCACTAAACATTCCCAGTGCTATTATTTATTTATTTGTTTATTTATTTATTTATTGACAAGTTACTTAGGACCTCACTAAATTGCAGAGGCTGGCCATGACTTGCCATCCTCCTGCCTCAGCCTTCCCAGTTGCTGGGATGACAGGTGTGGGCCACCCGCCCGGCTGAGGATGGAAGAAGTGGGCTGGCAGTGGGCACCTGGAAGTTGGAAGGCTGAGTTTGTCAGTGGTTTTAAGTTGCAATCGGACGTGTCTACTGTACAGGTTACATGGCTGTTGTAGAGTCGGTCCACAGAGCTAGAGCAACCATGGGGTCCACAGCGACTGGGCCTTGGATCCCACAGAAAGGATTTCAAGCAAGTCCTTCAGTGTAACAGGCAGGAGTTTATTCGAGATAGTGAAGTTAGGGACGCACGTGTCTGCACTGAGCATTGTCTCTGGAAAGAAAGCGTGGCTCTTACAGTCCGGGTTTTTAAGGGTTTTAGGTCCCCTAGTTCTTGTCTTGGTTTCTCGTACCCCACCCCCTTTGTGACTGATGTGAGGGTCGAGATGATCTGCTCACAAGACAGCTGTGACATGTGAGGGTCATGATGACCTGGTCACCAGAGATCCTTAAGGGGGAGGTTTGACATACCAATCCCCGTTTTCCAGATGTTTGTCTGCTTTGATAAAGTTTCTTGTGATTCCCAGTCCTGTGACTTGTGGAGTCACTCTGATGTACTGGTTTGATGTCCTCCTGTAGGTTACTTCCCTTCACTGTCCTCCCCCTACCACCTGCTCATGGCTGACTACCCATCATCACCACGTCTCAGGTCTGACAATGAGTCAAACTCATTTCTACAGTTTTTGAAAATCCAGATGTATGAGCCCAAATCCTCTGCCTACTGAATCTGAATTTTATTTCATTTCTCGGTGCTGGGGATCCAACCCAGGGCTTCCTGTGTGCTAAGCACTGGCTTTAATTGCTGAGCCCCATCCCTAGTCTTGAATCTGAATTTTAGAATGCAGTGCTGAACAACTATTGTGTTTGAGTCTGATGTACAGCAAAGTTTGGGAATCACAGGGATGCAGCGATAAATACTTGTAGAAATATACATTGACAAGGTTTTAAAAGCCTTGTAGAATTACTATTAATCTATTTTATATAGCAGTTACCAGTAGCTACTTTGTATGAAAAACTAAGAAAACAAATTTCCAGCTTTCTTCTTTTCTTTTTCTTTTTTTTAAATACTTTTTTAGTTGTCAATGGACCTTTATTTAGTTAATTAATTTATTTATATGCAGTGCTGAGGATCGAACCCAGGGCCTCACACATGCCAGGCAAGTGCTCTACCACTGAGCCAAAACCCCAGCCCTCCTCTTTTCTTTTTATTTGATTCCCTGAAAACATGTTGAATGTGAAACAGAAGTGCAAGAGTTGCAAATTGACAAAAGTATAAAGATAAAAATGCATATAATCATATATTATTTCAATTTAAATATTAAATGCAATTAGATATATATGTTGTGATATTGCTACTGATATGTGTAACATATAGATCTGGGATTTTATACTGGATTTTTAATTCTAAGGAAGTTTCCATAGCGATATTCCTTTTTTTTTTTTTTTGCGGTACTGGGGATCAAACTCAGGGCCTTATGCTTGCAAAGCAAGCACTCTATCAGCTGAGCTATCTCCCCAGCCCCCATAGTGATATTCCTATCGCTATATTTTGTTTTATGTCTCTCTTCCATGTAATTAAGACAGTGGGAGACATATTACAAACCTTCAATAATGTTTCCTGAATGAATAAGTGAATGAATGAAGTTGAGAGCAGTTTTTCTGAAAAATCAGGCCAACAGCAGGTACCTGGTATAATTAATTAAGCAGAGATAGAAGACCAGTAATGAAATGAATGAAGCTGACAACAGTTTCATCCTGGCAAAGATAGGTAAAAGGGATGGAAAGGATGGAACAGATTTCGGACAGTTTTGCTTGAAGAAATAATTACATTTTAATTGGCTCTGTAGGGGCTGGGGTGTGGTTCAGTGGCAGAGCGCTTGTATAGCATGTGTGAGGCACTGGTTAATCTGCAGCACCACATAAAAAAACTAAATAGACAAAATAAAGGTATTGTGACCATCTACAACTAAAAATGTTTTTAAAAAATAATTGGCTCTATACAATTTTATTTTGATGGTCACCCTTTCAGAGTAAGAGGACCAAATTTTTCATAACACAAAAATAGCAATATACTTAATTTTTTTTTTTTTTTTTGCATTGTTAGGGATCAAACCCAAGGACTCACACATGCCAGCAAGTACTTTACCACTGAGCCACATCCCCAGCTCAGCCATATACTCAATTTATTGAGTGATCTCCATGTCTAAATAATTTAACTTCTACCTTGGAGACTTATAAGAGAATTCAGAAGACACAGTTAAAAATACAAGCAGAGGGGTTAGGGGTGGAACTTGATGGTAGAGTGTGTCCTTCAATCCCCAGAATCTAATAATAATTTAAAATAAATAGATGATCACTAAAATTGACCAGTAATTTTTAAATAAATCTGGGCTTACTTTTAGTAGTTTTAGCAATAGAAATATAAAATAGATTTACTTTCCCATGAACTTGAATGCCCATTATAAAAGGAATTATAACCGCTGTATCATTTACTTATAAATGTTAATTCTTGTTGCCTATCAGTAATCAAATGACTACAATATTGGCTAGACTTCTGTGCATACTATTCTCTTAATTCCTTGTCTGTAAATGGGGTGGACAGCACTCAGCTTGTGCCAAACTTCATTTCAAGTGTTTTCACGTTGCTTGTAGTGTGGCTGAGGCAATGCTATCTTTTCAACAGGGTCCCTAAATTCTTTTTTCATTCACCTTTGAGCATGATCTATTTGAACTGTAACAGAAGCATACATCTGTGTGAAAAGCTGCGCTCCCATCGTTGTCGTTATGTTTAGTTTAGTTTTGTTTTTTGCTATACAATCTACTGGAGCTTCTCTGCATACTGATTAGAATTGTGATTTCCAGGACCTCACTTCTGCTTTAGAACACTCATTTTGTCCCACTGGCCTCTTAACCACTTTGATAAAACAGCAAATGGTCAGGAAGAGCCCCCAGGCATCATACTATCTGACGAAAACAAAACTGTCCGCCTTTCACAATTTGGATACATATTTGGGTTTGGAGCAGGTCAAAGGCAAAGGTAAGGCCTCAAGAGGGAACCTCCCGGTTCTGCCGATAGAGACAGAGTTTGACTCCTCCTGGTGGCCACATGCAGTCAGTACACCATAATAATTCGCTGTTTCAGTTCTGCTCCAAGCCCTTTGTTAAAGCCTTTTTAAAAAATAGACATCCTATTGGTAAGTTCTTTATATATTATAAAATAGAGCTTTCGGAATACTGTCAATATATTAATTGGAAAAGCAGAAAAGACAAATTATAGGTAAATAAAACATGGTTAACAGTTGGGGAATTTAGAAACAATGCCAATGGCAATCAGCAGATATTAAAGTATGAACCACAAATTAGAACAAATATAAAAAAATTAAAAAAGAAAAGAAAAGTATGAACCAAAACAGAAACAGCAGTTGTGGAGGAAAAGCAATACTACTACTTCAGTGTTTTTGCATACTCTTCAGACAAAAGGAAAATGGTGTAACTTTATTTATCTTTTCTTTCTTTCCTATTTTTTTTTTTTTTTTCCGAGACAGAGTCCTGCTATGTTGCCCAGGCTGGACTTGAACTCCTGGGCTCAAGTGATTCTCCTGCCTTAGTCTCCCAAGTAGCTGGGACTACACGTATGCACCACTGCACCTGGTTCCTCAAGATTCTCTTCTAAAGTAAAATAAGTAGTTTAGGCAGGGTGGCCCACGTCTGTAATCCCAGCTGCTCTGGAAGCTGAGACAGCCTGGGAAATTTAGGGAGACTCCGTCTCAAAATAAAAATTTAAAAAGGGCTACTCATAGAGTTCAGTGGTAGAGCACTTGCCTAGCATGTATGAGGTCCTGGGTTCAATCCTCAGTACTACAAATAAAAAGATAAATACAGTTAGGTCCCCTTCAATTAATACACAAACTTGATTTTTCTTTCCTGCACTGATATAGAGCCTGTTGGAAAACCCTGACCAAACTCAAGTGCCAAACCATAGCAGCCTGGGGAAGTAAAGAATTGGAGTACAGGTTATTTTTATAAGTGTTCTTTGCTAGATGGCTCTCATCAATAGGGGTGGCTTGGGCAGTGGCCAAGTTGAGACAGTGAGGAACTGGCCATAGGGGACTATAGTCTCGCCATGGCAAAGCCTTATGGGGAAACGTGTGTTTTCTTTGGAGCATCTGTGCCCATTCCTCAAGGAAGCAGTCCCTCTCTGACCCAGTGCTGTCCGTTGGTACAGGTGCGCGGTTAGTCCAGCCTCAGAGTTTTCCCACATACAGTCCTCTCCACCGACATTCTTTCCCCACTCTTCTCAGCACTGGATTCTAGTCCCTCAAGCCCCAGAACACGTGTTAACCTCTTCAGGGCTTCCCTGACCACCCTGAGCGTTCTTCTCCCTCAGACTCGGTTTGCTTTCTTTCTAGCACCTCTTAATTTTTAATTGTACTTATTATGTCTTAGTCTGTCTGGCTGGCTATCACAAAATGTAATAAATGAGATAGGTTGTAAACAGCAGACACTTATTTCTCATCATTTGGAGCCTGGAAGTCCAAGATCAAGGTGCTGGCATTTTCGGTGTTTGGTAAGGGCCCCTTCCGGGCTCACAGTGACGTCTAGCTGAAGAAAGGGTGGCAAGCTCTCTAGGGTTTCTTCTTTTTGGTACCAGGGATTGAACCCGGGAGGTGCTTAACCACTGAGCCTCCTCCCCAGTCCTTTTTATATTTTATTTTGACACAGGGTCTCACTAAGTTGCTTAGGGCATCTTTAAGATGCTGAGGCTGGCTTTCAAACTCAAATCCTCTTGCCTCAGCTGCTGGGATTATAGGTGTGGATGCCACCCACCCTCCCCACCCCCACCCCCACCCCGGTATTTTAATCTTTTAAACTGGCCTACATAAATAGAGAGTTCAGTAGAGAAAACTTTTCATTGTCTCTATTTTTTTTCCTGGCTTTTGCTTTTTCTGTTTCTTTCTCTCTTTCTCTTCCTCTTTCTTTCTTTCTTTCATTCTTTCTTTTCTTTTTTTTTTTTTATACTGGGAATTGAACCCAGGGATGCTTTTACAGCCAAGCCCCATCCTCAACCCTTGTTATTTTTCCTTTTGAGACAGGGTTTTGCTAAGTTGCTTAGGGCTTCACAATGTTGCTGAGGCTGGCCTTGAATTTCTGGTCCTTATGCCTCAGTCTCCTGAGTCACCGAGAGTTGAGGTTATAGGCATGCACCTCTGTGCCTGACTTTTTCTGGTCATTTTTGTCATTCATTTCATTTCTTCCTTTATTTTTTCTTTTCTCCTCTTCTCCTTTTTCTCTGAAGTGCTGGGTATTGATCCCAGGGTCTCATGCAAGCTAGGCAAGCTCTCTTACCACTGGCCTCACTGACCTATAACCTTGGCCCCTATTTCATTTCTGGACTATTGTGATGTCAATAATGCTAGCTAAGTACATCACAGTTAGTCCCTTTTTGTTGATGCTTTCTCCACTTCATTCTGGGTTATTTGCTCCTATTTCACCATATGCCTGCCATTTCTTACAGAAATTTATTTACCTATGTGAATAAAAGACATTTGTAAGTGTTTCAACTTGACCTCGATTGTGTTGCAGGGAGTGTGATTGTGTGTGAATTAGAATCTTTAACGAACACGCCCAGGAGCCAGCACCAGAGAAGCTGAAGGGGAAAGAGACTTGAATGAACAGGAGTAGAGGACAGAAAACCCTGCTGTCGTTTCCCTTTCAGAATGCTCCATCCTTTATCCAACCTAAACTCATTTTGCTAAGGGAGCTGGAAACTTCCTTATGATTCACTCACTTACACAACTGCCCCGGAGCAGAGGGGCGTGTCTTTCTTTTTTCATCTTCTCAGCTCTTGAGGTATAGTGTTTGGCTGAGACTGCAGATTTTAGGTAAAAAGAAAAAAAAAATGTCAGCTGCAATTTCTTTTTTTTAAATATGTTTTTATTTTATTTGCTTTTTTTTTTTTTTATGTGGTGCCCAGGATCAAACCCAGTACCTCACGCATGCTAGGCAAGTGCTCTGCCACTGAGCTACGGCCCCAACCCTCAGCTGCAATTTCATGTGGTTCAAGTGTATGTTGTTGCTGATCATGAAGATTATGAAGAATCTCATTTCTTAAATATCCAGGGGTATTGTTTCACAGGGGCTGCCAGCCCAGGCCAAGAATTCTCAATGGGACAACAGGTCTAACAGGCTTCAACCCATGCAGGTATACAGTGCATACCGTTCCAATGGAAAAAACTCATCATATAGTTGTAAATTTGTGCCCTGTTTCTGGACCACACAGTCTATAGAATTCTACGCTTTTTCTCTTCTCCTGCTCCTTGTCCCCCTCTCCATGCGGGGGTACCTTAATGGTAAAGCATGTGCTTAGCATGCATGAGGCCCTGGGTTCTGTCCCCAGCACTAGGAAAATTTTAAAAAAGACTTCTTTCCATAATGTAATCACAGTCTAGTGAAATATGAAGGCAATTGAACTCAGGGATACTCTACCACTGAGCTACATCCCCAGTCATTTTTATTTTTGTATTTTGAGACAGGGTCTCACTAAGTTGCTGAGGCTGGCCTCAAACTTGTGATCCTCCTGCCTCAGTCTCCAGAGCTGCTGGGATTACAGTCTTGTACCCCCACTCATGGACGTCATGCATGTTTCTTAAATAAATTGTCTATTTTTTTGTGATTTATGTAATTCATTATATTGTATTCTATATTTTGTATTTAAAAGCATTAATGCAGAAACAAAGCATTATGTGCTAAATAAAAACATTTAAAGCATATCCCAATTCTTCTAACTCTGTTTTGTCATTTCTTTAATCCTTAGTAGAGGAGTAGCTCCTTCCAAATCCAAGTGATCTAGATCTCTGTCTCTGAGAAGTTCTGGGTTAACATTCATTTTCACTTCTGTATGGTGGTTATGTGTGTTTTTATACCTTTTTAGTTCATCGTTCATTTAACAAATGTTAACTAAACACTAATTGACTGCTTACCTTAGGAAAGAAGGAAAGACAAGAGACTTCTGGGGAGATGCGGGGGTACCTTAATGGTAAAGCATGTGCTTAGCATGCATGAGGCCCTGGGTTCTGTCCCCAGCACTAGGAAAATTTTAAAAAAGACTTCTTTCCATAATGTAATCACAGTCTAGTGAAATATGAAGGCAATTGCATAGAGCAGCTCTCAATAATTTGGGGCATATTTAACATTTTTGTGTTTTATACACTGGTAAGATAAAAATTTCGTTCTTAATAATCTTCTCAAATAGTTCAGATCATTAGTGTAGAAACTTAACATTCTGAACCTTTCTGGTCAAAACATCTTGTGTACCACCATTTGACCCAGCTATCCCACTCCTTGGCCTATACCCAAAGGACTTAAAATCAGCATACTACAGAGATACAGCCACAACATTGTTCATAGCTGCTCATTTCACCATAGCCAGATTGTGGAACCAACCTAGATGCCCTTCAATTGATGAATGGATAAAGAAACTGTGGCATATATATACAAGGGAATATTACTCAGCCATAAAGAATGATAAAATTATGGCATTTGCAGGCAAATGGATGACATTGGAGAATATCATGCTAAGTGAGATAAGCCAATCTCAAAAAAACCAAAGGAAAGAATGAATGATCTCGCTGATAAGCGGATGTTGACACATAATGGGGGAGGGAGGGAGCAAGAATGGAGGAAGGAGAGACTGTATAGAGGGATAAGAGGGGTGGGAGGGGTGGGGGGAAAAGAAAAAAAATGAATTAAAAACTATTACCCTAGGTAAATGTATGATTACAAAAACGGTATGCCTCTCCTCTATTTCATGTACAAACAGAGAAACAAGATGTATCCATTTGTTTACAATAAAAATGAATAAAAAAACAAAATTAAAAAAAACAAAAACAACAACAACAACAACAAAAAATCCCATGTATATTATTGAAAGAAAAACTGAATCAGAAGAGATAAGTAAAAGGGCTTAGGCATGTATTGCTCACTGGTATGTGTACTGCCTTCTATTCGTGGCCCTGGGTTCGATCCCTAGCATCACTAAATAAGTAAATATAAGCAATAATCTAACTACAACAAAATCATGTTCTGGTTTATCTAGTGGTTCAGCAGAAAAAAGATTAGATCATATTATACTTTATATATATAAAACATATATATATGTTTTCTTTTTTATACTGATTGAACCCAGGGGCACTTAACCACTGAGCCACATCCCCAGCCCTTTTATTTTTAATTTTTTAATTTTTTGGTACTGGGGATTGAACTCAGGGCACTTGACCACTGAACCATATCCCCAGCCCTATTTTTGTATTTTATTTAGAGATAGGGTCTGAGTTGCTTAGCACCTTGATTTTGCTGAGACTGGCTTTTAACTTGGGATCCTCCTTCCTCAGCCTCCTGTCACTGGGCTTATTGGTGTGTGCCACTGTGCCTGGCTTTTATTTTAATTTTAAGATAGGGTGTTACTAAGTAGCTGAGACTAGTTTTGAACTTGCAATCCTACTGCCTTGGATTCCCAAGTCACTCGAATTACAGGCATGCGCCACTGCATCCACCTAAAATATATTTGGGAAAGGTATAAATTATTTTCACCAAGTATTGCAATTTGCTTAGTCATTAACACAGTCCTTTAAAAGTTGCAGTTTTAGTCGTTTTTTTGTTTTGTACCTAGGGATTGAACCCAGGGCCTCACATGTGCTAAGCGTGAGCTTTACCTCTACACCAGCTTCTCCCAGTCTCCCCCGCTTTTTTAAAACAAGTGATGAATTTAAAAAAGCATTCCAGAGTAAATTATAGTGATTATTATGTGTGTGGTTATTACATACATGAGAATGACTGAGATGCATGCTGAGAGATTATATATGCTAAAACACATGAAATGCATTAAATAATAAAAATTTTGGTATCTGAACCTGATCACTGACTGATAAGCCAATATTTTCTGTCTTTAAATGTATTCAAAACATATAGGCAACTTGTTGTTATAAAATATTGTAATTTTTTGCTTTGTTTATAATTATAAAATATAGAAGATTGGTTGCTTTTATAGTAATAAAATGCAGAATTTTGGTTGTGTTTTTGGTTATATAGTATTGTAAAATTTCACCTTGTTTATAATTATAAAATACAAAAGGTTGGTTGCTTTTATACTTATAAAATGTAGAATATTTGTTGTTATAAAATGTTGTAGAAGGTTGTACTGTTGACTTATCATTGCTGGAAATGGTCTACTTTAAAATAATATTCTATTTTACTGTATTAGACAAAACTCTTCTGGTTGTCATTGTCAGTAACCCAATTTTTGTGTGCATGGGTGCGGGGGTCACCAGGAATTGAACTCAGGGGCACTCGACCACTGAGACACATTCCCAGCCCTATTTTGTATTTTATTTAGAGACAGGGTCTCACTGAGTTGCTTACTGCCTCACTTTTGCTGAGGCTGGCCTTGAACTTGAGATCCTCCTTCCTCAGCCTCCCAAGCTGCTGGGATGATGGCGTGCACCCCTGTGCCCAGCTTCAGTAATCCAATTTGATAGCCATTGACCACCTTATTTGCACATGTTCCCAGACTCCCTACCTCATTGGAAAGATGTAGTGGTCCCTGGAAGGTTCTGGTTGTCCCAGTGTGAGTCACAGACCTACCTCTGTATCCATCACTGCTGCCTCATGGGAAGGTTCATTGAAGGCAGTTTAGCGGGGGATGGGCTCAGTGACTGTATTCACACCAGGACCACAGAAAATGGCTATGGGTGGTCCTCAAAGGAAGGCATATGAGGAGCATATATCACATCTACCCACCAAAGCTTCCTTTCAAGATGACTGTCATCCACAAACAGCCTTGTGGGAGTTAAAATTGGATTGGCCTCACTTGGAAAATGACAACACTGGGCTAATCCTTGTTTCTTAAAAATAAAGCTGTAATTTGTGCCATTATTGATCTCAGGGACTGAACTGAGGGTGAAGAGCCTTCCTCCTCCTCCTTTTCTTCCTTATCTTCTTTCTCCTCCTCAGGAGATTGAATCCAAGAGTGCTTTACCATTGAGCTACACCCCAACCCTTTTAATTTTTTATTTTGAGACAGGATCTCACTAAGTTTTCCAAAGCGGGCCTAGAATTCACCATCCTCCTGCCTCAGCCTCCCAAGGAGCTGGGATTAAAGGTATGAACTACTAAGACTGGTCAAAGAGCTTGTCTTATGGGAGTACACGTTCATTTGGGAGGAAACTATATCCAACATTATTTTTGTCAAAAGTAGAATATCTGAAATTTTCTTAACGAAGAAAACCACAGGTAATGGTATGTAATGCTCCATTATTTAATTCTCTAGGACTTACGTGGCAGATGGTGTTAGCTCCTATAAAAAACATCAGCAGGGCTGGGATTGTGGCTCAGTGGTAGAGCGCTTGCTTCACATGTGTGAGGCACTGGGTTTGATCCTCAGCACTGCATACAAAGTATTTAATTAATTAAATAAAGGAATGGTGTCCATCTACAACTAAAACTTTTTTAATTAACTAATTTATTTTTTAAATTTTTATAGACTACATTTTGATTCATCGTACACAAATGGGGTACATCATTTCATTTCTATGGTTGTGCACAATGTGGATTCACACCATTCGGGTAATCATACATGTACATAGAGTAATGATGTCTGTCTCAGTCCACCATCTTTCATACACTTACCCCCTCCTCCCTCTATGTAATTTAAAGTTCCTCCATTCTTCTCTCACAACCCACCTTTCTACCCCCATTATGTATCATCATCAACTTATCAGGGAAAACATTCGGTCTTTGGTTTATTGAGATTGACTTATTTCACTTAGCATGATGTTCTCCAATTCCATCTATTTATCTGCAAATGCCATAATATTCTTCTTTTTTATGGCTGAATAATATTTCATTGTGTATATATACCACAGTTTCTTTATCCATTCATCTGTTGAAGGGCATCAATAGATGTTGGCGTGGATGTGGAAAAAAAGGTCCACTCATACATTGTTGGTAGAGTTGCAAATTGGTGCAGCCACTCTGGAAAGCGGTATGGAGACTCCTCAGAAAACTTGGAATGGACCTACCATTTGACCCAACTATCCCACTCCTTGGCCTATACCCAAAGGACTTAAAATCACATACTACAGTAACACAGTCACATCAATGTTTATAGTAGCTCAATTCACACACACAAAAATTTAAAAAACACTAGAAAATTTTAACTTCATTTAACACACATGAAATTCAAAGGAGAAGTAATTCAGTTCCATTTTATTCGCTAAACAGTAGATGATGATAGACAATGGGCTGGGGATTGTGGCAGATGTTGGGATACAGAGATGAACAGGACAGTCTCTGCCTTCCAAAGAGCCAGTGGAAAAGGAAAGACATACATAGATGCTTTTAATATAAATACACTAGGTCCAATGTTAGAGGTAAGTTTGGTCACATGTGAGAGCTTAGATTATCCAGCAAATTTGGGAAAGGATTTATGGTAGAAATGAGCTGAACTTTGAAGAAAGAATAAAATCAAGCTGGAAGAAGATGCTGGGAAAGACGAACCTGGCAGAAATTCAGGCCAAGAGCACAGGCTCGGAAGTATAAATTGGTAATGTTTATGTGCAGAAAGTTAGAGGAATTGGGTTAAGTGGAACTTGAACGTCAAGGTAATGAGTGATAGAAGAGAGGAAGGCGGCGTTTTCACAAGCTTTGCTGTGATACTGAACAATGTGCATTTTCTCTTGGGAATGGTTTTAAGCAAAACTATATTCAGATTTTTAGATAGTCTGCTATGCTGCAATGTGGCAAATGGCTTGAAGAAGGGCAAGACTGAAGGGAATCTAGTCAAGAAGCGAATGCAATCAATAGTCTGGTGGAAAGATAATGAGCGATTGAACTTGATGAAACCAGGGACTATGTTTTATTCCTCTTTGTATCTCCAGTGCCTGATATAATTCCTGGTATGCGGAATATCAAATAATATTTACTAGTTGAGGTAAATGTGTTTTTCCTCTTCCACATTCCAATGAAATCTCCAATTTTTGACTGTAGAACTACATTTCCAGGGACTATTACATGTATCCTGGACTGGGGCTGTAACTCAGTGCTACAGCACTTGCTTAGCATGCATGAAGCCCTGTGTTCAATCCCCAGCACCAAGGGAAAAAAATCATAAATATATCATACAAAATGTAGCAAGAGTTTAGTTATGCAGCATCCCATAAAAGCTCATGTGTGAAACAATACAAGAAGGTTTTGAGGTGAAATGATTGGGTTCTGAGAGCCTTACTCTAAAGAATGAATTAATCTCCTCCTAGGGATTAACTGGGTGGTAACTGTAGGCAGGCAGGATGTGGCTGGAGGAGGTGGGTCCCTGGAGGGGTGCCTTCGGGGTGTATGTTCTGTCCTTGCTGAGCAGAGCTCTCTCTCTGCTTCTTGGTGGACATGTCCTGAACCACCTCCCTCCACCACGCTCTTCTGCCGTGATGTCCCGCCTCACCTCAAGTCCCAGGAACAGAGCCAGCTGTCTAGGGCTGACCCTCTGACGCCGTGAGCCCCCAGGTACACTTTTCCTCCTCTAAAACTGTTCTAGTCAGGTCTTTGTCACAGCAGTGAAAATGCTGACTAGAACAAATAATAGGGGGTCAATAAAATAAAGGGGAAAATCTGCCTATGATCATAATTTGTTTCACAAATACTTCTCATGCCTTACTTTGTTTTTTTCCTGGACCACAGGGATAGGACTAAGAATATAGATTTTAAAGGATCGTTTTAATCATCATTGCGATTAAAAAAACTAAAGCCAGGGTAGAGCGCTTGCCTAATAAGCACAAGGCCCTGCGTTCAATCCCCAGCACCACAAAAACAAACAAACAGATAAACAAACAAACAACTAAAGCCAGCTGGCCTATTAACCAAGTAATGCTCAGTGTAGGAAGTAAACAAATCTGAATCTGTTGTTGCTTATGGAAGACTATATACTTTTCTGGGTACATGCTATCTATGCACACAAGAAACACATATTGACACCATTTGACCTGGTTGTCCCACTCCTCATACTATAACCGAAGGACTTAAAAGCAACTTACTACAGTGACACAGTCACATCCATGTTTATAGCAGCTTAACTCACAATGGCCAAGCTATGGGCACAACCTAGGTTTCCGTCAATGGATGAATAGATAAAGAAAAAGTGGTGCATATACACACTGGAACATTACTCAGTCATAAAGAAGAATGAAATTATGGCATTTGCTGGTAAATGGATGGAACCGGAGAATATCATGCTAAGTGAAATAAGCCAATCCCCCAAACCAAAGGTCAAATGTTCTCTCTGATTTGTGAATGCTAACACACAACAAGGGAAGGTGGGAAGGGGAAGAATAGAAGTCCACTGGATTAGACAAAGGGAAACAAAAGAAAGGGAGGGGGAAGGGTATAGGAAAGACGACAGAATTAATTGGTCATAACTTTCCTAGCCTTATATTTGTATACATGACCAGGGTAACTCCACATCATGTACAACCACAAAAGTGGGAACCAAAATAGAATAAGTTATACTCTATGTATGTATATTCTGCCAAAAATACATTCTACTATCACATATAACTAAAAATAAAAAATAAAAATAAAAAAATTTAAAACCACCTGTTTATTGATCGACTGAAGTATGTTTTGAAAGTCTCTGAGATCAGAGTGTAATATAAAGTTGGAATTTTCCATGAATGTATAACCAAAGTTCAAGTTGTCAAAAAGGGGAGAATTAAAAGAAAGCTCTGGGATAAAAGCAGGAAAAGAAAAAAGAACCATAGGAGCTCTGTGGAAGATTAGATTAATTAACCACTGTCATGCTAGTAGTCTGATACCATTCAACCCCTGCACTGAAAATTCAAAGGGAATTTCATTTGTGCCCACATTTCTTCTATTTTTTTGTGGGGGGAGTGCTGGGGATCGAACCCAGGGCCTTGTGCTTACAAGGCAAGCACTCTACCGACTGAGCTATCTCCCCAGCCCCTTCTTCTATTTTTTATGTTTATTTTTGTGATACTGGGAACTGAACACAGGAGCGCTCTGTACAACTACATCCCAGCCCCTTTATTTATAGAGTCTCACCAAATTGCTAACGATGGCCTCTGACTTGCAATCCTTTTTATGTCAGCATCCTGAATAACTGTGATGATAGGCATGTGTCATTGTTTCTCGTGTCTTCTGCTTTTTCATAGATATTCATAGACTTCACATTTATTTTTTACATTATTCACTTTTTGGACTTCTTCCCTTTCCAGCGCCCTCTAAATTTGATATTTTGAGAGGAAGTTTGCCAAAGGCATTGGCATATTAAGCAAAATAAAAGGAAATTCATATAATGTGTTGTGCCGGGCATGGAGGCCCACGGCCATAATCCCAGCAGCTCAGGAGGCTGAAGCAGGAAGATTGCAAATTCAAAGTCAGTCTCAGCAAAGTAGCAAGGTTCGGTCTCAAAATAAAATATAGAAAGGGCTGGGGATGTCAAGAAAGAAAGAAATTCACATAAGATATTGCAAAGACATGCATGAAAGCTCTTCATTTTGGGCAGTAGGGATGGGATGGAGCAAGGACACTGCTCAATAGGGGAGAATTCCTGAGAACATCAGAAAGTCTAGACTTATTCTCCTGAAAAGCTCTTGCGGTTTTAGAGTCTCAAATTACATCTCAATAGTGCCCTTAACAACTTGCCTCTCCTGGAAGCGACTATTAGTGCTGATTCATTTCTTTGTAACTACAGTATCATAAACAAGAAAAAAGATTTGGCATAACAATCTTTGGCAGACAAATCACTTGTGAAATTATAAAATAATAATCTCCCATTGTTAAAAAGTTGTAAGACAGCATTTGATTTAGCATCAAATCTTAGGGTTGCTAAATCAGTCCAAGCTTTGTAGTCACTGACTTGGATCCCAAGTACAAACTAGTGGCAGTTGACAAAAGCAGGCAAGTTTGAAGACATTGGAGTTTAATATTGACAAAGTATTTCCCAATTAATAAAGGTAATTATTTATTTTTAAAAAGAGTTTCCCAAAATATGTTCCATTTTTTCATGACTGTAAATAGGTATTATTAAAAAAAAAAAAACTTTCTTCAGTCAATGATGTTTGGGCTCAAAATCTTCAACATACTGGAGTTGAAGAAATAGCACATGTTGGAGAGCACTTGGCTAGCATGTGCAAGGACCACTGTCCAAATCCCCCACCCCTCAGAGGGGAGAGCCCACAGCCCCTCAGAGGGGAGAGGCGGGGAAAATATGAAGTAGAAGCCGGGCGCCATGTTGCACACCTGTAATCCCAGTGGCTCAGGAGGCTGAGGCAGTAGGATTGCAAGTTCAAAGCCAGCCTCAGCAAAAATGAGGCTGTAAGTAACACAGTGAGACCCTGTCTCTAAATAATATACAAAATAGGGCTAGGGATGTGACTCAGTGGTTGAGTGCCCCTGAGTTCAATCCCTGGTACCCTCCCCACAAAAAAAAATTAAGTGGAACTCGGTTTGTGTTTCATATCACAAAAGTAAGGTGGATTTTAAGAGTAATTTTGAAATAACTGATAGTGGACTCTTTTTTCTTTTTGGTGCTGGTGATCAGACTGAGGGCTCTATTCATGTGTGCTCTACAGCTTCTGTAGCTGAGTTACCTCCTGCTCTGCGATATAAAGTGGACTTTTATCCTCCTTCTTCTAATTTTTGGTTCCCATTTTGAGGTTCCATCCCTGACTATAAGGAAGGATCGTGTGGCTTAGACTAAGCCGTTCAGTGTGTTTCATCCAACAGGTCACGGTGATTGGTTTGAATAAGCAGATCCAACCAGATTTTCTTCCTGGAAATGTTAGTAGTAAATTCAGAGTTTTGAGATGAAACTCTGTTACCCACTGCAGCTGGCAGGTGAGACTGGCGTTTCTCTGCTTCTGCTGGCAGGTGGGGTCTGTGTGAGGTTGCAGGGCTCTGCCACCGAGACGTTTTGCCGCTCTTAATGGTCAGCCATGCCCTGCAGTGTCACAGCAGATCCCAGCAGCTCACCATTAATTTCTTCTTTCTGGGTTCTTGTCTCATGAATTCCAAGAATGAAATTCACAGACCAGAATGAGTGAGTTTAAGAGTAGAAGTCACTGAAGAACAGAAACAGGAACAGAACTCTTGTAGTACAAGAGGGGCCTAAGAGCAGGTTTTCTCCACTTGAGTTCCTTTCTAGGGGGTTCTATAGCCCTTGGGTCACTGCTAATGATCCGAACTTATGCTAATTAGGGTTTGGAAAAGTACTAACGCTATTGGTCAATGCTTGAGTGCCAACTTCCAATCAGGTCTGCTTCATTTCCATTTTCCCGCCACAGTCGAGGAAGCCCGAGGTTGAGGCCATGGGATGGTCTGTGTGGGCTGCAGGTCATCCAAAGGATGACAGGTCAGCGCACCTTGGCTTGCATCAACTCAGGACCACCACGCCTGCACGATGGGCTCCCTGTGGCCCCCAGGCCGTGCTTACTGCTGGCACTCCAACCCACCCGGGGTGCCACTCCACTGCTCTTCTGCTCCGTGGCCACTTCTCATCTGGGACCAGCAGGCCAGCAACGAGCTTGGCAGCTGGGGAGCCATGTCAGTAGAACTGTGCTTCCTTCTTCCTGCTAGATGTGAATGAAAACAAGTTGTCTGAGGCGCTTCAGACTATCGTCTTGGAAATACAAGGAGCCGGCTTGGTGAGGAAGTCAATAACACAGATGGCAGAGTACAGAAACAGGGAGACGCTGGGCTTCGGTGTAGAACTTGAAGCTAGCCCTGCCTCTGAACATTTTATAAACAGCCCAATAACTTCCTTTACTGTTAAGTCAATTGGGGTTTTTTGTTTGTTTGTTTTGTTTTTTGTTATCATTGTTATTTGTGACAAAATTCTTACTGATAGAATTTGCTTGTCATAGTAAAACGTGCTGTAAGGAGCTACCACAAAAGAAGATCTGCTCCCTCTTACCCACAATCAAATTTCACTTTCCTTTGAGATCTGTAATGGTTTACTGTTGCTACAGCCCCGATGCTCTGGAAATGTGCCATTTCCATTTTTATGTCTTACATAAGTTATTGAAACCTCCTGCTTTGAGTTTGTCAAATTAGCCCATTTGTCCATAGTTTGTTACTAGGCAGAGGCAAGAAGGTTCAAAGATAAGATAATCCTTGATTTTCAAGAAGCTTATAGTCTAAGATAGTTCCATATTTTCCAAGTAATTTCATTCAAAATTGTGGGAAATGTAGAAATCAGAAGCATTATAAACAAAGAAGTTTCATTTTTTAGCCTAGATAATTTGTTCCCATTCTTCTTAACATTTTGATATATTTTCACTCCAGCTCCAAAGGGTTGGCATACAGGAGCCTGCTCAGGTCCCTCAATTCCCAGCGGTTCCCTTTCGTTTCTGTGGAAGAAGTCACCTTCATTCAATTCTCAGAGTACCTTCTAAGAATTTCATTGTTTTGTGTTTTGAGGTAAAACTCACATAACATAAAACGATTCATTTTCTTTCTTTTTTTTATTGTAAACAAAAGGGATACATGTTGTTTCTCTGTTTGTACATGGAGTAACAGCATACCATTTGTGTAATCATAAATTTACATAGGGTAATGTTTGATTCATTCTGTTATTTTTTCCCTTCCTCCCACTCCTCCCACCCCTCTTTTCCCTCTATACAGTCCCTCCTTCCTCCATTCTTGCCCCCCTCCCTCACTCTAACTCTAACCCTAACACTAACCCCTCCTACCCCCCATTATGTGTCTTCATCCACTTATTAGTGATATCATTCGTCCTTTGGTTTTTTGAGATTGGCTTATCTCACTTAGCATGATATTCTCCAATTTCATCCATTTGCCTGTAAATGCCATAATTTTATCATTCTTTATGGCTGAGTAATATTCCATTGTATATATATACCGCATTTTCTTTATCCATTCATCAATTGAAGGACATCTAGGTTGGTTCCACAATCTGGCTATTGTGAACTGAGCAGCTATGAACATTGATGTGGCTGTATCTCTGTAATATGCTGATTTTAAATCCTTTGGGTATAGGCCAAGGAGTGGGATAGCTGGGTCAAATGGTGGTTCCATTCCAAGTTTTCTAAGGAATCTCCACACTGCTTTCCAGAGTGGCTGCACTAATTTGCAGCCCCACCAGCAATGTATGAGCGTACCTTTCTCCCCACATCCTCACCAACACCTGTTGTTGCTTGTATTCTTGATAATGGCCATTCTAATTGGGGTGCGATGGAATCTTAGGGTGGTTTTGATTTGCATTTCTCTTATTACTAGAGATGTTGAACATTTTTCCATATGTTTGTTGATTGCTTGTAGATCTTCTTCTGCGAAGTGTCTATTCATTTCCTTAGCCCGTTTGTGGATTGGGTTATTTGCATTCTTGGTGTAGAGGTTTTTGAGTTCTTTATAGATTCTGGAGATTAGTGCTCTATCTGAAGTGTGAGTGGCAAAGATTTTCTCCCACTCTGTAGGCTCTCTCTTCACATTGCTGATAGTTTCCTTTGCTGAGAGAAAGCTTTTTAGTTTGAATCTATCCCAGTTATTGATCCTTGCTTTTATTTCTTGTGCTATGGGAGTCCTGTTGAGGAAGTCTGGTCCTAAGCCGACATGTTGAAGATCTGGACCTACTTTTTCTTCTATAATCTGCAGGATCGCTGGTCAGATTCCGAGGTCCTTAATCCATTTTGAGTTTAGTTTCGTGCATGGTGAGAGATATGGGTTTAGTTTCATTCTGTTGCATATGGATTTCCAATTCTCCCAGCACCATTTGTTGAAGAGGCTATCTTTTCTCCATTGCATATTTTTGGCATCTTTATCTAGTATGAGAAAATTGTATTTATTTGGGTTTGTGTCGGTGTCCTCTATTCTGTACCATTGATCTACCTTTCTATTTTGGTACCAATACCATGCCGTTTTTGTTACTATTGCTTTGTAGAAGAGTTGAAGATCTGGTATTGCGATACCCCCTGCTTCACTCTTTCTGCTAAGGATTGCTTTAGCTATTCTGGGTTTCTTATTCTTCCAGATGAATTTCATAATTGCTTGCTCTATTTCTGTAAGGTACGTCATTGGGATTTTAATTGGAATTGCATTGAATCTGTATAGCACTTTTGGTAGTATGGCTATTTTGACAATATTAATTCTTCCTATCCAAGAACATGGGAGATCTTTCCATCTTCTGAGGTTTTCTTTAATTTCTTTCTTTAGTGTTCTGTAGTTCTCATTGTAGAGGTCTTTCACCTCTTTTGTGAGATTGATTCCCAAATACTTTATTTTTTTCGAAGCTATTGTGAATGGGGTAGTTTTCCTAATTTCTCTTTCTGAAGATTCATCGCTTATGTATAAAAATGCCTTAGATTTATGTGCATTGATCTTATATCCCGCTACTTTACTGAATTCACTTATGAGATCTAAAAGTTTTCTGGTGGAATTTCCTGGTTCCTCTAAGTATACAATCATATCATCAGCAAATAGGGATAGTTTGAGTTCTTCTTTTCCTATTCGTATCCCTTTAATTTCTTTGGTCTGTCTAATTGCTCTGGCTAGAGTTTCAAGGACGATATTGAATAGAAGTGGTGAAAGAGGGCATCCCTGCCTTGTTCCAGTTTTTAGAGGAAATGCTTTCAGTTTTTCACCATTTAGAATGATATTAGCCATGGGTTTAGCGTAGATGGCCTTTACAATGTTAAGGAATGTTCCCACTATCCCTATTTTTTCTAGTGTTTTGAGCATGAAGGGGTGCTGTATTTTATCAAATGCTTTTTCTGCATCTATTGAAATAATCATGTGATTCTTGACTTTAAGTCTATTGATATGGTGAATGACATTTATTGATTTCCTGATGTTGAACCAACCTTGCATCCCTGGGATGAAACCCACTTGATCATGGTGCACTATCTTTTTAATATGTTTTTGTATGCGATTTGCTAAAATTTTGTTTAGAATTTTTGCGTCGATGTTCATTAAGGATATTATTAAGGATATTCAGACCAATATTAAGGATATTGGTCTGAAATTTTCTTTCCTCGATGTGTCTCTGTCTGGTTTAGGTATCAGGGTAATATTGGCTTCATAGAATGAGTTTGGGAGGGTTCCCTCCTCTTCTATTTTATGGAATACTTTGAGAAGTATTGGAATGAGTTCTTTAAAGGTTTTGTAGAACTCGGCTGAGAACCCATCTGGTCCTGGACTTTTCTTTGTTGGTAGGCTTTTGATGACTTCTTCTATTTCATTACTTGAAATTGGTCTATTTAAATTGTGTATGTCCTCCTCGTTCAGTTTAGGCAATTCATATGTCTCTAGAAACCTGTTGATGTCTTCAAAATTTTCTATTTTATTGGAGTATAGATTTTCAAAATAGCTTCTAATTATGTTTTGTATTTCAGTCGTGTCTGTTGTGATATTTCCTTGTTCATTCCGAATTTTAGTGATTTGGGTTTTCTCTCATCTTCTCTTTGTTAGTGTGGCTAAAGGTTTATCAATTTTGTTTATTTTTTCGAAGAACCAACTATTTATTTTGTCAATTTTTTGTATTGTTTCTTTTGTTTCAATTTTGTTGATTTCAGCTCTGAGTTTAACTATTTCCTGTCTTCTACTACTTTTGGTGTTGGTCTGTTCTTCTTTTTCTAGGGCTTTGAGCTGTAGTGTTAGGTCATTAATTTGTTGAGTTTTACTTCTTTTATTGAATGCGTTCCATGAAATAAATTTTCCTCTAAGTACTGCTTTCATAGTGTCCCAGAGATTTTGATATGATGTTTCTTTGTTCTCATTTACTTCTAACAATTTTTAAATTTCCTTCCTAATATCTTCTGTTATCTATTCATCATATAATAGCATATCGTTTAATCTCCAGGTGTTGGAGTAGTTTGTTTTTTACTCTTTCATTTATTTCTAACTTCAATCCATTATGATCTGATAGAATACAAGGTAGTGTCTCTATCTTCTTGTATTTGCTAACATTAGCTTTGTGGCATAATATATGGTCTATTTTAGAGAAGGATCCATGTGCTGCTGAGAAGAAAGTGTATTCGCTCTTGGTTGGATGGTATATTCTATAAATGTCTGTTAAGTCTAAATTATTGATTGTGTTATTGAGATCTATGGTTTCTTTGTTCAATTTTTGTTTGGAAGATCTGTCCAGTGGTGAGAGAGGCGTGTTAAAATCACCTAGTATTATTGTGTTATGGTCTATTTGGTTTCTAAAATTGAGAAGGATTTGTTTAACATACATGGATGAGCCACTGTTTGGGGCATAGATGTTTATGATTGTTATATCTTGCTGATTTATGCTTCCCTTAAGCAGTATGAAATGTCCTTCTTTATCCCTTCTGACTAACTTTGGCTTGAAGTCCACATGATCTGAAATGAGGATGGATACTCCAGCTTTTTTGCTGAGTCCATGTGCATGGTATGTTTTTCCCCATCCTTTCACCTTTAGTCTATGGGTATCTTTTTCTATGAGGTGAGTCTCTTGCAGGCAACATATTGTTGGATCTTTCTTTTTAATCCAATCTGCAAGTCTATGTCTTTTGATTGTTGAATTCAGGCCATTAACATTCAGGGTTTTTATTGAGATATGATTTGTATTCCCGGTCATTTGGTTCATTTTTTAAATTTTATTTATTTATTTATTTTTTTGACATGACTTGGTTCCTCCTTTATTTGACAATTCTTTTAGGATAATTCCTCTCTTTGCTGATTTGCCTCTTTGTTTTTCATCTCTTCCTCATGGAATATTTTGCTGAGAATGTTCTGTAATGCTGGCTTTCTTTTTGTAAATTCTTTTAGCTTTTGTTTATCATGGAAGGATTTTATTTCATCGTCAGATTTGAAGGTAAGATTTGCTGGGTATAAGATTCTTGGTTGGCATCCATTTTCTTTCAGGGCTTGAAAAATGTTTTTCCAGGCCCTTCTAGCTTTTAGGGTCTGGATTGAAAAACTGCTGATATCCGTATTGGTTTCCCCCTGAAAGTAATTTGGTTCTTTTCTCTCATGGCCTTTAAAATTCTGTCTTTATTTTGTATGTTAGGTATTTTCATTATAATGTGCCTTGGTGTGGGTCTGTTGTAATTTTGTGTATTTGGAGTCCTATAAGCCTCTTGAACTTGATTTTCCATTTCATTCTTCAGATTTGGGAAATTTTCTGATATTATTTCATTGAATAGATTGTTCATTCCTTTGGTTTGTTTCTCTAAGCCTTCCTCAATCCCAATAATTCTTAAATTTGGCCTTTTCATGATGTCCCATAGTTCTTGGAGATTCTGTTCATGATTTCTTACCATCTTCTCTGTTTGATCAACTTTGTTTTCAAGGTTAAATATTTTTTCTTCAATATGTGAGGTTCTGTCTTCCAGGGGTTCTATCCTATTGGTTATGTTTTCTATGGAGTTCTTAATTTGGTTTATTGTTTCCTTCATTTCAAGGATTTGTTTGTTTTTTTTTTTTCAATATCTCTAACTCTTTATTGAAATGATCTTTTGCTTCTTGTATTTGCTCTTTTTTTTTTTTTTTTTTGCGGTACTGGGGATTGAACTCAGGGCCTTGTGCTTGTGAGGTAAGCACTCTACCAGCTGAGCTATCTCCCCAGCCCTGTATTTGCTCTTTTAACTGTCAATTGGTGCGATCATTCAATGCCTGCATTTGCTCTTTCATCTCATCGTTTGCTTCCCTAATCATTTTAATTATGTACATTCTGAACTCCCTTTCTGTCATTTCTTCTGCCACGCTCTCGTTGGATTTTATTGATGTAACATCTAGATTTGTTTGGGGCCTTTTCTTCCCTTGTTTTCTCATATTGTTCAGGTATCATTCGACCGCTAAGATATTGCAGATTTCCTCTATTGACTTATAATGTCCCTGAAGATTTCTAGTATATCCCCTCTTATCCTTCAGTAGCCTGAAGTCTTGGAGGAAGTTGATAATATGGTGCTCCACAAGGAAGTTGCCTCTCTAGGGGTGGTGGCCTTCATGTGGGGTATATTCCCTTATAGTGAGCAGAGGTGCCTCCACTTGTTGACCAATGGTCATCCAAAAGGGAACTAGGCTGCGGGCTGAGGCAAGGCCTGTTTGGACCTGTGTCTCTGGTTTTACCGTCCTTGTGGGAAAACCTCACCCGGCAGGGAAGACTCACCCAGTGGGGAGGTCTCGCAGGTCAGTTCCCCTCCTAGAGGTTCCCCTCAATCTACAACTACAGCCTGGGCTGGGCTGCCTTCCTCTGCAATGTTCCCAGGGTCCCGGACCTACCTCCTGGGCCTGGGAGCCTCACCCTTCCCAGACGAGTCTCCTTAGGCTGCCTCTCCTTAGAGAACCTGCCCGCAGTCCTGGAACCTTCACTCCGCCCCTAAGCGTGTCTCTGTGCGGCTCTTCCACCAAAAAGCCGCCTAGGTCCTGGGACCATGCTCTGCACCTAATCGCCTGGCTATGCGGCCCCTCCTCTGAGCAGCCACCTGAAGTCCCGTACAGTCACTCCAAGTCCCAGCGACCCGCCTCACGCCTCTTCCTCCAGACAGCTACCCGATGTTCCGGTGCGGTCACTAGGAGTCCAAGCAACTCACTGCATGCCTCCTCCTCCCGCCAACTGCCCTGGGCAGTCACTCCGAGTCCAAGTGACCCGCCCCGTTCCTCCTCCTCCTCCGGGCACCCCCCCGGGTGTTCAGGAGCAGTCGCTCTGAGTCCAAGCGACCCGCTGCTCGCCTCCTCCTGGCAGCCCCCGGAGCTCTGGTGTGGCCGCTCTGAGACCAAGCGACGACCGCGCTCCTCCTCTGGGCAGTGCCCCCCGGTGTTCAGGAGCGGTCGCTTTGAGTCCAAACAACTCACCACTCGCCTCCTCCTCTGGGCCGCCACCCGTAGCCCTGGTGCAGTCACTCCGAGTCCAAGCGACCCGCCACGCTCCTCCTCCTCCTCTGGGCAGCCCCCCCGTGTTCAGGAGTGGTTGCTCTGAGTCCAAACAGCTCACCACGCAGCTCCTCCTCTGGGCAGCTGCCCAGAGCCCCAGTGGTTGCTCCGAGTCCAAGGGCTGTGCTGAGCAGCCTCCTCTATGAAGCTCCCAGTTGTCCGAGTTCACTGCTCCAGTGGGGGGAGGGGTGTCTCGTCGAGCAGCTCTACTTCACAAAGTTCCCTGCGTTCCGGGACTACCGCCCCATCTGGGATGCCTCCCCAATGGGAGAGACTCACCCGGCAGCTTTGAGTTGGTCCCAAGTCTCTCAGTATCTCCTCTTTTGAATCCTGAGTCCTGGAGCAACATTAAATGCAGCCACCCTCTAGTCTGCCATCTTGAAACCCCAAATGATCCATTTTCAATTGAACAGTTCAGTGGTGTTTAGTGCATTCACAATGTTATTCAGTCAGCACCCCATCTGGTTCCCAAACATTTTCATCACACCCAAAGAAAACCCTGTACCCATTAAGCAGTCTTTGCCCTTCCCCACCCCTGCTGCCCCTCATCCGTGACCCTTGGCAACTGCCAATCTTCTTTCTCTATATATAGATTTACCTAGTCCATATACTTAACATCAATGGAATCATAATATATGCTCATCTGCATATCACTTTTTTTTTTCACTTAGCCTAAAGTCTTCAAAGTTCGACTATGTTGTACCACGTATTACTGCATCGAAACTTTTTATGGCTGGGTTTTATTCCATTGTATGTATATGGATGTATCATTGTTGATCCATTCATTTGTTGATGGACATTTGAGTTGTTTCCACTTTTGTTATTGTGAAAAATGTTGCTATGAATATGTGCACATAAGTGTTTGATCATTTGTTTCATTTCTTTTGGGTATATACCTAGAAGTAGAATTGCAAGTCTACATACCTAAAAATGGAATTAAAAAGTAATTCTATATTAAGTTAAATTAATTTATATATATATATATATATATAGATATATATATATATATATTTTTTTTTTTTTTTTTTTTTTTGGTGCTGGAGATCAAACCCAGAGCCTCAAGCATGCTAGGTAAGTGCTCTCCCTCTTAAATACAATATATTTAACTTTTTTGAGGAAACCACCAAACTGTTCTCCACAGTACCATCTTACATTCCTACCAGCAACATACTAGGGTTAAACTTTTTCCACATCCTCACCAACACTTATTTTTTCATGTCTTAAAACAGTGATAACAATCCTAGTGGGTGTGAAGTGGCTTTACATTGTGGTTTTTATTTGCATTTCCCTAATGACCAGTAATGTTGAACTTTTTTTTCATGTGCTCATTGGCTATATTTCTTTGGAAAAATGTCTATCAAGTTGTTTACTCATTTTTATTTATTTATTTATTTTTAGTTGTCAATGGACCTTTATTTTACTTATTTTCTGAGGATCAAACCCAGTGCCTCACATGTGCTAGGCAAGTGCCCTACACTTTTTTCCCTTGTTTTCTCATGTTGTTCATGTATCTTCCCCTCTACTGGTGTGAATATGAAGTATTGCAGTTTCCTCCCTATAGACTTACAGTGTCTCTGAAGGTTTCCAATACCCCACCTTGAACTGAGAGATCAATATTAGCAGCACACCATACAAACAATATGCATCCTTAATCCAAATAGTCCCTATTAAGATATTTACCGTATTGTCTTAATAAACAGAGACGATGAGTTTATTATCTACAGCATAACCAATAGGTTTGCGGTAAGGACCACAATTTCTAATGGTGGACAAAGAGGATGGGGAGGGGCGTAGGATATAATGTTAATGAGATAAGAAGTGCGTCCGTCTATAGAAGTACTGTGTTGTAGGAATAGTGAGAGCAAATTAAAAGAAATTGGTTGTTAGCATGAGAAAAGGGAGAAAGGGTCTCCGAGGAAACAGATAAGAGGAAAATAGAGTGAGAAAAATATTTAAAAGAAAAGAAAAGTAGGAATAATAGTAGGTATAATAGGAATAATTGTAATATTATTACTAATAAAAAATTTCTACAATAAAACTATACTGTACTGTTCAAACCTCCTAGTCTTCAGTAACCTGATGCCTGGGAGGAACTTGGTAATGTGGTGTCCCAAGAAGGGTGCTGCCCCACTAGGGATGGTGGCCTCCAGGTTGGGAGGCCACCATCCATGTTAACAGGTAGATGTGACCTTACATGTTGATAAATGGTCAGCCACAACACAGGCGCTAGACGGCGGGCTGGGGTGCAGGACTTAGACCACAGGCCGGGACACGGGCACCTGAGATGGTGGGTGCTTGGCCAGGTCTCGGCCCAGGAGGTGCACACAGGTGCTGGGTTGGTGACTGGGCCGGAAGAAGTTTTAATTTTAATGAAAGTTATAATTTCAATCTTAATTCAGGTTGCTATAACAAAGTGCCACAGATCAAGTAACATATAAAGAACAGAAACTTATTTCTCACAGTCCATCTGGAATTATGAGATCAGGGTTGTCCTCTTCCACATTGGGGACTGCTGACTTCTCATTGTATCCTCACACGGCAGATAGAGAGCAAGCCAGGTCTGATCTCTTTCTCTTCTTCCTCTTCCTCTTCTTCTTTTTGGTATTGGTGATTGAACCCAGGGCACTTTTCCACTGAACTATATAACCAGTCCTTTTTATTTTTATTTCGAGACAGTGTCTCTCTAAGTTGCTTAGGGACTCATTAAGTTGCTGAGGCTGGCCTCAAACTTGCAATCTTCCTGCCTCCACTCCCTGAGTTGTTGGAATTACAGGCATGTACCACTGCACGCAGCTGGTCTCATTTTGTAAGGGCATTAATTCCACGCTAATAATCCAATTACCTCCAAAAGTCACCATCTCCTAATACCATCACATTGGGGATCAGATTTTAACATAAATGTAGGGAATGGGAAACAAAATTTAGTCCATAACACCAACTTTTGATTAGTTTTTCTTTTTCGTTTTTGGTACCAGAATTGAAACCAGGGGTGTTTAACCAATTACCCACATCCCTAGTCCTTTTTTATACTTTATTTTGAGACAAGGTCTTACTAAGTTGCTTTGGGTGTCACTAAATTGCTGAGGTTTTCTTGAACTTTTGATCCTCCTGCCTCAGCCTCCCAAGCCTCTGGGATTACAGGTGTGCACCACCATGCCTGCCTCAATTAATATTTTTCATGGATTGTGCCTTTGGTGTTTTAACTAAAATGTTATCATCATCATATCCAAGGTCATTTGAATTTCCTCCTTTGTTATCTTCTAGGAGATTCATAGTTTTGTATTTTATCTTTAATTTTCTGATCCATTTTAAACTGATTTTGGTGAAGGGTGTAAGAACTGTGTGCAGGTTCATTTTTTTTCATGTAATTCATTTGTTTAGTTTTCTTTCCGCTGCCCATTTTAAAATTATATTGTTGGTTGTTCTTGTCATTGTTGAGTTGTAGGAGTTCTTTATATATTCTGGATCTTAACCCCTTTTCAGATATATGATTTGCAAATATTTTCCTCCATTCTTTGAATACTTATAAATATATATGATTTGTTTGGCACCATAAGAGCTTTTAGTAATTTACCATGGAAAATGAGTAGATTAGAGTATAAAAGAAATAAAATGATAATCAGAGTCAAACGACCCTGACACTTGGTGTATTTCTTCCATGTCTTTTTTTTCTTTTTTTGAGGTGCTAGGGATTAAACTCAGGGTTCCGGACATGCTACACAAGCCCTCTACCACTGAACTACACCCCCAGCCCTCTATACTTTTTTATATACATGGAGTATTAAAATTTTATTTAACTTTTATCAGCATGGTTATATTATATATGGATTTTCTGAACCAAAATATACTTCCCATGTAATTTGAAATTATTCATGAGTATTTGAGAGCTATAAAATATCTCATCTTATGATTATAGCTTCATTGAAATTACTATTTTATTGGATTTTTACATCATTTCCATTTTCTTGTGGTTATTAATGATATAAAATTTTTGTCAACAAGGCTGTTTTCACTGTTTTTTGATTCATTCCTTAGTATAAATTTCTAAAGTGGAAAATATTGGGTCAAAAGATATGAATATTTTAAGAACATATATATATAGGTCCAGTATTATCAATATTAATTAAGATTATCAGTATTCATTTAAATATAGGATCACTATAGTCATCTTTAAAGCATCATACATAATGACTAATATAAAAATTTTATGATATTGAACGAAAATTTCAGAGAAGTCAGTGTGTAAAACAAATCAGATGCCTGGTACCAACAAAATTAGTTTTGCTTTTCAATGTGTTTTAAAAATAATCTTTCTCACAGCTTCCTCATGAAAGCAATGACCAACGTTTTGCTGTTTTAATCTTAGAAGTGAGTCAACTATTAGCCTAAGGAAATCCTAAAACCACTGACTAAGTAATGGAATTGAAAGGGGATCAGGAGCTGGGTGTAGTGGTGCATGACTATAATCCCAGTGACATGGGAGGCTGAGGCAGGAGGATCAGAAGTTTGAGACCAGCCTTCCCAATTTAGTGAGACATCTGTCTCAAAAAATAAAATAAAAAGAACTGAGGATGTAGCTCAGTGGTAGAACACCCAGTTGCAAGAGGGGGAGAAGGGGATAAGACATCAAGATTGATCAGTTGTTAGCAAGTCCACAAGGCACCTTCATGTAGTAGTGATGCAGCTATTTGAGTCTATATTAAACAACATAAATTCCTATCCTAACAGATGTTTGACACCTAGGTAATGATACACCATTAAGTGTAAGTTCAAGTTTATAGGTTTAGCAGTTGAAAGACTCCCTCCCTCTCTCTCCTCCAGTGGACTTTCTGAGCAGGTGGCAGTAGATACTGAAACGGGGCCTTGCTGTTCCATGAGATTTTAACTTTCTGAACTTGTAAAATATGCATGAGAATTAAATTTTCAACATAACTTTTGAAAGTTTCATTTATTAAAAATCCTGAATTTATTAACTCATCATCTTTTATTATTGTTGCTGTTGTTATTTTTTCTTCCATTTTTAAATTGATGTGTTATAGTTGTACATAGTGGTGAGATTTGCTGTTACATATTCAGATGTGCATAATATAACAATATAATTTGCCGAGTATCATTCCCCAGTATTTCCCCTTTCCCTTCTTTCCTCCCTCTTCCTGGACCCTTTCCTCTACTGATCTTCCTTTGATTTTGAAGAGACTTACCCCCCGCCCCGCCCTACTTTCTTTTCCCTAAACTTTCTGAGTTTGGCTTATTTTGCTTAACATAATATTCTCAAGTTCCATCCATTTTTCTACAAATGACATAATTTCATTCTTTATGACTGAATTTAACTCTATTCTGTATGTGTGTGTGTGCACATAACACTTTCTTTTCTTTTTCTTTTTTTTTTGTGGGGGGGTTGCTGGGGATCGAACCCAAGGCCTTGCACTTGTTAGGCACACACTCTACCACTGAGCTACATTCTCAGCCCTAGGCCATTTTTCTTTATCCTTTCATTCATTGATGAAAGGCTGGTTCCATAGTTTGGTTATGTGAATCCTGTTGCTATAAACATGGGCATGAGGCATGATGGAACATGCCTATAATGCACGTGGGGAGGCTGAGGCAGGAGAATCTCAAGTTCAAGGTCAGCCTCAGCAACTTAAGCCCTAAGAAATTTAGTGAGACCCTGTCTAAAAAAATAAAAGGGGCTGGGGATGTGGCTCAGTGGTTAAGTGCTCCTGGGTTCCATCTCCAGTACCCAAAACAAAAAATGCAAAACAAGAAAACAATAACAGTAAAACATGGGTATGTATGTAACACTCTAGCATGATGACTTTAATTCTTTAGAATAAACATCGAGGAGTGGTATAACTGGGTCATATGGTGATGCCATGCCCAGTTTTTTGAGGAACTTCCATACTGATTTCCATAGGGGTTTTACTAACTTTCAGTCTCACCAATGATGTAAAAGTCCCTGCTTTATTTTTGTCATTGGCAGTACTAGAATTTCACAGTATCAAGTGATCAGCAAATCCCGAGTTACAGGCATGCATACTAGACAGGAGAAGCCATTATTTTACCTAAGTTTTGTATCTTCTTTCTTTTTCATGTCTCTTCTCCTTTCTACTTCCACTCCCCCAAATCCAAATGCAGACTTTCTCATTTAAATTATTATTTTTATTTTTGGTACAAGGGATTGAACTCAGGGCTACTTAACTACTGAGTCATATATCCCTAGCCCGTTTTTGTATTTTAGTTAGAGACTGGGTCTCACTGAGTTGCTTAGTGCCTCGCTTTTGCTGAGGCTGACTTTGAACTTGTTATCCTCCTGCCTCAGCCTCCCCAGCCACTGGGATTATAGGCGTGCACCTCTGTGCCTGTTCCCGGCAGATTATTCTCTCTTCTGCACATTCATTTTAAAATTCTTCTCTTTCTTGCTCCTTGCTAGTTGTCTATATGCCACATTACCTGTACCTCTCTACCCTCTGACTTCTAGTTGGGTTAAAAGAGAGAAACAGAGAGATTAGAGGACAATCTGAGGTATGTTCCCTTCCCGCCAAGCTGAATTCATTGGAGTTGAATTCTGCTCAGTCAGGGTTTCTCACGCTGTCAGTGGTGAATAATCTTTTAAAACATATCATCCCACTACTGATCAGTACTTTTCAAATGACAATAAAAATGAATTACCAGAAAAGTGAAAACAAAATAAGAGTCATACAAAATATCCCAAGTTTTTCTTTATTATTTGGTTTAACAAATGTAGCATGAGTCTGTCACATTGCTATTGAAGTTTCCAAATGCTCACTCCCAATTTCTGTACTTATCACGGAGAGCAACAGATCATTTGTGGGCTGCTGGCTCACTGCTTATGCTCCATGTCTGATGATTGCTGTGAAGTCTCCTTCTCTGGTTCCTTCAGCCCTACTGTGGTGCTCCTTTAGAACTGTTCATCCATGGATGCTTTAACCTCAATTCTGCTCTCATGCTTCTAAATAGTTCTTTAAACATTTTTCTTTATCTTTTTAACTTTATTGAGATATAAACTGCATACATATTTCAAATGTACAATTTGCTAAGTTTCTTTCTTTCTTTCTTTCTTGTAGAGAAAGGAAAGCTTATTTGGGGGCTCACAGTTTCAGAGGTCTCAATCCCTAGACAGCAGGCTCTATTCTTCAGGTCTCATGGTGAGGCTGAATATCCTGGCTGAAGACTGTGGCAGAGGGAAGCAGCTCACATGATGATCAGAAAGCAGAGCAAGAGCCAACTTGCTGTTTTGACAGTGTACACTGTAAAACCATCACCACAATCAATATAATGAACATATTCATTGCTTCAAATGTTTCATTAAACCATCTTTCTTAAAAAATATTTTTGGGGACTTGGGGTTGTAGGTCAGTGATAAAGTGCTTGTCTGGCATTCATGTTGACTGGATTTGATACTCCATTAGCAAGACCCTGTCTCAAAACAAAAAATAAAAAAGGCTGAGCATGGTGACACACATGTGTGATCCCAGTGACTTGGGAGGCTGAGGCAGGAGGATCTCAAGTTTGAGGTCAGCTCAGCAACTTAATGAGGTTATAAACAGTTTAGTGAGACCCTGTCTCAAAAATAAAAAAGATGAACAGGGCTAGGAATATAATTCAGTAGTAAAGCCCCCCGCCCCCCTGGGGTTAAATCTCTAGTACCAAAAAAATTAATTAATTGATTTAAAAAAGGGCTGAGGATGCGGCTGTATGATAGAGTGGGTTCAATCCCTAGTATTATACACACACATACATATGTGTGTACACATGCTAAACGGACATTATTAAGAAGGCTAAAGTCACCAGTCCCCAAGAGTATAGGAAAAAAGTTAAGAGCAAATTTATATTAAACTAAAATTGCTAATAATGAAGTTCAAAAATTAAAATTTCTTTTCCGTATATCCCTTAGAGTTTGTGTTACACTAACTTGCATGTGAACCTCTAAGAGGTTTGTGGGGTTTCCCTAGTGATTTTTGATCACAGAACTCTTTCCATGGGGCTTCTTTAGGGAACACGCTTTGAGAGATTTTAGATCTGCTGCATACAGTAGAACAATTACAAAAAAAAAAAGGTCACAAGTAAGGCTCAAGGTCTTTAGAGTGTAGACTTGGTACTCAAGGATGAAGCTGTATCACACAGTTTTGGTTGTTTGCCCATCTTTAAAATAGTCAGGATTCCTGGAAGGTATGTTATATCTTCACTAAGCTGGAAAAAGAGTTGGAAAATAGGTGGGGTCATTAAATCTTTCAGAACAATTAGTACTAATGGAGATGCTTATTTTGAGGCAGTTTTTGTATATCATAGGTTACAACCTCTGTTTCTCAAATCTTAATTTCCACACTACATGCTGAAGAATGATCTGGAAGATTCACAGCAAACTTGTGGCTGCAGGGAATTCTATTCACGTGTCCTGCAGACAGGTGGCAGCTGTTACCCTCTGCGTGCTCCTGGAGAGAGGACACGAGGCAGCCTGTGTTCCTGATGGTGGATGAATGTCTTGTGTTTGACAGTCTGCCAGAGTCCCAAGTCAGCTGTTCCTTTCCAAGAGAAGGAGGTACTTGTTCTCAGGAGAGGTTGAAATGCTTGGCAGTTCACTCAGACCATCCTCCTGCTTGGTGTACTTGTACAGGCATCTTGGAAGGGGGCTCATTTATTACCAAATAAATGCAACATTAAGTTGTTGTCAGCTGGCTGAAACTCTCTTTCCATCTTTTTCTTTTTGTCATGTTGCTTCTAGCAAATATTCAGATTTGCATGAATTACTTTTTCATATTAGTGACAATTTTTGTTTTTCTTTAAAGATCACTTTTTACTGTAAGGTGGTAAAAATCTAAGAAGGAGGAACATAGTAGCGGTAAAACAGGCCATAGCTACTGCACACTGGTTATAGAACCCTGTTCTGGGGGAGTCTATAAACTGATGAGTAAGACAGACAAAAATGAAAAAACACAAATAGCACAATCCAAGGATTTGATATCTAAAATGCATACAACATACTATTCAATAATGGGATTCAAAATAGGACAAAATTAATTAATTTAATAAACATTTTTTGAGAGTTTATTATGTGTTAGGTACCGGGAAATGGGATGTATTGGTGAACTATCACAATATTGAATGAAGTTCACAGGCTATAAAGGAACACTGACCTGTAAATTTTTTTTTTTTTTTTTTTTTGGTGGTGTTGACAATTGAACCCAGGGCCTCATGCATGCTAGGCAAAAGCTTTACCGTGGAGCTCTACCTGTAAATAAAAAAGTGCAAAAAGTAGTTGGGTAATAGAGTTTAACCTACAAATTAATGGATGAAATATACTTTGAAGTCATGAATGAGAGAACCACAAATTCACTGAGGGGTAGGAGGAAAAATTGAAGAGAAGTAATTATGTTACATTTTGTTTATCCATTTATTGGTAAGCAGATAGATGTGTGTGAATTTTGGGGCTGTTGTCAATAATGCTGTGAACACGTGTGTGCAGGTATTCAATCAAGAATTTTTTTCCATTTTGTTAATATATACCTAGCAATAGAATTACTGGCTCATATGCTAACTATATGTTTAATTTTTTCCTTTTGGTGCTGGGGATTGAACCCATGGGCTTGTGCATGGTAAGCCTGTGCTCTACCACTGGGCTGCATCTCTAGTCCCTTATGCTTAACTTTTTAGAGGATTAGTCAGACTGCTTTCCATAGTGGCTGAAACATTTTATATATTCCTATCACCAATGTGCAAGTGTTTCCATTCTCTACATTGTTGCTACTAGTTACTTTGTTATTTTTTAAAAGGATTCTATTTCAAGAATCCTATATATTTTAAACAAAGTTTTTTTAGTTGTTGATTGGCCTTTATTTTATTTATTTATATGCGGTGCTGAGACTTGAACCTAGTACCTCACAAAAGCTAGGCAAGTGCTCTACCATTACTTTGTTATTTTTTAACAATTGCAGACACCCCGATGTATGTGGAGTGGTAGCTTACTTTTGCCTTTCTCTAGTGACCAAAGATGTTGAGCATCTTTTCATGCTCTTATTGGCCACTTGCACATCTTTTTTGGGAACTTTCTATTCAAATGCTTTGCCCATTTTTAAATTGGGTGGTTTGCCTTTTTGCTACTGAGTTGTAGGATTTCTTTATATATACTAGAGAGTAGACCCAAAACCAGTTACATAATTTGCAAATATTTTCTCCCATTCTGTAGGTTGTTGTCTTAGCTTACTTGTGCTTCTATAACAGAATACCTGAGACCAGGTATTTATTTTATTTTTATTAGTTTTTTTAGCACTTGGGATTGAATCCACAGACACTTCACCACTGAACTATACCCCCAGCTGTTTTCTTTTTAATTTTTAGACAAAGTCTTGCTAAGTTGCTAAGGTTGTCCTCAAACTTGTGATCTCCTACCTAAGTCTCTGGGGTAGCTGGGATTACAGGTGTGCAGTGCTACATTCAGCTGAGACTGGGTAATACATTTTTATTTCTGGGTACTGGGGATTGAACCCAGAGTCTCTCTACCACTGAGCTACAACCCCAACCACTTTTATTTTAAGACAGAATCTTGCTAAGTTGCAGAGGTTGATCTTGAATTTGTGATCCTCCTGCCTCAGCCTTTGGAGAAGCTGGGATTATAGGTGTGTACCACTGTGCTTGGTGAGACTGGGCAATTTACTTTATATTTAAGACTGGGCAATTTATAATGATCATAAGTTTATTGCTTCACAGTTCTGGAGGTCGGCAAGTGCAAGGTCAGGGTGCCAGGTGTCTGGCAAGAACCTTCCTGCTGCATTATCACATGGCAGAAGGTGGAAGAGTAAAGAGGCAGAAGGAGATGGAACCTGCCATTTTACTTTATTATTTTCTTTCAGGGAAAGAAATGCAGCCCTCGTGGCTGTTTTACCTTTCCCCAAAGACCTTATCTTCTAACACTGCCACAAAAGCAACCACATTGCAGCATGAGTTTGCAAGGGGACAAACAGTGAAACCTTGACAGTTGTCTTTTTGTTCTTCCGATAGTGTCATTTAATGCACAAAAGCTGTTAGTGCTGATGAAGTCTGATTTATTTCCCCTTTTGTCACTTTTGCTTTTGGTATCATATTGAAGAATCCATTGCCAAAACCCAGGTCATGAAGATATGCCCCTATGTTTTCTGCACAGATTTGTATGATTTTAGCTCCATGATACTTTTTGAGTTAATTTTTGTATGACATGAGGTCTAGCTCATGCATGTGTATACCATGTTTTCATTCTTTTGTATGTGAATATTAAGTTATGTCAGTATTAGTTGAAGATGATTCTTTCTCCACTGAATGATCTTGGCACTACTGTTGAAAATCATTTCACCAAATATGTAAAGGTTGATTTTTGGACTCCTAATTCTCTTCTATTGGTCTATATGGTAGTCTCTCTCAATTTACAGTTTTGATTTTCATTGTTTCAATTACCCACAGTTAACTATGGACCAAAATATTAAGTGGAAAACTCTAGAAACAAATAATTAGTAACTTAAATTGCACGTCATTCCAACTAGCATGATGAAATCTTGTACCATCATGCTCCATCCTACCAGGAACATAAATCATTCCTTTGTCCAACGTGCTTACTCTGTGTATGCTACCTGCTCTTTAGTTACTTGATAGGTAGCTTGGCCATCAGATTTACTCTCACTGTATCATGGTGTTTGTGTTCAAGTAACACTTAATGTTGGTCCCAAAGGTCAAGAGTAGTAGTGCTTGCAATTCAAATATGCCAAAAGAGGTGACAAATTGCTTCCTTTAAGTGAAAAGATGAATGTTCTTGACTTAATTAGGAAAGAAAAAATTGCTAAGATCTATGGTAAGAATGAATCTTCAATCAATGAAAATGTGAAGCTTTTGTTGTCACCTCATACTTCAAAAGTTTTAGTGTATGATAAAACTTAGTTAAAATGGAAAGGACTAGGGCTGGGGAGATAGCTCAGTTGGTAGAGTGCTTGCCTTGTAAGCACGAGGCCCTGGGTTTGATCCCCAGCACCAAAAAAAAAAAAAAAAAAAAAAAAAAGGAAAAGGACTTAAATTTGTACAGGTATATATGGGGGAAAATATAGTATATTTAGTGCATACCTGATGGATAAGGGTAACTATTATATGCCTACCTTTATGTCATTATCACAGTTTTTTGGTTGATTTGTTTGTTTGTTTTTGGTATGGGGGATTAAACCCATCGCCCCCAATCCTTTTTATTTATTTATTTTAAAACAGAGTCTTGCTAGATTCCTTAGGTTGGCCTCAAACTTTCAATCCTGCCTCAATCTCCCAAGTCACTGGAATTACAGGTGTGCTCCACCATACTCATCACACAGTTTTGATTGTTGTAGCTCTGTAGTTAAGTTTTGAAATCAGGAATAATGAGTTCTCCAAATTTGTTTTGTTTTAGTTATTTGGAGCCCCTTGAAATTTCATATGAATCTGATGACCAGCTTTTTCATCTCTGCAGAAAAAACGAAACTGAGGGCTGGGGAGATAGTTCAGTTGATAGAGTGCCTGGGTTTGATCCCCAGCACTGAAAAAAAAAAAAAAATTGGAGGCTGGGAGATAGCTCAGTAGGTAGAGTGCTTGCCTTGCAAGCCCAAAGCCCTGGGTTTGATCCCCAGCACCGCAAAAAAAAAAAAAAAAAAAAAAAAAAAAAAATTTTTTTGATGGTAATTGCAATGAATCTGTAAATAACTTTAGACGGTATTACCATCTTAATGATATTATGCCTTCTGATCTTTGAATGTGTAATCTTTTTATTTATGATAACATTTATTTTTTAAGCAATATTTTGTAGTTTCCAGTATGCAAGTGTTCACTTCCTTGGCCAATGTTTTTCCTTAGGTAGTTTATTCCTTTGGATGTGATTGAAACTTATGTAAGTTTTTGAAAGCTACACTGAGGGGATCGTATTCAGGGTAGAGGACTCCTTGTAAGCAAGGGCATGGAAATATTAAATACCTCTGTTTTGAGGGATTCGGTGTAGCTGGGTTGAATCACCCAGGTGATGTGGTAAGGACAAGAGGAAAGGGTGAACCAAATTGAACTTGAGACCTTATGGACTGTGAGAAGTGATGGATAAGGAATTCTGGACTCTCCCAAAAGTTTAGTCCTTATCTCCATATCCTGAATGTGATACCGGTGTGTTAGTCAGCTTTTCATCACTCTGACAAACTACCTGAGAAAAACAACTTGAAGGATTTTTAAGACTTACTTTGGCTCACAGTTTTGGAGCTTTCAGTCTATGGTTGGCTGGCTTCATTGCTATGAGCCTGTGGTGAGGCAGAGCATCCAGACAGAGAGGATGTAATGGAGCAGAGCTGCTCACATCACGGTGGGTGACCATGAAGGAGAGAGAGTGTGTGTGTCTCTGTGTGTCCAGGGACAAGATAGAGGTCCCAAGGGCTTACTCCCTTCAAGTTGGTTCCACCATCTACAATTTCTACCACCTCCCAATAGAATATTCAGCTATGAATTCATCAGTGGATTAATCCATTGATGAGGGTACAGCCCTCATGATCCAAACATTTCCCCAAAGCTCCAACTCTGAATATCGATGCATTATGGTCAGGCTTTCAACACATGAGCCTTCTAGATCCAAAATGTAACAGTAAGCTTTCACCCAGATCATGATCTACATGATCCAATTCAGGATACCAGTCATCAGATTTTATTTGATTTGAAAAAAAAAAAAGAGCATCACCCAAGATCTATGGCTAGCAAGTAAACACATTAAGAGATATTCAACAGCATATGTCATTATGAAATTGCAAACCTAATATGTGTGCACTACACACATTAGAATGGTCAAAATAACAAACACTGGCAAACTGAATGCTGATGAGGATGTAGAGGAACAGGAACACTTATTGTTGCTGGTGAGAATGCAAAATGGTACAGTTACTTAAGCAATTTTTGTTGCTGCATCAGTATCAGATCCAACCTAGGGCTTTACACATACTTGGCAAAGCATTGTACTACTGAGTTACATCACCAACATATTAGTGGTTTCTTTCAAAGTTAAAAATAGTCTTGTATGATTCAGCAATTGATCTCCTAAATATTTAGTTAAATGAGATGAAAACTTAATGTCTACCCCAAAATCTGCACACGTTTACAGTAGTTTATTCATATTGCCTCAAACTGAAGGCAAACACAAGGTCCTTCAAATGACAGATAGATTTTTTTTTTTTTTTGGTACCAAGGATTGAACCCAGAGGTACTTAACCACTGAGCGACATCGTCCTCCCTTTTTTACTTTTTATTTAGAGACAGGGTCTCACTGAGTTGCTAAGTGCCTCACTGAGCTGTTGAGACTGGCTTTGAATTCATGGTCCTCCTGTCTTAGCCTCCCAAGTCACTGGGATTATAGGCATGTGCCACCATGTCTGGCAATAGCTTTTATTTTATTTATTTATTTATTTTTAAGAGAGGTTCTTGCTATGTTGCTCAGGCTGTTCTTGAACTCTAGGCTCATGAGAGTCTCCTGTTTCAGTCTCCTGTGTAGCTGGGAATACAGGTGCATTCTACTGCATCCAGCTTTATGAATAAATAAACTCTGTTATATTCAGACAGTAGAAAAATATTTAGAAAGCTATTAAGCCATGAAAAGACAAGAAAGAACTTTAAATCAATACTGTTTAGTGAAAGAAGCCAGTCCGAAATGGCTACATACTGTATAATGCTAACTATATGGCATTCTGGAAAAAGCAGACTGTAGAAACAGTAAATAGATAACACTCTTCTGCTAAGAGGGAGAGAGGGATGAATAGGTAGAGAACAGGAGATTCTTAGGGGAAAGAAGCTGTTCTGTATGGAGGGCAACATGCATTTGTCAAAATTGTACAACACTGAGTAAAACCTAAGATAAACTATGACTTAGTTAATAATAGTATCAATACTGGTTCATCAGGTGTATGAAATATACAAAGTTCCACCAGCAATGTGTGAGTGTGCCTTTTCCCCCATATCCATGCCAACACTTATTATTGCTTGTGTTCTTTATAATAGCCATTCTATTTGTTGATCACCTGTATATCTTCTTCTGTGAAGTGTCTGCCCAATTCCTTAGCCCATTTTTTGATTGGGTTCTTTGTATTTTGGGTGTAAAGTTTTTTAAGTTCTTTATAAACTTTGGAGATTAGTGCTCTATCTGAAGTGTGTGTGTAAAAGATTTTCTCCCACTATGTAGGTTCTATTTTCACATTATTGTTTCCTTTGTTGAGAAAAAGCTTTTCAGTTTGAATCTATCCCATTTATTGATTCTTGCTTTTATTTTTTGCGCTATGGGGGTCTTGTTAAGGAAGTCTGGTCCTAAGCCAACGTGATAAAGATTCGGGTCTGCTTTTTCTTCTATTTGGTGAAGGGTCTCAGGCCTGATTCCTAGATCCTTGATCCATTGCGAGTTGAGTTTTGTACAGGGTGAGAAATAGGGGTTTAGTTTCATTTTACTGCATATGAATTTCCTGTTTTGCCAGAACCATTTGATGAAGAGGCTATCTTTTCTCCATTGTATTTTTTGGCACCTTTGTTTAGTATGAGATAACTGTACTTATGTGGTATATCTCTGTGTCTTTTATACTGTACCATTGGTCTACCTATCTATTTTGGTGCCAATACCATGCAGTTTTTGTTACTATTACTCTACAGTGGAGTTAAAGTCTGGTATTGTGATACCTCCTGCATCACTCTTCCTGCCCAGGATTGCTTTGGCTATTCTGGGTCTTTTGTTCTTACAGATGAATTTCATGATTGATTTCTCTATTTCTATGAGAAATGTCATTGGCATTTTAATTGGAATTGCGTTAAATCTGTATAGTGCCTTTGGAAGTATAGCCATTTTGATAATATTAATTCTCCCTATCCAAGAACATGGGAGATCTTTCCATCTTCTAAGGTCTTATTCAATTTCTTTCTTCATTGTTTTGTAGTTTTCATTGTAGAGATCTTTCACCTCTTTGGTTAGATTGATTCCCAAGTATTTTATTTTTTTGAGGCTATTTTGAATGGAATTGTTTTCCTCATTTCCCCTTTAGATGATTCATTGCTTATGAATAGAAATGCTTTAGATTTATGCATGTTGATTTTATATCCTGCTATTTTGCTGTATTTATTAGGGTATGGAGATTCCTCAGAAAACTTGGAATGGACCCACCATTTGACCCAGTTATCCCACTCCTCAGTTTATACCCAAAGGACTTAAAATCAGCATACTACAGTGATGTGAACATCAATGTTCACAGCTGCTCAATTCACAATAGCTAGATTGTGGAACCAACCTAGATGTTCTTCAATTGATGAATGGATAAAGAAACTGTGGTATATATACACTATGGAATATTACTCAGCCATAAAGAAGAATAAAATTATGGCATTTTCTGGTAAATGGATGAAGCTGGAAAATATCTTGCTAAGTGAAATAAGCCAAGCCCCCAAAACTAAAGGCTGAATGTTTTCTCTGATAAGTGGATGACAATACATAACAAGGGGAGGGGTGAGGAGAAGAAAAGAATGAAGGAACTTTGGATGGTATAGAGGAAAACGGGGTGGGAAGGGGTGGGGGAAGGAAAGATAGTAGACTGAGACAGACAGTATTACCCTATGTATACGTATGATTACATGAATGGTGTGAATCTACATTGTGTACCATAGAAATGAAAAATTTTATCTCATTTGTGTACAACGAATTAAAATGCAGTCTGTAAGAGAAAATGGGAAACTTTAGATTATGTAGAAGGAAATGAGAGGGGGGGGTATGAAAAATGGTGGAATGAGACAGACATCATTACCCTATGTACATGTATGATTACACAAATGGTATGAATCTACATTGTGTACAACCATAGAAATGAAATGATGTACCCCATTTGTGTACAGTGAATCAAAATGCAAGAATTTTTTTTAAAAAATTAAAAGTTAAATTAAAAAGATTACTATATGAATAAAGAAAGAAAAAATAAATATACAAAGTTAAGAAAAGATAATAATAGGGGAATCTTTGAACGGGGAAGAAGAAGGTATATGAGAACTTTCTGTAATATCTGTTCAACTTTTGTAAACTGTTCTAAAAAAAAGAATCAAACTGTCACACACTAATCTCAGGTGTAAAAGACTATCAAAGCTTAAGTGTGTTAGCTTTGTGTCACTGTGGCAAAATATCTGAGAAAACAACTTAGGAGAGAAAAGATTTGTTTTGACTCATGTTTTCAGTCCATGGTCAGCTGGGTTCATTGCTTGTTTGCCTAAGGTAAGGCTGAACATCATGGCAGAAGGGCATAGTGGAGGAAAACTGCTCATCTCATGGCAACCATGGGGAGAAGACAGAAAGAGAGACAGACTCACAAGATATTGTTCTCAAGGGCAAAGACTCACTCCTTTAAGTAGGTCCCACCTCCTACAGTTTCCATCACTTTCCAATAATGCCAGCAAATTAGTAATTTACTGAAGAGGTCAGAGTCCTCATGGTTCAATCATTTCCCCAAAGACCCACCTCTGAACATTGCTGCATTGGGGTTCAAGTCTTCAACACTTAAGACTTTGAGGGACATTCCAGAACCAAACCGTGGCAGTAAGAAAATCAGACTATATAAAGACTAATAATGAAGATACAGAAACTGAGTAATGACAAAATAGAAAAATATTAGAAGTAAATATGAATGCAAAAACTGGTTCTTTGAAAAAACTAATAGTAAAAGGGATATACTATTAGGTAATAGAGAAAACTGGCTGGCAATGGAAGGGGGTGCATGGAAGATTTACTTTGAAGATTAATTAAATATTTAATATTTCAGACATACTAATAGGTACAACCAATAACATAAGGCACACCTTATGAAACCACCACCAAACATAAGAATAAAAGATAGTCCAAACATTTGAAGCCCTTTTGTTCTTGTTCATTACCAATTCCTCCAGCTTGCCACTAACTTGAAGTTTTAGTTTTTATTCCAATGTACTTTATAATTTTACAATATATCTGCCCCTCAAATTTTATATTATTTTGCATTTTGGAAGCATGTAAGTGCTATTTTACTGGGGATCTAACCCAGAGCCTCACACATTCTACACAAGCACTTCTACCACTGAGCCACATCTCCTGGCTTTTAGATTATTTACATTAGAAGACACAGACTTGTTCATTCTTACACCCGTTATATACTCTTATATAAATACACTGTGTACTTATTTCTTGTGTAGTGGCAATCAGGTTTTCAGTTCTTGTCCAAGTATAAAATGTGTATGAACATTCTCATATTTGTAGGTATTTTGGGGGGATGTGCACGAGTTTCCCTAAAAGAGGGGTAGGCATATGTTATTTTACTTGCTATTTCCTAAGTTCTCTACCAGGGTTTTTGCCAATTTAGATGGCCAAACAAGCTGTGTGCATGCATTTCCAGTACCTGCAATGTTCTTCAGCACATGACAGTTTTTTAACTGACCTCCTTTTTATATCATTCATGACATTTTCACTTACACAATTCTTTGAATTTTATTTCAATGAATCCTCACAATCATCCTAGGCGTTAGGTACTATTCTTCACATTTTACAGATAAGAAAACAAAAAGAGTCTCCGTTTGCTGAAACAATTTTCTTTTCTTCTTCTAAAACTCATGCTTTATTTCGCAACTTCGCTCACTGCATCTCCAGAGCTAGAAAGGTTGCTTTTGAGACGGTACAGGGGGCCGGTCCTCCAGAGTCGGTAAGTTCCCTCCGCCAGCCTTTCAAAGCCCTCTCCACCCACCCCTCCCCGAGGTCGTCGTGGCTCCGTAGCGCTACAGAGCCACACGGTTTGGACCACTGGATACGCCGTAGTTTCCTCCTCCTCCTCCCCGCTCCGTCCCTCTGGGCTTTCAGAGGGCGCCCTTCGCCGCGCTGGAGAAGGCGGGGTTGGCCACTTCAGGCAGCAAGGCGCGTCGGGATAGGCCGAGGCTCGAAGCGCTAGGGCTGTGATCGCCGGAAGTGCTTCCGTTTCTCCCTCTCCGGAGCAGCTGTCTCCGAGGTTGGAGCGCTGCCCCGGAAGTCCTCCCCCCGTCCTCCGCCCGCGGCAAACATGGCGGTGGACTCGGCGATGGAGCTGCTATTTTTAGATACTTTTAAGCATCCAAGCGCTGAGGTAAGGCTTAGCGACTTGATTTCGACCCTACTCTTCGACTTGAGGACTTTCACAAAAAAATCGTTAGCGTCCTGGATTTTTCCTCTTACCGATTGTCGCTTTAATTCCTCGTGCACACACACCCCATCCCCCAGCTTGGGTGTGAGCTCCGCGTCTGAGGGAGGGGGCTGCAGACCCTTCACTTCCTTGCTTTAACTTGCATCCCGCTCCCCGCCGTCTTGCTCGAGTTGGCTGCTTTGCTGGCATTACTTTTTAGTGTTATTATTTTTTTTTTTTCTGTCAACTTTGGGCCTTGAGAAGGGTCGAGGTTCTCAGGTTTACCTGGGTGCAGGAGGTGTCTTGGGCCGCTGGTCTTTGACAGGAGTGCAGGAGGCTGAGCAGCTCCCTCTGGCTTCGTGGTTCCCGAGTTAACGACGTTTCTAAATTCCTTCTCTTAGGTTCTTCTTCTGATGGAAGTTATGTTGCTCAGCTGTGGTACACTTTCGGCTCGGGATTGTAGTGCTCTCCAGTTTGTCACGAAACTTTTATAGTTTGAAAAAGATTTCACACATTAGGACATAAGATGCGTACGACGTCTTTGTGTGGAAAATATTTAAAAGTAGGAAGCATTGAGAGAATCGTGTCAAAATTGTTTTCAGAAAGCAAATGTATTGCCTGAGGGGCGAGGGCAGAGTGTTTTGTAGCAGTGTTTCTGTGCCGAATCCTTAGGGGCTCTTAAATGTATGATGCTTGACTATAGCTGGTTAACTACAGGTTTCTGAAAGCCGGTCAAAAATGAACTTTCATGAAGTCCGCAGAGAAATTGCGGGTGTGTATGTGTGAGCAAACCTCCCCTTTTTCTGTCTTAATGTAAATCATTTTAGAGAACTATTCTTTCTTCGAAGTTTTTTTTTTTTTTTTCCTGGTACAGGGAATTGAACCCAGGGGCGCTGTACCATTGAGTTACATCCCCAGCCCTTTTTATTTTGAGAAAGGGTGTCACTAAGTTGCCCAGAATATCCTCCAACTTGTGATCCTACTACCTCAGCCTTTCAAATTAGCTGGAATTACAGACGTGAGCCAACAAGCCCAACTAGACTATTTCTTTTCTTCTGTTTTTATGAAGAGTATATTCTTGTATCAAGCTCCATGAGGACAGGTAGACGTCTCTTATTCTTGGTTGTATTTCCAGTGCTTCAACAGTATCTTGGAAAATGTGGGTGCTCAATAAATGTTTGAATGCAAAATGTTTGAAATAGTCTTTCTTTCATGAAACAGTGATGATATGGGAAGTGGTTGGTTCTTTGATCTTTTTGTTTATTTAAAAATTATTTTTAGTTATTGATGGACCTTATTTTATTCATTTTTTATATGTGGTGCTGAGAATTGAACCTGGTGCATCACACATGTGAGGCAAGTGCTTCACCACTGAACCACAACTTCAGCCCATTGATCATTAACAAATGGTTTATAAGTCAGTAAAAGTCAAACGTTTAGGAAGTTTTGGGTTAGTATATCTTACTGACAGTGAAATAATATTTGACCTTGCATTCCATGTTGGTCAGTTTGCATGGTTTGTTTAATGACTGCTATACTCTGACTGCAATTCCAGCTAAGTTTTAGAAAACCCACAATAGCAGCAGTACTTTAGCAGAACCTGTCATGTACAGAAGTAGAGAACAGGTAAATATTTGAGGAAAGCATATGATGAATTAGTCCTGTACTAGTCTAGTTTAGGAAAATAGGCATTCATTCATTCATCACTTAATCAATCTATTATTCCTTCATTCATTCTCAGACAAACATTGCAGGCCATTGAAGACAGGTCAGGTAGTAAATGCAGTCCTCTGGGGATGACTAGGAAAGCTTTAGTAAAGGTCACATTTGAAATAAGTCTTGAAGGAGAAATTTATGGGAGCTAAGATTTTTTTTTTTTTTTTTTTGTACAGGGGATTGAACCCAGAGGTGCTTTCCACCCAGCTATATCCCCAGCCTTTTTAAATTTTTTATTTTGAAACAGGGTCCCATTAAGTTTCTTAGGACCTTCTAAGTTGCTGAGGCTAGTCTTGAACTTGTGATTCTCCCTCCTCAGCAACCCCCCCCCCCCCAGTCCCTGGGATTACAGGTGTGTGCTGCCATACCTGGAGGAGATAAGAAATCTTGAAATGTTTGTTCTCAAAAATTCATAACTAACTTGGTTGTGGGGACGTGGACCTGTAGTCCCAGTTACTTGGGAGAGTGAGAGCCTGGGTGACATAGTGATATACCATATTAAAAAAAAAGTTTATAACTGAACTGATTGTAGATTAGGTCCACAAAATTAACATTCTAGTTAGAATGTGACAAGTACATAAAGAGGCACAATGGGATTCCTTGGAATTTACCATCTTGTTTCAAAAATGCTTCTCATATTTTAACACCAATTGGTATTTAACTTCCTTTGTGACTATAAAGGCTGCATGATTTCAGAAGAGATACTCTTCTTTTGAGAGTATTAGGAAAGACTTCATCAAGGCATTTAGCAATATGAACTTGGTCTTTGGTGGAAAGGGTATGTATCACAGCTGTAGTTAGGAAAGGAGCATATTTTACTGGAATAGTCAGTCATTTGGATATACTCAAGGTAGCAGGGTGATGTGGCACCTGAGGGACAGTTCAAAGCCAGATCATGGAGCTCTTTGAATGTTCAATGAAGGATTATAGATCTTTTGTACAAGTGGAAAGTTTGTGAGCAGGCAAGTTATATGATTAGTGAACTATATTAGGGGAATTAATTGATTGGTAGTACCTAAATTTATTCAGGGAAAACAGGTGTCCAAATCAGGAAGAAAAAGTAAGACATGATAAAAGGTTGAGGTAGCAGATGGGAATTAATGCTTGTTAGCCTTTGTTGAATACTTTTTTTTCCCCGTGTTGGGGTTTGAACCCAGGGACACTTTACCACTGAGCTACATCCCTAACTCTTTTTTATTTTATTTCGAGACAGGGTCTTGGTAAGTTGTCCAGGTGGGCCTGGAACTTGCCTTCTTTCTGCCTCAGCTTCCTGAGTAGCTGAGATTGCAGGCATGCACCACATTGCCTGGCTGAATTCTTTCTTTATGTGAGACAGTATGTTGATTATTAATTTTTTTTGTTCTTTTTAGGTATACACCACAGTAGGGTGTGTTTTGACATATTATGTATACATGGAGTATAACAGTCTAATTAGGATCCCATTCTTCGGGTTGAACATGATGTGGAGTTTCACTGGTCGTGTATTCATGTATGAACATAGGAAAGTTATGTCCAGTTCATTCTCCTGTCTTTTCTGTTGTGTGTTGGTTATTTAAATAAATTACCTCTGATTCTTCCATCTGTTTTGAAAAGGTAGTTATCTTCATTAGATACAGAAGATGAAGCCTGAGAGGTTAGGCGTCTTTTGTAAAGTGACATAACTAGATTAAGATATCCAGCATGCATTTTCCTGCCGTGGTATATGCTTACCCAGTGGGACTGAACAGGAAGGAATACCTACAATATACACTTTGGATATAAAATTGATAGGATGGAAACTGAATATGTGTATTTAAAATGATAGATTCTAGTTTTAGAGACTAGGGAACTGGTGGGGCTGTTGATAGTGCTGGAAGAGTCTGGAAGTGAGTTTGATGGGAAAAAGATAATTTTAGCTTTTTTTTTTTTTTTTTTTTTTAAGATTTTTGTATTGTAGGACTGCAGATTAAATGTAGGGCCTTGCTAGACAAGTGCTGTACTGTTGAGCTATGTGTCCATCCTGATAGTTTTAGCTTTTTATGTGTTTAGTAGTAAGATTTGCCCAGTAGGAAGTTGGGAATCTGTTTAAAATTATTTATGAAAAATACCTTTTTTTTTTTTTTTTTAAGTATTGATGATTGAACCCAGGGGTGCTTTACCACTGTGCTACATCCCAGTCCCTTTTTATTTTTTTAATTTTGAGACAGGGTCTCATCAACTTGCTTAGGACCCCACTAAGTTGACAAGACTGGCTTAGAGCTTTCAATCCTCCTCTTCGGCATCCTGAGTGGTTGGGATTACAGGCATGTGTGACTGCAGCTGGCTTATGAAAAATACTTTTGAAGGTGAGGGTACAGCTGTAGGAGTGGCGATACAAGTAAAAATAAAAAGCTATTGCCCTTGTTCTCTAAGGAATTTGTAATCTGGTAGGGAAGGTAAACTTTTAGTTACCTTAAAGGGATCTGAGTGGTGCTAAATGAATTACAAATTATGTTTGTGGTTGGTATGATACTCTTATAAAAATGAAAAAATAAATATTTTAGTAAATTTGAATTTCATTCCAGAAAAATTAGAAAATGCAGTAAAGCCTATGCTTTCATAGTACCACCTTTCTCAGTGACAACTGTCATTAATACTCTTTGCTCATCATTTATTTTACAACAATCTCCTTTTCATCCATAAAGAAGTGTTAAACATTTATAAGGTCAATCCCCTGATTTCAGAATATAAGCAGTTAAATTTATTAACAGATCTTGATTATGAGGAAATAATGTTCCAATAAGTGACTAAAACACTTAACATTGGGAATCAAGAATGCAAGATACAACTAAAATTAATATAACATATTTGAAAAATTGTTTAAAGTCAGTCTTAAATAAGAGTAACTGGTAAACAAGTACGAGTGGAGAAACACTGTATTTTGATATTCCTGTTGATATAAGTGAATTAATTTCCTTCCTTTCTCCCCAAACCTATTATAATCAGTATTTACTTAGAATTTTGTAGGAGTAATTAAGTTTTCTTTATACTAATGTTTTCCACACCTTCTAGTGAATATGACTATGCTTAAACATATGTACCCACTTCCTACATTAATGTTCCAGTAGTTTTGTAGTTTCTGTTTTCACCTTATGTGTTGTGCATCCTTATAAATTGAGAAATTCACATATATATCAGTTAAACAGTAAGCTTCATTTTAAAAAATTTTCTTCTTTTTTGACTAGGTAATACATGTATGAGGTACAAATTCAAAAGGTACAAAAGGGTATATAGTAAAAAGTCTTTCTCTCATTCCTGTCCCCTAGCCATCCTGTTTTCTTTTCCTTAGATGTCTTATATAATATCATTTTAAATTATCTGCATATTTCCTTAAATGGTGATACTATTATTTATGTACTAAATTCTCATACGTTTAGGTTCTGACTTTATAAAGAGTGCCGTGATATTCTTGAGTCTGAATTATTTTATACATTTTTATTTCTTTAATATTACTTTTAAGAGTGGAACTGTTGGGTTAAAATATAGTCTTGGGGGAGTGGTCAGTGTTGGAAAGTCCTTCCTTTTTGTGGTCGTTTTAGAGTTTATGAAACCAATTTTCAACTCATCTGCAGAAGTGATGACAGAGGTGATGGGAGCAGATAAGATAGCTAAGGCAGAGGGTAGAAAGAGTACGAAGTTCTAAGAGATGGAAGAATAAGGAGCGGGAGGCAGCTATGCTGTGACCTTTAAACACACAGTAACTCCTGTGGATGAATGTGTCTCAGAGTCATGGAATCTGACTAGTCTATTCTTCATATTTCTGTTACCTCCCTGATCATAAACCTTCCATGATTTCCCATTGTCAACCTGCTTTAAAAAAAAAAAAAAAAAAAAAAAAAACTCTCTGAGAACAATTTGATCACCTTTAAGCATCTATTAAATGTACTTCATTCATTAAAAAATATGCCAAACATTGTGAATATACAGTAAACTGAGACTTGGTTCTCATCTCCTTGCAACATATACTTTAATGTAGAGAGTTAAAAGAGGCAATTATAGTTCAGTTTGATAAGAAACTTTGGGTACACAAGGGAGAGATGCTTAACTAGGCTTAATCAACTTTCTCTTGAAAGTTGTAATCCCAACTTCTCCAGAGGCTGACACAGGAGGTTCACAAGTTTGAGGCCAGACTTTGCAAGTTAGTGGGACCCTGTCTGAAAATAAAAAATAAGAAAGAACTTGGGATATAACTCAGTGGTAGAGCTTGGGTTCAGTTCCCAGTAAAGAAGAAAAGAAAGTTGACATCTACAAGGATTTGGGACATAGGGGTATCAGAAGATTCTAAACAGGGAGAACAGCGTAAATGAGGGCATGAGGTTGAAAAAGAGTGTGGTATGTTAGGGGTGTAACTTTGGAGTGATTAAGGGACCAAGCTTATCTCTAAGACCTAGGAATTTGGCTTGGCTATAGGAAGGAGCAGGGGAGCGATATATTTATAGTCTAGGAAGACCATGTTGCAGTAGGATGGGTCGGAGGGGAGCAAGAAATCCCAGTTAGGAGAATCATTCTTGATATAATTCAGATTAGAGCAGTATAGTACATTGAACTAAAGGAATGACAACAGTAATGAAGGGAAATAGAGATATGAGAGCTATTTAGAATATAATCACTAGGAATTGGTATTTGAATGAATGGGTAATTTAGATGAGACTGAGAAACAAAAGATGATAATTTCTTGGGCATTGGGTGGACAATGGTGCCATCACTGATGTAGGGGAATTAGGTTTTGGATTGCTGCGTTTGTGATGCCTGAGGGACATTCAGGTGGAGATGCCTAGTGGGCTATCCTGTATAACAGTCAGGGGCTCAGGAGAGATGTCCTAGTGGACTGTTGTGTATAACAGTCAGAGGCTTAGGAGAGAGGTCCTAGATAGAGATACAGTTGTGAAGTTGCCTTATGACTGTGGATGAATTATTTCTTGTAATTCTTTCTGATGGTTATGCTCAGCTACTGTGCCCTACATTCCTCCCTCCTTTTGCTCTCTAGGCACGGTAAACTATGCTTGCAATTTCTTGAACCTTCCAAGTTCTTGTTTACATTCTTTTTGTGTATGCTTTCTCCTTTTGCCTAGAAAGCGCTCTTTCTTCCACTGATTCTTGTTTTCCTAGAAGACTTACTTAGCCTAGGTGCAAATTCTTTGGGGATACCTTCCCTGACACATCTTTTCTTCCCCCCAAAATGGTTGCTCAAAATCTGAGCTAGGTAAGTACCACTCTGAGTTTTTCAAGCATCTTGTCTGCCCTGTATGTATCATGGCAGTTTCTCTTTTTACTATAATAAGTTGTTTGTTCCTTAATGGAAGAGATTGTGTCTTGACTGTTTTTCCTTAGAATCCAGCATGCCTACCTGTGTGCGGTGGCACACACCTATAATCCCAGCAGCTTAGGAGGCTGAGACAGGAGGATTGCGAGTTTAAAGCTAGCCCCAGCAATGGTGAGGTGCAAAGCAACTCAGTGAGACCCTGTCTGTAAATGAAATACAAAATAGGGCTGGGGATGCAGTTCAGTGGTCTAGTGTCCCAGAGTTCAATCCCTCCCCCCCCCCCAAAAAAAAAAAAAAAAAAAAAAAAAAGAATCCAGAATACCTTAGAACATAATAAACATTTAGTAATGATTAAAAATAAATGTTTAATAAGAGTGGTAGCAACTAGTAAAGAAACTCTTCTGTTTATAAACAAAATATATTTTGAAAGACTTTTTAAAATTGTTAAATTAATTTTTTTAGGTCCACAGTGAGTATACCCTAACTATTGCTAATACCATTGATTAGCAGAGGAAAGGGTGGAGAGGAGGATAGAATTGATAAACTTTTGTTTAAAGTTTCCTTTGTACATATAAAAGCATGTATAACTGTGTAAGCCAAGGAACTTCTATATAGTAAAGTTCTTTAAAGTAAAGAGGTTGTTACCAGAGGGAAATATAGCACCAAAGTTAGATATATTATACTCATTTCTTTTATATAAATCTAATGTATTTGTTGACTATCTAAAGTATTATCATAATAATTGGGATACAAGTTCAGCTCTAACAAAATCAAACATAATGGCTTTACATAAATAGAATTTTCTCTTTCAGTAATCTAGTTGAAAATAACCTAGGACTCATATAACTGTTCTACAGCATTGGGGACCCAGCTTTCCACCTGTATTGTTCCAGTTATTCTTACAGTATTATCTGCATTCTTACAGTATTATCATAACATCTATATTCTAGAAAGGGTGCAGAGCATTGGAAGAAAAAGTGGAAGATAGGTTCAAAAGTCTGAACCTTCTCTTTAAGGGCATGACCCAGAATTGCCTACATCATTTCCATTTATATCAGTGAATTTAATAATCACATGTTCACATTTGTGTCTTGGGAATCTGGGAAATAGCCTTTGGTTCAGTTGTGCCCAGCTAAAACTTCTCTAGAAGAAGAAGAAAATGGGTATTAGAGAACAATTAACAATCAATCTCACTTTACGTTCATCCCATTTATTTTATTCCAATGTGAGTTTAAAGTACAATTGAAGTGTAAGCATTTTTGTTAGATTTCTATACCTATATATTATAATCTCCAAGTTTAAAATGCAAAATTAGGAAGTCATCCGTTACATTTCCAGGGAAGACTAACCTGAACATTTGTTCTTTTGGTCTGTTATGATGGGCATGATATTCTTTGCAGCTGGAAGACTCAGCCTTTCCAAGTACAAATAAAGTGAACCATTCTTCTCATGGTGAACTTTAACTACAAAGTAAAATGATGGTTGATTGAACTTCTAGGAAAAGATGATATAAAATAATTCAAAAAAAGTGAAATTTTTTATGATTGATCACAAGAGCTGCATTTGTATAATTGTGTCAATAGTTACATAGGGATAAGAATATATTGAATATAATTTATGCTATCCATTTAATTTTTTTGGTTGGAATTCTTCAGCTATTCAGTATCTTAATGATTTCTCTGATCCTTTGACATTATTTGGTATGTAAAGTTTAGCAAAGTAAGCTTATTAAGTACAGCTCTGCAATCATCTATAATTCAGAAATTCAAAAATTCAGAATTCTAAATTTTTAAGTATTATTTTGAAAGTAATAAAACCTTGAAACTGCCCTGAATTCATTTTTGACTGTGCAATCTAATTTGAACTAATATTTTGCTAGTTATAATCTTTATTTAGTGTGAATGCTGATACATTTTGCTGTAGACATATTGTTGTTTTGATTATAAGATATTGATTGTCCCAGAAGCCACTGGAATTCTTAAGTAATATGTAGTATTTGTATCATAACACCTTTCTAAAGATTAAAAAAATCAGGATTTTGAAAAGCAGCTGGCTCCAGATTCACTTAAGAGATTATGAACTATATTCATCTAAGCAAAATATCAGCAGGGAGATAATGCACTGCAGAAATGTTATATTAATTGAGAGACTTAACAGGTGCATTTTATCATCAGCCATTAAAAAATGATTTATGCAGCATTGTAAAATATTTAATGATATGGAGTTTAAGGTAATTTGTGATGTTTCGAATGAGAAAAAATTAAAAGATGAGTTTGTTTTGAATTGGGAAGCATTATTTTGCTTACAGTGTGTCTCTTCTCCCCCTCCTTTTTAAAAGCAAAGTTCTCATATAGATGTGGTTCGGTTTCCATGTGTGGTTTATATCAATGAAGTCCGAGTCATACCCCCAGGAGTGAGAGCCCATAGCAGTCTACCTGACAATAGAGCATATGGGTAAGTCACTTTCATTGCAAAACTGTTTTTTGACTAACGACTGTCTCATTAGAAACTTTTTCTTGTGGATATGGGTATGTGTGTGTGGTGGGGGGTGGGGCTGGGGTGCTGAGGAATCAACTGCCAGGCCTCACTCCTCATGCTAGGCTATTGCTTTTTTAGAGCTACATCCCCAGCCTGTGAAACATCTTTTTTTTTCTTTTATTCTTTTTTTATTTGTTCTTTTTAGTTTTTACATGACAGTAGAGTCTATTTCGACATATTTGTATAAACATGGAGTATATCTTATTCTAATTAGGATCCCAGTCTTGTGGATGTATACAGTGTCGAAACTTACTGTGATTGAAGCTTATTTTTAAATGTAAAATTTTAAGTACTATTTTGCAAGTAAGGGTCACTCTGCATTGTAATTGTAACTCTTAAGTTTTCTATATAATGCCTGTATCAAAATAAACTTAAAAAGTGGAATTATTTGACCTAAGTTGTAGGTGAGATTTTTAAAAATTTATCCTTTTTTTAAAAAAAGGTGATAGAAATGGGCTTACATTTTCCAAAATATTCTGGGATAACATAATAGAGTGGAAAAAGTGTTTTTAACTTGGTTTTTTTCCTTGAAAATAAATAAGAATGAGTTTGAATATTTAGATTTTTTTTTTTTGTACTGAGAATTGAACTCAGGGGCATTCAACCACTGAGCTACATCCACAGCCCTTTTAGAGACAGGGTTCCACTAAGTTGCTTAGAGCCTCACTAAGTTGCTTAGGCTGGCACTGAATTCAAGATCTTCCTACCTTAACCTCTTGAGCCGCTAGGATTACAGATGTGTGCCACCACACCTGGCTGTAAGTGTAATTTTAATACATTATTGTATTTAAATTTTTTTATGATACCAGTTTTCATAACTCAGTGGCGATCTTCTTAGTTCAATACTTGTATCTTTTTATAAATTTGTGACTTCAAATGAGCCATTATAAGTAGTAAGTAATTATTTGGTACTTTCTCTTTCTTAGGTTCTGTGGTAATTAAAATGTAAGACCGGGGCTGGGGAGATAGCTCAGTCGGTAGAGTGCTTGTCTTGCAAGCACAAGGCCCTGGGTTCGATCCCCAGCATCACAAAAAAAAGACTGTAAAATGTAAGACCATCATCTCTGACATGGAGCTATAAATAACTTTAACAACTGACAAAAACAGAGGACTCTAGTCTTTTTTTGTAACATGAATAATCATTATTTTAATACATGGATTAGAGTTATAAGCCAAATTTTGGTTATAGAAACGTGTCTACATATAATATCTTACATTAATTTTTAATTTATAGCCTTGATATTAGTTTTATGTGTCAATACCATATTTCATTCTATAGATGCTATGGATAACTCAATTTCTATTACATAAAAGTGTTAAACCTACTATTTGATGGTCTTATGAGACAGAATCAAAGTTAAAGGCTCATTTCTTCCTAATTGTGAAAAATAGTTGTTTACTTATAGAAATAATCATGAAATCTTCAGAAGTGCTATTCAGAAATTAACACATACAAAATAAAACAATAAGAATGTTTAAAGGTGTTTGCAGTGGCACAACCCCGTAATCCTAGTGGCTGGGAAGACTGAAGCAGGAGGATTGAGAATTCAAAGCGAGCCTCAGCAAAAGTGAGGTGCTAAGCAACTCAGCGAGACCCTATCTCTAAATAAAATACAAAAAAGGGCTGGGGATGTGGCTCAGTGATCGAGGGCCCCTGAATTCAATCCCCGGTACCCCCCGCAAAACAAAATAAAACAAACATTTGATGTTTTAAAATAATTTGCTTTATATCTTTATTTAATTTTTAGATAATTTGCGTTATATCTTTTTCTGCTTAAAAATATTAAAACTCATGTTTTCTTATACATTTCTTCCTACTTTTCTTATAGAGACATGTAGAATGGAAAAGATAGGGTAATGATAGCATATACAACAGTTTTCTCTAATTACACTGCTTTTGACCAAGAAAGGTCTATTAGTTATCTATTTCTCTTTAACAAATAGCAGCAGATTTTTGCAGTCTGAAACAATAAAAAATTATTATCTTATGTTGTTTCTGAGGGTGTTTTAGAGTGGCTTAGGTGGCTCAGATTCCCTCCTGAAGTGGTTATCAGGGAGCAGGTCAGAGCTACAGTCTCAGAAGGTTTGAGAGAGGCTGCAGAGTTTACTTGGAAACTCACTCATGAGTCTGCTGTCAGGAGACTGCAGTTGCTTGCCAGGAGATCCACTCTATGGGATCCATTCTTACATCATGATATGACTTCTTCCAGAGGGAGTGATCTAAAAGTGAGAGAGAGCATGCTCAGGAAGGAAGCCACACTCATTGTGTTTCATAACTTAGTATTGGAACTGACACTATAGCTTTTACCATATTCTATTGGTTACATACTATAGGACAGTGTGGGAGGGGATTATACAGGTTGTGAATACAAGGAAACAGGTCAATGGGGGCCATCTTGGAAGCTGGCCACCATAGCAGGCAAAATGGATTTCTGTCATTAGCTACAGTGGATATGAATATTTATTACATTTTCCCTCCTATCTCTCTTCCTTTTTCTTAGCTAGGATTAGAGGCTTATTCATGTTGTAATAACTCCAAATATGAAAGTATCAGAAACATCTTTATACATGATTAATATGTTACAGAAAAATAAATCATTTATGCAGTAATACAAATGTAAGAATAGGAAGCCTGGAATCTCAAGGTTGAAAGTAATGTTAGAGTGGTGGCACATGCCTGGAGGATCTTGAGTTCAAAGCCAGCCTCAGCAGCTTATTCAGGCCCTAAGCAACTCAGTGAGACCCTGTCTAAATAAAATACAAAATTGGGTTGGGGATGTGACTCAGTGGTTGAGTGCCCATGAGTTAAATCCCCAGTACCAAAAAAAAAAAAAAAAAAGGTGTTAGAGAGCCAATAATATTTATGCAACATACATCACAATAGTGTTTTTTCTATTATATTTCATTAAAATTCAGAAATATGAAGATAAAATTCCTGTAATTGTTCCATCCTGAGAGAATCCTAGCATTTGTTATATGTGTGTATATTCATGAATGTTTGTATATGTAATTTGCTATTTTTTCTAAATATGCTTTCATGTAAATTTAGATATTTTAGAGTTACTAAGTTATAATATAAAAGTCTAGTGCAAATTACCTTCAAAAAAAATTTTTTTTTTTTTGATGGTGCTGGGGGTCTAAATGGAGGCTCTCTGCATGCTAGCAGGTGCTTTACCACTCTACCATTATGCTATACCTCCAGCCCAATCTTTGATTTATTTATTTATTTATTTTTTGTACTGAGGATTAAACCCAGGGGCACTTTTACCATTAAGCTACGTCCCAAGTTCTCTTCTTTTTTTTTTAAATATTTTTTTTAGTTGTCGATGAACCTTATTTATTTATTTATATGGGGTGCTGAGAATCGAAGCCAATGCCTCACACATGCTAGGCAAGCACTCTATGACTGAGCTACAACCCCAGCCCCCCAGTTCTTTTTTATGTTTTATTTTTGAGTCATGGTCCTGCTAACTTGCTGAGGGTCTCACTACTTTTCTGAGACTGGCCTTGAACTAACCCAAGTAGTTGGACTTACAGGTATGTGCCTCTGTACCTGGGAATTTTTTTTTTTTCCCTGGTCCCAAGGGTACTCTACCTCTACCACCGAGCTACACACCTAACTCTTTTTATTTTTTATTGAGATAGGGTCTTGCTAAGTTTCCAAGGCTAGTTACCAACTCCTGCCTCAGCAGCTGGAGTAGCTGGGATTAGAGGCCTGTGCCACCACTACTGGCCTCCATATTTGATTCTTTAAATTTTTTTTCAGTGACCAAGACCTGAGCCTTTGGGAGTTCAAAAGTTTTTTCTTGAGACTTTGAAGGCCATGGTCTAGTATGAAGAGGAAGGATGGGAGGAAGACAGTAGAGTTGCTGGGCACATAATGGTTGATTCAAGTAAAGTAAATGTGTGCTGCTACTTTGACTATACTACATACTAATTTGTATTTTCATTTTTTCATATTATTTGAAGAATACTTTTATAGTATTAAGTATTATTTGAATATGTGATTTATAATACCTGCATAGTCTATAATGAATGACTGCTGTAATTATAGGGCCATTAGATGATTTTTAGTTTTGAAGTTACAAGTAATAGCATGTTTAACATGCTTTTGAAAAAGTCTTTGTTTGATATCAGTGTTTCCATAGAAACCCTTCCTAGATAAAAGTGATAGGAATATTTTTTTCAGGCTTCTGAATTTTATTGCCACATTGCTTTTCAGAATGATTGATTGTACTTCTATCAGAAGTTCACGAAGGAATCTCTTTTGTAGCACTTTTTTTATGCAAATGAACAATAAAGTGTGTGATGTTTAAAATCAAAATTTTAGTTGAGCCTAAGGAATTTCAGTCAAGGGTGCTAGATACAGTATCTTTACATTAAGTATAAGAAGATTTTAGTCTAATGCAAATTGAATAGGATTAAATCTTAACTATAAAATCTACCAAAAAAAGAAAACTTGAAATAGGTAAATTACTACTATACAAATTTTAATTTAGGCTTTATAATTATTTTTGCTGGTGAATGGGACACTAAATATCACAATAATTATTTGTCTTTAAACACATTAAAACTTAAAATATTTAAGGTAATTTACCAAGTAGCAGGTGAAGGATGATTAAAATGATCTTGATTTTGATTTTGATGATTACATTTTTATTTTTGAATTTTATTTATTTATTTTATTTTTTTGTGGTGCTGGGGGTTGAACCCAGGACCTTGTGATGTGAGGCATGCACTGTACCAACTGAGCTATATCCCCAGCCCTAAATTTTTATTTTTAATAATTGTTTATTTATTGGAATTGAATCCAGAGGCACTTTACCATTGAGCAACATCCCCAGCCCTTTTTATTTTGAGACAGGGTCTTGCTAAATTCCTAAGGCTAACATTGAATTTGTGGTCCTCTTGCCTCAGTCTCTAAGGCACTGGGATTACTATGTGCACCACTACACCAGCCTATTTTTAATAATAAAGTGAATAGTTGATTACTTGTGAATTGAATATGGGTAGATTTCATTAAATACCATGATTAATTGCATATTTTAGTTATTTAAATCCTAAGAATGTTATATCCTAATTCTAGGATTGCTCTTAAATTTGTACTTGCTGTATTTTTGTATTAACATAGAATTAATTGTTAGAAAGGCTGATATTTCTACCGTTTTTGCATTTGCAGGGAGACATCTCCACACACGTTTCAGTTAGATTTGTTCTTCAACAATGTAAGCAAACCAAGTGCCCCAGTTTTTGATAGGTTGGGAAGGTATGTACCTGCTAAGTAATTTCATCAGAAATGTTTCATTCTTTAGATGGAAGTAAAGCCTTTTTCTGGTTGTAGACCTGCATTCCAGGGTTTAATTTTTATTGATTGCAATACAAAGGAAATGTCAAATTTCTAAGAAGATGTTGAGTTGACAGAATAAAATTTTACATGTATGAAACATTAGCCAACTTTTGTTTACTTTTTACTTGTATGTGCATTTCTTATGCACATGCTACTGTCACATAATTCGTTAGTTATCTAATTTGGAAAAGATTGTTTTTTGATTCTTAAATTATGTAAACAGGAAATTATATAAACAAATGAGAGTTAATATTTTGAGTGTGTCTTTTATATTACACTACTGCACAATTTGAAATTCCATAGTTACATTTTATAAAATAAGACTTTATTAATAGATGTCTCCTTTTTGGATTATCCAATACATACTAGATATTATTAGAGCTGGTTGTTAAAATGTCTACAATCAAATTGACCACTAAGTGGGTTTATTTAGAACTCATTTTTACAGATCAATAAAGTAAAAAAATTTTAAGACAGTTTAAAAATGGAAAAATTTCTGTTCCTTTCTGTAATTAGAAGCTTCTTACACCTTGCTCTTTTTTTTTTTTTATTGCTTCTTATTTATTATGAAGTTGATAATTTAACCTTTTCTTTTTTCTGATTCTCTTTTTTATTGTATTGCTGGGGATTGAACCCAGGTCATTGTGTATGTTAGGCAAGCACCATACCACTGACCTATTTTCTCTGCCTGACCTATTTTAGAGGACGGGGAATCTAGATAACCTAAATAACTATTTTTTTCATAAGGTAGTTTGTTTTATGTCCATACTTGATAAAAATAGAATGCTTGCTTGCTTTCATTTTGGTTTTGGAAATTGAACTGAAGGCCTTATGTATGCTAAGCATGCATTCTACAGTGAACTGCCCCCAGCCCTTGAGTGATTAAAATTTTTCTTCCTAGTATACATTATTTTTAAGACTATACTGGTGCAATTCTCTGCTCTAGCTCTACGTTATAGTCACCCAGAGTGCTTTTAAAAATACCACAAGCTGATTAGACCAGTCCACAGGAGTATGATTTATACTTTTTCTTGATAAAGTTTTTGGGGCAGCAGGTTTAACCCAAATTTTGTGCTTTATTTAATCAAAACAAAAAATCTATTACTTGGTATATTGAAATAGTTGAATTTAGAAAGATTTCTTCATGATCTGTGATGTTCAGTTTTTGAGTCTGTATATTTATTTCTATTATTTTGGCAGCCTGGAATATGATGAGAATACATCTATCATCTTTAGACCCAATTCAAAGGTAATTGTGGAAGTCAGTTTTCACCTTGTTCACTGCTATTCATTCTCATTATCATTCACAGTTTTTGATCGAAATAAATCAGTGCTGCACAATGTCATTTCTTGTCTGTGTCCCCTTGCATCCAGAAGCTATTTTAAAATGGAGCAAAGACATTACAATGTCATTCTCTACCTAAGGTGTCTAAGAGTATTTTTCCCCTTAATTTATATATGAATCTGAAGAGGCCAGCATTTGTGCCTTTCCTTCTTTTATTTAATGGACAAGTTCATTTTACATTTTTTCCCCATTTTATATTTTATTTTGAAAAAGGGTCTTGACAAGTTCCTTAGAGCCTTGATAAGTTGCTAAGGCTGGCTTTGAACTTGGAATCTTCCTGTCTCAGCCTCCCGGGCTACTAGGATTACAGGTGTTTGCCACCATGCCCCGCTGGGGTCTTTCTTTCTTTCTTCCTTCCTTCCTTTCCCCTTCCCTTCCCTTCCCCTTCTCCTTCCCTTTCCCTTCCCTTCCCCTTCCCTTCCCTTTCCCCCACATATTAATACTTGGGATCACGTGTAGTTTAAAAAAATTTTTTTTTAGTTGACAATAGGCCTTTATTTTATTTATTTATATGTGGTGCTGAGAATCAAACCCAGTGCCTCGTACTTGCTAGGCAAGCATTCTGCCGCTGAACCACGACCCCAGCCCTGAGGTTTGATTCCTAAGACAGGTTCTTCCAACACTTGAATGTTCTTATTTGTTAAAAGGGAATGATAATGTTTGTTTTGACCACCTCTCATATTTATTGTGATCATCTAGCAATTAATGTAGATAAGCTCTGAAAAGCAAAGTTGTTAAATTTATTTTATAAGGAGAGATTGAAAGTTAATGGCATTGATAAGTCTGATCTTTTTAGGAGAAATTTTCTTTACAAAGACAATTCGTTTGATGCCTTTGGGTATCCATACTTTCAAGTGCACCATGGGTACACAAAATATACCTCTGTTTATAATTTGGGAATTTAAGAAGAATGCTATACAATTGCATGGACTTTATTTTTAAGACTGGGCACAAAAAATTGTGATTTTTGTTTATCTCTGTGACCCCTTAGCTACTTGTTTAATTTGCTAATTAGCAATAATTTCCACTTAATTTCATTCTTATTGCTCTTTGTTGGGTCTGGTTACACTTTTTGAATAGGGTTAACAAAAAGCATAGGACCGGAGATATACAGTCTTAGGCCAGGTTTAGATATGGAAACCCTGGAGTGTCATATAAAAACTGAGCCTCTGGGTGAATTTTGCTAATGTGACCTTTTGCATCTTTAGCATGTTGTGAAGTCTTTAGTCAAACCATAAACTAATTTGATTTCAGTTTAGTTCTGGCATATTCATTTGAATGATCCCCCTCCCCCCCCAAATTAGGTGAATACTGATGGTCTAGTGTTGAGGGGCTGGTATAATTGTCTGACTCTGGCAATATATGGATCAGTGGATCGAGTGATAAGTCATGACAGAGACTCACCACCACCTCCACCTCCACCTCCACCACCACCCCAGCCACAGCCAAGTTTGAAAAGGAATCCAAAACATGGTGAGAATTTTTAATTTGCTTTTGCCATCGAACATGTCTGTTATAGTAAGAAAATCTAATTCAGAGAGTCTTCTATCTTAATCCTTGCCTAAGACTTTGCAAAATGCTTTTCCATTTCCCATTCTTTTCTGTAAGAATTGATTTTTATTTTAAAGTTCTTTTTTTTTTCTCTATTTTCCTTTAGAGCTTTTAAAATTAATGAGGGAATGTTTCATTTAAAATGCCAGTGATAATACAATCTAGTGATGATTCTTCTTCTTTTTTTTTTTTTTTTTTCCAGTGCTGGGGATTGAACCCAAGGTCTTGTGCTTGGGAGGCAAGCACTCTACCAACTGAGCTATATCCCTAGCCCTCTTCTTTTTTAACAAACTTACCTCTAAAAGAATTAAAAGAATTTGATATGTATGCCTGAAATCCTTATGTTAATGGAATTTTTTTCAGGAATGCAGTACAAATTTGTTTGAATGAATAAATCTTAACTAATGCAGATTTTTCCCCCTTTTGCGAGTTATTAACTGGAAACAAAAATAAGAACTTCAGTACACTTTAGTTGCTTTTGTTAAGTAGCAGGGCTCATGTTTCACAGGGTCTTTTCTGCCTACTTCAATATTAATCACTATAAGGAGTTGAAATGAGATTCAGGAATACAATTTGAAATTATAATTGAAGTCATGGGTAATTTTTTTACTTTACAATTATTGTTTTATAAGCTTAAATAAAATAGTCTTTGTTTCTCTTTATGCTGATAAGACAGTGTGGGGTGAGACCTTTTTCTCTGATGGTGGTCACACACTGTACTTTTATCTCATATCTTACCTGCTATGCAGTTAATCTTTTACTTTTTCTTTTTTTAATTGGAACTTTATGGTTATATATAGTAGTTAAGTTTATCCCAACAAACTCATACATACATGGAAATCGATTTCAGTTCATTAGTCCCCCCTTTTCCTTCTGTTCCTCCCCACTGCTTGTTCTTCTAATCTTTCATTCTTCTGTGCTTGTCTTTTGTGCCAGATTGTGAACTCCTTCTGGACAGAGAATATGTTTTAATTATAATTATGTCTTTAAAAGTTTTATCACAGTGTCTTACATATATAGTGGCAACTCTAAAATTTTATTCAGTTTATTGACTTTTAAAAAATTAACATGTAAGCTCATATATTTTATTTTAAAATTTATTTTATTTTTAATTTTGTTTGGTACTGTGAATTGAATCCGGAGGTGCTTTGCCCCCGAGCTACATCCCCAGTTCATTTTATTTTTTTATTTTGAGACAGGATCTAAGTTGCTGAGGGCCTTGCTGAGTTGAGGCTAGCCTTGAGTTTGTGCTTATTCTGCCTCAGCCTCCCAAGTTGCTGGGATTTCAGGTGTGCACTGTTGTACCTGGAAAAATTTTTAATTTTTATTTTTTAATTGACATGTACAAATTGTACATATTTATGAGACACTTTGTGATATTTTGGTACATGTATTTGTTATATAATGTTCAATGTTCAAACATTATCATATGATTATCATTTCTTTCTGATGAGAAGACTCAAAATATATAGTATATTATCATCATCTGTAGTCACCCTACTATACACTAGAACACCAGAACTTTTTTCTCCCATAGGAGGTTGCAAAGAAATGTACAGGGAACTCCTGTGTATTCTTTACCCCCACCTAATATTAGTACCTTTATAATTGTAGTATACTATCAAAACTAGAAAATTGGCATTGGTACAACCTGTAGAGCTTGTTCAGATTTTACCATTTAGACATGAACTCATTTTATGTGTGTGTGTCCCCAGCTCTGTGCAATTTTATGTCTGCAGACAGCCTTGAATGATCACCTCCAGAATCAAGATACTCCTGTACCACCATCACAAGATGTCCTTGTGTTACCTCTTTAATGACTGAACCCATCCCCCTGTCTCTAAACTTTGGCAACAACTAATCTGTTTATCCTATCTATAATTATAGTCACAAATGTTCCTTAAATGGGATCATGCAGTATCTTTTTGAGTTGAACTATTTTTGTAGTACTGGGGGTTGAATTTTGGCTTGACTTATGCTGAGCAGGTGCTCTACCACTGAGCTATATCCTGAACCCCAAGATTAACTCTTTATTCAACATAATTTCCTTAAGAATTGTGCCCTTTGTTACACTTACTGATAGTTTGTCCCATTTTTTTCAACTGATTAATACTACATAGCAGTTTTTTTCTCTCCCTTTTTCTTTATTTTTTTATTATTTGTTTTTATTTTAATTTTTGCTTTTTTTTTTTTTTTTTTTTTTTTTTTTTTTTTTTTTTAAGGGTGCTGGGGATTGAACCCAGGTTTTGCCCTAAGCACATGCTCTATTACTGATCTATATCCTAGTCCATACCACAGTTTATTTAACTCTTCACCATTGAAGGACATTTGAGAGTAGGTTCTAATTTTCAGCTTTTACAAATGAAGTTAAATGTCTGTATACATTTTCCTGCATGAAAATAATAGTTATAACTGTAGTTATTCATGCCCAAGAGCATATATATTATATTTTAGTATGTGGGAAGTTGGGAATTCTAATATTACCAATTAATTAGCAAAAATTTTGTTAAGATTCCATGAAGGAAAAGTTATTATTAAAAAATTATGGAGATGAAAAATTCAAATGATGAAAAATATTTTTCATGCATTTATTTCACTTTCATAATTTGAAGGTTTCTTTCTCTATCCAATAAAACCTTAGCTGATGGTGAGAAAGAAGATCAGTTTAATGGAAGCCCTCCAAGACCACAGCCAAGGGGACCAAGAACTCCTCCAGGACCTCCTCCACCTGATGATGATGAAGATGATCCTATGCCTTTGCCAGGTATAAGTAAAATCAGCACTAGGACCTCCCCTCCCCGCTTAGAGTTAATTAGTGCTTTATAATTAAAGGAAAGAATTAGATGCTGGTAATCAGAACTTGATAACTGCCTTCCTTTCTCTCATCCTGTCCAGTGTTTCCTTGTGTTTTTCTTTTGGCAAGTGAACTTGTTAAAAAAAAAAAAAAGAAATTAATTCACTTGAAGCTGAACCAATATTGCTTTGAAAATAAAGCATTAATGTGCTGTAATGGTATGTATAGACAAGTACTAGTTAAAAAGAAATAGTGTGTATTAGAAGAGATAAAAATCTATAAAGTTACCTAAAGGCTAAAAAGAAAAATAGCATATAAATGTAATAGTATACTTTATTAATTCTCACTTTGTACTCTTTTTTTTTTTCTTTTTCTTTTTTCTTTGATACTGAGTATTGAACACAAGGGTGCTTAACCACTGAGTCACATCTGGAGCCCTTTTTATTTTTTATTTCGAGACAGGGTCGGAGTTGCTAAGGACCTCATTAAATGACTGAGGCTGGCCTTGAATTTATGATCCTCCTGTCTTGGCCTCCTGAGTTGCTGGGATTATAGGCATGTGCCACTGTGCCTGATACAATGTATTCTCTTAGTATCTTTTTTTTTTTGTTTTGTTTTTGTTTTTGTTTTTAGTTGTAGATGGACACAGTACCTTGATTTTATTTTTATATACGTAATGCTGAGGATTGGACCCGTTGCTTCATGCGTGCAAGGCAAATGCTCTACCACTGAGCTACAATCCCAGTCCTCTTAATATCTTTTAAAAGCAAGTAATTCTGCCACTTTTTAAAAAGAGTATTTATGAACTAAATCATCCAAAATGCCATTGAGTAGTTGTGGTATCTAGTTCTGCTGCTTCATGTAATTTAAACTATTAATCTGTGCCTTAAATCTAAATTTTTTTCAGTGTCTGGTGACAAGGAAGAGGATGCTCCCCATAGAGAAGATTACTTTGAGCCCATTTCTCCTGATCGAAATTCTGTTCCTCAGGAAGGTCAATATTCTGATGAAGGAGAAGTAGAAGAGGAACAACAAGAAGAAGGAGAAGATGATGAAGATGATGTGGATGTAGAGGAAGAAGAGGATGAGGATGAAGATGATCGACATACAGTAGATAGTATTCCTGAGGAGGAAGAAGAGGATGAAGAGGAAGAAGGTGAAGAGGATGAAGAAGGCGAAGGTGGGTTATATTATATAGGACTTTGGTTTTATGTACTAGAAACTAGATGTTTTTTTAAGCGATGCCCAGAGGATTTGTGACAAAGATATATGGGTTTTAGGAAACCCAGATGTTAGGAAGCCAGGCCCCAAGACAGGACTACAAATGAGATTTTCATCATTTTTATGTGTCTACTTTATTCTCTGTCAATTAACTCTTGTTTATTTTCCTCACAGCTTTAATCTCTGTTTAACCAGCTTAAACTGTGTAACTGTCAGTCACATTTCCAGTTTCCTAGGAGAGAGATTCTGTTTGACTTGCTATGAGTTGCTCCTTGATGCCATCAGCTCTGGCCAGGGAAACAGGGTCAAGTAATAAATACGTGATGGTTAGGATTTGACAGCAATTTTCAGAGTAAGGAGTAATGTTGTAACCTGGAAGGAATTCCTAAAGATTTTTGGCATACAGACCTTTTAGCAAAACACTACATTATTTTTAGAAATTTAGGGATGGAAAGTCTTAATTATACAAGGACATATGGCAGAATGATTCAGTCCTTTAATTAGGTTTATTTTTCCTTTGGAAGCAAAAAGTGAGAGATATTTGAGTTAATTGACTCTGAATTTGTCCTGTAAATTACATGTAATGTTAATGCATTTGTGCAAAATGACAGAAAATCTGCTTGACTTTTTTCTACAATAATGAGGGTGAGGGTCATTTCAGAATCACAGAGCTTTTTACACAATACACAGGTAATTTGATTATTGAGTGATGCTTCTGTTAGTTTCCCCTATTCCCAGATTATCAAATAATATTTTTAGATTTACTGTATATGGCTGGCAAGTAGATTTCATCCAGGCACTTTTCTTAATCTGGGCAATTTGGCAGAGAATGTAAAAGAATGAGGCTGGTTAATTTTTAATATAAGATATTTGGCTTATCTCAGAGCAAGACCCCTAACTGGCCTTTATCTTTTCAGATAGCAGGTATTGCTAAGGTTAAGCAAAGGAATGTCAAAGTGGACTGGAGGAATTCTCTGGATATGTTTTCTTTCTTTAGCCATTATTGCTCATCTCCATTTACCATAGCCAGGCAATAGTAGTGTTAGAAATTAAAACTAACAAGTTTTGGTTTTAGTTTTATTTTATTTGACTTAGAAAAAAAAGCTGAACATGCCATGATAAGAAAGCTTTATTTTGGCAAATCTGAACTTTTTAAATGAATAAATTTTCCATAATAATATGACATAGATCTAGCAAACTGTGTGACAGCCAGATATAGAAAAGTAAAAATTTAGGAATATGAAATATAAAAAAACTATAATATTTTTCTGAAATTGTTCAATTTAACCTTATTATTTTGGTATTAAATATTAATTTTTACTTATCTTTAATAATGTTTTCACACTATTTTTTTCATCTTAAAATACTCTCTCAAGAGGGCAAGCTTAATTTTTTCTCTCCTGAAAGAGATATTTTTGTTACTGAGAGGCATGTCTAATTTTATTTCCATGAGGCAAAGATATCTGTTACAGAGTTTGTTTTAAAGCTGAATATATATAATAGCAGAATTTTCTGTACCCATAATTATCCTACTAGAAATTATGAAATGTTGGCAGTTGTGGGTGCAGAAGTTGATTTTGTTCAGGAAATTATGAAATCTTATTGTTTTCTATACTATAAAATAAACCTTTTTTGATCCACCACAATTTATGCATTAAACAACAAAGATGTAATACTTAAATGTTATGTAAACTGATTTTCAGGTGATGATGGTTATGAACAAATTTCCAGTGATGAAGATGGAATTGCTGACTTGGAACGTGAAACATTTAAGTATCCAAACTTTGATGTTGAGTACACTGCTGAAGACTTAGCTTCTGTTCCTCCTATGACATATGATCCATATGACAGGGAACTGGTACCACTCTTATACTTCAGCTGTCCATACAAGACTACTTTTGAAATTGAAATCAGTAGAATGAAGGATCAAGGCCCAGATAAAGAAAACTCTGGGGCAATAGAAGCCTCAGTGAAGTTAACTGAACTGTTAGATTTGTATCGGGAAGATAGAGGTGCAAAATGGGTAACAGCTTTAGAAGAATTCCAAGTTTAATAATAAAGGGATTAAGCTATTTGCAATTGAAAAACACAAAACAGGACTCCCTTGGCCAGTTGGTAGACTGGACAATGCAAGCTTTAAATTTACAAGTAGCCTTTCGCCAACCCATTGCCTTAAATGTCCGGCAGCTCAAAGCTGGGACTAAATTAGTGTCCTCACTGGCTGAATGTGGGGCTCAAGGAGTCACGGGACTGCTACAAGCTGGAGTGATCAATGTATTATTTGAGCTCCTCTTTGCTGATCATGTCTCATCTTCCCTTAAGTTAAATGCTTTTAAAGCTTTGGACAGTGTCATCAGTATGACAGAAGGAATGGAAGTTTTTTTAAGAGGTAGGCAGAATGAAAAAAGTGGCTATCAAAAACTTCTAGAGCTCATACTTTTAGATCAGACTGTGCGGGTTGTCACTGCTGGTTCAGCTATTCTTCAAAAATGCCATTTCTATGAAATCTTGTCAGAGATTAAGAGACTTGGTGACCATTTAGCAGAGAAGACTTCATCTGTTCCTAACCACAGTGAAACTGATCATGACGCAGATGCTGGACTTGAGAGAACAAACCCAGAATATGAAAATGAAGTAGAAACTTCTATGGACATGGATCTTTTGGAATCCTCAAATATAAGTGAAGGGGAAATAGAAAAGCTAATTAACCTCCTAGAAGAAGTTTTTCATCTAATGGAAACTGCACCTCATACAATGATCCAACCTCCTGTTAAGTCTTTCCCAACCATGGCACGGATTACTGGACCTCCAGAGAGAGATGATCCATACCCTGTTCTCTTTAGGTGAGACATAATTGTTTTGGGGAAATACATTTCATACATCATTATAGGAAATTATATGTGGCGATTTTTAAAATTTTTTTGTAGGTATGTAAATCAAAATAGATATTCAGTAGTGAAACTGAAATATGTTGAGTGAGCCTATATTGTGTTAGTACTTAAAGCAGACTTAGGAACATAAGTGAAAGATAGTAAATAATTAACAGTAATGTGTGTATAAGCATGTCTGTGCCGAGAAATAAATGAGGAACTGCTGAGTTGCTTTTATCTTTAGTTAATACAATTTCACCATTGTAAATAAGAGGATTTTTATTTTGCTTTAATTTTTGAGGCTTACTTTTTTGGTATTTTGCCTATAAATAATTTGCTAACCAACATAAAAAATGGCATTTTTGTTATACTTTATTATTTCTGGGATTTGTTTTTCTTGATTTGGGGCAAAGTGCACTACCAGGATATGGGATCCCTATACACTCTGAAATCTGCACCTATCCATTCCTGGGTTTAGCTGAAGCTATCAGACCTTGTCTTAGCTTGAGTCCTCTCAAAGCATAACTTGTGTCAAAGTCTTGGATGCAAGTAATTTCTTTGAGAGGTTATCCTAGGAAACAAATGTATGAGAAGAGTAAAATAAAGGAGAAGAGAAAAGCCACGAAAGGAGTTATTTTTAAACTTACTGGCTTTAGAGAAAACTCTGAGAAAGAAAGGTAGAGAGGCATAAAGTGAATATTAAGACTGGGTATTGTCAGCCCACAGACTGAATAGTGGGAGAAGGTCGGTGATATAACCTTGGGGAACAGTAATAGAGTAGGAGTTTGGGTGGAATATGTAGAAGAAATAAAAAGATAAAATGAGCTGGGGTTGTGGCTCAGTGGTAGAGCGCTTGGCTAGCATGTATGAGGCACTGGGTTTGACGATTCTCAACACCACATAAAAATAAATGAATGAAATAAAGGTCTATTAACATCTATAAATATGTATATATAAAAAAAGAAAAAATGAGAACTAGGAAAGAATGTTGTTATGAAAACCAAGGAAGAGGTAGTATTTGGGAAACAGTCAAGAGTATGTTGTGTCAGATTCAATGGAGAGTTTCAGAAAATAAGATAAAAAGTCATGTGATGAATTTTACAGTGTAGATTGCAATTGGAACTTAGGCAAAAGCGGCTTAATGTAGTAATGGGAGAGGAAGTGTGAAGAGTCACTGGGAAATGAGGATATGAAAGCAGTCTAGGTTTACTGTTTTGAGATCCTTGACTAAAAGGGAAAGTTAAGAAATAAAACAGCAGCCAGAAAGAGATTCTGGGGTCAAAAAGGAAGATTTGTAGTTTATAGGAGTTTGGAAACATTTATGTATTTTTAAATATCCTTTTAGAAGAGTATCTTTTTTTGTTTGGTACCAGGGATTGAACCCCAGAAGCTTAACAGCTGAGCCGCATCCTCAGCCCTTTTTATTTTTATTTTTTTTAATTTTTACTTCTACAGACTGCATTTTGATTCATTGTACACAAATGGGGTACAACATTTTATTTCTATGGTTGTACTCAATGTAGATTCACTCACACTATTCATGTAATCATACATATACATAGGGTAATACTGTCTGTCTCAGTCTACCATCTTTCCTTCCCCCACCCCATCCCACCCATCTTCCTCTACACCATCCAAAGTTCCTCCATTCTTCTCTTACTGCCCCTCGCTACCCCTTCCCCATTATGTGTCATCATCCACTTAACAGAGAAAACATTCAACCTTTGGTTCTTTGGGCTTGGTTTATTTCACTTAGCTTGATATTCTCCAACTCCATCCATTTATCAGCAAATACTATGATTTTATTCTTCTTTATGCCCGAGTAATATTCTATTGTGTATATGTACCACAGTTTCTTTATCCATTCATCAGTTGAAGGGCATCTAGGTTGGTTCCACAATCTGGCTATTGTGAATTGAGCAGCTATGAACATTGATGTGGCTGCATCACTGTAGTATGCTGATTTTAAGTACCTTGGGTATAAACCGAGGAGTGGGATAGCTGGGTCAAATGGTGGGTTCATTCCAGGTTTTCTGAGGAATCTCCATATTGCTTTCCAGAGTGGCTGCAACAATTTGCAACTCCACCAGCAATGTATGAGTGTGCCTTTTTCCCCACATCTGCGTCAACACATTATTGCTTGTGTTCTTGATAATAGCCATTCTAATTACAGTTAGATGAAATCTTAGGGTGGTTTTAATTCGCATTTCTCTAATTACTAGGGATGATGAGCACTTTTTCATATATTTGTTGATCACCTGTATATCTTCTTCTGTGAAGTAACTGCCCAGGAAGAACATATTTGTAGACTGAGAAGAGTGACATTTAAAGTCAAGGAAGAGGGAGATATAATTTATTATACAGGTGTAGGAGATAGTAATAATTGCTGGTGCAAGTTTTGGTAGATGAAGTCAAGAGTACAGATATGGGAGTTTGAGAGGAGAAAGGAAACCTTATGAGAGTGCAAATATAGATACATTTGTAGTGTTTGAGATAATAAGGGAGTTGAGGCACTTCTTACTGATAACTTCAGTTTTAATAAAATAGGATATGAAGTCATGCAGTGAGGATGACTGAGTAGGGAATATAAAGAAATAGGTGATGCTTTCAGTTACTAAAGAGAAACTAGTAATTAACTGTTTATTAAATGTTATTTTCCCCATACCTGGAGGAAGTATGCTTTCATATCAAACTGGAGAAAACAAAGGGCTTTGGATGCTGTGCTAAGGAATTTCGATTGTACTTTTAGAAATGGGAAGATCTTGAATATTTTGGAGTAGCAGATGTGATTAAAGTAGTGTTCTAAATTTTTATGTCACCATACATATTGGAATGAAAGAGAATTTGGAGTTATTAGGTAAGTAAGCTAGTCTGAAGATTCTAAATATTAGGTATTAAGAACTCAGCCTAATATTGTGGCACTTACCAGGAGTGAAAGGACAAATATGCTTATTATCTAGAGTTTGTGGGACTGGGATTGTAGCTCAGTGGTAGAGTAATTGTCTAGCCCGTGTGAGGCACTGGGTTCAATCCTCAGTACCACGTAAAAATAAATCAATAAAATAAAGGTATTGTGTCCTTGTACAACTAAAAGTATATACATATGAAAAAAGTTTGTGGGGCAGGGGTTGTAACTCAGTGGTAGAACACTTGCCTAGCACATGTGGGGTGCTAAGTTCAGTCCTCAGCACTACATTAAAAAAAGTATGTGTATATATCTATATGTGTGTGTGTGTATTTATTTGTATATGCATACATATATATAAATAAATGTATTGTGTCCATCTACAACCAAAAAAAAATTAAAAAAAAAAGTTTGTGAAAGAACAATGACTAGGACATAGCATTGGGACCTTGTAGGTAAGAGGAAATGGAAAGGACCTACAGTTTTCAGATCTTTAGTTATGGAGACCTCAGTTAACCTCTAGTTAAGGAACTGTGCTTTCCTTGACAGAAACTGGCAAATTAGGAGGAAGACTGGAGTTTTTTTGTTTTTTTTTTTGCGGTACTGGGGATCGAACTGATCAGGGCCTCTACCAGCTGAGCTATCTCCCCAGCCCAAGACTGAATTTTTAAAAGTGAATAATTGCATTTTGGAGGGATTAATTTAAAGTGATAACAAGGCTTTAACAACCTTCAGAAGCAGACACCTTTTTAATGTCCCCAAGATCAGCCCCAGGATTGTCTAGGAGGACTCATAGAACTTAGTGTGTAGATGTATTCAGCAAAGGATCCCAAACACAATCTGTATAGGAATAAGGTACCTGGGCCAAAGACTGTAGAAACCAATCATAAACTTCCAAAATTCCTTCCTCTCTGGAGTCACAAAGGACCTGCTTCACTCCCTCAACAACAGGTGTGGCAACAATGTGAAATGTTGTCCAGGCTTTTACAGAAATTTAATTTTTAATTGACAAATCATTGTGTATGTTGTATATGTTTATGAGGTATAATACGGTGTTTAGATATATGTACACAGTGTAGAATGATTATATCAAGCTAATGGACACCCAGGCTTTTTGTTGTGAGACAGCTATGCAGACACTCATGGTAGCTACCTTGTGCCAGAGTTCTAGACCTCTAGAAGGAAAACAGGTGTTCAACTTAAATCATATTGTTGCATAAATGGCATTGGCACAGTAAGCGGTTTTAACAGTTGATGGCATAGGACCCATCCAGAATTCTAGTTTCCATATGCTAGACAGGGCCATCCTCACAAGCAGGGCTTTCTAAGGATAAAGCCCTTTCTGAGTCCCGCTGTGTTAACTATTTTCTGAATGGTCCTTAAGGTAGCAAAAGATATGCACTTAGAATAATTCTGGAGTTTTGTCATCTTCAGAGTTCTGTTTGGGTTCATGGTAATCAGTCAACTGGGTGATGTTTATTATCACTAGTCATGATTTTAACAAATTATTGATCATGATATGTATTGTCATGAATATCATGATAAAAATATAATAAAGAATCCTGAACAATAACAGAATTGAAAAATCCATTTTAGTTTTTAATAAAAATAATTCTGACCTTTTTTTCCTTTTTGCAGTATAGGGGATTGAATCCAGGGCCTCATACATGCTAGAAAAATGCTCTACCACTGAGCTATACCCTAACCCACCAAATTCTGGTCTTTAATCTACTTGTTACAATTGTTCACAGAAGCTGTTTTACCATTTGCAATGACTAAAAATGTGGAGTCAGACTTTCAAATAATTTTTATTCTTTTTAGCACTGAAAAAATTAGGAATTTTTCCTAACTCAAATTACAAACTTATATTAAGCAAGTCTTCTTTTGTAGCTAAGAGATGTTTTGTTAGATTCCCCCCATTTTTGAATGTTTGAAAAAAAAGTCTTAAATTTTTGTTTTTTTAATCTTTAAGTTTTATTTTGAAAAAGTTGATTTTAGAAGAGTTTAAGCCTGGTAGGCCCTGTAAGTAAGGAAAGAAATGCATAGATAAGGAACCTGATGCTCAAATAAATTGTCTGTGACATTTGTCTGTTTTGGAGTGTTGGTTAAGTTTCACTTTCCCCCTAAAATTATGTATACTAAAGGATACTTATATCTGATAAGAGTGATATATGAGGTAGTATTAACTATTCAAATGCTAAAAGTGTTAATTTGAAAAGTTTTTTCCCCCTAGAGATACTTAGATCTCTGGTAAATCTGCATCTATTATATGCTTCAGATTATATGTAGTATCTTTTTCCTGGCTACACTAGTTCACATATATTGATATGCCTCAGATAGAGTGGTGAAAAAGGAGCATTTGATAAGTGGTTCAGAAAAGAAGGTCTAGAATTTAGAGTGAAGGTTAACACTGGAGAGAGAAAAACTCTTCAACAGTTATTTATTGAGCATGTACTGAGTGTTTGCTAGGAGGAAGCCTCTGAGAACTTTCACTTTTATTTGGCCCAGTGGAGAGAAGACTTGATAATCACATTATTGTTATTATTTTTGTGGTTTTTAGTTAAAGCATAATATTTCTGAGGATAAGGAATTAAGGCCATTAAAATTTTTCACTCTCATCTTGTCTAGTGAATGTTGAATAAATGAGAGTGTTTTGCACTTATTTGACAGTATATCCATTAACTTTTCTACAGGTATCTTCACAGTCATCACTTCTTGGAGTTGGTTACCTTGCTTCTGTCAATTCCAGTAACAAGTGCCCACCCTGGTGTACTACAAGCCACAAAAGATGTTTTAAAGTTTCTTGCACAATCACAAAAGGGCCTTCTTTTTTTTATGTCGGAATATGAAGCAACAAATTTGTTAATCCGAGCTCTGTGTCACCTTTATGATCAAGATGAAGAGGAAGGTCTCCAGTCTGATGGTGATGATGCATTTGCCTTGTGGCTACAGGACTCAACTCAGACGTTGCAGTGTATTACAGAACTCTTCAGCCATTTTCAACGTTGTACCGCCAGTGAAGAAACTGACCATTCAGATCTTTTGGGAACCCTTCACAATCTTTATTTGATTACTTTTAATCCTGTGGAAGATCAGCTGTTGGCCATGTTTTCAGTCTTGAGAAAAATCTACAAAGTCTCATTACTCTAATGGAGTACTATTCCAAAGAAGCTTTGGGGTAATTTTCTACTTACTCCTTAAATTTTCACTTAGATCATTAATGGGCTAGTTTCTTTAAAAAAAAGGTTTTCTTTGAATGCAAAAACTATTTTTTTATATAATACATACCTCATTAATTAAGAATTAGAATGACAGAAATCTCTAAAATATAATATGTGGCTCCAAAGCAATGGATCTTCTGATAACATCTTTCATTTGCTCTATGGTCTTGACAAAGACTGTAATTGTAGTAACCCTATTGATATGTGTAAAAGGGAATCCGAAGACCCAGGGATACATATTTAAAAGCAGTGCACACTCTTCTTGTCTTTTACGCTTGCCTTCTAAAGCATTTGTAGCGCTCTGGTTTCAGAATTGCTTGACTAGGTGGGGGGAATTGAGAATGAATGGTTTTAAAAAGCCTGCTCAGTAGGGCAGAGGGTTTGTAGTGCATGAGAAGAGACATGCCCTCTTCCAATGCGGTAGCATCTCAGTAACTGCCTTCACAATGTGGACTTGATTACTTCTTGAGTGACAAATCTTTGGAGCCTGTGAAAGGCAAACCACAATGGCTTCTATGCCTAGCTATATCTTATTGGTTCTGTAATGGAAGACTGAGTGATAATGTCAGGTAATCACATTTGTTCCTATTTATTCAATTGAACAAAGATTTTAAAGGAGACCAGTGAAGTATAGTCCTAATATTTAATTGTTATGAAATATTCTTGTTAATATTTCATTATTCTTCTGTCTTCATGTCTTAGGAGAACTTTCCTTTCCTTTGTAGTTTGCTTTTATTTTTATATACAGTCGGCCCTCCTTATCTGTGTGTTCTATTTCTGAGGATTCGACCAACCATGAATTGAAATATTCAGAAAAAAAAATTGTGTCTGTACTGAACATGCATGGACTTTATTTTCTTGTCATTCTTAAGCAATATAGTGTAATAACTATTTACATGACATTTACTTTGTATTAGGTATTATTATAAGTAATCTAGAAATGATTTAAAGTATATGGGAGGATGTGTGTAGATATATACAAATACTAAGCCATTTTACATAGGGATTTAAATCTCCATGGATCCTGAGGGATGACTGCATTGTTAAGTAGTGTTTTCAGGTAAACTGGATATGAACTGTAAAATCTGATTTCTTATCTTCAAGAAGTTAGTCATGTTTCATTGTAAATTTCCTTAGTGTCTTTAAATCCGAATAGAAAATAATGTTTAAAAATTATTCCTAAAATACTGTTTTTTTAAATCCCATACTTAAAAACCTTATTTTGTTTCAGCGATTCCAAGTCTAAGAAGTCAGTAGCTTATAATTATGCATGCATACTTATTTTGGTGGTGGTTCAGTCTTCCAGTGATGTTCAGATGCTAGAACAACATGCAGCATCTCTCTTGAAGCTTTGTAAAGCAGATGAAATAATGCTAAATTGCAAGGTATGGTACCTGAAGTTATTTTAAGCATTTATAATACGTGAAGGGAAAAGCCTTGGAATATCTATAAATTAATGCTTTGTCATGTTTTGATAATACATATAGTAATCTGTTTTTAACTTCTCGAAATGACCTTTTGTAAAAATAGTTTATAATACTATAAAACAAAAGGTTCGATTTGTTTTTATATATAAATGAACAGGTTTGAAAATGCCTGAAAAGTCATTAATGTTGGTAGTTGATTAAAGTTTCTAATCAAAACAGAAAAGATAGCTTAAGGGCTGTGGATGTGGCATTAGTGATAGAGTACTTGCCTAGCACATGCAAGACTCTTGGTTGGATCTCCAGTAACATACACACAAAAAAAGTTAAGTTAAAGAAGAACTCAAAAGTTTTGTTTTTGGTATAGCTTTGCCTGTGCATGTATTTTGTTACATATATTTATTTCTAAGTATAGCACTATTCTAAATATAACTTGGAAGTCTACTTGTGGATTAACATTTGTGTTATCCTCAAAAATGAAGAATAATAAATATGAACTTTTTTAAAAAAATGTACCAATTTTTTTTAAAGTGTACTTCATTCAATATTGAGTGAAGATTTTACAAACTTATATGGGCAGTCTTAAAAAGCTTAAGTTAGCTAATCACAATTTTTAAATTATTTTATTGTTTCTTGGTTTTCTAGACATTATCAAGTAGAAATTTTGATAACATTGAGTAAATATTGTAAAAATGCTATAAAATGACATGTGGCCTCTTTTATTTATCTGTCTATCTATTATCTCTCTATCTATCTATCTATCTATCTTCAGGGGCAGTTTCGGGGACTGAACTCAGGTGCACTGGGTCACTGAACCACATCCCCAGCCCTATTTTATGTTTTATTTAGAGACCTTAACCCCTCGCTTTTTTGCTGAGACTGGCTTTGAATTTGTGATGATCCTCCTTGCCTCAGCCTCCCCCACCACTGGGATTATAGTCATGTGCCACCATGCCTGGCTCTTCTTTTATTTTTAATCCTAAATCTTATGTGAGATATCTCCAGTAAAACTTGGAGCTTCCCATAGTGGAAATAATTTTTTTTTTCTAAAGTATGCTCTTTTAAAAGAGGGGCACACAGTACCTTTAATGATGTTATTTTCTTGGTGATAGGTACATGGATATGTCTTTTTAGTATTTTGTTCTTTATATCTTTTATTTGAGCTATATAGTCTGTATAAAACTTAATTTTAAAATGCATTGGCAAATTATTGAGGTGCACAGCTGATGGAGTGCAGAACCAAAGAGACATGTGACTACTATTTTCTTTTTTCTTTAGTCATGCCTGTAATCAGTTTGAAACTGGTATATCACTTTTTACATTAGAATGCTTTTCTAAAAATGTTTTTAGAGAAAGGTTTATACAATAAAACTTCTTGGAGAATTTTAGTTTGGTTGCTATAAATGGCATATTTCACTTGTGTTTGATAATTAGAGTTTGTTGCCATTATTTTGGGGTGCTAGTGATTAATTTTATAAAGGCAAATTAAGAAATTGACAACATTTAAATTCTGTGTTGAGGGAGGAGGCACTCAGTATCTTATGGGGTTGATCCTATGGGAAATTAATACATTTTGTTTGTACTTTTTTGGCAGCAACTAAGTTAGGTAAATATACCTGTATTATATTAGTTTAGAAGCAGTTTATAAATCTTTTTTAGTGTTATAAATTGATTATTGCAAAACATTCATTTTAATTAGGTAGACTAATTAAATGTTTAAGCATTTATATTTCAGTTTTCAGAAACCAGATAGTCAACTACTTATTTTTGAACCAATATAATAGGTCTATATTTCCATTTCATTTTAAAACTTGTTTAAAGAACAAGACACGAGTTCATCCCTGTATGCAATTTAGATATTAAAATCAATACAATTCTGATAATGTTTTTCTTTGGGGAAAATACCTTACTTCCTTTGTTATAAAATTGTCTTTTATTTTTAAAAATCATAGATTTTTGTTTTGTTTTGTTTTCAAGAACTTGGCAAGTGGCTTGAACCTCTGAAAAACCTTAGATTTGAAATTAACTGCATCCCAAACCTAATTGAATATGTTAAACAGGTAAGTAAAACTTAAGTGTTTTAATTTTATGGAACTTTGTGATAGAGCATTAAATCACTTTTATAGATAATACAGATATTGTGTCCTTGATTGATTTATTAGACTGTGTAGGTAAATTGGTGTATGGATGTAGATAATTGTGTGTGTACATGAATACACATGCACATAACCCTGTGTACTGTATTGCTTTCTGCTACCAGGTTTTGTCCTGATTTTTCATTTGAATTGGGAGATATCTCCTGACATTTTGATGATATTTACTAAAGTTTGTAAAGTTAAATGCTACGGTAATATAGCATATAACTATTTCAGTTAAACTTTTAATTACTGAAAAAGAATTTCATTCAAAATACTTAGGTGAAAATTGATAGACCAGTTTCAGCACAGTGGGGACTAATTCTGTTGTTAATTTGAGATAGTCATGTCTATAGTTGAAATAATTCATAAAAGATGAAATCCATAAAATCTATAAAATTCACTGTAGTACAATTAAAAATAATCATGTAATTAAAATAATTCAAAACTATAATCATGGCATTCATAGTCTTGGATTTTTTTTCTTTTTCTTGGCTCCTTAGTTGGTCAATGTGTAGCATAGGAAGGAAGAATAAAGGCATTCATAGATACATAAAAATTTTAAACTGAAGGGCAATATGGACTTTGAATTATCTCTTTTTTCATTTAGCAGGTGAGCTGTGCGTGTGTGTGTTTGAGAGAGAAAAGTATATGTAAACCATTTTGGTCTTGGAATTGCAGTGTATTATTAAAGATATATATAGATATACACAAGATATATGTGTATGTGTGAAAATGTATATACGTGAGATAGATATATTGATACACATACACACACCCGATCTGGGTCTACTGTTTTTAGAATGACTTAGGATAATAGCAATTAATAGATATTATATAGATCATCCAGTTTGTTTCCATTCTGAACTAACAACACAGTATTGTTTGGGTTTGTCTGTTCCAGATTTTTCTTCACTAATATCTCTGTTCTTTTCATTCTCTCCTAAGAATATTTTTTAAGTCCTATGGTGCCATCATGGTCTTTTTGTGTTCTTAGCTCTTTGCTTCAGACATATGCAGCCTTTAATAGTATTGTCTTTTATTTAGCAGAAGTACAATTAATGTCCTGTAAATTCAGATTGTCATGCATTCAGGGTATTCGGGCATGGCAGAGTGAAATAAATATCAAATGACTTTAGTAAAAGTATTTAGTAAGAAATATATTTTAGAAATTCGAATTACATGCTAATTGAAAGTTTTGATTTTTATGTATTCTTATCCTCTTAATTGCCGTTCTCCTCAGAAGTTCTGAAAACAGTAGAACCAAACTGGGTGTGGTGGTGCACACCTGTAATTCCAGCAACTCTGGAGACTGAGACAGGAGGATCACAAGTTCAGAGCCAGCCTCAGCAATTTAACAAGGCCCTGAGCAACTTTGGGAGACCCTATCTCAAAATGAAAAATAAAAAAGGGCTGGGGATGTGGCTCAGTGATTAAGTGCTGCTGGGTTCAATCCCTAGTATCAAAAACAAAAAAACAACACAAACAAAAAAAACTGTGGATCCAAGACTTACTTCATGGTGTTATTCCCTGTTGCCCTATGTATTTTTGTAGAGCTGTAAGAAAAAAATTAAAGGAAAACATTATCTAAAGTAGGAAACATGAGAAAGGATTTTTAAAACTTGTTTATATTCTGAAACTTAGCAGTTAGAGTAGGAAAATTTTGAATTTTTTTCACATTTTAAAACCATGTTTAAGGCTAGTCTATTAAAGTTATAAAAACAGGTCTAACTTTGTTGATAAGAGACGGCAGGTGCTAAGGACCTAAACTATATTTCTTTTTCCTCTAAGAAGGCTCTTGACTTGGTATCTGCATTTAAAAGAAAAATCTATTCTATATAACCCAGAAGCATTCAATGTTGATTCCTCAACTTTGAAAGAGGTTTAGTACCCATAGGGCTTTTATTTTTTATTTTTATTTATTTATATTTTTATTTATTTATTTACTTTATTTATTTATTTATTTTGCGGTGCTGGGGATTGAACCCAAGGCCTTGTGCTTGGGAGGCAAGCACTCTACCAACTGAGCTATATCCCCAGCCTGGCTTTTTTTTTTTTAAAGCGTTTTTTAAAAAAATATTTTTTAGTGTCAGTGAACCTTTATTTTACTTATATGTGGTGTTGAGACTCAAATCCAGTACCTCAGGTATGCTAGGTAAGTGTTCTACCATTAAGCTACAACCCCAGCCCTAGGGCTTTTAAAATATATGCTTCAGTTTTGGGAGAGATGTATAAAATGGGTATCCAGAAAAAAGCTATTTTAAACTCTTAATATAGGACATCTCATACATTTCTGTATATTTACTTTGTTTTAGTACTTTACATATACTTGTATGTTACAGTTCTTTTTATTTATATAATAACAATGTAGTACAGCATATGCCAGATGAAATAATTTGATACATTTCTTTAGCTTGAGGGCCTCTATTTTAAATATATAAAAATGTAAAATGTCCTACATATTTAACTTAAATATATATATATTTTTTTCCCCTTTTCTGCTGTTCTGTTCTTTTGTGCTGGGAATCAAACCAGGGCCTTTGTTAAGCAGGCGCTCTACACTGGAAGCTTATATTTTTAACTAATACCATGCCTGAAATTTTCTCTTATTTGATGGGTACCAAGAAACTAAACACTGTTCATTTTTACTTTTAAAGAATATTGATAACTTGATGACTGCAGAAGGAGTTGGCCTTACTACTGCTTTACGTGTTCTCTGTAATGTGGCATGTCCACCACCTCCTGTTGAAGGTAATGTAACTATTATACATTTTAAACTACTGTTCTTTAAGTCTAATATAAATACTGTTTATTAAATAATCAAAATTCTTAAATGATTATTAACATATAAATAATTAATTTTTTTTCCCCTTATTTTATATAAAGGTCAACAGAAAGACCTGAAATGGAATCTTGCTGTTATTCAGCTTTTTTCTGCTGAAGGAATGGACACCTTTATTCGGGTTCTACAAAAATTGAACAGTATTTTGACTCAGCCTTGGCGGCTCCATGTGAACATGGGGACTACCCTTCACAGAGTTACTACTATTTCAATGGCTCGCTGCACACTCACTCTTCTTAAAACTATGTTAACGGAACTCCTGAGAGGTGGATCCTTTGAGTTTAAGGACATGCGAGTTCCTTCAGCACTTGTTACTTTACACATGCTCCTATGCTCTATCCCCCTCTCAGGTCGTTTGGATAGTGACGAACAGAAAATTCAAAATGACATCATTGATATTTTACTGACTTTTACCCAAGGAGTTAATGAAAAACTCACAATCTCAGAAGAGACTCTGGCCAATAATACTTGGTCTTTAATGTTAAAAGAAGTTCTTTCTTCCATCTTGAAGGTTCCTGAAGGATTTTTTTCTGGTCTCATACTTCTTTCAGAGCTGCTGCCTCTTCCTTTGCCCATGCAAACAACTCAGGTATCACTTACATATAACATGCATCTTATAAATGACTGCAATAACACTTTTAATAAAGCCAGTGATTTGGTTAAAAACAAAAACTAATTCTCATCCCTCTTCCCCCCAAAAGACATAACTGGATGAGGGTGAGTTAAAACTGAAGCAAGTTGGTCATTGAAGAAGTACAGGGGTAATGTTTTAAATAAATTTTTGTTAAAGTGAGTTTTATTATGCTGTTACATGTATTTGTACTTAAATTTTTCTGTTATTTTAAATCCTTTCCCCCTTTTATCATGTGTTAGAATTTGCAAATAACTAGGTTGCTTCACCAATGGACTCTGCTCAACTGACTGCTAACCTGAGAACAATGAGATTTTTTAGACTCATTGAATTCAAAGCAAATGTTTAATTGTATAATAGAAAATTAAATGTTTTAAGCATGCACAAAGATGTTCTTTTTATAACAGTTCTTCCTGAACAGTTTTTGTGACTATAAATAAATATTAAAAATCTATGTACACACACATTATACTTTTTTAACAGGTTATTGAGCCACATGATATATCAGTGGCACTCAACACCCGAAAATTGTGGAGCATGCACCTTCATGTTCAAGCAAAGTTGCTCCAAGAAATAGTTCGCTCTTTCTCTGGCACAACCTGCCAGCCCATTCAACATATGTTGCGGCGTATTTGTGTTCAATTGTGTGACCTTGCCTCACCAACTGCACTTCTGATTATGAGAACTGTGTTGGATTTGATTGTAGAAGACTTGCAAAGGTATTTTTATTTTGCATTAAGAAATTTTTCCTCAAGTTATTCTTGACACAGATACACTTTTTTCACTTAGAATTTGGAAACCGTGGTTTAGAATGCCCAGATAACATATATATGTTGTAAATATATACATATACATGTATGTATGAATAAATATGTAAATTATTTTTAATTAGAACACTTTATTTCATCATTTTATGTACAAGATACCTTGGAGGTCTTCATTTTGGACTTCTGAAAAGTGAACTATAAGGAACTATAAGTGAACTATAAGGAAATAGTGACTTAAGAAAATTGCTGGGCGTGGTGGTGCACACCTGTAATCCCAGAGGTTTGGGAGGCTGAGGCAGAAGGATTGCAAGTTCAAAGTCAGTGTCAGCAACTTATTGAGGCACTAAGCAACTCAGTGAGACCCTGTCCCTAAATAAAATACCAAAAAGGACCCGGGATGTGGCTGAGTGGTTAAGTGCCCCTGAATTCAATCCCTGGTACAAAAAAAAAATTTATATATAAAATATCAAACCTGAATTTATAAAATTTTACAGTAATTGATTGTAAAATTCCAGATAAATTGTCATTATATTCAAGGAATGAAATGTTTCATGCAAAATTTGTATAAGTTTAAATAATGCCTTTAAAATCAAGAGTTGTGTTTACTAAATGTATTGATTTTATTTCAGCACTTCAGAAGATAAAGAAAAACAGTATACTAGCCAAACCACCAGGTTGCTTGCTCTTCTTGATGCTCTGGCTTCACACAAAGCTTGTAAATTAGCAATTTTGCATCTAATTAATGGAACTATTAAAGGTGATGAAAGATATGCAGAGATATTCCAGGATCTTTTAGCTTTGGTGCGGTCTCCCGGAGACAGTGTTATTCGCCAGCAGTGTGTTGAATATATTACATCCATTTTGCAGTCTCTCTGTGATCAGGTATTTATAATCATTTTATAAAATCTGTGTGTGTGTGTGAGTGTACACATGTGTGTGCTTTAAAACTTGTCTTTATATTCATCTTGACTGAATAAAGAGCTCTCATGTATGTTGTATTATTCCTGCTATTTAGGAATATAAATTTGATAAGTGAAGGAACAGTAAAATAATTTGGTGCTTCATATAGGGTTTGTATTTCATGGGTTTCTCCAAAGAATTTTTTTCTTCTCCTTTGTAAGATTGCAACAGTGGTAATTTGCTTTATATACTATTGTTTGGATTTTTTTTAGGTTTGGTTAATATCTGCTATGTTAATTTTCTTTCCAGTTTTATTACACACTAAGCAATTCTTAAATTTTATAGCTGTAGTTTTGGTTGAGTTAAAATGTTAATCTTGTTAGGGCAACTTCTGAAGGCATCCAAGATTACTCTGACAGTTTCAGTGGGTTTTGTCTACTGGGTTTATGACTATTGGCTAAAAGTAGTAGTATTTTCCCTTGCTGTCTACATTATTGTTTCATGAGATAATGATAATATTTTTAAATTTTAAAGCCCATTGGGATTGGAATCTTTAAGGAAGATTACCATGCCTAATTGTATTTTAGCTTGTTTGCTAATATCAAGTGGTTATCAGATGTGATTTTTTTTTTTTTCCAGGCAGGGTATTTTTAAATAAAATCCCAGGTTGGAAGACAAAAATTCGGTTTGTTTACATTTAAGATTCAAATCAAGGAGGAATATTTTTTGTGTGACTTCCTTTAAAAAAAGGAACCTGATAGAAAATAATTTTGCATGTTGTCAAAGGATATTTTAAATCAAAGTGTCCGTTTGATTGGTATTTAAGTAATCCATCTTGGATTGCATGACTGTTCTTCCTCCCATATCACACAGATCACATCCATGACCTCACTTTGTTATCCCTCCCTTCTGATTCACACCTTTGTTTTATAGCCCCAAGCTTAGTTGAATACTAATTTGCAGTTTTTTGAAGTAATTAAAGGTGATTAAATATAAAATATACCCCAGAATACCTCTATATACTTTTGCTTCTGTAAAAAGGGTTGTGGAAGTTTTTAGAGTTATCATTAGTTAACCTTGCTTTGTATTGGAAAACTAGAATTTTTAAAGTATATAAAAAGTAGAGGGGAATATGTAATTGGAGGACTGCTTAAATGTTTATTTGCTCCATCACTTTTTATGATGGTTTAAATTCCCATATTAATATGTTAAAATGTGTTTCTCTGAATGGTTTCTTTATAAGCTAAAAAAAGATACCATGGAATAAATGATAAAGTGATTTAAAATAGTTTAGTCCCCAAAACCTTTTTATTTAATCGTTTGGAAGTAGGAAGTATACTTAATAAAATATAGAAGGAAAGTATTTTTAAAATGTGTTCCTTTAAAGTAAAAATACCATAAAGTAAAATATTCAAGCATTTCTCTAGCGTGTATTGGTACATTAACTCTCTTTGTGTGTGTGGTACTGGAGATTGAACTCAGGGATGCTCTGCTACTGAACTGTATCACCAGTCCATTTTATTTTTCATTCTGAGACAGGGCCTTGCTAAGTTGCTGAGGCTGACTTGGAATCCTTTTGCCTCAGTCCCCATAAATTTGATTACAGGTGTTCACCACTGCACCTGGCCTTAAGTTAACTTTTATAAAAGGGGCAAACAAGTCCTTTGTTCTTGATGTATTTGAATCTATGTTTGGATGGGATCATAACAACAATATTTTAATGAGATAATTTTTAAGAATTAATTGCTCTGTACTTCTGAATAAATAGTTAAAATCTGTTTTTTTCCCGGTTCCTTTCCTCACCTACAGGACATTGCACTTATTTTGCCAACATCTTCTGAAGGTTCTATTTCTGAAATGGAGCAGCTCTCCAATTCTCTACCAAATAAAGAACTGATGGCCTCAATCTGTGACTGTCTATTAGCTACTTTAGCTAACTCTGAGAGCAGTTACAACTGTTTGCTGACATGTGTTAGAACAATGATGTTTCTTGCAGAGCATGATTATGGATTATTTCATTTAAAAAGGTAATGCTTTGTCAAACAAAATATATACTGTTAGATTTAATTTTTTACTATTGTGCATCCCCCAATTAATTGATTTATACCTATTGTAGAAGGTTGAAGGTATTATTTATTTCATGGGAAAATTTTTATGTTTATGGAAAGACTCATTAGCGGTGCAGTAAAAGTGTTTTTTAATTTTTATTTTAACTGGGCGCAGTGGTACACGCTTGTAATCCCAGCAGCTCAGGAGGCTGAGACAGGAGGATTGCGAGTTCAAAGCTAGCCTCAGCAATGGTGAGGTGCAAAGCAACTCAGTGAGACCCTGTAAATAAAATACAAAATAGGGTTGGGAATGTGGCTCAGTGATAAAGTGCCCCTGAGTTCAATCCCCAGTACCAAAAAAAAAAAAAAAAATTATTATATTTTATTGGTGAGTAATATTCTAGCAGTCTAAGTTGTTTTTAACTTCCAGTGATTATGAATAAAGCTATTCTAAACTTTTAATGCAGATACAGGTTTTTGTGTGTACCTTCATTTCTCTTGGGTAGATACCTCAGAGTGAAATTATTGGGGCATGTGCTAAAAGTATGTTTAACCTTTTAAGAAAGTGCCAAATTGTTCTCCAAAGTAGATATATCATTTTGCATTCCCAGCAGCAGTGCTTTAAAGTTCTAGTTGCTCCTCATTCTTATCAGAACTTGGTGTTGTCAGTTATTTTGTTTGTTAAGTGGGGTTTTGCTGTGTTGCCCAGGCTGGCCTTGAACCCCTGGTTCATATAATTTCTACCTCCCAAGTAGCAGGGACCACAGTCAGTACCTCTGTGCCCAGCTTTGTTAGGTTTTTTGATTTTAGATATTCTGATACTTTTTTTTTTTTCTTTTTCTTTTTTATTTCTTTTTCTTCTGCCCCACCCCACCCCCCATACTGGAGATTGAACCCAGAGGTGCTCTAACACTGAGCTACATCTCCAATCCTTTTTATTTTTTCTTTTGAGACAGAGTTTTGATAAGTTGCCCAGGCTGGCCTGGAACTTTTCTGGGATTATAGCATGCACCCCCAGCTTATATTATTTTTTCATAGATTGTGAATGTATAACTCACTTGCTTAAAGTTTTATGTAGTGGCTAATAATTTGTATTGTCCATTTTTTAACCCATTCTTTTTTCATGAACAGTTTTATCTTTTTCTTTATATTTTCTCATTCCTGTATCTTTCCATTTTATTATGTTCTCAAGAGCTGGAATCTTATCTTTCTTCCCTTTGTTTTGCTTCCCCAAAGTCTTGCATGATGTCATTTCAGAATCTAACCATATTTTCCAAACAAACCGTGCATGTTTAATACTAATATCATATTTATTTTCATTTTGGCTAACTATATTATAACTTAAAGAATATAATTGAATATTAGAATAGTTTTTCCTTGAATTCTCTTGGTCAACTAAGAACTGTATAAAGGTCTAGAATTATTTTAGCAGGACTGTATATTATCAAGATTTTAGATATATATTGCAATTGTTGTGCTGAAATCTTTCTGTATTGAGGTTGGCAAACTGTTCTGTAGACTAGATCCAGTCTGCTTCCAGTTTTTGTAAATAAAGTGTTCCTTGAACACAGCCATTGTTTATGTAGTGTCTAATACTACTTTCCTGATGTACCAACAGAATTAAGCAGTAGTGACTGAGACTGCTGTTGTATAAAAGAGGTAAATAAACTGAGCTTGTATATAACCTGCATAGCCAAAATTATGTACCATCTAACTTTTAACAGAGAAGTTGATGACCTCTGCTTTAGACCTTTGATTCTTTTTGTCAGATTAAAGTGTTGTAGGAATAATCATTCTTTGTAACTGTTAGGTAATTTAGGCTTTCTGGGCAAGGTTTTGAGTTAGCTTATGTTAGAGAAGTCCTCAAGTCCCTCAGCAAATAGGGAACTATTAAGTTTCTGATGCTAGGCTTTATAAATTTATTATTTGGGAAATTTTTGTCTTTATAAGCTTGAAGCTTTAAAAGGAATTGGTAACTATAGATATCACTTTGTTACATTGTTTGTGTATATGTGAAAGTATTTTTTCATTTTTAAAAATGTGGAATATGTTTTACTCTGTCTGAACTTAGTTCATTTCTTATACTAGCTTTATATGCTCATATCTCCAACACAATATTTCATCTTTATTTTCTTTGTTTACAGTTCGTTAAGGAAAAACAGTAGTGCTCTGCATAGTTTACTAAAACGAGTGGTCAGTACATTTAGTAAGGACACAGGAGAACTTGCATCATCATTTTTGGAATTTATAAGACAAATTCTTAACTCTGACACAATGGTAAGTGTGTGTGTGTGTTTTACAAACTTAATCATAATTTTAGAAAACACAAGTTAAAAAATATCTTGGAACTTAGAATAGTGCTTTGTTTTCTCTACCCCCATCCTACTCTAAATACTGACTTCTGATGTATTTTAGAAAAATGATATTTAAGAGTAGAATATATTGAGGGTTGGGATTGTGCCTCAGTGGTAGAGTGCTTGCCTCACATGTGTGAGGCACTGGGTTTGATCCTCAGCACCACATAAAATGAATAAATAAAATAAAGGTATTGTGTCTATAACTAAAAAAAAAATTTTTTTAAAGAGTAGAATATATTGAATTTTTTAAAATTTAGTAGGCATTGTTAATTTGTGAAAATCCTATTACTTTGCAAGAGAGAAAAGTACTACCTATATTGCCTCCATTTATAATTTTTGCCCTTGAGTTACCTTGCTGGATTAATCAGAATAGTCAAGTTTTGCCAATCTCTTTTCATGAGTTTTAGTGTTGATTGATCTCTAACTTGAATAAAAAGAACAAGAAAATAAAATGATTATGTGTATTTGTTTTAAAGAGACATTTTACAATATTTTGACATTAAAGGGAAAATAGTCTATTTCTTTTTTAATTCATTGAAAATCAATTGAAGGTAAGGAATAAGATAGAATAGGACAGATCCACCTTCACCATTTTCTATATAACTAACCTTAGGCAAATGAGTCAGGGTATTTGAAATCATCCAGGAAGGTTTTTTTTGTTTTGTTTTGATTTTTTTGTTTGTTTGTTTTATTTTTAACTATAACCTGTCAATTTATGGGGTGCAGTGTGATGGGTTTTCCCCCAACATTTTTTATTGGTGCAATATAGTTGTACATATTTATGAGTTTTGTTATTACAAAACCATAATATTTGTAAGTGCACACAATATAACAATATAATTTGGATAATATGACTACTCAGCACTTCACCCCGCTCTCCCCAACACCCTATTCTCTAAAGTATTTATTTACTGTCAATTAAGCATTAACTGATTGTGTTTTATTTTTTAAGAAATATTTTTAGATGTTTATTTTATTCACTTTTATTTTAGACCTTTATTTTATTCACTTATTTATACGAGGTGCTGAGAATCAAATCCAGTGCCTCACATTTGCTAGGCAAGTGTTCTCTACCACTGATCCACAACTCCAGGCCCCTAAGCGTGTTTTAGATGTGATTTGGGGATGACTAATACTACTAAAGTATTTTGGGTCCATCATAGATATGAATTAAGAATTATTTTGCTGGGTGCAGTGGTGCATGCCTGTAATCCCAGCAGCTCGGGGAGAGTTCAAAGCCAGCCTCAGCAACTTATTGAGGCGCTGAGCTAATCAGTGAGATCCTGTCTCTAAATAAAATACAAAAAAGGGTGGGGATGTGGCTCAGTGGTTAAGCACCCCAGGTTTAATCCACAGTACCAAAAAAAAGGAATCATTTTATTAACTCTAAAAGCTTATTGTTAAAATTTAATTAAGATTCCTTGTGCTGGGGTTGTGCTCAGTGGTAGAGTGCTTGCCTAGCTTGTGTGAAGCACTAGGTTCGATTCTCAGTACCGCATATAAATAAATAAAAATAAGGCCCATTGACAACTAAAAAAAAAAAAAAATTAAAAAAAAAAAAGATTCCTCTTGCCAGGTGTGGCACATGTCTGTAATCCCAGAGAATCAGAAGGCTGAGACAGGAGTTTTGCAAGTTCAAGGACAGCCTTAGCAACTTAGTAAGACCCTAAGCAATTAGTGAGACTCAGTCTCAAAATAAAAATGAAGTAAAAGACTCAGGGTGTGACTTAGTGATAAATGTTCCTGGATTAAATCCTTAGTACTCCTCTGCCCTCCCTTTAAAAAAAAAAAAAAAAAGAGTCCTCAAAATCATGTTGTATTGTGGATCAAATTCCAAAAACCATCAATAGACCTTCCTTTAAGAGGTATTTTGGGGCTGGGGAGATAGCTCAGTCGGCAGAGTGCTTGCCTTGCAAGCACAAGACCCTGGGTTCGATCCCCAGCACTGCAAATTAAAAAAAAAAAAAAAAAAAAAAGAGGTATTTGGGGTAAAATAACTTTGGAAATATTTCCCCCTTTGGAGCTCAGCTGTACAATTTATTATAGTAAAAGGGTTAATAGGTCCTGAAAGTGTTACAGTCAATGCAGCTTTGCTTAAATGTATAGCTTTTAAAACACCTGTGTTGCTGAAACTGGCTTTGAACTTGGGATTCTCTTGCCTCAGCCTCCCAATTGCTGGGGTTACAGGCATATTCCACTCCACCCAGCTTGTCTTGATTAAAGTTTGTCTGTTGTAGGTAGCATATAGGGTTGAATTGTATTTTGTTTTTTACATCCTGTCAGTTCGAATGGTGTCAGTTTAAATGGTGTATTCAATTCATTTGTGTTTCATTACTGGTAAGGTTGTATTTATGTCTGACAGTTTGAATCTTACATTTTTCTTCCCCTTCTTTGTACCCACTATGCCTTTTGTGTTAAACAGATGTTTCCTACTCAATTGCCATTTTGACTTCCTTTATTGTTAGTTTTACTAATTTTTAAAATTTATTTTTGTAGTAATTTCCCTGGAACTACAATTAACATCTTCATTTAATATAGTCAAGTTCAACTTAATACCAACTTAATTTCAATAGTATATCAAAACTACTACAATATGGAGAAAAATAGTTCCTTTCTCTCCCCTTTCCTTTGTGCTGTTATTGCCATACAGAATTCAACCGTATACATTAAGAATCCATCCACACAGTTTTTAGTAATTGCTCTCATTCAGTTGTCTTTTAATTTAGATAGAAGAAAAGATACAAACAAATATGTTTGTACTTTTTAAATATTCACTTATGTAGTTCATTTTTATTGGCACTTTTTATTTCTTCATGTGGATACAGATTAATACCTAATGTTATTTCTTTTCAGCGTGCCTGACATACTCCCTTTAGTATATTTTTATAGAGTAGGTCTGCTAGGACAAATTCTGTTTGTCTTTAATTTCTCCCTCATTTTTGAAAGGGTAGTTTTACAAATTAAAGGATTTTTAATTGGTAGTCTTCCAGCATTTTGAATGTATCTTCCCATTGCATTCTGGTTCCATGTTTCTAATGAGAAAGCAGCTGTTGCTCTTATTGAAGTTTCCTGTTATATGTGTCACCCCTTTTGTCTTTGGCTCTTATGGTTATGATGTATTTAAGATTATTGTACTTGGAGTTAGTTGGGCTTCCTGCAAATATAGATTAATTTACTTCATCAAATTAGGGAAGTTTTCAATCATTTTTTCAGATATTCTGATTCCTTTATTCCTCTTCTTTTGAAATTCTTATTACAGGTTGATGATTTCAATGGTTATCCCACAGATCTCTGAGGCTATTTGTGGTCCTTCATTCTTTTTTCTTTGTTTCTTAAAAGCACGTAATCTCAGTTGACCTATCTTTAAGTTAACTCATTTTTTCGTTGTTGCTGGGGATCAAATCCAGGGTCTCATGCATGCTAGGCACCTAGCTCCAAATTCACTGATTCTTTCTTTGTCATCTCAGATCTGCTGTTGAGCTTTCTACTCACTTTTTCATTTTTGTTATTATGGTTTTCCACTCCAGAATTTTTATTTTTGCTTTCTAAAAAAATAATTCTTAGACCTTTAATTTTTTTGGTACCAGGGTTTGAACCCAGGGGCACTTAACCATTGAGCCACATCCCCAGCCCATTTTCTTTTTTTTTTTTTTTTTGGGTGCTAGGGATCGAACCCAGGGCCTTGTGCTTGCAAGGCAAGCACTCTGCCGACTGAGCTATCTCCCCAGCCCCCCATTTTCTTTTGATACAGAGTCTCACTAAGTTGCTGATCCTGGCTTTGAACTTGTGATCCTCTGCCACAGCCTCTGGAGCCACTGGGACTACAGGCATGCACCACTGTACCTGACTCCAGTTTCCTTTCAAATTATTAACTCTTCTCTTACATTCTGAATAATTCTCTGAGTTCTTATCTTCCTAAGTGAACATCAGATTATGTTTCCTCTATTGCATAATAACTTTTGGTGTCTATAGGATAAATTCCAAACTTTGTAGTATGACATTCAAGAACGTCCACTATCTGGCCAAAAAGCTAGTGTTGCAGTCATTACTTCCTTAGAAAACATTTCTATATTATACCAGTGATCATAAATATATTTTTTATTTTATTTATTTATTTATTTATGTATTTTTTGTGGTGCTGGGGATCGAACCCAGGGCCTTGTGCTTACGAGGCAAGCACTCTACCAACTGAGCTATCTCCCCAACCTGATCATAAATATTTTTTAAAAATATTTTTAGTTGTAAATGGACACAATAACTTTATTTTATTTATTTGAATTTTCTGTGATACAGAGGATCAAACCCAGTGCCTCACACATGCTAGGCAAGTCCTTTACTACTGAGCCACAAACATAGCCCTCATAAATCTTTCTTTCCTTGGTCACATTTCTCTTGCTGATGTCTCTGTCTCCCCCCATCTCCCCCCACTGATAAAACAAATGTGTTTATCAGTGCCTGTTTTAATGAATTTTAATTCTGAAATTTTTTGAGATTTACTCTTCCTTCTTTGCTCTTAATAGCATGTTACTTGGATTTCTTTATTATAAATCATATATATATATATACATATATATATGTGTATATATATATATATTTTTTTTTTTTTTTTTTCCCCACTCCACTTTGTGAAATTACCTCAGGCCATAAATCTGAATTAGCTTTTTCTCAGAATACTTGTACAGTGTCTCATACAGGCTGGGCACAGTGGTACACACCTGTAATCCCAGCAACTCTGGAAGCTGAGGCAAGAGAATCACAAATTTGAGTCAGACTCAGCAATTCAGCAAGACTTTCTCTTGAAATAAAAAATAAAAAGGGCTAAGGATATAAGCTCAGTGGTAAAGAATCCCAGGGTTAGCTGGGTACAGTGCATGCCTGTAATCCCAGCAGCTTGGGAGGCTGAGGCAGGAGGATTGCAAGATGCTATATGAGATAGCTTTTTGCTTCTGGGCTAAGAACCTGTGCAGCACATCACTATATTGAATACTGTAGGCAGTTTTAACACAGTGGTAATGTCTATGGCTTCGCCAGGTGTTAGGAACTTTTCATCTTCATTATAACGTATGGGATCACTGTAGTATGTGCTTTATGTTGTTCACCAAAGTGGTGTTCTGTATTGCCTGAGTGTATTAGGAAGTGCTGGCCTCATAGAATGAATTAAGAACTATTTCCTCTGCTTCCATCTTCTGATCTAATTTCTTCCTTAAATGTTTTATAGAATTCACCACTGAACCCATCTGGGTTTCTTTTCTTTTTTAATAAAGTTTTGAAAGTACTACTCTTAGGCATGTACATGATACTCAACTGTAAGTTTTCTTTTCATATATAACAATGTGGATGATTTTAAAGTAGAAAATATTCACTTTTCTGTGTGATAGAAGGTAGTCTTAAGTGATTGTTGCTGTTTTCTTTAGTTGTTTGCCTTGTCTCTAGAAATACAATTTCAGGGTCTTTCAGTTCTTATTTTAGTAAGTATTTTATAAGTTTCTTTTTCTTTTCACATTTTTAATTGGTGCATTGTAGTTATATATAACTATGGGATTTGTTGTTATGTTTATACGTATATACATTATAACAATATAATTTGGTGAAGTTTTTTTAACTTTTGAGCATCAGTCAGTGTTTTGTGTCCTATGAGTAATAGAGGGTTTGCAATTAAATATTTTTTCTTGAGAATTCTTGATATTAGTAAGTTGAATATACATATGTGTTTCCCTGTTTATTTTGTGAGTCTCAAACTTACTTCAACTTCAACTAAAATCCTTAAAACTGTTTGTACTTAATGTAAAACCAAACATTGAGGAGAAGATTGCAGCAAGTGGCTTAAATATCTAAGTAAGTTTAGAAGCATTTTTGAAAATTTCTCTGCTCTCAAATTTAACTTGTGTGTGATATTTGCAGGGATGTTGTGGAGATGAAAGTGGTCTCATGGAAGTGGAGGGAGCTCATCCGTCACGGACAATGAGTATTAATGCTGCAGAGTTAAAACAACTTTTACAAAGCAAAGAAGAAAGTCCAGAAAATTTGTTCCTGGAACTAGAGAAACTTGTTTTGGTAAAAAAAAAAAAAAAAAAAAAAAAGAAAAAAATAAAATAAAATAAAAGCAGAGTATTCCTGAGGCATATTTTGTTCTTAAACTAAGTTTTTCACAGCAACCTTTTTAAACAGTAATCTTTAGGACTGGGAATATAACTCAGTGGAAGAACACTTGCCTAGCATGCACAAGGTCATGAGTTCAATCCCCAGTAGTGTGAAACAACAACAAAACCACCAACAACAAAAAACTAAGAAATAATTCTTAGCTGGATATTTCTACTACTCTGATAAGTCTTTGGATTAATAATTTGGAGTGGAGTCCTCTTTACTATTGTGAATCTTAAAGGAATAAACGTAAATAAAGGTAGTATTTTTCAAATTGTCAATTTCTGTATTCAGCATACTCCCTGCTGCATTATTTAGAAATAAAATAAAATGGGGAGTGCTGGAGATATAATAGTGATAGAGCTCCTGCCTATCGTGCACAAGGCCCTGGGTTCAATCCCAAACACTGAAAAAAAAAAAACAAAGGGGAAAAAAAAGATGTATGATTTTGGTGTTTATTTTATTTTAATATGTTTAATGTTAAGTTGAAAATTTCTTGATGATGTTCCACATTCTTTAGTAGTGAAATAATTTAACTCTTTCTGCTAAAAAGAGTCAGTAGATTACAACTGTAAGTGTTCAAGTTCTATCTGCACTTTCTTATCCCGCTTTTGTTTATGTCTAGGAACATTCAAAAGATGATGACAATCTGGATTCTTTGTTGGACAATGTAGTTGGACTTAAGCAGATGCTGGAGTCATCAGGTGATCCTTTACCTCTCAGTGACCAGGATGTAGAACCAGTACTTTCAGCTCCAGAATCTCTCCAGAATCTGTTTAACAATAGGTAAATCAAGTAATGTTTTATATTTGAGTAAATATTACCTATGTAATGGCGGGAAACTAGAGAGGGTCAGCTAACATTTTTTTTTGGGATAAAGGGTGAGTTAGTAAAAATTCTGGTTCTGCAGAATGTTCTCTGTTGCATATTCTTTTGTAGTTTTTAAATTTATTTTGCTTTTTAAGAAAAACTTTTTTAAAATATCCAATTGTAATAATAATGTAAATGATGCTGATAAAATGATAGATGTTTAGAATTTGTTTAAGGTAAGGGGAGATGATTCAGCAATAAGCAAATCCAAACAAGAGGAAATCAACAGTTGCTGAAGCTTACAAAGATTTTAAAATCATATCTCTTTCCATGTGCTCTTGTTTGCATATGAAAATTTCCATGATGAAAATTAAGATTACAATAATTGTATTATAACCTATGATTTCTAATGTAATATAATTTGATTATATTAGAATTGTGGGCTACCAAAATGTGTGTTGTCTGCAGAAATTTATTACAAATAAATCAAATCACCATTTGCTTTAAGAAAAAAAAATATCCAAACCATGCATGGCATGCACTCTATGCATAGCATGCACAGGCTGGCAGAATAGGCAAAGATTTACTTATCTCTGATGTAGAGGATATATGCCTCTTAATCTTTGGTGCACTACAGCTTTAATGAGCTTTTGTGTGTGTGTGTGTGTGTGTGTGTGTGTGTGTGTGTGTGTGTGTTAATGGGGAATGAACCCAGGAGTACTGGCCTCAGAACTTGAGATTCTCCTGCCTCAACCTTCCTGGTCACTAATATTGTAGATATCTGCCACCATGCCTGGCTTCTAATGGCCTTTCAAGTTTCTAGTTTTAAATGATTCTTAATTATTGGGAATAACTTTTTGAAAGTCTTTTAAGTGCTAATTTTAGTAATACTTCAGAGGATCATATTTTTGATTATACCCTTCTATAGATTATACTTAGAAGATAAGCTAAAATATTTGATTTTAAATTCTGCTTTTTACCAAATACTTTTCATTTCCTAGGACTGCATATGTGTTAGCCGATGTCATGGACGATCAGTTGAAATCTATGTGGTTTACTCCATTTCAGGCTGAAGAGATTGATACAGATCTGGATTTGGTATAAAGTTTTTTATTACTAAATATTTAGAAAAAAGTGATTGATTTTTTTTGTTCATTTCTTTGTGTGTTGTTAACATTATAATAGTTTACCTATTATATAGCTGGTCAGGTCTACTTCATGATCAGTACATTATTATGCCAGTTGCCCACTTACTGGTATGTAGAACTCTCTGTTTTTTATGCTGCTTGTTTTGCTTCTTTTTAGTTAGTGATTTTTATTTTGGGAATGTGACTTTTAAGGGAAAAAAATGACATTTTTGTGTAACTACTCTGAAGTACTTTATTTTCTTATATCTTTAGGGTATAGAATAGAGAAAATTATCCCATGAAATAACAGTTCATTCTTTTGGGGGTGGCTCAAACAGGGTGTCATACATGTTAGGCAGATGTTCTTGTTCTACCTCACAGTTACATCCCCACTCTCAACTGTTTATTCTTGCATTTGGTGGGGGGGATTTGTGCCAGGGATTGAACCCAGGGGTGCTCAACCACTGGGCCACGTCTCCGGCCCATTTTACCTTTTTATTTTGAGACAGGGTATTGCTAAGTTTCTGAGACTGACTTTGAACTTGCAGTCCTCCTATTTCAGCCTCCTGAGTCACTGGGATTATAGGCATGTGCCAGTGTCTTAAAATAAAGAATGGAAAGGACTGGGAATGTGACTCAGAAGTTAAGCACCCTGGGTTCAGTCCCCAATACCAAAATAAATAAAAGAATAAGATTTTTAAAAATTATATATAATTCAATTGAAATTTCATTAAATAATATAATTTTAGTATAAATTGGTCAGTGAATCATTAGAACTGTATTTTCCAGTAAGACCTCATAGAATGATGGAAATGTTCTATAATCTGTCTGCCCTGTTCAGTACAGTAGCCAGTAGCCTCATGTAACTTTTGTACAGTTGAAATGTAACCAGTATGATTAAGGAACTGAGTCTTATTTTGACTTAATTTTAGTTAATTTAAATTTTAAAAGGTATATGTAATTAGTGGCTATATATGGGCAGTACAGATGTAAAATATTTGTGTTAAAAGTTGTTCTTTTTGACTGGGCACAGTGATGCACGCCTGTAATCCCAGCAGCTTGGGAGGCTGAGGTAGGAAGATCATGAAATCAGAGTCAGCCTCAGTAAAAAATAAGGTGCTGAGCAACTCAATGAGATCCTGTCTCTAAACTACAAAAAAGGACTGGGGATATGGCTCAGTGGTTGAGTGCCCTTGGGTTCAACCCCCCCAGTACCAAAAAAAAAAAAGCATGTTTTTTCATAACTTAAGTTTAACCACAACTGTCCTACAGTGATCATTGTCACATAGATGAGAGAAATTGTAGGTCTCTTAAGCATGATAAATTTGCAATGCAAACTTAATTTTGGTTTCTTTGAAATTAAACTTATGTTGGAACCTCATTAGATGCATGGAGCTTTGGGAATCTGTGGTGAAGAATCATTTTATAGTAGAAATGGGTGGTTATACAAGGCTGGCAGAGTATGTCATTTTCAGATTCTTTTGAAAACATTCTAGAGGTATTGCAGTGTTAATTTATATGGCAAGATCCTGAGTTTCCTCTCAGGCAACACAAGCCCTCTAGATTTATAGCCCTGCTTTGAGAAGGAGTGCCACTAAAGAAAGTCATTGAATTCCTAAGTTGTTTAAAATTATCATTAACTACCAATGATGTTGCTTTCTGAAAAGATGAAGAGAGGTAGATCTATAGTTCATTTACTATGAGAGTTAAATATAATTTATAAATAATTTCTATAGTCAAATGTTACATTAGTAATTATATTTAAGTTGTATTTTGTTTCATTTTTATGACACAGGTAAAGGTTGACTTGATTGAGTTGTCTGAAAAATGTTGTAGTGACTTTGATTTGCACTCAGAATTAGAGCGCTCATTTTTGTCAGAACCATCATCTCCAGGAAGAACCAAGACTACTAAAGGATTCAAACTTGGGAAGCACAAACATGAGACTTTTATAACTTCAAGGTAAAACTTTTTCTGCTAAAGGTACTATTTTAAGATAAATGCATGACTATTTAACATAGCACTTGACTCATGAATGTTATTTGGATTTTTTAAAAGATAATTTGGCTAAGATACACTCATTATTTATGTTATATCTGTCTGTCTGTCTGTCTCTCTTTCTCTTTTTCCAATGCTGGGCTTGAACCCAGGTCCTCAAATTCGCTAAGCACGCATTCTACCACAGAGCTAGCCCCAGCCCCTGTTATGTTGTTATTTATGAAAGTTTGGAAGTGTTGAATAAGAAATGAACTGAATTGTTTTAAAAAATTGTTAATCATATAAATGAAATGTGAGTGCTATTCTTAACTAGTTTGTTGTATTACTGCAGAAAGTAATATAGATACTTGCAAAGTTAACAGAATTGGAGAAAGAAAAAAATGAAATTGAGTTTTCAAAATTGCAAAGATCGACTATTTTCATGAAAAAGATGAAGAAAATTTATTTCATTAAGTATTTTTGTTTTAATAGTGGAAAATCTGAATACATTGAACCCGCCAAACGAGCTCATGTTGTGCCACCACCACGAGGAAGGGGCAGGGGAGGATTCGGACAGGGCATACGACCTCATGATATTTTTCGTCAGAGAAAACAGAACACAAGTAGGCCACCATCTATGCATGTGGATGACTTTGTTGCAGCTGAAAGTAAAGAAGTGGTCCCTCAAGATGGAATACCCCCACCAAAACGACCACTCAAAGTATCACAGAAGATTTCTTCTCGTGGTGGGTTTTCAGGCAATCGAGGAGGACGGGGTGCTTTTCATAGTCAAAATAGGTTTTTTACACCACCTGCTTCCAAAGGTAAGAACTTAGGTGTGTTTTCTAATGGATTAGAATATTGAAATATTAAATTATGTGATTCAAATGGCAGATTTAGATAAAGTTTTTCTGTTACCACAGTTGAACTGCTTGTAGATCAGTTATACCATTGGCAGAGTATTCTGTTGGATAGGGGAGCAACCCCCTGCTTTTTAAGTTAACCTTTGATATAGTGCAGTTTTAGTGAGGACTGTAAAAGAAATCTTGGCTAATTATTTTCCGTTTTACACTGACAATTTTATTTGTCCTGAGTAATATTCATACATTATTTTCACAACTGAACTTCTTAACAATTTCCTTAAAATTGTTCTATGTAGTTCACCATTGCTTCTTATCTCTTTGCTTCCAAGTATTGTATTTAATGTATTTTAAATTGTTTTAAGAGTTTAGAAACTGACTAAGAGAAATTACTCTTCACTGGTGACTTGATTTAGGAGGGTAGAGGGAACAGGATAGGAATTTACGTTAATAGCAAACACTAAATTCTCTTTCAGGAACTCTATAAGCACTATTTATAGTACTCTTATCAATCCCACGATACAGGTTCTGTTAATACCCCACTTTACAGAGAAGAAAACTGTCTGTCAGCTAACTAGTATTTGAACACTGGTAGCCTCTGCTCATAACTACTATCATGCTTCCATGATATAGTATATTCAGTTTATAGAATTAGAGTTTCTCTTCCATTAATTCTGAATATTAAGAAAAATCTGTCACATCTTCCTTAATCCAACTGAGGCTATGAAAAATAAAGATTTCAGTTGCATTATTTGTGTTTAGGAAACTACAGTCGTCGGGAGGGAACAAGAGGCTCCAGCTGGAGTGCTCAGAATACTCCTCGAGGAAATTACAATGAAAGTCGTGGAGGCCAGAGCAATTTTAACAGGGGCCCTCTTCCACCATTGAGACCACTTAGTTCTACAGGTATGTGTCCTCCCTACCTGATACTACTGAGAGAAGGGAAGTGAATTCCTTCTTTTACAATTGTTGAGTGACTCTCATTTGAGAGAGAGTAATTAAGAATATTGACTTACAATTCTAGAGTCAAGTTTATATCTTTGAAATAATGCCCAATGCACATCTTCTGTCAAGGTAATCAGATCTTTAAATTCTGAACTGCCATTTCATGGTGATGTGCTGTATTTTAATAATGAAAGTTAATCCTTATACCCATTTAACCTATTATACGTATTTAACCATAAAGTATTTTTTAGATATACATGATAGTAGAGTGTATTTTGACATATTATACATACATGGAATATACCTTATTCTAATCAGGATCCCATTCTTGTGGTTAACTGCAAAGTATTTGATAATAGAAATGTCTTTATATAATTTATTCTGTTTTTATTTACAGTATTGTGTATATAAGAACATAATTTGTTTCTTTCAGCGCTTGGGATTTAATCCAGGGGTGCTCTACCATTGAGTTATATCCCCAGCCCTTCAAATTTTTTATTTTGAAACAGGGTCTTGAAACAGGGTGGCCTGGAACTTGCAGTCCTTCTGCCTTAACCTCCCAAGTAGCTAGGATTACAGATGTGTGCCACTGCGCCTGACTTGTAATCTTCTTTTTCTTTTTTTTCTTTTTTTTTTTGGGTGCTGGGGATCGAACCCAGGGCCTTGTGCTTACAAGGCAAGCATTCTACCGACTGAGCTATCTCCCCAGCCCCGTAATCTTCTTTTTCTAAAACACTATCAAGTTCAGGATTTTTGCCAGAAGTGGCTTTGGTTTTAAATGCACATTTATTAAATAACAGTTTTATTTGGGTATAATTCATAATTCTTGTATATCATATACTTTACCTACTTAAAGTATACAATTCAGTGATCTTTATTACATTCCTAGAGATTTTAGAAGAGTTTAAATAATGAAGAGGATCTGGTAGCATACGTTTGTAAACCCAGTGACTTGGGAGGCTGAGGCAGGAGGATTAAGTTTGAGACTAGCCTCAGCAATTTAGCAAGACCCTAAGCAACTTGGTGAGACCTTGTTTTAAAATAAAAGATAAAAAGGGCTGGGAGATGTGGCTCAGTGGTTAAGTGCCCCTGGGTTCAATCCCTGGTACCAAAAAAAAAAAAAAAGGAAGAGGAATTTTTGGCTTGAACTGTGTCATAAATTAGTTCCTACTTAGTGTGAAAGGAAAGGATGATGAAACTAAAAACTATGTTCTTTCTTTTATAGGTTACCGCCCAAGTCCTCGGGACCGTGCTTCTAGAGGTCGTGGGGGACTTGGACCTTCCTGGGCTAGTGCAAATAGTGGCAGTGGAGGTTCAAGAGGAAAGTTCGTTAGTGGAGGCAGTGGTAGAGGTCGTCACGTACGGTCTTTCACACGATAAAAATGCTTTGGGGAACATCCTAAGTGTATATGGACATTTCATGAGGACAATAAAAAGACATTTAAGGACCAATTTAGACTTAGCAGTTATCTGGAGACATCTGAGAGAATATTTTTATCTGAAGAAAGCAGATTTTGTTTCATACCTAACCTAAGATTTCAATAAAAATCCAAACTTTGTATGTATGTTTGTATATATTTTTCCCCTTTTTATATGACTATTTATTTAGAAAATTTCTAGGTAGAAAAACTAAATGACTTGTTTTGTATTTTTCTTGCCTATGCCACAGATGTTCCCAGTCTTTCTCAGCCCATGGCACCCTTTAATGTCTCAGTAACTTTTTTACAGCATACTTAGGTCAAAAGAAATACCTGATACTTTTGTTTATTAAGTAGTTAGGTCCAGGCAATTTATGTCATCATCACTAGTAACTGCGGACACTGCACGCCATCTCAGACTTTGGAATCAACATCATTTTCTTCTTCACTATGCTTATTTCATAGTACTTTTTATCATATTGCTGAAAATTTTACAAAGATACGCTGTCATAGAAAGGAATATAATGTTATCTAATGTTGAAAATGTTAAACTACCTCAAATTAGTAGTGTATGTGGTGTCCGACACGTGTTGCTATGTTTCCTCAAAATTTCAAAATATTCTCTGGCATCTATGTTAATTAATTTACTAAGGTGCCCTGGTTAAGGTTTGGGAATCATACCTGTACCAAAAGAAACAAAACACTTCTCTCTCCTACGTTAAAAAGAAAAGCAAACTTACTTTGTGTTTTGGCTTTGGACCATCTGATGTTGTTTTATTATATAGTTCATTAAAGCCTAAAAGGAGGCATATCCTAATACTGTTATTTTGGGAATCAGAAACATCTAATAAATGCTGGACTTTATATTCAGAAGTGAAGCTTACAACTTTGAGGAAGTAGCCATATTTTCCCCAAGGTATGTCTTAACACACTGAGCCTATATAAATGGCATAAAATATAGAGTTCTCTTAAAACAAAAAATAAGTGTATGAGTCTCATTCCATTCTTTTATTACTCTCTGTTTTGGGGAATTATTTGTGAGTAAATAGAAAGTCTCAGTTCTTCAAGAAAATGCCTTAAAGAAAAGCTCAGCTCTAAAGATTCTGATTTTTAACTGGAAGATAATGGAAAACTTCATAACTAGTGGCTTCCCAAAACCCAAATGTCTTAGTATGCTCAGGCTGCTATAACAAAATACCACAGGCTTAAGCAACAAAACTTTCTTATTTCTGGAGACTTAGAAATCTCAAGATCAGGGTGCTGGCATGATTGGGTTTTCATGAGGGCCTTCTTGCTTGTTCTCACACATTCTTTCCTCAGTGGCTTGCTTGCGAAGAGTTCTCATGTCTCTTCCTTTTTTTAATAAATGTACTAATCCTATCATGATGATCCTACCCTCAGGACAGTCTAAACCAAACTTCCCCAAGGCTCTACCTCCTAATATGCTCATATTCAGAGGTTAAAGTTTCAGTATAGAAATTTAGCACATAAATTAACCTAAACCCCCTTCAATCCTGAAACATAATAGGTTCATCTTCTCTAAAGATGTTTTTTACATATTGGGTGAATTAGAAATTTGTCTCTAATGCCTTACACAAATACACGTTAATGTTTCCCAGGTAACTGTTTCTTGAATGAGAACATCTGAATGTGTGTGTGTGTATATACATATATATATACACACACATATATATATATATATATACATATTTTATGATTTATTTTTTGGATAAAGTTGAATATAATCTTCAAGAAATATCAGAGAGGGCTGGGGAGATAACTCAGCTGGTAGAGTGCTTGCCTTGCCAGCACAAGGCCCTGAGTTCGATCCCCAGTACCACACACAAAAAAAAGAAATATCAGAGAACAGTTTTTGTTATTTTAAGTCTTTTAGGTTATTACCAGTAATGCAGGTGAGCAAAGGTAATAAATTATTAGTGTAGAAGCAAATTAATGTCAGGAAAATTGAACGTGTCCTGAGTAACTAAAAGTTCTACATAAATGAGAAGGGAAGGAATCTAATACATTGATCACCCTTATTTGCATATATTACTCAGTATAACAACTTAGCAAAGGAGGTTTAATCCTTATTTTCAGATTGAACAAGCTAAGGAGCATGACTCAAATGTGGTAGAAACAGGATTTAAAACCAGGTTGACTAGTTCCTAATTCCTTACCTCCTGACCATCTTGGAGAAGTAAGAAGCTACTTTTTAGGTTAGGTATTATCAGAATTCATCATATGGAAGTAGAGTTCCAAAGACCTATTTAATTTTAGTTTTGAGACAAGGTCTTGCCTAAATTGCCAAGACTGGCCTTGAGCTTGTGATCCTCCTGCCTCAGTCTCCCAGAGTGTCTAGAATTACAGGTGTTTGACACTGCACTCGACAATGGCATTTTTTGCATGCCATTTTAAAGCAAAAGGGAACAAATGAAATAGACAAATGAAAATTCTTAAAATGTTTTCAAGTTAATAAATCTCAACAATATTTGAGTTGGCAAACTGTACCTTATTCCCCAGTGAAGGTCTCTTGGTTTGCTGGAGAGACTTTGGGACTATTTTTGTTAAGCTTTGAACTAAAGTAAGCTTAATGGCTTCTCTGCTCCCCTCCCAAGTCTGCAGCTGCTTGAAGTATTTACTCTGGGGTGGAGTAACTTCTGTTAGACATTCTGGTAACCCAAGAATGGGACACTTGCTGTTAAGCATTTCACCTGCCCCTTCTTGAACAACTTAGAGTTCTTTGAAATTCATTGTTCTCTAAGTTAAATAAAGAATCAAAAATAATTTACCTGAAAGAATTGTATAAAGCAAATATTGAAAACAGTTCCATAAGCATGTATAACTTTAGAAAGCTGTTCAACAGTTTTATCTCTGAAGCTTATTTGTTCTGATTAAAAAATGGGGAAATTTAGTAGCTAGGTATTAATCTTGGCTTGGTTATTGATTCATTAATTTTCTTTGTGTTATGAACATATTATCGGGGCCTTTTAAGAACACATCTAGGGCTGGGGGTTGTAGCTAGAGCGCTCACCTAGCACATGCAAGGCACTGGGTTCGATCCTCAGCACCACATAAAAATAAATGAAAGTTATTTTAAAAAATAAAAACTGTATTCTAAAATATAAAACAACTAAGAATGAACAAGTATTTGTTGTAGAGTTAAAGTAAAAAGCAATTCAAAATTGGTAAACTGTATCAACTAAAAGACAAATGGGATAACAACTGAAAAAAGAAGGATTGCTAGAAAAACTTAACATCAAACAAAACCCCAAATAACCCAACCAATAAACAGGCTAAGCCTCTGAACAGACACTTCACAAGAAATACAGTCAGTCAATAAAGGTACAAAAAAATGTTCAACATCTCTTTAACAGAGAACTATAAATCAAAACTACTCTTCATCTCACTCCAGTCAGAATGGCAATTACAAGAATACAAACAATAATAAATGTTGGCAAGGATGTGGGGGGAAAGGTACAATTATACATTGCTGGTGGGACTGCAAATTGGTGCAACTACTATGGAAAGCCGTGTGGAGATTCCTCAGAAAACTTGGAATGGAACCATTTGACCCAGCTATCCCACTCCTTAGTTTATACCCAAAGGATTTAAAATCAGCATATTACAGTGATGCAGCTACATCAATGTTTATAGCAGCTCAATTCACAATAACTAAACTATGGAACCAACCGAGGTGTCCTTCAATAGATGAATGCATAAAAAATGTGGTAGATACACACACACACACACACACACACACACACAGGAATATTAGTCTTAAAGAAGGGTGAATTACGGCATTTGCTGGTAAATGGGTGGGACTGGAGAATATCATGCTAAGCAAAATAAGCCAAACCTAAAACACAAAAGGCTGAATGTTTCTCTGATATGTGGATACTAATTCACGATGGGAGATGGCTAGGGAAGAATAGAGTTACTTTAGGTAGAAGGGAGTGAAGAGAGGGGCAGGGGTATGAGGGTAGGAAGGATAGAATGAATCAGACATTTTTACCCCATGTATATGTATAACTATAGGACCAGTGGTAACCTACATCATGTATAAACAGAAGAAAGGGAAATTATACTCCATTATATATGATGTATCAAAGTGCATTCTACTGTCATGTAACTAAGGAAAAAAAATGTTAAAGAAAAAATAACCAAAAAGGGAAACAACCTCAACAATAGCTTGAGGTCTAAGCTATATTACAATGCAATTGTACAAAATTAGGGTTTTTTATCCATAGCATTCTACTGTATCTATTAGAATTATGTTGTATGTATGTTGTAACTATCATAATATTGCCTAAAACACAATAGGTATTCAATAGTAGTTAATGCACAATAAATAATTACATACATTAATAAGTTAAAAAAAAAGGAAGAGTTGCTGGGCACAGCACCCACCTGTAACCCAGCAACTTGGGAAACTGAGGCAAGAGGATGGCAAGGCCAGCCTCAGTAACTTAGCAAGACTCTGTCTCAAAGCAAAAGTTAAAAAGGGGCTGGAGATGTAGCTTAGTGGTAGTGAGGCCCTGAGTCCAATCCCAAAACTACTGCAAAAGATAAAATGGGTAACCAGATTCAAAGGAGGTCTCCATATTTTCTCCTTTCCACCCCCCAGGAGAAATGTTCAGCTCTGATGTTGGTTGTTGGTTAATCAGTTAGCTATTATTACCATAACTAAGAAATAATGTTTTCTAATTCAAAATTAAGACTTATAGGGAGAGGATAAATGAAGTCTCATTTTCTACAGAACAGTAGCCTAACTTGGTTACAACCATCAATGATATATTTCAAAATGACAAGAAGAGTAAGAAATTTCCAATATAAAAATTATGAATGTTTGAAGAGATGGAAGTATTTACAATCCTGATTTGATCATACATTATATCTACATTTTGATTTACTATAATCTATCATATAAAGATGTACATATACTATGTTTAATTTTTAAAAATTTTGAAAAGTTATAGGCAACTTTTACCTCTAATACTTATATTACCTCTAATACATTATATTACCTCTAATACATATAATTTTACCTCTAATACATTATATTGACACTGAAGACAACATAATGTTCTTACAAAAAATATTTAGTGGTGATACACTTGGGTATTTAATGATTAAAGATGGAAATGAACTGAAGTTTACCAATATATTTCTTTCTTTCTAAAGATGTCTGGGTTCACTTAATTGTCTTATTTTTATTTTTTGGACTGGGGATTGAATCCAGTGGCACTTTACCATTAAGCTACATCAGTCCCTTTTTTTTTTTTTTTTTTTTTTTGGTACCAGGGATTGAATCCAGGGGTGCCTACTCACTGAGCCACATCCCCAGCCCCTTTTATTTTCAGGCAGTGCTCTCCGAATTGCCTAGGGCCTCACTAAATTGCTGAGGCTGCCTTTGAAATTGCAATCCTCCTGCCTTAAACTCCCCAGCCACTGGGATTACAGGTGTGCACCACTGCACCACTGCCCCTGGCTCACCAGTCCTCTTATATATATACATATTTTTTAAATGATATATTATCATGCTAAAATCATTAAAAAAACCCTTCCAAAGTCATAGTGGTACACATTCTTTTCAACATGGCATTTGTCATTATCATTGATGGCATACAGCTTCTTCAGATCCTCTTCCCTTCCACAGAAGAATTCAATCATGAATAGCATTATACAACTCAGTATAAAATAAATTCTTCCAAATATGCCCAATGTGATCAATCCTTTATAAACATCAGGAAACATATACCATCAACTTGGATGACCAAGAGTCCCACTGCCTTAGAGGCTTAACACTCATATCTCAGTCATGGTTGCATAACCAGGAAAATGAACATCATGATGGACTCCTGCATCCTTCACATTGTGCTCACGGACAAAGCCAGTGTAGTTTCTATGTGTGTTCTGGGGTGGGGGCAAAGCCCTGTGTTCCACCTGTTACCACCACTTTGACAGTAGTCACTGGCAGCAGAGAGCCATTTCCTGTCATGCTGGTCTGTTCCAGAATTCTGTGGAAGAGTCTCTATCTCCACCAGCACAGGATCAGAAGATGTGGAAGAAATTACAGACAGTAGATCTTAGACTCCAAGCCTGTTGGGAATCATTACTCTGGGTAGAAACATTGTGAACATTGAGTTCTTCAAGTTTTGCTGTACTTGCTTTCAAATGCAAAGTTCTTCGAGAATATCGTTTGCTAGGTCTTTCAAAGATCTTCTTGCCTTACTGGTCTTTGTGGTCTGATACTGTTTTCCCACTATATCTAAAACGTGATCCTAGTGGAATAAATCCTGAATGATGAGAACTCTTTTGGACAGGGTCTCAGAGGTGGAAGAAGGCATGATGCTCTACAGCACATTTCCATAAATGTTTGCATGCTTTTGGATGATCCAGTCTAAAAGCAAATGTATGTTCCTGCTCTTTGCCCTGATCATCATCCTCTATACCCCTAGGGTTGTTTTATTCTTCTTAAAATCTATTTGGGTTATATTGGGTCAAAAAAAAAAAAAAAAAAAAAAGCCAGTTTTAGAGTCTCCTTCAAAAACAAGGACTCCTGTTGGGGTCAGTCCCAAACTATAGTCATCCCCATCTTCAGCCTTGACCACATGCATGCCAACCCCATACATTTCTAGTCATTTGACTTCATTCAGATAATTGGTTTCAACTTGGGCTGGTGTCTGACTTCTGTATTCCTTCCATGCCTCAAAAATAGCCATCTCTTCAATCTGCATGGTCACAAACCTGAACTTGGAGACAAGTTCAGGACTGTGTTCAGCAAGATCATAGTGACTAAGTTCAGCTTGCAGATTATAAGCTGCCAATTGTACTGCTGTATCAAAGGGACATTCTAATTTTCCACTAAGAATATCTTGTTTTAACTGAGGGACAAATAAATACAGGATTAGCTCTTCACAGAGATTATTTGGTTCTGAGGAATACAACTTAACTTGAAGATGCAGATAATAAGGTGAACCAATTTCTACTTTTCTTTTTTATGCTTTCTGTGCCATCCGACCAATGTGCTACTTGTGCAGAATCCATAAATCTCAAACCAAAATAGTCACTTTCAATAAGGTCCAGGTGATACATAATCTGATCAACAACTCTGACTTTTTTAAGGATGGGGACAGCTCCTCAGGGACGCCAAGAAATGGTGACCCACAGCACACACCTCCACCCTGTGCTGATCTCGGGCGGCTCACCAGTCCTTTTTATTTTTGAGACAGGGTCTCACTAAGTTGCTGAGGTTGACCTTGAATTTGTGATTCTCCTGCGTTGGCCTCCCGAGTAGCTGGGATTACAGGTGTGTGCCACCATGTCCAGGTCACATAATTGAATGAAATTTTTATTTGTTTGTTTGTTTGTTTTTGGTGGTTCCTGGGATTTGAACCCAGGGCCTTGTGCATGCATTCTACTTCTGAGTTATATCCTCAGCCCCAAATTTTAATTTTTGAAACTACATTTGCTTCTTTGGTATCTTCTAGTCTCATGACTTTAAATAGCATGTCTACATATTTTAAAATTCCAACCTATACCTTTTCTGTACCCCTAGATTTGCATCTCATCATTTCCACTACATCTCCAATAAATAATACCTCAGTTTGACACAACCAAACTGAACTCCAGCCAACTTCTTTTTCTCAGTAAGTGGCAACTCCATGCTTTTAGTTTCTCAGGCTAAAAACCTTAGAGTTGTCCTTACCCCCTCAGTTGCACACTTTACCCCTGAGCTAGCTGGCTTCCATCTTCAGACCATATCCAACTATTGTCTTCTCCACTGCAATCACACATCTAGTGTTGAGTCAACTGCAGTGTAGGAAAGAAGAATTTTCTTTTTTTCACTCTAAGACTACCCCAAATTCATATATTTAAAAATCCCATCCCCCCAACGTGATGAGATTAGATTAGGAGGGAGGTGTCTTTGGGAAGTGATTAGGTTATGAGAGTGCGGTCCTCAAGAGACACAGCTAGAAGGTAGCATCCGTGAACCAGAGTGCAGGTAGTCATCAGACACCGAATCTGCCAGTGTCACCGTCATGGATTTGCCATCTTCCGGAAATGTGAAAAGTATATTTCTGTTGTGTGTAAGCTACCAGTTTGTGGTATTTCATTATAGTAGACCAAACGGACTAATGTAGAACCTCTAATGACCAAATTTTGCATAATTTGAGAAACAAATAGTGATAAAGTTGGATTACGTTATAGAAAAAAAATAAATATATTTGATTCCATACTGAAATAAAGAAATGATTGAATAGATAAATAAGGGGTCAAAGGGAACAGATAACTCTTTCTAATCGAAGCACTCTAAAAAATGTAAAAGGAATTAGCTCCCTAATTGGTAATTCCATTGGGTAAATATCATACTGGAATTTGTTATTGGCAAGATCACTGATAGATGCTAAAACCAGTAGGTAAAACTGAGTAGAAACAGGATATTAACATTACCTCAAAAAGTTTTCTCCAAGATATTTACCAGTTACAAAGGGAAAACTAATTTTACAATGAAGAAATCCAGAAGATACCTTAACCAAGCTGTCGAATTTAATATTACCAATAAGACATCCAACATCATGTACCCCTTAAGGTGATGTGCTGAGAAGAACTTATCACTTCCACTCTATGTGTGCCCAAACTGCATAACCTTAATGAAATGATGAGAAAACATCAGACAAACCCAATGCAAGAGACATTTCTGCAAAATAGCAGACCAGTTAGTACTCATTAAAAGTGTTAAAGGCTGGGGTTCAATCCCCAGCACTACCACCAAAAAAACAAAAAAAACAAACAACAAAAAAGCCAAGCTTATTGTCATCATGGTACACACCCGTAATTCCAGAGACTCAGGAGACTGAGTTAGGAGGATGGCAAGTTCAAGGACAGCCTCAGCAATTTAGTGAGACCCTATTTCAAAATAAAAAATAAAAAGGACTAGGGATGTAGCTCAGTAGTAAGTGCCTCTAAGTTCGATTCTCAGTACCCCTCTCAGCCCAGGAAAAAAAAAAGTGTCACGGTCATGAAAGACAAAGGAATTCTGAGGAATTATTACAAATTGGAGGAAATTAAGGAGGTAGGACAGCTTAATGCATTGTAGATTGGATTGGATTCTAGATTGGATCCTGGAACAGAAACGAGGTAGTCACTTGCTGGTGGCAAATGCAGTGGTAACTGGGTATTTTTATTGTTGTTGTTTGGGGGGTTATTCTGAAAGTTGATCTAAAAATTGCAGTGGAAAAGCAAAGATGTCTGTTGAGAAGTGAAGGGGGAAAGTTCACTTTCCATATAAATAAGGATATCCTTCCACTGATATATTTTCAGATGAAGTGGACCCTGATGATGAAATGAATACTAAATAGTCACTATGAAGAAGAAATTGTAACTTAGAAGCTCTAGTTCTGCACTCAATGCTGCTGTACTATGCATCCTGCAGAGATATTGGGTGTTCAACTCCAGAACACTGTAATAAATCAAATATCTCAATAGAGTGGGTTAAAATTTTTTTTTGGTTCCCTAGTGCTTATAAGTTAAGTATTGTATGGTATGATATCTTAAAAAAATGTAGATGCCTTAGTTTTAAAGTATTTGAAGCTGATGCACCTATAATGCAGCTACTAAGAAGACTGAGGCAGGAGGATCACTTCAGCCCAGGAGTTGAAGCCAGTCTGAACAACATAGTGAGACTCTGTCTTTAAAAAAAAATTTTTTTAAAAATTGCTAAAAAATGCTATCATCTGAGCCTTTAGTTAGTCACAATCTTTTTTTTTTTTTACTGGTGGAGGCTTTTACCTTATGTTGATGGATGCTGACTGATCAGAATGATATATTGAACAAATACACTAATTAAGGCATTGGGATAGAGATATTTGTGTGATGATTCCTAAGGTTTGCCTTCTAAACAAATATTAATCTCAATATTTAACAAAATGACAGAGCTCTCAATAGCTGTTAAAAACACTGTTGGCACTTTATCACCTCTAGTAACTTCGTTGTTAATTCGAAATCTAAAAGGAGACCTAGTATGCTACTGTATTCTTTAAAAGATTTGAACAGTGATTTTGTACTGTATAGCTTAAAAATCTAGAAGAAAGTATTCTGAATTTTTTGACCCTAAAGAAATAATAAATATTTGAGGTGGTAGATATGCTTAACCTGCTTATACAATGTATAAATGTATGGAATCATCACAATGTAACCCTATTAATATGCACAATATTTGTGTTTTCAATCTATCAGTTAAAAAATAAATTTAACTAAAAAAAAAAGCTAAATAGTATGCTTGTTCAAAATGTAAACGTGGGGCTGGGGTTGTGGCTTAATGGTGGAACACTCACCTGGCATGTGTGAGGCACTGGATTCAATTCTCAGCATCACATATGAATAAGTAAATAAATAAATGTCCATCAACAACTAAAACAAAAAAAAAAATTTTAAATGTAAACCTTGGTCTGGTTGTGGTTGTGCATGCCTGTAATTCCAGCAACTTGGGAGGCTGAGGCAAGGAGGATCACAAATTTGAGGCTAGTCTGGGTAATTTAGCAAGATTCTGTCTTGAAATAAAAAGGGTTGGGCAATTAAAATTAAAAATTTTTTTTTTTCTTAAAAGGACTGTGGTAGGTGCCCTTGGATTCAGCTGCTAGTTTTGCAGGGTGTATGTAAACCTTGGTGCACAGGATACAGAGATTTATAGCTTTTGCAAAGCAGAGAAGAAAATGAACTAGGGTGGGGGAAAAGAACTAATATTGACTAAGTGCCTGTCCATGCTCGTGACTCATTTTACAGACCATCTGAGACATCTTTACTTAAGAACTCGTCCCCCAAAGACTACACTTTCAGGGATCATATCTATAGTTACTAGAGAAGTTTCTCAGGTCTTATAGAGTACGGGAAACCACCGGGGGCGTGGGGGGTGGGAGAGGGGTGGGGGTAGTGTTACCTCCTGAGCTTGAAGCTGGCTCTTGCTGTTTCTTTGCTGTATCTGTTTCTTTGCGGCTGATGATCGTTCTCTTCCTTACTTGAAGAGTGAGAGGGAGAGAATACTGTCTGAGTGGTTTTTGTTATGGGGGAAAAAAAATCCTAAAAAAAGGAAGTAAGCATAATTACTTTTAGATTTGCTAGGGGAGTAAGTGCTTTTGCACTATCTTTGAGAAGTGAGCGGGTGTCGCAAGTTTCCGCCCTTGATTGAGCACTTCCACGTTTCTTTCTTTTCTTCTTCTTTTTTTTTTTTTAATATTTTTCCAGTTGTCAATGGACTTTTGTTTTATTTATATATTTTTACGTGGTGCTGGGAATCGCACCCAGTGCAGTCACTGTACCACTGAGCTACAACCCCAGCGACCTCCCAGGTCAGGACTTTAGGTCAGGACTGCTGTGATTTGGAGGAGGCCGGGGGCTCCTGTCTGGAGGGACCCGTTCACCGGGCGCGGGCAGCCCAACCGGTTGGGCCGTGTCTCTCCAGGACCGCGGGGGCTGCGGGGCGGCGGGACCCCAGGGCAGGAGGGCTTCGGCGACCTTTCGGGGGCGGCAGAGGCGGCGGGCAGCTAGGGTTTGGAGGAGGGGTTCGGAGCAGGGCGCGGGCGGAGTCCAGCCGCAGCTCCCAGCGATCCGGTGAACTCGAGGAACGAGGCGAGGTGAGCCGACCGCGTGCACCCGCTCGGCGGGGCCGGACCTCACAAAGCGATGGCTTCGCCAGGATGTGCAGTTTCCAATCAGATCATCCCTGTGGAAGATGTCTTCACTAGCCTTTGTAAAACCACCCATCCGCTGGCTGATCTTGCCTGCCCTCTCCCGGAAGGAATTGATTGATCTTCTACAGCTTGAGATTTATCTCATTGATGAAGATTTTGAGTTTTTTTTTTTTTTTTTTTTTTTTTTTTTTTTTTTGCCAGTTTGCATTAGACTAGACTGGAAGCAGGCAACCTTGAAGAAAGCACAAGAGATGCTGTGAGTGGGAGAGATGCCATAGGAACAGCGGTGGTCACGTTCACTACCACAGGACCAGAAAAATAGATATATTTTTGGGCTGTGTGTATGGGTTTTAAGTATTTTAAAATCAGAATACTTCAGAATCAGACCAATTAACTATGCTGCTTATCCCAGAGTTGTGTAATTTGTAAATGTTTAACAGAACTCTTTGGAAACTTTCCTTTTATAATTCAGCAGGTGATGTCAACCAAAGTATGTGTTATGTGCACTTAAAGGTTGATTCCTCATCAGTCACTACAGCACTGTTCTCTTGTTCAAGAGAGGTATTACCTTTTTTTTTTTTAAAGCAGTTCTCTTTATAAAGGGTTATTGATGTTTGTGGATTCTAAAAAGCATGTTTATATAAATACCATATAAATAAAATTTGTATTTAACAAAATAATATGTATTTATTTGCTTTTAATTTTTTGCAGATCAAAACAATATGAAATTGTAGATGGAAATGCTTCTGTTAAATTAGGTCTGCCAGTCAGGCAGGGGCACAGGCCTGTAATTCCAGCAGCTCAGGAGGCTGAGGCAGGAGGATCCCAAGTTCAAAGCTAGTAACTTAGTGAGGCCCTAAGTAACTCAGCGAAACCCTGTCATTAAATCAAATATAAAAAGGTCTGGGGATGTGACTCAGTGGTTTAAGCTCCCTGGGTTCAATCCCCGTACCAAAAAAAAAAAAAAAAAAAAAAAAAAAAAAAAAAAAAAAAAAAGGTCTGCCACCAGTTTGTACCTTCATACACATTCAGAAATGCTTCCTTTGGCATTAGGTATGAATTGTTCTGAGTACTGCTACCAGTACTAAAATGAACCAAAAATTTGTACTTAAATGGTGTGAACTCGGAGAATCTATGTAAATGAAACTTTTTCTTACTATCTTCCCCAAATTATGTGGTAATTTGTTTTTATGTACTGTTTATATGCAGCAACATTTGCTCCGATTTTTAATTTTTTTTTGTACTTGTAGATGGATAGCATGCCTTTATTTTATTTAATATTTATGTGGTGCTGAGGATTGAATCCAGTGTCTCACATGTGCTAGGCAAGCCCTCTGCCACTGAGCTACAATCTCAGCCCCTGCTCTGAATTTTTGATGATGTTGGAACATTATCTGCAATTTTACTTACAAATAATAGAAATAGAACATCTTAATTTTTAAAACTCAATGTTAAACATTGAAAGAAGAAAAAAAAAAAGAAAGAAGAAAAGAAAAGAAGAGTCGCCCCTTTGGGAAGGCTAAAGTAGTTGGGAGTTACTTGGAGTCCCAGCCTGTCTCATACAAGGCACCTACGGAATAACTTTAGTGCAATGTCCTTTTATCAGCTTGGATTTCCTTTTTTTTTTTTTTTGATCTTCTATAAATCTGAAAAACTTTGTGAGGTAAACTCAATGGTGGTTGACTGATAAGAAAATCATAAGTTAATGTTTTGACAAGCAGTCAAGGAGGGTGTTAGGTGACTCATTTCCTGACAGTACAGTATCTTTGCCTTGCTGAACTCTATGGATGGTGTACTCAGCTGCGCCCTGAGCAATAGTCAAAAGGCAGGGTATAGTTGAAAGGTAGGATGAGCATTATTTCCTGACAGCATCTGGAAAGGGAGGCACCAGTCCCTTTCAGTCCTTGGAATATCCTGTCTGTCAAGAATGGCAATACTTTGGGCGTGTTGTCATATTGTTCCTGGGAGAATAAAACATGTTGTTTATATAGCTGTGCTTAGAGAGAACAACTAGAAGCTAGTATCTCATCTCTCCTGTAATCTGCCCCATGCATCTTTTACCTTTGCTAATTTTAGTGTGTATGCTTTCACTGTAATAAATCGCAATTGTGTGTATAGCAGCTTTTCTGAGTTCCAAGTCTTTCTAGCAAATCACTGAACCTGAGGGTGGTCTGGGAAACACCAACATGAGAGTAAAAGGGAGATGAGGTTAGAAAGGTTGTACAGGGATCAGATTATGAATTCTTTGAGTGCCATTTAAATAAGTTTATCACTTCAGTTTGAAGACAACTTGCAATACCATCAAACTTAAAGAAAATTTGACAGACCTCTATTGAAGTGTCTACAGTTTTAGCTGAACAGAGCAATAGTGCAGTGGGAACAGGTCTTCACTTCCCATGCTTTACCGATGTACCCTTTGTTAAAAAGGGAAGCTGTTGCCCGATGGAGAAAGCCCCTCCAGACAGAGGACTTACACTCACCTAATGGAAGGCTCCACTGTGATAAGTAAAACGGGAAGTCTTATGAAAGATCCCTGGGTTTTAAAAACATTTTTAATACCTTTATTTTTTTATATGTGGTGCTGAGGATGGAACCCAGTGCCTCACACATGCCAGACAAGTGCTCTACCACTGAGCCACAACTCTAGCCCCAGATCCCTGAGTTTTAATGCAGAATAAACTTAGCTATCCTTTTTTTTTGTAGTTTCAGTGTTCTTTTCTTCCCCCAAAGATGAGTACAGAGCAATTAATTCAGTCACAGTTGGAAGGAAGTGTCAGATATACATTTAGCATTTATTGAGTACCCTTTTGTGTACCTGGTACTGTGTAATTACTTAGTAGCTTATTAGCATTGTAGCTTCTGGGCTCAGAATGTGGGATCATTCCTAAAAGTTTGCGTTTTCCACTGGTAACATCGCTGAAAGCTCATTATTAATGCAAATTGTCAGCAATTGGGATCAGACCCATTGCTCCGTGTATGAGCAATCCCTCAGAGGGTTCTGATGCTGACACTGGTGTGTGAAAATCAGATGTCAGTCTTTCTCTAATAGGGAGCAGTCACCAAGTTTGTTGAACTCTTCATTCAACAAATATATATTGAATGTCTTCTATGAGATGGTACTGTTTAGCTACACTTGCAGGAAACAAAAATTGCACTCACAGCTTAAATTTTGAGAGTAATAGAAAAACAACAAACAAGTATATTAGGGAGTGCAAAGATAAACTATAAAGTAGGGTAAGGAGTAGAGCATGAGACAAGAGAGTAATGGTTGGTCATATAAGGCTTCTTGAATAAGGATTACCTATAATCTGGATGAAGTGAGTAACTGGGTGCAAATCTGGAAGAAGAATGTCCCAGGCCACCTTCAGCCAATCTGTTTTAGGTTTTCTGGATTTTCCAGATGACATTAAGGTAAGCTGCAGACACTATGAGGGCAGGTTGTTTCCTAGTCATAGTAAAATACATTTATATTAAGTAAAAAACATGATGCAGAACAAATATATACACGTACATTTCCAGAGTTCAAGCGGATATACAGTTTTCTTTAGAGGCATGTCAATACATTTCATAGCACTACAAACATCCAAGGCATCTGAGAAGTTTACAGTGGTCCACAGTACTGCAGGAGAGAATAAAATAAAATAAAATAAAATAGCTGTGGATCACTACAAGCTAACTAGACAAAATCAAGTTCCAATATCACCCTTTGGATTAAAGTGCTCTAATAGAACCAAGGCTGCAGTCAGCACAATCCTGAAAAGGGATTCTGCTGCCATTCATCTTGCTTCCTGCACTCACTGTAATGAGGGCATATGCAGAAGAGATTCTCCATTTAATAACTGCCACCATCTCAACCCATGCCCACTCTTACTTTTTTATTTTTGGTCCCAGCCCAGGTTTATGAGCCCTGGACAGGTCCCAGATGGCAACTCTTGTAATCCTGGCCCCAGCAACTGCTAGCAGCACAACTGAAGCTATGAATGTCTCTTTAGGATTGGAAAAAGTCCTGAGGGGCAGTAGTTCTTTAAGCACTTTTTCCTTTTATTAGATGCTGTCATATTGTTGTTACTTTACACATTTACAGTCCTTTTTAAAATTATATTTCTGCAAAGACCTTATTTCCAAACTATTTACATCCTATCTGCAGTGTAAGAATTCTCATCAGTTCACATCTCCATTAAACCCTCATTTTTTTTTTTAAGTTTCTTAATTTTTGTCAAGCTGTTAAATAAAATCCAATAAATGACCTTTGACCACTTTCTATTCTTTCAGACATGCCTTTCTAATTCCACATTTCTCAGGACTGGCCAACTATGTCATTGTCTTGGAAGGTGCTCAGTAAATATCCATTGAATGATGTCACTTCCCTGATTAAAATCCTTTAATGCTTTTCCAAGTCCGGAGGAGGTCCCCTTTTGTAAGGGTCAAGTAATTACTCATCTTTATATTCCCAGAACTTAACAAGGACTTTAAAAAATATCTTTTGAATGAAGGCATGAGTTTAACGACGGGTGCGTTTCTATGATTGCTCTTTTATACTGAATTACAACTTATTACCTGCCCACGTACGCTGTGAGGTCTGTAACCTCAGTCTCTACATCTGTCTCAGCAATAAATCAGTATTTCCTGTATTGAACTGTAAACAGGAGACAAACTTCCAAGTTTGTCTTAAAGGGAAGCGCAAAGGCACAGGCGCAGTGACGTAGCAAGGTCGTCCAATCAGTGGGCCGGACGATGCGCCGGAGCGGAGAGGTAGTGCGCACGCGCGACGCCTCACTCGCGATTGGCTGCGTGAAGGCGGGATGCTTGAGCTCCTGTGGCAGTGAGGGGTTTGCCGTCCGCCCGCGGTTTGCTTCTTAGATTGGGCGAGCAGTTTGTTAGATTGTTGCCGGTGTGTCGTTGGAGGGGTAGGCCTGAGGCTGCGACAGCCGGTGAGCATATGCGGGACAGAGTGGGGAATGGCGCCAGACGGGCCGCTGAGGGGGAAGGAGGGCTTTGGGAGCGTCTACGGCCGCCTCGCGCGGGTCGCGGAGCCTCGATCTGAAGTGCGAAAGTCACCCTGGCTGCTGGCCCAGGGGGCGGAGGCCGGGCGCCGGGCGCCGGGCGGTGGGGTGGTGAGGGCGGGCGTTTGTGTGGAGACTCCCGGTAGGGGCGTTTCCGCCGCAGAGCCCGGGGGTGCGTGCGGGCTCCCGTGCGTTGGGGTTTCGTTCCTACGCGGTGGAGCCGCTTTCCCAGGCCTGGAGGTGAAAGTTCCGCCAGCGCTCCGTATGGTGTCAGCGCAAACGAGGTATAAGAACGAGCGCCTTCCAAAAGGGCTTTTATCCAGCCACAGCTCAAGTCACTCCCCTCTTTTCCCCGCCTCTTTTAAAGCCCTTTAAATTAATTACTATCTGGAGATTTTGTAGCAGATGTAGTGAAGTCAGAAAGTCAATGGAGCACGTAAGGCCTGAAGAGACATAATTATTATCAAAAGTAGCTGCAAGTCAAAAAGCAGGATCAATGGGGGTGTGTGTGGGGGTGAGGGAGTCTGTTGCTGGCTGTTGGCAGAGTTGTATTATTTATATGATTGCATCCTAGAGGTTTGATGGTTGCAACCTCCCCCCACCCCCATACAAATCCAAAGGATCCCATAGAGTTTGGTCATGATCCTGTATGCAGAACTATATTCTTTTCTATCCCCCTCATGGGACGGGACCTTTAACGTAGCTACTCTAGTAGGACCTTATGTATTAAACCCCTAATAATAATTATAGTGGAAATACTACATATAACACTGAGTGCTACTAGGAGTCAAGTTTTGTTCTAAGTACTTTAAGTATTTAATCCTCCCAACATGCCTGTGTGTGAATAACGTATTCACTTATAGATAAGGAGACTGAGACACAAAGAGACTCACAGTGCAAGAGCACATTCTAGGAAGTGTCAGTCTAGATTTTTATTTAGGCATTTGCATTTAAAACTTTGTTCTTGGGTGTGCGTGAGGGGCGTTGGGGAAAAACACAACTTTTGCTCCAAAGGAAATAAGAGAATTTTTTTCCAAGCCAAATATGTGTGACCAAGGCCAGGGAACAGATTCAGGTTACCCTGCATTACGTGCTCCACTGAGGAAGAGTATATAGTCACAGAACAAAAGAAAGTAATAAATCAGTGCATTTACCAAACACGTTGGTGTAAACCTCAGGTGGGCAAAAGCAGAGATAGGGGAATCTCTTTTATAAGTTTTAGATGTTATAACTTTTTTTTTTTGTACTGGGGATTGAACCCAGGGGCACTTAATACTGGGCCACATTCCCATCCCCCCCCCCCCCCCCCCACGGTGCTGGGTATCAAACCCAGGGCCTTGTGCATGCAAGGCAAGCACTCTACTGACTGAGCTATCTCCCCAGCCCCCATCTTTTTAAAAAAATATTTTATTTTGAGATAGAGTCTTGCTAAGTTGCTGAGGCTGACTTTGAATTTGCAATCCTCTGGCCTCAGCCTCCTGAGCTACTGGGATTATAGGCATGTGCCACCATGCCTGGCAGTTATAATGTTCTTAACTTTAGAGTTGGTGGAAGCTAGAGATCTGATAAGCTTAATGATAGATTTCAAGACTTTTACATAGTAGTCATGAGAATGGCTAGTTATACAAAGAGGTTGATGGTAAATGGCCATTAAAAGATATGAAAGCTGGTCGCAATAGCTCATGCCTGTAATCTCAGCTGCTTGGGAGACTTGGGCAGGTGGACGACAAATTCCAGGCTAGCCTGAGCAATTTACCAGACCCTGTCTCAAAATATATAGAAAAGGGTTGAGGATATACTCAGGGGTAGAGCTCAGGGTTCAATTCCCAGTGCAACAACAGTAACAGCAACAACAACCAAAAAGAGACTAAAGACTAAATAAGAATTTTGGATCTCAATCTATAACATTCTGTCTTTTCACAATATTCTAGTCAGCTCTCTGATGGAGACACAGATTTAAAGAGTTATGCCAGCAATTTTTATTTATATATATCTTATTATACCTGATAGTATGTAACCATTATTCTTTGTATTCAGGAAAGCTACAGAAACTAAGACATCTACGTAGCTTTTCCACGGTTGCAATCCACAGTTGCAAAGTGCAATGTTAGGAACTTTGACTCTCAAGAAAGTCCATTGTTTAAAGTTACTGTAAAGTGGGCAGGAACCAGAGAAGTGGAGCTGGTGAAACATTGTGGTTGTCTAGCATAAGAATTCCTCTGTTACCAGGAGCTGTGTGCCTGAGATCAAGGTCAGAGTTGATAAGACTCTTGCACAGAGCCTCCTCATGCAGGGCATTGCCACAGCAGCTAAGCATCTTGTGCCCTTGCATAGTAACATTTCCAGGCACCAGGCATGCCACAGCCATGAGGTCATCAGAGACCCCCAATCTCAGTCACTGCTCTCCCATCCTGTCACTGCTCTGAACATTACATTTCATCATATACGTACATATATACTTTAATATACACAATGAGGTTGTATTTAGCCATAAAGGATGAAATTACGTCATTTACTGAAGAATGTATGGAACCCGAGTACATTACTTTAAGAAAAACAAACCACACTCAGGTTAAGGGTCAGATGTTTTCTCTCTTGTGGAAGCTAGAGAAGAAAAAGGAAAAGAAAAGTGACTGATCTCATGAAAGTAGAAGGGAAATCAGTAGATGGGAGGGATGAGGGGAGGAAAAGGGGAAACACTCAGGAATGATATCTGCTAAATTATATTGTTACATGATGCATGTACAAATAAGTAACAATGATCCCACCATTATATATAACTATAATGTGCTAAAATGTAAAGAGGAAAGCTGTGCCTGCACCTGTCCAAGTGCATCTCCAGGCCACCTTGCCTTGCCTTGCCTGCCTTGCCTATCTGTCCTGCTGCTCCACCACAGGCACCCGGTTGGCTTTAATGCCATCTAGAATAATAGTTTACTAGTAGACACATGATTATTTTATTTCAATTGAGAAATAGTTAACTAAGAGCAGTAAGTTTTTATCTGAACTTCTCATTTCACTTGACAATTAAGTAACTGTGTATAAATGCAGGGTCTAACGTTTACTCATTTTATTGCAGTTAGCTTGTGGCATTTTCAGATTTATATCATGCTAGGGGTGTGACTTTTTTAAAGTTCTACGTTTAAGTGATCAGAAATCATTGGTTTTTATAATTTGCTCTAAGATTGTGCTAATAGGCATCTATTTTATCCTTGAATAAGAAACTGTAGAAAGTCACCTCCACTCTAATCCCTTAAACTATATAGAGACATATCAGATACTTACATAGTTCATCATTTTGACATTGCTGAAATTGAGAAATGTCTAATTATCAATGACTGGCTGCATTTTTTTTCTTGGATACATAAAATAATGGTATAGCTTACAGTTGATGGCATTTTAGATTTAATGAAATATGAGAATTAAAAATCTAATAGGCTGGGCATGGTGGTGCATGCTTGTAATCCCAGTGACTCAGGAGGCTGAGATATAAGGATCGGAGTTCAAAGCCTACCTCAGCAATGGTGAGGTGCTGAGCAGCTCAGTTGAGACCCTGTCTCTAAATAAAATACAAAATAGGGCTGGGAATGTGGCTCAATGGTCAAGTGCCCCTGAGTTCAATCTCCAGTACCCCCCTCACCAAAAAAAATAAAAATGAAAAAAAATCTGAAGTACTTTTTTGCAAAGGTAACATTCCCATTGTAGAAAATTGAAATATAAAAAAATTCAGAAGAAAATAAAAATTACTGGTTATTCTAACACCTAGAAATGATGTCCTAGCATGTGGTTTTCTAGTCTTTTTGAAAGATTGTATATTATAATATGTATTATATCTAATTTATTATAGCTAATTTATGGTAGTATAATTTGCATTGTCAGGCATATGCTTGTTTTTTTTTTTTTTTTTTTTTTTTTTTTGCTTTTTTTTTTTTTGCAGTGCTGGGGATTGAATCTAGGCCCTTGTATATACTAGGCAAGTGTTCTACCATATCCCAGCTCTAGTTAGGTATAATGTTTTATGAGTTTCTGTATACAGTTGATTACATATCCCTGTAACCATTCTATAATCTCATATAGATTATCACTCTAGAAAGTTCTCTTATGCTTTGTTTTCTAGTCCTTTTCTTTTTACTCTTTTTTTCCTTTTTAAAAAATTGGAATGAGACTGAGCATGTTTTATGGCCATGGTATATCAAAAACATTTCTTATGTCATTAAACATTCTTTTAAAGTGTGATTCTACTCTTTCTCCCAATTAATAACTGTAGAATCGTTCATATAACAAATACTGAATGCCTTTTATGTTTGGTAGTGATGAATGGACTACAGGTTGAGTATTACTTATCTGAAATGTTTGGGATCAGAAGTATTTCAGATTTTGAATTTTGAAATGTTTGCCTATACATATTAAGATATCTTGGGAATGAGACACAAGTCTTAACATGAAGTTCTCTGATGTTTCCTGTAACCATAGATAATCTGAAAGTACTATACGATTTTCTTTTTCTTTTTTGTATTCCTTTTTTGATCATGGCCTCCCTTAAGAGAGGTCAGCTATGGAATTTTCACAATGGTGGTTCTCAAAGTTTCAGATTTTGGAGTATTTTGGAATCATATTTTGGATTAGGAATGATTAACTTGTATAAAACTTTATACTTGACAGTTCAGGAGAAACAATAGTAATTTTATTGTAGTGTGGAAAGTGCTTGTATTGTGCATACTTTAGAGGTTTTTCTCATCCATTTTTGCGGTGGGAAGTATACTCAGAGATAAGTGTTACAAAAGATAAGGTGGAATTGCTGGGCATGGTGACTAACATCTGTAATGCAGTGATCTGGAAGGCTGAGGCAGGAGGGTTGCAAATTCAAAGCCATCCTCATCTATTTAGAGACCCTAAGCAACTTATTGAGACCTATCTCAAAAAAATAAAAAGGGCTGGGAATGTGACTCAGTGGTTAAGTGCCCCTGAGTTTATTCCATAGTACAGAAACAAAAAATAAACAAACACCCTCCCACACAAGGTGGAATTAATCAGGCAAAGAAAAATCAGAAAAAGAATTTCCAACATCATGTAGGGGAAAATTTGTTCAAAGATCTAGAGGAAAAGAGTATGACTAGTTTTAGTTGCAATAATAACTCAAGAGTAAATGAATAGAGTGTATTCTATTATGTGGGTGGGTGTACCATAATTTATCTATTACCTTGTTATTCACATAGATTTCCTTTTTTTCTGCTATAAGTAATACTAGCATGATTATCCTTATGCATAATTCTGTGAATGTATTTTTTTAAAATATTTGGTTCTGGGTATCAGACCCAGGGACTGCTGAACTACACCCCTATACGTTTTTCATTTTTAGACGGGGTCTTGCTAAGTTGCTAGGCTAGTCTGGAGATCGTGATCTTCAGCTTCCCAAGTTGGTGGTATGTGCCACTGTGCCAAGCTTGAATGTGCTTTTGATGTTTTCTTAGGGTAAATTACCAGAAATGGAATTTCTGGGTTGCAAAAATAATTTTGGTAGACATGGCTTATCTTGTTTAGTGTTTTATGAAATTGCAGAGAATCAGAGTGCTGCTATCCTTACATGATGTATGTATGTGATGTCCTTGTCTTCCACCTGTTTCTCCTTCTAGTCCTAGTGGAAATAATATTGAACAAAAGTCAGAAAACCATGCACAATTTGTGTGTGTGTGTGTGTGTGTGTGTATTTGTATTCATTTTGGTACTGGGATTAAACCCAGGGCCGCTGAGCTACATCCCCAGTCCTTTATATTTTATTTTTATTTTGAGACGGTCTTGCTGAGTTGCTGAGGCTGGCTTCGAACTTTGATCCTCTTGCCTTAGCCCCTGAAGTCACTGAATAACTGGCATGTGCTACCATCTTGATTTGCATATTTAAAAATCCTATTATTTTAAAGGAAATAGGGTAACTAATTGAATGATAAACATGTCTTGGTAGGATTTTATTCATTCATTCATTCAAAAAGATTTGTTAATGATTGCAGTGTATCTGGCATTGTGATTCATACTGATTTTTTATTTTTTTCTTGGTACTAGGGTTTGAATCCAGGGGCATTTAACCACTGAGCTCATCCCCAGACTGCTTCTTATTTTATCATTCTGAGACAGGGTCTTCCTAAGTAGCTTAGGCTGGCTTTGTTTTTTTTTTTTTTTTAATTGTCGATGGACCTTAATTTTATTCATTTATTTATATGTGGTTCTGAGAATTGAACCCAGTGCCTCAGACATGCCAGGCAAGCACTCTACCACTGAGCCACAACCCCAGCCCTGAGGCTAGCTTTGAACTTGTCATTGCCATCTTCCTGCCTCAGCCTCCTGAGTTGCTGGGATCACAGGCATGTGCCATCATGCCCGGCTTGTACTGCTTTTTTGGAATGATGAAGAAAACAGTCATGATTACCACCCTCATGTGGTTTAAGCTACATGCTTTGTGTGTGTGTGTGTGTGTATGTATATATATGTATATACATACACACACACATAACTATGTTTCCTTAGATTTTCAAATTTTTATTTAAATTAGTTAAAGATAATACTAGGATTATATAATCTGTTGTATTATCCAAATGGAAATAATAATATGCTCAAGTTCACATCTTTCATTTTAACCTATGAGTTCTTTTTAAAAGCCCTTTATTAAAACCATACTAGCTGTTGAACTTGTTTTCTAAGTCTTATTACACGTTTGTTCTCTTACCTTTTATAATATATCATTGCTGTAATAATGAGCTATTTTTAGTGAATGTTGATCCATCGTGGGGGGTGGGTAGGGAAGAATGAAGGAACTTGGGATTTTGCAGAGAGGAGTGAGGGGAGCGGGGGTGGTGGGGTTGGGAAGGATGGTAATGAGACAGATATTATTACCCTATATACCTCTGTGGAAAATTAAAAAAAAAAAATCCATTCTGGGGGAAAAAAAAAAGGAAGGGGCAAACTTCCTTCTATAATAGTTATGCTTGTAATGTTTAATGTTCTGTTCAGAATACATACAAACTTTTGGGGGTGTAGCTATGTTTATGGCATTGATTGTGGTAATAGTTTTACAGGTGTAAAACTCCCAAATTCATCAAGTTTTTTCCTTTTATTTATTTATTTATTATTTTTTTTCAAAAACATTTTTTTTTTTTTTATTTTTTTTTTATTTTATTTTTTTTACGTTTACATAGGGTAATGATGTTTATTATATTTTTCCCCTCCCCCCCACCCCTCCCACCCCTCCCACCCCTCTTTTCCCTCTACACAGTCCTTCTTTCCTTCATTCTTACTGCTCTCCTTAGCCTAACTCTAAACCTAACCCTAAACCTAATGCTAGCCCCTCCCACCCCCCATTATATGTCCTCATCCGCTTATCAGCGAGATCATTCGTCCTTTAGTTTTTTGAGATTGGCTTATCTCACTTAGCATGATATTCTCCAATTTCGACCATTTGCCTACAAATGCCATAATTTTATCATTCTTCATTGCGGAGTAATATTCCATTGTATAAATATGCCACAGTTTCTTTATCCATTCATCAACTGAAGGGCATCTAGGTTGGTTCCACAATCTGGCTATGGTGAATTGAGCAGCAATGAACATTGATGTGGCTGTATCTCTGTAGTATGCTGATTTTAAGTCCTTTGGGTATAGGCCAAGGAGTGGGATAGCTGGGTCAAATGGTGTTTCCATTCCAAGCTTTCTGAGGAATCTCCACACTGCTTTCCAGAGTGGTTGCACTAATTTGCAACCCCACCAGCAATGTATGAGTGTTCCTTTTTCACCACATCCTCGCCAACACCTATTGTTGCTTGTATTCTTGATAATCGCCATTCTAATTGGGGTGAGATGAAATCTTAGGGTAGTTTTGATTTGCATTTCCCTTATTACTAGGGATGTTGAACATTTTTTCATATATCTGGTGATTACTTGTACATCTTCTTCTGTGAAGTGTCTGTTCATTTCCTTAGCCCATTTGTTGATTGGATTATTTGTATTCTTCGTGTAGAGTTTTTTGAGTTCTTTATAGATTCTGGAAATTAGCGCTCTATCTGAGGTATGGTTGGCAAAGATATTCTCCCACTCTGTAGGCTCTCTCTTCACATTTCTGATAGTTTCCTTTGCTGAGAGAAAGCTTTTTAGTTTGAATCTATCCCAGTTGTTTATTCTTGCTTTTATTTCTTGTGCTATGGGAGTCCTGTTAAGGAAATCTGATCCTGAGCCAACAAGTTGAAGATTTGGACCTACTTTTTCTTCTATAAGATGCAGGGTCTCTGGTCTGATTCCGAGGTCCTTGATCCATTTTGAGTTGAGTTTTGTGTAGGGTGAGAGATAGGGGTTTAGTTTCATTCTATTGCATATAGTTTTCCAGTTTTCCCAGCACCATTTGTTGAAGAGGCTATCTTTTCTCCATTGCATATTGTTGGAACCTTTGTCTAGTATGAGAAAATTGTATTTATTTGGGTTTGTGTCCATGTCCTCTATTCTGTACCATTGATCTACCTGTCTATTTTGGTACCAATACCATGCCGTTTTTGTTACTATTGCTTTGTAGTAGAGTTGAAGATCTGGTATTGCAATACCCCCTGCTTCGCTCTTGCTACTGAGGATTGCTTTAGCTATTCTAGGTTTTTTATTCTTCCAGATGAATTTCATAATTGCTTGCTCTATTTCTGCGAGGTACATCATTGGGATTTTAATTGGAATTGCATTGAATCTGTATAGAACTTTAGGTAGTATAGCCATTTTGACGATATTAATTCTGCCTATCCAGGAACATGGGAGATCTTTCCATCTTCTAAGGTTTTCTTGAATTTCTTTCTTTAGTGTTCTGTAGTTCTCATTGTAGAGGTCTTTCACCTCTTTTGTGAGATTGATTCCCAAGTATTTTATTTTTTTCGATGCTATTGTGAATGGAGTAGTTTTCCTAATTTCTCTTTCTGAAGATTCATCACTTATGTATAAAAATGCGTTGGATTTATGAGCATTGATCTTGTAACCTGCTACTTTACTGAATTCACTTATGAGTTCTAAAAGTTTTCTGGTGGAATTTCCAGGTTCCTCTAAATATATAATCATGTCATCAGCGAACAGGGATAGTTTGAGTTCTTCTTTTCCTATTCGTATCCCTTTAATTTCTTTGGTTTGTCTAATTGCTCTGGCTAGAGTCTCAAGGACGATGTTGAATAGAAGCGGTGAAAGAGGGCATCCCTGCCTTGTTCCAGTTTTTAGGGGGAACGCTTTCAGTTTTTCACCATTTAGAATGATATTAGCCATGGGCTTAGCGTAGATGGCCTTTATAATGTTTAGGAATGTTCCCATTACCCCAATTTTTTCTAGTGTTTTGAGCATGAAGGGATGCTGTATTTTATCAAATGCTTTTTCTGCATCTATTGAAATAATCATGTGATTCTTAACTTTAAGTCTGTTGATATGGTGAATGACATTTATTGATTTCCGAATGTTGAACCAACCTTGCATCCCTGGGATAAAACCCACTTGATCGTGGTGCACTATCTTTTTAATATATATTTGTATGCGATTTGCTAAAATTTTGTTGAGAATTTTTGCATCGATGTTCATTAAGGATATTGGTCTGAAATTTTCTTTCCTTGATGTGTCTCTGTCTGGTTTAGGTATCAGGGTGATATTGGCTTCATAGAACGAGTTTGGTAGGGTTCCCTCCTCTTCTATCTCATGGAATAGTTTGAGGAGTATTGGAATGAGCTCTTCTTTAAAGGTTTTATAGAACTCGGCTGAGAACCCATCTGGTCCTGGACTTTTCTTTGTTGGTAGGCTTTTGATGACCTCTTCTATTTCATTGCTTGAAATTGGTTTATTTAAGTTGTGTATGTCCTCCTCGTTCAGTTTAGGTAGTTCATATGTCTCTAGAAATTTGTTGATGTCTTCAAGGTTTTCTGTTTTGTTGGAGTATAGATTTTCGAAATAGCTTCTAATTATGTTTTGTATTTCACTCGTGTCTGTTGTGATGTTTCCTTGTTCATTCCGAATTTTAGTAATTTGAGTTTTCTCCCTCTTTCTCTTTGTTAGTGTGGCTAAGGGTTTATCAATTTTATTTATTTTTTCAAAGAACCAACTATTTATTTTATTAATTTTTCCGATTGTTTCTTTTGTTTCGATTTCGTTGATTTCGGCTCTGATTTTAACTATTTCCTGTCTTCTACTACTTTTGGTATTGGTCTGCTCTTCTTTTTCTAGTGCTTTGAGCTGTAGTGTTAACTCGTTTATTTGTTGATTTCTACTTCTTTTTTTGAATGCACCCCATGAAATAAATCTTCCTCTAAGTACTGCTTTCATAGTGTCCCAGAGATTTTGATATGATGTGTCTTTGTTCTCGTTTACTTCTAAGAATTTTTTTATTTCCCTCCTGATGTCTTCTGTTATCCATTCATCATATAATAGTGTATTATTTAGTCTCCAGGTATTGGAGAAGTTTCTGTTTTTTATTCTGTCATTTATTTCTAATTTCAATCCATTATGATCTGATAGAGTACAAGGTAGTATCTCTATCTTCTTGTATTTACTAACAGTAGCTTTGTGGCATAAAATATGGTCTATTTTAGAGAAGGATCCATGTGCTGCTGAGAAGAAAGTGTATTCATTCTTTGTTGGATGGTATATTCTATATATGTCTGTTAAGTCTAAATTGCTGATTGTGTTGTTGAGATCTATAGTTTCTTTATTCAATTTTTGTTTGGACGATCTATCCAGTGATGAGAGAGGTGTGTTAAAATCGCCTAGTATTATTGTGTTGTGGTCTATTTGATTTCTGGAATTGAGAAGGATTTGTTTGACGTACGTGGATGAGCCAATGTTCGGGGCATAGATATTTATGATTGTTATGTCTTGCTGATTTATGCTTCCCTTAAGCAGCATGTAATGTCCTTCTTTATCCCTTCTGACTAGTTTTGGTTTGAAGTCCACATTATCTGAGATGAGGATGGATACTCCAGCTTTTTTGCTGTGTCCGTGTGCATGGTATGTTTTTCCCCATCCTTTCACCTTTAGTCTATGGGTGTCTTTTTCTATGAGATGTGTCTCTTGCAGGCAGCATATTGTTGGATTTTTCTTTTTAATCCAATCTGCCAGTCTGTGTCTTTTGATTGATGAATTCAGGCCATTAACATTCAGGGTTATTATTGTGATATGATTTGTATTCCCAGTCAATGGACTCATATTTGTTTTTGACATGATTTGGTTTCTCCTTTATTTGGCTATTCCTTTAGGCTAGCGCCTCCTGTTGCTGATTTGCATCGTTGTTTTTCATCTCTTCCTCATGGAATATTTTGCTGAGAATGTTCTGTAATGCTGGCTTTCTTTTTGTAAATTCCTTTAGCTTTTGTTTATCATGGAAGGATCTTATTTCATCGTCAAATTTGAAGGTAAGTTTTGCTGGGTATAAGATTCTTGGTTGGCATCCATTTTCTTTCAGGGCTTGGTATATGTTGTTCCAGGCCCTTCTAGCTTTTAGGGTCTGGATTGAAAAATCTGCTGATATTCTTATTGGTTTCCCTCTGAATGTAATTTGATTCTTTTCTCTCGCGGCCTTTAAAATTCTGTCTTTATTTTGTATGTTAGGTATTTTCATAATAATGTGCCTTGGTGTGGGTCTGTTGTAATTTTGTATGTTTGGAGTTCTATAAGCCTCTTGTACTTGGTTTTCCATTTCGTTCTTCAGATTTGGGAAATTTTCTGTTATTATTTCATTGAATAGATTGTTCATTCCTTTGGTTTGTTTCTCTAAGCCTTCCTCAATCCCAATAATTCTCAAATTTGGCCTTTTCATGATATCCCATAGTTCTTGGAGATTCTGTTCATGATTTCTTACCATCTTCTCTGTTTGTTCCACTTTGTTTTCAAGGTTAAATATTTTGTCTTCAATGTCTGAGGTTCTGTCTTCCAGGTGTTCTATCCTATTGGTTATGCTTTCTATGGAGTTTTTAACTTGGTTTATTGTTTCCTTCATTTCAAGGATTTCAGTTTGGTTTTTTTTCAGTATCTCTAACTCTTTATTGAAATGATCTCTTGCTTCCCGTATTTGGTCTTTTAACTGTTGATTGGTGCGATCATTTAATGCCTGCATTTGCTCTTTCATCTCCTCCTTCAATGCCTGCATTTGCTCTTTCATCTCCTCATTAGCTTCCCTGATCGTTTTAATTACGTACATTCTGAACTCCCTTTCTGACATTTCTTCTGCTGTGCTGTCATTGGGTTTTATTGATGTAGTATCTAGGTTTGTTTGGGACATTTTCTTCCCTTGTTTTCTCATAATGGTCAGTTGTCAGTGGGACCCTGAGATGTTGCAGTTTTCCACTATTGGCTTATAGTGTCCCAGTAGATTTCCAGTGTATCACCTCCCAGCCTTCAGTAGCCTGATGTCTTGGAGGAATCTGATAAAGCAGCTCATTCGAAGAATACTGCCCCTAGCCCCCTACTGGTTCCACGTTTTGGAACTGGCTCTGTGCGGAAATGCTCTCACTGTGGGCCTGCACCGTGTAGCTGGCCGTGTGGGAAGAGCCCACTGCCGGAGTGTGGAAGACTACCTTGGGAAGACTCAAGCTGCCCTGCCCGGCTCTGCTAAGCCACCTCTATCTGGGCCTGCCACCCGGGCTGAGCTTTACCCAGTGGGCAGACTCACCCGTGGCTCCACTTCAGTCCGAGTCTCTCAATGCCTCCCCTTCTTAACTCCTGGGTTGTGGAGCGACCGGAGGTGCAGTCTCCCTCTAGGCCGCCATCTTGGATCGCCCCGTGAAGAGAGCCCGCAGCCGGAGTGGGCAGAGCCGCCTGAAGAGGTCTCCGGCTGCCCTGCCCTTATCCCTGAGGCTGACTGCAGATCGAGGCTCTCCGCTGGTTCTTTGCAGGAGTACACTGCACTGCAGGGGCTCCGGGACTCGGAGCGTGCTCTGTTCAGACAGGCTCTCACTAGGGGGCCAGTTCCGTTCCGAGAACCTGGAGAAGCTGGCTGTGTGGGCGGGGCCCACCGCCGGAGTGCGCAGGACTGCCTGTGGATGACTCTAGCTGCCCTGCCCGGCTCCGATAAGCCACCTCTATCTGGGCCTGCCACCCGGGCCGAGCTTTACCCAGTGGGCAGACTCACCCGTGGCTCCACTTCAGTCCGAGTCTCTCAATGCCTCCCCTTCTTAACTCCTGGGTTGTGGAGCGACCGGAGGTGCAGTCTCCCTCTAGGCCGCCATCTTGGATCGCCCCGTGAAGAGAGCCCGCAGCCGGAGTGGGCAGAGCCGCCTGAAGAGGTCTCCGGCTGCCCTGCCCTTATCCCTGAGGCTGACTGCAGATCGAGGCTCTCCGCTGGTTCTTTGCAGGAGTACACTGCACTGCAGGGGCTCCGGGACTCGGAGCGTGCTCTGTTCAGACAGGCTCTCACTAGGGAGCCAGTTCCGTTCCGAGAACCTGGAGAAGCTGGCTGTGTGGGCGGGGCCCACCGCCGGAGTGCGCAGGACTGCCTGTGGCTGACTCTAGCTGCCCTGCCCGGCTCCGATAAGCCACCTCTATCTGGGCCTGCCACCCGGGCTGAGCTTTACCCAGTGGGCAGACTCACCCGTGGCTCCACTTCAGTCCGAGTCTCTCAATGCCTCCCCTTCTTAACTCCTGGGTTGTGGAGCGACCGGAGGTGCAGTCTCCCTCTAGGCCGCCATCTTGGATCCTCTCTCAAAAACATTTTTAATGAAAAAATCATCTCCAAATAAAATTTCATTCAGTTCCACAAATATTTTTGTGGAGTACTGTCACTGTGAAAGGAGCAGTAAAGAACTTGTAAACTATAATCCCTTTATATAAGGAGCATATAGTTTTTTTTTAATTAAAATATTTTTTTATTTTTACAGACATTTTGATTCATTGTACACAAACGGGGTACAGTTTTTTGTTTATATTGTTGTATACAATGTATATTCATGCCATTCATGTAATCATACATGTATATAGGGTAATACTGTCTGTTTCATTCTACTGTTTTTCCATTCCCACCCCTTCCCACCCCTTTTTCCTCTACACCATCCAAAGTTCCTTCATTCTTCTCTTCCCCCCCCAACCCCCATCGTTTTATATTATCGTGCACTTATCAGAGAAAATATTCAGCCTTTGGTTTTTTGGGTTTGGCCTATTTCACTTAGCATGATATTTTCCAACTTCATCCATTTACCAGCAAATGCCATAATATTATTATTCTTTATGACTGAATAATATTCCAGTGTGTATATATACCACAGTTTCTTTATCCATTTGTCAATCGAAGGACATCTAGGTTGGTTCCACAATCAAGCTATTGTGAATTGAGCTGCTATGAACATTGATGTGGTTGCATCTCTGTAGTGTGCTGATTTTTAAGTCCTTTGGGTATAAACCGAGAAATGGGATAGTTGGGTCAATGGTGGATCCATTCCAAGCTTTCTGAGGAATCTCCATATAGCTTTCCAGAGTGGCCGTGCTAATTTGCAACTCCACCAGCAATGTATGAGTGTGCCTTTTTCCCCACATCTGCGTCAACACTTATTATTGCTTGTGTTCTTGATAATAGCCATTCTAATTGGAGTTAGATGAAATCTTAGGGTGGTTTTAATTTGCATTTCTCTAATTACCAGGGGTGAAGAGCACTTTTTCATATATTTGTTGATCATCTTCTTCTGTGAAGTGTCTGACCATTTCCTTAGCCCATTTATTGATTGGGTTCTTTGTATTTTTGGTGTAAAGTTTTGTAAGTTCTTTATAAACTTTGGAGATGAGTGCTCTGTCTGAAGTGTGTGTGGAAAAGATTTTCTCCCACTCTGTAGGCTCTCTTTTCACATTATTGATTGTTTCCTGTGCTGAGAAAAACTTTTTAGTTTGAATCTATCCCATTTATTGATTCTTGCTTTTATTTCTTGTGCTATGGGGGTCTTGTTAAGGAAGTCTGGTCCTAAGCCAACATGATGGAGATTCGGGCCTACTTTTTCTTCTACTTGGTGAAGGGTCTCAGGTCTAACTCCTAGATCCTTGATCCATTTTGAGTTGAGTTTTGTACAGGGTGAGAGATAGGGGTTTAGTTTCATTTTACTGCATATGGATTTCCAATTTTCCCAGCACCATTTGTTGAAGAGGCTATCTTTTCTCCATTGTAAGTTTTTGGCACCCTTGTCTAGTATAAGGTTTCTGTACTTATGAGGGTATGTCTCTGTGTCTTCTATCCTGTACCATTGATCTACCTGTCTATTTTGGTGCCAGTACTAAACTGTTTTTGTTACTTTTGCCCTATAGTAGAGTTTAAGGTCTGGTATAGTGATACCTCCTGCATCACTCTTCCTGTCATTATTTTTTGACAGTGATAAATATTTAAGACATTTTTTTCATACTTGTATATGGGGTAATAATGTCTGTCTCAATCTACCATCCTTCCCATCCCCACTCGCCCCACTCCTCCCCTCACTCCCCTTTGTATAATCCACAGATCCTTCATTCTTCCTTGCCCACCCCCCACTATGGATCAGCATCCACTTATCAGAGAAAAAATTTGGCCTTTGGTTTTTTTGGGTTTGTCTTATTTCACTTAGCTTGATATTCTCCATCTCCATCCATTTACCAGCAAATGCCATAATTACATTCTTCTTTAAGGCTGAATAATATTCCATTGTGTATATGTACCACATTTTCTTTATCCATTCATCTGATGAAGGGCATCTAAGCTCATTGTATAGTTTACCTATCATGAAATGAGCTGCTGTAAACATTGATGTGGCTGCATCACTGTAGTATGCTGATTTTAAGTTCTTTGGTATAAGCAGAGGCATGGGATAATCTTAAATGGTGGTTCCATTCCAAGTTTTCTGAGGAATTTCCATAATGCTTTCCAAAGTGATTGTACCAGTCTGCATTCCTATCAACAATATATGAGTGTACCTCTATCCCTACATCCTTGCCAACACTTATTTTTGATTGTATTCGTAATAATTGCCATTCTGACTGGAGTGAGATGAAATCTTAGAGCAGTTTTGATTTGCATTTCTCTAATTGCAAGAGATGGTAAACATTTTTCATGTTTGTTGGTCAATTGTATTTCTTCTGTGAAGTGTCTGTTCAGTTTTTTAACCCATTTATTGATTGGGTTATTTGTTTTTTTGGTGTTAAGTTTTTTGAGTTCTTTATATATCTTGGGGATGAGTGCTCTGTCTGAGGTATGTGTGGTAAAGATTTTTTTCCCATTCTGTAGGCTCTCTCTTCAAATTGTTGATTGTTTCCTTTGCTGAGAAGAAGCCTTTTAGTTTGAATCCCACTGCATTTATTGATTCTTAATTTTACTTCTTGCTCTTTAGGATTCTTGTTAAGGAAGTCAGGCCCTAAATTGATATGATGAAGATTTGGGCCTACTTTTTCTTCTGTTAGGTGCAGGGTCTCTGTTTTAGTGCCTAAGTCTTTGATCCACATTGAGTTGATTTTTGTGCAGGGTGAGAGAGGTTTAATTTCATTTTGTTACATATGGATTTCCAGTTTTCCCAGCACCATTTGTTGAATAGGCTATCCTTTCTCCAACGTGTATTTTTGGCACCTTTGCCTAGTATGAGATAACTGTATTTATGTGGATTTGTCTCTTTGTCTCCTATTTTGTACCATTGGTCTACATGTCTGTTTTGGTGCCAATACCATGCTGTTTTTGTTACTATTGCTCTGTAGTATAGTTTAAGGTCTGGTAGTGTGATGCCTTCTGCTTCACTCTTCTTGTTAAAGATTGCCTTGACTATTCTGGGTCTCTAACTGAGCCATATCCCCAGTCCAATTTCTTTCTTTAGTGTTCTGTAGTTTTCATTATAGATGTCTTTCAACTTTTGTTAGATTGATTCCTAAGTATTTTATTTTTTGAGGCTATTGTGAATGGGGTAGTTTTCCTAATTTCTCTTGTAGTGGATGTGTCATTTGTGTATAAAAATTCATTTGATTTATGGGTACTGATTTTATATCCTGCTACTTTGCTGAATTCATTTATGAGTTCTAGAAGTTTTCTGGTGGAACTTTTTGGATTTTCTTTTCTTTTTTTTTTTTTTGGTGCTGAGGATTGAACCCAGGGCCTTGTGCTTGCAAGGCAAGCACTCTACCAACGGAGCTATATCCCCAGCCAATGGATTTTCTAACTATAGAATCACATCGTTGGTAAATAGTGATAGTTTGAGTTCTTCTTTTCCCATTTATATCCCTTGAATTTCTTTCATCTGTCTGATTGTTTTGGCTAGTTTCAAGGACAGTGTTGACTAGAAGTGGTGGAAGAGGGCATCCCTGTTTTGTTCCAGTTTTTAGGGGGAATTTCATTTTTTTCTCCACTTAGCATGATGTTTGCCATGGGCTTAGCATAGATAGGTTTTACAATGTTGAGCTATGTTCCTACTATCCATAGTTTTTCTAGTGTTTTGAACATGAAGAGGTACTGTATTTTGTCAAATGCTTTCTCTGCATCTGTTGAGATTATCATATGATTCTTGTCTTTAAGTCTATTGATGTGGTGTATTACTTTTATTGATTTCTAGATGTTGAACCAACCTTGCATTCCAGGGATGAACCCCACTTGTGGTGCACTGTCTTTTTAATATACTTTTTTTATGCGATTCGCCAAGTATTTTATTGAGAATTTTTGCATCTATGTTCATGAGGGATATTGGTCTGAAGTTTTCTTTCCTTGATGTATCTTTGTCTGGTTTTGGTATCAGGGTGATACTAGTCTCATAGAATGAGTTTGGAAGGGTTCCCTCCTTCTCTATTTCATGGAATAATTTGAGGAGTTTTGGCGTTAATTCTTCTTGGAAGGTCTTGTAGAACTCGAATGAGAATCCATCTGGTCCTGGACTTTTCTTGCGTAGTAGGCTTTTGATGGCGTCTTCTGTTTCATTGCTTGAAATTGATCTGTTTGAATTGTGTATGTCCTCCTGGGTCAGTTTGGGTAGATCTCTATAAATTTGTCAAAGTCTTCAAGATTTTGTATTTTATCTGAGTATAAGTTTTCAAAATAGTTTCTAATTATCTCCTGTATTTCAGTAGTGTCCAGCATGATAATTCCTTTTTCATCACAAATTTTAGTAATTTGAGTTTTCTTAGTCTTCTTTCTCTTTGTTAATTAGCTAAGGGTTTATCAAGTTTATTTCTTTAAGAACCAACTTTTTATTATGTCAATTTTTTGAATTGTTTCTTTTGTTTCAGTTTCATTGATTTCAGCTCTGATTTTAATTATTTCCTGTCTTCTTCTGCTTTTGGGTTGATTTATTCTTTTTCTAGGGCTTTGAGATATGATGTTAGGTCATTTATTTGTTGACTTTTTATTCTTTTAATGTATGAACTCAATGCAATGAACTTTCCTATTAGCACTGCCTTCATAGCATCCCAGAGATTTTGATATGTTGTATCAGTGTTCTCATTTACCCTTAAGTGTTTTTTTATTTTCTCCTTGATTTATTCTTTTTTCCATTCATCATTCAGTAGCTTGCTATTTTGTCTCTGTGTGTTGGAGTAGCTTCTATTTTTCACTTTATTGTTGATTTCTAGTTTCATTCCATTATGATCTGATAGAGTGCAGGGTAGTAGTTCTATTTTTTTGTATTTGCTGTGAGTTGTTTTGTGGCATAACTTGTGGTCTATTTTAGAGAAGGATCTATGTGCCACTGAGAAGAAAGTGTATTTGCTCGATGATGGATGAAATACTCTATATATGTCTGTTAAGTCTAAACATTGATTGTATCATTTAATTCTGTAGTTTCTTTGTTTAGTTTTTGTTTGTAAGATCTCTCCAGTGGTGAGAGAGGTGTGTTAAAGTCACCCAATATTATTGTGTCGTTTCTTAAAATTGAGAAGGGTTTGTTTGATATATGTAGATGCTCTATTGTTTGGGGCATATATATTTATGATTGTTATGTCTTGTTGGTGTATGGTTTTTAAGCAGTATGAAATGTCCTTCTTCATCCCCTACGACTAACTTTGGTTTGAAGATGGGAGCTTCCGCTTCCAGGATAATCAAAGATGGCTGCACTGGCTTTTAAACGTTTTGGCAAGTGGGGAGCTGCAGTTCAGGGCGTGGGTGTGGTTGGGCCGCGGGTCCTGCAAGTCCTGACTGTTGTCTCAAAATGTCAGCAGCCATGTGTAACCAGACCTGCGGGTACTCTGACCATGGACTTCCAGGTAACAACGAGCAGCTGGTGATCCACTGGTGGTCTGCGGTCAGTCTACACGCTACTGGTGGATGATTGGCAGGTGGACCTTGGGCAGTTGGTGATGGGTAGGTGAAGGGCAGTCGATGGGCAGGCAAGAGGCAGGCATACAGGCAAGTGGCGGGTGATAGGTGGCAGTCAGTGAGCAATCTGCACTTAAAAAGTAGTCGATATGCTGGCAGACTGCAAGTGATTACAGTGGACAAATGGGGTAAACAGCAGGGGATCGATAAGCAGCAAAGACTGCCTCACAGAGAAACAGATAGCCTCTGCTTGAAAACTGAGTTACAGAGTGACAAGGAAGACAGCCTCCTTCTAGTCTGCCATCTTGGATCTCCCACTTTGTCTGATATGAGAATGGAAACCCCTGCTTGTTTATGCAGTCCATGTGAGTGATATGCTTTTTCCCCATCCTTTCATCTTCAGTCTGTGGATGTCTTTTCCTAGGAGGTGAGTCTCTTGAAAACAGCATATTATTGTGTCTTTTTTTTCTTCTTAATTCAATCTACCAGACTGTGTCTTTTGATTGATCAGTTTAGGCCATTAACATTCAGAGTTATTATTGAGATATGATTTGTATTCCCGTCATTTTGCTTTAGTTTTTGTTTTTAACTTGATTTAGTTTCTCCTTTGATTCACCTTTCCTTTAGTGTAGTTCCTCCCTTTGCTGGCTTTCATTGTCCCTCCCCCCAACCCATGGAATATTTTGCTGAGAATTGAACAGCCTTTCTAGTTGTGAATTCTTTTAACTTGTTTATCATGAAAGGTTTTTATATCATCTTCAAATCTGAAGCTTAATTTTGCTGGATATAAGATTCTCGGTTGGCATTCATTTTGCTTTAGAGTTTGATATATGTTATTCCAGGACTTCCTGGTATTGAGGGTCTGGGTTGAGAAATCAGCTGAGATCTGAATTCGTTTCCCCCTGTATGTAATTTGATTTTTTTCTCTTCAACCTTTAAAATTCTATCCTTATCTCTGACATTTCTTCTACTGTGTTGTCTATGGATTCTATTGTTGGAGAATCTTGTTTTTTTTTGTGCTGGGAATTGAACCCAGGGCCTTATGCTTGTGAGGCAAGCACTCTACCAACTGAGCTACATCCTCAGCCACATCTTGGTTTGTTTGAGGCACTTTGTTCCCTTATTTTTTCATGTTGTTTGTGTGTCTTCTCATCTAGTGGTATGGAGCTGAGGCAGTACAGACTCTACCCTGTAGTCTTTTAGTGTCCCTAAAGGTTTCCAGTACCTCGCCTTTAAGGGGGAGAACAATATTAACAGCACCCAATGCAAACAATATACCACCTTAAACCAAATGGCTTCTATTAAGGTGTTTACAGTTTTGTCACAATAGACAGAAATGAAGTGTTCAATTATTATCTGCAATATAAACAGTAAGTTTGCTAAGAGGATTTTCCGTTTCAAATGATGGACCATGAGGGAATAGAAGTAGTGTAAGATGTGATGTTTATGAGGGAGAGAAGATACAGGTAAAAATTTATAGTAAGAGCGAGGGAGGAATTAATAGAAGTTGACTGTTAGTATGAGAGAAATGAGAAAGAGAATCTAGGGAGAGAAAAAAATATACGTAGTTTTTTTTTTTTTTTTAAAGTAGAAATATAGGAATACACAACAAAACTGTCATATATTATTCAGATATCCCGTTCCTCAATAAATTTGATGCATGAACAATATTTGGATTCAAAGATGGTAGAGGTGTGAGACAGAGGGTGAAAAATGAAAAAAAATGGAGGAATGTCTCAGTGGAAAATTGATTGAATGATTGCTTCTGTTGTCTTTCAAAAATTTTCTCAGCTTCCCTTGTCCACCAATAGGTGGAGTTGTCTGAAGTTTAATGTTAGTTCCAGTCCAGTGGGTGCCAGACTGGTTGGGTGGGTGAGCTGAGAGCAAGATGCCCTCACATCCTCTTATAGTCTTCCTACCTGTTGTAGCTGGCCCCTTCTGTCTGTGCACACTTCAGGACTCACTGAGCTGGAGAGAGCCCAGTTTTCTCCAGTTTCTTCCACCTGTGTTTTCCTGGGGAACTGCCCCTAGATTCTGGCTTTCTGTAGGCTTGCTGGACCCAGACTGGCGTATACAAATGCAGTTGCAAATCTGATGAACCTGGGCTTCAGCTTCCTCATACCCTGTGTTGCTTCAGTTCCAAGATCTCAATGCCCTTTCAGCTTGCAGAGAGACCACCAGGCAGGTGCTCACAACAAAGAAGTGACCCTGCAAAGAGGCAGCCAGATGGCAGCTACTGCCACACCGACCAGAAGGACCTCAGGTGAAGCTAGACCTGCAGGTACCCCAATATATCTCCAGGCTCTGGCCTGAGTCCCCAGACTGAGATGGCCACGCCCTGAGATGGCGGTTTCCATGGTGTCAAACCTGCAGGTCCTGGCCGTCATCCTCAAATGGTTGCAGCCACATGTAACCAAACCTGTGGGATTTCCAGGCAACAGCGGGCAGCAGTCTGCAGGCTAATGGCAGAGGATTGGGGGGGTGGATGTTGGGCGGTGGGTGATGGGTAGGTGAAAGGTGGGCAAATGTGATGATAGGCAGCAATCAGTGAGCGATCAGCACTCAAAAAGCAGGTGATGTACTGGCAGAGGTGGGTGATCCGAGTGGACGAATGGGGTAAACAGAGGGGCTTGGTGGGCAGCAACAACTTCCTCACAGAGAAACAGTATTTCCTCTGCTGCAATCCCAGTTATGGAGCGACAAGGAATGCAGCCTCCCTCTAGTCTGCTATCTTGGATCCCTCATTAAGTTTTATACATTAAAGACTGCTTTTTGTATATATATAAAAAAAAAGAAAATGGGGAAAAATGAGATATTTTTATATTTGGGTGTGCTTCTAATCAGTCTTGGACAATTTCTGTTTTGGGTATTTTTCAGGTCAGTCAGTGCTGCTGAAAATGAGACGATCTGCAGCACCAAGTCAGTTGCAGGGTAATTCCTTGAAAAAACCAAAATTTGTACCACCGGGAAGAAGCAATCCAAGTTTGAATGAAGAGATTACAGAAGTAAATCCGGATATAAAATTACTTGAGGTAAAATAAAATTATGGAGAATCATAATAGAGAGAAGGCTGTTTTTCCTTTTTTTGGTACCAGGGATTGAACCCAAGGGTGCTTAACCACTGAGCCACATCCCTAACCCTTTTTATTTTTTCATTTTGAGACAGGGTCTCACAAAGTTGCTTAGGGCCTTGCTAAATTGCTGAGGCTGGTTTTGAACTTGTGATCCTGCTGCCTTAGCCTTCCTAGTTGCTGGGATCACAGGCATGAGCCACCTCCCCTGGCAAGAATGTGGTTTTTAAAAATATAATTTAAAGTACTTAACTGCTTATAGAAATTTTCAGTGTTTATGAAAAAATTTTCCCAGAATCTTAGAAATATCTTTTTTTTTTTTTTTTTTTTTTTTTTTGTAGTGCTGAGGATCGAACCCAGGGCACTCTACTGACTGAGCTATCTCCCCAGCCCAGAAATATCTTTAAATATATAATATAAGCACATTTATGATATGCGTGTTTGTGTGTATGTGTGTAAGCTGTATGCTTACCCACTGAGCCACATTCCTTCCTCTTTTTTTTTTTTTGAATTTTTAAATTTTGAGACAGGGATTACAGGCGTGCACAACCATGCCCAACTATGTCATGTTTTAAAGGAATCATACAGTTGAGTTTGTAAAATGAACTTGTGATAACCATAAATAAAAATCTCTTCAAGGGAGAGGGTAGAGATTCTTATAAAAATGAATAATTTTATCATTTTTCTTTTTTTTCATTGATCTTTTAAAGTTATCATATTATAAGTGCAAACTTCTTTAGATAAGATGATTTTAAAGAGAAAATATATAAATAATCCTTTGTATCACTGTTTCTGGCATTTACTTAAATTTTTATCTATTGTGAATAATGCTGTTATGAACATTGGCTTATCAATTTCTAGTTTTGATCTCTGTGTTCAGTTCTTTTGGGTTTATACCTAGGAATGGAATTGCTGGGTCATGTGTAATTCTATGTCTAGTTTTGTGAGGAACCACAAAACTGTTTTTCATAAATCTGGTACCATTTTACCTCCCTATCAGCATGTATAAGAATGCCAATTTTTTTTTTACATCTTCAGAACACTTGTTATCTTCTATTTTTTTTTTTTTTAAATTTTAGCTAGTTTGGTACATATGAAGTGGTATTTCATTGTGCTTCTGATCTCCATTTCTCTAATTACTAGTGATGCTGTAATTAGATGATTTTCTTCATGAGATACAGATCATTTTTTTAACCTTTTTTTGGAGAAATGTCTGTTTAAGTCCTTTGGTTTTTAATGGTTGTCTTTTTGTTATTGAAAAGCATACTAATTTTTGACTTTTTTTTTTGTTCTGCTTGGGTTTCTTTTATTCTGCATTTAAAAAATTTCTGTAGTCTTCCAAGTATATTGTTAGCGTCTACCAAGACAAGAGTTCTGGCATACTGTAAAAAGAAAACATAGGCTTTCATTTTTTTAATAAAGCTTCTTTCTTTTTAAAAATAGCCTTATTTAGATATAATTTACATACTGTACAGTCCACTTACTACAATTCAGTGTTTTTTACTATATTTACAGAGTTGTGCAACCATTACCGTAAACAATTTTAGAATGTTTTCATCATTCCAAAAAGAAACCTCATGCATATTAACAGTCACTCTTCAATTTTCTACAAACATTCCAGCCTTGGCACTGCTAATCTACTTTCTGTCTCCAGATTTGCCTCTTACAAACATTTCATATTAAGAGCCTCATACAACATGTGTCCTTTTGTGACTTTTTTCTCTTATTGTATTTTCAAGGCTTATCCATGTTGTAGCATGTGTTCATAATTCATTTATTTTTATTGCCAAAATATCATTTTTTCTTGCTCCCATAACAAATTACTACAAATTTGTGGCTTAAAACAATACACATGTATATTTTACAGGTGTGTAGGTCAAAAGTGCAATACAGATCTTATTGGGTTAAGATCAAGGTTTTGGTAGGTCTGCATTCATTTGTGGAGGTTTTAGGGAGGAATCTGCCCACCACCTTAGTCACTTAGTAGCTATCTTGGGTGTCAGATCCACTGTTGTAGAATTGCAGTGTGTGTTCAAGTAGCCCTTATTTTACTTAATGGCTTGAAAACACAAGAGTAATGATGCAGGCAATTTGGGTATGCCAAAGAGAAATCCTAAAGTTCTTCCTTCAAGTGAAGAGAGGAAAGTACAATAAGATATTTTGAGAGAGGGTAAGAGAGGAAGACCACATTTACATACTTTTGTTATAGTATATTTTTATAATTTTAAACCACCACTTTAAATCACTTTAAACCACCATTGTGCCTAATTTATAAATTGAGCTTTATTGTAAGTATGGGTATACAGGAAAAGCCATAGTATATATACAGTTCAGTATCATTTGTGGTTTTAGGCATTCACTGGGGGTCTTGGAGCATAACACCATGGATAAGTTGGGGTGGGGTCTCTTGTAATTGCTTGGGGTTTGAATGTGTCTCCCAAAGTTCTTGTGTTAGACATGGTTATGGTTTGAAATTTAAACATTCCTGAAAGGTTCATATACTAAAGGCTTTTTGCCAGTCTGTGGCATTATTGGAAGGTAGTAGAACCTTTAAGAGGTAGGACCTATTTGGAGGAAGTTAGGTCATTGGGGTTGCATAGTTGATTGATATTGGGAACTCAACTGGCACCTTCCTGTGGTATTTTTGCTGCTCAACTGCCCTGAGGTAAGAGCTTTGTTCTATCACATGCTACAGGCCAAGTTATGATGAACTCAAACTTCCAAAACTAAGCTAAATAAATCTTTCTTCCTTTATTAAGTTGATTTTCTCAGGTTTTTTGTTGCAGTAATGAAAATCTGATTAATAGACATTTAATCCCTAATATTAGGTATTAAGAGGTAAGACCCTTAAGAAGTGATTAGGTCTTGTAAGTCTTGTTCCTCATTAATGGATTAATGGATTGATGGTGTTATTTTGGGAGTAGTTATTGTGGAATTGGGTTTCTGATAAAAGGATAGTCTTGGCTTCCTTCCCTTCTTTCTTGGATGTGTGCTTTCTTGCCCTTCTGCCTCGCGTGGAAGGTACAACAAGGAGGCCTTCCATGTGTTTGTTCACACTTATATGCACAGAAAGAGAATAAAACAGGAAAGCAAATGGAGCAAAATGAAAAATTGTGAATCTGGGTAAAGGGCATATGGGAGTTCTTGAACTACTTTTGAAATATTTTTACAAATTTGAAATTACAAAATGTTGCAAAATTAAATTTATGATCAGTTGACTTAGTTTAACATCTTATGAGATAGGTCGTTTTTTAAAAAATGTGACTACAAACCATGGAATTTATTATGATAAATATTTATAGTGATATGACAACTTTGTTATTGTGAATACTTATTATTGTTAAAAAATGTCAAACATATTCTGTGGGAGGCAGAAAAATGGCCTTCCCAAAATCTTCCTGTCTTAATCCATGAAATTTGAAATTATGTTATCTTACATGGCAAAAGGGACTTTGCTGAAATGATTAATGTTAAGGACTTTGGGATGGGGAATTTATTTTGGATTATTTAAGTAACTCTAATACAGGTCTGTAAAAGTGGAAGACAGAGATAAGAGGGTCAGAGAAAGAAACATGACTGTGTTTGGTCAGAGAGGTGTAACATAGTTGACTTTAGAGATGAGGAAGAGGGCCACAAACCATGGAAAACGAGTGGCTTCTAGAAGTTTGATAATGAAATGTGTTCACCCTTTGATCTTCCAGAAATGAATACAGCCCTGCTGATAATCCTGATTTTAGCCCAGTAAGACCTAAGTTTAAGTTCTGATTTATATAACTATGAAATGATAATTAAAAAGTTTTAATGGTACTAAATTTGAGGTAATTTGATACAGCAGCAATAAAAAACACACATGTACAAAAGTAAAGAAAATAGGGTACAGCAAATCTCCTTACCTCCTCTGCGTGTCTTCAGTTATTGACGATTTTTGACTTATCTTAATTTCATCTTTACCTTGAGAGCTCCCTTCCCAGGTACTTTGAAGAAAATCCCAGGACTCTCTTTTCAGTAAATGTTTAGTGTATGTTTCTAATATTTGTAAGGGCTATTTAAATCAAATGAACAATGGACAGATTCTGGGAGCCATCCATAACCTCACATCAGTTAGATTTGAATATCAAGGTATATAATTGCAGGAAAACCTAGCATTTACTATTTTCACACCTAAAAAATAATTGTATTTAAATGTTGATTTTAGTATTGGGAAATTAATCAAGATAAAGAACATTTGACTATATGAATGACAGGTTTTGATTTCTTTGAAAATTCTGATGTTGTTTAAAATACACTGTAGCTATACCCATAGTTTTCATCTGTCATGTCTTTCAGATTTGATAACATAAACTTGTTTTAAAAATGATAGAAGGGGGGCTGGGGAGATAACTCAACTGGTAGAGTGCTTGCCTTGCAAGCACAAGGCCCTGAGTTCTATCCTCAGTACCGCAAACAAAACAAAACAAAACAAAACAAAACAAACCAATAGAAGGGGCTGGGGTTGAGCTCAGTGGTAGAGTGTTTGCCTAGCATGTATGAGACACTGGGTTTGATCCTCAGTACTACATAAAAATTAATTAATAAAATAAAGGTTTTGTGTCCATCTACAACTAAAAAAAATAGAAATTGGGTTTTAATTCTTAAATATCTATTCTTGATGTAGATATACAGAAACTGGTAGCTCATTTAAAATTAGGAGTCTATTATAAAAATATGGGAAGTTAGATTCAATTTCTGCTTAAAATATGTATTTGGTTCTTTTAGGGTGTAGCAAGTAATGCATTTCTTCAGGCAGAGAATGATTCTGGAGTATGCAGTTCAAATCTTTTGCCTACTAAAGGAAAAACTAGGGAAATTAATGATGGGAATAATTACAGTGGGAAATGTTTTGAAGCATCTGCAGTGACAACATTAGATTCACCTCCTTTAGGTAAGACTGAACTTCTTATTGATCAGGTTTGTATTTGACCAGTCATATTATAGTATTTAAATGATTATTCAAGAATGAATGTATTTTATTTGATAACTGTTGATGTAATACCACTAGATTGTTGGTAATTCAGATCTTTTGTTGTCATAACTTATCTTTAATGATTACATTAGTAGCCGTGCAATTGAAGTCTTATACTTTATGACATTGCTTTATTTAATACTATTTTAAGGGAACTTATTGGTCAAATATGATCTTTGCTTCAGGTATCACAATTGTATAAAATTTTATTTAAAATTTTTTTGTAATAAACATGTTAATGGGACTAAAATTAGGGAGGTGTACTTGAAATGAGTTAGTTGTTAATTTATTATAATCTGCAGTAACTTCATATCAGTTACATTAGAATTATCAAGGTATATAATTGCAGGAAAACCAAGCATTTAACATGTTTCATTCTGCCATTGTTGAATTGAATTAAAAGAGTGATTATGGTTCTTTTTGCATCTGTAAGAGATACTATATTTCAGGTAACTAAAAAAAAATATAGTTAAAGTGGTTCACTTGTTTGAATGGACAGATTCTGGGAGCGACTCCATCTGTTGGACTGTAGAATGGTAACTGCCATCCTCATGACACCAGTGCAAATCAGTAAAGTACTTTAAGCATTTAACCCTTTTGAAGGAGGTTCTTGAACTTTGTGATGATTAATGAATTGTACTCATGAATGGGTTCTTTTTTTAAATTTTTTTTATTTTTACAGATTTCATTTTGATTCATTGTACACAAATACATCTTTTTGTTTCTATGGTTGTGTACGATGTAGATTCATACCATTAGTATAATCATACATGTACATAGGGTAATGATGTCTGTCTCATTCCACCATTTTTCATATCCCTCCCTCTCATTTCCCTCTACATAATCTAAAGTTCCTCCATTCTTCTCTCACTCCCCCACCCCCTTCTATATCATCATCCACTTATCAGGGAAAACATTCAGCCTTTGGTTTTTTGGGATTGGCTTATGTCACTTAGCATGAAGTTCTCCAATTCCATCCATTTATCTCCAAATACCATAATGTTATTCTTTATGATTGAATAATATTCCATTGTGTATGTATGCCACAGTTTCTTTATCCATTCATCTATTGAAAGGCATCTAGGTTGGTTCCACAATCTAACTGTTGTGAATTGAGCTGCCATAAACACTGATTTGGCTGCATCACAGTAGTATGCTGATTTTAAGTCCTTTGGGTATTAACTGAGGAGTGGGATAACTGGGTCAAAGGTGGGTCCATTCAAAATTTTCTGAGGATTCTCCACACTGCTTTCCAGAGTGACTGCACCAGTTTGCAACTCCACCAGCTATGTAAAAGTGTGCCTTTTTCTCCACATCCACACCAACATCTATTATTGTTTGTGTTCTTTATATTAGCCATTCTAATTGGAATAAGATGAAATCTTAGAGTTGTTTTAATTTGCATTTCTCTAATTACTAGAGACATTGAACACTTTTTCATATATTTTTTAATCATCTGTATTGCTTCTTCTGTAAAGTGTCTGGATAGATCCTCCAAACAAAAACTGAACAAAGAAACTATAGAACTAAATAGTACAATCAATGATATAGACTTAACGGACATGTATAGAGTATTTCATCCATCATAGAGTGAACATACTTTCTTGTCAGCAGCTCATGGATCCTTCTCCAAAGTAGACCATATGCTATGCCACAAAGAAGCCATTAGTAAATACAAAAAAATAGAGATATTACCTTGTATTCTACCAGACCATAATGCAATGCAATTAGAAATCAATGATAAAAAAAAATTACTCCAACACCTGGAGACTAAATAATATGCTATTGGATGATGCAGTGATAACAGAAGACATCAGGGAGGAAATAAAAAAGTTCTTAGAGGTAAACAAGAATGATGACACAACATATCAAAATCTCTGGGACACTCTGAAAGCAGTACTACGAGGAAAGTTCATTACATTGAGCTCATACATTTCTTGTTGTAGCAGAAAGGAATTCTGTGTTTTCCTGATTGGCCAGTAATGTGGTGTCATGTATGTATTTCTTGGAACTTTTCAAAAACTGTAACTAGTGTCAGGGTGAGGTTGAGAAAGACTTTGGGAGTTGGAATTGATTTAGGAACATACCTAGGGACAGCTCTGAGTTTATCAATTTAATTGCTGCCCTATCTTACTGATTTGCTCTCCCTTTTTTCTTTCTTACTTATCTCCATTCCTCTTTTCTCTCCTCCATCTTTGTTAGGTGAATATCCTATTTCCCCAGGATTTCTTTTTGACTGTGAAGCCTGAGAAAGATAATGATTCATGTGTGCTTGCTTCTTTTCTAGGCTGGTAGCCGATCACGAGAGAATGATATTTAGACTCTGGAATATAATCTGTGTTACTGATTTGGGCTTTTTTTTTTTTCTACAATAGTTTCTCATTCACTTCCCTGCTAAATGTGAGAAGGGAATTAAGAGTTAAGATAAATTGAAGAGAGAATTAATTTACTCAAGCCTTAATCCCTTAATCCTTCTCTGATTTAGTAAATTCACTGGACTGGGGAACCTTTGCCAACCTCCTGATACTTTCCTGCCTCATTCAGAAAGAGGTTAACTAGGGTAAAAAAGCTTTGTGAGAAGTGTTTTGTTCTCTATGGTAGATTGCTGGGGAGAAATCCAATATACAGAAAAACATAGAGATGAGAGACATATAGTATAAGGTACTCACCTTTTACATCCTTTCTGTTCTAGATCTAATCTGTTCTGATGTGAGGTGCAAGCTGGTATGTTCCAGTTAAAATATGTCCCCATTTTTCCACATCATCTTTTCAGTTTGAAAAATTTCCTACAATGAAGAAATTGAAAGAATAGGCCAGTTAACATCCTAAATTCAATAGTTTACCAATGTTTTGCATTATTTATACACTTTTTTTTTTTTTTTTTTTGTGGTTCTGGGGATCAAACACAGGGATCCTCATACATGCTGCACAGGCATCTACTGCTGAATACACCACACCCAGCCCTTCTTTCTCTTTCCTTATGCATATACTTTTTCCCCCTGAACTTTTTAAATGTAATTTGTGTATTTGATGTTATTTTACCTCAACTTTAGCATATATTTCTTAAAATAAATGTTTTCTCCTATATGACATTATTATTATACAAGATTACTATTAATAACATTTAATATACAGTTCATTAGTAATATTATTTTTATATAAGTTGTATAAGTTTGGTTTCTTTCACAATTTGAAGTAGCCCTATTAAGTATATTTTCACTCCATTCAGCTTCACTGGGCACTTGAAGTCTCTTTATAACACTACGTATTCCTCATGAGAGAATGGTCTACCACTGAATGACTTCCTCCAAGGCCCAGAGAATGTGCTTCTTTGAGGGTTGTGGTAGAAGGGCCCACTTCTGTCTTTTTTTGTTGTTCAAGTGTCACAGCCCTTTCTCTTTATGAACAGTCCAGCTTAGTCTTTTGAGATTGGTTTTGTGAAAACCAAGTCCTGTGACAGGAGAAATATAGAGTTGTATTGTGTTCCCTAAGAGAATATGATGAAGTCCTAAGCCTGGGTACCTATGAATGTGTCCTTATTTGGAAATAGATTCTTTCCTGGTGTTAGGATGTTAAGGTCAGAGCAACTCGGGAACCTGAGGCAGGAGGAGTGCAAGTTCGAGGCCAGCTTCAACAACTCAGTGAGACCCTGTCTCAAAATAAAAAACAAGGGATATAGCTCAGTGTTAGAGCATGTGTGAAGTCTTGGGTTGCATCTGGTACCATACCAAACCAAATAAAAAAGCAAACAAAAAACCCCAAAATAAAGATGAGAAAATACTGACTTTTTGCTGTCTCTAAATCCAATGACTGGTATCTTCATGAGAGAGAGAAAGAGAAACAGATCAAAATGAGGCCACGGGACAACGAAAGCAGAGAGCACCAAGGATTGTTGGCAACCACCAGAAGCTAGAAAGAGGCAAGGAAGATTCTTTCTCCTAGAACTTTTAGAGAGCATGACCCTTCTGACACCTTTATTCTGTATATTTGATCTCTATACTCTCAGAGAATTTTAAAATTCTGTTGTAGTACTTTATTACAGCATTCTTAGAAATTAATACGGGAAGTCGTAGACCTCTTAGATATTCAGACTTTCAAAGACTTTCCCCTTTTATAGAAAAGGGAAAGAAGAAAGACATTCTTTAATTCTTGAGTCTTTTTTTTCTGCCAACACTGGAGATATGACTCAGGGGTGCTTTACCATTAAGCTACGTTCCCGGTCCTTTATTATTTTTCATTTTGAGATAGTGTCTCACTAAGTTGATTAGTGCCTGGCTAAATTGCTGAATTTGTGATCCTCCTTGCTCAATCTCCTGGGTTGCTGGGATTACAGGCATGTACCACCAAGCCTGTCTCTGAATATGCCATTTAAAGAGAATCATTAAATATGTAGTCCTTTGTGAATTTTATTTATTTATTTTTTTTGGGGTACTGGAGATTTATTTAACCCAGGGGGCTATCCCACTGAGCTATATCCCTATCACTTTTTATTTTTTATTTTAATACACAGTCTCACTAAGTGACAACCTTTTTTTTTAAAAAAATAGGTAATACATGCACATGATTAAAATTCAAAAGACCTGAAGAATATGGTGAAAAAATAAAAAACATCCTTTCTCTTATCTCTAGCCATCTAGTTCCCTCCTCAGTGGCAATTATTTTTTTGTGTGTATCTTTGAGATATTCTACATATTTGGAAACATATTTGTATGTATATATTTTTCTCATATAGCAGTTTCATTATTTGTGTTGTTCTAATACATTACATTACTAAATAGTACATATTTGAAATGTTTACTAAAATAGTATGTCTTTGTACTAAAATAGTACATCTTTGAAATGTTTTTGTTAATGCATTTAGAATTACCTCATTATTTTTAAAGGCTAATTCTGTTGTAAGGATGTGTCAAATATATATTTAACTAATGCCTTATTAATAGTTATTTAGGTTGTTTTAGATATTTTCTTATTACAAACAAAGCTAAAATAAGTGTTTATATATAATGTACATATTTGATAATACATTCATAGGAGAATACCTTGGAATGTGATGCCGATCACAAGGTATGTGTATTTATCATTTTGATAGTTATTGCTAAATTGCTCTTTGTAGATGTTATTGTGCAGGTTTATACTACCAGCAATGCTTGAGCAATATATGTATCATTTATTGAGATCTCAATTTATATAGAATTAGACTTTTTTGTATTTCACAGTCTAGTAATTAGGAAGTTATTTTGTTACGCTTTTAAACTTTTTTAATATTACATTTTAATATTATTTCAAGCTTATAGAAAAATCCAAGACTAGTACAAAGAACATCAACAAAGTTTATGTTTTTGTGTGTTTTGTGTATGGAATTTTTTGGAGCCATTCGAGAGTGATTTGCTGACATGATGCCCCATCAACCAAAATTCTTCAGTATGTGTTTCCTTATCAATTCTAGACTTCTCTATGATGAAGTTTGAAAGTGTACCTGTCAAAAATCAGGAAATTAACATTGCTATAATACTGTCCCTCCAATTCACAGATCCCATTTCAATTTCTCTGCTTATGCCAATGATATCTTTTATGATTTGAATATTTGTGTTTTTCCAGAATTCATATGTTGAAACCTAATCAATGTTTTGTGGTTTTAGGCAGTAGGGACTTTGGAAGGTGTTTAGGTCACAAGGGCAGAGCCCTCCTGAATATCACTGTCCTTATAAAATAAGCCCCAGAGAGCTGCCTTACCTCTTGTACCATATGAAGAAATGGTGCCATTTAAGAACCAGAAAGTGGTCCTCACCAGATACTGAATCTGCTTGTGCCTTGATTTCAGATTCCTTAGGCTCCAGAACTGTGGGAAATAAATTTCCATTGTTTATAAGATGCCCAACTTGTGGTAACCTGAGTGCATTAAGACAATGTCCTTATGGCAAAAATAAATTTAAATGAACAATAAACTTTTTATCTGCAGTCCAGAATTATGTGTTGTATTTAGTTGTCATGTCTTTTGGTTGCTTATAGTCTGGAACAATCTTAAGTCTTTGCATATCTTTTGTGACTAATAATTTTACAGAGTATGGGTCATTCACTTGTAGAATGTTTCTCAGTTTGGATTTGTTTGATGTTTCCTCATGATCAGAGTAAGTTTATATATTTTGGGCAGGAATATCACAGTAATAATTCCTAGTATATCATCATAGAAGGCATATGATTTTAGTTTATCCCATTATTGAAAAAATTGCTATCTGAAGGGTGTTTTTACTCTAAAATTATTTTTCCTTTGTAATTAATAAGTAAATATGGGGAGTCATTTTGAAAATATTGATTCTTGCCTAAAATTTATTACTATGATTGTTTTCAAATGCTGATTTTCTTAATTTTATGTATGTATGTATGTTTGAAATCAGGGATTGAACCCAGGGGTGCTTAGCCACTGGGCCACATCCCCAGCCTTTTTTTAATGTTTTATTTTGAGATAGAGTCTTGCTGTGTTCCTTGGACCTCCCTAAGTTGCTGAAACTGGCTTTGAACTTGTAGATCCTCCTGACTCAGCCTCAGAGTCACTGGGTTTACAGGTGTATACCACCGTGTCTGGTATTAATATAAATTAATTTAAAATAAATATTTAATTTATTTAAAATAAAAATTTATCAGTTTGAATTCTACTGTAGGGAAAAGCTTTCCTTTCTCCTCCATTATTTGGTAATTAATTTTTATGGATTCATAAATTTGTTTTATTCAGTAGTTTATAATCTATTGTTATAATTATTTTGTAATACTCAGATTGCCTCAGATTTGACTAATGATAACCCCTTTACAAGGACTCCTATTTCTTTTTGACAATTCACATCAATTTTTGAGTACTTTGGTACTATGTAGTCCAATAAGATCTTCCTTGCCCTTGCTCTTGAAATCAACTAAGGACCCGACTTCCATTTTAGTGGAGAGTGGTATTTAAAAACCAGTCTGGTTTTGGTATATTCATTGATCCTGCAGTGTTACTGGTTTTAGCCTTTTCAGCAATCAAAGGTAAGAGATATAGATTACTAACATATATAGGGGATTGAACCCAGGGGTGCTTAATCACTGATCCACATCCCAGCCCCTGTTTGTATTTTATATAGAGACAGGGTCTCACTGTGTTGCTTAGTGCCTCGCTATTGCTGAGACTGGCTTTGAACTCAAGATCCTTTTGCCTCAGCCCCCGGAGCTTCTGGGATTACCAATCTCCGCCACCACACCAGGCTCATATATATTTCTTTATTTTTTTCTCATATATATTAAAAAGAATGAGTTTGGGGCTAGGGATGTAGCTTAGTGTAGAGCTCATGCTTAGCATGTACAAGGCCCCAGCACCAAAACAAATAAAAAACATTCCCCCTGCAAAGCCAAACAACCATGAGTTCATACTGACACCTTCAATTCCAATTTAGTTCCACAGTTTATTTGTAGCACATTCTTTTATGGTGAAAAACTTGATTTTATCCTAAATATATTTACCTGTTTTATTTATTTCACTTTTATATAACCAGTTTATCAAAATGGAACCAAAATTAAAAGTAAATGTTTTTGTGGAAAAAGAAGTTTGATATTTTATATCCTTATTAAGAGTGGTTATTTAACATAATTTATATTCTGCTTTTTCCTAACAAAAATTATGGTGCCAGGACAAAGGTTCTCTTGACTTTCTTAGCACTATCATACAGAGGTTTTTTTTTTTCCCCCCAAAATATTTATGGATTTCTTATTTCCCAAGGGCCTAAAATTCTTTGATATTCAAATCAGTTTTTTTTTAATACACCTAGTATGTCAGCCTGTCATTTTGCAGTTAGTTGTCATTATTGTTATTCAGGTTTTTTTTTTTTTTTAAAGGATATTAATGCTAATCTTTTTTTTAAAAACGTTTATTTTATTTATTCATTTTTTTTTAATGTGGTGCTGAGGCTTGAACCCAGTGCCTTACATGTGCGAGGCAAGTGCTCTACCACTGAGCCACAATTCCAGCCCTGTCATTCAGTTTTAAAAGAGACTTTAATATTCTATTTAAGCCTGAAGGGACATTTGAATGGGAACTAATTTTTAAAAAATCTGTGATCAGTTGATTAGTAAATATTTTTTCTCTTTTGATGACTCATTTTCTCATTTTACAACTTTAGACATAACTGTAAGGAATCAGATATTGATATTAGACCCACTAATAACTTTTTCCCCATAGAAAATTTCCCATACAAAATAAAGGGTTGAGGAGTCCATATTTTGCCCTTTAAGGTTTTTATTTATTTTTATTTTTATTTTTTAAAATGAGGATTTCCGTCAGAATAAACAGGTTTCATGATTTCGGGAGTATGTAGAGTTGTGTTCAGATTATTAGACAATGTCAATAACCCATTCTGTTAATGAGTGGAAATTTGATAGGTGTATCCTCACCCCTTATAAAAACACCATTGAAATAATTCTCCTCTAACTAATTTGCTTTTAGTTCTCAGGTTAAAGAAGGACTTTTGAGGCAACCTACACACTGCGACTGTTCTTTTGATTTTCTGCCTTGAGTATAAGTGAATAATTTTGCTCAAGTTTATCCTGGTATCAGTTTGGTGAAAAAGATCCCAGTCATGTGAATATTGATCTTCTCATATGCATCCTTCTAAATCATTTTGAAGCATATTTGAAACTACTTAGGTATTCTTCAGGATCATTTTAGGAGACTGGATTATTAAATTCTCTCTTGAGCATAGAGCATAACCTACTTTTTTGTTTAAGGAGAGCTCTTATGGAAAGAGGCAACAGTAGAATGATATTGAATAGTAGTTCTTTTCTTTGTCATTTCCTCCTTCTTCTCCTACCCCTCCCACCTCCTCTTCCTCCTCCTTGCAGTGCTGGGGTTGAACCCAGGTCTTGTACAGCTAGACTCTACCATTGAGCTGTACCTTAGCCCAAGGCTCAATTAAATTTGAAAAAAAAAATGTGTATATACATATATATGTATAGTTTATTACATAATGTTATGATATATGTATAAATCCTAAAATGGTTACTGTTATGAAGCAAATTAACATATTCATTCTCATAGTTACTGTTTGTGTGTGTGTGTGTGTGTGTGTGTGAGAGAGAGAAAGAGAGAGAGAGAGAGAGAGAGAGAGAGAGAGGCAGATAGAATCTACTTTAAACCCTAATACGATACAATTTTATTAGCTAGTTCTCAGTTGTGCATTAGAACTCTAGACTCATTAATTCTACATATTTGCTATTTTGTACCCTTTGGGTAGGTCTTTTTCCATTTGCTCCTCCATTACTTCAGGCTCCATACTCTTTGTATGTTTGACTTTTTTTTTTTCCTTCTGATTTTACATATAAGTGAGATCATGCATTTTTCTTTGTGTTTGACTCACTTCACCTAGTATGATATCCCCTAGGTTCACCCACGTAGCAAATGACAGGATTTCCTTCTTTTAAAGGGTGAATAATATTCCTTTTGTGTGTGTGTGTGACATTTTCTTTATTCATTCATCCATTAGTGGACACTTAAGATTGTTTCTGTATCTTACCTATTGTGAATAATTCTGTAGTGAACATGAGAATGCAGATCGCTAGGAGGTGGTGATTTCATTTCCTTTGGGTATATATCCAGCAGAGGGATTAATGAATCATATGGAAGTTCTATTTTTAATTTCTTTAGGCACCTCCATGCTGTTTACTATAACGACTTGCCCAGTCCACATTTCTATCAGCAGTGTATTTCTCCACATCCTTGCCAACATGTGTTATCTCTTGTCTTTTTGATAATATGTGGAGTGCCATCCATGGCCTGCATAAGAGTCAAGCTTGATTGAACTATTAGGGAAATCTGGCTTCAGGAACTCACAATTATGGAAAATTGTTCAAGATTGAAGCATGTGGTCACCTTGCAGTTGAAAGAAGGGCCCGGATGTGGGAATGACCTGCTAGAGCCAAATGGCTTGCTTAACTCCAAATCCTGTTTTTCACAGAAGCAGCTCCTCCTGGTCCCCCTTTGATCTGTACTGCTATAAACAAACACTGAAAAGTGTGGGCTCCTTCCTTTGTTAGAGCCAGTCCCTTATGATTGACTCAATAGGTCATGGCCCTGCTTCAAAGATCATTCTGTCTTATGTCGTTTTTTTATGATAAATTAATTTCTTAACTATTATTTTGCAGCCAGCCCATCCCTTCTACAGGAACCCTTTCCCTTGCCCACATGGACGTGGGTGGAGAATAATAGTCTTCCTAATAAGTGTGAGATGATATCGCATACTGGTTTTTATTTGCATTTCTCCATTGTTTAATGATTTTGAGCACCTTTTCATAAACCTGTTGGCCATTTTTATGTCTTTGGAGAAATGTCTGTTTTGGGTTTTTGCCCATTTTCTAATTGGGTTATTTCTTTTTAATGCTCAATGTTAGGGACTGTTTTGACTTCCGGTAAAATTTGAAGGACCTTGATGGACTAGCTGCAAGTTCTCCTCTTTCCACTCCTGTGGATATGGTCCTCTAGCTGAACAACTCTCCTTATGAAAGGGTTCAGATAGAGTTCCTGTTTATTATGGAGTAACAGGTTTCAGTTCCTAGCTGGCTACAAAAGTAAACAAGCCAATCATATTCTGCAGGAGGCAGTGGACTTCTCATCCTTTTAGTACTACAAACCTTGTCTCTCAAAGCCACTGGTTGTTCACTCTATTCCCATGTACATCCCCTATGAGGCCTTCAGTGAATAGTGTCCCCCACTTCCCCAGAATCTGAGTGCATGTGGAGGTTCGGAGTGCATGTGACTGTTGAACTTCTCTGTCCAGTGTCAGATGTCATGTGTTTGGCTATCTTCGTAACCCTAGAACAGGAATTCCTGCTTCATTAACTGGATGAATAGGAGGCAATTAAAAACAGGGGGAAGTGGGGACACACGTACATACATTTTTCTAAGGAGGGAAACTGCAGCTTTACTGTGTTTCTAAAATAGTTTTAAAATTCTTGCCATCCCTACCCACAAAAACTGCTGAATAAGCTTTGTGAGGTGTATTTTCTGAACTGTCTTTAAATTTTTTTTTCATTCTCTAGCATGTAATTTGGTCTAAGACTTCTCTTCTAATGGCAGTGATTCATAGCATTTTTGTGTATTCCTGATGTTTTAAACTATAGTATCTATGGTCCTTTCATAGAATCTGCTTTAGAAAGTCAAACAGTATATTCATTGTGTATGTAGAACTAAACAATAAATGAAACATTGGTTTCTTGTTTTAGAATTTCATTAAGTGTGAATTTTTTTATATAACAGTACTGTCTGTTGTGGTAGAAACTTTTTTTTCAAATGTTGCTGAAATTCTTTGACAAATGTAGAAGATTCAAAAATATTTACATAATGAATTCATGTATTCATATATATATATTTAACTACTAATAGCATTTCTTAGTAAATTTTGTAAATCCTTTGAGGTAAAATATAACTCAAATGTTAACTGGGTACTATCAATCTTATGTTGTATAACTCCTCATGTAAATCTAAAGAAAAGTAGTTGTGATTTTAAAAAAATTGAATCAGTTGGTCTTTGGTTATAATCTTACATTCTATAGCAATTGTTTGCTTAATCAAAGATTTTCATTTTTAAAACATATCTTAAAAATTTTTCTTTCCAACACAAATATCATAACTGAAATAATACTTTGTTTTTTAAAACTTATCTCCACTAAAAATACTGTGTGTGTGTGTGTGTGTGCATGTGTGTGTGTGCGCACAAAAATCCAAGCTCTTTTCTAGCTGGCCAAAAGTATAAGCTCAGCTCTTATTATAAATAATTTAAAAATATTTCTGGTTATTTAATTATAATTTGAAGTGACTTAATTCATGTCAGTTCTTGTTTGACTCTTGTGAGGAAACATCAAATTTACAGTGTATTTTTGACAATGTCTTTTATTACTGTCTAGTTCATTATCTTTAAAATTTTGTATAATAAACAGCTTATTGAATTTTGTTCTGCTATAGGAAATTTCATAATTACATAACTTCATGATATTGATTGTGAAATTTGAGATTTATTCCAGTTTTTCTCTCCCTCTCCCTCCTTTTTTGTTCTTTTACTATTTCAGTTGGAGGACTAGCTTCTGTATCAGCATGCAGTTCTGTATTACTAATATAGCTTCAAAAACATTTTTGAAATTTATTAATCTGCTTGTGAAATAAATATAGTCTCCACATATAAAGTCATTGAAGAATCTGTTTCATCTTTTTGCCAGCATCAGCATAGGCTTTTGCAGTATTCTGATTTTCTTCATTCCATTCTTGCCGTTTTCTTGAGGTTTTTTAATGTTCATACAGACCATGTCTTGCAAGTCAATTTGGGTTTATTTTTCATTGCATAATCCAAGAAATCCAAAGAAATACCAAAAAATAAATCCAAAAAATCCAAAGAATTGATATTTCTTGGTAAATTCAAGAAATACTGAAGCCAGTTCTACCATCATCACCAAAATGTCTTCTGAATATGAATACAAATATGACATCTAGGGTGATCCTGTACATTTGGGCTAGTTTTACCTGAACTTCTGTTTCCTTTCTTCTTCCTCCTCCCACTCCTTTCCTCCCCCTCCCACCTCCCCTCCACTCCCCCTCCCTTACACACTTTGTTACTGGGGATTGAACCCAGTTGTGCATTACCACTGAGCCACATCTCCAGCCCTTTTCAATTTTTGAGACAGGGTCTCATTGAGTTATTTAGGGCCTCACTTAATTGCTGAGGCTGGTCTTGAACTTGTGATCTTACTGCCTCTGTCTCCAGAGTCACTGGGATTACAGGCATGTGCCACTGTGCCCAGCTGAACTTCTGTTTTAGGTGCTGTTGCCTTCCCCAGGTAAAGGATATTCACCATTCATTTCTTCTGAAGTAGTTGTTGATCACCAACATACTGGTCCAGATAGTTACTGTGACTCATGATGGTGGCCAATCCTCAGGCAGCCAGGGAAGAAAAATTATGTTCTTTTTATTTTCATTCATTTACTTTTTTTGGTGTTGAACTGAACCTAGGTGCTCATGAGAGCTAATTACCTGGTTTACTACTGAGCTACACTCTAGCTCCTTTACCTTCTGTTTGAATTAAAATCTTGTCCAATCTAAATTTTTAAATTAGACAATTTAACAGTAATATAAGTAAAACAATCTCGTTTTACTTACCTAGCATGTGTGAGGCCCATGGGTTCAATCCCTAGAACCACACACACTTGTGTTTCAGTTTAATAATGAATCATAATATAGAATATTACTAATTGTGCTGTCTGTGTGAAATATTCAGATAAGTCCATCACAGTGTTGTATCAGAGCATAGAAAAAAAAGTCGTTCAAACTCACTCATTTTGTTAAACAAGCTCTATTACATTGGTGATGTGTTTATGTATAATGTCAAAAGGAAAAATTGTGCAATTTAGTGAGCCCTTGGCTCGAAAATAAAAAGGGCTGGGGAATGTAGCTCAATGACAAAGTGCCCCTGGGTTCAGTCACCAGTCCAAAAAAAAAAAAAAGTACCTGACAGGTTAAACAGGCAAAGAAAGAAATTTTATTTTATTTTGTCTTTTAAGGATGCTGGGGAATGAACCCAGGGCCTTGTGCTTGCTAAGCATTGGGTCTACCTCTGAGCTCCAGCTCCAGCCGTAGGCAAGGAAGACTTTATTCAATATTAGTGCAATAGGGGAGAGAGTTGGACTCAACTCTCAGTACAACTGGAATTTATAGCCTAGTTGTAGGGTAAGTAGGTAAGTACATGGAAATTTGGTAATGGTACTTGGTTCAGTGTTAAGGGTGGGTGGGAGAAGGAACTTCATTAAATATCAAGTGGGCCATTAAATATCATGGTGGCACATGCCCGTAATCCCAGCAGCTCAGGAGTTTAGGCTGGAAGATTGTGAGTTCAAAGCTATCCTCAGCAACAATGAGGTGCCAAGCAACTCAGTGAGACCCTCTTTCTAAATAAAACAAAAAAAGGGCTGGGGATGTGGCTCAGTGGTTGAGTGCCCCTGAGTTCAATCCTGGTTACATGCCCCCCCCCAAAAAAAAAAATAAGTGGGAGGATGAAGAATTTGATAAGCTACCAACAGTGAGAAATGCTTAATAAACTGTCTTAGCACTATTCTTGTTAAAATTGTCCTCATCAGACCAAGAATTAGTTCTAGTTGAAAAGAGCTCTCAGAGGAGCAAAGTTTGGTTAAGGAGGGAATCCTTGTCAATAATATTAGAAACAAAGTTTCATATGTGACAAAAAGGTTAAGGTAAAATATAATCCTACCAAACAGTAAAGTCGTATTTAAGGGACAAATAATGCTGCTTGTTTTAGTTAGCTTTTTTGTTGCTGTGACCAGAAGACCTGACAAGAACAAATGTTAAGAAGTGGTAAAGTTTATTTTGTCTCATGGTTTCAGAAATCTCAGTCCATAGACGGCCAACTTTTTTGTTCTGGGCATGAGCTGAGACAGAACTTCATGGTGGAAAGGCTTGACAACTAGGAAGCAGAGAGTGCTCTATTCACCAAGGACAAAATATAAACCCCAAAGGCAAGCCCCAGTGGTTGACCTTCTCCATCCACACCTTACCTGCCTACAATTATCACCCAGCTAATCCATATCAGTGGATTAATCCACCAAATCCACCCTTTAGGTTAAATCTCTCATAATCTCATCATTTTTTCTTTGAACTTTCTTGCATTATCTTACACATCAGCTTTTGGGGAAACCTTATACCTAAAGCATAATACTGCCTAAGTTTAAAAATTTGTTTAATTAAAATTTAATAAAGTTAAATTCTGTTTAGACCCATTAAAAATGAACAGTAATCTATATGTGACTTGTATTGAATAGCAAGGTTCTAGATCTTTTTGTGAGTATATTTGTAGAAACATGTATCTGCATTCTCTATTACATAACATTTTCTACTTACAGAGGTATTTAGCTTTATTTTATTTTATTTTATTTTATTTTATTTTATTTTATTTTATTTTATTTTATATTATAAATGTTGGGGCAAGGGTACCATCTCTTTCACTTCTGAAGATTTGATATTTGATATATATTTTTTTGTTTTTGGTATTGGGGATTGAACCCAGTACCACTTAACCACTGAGTCACATCCCCAGCTCTTTTTATTTTTGGGGGAGGAGAAGGTCTTGCTAAATTGCTTAGGGTCTTACTAACTTGCTGAGGCTGACTTGGAACTTGTGATCCTTCTGCTTCAGCCTCCCCAGACACTGGGTTTACAGGCATGCACCACTGTGCCCAGCTGATATTTGAGTATGAGAAATAGGCTTACCAGCAGGATATATTTGAATTTGATAGTAGACTTAATAGCAGGAAAAAGGCATACAAGTCTATTATGTGCATAGCATCATCATAGGGGTATGATGATAGCAAGTATTCTGTAATCCAGGAGATTTAGACGTTTTATATACCCTTCTTTATAGGGTGTAAAGAAGAGAAAAATAAAGAGAGAAATGGGCTATAGGTAATTTTAGCAGAAGAGTAAATGATATTTAGGGTAGATAGAGGACCTGAAAAACAGACATGACCTGGGACAAAGTTCATTTGAGTTCTGGGTATGGTGTTTGACTTTCAGTCTCTTCTGTGATAGCTTAGTCTTTCTTGGTTGATGAAACTGGGAAGGATGGGAGGCAATTGTATTTCCTTTTGGTCCATGGATAGATAGGGGAACTTCACAGAAAGTCTCTTCTTGTACTTTGGGGTAGAAAGGGAAGAGAAATGGAGTGACAGATGAGGTAAGGTGAGAGCACTTTGGTTGTGAGATTGCTCTTCAAAATATTCAGCTTGTGAAGCATCATACTTTGGGGCTCATTTTGGAGCCCCAACATAAGCATAATGGGATTATGGTGTGCATATTTTTAACTTGCTCTTCATTTACCATATTTTAGAACTTGTTTTACATCAATATATAGAAATCTGCCTCTTTCATTTAATGCTGCCTAAAGTAGATATGGATATGCTGTATGATTTTAACTAGTTACAATTAATGTGTTTTTAGATCGCTTCTAATACTATGCAACTACATAGAATACTTCATTGCTTCTTGTGTGTATTTGAGCATTTTTAAGTTAGATTTTGAAAAGTAAGTTTACCACAATTGTACTGTTTTTAGTCATCTTAAATATTAAGATACTCCTAGATCATTACTCATGGTGTCATTTTACACTCTTCTCAACAGTACTGAAGAACACTCCCTTGCACGCTCATTCAATCTATGTGTGTGTGTGTTTGTGTGTTTGTGTGTGTGTGTGTGTGTGTGTGTGTGTATGTGTGGTACTGGGGATTAAACCCAGGGTCATTCTACCACTGAGATACATCTTTGACCCTGTGTATTTTTAATTTGTGTATTTTAATATATTTTTATTTTATTTTACTATTATTATTATTTTTGATACTAAGTATTAAACCCAGGGGAGTGTAACCACTGAGCCACATCCCCAGTCCTTTTATATTTTATATTGAGACAGGGTCTTGCTAAGTTACCTAGGGTCTTGCTAAGTGAATGTTTTTTATTTTTGGGGCCTGCTAAGTTACCCAGTCTGACTTTGAACTTGTGATCCTTCTGGGCCTACCGAGTATGCTGGGATTACAGACTTGTGCCACCGTACCCAGATACCCTCAACCACTCTTAACATTTTCAGTCTTAAAATTTTTTGCAAATCTTTGGGTGAAAATCATTTTTAGTATACATTTCCTGATAATTAGTGAGATTGAGTTCTTTTTTTCATATTTTTATTAGTATTTCATTTCTTAACACAATATTTGTATTTCTCCCAAAAATAAGGCAATACTATCTAAATAAAGTACATATCCTGTGTTTTTGATATCTTTAGTTCTCCTTCATTGTTTCATTTATTTATTTATTTATTTTTATTTTTTGGGTGCTGGAGATTGAACCCAGGGCCTGTGCTTACAAGGCCCCTCCTTCATTGTTTTGAAGTCTTAAAAAAAGCTAGAATGACTTTGACTATAGGGCCGCCTTGTGGTTGTTGGAGTGGGTCAGTTTTTCTTTTTTTTTCTCTTTTTTTTTTTTTTTTTGGGGTAACTGAGATTGAACGCAGGGGCGTTTAACCACTGAGCCACATCCCCAGCCCTTTTTTATATTTTATTTTGAGACAGGGTCTTGCTAAGTTGCTTAGGACCTCACTAAGTTGCTGATACTGGCTTTGAGCTTGTGATCCTCTTGCCTCAGTTTCCTGAGCTGCTGGGATTACAGGGGTCAACCACTGTGTCCAGTGGGTTGGTTTTTAATATGTATCATTTACATTAATATGAATTGAAAACCTCTGAAATGCTTCAGAATCTGAAACTTTTTGAGCGTTGGTATGACTCCTCCTAGTGGAAAATTGCATAGCTGATCTTTTGTGTAGTTGAAATGTAGGTGCACTAAAAATACTGTATAAAATCACCTTCAGGCTATATGTGTAAGATATATATATGAAACATAAGTGAATTTTGTATTTAGACTTGAGTTCCATCCTCAAGATATCACATATCTGCAAATATTCCCAAATTTGAAACCCTAATAACTTCTGATATGAAGCATTTCAGATAAGGGATACTCAACCTATATTTACTGAGCTATAAAAGTACAAAAGCAGAATGAAAAACTAGTACTATTACAGAATCAGATTACCTGTAGAGTATGTCAGAAAACAGGTAGCATTCTGTAGAGCACTCAGCAATCTTTCACCTTTTTTTTTTTTTTTCCCCGACAGATAATACATTGAAATCTTCTAGCACATTTTCCGGTTCAAAGTGATAATAACTTTAATTTCTTCTCTTAAGAGAATGAAAACAAGATAATTGAGAGTATATAACATTTCTATGAAACTACAGTTCCCTGTACAGGAGTGTTTATAGAGTCACCTTTGTTTTCTTTGGGCTTTGCACAGTGGTTGGGAGCATTTTTATGTGTTTGAAAATTCGCTGAGTTGAACCTTTTTCAAATAGATTATAATTAATTCCCTTATCATGAGAAAATAGGTTTGTTTTGTTTACATTATTATTTATCATGTTTTCATACTAGGATTAAGCATGGAAAGTGATGGCCTTGCAAATGGCTAGATTAGGTGTTTCCTTTTATAGTGTATGTTTTGTATTATAGCTAAGTAAAAATTTGTTATAACAGCAAATGTGATTTTGTGGTGCACATTCCTAAGGTGTGATTATGCTGTTTCTCATCATGAATATTTTTACACATGGTAAAGCAGGCTAGTAGATTCACATACATTATAGCTAGAATAATTCATTGCTTTAAAATGTAATTGCTACCTGGTTTTTACATTTAGAGTTCAACAAAAATTTATTCTTAAATAACAACAAAAAATATGCAGGGGCTAATGTAGACTGTGCAATGAAGGAGAAGCTTAGCTTTACTGTGGATTCTGAGCTGGGTGTAACCTAACTAGCTAGAGGATATGCAATTCCTGATTGACAGCAGGACCAGCATTATGCAGATTTTGTAAGAGAGAACACCCAGCTCAGAAACATGATTAGAGCTCTGTTAGGAATCACTACGTTCACCACTCATATCTTTTAGTTTTCGGTCTACTGGATTTGTAAACAAATAGAACAAAACAGTTCCTTTTTTGTTTTTATTAAAGTGATACTGCAGTGCAGTTTCAATCTGACAGGCATACATGTGTGAAAATTTGATATTCTCACTAAATTAGCTAATTTTTAGCTGTGTTTCATGATTATCTTTAGACCTTTGTGCATTAAATTCTATCTGGAGCTGTTCTCTTTATACACAAGTGTGTTTTGCTTGTGCCTTCCTGTCTTCTTCAGTGAGAAGCTTTATGTAGGTCAGGCTTGGCTTAAGCAGATTTCCTGAACCTGCGTCAGCTTAAGCTGGAGGAATTTTAATAAACCCTCCCCTGTAGGCGTGGGCCTAAATGAGGCTAGCCTAGTTAAGCCTGATCTTTTTCTGTTTGTGAAAAGAGCTGAGCAGAGCTGAAGGCTGCATGGTGGTTTCAGAAACTGCCTACTTAATTTGAAAAGAACAATGGTAGGAAAGGCTAGATCTTCCAATTTTACTTTATCTGAAAAGCTTGATTTGCTAAAGCTTGTGAAGCCATATGTGAAAATTCTCGAAGAACACACTAATAAACATTCAGTCATAGTGGAAAAGAATAGATGTTGGGATATCATAGCAGTTAACTATAATGCAATTGGAGTAGACCGCCCTCCACGAACAGCGCAGGGCCTACGCACCCTTTACAAAAGGCTCAAAGAATATGCCAAACAGGAGCTATTGCAGCAAAAAGAGGCCCAATCAGATTTTAAAAGCAGTATTTCTGAGCCAACCAAGAAAGTTATGGAGATGATTCCCCAGATTTCCAGTTTTTGCCTGGTAAGAGACAGGAACCACATACAAAGGTAAGCTTTATTTTATTTTGTTGTGGAAAATTATGGCGCCTCCTATCTATTGGGCTTTGGCTTAGTTGTGATAGAGATATGCATAGTAAGTATCCCCACAACGGGAGCAATGAATAGTGTCTTTGTTTTGCTTTCTTAAAAAAAGAAAAGTGAGGCTATAAGGAATTTTTCTGCTGCATTAGATTTAAGCCACTTTTTACTGTCTTCCCCTCCCCCTTCCCTCTTATAGTTCTAAAAGTGAAGGTTAGGGAGGAATAAATGGGATGAAATCTGTGACATCACTTTATAAACTTTTTAAGCTTTAAAATTAAATTATTTAATTTGCCTCTCAGAGCTACCTTTTTCTTCTATTAAGATTACATCTCACTGGATTTTTCAATTTTATATAAAATTTGTATGAAGTAAGTAGTTTTAGGAGAAAGGAAACCTTTGCTTTTTATGATTTGTCACTGTCTACACTTAATTGAATACATTGAACATAGAACTAAAATCAACATTTAAGTAAACTTATTATTGATATTATTAGTTGTATATTTGAAGACAGGTTAAATTATTTTTCTAACATTTAAAATAAGATAACACAACTAAAGGGAATTAATGCCTAATTAAGAGATTCAGATTACTTAATGAAATTAAGTTTTTGTTTTTATTCACTCATGGTCTAGTTTCACTTTGATCTTGGCTCATTCAGGAAAGGGTAAGCTTTCTCATGCTGCCTTGAAAGGATATCAAACTATGAATTTTATTATACCCATAATAGCAACTGAGTTCTTGTAGGGTTAGAAACAATTTTTGAGTTAATTGTGCTCTAAGTAATGTTTTGTCTGTAAATCTTCAAAACTGTATTATTTTGTCACTAATTGAAATTTTAACCCTTGGCAAAAGATAAAAATGGCAGTTAACATTCTTCTGAACCTTTTAGGGTAATTTAAGCAAACTGTAAACCCCTTGTTAGTTGAAGGGTCTTTTAAACAAAGCTTTTACACAGTGTGCTTTCTTATTAGTAGGAGAGGCTTTATGTAAGCAAAATTATTAATTACCTGTGAAATCTCTTTGAAGTTAGGAGAGGAACAGTAGAAACTTTTTAGCCAAGAAATTCTGTTATTTTGGTAATTTACTAGGAAAATTTTTTCAGCCTAGTTTCTTACTATATACTGCTTATTTCTACACGATAGCACAATTAAAAAAAATCACCAGTGGGAATCCAGGACACTGATACACAGTGGATTAATTCTTGGAACCGCTGGTTAAAATGTTCACTATGATGACAAATGATGAGATCTTCCCAGTGTGCTGGATGTCCAATAAATTCCACAGTAAATTCACTGTATGCCATGCAACACACTCATAATTTCCACCCCCCTCAAATCATAAAGAGTTTTTGCTTTACAGGCATAAAACTACTTTTTTTCCTATTACATTTTCTATAATTCAAAAACTACACATAGAAACACTACAGTTTTAGTTAGTTGAATATTTTAAAAATACAGTGAGTATAAAAGAGAAATAATATGTAAATATACAAGAATCTTTATATTTTGGCCATTTGTATATGTATACATACATCATATAAATGTACATGCAGTTTTGTGGGGGGGGCACTGACTTTTAAAATGAATTGACTTGACTTACACATTTCTATACTTACTGTTTGAATAATAGCAATGTTTTTAGATTTTAAAGGGAAGAATATAAGAAAGATACCACTTAAATTCTTACCCATGTTAGTGTCTACACTGACATTTTCTCTGTATTGGCTTACTCACTTAATATATATTTAATATACTTATTTGATGTCATCTTGAATCTTTATATCAGAAATTTATAATTATTATATACTCTTAATTATGTTTCTACATAAATATGACTCTTAATGCACCAAACTCTTCTTTTTTTATAAGGAAATATTAATGCTTACATTATTTAATGTGTTTAAAAATATATAGCTGATTTGTGAATCTGCTTCTACAACTTACATTGAGTTATGTCTTTATCTTTACCTTTCTTTAATGTCAGATTATACTTTGTTTCTACAGCCTCTTTGATCCTTTAAGTGCAGATCCAAATTTTAGAAGTCCTTTATCATTTTTGCTACTTTTCTTAAGGCTTTTTTTCTAGTTTGTTGTGCTTGTAATGTTTCAACTAAAATGGAATGGAATATTCCAGATATAAGCATATTTTTAATATACATGGGAGGAGTGTTATTTTATGTTTATACTATTATGCATACTAAATTGGAACAGTAATTATGTGAATTTTTAAATTAAAACTTAATTTTTATGTGTAGCTTTAACCTTTTTTCCAATCCAAATTTTAGTAGAGATATTAATAGAAGCAAATCTTTTTAATTTGAATTACATTTATAGTCCATTGTTTTGTTTTTGGAAATCATAAAATGACCAAAAAAACCCCCAATAACAATAAAACAATTTACATAATCTACAAATAGTTTCATTTTTACAATATATCTTGTTGAATTGTTTAATTTGTATCTTCTTAGACAAATATCTGATATTTCTGGCAACTTAACACCATTAGTAAGTAACATATGGGAAGTTTTATTTTTTTTCCTTATTTTCTACTTGAACGTGTTCCAACATTTTAATCATCATCTAGGATGTATTCCTAATGATGTTATTTATCATTTAAAAAATGTTCTTTAAATAATGTTAACATATTTCCATTAATGTTCCAATAATCTCTTTCCTCTCTTTAATTTTTCCTTTTAAGTTAGGCAGAAGCATAATTAAGAAAAAACTCAAACAAGAATATCTATATAGATATATAGATATATATACACACATATACACACACATGTATGTACATATATATGTATATATTCACACACATACATGTATATTCTTAATAGCTTCATGTTATACTTTATTTTTTTAAAAACAGGATTTTAAAGTGCATTGTATTTATAATATCAAAAAATATTATGCCAGCGTGTATATTATGCTAAAAATTCTTAATTGCCTCTACTAGGAATGCATAGTTATGGGAATTGTTGTAAATTTAATAAAACTGCAATGTGTCTGTACAGACCATTTAAAAATACTTCATATAAAAAGCATTTTATTTGTTCATTTATTCAGTCGACACATTTACTGTGTTTTAAGTACTGTGCTATATTATGGTAGATGCTGGGCATACTGTGATGGATAAAACCCCTTGCTCTTGTTAACTTTACCTGCCCGTGATTGAAAGACTTAAGCAACTGCATCATGTGGTTCAGGATAGGTAAAGGGGAAATGCTAGTGTATCTGAAATAGAATAGTTAGGATGACCCCCTGATAGCTGGGCATACTCCACATCCATGTAAGACCTTAGTTTTAGGTTTTGGGGCCAATGCAGGAATTGGTACCCATAGATGGCTTCCACTACCTTCCTAGAAGCCATGAACCTTGATTGTTTTTATAGCAATCCAAAAGAACAAAAGCAGGAGATCTGGATAAGGAGTTCTCTTACTGGGGAGAGTAAGGCACAGAATACAGTAAATGACCCTTAACATTATTTAAAAACCTTGAGGTTATAGGGACAATTAGTATCTCCTTTGAGAGCATTAACAATGGCTTTTCTTTTTTATTTACCTCACTAACCCTATATAATATTTGTACTTTTAAGACCCCAACTTTGAAGTTAATAATGGAGGGCCAGGAATTTGGCTCAGTGATAGAGTACCTGCCTAGCATGCCAGAGGCCAGGGGTTTGATCCCCAGTACCACAAAACAAGACACACAGAAAAGATTATTGATGGGGAGGATACCTATATGTATGTGTTATTGAAATCCTAATATTAGTCTTTTTAATTTGTTATTCCCGGGGTTAAACTTTGTTTCACACTTTTCTTTCTTTTGCTTTCCTTTTCCTTTCTTTTGTCTGCCTTTTCTTTTTTTTCCCTCCTTCCCTTCCTCCCTTCCTTCCCTCTTCTCCCTTCTCTCTCTCTCTCTCTCTCTCTCTCTCTCTCTCTCTCTCTCTCTCATATAGTGATTGAACCCAGGATGCTCTACCACCGAGCTACATCCCCAACCCTTTTTATTTTGAGACAGGGTCTCTCTAAGTTGCTGAGGCTGACCTTGCACTTGGAATCCTCCTGCCTCAGCTTCCCTAGTCACTGGAATTACAGCATGTGTCCCATGGCTTCTTTATAGTTTTCAAGCTTAATAATTAGATGTATATTAAATATGAAGCATGCTCTAAATGTACTCATATCTTCATTTGGTTTACATTTTATAATGCTTTTTTTGTGTGCTGTAGTGCGAACTTGGATGAACCTACACAAGCTGGTACCAGTTCACTACAGGTAATGTTGGATCACCATCCTGTTGCTATTACAGTGGAGGTGAAGCAAGAAGAAGACATTAAACCACCTCCTCCACTGGTTTTAAATCCTCAACACAGTGATATTTTAGAACAAAGAGAAGAACATGAATTAGTACATGTTATGGAAAGATCTTTGTCACCATCACTTTCCTCTGTTGATATGAGAATGACATCGTCTCCATCTTCTACTCCAAGGAGAGATGATTTTTTTCGGCATGAAAGTGGAGAACATTTTAGGTCACTATTAGGGTATGATCCTCAGATCCTGCAAATGTTGAAAGAGGAGCATCAGATAATTTTAGAAAATCAAAAAAATTTTGGATTATATGTTCAGGAAAAGAGGGATGGATTGAAAAGAAGGCAGCAGCTAGAGGAAGAGCTACTGAGAGCAAAAATTGAAGTGGAGAAGCTGAAAGCAATTCGCTTACGGCATGATCTACCTGACTATAATAGTCTCTGAGTTTTTTTTTTTTTTTTTAAGTCTTTCAGTATGATAATTTTAATTTTGTCCAACATTACTTTAGGAATATCCTGAAGCAGAATAGATATTGGAAAATGCTATTATGGAGAAACTTTTGACATGATTTCTTTCTTTTTTTTGAGGCATGATTTCCTTTTTAGATATCAAAACTTACTGATGTGTTGATTGGTAATATTTTTCATCATCTTCCCCAATTTATTTTTAATAATCATTAAAATATATACAAATATGAATGTGTATGTATACACATTCTTTCAAAGTTCTGTCTTCAGCAGTTTTTGTTAGAACTTTGAAAGCTATAAAGGTTTTAGTCAGTCCAATTTGGAAACTATATTGACTTAATAACAAGAAGCTTCTCAGTGAGGCTGCAGATGCAGCTTGGTGGTAGAGTTCTTGCCTAGCATGTATAAGGCCCTGGGTTTGATCCCAGTACGACTGCCACCACTACTGCTTGTGTATGACACTTTTTTTTTTTTTTTTAATTATAGCTTTATTTATAGTTATTCACAGTGGTTAGATTAATACTGACAAACTCATACATGCATGGAAATCATTTTCAGTTCATGATCCCCACTTTTTCCTTCCCATCCTCCCTCCCCTCTCCCATTCTTCCTCTACTCTACTACTTCCTCTATTCCTTTTGCTCATCTATTAATTCATATTCGATTGGTTCTTTATGTTATTCTATCCTTCCCTCCCCCTTTATTTTATTCTAGCTTCTACATACAAGGGGAAATGTTTGACCTTTGAATTTCTGAGGTTGGCTGATTTCACATAGCATGATATTCTCCATTTCCATCCATTTCCTGGCAAATGCCACAATTTCATTATGACATAGTTTTTTATGTTTTCATCTTTGAAGGAGCCTTAGATTTTAGGGGTGGAGGAAATGGAAAATACTTTTCCCCTCCTCTTCAATTTAGAGGTAATGAAACAGGTCAAAGGGGGAACTTAGTGACATGGCTTGAGGTAATAAAGCAATGGCAGAGCAAGGACCAGTACTCACTTTTTCTTTGTGTATCTCTGCCCCTCCCCCTAATTTATTCTATACAAGTAAAAATCTGCTAAAATATTCGCCGGATTTCTAGATTTGAAACTATGAAGAATTTATTTCATTAAAGTTGCTTTTAGGCCTTGCAACGTAGCTTAGCAGTAGAGTGCTTGACTAGTATACATTAGGTCCTAGGTTCAATCTGTAGGATCACAAACAACAGAGCAACAAAGAATTACTGTTAACAATTATTAGGTCATAAAACCAAGGGAATCATATTATCCCATACCCTTTCTCTTTTTTGTTCTGTAAATCGAGATCAGATATCATACTGAAGTTGTATTTTGACTGTGTAAAGTTATATTCTGTTTCATTTTAAATTTATTGTTCTGAAATAGGTTTCTTTAACAGTAAAATCAGAATAAAAAAATGAAAATTTTACTTTGAAAGTAGGAAAAAATGTTTATAATTTAACGAGATAGCCTTGTTTTGGATAAACATTGCTATTTTAATATTTGTGGAAATAAAACGTTGATTTTTAAAAAACATACTAAATTCTGTTAAATTTTTATTATGTGTTTTACTTAAGAATATCTATTTTGGTGGGATTTTGTTGAGGAAGAATTTTAAACCAAGCTTGAGAATGGGTAGCTAAAGTTTCAGCAATACAGAGAGAAAGTATGTTTGAAGTCAGAGTGAGCACTTGAAAAAAGCAATGGAGAGTGGGAAAAAGTAGATCAGGGTGTGCAAGCACAAATGGAGTGCTAAGCCAGTGATTTTAAGTGAGATTATAGAGAGCCAATTCATACTGTGGTAACCAGGACTTGTCTTTGGAGGTAGCTTTTTGTTTAGCTTGAGTAGAATTTTACATGCAGGAGTAAACCAGAAACCTGCCATTTATATAATATTTTTCAATTTTAAAACATTCACAAATAATTCAAAATGTTTTTAAGATACCATACAGACATGTGAGTGAGCTTCATTCAACCATGGAACTTCCAGTTTGTGACTTTTGGAGTAGAGCTATCATTCTCCAAGTGTGGGGCTTTGTAACATCAGCATCACTTGAAAACATTTTAGAAATTCCAGTTGAATCAGAAACTCTGAAGATGGGGGTCCTGCGGTCTTTTGTAATGTGCCCTCTATGGATTCTGATGCGGGTTAAACTTTGAGAGTCATGAAATAAGAGTTTTTTTTTTTTTTTTTAAACAATATTGGGGATTAAATCCAGGAGTGCTCTACTACTGAGCTGTATCTCCACCCCTTTTTAGTTTTTATTTTGAGACAGGATCTTACTAAGTAGCCCAAGGATAATGTGGAACTTGCAATCCTCCTATCTCAGCTTCCTGAGTTGAGGTGCCCCATTGTACGTGGCTTGAAATAGAGTATTTTACAATCTAGCATGGTGCCTACGTCATGTTAGATACTCAAAAATTTTTGTGAAAAAGCACAAAAGTTGAAGTGAGTGAAGGGTTATCAATTTGGATGTTGGTTGATGCCAGATAATGGATTATGTTAAATGTTATTTTTAAGGAGTCAGACTTAACTGGCAAATGTTTGATTATGGAGACAATATGATTAGAGCTGTGATTTAGGAAGAGTATAGTAACATTTAGGAGTAGGCATTGTAGTGAGAGAATATTTAATTGGAAATTTAGATTATGGCTACAAAAACAAACAAAACTCTATGGGTACTATTTTAGCTTGTTGGTTACTTAATTGGTTGAATTAAAAAAGCTTTTTATATCTTCTATTAGAATTAAGTTTTTTATTATAGAAATGCATATATATATCATATCCTTTTGATAATTTTATCTTTCTTTAATCTGTACTATGACTTTCCTTTGAGTGTCATGAGTTTTCTAATTTGAGGTAATATTTTTATAATATAATTCTAGTAAATACTTCTTTACAGTAGACACCTTTACTTTTTGAAATTAGAATAGAGATTGTTTTATGAAATTTAATCATATGATGATTTCAGCATGCTACCACTTGAAATTGATAATGAATGTTCAATTTGAGTATTGACTTTATATAACAAAATCAGTTTTCCAAAATGTGTTTTGTGGAATGTTAATTCTGTGAGATGTTTTTAGAATATTTCTCTGTTCATAAAAGTACAACATATATCTTTTGGTAGTTTGGTTCTAAAGTCATTGTGGAAGGTAAAAAAAAAAATTCATGTATATACAAAATGGTATGTATGTATATTGCCTTTGAAAATTCCTTTACTGCCCATCAGATGGCATAATCTGGTATAATTGTATTTTTCTCCAGAATCATTCAAGTTTGGTTGTTTCAGGTGACACAGTTCCCTAGCATTTAGGACTGTGCAGATTAAGAAACTTTATTTTCATGTATTTTTAAACACCAGAATTACGTTCATTGTATTAAGTGTACTGAAGCAATTTTTTCTGAGTCTATCTTGTTTGATTTTGATTTGCAAAAGTTTAAATGTATGTAATTCTCTATTCTCTAACCACTTCCTTTCTGCAAACATGATTACCATAGTGCAGTTTATAAGAATTCCTAAATAAAGAAAATTGCTCGTTTGACCACTGAACCTTTTTTTTGGAGGCTGTTTATTATCCTTCAAAATATCTTAGGGAAATTCTGAGGTAAACACCTTCCCCGCCTTTTTTTTCTTTTTGATATCGAAATATTTTGAGTTTGGGGACTACTTACCAATTTCCATTAGCAGTTTTTATTGAGGACAATATCACTAAAAGGAGAAAGAAATTCTGCTAGTGCCAGTGAAGTATACATTGAAGCTTCTAGACATCGTGCGTATGGAGCTTTATCTATAAAATGTAGCACTGGGAAAATATTGATGAGTGATTTTATTTGATTTTAGATTTGATTCTGTAGAAGTATTTTAAATTTGAAAAATAAATTGAAAGGTTTTTTCATTTAATGTATTAATCTAGGTAGCGGATAAGTTATTTTTGCCAACTTCCTGTCTTCCTTTTATCCATATGAGCTTAAATGGAGATGTTATTTTTATTACAACTTACGGTTTTTCTAAACTATGTATGATTTATAATGGTATCCTGAGAAAAGTTTAATTTTCTCATTTCTAACATGTCAGGTTTCTTGGAATATTAAAATTCTTTTCATGTAATGAGACAGCTTTTATTATTTCATTTTTGAAAGAGTCGATCTTCCCTTTTCCATCTTTATTTATGTGAAAATGTTTAAAATATGAATTATTTTCCATGTGCTTCTTTTAGAACAATATCAAATTTTAAAGACCTATTTAAATATCTTAGAGTGCAATAAATTGTATTTAATATATACCATTGATGATGGTGGTTAAACAAATCATTTATTAATACTTATTCTTTTAATTATGAGTAGTAACATTATATTGATTTGTATATTTTTTTATTGCCATAGGACAAAGAATTCAATACAATAGAGATGAAATTTTTTGATGAGGCATAATTGAAATAAATTTGTTTAGATGATTGTATAATACCAAATGTACCTGTCTAAATATTATATTTTTTTCAAATGTCAAGACCCATAAATTCTCAAAATCAAAATTTGATAGTGAGGGCTGGGGTTGTAGCTCAGTGGCAGAGGGCCTGCCTAGCACGGGTGAGGCTCTGGTTTAGATCCTTAGCACTACATAAAAACAAATAAAAATAGAGGTTAAATTCTTAAAAAAAAATTGATAGTGAATTTGATTGTAAATAAGAATTAAATGAAATATTGTTGCATACTTAAATACAAGAGTAAATTCTACTGAAACATTAACAGAATCATACTAAATCTTTGTATACAATTTTGAGATTTAATTTTTTATATATCTTTTAAATTGATTAAAACTAGTATTTATGATTTGAAATTAAGTTTTCAATAGCTTTGTAAATAGTGGAAAGCAAAATAAATGAGTGAACACAAAAATACCAATCAAGTCAACCCAGGCAATTAAAAAAAAAATGGACGTATTAGTATTACACTTTACTGATCTTTTGTGTTTCAAAAATATGTGTGGTGCTGGGTGTGGTGATGCACAGGTTGAGGCAGGAGGATTGTAAGTTTGAGGCCAGCCTGGACAAGTTAGCAAGATCTTGTCTCAAAATCAAAATTAAACAGGGGTTGGGGCTTGGGATGTACCACAGTGGTAGAGCACCCCTGGGTTCAATCCTCAGCACTACCAAAAAAAAAACAAGTATGGAATTCACAAAGGTTTTTATAAACCCCAACATTTTTATTAAGAAACCCATCAAGCATACAAGAAAAAGTTGAAAGAATTTCATAATAAATATTCATATGCCTACCACTTAGATTTTGCTTGACATAATGCTTGATTAGAGCAGGCCATATAGCACATCTTGTAGAGTGCCAGCCTCTCATGCTGGAGGCCCAGGTTCGAGTCCCCAGCACTCTGGGGTTCTGGAAATAACAAACATAATGCTTGATTAGAGAACTTATACATTTGACTTTTTTAAAAAGTTTTTATATGTATTTTGTAGTTATAGGTGGACACAATATCTTTATTTTTTTATTTTTATGTGGTGCTGAGGATCGAACCCAGGACCTCGCATGCTAGGCAAACATTCTACCACTGAGCCACAATCCCAGCCCATACATTTGACTTTTAAGAAATTGCCAAACCTGTTCCCAAAATGATTATACCATTTTACAATTCAATCAATAGCATGTTTTCATTTTTAAAATAAAGCTTTACATGTTCAATAATCAGAATGTCAGAATTGAAATTGAATAAGTTCTAATATTTCAATGAATTAAAAATATCAATTAATGTTTTACTATATTTGCTTTATTGAATATTTATCTATACTTTTTTTTTTAAGAAAAACACTGAGCCAGGTGTGGTGGTGCACACCTGTCAAAACCAGCCTCAGCAAAAGCGAGGCTGCTAAGCAACTCAGTGAGACCCTATCTTTAAATAAAATAAAGTTATATTGCTTTGCTAGGAAAGGAGAAACACAGAGTACTCCTTCCCAGAGTCTGTGTCTTAGATCTTCTGGAGACATCCCTTATTCCTGTGGTGGGTGTGTGCTCAAGGACAGATAACTTTCCTAGGATGGGAAAGAAAGGTAATCCTTATTACGCCTTGTTATTCCTCTGGTCTCAGTATATTGTACTACCTGGTGTTTAAGCCAAAAATTTAGGAGCCATTCTTTATTATTGTATTTCCCTAACTCCACACCCAGTCCATTAGCTCATTCTGTTGGCCCTACCCTCAAAAGAACCTCTGAAACTAATTCCTTTTCACCATCTACATTGGGACCAGCCTCAAGAAAAACATTTTAAAACATGTTGCAGAATTAGAATAGTTTACCCCTAATTGTTTCAACATTACTGAGTTTGATATTTATTTACATACAAATAAATATTTGTGTAGTTTTTAGGTAAAACACAAACCTTAAATGTACAATTTGATAAGTTTTGGAAAATACCTACATTTGTATTGCTCAAACCCCAGTGAGGATTTAAAATGGTATAAGAATTGGAGGAAAAGAAAGGTGGATTTGGAGGAGTCTGGGTTAGCCTGAACCCTGCTGATTTAAGATGAATCATTCCACATAGTGGGAAAGAATTTACAATGTTAGCTCTGTGGTAGCCTAGTTTGGTTGAGGCCCTGGGTTCAACCCCCAGTACCAGGCATACACACAAAAGATATAGAATGTTATCATCAGAAAGTTCCTCCTGTCTCTTCCTAATTAATCTCCTGGCACCTTAGGCAACCATTGTTCTAATTGTTTAAAAATCTTGCTTAGGTTTTTCCTGTTCTAGAACTTCATGGAACCAGGCAGTATGCATATTTTCTTCTTTTTTAACTTAGTGTTTACTTAGGTTAACTTAGTGTTTTTAATATTCACCCAATTTCATATATTGAATTAGTAGTTCATTGCTTTTTATTGCTGTATAGTATTTCATTGTATAGATGTATCAGTTTAATCCATTTTCTTTTGATGGACTTCTGGGAAATTTCCAGAATTTGGCTCTTATGTATAAATATTTTATGAATATCCTTCTACAAATTTTTGTGGACATAATGCTTGATTAGGAAATTTTACATTTGACCTTTAAGAAACTGCCAGACCTTTTCCCCAAAGTGATTGTACTATTTTATACTTCAATCAACAGTATATGAGTTTTTTTTTTTTAAATAAAGCTTTGCATGTTCAATAACTGGAATGTCATAACTGAAATCGATGAATAACTTATCTGATATTTAAATGAATTAAAAATGTCAAGCAGATAATTTAGATACCTAGATTTTTTTTCATTTTTGTACTTACTGCATATATTCTCTGATGTGAGGTATTGAAATATGATGAACTGTGTAGTCTTTGTCATCCTCAAAAAGTGTATTCAGAAAATGATCTTTAATGCAAAGAAGTATCTTCTAAGTTTATTTTACACATAATGTTATTTGTACTTAGTTGACATTCACTTTCTTTTATTGGGTAAAGAAAACTATGGCTGATTATCTGTTTGAAGGGATTTGTATATTAATGTTTATATGTTTTTTGGTGTAATAAAACTTTGTCTTAAATTTATATTGCAGTTATATGTTAATGTATGTTAAAAGTTTAAGAGATTTGGTAATTTTGAAACTCAAAAACAATTTGCAAGACTATTTGCATTCTTTATTATATGAGATATTTTAAATTTTATTTGTACCATTGAAGACAACATTAAATTTTTTTTTTAATTTTAGTTGGCAATGGACCTTTATTTTATTTATTTATATGCAGTGCTGAGAATCAAACCCAGTACCTCGCACGTGGTAGACAAGCTCTCTGCCACTGAGCCACAACCCCAGCCTGAAAACAACTTTTGGGTTTATAATATTAAATACTTGCAGTTGTGGGATGTATAATTAAGTCATCCTATACTTAGGAATCACTCATTAAGATGTTAATTCCCACTCTTAATAGTAAATGACATCTTCTGCAAAGCATGGTTCCAAACATCCTTACCTTATGAAACTTCCTGATAGACCTTCATGTGATATGTTCATGCAGACCTACTGATTTGGGAAGTACATTACAGGATCAAGGGGGACTTTGATCAGAAACAGTTTAGAAATAAAATTATTGTTAGATTGGAATTTTTAGAGTGGTTAAGTCAGTGTTTTCTATTGTACAAGTAGTCTAAATTTAGGAGGTTGTGATGTTCCACCATCCCATGTTCTCAATGATCTTCATTGTACTTTTTGGAGTTAACCTCTCTTACCTGCCCTAGTAGATGAATTTTTTTTTTTTTTTTTTTTTTTTTAAACAGTATTGAGGGTTGAACCCAGGGTGTTCTGTCACTGAGCTACATTCCTAGCCCTTTTTTCTTTTCATTTGGAACAGGGTCCTGCTAAGTTGCCAAGACTGGCCTAGAACTTGTGATTCTTCTGCCTCAGCTTCCCCAGTAGCTGGTATTACAGGCATGCACCACCATGCCCGGCACCTAAATAGTATTTTAAATGGGACTGATGGGAACAGGGCAAGGGTAAAATGATGATGACAGTAGTAAACATTTAGGGAAAATTTTCTATGTGACAAGTACGGTTCTAAGCATTTTACATCTCTAATGTTCATGATCAGTTTGTAAGATAGGTATTAATATTACTTTCATTTTATATATTCATAAACTGTCACAAAGGGTTTAATAAGTACTTTTCAGGGCCACCTAACTATTAAGTGGTAGAATCTAAGATTCATACACATGCAGTCTGGCGCCATGGTTTGTGCTGTTCCTTTGCTCTGAAAGAGTATATTAAAGCTGAAGAGTCTAAGGCTATTTCAAAGTTAATTATGAATTATTTCTGAGTTCCCAGAATTTAATTATTATCTTTTGTTTAGTTCAGCTTTTTTTTTTTTTCTTGCTAGTGGTGGTATTGGGGTGTTCTTGGATATAACAATAATTCATTTAGACAGTGAAAATACAACAATATTTGATCTAGGATGTTTTTCCTAGCCATTTTGCTAAGACATTGTTTTTACCCTGCCTTAGGGCAATCTTGGACTATTTAAAGGAAATTAGGTTTTTCTCTTAGATAACCTAATAAAAAGCAGAAGACCACATTTTTAAAAAGCAGAAAGGTATTGTCAGTGCTTTATTTGATTCATAGTAACTACAGCTGGTAGTATTATGTAAGAACTAATTAAAATTGGTTAAAATTGCACAACACAAAATTTTGTAGAGTTCAAAAACTAGTCAAATCATTCCATCTTTTTTGTTATCACTAAAATCATTCAAACGTTCTCTGGGAGATCATGCTTGGTAAAACAACAAAAAGAACATATTGACAATTTATCTGAAAACTGGCCAATATATTTTGACTAAAAATTGGTGAATTATACAATCTTGATTAAATTTAGTTATACAAAATGAGCAAATTACTTTTGTTAGAAATTGTGGTTATAAAAAACTCCTGTTGGTAAAAGCTGTAATCAGTAAGATATGATACAGAAAGAAGTGACTGATGAGGGGCTGGGGTTGTGGCTCAGTGGTAGAGTGCTCGCCTAGCATGTGTGAGGCACTGAGTTCAATCCTCAGCACCACATAAAAATAAATAAAAATAAAGTTTTATGTCCATCTACAGTTAAAAATGTTTTTTAAAAAAGAAGTGGCTAATGACTCTTTCTTATAAAGTTTACTTGGGAAATAATTGATCTGAAGGAACCAGACTTCAAAGTGAAAACAAATGATTTATTTTCTAAAGCTATTTTCCAGATGAAAACTGATTTTGAGATAATTCCATCTTTATTAAATATTTTCAAAAACATGAAGTCAAAATGTATCTACAGTCAAAATGGCAGTTTTGAAGGATACCTATTGTCTGTGAATATGTTGAAGAACAAAGTCAAAACACACCACTCATCTCAGGATTTGAAGTACAGTGGGGAAGGCTGATTCTAAGTAATTTGTTATATAATTAATTGTTGAAATAATGGTGAAATAATAGGGCGACTTGATTTAATCTGTTAAACAGGGAAATTTATACAGAAGAGTGAGTACAAATTTAGTTAAGTGTGTTAGAGGAAGACAAGTAAAAGACCCTTTGACAGTTCCTTGAGAACTATGAATTTTAAGCAAGAGGGATACATGTTCAGATTTATATTTAAAAATAACTAATAAATGTAGAGTATGGTTTTAAGAAACAGTGGAATAAAAAGAACTCAATAGATCTGTAGGGAAATTCCTGTAATAGTTCAGAAATCTTTGTGAGATTTTTTTGAAATAAGTGGAGGCAACAGAGAAGGCAAATAGTACATAACTTTGAGAACTATGTAGAGGGTCAAATTGTCTGGATTATGTGGTTGATTAGCTGTGGGACTGAGAAAGTGGAAAGTATTAAGGATGATTTCCAATTTTCCAACTTGAACAAGGATAGGACAGGAAACTGAAGGAGCTGTAGTTTTTGGAGAGAAGATGAATGGACACAAATAATATGAGATATTGGTTAGACATCCATGTGGACATGGTGGAGACAATTGGGTATACAGATACACAAATCTAGAGTTGTGGTCTGGGTTAGAGACAAAAAAAGTTGTTAGTACATGGAGAATATCGAAGCCATGGGGATGGAAGAGCTAATTTAAGGTATGCATGAGAGTAGAAGAAGGACTAGTACTAAGTTCTTAAGAACTCCAGTAGAAAGCTTAGATAAAGAAGTATGAATTGACAAAAGATGTCTATGAGCAGCAGCCAACAAAGAGGAAAATTTTAAGGGTGTTCAAGAGCTCCAAAAATAGAGTTCATATTTCAAGAAGGAAGTAATAAGCACCGCCCAATGCTTTTGAGAACTTTATATAGGAATAAAAAATAACCTGGATCTATTGATAACTCCTAAGTGACCCTTGACATTTGCAGTTCTGGGGAGAGGATGATACTATAAGTTAGATTGGAGTAGTTGGAGAGTGGGAAATTGAATAGAGGTAATGACTGGGGTGTTTGGATACTTGAAGTAGAAACAATGGAAGTAGACAACTTTTTCTGTTGTTAAAACTTCTCTTTATGTGGTGTATTCTCATTTCTCCCTGAAACATCATGTATTTTTCCATGCAATGACCTTTTCAATGATTTACTGTGGAAAAAGGAGTTAATCAAGTATGAAGCCAAAGAGTGACCTTGTTAAGAACTATTTATTGCCCCTAGAACAATACACTAATTCCTCCTTCACTACTTATTTTATTAAAAAAAATCAAGTTTTGTTTGACTTTTTTACTAAAAAAATTTTTTACTAAAATTTTACACATTGAATATTCATTGATTTAGAATACAGTATAATCCTTATATTTCTAATAAGTGAGTGGGCTTATTTCATCCTGGCACCTTTTAATTTACTAAATATTACATGTTGCCAAAATCTTCTCTCTCTACCCCTCCTTCTTTCTTTTGTGGAGGAACAATGAGAAAAATAGGACAGTCTGTTTAAATGACATGTGTTTATTTAAAGTTTTACAGTTGCTCAATATCTTAGTATCTCCTGTTATGTAAGACATTAAATGGATTCTTGATTGTTTTAGCACAATCAACACAATGTTTTAAGTGTTTTTTAAAAGCATTTTACATAATAAAATGTAATAGATTTGTATTTTTTCTAATTTTGATCAAATTTCTTATTTGTATTCTTTATGCCTATTTTCTACTTAAAAATTTAAGGGAAATTTTGAAAGTACTGGTTGAGAGTCTGGGTTTTAGACTATACATTTTGGACAACATGTTGACTTAAATGAATGTTAGGTGTTTTCTGGTCAGTTTAAAAATGAAAAGAAATGAGAATTCTTTTTCACTTTAAATGGACTCATTTATTGTCACTGTTCCAAATCTACCAAAAAAAAAAAAAAAAAAAAAAAGAAAGAAAGAAAGAAAGAGGAGGAAAATAGAAAAAGAAAGAAAATAATATAACCCCAGCCCAACTAAATTTTCTCCACCCCCACAACGTAATTGTTCCCTAAACCAAACTCAGACTGGTCTTGGTAGAGGAAATGAGAATCTTTTTTCTTTTTTTCCCCTTAGTTATATCCTTTAAGTTTAATGTGACTTAGGGGAGTCAAACAGAGAGGAAATTAAGATATATCTAAAAATGTCTTATCACCAGTAATCAAATTCAAATGACAATATTAAGAAGATACTATTTCTACCAACTAAATTGGTTAACATGAATGTTCACACAAAATGGTCATAGAAGCTTATTGATAGTCAAAAGCTGGAAACAGCTCAATCGTTGTTCAGTATTCCATATAATAATAAAGAGCAACTGGGTGTGCTGGCACATACCTGTGATTGCAGCTATTTGGGAGACTGGGGTCATTGGATTACAAGTTCTAGGCCAGGCTGCACAACTTAGGGAGATTCTGTCAACATAAAAAGGGCTGGATATGTAGCTCAGTAGTAGAGCAACCCTGGGTTTAATCCCTGGTACTACAAAAATAAGCTGTTGCTTATCTTAAAAACATATCAGGTAGGAGAAACCAATCTTGAAAGTTTGTATACTGGATTATTCCATATATTGTATATTCTCGGAAAACTAAAGCTATATTTATGGAAAACAGCTCAGTAATTGCTGGGTTGGTGGGTAGGGTGAGCATGTAGCATGGAAGAGTCTTATGGGGTGGTGGAAGTAATTATTTCTTGATCATGGCAGTTACAGGAATCTGTGTAGAAAGATTCATATATAAAATTTGTAGAACTACATCAAGAAAAAACAAGTTTTACTGCATGGCAGTTACATGAATCTATGTAGAGAGATTCATATATAAAATTTGTAGAACTATATAAAAAAGTTTTACTGTATGAAATATTAAAAAATAGAAAAAAGTTGGTAAAGATGATATATTGTGCTGATGTATGTGTAGTGAAGTAGGCACTCTTGGTGGGAATATCATTGATACAACCTTTTTTGGAGAAAAATTTGCTTTCAAAAAGCAAAAGTTTTAAATTCTGATAAAATTCAATTTACAGGTTTTATTTCATATTGTTGTGTTCTAAAAAACATGTGCCTACCCCAGCATTGGAAATATTTTCTCCTGTTTCCTGTTAGCAGTTTTTCATTTTAGATTTTACATTTAGGTTTATGATTCATTTTAAGTTCAATTTTGAGGCTTAATGGTTGACTTATTTTTTCCAAATTGATATCCAGTTATTCTATCAACATTTGTTGAAAAGACTTTCTTCTTTTCTCCATTGAGTTTGTTTCACCATTTTTATTGGAGATACATGACTAGACGTCTGAGTCTTTCTGACTACTCTTTCATTGCATTGAACTATGTTCAATTTTTTTGGCCAATACCAAACTATTTTGATTCTTGTAGCATTTTAGTAAACTTCCAACTTTCGTTCTTTTAAAAAATTGCTTTGGCAGCTGGAAATGTAGCACAATGGTAGAGTGTTTGCCTAGCATATGTGAGACCTTGAATTCAGTCCTCAGGACCACAGAATAACAAATAAATAAAGTAGTTTTGAGTATTAGATTCTTTGCATTTCCATATGGATTTTCAAGGTAACTTAATTAATTTCTATCAAAAGTATCCTGGGATTTTGATTGGTATTGTGTTGACGTGTATCTACCATTTTGGAGAAAATTGCTCTTTTATTTCGGAGGCGGGGGAAGGATACTGGGGATTGAAACCAGAGAATTTCACCATTGAGCTATACTTCCCAGTCCTTTTTATATTTTATTTTGAGACAGAGTCTTGCTGAGTTGTTGAGGTTTACCTCAAACTTGTGATTTTCCTGCCCGAGTCTCCTGAGTATCTGGGATTATAGTTGTACACCACCAGGTCAAGATGAAAATTGTCATATTAACCAAATTGAATGTTACAATGCATAAAGTAGATGCTTTTTTAATTTAGATTTTGATTTGTTATTTTACATATATATATTTAATTTTTTTTATTTTTAAGACTGCGTTTGATTCATTGTACACAAATGGGGTACATCTTTTTGTTTCTATGGTTGTACACTATGTAGATTCATACCATTCGTCTAATCATACATGTACATAGGGTCATGATGTCTGTCATCATTCCCTATGTTCCACTATGCTTCATACTCCCTTCCTCTCACTTCCCTTATATTTTTTGACTTGTTAATTTTTTTCAGAAAAGCTCGTTAATTTTTTTCCATAGAAGACTTGGATACTTTTTATTTTTTAAGTATTCATGTGTGAGTTTTCTGTTTTTAGAGTTATTGGGAATGGAAATTTTAAAATTTCATTTTCTGATTTCTTGCTAGTTGGGAACAATTTATTTTTGCCAATGAACCTTACATCTTGTGATCCTGCTAAATTTGTTTTATAAGATCTAGTCAGTTTTTAGAACATAGACTTTTTTTTTTTTATTATAAAATTGTAAACAAATGGGATACATGTTGTTTCTCTGTCTGTACATGGCGTAAAGGCATACCATTTGTGTAATCATAAATCTACATAGGGTAATGTTGTTTGATTCATTCTGCCATTTTTTCCCCTTCCCCCCTCCCCTCCAACCCTTCCCCTCCATCTATACAGTCCTTCCTTCCTCCATTCCTGCCCCCCTCCCTAAACCCAACTCCAACCCCAACACTAACCCTTCCCACCCCCCATTATGTGTCATCATCCACTTATTAGCGATATCATTCTTCCTTTGGTTTTTTGAGATTGGCTTATCTCACTTAGCATGATATTCTCCAGTTTCATCCATTTGCCTGCAAATGCCATAATTTTATCGTTCTTTATGGCTGAGTAATATTCCATTGTATATATATACCACATTTTCTTTATCCATTCATCAATTGAAGGACATCTAGGTTGGTTCCACAATCTGGCTATTGTGAACTGAGCAGCTATGAACATTGATGTGGCTGTATCTCTGTAATATGCTGATTTTAAGTCCTTTGGGTATAGGCCAAGGAGTGGGATAGCTGGGTCAAATGGTGTTTCCATTCCAAGTTTTCTAAGGAATCTCCACACTGCTTTCCAGAGTGGCTGCACTAATTTGCAGCCCCACCAGCAATGTAAGAGTGTACCTTTCTCCCCACATCCTCGCCAACACCTGTTGTTGGTTGTATTCTTGATAATTGCCATTCTAATTGGGGTGAGATGGAATCTTAGGGTGGTTTTGATTTGCATTTCTCTTATTACTAGAGATGTTGAACATTTTTCCATATGTTTGTTGATTGCTTGTATATCTTCTTCTGTGAAGTGTCTATTCATTTCGTTAGCCCATTTGTCGATTGGATTATTTACATTCTTGGTGTAGAGTTTTTTGAGTTCTTTATAGATTCTGGAGATTAGCGCTCTATCTGAAGTATGATTGGCAAAGATTTTCTCCCACTCTGTAGGCTCTTTCTTTGCATTGCTGATAGTTTCCTTTGCTGAGAGAAAGCTTTTAAAAATATGGAACGCTTCACGAATTTGCGTGTCATCCTTGCGCAGGGGCCATGCTAATCTTCTCTGTATCGTTCCAATTTTTAGTATATGTGCTGCCGAAGCGAGCACGAACATAGACTTTTGTAAGAAAAATTTTTTTATTTCATGGTCCTAGTACTTTCTAATCAGGAGACAATAATATTTAATGACGTTTAGTCTCATTCATACCTTGCTGTTACATGTGTTCTTGTCTTTGAAAACAGTCATGTTATCTGCAGATAGGTACAGTTTTATTTCTTCCTTGTTATTCTTTTGCTTTTGAAGTTTTTTTTTTTTTTTTTTTTTTTTGCGGTGCTGGGGATTGAACCCAGGGCCTTGTGCTTGTGAGGCAGGCACTCTGCCGACTGAGCTATATCCCCAGCCCTTGCTTTTGAAGTTTTAATGGTCATAATGCAATGACTAGGACAGTGTTGAATAGAAGTGATCATTCTTATTCCTTGTATTAGGATATTTCCTTTTTCTCATTTAAATAAATGATACATTTTAAAAAGTTAAAATTTATTTGGTTTTTGTTAAATTGTATTGTTTTGATGGCTTCCTTGGATTAGGTGTGTATTAGGTAGAAGTCATAGTAAAAGACCCTTTGGTAATGTGGCAATTAGATTTTGTCATCTTCAGCTAGACTAACTTTTGCCTAGTCATTGAAAATATAGTGTACACAAGTTAGGTGAGAAGCAGGAGCTAGGATTCAGTATGAGGGTCTGTATTTCTCATGACAGGCTTGTTGGTATTTTGTGTCTGATCTGTAACTGCCAAGGGGAAAAGAAAGGACATAAGGTCAAACGGGAAGTTTTGTCAAGTATAGTTTGAATTAACATGCTATAGTATAGTAATTTTGCTTCAGAATATTAAAAGACACCATTATTTAGAAAATTATACATTTGTGCCTTCAGTCTATTATACCACTATTTTCTGTTTTAATTTTTTGTGTCATTTTAAAATTGAGATATGGCAGAGGGAGGAGGAGTGGCCCTTCCATCTCCAAGTAAATGGGGAAGAGGGTCTCTGAAACCTTTCAGAGATTTCCTCTGGAACTTGAGAAGCTGGTGTGTGACTTGCCAAGAAAGGTTTAAAACCAGGGGACTGTGCCTGGAAGTGATCCTGATTGCATAAGGATAAAGACCAGTGGGTTGAGTGGTGCTTCCTCTGACAGTGGATGAGGCCCTGTGGATTTACCTGGGAGCTAAATTTGGTGTTGGCAGGAACCAGCTTGATTTCCTCTCCCCAGAGGATGGCCTGGGTTTGTGAAGGGCAGAGGATCTTCAAATTCTAACTATATTGTATGGGAACAAAGTTATTTAAATAGTTTTAAAATGGGAATCAACAGAAAAATGTAACTTTTTTAGTTTTTGCTTGTACCACAGCCAATTTAGAGAGCCTTTGATCGAATAGCTAGGAAGTATAGATCCAGGGCATTTGTTCTTTAATTTTTGTACATTATTTAAATAATTTTAAGAAACATTAATAATTAATTTCCCCCTGCATCATCTTACATCAAATATTAAATTAAGATGTTGAAAATAAATAAAATTTAAATATAAATAAATGTAATAAAAAGATTGCTCTTAAATGGTCAGTTTGGTGATTTTTCTTAATTGTATACACCCACGTAACTATCACTTATAACAAGTTCTCTCCTGCTTCTTTCCAATCAGTTCCCTCAACTCCATAAGCAGCAATCACTGGTTTCTTTCTTTTTTTAAAATACGTATGTATTTTAGTTGATGATGAACCTTTATTTATTTTATATGCAGTGCTGAGAATCAAACCCAGTGCCTCACACACACTAGGCAAGTGCTCCACCATTGAGCTACAACCCCAACTGTAACCGCTGATTTCTGTAGGTTAGTTTTCATGATGCTGGAGTATTTTCTGTGTTAGACTGTATGTTTCCATATAGTGATACTGGAAGTGTTTTTGAGAGAAAAACATAGACTTTTGTAAGAAAACACTTTTTTATTTCCTGATCCTGTACTACTAAATTCTCAAACTGATTACTTTCTAATCGGGAGACAATAGTATTTTAATGAAGTTTAGTCTCATTCCTACCTTGCTGTTACATGTGTTCTTATTTGAAAAATATTTCATAGTACATGATCCATCAATTCTACTTTTAGATGTATAATAAATGATTTCCAAAAAGAAATTAGTATTTTGCACTCCCACATTCACTTCAGTAATATTCACAGTAACCAAGATATGGAATCAAACTAAGTGTCCATCAGTAGATCAATGGATAAAGAAAATATGGTATATACACAATGGAACGCTATTCAGCCTTTCAAAAGAAGGAAAACCATAGACTGGGAATTTAGCACGTGCAAAGACCTTAGGCTGACCCCCAGCTCCTAAATAAATAAACATCCTGTCATTTGGGACTGCATAAATGAACCTAGAGGACATTTTGCTGAGTAAAATAAGTGAAGCACAGAAAGACAATTTCAGTATGATCTCACATATGGAATCAAAAATATAATAATAAAATTCATGGAGAATAGAGGGATGGGGTAGGGCTGGGGGATTGGTAAGATGTTGGTGAAAAGATACAAATTTCAGTTAAGAAGGAATAAGTTCAGAGATTGTAAAACATGGTGTTTGTAGTTAATAAAAAATACTGTATTCTTGAATAATACTATTAAAGTAAATTTCAAATGTTTTCACTATGAAAAAATGTGAGGTATTCCATATTGTATACAATATATCAAAACAGCATGTTGTATACCATAAATATATACATTTTTGTTAATTACACAATAAGCAAAGAAAAGAAAAATATAGGTTTTTATTTCAGAGTATTACTCTATAATAGTATTATACTTTCCGTCAGATTATCATGTCACTGTTAATTTAGGTATTTTTCCATGTTATAGACATAGAAATAATAACTTTGTAGAGTTCCAAAATGTTTACAGTGATTATTGTCATTCTACTGCAGTTACGTTTATTAAACTTACCTATGATAAGAAATTTACCTTCATTGTATTCATGGTAATGCTAGCAGCTGGCATTTGAACTTTTTAGTTTCTAAAATGCTAACATGAGCATAATCAAATATTCTCATACTATTTAATACAATCTGACTTTCTTGTACCTTTTTTTTTGTTTGCATGACCTTAATACTTAAACATTGAAGTCATCTCTAATAATGTGGTTTTATTTTTGTTTTATTTTGATTCATTTAGCTCCTAAAGAAGTAACAGAGTTCATGGGACAAGAAGAGGAATCTGATAGCCTCATTAAATATTTTAATGTTGTTTGGTGTAAACCTTCAAAGAAAAAACATAAAAAGTGGGAAGGTGATGCTATTCTTATTGTAAAAGGAAGGTCATTTACATTGAAAGATTTGGAAGGCAAAGACATTGGAAGAGGTATTGTGATATTACCTAATGTTTATGATTTGATCTAAAATTTGTATGTTTTTGATTATTAAAATTTAATTGGGCTTTATAAAGTTCATACTCATGCCTTAACTGTATATGATACATAAATTATTTCGTATTGATTAGTGATCCTAACAATCTTAGGATCTATGCTGATTGTATAAGCCAGATTCTACTTATGGTTTCATTTTTTTCCAAAGTGGTCAGACAATTAATACAGTTATTTTGTCATTCTTTTGAGATTAAGCAGTTTATGTTGATATGCTTTTTCCTCCTTTTTTTTTCTTTTTGCAGAATGATTAGTGATTAAAAGGTATTAGTGATTAAAAGATATCAAGAGTTGAATAATACACTTTCAGTGCTATGCAAGAAAATTTTGAGAAACAGAGTGAGGAATAATGGTCAGGCTTGACATAGATTAACACATCTAAATTAGAGGTCATCACCATTTGTATTATAAAATGTTGCCAGTATAATTGGCACTAATACAGGTTAGCCTATACGTTCAAAATGCTTAATATTATAGTTTTTTGCCTTGCCTCCTGTACAGTTTTGAGTATGGCCAAATTATAAAATATGTTTCATATGTTAATTCCTTCACTTAAAAATATTGTTTGTAGGGCTAGAGATGTGGCTCAGTGGTTAATTGCCCCTGGGTTCAATCCCTGGTACCAAAAAAAAAAAAAGAAAGAAAGAAAAAAAAAATCTTCAGTTTGTAGTTTTTAGTAACTTATGTGTACCACTATGCTAGAAGTAAAGAATTAAAGATTATTTTAATTTATAGTTTACTGGGGGCAATGCAATTAATAATTAGGAAACAATAAGATAATTGTTTCAATGAATTTTTATTAGGTGTAGTGAGAACATAAAAGGACCATTTAACTTAACCTAGGACACTTAGGGATAAGTCTCATCAGATTTACTGTTTAAGGAATATATATTGAAGGTAAGTAATTGGGAGGTCATGTGAAAAGGTCTTGTGTAAATGGAAGAGCATATGCAAAAGTACAGAAGGCATGAAAGAATTGAAACTAGTTCAGGGTTTCAGAAATGTAGTATATAAAGGGCAGTGACAGTGATAAGGTTGAAACTGAACTAAATGATCTGCAACAGAATTTTAATTTATTATAAAAATAGGGGACAGCCACTATGTATACAATATTGTATTTAGTAAATAGAGGACAGAACTCATTTCATGTTGTTAAAGTAGATTGGGGCTAGGTTTTTAGAGAATTTGTTCATGCAGTGGTGTTGCTTTTTTTTTTTTTAATTCTAAATCCATCCAGAGAGGTACAATTCTCAAAATTACTCTGGAATATCTTACTCATAAAGTATAGTATACATAATTTTTTTTATGTATAGTTTATAATAAAATGATCTTTCATTTGCAGGTACAAAAATTAAGTTAAACTAGTGGGTTTTTAACCCTGGTTGTATAAGTAGAACCAACTGAGGTGCTTTAAAAATGCTAATGCCTGGGCTCTAACATCTGTGGCTCTAATTTATTTCATGAATAGGTAAAGGGACTGGTCATAGGTGTGTTTTAGGTTTGTAGATGATTCAAATATCCAGTCATGTGAACCAGTTGTAAACAATAAAGGGATTATATTGGTTTTCAAAATAAAACATCTAACTATAGGACTTGGCTTTCCTAATTACAGCATTAATAAGAGTATTAACTGTGAGCTAATTGTGCAAGTTACTACCCATAAACAAGCAGATTTCCTTTGAAATAATTGGATATATGGGATTTAAGTTTGCTATAGGGATAGACGCTAAGAAAACAAAACTGGAACACTAGAATTATTGGTAACTGTGTGAAGCGAGCAGCACCGCAGCGCTTCTTTGTCTTGAAGGGCAGCTAGACTTCTCTGAGTTGCCAATCAGAGGACGACGAGACGTACGGGATTGAGGACACGATCACACGGAGATGGCAAACCAACGAATGGTTTATTTTATGATGCTCTCTCACACACAGGGGGGCACGCCAGCCGGCTTAATGACCTGACCGTGACCGTGCGCAGACGGTCTCGGAGCAGGTATTAGCCCCAAGCAGGGTTACAATCCGGGGTTTTTATATGTTTCACACAGGGCATATCTTATCTACCACACACAGCTTAGTACTTTATCTAGTCCTACAGCTTAGGGTTGCCTAATTTGCATAATTAGTATCAGTGCACTCCTCTTAGTACTTTATCTAGTCTTACAGCTTAGGGTTACCTAATTTGCATAACTAGTATCAGTGCACTCCTCTTAGTCTGAGCTTAGAGAGCTCTTGTTTTACATTTGCAAAGCACTCCTCCTGGCCTGAGCTTTAGAGAGCTCTTGTTTTACATTTACAAAGCACTCCTCCTGGCCTGAGCTCAGAGAGCTCTTATTTTACATTTATAAAGCTCTGTTTTACATTTATAAATCTTTGCTCCATTCACTGTGATAAGGCAGTGAGGCTCAATGGCCACTATTATACAATATCCAGCAGGAAAACAAAATGAATTACAGGGTGGAAAACAAAGGGACAGTTAAGAAAGTCTTCTGAAGAGATCTTTGAAAGGGTCATTACTATGGACCAATATAAAGTAAGAAATCCTGGAATTAAAAAATGTTAAAGATGTCCTCAAATTCTTATTCTTGTCTTCCATTTTCATGTAAAACTAGGATTCTATAAGAATAAAATATAAAACTATAATCTTCATTTATGTGGAGAGGTCAAGACCATTGCTGAATCAGAATGGAGTGAAGGGACATCACTAAGCACATTCAGAACGTCAACCAAGCACAGGTTGAGCATTCCATATCAAAATGCCTGGGACCACGGTGCTTCAGATTTTTTTTTTCCTGGTGTTCTTGTGTAATATTTATGTAAAGCTTTACTTTTTCTCCGTACCTACTCTGAAAACCCAAAATATGAAATATTCCACAATCTGAAACTTTCTTTTATATTTCTATGAACTGTCTTTTATTCATCAGCATGACTAGTGATTTGATTAAATACAAGCTTAATATATTAGGGCTTTTCTGCAAGAATCATGTGCTTCCAGTTGTTCCCTATGGGCTATAAATATTTGTTTAAACCTCAATTTTCTATTTTAAAATCATAAGACTTTATTTTAATGGGAAAAATTATTTGTTAAAAAATTTAAATCTATGCAATACACAGAAGTGCCTGTGCCCACCTGTAATCCCCGCAACTTGGGAGGCTGAGGTAGGAAGATCACCGCAGGTTATAGACCAGCCTCAGCAACTTAGCAAGACCCTGTTTCAAAATAAAACAAAAAGGGGCTTGGTGTAGCTCAGTGGTTGAGCACCCCTGGGTTAAATCCCTGTACTACACACACACACACACACACACACACACACACACACACACATTAAATTATTAATTTTTGGGGGGAGGGTGCCAGGGATTGAACTCAGGGGCATTTGACCACTAAGCCACATCCCAGCCCTATTTTGTATTTTATTTAGAGACAGGTCTCACTGAGTTGCGTAGTGCCTCAATTTTGCTGAGGCTGGCTTTTTTTTTTTTTTAATTAAAATTTTTTTTTATTTTTACAGACTGCAGTTTGATTCATTGTAAACAATTGGGGTACAACTTTTCATTTCTGTGGTTGTACACAATGTAGATTCACACCATTCATGTAATCACAAATATACATAGGGTAAAACTGACTGTTTCATTCTACTATCTTTCTGTCCCCCACCCCCTACCACCCCCTTTTCCTCTACAGCATCCAAAATTCTTTCATTCTTCTCTTCCCTCCACCCCCCTCATTATATATCATCATTCACTTATCAGAGAAAACATTCGACCTTTGGTTTTTTGGGCTTGGCCTATTTCACTTAGCATGATATTTTCCAACTTCATCCATTTACTGGCAAATGCTATACTTTTATTCTTCTTTATGGCCTAGTAATATTCCATCGTGCATATATACCACTGTTGCTTTATCCAGTCATCAGTTGTAGGGCATTTCAGTTGATTCCACAAATTTAGCTATTGTGAGTTGAGCTGCTATGAACATTGATGCAGCCGCATCACTGTAGTATGCTGATTTTAAGTCCTTTGGGTATAAACTGAGGACTGGGATAGCTGGGTCAAAAGTACAATCTTGAAACTTTTTGAGCATCATGTAAGTGCTCTAAAGATTTTGGATTTTGGACTTTTTCATATTTAGGATTTTTGAGTTAGAGGTATACAACCAGTAAAGTCTTCCTACAGAAGAACGTTAAAATTAAAACATCCTTTATCATAAATAATTAAAAAATATGTTAATTAAAATTGAAAAATGTTAAGAAATAAAATCTAAAAAACTGGTACTGATAATAAATTTAAGATTCGTTTAAATGGGGCAAATTGTAATTTTCAACTACTTAATGAGTCATTTTTTGAAATATGACAACCTATTAATATTTTTTAGAAACTTAACAGTTTATGATATACACAGTTCCTGCCCTTTGTGATGGCACAATAACTATGCATTTTATATTTTAACTCACTTAATAGGCAAGTATGAGAGTCTAAAATTCCACCTGACTAGTTAATGAGCTCATTTCCATCAGACTTGCTGAATTATTCATATTTATATTCCATCAGCACCCTACACATGGCAACACTTAAATATTGATTAAATTAATAGTAATTCAGATAATATTATAAGATATATCACTTTATAATTAAAGAGCTAGAACTTGTATTATCAGGAGCTTCTTGCCACAACTGTATTTTAACTAGGCTATCTCAGTACAGTACTAGTTGTGGTAGCCATTACTTTTATTGCTGTTTCTTCACATTTCCAGCTGTTTCTAATTAGAAATAGATATCATAGTTTCTTTCTAGTTTCTTCACAAAAAAAGAGGGTCATCTAGCCTGTTACACTACTTTCTTGGCTTGAGTTTTTTTTAAACCAAAGATGGCAAGACTATAAAGAGTACAATAGGCTTATTTTCAATTAAAAAAAAACTTGTTTTTGTTACAGCATGGCTAACTTTTATAGTTGTATCATCATTTCTTCTGACTTTTAGGTTTTTTTCCTAAGGAAAATAAAAAAATTACGTTTCATTTGGACTAACATGTTATACACAGTTATTTACGTGCAGAGTTTTCATCCTGTACTGTTATGGAAAGGTGACTATAGTATCACTGTCATCTTAAATGTTAGTTCAATTAATTTGTTTTTCTTTCTCAACCAAAAGGCATTGGATATAAATTCAAAGAGCTTGAAAAGATTGAAGAGGGCCAAACACTGATGATTGCGGGAAAAGAAATAGAAATCATGGGGATAATTCCTCCGGATGACTTCAACAGTGGCAAGTGTTTTCAGCTTGGAGGAGGAAGTCCTGCTACCCCAAGTTCTCAAACTGCCAGAAAGAGCTTTTCTAACCCTTTCAAGAGTGTTTGTAAACCAAGTTCAAAGGAAAATAGACAAAATGGTTCCCAAAATTGCAAACCACGCCATGATCCACATGCACCAAGTGAGATTTTAAAAATAATTTGAATATCCTATTTTTATTGTCAAAAGATTTGGATATGCAAATTAAAGTTTAAAATTTTGTTTTATAATTTTCAGGCGAAATACATATTTTTCTTGATATATGCAGTCTTACATAAGGGATAATGTTAAAGTCAACAAGAACTTGGGAATTATTTAATATGTAAATTTATAATCCAGAAATAATCAAAATATTATATATATGTTGAAGAAAAATATCTAAATTGTAGATGTATACATACACAAAAGTATAATTTTTAATGAAATCAGACTTCTGTAGGAAGGAGAAAAATTAGTAAATTTATAAATCAGAATTATGATTACACTTATGCTTTGAATGGCATATACTTGGATTATGTCTTAATGTATGAAAATGTTGAATGGTGGGATGCTATGCAAAGAATTCAAATTTTACCTGTAAAAGTTCAGTTTAATTCAGTTAATTTTCACATTGATTAATTAATTTTTAAAAATTTGTATTACAAAGGAAGCCTAACCTGTTTCTGATTATTCTTTTATTTGATTATTTCACTAAACCAGTATTTCTTGATTGTCTTTTATGCTTTGGGTCTAGAAAACTTATCACAGGACAAGTAAATTTGGATGAAAGTATAGTAAATATAGAAAGTTGGGGAAAGAATAGGTTTTTTTCATATCTGTAGCAAAATGAAAGTATGCCAAGTATTATTTTTCCTTGTAACCATTATGAAAACATAAGTTTTGAGATAAAGTAGCCTTGAGATCATATCCCTTCAAGTGACATCTGAGGAAACTGAGATCCAGAAAGAGGAACTGACTTACCTAAATTCAGCAACAACTGGCATAATTGGGACAAAACTCCACAATTAAAAATTTCTACTATTTCTATATTAACTTTAATCCTAAAGACTTGGTTGAAATATGGTAACTGAACTTTATTTAAAGACTTCAGTTAGAAACACAGTTTTGCCACTGACCTAACTGGTTCTTGATCTCTTGGGGTAGTCACTTTCCTCACTAATATTTTGCTTCCTTATGTGTAAAATGTGGATCCTAATAAATGATATAGAGATTTAAAGGGTCTAGTATGTATTACTTTGTCCAATAAATATTTGTTAAGAAATTTTACTGTGACATTTATGCATGTATATGAAGTGTATGTATGTGCATGCTTATGAGTATATTTGTATTTGTACACATGAAAGCACTTTGTGTAAATGGTTGATTATTCTTGTTTATTTATTTCACCATGCCAAGGATAGAATTAGGTGTCATGCCCAAGAGATTTTTGTTAGCATTAAATGATGACGACTCATCTTGTGAAGATAAAGGGGCATCTTAAACTACTATTCCATTATTGTGACTGTTTATTTATTTATTTTTTTTCTTAAAGATGGGACTTTTGTTAGATGATAGGTCTTTTTGTTATGATCCTGTGGTCCTTGGTGGAGCAGTGTGTGATTTTCATCTCTACCCTCTTTCCTTCCTTGTCCTTTTTCAAAGATACTGGTGGATGGGAAGAATGGGGCCATTTCTTGGTTAGAAATCCACAAGGAGTATGCTTTTGGTTTGCTTTGGAGATATAGAGGAAGACCGATGGCTACACTATCCATTTTTACTTTCTAATCCCTTACCTAGTAGGAATTGAACCCAAAGATGAAAGCATTTTCAGTTATTCAGAAACCTGGAAAGTTGCATAGAAAATTTATCCTCTGGGTGATTTCTAATGGTAAACATGATCAAAATTCATTTTGATGTGGCTGTATATTTCCACATCAATGGATAAGTTTGCTTAGCATTAGTATTACTAAATTTCATGTTTTTTCCATAAATGATGGCAAGAGTTCTATCTTAGAAATAATGAAAACAAGATAGTGTAGTTACTGACAAAGTGAAATTACATTTATAATTATACTTTTACCTTTCTTTTAAGATTCCCTTGTTATGCCACGACCAGACAAGAATCACCAGTGGATGTTCAATAAGAACCATTTCCCTCTTGTAGATGTAGTGATAGATCCTCACCTTGTTTATCATCTTCGCCCACACCAGAAAGAAGGAATCAAATTCCTTTACGAAACTGTAATGGGAATGAGGTAGGAAAAGAAATCATATGTTTAGTCTAATTTGAATTTTGATATACCCTGTAACATAAAAATGCTTTTCTAAGAATAACTTGATATGATGAGTCTAAAGGGCAGACTGAATTTTAGTTGGCAGGAAAGGTAAGTGATACTTAATGTGGGTATTTATTACAAAAGTGGTTCTTGATGGATGCCATGTGCCAGAAACCTTGCTAGGAGGTAGTCATATGGGAGTTAGGACCATGTCCTTACTCTTAAGTAGTTCTTAAAATATTTTACTAAACAAATACTGTTGACATTAAAGTGATCAATAAAAGCTTGCTACTAGTATGATTAGGGGTTGGGGAGCAAACAGAAGAAGCTCTTAATTTTATTTAGGAGAATTTTGGAAAAAGATTTTCTTCTATTTCACCTCTATTTCTAAAAAAGGGGAAAAAACAGCCCCTCCCCCTTTGAAGTTTTTCTTATTAAGCAATGATAGTATCCTTAAAGTTATAAGACACACACCCACAGAGCAGACAGAAGAAGGAAAGAATCAAAGTTCCCCCCAAATTAAATACTCCAAACATCTTGGGATATTTCTTTTTTCGTTTTGTTTTTAAATGCAAAGGACTTTGATTTTTATATTTGTCATTTAAAGGTAAATGTAACTTTTCCCCAGCTATAAGAACCCCTTGAATGATAAAGAAATACTGTCGTCTCCCAGAAACTTTTAGCTAGACTCAAGTTCTGTCTCAAATCTCCTCCTCCTTTTGGGGATCTTATCTTAGTTATCCAAAGAATCTTCTTTGATTTCTTCTCTTTTACCTTCTGATCTAATCAAGCCTGAACTTAAAAAAAAATATTTTATTAGAGGTTTGTAGTTATATATAGAAACTGGGTTCATTCTGACAAACTCATACATGCATGGAATTCAAACTCAGTTCATGTCACTACCTCCTTTCCCTCCTGTCCTTTCTCCCCTGTCCCATTCTGCTTCTTCTACTCTACTAGACTTTCTTTTGTTCTTCTACTAATTTGTATGTGATTGTTTTTTTCTACCAATGCATAAAGATGAAGTTCCCTGTTGTATATTTATATATGCACATAACATGACTTTTAAGAATTCATTCTGTAACCTCCCCTCACCCATCCTCCTACTGTCTCTTGATCTCCTTTCTTCTATGTTACTCATCTTTCCTTTAAGTTATCCTGTCCTTCCCTCCCCCTTTCCTTTATGTTACTCTAGTTTCTGGATATGAGAAAATATTTGACCTTTGGTTTCTGAGCTTAAGCCTGAAATTTTAATTATTTTAGCTTCCTAAATATTATTTGATTTCTAACTTTTTCTGGCATCTCATGTAGCAGCCCATAGTAAATGACATCATAGAAACATAGTAGCTTGTCTGGACTATATTGTAGTAACTCTTGAGTATTTGCTTCTGATTCTTCTCAAATCTAATCTTCAAACGACTACCAGCTTGAGTTTTCTGAAAAACAATTATGAATGTATCATTCCCTTACTTAGAATTATTTATTGAGTCCAAGAATTTAAAGCAATGTGTCCTAATATCTGATTCTTTCTCCACTGATGGTATGTGGAATCATTTGGTGGTGATAAACGGGCAAGATTTAAATTAAAAAAATTTTAATAGTAGTATATTTCATTAATGAATTACTAGAAAAGTAGCACTTTAAATTTTGAGTTTCACAGAGAAGGTATACTTAGAATTTTTTTTCAAATAAATTTGTTAAAAGTGATTTTACTTAAAGGAAAATAACATAGTAGTACATATATGGCAAAAAATAATGATGGTCATCATGAAGGACTGATATTTGGGAAATACTGATCTACAAGTACAGTCTAAGCTCTAGAGTACATATCATCTTTTGTCTTTTACATACTTAGCCAGCTTTGTATCTCTGTATTTTCTCTCTTGGAATTCAGTTCAAGATCCAACCATATTAAATTGATGATTGAGTATAGTAAATTTCTGTTTACTCTTTAAAATTCTTTGCAAGGTACATCTTCTCTGTGTAAATTTCCTGCTCCCTTTTCTCCCACCTTGAAAGGTGGATTTCTGTTTTTTTCTGCTATCATTATTCATGTCTCATTTGATAAGCATTGGCCAGTTGCTTATCTAAAATAATAATGGTGATTTTAATTCATGTTTGAAATGGAAAGCATATATAAAATTATTTATTGGTTCTTATTTCTACTAATAAGAAATATCATTAACTAATAAACTATATTTATAATTCTGGTAATATCCTTAATTTCCTTGGACTTTGTAACTTTTAAAAATATAAAGTTGTATAAAAATACATGATTTTAATATTAAATTGTATTGATTTAGTAGACCAGAAGGATAGCATACTTTTATTAATTTATGTTGATTTGATCAAGTATTTAGTAGTTTTTTAAAATAGTATTTAGAGCTATTTTGGTGAGGATTGCATGTTCTGCCAGGGACGAATTATTTTTCTAAAGTAAATTTCTTTATTTTTAATAAATGCAGCTCAGTAGATCTTGCTGATACAATATTTTAACTGTTTTGATATCTAATGCAGAAACTGATGAAAATTGCTCAACTATAGTGATGAAAAACAATTATAGTTAAATTTTCCAAATGCAGATATAAAATTGGGATTCATTTCTAGACTCCAAATATGTACATATAAACAGTAACTGATGTTTTAGATTCAGCTCTTAATTTCAGATTATGTTTTGGTAATTTGGTTAAAAATATGTAAAGGATATAATTATCAAAGATGCAAAAGAGATGTGTTGTGAATAAGCCAAATGAAAAACCATAGAGCTGGGTGTGGTGGTCTGTGTCTGTTGTCCAAGCTATTCTGGAGACTAAAGAGGGAGGACTGCTTGAGACCAGAAGTTTGAGAATAGCCTGGACAACATAGTGAAACTCCTCCATCTTTAAAAGGAAAAAAAAAAGAAGAAGAAGAAACACCGGGAGATTCTTCATAATTATAAAACATCAGTTTCTGGGTTTTGATGATTTGGAGAATATAAAATATTTTCTGTAATTATTAAAAAAAAGTAAATTATTTTTAACAGAATGAATGGCAGATGTGGAGCTATTCTTGCTGATGAAATGGGTTTAGGGAAAACGTTGCAGTGTATTTCACTCATCTGGACCCTACAGTGTCAGGGACCCTACGGAGGAAAGCCAGTGATAAAGAAGACACTTATTGTCACACCTGGAAGCTTGGTGAATAATTGGAGAAAAGAATTTCAAAAATGGCTAGGAAGTGAAAGGATCAAAGTATTTACTGTTGATCAGGTAAGAGATTTTTAAAAGTTTAGTCTTAGTCATTCTTTATTTATTGATTTTTTAAAAATATGATGCACTTCACGAATTTGCATGTCATCCTTGCGCAGGGGCCTTGCTAATCTTCTCTGTATTGTTCCAATTTTAGTATATGTGCTGCCGAAGTGAGCACTTAGTCATTCTTTAAATCTCTAGCTTTTCAAATCACTAATTCAGTTTTTATCTCTTTATGATGCAATATTTCAAGTATAACTTCCCAAAATCTTTGCACAGAAATGGAGTCTTCGCTTACATTTTGATTTTGGGTTGTCAGGGACTGAATGTTTATCCCTGCCAAATCTGTATGTTGAATCCTTAATCTCAATCTGAAGATGCTCCCTGACTTGCTATGGGGTTATATAATATCATAAATCAAAAATGTTTTCAATACATGCAACATGTTTGACTATTTCAGCCTATCTTACCTTAAGCATGCTCAGAACTCTTAAACTGGCCTACTGTTAGGCAAAATTATCTAATAAAAAGCCTGTTTTACAATAAAATGTTGAATATCTCATGTGATATATTGAATCATGAAAATAAGAAACAGAACGATTATGTGGGGATGCTTTTGCACCACTGTAAAGTAAGAAAATTGCAAGTCAGTCATCATCAATCAGGGACCTTCTCAGAAGGTGGGGCCTTTGGGACGTAATTAAGCCTAGCTTAGGTCTTGAGAGGGCAGAGTCCCATGATAGAATTAGTGCTTTATAAGAAAAAGAAAAGACACCAGAACTTTCCCTCTCTACCATGTGAGGATATAGCAAGAAGGCTTCCATCTGCGAGTCAGGAAGAGGGCCTTCACTTATTGTGTTGGCACCCTGATCTCAGACTTCCTAACCCTCAGAACTATGAGAAATAAGTGGCTATTGTTTAAGCTACCTAATCTGTGGTCTTTTATTACCACAACCTGAGCTGATCGTGACAGAAGAAGTTAACATGTTCTACTAGGTAATAAACAACGGTAAGAAATATGCTACTTAAATTTGATTTCACAAAGTTTCTGCTCATAGTTTGTTAAATATTATCTTTTTTCCTTAGGACCACAAAGTTGATGAATTTATCAAATCTACATTTTATTCTGTTCTTATCATCAGTTATGAAATGTTACTTCGTTCCTTGGATCAAATTAAGAATGTAAAATTTGATCTTCTAATCTGTGATGAGGGGCATCGTTTGAAGAACAGTGCCATTAAGACAACTTCAGCCCTCATCAGCCTCTCTTGTGAGAAAAGAATAATTTTAACTGGTCAGTATTCACTTCTGGGAAGACATGATGGAATTTTTGCCTAGTGAACATGTAAGATTTATAATCTGATGTTTGGAATCCAAAGAACTGGTTGTGTTGAGTGGAATTCATACTAATAAACTCCTGTTAATTAAACCTTGGTAGGATTCTGATTCTTCAAACCCTTTTGTGACTTTTCTGCAGCCCTGATTTTGAGGATTTTTGAGGAGTAAACACAATGGTACCATAGTAAAGATATAAGAGATGGAGGGCTGGGGAAGTAGCTCAGTGGTAGAATGCCCACCTAGCGTGGTGAAGCCCTGGGTTTGATCCCAGCACTGTAATAAAAATAAAATAATAAAAATAAAAAACTAAAATCCAAACCATAGACCAGTAGTTCAAAAAAAAGAAACATAAAGGAATATAGGATATGGGGCTAAATTGCCTGTGCTTAGTTTCTGAGTCAACTGTGACATTTACAACTATGCTACTTGGGCAAATTATTTAACTTCTCTGTGTCCTAGTTTCCTTATTCAATGAAACAGGGATATAGTATCATCTACTATATAGAGTTATTCTGATGGTTGAGCTGTTCTATGTAAAATTCTTGGGACTACTTGACATGGTAAACATTTAATATCAAGGTCCACCCCCCAGTACTGGGGATCAAACCCAGGGCCTTGCACATGCTAGACAAGTGCTCTACCACTGAGCTCCATCCCCAGCCCACTGTATCAAGCATTTTATGTCTGTGCTACATGTGCATGGCATATTTGCTGGCCAAACTTCTGGCCCAGATGGTCTGGAAAGGTGTGATAAACTATGTGTAAATATAAGAATTCTTTTTTACACAGTTCTTTTAAGCTTAAGGCCTAGAGTCAGGTCTGAATTGCTTAGCATACCTTTTGTTTCATACCTCACCTTGATCTTGTGTCATCACTCAGGTTTGCCTCTCTGGCAGCAGCAGAAGGAAGAGAATTGTATTCATCCCTATACTTACAAACCCTCTGTTTTCTACTTGAGACTCCATTTCCCTACTGTCTTCAGCCTTTCTGGCAGGAATGGGCAGGGCATGATTTTTCTTCTTTTCTTCTCTTCTCTTCTCTTCTCTTCTCTTCTCTTCTCTTCTCTTCTCTTCTCTCTTTTTTTCTTCTCCCTCCCTCCCCTCCCCTTCCCTCCCTCCCTCCCTCCCTTCCTTCCTTCCTTCCTTCTTTTCTTTCCTTTCTTCTGTTTTTTAATTTTTGGTACTGGAGATTGAACCTAGGGGTGCTTTACCAGTGAGGTGCAAGGTCTTGCTCAGTCGCATAGGTCCTCTCTTAAGTTGATGAGACTGCCTTGAACTTGCCATCCTTCCCTCCCAAGTCTCTGGAATTACAGGGGTGTGCCACCATTCCTGGATTTTTTTTTTTTTTTCAGGGTGAGGGGTGATTAGATTTATTCAGACTTTTGTCCTTTATTCCATATTCACTCATTTTAAGATAGGATGTGTGTGTGTGTATTGTTGTGCTGGGTGTTGAACCCAGAACTTTGAGCATGCTAGGCAAGCGTTCTTTTTCATTGAGCTACATTCCAGCTCCATGATTGTTCTTACTATATCATGAGATCTTTTATGTATTTTTTAATCCTTTGTATATTCTTTATGCCTGTCAGAGCTCTTCTTCGAAGTCAAAATGAAAAAGAAGAAGTGTGAATAACTGCTTGTTCCTTTTTTCTAAATCCTTAGGGTAGAAGTATTTCCCAAAGCAACAAAGAACAGAAAATTCCTCCTATTCTTTTTGACTTTGGGTGAGGAGGGAACCTATCTTTAAGTAGCTCATAGTCATTTGACATCCAGTTTGTGTAGAAATATTGTATTAATCTTTATCAGAGGTGATTTTTAAAACTTTTTTAAAACATAATTTTGAAGCCTGGTGCAGTGGCCTGTGCCTGTAATTCTAGTGACTCAGGAGGCTAAGGCAGGAGGATGGCAAATTTGAGGCCACCCTCAGCTATTTTTAGCTACTTGGTGAGATCCTGTTTCAAAATAAAAAATAAAGAAGGGCTGGGGTTGTAGCTCAATGATAAAATGCCTCTGGTTTCAACCTCATCACCAAAAAGAAAAAATAAAATTAAGAAATGTTAAATGATCTTTTTATTTTTTGAATTTAGTCACATGTCACTTAAAGATGAAAAAGATAAAAAAGATTGACATAAAATATCATAGTTACTTCTTTCCTCAAGATTTAGTAGATATTCAACAAATGTTTGATAATAATAGTGATATGGAAACCAGAGAACATAAAGGCTGGTATTGGATATTTATAAAATGTTATTTTTAAAGGAGAAAAGGAAATGGGGAACAGAAAACTTCATCTATGTGATTTTCCTGTCTTTGGCTGTTTAAGCAATTGAGTCTGCTCTTCATTCTTAATTCCCAAAGCCACAGTTCAGACTTCTTGACTAGCCTTTGATCTTGATATCCTTGGGACTGGAAAAGCAATGGAAAAAGACTTAGCTGAATTTAGCTATGTTGTGTTAGAAGAGAAAAACAGATTATTCTTATTGCTCAAGATGGGGTCAATATTGCTTATCTAAAGAGTAGTTGCAGCTATGAAATAAAAAAGATTGGCACTAGAAATGAGGAATAAAAGAAATAAAAAGGAGGAGTGAGAAATGAAGGTTATTGAAAAGTATTGACGGTCAGGAGTAAAAATAAGATCTTCCCCTACTTGAAAATTAGATAATTTTCTTTAGTAAAGATGGAAAGTTTTATTAATAATTTTAATTATGAGCAAATACCAATTTGACAAGCATTCCAGATTAAATTTAGTCTTTGCAGTAAAATAAAATTGATTCTGGGACTTCATTCAAAAGGAACATCCTGGTGGTGTAGTGAGATAGTTTTATTTGAGTGGTAGCATTGTCCTCTGTATCCTTACTTGTGAGTCTTACATTGTTTCTGCTCTCCTGTCCTTGTCACTTCAACTCCGTGAGCTCTGAATTTGGGTAAAAACTAACACTTACTAACCTCTTCAAATTAGAAGTACTCATTTGATTTTTATATATTTAGATTTGCCTGAATGAATTCTTTGCTTATAGATATTGCTTCCAGGCGGGATATATTGCTCTCAAGGTGATTGGTTCCTTGTTAAATTATGTGTCTGTATTGAGTATGTACAGTGCTATGTAAATGATGGGTGCTTAATAATTAAGAATAAAATGAGCCAGGCGCTGTGACGCACACCTTATAATCCCAGCGGCTGAGGAGTCTGAGGCAGAAGGATCGTGAGTTCAAAGCCAGCCTCAGCAAAAGCAAGCACTAAGCAACTCAGTGAGACCCTCCCTCTAAATTAAATACAAAATAGGGCTGGGGATGTGACTCAGTAATCAAGTGCCCGAGTACAATCCCCAGTACCCCTGCCACCCCTCCCCCCCAAAAAATACAAAAGAATAAAATGAAAGAAATTTTGGTTTTGTTTCCTGATATTATCTATTTCAGTGTTGTGGAAAACATTCAGTTAATATTGACTGGAAAATGGTTAGGATTCAGATTGGCTTGTAAAGGTGTATTAGTTTGCTAGGGTTGCTGTAACAAAATACCACAGATTGGGTAGCTTAAACAACAGCTACTTATTTTCCTACAGTTCTTGAGACTGGAGGTCCATGTCTAGGCAGCATTCTGTTATATGGATTGGCTGGTTTGATCCTTACATCCCAAGCAACTCCTCTTATTATCCCCACTTTATAGATTATAAACTAGTGTAAGCAATTTGCTCAGGACCACTTAGGGATGAAGAGATGCAGGTAGGATTTGAACCTAAATAGTCAGACTCCAAAGCCTGTACTCAGCCACTATGCTGTTAAAACTGGAGTTCAAAATTTATGTGATTATTCATATTTTTTACTTGATTTGACTACTCTTTCTTAGTTTTAAGGAATTTGCTTGTGTTATTTATACCTCTTAGGGAAGAGAGTACAAATTTCTTTAAAGATCTTGATTATAAAACAAATGACCTTCTTATCATTTGTATCTCGTCTTAGGTACTCCAGTTCAGAATGATCTGCAAGAATTTTTTGCATTAATTGATTTTGTAAATCCTGGAATATTAGGTTCTTTGTCATCTTATAGGAAAATATATGAAGAACCCATCATTATGTCGAGAGAACCTTCTGCTTCTGAGGTAAAATTTATTTTAACAAATAAAAAGAACTGCATGCAAACAGGCATAGTGGTACACACTTCTAATTCCTCAGCTACTCGGGGCTAAGGCAGGAGGATCTTTTGAAAGTAGGAATTCGAGGCTAGCCTGGGTAACAGTGATACCTCTGGGAAAAGTAAAAATAAATAAAAAATTAAAATTAAAAAATGGTGTATATATATTGTATATATCTTGTGATCTGGTAATGCTATTTTAAGAACTTATAAAGCAATAGCAAAGGTTTGATGAAATATTCTCCCATAGGGTAACAAATTGGAAATATACTAAAGGAAACTAAAAGGAAACAAACATTTCAAAAGATAGGAAAATGGTTAAATTATGGTTTATATGTTATATAGACACTTTATTTCATTGTCTCTACCATACTACCAATTGTAGGATATATATTATTATTTTATGTATTCTAAGGAAAACATACTATCAGTTGAAATTGTTAGAAGTCATTGATTGTAAAAAACACCCTATTTCAGCAAGTTAAAAGTGTGAAAATAATATTCTATTTCAGAATTCATAAAGCATAGTAATTTTTCAATAAATATTCATTGAACATGTTCCATGAACCAGAAACTATACAAAATAATAGTTTACGTGAATTGTGTGTGTGTGTGTGTGTGTGTGTGTGTGTGTGTGTGTGTGTATGTATGTGATGCTATGATTTGAACTCATGGCTTTGCACATGCTAAGCAAGTGCTCTACCACTGAGCTACACTCCCAGTCTGGTTTATGTGATTATATAGTAGCATGGAAAATGTTCATGATCCATTATTTAAATGTGAAATCATTCATTGATTTATCCAACATATATATTAAACATCATAGGTGGGCCAAAGGCTTAATGCTAGACAGTGGGAAATAGACAGTGAGCCAAACGGGTTTTTTGTTTGCCTGAAGCTTTGTAGTTTGAGATCCTGTTTTTGTTACAAATAAAAGTTAATCATTTGTGTTATTTATGTAGAGAACAAGACTTAGAAGAAACATGCAAAAATCTTGATAACAGTGGTTGTTTCTGGTTGGTTAATATTGATTTTAAATTTCTTATTTTTGCATAAATGTAATTTCTTTTCCTTAGCGAATGTATTATTTTCTTAATAAAAATCAAGCATTGTTTTAAAATACAAGAGAATAATTTCTGATTCACATAGGAACAAATATATATATGGGATTTATTTTATACTTTCCTGTAAAGTTTCATATGCTCAGGAGGTTCTATATAGGGAATTTGAACATATATTTTATTAATAGTTTTGACTTAAAATAATTTCTTGTAGGCTTAGTTTAGGATCAATACTTGTCAAAATATTTGTTTCTAAGAATTTGCTCTATCATGCATGGTGATGCATGCCTATAATCCTAGCTGCTTGGGAGACTGAGGCAGGAGGATTGCAAGTTTGAGGCCAAACTCTAGAACTTGATGAGACCCTTTCTCAAAATAAAAAGGGCTGGGGATTTAGCTCAGTTCAATCCTTACCATAAAAAAAAGAAAAAAATTTTTTTTGCATATCAGTTCTTTGTTGATGATTTTAAGATTATTTAAATGTACTATTTTTCCATAGGAAGAAAAGAAGTTAGGAGAAAGAAGAGCAGCAGAACTTACCTGCCTTACTGGAGTTTTTATTCTTAGAAGAACCCAGGAAGTTATAAATAAATATCTTCCACCTAAAATAGAGAATGTAGTCTTTTGCCGACCAGGTGCACTACAGATTGAACTTTATCAAAAGCTGTTGAATTCTCAGGCTGTCAGGTTCTGTCTTCAAGGGTTGCTGGAAAATAGTTCTCATCTAATATGCATAGGAGCTCTTAAGAAACTATGCAATCACCCCTGCCTTTTGTTCAACTCTTTAAAGGTAAGTAGTGTATGAAACAGTGTCAGGGATATCAGATGAGGGTTCTATGGTATGTGAGTCCAAGAAGGCAGATTGTACTAATCCCTAAGCTTGCATTTATGGGTTTTTGAAAAGTTCTGCATACCTTCCACTGTGGCTATGCTATAGAGCTTCTCCAGCTTTCTACTTGTTCCCTGAAGCATGTCCACGTTCGTAGCTACAGTGGGGACAAGAAGGGTTCAGGCACTGCCTTATAGAGGTTGTGCCCTGTGCCCTTTAGGAACATTTCTAATACTTTGCCATGGTATCCTTTCCTATTTTATGTTAACGTAGTCAGCTGTTTTTGTTCGTTGCTAACAATATGAAATTTACCATTAAAAATAATTTATTTTTCTCATTATAAAAGTGATACCCAATTCTTGCAGGATATTTGGAAAATTCAGAAAATCACAAAAAGTAAAAATCATCATAAGCTTTCTACACAGAAAAAACCACATTTTGGTATTAATAATAATAGTAATATTAGATAGCAGTTATTAAACAAGTCATCATGTACCAAACACTTAAGAGCTTTTCTAGTTTATTTACTCTATGTGCAGCTATGTGAAATAAGCACTATTATTATCATCCCTGCCTTTTTTTTTTTTTTTTTTTTTTTTTAAGGAGACACAGTCTCACTGTGTTGTCCAGGCCAGTCTCAGAATTCTGGGTTCAAGTGATCTTCCTGCCTCAGTTTCCTGAGCGACTTACCCTAGAGGAATATACTACTCTCCTTATTTTTTGATGGGAAAATAGGAGCTTAGAGATGTGTATTTATCATCTTATTCTAGAAAAACTTAATTTTAATAATATTGTGTTCACTATTTTAAAATTATTTTTTCCACTAATTTGTGAATATTTTCACAAATTTAGATACCTTCTACAAGTACAATTTTTTAAATAACTACATAGTTGGGCTTTTGGATATTTAATAAACATAAGGCAGTCTGGAGTATGGTAAGAGTTTTCTATTTTGAAATTAGAATTGAGTATTAACCCCCACTTTACTGCTTATTAATTCTTTAAACTATCAACAAGTTACATAATCAAGTTAAATCTGTGAGCCTTGGATTTCCTATCTGGAAAACAGCCAATGAAAGCTGATGATATTCTTGTGACAATTGGGTAAGAAATTATGGAAAAAGCCTAGCAGAATGCCTGGTCATATGTGTTGCACAATGCTCATAAATAATTATTATTACTAGTTTACCCTGAACAATTTTTCTTCTTTTAATTTTTTGAATAGTAAAATCAAAAATTTGGTCAAAAAATAACCCACCAAAACAAAATCTATGATAAGGTGCTACATTATGCTTGAAGCCATTAATTATATACTTAGAAAATGGAGTATTCTACCAGAATTCTCCAAGTTTGTTCTACACTGGATTATATTTACCTAGTTTATCATAGAAAGTTTATCAGCTTTGTGTAACTTTACAGAAGGCAGCAGGATTATAATTATTAAATAACTTATAAAGAAACAGATTCTATATACAGTGGTAAAAATTAAACCCTTTGGGCATGAAGCCCAGCAAAAATAGAAACTAGAAATTCCTCCTTACGTGGAAGACTTTATGATACCCCAGAATGTACCAGTTGATTTAAAATATCCTTACATGTTCTTGAAGAAAGCAGCAAGGGACTCTGGGTGTTTCTCCATTGTTGCCTTTTGGCCACAAATAATGGGCAGAGGATACTACAAGCTTCAAATAGTCATGTCTGAGACTTATTCAGAAAACTCTTTCCTCTAACAACCTAATTTGCTCAACAAATAAGCATCAATATGAATAAGTAAATTTAAACAATGGTTTCTTAATATAAATGTGTTCCTATTGAAAGATTGTTTCCCAAGTTCAGTCAAAATAATGGATCTCTCTTCAGGAAATGTGAATAACACATGTAACAATTTTAGAACAGTAACAGTATTATAATGCATGATCAAGATTATTGGGTTACATGGAGTCAGGGACATCTTGTGTCCCTGATAGAATCCTGACTAGTAATTCTCTGTAATAGAGGTGATGCATCAGGCTGTGACAGCATAAAGATATTATCCATTAGTTGATTATTAACTAGTGGTATATAGAGCAATGTTCTGGGAAGCTTTTAAAGCTGTAGTTAGCCATATGTTAACACATGGGGATTGATTCAGAATCTCTGAAAATAGGATCCAGGCATGAGGATTTTTATGAAGCTTTCACAAGTAATTCTGATTATGTGGTCCTGGTTAAGAACTTGTGCATTGTGTCCCTTGTATTCTGATGTAATATTCACCAGACAACCTTCTGCTAGGGATTTGTTTTCTCCTTTGGATTTTTTTTTTCATGGGACAGATGGATAGACCAATTCATTTAAATAGGTGTGTCTCATTTGCAGATCAATAATTTTCTAGAAAATACTGAATTCTAATTTATTCAGTCTCTGAATTTTGTTAGCTTGAATCATTAATTCCTTAGAGCTTAAGCATATTCAGGATTTTCAACATGAAGAGCTGTGGACTAGACCTTGGACCTGTGGTCCTTTGATAACCAAGTTGCAGGCATTTTAGCAGACCTAAGCTGAGGCAGCTAGCAACCATCTCTTTCCCCTCATATGTATTATTGATATAAATACCTTAGATTTCCAAGTATTTTTAATCCAGTGAATTTACTGAAGTATTGCTATATTAGTACTTAGTTCCCAGCATCTTACATTACAGTATTTACTACCCATGAGGTATTTGTCATACTATTCAAAAGGGACTACAACACTAATGAAAATATTAGGGAAATATAATAGTTAACTGTTTAAATAAGGTCAAAGCTGAAATGTACTGGGCAGGAGAGAAAAAAGGCTGTGAATAATTGGGGGAATTTGCATTGGGTCCTTAAGAGAAAATTGGGCCAAAAAAAAAAAAAAAGCATTCCAGATCATGGGTGTAGATTGAATAGAATTTTGAAAACAGTGATGTATCTGTTAAATGTGGAAGTAAGGAGACCTGCCAGTTTGGGGAATTTAACCTAAAGTGATTAGTCATTAATAACTTAATCTTATATTTATGTATTCATATGTTAACTATGCTGTTTTGGGGGAGGAATTTCAGAGATGCTGATGATCACTTTGGAATAAAATTATTCTAAAGACTATTAGTAAAATAGGGGCTGCAGGTAGCTCAGTGGTAAGAGTACCTGCCTCTTATGTGTGAGGCTCTTGTTTAATCCCTAGCATGCCCTTCCCCGGAAAAGAGACAACTATTGGTAGAATAAACTAACAATATTATTGTAAGAATAACATTGGGTAAAATTGTAACTTCTTACCAAAAAAAAAAAAAAAAAATGTAAGGTTAAGTAAACTATTGTGCTTTTGAATATTACCTAGGAGATGTTATATGCAGTCCACAACTTAGATGAAAAAAGAATAGGAAGGGAAAGGAGAGAGTGAAATAGCAAAAGAAGTATTGATAATGGGAAATATCAGGGTTTTAGAGAGGACAGATCTTATACCAATGCTTGACCTTTATGTTCCTCTCCTTTCTTTCTTTGCCCTCTACCCCCCATAATTGTGTGTGGGTAATAATACTGCACTTGTAGGGTGGAGGCAGCAGCCACTAGATGACTGCATTAGAACTGCTCAGTAATTAACCCAGTAAAACGTATGTTACTTTTTAAAAAATGATTGAATCCTGACCTATAACGTTTTCCTTAAGAATGAGCTTGAACTTTTCAGGTAGTATTGATCTTTACCCACCACCCACCCATAATTTTGGCATTTTTGTCTCCTTTTTAAAAAAACAATCGCAAGCCAGTATTAACATCATCATTTTGAATAGGAAAAGGAACATAGCTCAACTTGTGATGAAAATGAAGAAAGGAGCCTATATGAAGGCTTGCTAAGGGTGTTCCCTGCTGATTACAACCCTCTTCTGTTCACTGAAAAGGAGTCAGGAAAACTACAGGTGCTGTCAAAGCTCTTAGCAGTTATCCACGGACTTCGTCCTACTGAAAAGTAAGAGATGAGGTTAACAAATTGCCCGTAAGCACTCGTGGACTTTTGATTGCACTACTTCTGACTTCTCCCCTGCTTATCTTAAATAAGAAAACTTAAGAAAAAAAACCATTCTTCTTTGAGGTCATGAACAGCTCCTGGTATTTTGTGATGTTGAATAATGTATAAGTTTTATTTAAGAAAAACTAAATGTAATTTATTTGAAAAAAAACCTATTGATATTTTCTGATATATAATGTAACTTATTTTTCTATCTCCTTTTTTCTTTTATTGTCCCTTAAATGTTGACACACCCTCGTCTTTTCTCTTTATTCTTCTCACTTTCAACACAATTCCTGGGGGTTGATCTCTACTTCTCATACTTTCAACTATCATCCTTATAATATTGACTCCATGTCTGTATCTCTAGTCCAGTCTTCTCTTTTAATTTCCACATTGTTATTTCTGCTTAATTGGCATCTTAATCTATTGTGGGTGTCCTGTAGGCCTTCAAGCTTCAGATGGATGTCTAAAACTAGCTTCCACATTTTGCCATTGCGAACCTGATCTTTTCTTTATCATCCCTTGGCTTGATGAGTGGTGTCATTATGCATGCAAAAACCTTGAAAGTTATTCAGGACTTATTTTTTTTCCATTTCCCTAACACCGTCAGTTACTAAATCCTATTTGTTTTATTTCTTATCTCAGAAATCCCATTCTTTCTGATACCAAGATTTTGATTCTTATAATTCCTTCTTGGGCTTATCATGGTCTTTTGTGAACCACTTCCCTCTTATATTCAACCCCATTGCATACTCAGCATTGCCCTTAGTTATATTTCTAAAATATGAATATGATCATGTCACTCCTTTTATTAAAAAATTCATTCAAAAACTCTTAGTTGTCCTGTAGAAATTTCTAAACTCCTGCACCTTTGACAGGACCAGTGCCTCCTTTACCAGTCATACCAGCCATAGGGTCCAGTCATACCAGACTATGTGTGAAACCTGTAATTTGCCCTGTTTCTCACTCTGTGCCCTTGAATGTTGCGGGTTTCCATATGTACTATTATCTCTGCTTCTCATTCTGAGGCCAGCCGTAGCAACTTAGTGAGGCCCTTTCTCAAAATAAAAAATAAAAAGGGGTGGGTAAAGCATCATTGTTAACGTATCCTTGGATTCAGTCCCCACTTAAAAAAAAAAAAAAAAAAAAACAAAACTCTCTCTTTGATACTTGTGTTTTGTTCCCATATTGCTATCCCATCCTGGTTTCCTTCTTGATCTGTATTTTCCTCATATTTAAGACAGTGTTTTAAAGTTTTTGTCTAAGTTTTAGGCCTATGTTTCTTTAGGGCTGGGTTTGAAGATTTATTTTGTTCCTTTAAATGGACCATGTTTTCCTGTTTCTTTGCATCCTTCAGATTGATCTTTTGTTGAAGATTGGACTTTTGAGGAAAACCTCTCCCAGGATTGCTTTTTTTTTTTTTTTTTTTCTTTTAATTTTTTCAATACTGGTGGTTGAACCTAGGACCTTGATTGAGCATGTTAGGCAAGTGCTCTACCACCTAGCCATACTTCCAGTCCTAGGATTGATTTTAAACATCTTAATTTCCCCAAGAGTCTCATCTCTGCTACTTCTAGGGACCTTAGCTGTTCTCAATAATATCTTGTCCCAGAGATCAATGGTCCCCTTTCAGTTTTCATAGGCCATGTCCATTGCTTCCTGTGGCTTCCCCTAGCCTGAGATCCCAGTTACTTTCTGTTCTCTGTGGCTTCCAAGTTAGGTCTCAGAGACCAATCCCTCAGGCTGCATTCATATAGGTTAGAACTTTTTAGCCACTCTGCTGGCTTCAGTTTATAGAAGGAAGCTGAGAATTGGGCTGCCATATTCCAAAGAATCCCTCAAGCCTTGCAGCACAGGGGAGGGGTTAGGGCAAGTAAAAACACCAGGAATTTTCCTACTCATTTATGTGTGTTTTTTCCAGGTGGGTTGTTTGGCTAGTTGCAGTGGGTCTTTTACTGGCTTCCAGAGCTCCTATAAAGTTATTTTAGTCAGTTTCCAGATGTTATTTAATGCTTCTGTAGGGGAAGAGGGTTTTGAACTTTTCAGGGCTACCATCTTGCTAACATCATTTGCCTGATTCATTTTTGACTTTTATGTAATGACTTTCTTTCATGGTTGATGAGAATTTAGTGCTCTTGTGTCCCCTTCACCTTCCATCTTTCCAAGACAAGTCATACTACAACTTTTGGCTAAATTAACATTTAATACTTATATTATTGCAACTAAATGTTTTTTATTGCTATGCTAAATGTTACCATGATACATTCATTTCTTTAATAATCCCTCCCCCAAATGCTTTTTACCCATCTTCCCATTTATTTCATTCTTTTTAACAATTACAGAGTATCCTTATGCACCTCAGTAGTTTTTCAGCACAATGTTCCTGTTAGTCTTTAAGTTATTTTGTACTTTTTAAACCTTTTCTCAATGAGTCCTCTGTTCTGCTACAATTTGAACTGATTGTTTTCTAATCTTGCTACATAGATGTCACCATGAGACTTTTAAAAAAATTCATTACATATAAATTTCTTTTTCTTTTGTGTTCAGTCTCCTATTTTCTGTGTTTCATGTTTGCTAGAATATCCTAGTATTTTCCTAAGAGAAGATGGGAAGTAAATTTCTGACTTCTTTCAAGTTTGAAATTGTCTTTATTTTACCCTAGCACTTGACTAACAACTTGTCTGATTATAAAATTCTAGGTTGAAATAGTATTCCTTTAGAATTCTGACAGTATTGTTTTATGTCTCTTCTAGGTTTTAGAGTTGATTTTGAGAAAACTGATGCTTTTCAAATTTCCATTCATTTGAATGTAATCTGTTTTAAGTTGTGAAAGCTTTAGCAACTTTTCTTCTTTTCTTACACTTTGAGTTGATGTGCTTTATTAGAAATCATTAATAGTCATTTAATAGGAGTCATTAAGCTAGGCACTTTATAGTCATCCTTTTAATCTGAAGAGTCCATGTTTGGGAAATATTCTGTCTTTCATAAAATGAGTTCCTTCCTTTGGAATTTCTACCAGTCAGTTATTGAATCTTTTGAAGTGACTTTTTAACTCTGTTATGTTCTTTCTCCTTTTGGTCATCACTTTTTTTTTCAATGTATTTCCTGACAGACTCTCTTGTTATCTTCCAATTCTATTTTGATTGTCATTTTTAAGACATTTTTCTTATTCTTGATTGTTCCTGTTAAAATTGCATCCCCCCACCCCACCCCCTGCCCAGATGGGGATCAAACACAGGGCATTGTGCTTGCTGGGCAAGTGCTGTACCCCTGAGCTACATTTACAGCCCTGTATCTTCCTTTTGTGAATGCTATTTGTTTGTTTGTTTTCTTCAAATTGTATTCTGTTTCTTTCATTGTTCTGTTTTATTTAGATTTCTTCTTTCTTATCTATTTGTTTTGGTTTCTTCTTTTCATGTCAGTCTCACATCAAATAGCTGGTAGTCCTTAGTATCCATATTTAGGAGTGAGGCAGTCAAATGTTTATCGAACACTTCCTAAACTTGTTGACTCATGGTCTTCACTGGTAATCAGACTCTAAACTGGCTTTTCAATTTGGGAACTTCCTATCCATGGACCTTTTCTGGAGTCATTCAAGTGTTTCCATAGACAGTCCTTGGGGGGTTGTGACGTGAGAAGGATACCTGGCTACTTACTCATCTGGGAGTTTGCAGGAAAAGGGGACTAGGTTCTTACCATCCAGTATCCAGGCTTTCATTTTTATTTGACACAGTATCCTGCCTTATACAATCCCCTGGTCTGAGCTTCTTTGTTTTATTTTCCAGAGAGTAAACATTCCATTTGATTAAGAAAAATCAGCTGTTCACATAGGGGCAGGGTCTGGGTTCTCTTTGCCAGTTTTTATAATAGCTGCAGTGTAAATTATTACTTCCCCCAGAGCTGCTGTAGCAAAATTCTAAAGTGTGAGTGAACTTGTATTTATTTCTTACTGGAATCTGCCTCTTAGATTTCTCCTCTGTGCTCCAAATCAGGCCACTGCTTTACTCTTCCCTTTTTACTTTCATGTATAAATGTCCACTTGTTTTATCAAAGGTAGAGTGCCTTTTTGTTCACTTGTATATTTTGCTAATTTTCCTGCTCTTTGTAGGGTGATTTCAGAGAAATGAAGTAGGCAGAAAGGTCTTTATTCCTCTATCTTAAAACTGAAAATTTAGACGATGACTTTAAAAATTGAATGTTAAGGAATATTTATGTTGTAATTGTATAAAGTCATTGTTGCATGTTCTGTAAATATCAGTAACAATAATATGGTGGTATTTTCCTTCAACTAAAAAAAGTTATTGTCTTTAATTGTGTATAAAGAATCTTTTTGATTACAGGGTGGTGTTGGTATCCAACTATACACAGACCTTGAATATTTTACAAGAAGTATGCAAGCGTCATGGATATGCTTACACAAGACTTGATGGACAAACACCGATCTCTCAAAGGCAGCAAATTGTTGATGGCTTCAATAGTAAATACTCTTCTGATTTTATTTTTTTGTTAAGTTCAAAAGCTGGTGGTGTGGGACTTAATCTTATTGGAGGATCTCACTTAATTCTTTATGACATTGATTGGAATCCAGCCACTGATATCCAGGTAGGAATATTTATGTATCAGACATTATTGAATGATGTGGATATTGATGATGATGATGTATAAGTAACTGCTGCACATTGAGTCCTTATTTTGTGTAAGGTGCTCTGCTAAGTGCTTTTCATTTACCAACATTTTAATCTTCATAATACCCCTGCAAATATGGATATTAGTAACCCCATTTTTTACAGATAAAGAAATGGAAGCTTATTGTAGGTCCTAAAACTTATAAGAGGCAGAACCAGGATTCAAACCCAAACCTTGTATTTCCAGGCCCTAACTTCACACTGCATTTAGGTCTTCATGATACTCATGGCCATTAGGCGAAGACAATAAAATGTTATGAATTGCTGTGATCAATTTTTGCAGGCTACAGTAAGGGTATAAAATTAGTTTACTTAGGAAATGTTTGACTTTTTTTTTTTTTTTTTAGCAAGCATTGTTTTCCCACATTTTTTATTGGTTCATTATAGTTGTACATAATGGTGGGACTTCTTGTTACATATGTGTACATGAACACAATATAACAATATAATTTGACCAGTTTCATTCCCTAGTGTTGTGGGGCACAACTTAAGAACAGACCAATCACAACTGAGAAGTCTAAATTTGAGTCTTTATTTGCCGGCCAGCTGACTGTTTCACACAGTTCCCCAAAAATGGCTGTTGGGAGAGCAGCACTGACTGTAGGGTTGCAGGGGTTTTTATACCATAAGTCAGCACATCAATCATAAGTAGCTGTTGCTATGATTCAAAACTACAAACTAACATCATGAGATCTAAAATCATAAGCAGAAAGGGAAGTGGGTCAAAATGACCTTATTTGGGTATAAGTTAAAGAATGGTTACTAACATCTAGACAATCACTGTTGACATGGTACATTGTTTAGGAAAAATAGGAATCAAAAAGAGAACAATTTTTCATTATATAAGAATTGCCATTTTCTGTTACCGAACATGTTATGCTAAGCAACTATTGGTGGGTACAGAAGCAGGGTGTTTCCATGGGGGAAGTATTTCCTACATAACATGGAGTCTCAGGGTAAAATGGAGTCTGTTTAGTCATTGTCCATATAGTCTGGCCTATAACATTTCCAGGGAGTCAAATATGCTCACCTGTCATACCCAGTATTTCCTTTCCCTCCCCTTGATCCCTTTTCTCTACTCGAATCCCTTTGATTTTCATGAGATTCTCACCCTTTTCTTTTCCTTTTTTCTATCTTTCACATATGAGAGAAAATATATACCATTGACCTCCTGAGTTTGGCTTATTTTGTCTAACCTAATGGCCTCAAGTTCTATTCATTTTCCTACAAATGACATTATTTCATTTTTCTTTATGACTGAACAAAACTAAATTGTGTATATGTACCACATTTTCTTCATCCATTCATCAATTGATGGATACCTAGGCTGGTTCCTGAAAAGAAACCTTTGGTTTTCTTTAGTATGTAGTCTATATTCATATATTTTGAGATTTCTACTAGATTCGTAACTAAGTTGGTATGTGCATTAGGAAATCCTAAGACAACCCTCTGGTTTACTGATTCACTAGAAGGACTCACAGAACTGGGAAAAGCAGATGTACTCACATTTGGTTGTATTAATGTAAAGGACACTAAAATTGCCAAAGGAAAATGTGCATATGGCAGAGTCCAAGAGGGACTGGGCAAAAGCTTCCATTTGTCTTTCCCAGCAGAGGTATATGAACGACTCTTAATTCTTCCAGCATTAATAATGAGTGATGATATATATGAAGTATCACTAACCAGGAAAGTTCACCCAAGCTCTGGTGTTTAGAATTTTTGTTTTGGTCAGTCCTGTAGGCATGGAGCACATGCATGACTGAGCTTATTTGCTTAGTCTCAGCCCCTTCAGAGGCCAAATGTAGACCACATGGCCCAGGGCCTTCACCTGTATCATACTGTTAACATAAACTGTCAAGTATGGCCCAAGGCTTCAGATAAACAGGACACTGTTTTGAGACAGGATGTTCCAAGGGCTTAGAGAAATGATCTCTTAGGGGCTGGTTGGAGGCCAGACTTTTCTTTGAAATGTGCAGAGTTTGAACATCAAACCTTTATAGTATCATTGTTAATCCTTAAATCACAGGGATCTACATAGAGGCTGAGTTGATTGCAGATATCCTAGGGGATTTTGGGGGCTGAAACTTTAGCTATTTTGGACTGGGAATGAACCCTTCATGCTCATGCTATTCTTGGTTCTTTACCTTCTTGCTGTCCAAAATTACTGTCTCATTATTTTTAAAGATATACCCTCTTACTGTGTGGCAACCCTGCAGTTTGTTTTACAGTACCTCAGTGAGTGCTCAATCCTCTCTTATCCCTAGGACAAAGATATAAAGTGGGATATGCTTGGACATGTGTGTAGGTTTTGGTTTTTGAAGTTTTGAGTAAAATCCAGAGTTTTTAATCTTAAAATATATTCTTGCAAATTACTCATTAGTTTCTGCTGTACTCAGAATTATCACTTATTTTCTATAGGCTATGTCTAGAGTATGGAGAGATGGTCAGAAGCATTCTGTATATATTTACAGACTCCTAACTACAGGTAATAATTATTCTAATGTGACAAAAAATATATATCCTTTGAGTAATAAAAATAATTTTTTTGGTTAAACTGTGTTTTAATGTTAGAAATACATTATTATTGTGTTAACTAGTATGGTAATAAGCATGTTTACCCTACAGAAATAATAGCTATAAACAGCTGAAGGAACGCTAATGAATGTTTTTTCTTCAGGTACTATAGAAGAAAAGATCTATCAAAGGCAGATCAGTAAGCAGAATCTTTCAGGGGCAGTTGTAGATGTAACTAAGACATCTGAACATACACAGTTTTCAGTAGAAGAACTTAAAAATTTGTTCACATTACATGAAAGTTCACTTTGTATCACTCATGACCTGCTTGACTGCACATGTACAACAGGAAAAGATCATACAGGTTTGTAGTATTTAATTCTGTTGCTATGTTAAAGTTAATATGTCTCTCTTTAGAAATTGAAAATATTTAAAGAATAACTTCAGAATATTTATCATTTGCAAATGTTGGTTTTCTTTTTTCCCTCAGGTCACAGAGCAACTGCCAGATAGATATTTGAGAAAATATTTAGTTAGACTCATTTTAGCTTCTTAGTTCTGAATTGATTGTGAAAAATTAACTTGTTTAAGGGAAATCTTTCAAAACCTGGTATAATGCATTAGAGTTAAAAAAAATGAATGTTTTTAATCCTTGCTTCTATTTCATTAAAAATATTCAACAAAATAATCCTACTGTTTGTTTATATTGGGTAGAACTTATTCATAAGGGGGTCAGACTTTCTGGGATACTTAGCGTGGTCTATTGTTACACATAGTACTTGGTGAACCACTAGTGCTGCTTAAGTAAAGCTGAAAATGTCAACTGTCCAAAATTAGACACTATTCAGAAACCAACTAGATCAAGAGTAGGACTTGAACAACAAGACAAGCAATGTCCAATAGTTGAAAGTCACTTGATAGATTTGTATTGAGATATGTTTAAGAAATTAAATTGTATGAGACTAACACGAAATAATTTGTTATATTAGCATATAAGGTAATTTATATAAAATTTGTATATTCTAAAATTTATTTATTTTATTGTAAACAAATGGGGTATAACTTGTTTCTCTGGTAGTACATGAAGTAGAGGCATACCATTTGTGTAATCATACATTTACATAGGGTAATGGTGTTTGATTCATTCTGTTATTTTTTCCTCCCTCCCCTCTTTTCCTTCTATACAGTCCATCCTTCCTCCATTCTTGCCTTCCTCTCACCTCCCATTATGTATCATCATCCGCTTATCAGAGAGATCATTTGTCCTTTGTTTTTTGAGATTGGCTTATCTCACTTAGCATGATATTCTCCCATTTCATCCATTTACCTGCAAATGCCATAATTTTATTCTTCTTTATGGCTGAGTAATATTCCATTATATATATATACCACAGTTGCTTTATCCATTCATCAATTGAAGGGTATCTAGGTTGGTTCCACAATCTGGTTATTGTGAATTGAGCAACTATGAACATTGATGTGGCTGTGTCACTGTAGTATGCTGATTTTAAGTCCATTGGGTATAGGCCAAGGATTGGGATAGCTGGCTCAAATGGTGGTTCCATTCCAAGTTTTCTAAGGAGTCTCCACACTGCTTTCCAGAGTGGCTGCACTAATTTGCAGCCCCACCAGCAATGTATGAGTGTACCTTTTTCCCCCACATCCTCTCCAACACCTATTGTTGCTTGTATTCTTGATAATCGCCATTCTAATTGGGGTGAGATGGAATCTTAGGGTGGTTTTGATTTACATTTCTCATTATTAGAGATGTTGAACATTTTTTCATATATCTGTTGATTGCTTGTAGACCTTCTTCTGTGAAGTGTCTGTTCATTTCCTTATCCCATTTGTTGATTGGGATATTTGTATTCTTGGTGTAATGTTTTTTGAGTTCTTTATATATTCCGGAAATTAGTGCTCTATCTGAAGTATGAGTGGCAAAGATTTTCTCCCACTCTGTAGGCTGTCTCTTCACATTGCTGATAGTTTCCTTTGCTGAGAGAAAGCTTTTTAGTTTGAATCTATCCCAGTTATTGATTCTTGCTTTTACTTCTTGTGCTATGGGAGTCCTGTTAAGGAAGTCTGATCCTAAGCTGACATGTTGAAGATTTGAACCTACTTTTTCTTCTATAAGATGCAGGTTCTCTGGTCTGATTCCAAGGTCCTTGATCCATTTTGAGTTGAGTTTTGTGCAGGGTGAGAGATAGGGTTTAGTTTCATTCTGCTGCATATAGAGTTCCAGTTTTCCCAGTACCATTTGTTGAAGAGGCTATCTTTTCTCCATTGCATGTTTTTGGCACTTTTGTCTAATATGAGAAAACTGTATTTATTTGGGTTTGTGTCTGTGTCCTCTATTTTGTACCATTGATCTACCTGTCTATTTTGGTGCCAATACCATGTTGTTTTTGTTACTATTGCTCTGTAGTATAGTTGAAGTTCTGGTATTGCAATACCCCCTGCTTCACTCTTCCTGCTAAGGATTGCTTTAGCTATTCTGGGTTTCTTATTCTTCCAGATGAATTTCATGATTGCTTGCTCTATTTCTGTAAGGTACATCATTGGGATTTTAATTGGAATTGCATTGAATCTGTATAGCACTTTTGGTAGTATGGCCATTTTGACAATATTAATTCTGCCCATCCAAGAACATGGGAGATCTTTCCATCTTCTAAGGTTTTCTTTAATTTCTTTCTTTAGTGTTCTATAGTTCTCATTGTAGAGGTCTTTCACCTCTTTTGTGAGATTGATTCCCAAGTATTTTATTTTTTTCGAGGCTATTGTAAATGGGGTAGTTTTCCTAACTTCTCTTTCTGAGGATTCATCACTTATGTATAAAAATGCGTTAGATTTATGAGCATTGATCTTACATCCTACTACTTTACTGAATTCACTTATGAGTTCTAAAAGTTTTCTGGTGGAATTTCCTGTTTCCTCTAGATATATAAGCATATTATCAGCAAATAGGAATAGTTTGAGTTCTTTTCCTATTCATATCCCTTAAATTTCTTTTGTCTGTCTAATTGCTCTGGGTAGATTTTCGAGGACAATGTTGAATAGAAGTGGTGAAAGAGGGCATCCCTGCCTTGTTCCAGTTTTCAGGGGGAATGCTTTCAGTTTTTCACTGTTTAGAATGATATTAGCCATGGGCTTAGCATAGATGGCCTTTACAATATTAAGGAATGTTCCCACCTTCCCTATGTTTTATCCCTTTCTAGTGTTTTGAGCATGAAGGGGTGCTGTATTTTATCAAATGCATCTATCGAAATAATCATGTGATTCTTGACTTTAAGTCTGTTGATATGGTTAATTACATTTATTGATTTCCTGATGTTGAACCAACCTTGCATCCCTGGGATAAAACCCACTTGATCGTGGTGCACTATCTTTTAAATATATTTTTGTATGTGATTTGCTAAAATTTTGTTGAGAATTTTCACATCAATGTTCATTAAGGATATTGGTCTGAAATTTTCTTTCCTTGATGTTTCTCTGGTTTAGGTATCAGGGTGATATTGGCTTCATAGAATGAGTTTGGAAGGGTTCCCTCCTCTTCTATTTCATGGAATACTTTGAGGAGTATTGGAATGAGCACTTCTTTAAAGGTTTTGTAGAACTCGGCTGAGAACCCATCTGGTCCCGGACTTTTTTTTGTTGGTAGGCTTTTGATGACTTCTTCTATTTCATTATTTGAAAATTGATCTATGTAATTTAATTTTTTTCTCTCACAGTCTTTAAAATTCTGTCTTTATTTTGTATATTAGGCATTTTCATTATAACGTGCCTTGGTGTGGGTCTATTGTAATTTTTGTATATTTGGAGTCCTATAAGCCTCTTGTACTGATTTTCTATTTCATTCTTCAGATTTGGGAAATTTTCAGAAATTATTTCATTGAATAGATTGTTCATTCCTTTTATTTGTGTCTCTGTACTTTCCTCAATCCCAATAATTCTTAAATTTGACCTTTTTATGATAGCCCATAATTCTTGTAGATTCTGTTCATGATTTCTTACTACCTTCTCTGTTTGGTCAACTCTGTTTTCAAGATTAAATATTTTGTCTTCAGTGTCTGAGGTTCTGTCTTCCAGGTGTTCTATCCCATTGGTTATACTTTCCGTGGAGTTTTAAATTTGGCTTATTGTTTCTCATTTCAAGGATTTCTTTTTGTTTGTTTGTTTGTTTGTTTTCAGAATCTCTAACTCTTTATTGAAATGATCTTTTGCTTCCTGCAAAACTGTTGATTGGTGCCATCATTCAAAGCTTGCATTTGCTCTCTCATCTCATTGTTTGCTTCTCTGATCATTTTAATTATGTACATTCTGAACTCCCTTTCAGACATTTCTTCTGCCATGCTGTCATTGGATTTTATTGCTGTAGCATCTAGGTTTGTTTGGGACATTTTCTTCCCTTGTTTTCTCATATTGCTCAGGTATCTACCCCTCTAGTAGTGAAACTCTATTGTGTTTTATAATGTCCCTGTAGATTTCCAATAACTCGCCTCCTAGCCTTCAGTAGCCTGAAGTCTTGGAGGAACTTGATAATGCAGTGCTTCACAAGGAAGCTGCCCCTCTGGGGGTGGTGGCCTTCAGGTTGGGTATATTCCCTGCTAGTGGGCAGAGGTGCCTCCACTTGTTGACCGATGGTCTGTCAAAGAGGGACTAGACTGCGGGCTGGGGCATGGCTGGTCTGGGCCTGTGTCTCTGTCTCTACAGCCCTGGTGGGAAAGCCTCACTCGGTGGGGAATACTCACGGGGGCTGGGGGGGGGGTTGTCTTGCTGGACAGCTCTCCTCCGAGAAGTTTCCTTTTGTCCAGAACTACCTCCTGGGTTGGGCAGCCCTCCTCTTTGACGTTCCCTGGGGTCTGGACCTACCACCTGGGCCATGGAGCCTTGCCTGGGAGTGAGTCTCTGGGGGGCGGCCCTCCTTTACAGCGCTCCCTGCTGACCGGGTTCACCGCTCTAGCCGGGGAGTCTCGCTGGGCAACTCTACTCCACGAAGTTCCCTGCATTCCTGGACTACCGCCATGGCCCTATTCTAAAATTTATATTCACTAGAACTAATATAATTAGGTATAATTGTATATAATTATAATTTAATTATAATAAAACATTAGGTATAATATAAAATATGTGTATATATATTTTTAGTGGGTAGATTTTAAACTTGAGATGTTTTCAGATTTCCTCTTTATAGCCATTTTTGGTAATAAATCAACATTTTATTCTATTATGTATTCTTTGTTTTAATAATATTATTATTTCCTATCTTCCTTTTTACTTATATTTACTCTAATATTCTTTTTCTAATTTTAAGTCAGATACTTAATTAAATGATAGCATCACAACCAGCTGAGGTTTTTAAAGTTGTGATAAAATTTAAAAGAAGTCTTTGTCTTTTAGAAATGCATAGTGAAGTATTTGTAGGTAAAATGATATATGCTTTGTATTTATTTCAGAATATGGAGGAAGTGGTGAAAATGTGGGAATTTAAATAAAAAATAATTGGCCATCTGTTGGTAGTCACTGAAGATTGAGTTATATACAGAGTCTTTATTTTTATCCTACCAGCTCTTATATTAATTTGAAATTTTCCATAGTTAAAAGGTTAAAAAATAAAATGTTCTAGTAACTTCTTATTGCTCTGAGGATATAATCTTTTTTTTTTTTTTTTTTTTTTTTTTTTCTGGTACAGAGGATTGAACCCAGAGATGCTTAACCACTATACCACATACCCTGGCTTTTTTATATTTTGTTTTGAAACAGGGTCTTGCTAAGTTGCTGAGGCTGGCTTTGAACTTATGATCCTCCTGCCTTAGCCTCCTTAGCCACTGGGTTTAGAGGAGTGCACCACCATGCCCAGCTAAAATATTTAAAGTGGTTAGTAAAGATAGGCTGAGTACTGTAACAGGAAACTAAAAAAGCACAATGTAATTATATTTGTCATTCATATAACAGGTTACTGTGGCATTTAGTGGATAGTTTTCTGTAATGTGATTAAACAATCTAGGCTTCTTTTACTTTGGGCCCTTCCACCCTTTGCTCCTTAGAGTCCTCCATGGAGATCCCCTGCATCTGCTGTCTAGCGGTGAGAGAAGAAAAAATGTAGGGAATTGTGCATAAGGGTGATTTTTATAGGCCAAACCTTGAAATTTCATTGTCACATCCCATAGGCCAGACTCAGTGGCTATATCTAACAGTAAGGGAGGCTAGGAAATGTGGCTGAGTGCCTTGGAGGAAAAAGAAATGGATTTGGTCCCTGCCATTTGAGTCTTGCATAATTCAGCCTTTGAATACTTGCTTCAGTAATACTGAACTTCTCCTCTTGCATTGTTCTTTGCCTTTACTCTTAAGGCTCTTAATTGTTTTGGGCTACTACTAGTTCTTCAATATGTCAGCATCTCTTTCCTTGCATGACTTTAATAAGCGCTTTTCATGGAATGCTTTGTCTCTCTTCCCCATCTAGTTTTTTGTCATCCTTTAGATCTTTTTTTTAAATTTTTTTAGTTGTAGATGGACAGAATATATTTATTTTATTTATTTTTGTGAGGATTGAATTCAGTACCTCACACATGCTAGGCGAGCACTCTGTCACTGAGCTACAACCCCAGCCCCATCCTTTAGTTCTTAATAGAACATTTCCTCAGGGAGCCCCTCACTTAACCTTCCAGACTAGGTCAGCCTCTCTTTCCATTTGTGTTTAGAGTTCCCTGTATCATTCCGTAATACCCTTACCTCTGTTTGTAATGTAGCCCCACAGTTCCTTGTCTTCAGTTCTGAAATCTACAATGCTCAAACAACCCAAAGATTTTTTTTCCTACATAAATTTACAACAAAATTATTTGTGGCAAAATGCCTAAAACAGATATGTTTATTGGTAGTCTAACGCATTTCATAAGACTTTTCATCTGACATGCTGTAGAATACTAATGAGATTGATTATGGAGTGCTTACCACATTATTCCAGTTATATTCTGAATTTGAAATCATATCTGGCCTCATAGATTTTAGATAAGGGATTGTTAACCTATAATACATTTTTGGATGATTATTTATTTAATGTAGGTTTGTTCCACTGAACTTAGGTTCTTGATTTCAGAGTCTATGTTTGTTCACAATTTTTGCTCACAATGATTAATTCAACACATAGCATATAATTTGTGGAAAGAATGAACTGAAAGTTTTATCTTGAACTATGGTGATCAAATGTTATAAATCACAAACTCATTGTCATTAAACAAAAAAGTATTGCATAGAGTAAGATATTGGTTGGTTTAAGAATTTTCTCATTGTTATTTATTTCAGATGATTCTTCGGAAAAGTTTGCTGTGTCTGGACATTGTCAGCTTGACCCACACCACCAGAAATCAAACTCCTTGAAACCTCTTTCCATGTCACAGCTGAAGCAGTGGAAACATTTTTCTGGAGATGATTTAAATCTGACAGATCCTTTTCTTAAAGGAATAAGAGAAAATGTGTCATTCTTTTTTCAGAACATAACCAATCAAGCTACTGCCATGTAATGAAAGATCGCTTCATGATGTTCCCTTGCTCCCATTGTAAAATTTAGCATAGTGATTAAATGTAATTTTTGAAAATTAATAAATTACTTAAATTATGTTTTGTTGCAAAATGTATCAGTTCTTATAAAAAATAAAATTAAGTTAATTAATTATACTGTCATGTATAACTACAAAGACCAATTTTTTTTTTTTACTTTAATGGGTTTATTTTCTTTCCACATTTTTTATTGGTCCTTTATAGTTGTATATAATAATGGTATTTGTTACATATTTTATGTGCACATAATATAATAATATAATTGGGCCAATATCACTTGAGTTGCTTAATTTTTGTGTATATTCTTAAAATTTGAAAATGAAGCATTAAAGATGTGCTTCTTTCATACAGTTATTTCAAGATTTATGTAGTTTTGTTAAGTATTGACGAAAGCTTTTTTTTTTTTTTGACTAAAGCATTTTCATAAGGAATATGAAAAGGTAAAATACTTTGCCTTTGAGAAACCTAATCTGGTGAAGAGTATTAGATATATACAACTGAAAACTTGATAAAATAAAATCGTAGCTCAAGGGAGAAAGAATCTGAGGCTAGAATTGCAGATGCTGAAGATGTTGAACATAGTTGGCTGCAGGGCAATTTGAGTGGGGGACTTTAGAGCACTAGTTCCTAGGCTGGGACCAAAGACTCTTGGTGGCCTGATATGCTACAATAAAGCCATGCCCATTAAATATTGTTTGCACACTGAGTAAAGTTCAACTCCTATCTCCTGAGGATTGTCTGGAGTAATTTTTGGCATTAAAAAGAGTTTTAATGCACAAAGCAAACTTTCGAGGACTAAGATCTACAAAGAGAAAGGAATTACTCATTTAATCTCTAAATGGTAGTCAACTATAGTCAGCTTTTGCTTCCACTTTGGAAAATTTCTTTTAGACTGAATATAGTCTTAAGGTGTTGAATAAAGATTCAATTATTGAGCAGGCTTGGTGATGCATGCCTGTAATCCCAGCAACTCAGGAGGCTGAGGCAGGAAGATTGCAAGTTTGAGGCTTGCCTCAGCAATTTAGTTAGGTCCTAAGCAACTTAGTGAGAACCTGTCTCAAACTAAAAATTGAAAAGAACTGGGGATGTATCACCCCTGAATTCAATCCCTAGAACCACCCTCCCCAAAAGAAATTCAGTTACCAAATATGATTCTTCATCATATCATCGAATATGACTTCTTTAGATATGTAGTACTATATCTGGGCATTTCACCATCTAGGCTTCATAAACATGCAATTTGGGACCAAATTTGTCAGGCAGTAGTCAACTAATAATAAATAAAAATGGCATTTCTTGACACTGTATGAGACTTCCAATATATGTCTTGAATCATATTGTCAGATATATACCCTTAAAAAGTGATAAGAGGGGCTGGGGTTGTGGCTCAGTGGTAGAATGCTTGCCTAGCATGTGAGGCACTGGGTTTGAGTCTCAGCACCACATATAAATAAAAAAAATCCACTGACGACTGAAAAATTTTTTTGCAAAAGTGATAAGAGCCTTATTAACTTGACTATCTTGTAGTAGGTGCTAGGGTATGCTGCCTGGATTGCTCCCTTTAGTACCAACATGCTTATTTTACTGGTTGCCACTACTGTCAACTGCTGAACACTCATAGCTAAATCCTGTCCAAGCATAGCCCTCATCTGAAAGAGGCTTCCTCTCCCGAGGTTAGACTCTCCCCAAGTTGACTGGCATCTAGTGCCAGCATCCTTCACTCAACTTGGGACAAATCTAATGGATCATTCCAGTTCCACAGATCCTCAGACAAGGCATTTCTTGCAACTTCATGATAAATGAGCTTCTCCCTCAGTTCAGTTTTACTTCCTTCACTCTCTTATGTTGTTCCAAAGAGCGCTTCCCACCAAATCCCCTGCATGCAAATCTGCCTTGGTCTGTTTTCAGGGAACCTGGCCTAAGGCACTTTCCACTGAAGAAAAGCCATCTTAATCTTATAATTGATGACATCAAATTGCAAATACTTGTTGGCAGATGACCATTTAATGGAATGAACTGATAGTGTGAAAGATTTTTTGAAAATTAGCTTTATATCACTGTTTGCATTCCCTAAAATTCATATGTTGAAGTGCTAAACCCCAGTGTGATATAGGGAGGTTGTTCCTTTGGTTGCTAATTAGGTTGAGGGCAGAACTCTCATGAATGGGATTGAACTTCTTAAAAGAAGTCTTGAGAACTTGCTTCCTTTCTCTGCTCTCTGTTCTTTGCCTTGTAAGGATACAAGGTGGCCATCAATAAAACAGGAAGAATGCCTTCCAGACAACAATTCGGCTGACACCTTTATCTTGGACTTCTCAGCTTCCAGAAGTGTGAGAAATAAATTTATCTTGTTTAAGCACTAAGTTTATTCTATTATAGCAGCCTGAACTAAGATAAGCACATTTTAAAAATAGGCCATGCCCAAAAGAATTGCTGCTTGTTCTAATTCTTTTTTTTTAAATAAATGTTTATTTCAGAATAATTTTAGATTTATAGAATGTGCTTATTTTTAATGCCTCTTGGGCATTGTGCTGTAGTTTGGGTGTGGAATGTCTCTCAAAGACCCAGATTTGGTCTCCACAATGGCATTACTAGGAGATGGTAGGAGGACTTTTGGTCTTTGGTGGTGAGCTCTTGAAGGGTATAGTGGAACCCTAACCCTTCCTCTTTCTCCCCACCCCCCCATTTTCTAGCCATGAAGTGAATAGCTTTGTTTCACCAGATACCAACCACCATGATGCACTGCCTTGCCATGGACCCCAGAGAAAGAATGCCAACTGATCATGGACTGTAACCTCCAAAACTGTGGACCTTTTTTCTTTATAAGTTAATTTATTTCAGGTATTTGTTATAGTAATGGAAACTGACTAATAATTCATAATATTGTGCAATCATCACCGTTATCCATCTCCAGAAGAGAATTCTGTTTTACTATATTATTTTTTAGTTGTTGATGAACCTTATATTTTCTTTATTTATATGCAGTGCTGAGAATCAAACCCAGTGCCTCACACATGCTAGGCAAGTGCTCTACTACTGAGCCACAACCCACGCCCTCCAGAAGAGAATTCTTAATGGCTCTTTTCATACTTCCCTATAACTGTCAACCCAAAGCTATTTTCCTTTAGTCATTCCTCAATACCGCAAGACCTTCATCCCAATGGCTCCCTAGTTGACAAATGCAGTGAATTCTTTTCAGTCTTATCTTGGCTTCTGTGTGCTTTAGATATTGATGAATGCTTCTTGAAACTCCTATCTTCCTAAATTTTGATTAAATGATTAAATAATTCATGACTCCACATGAATATAACAGGAAAAGTCTGTATCTCATGATACTTTCATTCTAACATGCAGAGAGAGAACAATGCACATATATATATGGTGCGTGATGGTAAACAATATGGGGAGAAATAAGCTGAATAATAGTGATATTAAGTTGGGAATAGAGATTGCTATTTATTTAAGGTGAATTTATGCAGAGACCTGGAAAAAGTAAGGAAGTAAGAACCATGACATTCCCTGGGGAAAATGTTGCAGACAGAGGAAACCTTAAGGACAAAGGCCTTGAGATAGGAGGAGGAGTATTGACATGTTTGAGAATCAACCTGGAAGTCATTGTGAGTGCTAAGAGATGAGGTCAGAGAGGTAATGGTGGTGGGGATCAGATATTACAAGGCATTGAAGATCATCGTGAGGTCTTTAGCATTTACTTTGAGGAGATGGAAAATCATTTCAATTTGAACTGAGGAATGGCATGATCTGAATTGCCCTGTGATGGGAGCAGGTTGGTTAAATCAGCAGGTAGAAGCAAGAAACATTAGGGTAGTATAATCTAGGCAAGGAGCTATGGTGACTTAGGCCAGGTAATAGACATTAAGATGTTATGAAGTGGGTTAGATTCTGGATATTTTTAAAGGCAAAGCAAAGAAGATTCTATAGTGGATTGAATGTAGGGTGTAAGAAGAAAAATCAAGGTTTTGGGCCTGAATAAATGGAGAATAGAATTGTGGAAGAATGGGAAAATTGTTGGAGGAGAGGCCTGTGGAGGAAAATCAGAAGGGTTTGTTTTGGCTTTACAGTGCTGGGACTTGAACCCAGGGCCTCATGCATGTTAGGTAAGGGCCTAATGCATGTTAGGTAAGAGCTTATCCCTGGCCCCAGAGGTTCATTTTTGATGGTGTCAATTTTGATATTCCTATTAGACATCCAGAGGAGATGTCAAATAAACAATTTGATATACCATTTAGTTCAGAGCATTGGTCAAGCCTGGAGATTAATTCAGGAACTGTCAGCATCTCAATTTAAAGTAAAGATTTAGATAATGTTATCCAGATGGTAATGTACACTAGAAAAGAGAGAAATCATCTTAATATAGGGATAAACTAATATTTGCTAGCATTTACTAAGTGCTTATTGTGTTCTAAATGCTAAGTGCTTTGCAAACATAAGCAGTTCTATGAAACAGGATTTTATCTTGGACAAACTGAATTTCCCCATCTGTTCAGCGATATATCCAAAGGCGATTGTGAAGCTTTTCTATGAATTGTGCAGGGAGATCAAGTAGCGAGGTTTGGATAGCACATAGAACAATAATTAACTCATTGCATCAGAATTCTTTTGTCTCCTTAGTCTATTAAACTCAGGTGAATCTCTCAAAACCTTGAGTGTTTGTTGCCATCAAAATACAATGAAGAAAAATTTGGAATATGGAAGACAATTTGAGAGGGAAGAATGAGGAGAGGGAAAAATGAGAATGTAGAGGAAGGCTGGGACTCAGTTAGATAAGAAACTCCCCATGTTAGGGATGGGAGTGTATTAGTCAGCTTTTGGTCACTGTGACCAAAGTACCCAATGTAACAACTTAAAGGAGTAAAGATTTGTTTTGACTCACGCTTTAAGAGGTTTCAATCCATGGTCAACAAGCTCCAAGGCAGACGACATCATGATGGAAGGGCATGGTGGAGGAAAGCAGCTCTGCTCATGGTGGCCAGAAATGGGGGATGGTGAGCAGGTATAAGATATAGTCCCTAAGGGCATGCTCCCAGTGACCTACTTCCTCCAACCATACCTCACCGGCCTACAGTTTCCACCACCTCCCAGTATTCCATTCCGTGGATTAATCTGCTGATGAGATCAGAGCTCTCATGATCCAAAGTCCCACCCCTGAGCACTGCTGCTCTGGAGCAAGCTTTTGACACATGAGTCTTTGGGGAACATTTCATATCCAATATCTATAATGGGGAGAATACTGGAATAACAGAAATTCCTGTTCTGCAGGAAGTCGAATGCTAACAATTATGGGAAGTAATGTTTTCTCTATCTCTCTGGACCCAGTCTGAAATCTGGATTCTTCCCATGATACAGTCTCACCTATAGAGAGGTAAGTGATTTTTGTAGTAGCAATTTCAGAAGAGGCTGTTTCATGAGAGAGTTCAGGTGACAAGGGACAAAAACAGTGTGACATGAGAGACCACAGGCTGGGAAGCATCCAAGATGGCAAGTCTTCTGAGAATCATGAAAGACCTTTGGACTTTGGCAGTCTAGGTATTTGTGGGGGCCCAGACTCAATTCAGACTTTAAGGGACCCCCAGTTAACATCTGGGGTTGCATGTATAAAGCATCTTTAACAGATGCTCAACTTTTGAGAATTTGCCTTCCCTCTGCTTTGTGGTGCTGGGAATTGAACTCAGGGTCTCACACATGCTGGGCAAGTGTTCTACCACTGAGCTACACCCCCAGCTGTTCCCCTTTCTCTAAGCTCCTACTCAGGAGCTCTGCTGTGTAGCTCTTAACACATCTATAACTGCTTATTTTCTTTCTTTCCATTCTCATTAGACTGAATTCTTTGAGGGCAGGGATTTCATTTTACTCATCCTGTTATTCTCAGGATGTTCTGTGGTCCTTGGCAAAGAAACAGCTACTTAGAAATTGAATAAGGTAGTTCACCTCTTTGTCTTTAACTAACTTGTTCAGTTTCAAAGTACTTGCTAGGCCAATTGCTGAGCACAGTCTGTGCTTGATTTAAAAAAAAAAAAATACCACCGAAAATGCACTCTTCTTTTTCTGTTTCCATGATTTCTGTCAATATACTGCATGAACCGACAAACGTTATTGGTGCAATTGGTGACAAATTTGAGTCACATAATTCAATTCTAATTACACAAATATGCCTTTCCCATAACTTTATGTGATAATATTCTTGTTCTAATTGACAATATAAATGTATTTCAATCATGTTCTCTTCAGGACTGAATCATTAATGATGAAGTAAAATGTGAACAGATCTGATGCACATAATTTAACTTCCAGACAGCCTGTCCTCCATGCATCCCTGAAACAGAGTGTATGATAAAGAATCAAATAAAAAAACTCAGCTGCCACTTACTTGAGTTGTGTAATCATGGCCTATAGTTTATGCTGCCTGGGCAACTTAATATATGTTGGCAAGATTGAAATTCTATGACTTGCAGCAAAACAGTATGTACCATCAGCAGATGGCACTGTTTCTCTAATTTGTTTCCAAATCTCTACTGTGTCCCAGAGGGGTTTGTAGATGTGCTGTTTTGGGGTTCAAGGAAGGATTCAACATGACTCGGTACAAAGGGATATTATTTTATCCTACCTTGTATGATGCAGATTTTCTTGGTTAAGACTAGTTTCCTGTGGCACTTTGTTATGGTTAGACTGTGCTTTTTGCCTCAAGCCATAGCAAATTTCCATCTCTAAGACTATTTTTTTGTCCATAAAATCAATACCAATTCAGAATTCAGCTTTTATCTTTTTTTTAAAAACTATATGCGGGGTACCCTTTTGGAGTTTGTTATCCTTACTTGAAAATCTGAAGTGTTAAATATATTTTGTGTAAATTTTTTAGACTTATAAAAATTATAAATTTCTTGAGTATAGCAATTTAGAAATATTTGGTTGGCATCTTCCTTGTTATTCAACTTAGATCTAGGATGCCTAGATATCCCAAGTGATTTAGAAACTTGTGTGATTTGATCACCCGATGGAGATATTCACTCATTATTCTGGGTTTGGGACCTCTCGGAATCAAACTCAGAGCCTTCCACCTGCTAAACATTCACTCTACCACTGTGCTGTGCTAAACCCAAGTCCCCATATCCTGATTTTGAATCACATTGGGAGACCCTAAAACCTAACAATAACCTTCTCAAATCTGCTTCAAACCTTCCAATGCAGGTCCTATATTAAATCACATTCTGCCTAGACTGTTGTTTGTTTCTCTCCCTGAATTCTGGCTGCTACAATGTTTAGTTCCATCTCCTCAGCAAGTCCTTGAAGCAAGGGACATCCAAGGTCTCCAAGACACAATCCTCTAGTTGTCCAAAGAGGGAAACAGAAAACATCTCCCATTTTGAGAACCATAATCTTAACTGTACATCTGTAAGTTCCCTTCTGCCTGAAACCTGACATTTCACAGGGATACAGAAATTAGGGTGTAGATAACTTTTGGGGGCCATTCTGCCTATGGCATTAAGGAAAACGTAGGAAACCACTGCTGACATTGATACTGGTGTTGAGAATCAGGTTCAACCCTTTCACCTGGTGTTGAAGAAAGGGTGGGGGAGGGAGGCACTCCTCCACAGAAAAGGGGGTCCAAATTGATGCCTGAGGGAGTGGGGGTATCCTGCCCTTTTTATTTTTTCTTCTCATGCTCTCTTCTCCCCTTATCTTGCCTATGTGGGTAAAAGGTGGGAGAAGGGTCTTCCAGGGGTTCCTCTCTATGTCTTCCCAAAAGGGCAGGAAGGGAGCTACCCAGGGGGTATTCATTAACCACCTCTTGTTGGGAGGAACAATTCCCTGGAGACAGGTAACCTTGGTAACAGGTTGGAGGAGGGGGAAGTGCTCTGGAGGTATTAGCATTTTCTTTCCTTTTGGATCAGCCTCCATCTTCCTGACCCAATCATTCATTACCTACCTTGACTGTCCTTTTATCCCCCTGCCTCAACATCATATGTGCCCACACACTTATAAATCTGGTGATGATTTAGTGGATCATGTAGTCTTACCACTTAAAAACTGGTTGGCAGGAGTCCACCCATCAATTCTGCTGTCACCCAAGGAAGAATGACTTCCTCCTCTTCCATTTAAGAAGTTCCATGAGTGCAGAAGCTAATCACATCTAGAATCCAAGTGGTAAGAGAGTTTGAGAAAGTTTTTAGCCTATCTTGCTCTGCAAAATAGAAGTGAGTGGAAATAGAAACTGAATGCCAAAAAATAATACTGATCCCAAAAGATACCATCCTAGAACGTGATCTGGGATACAGTAGTTTGGGGAAATTATGAAGACTTGAGTTCATTTGCTTATGGTACCTCAGGTTGTGAGATTGGTGGCCTGCAGGATTCCTGGGGGCTGGATACACTCACCTCCATTTCTGAATCTGTCGTTAGGAGGAAGGTCTTCTCAGAGAACGGTAGTTTGTAGCTAGCAGCTGGGGGAAAGCCCTCCTTCTGTATGGTAGAAGGTAAGAGAGTCACAGCAATCACAGGGCCTTCTGTCTTCTTGTGTAGTGAATATATCAGACTGCAGGATTCTCTGATGGGGCTGGATAAATGAAGAAATATTCTCAAGTAACTGAGATTTCAAATTCCCACTAACCCTGATGGGTGGGGAAATCTGAGCCATGTCCATCTGAAAAATAATGACATGATAGTTAATCTTATGGTCAGCTCGATGGGCTAAGGGATGCCCAGATAGCTGGTAAGACATTATTTTTGAATATGTTTATGAAGGTGTTTCTGGAAAAGACTAGCATTTGATGAGTAAATTAAAGATCACACACACCTGTGTGGGCAGGTATCAACCAATCTGTTGAGGGCCTGAAAAGAACAAAAGGACAAGAATGAGGAATTTGCTCCGCTCAAGCTGGAACATCCATCTTCTGCCCTCGGATATAGGAGCCATTAGTTCTTGGGCCCTTAGTCACACTGGGACTTTTACAATAAAACTTGTGTTACTGGCTGGTCTAACAAAGTTCCATACATTGAATGACTTTTTCTTTTAAAGAACAAGGAACTGGAATTTATTTATCATATTCTTGGAGGTTGGGAAGTCCAACATCAAAATGCTGGCAAGTTGGGCCTGGTGAGGGCCTAGTCTCTTGTTCACAGATAGTAATGTCTAGCTGTGTCTTCATGGTGGAAGGAGCAAGAAGTTTCTCTCGGGTCTCTTATTAAGGACACTAATCACTCCCAAAGTCCTCACCTCCTAATAACATCACACTGGTGATTAGGTTTCAACCTACAAGTTTTGGGGAACACATTCAGACCAACTCCCCACCCCCGTACTCTCCCTTCTCAGGCGTTTAGTCTCATTGGAACTTATACCATTGGCTTCCTTGCTCATTAGGTCTCTAGGCTTAGACTGAACCAGCTTTCCTGGTTCTCTGGGTTTAGATGACAACTTATAGTTGAACTTTTTGTTTTCAGTAATCACATGAGCCAGTTCTTCCTTTTCTTCCTCCCTTTTCCTTTTCCTCCTCCTCTTTCTGTGTGTGTGTGTGTGTGTGTGTGTGTGTGTGTGTGCGTGCATAGAAAGTATTGGACAACTTAACACAGATGTATGTCATTGTTTAGCATCTGAGGAGAGCAAATTTATACCTCCTGTATTTCTTTAAAGAAAACACAGGGCTGGGCATGGTGGCACACACCTGTAATCCCCATGACTTGAGAAATGAGGCAGGAGGATTGTAAGTTTGAGGCCGGCCTCAGCAACTTAGCAAGGCCCTAAACAACTCAAAGAGACACTTTCTGAAAATAAAAAGGGCTGGGGATGTAGCTCAGTGGTCAAGTGCTCCTGTCCCTCAGATAATATAACGGTACTAAGTAAAAATTTAGTGTTTATAAATAAACTAATTTAAATAAACGAGAGGTTTATACTTCAAGATGAGATAAAAAGACTTCTGAAACAGACAAAAATGAACATGAAAAAATTGGGTGCTTGCAACATAAGTGATAACCTACACTTATTTAACTCTTTTAATTTTTTATCTGTTTTGCTTCTCACAACAATGCCAGGAGTTAGAAGGAACAAGTATTCTGTTATCTCCATTTTATAAATTAAAAGCTTAGAGAGATAAAGTGATTATTTAGATCATTCAATGACGGAACTGAAACTTGTACACCTTTTCTCTCTTTGACTTCAAAATCCAAAGTTCTTTCTGGTGCATTGTTCAGTCTTCTCTACGTGATCTCACAGGCCTGTTTCCTTAGATGTACAAGTGAGAATACAAATGAGCTAAGCTGAGCATTTGGTATTGCTTTCTCTTTTCAAGGGAATCATTAAAAGAATTGGGTTTTAGTTAGAGTGTGAATTTTGTAAAATATGAATATTATGTTCAAGAAATAAAATGCACACCCTAACTAGACAGATGAAGTGAGAAGATTTTACATAAGTAAATTATCATCTTGGGAAATAAGGTGACAACCTTTAGAAGTCTCTTAAAGTATTGATATTCAATGCATATATATTATTTTATGGAGGCTTTTACTAATTCAACATTTACTGATTATTTTATTTGTAGTATATACTATACTAGATGTCAGGAATACAAAATGCCTGACAGCCTTTTCCCTCAACAAGTTCACATTGGAACGTGAACATTATGTGCATGTTGGAATGGACATACACATAAACAGATTTGTGTGTGTCTGTGTGTATGGTGCTCAGAATTGAACTCAGTGCCTTGTGGATGTAAGGCAATCCAACTGAGCTGTATCCCTAGCCCTAAACAGATGGTTTTGACATGCACAGGCAACTCAGAGCTCACAAGAGAAGGGCATGTAAAAATGCCTGTCAAGTTCTGGGAAGGTTTACCTGAAGCAGGGACTACCCAACTTCCTTGTTAAGAGTGAGCCATTTTATAGAATGGAGGTGGAGACAGCAGGGACATAATGTGGGTTAGGAGTAGAAACCCATCTCAACATATTTTCCTTCACTTTTGTTGTTAATTTTCATCTTGATGGAGATACTTGCACATAGATGTTTATCCTGTCACAGAACAATAGAAGTAGTTTACAGTTGGTGCAGCTGATTTGATTGCCTCACCTATTCTGTTTAGATTGCTTGTCAACTCACAAGATGCTTTGGGCTACATCCAGCTTCAAGCTTACATCTTTAACAAAGCATGCCAATTGCCATTGCTGAATGAACTTTTATTATTCCAGGTAAGGCTTCCAAATGTCACTGTCTACTTGGGATACCTGTAGTCATGTGAGACAGACGGAGTGTGGATAGTGGGAGCCATCAGCTCAGGGATTCTTTCAGCTCTTTCTCATGCTAAGCTTGAGAAATAGAGTAAATATGGAGGTCAAGATACCCCTTTCATAACAGCTTACCTGGTGGGCCTGGTTTAATATCTGTTACCCAAGGGTGTTTGTTAATACTAAACTCTGACCTGCCCTTGAGGAAACATTCCCTTGGGTAATGTAGGAGGCCGGGGATCACCCTGCCTCATTCATTTGAAAAAGGAGGTTGGAGATATTTCCTTTTTGTTTGTTTAACTGAAACTTTGCATAACATAAAATTTACTACTAAGGACAACTTGTTGAGGTGAAATTTATGTAACATAAAATTAATAATTTTAGAGTGAACAATTCAGTGGCATTTAGTCATTCACAGTGTTGTAAATCCATCATCACTGTCTTATTCCAGAATATTTTTATTACCCCTCAAAAGAACTCCTATATCTTTAAAGTCTTACTCCCAGGGCTCAGAAGAATCATTATCATTGTGGTCCCTCTCATTTTCTGCTGCAAACCAGCAGCAATGGAAGGAGGAAGACTGTATAGGTGAGGTTCACTGATATTATGGAGGGTGGCCTGTTTACCTAAGTGGTAAATGTTCACATTTAAGAAATACCTTCACAGTAACCTCTAGACTGGTTTTGGAGCAAATAACAGCACCGTAACCTAGCCAAGTTAACACAAAATTAACCATCACACCATTTATTTTATTTACCATATTTATTTTATTTTTGGTTATTAGCCACTGTGTAGTATTCACTATGTGCTAGGGACTTTGTTGAGTGATTTTTAGATATTAAGGCAGACCCATTATATGTGCATGAATACAGACCATAGTATATAAATATAAATCATGACTTGTTAGGTTGGTTACCCAAATATTTGTTTTGCTTCCATTTATTTACCTTTTTTTTTTTTTTTTTTTTTCAGTACTGGGGATTGAACCCAGGGCCTTGTGCTTGCAAGGCAAGCACTCTACCAACTGAGCTATATTCCCAGCCCCATTTATTTACCTTCTGCTCAAAAAAAAAAAAAAAAAAAGTTTTTAAATTTTCTTTTCTAGGTTTATTCTCTTTCATCTAAAAAAGGCATGTTCCCTGTACTGAGAATTGAATTCAGGGTCACTTAACATCTGCACTGTTTCTATTTTTTATTTTGAGACAGTGTCTATCTGTTTCTCTCTCTTTGGTACTGGGGATGGAACCCAGGGGCCTTAACCACTGAGCCTTAACCACTGAGCCACAATCCCAGCTCTTTTTTCTATTTTATTTAGATACAGGTTCTCACTGAATTGCTTAGGGCCTCACTAAGTTGCTGAGGCTGGCCTTGAACTTGGGATCCTCCTGCCTCAGTCTCCCGAGTTACTAGGATTACAGATGTGCACCTCCCCAGTCTTTTGTTCATTTTTAATCTTAATCAACTTATGCTTTTATTGGAACTTATTCCTCTGGGTATCCCTCAGTGGATTTTTCCTAGGCTGAGCCCTTTCCCCCTGTGTTCCTGGACTTCTTGCTGCCATTCTATGGCTGCGATGGTCAGAGAACTCAAAACACAGGGGTTTAAAAATGAGGCAGAAATTTACTTTTCAGGTATAAGTCTGGCTTGACAGTCCAGACTGGTGTGGTAAGTTCACAGTCCTCAGGACTCAAACTCTTAGCTCGTTCCTCAGTCCTTACTATGCAGCTTCCACTTTGTTGCCCAGACTGGCTCCAGCATTCACCTCTGCATTTTAGGTAACAGGAAGGAGAATGACAAACCTTCCCCTTAACAGTTCATCCTCAAAATTGCAAACCACACTTTCACTCTACTCCTGTTAATTTGTTTTTGATAAATTTACCAATGAGATATCACTTCTCCTAGGGGCTGGGATGTATAAAGGAGCAAAGGAGGCCAGAAGTTACATGAATGGAAGAAGCATGTCCTGTCATAATGGAGAGTAGCAGAATCCTAATGAGCACAATGAATGTAGAGTCATTCGCTAGGCAACGGGGGATGGTGGGGAGTATGGTACACCATAACTTTTGGAAACATTACTTAAGGGCTTTGTAAAACAGGCTGATAAACATATAAATTAAGGTTTATTTTTTCTTTTGAGCACTGTAGAATTTATTTTCAAGTTTTAGACTGAGCATTATCATTTATATGACTTATTTAATCCCATAATGAAAGTAGCAGTAATGCTAATGGCCTGGGGCTTATATCAGCACTTTGGAAATGTTAACATGGTAATGATGTTTCCTACTGTAAGCAATGACCATCGCCATAGGGTGTCACATTAACCTTTCTCCTCTGAATCCTGTTCGTACTTTAAAATTCAATCACTGGCAAAGCAGACACTGTCAGCTTTATTAGATGGAGCCAGCTGCTCTAATCTTTGTCCCTTTATTCATTCAGACTCTGCCATCAGGAAATTATGGAGAAGCAGCCTTGTATTTCATCAGGAGGTTTCGTTAAACACCATCAAGATGGAAATACAGCCAGATTTCCCCACAGAGTTGACCTTGGAAATCTGTTTCTGACTCAGAGGCCAGCAAGCAAGGTGGCACTGATGCCCTGTTCTTCATTCCTGACCTTAGTGCTCTCTTCTACTCCATAGCAAGCTACGTTCAGTCAGCTCTCAGGTTATACCAGGGTCCTTAGGTCATGGGGAAGGCCCACAGCTCTGGCAGCCAAGGGCATCCTAGCTGGCATGAGGGACTTGGTTATCCCTTAGAGGAGCTATTGTCCTGCTCAGCCCCAACATTTCCGAGAAGGCGAAAGTAGAAAAGTTTAAGAAAGTAAGAAGGTGTTGAATGGTGTGGGACAGATCCCAGTCACGCACAAATTCACAAGACCACGCTATGGGCCACTCTGAACCTCTGGTTCAATCCTGAGGCACCTGGGGGTGTCTGTAGAAGGCCCTTTGACAAATGGCCAGGGTGATGGACACATGGTACCTAATACTGGGGTATCTATTTTAAGTATTTTTTTTATTTGTTAATTTTGCTCTTAACTACCAATAGAAAAAAATACTAACTCCCCACCACCCAATGAAACTTCATTATTCCCTTACTCAGAGTATAAATTAAAATCCCAGCAATGACAGGCCTGATGTGGTCTGACCTCATCTCCCTTTCGCTCTATTCCCATTCTCCCCCTTGCTATTCCTTAAATGCCAAGCATACTTCTGCCTCAGTTTCTCTCCTGGTGCCCTGGGGCCTAGCACATAGTGAGTAGATGCTCAACAACTTGTTGGAGGATTTGAATTGGAAAAAGGAGTGATCAATGGTGTCTAAACTTTTGATGGAAACAAGGAGGTATGTGGGACGAGAGAAGGCCATGCATGAGTACTGCTCCTAGTGAAGATACCAGGAAGTAGCTTTGGAGGATGGTTACACAAATTGTCATATTGTCTCTGCAGACAAAATTCTTAGGTGTATGGTTATGTCCTTAAAAGGCAATCAGGAAAGAACTCTATAGTTCAGCAGTGGATCAGTGCTGATGTGAAAAGCATTGCTATTCATTTGTTTTCCTCTCATTTTGTCCTGACATTAACTGTGCAGAACTAGAGCCTTGAAAACATAATAAGCAATAAAGGAGGCTCTGGTGCCTGTGTACCATGAGGGGATTGAGACCAATCGCCAGACCTTTCTAACACTTGGGAATGATCTATGATCCTTTAGAAAACTCTAGTCCCTATAATGAAGTTAGTTGGACACACAAATTCTGTAAATTTCTGCTCTAGTCTTGGATACCACTAAGTTCCTATATTTAGTTTCCATGCAGTAAGTTCATTTCTGAAGTGTGGAGAAGTCTTTGGAGATACTTGTGTTGAGAACATTGCAGACATAGGAACAATTAATGTATGATTTAACATTTGATGAGACAGCAAGTCTAGAATGATTACTTGCTCAAATAGAAAGGGCAATCATGGGAGTGATCAATCAGTGGAGTGAGAATCTATTTTAGGATAATGCTTTAAAGGTACCTGTGCGAGATTATTATTGATGTACAAACACTCCACTCCCTCTCTCTGTAGACAAGCGCACCTTCTTTGGCATTGCTGGTCTTCGCAACTCTTGAATCTACTAATCTTTAGCAACAAAGCTAGATGGAGAATTCACAGTTTATGTCTTACACTGCAGGAAACTTCCTCAGTGAGATATTAGAAAAATCTGTACCAAGCAGTCTCAAACAAAGGGGATCTATGACTTTGATTCCTACCATAGCCTAGCCTAGAAACCATTTTTACTAATTGCACTGCAGGTGACTCTCATGGTTATTCTCCACCGTGAATACATTTTATGATATTACCTGACAGAAACAAGTCATGGAAAGCTGCTTTATTTCTCTGAAGCTCAGCAAAAGTAGAAAATTTCAGAACTGAGAGAGAAATCTCATGTATTTACTTCTTATGAGAAATAGTACCATGAAAATACCACTCTTGCCAGGCACGGTTTGGCAAGCCTATAATTCCCAGTGACTTGGGAGCTTGAGGCAGGAGGATTGCAGTTTCAAGGCCAGCCTCAGCAACTTAGTGAGGCCCTAAGCAACTAAGCAAGACCCTGTCTGAAAATAAAAAATTAAAGGGCTGGGGATGGTGCTCAGTGACAAAATGATCTGAATTGCTTAATCCCCAGGAAAAAGAAAAAAAGACACCACTTTTATCATCCAGTGGGAAGAAAGTTATTAGCTATTGTAGGGATGTCCAGTAGACCTGCTGATTTGTGTAGTTCTGGGCTCATAAAGAACATTACTTTTTAATTAATTTGTTATTTTTTTATTAGTGCATTCTAGTTATACACAATTGTGGGGTTCATTTTGACATATTCAGAAAATGCATACAATGTAATTTTCTCCTTTTAAATCTCCAGTACTGTCCCCTTCCCTCTTTTCCTCCTTCCCCCGATTTCTTCCTATACTCTACTTGTCTTCCTTCTGATTATTTATGTATTTATTTTGGTACTGGGGATTAAACCCAGGGATGCTTTACCACTGAGCCATGTTCCCACTCCTTTTTATTTTATTTTTTTTGAAACAGGGTTTTGCTAAGTTGCTTAGGGCCTTGTTAAATTGCCAAGGCTGACTTTGAATTCATGATCTCCTACCTCAACCTCTCGAATTGCTGGGATTACAGGGGTGTACCAGTATGCCTGGAGTAATAATTTATCTTAATTGGTGCATTATAGTTATACATAAAAGTATAATTCATGGTGATGCATTCACACATGCACATAATATATATTGGCCAATTTTATTCCACAGTTCTTCCCCTCTCCTGTTCTTCCTCCCTCCCCCTTAAGCCCTTTCTTTGACTCCACTGTTCTCCCTTCTATATTCATAAGATATTCTTTATAAAGAATAAATTCCTTATTTCTCTCTAGTTTCTGCATATAAGCGAATACATTCAACCTTGACTTTCTGAGTCTGGCTTATTTCACTTAGAATGATTTTCTCCAGTTCCATTCATTTACTAGCAAATTACACAATTTCATTCTTCTTTATGGCTGAGTAAAACTCCATTGTGTGTGTGTGTGTGTTTGTGTGTGTGTATCCATTCTTTTATTGATGGACACCTAGGCTGGTTCCATAACGTGACTATTGTGAATTGCGCTACTGTGAATATTATTGTGTGTATATTACTATAGTATGCTGATTTGAGTTTGTTTGGGTAAATATCAAGGAGTGGGATAGCTGGCTCATATGGTGGGTTCATTCCTAGTTTTTTGAGGAATCTCCATTCTGCTTTCCAAAGTTGTACCGATTTGCAGTTTCACCAACAATGCATGAGTGTACCTTTCCCTCCACATCCTTGCCAACATTTATTATTTGTATTCTTGATATCTGCCATTCTAACTGTCGTGAGATGAAATCTCAGAGTAGTTTTGATTTGTATTTCCCTGATGGCAAAGGATGTTGAACATCTTTTCATGTATCTGTTGGCTCTTTGCATTTCTACTTCTGAGAAATATCTATTTAGTTCATTTGCCCATTTACTGATTGGGTTATTTGTTTTCTTCGTGTGTGTGTGTGTGTGTGTGTGTGTGTGCGCGTGTGCGTGTGTGTGTGTGTAAGTTTTGAGTTCCTTATATATTCTGAATGTTAATCTGTCAGAAGAGTAAGTGAAAAATTATATTTGCAGCAATTTTGTATCTATCCCAAGGAAACCAGAGCCTTTGTATTAATTAGATAAATAGGGAGTCAGCATCATTGCAATATGATGGTCCAAGTCCTTGGTTTTGAATCAGCATATCTGGAGGTTTTAGTAAAAACTATCCTGATGATATATATGCAAGTCACTTAAATTTTGTACTTTTTTGTAATTATAATAACGAATCATTCATTGATTACTTTCTATCAATCCATGAAAGCTTTATGTGCATTGTTCCATTACTCCTCTAGCTAATCCCAGGACTTAGATGATATTATTTTTATTATTATTCCCATTTGGCAGGGGAGGAAACTAAGGCATAGAAAAGCGAGATATTTGTAAGAGCACAATGCTAGTTCATGTTAGAAGTTGGACCTAATTTCAGATTGAGGTGGCTTTAAAACTTGCTGGCATGCACCAGACTTAGATTCACAAGCTAAATAAAAATTTAAGGAATATCTCGCAGCAATCATTAGTGTAATGGACTGTACAGTCCATTACTGTAAGTCTTAATCTTTTAATGCCAGGAGCACTTATTCTCAAGGGATATTTACCAGGAACATGATCTCAACAAACAAACAAACAAACAAAGAATTGAGGCCTTATGAATAAAATATGTTGAATAGAAAATATGGAAAAAGATTAGTCCTATTTCTAAAAGAAAAGAAAGGGTATGAATAGTAGATTTTTAAAAAGTAACTATTACTGAGGATACCCATGAGGGACATTGTTATTTTACCTAATTAAGTGGCCTGGTTAAATAATTTGGTGGTTGAGAAATATCTGTAGATGGGTTAGAAGCAAAACAAAAAGCAAAGGAAAATAGCATCTTATGAGAATAACCTGCTGGCGGCAGCAACAGATCACAGTTTTCTCTCATCTCATCAGAAATTCTAGGTATGTCATGAGGCACAAAGCTTTCTGTTTTTGTAAGATCTCAAATCACAAGCTGCCATTATGATAGCTATAAAAATTGGCAAATCATTTGAGCTATCAATGTGCCTGAGAGTATAATTTTCTACAACATTTTATGTTGCCAGAGTTTTACACTCATTTTTTTTTCCCTGTGGGTTTTATGGGTAGGATGGATGGGGAGGGGGACATTAAATTATAAATCAAATGAAAAGTGAACAAACATTTTAAAAATTAATGGAAATATCTGTTGAATCTGTAACATCTCAGTTATTAACTTCTGATTTTGTCGTGAGATGACTATAGATTTAATAAACAGACTTTTATGTAGAATGAAGGTAAAAGATTTTGGGAGAGCTCCAGTACCAATTTTTTAGTTCTCCTCCATGAACATTATTAAAGGATTTTTTTTTTTTTTGGACTGTCAAATGGGTTTGAAAACACAAAAACAATGTTTATTCAATAAGTAGCACATGAAAATATATGTTTTGATTGCTGTATTTATGCCTGGGGAAGTGTCCATGAAGAGAAATTTTCATCTGCTGCAGTATTTGATGAAAGTCAGCCTCAGGGCACCAGCAGGAACTGTCTGACTCGCAGCAGTGCCTGGGAGGCCCAGGTGGAGAGGTTCACAAGAGCCACAGTCACGCTTTGGCCTGGATGTTGCTTTTCCTCTGAGTGCCTTAGTCTCATGGGCTTTCCTACCTCTGAGCCTGGTTTCCGATTCTACGGTGGGAAAGGGCTTGTGCTGCTGGGGAAGATCAGATAGAAGAGTCACACTTTTCTGTTAATACCATGTCAGCAGACCACACGCGGGCTCTGCTAATGCAGGGAACAAATAATGGAGACTTAGAGGATGTGGAATACCTTGTAAGTCAAAGAGGATCCACCCGCAAGTTGGACCCGGATGGAGCTCTTTCTCAGGAGGAACTTGATTGACATCTCAGGCCATGCCGAGTCTTTAATCATTACTATACTTTGTGATGATACTGGCACCAAGCAAGTGCTCAATCTAGTTGACTTAAATGGACAAACGGATGAATCAAACTAATAGTAAAATGCAAGAGAGCTTCCTTCACTTCTTTTGTAAAGAGCTCTATGTCTCATTCATTTCTTTTGTTTTTGTTTTTGCGGTGCTGGGGATTGAACCCAGGGCCTTGTGCTTGTGAAGGAAGCACTCTACCAACTGAGCTATCTCCCCAGCCCTGTCTCATTCATTTATTCAACATTTGCCGTATAGTTTTTGAGAACTGATGTTATTCTAGTTTTTTTTTTTAATACCTAGATTCCAGGATGCTTATTTTCATTTCTGCAGGTTCTGTAATCTGTAATTTTGGTGTGAGGAATGAGGTAGAAATCTAAGTTTTAGAAAATGATTGCCCAATTGTATCAATAACACTTAAATGATCCATTTTCCCCCCTCACTGATGTGAAATGTCGCCTGCATCCTATAGGTGTACTTCTGGATTTTTTGTCTATCAATGTGTCTGTTCTTGAACAGTGGATTTACTATGGATTTATAAAATTTATTAATATTTAGTAGGTCAATTCATCTGTAGTATCATTCTTTTCAATATTTTGTTTTTTTAATTAAATTAAAAAAATTTTACAGACTACATTTTGATTCATTGTACACAAATGGGGTACAACTTTTCATTTCTATGGTTGTACATGATGTAGATTCACACCATTCATGTAATCATACATATACATAGGATAATACTGTCAGTTTCATTCTACTATCTTTCCATCCTCCCTACAGGAAGAAAGAATTTTCTTTCTTTTTAAAGGTTAAATAATATTCCATTGTGTATATATGAGAGTAAAGTTGGACCCTTACCTAACACCATGTATAGTGTTAACCATTTTAAATCTATAGTGCAGTGGTATCAAGTGCATCCACCATCTGTGCGGTCACCACCATCATCCATCTCCACAGTACTTTTCATCTTATCAAACAAATTCTATACCTGTTAAGCAATAACTATTTCTGCCTCCTCTCAGCCCCTGGCAACCACCATTCTACTATTTGTCTCTATGTTTTTGACCTACTCCTATAAGTGGATTCATATGGTATTTGTGTGTGTGTGTGTGACTAGCTTATTTCACTTAGCATAATGTTCTCAAGGTTCATTCATATGGTAGAATGTGTCATAATTTTCTTTCTTTTTTAAGGGTTGAATCATATTCCATTGTGTATATATGAGAATAAAGTTGGACCCTTACCTAACACCATATACCACATTTTACTTATCTATTCATCTGTGAATGGATATTTGAGTTGCTTTCATGTTTTAGCTACTGTGAATAATGCTGCTAATAAGCACAGGTATACAAATGACTCTATTTTTAATTCCACAAGGGATATTACTTGAACATGTGGTCAGTTTATTTTTTAATATCTTGAGGAAATGGCATACTGTTTTCCACAGCCGCGGTACCATTTTACATTCCTATGAACAGTGCACAAGCATTCCAGTTTCTCTGTATCCTTGCCAACACTTCTTGTTTTCTGGTGTTTTGATTTTTTTTTTATTTGTAGTAGTCATCTAATGGGTATGAAGTGGTATCTCATTGTAGTTTTGATTTGCATTTCCTAATGATTAATGATGTTGAACATCTTTTCATGTGTTTACTGGCCACCTATTTATCTTTGGAGAAATGTCTGTGCAAATCCTTTGCCCATTTTCTTAATTGGGCCTTTTGTTGTTGGATTCTAGGAGTTCTCTGTATTCTGGATCCTAATTCCTTATCAGTTATTTGATGTGCAAATATTTTCTCCCACTCTGAGGGCTACCTTTTTAATGTTGATGTTATCTGTTTTAAAAAAAATTTAGTTGTAGATGGATACAATACCTTTATTTATTTTATTTTTATGTGGTGCTGAGGATTGAACCCAGTGCCTCACATGTACTAGGCAAGCGCTCTACCATTGAGCAACACTCCAGCCCCTTAGAGAAATATGGAGGAACTTTAGATTCTATAGAAGGAAATGAGAGGGAGGGGGCTACGAAAGATGGTGGAATGAGACATCATCACCCTATGTACATGTATGATTACACAAATGGTATGAATTTGCATCATGTATAACCATAGAAACAAAATAATGTACCCCATTTGTGTACAATGAATCAAAATTCAGTCTGTAAAAAAAATAATAATAATAATTAAAAAAAAATTCTTGACTTTTCCCTATGTCCAGTTAGCAATACCCTGTTTCAAAATAAAAAGAAAAATGTCTAGGGATGAAGCTCAGTGGTAAGCACCCCTAGGTTCAATTCCTGGTACAAATTAAAAGAAAAAAAATTCTAGGGCTGGGTTGTGGCTCAGTGGTAGGGCAAATGTGGTATAAACCCTGATATTATCTTTTTTTTTTTTTTTTGGCGGTGCTGGGGATTGAACTCAGGGCCTTGTGCTTGTGAAGGAAGCACTCTACCAGCTGAGCTAGCTCCCCAGCCCCTGATATTATCTTTTAACACATAAAATTAAAAAAAAAAATTCATGCAGTACAGTTTCTCTGTTTTTTGCCCCCTCTATTTTGGTGTCATTTTCAAACAGTCATTGCCAAATCCAGTGTTGTAAAGATTTTGCCCTGTTTTATTCTAAAAGTTTTATGGTTTGGCTCTTACATTAGCTACCTTACATTTGATACCTTTTGTGTTGTTTTCTGCACATGGTATTAGGTAAGTGTTCAACTTTATTCTCATGGGTGTGGATATCCATTTACCCCAGCACCATTTTTTGAGGGGAGATTATTCTTTTCCCAATGCTTTGACATCAGGGTAATGCTGGCCCATCTCTTTCATGTATTCACATTTTGCCCCATTTTTACAGGTCTTTAAAAAGAAAATAAAAGAAATCCTGTTTTTATTTAAAAATTTCCTGGTAATTTTGTATGTAAAAGTAAGCAAGTGTAGATATATATTTTCAAATTATCTTTTTTCATTTAGTGTTATATTTTAAGGATTTACCCATGTGGACCATGTTGCGCTAGTTCTTTCCTTTTAACAGTGGGTTAATAAACTGCAGTTCATTTACTCATTCTCTTGTTGGTGGATACTTAGGTTGTTACCAATTCTGCTACTGCATACATTGCTGCACCAAAAATATTAGTGTATATTAGAAGTTGATTGACTATGCATCTTCATCTTTATCAGATGTTGCCAAACCGTTCTGTAAAGTAGGTATATCCCAGCAAGAGATGAGAATTCTTGTTTCCCAAGGTGCTTGCCAGCACTTAGAACTTACTAGCTTTGAAATTTTCAATCTGGATGACAAAGGAAATATTATTTCTTATTTTCCAGATTAATAAGAGTATGTTTAATAAGCCATTTGGATTTTATCTTCTCTGAATGATCTGCTTATTTATGTTGTCTATCTTTTTGCTTTTCTCCCCTTTTCTCATTGACATATAAGATTTTAAATATTTAGATTAGTTTAAATATTTAACATTTAGTTTGGTTACTAACATAGGTAGTGTATCTTTTTGCCAGTCTGTTTTTTATTTGTTGAAGTCTTCAATTTTAATACAGTCAAATTTATCTCTTCTTTTTAGATTATGTCATTTTTTTCTTTATTGAAAAAATTCTCTCTTGCCCCGAAATGATAGAGTCTATAGTTTCTTCGAAAAGTTTTCTCTTTCACATTTAATTCTTCATTTATTTGTATTTTTATTTTTTTGATACTGTTAATTGAACCAAGGGGCTCTTTACCACTGGGCTTCATCCCCAGTCTTTTTTATTTTTTGTTTTGAGACAGGGTTTCACTAAGTTGCTTAGGGATTTGCTGAATTTCTGAGGCTGGCCTCAAACTTGTAACTGTCCTGCCTCAGCCTCCCAAATTACTGGGATTACAGGCATGTGCCACAATGCCCAATTCACATTAAGTTCTGGAATTTATTTTTGCAGGTGATGTGAGATAAGTCTATTTTTAAACTTTGGTAATTACTCGTTCTAATAATATTTGTTGAACAAATTCATCCTTTCCACCAGACAGGAATGCAGCTCCACCTTTTAAGTTTCAAGTTTCCACAGCCCCATGGATAAAGTCTGCATTTTGTATTCTTTTATATTGGTTTGTTAGCCTAAACTTCAAGAAATATCACATTCTCTTTAACGTGACTTTTAAATAAGTCTTGGTAAATATGAGTGGAAAATTTATTTGTTTGACATAAAATTTGTACTGACTTGTTCTTAGTCTTTTGCTCTTTTATAGGTATTCTAATTTCAGCTTATAAAGCTACACAGAATCATTGACAGTATTTTTGTCACTTGTTCTTTAATATACTTCAATCATGCTACCAATTTGGTAAGAGTAAATTTGAAAATAATATTTTAAAAAAATATATGGAATGCTTCATGCATTTGCTTGTCATCCTTGCACAGAGACCATGCTAATCTTCTCTGTATCGTACCAATTTTAGTACATGTGCTGCTGAAGTGAGCACAAAAGACCTTACCACTCCCAAAAGCCATTATGTGTTTGTGTATTTTCTTGGATTCTGTTTTCTACATCAGATTTTAACTTTTTGATAATAAACCTGGCCAACTCTTTTTGGCTAGGGCAGATTCTTATCCATATCCCCTTCTCTCCTGCTCTCTTGTCCCTAATCCTCTTCCTTTTCTTCTTTCTGCTTTAGTCAATCTTTGAACATCTTCTGAAAGACCCATCTCCAAAGGTTCTAAATCATATTGAGAAATCCAAGTTTGCAGTTATTTAATTATAGATTTTCTTAAAATGGCTCATATTAATCCCACCCCCCAACCCAATCTCAGTGGCTGAAACCATGTTGTAATGATTGATCCTTTGAGCTGACATTTTCTTTAGACTAAGGGTTGTGCCTAAGTCTTTCCCAAATCTTGAGTAAAACAATGTTAATGATCCTGAGATTCGCTGCACCTTTGATGAATGATCATTTTCTCTGGACAGTGCAAAATTTCTACTTACTCGAGGTGCTCTAATTCTATTGTCTATTTGGCTGTCAGTAGCCCTGCTAGTTGGACACACCCATAAAGCATTGCAATAAAAACTTAAAACTACTTCGTTTAAAGTGCTGATGAGGTCGTTCTGTGTTCCAGGATTTTCTGTACAGGCCATTGTTAGTGTTTTATACTCCAGTAAATAAAAAATGCAATATAGATTGATGTTTGGGTACCTTCTATAATGTAGATAAAATCCTAGAAGCAGAAACATGTCCTGGCAAGATGTTGCTAGGCAATACCAAATTCAGATTTTGGGGGGTGCTCTGCTGTAAAGGCGCTCTCCTGCTGGGTCTTGGAGCTACCCTGGCCTCTGCTGAGAATGGCTGTGTTCCCCTGGTCAGATTGGCTCAGGTTCATTCCCTCTCAGAGAGGATTTCCGTGTCTCCCTTGGAATGAATCCACAAGAACAGAATCCAATTTCCTTCTTGCAGCATTACCACAGATGCTCCTTAACCGCTGACTCAGGTTGGAAATTTCAGGCTGCTGCGCCATCAACCGCAGTTTTGGAAGCGCTGCCATGCCCCATGGCCATGAGCAAAATTCTTTGTCAACAGAGATCTCTTTGATTGGGTCTTGAGCTAGCAGAGTTGATTAATGCCCATGAAAAGAACTTTGACAATTACTGGACTGGGGAAACTGATATAAATTTAAAAAAAAATGGTATTTAAATTTAAAGCTCATACCAGGCTTCCTTCTTTCTTCCATGCAGGCCCTGTAAAGCTCATGCCCTTGGAGGAAGATGTCTGAGAGCCCTCTGTGTTGCTGACATCCATGCCACTTGGTTGAATGTGTTAATTTATGCATCTCATTTATTAATGACTCAATCATTTGGGTCACTGTCCAGATCCCTAACACTAATTCTGTCACCAGACAAGTATTCAGTATCTGTGTCTGCAATTTTTTTTCTTCTTTTAAAACTATGGAATCCTTTAAACATTTAAATAATATATAGTGCCAGGTGTGGTGGAGCACACCTGTAATCTCAGCGGCTCAGCAGGCGAAGGCGGGAGGAACTGCAAGTTTAAGGCAGCTTCAGCAACTTAGTGAGGCCCTAAGCAACTTAGAACCTGTTTCAAAATAAAAATGGCTGGGGATGAGGCTCAGTAGTAAAGTGCTCCTGGGTTAAATCTCTAGTACCAAAAAAGAAAAAAAAAAAATGTACGGCGTCACTGTAACTACTTATGACATTAGGATCAGACCACCTCTGTACCTGTACTATATTGACCATTTTGAGTGAAGGGCACATGAAAAATAGTAGGTGTAACAAGGTCTCTTTGATTTTCCTTTTGTTTCCTAAAAGCAGGAGATAAAGTTCCCTTGTAAAAGATGTCCTCCCTGTGCCAGAAGGAAAGTATTATTCTTGCCATCAAGAACAGAAAGTTGAGATGAGAGAAATCTGTGCAAATAAACCTTGCTTACCCCTCATCTTCCTGGTCACTTCTCTACTTAATCAACTGCCTTAGCCCACATCCCTTTGCCTTGTCGCACTAAACCCACCCCCTTCAGGTAAGTACATCAGTGTTCAACTCTCCCTGCGCCTGTGGGCTCTCATGTCCTCATGAAGGCTCCTGTGCCAGGGAGAACTCCTACTAAATGCTGTGTATTTTTCTCCTGTTGATCTTTCTCATGTCAACTTAATTCTAAGGAAAAGCCCTAAGCGAGTAGAGGTAAAACTCTCTTGCTTGTACAACCTGTGTACATACCACACAGCTTTACACAATCCTAACGCCTTGCTGTGTTTGCCTCGGATCTTTTTTTCATTAAGAAATAAAATCTAACAAATACAATAAAACCCACCAAGACACCATTCCCAGAAAACATTACTATCCTGAATTCTGTGCATATCACTGCTATGCATCTTTTTTATCTTATCACTGCACATGTATTTATTCATAATTTTTGTATCAATAATTTGCAGGCTGTAACACTTCATGTAAGTGTTATAATTCTGTGAGTATTCCTTCAACCTACTCTTTCTATACATGCTTAAAATTTTATTCATGTTGGCCCATGTAGCTCTAGTTTTCTAATTATTGAATACTATTAAATCATATGAACACATCACAATTTATTCATTTTTATCCTGTTGGTGGACATTTGGGTAGTTTCCTTTTTTTATTTTTATAAACAAGGCTTCCAAATTTATTTTTGTGCACATTTCTGTAAATAGGGCCAAAACTTTGTCTGGAAGTGGAATTGGTTGGCCATTAGGTATGTCTGTGTTCAAGGGAAAATTACTCTCCAAAGTGGTTTCACTAACCTATATGGGAGTGAAATTATATTTCAGTGTTATTTTATTTTGCATTATCTTAACTTCAAGCAGAATTGAATATACTGTCATATTTTTATTGAGTGTTCAGGTTTTTGTCCCAGAGAATTGTTTTACTTTAAACCTTGGACTTTGTCCTTTTCTTTTTTATTTTTGATATGAATTCTCCCCCCCCGCCCCACTTTCCTCTTCCTCCTCCTTCTTTATTTTTATTTTTATTTTCTTTGGTACTGGTATTGAACCCAGTGGCAGTGGTACTTATCACTGAGTTACTTTCCCAGTCCTTTTTATTTTTTTTTTTTGAGGAAAGTTTTTGCAAAGTTGCCCAGGCTGACCTTGAGTTTGTGTGTTGCTCCTGCTTCATGCTCCCAAGCAGCTTGGATTACAGGTGTGCAGCACCATGCCAATCTGTTATGAATTCTTTATATATTCTGAATACCATTCTTTTGCTAGTTGCAGGACACATACTTCTTTCAAGTGATTCATATTTTCATTTTGTTAATAGTGTCTTTTGATGTACAAAGGTTTTTAAATTTAATTTTTCCTTATGGTATATTTTGGTTCCAAAATCCTTCCCTGTCTGTGGTCACAAATATAATTTTCTACATTTTAGTCTTAAAATTTTAATGTTTGCTTTTCTGATTTAATTGTTTCATCTCAAATTTTTATATATGCTATTTAATAAAGATCTAATTTTTACTGTTTTCTTCTTTTTAAAAATTTGTTCTAATTAGTTATACATGACAGTAGAATGCATTTTGACACATCATACATAAATGGAGTATAACTTCTCATTCTTCTGGTTGTATAAAATGTAGAATTACACCGGTCATGTAATCATATATGCACATTGGGTAATAAACCCTTTTCATTCTACTATCTTTTCTATCCATACCCCCTCCCCTCCCTTTACTCCCCTCTGTTTAATCCAAAGTACTCTATTCTTCCCTAGCTGTACCCCCTTTATTGTGAATTAGCATATAAATATCAGAAAAAAAACATGGCCTTTGGTTCTTTGGGATTGGCTTATTTTGCTTAGCATGATATTCTCCAACTCCATCCATTTACCTGCAAATGCCATAATTTCATTCTTCTTTTAAGACTGAGTAATATTCTATGTGTATATATATCACATTTTCTTTATCCATGCATCTGTTGAAGGGTGCCTAGGTTGGTTCCATAGTTTAGCTATTGTGAGTTGAGCTGCTATAAACATTGATGTGACTGTATTACCGTAGTATGATGATTTTAAGTCCTTTGGATATAAACCGAGGAGTGGGATAGCTGGGTCAAATGGTGGTTCCATTCCAAGTTTTCTGAGGAAATCGCCATACTGCTTTCCATAGTGGTTGCCCCAGTTTGCAGTCCCACCAGCAACTTGAGTGTGCCTTTCCCCCCACATCCTTAAAAACATTTATTGCTGCTGGTGTTCTTGATAATTGTCATTCTGACTGGAGTGAGATAAAATCTTAGCGTAGTAACTACTTAGATCCAAGCCACTTATTGACTAGTTGCTTCTATTTCCATGATCTATAGTGTCCTTCATACTGTGCCATGATTTTTCCACAAAATATTGCACATGAATTGTAGATTTAGTCCTTAGTCATATCTAGTATTTATTATTTGTGAAAAATATGGTATTAAATTAAATATTAAATATTAAATGTTTGCTGCTTGTTTGGTGCTGGTGTATAGAAAGTGATTGATTTTTATATTTCAATTTTGTATCCCAATAACTTTCTGAACCCTAAAGGTTTATAAATTCTCTTGGATTTTTGTATGTTGATAATCATATCATCTATCAATAATGACAGTTTGGTATTGATTTATAACCTTTTTAATACTTTTTTGTTATTTCACTGTACTAGCAAGGTCTTTCTTATAGTACCATGTCTGATAGAATCAGAAATACTGGGCCTACTATACTTTTTCTACTTTAATGAGAATGTAACTAGAAATTACCATGAAATATGACATCTGTGTTAGGAATTTTCTTTGATTTTCATTCTTCGATTAAGGATATTCCTATTATTATTTTGCTATGATTAAAAACTATGAATGGGTTTTATATCAAAAGCATTTTCTGCAGCTATTGAAAGAATCACATAATCTTATTTGCCTTGTTAATGAGTTGTTACATTTTTTTTTTCTAATATGCTCTATTTATATTTCTAGGATAAACACAGTTTGGTTAAGATTTTTTTTTTTTTTTTTGGACTGGGGAGATACCTCAGCTGATAGAGTGCTTGCCTTGCAAGCACAAGGCCCTGAGTTCAATCCCCAGTACCGCAAAAAAAAAAAAAAGATTTTTTTTTTACATACTCAGATTTTAATAAAAACTTTAGTTTTGACTTTCACATTTATGTTCAGAAGTGAGATTAGCCTATAATTTTCCTTTTTCATTTCTTTATTTAGTTTTGATATAATGGTTATTTTAGCTGCATTAATGAACTATTAGCTTTGTTAAATAAATAAGAATTTGTCTTATTTTTCTATATTGTGGAACACGAGATTGAGCTTTTCTTTGGGTATTTGCTGGAACTTGCCTGTGAAACCCTTTAGATGCATTGCCTGTGTGTGAGTTTATGTGTGTATGTGTAGAAAGGGGCAGTTTTGTTTGTTTGTTTGTTTTGTTTTTGACACTGGAGATTGAACCCAGAGCACTGCACCACTGAGTTACATTCTCCACCCCTTTTTATTTTTTATTTTGAGATAGAGCCTTGCTAAGTTACTCAGGCTGGCCTCAAACTTGTCATCCTCCTGCCTCAGCTTCCTGAGTATCTAGGATTACAGGTATGGATCATTGTGCCTAGCTAATTTTTAATCAATAAAACACTTGAGTGGTTTTGGTTTATTAGGTTTTTTTTTTTTTTTTTTTTTTTTTTTTAAGAATTCTCTTTAATTAGTTTGGTAAGTGATATTTCTCTGAAGTTGTCATTTTCAAATGTATACACATTTTTCCTTTTTTAATATGTATATTTCCTTTGTAGTTATGTCTATTCTTTCATTCATGTTTTTTTTTTTTGTGTGTGTGAATATTCTTTTTATTTTTTTATTTTTTTTTTATTTTTTTTTTTTTTCTTTTTATTGTAAACAAATGGGATACATGTTGTTTCTCTGTTTGTACATGGCGTAAAGGCATACCATTTGTGTAATCATAAATTTACATAGGGTAATGTTGTTTGATTCATTCTGCCATTTTTTCCCTTCCCCCCCTCCCCTCCCACCCTTCCCCTCCATCTATACAGTCCTTCCTTCCTCCATTCCTGCCCCCCTCCCTAAACCCTACTCCAACCCCAACACTAACCCTTCCCACCCCCATTATGTGTCATCATCCACTTATTAGCGATATCATTCTTCCTTTGGTTTTTTGAGATTGGCTTATCTCACTTAGCATGATATTCTCCAGTTTCATCCATTTGCCTGCAAATGCCATAATTTTATCATTCTTTATGGCTGAGTAATATTCCATTGTATATATATACCACATTTTCTTTATCCATTCATCAATTGAAGGACATCTAGGTTGGTTCCACAATCTGGCTATTGTGAACTGAGCAGCTATGAACATTGATGTGGCTGTATCTCTGTAATATGCTGATTTTAAGTCCTTTGGGTATAGGCCAAGGAGTGGGATAGCTGGGTCAAATGGTGGTTCCATTCCAAGTTTTCTAAGGAATCTCCACACTGCTTTCCAGAGTGGCTGCACTAATTTGCAGCCCCACCAGCAATGTAAGAGTGTACCTTTCTCCCCACATCCTCGCCAACACCTGTTGTTGCTTGTATTCTTGATAATTGCCATTCTAATTGGGGTGAGATGGAATCTTAGGGTGGTTTTGATTTGCATTTCTCTTATTACCAGAGATGTTGAACATTTTTCCATATGTTTGTTGATTGCTTGTACATCTTCTTCTGTGAAGTGTCTATTCATTTCCTTAGCCCATTTGTCAATTGGATTATTTACATTCTTGGTGTAGAGTTTTTTGAGTTCTTTATAGATTCTGGAGATTAGCGCTCTATCTGAAGTATGATTGGCAAAGATTTTCTCCCACTCTGTAGGCTCTTTCTTTGCATTGCTGATAGTTTCCTTTGCTGAGAGAAAGCTTTTTAGTTTGAATCTATCCCAGTTATTAATTCTTGCTTTTATTTCTTGTGCTATGGGAGTCCTGTTGAGGAAGTCTGGTCCTAAGCCGACATGTTGAAGCTCTGGACCTACTTTTTCTTCTATAAGATGCAAGGTCTCTGGTCTGATTCCGAGATCCTTAATCCATTTTGAGTTTAGTTTTGTGCATGGTGAGAGATATGGGTTTAGTTTCATTCTGTTGCATATGGATTTCCAATTCTCCCAGCACCATTTGTTGAAGAGGCTATCTTTTCTCCATTGCATATTTTTGGCCCCTTTATCTAGTATGAGAAAATTGTATTTATTTGGGTTAGTGTCCGTGTCCTCTATTCTGTACCATTGATCCACCTTTCTATTTTGGTACCAATACCATGCCGTTTTTGTTACTATTGCTTTGTAGTAGAGTTGAAGATCTGGTATTGCAATACCCCCTGCTTCACTCTTTCTGCCAAGGATTGCTTTAGCTATTCTGGGTTTTTTATTCTTCCAGATGAATTTCATAATTGCTTGCTCTATTTCTGTAAGGTACATCATTGGGATTTTAATTGGAATTGCATTGAATCTGTATAGCACTTTTGGTAGTATGGCCATTTTGACAATATTAATTCTTCCTATCCAAGAACATGGGAGATCTTTCCATCTTCTAAGGTTTTCTTGAATTTCTTTCTTTAGTGTTCTGTAGTTCTCATTGTAGAGGTCTTTCACCTCTTTTGTGAGATTGATTCCCAAATACTTTATTTTTTTCGAAGCTATTGTGAATGGGGTAGTTTTCCTAATTTCTCTTTCTGAAGATTCATCGCTTATATATAAAAATGCCTTCGATTTATGTGCATTGATCTTATATCCCGCTACTTTACTGAATTCACTTATGAGATCTAAAAGTTTTCTGGTGGAATTTCCTGGTTCCTCTAAGTATACAATCATATCATCAGCAAATAGGGATAGTTTGAGTTCTTCTTTTCCTATTCGTATCCCTTTAATTTCTTTGGTCTGTCTAATTGCTCTGGCTAGAGTTTCAAGGACGATATTGAATAGAAGTGGTGAAAGAGGGCATCCCTGCCTTGTTCCAGTTTTTAGAGGGAATGCTTTCAGTTTTTCACCATTAAGAATGATATTAGCCATGGGTTTAGCATAGATGGCCTTTACAATGTTAAGGAATGTTCCCACTATCCCTATTTTTTCTAGTGTTTTGAGCATGAAGGGGTGCTGTATTTTATCAAATGCTTTTTCTGCATCTATCGAAATAATCATGTGATTCTTGACTTTAAGTCTATTGATATGGTGAATGACATTTATTGATTTCCTGATGTTGAACCAACCTTGCATCCCTGGGATGAAACCCACTTGATCATGGTGCACTATCTTTTTAATATGTTTTTGTATGCGATTTGCTAAAATTTTGTTGAGAATTTTTGCGTCGATGTTCATTAAGGATATTGGTCTGAAATTTTCTTTCCTCGATGTGTCTCTGTCTGGTTTAGGAATCAGGGTAATATTGGCTTCATAGAATGAGTTTGGGAGAGTTCCCTCCTCTTCTATTTTCTGGAATACTTTGAGAAGTATTGGAATGAGTTCTTCTTTAAAAGTTTTGTAGAACTCGGCTGAGAACCCATCTGGTCCTGGACTTTTCTTTGTTGGAAGGCTTTTGATGACTTCTTCTATTTCATTACTTGAAATTGGTCTATTTAAATTGTGTATGTCCTCCTCGTTCAGTTTAGGCAATTCATATGTCTCTAGAAACCTGTTGATGTCTTCGAAATTTTCTATTTTGTTGGAGTATAGATTTTCAAAATAGCTTCTAATTATGTTTTGTATTTCGGTCGTGTCTGTTGTGATATTTCCTTGTTCATTCCGAATTTTAGTGATTTGGGTTTTCTCTCGTCTTCTCTTTGTTAGTGTGGCTAAAGGTTTATCAATTTTGTTTATTTTTTCGAAGAACCAACTATTTATTTTGTCAATTTTTTGTATTGTTTCTTTCGTTTCAATTTCGTTGATTTCAGCTCTGAGTTTAACTATTTCCTGTCTTCTACTACTTTTGGGGTTGGTCTGTTCTTCTTTTTCTAGGGCTTTGAGCTGTAGTGTTAGGTCATTTATTTTTTGAGTTTTACTTCTTTTATTAAATGCGCTCCATGAAATAAATCTTCCTCTAAGTACCGCTTTCATAGTGTCCCAGAGATTTTGATATGTTGTTTCTTTGTTCTCGTTTACCTCTAAGAATTTTTTAATTTCCTTCCTAATATCTTCTGTTATCCATTCATCATATAGTAGCATATTGTTTAATCTCCAGGTGTTGGAGTAGTTTCTGTTTTTTACTCTTTCATTTATTTCTAACTTCAATCCATTATGATCTGATAGAATACAAGGTAGTGTCTCTATCTTCTTGTATTTGCTGACATTAGCTTTGTGGCATAATATATGGTCTATTTTAGAGAAGGATCCATGTGCTGCTGAGAAGAAAGTGTATTCACTCTTGGTTGGATGGTATATTCTATAAATGTCTGTTAAGTCTAAATTATTGATTGTGTTATTGAGATCTATGGTTTCTTTGTTCAATTTTTGTTTGGAAGATCTGTCCAGTGGTGAAAGAGGCGTGTTAAAATCACCTAGTATTATTGTGTTATGGTCTATTTGGTTTCTAAAATTGAGAAGGATTTGTTTAACATATATGGATGAGCCACTGTTTGGGGCATAGATGTTTATGATTGTTATATCTTGCTGATTTATGCTTCCCTTAAGCAGTATGAAATGTCCTTCTTTATCCCTTCTAACTAACATTGGCTTGAAGTCCACTTTATCTGAAATGAGGATGGATACTCCAGCTTTTTTGCTGAGTCCATGTGCATGGTATGTTTTTCCCCATCCTTTCACCTTTAGTCTATGGGTATCTCTTTCTATGAGGTGAGTCTCTTGCAGGCAACATATTGTTGGATCTTTCTTTTTAATCCAATCTGCCAGTCTATGTCTTTTGATTGATGAATTCAGGCCATTAACATTCAGGGTTATTATTGAGATATGATTTGTATTCCCAGTCATTTGGTTCATATTTAAAATTTTTGACACATCTTGGTTCCTCCTTTATTTGACAGTTCCTTTAGGATAATTCCTCCCTTTGCTGATTTGCTTCTTTGTTTTTTATCTCTTCCTCATGGAATATTTTGCTGAGAATGTTCTGTAATGCTGGCTTTCTTTTTGTAAATTCTTTTAGCTTTTGTTTATCATGGAATGATCTTATTTCATCGTCAAATTTGAAGGTAAGTTTTGCTGGGTATAAGATTCTTGGTTGGCATCCATTTTCTTTCAGAGCTTGAAAAATGTTGTTCCAGGCCCTTCTAGCTTTTAGGGTCTGGATTGAAAAATCTGCTGATATCCGTATTGGCTTCCCCCTGAATGTAATTTGGTTCTTTTCTCTCACAGCCTTTAAAATTCTGTCTTTATTTTGTATGTTAGGTATTTTCATTATAATGTGCCTTGGTGTGGGTCTGTTGTAATTTTGTGTATTTGGAGTCCTATAAGCCTCTTGGACTTGATTTTCCATTTCATTCTTCAGATTTGGGAAATTTTCTGATATTATTTCTTCAAATAGATTGTTCATTCCTTTGGTTTGTTTCTCTAAGCCTTCCTCAATCCCAATAATTCTCAAATTTGGCCTTTTCATGATATCCCATAGTTCTTGGAGATTCTGTTCATGATTTCTCACCATCTTCTCTGTTTGTTCAACTTTGTTTTTGAGGTTAAATATTTTGTCTTCAATATCTGAAGTTCTGTCTTCCAGCTGTTCTATCCTATTGGTTGTGCTTTCTATGGAGTTCTTAATTTGGTTTATTGTTTCCTTCATTTCAAGGATTTCTGTTTGGTTTTTTTTCAATATCTCTAACTCTTTATTGAAATGATCTTTTGCTTCCTGAATTTGCTCTGTTAACTGTCGATTGGTGCGATCATTCAATGCCTGCATTTGCTCTTTCATCTCATCGTTTGCTTCCCTAATCATTTTAATTATGTACATTCTGAACTCCCTTTCTGTCATTTCTTCTGCCATGCTGTCGTTGGATTTTATTGATGTAACATCTAGATTTGTTTGGGGCATTTTCTTCCCTTGTTTTCTCATATTGTTCAGGGATCAGTGGGTCATTAAGATATTGCAGATTTCCTCTATCAACTTATAATGTCCCTGAAGATTGTTAGTATATCCCCTCTTATCCTTCAGTAGCCTGAAGTCTTGGAGGAGGTTGATAATGCAGAGCTCCACGAAGAAGCTGCCTCTCTAGGGTGGTGACCCTCAGGTGGCGTATATTCCCTGCTAGTGGGCAGAGGTGTCTCCACTTGTTGACCAATGGTCATCCAACGGGGAAGTAGGCTGCGGGCTGAGGCAAGGCCTGTTTGTGCCTATGTCTCTGACTTTACTGTCCCTGTGGGAAAACCTCCCCTGGCCGGGAAGAGTCACTCGGTGGGGACGTCTCGCTAGTCAGTTGCCCTCCTAGAAGTTCCCCTCAATCTACAACTACCCCCTGGGCTGGGCTGTCTTCTTCTGCAACGATCCCAGGGGCCTGGACCTACGTCCTGGGCCTGGGAGCCTCACCCTTCGCGGGCGAGTCTCCTTAGGCTGCCTCTCCCAGAGAGTCTGCCTGCCGCCCTGGAAACTTCGCTCCGCCCCTAGGCGTGTCTCTGTGCGGCTCTTCCAGCAAGAAGCCACCTAGCTCCTGGGACCCTGCTCTGCACCAATCGCCTGGCTATGCAGCCCCTCCCCTGAGCCACCACCTGGAGCCCCGTACAATAGCTTGGAGACACAGAGACCCGCCACACACCTCCTCCTCCGGACAGCCGCCCGGTTTCCGACGCAGACACTAGGAATCCAAACAACTCACTTTGGGTCTCCTCCTCCCACCAACCACCCGTAGCCCTAGGCAGTCACTCCAAGTCCAAGTGACCCGCCCTGTTCCTCCTCCTCCTCCTTGGGGTAGCCGCCTGGGTGTTCAGGAGCGGTGGCTCCGAGACCAGGTGACTCACCACGCTCCTCCTCCAGGCAGGCCACCGGTGTTCCGGAGTGGTCGCTTTTAGTCCAATCAACTCACCACTCGCCTCCTCCTCTGGCAACCGCCTGTGGTTCTGATGCAGTCACTCACAGACTAAGTGTCCCACCGCTCTCCTCCTCCAGGCAGGCCACCAGTGTTCTGGAGCAGCTGCTCCGAGTTCAAACAGCTCGTCACGCAGCTCCTCCTTCGGCAACCGCCCACAGCTCTGATGCAGCCACTCCCAGGTCAAACAACAAGCCACGCTCCTCCTCTTCCTCCGGGCAACCTCCCGGCACTCAGGAGCGCCCACTCTCAGTTCAAACAGTTCACCACGCAACTCCTCCTCTGGCAACCGCCTGTGGTTCTGATGCAGTCATTCCCAGACCAAGCGTCCCGCCGTGCTCCTCCTCTTCCTCCGGGCAGTCCCCCGGCGCTCAGGAGCGCCCACTCTGAGTTCAAACAGCTCACCACGCAGCTCCTCCTCTGGCAACCGCCCGTGGCTCTGATGCAGTCACTCCTAGACCCAAGCGACCTGCCGGGCCTCTCCTCCTCCGGGCAACCCCCCGGTGTTCGGAAGCGGTCACTCTGGGTCCAAACAGCTCACCACACAGCTCCTCCCCAGGCAGCCGCCCGGAGCCCCAGCGGCTGCTCGAGTCCAAGCGCTGTGCTGAGCCGCCTCCTCTACGATGATCCCAGTTGTCCGTGTTTACCGCTCCAGTGGGGGGAGGGGCGTCTCGCCGAGCAACTCCACTTCACAAATTCCCTGCGTTCCGGGGCTACCGCCCCATCCGGGACGCCTCCCCAACAGGAGAGACTCACCCGGCAGCTTTGAGTTGGTCCCAAGTCTCTCACTATCTCCTCTTCTGAATCCTGCGTCCTCTCATTCATGTTTTTACAATTTTTTTTTTCATGATAAATCTTGCCAGTCTGTCTTTCTCTCTTCTTTTAAAATCAACATTTGGTTTTGTTGGTTATGGTAGTTATTATTGTTTCCTGATTCATTAATTTATGTTCTTATTTTTAGTTTTTCATTCATTACATTTCTTTGGGCTTGCTCTGAGTTCTTTTTCAAAAATTTTAAGTTGGAACATCTTGCCCATTCATTTTCAGCATTTCTTCTTTTTAAGATAAACATTTAAAGGGCTTCCCAAAGGGAGGAAAGACCCCAAATACCAGGCTGAGGTCTCTGAGATTTCTTCTTCTCCTTGATCTTGACTCTGTCATTCTTCACTGCCTTCTGGAGCTCTCAAATTTTTTCAAGTAGACTAATTACATTGCGATTTGGATTAATGTTATTATTATAAACTTTGCTGAGGTAATTGTTAAGGTGTAGTCTATATATGGTAAACTGTACATAATGAAAATGTATAATTGGTTAAGTTTTGACATACATATTTAACATGGATTTATTTTTGTTTATGTCTTTGTACACAAAGTGGAATTGCAATTGTATTGCACATGTATGTAACTGTGCAACCATTATCACAGTTAAAATAGTGAACAAATCCATCACCTGCAAGCGTCTTCATGGACCTTGGTAATCTCTTCTTTGCCTGCTCTCTCTGCCATCCCAACTCCCCATCCTCAGGTCCCCACTGATTTACTTTTTGTCACACTGAACTAGTTTGCATTTTCTAGAAAGTTATATCAATAAAAAACAACCTTTACTCTGTTTTGTCTGGATTCTTTCACTCAGAGTAAGTATCTTAAGATTCATCTATGTTGTTGCATGTATCAATAATTCACTCTTTTTTAGTAGCAGTACTCCATTGTATAGATATACCCTCAATTTGTTTATCTGTTTATCTATAGGTAGGTATTTGGGTTGTTTTCAGTTTTTGTCTCTTGTAAATAAAATTACTATGAATGTTTGTGAGTAGGCATGCATTTTAATTTCTCTTTGGTGAATAGCTAGGAGTTGAGTAGTTGAGTTCAATAGTAGGTGTATGTTCAAGAATATTTTGCCTTGTTTTCAGCAGGATAGTTGGTTGGATTATGTAATCTATGATTTTAAGAAGTAGATGTCCCCTGTATTATCTTTTTGCATTTTTGTCATTTCTTTCTTTCCCCCTTTTGAGTCTCTGATTCTGCTGGAATTAATTTTGGTGTGAAGAGTGAGGTATCTAACATTTTTTTCTTCCATTGCATCAGGCAATTGTTCTATCAGCATTAGCTCTATATATTGGCAACAATATAAATAAGTTGATACTGGAAGTGTGCTCTTAAAACTCATTAGAGGATTGAATAAAGGTTTGGAAATCTTGTTGACCAAAATAAACAGAAACAGAGACTTGTTTCTCCATTCTGAGAAGGAGGCTTGGAAAGTCAATAGGGAAGTGAACTATCATCAAATGAAACATTAATTATGATTATTCTGAGGATTTTTCTTTGCCATACTTAATAGAAGAAAAGAAAACAAAAGATATTTTAACCTCAAATATTTATCTCAGACAATAATTTAATGTAGTCTGTGTTTTTCCTCAAAAACAACTATGTAACTTTAAGAAAACAAAATTGTTATTTTGAATTTTAATCATGTCTGTTAAGTGTGAAATGAGGATAAAAAATGAAATAGTCTTTCAAATAGACCAGTGTGAAAAATATAAAACAGCGTTAATGCAATTCTTTGACATGATTCATAGTCTAAAAAGAAACATTTCTTATTTTTTGATTTTCCAATGATTTCTCAAGTTAAAGTAAATTATTCATGCAGGGGAAAAATTTATATTTATGAAAATATAAAAAAGAAGCAATCATTGGGAAAAACAAACATTCCTAAAGAATGTGTATTGTGACTTTTGGGTTACTATGTTATAAAGATAATTCTTGAATATTTTAGATTACAATTTTGGGAAGAATTAGAACTCTTGTTCACATATTTACACAGAACTTTGGTCGAAGAAATTTATTGTTTTCTAAACTTTAAGTCTATAATTAAATGCATTGCCCCCCAAAATAAATATAAGAACTACAAATTGAATTTGGATTGTGAAATGTTGAATATTTGATAAAAGAACAAGCTTACTATAATGCATGATTTGTGCAAAATGAATATTTGCTTTTAAAATCACCCAAGTTTGTTGTTTCAAATACTATAAACTTTAAAAAAATATAAATTCTCTAAGTTTTGAAAGTATTTTAATTTATTTATTCAGCCAATATTCGTTACTTTATTCAACAGATATCTACTGCTACTATGGACAACTAGCCCTGGGCACTAGTATGGATGTTGAGAGCACAATGAAGGTCAAAGATGAACAAGACCAGGTGGTCTCACGAAGTGTGTGTGCTATTGGGGGAAGCAGAAAATAAATACATGCACGCACAATAAGATCACTGCAGGTCATAGTAAATATTGTGAAGAAAATTAACTGAGGGTACCGAGGGAGAGTGGGTAAGGTGGGCAGTGTGCAAGGGCGTGGGTCCTGGGTGTGTGTCGAGCACTGTGCCAGGCCCTCTCAATGATGTGAACCCCAAAGGGCACCTGAGATATGGCTTTGGAGAAGAGCCCACCTGGACTAAATCCCATTTCTGCCCAGGAGGCAGATTTACTATCATCTAATGCTACTTCAACCTCAGGGCCCCTCACTTGTCAGGTGGCAACCAGGAAGTCTTTTCTATGTAAGCATTTTAGGAGAATTGTCCAAAGTCCTCTTAGAGGAAAAGGGTTTGCATATCTAAAGCTCAAGTAATAAGTCTTGATTTTCTGTTTTCATTCTGAATATTCACTTTCTTACCTAATTTTGTATGATTGAAAAATTTTTTTCAAGACAGCTTCCCTACCCCAATTGGTATAAGCTTCAAGCCCCATGAACTTGATTTTGGTCCTGGCTTAGTCATCGACTGTCTGTTTGATTCTGCACAAGCTGTTTCAACTTTTTGTTCCTCTGTTTCCTCATTGGTAAAATAGAAATATTACCTCAGTCATCAGATTGTGTGGGCATTAAATGAAATTAAATATAGTACTTCAAATATTATGCACAATGTTTGGCACACAGTATTTCATAAGTGATGGCTATTATGATTATTATAAATAATCTTTTAAGCTTTTGGAAGGTTTATAATTTTGCTGGGGGAAGCAAAATCAATAAACATAAATCTATAGGAACCTAGTACCCAGAGTACCCTAGAACCTAGTTTAGAGATTGGAAATGAGAGCTCTGGAGTCAGAGAAGCCTGTCTAAATTCTAGTTCTGTAACTTGCTGTGTGAACTTTAGCCTTTATTTCTTTTATCCTCTTTCATTAATGTGTAACTTTATGTTCCTCATTTGTAGAATGAGGGTGATATCGGCTACCTAAAAATTTGTTTTAAGAATATAGTACTTAGAGCATGAAAAATCTTTAGTAACATTAAGGTACATAAAATTTAAAAAGCTTTCCCATAAAAGTTCAATAAACTTTACATTAAGTTTTCCATTACTTCTTGGTTTGCCATAGGGAAAACTTGGAAACAAGCCAATTGTTAAAACAAGTTGTGTTACTTATACAATGGATGACTATTTAGCCATTAAAATGAATGAGGTAGATACAGGGTTTTGATATTAATAAGGGTAAAAACAAGTTTCAGAATGGTATGTGCACTGAGGCCACTCATATTGAATAAAAAACCTACAAAAATGCTACCGTGTATTATTTATGAGCTTATGTTTTCATGGTCTTTTGCTGCATAACAAACCACCCTAAAACTTTGTGACTTAAATTAACAAATATTTTGTTTGCTACAATTCTGCCAACCAAGCTCAATTCACTGGACAATTCTCCTGCTCTTTTTGGTCAGTTGGTGGCTGATAGGTCAGCTTAAACTGGGACCTACAGGGACTTGGGGGTAGGCTCTTTTTCTCCATGTAGTTTCCGGGCATCTCCCTCTGCATGTAGCCTCCACACATGTAGGGTTCTCACATGGCCCAGTTTCTTAGATGTTGGCTTTAGGACTCTGAGGAGTACAAACGCAGAAGCAGCTGATCTTTTTCAAGCTTACACATGAAACTGTCCCAATGTCAATTTCACCATCCACCCACCAGCTCCGACTAAAGGGAGAGATTTACTAAATGATGTGAATTCTGGAAGATGTGCTTCACTGGAGACAACTGCTGTATCACCATATTATGTATATGTGTATGTGTGTGCGCCAGACATAAAACGATGTGGACAGTTCAAGTTCAAAGTAGTAACGGCCATTGGCTAGGGAGACAAAGTAATAGTAGTGGGAACACAGGGGATATTCGGTATACCTGTAATGTATTTCTCAGAAAATTCAGTCCGAAATAAATGTGACCGACATGATAACATTGTCATTCTTAGTTAAATCATCAACATCTTAAATCAACAACATTCAATAAAAGGTAGCTATGATTAACATATAAGAAGATTTTGATGAATAAAAGCCGTTTGTTTTTAGAAACATTGTGTTTCCTTCTTTCCTCATGGCATGGTGGCATGTTTCTGATTAACACGAAACAGGCAACTTTAATGGCAAAGCTCCGGATATGCTGATGGAGTGTATATTCATAAATGTTTAGCATGATTCTGAATGTTGGGTTTGGTGGAATGGTGAAAAAAATGTGCTTATAGTTATTCAACTCATCCAAGATTTCCCTGTATCATTGGAGAACAGCACAAAGTAGCATCAATTAACAGGGCCTGTTACAAAGAAGGGGAGAAGAGGGGATTCAATATGGGCTGCAAACATCAGTGAAAGCTTTGGAGAACATGCGATGTGAATTAGATGTTGATTGATGTTTGGGTAGATTTGGATAGGTGGACCAGATGGCTCAGGACTCAGGGTGTCAGAGGAGAGAAAAATGTCCTGGAAGAGTGGAGCTCCAGATGTAGGAGACTGGGTGGGAGAAAACATGAAGGTCCTTAAAAATAGCCCTAATGAGGTGTTGAAGAATCATAAAAACCTCATAACAATAGCAGGCAATTTGAAATTTCATTTAAATAAAAAATTGGATTTGTATTGAAAAAATTTTAAATTTTGTTTCTATTACTAGTTTATTTCATATTCCAGTTGGCTAAGCTTTTGGCCTTAAAGCCACGGAGAAGAAAAGCATTTCTTTCACCTTGGCACTGAGTCCTTGGGTCACAACTCTGAGAAGCAATTTAGTCAGTTATGACTTGCCCAAACAATTAAGACTGGGCTGACTCATTAGTGGCTTGTTTTACTAAGAATGGTTATTTAGCTAACAGAAAGGGAATACTTCCAGATGGTTAGTGTGTCTAGAACCAGCTAATCACTCTTGAGCACCCTGAATGTTAGAGTAGGAACGTCCGTAGGAGCGAGGGTATCTGCCACATCCAGACAATTGTAGAAAATAGATACTGCACTTAATACATCCCTGTATGACTAGACAGGTAATGAAAACGTCAATAATTAAGTGGAGGAAATTTTAAAAAATATTTAATGAAAAACATTCCACTAAGAAGAAGGTCTTGTGTAATTCATTGTTTCGGCAATTTGAATTAATCTACTTCCTAACACAAGCCTGGGGCAGCCTTGAGGCTGTCTGTCATGACATAACACCTCTTTAAAGAATGGACAAGTAGAGGGCAGCAGGACAGATCAATTATAAACAACCTCTGGGCAGATGGCCAAGGAACATGTAGGGGTCAAATACAGGAAGGCCAACAGGTGAAGCCAGCGGCACATCAGACACCCAGGCCCACAGTGGATTTGTATCACTATAGGAGAAAACTGTTTCTGCTAACTCAATTTAGGGCATGTTATTTTGGCGTATTGGTCACACGGACTAACAAAAATCGGTGTTAGATATATTTCAAACTTGATGTTTCAGTCTTTGAAATGATAGGATACGTGAGATGGTTAAATTATTACTTTGAAATTTGGGGAATTTTAATCCCTTGGTCTGTCTTCTCTCCTCTCTTCTTCTTGTCCTTTCCATCTTTCCTCCCTCTCATTGAATAAGCTCAATAAGAGCATTGGGCCTTTAAAATCTGTGTATGTGGGCTTGGGTTATAGCTCAGTGGTAGAGCATTTCCCTAGCATGTGTGAGACACTAGGTTTGATTCTCAGCATTTCATTATAAATAAATAAGTAAAATAAAGGTCCATTGAGGACTTAAAAAAAAATCTGTGTATGTAGTTTTTAATATGGGTAACTCTTACATGCAAAGTAACGAAGGTTAAAATGTCATGATGATTTTTGGATATAAGAATGCGGGCAATGGCACATGCCTGTAATCTCAGCTACTCAGGAGGATCACAAGTTCAGGCCAGCCTCAGTAACTTAGTGAGTCTCTAAGCAACTTAGAGAGGCCCTGTTTAAAAAAAAAAAAAAAAAAAAAAAAGTTGGGGATGTAACTTAGTGGTAAAATGCCCCTAGGTTCAATACCTAGTGCCAAAAATAAATAAATAAATAAATAAATAAAATAAAAAGAATAAAGGCAAATTTTGATATTAAATACATGATTTAAGTTAATGATCTCCAAACACTCTATTTTTGTGGTACTGGAAATTGAACCTAAGCGTGCTTTACCATTGAACTGCATCTCCAGAACTTCTATTTATTTTTTAAATTTTGAGACAAGATCTTGTTAAATTACTGAGGCTGGGAACTTGAGATTCTCCTGCCTCAGCCTCCTGAGTAGCTGGAATTACAGGAGTGTGCCATAGCACCTGACCACTTTTTAAATTATGTAAGGTCTACCCTATAAAAATTTTTAGTCATGTACTTTTAGCATATAGAATTTATTTATAAACTAGGTACATTTAATACTTTATTAATTGAATTTCTAATACTTTTCCCCTGTATTTTGATTTGTGTTTCTGGAGTGCATGAACTCCCTTCCCCTAAACTCTAACTTCACATAATGGTTTAAATAGCTCCTTAACTAATTTAAAGAAAGAGGTTTTTAATGTTATCTTAATTCTAATCATTAAGATTAGGAAAGGACATAATCCATAATTTTCAGAATGTAATCTTTGTTGTCAGTATTGTGCTTTCTAAGCCTAACCTCTTTATTATAAAGTCAAAAAATAAGATTCTCCAGAAACTGTATAAAAAGAGAACAGGGCTGTTATGGGTAGGAAGTTGGGGACAGAGAAGAATTTCTTTTAATTCAATTTTGTCTATTGTGGTCTGGACACTGGGACATCAAGCTATAAAAGAAATAATCTTGCCCCTAAAGTTGCTTATAAAAACCTTAATAACTTAGAGAAATTTGTCTTTTTCTGGAAGAAAACTCCAGATAAACCTAACTATCCATGTGTTAGCTTAGTCTGCATGAAAGGAAACAATAGAAGCCCCCAAAATGTTCCCACTAGTAAATGAATTATCAGTTGATATCCACTCTGTGGCAGACGTTTTTTATACATTATCTTATTTAATATTCTCAAGGATATTGAAAGACTGGCTATTTTACTCTTGTACAGAGGAGGAAATAGAGGCTCAGGTTAGACAAGGTCAACAAGGGGTAAGTGGAATAACTGGGATTCCAACCTGACAGAAAACGGTTCCTATCTGTTGAGGGTTTCTTACGCCCCGGGCAGGGATAGGTGCTTATTTATAGCATCGCACTGCCTTTCCAGGACAGCTCTATTATTTTGCCCTGTTTATGGGTGAGGAACCTGGGACTTGGAGAGTTGCTCATGGCCTACTACAATGTAGGGGCAGACCTGTCATCTGACTCCTTTCCTGAGTGGTGCGTCCTCTGACACTGGGGCAAGAAGGCATCGGCACACGGGAGAGACAGGCCATGACTCTGAGGACTAACCTGTGGTGGGAAGATGGCAGACTCCAGTGGTCTACAGGTGAATTTTATGGGCTTATTTAAGCCATAGCAAAATGGTATATCTGTAAATAGTTGGGTATGCGTTAGCTAAATGTTTAGTAAATTTGCTTTTAATCTTAACCATAAAGTATGAATATTGCATTCTTCCCAGGAAACTTCCAGGCATAAAGCCTCAATTTAAGAACAATGGTAAGGCATTGTTTGTGTCTAACTTAGATCCTGCTGACTACTGAGCATCTCAGACCTATCCTGGTAACCAGGACGACAGAGACCCTTAGACCTCTGCACAGGATGATGTTAACAGGATTTATTTCAGCCTGCTCTTGAAACTTGCTGTCCTCATTCATCCTCATTATCTCTCAGTCTTCTGAGTCATCTCACCTGAAGGTCCTAGAGTTCTGCTTCATTTCAGGAACTGCGGGCAACCACGTAGGTAAATAATGTTTTTACTCTTCCCTGATCTCATTAAAGTAGAATTGTGACTCAGTTACATTCTCCAGAGAGTCCAAGTTATACTCATAGATGTCTAGGCAAAGAGTTAGTCACATCAACAGCATGGAGTTGCTAAGCAATGCCATACACATTTCATCAATTGCAGAAATGGCACTGTTTGCTCTCAGTGCCCAGGGTACATGGGGGATTCCACGTCAAAGTTCTGGTAAAGTCCAGAGGAGCCATAGGTGGTATCTTTTGATTCAGTCCATATTCTCTATCCTCCTTTTCAAATCCTTTTGGATTAATTTTACACTTAGTGGTCAGGAGTGCAGTAATGAGACATGAAAATAGGAGAGAGGGCTAATGAACTGTTTAGGGCTGAGCGTGTCAGTCAGCTGAGGGGTTAACATGTAGGACTTGTGTGTGTGTGTGTGTGTGTGTGTGTGTGAGTGTGTATGTGCTTGTGAAATAATTCAACTCTACAAACACCTGTGGCTGGGTTCTACTGGCTCTGTAGGTTCTGATTTGAATATCACATTTCCCCAAAAGCCACCTAAGACTGGATTAGGCATCTCCTGGTATGTATTTTTGTTGTTTCTGGTTATTAATATCAAAACCTTCATCTCTGGCAATTAGGGAAATGCAAATCAAACTAAGATTTCATCTCACTCCAGTCAGAATGGCAATTATTAAGAATACAAGCAATAATTAGTGTTGGTGAGGATATGGGGGAAAAAGGGACACTCATGCATTGCTGGTGAGACTGCAAATTGGTGCAACTGCTATGAAAAGCAGTATGGAGATTCCTTAGAAAACTTGGAACAGAACCACCATTTGACCCAGCTGCTATCCCACTCCTTGGTTTATACCCAAAGAATCTAAAATCAGCACACTACAGTGACACAGGCATATCAATATTTGTAGCAGCTCAATTCACAATAGCTAAACTATGGAACCAACATAGATGCCCTTCAACAGATGAATAAAGAAAATGTGGTACACAATGGAATTTTACTCAGCCTTAAAGAAGAATGAAAGTATGGCATTTGCAGGTAAATGGATGGAACTAGAGAATATCAAGCTAAGTGAAATAAGCCAATCCCCCAAAACCAAAGTCCAAATGTTTTCTCTGATAAGTGGATGCTGATCCATAGTCGGAGGGGGGCAGGTAGGGAAGAATGAAGGAACTTTGGATTGTACAGAGGGGAGTGAGGGGAAGGGTGGGCAGTGGGGATGGGATGGATGGTGGAATGAGATGGATATTATTTCCTATACATACGTATGATTACACTAGTGGTGTGACTCAGCACCATGTACAGCCAGAGGAATGAGAAGTTAAGCTCCATTTGAGTACAGTGTATCAAAATGCAATCTACTGTCCTGTATAACCAACTAGAACAAATTAAAAAAAATAATAAAAAAATCAAAACCCTATGGAATATGGGGCAGAATCCCTTATTTCTCTTTCCTCTGAGGAAGCTAAAGTGGGAGGCATTCTTTCTCTCCCACCTCAAGCAGCGCAAGTCTTATTCAATCAGAATGTACTTTCTGGCCTTTTGGATCCGAGACAGTGACAAAAAGACAAGAGAGATGGTAAGAAAGCATTCATTATTTCCAGTGGGGGCAGTTCGTTCCTTCCGTTGGCATTTAGAGCTTTCTAGGGTTCTCTCCCTTTTCTGAGATTGCTCCTCTAGCCCTTCTAGACCCTGTTAACCCTCTATAGATGTTTTTGTATCCCACCCCATGCCCTTCCAGGGAATCTTTTTTGCTTCAATCAGCCAGAATCAGTTCACAAACTAGACCCAAGCGTCCTGAATGAACCACTCTTCCATGAGTTCTTAATCACATCTACCAAGGTCTTCCTTTCTTCTTTTTTGCCCCCTCCTTTTTCCATGTGAAGCAGCAATCACAAGTTCTAAGGATGGGGCATGGATATCTTCTGGGGACTGCTTTTCAGCTACCATTATATCCTCAACTTGTCCCTCTGTAGCTCTGGTGGATGACTTACTTCTCAGTCTCCCTTACTGGTTTAAACTCCTGGATCTCGGAAGCAAATTTTCTTGTCCTCATTTATTCCTGATTCTTTATGTAGTGACAAAAAATTATTCATTGAATGAATCAATAAACAAGTTAAATTCAAGATGCAGTTATTAGTGCATCTTTTCCTCACCACAACTTTTGAAGCTTAAAAATTCCCAGGCAGGGGCCGGGAATATAGCTGAGTTCATAGAGTGCGTGCCTCGGAAGTCCAAGGCCCTGGGTTCAATCCCCAGCACAGCAAATTTTATTTCAGCTTTGTAATTAGCATGTTGATAAAGAACTGTCTCTCTGTTTAATAAGGTTGGTTTGCTTTTGAACTTCTCGTGGCTCTCCTCTACTATAGGACTAAGTCAGCAGACATGTGGACCTCTATCCAACTTTGAGGGCAGACATTGCTAATATTTTCTCAAAAGCCCAAACACTGCTTTAGAATCCTTGACACAGTGTGGCAGGCAGCTGCTCCTTATTGAGTGAAGTTGAGCTGCAAGATAAAAATTCAGAAGATAAAAAACCATCCTCTTCAGTCTGGTCCCATCTTAGCCATTTTCTCTCTCATTATTTCCAATGTTCAGTCTACTTCATCCAGGATCAAGCATACTACATTTCTCCACTCGGTATTCATAATGTTCTTCTCTCTCGTCTAGCCAGGCAGCAACTCTCCTGCAGGGCTCAAAGCAAGTCTCCACTTCAAACAGAAGAGATTTTTCTTTAACCTTGACACACATACTCATTTCTTTCCATGCTGCCAACAATGATTTGTTTTCTCCCCAGATCTCATATCATAATCAGCATCTACTGACCGCAGTGAGGTTCCTTTTCTTACTCCATCATACTGACATTTAATTTATTATCTATCCCCAAAAAATAATATGTTAAATACTTCAAGTCTTTTCTGGGTTTTTCAGAGGAGACTCTCCTGACCTGCCAAGTGGCTCCAGCAATTGCCAAGTGATACTTCTGAGCCCTCCCCTCCACATTGTGTCTGGTTATGGAGACCGTCCCTGGGGTGTCTGCTGCTGACCAGCTGTAGCCTGAACCCTATCTCTGGGCTGAGTTGGAAGGACCCACAAGCCTCTGACCTTCACCTTCCCAACAGGGTGATTTCAATGGCAAAGTGAGTGATAATGCTTCCAATACAAACAGCTTAGTCACCAATCAATGCAATCCTTCAGCAAGGAGAGCATAGCAAATGTTTCCCCACAGCATTTTATGCTGCACTGTGAGCCACCCAGCCCACTTAACCTTGGAGAAACGGTAGTGTGGAAATAAATGATCAAGATGTTATCTTTCTTTAGAGTCACGGTTGGCCATCTTTCACACAGGAATATAAGCCCAAAGTGGAATACATCACCTAAATCTCATGAAACATGCATGTTTTGATAATTTGTTTAAACATTTTTTTTTTTTACCACCCAATACTGCTCTAGTATGGATAGTTATTCATCTCTTTTTGGTAATTGTTGATATCTCTGGGTTGGATTCTGACAGGGTTAGTATGACTGTTCATAATGATGTGTCAGTAGCTCTAACAGCTGATACTGGTAATATAGGCCTCAAGAGCTCATTCACTCTGTGTCATAGTTCAAACTGTGTATTCTTCACATCTTGGGAAGTAGAACTGGGGCATGAGAAGCACACCATGTTCTTTCCACGGTGTGTGGAAGACATCACAAGGGCCTTAAATCACTGGGCTGCTCTCTAGCTACTGCAGTTGAAGCACACTCATCTGATGTCAACAGACTGGCCAGCCTGTTCCAGCTCCAGACCCTTTGCTCCTTTTCTTCCCCTTTCTAGGTTGTGACTCTGGATCTTTGGCCTGAGAGCCCCAAAGTTCATGAGTCCATTATTCTCTCTCCTCCCACATTGACTATATGTAAAGTAATACATGAAAAAAGTTTTTCACATTTTTTACAGAGTTTAGAAAATTCTTTACATTTTCTACTGTTGGAAAGAGTGGACAAATATTCTTTTGCAGTAATTTTTAGACTGTTTGATTTTTTTTTAACTTGGTTCAAAATTTATCTGCCATCTTCAAATCCCCTTATGAGTTTAACTTCTCTGAAAGGAGGAACATCAAATAAAAATGAAAATTTTGTTAATCATTGTACCCAGACCTCCAAAGGAACACAGACAACTGATCTAGCTTTACCAATCTTTCCTTTTTCCTGCTGTTCTTTTAAAGGCAGTGTTCATGAGGAAATATAAAGATATCCATGGAATCCAAGAATGGCGAGCAGACCCTGGGCTGGATACTGACAGAGCAGGATAGAACTCTTTAAGTACTTCTAATGGGAAGATGGTAGAACAGAATACCCTTCAGATGACTCTGCAAGTGAGAAGAGTCAGGGCAACAAAAGGGAAACTATATTCCTTGCAGAGAAAGAGAAGAACTCTTGAACCAACAGAAAAGTGACTGGAAACCTTATTATCAGTGTGGAGAAGCAAAATGACAAATCAGAGCAAAGTACAAAGTAATTTGGAACTTCAGTCCCTGCTACCCTGTTCATGGTGGGGAACTGATCCTGCAAGCATAAGGTAAGTGGGAGATGGCAGAAAACCCCAATGATGACAGCAAACTGGCAGTCCTAACTGTGGGGCAAAGCCATGCTTCTTACAAGCTTCCCTCCCCTTCCATGAATAAGACTTTTTATTTGTCCCTATTAAAAATCTGAATTTTAAACAGATTCTTGGACTGGTGGTTCATATTCATCAACTTGTTCAACTTTAGCACCTGTCTCATCCCCAGCTTTTCCAGAACTACTATCTTCACTAGGAAGCTCCATGAGTTTTCCCAATTCCAAGTTGGGCTTCTTTAGCTTTTTTTACTTTGCTTGCAAAGACATCATAAAGAGGATAAATAGATTGTGAACTTTTTCTATATCTTTCTCAATACTCTCTGGAATCAATTTATCAATCACTTCTTTCAAGTCATTTTTTGCACCTCTGGGGTCATGATTTCCATGATATCCTTCCAGATTAGGCAGATCAGTTGGTGCTGAGTGGAAGAAGTCTTCTGTATTTGATTGTTGCATTCTTTAAAGTAAAAACCAACAAGGAACAGATGCAGCAAATAACCATCAGTAGTCTTGATATCAACATGAGCTTCAATCATGGTCTGCCATTCTTTTGACCATGCAATTCATTTTGTCACTGCTCAGATCCATGCATTGGAAGTTAGGCAGTTTTGCCCTGAACATCCTCAGTAATCAGCTTGAACTTTCTACATGCAATTTAATTATTCTGCAGATCAGCAAGACTCAATTCAAACACAGGCCATCAGATGCAATTTTGATTCCTTGAGGTCTTGTGGCTAATGTTTTTCCAATATTTCTTATATTGAACATAGCTGATGCTTTCACATTATACCAAATGTTCTTAGAAATATTTCTTCTTGGCTCCCTTCTTGCCACCTTTTGTTAGGTGCTTGTTCTTGCCTACTGCCAAGGTGCTGCTCAGAGAGCCAAAAGGGTCTGAAAAGCTTCAAACCAGAGTTTTGGCCTGACAGTGACTCCTCCTGCATAACAAAGTAGCTTTAGAGAAGAGATTCATTACATCACTCGGCAAACTCTAAGGGTGCTACAACCAGGAGCCATCGTGAGAAGGGTCTTCTGTTAGGGACTGAACTTCCCTGGGAAACAGAAAACAGAACAATCAACTCAAGGTCCCTGGGGACGCCCAACTGCAGTGACTGAGGGAAGACAGCCACATGAGATAATTGAGATAGTACTGAATAGAGAAAGTGTCTGTCACAACCAGGAGAGGACTATGAGAAGTGGGGAATGTGGGCTGTGATGCACAGGAAGGGTCTGTCGTCCTGCCTTCTGTGATGAAGAGTGTGGTTTGGTAAGGATGCGGGGAGGTCTAATAGCACCTAGACTGAAACTGGCAAATCAAAAATTGAAAAAAAAAAAGAAACTGGCAAATCACTCAGCTGACCCCCACACCCTGACCCTGCCTGCATCCCTGCCATCCAGTGCAGAACTCAGCAGTGTGACTGCTTACCCTGCTGACAGAGGCATTCCTGAATACTCATGACTTGGATGTTTGCTATTCCCCTGGCTCACAGACTGAAGGCCTCTGGGGCAAGTGTGTACCCACCTGACTGGTCCATAGATTTCTGAAGCTCAGTCGACATATGAGGATTTTAGTGCCTCTGACTTTCAGCAGGTTCCTGAGTGTGCATACAAAAGTTCTCAGGAGTGAATACAGTTGTTCTGTTGTCAATATTCTCTTAACTTGCCTGGTGAGACACAAGGCACAGGGTGTGCCTGCGTACCATCCCTATCCATTTGGATGGAGTTGAGAGGAATCACAACTGGTTTCTGCTAAGACCCACTATCTCCCTGCTATGCCTGGAAGACTCCAATATTAGAAGACCCAGAAAGAAACATCTCCAATCCAAGTATCTCAGGTAGGAGAAATTTTTGACCCATTTTTTCTTTATTTCTTTCTTATTTGATCTTATTGACTTATTCTTTCTCTCTTCCTTTCTTTTTCTACAAATTCTTCAACTGGATCCAAGTATTATTAATTCAATAAACCATCAAAACTTAAAGATGAATAAAGGAGAAACAAGTGAACATAGATTATTCAAAAGAACCAGAAGAAAAACAACACAATGACATGTACTATGTCATGCCGTTAAATAAAAATTCTGAATATAAATGATCTTAATTATCCAATTAAAAGATGCAGACTAGCTGATTGGATTAAAAAACAAGAACCAATTGTTTGTTGCCTGCAAGAGACTCACTTATCAGCAAAGACATTCACAGACTGAAAGTAAAAGGATGGAAAATGTTATTCTAAACAAATGGAATAAAGAAAAAATAAGTAGGAGTAGCTACACTCATATCTGATAAAACAAACTTCAAGCCAAAACTGGTCAGAAAAGACAAAGAAGGTCAGTGCATATTACTAAAGGGAACAATTTATCAAGAAGAGAGAATGATTATAAATATATGTGCACTGAACATCAGAGCATCCAATTTTGTAAAACGAACACTAAAGGACATAAAGGGAGAGATAGGCCCCAATACAATAATAGTGGGTGACTTCAATATCTCTCAATACTCTCACCAATAGATAGATCATCCAGAAAACAAAATTACAAAGAAACATGAGAGTTAAATGAATTTAAGAGACATCTACAGAATATTCCATCTAATAGTTGCAAAATTCACATTTTTCATCATTATATGGAAGGATTTTATTCCAAAAAAGATCTGATTTTAGGTGATAAAGTAAATCTTAATAACTATAAAATTTGAAATTATTTATTTCATCTTATCACATTATAACTGAATTAAAATAGAAATTAATAGTAAGAGAAACTACAGAAATCATGTGAACACATGGGGACTAAGTGTTATACTTTTGAACAAATGGTGGGTCATTGAAGAAATTCAAGGGGGATTAAAAATTTCTAGAATCAAATGCAAATAGAAGCACAACCTACCAGAACCTAAGAGGGAAGTATATGACTATGAATGCCTATACTAAAAAAAGAGAGGGGCTGGGTTTGTAGCTCAGTGGTAAAGCACTCACCTAGCACTTGTGAGGCACTGGGTTCCATCCTCGGCACCATGTAAAAATAAATAAATAAAAAAGTAAAGCTATATAAAAAAAGAGAGATCCTAAATATGTAACCTAATGATATATCCCAAGATCTAGGGAAAAAAAACCCAACCAAATCCCAAATCAGAAAAATCGGAAGGAACTAAATAAGAAAGATCAGAGCAGAAATAAAAGAAACAAAGACTAATATAAAGAATCAATGAAACAAAGAGTTGGTTCTTTGAAAAGACAAAACTGACAAACCCTTAGTCAAATAAACCAAAAGAAGGAGAAAGTGAAAGAGAAGATTCAAATAAACAAAATTAGAGTTGAAAAAGGGGAATATTACAACAGATACCACTGAAATTCAGAGGATCATTAAGGAATATATTGAAAAGTTATGTCAATAAATTGGAAAATCTAGAAGAGATGTACAAAGTTTTAGATACATAAGACTTATCAAAACCGAACTAAGAGGATATAAAAGACCTAAATTTATCAGTAACAAGCAATGAGATTGAAGTAGTGACAAAAATATTTCCTAATGAAGAAAAGTCCAGGATTGACGGATTTACCATTGAATTTATCAGACTTTTAAAGGACTAGCACCAATGACCCTCAAACTATTACATACAATAGAAAGGAAAGAAACCCTTCCAAACTCATTCTACAAAGGCAGTGTTACCCTTCTACCAAAATGTGATAACACAACAAAACAACAAAGAGAAAAATATGCCAATCTTTGATGAACATAAATGCAAAATTCTCAACAAAATACCTGCATACTGAATTCAATAACAGAATGAAAAGATCATACACCATGGTCAAGTTGGTTTTATTCAAGAGATGCAAGGATGATTCAACATATGCAAATCAATAAACAATACAACAAATAAATAGAATCAATGATAAAAATCATGTGATCATCTCAATAACTACAGAAAAAGTCTTCAGTAACATTCAGCATCCCTTCATGATAAAAATCACTGAATATACTAGGTTTAGAAGGATTGTACCTCAACATAATAAAGGCTATATACAAAAAAGCCCATGATCAACACCATATTGAATGGGAAAAACTAAAAGCATTTCCTCTAAAACCAGGAACAGGACGAGGATTCTCACCACTCTTATTCAATATAGTACTTGAAATTTTAGCCAGAGCAATCAGACAAGAGAAATAAATAAAAGGGATACAAACAGGAAAGGAGGAGTCAAATTATCCCAGTTTGTAGATGATATAATTCTATACTTAGAAAACCCTAAACATACTGTCAAAGATGTCTTAGAACCTGATAAATTAAGCAAAGTAACAGGATACAAAAAATCAACACACAAAAATCAGTAGCCTTTCTAGAAACCAATAGTGAATTCACCAAGAGAGAAATCAGGAAAACAATCCTGCTCGCAATAGTTTCAGGAATAAACCTAACAAAAGAGGTAGAAGATTCCTGCAATGGAAATTATAAAACACTGATGCAAGAAATTGAAGACACTAGAAAAATCTACTATTTTTCATGAGTCAGTATAGTTAAAAGGGCCATATCACCAAATGCTATCTGTAGATTCAGTGTGGCCTTCATCAAAATACCAATGACATTCTTCACAGAACAGAACAAAACAAAACAACCAAGCAACCTCTGAAATTCATATGGAAGCACAAAAGACTATGAATAGCCAAAGCAATCCTGAGCAAAAAGAAGAATGCTGGACAGATTTAAAGTTAAAAAAAAAAAAAGAAGAAGAAGAAGAATGCTGGAAGCAACACAGTATCCAATTTCAAAATACACAACAGAGCCCAAGTAACAAAAACAGACACATAAGCCAATGGAATAGAATAGAAAATCCAGAAATAAAACCATACACATTGATAGTCATTTGATTCTTGTATTGGAGAAAAGATAGCCTCTTTAACAATGGTGCTAGAAAAACTGGATAATGCACATACAGATTGAAACAATATTCTCTCTCCCTCTATATAAAAATCCACTCAAAGTGGATCAAACATCTTTTTTTTTTTTTTTTCAGTGCTGAGGATTGAACCCAGGACCTTGTACTTGTGGAACAAGCACTCTATCAACTGAGCTATATCTCTAGCCCAAACATCTCTTGTTTTCATGGCTCTTTTCCGTTTGTTGTGTGAAGGAGTTGCACTAATCCAAGTTAAAAGCAGACCACAAATGGTTATATTATGCACACTGTGAGATTTAAAGACTTTTGACAAAGGACAGAAAGGATATTCTACTTATTGCAAGTAAATGCTCAGTTTCAGTGAGCCACAAGCATTTAAAACCCACAAACCGTCAACTGTCATCCTGGGTCAGTCCAATCTTTACCAGGAGCTGGCATGTGTTCTTGTGCTGGTTCCCCAGTAGCTGAATGATTTCTCAATATGCTCAATTATAGTACCATCACAGGCAAATTTCTTAAAACACCTTCACTAGTTTCTTTGATGGTAATCATCAGCGATCCTTTGGACAGTAATAAGAATCTTCTTGTCATTTCTCTGTTGATTTTTTATATGGATAAAATCCTCAGTGCCAGCAAGAAGCAGGTCATCACACTAACTTGCATCAGCAAGGAGGCTGAAAGCGTGGAGGTTCCAGATAGCGTACATATGATACAATTCTTTTCTTGGTTGGAAACAGCCTGTGGAAGGCGGCTGTGGAAGAAGGCGTGAGAGGTGGCTTGCCAGGTTGCTAAGTCTTCAGAGGCAGCTCAGTGACTTGGATCAAAGATCTTAATGAAAGACTTGACACTTTGAACCTACTAGAGTAAACAGAGGAAACCCTTCGAGATATTGGCATCAGGCAATGATTTCCTCAACAGGCTTCCAATAACTCTGGAAATAAAAGGGAGAATTAACAAATGGGATTGCATCAAATTAAAAAGCTTCTGCAGAGCAAAGGAAACAATCAACAGAGTGAAGGGTCAATCTACAGGATAGGAGAAAATTCTTGCTAGTTCATCATCTGACAGAGGATTGATATTGGTGTAGAAAATGCAAAAAACTTAACAAAAGAACAAGTAACCCAGTCAATAAATGGACAAAAGATCTGAACAGATACTTCCCCAAAGAAGTAAAAATGACCAATAAAAATATGAAGTGCTAAATATTTTTAGCCATCAGGGAAATAATGCAAATCAAAACTTCATTGAGACTCCATCTCAGCCTAGTCAGAATGGCTATTATCAAAACAAACAGAAACAGAAGATAAAATTACAAAAAAATCCCAAAGAATAACAAATGCTGGTGAGAATTTGGGGAAGAAGGGACACTTAGACACTGTTAATGGGAATGTAAATTGGTACAATCATTATGGCAAACAGTATGTGGAGATTTCTCAAGAAACTAAAAATATAGAGCTATCATATGATCCAGTTATGCTACTCCTGGGTAATTTCCTCCTAGAGGAAATGAAGTCAGTATACAAAATTGTTATCTGCATACCCATGTTTATGGTGGCACTGTTCACAATAGTCAAATTATGGAATTAGCCTCAGTGACAGTCAACAGATGAATGGATTTAAAAAATGGAAAATGTGGTATATAGACACAATGGAGTATTATTCAGCCTAAAGAAGAATAAAGGCATGTCATTTGTAGCAAAATAGACGGAATTGGAAGTCAGCGTGGGAAGCAAAATAAGTTAGACACAGAAAGACTAATATCACATGTTTTCTTTCATGAATGGAAAATAAAAATCAAAACCCAAAACCAAAAAAACCCAAAATGATGTCTTGAAAGTAGAAGAGGATTATTAGGGAAGGGAAAGGAAACCGGTGGGGGGAGTGAGGGAGAAGGGAGGGCAAAGGATGGAACTAGGGAGGGTGGATATGATGGAAGCATGATATATGAGTATATTAAAATGTCACAGTCAAACCCGCCAATTCATAAAATTAATATTCATTAATAATGATAATAAAAATAAGCATCTTGCTTAATAAGATAGGATTATGCCAAAAGAAGATGTTTTCCAAGCAATTTTGTTGTTTAGAGATAATAAAAATCTCTAACATAACTAAAATGATGTTTCCTATGTTTTAGAGTGAAAATTGCAAACACTGACCTAGGTACCTGAGGTCATTGTTCAGTGCCAATATCTTCTGGGTGGAGGGAAAATCTTTAGGCTCTGCAGTTAACTGGTCCCCAAAGCATTTTCTTAAAACACAATTTTTGCCAGAACCAGACCAATTAGAAATCAGGTCCCTGTTGTCTTATTTGCTTTGCAGCATCAAAATATGAATGCTTATAAAATTGTTCCATCTTTGGGTTGTTTTCCAGTGTGTAGTGCTAACCATCTGATATTTGTGCTACATGGGGTTAGAGAAATATCAGTGGGGGCGGCTTCCCAACACAACAGATTGTGGGGAGGCCTTTCAGCAATAGTAAATGGGCATTTGGATTCACCGATGTCCATCCGGAAAGGGAGGTGAGAGCTATAGTCTTTGGATGCCTGGTATTTCACTCTTGGATGCAGCCTCACGTAAACATCTGGTCCAGTCTTTGAGGCAGGCAGGCAACACTGATTAGTGTTGTTTATAACAAATAACGAAGGACTTTAATTTAATTTATTTGTTTTTTGTCCAAGTACTTGGTTTCAGGAAAACAAGAATGTTCTCTGAAAAAGTCTCCTATCAAGTGTTGTATTCACCAAAGACGATGACATGACAAGAAAACAGACTTTGGGAGGGCCCAGCTCTCACTGTTTGCAGAATGTTCTAGAGCAGTGCTTCTCAGACTTGAATGGGCTCATCAACTTGAAACCACAAATTAATTCCGTGGTGGGGCCTCAGAGTCTGAATTCCCAGCAAGCTCCCAGAGGATGACTGATATTGCTGGCCACGGACCACTCTTTGAGGAGCAAGGGTTTGTATCCATACTCATGGGTGGGCAGGGAGGGTATGTGTAAGAACTAATCGGAGAAAATTCTTTGAGAACACACATTCCCTCTTCCCCCACGAGTACTACCAAAGTGAGGTTGACGAGGAGCATTTTTAGTTTAATTGAGGTACAATTTATATATCATAACATTTATCCCTTTAAGCATGTAATTCAGTGATTATTAGTATTAATTGTGAAACCATCACTGTACTCTTCTTTTAAATAATTCCTATCACCCAAGCACCCTTTGGGCTTGTTTGCCATCCATCATTCCTTTTGTCCACCCGGCTCCAGACAACCGTTAACCTATGATCTTTCTCCATACAAGTGTCTTCTCTTGACTGTTCTTATAAATGTAATCATACAACATATGGTGTGTGGGTCTGACTTCTTTCACTTATTGTGTTGTTTTTCAGATTCATCCACTTTCAGGACTTTCTTCATTTTTATGGACATAGGGTCTTTGGGAAAGTTTTTCAGGGTGGTTCCAGGGTCTCTTTGTTGAGGACTACTGTACATACCCTATATTAGTTTAGAAATTATTGTCTTCTTTTCTCTCTCTCTCTCTTTTTTTTTTTTTTTTTTTTTGTGGTGCTGGGGATTGAACCCAGGGCCTTGTGCTTGCGAGGCAAGCACTCTACCGACTGAGCTATATCCCCAGTCCTGTCTTCTTTTCAGATGGAGCCATCAGAGGCTAAACCACTCCAGGCAATTATAATTGGAATCAGTATCCTTTTACTTCAAACCTAAGGCCCTTCTTCTGATGCACACTCTCCTTAAACCCAGCAGATAACAGGTTTGAGGTCAATTCAGGCACAAAGCTCACCAGAATGCAACCAGTATAAGACTTTGCATCCATCATAGCAAGGGGTAGTAGCAGTCAAAAAAAAAGTATGTATTTCCAATTTCAAGAAAACCTCATAAAGGGATTTTAATCTTTTTACAGTCTTGAAATTCCTACAGGAGGCACGGGTTGGGGGCATTACACAGCATGATTCATATATATCAAACTAATAATCCTCTTTGAGTGCCACATTTCCTCCAAATTACACTCAGTCCATTAATTACCTCCTCCTCTGGGCCTCCCTCTGTCTCTCCTCTTCCCCAGCCTTCCCCCTCAAGCTCCAGCTTGTGCTGGCTGGTCTGTCTTCAGCTATCTCCTCTAGGGAGGTGTGATTTTCTTTGGTGCAGGAGTTCCTTGCCTTTTTCTTACAAATTAAGTTACTTTCTCTCTGCAATTTTTTCCCTTGTCCATGTGTTTGTATCCTTTTCTCAGAGTGGCTCTCCAAGAATGAGGGTGGAGAAGGCTATGTGTAATTTTTAATTTTTTCTGTCTGGTTCCACAGGTATTGGAGGTGGGTTGTATTCTGAACGACCACAGCCTGCCATTTGAAGAGATGTCCAGGGGCAAGCATCAAAGCTGATGGCTCACATCCAAACTGAAGAGGGATAAAACACTTTCCTCCTCTTGCCTGATCTTCTTTGGCTCCTGCCATCCCTAGACAGCTTTCTATCACTATAATCAAACTTAATTACCTTAAGTTAAAAGGTGATTAACTTAAAAAGAGAAAAGGTTTATTTTTGGCTCACAGTTTTGGAGATTTCAGCCCAGGGTCAATTAGCCCCATTGCTTTGAGCCTCTGGTAAGGCAGCACATCACAGCAGGATTGTGTGGTAGAGCAAAACCACTTACCTCGTGGCCAGGAAGCAAGATAAGGGGAGGAAAAGTCAGGTCCCTCTATCCTCTTCAAGGGCACACCCCCAATGACTTAAAGACCTTCCATGAGGCTCCACTTCTTAAGGGTTCTATATATACATATATATGTATATATATATATATAAATTTTTTAGTTGTCAATGCACCTTTATTTAATTAATTCATTTTTATGTGGTGCCTAAAATCGAACCCAGTGCCTCACACGTGGTAGGCAAGTGCTCTACCATTGGGCTACAACCCCAGCCCTAGAGTCAACCTTTTTGATTAGTACCTAGTAACAAAATAATGATGTAAGGAGACTTTGAACACTCAATAGTTTCAACTCACTTCAATCTAACAGTTTTGCTCTTCTTTTGGACACAGATGATCTATTCTTAGTGGGTTTTATAATCCAGGCCATCTAATACGTGGAACACAGCAACTTGGCAATTTGGCAGTTTTAGTATCTCTGATCTCGACTTTGTCCATGACCTAGGTGCTTCTCCCTGCATCGAGCTTCCTTTCCTTATTTAAAAATGAAGATCGGGCTGCCCAGAATCCCAGGATCCCAGAAAGAGAATCGAAAGGTTCTTTACAGCTTATCTTCTTCAATACTCTTATTTTCCAGGTGGGGAAACTGAGGCCCTCAGGGGTGAGGTGTTTTGTAGTTATTGTCAGTAATATAGCTGTGTGTGTGTGTGTGTGTGTGTGTGTGTGTGTGTGTGTCCTGTTTATTTGAGAAACAAAGGGGAAGAAGAAAATAAAATAGATTCTATACATAGCCAAGAGCAAAAACTGATATAGCAGAAGCTAGGAAAACAACAACATTTGAAATGGAAATAAATCCCCAGACAAAAGTGCCTCTCCAGCACCTGTCATTTGGGACAGAGGAGTGACAAGAATATTAAGATGCAGTGTTGGAAACTGGCAGGTGATGAGGTTAGGGCTTTGGGGAGAAAAGGATTCTGGATAGCTTCTGGAAACCACATGTTGAACACAGTCCTGCTGCACAGCAGGGGCTGAATAAATATTTGTTGATGATCTCAAGTGAGATTACAAAAGGTAGGTATGCTTCAAGGTGTGTGCAGAATGAATAGGCTGCAATTTCTGCATTTGCAAAGAGCAAATTTGGTTTGCTCTTCTTTCCGGACTGGCAGGGCTCTTCGTGGCCTTGGAAGTGTGTCCTGCTGGTGAGGAGACTCTCAGTGTCTATCTAATGGCAGATTTGGCTGTGTTCAACTCTGCAATGAAGACTTAGTGAGTGCGCCCTCCTTTTTAACCCTTCCTAGAAATCCGAATTCAAAAGGAATAGAAAGGAGAGGCAGGGAATAGTGTGTCTTGTAGGTTTGATAATTTCTGTTTAGCCACAGCAACCGGTAGTAGCAGGGCTTTTCAGTGTGCAGAACGATCTCACACAGGCTTTTCTTCCCGGGTTCCCTCAGCAACCCTGTCAAGCCTAGACTCTCGAAACAAACATCGGGCTGCCAGAGTCCAGGTCAGTGCCTAGTATTCTCTACGCCCTGAGTTCTTTCAGGTCTGGCCCCCCAGTGAGGTTTCCATGGCACCCTGAACACTTTATCCCAGCATCTTCAGCAGGACCTTTCCTGGGTGCTGCTTCTCCGTCAGTGTATCCTCTGGCAGAGCTGCCCTCAGAGTCTGGGGCCCCCACAGCCCTGGCTTCCCTCAGGAGATGTTCTGTGCTCAGGGCCATGAGATCATGACTCATGAGCTACAGGAAGTTCTTGGCATGCTCCCTGCAGGCTGAAAGAAAATTAATGGCTCAGAAGTTGTGCTTGAGAAGGAGGAGGTCACAGACAATTGGAGTGAAGTTCCCGGTTGGAAAACACCTGCAGGTCCATAGGGAGGCTGGCCTGGGCCAGACAGTTTGTGTGGGGATCTCAGGTGCCCCCTCACCTCCTTTCATTTGCATCTCCCTATTTGAGGCAGATGCACCAGACTTCCATACGTGCACTGCCCATGTTGTGGATTGGTTTCTGCTCCTCTTCCTCAGTCCCCTTCCTTCCATGAGCCTTACTTCAGCTGGCACTGAGGAAAGCAGCTGGTTGCACCTTACCTCAGGTGGGCTTATAAGGGCTATTCTTTAAGGAGATGTTAATCATCCATTCATCCATTCATCCATTCATCCATCCATTCATTTTTTCAAAGAGCAAATACAGAAGTCCCTCCGTATCTGTGGAGGGATTGGTTCTAGGATCCCTGCAAAGATCAAAATCAGCAAATTTTCAAGTCTCTTATAAAAAAATGACATAGTAATTGCCTATGACCTTGCATATCCTCCTATATATTTAAAATTATCTCTACATTACTTATAACACCTAATAATTGTAAACACTATGAAAATAGTCGTTATCCTGTATTGTTAAAGGGATAATGACAAGAAAAAGTCTTTGTGTTCAGTACTTTCTTTTTCTTTTCTTCCTCTTTTTATTTTTAGGAAAGGATGAAGTAAGTGTCTTTATTCGGAGTTGCCATAATTTTCCATTGAGAAAATCCTAAAGAATACACAAAAATTTACTAGAATAAGTAAGTTTGGTTAGTTTGAGATTAAGATCAATACACAAAAATCAACTAAATTTCTATATGCTAGCAATGAACAATTAAACATTATAATTAAAATAACAGCATCATTTATAATGAACATGGGATACTTAAGAATTAAATCTAACAAAATATGTGCAAGATTTGCTATAAGCTACAAAGCACTGTGAAAGAACTCAAAGACAAAAATAAATGGAGAGAGAGACTGTTAATGAATTAAAATATTAAATATTCTCAGTAAGTTAATTTCCCCAAATCGATCTATGAATTCAACACAATCCTAATCAAAATTCCAGAAAGAGTTTCTTGTACAAATTGATAAATTAGATACAATTTTTTTTTCCTAATCAGCAGTTGGTTGGAGCCATGGATGTGGATCCACACCTGTGGATGTGGAGGGCTGACCATATTTATTATGAGTCCACCACAGTAGGGTCTGGGAGACAATGGCAAGGTCTATCCTGATGGAGCTTTGAAGAAAGTATACTTGGGGACAGGACAATTAAATAGGTGAAAACACTACAGCATGAAAGAGGAAGGACAACGTGCCTTGGAGCATATGACAGGAACATCTAACCACTTTTAAGTGCAGTTGGGACTTGTTAATTGAGAGGTGGAAAGTCAGGCAGTAAAACAGACTTCTCAGGAGAGGTTAGTGCTCTGGGCTCTGCCATCCAGTTCCAGTCTTGTTCCTAACCAGCCCTATGGCTTCGGCAGGTTAGTTTGCTTCTTGACCTTGTTTTCCTTCTCAGTACAATAAGGGCATAGGTCTTGATGGCCTCCAAGGTCCATCTGTGTGCTAAAAACTTAGTAGGAACCAGAAGGGTCTGGTGTATTCCTCCAGGAGGCTGATTCTCTGTATTTCTAGATAACAGATCTCTTGGAAAACTGTTGACTTTCTCCAAAGAAAAACATACTTAAGTCATACATTATGCGTGTAATTTCAGGGGACTCTCTGTGTTGGACAAAACCTGTTGAATCACCAGTGACCGTGACATGGGGGTGTGAAACCCAGTGAATCTGACTTTGTTTGTGGAACACCGACTCCAACCCTTAAAGTGGAGGCTCTAGGGGCATAGGAGCCCATTGGAAAGTAAGACCCTGGGAAATGTTTGGGTAACCCTTCCTATCCACTTCCCTAGGTCTCTTGTTACTCTCTGAGGAGTTGAGAGGCAGTATAAAGGGGTTGAAGAATGGGCTCTGGTTTATACTGTGGGGAGACCACATCTGTCTCTGCCATGAATTGGTGAGTGACCAATTCAAGTAAATTGGTGGGCAATTTACTTAACTAACCTCTCTGTGCTTCAGTTTCCTCATCTACAAACCATTGAGAATGTAACATCACAAATAAAGTGAAAAATAGCTCAATAAAAAAGAGCAACCATCAATATTAAAGCAGCTTGTGTGTTGATTGTCTATCTCCTAGATGGAGGAAAGACTCCTTAACCTTGGCTGAGACACCACCATGTTGATTCCATGTCACCTCTGTGTCAACTGGATTGACTGCAAATATTATCTTCAGCTGCAAGTATTGGGAGGATCATTAAAAAACTGGTTTACACAATAAGGAAATCCAGTCTGTCATAGAATCTGATGTCTATAGTTGGTGGTTCCAGGCTCATTGGTTCAGAGCTGGATGGTGTTAATCAAAACCCAATCTTTTCCATCCTCATCGGATCCTTGGCATGTTGGTTCATTCTTGGGCCTGTCTCTTTGGTGTCAGAGACGGTTGCAGCGACCCTCAGTATCAGGCATGGAGGTGTCACCTGGTTGAAGAAATGGCCATTTCCTCCCAAGGATTTCTTTTCTATCTTGGAGAAGACAACCTCCCCAGAAGTCCTTTGACCTCAAAGACCCTTAGTCTTTGATCTAAGGGACTTCCCCTCAGGACCCTCTGGCCATGATTGGGTCACAGGCCAGTCTTGCTCTCCAGGAGACTATGGTGTTATCTGATAAATTCTGCTTTGGCTGTGTGGGGCATGGTTGTGTGAGGGCAATCTACAGCCTTTGCCTTGCTAACATCAGGGTGGCCTTGCTCCAGACTTTCCAGATGAGTTTGTGTTTCTCTTTAGTAGGAATGGTATCAAATTAAGGTGTGCTGGGACAACTCCTCATGTAGGCTGTAGCTTCCATGGCAGTAGCATTTGTAGACCCCAGTTTGAGAAACCCAGAGCTGGAGCTTAACAAATATGGCAGCTTTCACTGAAAATCTTTTTGAAAAGTAAAGGGACTCCGACAGAAAACTGAATCCCCCAGATTTCAGGGTGACATGTTCCTTGGTTGGAGGTGGCTTCCCATGGAGGCTTCCATGTTGGAATAGCCACTGTGTTGTCTCTCCTGATTTGGTTACTCACACACGAGGACAGGCTGTGGCATTACTCTGGTTCCACCAAGCAGGAAGGAGTCCTTGTATAAGACCTTTCCCTCTAAGGTAGTGTGGAGAGAGGCACCAGACTTCCCTTCCCCACCAGACCTTCTGCTATCTTAGCCGCCCATGCTATGGTTACCCTTGGACTTTCTGTAAGGAATCCCACAGAAACCACGCAGGACATGGGAAATCACATAAGGGAGTTTATTAAGCAAACAGAGTGTCTTCCTGCAGGGTAAGAGAGAAAATGAGAGGAAAAGAGAAAGGAAAGAGAAAGGGTGCACACTAGAGAGAGTGGAAAGCAAGGAGGAGAAAGAGAGTCAGGGGGAGAGAAAAGCAAGAGAGAAAAGATGGCAGTGAAGCTGTCTTTAAGAATCCTGCTGGGCTAACAGGGGACCAATAATGGAGAAGGATACTTGCAAGCTGACTGATGAACCAATAGCTAGCTAGGATGTTCACAGATTGACAAGTGGTTGGGAGGCAGGGAAAATGGCTGCACCGGAAAGGGTGGGGAGAGCAGCTTTATACATTACACTTTCCCTCTTGCTGAACCTCATAGGAAGGGAGGAGAGTGAGTGCCCCAACTCTGCAGCCCATCCTGCGCATATCCCCAGGCAGCAGAGGCCTATCTACATGCTACACACACACACACACAAAACCTCTAGTTTTCAGTAGTTAGATTTTAAAAGAAAAAGAGTTTTTTGGGCTGGGATTGTGGCTCAGCATGCATGAAGCACTTGGTTCGAACCTCAGCACCACATACAAAACTAAATAAAATAAAGTTTAAAAAAAAAAAAGAGTTTTTCAGGCAAGTGGCAGGTGAAGATTTGTGACAATTTTACAGTGAGCCAGCTCTTCTCAGAAATGCTTCTGACCAGGTGCGGGCTTACTTTGCAACAGAACGAGAGCCCCGTGATGCAGAGCCTCAGGTCCTGCTGCAGCTTGAGTGTGGCTCCTCCGAGGCCGGCCCTGGGGTGGGGGCAGGGACAGCATGGCTGGGAAGTCCTGTTTGTTCTTTGCTGACCAGAGAAGGCACAGTGCTCATCTGGATTCAGTCAGCTGTCAGCTGGTTACTAAACACTAACATGCCCACAGATGTCTCTGGATGGCCTGTTCACAGCCGAGTTAGAGGTGCGTGTGTTCTGCCACCCTGGGGTATGGCGTTTAATTGGAGGGGGTCTGTTTTTCATTACAGAGGTTGACTAGAAGTTAACTTTCCACCTGGTAGCATTTTTTTGACTTTTCAAACATGTTCCTCCCAGTGGTCAGAATTTCTCTCCCTTTGCCAAGGGAATAAGTCCTCCTGGGTTTCCTAACCAGCCCCTTCTGTAAGTGCTAGTGATGAGTCATGCGGATGGTAGGGCAGCTCTCAGGCAGCAGGCCAGACTCTGCCTCCACTCTGCCCAGAAGGACCGCTGTCTTGCTCTTTTCAGGTATGCTTCTTTTGTGCAGCAGAGAGGAACCAAATTGCCCAAGAATGAACTTTCTGCATTGCCTTGGGCTGGGTAGTCTCCCTGTCAATGATTTCTGTATGCAGAGAGGGAGAAGACAGAATTCCTGCCCTCGAGAAGGGAATAATCCAATGGGAAGACAGGACATACACATCTACAGTGGAATGACAAGACTTACATGACAGGGCAAGAGTCAGCCCCAACTGAGACACAGTAACTGTCACGGACAGTCAGAGACCTTGATGGCAGGTTGTGCTTCCTGAGATAGTTAAGTAGGAAGGTGGGGTAAGGAGGGGTGTGGCAGCTTCCACATGGCTGAACCATGCTGGGCTTTGAAGACTTATGGAATTTGGACAGTGGAGTACTAGCAGTAACAATGATGGTGGCCATTTACAGAGCACTTGGAGGGTACAAGCACCCTGCCAAGCACTATGCAGTTACTAATTCAGTTACAAAACTGTCTAGTGGCTGCTACAGCATCTATTTTATAGAGGAGGAAACTAAATCAGAGTAATTAAGAATTAAGTGAAACAGCTGGTAAGAGGGGATCCAGGATTTGAACAGAAGTGAGTCCATCTCTAAAGTCTATGCTTTCATTTTCTGGTGGTTGTGGGAGGATGACTCTTCAGGTGCCTCTTGTGTTTCTGCATGTCCCATGGGTGGGCACTGGCTGCTCTTTATTTGCTACTCTTTCCAAAGATGTTTATATAGTGAACAGTCTTGAAAGGTAGCACTGAGGTCTCATTCTAGAACAAGGAACAGACGTGATCACGGCTCATTATAAAAGATTCAAGTTCCCCAAGCATTGGGCTTCTCTTCTGTCATGCAACCCCACTGCATGAACAAGTGTCAACTGGCTGTCTTCATTTTGCCCTGTGGGGACTGAAACTGGGGATGCCAGCGACCAAAATATTGATGCTTATACTGTTCGCCATGTCATGAGTAATAAAGTCCTTTGTTTCTGGCCCAGGAGTCTTGTGTCTTCCGCCAGCATCCATGGCACTATTGTAGACTACATTTTTAGTTTTTAAGTAAGGGGTAAAAAATCTCTGACCCGTCATAGTTCTCGAGAGTGGTGTGGTAGTGTTTTTGGTCGTTGTGTGTCCTTGCATCTGGGAGCCAGATCACATGGGAATAGGGAAGAAAGTGGGAGAGGTGTAGAACTTTGAAGGTCAAAATAGGGAAGCAACCTGTCATGGTGGCCCATGCCTGTAATCCCAGGTACTTGGAAGGCTGAGGCAGGAAGATTACAACTTTGAGGCTAGCCTGGGCAACTTAGTGAGACCCTATCTAAAAATAAAAATTTAAAGGGCTGGGTTCCATCTCCAGTACCAAAGGGAAAAAAAACCCCAAAAACGTGGAGTCAGGAAAAGGAAGAAATCAGTATGTAAGTGAGTTTGTTCTGCATGGAGAGCTTGTGTGAGGGAAAATGGGAGATAAAGTTGAAGGGACTATAGCCTGGCAGTGTCTCTTCAGTATCACACACAGGGATACATTTTAATGTTCAGCAGTGACAGCATGCTCTAAGCACTTGGCTACGGACACCAACAGCCCACACTCCAGGCCTGCCGTGCCCAGCTGCCTCGTGGTTTGTGGACCATTTGGGGACCCTGCTTTTCTCATTTCATGCCTGCCCATTTCTTCGTTGTCTGCCAGACTTATCTGGACTTCAGTGGAAAGGCCTTAAGCAGCCCATCTCTCCAGTGCTGGGCACAGAGCTGGTTTTTGAAGTGCTTTGCTTTGTCTGGACCCCTTTTTATCCTGAACCGTGGCTAGGAATTGTGGCCTGCTGGGTGTCCTTTCTCTTGGCAGTCAGTCTGCACATAGTCTTCCTGACTCCTGCTTTTGGCCTTTTTCACCCTGGGTAGCAGCTCCTGGCGGTTATCTTTGCCTGCCCAGTTAGGGGTGTGAACTACCAAGCTTCACCAACCAACACAAAGCTGGGCGGTGGCAGAGACGAGGTTGGCTCTGGTGGCCGACCATCTGGCAGGAGTGGAAGGAGGCTAGAGATGGTTATATAGGCTTTCCCATGGCACAGTATATTCCTAGGAATGTGTCTTCTCTTTCCTTTTCTTCCTGGTTTGTGGATACTTTCTTGCTGCTCCAACTCTCTAAGGATATGACTCTTTACCCTGGTAGGGAGATACACTTGAAATCTCAGCTGACTGAAAGTTAGTGCAGAAGCCACGGTGGGTCCTGAAATTGGGCAGGGCAGCTGCTAGGACTCTGCCCATACTTTCTTGGCCTCACAATGCCCATGCAGGCCTGCCCCACTGCCTCTTGCCAGTGCCGCTTCTCTTTGCCAGAGAACCTACTTTTGCTGCCAAGACCCTCTTTCCCTATGTCCTGGGCAGACTAGAAATGTCAGAGCATTAATGCCTTCAGGAAACACATAAAGAAAAGAGTTCAAAAAAAAAAGAAAGAAAAGCAAATGGTGTGTTGGTGAACTGTGGTACAATCAAGTGGTCTACAATGGAGATCTAACTGGAGTCCTTGAATGGGGTGGGAGGGGGCAGACAATTTGCAAAAATGGCTACATCTTATTTTATTGTTTTAATGAACTATGATATATTTAACCACCTCTTATTGTTGTACATTTATGTTATTTCCCATTTTATAACATTAGAAATTGCATTTTAATGAACATTGTTGTACCTTAAAAATATTTCTGTATCTTTCTATTTCCTTGGAATAAATGCCTACGACTATGTTGGTGCAAAGGATGTGAACATCTTTAAAGCTTTCAAGATTTATTTTTAAATGTTCTTAAGACATATTGATCCAATTTACTCTTCCATGAGCAGTCTATGAGGTGCCTACTACCCTGTACCTACACACACAGTGGTCGATCTTTGTCCTTTTATAGGTGTAGTGATATTTTTGTTGTTGTAAAGCTGCCTTTCTTTGATTATTACTGAAGTTGACTATGAATTTTGCTTCTTACTTACAGAGCTGTGTACTCACATCCATTGTTCATTTAAACTTTGTATTGTCTGTCTTTTTCTAGCTGATATTGATTATGGATGCTGGAAAGTCCAATCCACAGACCTAGGGAGAGCTGATGTTCTAGTTTGAAGACCTTCAGGCAAGAACTGATTTTGTAGATCTAGTCCAAAAGCAGGATGCTGGAGAGTTCTCTTTTATCTGGGGGCAGGGGTGGTCTTTTTGTCATGTTCAGGCCTTCAACTGAGTGGATGAGGCTCACCCACACTAGGGAGCGCATCTTCCTTTGCTCTATAGATTAAAATGTTAATCTAGTATAAAATTAATTTCATCCAAAAATACCTTCACAGAAGCACCCAGAATAATGTTTGACCAAATATCTTGGCACCTGATGGCTCAGTCAAATTGATACAAAAAACTGATCATCACAAGCACTTAAGGGTCAGAAGACCCCAGAGAGGTAAGAGGATAAATCCAAACCTTGACCACTGGCTAAACAACGTAGTCTTAAAAATACTTGTCTTTTAGAGTCTCCAAATGAAATAATTTTGATAGTGTTCTGTTTTTGCTAGAATGGGACACAGATTTGTCTGAAAGGAAGCCTCAACTATTATGAAGAAACTTACCCTGAATGATGGGAAGAATATAGTACAGATATAAATATGAAGTAAAGAGTAGGGAATCATTTTGCTCTCATCTTTATTTCAAATTAATAAAAGTTGTATCTAAATTTTCTGTAGTATCTTTTCTAAAAACTCATTAACATTTATCTTCACACTTAATTCTTATAAGGAAGATGGGCAGATACCACAATTCCTTTTTTTTTAGATTTTTAAAAATTTATTTTAAAAAAAATTTTACAGACAGCATTTTGATTCATTGTACATAAATGAGGTACATCATTTTGTTTCTATGTTGTACATGATGTAGATTCACACCATTTGTGTAATCATACATGTACATAGGGTAATGATGTCTGTCTCATTCCACCATTTTTCATACCCCCTCCCTCTCATTTCCCTCTGTGTAATCTAAAGTTCCTCCATTCCTCTCTCATTCCCCCCCCCATCCCCATTATATATCATCATCCACTTATCAGGGAAAACATTTGGCCTTTGGCTTTTGGAGATTGGCTTATTTCACTTAGCATGATATTCTCCAATTCCATCCATTTATCTGTAAATGCCATGATATTATTCTTCTTTATGGCTGAATAATATTCCATTGTGTATATGTATACCATGGTTTCTTTATCCATTCATCTGTTGAAGGGCATCTAGGTTGGTTCCATAATCTAGCTATTGTGAATTGAGCTGCTATAAACATTGATGTGGCTGCAGTATACTAATTTTAAGTCCTTGGGTATAAACCAAGGAGTGGGATAACTGGGTCAAAAGGTGGGTCCATTCCAATTTTTCTGAGGATTCTTCACACTGCTTTCCAAAGTGGCTGCACCAATTTGCAACTTCACCAGTAATGTAAAAGTGCTTAAACTTTGTGTCTCCTAAACTCCAATTATTTGCTTATTATCTTCAGTATTGTTGCCTTACACTCTACTATGCCTGTAGTAGTAAGTGATTTAAATCCATTTCAATCCATTTAATATATTTATATTATTTTCTGTACTGGGGATTGAACCCAGTGACACTCTATGACTGACCTGCATTCCAGCCCTTTTTTATTTTTTATTTTGAGGCAGGGTCTCACCAAGTTGCCCAGGCTGTCCTTGAACTTGTAATCCTCTGCCTTGGCCTCCTGAGTAGCAGAGATTACAGGAGTATATCACTGTTCCTGATTTATTTAATATGTTTTAAAACCAAACTTTGTAGGACTCATTTATAAATTAAGAACCAATATTACTTATTATAAATAGTAGGTCCCCATAACAATAAATACACTAAAACATTAAAACATTTTAGCTACTGTTGTCTGTAGAATACACTAATACAATATTGAGTAAAACATGTAAAACTTGTAGGTATTGTCTGTAGTCTGAGCTGGAGGCTGGCTCTTTCTTAGAAAAGACACAGTGGGTATTAGAGGCTTGTTTGAGGTTATCACTGAGTGGAAACCTCTTTCTTGATATAATCAGAAGATTTGAAAGCTTGCTGTCATTTAATCATTCGTCCTGAAACCTGAAACCCATGCTATAGTCTGAATGTTTTTCGTGTGTTGAAACTTAACCCGCAGTGGGATGGTACTAGGATGTGGGACTTTGGGAAGTGATTACATCATGCAGTCCTCTATGAACCAGGATGTTTTAGTCAGCTTTTTTGCTGCCGTGACTAAAAGATCTGATAAGAACAATTAGAGGAGGAAAAGTTTATTTGGGGACTCATGGTTTCAGAGATCTCAGTTCATAGATGACCTGCTCCATCCCCCGGGGGTTCAAGGTGAGGCAGAACATCATGGCGGAATAAGGTGGCAAAGGGAAGCAGGTCAGGACATGGCCACCAAGAAGCAAAGAGAAAGCTCTCCTCACCGTGACCAAATACATACCCCAAAGGCAGGCTCCCAAGGACCCCCCTCCTCCAGCCACACCCTACCTGCCTACGGTTTCCACTCAGTTAATCCCCATAGGGGGATTAATTCACTGATTGGGTTAAGTCTCTCATAACCCAATCATTTCACCTCTAAACCTTCTTGCATTGTCTCACTCATGAGCTTTTGGGGGATGCCTCGCATCTAAATCATAACACAGAAATGGGTCCTTCCCAGACACCAAATCTGTCAGTGCCTTGATTTTGGACTTCTCAGACTTCAGAACTGTGAGAAGTAAACTTCTCTTGCTTATGAGCCACCCAGTCTATGATATCTTGTTATAGCAGCCCCAACATATTAAGAAAGTATCACTCCTATATGGAGAATACTGTCATCTCTCCATATGATCCACAGATAATTGTTTGTTTTTATTTGCATGGTTTGTGAGCAACAGACATTGAATGAATGAATGATTTATTGAAAATGCTCAGGCACTTTGAGTGTGTGAATTAGGATATAAATTTATATCCCCTGAATTTGAGTCCCGTGTGTTCTCTCCTGGATGGGTCAACATCTGGGCTGACAGAAACAACCACCTCTTCCAAGAGTTAAAATCTGGTCCTTCTGGAAGGTAAAGGTTGGCTGGTCAGGCCCAATTTTCCTCTTCCTAGGGCTGATTCCTTCCTTAACTGGCTTCTGACACCAGCCAAACTTCGTTTCCACTGCTTTGGGATTGTTTACAAAGCCAAGAATTATCCCTTAAACAATCTCTTCTTTAAAAACCTCTGAATAATTAACAACAGAGAGGCTACCGCTGGGTTTCCTGTTGGGGAAGAATAGAAATCCTAGAGGGCTGTGCTTCAACTTGCCTGCCCTAAAGCCTCATGGAATGGAGAAGGCCAGAAGAAGGTTGCCAAGACCTGGGACGAAAATCAAAGTAATTAAATAAAATCTTCCTGAGGAACAAAAAAACTTTTCATAAGGGCCTGATTGTTGGGAAATCTGAGGTACTTTGCAAGGCGTCCAAGCTGCATCATATTAGCTGGGGCTATTTTCCTTAATTGCTTCCCTTGAAACATTTTGACTGTTTTTAGGTTTCTCCTGAGTTGCTGCCCCTCTTTTTTTTCCCTCTGTAGTAGCGACAGCTAGGTCCTTTGTGGGACATGAAATATAAGTGGTGGCCTCCCCCTCAACATATTGAGGACAATGACAGATAATTTACAGTTTTCCTGGTGATGTGCTAAGCATTTTACAAGCATTATTTAATTTCCCTCTCACAATGACCCTGAGAAGTAGTGCTCCATTGTTTCCACTTTACCGATGGAAAACTAAGCGCCGAGTGCCAGCCAATGGCCTGGGTCACAAAGCTGGGACTCAAACCCACACTGGTGTGGCCTCTGGGATGGAGGCTCAGCCACTCCACTGAGTCCCCTTCTCACCATCCCGCTAGTGATTTATACAATGAACCTCTTAGCTACCAAATCTTTACAGTACCAAAAAAACCACATGATGAAGTGTTCAAAATGAATTAACATCCAAGTGTACACTGAAAGGGTAAACTTGCAATCATGCATAGCTATAGGAATAGCTTTTCATTTTCATTTCTAATTATCAATATTTTAGAGGAATTCAGGCACATCGTAACTCCTGCCCCAAGTATTCCTGAAAGGCATAAAATGAAAAGCAAAAGTCTTCCACCTGTATTTGTGCCATTGTGTGAGAATATTCGATTCTGCTATCAAAGAAAACAAAACAAATGACAAGATAAAGCTTGGAAGAAAGGTTAGGTATACACAGTAAGCAAGTGGTCTATGAGAAACAGGCCTGATTCCTAGGATGTGTCCAGTACATGTTAGTATCCTGTACAGCACTAGATAAAAAAAACAGTGGCACAAAGAGGACTGGAGCCCCTTGAAGACTCTGTGTTCCCCTTCCCGTCCCACAATGTGCTTCACCTAAAAATGCCAATAAAATTCTGGTCAGCAGGACAGTTAATTAAAAAAAAAAAAGTCTAAAAGACATCAAATTTTAAAAGTGATCCAGGCTAAACAGTACTGTCTAGGGATGTACACATGGTGATAAAAGAATAAAGTAGCTGAGGACAAGATTAGAATAGGGCCAGTGAACCTGGCAGAGAGAAAGGGGAGGGATTTCTGGGGTCGCCGCGTTGTATTCCTTGAGCTGAAATGTGGGTAAATGGATGTCTCCCTGACAGAAGTCAATGATGCCATATTTTTGGCTTTTAGGTTTCCCGTACCTTTAAATTCTTATGTTAAATTCAATTATTTCTCTGATACGTAATAAACAAAACATTATACACATTAATAGGGTACCGTGTGATATTTGGATACATGTTATATTTAAATTGGGTTAAGGACATGGATCTTCTCAAACATTTTTCAAGTCTTTTAGTTAGCTTTTCAGCATGGTGACAAAAAACTCAACTCACAGGAGGAAAGATCGACTTGGGCTGGCACCTCAGAGGTTTCAGTCTGGGGTCACTTGGATCCATTGGTTCTGAGCCTATGGTAAGGTGGAGCATTATGACAGAAGGGTGTGGCAGAGCAGAACTGCTCACCTCATGGTGGCCAGGAGTCAGAGAGAGAATGAGACAGAGGCAGAAGAAGGGACTGGGGACAAGATAGAGTCCCAGGGGCATGCCCCCAAGGACCTACTCTCTTCAACTAGTTTCTACCACGTCTCAACAGTTCATTCAAATTATGAATGAGTTAATGGATTAATCCACTGCCAAGGTTAGAGCCTCCATGATCCAGTCATTTTCTAAAAGCCCTCCCTCAGAACATTGCTCTGCTGGGAACCAAGTCTGGAAGACATGAGCCTCGGGGAACATTTCAGATCCAAATCATAGCAGTCGGCCAGGGTATCATGATTCTGCGATCAGTTCACAAGAGGAAATAACTCTAAATACATAAGTACCCAATATCAGAATACTCAAACGTATTTAAAAAATCCATAAATCTAACAGGGTGAGGGGTTGTGGCTCAGTGGTAGAGCGCTTGCCTAGCATCTGTGAGGCACTGGGTTCGATTCTCAGCACCACATACAAATAAATGAATAAAATAAAGGTCCATTGACATCTAACAAAAATAACATAAAAAACCCTAAAGGAACAGCAGACTCCAACCCAGTAATAGTAAAGGACTTTTACACTCCACTTTCAGCAGTTGACAGATCATTCAGACAGAAAATCAACAAAGAAACAGCAGAGTTAAATTGCACCATAGACCAAATAGACCCAACCAACATCTACAGAAGACTCTATCCAACTACTGCAGAATACACAGTCTTCTTTTCATCAGTACATGGAATATTTTCCAGGATAGATCATATGATGGGCCACAAAAAATTCTCAGCAAATGTTTAAAAACTGAAATTATATCGAATATCTTTTCCTTTTTTTTTTTCTCTTAGATTCCTTTTTTACTTTTAATTTGTGGGTTGGTGTGTATGTATGTGTTACTGGAGTTCGAATCCAGGGCACTGGGTATATCACTGAGCTACATCCCTAGCCCTTTTAAATTTTTAAAATTTTAGACAGGGTCTCACTAAGTTGCCCCTTCTGGCCTCAGACTTGTGACCCTCCTATGTCAGCCTCCCAAGTAGTTAAAATTACCGGCTTGCACTGGTTACATTTAAAGGAATTTATTTTCCAAAAAGATTGTATGGGAGGTAATTTTTCTGAGTTCTGGTATGTAAGAAAATGTCAACCTTTTTACCTCTCACTTCATTGAGAACTTGGTTATGTACAGAATATTAGGTTCAAAATTATTTTCCCCTTAGAACATGGAGAATGTTTTTTAAACATTCGTTGTTGCTGATGTATGTGACGCAAATCTAATTTTTTACTTTTAGAGTTAACCTTGATTTTTTGGAGGGGGTTCTGGACAAATAGATCTTCCTTTTGTCCTTGGTGTTCAGAATTTTTACAATGATGTACCCTTATGTGAGTCTTTTTTATTTAACTGCTCTAAATTTGCTGAGCCCTTATAATCTATAAAGCCATATATCTCTCTTCCTCTTTGAAGAATTTTATTATTTATTTCATTTTTTCCCCTACTATATTTTCACTATTTTCTCTTTCTGAAATCCGTATGAGGGGATGCTTCCTGGATAAGCCCTTAGAATGAGTAAAAGTTTGCTCATATTTTCCATTTCTTTGGCTTTTGCTCTACTTTCTAGATCTTCTTGACTTCTTCTTGTAGGTTTTTAAGATTTAAAAATATTTGTAATATCTTTTATTGTTCCTTTTTTTTTCTTTTTGTGGCACTAAGGATTGAACCCAGGGGTACTTTACCCCTGAGCTACATCCCCAACCCTTTTTTAGTTTGTATTCTGAGATGGGGTCTTGCTAAGTTGTTGAGGTGACCTTGAACTTGTGATCCTCCTGCCTCAGTCTGAGCATTGTTGTCTTAAATCTCTGTAGGTATTCTAATTAAAATTATTTTTAGATTGTCTTTGTGTCACTTGATTATCTGTTTCCTTTGAGGTCAGATATTTTGTTTGAGCATCTAGGCCCTATTTTGTGTGATTTTTCCACTATTGTATACATTTACAGTCCTTTATCAACCTAAAACCAGTGGGTGTGGACTGGAAGCCTTTACTATCAACTTATTAGTCTATTTTCTGTTACTATAACAAAATGCCCAAGGTTGAATACTTTATAAAGAGATTTATGTAGCTCATAATTTGGGAGGTTGAAAGCAGAAGATCAGGTGGCCCTATGTGTCTGACCTTTGGTGAGGGCACTCCCTGGCCTCAATACAACATGGTATAGAAACAGAGAAATTGGCATGTGCAGAAGAGTCTAAGCATGTGAGGTGCCCTTGCTGTATGCCAACCTGCTCCTACAGGGACTCTCACTGAACAAGACCAGCATGCATCCCTTTTGAGGGCAAAGTCCCATGATCTAATTACTTTGCACTAGGCCTGCTTCGTAAAGTTTCTACCACTCTCAACATCGGCACAATGGGAACCAAGTTTTCAGCACATGAACCCTTGGGGGACAAACATCCAAACCATATTGGGGTAGATGGTGAGAAGTCAAGTGCTAAATAAGAAGGGCTTAACTGTACTTTTATATGTGAGTTATTGTTTTTTTTTAGATGCAAGGGAAATTTACTGAAAAGATATGGGGGCAGTATATACATTCTCAGGTGAAGCAGAGGGACCAGGGTCAGAAGAGGACAGGGGTAGGGCCCACAGGAACCAGAACATCTCCGGGCATTTACTTCTAGGCAACAACCACAGTTTAGGAACCAACCGTTTCTTCAGAGTATCATTAGAGGGTGAGAGAACTTGGTCCACTTTCAGTCTTTGTTTTAGTCTGTTAGGGAAATGATCTGATTGGCCTCACTCAGGTGAGGTGTCCATTTCTTGGCCAAGAGAGGAACGCACTTTGGTTTTCAGGCTTTTGATTGACGAGATGTCAATGCAAGATGTGAGACTTCCAAAAGCAAAACTGGGGTTCTAAAAGAAACAGGAATAAACACGAGGCAGACCAAGTGATGGGTGCTTGTTGGAGGTTGGGGGCATGAACTGCAGGCTGAGTTCTCCCGGAGGAAATTTTTTCACTATCAGTCAAAGGTAGCTCAGGTTTATTCCCAGGAGTAATCCTCCAGCTGACACTTATTCTCCAAATGTAAGGGCAGGGGCGTAGCCCGACTCGCCATCTCTTGCTGTCACAAGCCTTCCATTTGTCATCCTGATTTTGACTCCACTTCCCACTCTGTTCTTGTGACCTGCAGACCTCCCTGCAAATGGCTCCAGCCTTAGACACAACTTTCTCTGGTGTACCTTCTGAGCGATGGCTGCTTCCTCTCTTGTTTTTTCTGTCAATACAATCTCATCTGCTCCCCTTATGCCCAGAAATCTATCGAGTTTCTGACCTCTTGAAGGTTTCCATTTATGATATACAATACTTTATTTTTCCCCTTCTTTACCATCATGTCAATGTGATTTTAGAGAGGAGGAGAGGTAAGGGCCAGTTTAGTCTACCTTCTTGAATCAAAAGTCTCAGTAGATAGATTAATCTCTTGATTTCTTTGAGTATTTCCAAGGAAAGTTGATTTTAAGGGCTCCCTTGTTCTTGGTAAATAGTCCACATTTGGTGAAAATTAGATGGGAAGCCCCTGGCGTGTCTACCTTTCCTTGCCTAGGATAGATGCTAGACTTTCTGTTTATGTAGAGCTATGTCCAGGTTTCAGTGGGTACTCCATAGATCCAGGCGCAAGGCCCCAGATTATTCCTGGTATCCTCTGCCAACTGAACTGAGCTCATTGCAGACAGACTCTTGTTTATCTTCTCTCTTGAATCTTGTGCTTGTCTGGATGTGAAATTTTAAGGAATACTCCCTTTCCTTATCTTCCCAAAGAAATTAAAGTAAGGATCTGTTCCATTTTCAAAGGCTTAGGGTTCCTCTATTTTGATAGCCTACAGCTGAATAAAATTTTATCTTTAGAGAAGGGAAGGGGCATGGAATAGTTTTTAAAAGTAGAAATCAGGAGGCCTAAGGTTTTATCCCTTGCCATGTCACTTGTGTGTGACCTCCAAGAGGTCTCCAAGTCTCAGTTTCACCTTCTGAAAGATGTGGCTAGGCATACTGCCTCTGCTTCCTTTACCTGGAGGTCAAAAAGATAATATTTTGAAAAGCACATTGTAAGCTATTGTAGAAACAAAAGTCATTGTTCAGAAGGGTCAGCATCATTGAAATAATCTTTATAATTGTCTTCAGCCTATGAGCATTAGAAAGAGTGTGCATTTGGGGCAGAAACGAGACTTTCGTTTAGGTCTGACCTGTGCTCTAGGGCGTGCTGGCCATAAGGGCATGTTTATTTGTTCAATGATTATTCACCAACTAGCTTCTCAGTGTCTGGCGGAGTACGAGACTCCGGGGATTTTATGGTGAATCAATCAGTATGGTGGAACCTGTTGACTGGACAGGGATATGGACATTATCCCAAATGACCATCTAAGTTAAAACAGTAGAATGGAAACCATGTGACAGCAGAAATGACTCCACTACTGTGGTGTCTTTGGTGCTTAGAATGCCCAATAAATCCTCAGTAAATATTTGTTGAACCTGTGGTCAACCCCTCGGAAGGAGAAGTACAGGAAGCCTTGAGGACAAATCTTAGAGGGCCTGACTTAGCTTTGAAGGCTTATCTGAGGAAAAGATGCTTGATCCAAGATTGGAAGGATGATTAAGAATTAACTTGGGGGAGGTGGGAAAGGAGCGTTCCAAACTCAGAGACTGAAGGAGGAAAGAATTTGGCATGTTCTAGCAACTGAAAGGAGGTCAGAGGATATGAAATAGCCAGAAAGAGAAGCAATAGGAACATGAATAGGACTGAGGGAGGAGTTATGGGGAATTATGGAGCTTTAAAAATGAACTGGACTTTGTCCTGAGAGCAAAGGGAGCCAGTGATGGACTCTGAGAAGGGGAAGGCTAAGATGAGATCTGTGGGGGGTTTTTGGTATTGAGGATTGAATCCAGAGGTGCTTTACCAGTGAGCCACATCCCCAACCCTTTTTTTAATTTTTATTTTGAGACAGGTTCTTGCTAAGTTGCTTAGGGTCTTGCTAAGTTGCAGAAGTTAACCTTGAAGTTGTGATCCTCCCACCTCGGCCTCCCGTGTCACTGGGATTACAGGTGTGCACCACCAAGCCTGGTGAGTTTTCTTTTAAAAACCTCTGACTCTTTTATCTCCTGATTTTATTCTTGCACGCAAAGGTTGCCTCTAAGAACCCCACCACAGAAACTATCCCAGATTCAAGAAAGGCTTATAGAACAAATTAAGATGCTCAAATCACATGGTTATTATGCCAATTATTTAGTAACAGCAAAAAGCAAAGGGAAAGAGCGCGGGGCTGGTTACATACAAAGTCCACCCTGCCTGAGTCCTGGGCTATGCAATGTTCATGTGTGTTGCCTCTTTTGGCTACCATAGCATTCTCTGCTGATGGTGTGATTACAAGGACTGAGTTGAAGTTTGAGTAGCAATGAATGAAATGTACTGGGGACAACACATACCCTTGTCTTATCAGCAAGGCATAGGGGCAAGCACATTTGGCCTCAGGTGTCATTTACTAGTTAGCCAACCAACCCACTAGATTTCATCTTTATTTCTTGTAAAGAACAAACATAGGGCCAGGATAGGGGCATTATGGACGCCGCTAATAGGTTGTCAGTACCAGGGGTTCATCGCCGTCAGTTCAAAGGCTGTGTAACTATCCTTTATGACTTGATCTTTCCACCCTTCTAGAATCTATAAGTAATGCTATATATTTTTTAATTTTTAAAGAATCGAGGCTTATTTTTTATTTTTGATTTTTTTGGGGGTACTGGGGATTGAACTCAGGGGCACTCAACCACTGAGCCACATCCCCAGCCCTATTTTGTATTTTTTAATTTAGAGACAGGGTCTCACCAAGTTGCTTGACTCTTCACTTTAAAAAAAAAAAATTTATTTGTTATAAGTAACACTCTTTCTTGCTCTATCATACATTCTATTCTATTTTTAACAACTGACAGATTACTGATGTCCTTATTCCTTATATTTAAAATATCTTAAGAATCCTGCCTTATTCTCACAGGCTACTCACTGACTCATCATCCGAGTTTAACACTTCCAATGAGTTTAACTGACACCTCATGCTATTCACTTACGTTCGTGGGTTTCATCTAGCCCACTGGTTTCTCTTGCCTTTTATAGGAGAGTTGCATATTCTAAAAAATAAAGCAAACATATATTACCTACTCTCTTCAGAAAAATCTTTTGAATTTTGTAAGACACCTAGCACAAAGTCTAGTGTTAGGGATCCAACAATAGGAGTAACTGTGTGATATATTTTTGTTTTATATGCAGGCATGTTTGATTTTAGTCAAACAAAATTATAAAAATCTTGACTAAGATGGTATATTAGTTGATGCTCATTCATTTTAAATGGTGGTGTTTCATGTTACAAATGATTTTTCCATAGTCAATTCTCCCTAGTACTTAAACTATTGGAACTTTGCCTGTGATCTTGGGTCACTCTTCCATAAAGTGAGGTGCACTCAGATCACGTAGGGCATTGTTTATTATCTCTCCTCCTCAGTGGCTGTTACCTTGTCTTGACTTATAGACATACTTTAAAAGACAGGGCCTAATACCACAGAAAAACAAAAAATGGACAGGAGGACATCAATTAGAGCACCAGTGTGGTTGCTATTGCCTACAAAATAATAGTGGCTTTAGACAAGATAGAAATGTCTTTCTGTGGTAGCAGAGTAATGGCCTTCCAAAGACATGCCCTAATCTTCAGAACCTGTGACACTTAACTGACACAGCAAAAGGGACTATGCAGATGTGACTAAGGTTGTGGGTCTTGAAATGAAGAGCTTTCCTGAATTATGTGGTTGGGCACTTAAAATGGAGAATTTTCCCTGGCTGTGGTCATGGAGACAGGTAACACGGAAGAAGAGTCAGAGAGACGATGAAGATGCCACCTCCTGTCGCTGACTTTGAAGGTGGGGGAGGGGAACCATAGGCCAACGAGTGGCGGTAACTTCCAGGAGCTCAAAAAGGCAAGTAAACAGATTCTCCCCAACAGTCTCCAGAAAGGAATCCAGTCCTCAACTTTTTAGCCCAGTGGAACCCATGTTAAGATTTCTGACCTATAGAATTGTAAGATAACAAATATATATTGTATTAAGCCACTAAATTCGTGATAATTTGTTATAGCAGCAATAGAAAACTAGTACAGATTTTGGTATCTGGAAGTGGGTTGCTGTTGGACTTGAACCACAGGCAGGGCCTGGAAGAATTCTGAGGAACCTCGACTGCTTTCAACAGACTGAGAGTAGGAACATGAACGCTGAAGTCTTTGCTGATGAGGGTTCAGAAGAATCAGCGTAGAGCATACCCAAATGGTTGTGAAAGACTATTAATAAAAATCTAGAGTTTTAAGGACACTTCTGCTGAGGACTCAAAAAGAACCAGGAGCATGTTACTGGAAACTTGAGGAAAGTGATTCCTTGTTACATGGCAGCAGGAGAGTTAGCAGAATGGTGTTTGCACTTATGTAAAAACAGAGCTTGTAAACAACAAACTTGGATATTTCGATGAGTTTTCAGGCAAAGTGTTAAAGTTGTGATCTGATTTCTACTTTCTGTTTATTATAAAAATACGAGAGGAGCAAAATAAATGTTAAACAAAAAAGAAGCAGGGGTTGAGGTTTTGGGAAATGTTCAGCCTATCCACATTGCAAAAGATGCTAAAATTGAGAGATTTATGGTTAGGAAAGAATGCTCTGGAAAAATAAATAAAGCTAAGGGTATGGTTTTACAGTTTTTTGCTAATACCTCAGAACGATCAAACGGATCTGCCACATAAAAGCCTTTCTGAAGGATATGACCCACAGATACCTCAATCAAACCAGAGAGCATCTAAGAAGCTTACAGACATTGTCCCTCAGCCACTGCAGCAAAACAAACAAAAAATGGAGATTGGGTTATCTAGCAAAGATCTGTGTAAGAATTTTGTATCAGTATAAATTCTGCTAGCTTATACTAACAGAGACAGAGTATGAAATGAAGGAAGACTATTACCCTCCGCATCTATTACGGTTTGGATATGAGGTGGCTCCCCAGAGCTCTTATGTTAATGCAGTAATGGTCGTAAAGGGATTAGATTGTTAGAGCTCTAACCTAACCTGCCCATCCTAGTTTGAATAGACTGACTGGTAACGGCAGGTGGGGTAAGGGTGGAGGAGGTGGGTCACGGGGGGTGTGCCCTGGAAGGTTCATCTTCCCTGAGGCCCCTTCCCTCTCCCTCTCTCCTGCTAGGAGATGAGCAGAGCAGCCTCCCTTTGCCATACCCTTCCCCCATAATCTGTCTCCCTTCAGAACCAGAGCAATGCAGTCTGCCCTCTATGGATGGAGACCTCTGATACTATGAGCCAAAATAAACTTTTACTCCTCTAAATTGTTCTTGTCAGGTATTTTGGTCACAGTGACGCAAAATGTGACTAACACACCACCCCAGACTCAAATTCTAGAGTTGGGAAATGGGCTGATAAAGTTACTTAGCTGCAAACCTGTGCCACCTTTCATGAAAAGGCTGTGTGGAGAAAAAGAAAGGAGGGAGAACTTAAAAAGTAGGCACTTCTGGGGGCCCTTCTAGACAGATGTTCAATAAAATGGACCCATGATTTTACTGTGATGAACTACAAGTAACCCCATCTTCCCATCATAATGGACAGTGGTTATGTTGCTATCAGCTATTGTGGGGCAGGGTTATGTTTATAACCCTGATGTTATACTTATATATTTATAACCCCAATTATATCCAGTATGATCAGTGTTATTTTGATAGTCATAGAAACTAATATAGAGAACTAACACACATATTCAAGGAGATGTCAAAATTAGTCTCATTCCAGCCAAACTCTTCGGAGAAAACAAGTTTTCATGCCAATGTAAGCAGAGAAAAGAGGAAAGATAGTGGCATAAGAGTGGAATTGACCAATATGTCAGTACCCATGTTTTAAAAAAAGCACTGGCAGTTTTAATTTTGAAATTCCTCTTTCATCTAGTTGGCAACTAATTGACTGTATTTTCAAAGACTTGTGTATTCATTTAAAAACATACCTTCAGTGTGTGCCAAGTCCTATATTAGGTTCTAGGGAGAACAGTGCTCATTAAAATGTGTTTTGCTGCTTGTGTAGCTTGTGCTAAGTGGCCACAAATTCCTCCCATTCCTGAATCCAGTGCCCTTAGTTAGTCCGGTGACTTTGCCTCTCCTCCCTTCAAAAGGTGAGGTGCATTTCACACCTTAAATGTGGGCTGACCTGCAACTCACCTGGTCAATAGAATGTAGCAGGAGAGACTTTATGAGATGTATAGTGGTGGGAATTCTGGGCTTTGCAGTCTCTAGTCTTGCTCCTTTGGAATGCTGCTGCTGCCATGGGAAGAACCAACTTAGTCTCGTTGGTGATAAGCCACATAGAAAGACAGAAGCCCAGCCGAGCCAGCCATGGGAGCAGGCCATTTTGCAATACCCAGCCCCTACTGAACTGCTAGCCAGGAAGAGAGCTACCTGTCTGCATCTAGCCCAGTAGCATCAGAGGCTAATAAATTATGATTGTTTTAAGCCACTAAGTTTTGGGGTGGAAGTTATCATACCAGAGCATACAATTGCTATTGAATGACCCATAGTCTAATGAGTGTCTATCTATGACTTCTTCATTCTAGAAGATTTACCAAGGAATTCCTTATTTAATTTGCAATAGTTCAAGTCATTGACTTTCTCATATTGACATATTCTAGTTTGCCTATTTATACTTGCAAGTGGTATGAATGCATAGAAGGGTGGTCCAACTTCATATGCGCTTTCCATAAGGGAAGAACACGGTCAGAATTTCTTTCATGGTCAGGCCCAGACAAGGTACTCCCAAAACACTCAGATGTCAAGGGGACTTGACCACTTCTGAACTTTGATAATAAGGTGTATTCAATTTTAGATGTCATGTCTAACTTATCAGTGGTTCACTGGATGATCACTGGAGTCATACTTGGTAAAAGTGCTTTAGACCACAAGATGGGAAGGAGACCTGTGGCAGGGAGGGATCATCCAAACTGGATTTGGATCCATTGCAAGACGAAGGGTTCTTCATGCACAGGTTACTTCTCCCCTTGACTTCTGAGCCTGGGTATTCAAGAGTACCTCGTTTGGGCCGGACTGTGAGAGCAATTCTGACCAGCGTTCTTCCCTTATGGAAAGAGTGTATGAAGTTGGACAAAATTTCTGTGCACTCCTACCATTTAAAATAGAATCTTACACTTCAGGGTCGCAAGTGAGTGCCCCAAGTAAATATTGAGTGACATGTGGGCAAGATTACCTTCTGTGGTTACCAATCAGTCAAAACTCACTATACCCCTAATGGGTTTTTTCCTTCCTGCGAAGTGCCACCTGGGCCGGCACCAAGGATCAGTTTGTCTCTGCTCACGATTAAAGAACTTTCTGATGCTCAGAGGACCTGTGTCTTCAGTAGGAATGTGCTCACTAGTGACTGGATGTTTTAGGCTATAATTAATTGGAAGCTGGGCTTGTAGCTAGGAGATCAAAATATTTAGGATCTTCTTTGTAGCATAATGTGTCTTTTTCTAAAATTCCATTGGTTCTCAGTGATATTGTCTTTTGTTCTTACGAATATATTATTTCCTCTGTGTTTATGTGTTATATTTCACCTTAATTAATGTTGAGAATTGAGGTATGGTAACATTTAATATCATTAGCTCAGTGAGGAGCAGGAGAGAGAGAGAAGATATTTGTATATTGTGTGTCTCTAGTTGTTTAAAAAAGTAATTTACAGAGGATTTTACAAAAAGAATCACAATCTTATTGCTAGGATTGTATGGCCTTAGTTACCAAGAAGTTATGTAGCAGTCTTAATGATTGTGTTTTCTTTTAATCTATCAATTGCTTGTCCTTTTGTATTTTAAGACCCTCAGAAGTAGATATCTGAGGAGAATAAGGCTTGCTAAAATACCGGTTGAGGGTACAGTAGTATACTGAATGGTACAATAGGAATTTTATTAAATATATGTGAAATGATAAGCTAGTTATTGCCTGAGAATTTTAAAAAGCTCATGGAGATTCCTAAGAAGCTCATTTTATGTCCAGAGAGTATTTGGAGACAGTACAGGTCTTTTATAATCTGAGTGCTAGAAGTTCATGGTCCCTTTTGAGGAAAACTGTCAGACCTGTAGCTCTCTTCTGGGAAAAAACCAAAGCAGACAGCTCTTTACATTTAATTTCCATCCTGTAACCTGGTAACTCCACAACCCTGGCTATAGCTGATGGGATCAAGGGTTGAAAGATTTATGACAGACCCCAGGGGAGCTACATGTCAGTTTAGGTTGACAGGTATATCCAAACTGATCTGCTTTTGGGGAGAGTGAATTCTCTTCACTCAGATACCAGAAGTAAAGTGGCAGAGAAGCCAAGAGACACTGAAAAGGCTGTAATAGAAGGCATGAAACAACAGAAGCTACCGTGCAGTAAGTGTAGGAGAGACTATTAGTATTTAGCTCACCATAACTCAGGGTCAGGACAGGGAGCAAGCAAAGCCTGTGGGGAGACATCAGATTAGCCAAAGATTAACACACACCTTTTGTGGCACTTGTTCTGTTCATAGCAGTCCCTTTATTCTGAGCATCCTTCTTTCTCACTCTTGATGCTCCCCTCTGGCAGCCATGTTTATGCTGCGTGGCTCTGCCTTCCAGGCTTCCCTTGGAAGAACTTCATCCAACATGAGCCAATCAGATGCTTTTCCCTGGGACTTTGGAATTGAGACTAAGTCTCTTTCTGCCTGTGGCTGGAGCAAAGGGTCATGGAACTGTAGGGCAGAAAGACAGCTGGTGTGTGGGGAGAAAAGAAAGAAACAAAGAGTTAATGTAGCAAGAAGCAGACATGGAGGGGCCCTTGGAAAGCAGGAGGGAGAGAGCAGTTTGTCTTTCTGAAAGTGTTCCATTTCCAGGCTTTGATTCCTCACAGAGTCTGTTAGGGACTCAGGATAGGTGCATTTTTATAATAACTACTACCACTTTTTTTTTTTTTTTTAAGTTAAGGAGGCTCAAGGCAGCTTCCAGTTTTTGCAATGAGAGTCTCAATGAGATTGTATGGTAACCTGCATGAACTTTGTGTTCTCTGGAAGCCCAGCAGGGCAGTTGTTGAGATGGTTTCTTGCCTCTGAAATATTTAAGTGGGTAACTAAGTATGTCTCAGTTTTTTTTTTTTTAATTTTTATTCTTTTGTAACCTAGAAAGAACTGTTAAACAAATACATCTGGAGAATACAACATACTAATGTTCCATTATGCCTTAACAATGGAATAATGAAGTTTAGAATTAATAGGATTAGATTTTCAAACACCAAATGCCAATGGCTCTTTCAGACTACCTCTGATATTTTCTCTCCTGGTTACCATTTTCTTTATATATGTGTTGGTATCCTTGGAGGACAGAGACTGTCTTGGTTAGCAGGATTGTGGGAACCCCATGCTGAGAAGAGTTCTTTAGCTCTGAGGTCTCACTCCCCAAACTGAAATCTCTATGATCTTACCCATCTGTACTGACAGGACTTGGCCTTTGAGGTGAACAGAAACTTCATGACTAAATATGAGCTTAGTGATTGAGACTTTATTAAGGTCAAGGATGAGGTTGCTTATCATTTGTGTACTCCAGAGCCTAGCACATGGCCCAATACTTAATAGGCCCTCCATCAAAATTTATTGAGTGAAAGTCTGAATAAATAGTTTTTCTCATTGGCAATTTAAAAGATACAGAAAACAGAACATAAAACCTGAAACCAAACCACATATTAAATTATATAATCTGAGCATACAAATGGATGGATGCCTTATAAAATTCTTCAGGGTAATAACTATAATGATGGTATCTTTGCTACGCAATTTCTTAACCCAAGGCATGAATTTTCCAGTGTGGGAGACATAGATAAGGATATTGGGTCTCTGTGTCATTTGCAAAGAGCTCATTTTTCCTTTACCCCAGATTGCATTTTAATTTTGGAAAAAAAAATTGCAAGGGCTATTGCCTCTGGGGCATGCATCACTCTTGCTGAATTCCCCAGTGGGGAATGACTTCATGATTTCTCAAAGGCTTCTCCTTATCTCATTTGTCAGAGGAATGTTTACAGTTTTCATATAAATTTTAATGGCTGGAAACATCTGTTCCCCATCCATGATATTTCAAATTGGGTCTAGATGGTGATCCCTTGGCTGAACACAAACCATATTTGCTGTTTCTTGGATGCTCAGAAAAATAATGTGGATTAAACACAAAGAAGTGGAGAGGAGAGTGAGAGGACAGATAGGGTTGGAGAGCAGAAAGTGGAAGTAGTGAACAGAAAGTGGGTGTTTGTGCAGGGAACTTCCCCCTGGTGTGTGTGTGGGCACCTCCCTGGCTGGTCCTGGTGGATTCCAGGCTCCTTTGCAATTCTCCTTCCCAGCAACACAGCCAGTGGTCTCATGAACTTTTTAGCTTCATTATATGGAGTTGCTTTCTCATAAAAATCATGGGCACTTTCTGGTTTGTAGATGGGAAAGGGTGGATGTGTACCTACATGTAATGGTTCCTGCAGCCATTTGAACCTCCAAGTGGATGGGAATGACTTCCTCTTTTTTGCTTCTGGACCTTGAGAGATTGTTCCCCACCTCTTGTCACTTAGCTTGTGTTAGAACTTTGAGTCACTGATGTGAGACTGAACAGGGCATTGGGCTCTTTTATAGCTCAGCATTTATTAAGGACCCCTGACCATCTTTCTGTCCCCCCTCTCATTTCTTCCACAGTTACCCTGTTCCCCAGCCATTCCAAATGGTCTGTGTGTGCTATTTTTTTGCATATGCACATCCTGTCCACATGGTGGTATATGCAGATGCCTAGAACATACATATAAATACATATACAACCCCAAGTGCACACACACAAATACACTTCCCTACCAATTTCTTTCCATACATAGAACTCATGAGTGAACAAAGTTTTCTCTGATCCATTCAAACATAGTTCATCAGGTCTTTCTCGCTGCCTCCACTGTTCTGAACGTGTACCTCTGGGATAATGTCTGTCATGTTGTTTTGTAATGCTGGTTAATGGTGGTTTTGAATATAATGGTTCCCACTCTGAAGTCAAAATTGCTTAAGTATAAACCAAGAAATGTGATCCGAGCAGTGTGATCCTGGGTAAGATACTTAATGTCTCTGTGCCTTGGTTTCCTAGTTTGTAAAACATGGATAGTATTAATGAGGACCATGTAGGGTTGTTGAGAAAATTAAATGAGATAATAAAACCAAATCACTTAGTAAAACACCTGGATGTATAAAAAATAGCTATTTTAGCTAGATTGTGGAACCAAACTAGATGTCCTTCAATAGATGAATGGATAAAGAAACTGTGGTATATATACACAATATAATATTAATTAGCTATAAAGAAGAATAAAATTATGGTATCTGCAGGTAAGTGGATGGAACTGGAGAATATCATGCTTAGTGAAAGAAGCCAATCCCAAAAAACCAAAGGCTGAATGTCTTCCCTAGTAAGTGGATGCTGATACACAATGGGGTAGGGGAAGAGAAGAATGGAGGAACTTTGGATTGTGTAGAGTGCAATGAGGGGAGGGGAGGGGAGGGGGCAGGGAAAGGAAAGATGGTGGACTGAGACAGACAGCATGACCCTATGTACATGTATGATTACAGGAATGGTGTGAATCTATGTCATCACAACCATAGAAATGAAAAGTTGTACCCCATTTGTGTACAATGAATCAAAATAGTCTGTAAAAATAAAAACAAATAAAAAATAGCTAGTTTTTCTTTTTTTCCACATTCTTTTATTGGTGCATTATAGTTGTACATATTGATGGGATTTGTTGATATGTATTTGATGGACAGCTATTCATGTTACTAATTGCTCAGGTTTTCTTCCCCAGCCATCTGTACAGAGACTCTCTCTTGCATATTCTTGTATTGCTAGAGACCAGCATGTAATAGGCATTTCATGTGTTGCTAGGGATCAAAACCGGGTCTTCACATGGAATTGAATTGTTGAATGGGTGGCTCCCAAATGACCTATGGGGTTAAGCCATGGTCTCTGAGTCAGAACTTTTCTAGCTGTGTGACCTTGGGCAAGTTAATTACATTTTCTGTTTTAGTTTATTCATGAGTAAAATGATAATTATGAAAGTACTTAGCTTATAGGGTAGTCATGAGGATTAAAAGAGATAATCCATTTTCACAGTGCCTAGATTATGGAAAGATCTCAATAAATGTTAGTTTTGATTCTTATTAACATAATGAGCATTACTACATTTAAGACTCATTTTAAATATCACTTTCAATCAATCATTCTAGCTGGAAGTAATCTCAATCTTGTTTTTTTTTTTTCTTTTTTCTTTTTTTGGGAGTAGGGATTGAACCCAGGGCATCATGCTTGCTAAGCAAGAACTCTACCACTATCTATATCCTCAGTCACTTTTTTCAAGTTTTATTTTGAGACAGGGTCTTGTTAAATAGCCCAAGCTGGCCTTGAAGTTGTGATCCTCCTGCCTCGGCCTTCTAAGCAGCTGGGATTATCATTCTTTACTCTATTATTCAAAAATAATTATTGAACATCAGCCATGAGCCAGGGACCATGTTAGACATTGACTGTGTAGTGATAAATAAGTCAGGTATCTTCCCCACGTTCATGTAAGTTGGAGTTTGAGTGAGTGACAAACCTCAAGGTTCTTAACTTGTAGATTGGGAGTCAGAAAGAAGTGGGATGGTAAAGGAGGTTTTCTCTTATGAATTAGGAAATTCCTTCCCAGGAGCTTTCAAAGAGATACCCTTTGCATGTTATTGGCCAAAGCAGAATCATGTGCCCATATTTACAACAATCTCTAGCAAAGGAGATGATTTATTTTGGCTGACTGAGACCAATCCTGACCCACCTTTTGATGCCAGAGGCTCTCCATCTACTATCTGAACCTCTAAAGAGAAGAGGGACCGAAAGAGCTGCTGGAAGGTCACCCACAGAGATTGCCACACTGTTCACACAGCGCGACTGCAGGCTCTCCCCTACAGCTGTGTGCTGCGGGAAGGGTGGCAAGAGGAAAATAACCACCCATTCGAGAGGCACTCTGGTCCGACGAGCAAGAAGCAGGAAGCCCTATTTCTCACACTCAGTTTCTTCTTTGATGTCTCCAATCGGGAAGGTCACCCCCTCCACGGAAGGGATGTGTACCAGCAGGGGAGCAGCCAGGGGGTTCTCAACGCTGTTCTTCCAAGAGAGATTACAGCAGTGTGTGGCAGGGGCGCAGGCAGGCATGCTGGAGGAGGGGAAGGCTCTCCTGCCCCAGAGGTCATGTGGTCACCACTTCCTCTTGTGTCATGTCTAACATGGCGTCTCACATTCTACATCAGAACACAGTCTGTGTGTGCACATCTTTATGCCCTCCGGTCCCAAGCTCCTTCAGTAATTGGGCCTTGTCGTACCCTGAGTTGTGTACCTTGCGTAGCCTCTCACATGCGTCCTTGCACATAGCAGGTGCCAGCACATGGTTGTTGAGCCACTCAGCTCCTCCGTGTGGCCTGGAAGCCCATTGCATTCAGGCTGCTTGATAGAGATCTGTCCTGCTGAAGGGTCACTGTGAGGCTGGAATGAGGGAGTTTGAAGCAGCTGACTGGATAAGTTGGGTGGTGCATGCTGTTCATTTTTTGGTTTTCAAAAGGCACTTATTAAGAACCCACCATCCACGCCAACACTTACTATTGCTTGTGTTCTTGATAATAGCCATTCTAATTGGAGTTAGATGAAATCTTAGGGTGGTTTTAATTTGCATTTCTCTAATTACTAGAGATGATGAGCACTTTTTTGTATAGCCACTCTGGAAAGCAGTGTGGAGATTCCTCAAGAAACTTGGAATGGACCCACCATTTGACCCAGCTATCCCACTCCTTGGCCTATACCCAAAGGACTTAAAGTCAGCATACTACAGTGATGCAGCCACATCAATGTTCATAGCTGCTCAATTCACAATAGCTAGATTGTGGAACCAACCTAGATGGCCTTCAATTGATGAATGGATAAAGAAATTGTGCTATATATATACAAGGGAATATTACTCAGCCATAAAGAAGAAAAAAAATTGGTATTTGCTGGTAAATGGATGGAGTTGGAGAATATCATGCTAAGTGACATAGGCCAAACCCAAAAAAACAAAGACCAGATGTTTTCTCTGATAAGTGGATGATGGGGGTGGGGGAGTTGGGGGGGAATGAAGGAACTTTGGATGGTGTAGAGGAAAATGGGGCAGGAGGGGGTGGGGGAAGGAAAGATAGTAGAATGAGACAGATAGCATTACCCTATGTACATGTATGATTATATGACTGGTGTGAATCTACATTGTGTACAACCAGAGAAATGAAGTTACATCCCATTTGTGGGCAATGAATCAACATGCAGTCTGTAAAAATAAAAATTAAAAAAAAAAAAGAACCCTCCATGTGCCAGGTTCACTTTTAAAAGTTGAGATCTAGAGATGGACATGATATAGTCCTGCCTCCCAGTAGCTCCCTATCTTGCGGAGGGACTGACCTGCATGTGCCACCTCTGTATTCATTGACGTAACATTGTTCAGTTTTTTCCACTGGGCAATTTCAGATTGTTGCCCACAGTGGTTTCACCACATTGTTGCGTTTCTGTCTTTGTGTAATTTATGTAAGATGTACATTTAGAAGTGGAATTGCTGGGTGGTAAAGGATATAAACATCTTAGGTGTTGATGTTTGACCTTCAAAGTGGCCATACCAACTTACACTCCCACCAGCTGGGCATGGAACTTCCCTTGTTCACATTTTCACTTGCCCAAGCATCTTTGGACTTCTTGGTGGGCACGCTCCCAATGTTACTTTACACTTCTTCTCCGGTATTTTCAACCCCTCTTGTTTTTTTTTTTTTTTTTTAATTATTTGTTCTAATTAGTTATACATGATAGCAGGATGCATTTCAACTTATTATACACAAATGGAGCACAACTTCTCATTTCTCTGCAAAGTCACCCCATTTGTACAATCATACATGTACATAGGGTGAGAATTTCCATCTCATTCCAGGGTCCTTCCTCTCCCCCTCCCCCTCCCCCGCCCCTCCCTTGCTTTGCAGAGGACAAAGCTGAGGCTCAGAGAGCCTGCTCGTGCTCGAAGAATGACTGAATGAATAAAAGTGGTGATACTTTGTTTAGTTAACTATTGGATCAACTATTTCTCTTACTGGAACAGACGTTTCATGAGTGTAAGGACCTTCTCCCCAGCTCTTAAAAGAGATCCTTGTATAAGTAGACGCTCTATGGTTTTCTGGATGTTAAATGAATGAACGGAGGAATCTGCTCTCTCCCAAGGCCCTTCCTGCTCACCCTCTCTGCACTCACTGCAGGACTTTTGAAGCTGGGCCCTGGCTATCTCTGCCTCTTTGGCTGTCTAGGTCTGTAGCAGGCTGGGTTAACGGAGTGGCGGAGGGGTGCTAGCTTGGAATTTTTTCAATGGGATATCAAATCTGCTCAGCAGGAGTCTGATGAGAAGCTGGGGACTGGTCTGAGGGAGGGTGCAGCTGGAGGGGCTGTCCATCTGGAACTTGCAGGCCTCTGGATGTTGAGAGGTTATTCTTAGCCATCTTTTTCTTCAATATTTTCTCCTAATCAAGGCTCTCTTGATTTTGCAGTTGGAACCCCCACCCCTTCCTCCTGTAAAGCAACGATTTTCCATATAGTAATTCTTTCCTTCTTTAGAATTCCCCCAGTGGGTGGGTGGTTCCTTTTGTGCTCAGACACTTTGCACATTGCCTCCCACCCAGCTCCTCCCCTGATATTTCTGTGGCTGGTGGAGACCTAGTGTGTTTACAAAGAATGTAACCATGCCACTCTTCTTGCTAATTACTTTTTCCTAGTAGCGTTAAATATGAGTTCATCTCCTGACCTTCCCCCCTCCGCCTCATGTGTCCTGAATTCTGCTGGAGTCATTTAACTTGATCTTGAGGAGGCAGCAAAACCAAGGGCAGGAGGCGGAGCTCCAATGCTTGGCTCCTGCGTCAGGGCTGCAATCACTCCCGTTGACGCTGTGCTCTGGGGTTGGGGTTAACGGGTGCTTCCACACTCAGTGCGTCTTTAGTCCTCAGAAAACTGGGCCTCTGGGGTTCAGTAACATCCCCAGCATCATGAGGCTAAGAAGAGGCAGGACCTGGGTTTGAACTTGCTTTTCTGATGTCAAATTCCCTACATTTTTCTTTCAGCCCATGCAGGGATCACAAAGTCAAATGCCTTTAGGGGCCAAGTCAATAGTATAAACCAGAGCGGCTGGTTGGAGTAGAAGTTAGGGATTAGTAAGGACCTGGGGAACCGGAGAGCCTGTCTTGCCTAAAGGCATGAAAACGCAAAACACTTGCTATACATTCCATGTGGAATGGCTCCCACAGGTTCCCGGGTAAAAGGCTGGTCCTCTGGCTGGTGCCTTTGGGAGGTGATGTAGACCTTCAGGAGGTGGAATTTAGTGGGAGGTCCTTAGATCATTGGAGCTGTGCCCTTGAAGGGGATATCTGTTTCATGGCTTCTGATTTTAGCAGTTTTTGCTCTGCCCCATTGCTCCTGCCATGATGTGCTTGCTTCCTTGATAGAGGCCCAAAGCAAACGGGGCCACCCAATCCTGGACTAAAAACCTCCAGAAACCATGAGCCAAATAAACCTTTTCTCTTTAAAAGTTAATGACCTCAGGTATTTCATTACAGTAATGGAAAGCTAACCAATACAATATTTAATTTTGAAGTAGTTGTGATGTGGGGGTGTCTATATATCTTAAGGTGACTGACTAAGGTAATAAATCATGCAGTAAATACAGTCTGCATGATTTGAAATTTAAAAAAAGTAATGGAAATGCTTTTCATATTGATCGTATTGGTTACATATGTGTCAAAATGTCAAAACTGATCAAATTGCATATTTCAAATATGTGCATTTTTTTGTACTTCAATTTTACCTCAATAAAGCTATGAAAAAAAAATTAAAAACAATGGGAAAAAAGAAAGTCATTTATTTTATCACCTACTCTGTGCTGGGTCTATTATCTACCTTCATTAGTAGAAAATGGAGAGCATTTGTGTGGTGTCACCTTTCCCATTGAGTAACCTTAACTTGATGGCACAGGTAAGCACCACCTTGGTTGTATTAAGTCTGTGGTATGAGGCAGCATAGCGTGTTAAAGGTAAGTGAATGCTCCTGTTGCTTTTAGAATAGAATTACAACTTTTAGAATAACGTAATTGATCCTGGCATGCAGAGATCCTCATCATCTCTCCTCCCCTTGAATTTTCAAGAGATGGATTCCAAGTAATAATATATTAGTGGTTGTGCAAGCTCCTGGTGCCCTTATTCACAACCCTAGTTGAAAGCTCTACTTCTCCTTGTCCACTCTTCCCTCCCTCTCTCATCCCATTGGAGAGTATGGAAGGCTACACATTGAGGGAACAGCGACAGTGACAGCAAGATGGGCAGGTCCCTAAGGGGCCACAAGTTCACCTTCTCACCCAGGGCCTGGGGCCTACAGAAAGAGAGAGAAAAGTGTGGTCCATGTCTTTGAGAAGAGTAATCCCACCCAACAGGAAAATGTGGCCCGGCAGATGGGATGGACTTTCACCAACACATAAAAATGCTTTCTCTTTTGAGGGAAGTGGGAAGGAACTAGGCTTAGTGTTCCTCCTACTAGTGGGGCTAGGATGTGTGCAGGGGCTGGAGCATGCTCTCCTTGAAACAGAACAGTGGTTAAGACTGTAGCCCCAGAGAGCACAGCTCTACCACCCACCAGCTATTATTCAAGGTCGTTCCTCAGAATTTCCATCGTAAAATATGAGTAACGGCAGTGGTGATGAGGATTAACTGACATAAGGCATGTATATTGGTCAGTAAATGTGAGTTATTTTTGTTGCTTTAAGTTCTGCCTCCCTGCTCTACTCTCGAGCTGCTTATTTTAGCTAGGACTTGAGGAGGCCTTCAAACTCTGGCAGAGAGAATATAGAGAGACTAATTCATAGAATAAGAACTGGCAATAGTGTGCCAATTTCTCTTCAGAATTCATCACTTGCCCAAATGTCCTGATTTTGCTTTTTTTTTTTTTTTTTTTCGTTATCCAGTTCCATACCCTCAGATGGTTCCAGTGAGCTGGAATCCTGGACAGGTAGCTGGCTCTCAAATGTGCTTTTGGTGAGGTGCAACTGTGACTTTTCTCTAAATATTCATTCAACAATTGCAGTGCAGTTGAAATTTTTCCTAAGTAGTTGTTTTTATTTTTTCATTTGTCCTCATCTGGCTTCTTGTGAGACAGAAAATTAAAAAGGCAGATCCTTTTATTCAAACACACCATTGCTGTGACACCTTCCAATCCCAATTTTTGTTAACTTTTTTTTTTTGGTGTGTTTTACCATATTACCATTGAAAAATAGTCCATAGTGAAACTGAAGTTTTGAAATGAAACTTTATTCCTCACTTCTGCTGGCAGGTGAGACTGGAGTTTCTCCGCTTCTGTTGGCAGGTGGGTTCTGCATAAGGTTGCAGGGCTCCACAGCTGAGACGTGTTGCAGCTCTCAATGTTCGGCCATACCAGACCCCAGCAGCTCACCATTAATTTCTTCTTTCCAGGTTCTTGTGATGTGAATTTAAAGAATAAAATTCACAGGCCAGGATGAGTTGGTATAAGAGCAGGATTTATTGAAGAATAGAAACAGGAACAGAACTTTGGCAGTGCAAGAGGAACCCAATAGCAGGTTTTCTCCATTGGAGTGCTAGTCTAGGGGGTTTATATAGCACAAGGGTCACTGCTATTGGTCCAAACTTATGCTAATTAGGGTTTGGAGAAGTACACTATTGGTCAATGCTTGAGTCCCAACCTCCAATCAGGTCTGCCTGACTTCCATTTTCTCACTATAGGGCAGGAAGCAGGAGTTGGGGTCTTGTGATGGTCTATGGTTGCAGGCTTTGGGCTGCAGCATTGCATGGAGTGGGTTTCTGCAGCAGGAGTTCCTAGTGTGCCCAGGTCTGGCTGCTGAAGGGTGACAAGTCAGCATGCCTTGGTTCACAGTGCCTCAGGCCCACCATGCCTGCATGGTGGGCTCCGCACTGCCCATGCTCCATAGATTCTTGTTAATGTGAGGCTCTTATTAGTGTGCTAAGAATTGAGAGACTATATGATATAAACTCTGATTAATTCTTAATTAGTTTTCACCCCTCTAATGTTTAGGTTAAGACCAGCTGACAGAGCAAGAGGCTTAGCAAGGGAAAATGCATGGATAATTCTGAAATGCAGATAATGCCTAAATTGTATGTATTTTAATGATATACACTTGTGAGTGATCTCTCTGTTTCTTCTATCTCCTTTCCCTCTTCTTTTCCCCACATCTGTAGCTATTCTCTTCTGGTTAAACCCAGAAGGAAAACCGGACAGATGTGAAGGGCATTATTCAGAAAGTTATGATATCCAGATTCTAGTTCCGACTCTACCATTTCCTAACTGAATGATCATCAGCCTTCCAAATCTGAGCTTCCTGTGTATAGAATAAGTAGGAGATTGGGGCTAGACTCCTGAGACTATGGAGCTGTAAGTTTTCATTATTGTGCAGATTCCAACTTTGCCGGCTTGGGGCCTGGCAGGCCTCAGCAGCTGGCCACTTAGATAATCCCCAAAGCCTATAAATGCGGGCAGGATAAGAATTGACTAATCACAGGAGAGTCCAGCCTCTCTAATAGGTACTGGTGCCTTCAGCTGCTCCTGGAGCCACCAGCCAACCCAGAGATGAAGCTGGTTGGAAAAGTGAACAGACATGTTGGAAAGGATCTGAAATGTCCATGTCCCTGGATAAGAGGTCACAGAAACCCTTTGTTTGGTGGTGCAGTGCAATTCAGACAAACCAGGTTTTGAATGCTGACCCTGCCATTTATAGGAGCTCTCTGACCTTGAAAAATTTCTCTTGCAGTGCCTCATTTTCCTCCCTCAGACAGTGGATGTAGCAATCTCCTCACATTGCAGAACTGTAGTAAGGAGTAAGGTCCCTGGAGGCCTAACTGTACCTAAATATAGGTCCTAGGAAGTGCTTAGTAAATGGCAGTAGTAGTTGTTATTATCCTTTGCCCTTTATTCACAGGAGTCCCTCCTGGATTTGGGCTTGAGTTCCTCCCCATGGCTGGGAAGCCTTGGCTCCAAGCCTCAGGCCCAGCAATGCCAGGGAGCCTGGTTCAGAGATGATGCTGATTGGGATGTGATTAAATTCCCCGATTGAGGAACCTCAGCATTCTGGTTCAGAGTAGGAGGACCAGCAATATATAGCACTATCTGCTTGGATCCCGAATTAACTTATTTTTCAAAACTATCCTTTACAAGGTCTCCTCCCCTTTCCTCACCTCTCTCTGGGTCCCATCCAGAAAAGGAAAAAAAGCAGTGTGGGGCTCCCCGCAATTCAGGGAGCAGGTTACCAGGAGGGAGGCAGAGGCTGTTTGCCTTGCAAAAGATGTAGCTTAAACAAGCTCTGGCCATTCGAGGCGGCTGCAGCCCCATCCTGAAAGCTACGGTCCCGCGCAGCGCACACCGGCTGATTCCTGTTTTCTTGGCAAAGCTGGGCTCGCTACTCAAATGTGTCTTCTTCTCCATCCTTTATCCCGACAGCTTGCAAGTGCTCTGCTGGGAAGGGCGATTAAGTAGCGCTAAGTGTATTTTTCCATTTTCCAGTGTCCACCTGGTAAAAATAAAATAAAACAAAATAAAGGAAATCCAGGATTGAACTGTCATTATTATTTTTTTTTAAAAGGGGAGAGGGGGTCACATGACTGCGAGTAACTGATTTAGCCAAGTGGCTGCAACTCCGAGTTTGCTGCAGAGCCGCCCCCTCCCGGCGGGAGCGCTGACGTCACGGAAAAGCCCCGTCGCGGGTCGGCGGGGCTCGGTATAAACGGCGGGGCCGCGGCGGCTGCAGGCTGCAGGCTCGGACGACGGGCACGGCGGACGCTCCCGGCGCTCAGCGGCCTCGGCATCCCAACGCGGACCCACTCACCGACGCCCACCCGGACGGCCCGGCGGAGCCAAGTAAGGGGGCGTCCCGAGGCGCTCTTGCAGCGGCGCTGGGAGCGGGAGGGCAGGGAGTGGGCGTTCCCCGCCGGTGGAACTTTCTAAGTTAAGGGCGCCCCTGGAACTTGCTGTCTGCGCTGTGGTTTTCTGATAAGGGAAAGAACTTCGGATACAAGGGATGCGCTTCTCATTAGCAGGTTCCTTAGTTCAGTTCAGGAGGAGGGTCACCTCTCCCTGCAGATTGTGTGGTCAGCGGGTAGCCCTCAATGACACTTTTTCCGTTGTTTGAATGCTAATCGACCAACGAAGGGGCTGCCTTTAAGAGATCAAAAACTCCCCATCGGTCGGTGGTCCTGGTATGTGGCCAAGAGTTGGGGTGTGGAGTGTGGGGGTGAGGTTTGTGCATCCTCACTCTCCCGTGGATCTTGCTGATTCAAATGTGAATGCATCTATTTTACCTCAAGCAGCCTGGGAGAACAGACCTCCGTGCGGAGTGAGGTAGTCTTGCAAGGGAAAAGTTGTAGGAAGTTGGTGAATATGGTTTAGAAAAGTCTTTGGCCTTCTGATTTGTCTCAAGAAGGTGAAAATATGAATCGAATTAAAGAAACCTTGGAGAAGATGTGGTTTGATAGGAGTGAAGCACTTGTCTGCAAATGAGATGGGTCTGAATGTGAGTAGGTCATTTCCCTGCCGGAATGACTAGGCTTGGGGCTGGGATATTTTAAAGGTGGTGACTACCGGCAAGAGGCAGAGCTGAGGCATAAACCTTGAACAGAAATTGCCCCCACTCCTCAAATAATGGTCCGTTCAGGCAGCTGGAGAGCATCAGGGCAACTTTACTAAACATGGAAGTTCCCATAAGTGCCTGTCCAGTCCAACCAGGGGGAGTGATGTCATTGCCACGTGTTTCCCACTGAGGCACAAAAGCCTGCAGGATGCTGGTGCAATTAAGAGCCATGTTTAGACAAGAGCAGCTAACCTGGCCAGCTGGTCCCCAGCAGCACTGACTTGTTGCTTTTCAGGCCATCTCTGGAGGCTGTGGTTTCTTTTCAACTGCCTTTGTGCCTAGCTCAGAGTGGGGACCCCCAGGCTTCTTTGAGGATGGAGGAAGCTCATGGGCAGCGGGCAATGTTAATGGTACTTTTTATTTTCTGTGCAAATGACAGACTACCTGAGGATCTGGTCACTAATTGTGTGTGTGTGTGTGTGTGTGTGTGTGTGCACGCATATATCTCCCCATTTGAAAGCCTGGCTTATTGGGGTTTGGAGGCTGTTTCTTTGGTGTTGCTTAATGATAACTTGATTCTTACCCATTTCATAGAATACCACTGATGACTGACCATGTGTTTAAGTCCCCTGAACTTTCACTCTTCCTTACCAATGCCAGCATCTTGGCTGATTTGCTTCCTAGGACCCCACGATGACTCTGAATAATGTCACCATGCGCCAGGGCACTGTGGGCATGCAGCCACAGCAGCAGCGCTGGAGCATCCCGGCAGATGGCAGGCATCTTATGGTCCAGAAAGAGCCCCACCCATACAACCAGCGCAACAACCACTCTGCCACCCCTGAGGACCCCTGCCGTCGGAGCTGGTCCTCTGACTCTACAGACTCTGTCATCTCCTCCGAGTCAGGAAACACCTACTACCGCGTGGTGCTCATAGGGGAGCAGGGGGTGGGCAAGTCCACCCTCGCCAACATCTTCGCAGGCGTGCACGACAGCATGGACAGCGACTGCGAGGTGCTGGGAGGTAGGTGGCCCAGGCTTGCTGGGCTTCTGTCTCTTAGCAGTGGTCCAGGCAGAAAGAGAGCCAGAGGGTCATTTATCTGCAGACTTGGAGCTGAAGTTATGCCTTCTTGGCACTGGATGGGGAGCTGAGTCCCCAGAAAGGCCCTGGCACAGGCCCTCATGACAAGAAAATGAAAATGCTTGTGTACAAGACCAAAGTCTGTTGAACTTGAGCCATAATGGGTGTTTCTGAGGTTCTAAGTCTGAAGGGTCTGAGGGAGGCTGATGAAAGAGGACAGAGCCAGAGGTCAGGATCCTACTTCTGGCTTCTGCTGACTCTGGCCTGGATCAGATTCCAAGAGCTCAGTACAGGGGTAGCCTTTTCCCATGGTTATACCTACAACAAAACCCACTGAAGAAAAACAAAGAGCAAAAACTATTTAAGTGTATTCACCAGCCTGTTTCCACCAATATTGAAGACTTACTGGTGTAAAATAGTTCAAAATCTGTATTTGAAATAGTATGATATTTTAAAAAATTTTTTGAAATAATGACAATGATGATAAATAACTTGGTGTGGAGTCTTAGAGTTTTTTCAAGATAATTTTCCCTGTACACTCTCATTCCAAATATTTATTTGTTGAAACCCTGTTTCTAAAATTATTTAGAGATGATATTATTTCATAAATGCATATAAAGGAAAACCTTATATTCTGGGATGGAATATGAGGACCCTAATAGCCAATGGTGTCCATGCAGTGTCCTTCAACTACAGTGCTGATCTTAGTCCATGTAACCAGGGCAGCTGTGTGTCCCTATTTACAACTATAGAAATGAAGGAAGAACTGTCCAGTGCACCCAGGTCACGTGGTTTGTCCATATTTCCAGCTGCAACACACAACTGAATCACAGACTTCCGGGGTAGGAAGATGGCTTAGTGGTGACTCACGTTTCCTCCCCATCTGATGCATATGAATCCTACTCCTCACTACATCAGCCCATTTCGTCTAAAGGTTTTATTCTTCTTAACTGTCTCAGTGTCAGGGAGTTCACTGCTTCAAGAGGCAGCTCAGGAACTGGGCTATAAATGATGACTCACTGATGTAATATCAATTTCTCTCTCACTTCTGGAATCTCAGGGGCTATGGCTAAGCCAGAGTCGAGGGAGAAACAGGGCCAGTGTTATATGGTTAATTCTTTTCTTGTGAAGGATGATGAGTGGATGTGACTAGAAAACCGCTCTGGGGCACCCTGAGATGGGCAAACTACACTGTGTCACTAAGGAGCTCTGTGCCAGTGGCTATAATTGAGATCAGGGTGAAATTAATTTAAAATTCTTAAATTACTTAAGAAATAATAATAAAGTGTTTTGAGGATCCTAAGAGTTAAGGATTGACAACTCTTTCATTGACCAATAGTTTTTGTTTATTTTTAAGAGGGAGGGATTGAAAGAGTAATAGACTTTCAAAAATATCTGTCCATTAGAATAGGGTGGTGTGTATCCAGAGGACACGATCCCCATAGGCTTAAAGTATTGAGAAGAGTGATTCATACTGGAATTTGGATAGGCAACCTTCTGCATTTGGGAACTTCTTTGTTAGGAGAGAGGGAGAGGAGGAGAGAGAATCTGTTCCTTACCTCCTTAAACTGAGAATCTTAGATAGTGAGAAGCTTCTCAGGTGCTTCCTATCTTACATATCCTATTCGAGTAACTTCATTTATACCACCTAGGATGATATTCCTTATATATAGACCCTGTTGGAATCACTAGTTGGCTTTGTGTTTCCCAAGACGGAGGTTTTCCAAGGCATACCCCTACATTCTTTTCCTTTTTTCTCCCCACAACGAACCATAAGAAAAAATATACACAATATTCTCATCCTCATTTCTCCCAATAAAGATGGATGCTGTTTCAGTTTCATTGTGATAATCTTACGACTCTGTGCACATTTAATGCCATTTATTCATTCATTCCTAAACAGTTACTGAACACACACCATGGAACTTGGTGAGTCCTGTGGGGACATGCAAATGTCCTGGGGCTCCCCCCATAGAGGTGCTCACGGTGCCCCTTGGAGGTCAGACATACACCACTGTAACTGAAGCTAGGGTGTCGTGGGAGAATTGCAAGGGGAACAGGCTGTGAGAAAGTGGAATTTGAAGGAGAAATGAGTTCTGTGAAAATCAGAAAAGGCTTCAGGAAAGAGGTGTTGTCTGAGTTGCACCTTAAAGACCACCAGGATTTGGAAGCATTGTGCTAGATGTGAAGGCGGAGCACATGCAGGGAAGGGCAGGAAGGAAGACTGGGCACAGAGTCTGATGAGTGGACTTAGATCCCACTGTGACACAGACTTACCTAGGTGCTCTTGGACAAACCCCTTAACCTCCTGAAGCCTCCTCATTAGTGTCATTGTGACAGTACTTCACAGGGCATTATGCAGACTAAAAGAGCAGACATTAGGCAGGTAGCATAGTGCACACACAGGGGACATGTGGAATAAACGTACTTACCATGGACTCTGGATCTGCTATCTCCTTCCCATGTGCTTACCTTCCAGAACTGTGGTTTCAGTACCTGTAAGCTCCTGCTCCCTGTCTACCCACCCGCTTGTCATTCTTGCCTGGGGCCCTTTCAGATGTGCAGAGGAGACATGAGCCAATAGAGGAGAGGAGCACGAGAGCAAGCATTTCTTCCAAGGTTCCTTGGTGCCTCTTGGGCTCTGAAAGCTGAAAGTAGTTGAAAGTTCTTTTGGTGGGAGAGATGCTGGAGTTTCAGAGCTTTGAAGGGGCTGCAAGAGCCAGTCCTTGAGCCAGTCTTGGGCAGGAGAGGCCTCTGAGCACAAAGGATGCTAAAGAAAAATGTATATGGTAGGAAGACCATTCAGGACTATGGCAGTTAGGGGGAGAGGATGGACTGAAGTCCAAATATAATAAGAACAAGTGTGATTTATAACAAAGGAGCAGGTTGGGAGGGTCTTTGGATGGAAACTTTACTAAGAAGAAATATTGAGATTAGGGGAATTCTTGCTGGAGTCAGGCCAAGGACTTAGACATCAAAGGTTGGGGAATGAGGAATTTGATCAGATATTGAGACTGGGGGAGTCTCACTCATCTGACTCAGCAGGATTCTGATTAAAACTGGGCTCTCCAAAGACAGACATAGAAACTCAAGGTAAGAAGAGGGTTCGTGCTGCAAGTTTGGTCAGGGACAGAGTTTTTGTCGGTGGGATCAGATTGGAAAAAGCAAACTGAGGTGTACTGGTCCAGGGAAAATGGCCACTGAGCACAGTGGCCCCCTCTAGAACCTCCTTGGCCCACTAGGATGACTTCTCTTGCTATGCAGTGTGTCCAGACACCCCCAGCTTTCATGCAGAGCATGAAAGAAATGAGAACATCCCGAACCCTGGTTACCAACAAGCCCCACAGGCTGATAGGCCCGACCCTTTCTCTAAACCTAGAGCAAATTTCAAAGACTTTTCTGTTCTTTTATTCACCTTGTTCAATTAACACTTGGAGAGGCTAAAAGATTGGTTGAGGACTAAGGGAGGAAGAGATACCTAGAGCTTTGGTTATAGGCACTGAGTTAGTGGAAAGCCATCGAGCAGGACTTTTGAGTGTTGGAACAGTCCCAGGTGCTCCCAGGCAGAGGGCTAGAAACCCAAGCTGGAAGGAGGGGGTGTATTGTTTTAGGCTCTTGGGTCTCCAGCACTGTGAGTTTCAGGCAAAGGTAAGGCCAGATAGAATGATCCTGTTAGGAAACTTCCACAACAGCAAAATATCTGGTTTCCACTTTCACAATTGTGATTCTTAGTCCACTGTTTCTCTAGACTTGTTCTGATAGCTCTTAGACCAAGAGAAACGTGGAGTTTGCTTTGGCCCTCAGCTGCTGGAACATGTTCTGTTTCTACGTGAACTACGTGGGCAATTAGGCAAATCCTCCTCTACCTGCTTTTGGTTGATGGGTGGCAACTGAAGGCAGAGAAAGTGCCTTCTGGAGAGTTTTCTGAGTTCAGGGAGGGGATTTAGAGAAAAGAGAAAAACACTCTGTGGTAGTAGGGGACAGTCGGATCTCCCCTCCAGCTCAGCTGCACAGGTGCTGAGTGTTTCCTTTGGCTCTCATGAATGTGCACCCTGAGGTCATGAGGCCCTGCTCTCCAGTAAGCCAAACTGCATCCCACTGTGAATTCCTCCACATGGATGCAGCAAACAGGATGGGCACAACAGATTCTGCCTCCCACCCCCACCCCCGCCACCGGGGAAACAGTTACTTCTGCTAATGACACTTTAGAAGGTGGGAAACAGACAGAGCCATCTCTGGTTAACTTCTTCTTTGTCTGTGTTTTCTTTCCTTTCCCTTTTCTGGTTCCAGTTCTTAGGTAAAGAAACACTAAACCAACAAACCCCCATCTATTATAAAACATCAGCCATTCTGGCTCCCCAACCATAGTGCTCTTAAGGTAGGATTTACCTGGAATAGAACAATCTGGCTGTGGCAAAAACCAGCTTCTTGCATGTGAGGAAGTGATGCTAAGCGCTAACACTTACGAAGTTTCTACTTAGTGTCCAGGCTTAGTATATGTGATTGTCACACAGCCATAAGGGGTAGATATGATTATCTCATTTTGTAAATGAAGAAAATAACCTTAGAGGATCTATATATGTGGTCCAGAGCCACATAGTTAAGCAGGGATGGCACCCAGATTCTGATTCAGGTTGGCTTGTGCTCGCAGCCTCAATGCTCTGTATATCATTCATTCACTCACTGGACACATTTTTATTGAGCACCTGCAGCATACCAGACACTGTCCTGGGTGCTGGAGGGGCAGAGTAAACATCACAGATGCAAATCTCTGCCCTAACATTCTGGCAAGTTGGAGGCAGCAAATACTAAAATCAGCGAGGTACATGTGTTGCATGTTCAATGACAATAATGCAAAGGAGAAACAAAACAGGAGATGGAATAAGGAATTTTAGTGAGAGGTTTTGCAAAAGAGAGATTTTAAATTGGTGGTTAGGGATACCTCCCCAGAAGGTTAAGGTAAGGACAAGCCTTGTTGGTAGCTGAGGGAAGAGATTCCAGGCAAAAGGATGAAGAAGAAAAATGATGTCATTAGAAAAGTCATAATTTTCAGATGATGAAATTCAAAACAGGACACTGCATTGTGAAAACAGAGTAGGGATGGGATTAACTGGGGTCGATGGGGAATCCTTCTTGCAAAAATCCTAGCACATCCTGTGCTGCCACCCTGACAGATTTTTCCAGACTGGAGCTACTTTGGCCCACTGCACTGTGTTCACCCTTCACCTACACTCAATCTGGGTTCAAGTGCATGAAGGAAAGTTTCCATTACCAAGTAGAACTGGAGGCTCTACTTCTGATGTACTCAAGATGGAAAAACAAGCTCATTCAGTCCTAGAGAACTGAGTTTCTATTATTATTATTGTTGCTATTATTTTAAGGAATAAAACTATAGCCCACAGGCATAGTCTCAAGGAGGAGAAATATCTCTGAGTTCAAAGCTCATGAAATTGCCAGTGAATATTCCAGAACCATCCACTGATAGGTACAGTGGATTTCCATGTAAGGCTTATGAAACAGTGGCTTACAGTTAATACTTTGTCATAGCCTCCTCTGTTAAACCTGAGTCAGAGGCTCTTATGAGTTTATTTTCATAAGTGGTTTTCCTATACAAAGGTTGAGGAACAAAGGAAATGAATATCTTTTAATTCAATTGGTTTAGTCGTACATATTTGAGAGATATAGGTGATCTGCTTACAGAGTCCTGGAGAAATAGCCGTCATATGTTGTTGAACATGACAGAAGGTAATTTATTTGCAAATATCTGCATATCTATGTACTTAGTTGCATATTGAGTGTGTTTTTTAGCACAACTTTATTCATGACCCCCTTATGTCGAAGTGTTGCATATTCATCTGATTCCAGTATCAATGTTCTTTCTTTTCTAGAAGATACATATGAGCGCACCCTGATTGTGGACGGGGAAAGTGCCACAATTATACTGCTGGACATGTGGGAAAATAAGGTACGCAGAACCTGAAGCTGTCAGTGAGTTCTTGGGCTCTCAGTGAGCCTTTCAACAGGCTGTTTGGTGTGAGGGTGACCTTGTCCTACATGGCAGCTATTCCAGATGAGGTGGGCCCATTCCCTTGATTAAAAACATTTACTTCTGAAAAACAGAACTGTTCTGAGGAACAGGTCATTCACAGATGAGCTCTGAATAACAAGCAAGCTTCAGTGTTCTGCCCTTAGTTCTATTAAAAAACACAGAAAGTGTATTTGTTTTAGGGAAAGTTCAAACAAGCATAGGAGTTACTTTCAAACACATAAAACCATCTTGTATGAAGTTGACATTCTCGACACTAGTCTTCAACATTTGCTTTTCAAAGGTTTTGTGCTTCTGAGCATATATGTGAGACCTTCTGTTTACTGAGAACCCTCCTCATAAAAGGTTTCTTAATGTTATCCCTTGGAAAAGTCAAAAGGAATTTTTTGGGGAAGTTTAGATAGAAATACTGTATGGCTGACCAGTTATGTAATTTATCAACTCAAGCTGTAGAAGAAATAAAGGCTTTTTGGCACAAATACCATGCAGGCTAGCAATCTTCACAGCCCCGACATCTCATAGGCCTGGAAGTCCACTGGATTTTGAGGAGTTTGAAGCAGTTTTCTTCCCTTCTGTTATCAGCAAAGTTACTTTAGGACCACACACATGGTTTCTTTGCAAAATGACAGTTTCTTTCCCAGGCCACCCTGAGCTCATGGAAGATCTTTGTGTCCGTTTAGGGAGAAAATGAATGGCTCCAAGACCACTGCATGCAAGTCGGGGATGCCTACCTGATTGTCTACTCCATCACAGATCGCGCCAGCTTTGAGAAGGCATCTGAGCTGCGAATACAGCTCCGCAGGGCCCGGCAGACAGAGGACATTCCTATCATTTTAGTTGGCAACAAAAGTGACCTCGTGCGGTGCCGGGAGGTGTCTGTGTCAGGTAAGAGGGGGTGGCGCCCGTGCCTTGGAAAGAACCCCTGCCCACATGTCCTTCTCTTCCTTTGTCATGAGGCTGGAACCAGGGACTCATTAAAATGCTCATTGGAGCTTACCTATACCTTCCAAGACTGCTCCCGTCCCCAATGGTCATCTCCTGCTGGTTGTCCATCTGGTCTTCCTGCAGGATTCCAATCTCCTCACCCTAAGGGATTTCCTGGAATTCCTTTAGGGAAGAGATCATGCTCAGGGACTTTTTTGTTGTTGTTGTTTGTTTGTTTTTCTGGTTTTGTCTTTTCATTCCTTCCATATTTTTTAAGAGCATTTTTCTTCTTATCCAGATTAGTCTGACCTCTGTACAAGACAACTCTATATTACTTTTAACAGCACACTTGAATGTCACCTGGGTTATGTTGGTGGTTTTCCATGAATGCATTATGATAATCCCCCTGAAGCCATTCTAGATATTTATTCCTACTTTGATAAAATAGTTTGTTGGCCCTATTATAATGTCATTTATTTTTAAACCGGCTGAAAATGGAAGCGTAATAGAACTTAGAAATATTAATGAGAAAATCCCCTGGTTTTACGTGGCGGAGAACCCCCTTCACAATGGACTGGCATCAGAGTATTTCACCTCAGCAGAGACATTAACTGAAGCTTTCAAGCTAGGTTTTAATGAAACACAGGACACACACATATACAGAATGGAAATGCCCTGGTGTATAAAATTAGTCTCCTCTTACTCACCTATAGCTCTAACAATTATAAAGGAGTTGCTAAATAATATACACACTCTGATGATTTAAAATGCCATGCTCAGGGATTTATTGGCAGTCTCCACTCTTTTCTCTTTGTTCTCCAAGGTGTCAAGGAAGGGAAAAGAAAATCTTTATGCAAGAAGGATGGGGAACTCTGATTTAGGGGAATTGTGGGAAAGAGTTTCATTGAGGAGAAGAATTCTACTCTGGGGGTCGCTGATTCCTCCAAGCCCTAGAAACAACTCCTTATCCTATCCTCTGCTTCTAAATGTTAGCATCGGTTGGATGGTTTCATAAACTTTTTCACACTTAGTTTGAGGATACTTTCTGTTTGTTGAGTGGGCACCCAAGTGCTTGAGATTTTATTGACCTAATACAGATTATCCCTGGTACAATATCAAAATAAAATGCAGCATTGCCAGAACCTGCTCTAGAGAAGAGAAACCCAACCCAGTCAAGACAATGTACTCAACTTTTTGATAATGTCTTACTATTATGACATGATTGTCCACAAAAATCATTTCTTTCCAAATTGGAACTGAGATATGTGATTATTGAATACAATGAAATATTTGAAATTCAGAGAAGCTTGAATAGTTTGATGTAACTGAAAAACTTCATTAAAAAATGTAACAGGTTTTTTTTTTTTTTTTTTTTTTTTTTTAAAGAGAGGAAAGTTAAGTGGTAGAATTCTAATTTTCAGTTTAGGAACCAAGTCAGGAGAAAGAGTGTGGTCTAGAGATTTAAGCTGGGCTGGATTCATAGTCACTTGCAGGCAGTGTGAACTCTGACAAGTTTTTAAAAGAGCCCTTTCCCTAGTTTCTTCATCAGTCTGATGGGGGATAATAATATATTTTCCAAGATTATTATGAGCATTGAGAAAGTGTTTATAATGAACTTAGCCTAATTCTTGGCATGTAATGAGTCTGTAATAAATTAAAGCTATGGCTTTATGTTCTAATTAATACACTATATCTGATGCAATTGGATGTTCACACAGTCAATTCATGCTGAACAGATCTGAAGAGAATCTCTCCTGCTTCCAGGGATCCTCTTGTGGGACTCTTTCCTTCTGTTTGTGCCCTGGGAGGGCATGTGTCGGAGTGACCTCCTCTATCCATTGCTTATCGGGCTGACCTCAGTTACTCTGAGGACAGTTTTACAGGAATCACCCAGCGTGGCTGTGTGCTGGGCCCGGTCACACTCCACAGCCCCTCTGACCTTCTCCTCTGCCTTTCCTTACCAGAAGGGAGAGCATGTGCTGTGGTGTTCGACTGCAAGTTCATTGAGACCTCAGCAGCTGTCCAGCACAATGTGAAGGAGCTGTTCGAGGGCATCGTGCGGCAGGTCCGCCTTCGTCGGGACAGCAAGGAGAAGAATGAGCGGCGGCTGGCTTACCAGAAACGGAGAGAGAGCATCCCCAGGAAAGCCAGGCGCTTCTGGGGCAAGATCGTGGCCAAAAATAACAAGAACATGGCCTTCAAGCTCAAGTCCAAATCCTGCCACGATCTTTCTGTGCTCTAGACACCCAGCATCACCCAGATGTCCTCCTGATGGGCGTCGTCAAAGGCCACTGGGACCGATAATCTATATTAGATTGGATACTTAAGTGTTGTTAGATGTGGCTTCCCCGGATGTAGCCGGGAAGGAACATGTTAGCCTCCTGGGCAACAAAGTGCATGGGAAATGAAAGATCTTTGTAAAGAATCAGTATTTATTTATGGGAAAAGGCTGACCTTGCTTTGTGGACACCCAGCGTTCATTATGGGACATGTTTGGTGTTCACGTGAGTTTTTTCGCTCCTTTGGATAGTAGAGAATCCAAGCTTACAAAAGAATGCCTAGAACAAGAGCTTTTCATCCTCAGAATTCTGCCCAGTGTTCTTGTGAATTTGAGGCCATTGGATGATCAGTGAATATGGGAACACCCAAGGAATTTATTCTAAGGAGAACTGTCCAAGTACCTTATCTCCATGGAGCTAGAGTTGTGAGAACTGGGCTCATCATGGTCATGACTATTGACACTCCATCAAACTGTGAAAAGAAATGATGGATCTTGCTGGAACCTAAAGCTTAAGCTAACAATTTTTGTTTAATGCTCACAGAGATGTGTGGAATTGGGAACTGACATGTGTACCATTTATAGGTTTAAAACTTGTATCTTATGTGTTTCACAATTTTTTTATTTAGGGGAAGGTTATTTTCAACAAATGCTCCTTACTCTAACCACCTGTTGTGTTTCATTGTTTTTTGAAATCATGGAGCTATCATAAAAATATTTTTAAAACCTGAATTATTGATAACCTGGAGTATAAAATGCCAAATTTTTAAATATAATCAAAGGTCTGAATTTTTATAAACATATAAAAACCTCCAGTACTTTGGGTTGACACTTGTATGCTACAGCTCTGCTCTATTTATTATTATTTTGCAAAAATAATCATTTTAACATTTGATAAAGCATATTTATGAACATATTTCTTAATAAGAAAAATGCCCATTTTATTACCATTTTCTATCTTTTTCAAAATATACAAGTTTTTACCTTATGTCTTATAATAAAAGAAATAAAATCTTTGAAAACAAAGACATTGTTTTCTTCTCCACACAAGATGATTTGGTTATTTTTATGTGGTTTTTAGAAAAAAGCATATTCCAAAGAGAGAACAAAAAAACTATTATGTTATTTCATTTTCTCATTAACAGTAGCCCAGTAATTATCTGTGTTAAAAAGGCATCTCTCCTTTGGAATCACGATTCACAATTATTTCAAGTTATTTTTGGATGATTCATTGGGTAAGTATTTGGGGTCATCTAGATGCTAAGTTATTGTCAAAGCCTGACTGATCTTTTACTTTGGCAAATTCCTGACTGAACAGATGGGCCTGGCTTTGTTCCCTGAGGGCTCATGGTCTTAAGCTTTCCTAAAGCATTAGGAGAAGTCAAAAAAGATTAGGGGAGAGGGGACTGGTGATTTTCAGCTGGAGATTAGTCAGGCAAAGCTGGAACCAGAGTCTCCTCTCTGACACTAATATGGTTGACAAGGCATCTTTCTGAGGGTGCGTGCAACCCTTCTGCTGCAAGGGAACTTCCTGGTGTCCCCATCCCACACCTTCTCTGCACCCCCCACCCCACGTGCACCCTCTTTCACTTTTACCTCCCTCCCTATCTTTCTGAGTTTGTAGTTAGACACACAGATGGTGACAGTCACGGGACCTCTCACATTGCCTTAAAGCGACACAGTTTTAAAAGGCATCTGCTTTTTTGTTGGCTGCTTCTTTGGCAAGTTAAGGGTAAAGGTTCTATTTCTCTGCCCTCTGCCATCTTTGATTTGCTAAAGGAAATACCACAGGGAGGTAATACAAGAGAAGATTTGGGTTACATGGGACTAGTATGAATCTTGGCTGTGCCATTTAACATTAGTCTGTCTTTGGAGTAAACATTAAATGTGTCTAGCTATCAGCTTTCTCATCTGCAAAATGGGCTTGCTAATAACAGTTACTTTGTAAGCTTGTTGTGGGATTAGCATCTTTTACTCTGTTATGCAGTTAAAAAGCTCAAGAAATGTTAGTTATGGTTCATTGTTGTTCATCTTTCACCCTGCATACATTAGAGCTAGTTTCATGTGTCTGTTTCCCCTAATTCAAACAGGAATTCCTTCAAATCAGTGACCACAAATTTTTTTCCTTTTGATTCCCCTGTATGTATTGAGACTTTCATTACCTTCTGAATTTTATAGATCCTCCTAGTGGTTCCTTGAGGGTGACAGAACCTCATTTCTCAGAGAACTAGTGAAGGGGGATGGTGACAGGTCCAAGTTCATTCAGAAGTTGAGTTTGGCCAAGATTGGAGTCAAAATGTGACTCCTGGTTATTTGCATATTCTAGTCTTCAAAACTGTTTCCTATGACTCATTCGCTTTGTTTCCATGTATTACACTACAGCACACACATACACCACACATGTACTGCATACACATACCACGTATGTACACTGCAAACACCCCCCCCCCACGTGTACACATTCTTTATTTTACTCTCTGTTCTCAGATTCAACCTTCCTCATCTCTCTTTCAGACCTCCTCAGCCAAAAGGCCAACATCCCATCCCTCCTAGGCTGGCACTGTCCCAGGAGGGCTCCCCACCTTGAGCCAGGGTGGAACAACCGAGGCAGCACCACCATCTGAAGGGCTTTTTCGTTAAGAGCTACAGCTCTGCAGCCAGATGGACCTGGGTTTCAGCGCTTCCTGGAAGTGTGGCTGAGTGAAGTTCCTTACTCTTTCCTGGTCTCATTCCCATCTGTGATGTGTGGGGATGGCACTAGCGCCTGCCTCGTGGGCACGGGGCGAGGATGATGTCAGACCTGCGGAAGCAAAGGTTCTCCTCCAGGGAGAACTGCGACTCCCCCTCTAACGCAGCGTCCATACCTTCGTTCGCTTGTGCTTTCTTCAGACTCTATTGGACATTCAGGTCCTGACGGGTGCTGGGAATGTAATGATGACTAAGATGTTGTCCTTGTCCTCAGAAACCTCGAGAGCAGTAAATTTAACTGTCCCCAAAAGCCAAGGAAGGTGGCATTGGAAATAGGAAGAAAAATGAAAAGAATTGTGGGATTACGATACTTGGAAGGGACTGGATTTGCTCCTATTAGATAAAATTTGAATGAAGAAAATAAGTTATTAAAATGATTGGATTAGCCATGGAAAATTAAATTGACCTTTTAAAAAAAATTCCATTTGGGAAAAGTAGGAGCACTGAAAAAAGGCTGGATTTTATGCATTCCACATTTTTGCTTACTAATACACGAGGTATTTAATGCAGGGAGAGAGGCAGGTGATGGAGAACTCACTTGGCCAGATGTGAGGAGCTGCTTATGCAAGGTCCTGGGAAGAAAAGGCATCTTTGCCTTTAAGAAACTTAACTATGGTTAACAGTGGCAGGAAGCGGGCCTAGTGGTCAGTGGAGACAGCTGCACAAAGACCTAGAATGTGATGTCAAAGACAATAGCAGCCATCAGAGAAGTGAGGTGAGGCGGTGGGAGTGCAGGGGGGAGGAAGCACTCCCTGGCCAGCTCAGGCGGTCCTGGGTGTCTTCTTGGAGGAGATGGCATTGAGTTTCATTTTGAAGATTTCTTTTTTTTAAATTCTTTTTTTTTTTATTTTTACAGACTGCATTTTGATTCACCGTACACAAATGGGGTACATCTTTTCATTTCTCTGGTTGTGCACGATGTAGATGCATACCATTCGTGTAATCATACAAGTGCATAGGGTCATGATGTCTGTCTCATTCCACCATTTTTCATACCCCCCTCCCTCTCATTTCCCTCTACGTAATCTAGAGTTCCTCCATTCTTCTCTCACCCCACCCCCATTACATATCATCATCCACTTAGCAGGGAAAACATTCGGCCTTTGGGTTTTTGGTATTGGCTTATTTCTAAGAGTAGGGCTGGTTGGAGGAAAGAAAAAAAGGAAAGATTGGTCTATATAAAGAAAACAGCAGGAGCAAAGACAGAGTAGCAGGGAAGGGAGATGTCTGTTTGGAACTGTGAGAGAAGTTCAGTTTGGCCAAGAACCTTCTGGCAGACATGAAGTGCAGAGTTACGTGATGAGGCTGGGAGTCAGATGACCCTAGTGTCAACTTCTTACCTGAGCAGAGTGGGTGGAATAGAGTTCCCCCCAAGTTCAAGTCCACTTGAATCTCAAAATATGACCTTATTGGGAAACAGGGTCTTTGGACAGATGTACTTAGTTAAGGATCGCAAAAGGAAACCATCCTGGTTTTAGGGTGGACCCTAAATCCGACGTGTGGTGTCTTTAGAAGAAAAGGGAAAGAGAGTCTTGAGTGCAGAGGAGACATGCAGGCCATGTCAAGATCAGGGTGGTGCAGTTACCGGCAGGGAATGTGTGGACCACCAGAGTCGGAAGAGCCAAGGAAGGATTCTCCCCTAGACTCTTTTCAGGGAGCATGACCTGCAGATACCAGGATGTGGGAGTTTTCAGCTTCCAGAACTTCAAGAGTCAATTTCTGTCAATTTAAGCCACCAAGTTTATGGGAATGTCAGCAGCCCCAGGAACCTGAACACACTGGGTTATGTAGGACAAGTTAATAGCCTGGATTAGTCCTTCATCTGCAAACCAAAAAAAATAGTAATCATCTTACAAGAAGTTCGTGAGGACTAACCACAGGGCACTTGTTAACTTATTAACTTACTGTCTATTCTAGAGGTGGAGAGCGAGTTAGCAGGAATGATAAATTGGAGAGCAATCATAGGATGAGACCGAGTTCCAGGGGGAAAGTTTGGACTTGGCTCTGAAGGCAGTACAGGTGCTTCGTATTTCAAAAAAGGGTGTGACCAGTTAAGGTGGTGCTGCTGAGGACATCGCCCAGGAGAGCTGAGGCTGGCTGAAGCCAGAAGGCAGGAGCCCCACCTGGGGAGACTGACTGGAAAACCTTCTTGGCCCCTGCCTTGGGGGGGGGTGGAGTGAGGTGTTTCAGTAGAGGTGGTGAAGGGGGCTCACCTCAGAACACGCCTGAGATGTGTTTCTTGGGCCTAGAGAGTGCACGTGTCTGGTAGGACTAAAGGCTTTGCATTGGGAGTGCCCACAAAGCACTGAGGCCTGATGCCTGCCGTGGCCAGAGCATGGGAGAACATGGCAGTGGGAGAGAAAGGGAGCCGTGTGGGAGCAGGGCGGACGTGTGCCAGCCACAGCTCTCCTTAGAGATGTCACTGGAGTAAGGATGTGGATTCCCAGGTTGAAATTGCCTAGAAAACAGTCACGAAGCTACAAGACCCCCGGAACCTCAGCAGAATGAGGAAGTACATACTAGATACCTGCTTTTCTTGTCTTGGGGCTAGAGGCAAATATATGCAAATCAAGGACTTGGGGTTTTCACTGTGCACCCCGACCCGACCCATTTGTGTTGAAGAACAGAGTAGGAAAGAAAGCTCACAGTTAAAGCTGAAGGTAGCGGTTAGAATAACTTCACATATCAATTAGACTCTCATCTCCCTCCACATCTCAGCTTTTACGTTCCCAAACTGGGGATGCTGTCAACATCTTAATTATTTCAGAATCTACCAAGGACAGTAGTATTCAAGAGGCGTATGCCCTTTCTGAAACTCAAGACAAGTTATTGTTATTGAGGTTCACTGGGACCGTGGTCACATAAATGACCCAAGTGTCTCTGCATCTTCTATTGCACTGAAGTGTTTAGGCTCTTGATTTAAAGTGGCGAAGCTTCCTTTTAAACTGTCAGACTTTAAGAAAAATCAAAATGCAGGAGAATTGAGAAGTACTCTTGCCAGTATCACCCAGAGGCCCCAAGGTGGTCATTTGATTTGGAGAAATGTGACTGCCTTGTGGGTAATTGAAACAGTTTTGGAGGGCACTTTCTTTTCTTTTTTGAGGGGTGGGGGTACTGGGGATTGAACTCAGGGACACTTGACCACTGAGCCACATCCCCAGCCCTATTTTGAATTTCATGTAGAGACAGGGTCTCACTGAGTTGCTTAGTGCCTTGCTTTTGCTGATGCTGGCTTTGAACTCTTGATCCTCCTGCCTCAGCCTCGTGAGCCGCTGGGATTACAGGTGTGCACCCACCAAGCCCGGCTTGGAGAGTACTTTCTTAAGAGGTATTTGCAATTTTACACACACACACACACACACACACACACACACACACACACATCTATGTACCCATATATATGTACGGGCATATACACAAATATATACATATGCATATAAACCAATCTTTTTAAAAGTTGCAGAATAACTGCAGTTGGCAGAAGTTTTAAAATAAACACTTGATGGGAAATCTAGCCCTCCTGTGAATGCTGGTGAAAGGTCCCCTCCGGGAAAGAGAGTTCCTCGGACACAAAGGAAAGATACCTGTGTGACTATCATACAGTCCCGGAGCACGGAGAGTTCTGAGGAGCTCAAGCACTCTTTGACTGTTTTATTTGACAAAAAAACACAATCAGATATATTTGAAAGTAGTGATTTCTTGTTCTGTAAACATCAGACCAGACACGGCAATGAGGTAGGAGTGGAAATCCTATTAAAAAATCCAAAGGAAATTGCCCTGTGATTCATCTATTTGATTATAAGATGGAGCTGGTGGCTGACCATAATGTGTTTCAATATTTGGAAGCAGCTTGTGAGGAGCTTGGATTATTTGAGAAATGATTGGGCAAAAGTTGTTCTGAGTTGGACTGGAAAAATAAAAATACATGAAACCAGGGCCTCCAGAGGTCTTTTGGACAAGAACTACTACACCAGGAAGTTGCAATCCAAGGAGGCAGACAGGTGTCCAGACACCTACATCTAGCTCTGTGGGAAGGGCACATTTTAATTGCCATGTGTGTGTTATCTGAGTCACCGCCAGGATGACAGTGTGGATGAGGTTGGAAATGACTAATGTCTGCTTCACTCTCTTTGTCCCTGGCAGCACATGTAGACCTATCAACTCAAAGATGGCTCACTTTTAGAGTTGGAGAGGACTTCAGATATCATGTCCTCCGACTCCTTTTTACATACAGAAATATTGATACCCAAAATGGAATGTGATTTACGCCAGGAGACTTGGTGACCCAGTTCTCCACGTCCCAACTCATTGCTCTTCCCACCAGAGCATGCTGCCTGTCACCTGCATCCACACCACGGCAGGCAGAGAGGAGCTCTTTGCTCACCTTGCTTGGACCTTCCTTATTGGACTGTCGGCCATTCTCCAGACTTCTTTCTTCTTGGCACACCTGAAAAAGCTCACTTGTCCCAGGCTTCAAGCTCCTACCAGGTCAAACAATGGTGTTGGAGATGTTGATAAAAGCTAATATCTTACATGCAGAGATCAGAACACTGATCTTGGAGTGGAAAGCTTTAGATACTAGTCTTGGCTTTGCTAATTACAAGTGAGTTTTTAAACCCTCATGTATAAGGAATAATGATCCCAACCTCAGGGTTTTAGAGATGACAGACTGAGCTAAGTAAAAGTGATCTGTAATCTAAAGGGTATTCAAATTGCTACAGGGTCATCACAGTGCTATGCACATATGAGAAGGTATAAGGGCTTGTTTGCATTTCAATTGCTTCAACAGTATTTGAGGGAGAATCACAGGCATGTATCTGATTGGCATGGGGAAAAGACTTTTTCGAGTAGGTGGGTCTCTCAATGTCTAACCTTCAGCTCGCCCCCTGGTTCCAGCATGTAGACAGATACTCGTCTACTTTGCTCTCAGGTAGGACCGGCCTTGGGCATTTTCCCTTAGAATATATAAAGCCAGTTAGAAAACATTAGCTATTGGGAAGATGCCAACCTTACCGCTTCTGGGAGTGAAGGAAGGGAACTCTTAATTGACTTCCATTATTGTGTCTCCGTACAGACTGGGCAACGAGAACTGATATTTTGGGAGCTGAAGATGAAGACATTTGACTGATTAAAACTCAGTGTGAGGGTGAAGAGTTTCAGTCTCCTGCTTTTAAGCAGAATGACGCCACATCCAAAAGATAAATGGGCATCTCAAAAGTGCTTCTGGTTATGACTGTAAATACGGCAACAAACGGAAAGGTCGACACAGAGAATCCACCATTTCGTGCCTGAGAAGGAAGATGCCAGGTGTGCAGCTGTGTGAGAAGGTGGCCGAAAAGACGACCTAAGAGGCTGAGGCGAGGGTGGTGCAGGAATCCAGGTGCCAGGCTTTGGATCTGGCTCTGCAGGTTCCCAGCTGGGTAACTGGGGCACGTAACTGTCTTTCTAAAGTTCCATTTTTTCATCTGAATGAAGATATTGAGTAAATGAATTTAAAAAGCCATCTGCTTCTTAGGGGTTTTACAGGGGAACAGATTCCCTAGCTAAAGGAAAGGTTTTCCCTTAGCAGCTGAAAACAGGTTGAAAATTTCAAAAGGCCTTTAAGCAGTTCTGAGGAGGCTAAGCAACCTGTTTTCTGAATGTAAAGAGTGTCCTTGGCAGTTAACCTCCATGCCCCGGGACATGTATTTGAGGGGATATTGTCTCAGGCCTCTTGACTGGATTTCTTGTGTTCAAGCTATCAAACCTCCAGCAGAGGGTTCCCCTTAAAACTCCCAACTTGGGAGTACTTCATGGGTATTTTATTTATTTTTTATTTTTTGGTACTGGGGATTGAACTCAGGTGTACTCAACCACTGAGCCACATCCCCAGCCCTATTTTGTATTTTATTTAGAGACAGGGTCTCACTGAGTTGCTTAGTGTTTTGCTTTGACTGAGGCTGGCTTTGAACTTGTGATCCTCCTACCTCAACCTCCCGAGCTGCTGGGATTACAGGCATGTGCCACAGTGCCCAGCTCATAGATATCTTTCTAAGAAATGTGGTGCTGGTGGTCAAGCCTCATGCATGCTAAGCAGGTGCTTTCCCACTGTGCTGCACCCTGGCCCTGCTCACAGATCTCTTGATGTCAAGACCCAGAGAAGCAGGTGTCTTTCCCACTCTCTGCAATTCTAGCACTTTTCTCTGTAACCCCTGTTTACTGAGTAGGTTGTGGGCGTCTTCCCTCTGTGTCGAGTCAGTATGTTTCTTCTCACTTGGGTGAGCACCTCACCCTACCCCACCACAGAACCTCATCCTTGAAGGCCCAGTTCCAATGCCACATGCCAATTATTCCCAAAGGGTGTTGTCTATAACCCTTGTTCTCTGTACCGTTGGTGTGAATTTTAGTGAAAAGGGTGATTCCCATGGTCAAATATGTTCAGGGAAAATTAGATTAAAGAAAGTGAAATTGGTTTTTTATTTATGTTGTGGCAAAATGTACCTAACATACAATTCACTATTTTAATCATTTTTAAGTGTAAAGTTCTTTGGCATTAAATATATTCACACTGTTGTGCAATCATAACGACCATCTGTATCCAGAAGTTTTTCATCAACTGAAACTGAACTCTGTACTAGTTGAATGGTAACACCCCATTTCCCTCTCTCCTCAGCTCCTGGCTGTCAACAAGTCTCTGTGAACTTGACTACTGCAGGTTCTTCATTTATGTGGAATCATATGATATTTGTCCTTTTGTAACTAGCTCCTTTCACATAGCATAATGTCCTCAGGGTTCATTCAGGTTAGAAAACACGTCAGAATTTCTGTTCTTCTTAAGGCTGAATGATGTTCCATTGTCTGTCTTCTCCCTGTTCTGTTTATCCTTCACTAGTAATGGATACTCAGGTTGCTTCCAACTTTTGGCTCTTGTATATGATGCTGCTATGAACATGGGTGTAGAAATACCCCATGTTTGAGTCCCTACCTTCAAGTCTTTGGGGCATATACCCCAAAGTAGAATTTAGCATAGGATTTATGCTTTTTGCTGAGGCTGGTTTTAATTAAAAATTAATTAATTTTTCGAGAAGCTGCTATACTGTTTTTCACAATGGCCGCATCATTTTGCATTCCTACCAGCAATTAAAAAAGTTCCCTTTTCTCCACCTCCTCACCAACACTTTCTATTTTCTTTCTTTCTTTTTTTAATATAATAACAATTCACACTGGGTATGACGTGGTACCTCATTGTGGCTTTGATTTGCATTTCCCTAGTGATTAGTGATGTCAAACATCGTTCTGTGTTCCTGTTGGTCATTTGTGTATTGTCTCTGGAGAAAAGTCTATTCGAGTCATTTGCCCATTAAAACTTTTTTTTTGTTTAGTTGTAGTGGTTCTTTATATGTTAACATTACCCTTATTAGACATAGGATTTGCAAATATTTTCTCTCCTTCTGTGGGTTGCCTTTTCACTCTGTTGAGGGTGTCCTTTGATGCACAAATTTTTTAATTTTGATGGAGTCCAACATCTTTTTCTTTTGTTGTCTGTCCCTCTGGTGTCATATCCAGGGACTCATTGCCAAAGCCAATGTCATGTGGCTTTTGCTCCCAGTCTTCTTAGGGTTTTATGGATTTATGTCTTACATCTATGTCCTTGACCCATTTTGAGTTAATTTTTTTAAATGGTATTTGGTAATGGTCCATCTTTATTTTTTTGCAAGTTGGAAATAGGTTTCTTTTTCTTCCCTTTTTTTATTGGTGCATTATAGTTGTATATATTGATGGGATTTGTTGTTACATATTCGTACATGCACATCAAATAACAATATAATTTGCCCAATATCACTCCCCAGCACTCCCCCCTGCCCCCCACCTCCTATTCCTTAGTCCCTTTCCTCTACTGATCTTCCTCTGATTTTTAGGAGATCCACCCCATCTTTCTTTTTCCTTTTCCCTCTCGAGGGTGGGAAGCCATCCTTATCTAGCAGAATCAGACGGTTCCCTGTCTGGTTCCCCTAAGAGAATGGCTCCCCTGACTCCACCCTATCCTGCCCATCATAGAAGAAGCTCCTCCCAATCCTGGCCCCCTTCACCTGTGTCTTATAAATAGAAGAGAGTTGGGCGACTCCATGTTATTAGAGGCCAGCGCTGGTATGGCTGGACCCATCACACCCTCTCTCATTTAAAAAGAGTGTTGACTCTTGTGTGTTTATTGAGTAGATAAGTATTTGGGTAATTGATTGATAAACAGCCAATGTGTCCTCCAGCAGTTAACCCTTTTTTCAACCATGTGGGACGTGGCTGACAGACCCCATACTCTATTCTACATGTGAGAGAAAACATCCTTTAACCTTCTGAGTTTGACTTAATTTGCTTACCATGATGGTATCTAGTTCCATCCATTTTCCTGCAAATGGCATAATTTCATTTTTCCTAATGGCTGAATAAAATTCCATTGTGTATCTATGCCACATGGAAAAACGCTTCTTGCATCAACTAGAGTTCATTGGTTATAGGCAACAGAAACCAAGATGAGCTAACTTAAGGGAAAAGGGAGAGTATTGGAAAAATTTTAAATAGTTCATAGGAATTAAGAGAAAGGCAGAATGGTCAGATTTCTGCAAATACAAGATCTTGGAAAAATTTAGAAATCTTAGGAATTCATGGACAATTTCTAGGGGTGTTGTGATTTGAGAGACTCAGCTCCGATTATCTTTTGCATGTGTGTAGTTTCTTTGCTGGAGACCATATATAGCTAGGGGTCTGAAGGTGTGTGTGTGTGTGTGTGAGTGTGAGTGTGTGCGCGTGCGCGTGCGCGTGAATGAAACAGCACTAAATGGTCTCAACAAACAGGACCACATAAAAATGTAGGGTCAGGATGAATGGGAGGAAGTGTTGTTTCCCAAAAGGAAACCTACATGCCTTTGCAGAAGGAGAGCAGGCAGGCAGAGCCATACATGCCTGCTACTTTTCATCACAGCAAACTTTCTCAGAGTGGTTGCTGTTGCTTTGTAAATCTCCGGTGGGGAGGAACAGAGGATGCCCTGTTCCCATACCTATTTGTCCAAGAAAACCTTGGCAGTGCCTCACAGGCTGAATGTTCCACAGAACGTGTTTTGGGAAATGCTCGCACATGCTAATAACAGGAATTATGTATTTGCACAAACTCCCTGGGGGATTCTGATAGAGCAGCTCTCCTAACCACACTTCCTTGAGCACTGGCCCAACCCTTTGGGATAAAGGCCTGATAAGGTTCTCAGGGTGGGAAGAGCCCGGCCTTTTAAGCTGGTCTCCCAGCTTCTGAAAATGGATAGCGCACTTCTAAAACAGCAATAGCATCCAGCCAACGTGGCTTAGTATGCCCTTCCCGAGACACTAAACTCGACCGCCTGGAGCCGTGTTTTGGAGATCCTGGTAAACTCAGAGGAGAGGGTCTGGCGGTTGTGGCCAGGCACCTGGTTTGTGAGGTCTGCAGTGTTTGGGAGAAAGGGCTGGGGCCTGGGCGGGGGGGGGGGCTCCCGGGGCACAGCTGTGCGTTCCTCTGTCACTGACTGTGGATTTTCCATGACTTTCAGAGTTGGTAACTTTTTATTTACTGTTGCCAGCACCTCCCCTTCCGGCCTCTCCAAACTGCAGGTAGACATCAGTATTTCTACCATTTCATAAATCCCGGTGTGTGCGTGTGGGAATGATTGGCCAGGGAAGGTGGGAGTGACCGTGTTTAACTCAACCGTGGGTGCCCTCGGCAGGGTGAGCAGGGCCCTCTGGACATGGGTTTCTAACAGCCAGGTGGAGACCTTGCTGGGAGCCTCTCAGGGGTTGGAAGCAGCTTCCTAAATCCTCCTCCCTCAAAGGCCAGCCTTGCTTCCCAGAGAGTGGGGACTGGGCGCTAAAGTCCTGGGTGGGAGGAGCTGGGCCAATGGGAATGGACAGTGGGAGTATTCAGGTCCTGAGGGTGGTATTTTCTAGAATGTGAACCAGGAGGTGGGAACTTGGGGTCTGGGCCTCAGCCTGGGCTCCTCCACAGATGTCTGGTCACCTCTGTGCTCCAGAATGGCTTTCCTCTATAAAGTCAAGAGAGTGAAGCTAAAGCAATTAATTCAAAAACAAACATTTATGGACTTTGGTTATGCTCCGGGCTCTGAGCTAGAGGGATGTGACATTAAATAAGGCTGCCACATACCCTTGTGAAGATGGTTTTCAAGGTCTCTTGCTGCTCTTATGTTCTGTGAGTCTATGACATCATGCCTGACTGGCGGCAGCCTTGATGGGTGCACTTCCACACGTCCCGGGAACAACCACACCAAGAGACGTGCTGTTCTTCCCACTGGCTGGAGGTCAAGCGACTTGTCCAAGGTCACATGGCCATGAAGCGCTGCACTGGATTCCATCCAGCCCCTTTGCCTCTCAGTCCTGTGTCCTCTGCTCTGTAGCTTGCTGTCTCTGGTTTTGCCCTTCCTCCCAGATTTTCCCACCCTGTGAAATAATAGCTATCATTTATTAGGCACTTATTTTGGGTCCCACTATATGCACTATCTCTAGGAGATCTCACAGCAATCTCATTAGGTACTACAATATTGGCATTTTACAGAGGAAGGACAGGTTCAGAGAGGTTGAGTACTTTGCCCAGAGTCACCCAGCTTGTCAACAGCCTTTGATCTCAGGTCTGAGTAGACCAGAGGAGTCCAGGGTGCTGGCCTTTCCTGAGTTGAAGACCCTGAGGGTGGAGTCCTCATGGGTAACTACTATGGACTTCAAAGCCCAAAGGGTATTCCAGGTCCCATAGCCCCAATAAGAGTCAGCGTAGAGGCAGGAGCAGCCCTGTTATTGAGAAGGATATATGAACTGGTTGGGAAAGCCACTGCTAAGGCTTGAGACCACCCCTGCCTCTGCCCTGCTCCCCTGGGATCCTCTGCCCCCTACCCTCAGCCAAAGGGTATCTGGGTTCCCAGCCAAGCCTCCCTCCACTGTGTCACACTGTCCCCTCCCCCTGCACCCACACCCTGAAATTTTTAGACTCGTAGGGTTCAAAGTAAGGTTGACAGCTCCCCGGATGCAGGGAAGCTCAGGGGTCCCTTATAGTAGGTAGTGGCTGGTAATTGGGATCCTAATTGCCTACTGAAAGCTGACCCTGCAGGCCCTGGTTTGAAATGATCATACATGCAGCCGCAGCCGGGATAAGCTGACACTCACTCTTTAGCAACAGGAAGTGTGTGGGATGTGTGGAGGCTCTGAAGGGACCTTTCAAGGTAGCCAGCAGCTCGGGAACAGTTATGGGTGGAGTATACAGAGCTGCCGGAGATGAATCTGCAAGCTGTGGGGGATGATCCAAGCCCTGGAGGTGACTTCGATGGCTGTGGAGGTACCCTGGGTGACAGCTGCTTACTGAAGAGGTCACGCCTTCCACAGAGATGGGCATGCCACCTGTGTCTGTGAGTCACCACAGGACTCACTCATGCCCGAAACCCAGGGACCAGGACCAAGGTGTCCCCTTAGCCACCCTCCCACAAAATACAAGATGAATTATCATAAAGCTCACATGTGAGCGGCTCCAAACGGGGCTAACAGTCAGCCTGGGGAGAAGGCTTCACATTCAATTACTTTTTACCTGAGCTGCCTGGTGTCTCGAGGGGAGGGCCCTGCTCCGGCTGTAGGGTGGGACTGCCAGGCTGTCCTGTTCTCTCAGGCTCCCAAATGCTGGAGAGGGATGTCCAAGCTGTGCAAAATATGGATGAAAAAACCTGAGCAGATGGGGGGGATAATGAACTTAATTGTCCTCTTTCCCACCCCCTGGAGATCTGAGGAGCAAAAATCAAGTCTGTTTTCTTGGAATTTGAAAAGAGAAACCAGGTGGCAGTTGTTTTGTTCCCTCAAGAGACATAATATTTGAAGGGGGAAATTCCCAGCACCCACAGACCAGGTTGACTCCTGTTGGCAGGAGAGAGGGGCAGGAGGTGGAGCTGTGTGGGGGCTCTTCTGGGTCTCCCATGTTGGCTGCGGCCCCAGCTTGCCTTGGTTTCCCCTCCTCAAGACACGGGAGCTCTGTGTGAGGCTGCTCTGGCTCTGGGGCCTAGCATGAGCCCTGGAGAGAAGGGATTGCATTGCTGGGGTGAGCTGGAGTGCTCCCCAGTCCCCACTGGTCCTCAACTCCTGATCTGAGGACCGGTGGGGCCAGGTGGGAAGGACAGGCCTGGCAGGAATCTGGAAGCCCGGGCTCTTGTTGAGAACAGCGTGGGCTGGGACTGTGGCTCAGTGGTCGAGCGCTTGCCTCGCCTGTGTGGGGCACTGGGTTCAATTCTCAGCATCACATGCAAGGAGTAAATAAAATAAAGATGTTGTGTCCATCTAAAAAAAAATTAAGAAAAAAAAAAAAAAAAGAAAAGAAAAGAGTGTGGAGCAGAATCAGGAGGCCACTGGATTGCTGGTTGGAATGAAGTTTCAGAGGGCTGGTTGGGATGGGAGGACTGGGATGGGCGGGTGGGGTCACTTCTCAGGTTCCCGATAAGGCCAGGGTGTAGGGGAACAAACTCCCCTGGGAGTTTAGGGGACAAATGTTCCAAACTCTGACCATCTCATTAGATGCATTCAGAGAGCTTGAGTCAGCCAATCCGAGTTCCACTTGTTGAGTCATCTTGAGGAGGTTGATCCTTGTGTTTCTCATTCATAAGACAAGGCTAATAAATATCTGCCTCTTAGAGGGGGTGGAATAACCTCAGCATGCTCTGGGGGCTACCACAGGTACATTTCCCAGCTGCAGGTCCCACAGATCTCTCCAGGGCCCGCTATAACCATACCACCTCCCATCCCCCAGCTCCCCCAGTTCTCTGGGGGATTCTGTTTCCCTCCAAATGGCCTCAGTGATTCCTGCCTCCGTGATCCTCAAGCCTCCTCTGCACCTGCTGAACTCCTCGGGTGGCCTTTGTTCTGCCCTCTGGCTCCTCCCTGCTTTCTGCAGTAGAAGAAGCACCAGTAACCAAGGTTGTGTGTCCACTGAAGATCGGCTCTGGACCGGGTGGTTCAAGGGAGTTCCCGGCATGGACCAAGACGAGCTTCACCCTTCTCAGTAGCCTCCCGTCTCAGCCAGCCCATTCTACACAGTGAATCGCCCTCCAGCTCAGTGGTTAGAATGCTGTTAGCTACGTGGAGCCAGCAGGTGACTCTTCTGGGTTCAACTGGATGCTCACGTGGGCCTTCGTGTTAATTGTGGGTCAATTTGCTGATCTTGCTGGAACTCTCTCAGGTCTGGGGTCCCGATTGGGACACTTGGGCTCTGGTCTGTGTGGTCTGCTAACTCGCAGCAGAGACGCCTAGGATGGCTGATGTGTGGAGTGGGGTGCGAGCGCCCCGAAGTCTGGGCTGGAATGGGCCCTTCACCGCATGCCATTGGTCAAAGTGAGCTGCCGGATCAGCACACATTCAAGGGGAGAGGAGGCAGACTCTGCGTTGAGTCTGAGAGGCTGCAAAGCCTCAATCTGAACCAGGTGTGGATAGCGGGAGGGAAGTATGGCATCCATGTTTGCATCTCCCCGCCCTCTTCCCCTCAGGCTCTAGCTGTTGCTGGCGCTCCAGTTTCTCTGCCTGGCTCTGGAATTCTTCCAGATGTTCTCTTCTCCCTCTTCTCTGACCCCCAACTTTTCTTTCTATTTGAGGAAGTCTCTAAATTCTTGTAACTTTATTATACTGAATTTAAAACTTGTAAAATCTGTTCTAATGAGTTGCACATGACAGTAGAATGCACTTATACCTTTTGATGGATCATACATAAATGAAGGGTAATTTCTCATTTTTCTGATTATACATATGCAGGATCACATTGGTCATGCAGTCATATATGTACATGAGGTAATAATGTCTGTTTCACTTTACTATCCTTCCTACCCCCTTCCCCTCCCTTTACTCCCCTCTACTAATATAAAGTAACTCTATTATTCCCTCTTCACCCCCCACATTGTGAATTAACTTTTGCATATCAGAGAAAACATTCTGTCTCTGTTTTTTTGGGTTTGGCTTCTTTCACTTAGCATGATATTCTCCAACTCCATCCATTTTCATTCTTCTTTAAAGCTGAGTACTATTCCATTACATATATACATATATCACATTTTCTTTATCCATTCATCTGTTGAAGGGCGCCTAGTTTGGTTCCACACTTTAGCTATTGTGAGTTTAGCTGCTAGAAGCATTGATGTGGCTGTGTCACTGTAGTATGCTGATTTTAAGTCCTTTGGGTATATACTGAGGAGTGGATAGCTGGGTCAAATGGTGGTTCCATTCCAATTTTTCTGAGGAATCTCCATACTGCTTGCATAATGGTTGCACCAATTTGCAGTTCCATTGGCAATGTGTGAGTGTACTTTTTTTCCCCACATCTTCGCCAACATTTATTGTTGTTTGTATTCTTGATAATTGCCACTCTGATTGGAGTGAGATGAAATCTTAGAGTAGTTTTGATTTGCATTTCTCTAATTGCTAGAGATGTGGAGCATTTTTTCATATATTTGTTAATCAGTGGTATTTCTTCTTCTATGAAATATCTGTTAATTCCTTAGCCCATTTATTGATTGGGTTATTTGTTTTTTTTTTTTTTTTTGGTGTTAAGTGTTTTGAGTTCCTTCTATATCCTAGGGACTAATGCTTTATCTGAGGTGCATGTGGTAAAGATTTTCTCCCAATCTGTAGGCTCTCTCTTCACATTATTGATTGTTTCTTTTGCTGAGAAGAAGCTTTTTAGTTTGAATCCATCCCATTTATTGATCCTTGATTTAACTTCTTGACTTTAGGAGTCTTGTTAAGGAAGTCAGATCCTAGGCTGACATGGTGAAGATTTGGGTCTACTTTTTCTTCTTGTAGGCATGGGGTCTCTGTTCTAGTGCCTAAGTCTTTGATCTACTTTGAGTTGAGTTTCGTGTGGGGTAAGAAATAAAGGTTTGATTTCATTTTGTAACACTTGGTTTTCCAGTTTTCCCAGCACCACTTGTTGAAGAGGCTATCTTTTCTCCATCGTATGTTTTTGGCACCTTTGTCCAGTATAAAGAGATAACTGTATTTATGTGGGTTTGTCTCTGTGTCTTCTATTCTGTACCATTGGTCTATGTGTCTGTTTTGGTGCCAGTATATACTGAATATTTTTATTCGTTGATTTTTTTCCTGTGTCCAAATATGTTTACAACTAAAAATGGTCCTTTTTAATTATTGTTTTTGTCTTTATTTTTTAAAACTTAATTTACTTTTTGACTGATACATAATAACACAAAAATCATTCTTGTTAATACTTGTGTATCTTGTGTAATCAGTTTATATGTATCTGCCTCCTCAAACATTGACGACTTCTTTATAGTGAAACATCCAAATGCTTTTCTTCCAGCTCTCTGAGATGTACAGTACACAGTCACCTTACTGTGGTCACCTTAATGTGCAATAGCACACTAGAACTTGTTACTCCTCTCTAACTGCAATTTTGTAGCCACTGATGAATCTCTTCCCTCCTCTCCCAACCTCTAGTAACCACTATTCTACTCTCAACTTCTAGGAAATCAACTTTTAAAATTTCCACGAGTGAGATCATGTAGTGCGGCTGCCCGCGCCAACAATCCCGCGGATATTTGTTACCTCCTGCAGCAACAATAGCGCAGGTATTTATCGGAGGTGGACTGGAAATAAACTACTTCTATTCCTGAGCTGCTTCCTTGCTTGCTTGCTTATTCTCTAGCTTATAGAGGAAGAAAAGCTTGCTTGATTTTTAGAGGAAGAGAGGCTTTGAGAGGAAGATAGGCTTTGCTTATAGAGAAAGTTTTAGAGAAAGACAGGCTTCTACACTTATCAGAGATCTATTTCTTCTTAGAGTTCTGCTGCTTCTTCTTAGAGGTAGGTCCCGCATCCTGTGAACTAGGTGCTATCTATCTGAGGTGCTTCTTAGTGGTGCGCCCCGCGTACTGTGATCTGTGATCTACGATCTAAAGGTGTGTTCTCAGTTCTCTGCTCTACCATCTGCCTTCTGCTGCTGCCTGCTGCTTACTGCTTGCTGCTTCTTCTCTCTGCTAGCTGCTGCTTCTTGTCTTGCGCCTACTGCCTGCTTATATTCCCTCCAGGAGGTGGAGGGCAGGGCCATGCCAGTTGAGATCAGGCGAGGAGCCAGCTGCCCTATCACGGCAAAGGTTAAAAGGAGCAGGCCGGAGCAGGCCCAAGCAGGCCCGAGCAGGAGCACTCGGGAACACATGTGCACGCGTTGTGTGCATGGACTTAATTGAATACAGCCAATGATAAATCACCTGAGTGTTTATGCTAACCGAATTCCTCACCGCCGATGTGATCAAAACAACTTCTGACTGGTTGCCAGGCACCATCTTGGCGTAGTCCGCATGGTATAGCCCCCAACAATGCATCACTTGTCTTTCTATGCCTGGCTTATTTTAGTTAATGTAATGATCTCTAGTTCTGTTCATGTTGTCACAAGTGACAGAATTTCATTCTTTTTTTTATGACTGAGTAGTATTCCATCATACTTTACCTACTAATCAATTGAGGGACACTTAGGTTGTTTCCATATTTTGGCTGTTGTGAAGAGTGCTGTAATAAACATGGGTGTGCAGATGTCCTTTCAACATACTGATTTCCTTTTGGATGTATACACAGTAGTATGATTTCTGGGTCATGTTGTAATTCTGTTTTTTATCTTCTAAATATGTTTGATTAAAGTAAACCAGTGGTTCTGAACCTGCCTGGTTCTCAAAGTTGCTTGCAAAGTTTACAGATGCCCAGGCCTGGGTAGGTTTTGGATAGTGGTTTTTTGTTTTTTTTTTTTTGTACCAGAGATTGAACCCAACGATGCTTAACCACTGAGCCACATCCCTGGATTGTGGTATTTTAGGAAGATCATAGGTGATTCTTGTATGTAGCTAGGATTTTTGAAAGCAACTGGAATAAATAAAAGCACCCTGCATCTCTGAGATGAATGCTACTTCTCTAAAACATGAGCATCTGTAAGCTGTTTTCTTTTTCTTTAAATGACGGGTTTCCTCCTTCCTCTTACATTGATACAGTGTTGGTGCGTTTCCGGTACGAGAGCTGCTGTCATTACTACAATATCATGCCGTGAGGAGGGAGGCCACATCACCTCTCCCTGTCTCAGTTTCCTGCTCTGTAAAAGGAGGATAATTGCAATTCCTACTTTATAGATTGCTGTCTGCACTTTGAATGGTTGTGAGGATTAAACGTCTCCATGGCTGTCCTTAGAGTCACAGGAAGCGTGGCTGGCGTTGTGAATTCAGCATCCCACTGTTTACTAAGCTCACCCTCACCTTGCTTCTGCTCTGGTCCCGTTTTCCAAACACAGGTGCAGATGGAATGGGGAGAGTGCGGTGGCTGCCATCACCTGGGCTGCAGGAGAGACACGTCCATTGCTTGGGGAACTCTGAGCCCTGCCAACTCTAGATTAGTCAGAGTCTTAAGAAAACTCTCTGACAAACTTGGATCGCCTCTTTTTCTTCCAAATTGAGTTTCTTCAGTCCAGCATTTATTTTAATGAAGACAGCCTCAAGCCTGTGCAATTACTTGAGTAGCTGGCACGTCCAGCTCAGGTCAGATGTGCTGGAGAGAGACGTGAGTGAGCTGGCTGTACCCTGTGCCAGTCTGAGGACCAGCCCAGGGGGCACTGAGAGGGGGATAGAGGACATCCTGGAGTCACCCCGAGTCAGAGTCAGCAGGACCTTTTGACATCAGACACACATACAAGGAATGGGAATCTAGGAGAATGAAGCACATCCTAAGCCATGGAACTGCTAGAGCTCCCCCTGGGGAATTATGGGAATTGTGACTGTCATTTGTGTCTTTCCTTGGGTCAGGCTTTGTGTGAGGGTTTGTTGTTTTTTCTTTGGTACCAGGAATTGAACCAAGAGTCACTTAACCACTGAGCCACATCCCCAACCCTTTTTATTTTTATTTTTAATTTTGAGACAGGGTCTTACTAAGTTACTTAGGGCCTCACTAAGTTGCTGAGGCTAGCCTCAAACTTGCAATCCTCCTAACTCAGCCTCCAGAGCTGCCTGATTACAGGCATATATCACCATGCCTGGCTTGTGGGTTTTATCTCTACCATTTGAGTAATATCTTTGGACTCCAAGAGGCAAGCCTGATGGGCCCCACCTTGTAGCTGAGAGAATGAGGTTTAGCAGTGTCATGTCACAGCAAGTACCTGAAGAGTCAGGTCATAGTGCTAGCTGCAATGCCATAAGGACTGGCTCAGGTACTAAAAAGACATTTAAAAAAATCCTAAAAAATATCCATTCTCCTTGTAGCAGGCTACTCACCTATTGCAGATGTAGTTTGAGATTATCTCCACGGTAGGATTTTAGGAAGATCCTGAGTGTTAAAAAAAAAAATAACCTCTCCCCAAATATGAAAACCAGAAAACTCAAATCTCACTCCAGTTTCCTTTCATCTCATGCACTGATATGAGAAAACTAGTGCTTTCTGTAAGGTTTTAATTTCTGATAAGATGGAAGCATTCTTCAAAGAAGCTAAAACTCAATGTGAACTAAAAGAATCAGCATATAAAGGAGGATTTGCACGGGTTTAAGAGTCTAGTGCATGACCTCATACTTGAAATAACCTCCTTGGGTTAAAATTAGCTAGTCTAGTAAAGGTCACATAATTGGGAAAACTATGGAGAAAAGGTAGGAATAAAATTTTATTTGGTGAGAAGATAATCTAAATTCTAAGATATTTAAAAAACATAAAATTTTAGTATGGACATTATTATAAACAAATGTATGTGATACATTATGCAAAATAAGATGGAATAAAATGATAAATTATAATGAAAATGTTTCATAAGCACAAATATACACACATCTGCCATATATATATATGGCAGTGTAATAGAGTGACTGAGTTTTTAGACTAGAGAGTCAGACTTCCTGGTGGTACTACTTGAGTAGTTGAGTTCTTTTGTAAGTTTACTTAAGCTCCCTGGGTCTGACTCTCCTTATCCAGAAGACAGTGAGACTGATAGTCCATTCCTTGACTGGAAAGAGTGAATACTTTGTATTAGTAATACATTGTTATCTTTTTCCTGGTTGCAGGATACTCTTGACACGAATCCTCTCATGGTTATTGCTTTATTGGTAGTAATATGGTTTGGGAAATAAGGCAGCACTTTCCTGCTTTCTGATCATTGTGTTTGTGCTGAAGTGCCCGGGATCACTTCTTGGCAACTGTAACTTAGGGACTTCAACATAGCTGTCTTGGCAGAGAGGGACTGATCTGGTTTTGTTTTTTAGCTTTGCCATGATTTTCAGAGCTTTGGCAAATGTGACTGACTATTTGCAGCAAGAGGCTCTAGAGAGGGAGGAAGGGTCTCTTGTGCTGCTTTCACAGAAGATGGGTGTGCTTTTCCTCTCTTCTGCATCTGAGTGCTCCGCTACATGCTCAGCTCTGCCCCTCCCACCCTCTCACCACCACCAAGGCCCCTGGACCTCCTGAAGGTCAGAAAGGGAGCAAAAGCAGGAAGAGGACCCTCTTCACCTTCTGAGGTGCAAAGCTGATGGAGGTGGGCACACAGGGAGAAGAAAGGATGCAGACCTCTTTACCTGCCCAACCCCACACAAAATTTAAAGGCCAACAGCACAAGGAGAACCATCTCCTTGATGTTTCTACCCTCCGACCAGCCATGGGCAAGGACGGTTCTGAACCTGAGCCAAGGACGTGATCTTCCTAGGGAAGCCCTAGTGTGGGGCACCCAGGGTGCCATCAGGGACCAGAGAGAGACCCAAGAGCAGCTGCGCCATTAGCAGGTGTGTGTCAGTTGCTCTTTGGAAAACCTCTGCCAACAAGTACAAGCAGCCACTAGCCTAAGCTGGGGGTCTGCAGAGCCAGGAGCACACAGATGGCCTATGTGAGGGCCTTGCCAGGGCCTCAGTGAGCCTCCCTGACCAATGGCGATGGTTAGGAGATGGGTTGGCACCTGGGGGTGTGTCTCGTTACGAAACGCATCCTCAAATCTCTTTGGAAGGGGAGGTCTGGATTGCTCATCCCAGGCTTGGATGAGCTTCTGAGAGTGCTGCTTCCCACAGCTCCCCCACAACGGAACAACATGGAAGATTAGATGCTCCCCAGAACAGACTCCTCCTCTCCCTCCCCTTCCTCCTCCTCTTCCTTCTCTCTCTCTCTCTCTCTCTCTCTTTCTCTCTCTCTCTCTCTCTCTCTCTCTCTCTCTCTCTCTCTCTCTCTCTCTGGTGCAGAGGTCTTTACTACTGAGCTACATCCCCAGTCATTTTCCTTATTTTTTATTTTGTTGAGACAGGGTCTCACTAAGTTGCTGAGCTGGACCTTGAACTTGTGATCCTCCTGCCTCAGCCTCCTGAGTTGCTGGGATTACAGGTGTGCACCACTGTGTCCAGCAAAGGACTCCTTTTCTTACGGACATCTTCTGACCTTCTCCCTTCCCTTCCCCGTGGGACCTGTGAAGAGAGATTGTAGAGATATTTGAGGACCTATGTTAAAATGTAGATTCTTCCATCGATTAGCTGATGGATGATGGGGCATCACTTAACCAAAAAGTTTCTTCATCTGTGAGATGGGGAGTCAACACATTCATTTCAGAGTTTTAGGAAATAGCACTTGTGAATAATGTTTGTGTTCAGAACTGTATTAGTCAGGGTTCTCTAGAGGAACAGAGTCAACAGGAAGTATGATTATTAAAAGGTTATTTACTAGATTGGCTTAAAAACCAGAAGCTGGATAGTCCACAATGGCAGAAGCCACAGAACAGGAGGAATCAATGGTGCTACCCTAGTTCGAGACCAAGGCTTCTGGAAACTACCTGGAGAATCACTGGCAGAGTCCACTTTGGAAGAGTGAAGAAGCGAGAGTCCAATATCCTCAGATGATTGAAACAGCAATCAAGAACCTGTTCAAGAAGAGCTGAGCTTGCATCTGCATCTGCTTCCTTGTTCTTCCAGCTTTAATTCCACCCTATTGGGCGGTGCTTAGTGAGGGGATCCACTTCAGTTCACTATCCCACATTCCAATCATTCCTAGACACGCCCTCATTTACACACCCAGAAGCCTCTTAATCATTGGCATCTCTTAATCCAATCAAGTCGAAGATTCAAATTAATCATTACTAGAACCAATGGATTATTTTTGTCATTAAAAAGGAAGAGATAAAATCTTCCCATGGAATTGATGCAATGGTTCTTGTTGTTGTTGTCCTTGGGCATGGGTGGTGTCCTTGGAGGGTCCCACGATGTCCTTGGTTCTCTGCACAAATGCCTTGATGCTTCCTTCCCCTCTTTGTGACCAGCCTCACTCAAGTGTCTGCGAGGGAGACAGAGATTGCGATGTTTGATTTTACATCAACTTGACTGGGCCATGATGCCCAGATAGAGAGTCAAATGTCATTCTGGATATTTCCCTGAGGATGTTTTTGGAAGAGATTAACATTGAAATCAGCAGTAGAGCGGATCCTCCTTCCCAGTGTGTATGGGCCTCATCCAATTAGTCAGAAGCTGGAATCAGCACAAGATCCACCTCACCCAGACAGGAGGGAGCTCTCAGCAGACAGTCTTCAGGCTTGACAGGTGATGTAGCTCCACCCTGAAGATTTTGGACTTGCCAGCCTCCGTAATCACATGAGCCGGTTCCTTAAAATAAATCTTTTTCTATACAGATCCACATCCTTTAGTTCTGTTTCTCTGGGGGATCTCGAGTCACACAGAGATGAACAGATCAGGAGAACATCGGCATCCTCTGTGGTCTTCTTGAGACTGAGGGATTTCACTCAACAGCCAGGCTCCCAGCCCTTTTCTAGAAATAGTTTTTAAATCTCAGGCCTGCTTTTCATTAATTTATTTATTTGGGATAAATTGAAAGCATAAAATGGGGAAACAGTCTGCTAATTATTAGATCACACTATGGTTAAGTGAATCTTAACTCAGATGAAGACCCACTCCTCTTGACAAAGTAAAAGACAACACAAGCCACCAACCTGGTTCTAAATACAGTTCCTACGAGGCAAACATAATTGTAATATGGTCATAGTAACAATAGCTGCCACTTAGAAGCCCTTGCCAACTCCTGGGCATCACAGATAGCCTAAACATATATAATTTCTTAAATAAGGTAATAGATGCTGGGGTCCTCACCCAAGGCACTGGGGCATTCCCACTGCCTCTGAAGTTGTAGTGCAAATTTTTCTCTAGAAATGATTTAGTATTATGCAAGGGCTATTCCCTGTCATTTTCTAGCATATTCTTCCCAATTCAGTTCTGAGTCTAACCTCTCCACAAACTTCAAGCCATGGAGTAAATAGGTATGACCCTGGTGGTCACATTTATCTTGATCCACGGCAGAAAGGACAGCGTGGTCAGGCATGTCAGGTGCTGGGTGATCAGGTATTCACGTTCTCCAGCACAGCCACGTAGGGCTGAGCAATCATCAGACAAATTCAACTCAACGAGATACGTTTAACGCCCTGCCTCTGTGCAATATGATGTGATGATGAGTCATAAACCTCCGTAGGGTATCTTACTGCCTCTGGGTCATGTTCATGGTCATCAATTCCCATTGTACTGCCTTGCTACTTTCTAATCAATAGGGTACTAAAAGAAATGAACTTTTATTGTATGACTTGCCACAGGGGACAAAGGGCTGCATTTGTTTAAGATATTGTTATGATCTATTTAGAAGTGATATAAGGAGATAGAAAAAGGGAGCTGGAATATATGCTTTGTTCTTTCTTGCTGCCCACCAGCACCTGCCAGGCTTCTGAGTGCTCTTGTCTGAATTTGCAGCCTAAATAGGTGCCCAAACTCACTGGCTTTCCCAGATGGTGCTATTGCCTTTGTTTCAAGAGTTGGAATCTTTACCCAGGAAATTCTCTGCAAAGACCCCTTAGTGATGCCTACCAGAGGTATCTATAAAGTGCTGCCTGTTGCTCACCAAACTCAGGGAGTGGAGAGAATTTTCCAGAATAAAATTCATTGACATCATTCCTCTTACTGGTTTCTCAAATTTTTCCATTTTTGCTAGTGAGAGCTTCTTCCTCTTGTCTTCTGATGCTTGATAACTCCCTTGCTGTCTGTTGTGACAGATGTTCAAGGCACGTCTTGGACATTTCCTGCCCCAGACCTAGAGTCAGCAATTTCTCCAAGGAGGTTTGATTCCTTTAAAGAGCACTTTTAGATGATGCTGAAAAATCATGAGTTGGCTCGAGTTGGTCATCATTTCTAGCCTTTTTCAGTGGACAGAATTAAAAAATGATACTTAAGAGAAAACGCATCATGAGTTCATACTAATATTTTGAATTTTAATTTAGTATGCAGGATTTTAAGTTATTTTAAAATTTTCATTTGTTTGTTTTCTCCACCTAAACTCTTGGCTCTAAACAATTTTAATATATTATTTGCCTTACTATACATGTTTCAGAATAAGAATATTGGTTTCATTGTTAACAGAAGATTTCAGAGAACAGTTTAAGATTTCTTAAAAGTTATTTTTTCTCCTTAGGATCTATCTCAATAAGGATATATAGTCAATTAACTGTTTTAAAATTACTTAGATTAACTCTTCAGTGATTATGCTGCCAATTCAATACACAGTGAAGTTCATTTATTTCATTTTACTTTCAATTTTTAGGAATTGTTCTCTTTTCATTTTGATTTAATGTAGTTTTATAATTATGTAAGTAATTTACATTTTTTTCAATGTCTACTCTATACAGTAAATTATATTCATGAAGTTCCAGCTTCTATGCTTGCTCTCTCCACTTGATCTCTTGCCAGTGGTAACCAAAGTGGTTTATTCTTCCAGTTTCTAAGTATATGCAAATCCATATATATATTTGCATCAGTATATAATTTTATATGTACACATATATGAACTATGTACTATTGCATACATGTATACATAAATCTGTATCTTCTTAGATACCCATAATGTATGTCATAAACAGTATACATGTATATATAAAAAGTATACTATATATACTTTTATTTTTGGTGTCAGGAATTGAACCCAGGGCATTGCACATGCTAAGCACATGTTTTTCTACTGAGCTATAACCCTAGCCCATGATCATTCTTTTCTTTTTCTTTCTTTTTTTTTTTTTTTGCTTAACAGTATATCCTAGAGATTGCTCCAGAATGAGATAAATAAAGTGTCTTCATTTATATTTTGAATTAAAAACATTAAAAATATATGGTTTTAAGTCCTTTTGGTATAGTCCGAGCAGTGGGATAGCTGGGTCAAATGGTGGGTCCATTCCAAGTTTTCTAAGGAATCTCCACACTGCTTTCCAGAGTGGTTGCACTAATTTGCAGCCCCACCAGCAATATATGAGTGTACCTTTCTCCCCACATCCTCTCCAACACCTATTGTTGCTTGTATTCTTGATAATCGCCATTCTAATTGGGGTGAGATGGATTCTTAGTGTAGTTTTGATTTGCATTTCTCTTATTACTAAAGATGGTGAACATTTTTTCATATATTTGTTGATTGCTTGTAGATCTTCTTCTGTGAAGCATCTGTTCATATCCATAGCCCATTTATTGATTGGGTTATTTGTATTCTTGGTGTAGAGTTTTTTGAGTTCTTTATAGATTCTGGAAACTAGTGCTCTATCTGAAGTATGAGTGGCAAAGATATTCTCCCACTCTGTAGGCTCTCTCTTCACATTGCTGATAGTTTCCTTTGCTGAGAGAAAGCTTTTTAGTTTGAATCTATCCTAGTTATTGATTCTTGCTTTTATTTCTTGTGCTATGGGAGTCCTGTTGAGGAAGTCTGGTCCTAAGCCGACATGTTGAAGATCTGGACCTACTTTTTCTTCTATAATCTGCAGGGTCTCTGGTCTGATTCCGAGGTCCTTAATCCATTTTGAGTTTAGTTTCGTGCACAGTGAGAGATATGGGTTTAATTTCATTCTGTTGCATATGGATTTCCAGTTTTCCCAGCACCATTTGTTGAAGAGGCTATCTTTTCTCCATTGCATATTTTTGGCCCCTTTGTCTAGTTTGAGAAAATTGTATTTATTTGGGTTTGTGCCATGTCCTCTATTCTGTACCATTGATCTACCTTTCTATTTTGGTACCAATACCATGCCGTTTTTGCAACTATTGCTTTGTAATATAGTTGAAGTTCTGGTATTGCGATATCCCCAGCTTCATTTTTCCTGCGAAGGATTGCTTTAGCTATTCTGGGTTTATTATTCTTCCAGATGAATTTCATGATTGCTTGCTCTATTTCTGTAAGGTACGTCATTGGGATTTTAATTGGAATTGCATTGAATCTGTATAGCACTTTTGGTAGTATGACCATTTTGACAATATTAATTCTGCCTATCCAAGAACATGGGAGATCTTTCCATCAGCATACTACAGAGATACAGCCACATCAATGTTCATAGCTGCTCAATTCACAATAGCCAGACTGTGGAACCAACCTAGATGTCCTTCAATTGATGAATGGATAAAGAAACTGTGATATATATATATATATATATATATATATATATATATATATACAATGGAATATTACTCAGCTATAAAGAATAATAAAATTATGGCATTTGCAGGCAAATGGATGAAATTGGAGAATATCATGCTAAGTGAGATAAGCCAATCTCAAAAATCCTAAGGACGAATGATCTCACTGATAAGCAGATGATGACACATAATGGGGGGTGGGAGGGGGGCAAGAATGGAGAAAGGAAGGACTGTATAGAGGGAAAAGAGGGGTGGGGGGGTGGGGGGTAAGGAAAAAATAACAGAATGAAAAAATATGGTTGATACATAATAATTGTACATATTTGTGGGGTACAGTGTGACATTTTAGTATATATATATATATATATATATATACATATACACACAATATGTTATGATCAGATCAGGGTAATTGGCATATCCATCACCTTGAACATTTACCATTTCTTTGTGCTGGGAGACTTCAACATTCTCCACTGCTATTTGAGATATACAATTAAATATTGTCAATCATAGTTATCTTATTGTGCTGTAGAATAATGGAAGATATTCCTTCTGCTTAACTGCATGCAGTACCATCCCCTCTCCATCCGTTTCCCCCTACACTTCCAGCCTCTAGTAACCACTATTATATTCATTACTTCTATAAGTTCAACATTTTTAGCTTTCTAATATAAATGAGAACATTTAGTATTTGTTTTTCTGTGTTTGGCTTATGTCACTTAATAAAATGTGCTCCAGATTCATCCAGGTTGATACAAATGACAGGATTTGATTTTTTTATGACTGAATAGTATTACTGTGTGTGTGTGTGTGTGTGTGTGTGTGTGTGTGTGTGTATGTGCATGCACACGTACCACATTTTCTTTATCCATCAGTGGATACCTAGGTTGATTCCATACCTAGGCTATTGTGACTAGTGCTGCAATAAACATGGAAGTGCAGGTGAATCTTCATGATACTAATTTCCTTTTCTTTGGGTCTATACCTGGTAGTGAAATTGCAAGATCATATGGTAGTTACATTTCTAGTTTTTTGAGGAAACTTCACTGTTTTCAATATGGTTGAATCAATTTACATTCCCACTCACAGCGTGTGAGAGTTCTCCTTTCTCTGCAGTCTCACCAGCAATTTTTTTTTTTTTTTTGTGGTGCTGGGGATTGAACCCACAACCTTGTGCATGGGAGGCAAGCACTCTATCAACTGAGCTATATCCCCAGCCCATTTTTTTATGTTTTTGATAGTAGTCATTCTAACAGGGGTGAGATGAGATCTCACTGTGGTTTTGATTGACATTTCCCTAATGGTTTGTGGTATTGAACATTTTTTTTCATATGCTTGGCCATTTGTACATCTTCTTTTGAGAAATGTCTATTCAGATCATGTGCATTTTTTTTTTGTGAGGGGTACTGGGTATTGAACCCAGGGGTGCTCAAAACATTCCTAGTCTTTTTTGTATTTTATTTAGAGACAGGGTCTAAGACTGAGTTGCTTAGTACCTCACTAAGTTGCTGAGGCTGGCTTTGAACTTACAATCCTCCTGCCTCAGTTTCCCAAGCCTCTGGGATTACATGTCATTTGCCTTTTTTAAAATTGTGGTTTTTTTTTTTTTTTTTTCTGTTGAGTTGTTTCCTTATTCTTAAATAGCTGCAAACTATTCATTGAGAGGATGTGCCACATTTTGCTCAACTAGAACCCTATTGGTGGGACGTTTTGGTGGTTTCCAGATTTTTGTGGCAATAACTAGTGCTACAACAAATAAGCCTTCACATACATCTTTGGACAGTGTGTCCAGCGTATCTTGGATATATTCCTACAAGTGAGATTTCCAGGATGAAAGGTAAGTGTGATTTTGCTGATATTGCATATTCCTATGCTTGGGGTTGAATCATTTGGCTTTCCCACTAGAAATGTCTGAGAGTAACCCTTTCCTCACATCATCTCCCATGCCAGGTAGTTTGGGATTTTGTTACTCAGATAGATGTAGTTTTTAATACACATCTTTCTTATTTTTAGTGAGATACACTGCTTTTTTTCATGTATTTAAGAGCCATTTGCATTTCCTTTCTATGAGATGTTCATATTGCTTGCTCATTTTTCTGCTTTTTGTTTTTTTTTATTTATTATTTATTTAAAAAGTTATTATCATTGCCTTTTCTGGTGCTGGGGATGGAACCCAGGCCCTTGCACACAGTAGGCAAATGCTCTCCCATGAGCCACATCCCTGGCCCTTTAGACAGATTTTTAGAAGCTCTTATTATCAAGTACGTTAGCCCTTTCCCTGTTATATGTTGCATTTTTAAAAAAAATTCTCATTTCTTTTCACTTTGCTCTTGGTGTTCATTTCCATGTGAAAAATTTAAATGTGAATGTTATTAAATATATCAATCTTTTCACTGTTGATTCTAGATTTTGAGTTATAGTTATGAAATTTTAAGATTCCCTGGTTGTAGAGAAGTTCACCCATGTTTTCTTCTAGTACTTATATTTTTTTGAACACTTAAATTTCTGGTCTATTTGAAATACATCTTGATGTGCTATATGAGGAATTAATCTTTTCCCATGTTCCTTCAGGTGTTTTACTAGATTTGGGTAGCCGCAGTCAGGCAAAGACTTAGCAGTTCGATTGGAGCTGGGGAGATCATTACTCTGAGCAGCCAAGAACACAAGCTCAGCTCAGGAACCCCTAACTTGGTTAGGGGTCACAGCAAAAGTTGCTTAAAATCGTGGACCACAAACAGGTGGTGTAAGATGTAACTTGCGGATTTGAGTATGTGTGGACTTGAAAAAAAGCCTTCCAGAGCCCATCCCGTTTGTAGGTAGACCTTCAACTCTTAAAGCTCAGCCTTCGCTCTACAACATATAATTTCACGAACTGGCAAACCTGGCCTGGATTCCAGGTGCAGAGAAGGCCATTCTACCGTGACCAGCATCTTCCAGGGGGCTGCTTCCCGACATGACCACCATGGTTGTTGATTTTGTTTTCTTTTAAGAAGCCAATTTGGATGCCTTGGGGGTGGGTCATATGGTTCAGGAAAACTGGATTTGACATGAGCTGGTCACTGCTGAAGCTGGGTGATTATACATGGGGGTTTATAACATTATTCTCACTATTTTTGGCTTCTGTTTGGAATTTTCTATTACAAACTATTAAAATGAGAAAATCACAATCATCGCGCACACACACACATGTGGTCGAGTTGAGAAATTTGTATCTGATTACAAACACTCTTCTGAACCTTCTACACTGTCCTTGAATCAAATTATCACCAGAAGATGGACCCCATTAAATTAACCCTTGCAAGAAAAGTCTTCTCTGAGTTACCCTTTGATATTTCTTTCTTCGTTCTTATCAAGGGTGGATATAAAACTTGCCCATACAGAGAATGTCTCTGCAACTTCTGTATAATCAACACAGAGAAATTTTCCTGTCCATTGTTTGATCTATAGAATTGGTTTTATCTGTTTCAACTACATTTTTCTTTCGATAGGAGTTTCCTGTTAGTAGTACTGCAAATTTATACCAGGAGGGGCATGGCAATCGGCTGTCTTTGTGATGTAGCAGCCATTGATGATCCTTGCTTAGACTTATTTCTGTAGGGGTTTACAAAATGGTCATATTCTAATTCTATCATCCTCTCATTTATTAGCTGGAAGACTTTTATAAGAGACACTTTTCCTTGAGATCCTAGAGTTCACTCCACAAGGCAGGGCAGACATGACTTAAGGCTGGAAAAAGCGAAGGGAAGGTATCACTGGTCTTCCTCAACCTCAGGAGAAACTTGGATACTCTGGGTGGCTTCTGATGGGGAGACCACTGCATTTGGCTAGAGCAGTTTAGATGAGTTTATATAAATACGTTCCTGTGCCTGGATAGGCCATCTTTGAGGAATGTCCGAAGTTCTTGCTGGGAAGAGTTCTGGGCTTCATAAAATAGGAGGACCTTGCTGCAGGGTTATAAAGCCAGGGTAATCATCTTGGGCTAACAACAGGAGCCAGAGTTCCCAGTATGCTTCCAGAAATCATTTGGTGAGAAATGGTATCCCCCAGCTCTGCTCACTCAGATGCCTAATGGCTCATCTCGAGGTCTCTCACGGCTGGATTGATTGATTGGATTAATTAATTTATTGGTTCTGGAGAGTGAACCCAGAGCCTTTGCTTATGTTAAGCAGGTACTCTACCACTGAGTTACAGTCCCACACCTGTATTTTATTTTTTTTAAATAGAAAATAAGATTTAAGTTTAACTTTCTGTGGTAGTTTCCTTTGCACGTGACTTAAGACGCTAATGACTCCAGGTTTTGCTTTTAGTTCTCCAACAGCTTTTGTGATACCACAGAATGGGTAATCAACCTCCTGATTGCTTAGGCTAATTGCTATCAGTTTCTGTATGCAGCGTGGTTGGGAGACAAATGGGAAAATAAAGTAGGGAAGTAGAGCTGAAAGTCTCTTTAGTAAAGTAATTTATGGAAAATGTTGGAATCTCCTCTTTCCATCTCCAATATAAACTCAAGGAACTTGGTATCATTTTGAGACAAACAGGATTCCCTAACCTAGACCCCTTAAGTCATCGAACCCCTCCCCCACTGGGTAATAGTAGTTGTGAGTTCAGAGGAGGGGTGTGATATCAATAGAATAAGATTACCTAGAATAAGAATTCCAAATCCATGTTGGTGCTAAATACAGAGCCCAAAGAGTAGCATTGAAATTGGGTTCAGGTCCCAATTTGCCCATCTCCAAAGTCTGTGGTCTTAAATACTATGCCTTAGAGAATTCAGACTAAATTATTAGGAAGTTGAATAGAGATGGGAAGAAAGAAGTTCTCATTACCTATGTCAGGCTTGGGAAATGTGCCACACTGAGTCCCCTGAAACTGGGTCCCTAGTAATTCTCCCTAAATTCCTTTGCTTCCTGACCCAAAAGGAAAGGACCCTGTATTCCAAAGATATCAGAAAATTAGTTTGCAAAAGTCCAAGTTCCTTGCAGATCAAGGATAAATTCCAGAATGCAGGGCAGCTGTCATATTGGGAGACACATCCTACCCCTATCCTGGAGAGGGCTGTCCACACTGAGGGGGGACGGTGGTTTAGGAAGCCCACTGAGTGGAGCTAATCCAGGTATGCAGGAACTGAGGTGCTCCTGGCCGTCTCTGAGTAACGCTGGTAGGCGAGGCCTGGCGTGTCAGAGCTGAGCTGGGCTCTGGTGAAGCTCATCACCTCCTTATTAGCTGTGGGGGAGAAGGACGTTCCTCCAGACCAGCTGGAAGAGAGTGGCTGGATGGAGTCTGTGTTCTTGCTGCATGACTTGGGAAGTTCAGGAGGAAGCATAGGGCTATCAGCTGGGGAGGACAGAGGAGAAAACGTGGCCCGTGCCGTGGGTTGGTGGATGTGCCACTTGAGCAGCTTCCTCAGCTGAGGCAGGTTCCTGGTGATGGATGGAACACTCAGAAAAGAGCGAGGAGGCGGGACAGTAGATTAGAGTGCTACTGGGGTAGAAGCACTGATATTTTGGCTATGGATTTGTGAGTTGATTGACTGCATAGTCAACTTGGGCCACCGATGTGGGATTGCTGCTGCCTGTAGGTAAGAAGAGTGGTGTAAGAGACATATTCCACCCCTGTAAGTGGGCTCTGCAGAGGGTAGCAGTTAAATGCTTTGATTTTATTATTTTTTTAAAAAAATCAGAACTGGAATCAAATCTTAGAGAATCTACTTTTACCTTCTTTGTTCTTCCACTTCATTTGTAAAGTAATAAGAACAACTACCTCCCAGTTTTGTTGAGAAGATTAAATGAGATAATATATACAGAGAATTATTTTAAAAAATACTTAGTAGAGAGTAGACATTCGAACTGGTAGTTCTCAACCTCAACTGTAGGTTGGAAACAAGGGGAATTAAAAAAAAAAAACCTACTTCCATAAGGTTTCACCCGCCCCCGCCCCCCATCAGAATCACTATGATTCTATACAATCATGGTTGAAACCCCTTGTGCTAAAAATTTGTTATGTGTACTCAGAAAGTTCTTTTATTTGGATGCAGAAGCTCAGAAATCTTTGCAGGAATAATTAGTGAAGTTTAACTTGTGGTTATATCTGTGTAGTTAACTACTCTTATATTCTTTTTATTTATTTTTTAAATTAAAATATTTTATTCTTTTTGGTTATACATGACAGTAGAATTTATTTTGACATTATACATACATGGAGTGAAACTTCCATTTTTATGATTGAACATGAAGTGGAGTTACACTGGTCACGTGTTCATATATGAACATAGGAAAATTATATCTGATTCATTCCACGGTCTTTCTGTTCCCATTCCCTCTCCCTTCTCTTCATCCCTCTTTGTCTAATCCAGTGAACTTCTGTACCCCGCCATTTGCATATCAGAGGGAATATGTGGCCTTTGGTTTTTTGATTCCCCTGATATTCTTTTGTATAACTTGGTGACTTACAGGCATTGCCACCTCATTTGTAAATCTGGTTGGATATACTCTTGAATCTGTGGGATTGCCTTTGTCCCTTATGGCTAGAGGAGCAGAGCTTGGAAGTTCTGGGAGTGAACAAACCTACCTCCACCAGTAGAATAATGGGAGGACTTGGTGAGGAGGGAGGAAGGAGGGTGGAAAGGAACATAGTGGGGAATGATATTGGTCAAATTCATGTGCATGCACGAATATGTGACAAAGTCCGTCATTATGTACAACTATAATGCACCAATAAAAATGGGAAAAACAAAAAAGAAAAAGCCTCCCTCTGAAGCTCAGTCTTTTAGAGAAACCGGTCAATCTAATCAGGCTTAAACCAGGAGATGGGCTAATTGGTGCTCCAGCCACATAATTAGGGATCTCCCACTGGGCAGTCCCCACGTCGCTTTTTGAGGATCTGAGGGAGCCCTTCTGCTCCCCCAGTGTAAGAAGAGTGATCTAACAGACTAGTGGGCTGGGCAGGCACCTCCTTTGGCAGGGGAATTAAGTGGATTTCAGCTGTGAGATTTCAGTTCCTGTGTTTCCTCATGTAGCAACTGGAAAATTTCAGCATTAAGATAATTTGGCTTTTCCAGAAAATATCCTGAGTAATTCCTAGGACTAGGATTAATGTTATCCTGGGTGGGAAGGCCAAAGGGGCAATAATTTGGCCTCTTTTGTCTCCTGAGCTACTAGGTTTAGTCACGTAGAAAGAAAATTGTCCTCCCTCTGGGACTGGCAGTAGGGTCAAGGGATTGAACTGCCTGAGCTGAAAGTCTCGGAGAGAGACAGGAGGGCCACTGTGGTCATTTGTCCTCCTTATTTTATTGCTCAGAACAAAGATAACTTCCATGTACTGAAATGTTCTCGTTCACATTTTACAAAGTAAAACATAGATAATGGTAAAACTAGTAAAAACTAATATATTTAAAGGAAAATAAATAAGATGATAAAACCCAAACACCTGTAATAATGGAACACAAGTGATTTGATGTGATTAGACTGAGGTGATAGAAAGTTTTAGTCCATGTCTTTTTTTTTTTTTTTTTTTTTTTTTTGGTGGCAGGGGTACTGGGGTTGAACCCAGAGGCACTTAACCACCAAATCATATCCCCAGCCCTTTTTTTTTTTAAATTTTGAGACACAGTCTCACTAGGTTACTTACAGCTTTGCTAAGTTGCTGAGGCTGGCTTCGAACATGCAATCCTCCTGCCTCAGCCTCCTGAGCTACTGGGATTACAGGTGTGCGCCACGGTGCCTGGCTGAGCTCATATTCTGTGGGTTTGTCAGGTAGGATTGGTTGTGGGAATACATCTTTTTTCTAACAGTTTTATTTGGATATAATTCCCATACCATACAGTTCAACCACAGTAGTTTTTAATATATTCTTAGAATTGTGCAACCGTAACCACAATAAATTTAGAAAATTTTCTTCACCCTCCAAAGAAACTCCATATCCTTTAGCTCTCAGTCCCCAAATGCCCCATCATCCTTGAACCCTAGGCAACCACTGAATCTGTTTTCTGTCTCTAAGAACTTGCTTATTCTGGACACTTCAAGTGAATGGAATCATACAGGGTTTTTTTTTTTTTTTTTGTCTGACTTTTTTCATTAGTATAATGTTTCAAGGTTCATCTATATAAATACTTCATTTGTTTTTATGGTTGAATAACCTATGGACATACCACACTTCCTTCACCCATTTTTCAGTTGATGGACGCTTGGGTTATTTGTACTTCTTAGCTATGATGGAAATGTTGCTATGAGCACTCGTGTATAAGATTTTGTGGGACATATGTTTTCTTTTCTCTTGGATATTTACCTAGGAATGAACTTGCTGGGTCAAATGGAAATTCTGAGTTTAAGTTTTTCAGGAAATTCCCAATTTTCCAAAGTGGTTGCATCATTGTACGTTTCTACTAGAAGTATCCGAGAATTCTAATTTCTCCACATTGTCCCCAACACTGCTATTATCTTTTTTATTCTAACTATTCTGGAGGATATGAAGTGGTATAAATTATTCTCATTTGCATTTTACTTATGCTTATTGATATTGAACATCTTTTTGTGTGCTTGTTGGTCATTTGTATATTGTCTTTTTTATTTCAAAATGTATGTGCAGATCCTTTGCCCACTTTCTGATGGGCTCTTTGAGTTGTAAGAACTGTTTATAGGGTTGAGGATGTAGCTCAGTTGCTGTTTGCCTAGTATCCACGAGGTCCTGAGTTCAATCTTCAGTACTGCAAAAGAAAAAAAAAAAAGTTGTTTATATAGTCAATTCCTTTCTCAGATATGTGATTTACAAATATTTTCTTTCTATGAGTTGTATTCTTCCTAATGAAGTTCAACTTCAGAATTTACTTTGGCAGAGGTGAAAGACTTTCGGGCATCCTTGCAGAGTAATTTATTTTTTACATATCTTCATGGCAGCCGCACTTGAGAGAAGAACCATCCCTAAAATATGACATTGGCTTTGATGAGCCATAGAACTCTTACTGTACATCTGAGCAAATTTAGCATTCTGAGTTACACCATAGAATTGTCATTGCCACTGTCCAAAGAACTTTTGAATGGTCGTGAGTCGCGTAAGAAAATCTGTTTTTCTTCCTTTTTGACCTAATATGTTAGTGGCTCAGCTTGATCATCCCTCTTACCAGACTCTGCACAAAGTCCCTTTCAGATGTTTCCAGACGTTTTAGTCTGCCTTATGGGAGGAAAACTCATCCTAAAGCAGATTCACAATAACATATAAAGCAAGCTATGGAGGCAGAGAAGAGGTCCCTCTTTCTGGGAATTAGATATAAGAATTGTCCTGAAGACATTCTGATGTATTTGTTAAAAATTAATTCATAGTACTTTATGGTCATATGCTACATTATAGAAAACAAAACATATTCCTCTGTAGAAAGCCCACAGAGTGTGAGAAGTCTAATTTAATTCCTTTTGTTTGACTTCATAGAGAGACCCAGAGGAGTTAAATAACTTCTGAAGTCTCATAACTAGTTTTTGGTTAATCTGGCACCAGAGTCCATGTTTTCTGATTCCAGTCTATTTTGGTTCTTTCCCCAAATGACAGTGGATTTGACACATTTTCCTTAAGAGTCTAGACATAACGAGATGGTCCCCCCTTCCTCCCCTGCCCCCACCCCAGGACCCTTCAAGAAAGCCTGCTTTGGGATGGAAGGTTGCTTATTTTTTTATTCATTACTGTATCAACTTTGAAAGATTATAAGAAATTTAGAAGAACTCATTCATAATACAATGTCACACTCTTACATGGAAATTATTTTGTCTTTGGGTTTCTTTTTATTTAAATGCACATTAAATTACTACACTTTATGTAGTAATTATGGGGCAGATATATAATCTGTGCTCTGTATTTTTCCACTTGTTTTATAAAATAAATCTTCTCCTTGGTAAGCATATTTATCACCTTTGGGTCGTGGTATAATAATTCAGTGTAGTCTGGTTATACAACCTGAGTTGTAGGAATTCCTCCTCTGGAAGTGTGCACAGGAGGAAAAATCCCCCTTGTACTCACTGGAAATGTTGTGGTCAGTAATGGGCTGCTCAGCTTCCCATGGCTCCTGAGACAGGGAGCCCCTCTTTAGTGTAGTATTGAACCAGGATGGGCAGATTTGGGGTAACACTCTACACTTCTAGGTCCTGACCATGGAGTGGGCACCCGCAAGCCCAATACGACCCCACTAGTGCCCAAAGGATTGTCTGAGAGAGCTTGGCTTACTCCATGTTTCAGCTCAGGATGCTCCAAGGACGTCAGCCTTCAACATAGTACTAGGTGGGGGAGGAGGAGTTAGGATCTCTGAGGTGCTGTAGGGATGGTGGGGGAACAGGAGACAAGGGAAGTCCCTGGGCTGAAGCCCTCAGCAGCATCATAGCCATTGGAGGATGCAGGTGCTTATTCAGCTGTGGCTTGGATCAGTGCCAAGACCTCCTGTCCTGACCACCATGCCCTCCAATCTTTGATCTAGTTATTGTAGCTGGACCTGTGATAGTTGACCTGGGGGAGATCCAGAATGGGGGCTTAGTTCCTGCTGATGCCTTTACTGAATATGCACCAAGCTGGTTTAGAGCTGAGGTGTCAGGTGTCTGGGGTGCCTGGGGTAGGTGCCACCTGGCTCTGACTGATGCTACAATCCATGTCTGTTCTCATTACCGTGACCATGCCTGACAGCTGGCACCCACTGCCAAGGTACCTCACCCAGCTCTTCATCACCTTCTTGGCTTTTGGGATCTTGTCCAAGATGGCAGTGGGGTTGGGCAAGAGGGTTAGCTAGGGCAGGACAGGAATAGTACTGTCCTTTAGGTTGAAGCCCTCCAGAAGTCTTCATTTCTAGCTTCTTCCACATGCTAACCATTACCTCCTCCTCTTCTGCCTGTTCTTGCTGCTTCTTCATAGACACCACTGTAGCGTATGACCTTGGAGTCCCTGTGGACCTGCCACTGGCTCGAGTGCTTGAACTTCAGTTTCTTTAGTTTCTCCTGTTCTCCAGCAGCTTCACAGGGTTGTTCAGTTGCTCTTCCTTCCTCTCTTCTGCACCTCAGAGGTTCAGAGCCTGGAAGTTATACATGGTTCCATGCTCTATGGTACTGTCTGTGTTTCCAGAGTCTGTCTTGAAAGTGATTTCTGCCAGGCACTGGGTACACTAAATGTGCAACTAGAAGATGGGCAGGCCCAGGTAGACTTGCTCTGCATCACCTCTTTGCCAACATTGAACGTCTTCCCCTTGTAGATGTACCCTATAGATTTCTTCTACTCCATTTTGATGGGGGCCACCAACTACTGCACTTCCTGCCAGTCATTGGGAAGTTTGAGTTTAGGGGTCTTTAACCAGGCAAAGTCTGGTAGGTAGTATTTGTTTAAAACTTCTCCAACATCTTTGCTCCTGCTAGTCTCAAAAGCCTGAGAGAACTGGTTAGAGTTTCAATTTACTGAATTTCTCTGACAGTACCCTGTCCCAATTCCTTAATAGTGTTCTTCAAAGCATGAAAGTTCTTAATTTTGACGAAGTCCAGCTTATCTGCTTCCCCCGCTATTGTTTGTGCTTTTGGTGTTTATATCTAACAAACCATTTCCAAATCCAATATCGGTAAGATTTACCCCTGCTTTCTTCTAAGAGTTTCCTAGTTTTAGTTCCTACATGTATATCTTTGATCCAGTTTAATTTTTCTGAATGGTTGTGAGTTAGGGATCCAATTCCATTCATTTGCATGTGGATATCCTTTTCACCATTTGTTGGAAAGACTATTCTTTCCCAGGAAACCCTCTTAATGGCAAAATTTCCAGAGGCAATCCTAAGGTTCTAGTGTCTAATGGGAAGCTCATGGGGAAAGAAGGAATACAGGTATCTACTGTCAGAGTCCTTACAGGCAAGGGGGTAAAACCTGGGCATCTGCAAGCCAGTTTATTTGTATACATGACGGGAGTTACTCACATGTACTCATGATGGGTGTCAATCACAGGACACCATCTGGCTAAGCTGTGACAGTTGCAGAGGTGACATGAGAGGGTGTTATCCCAGGAGGAGCATGATTTGGAGAAATGAAAACAGTAAAGTTAATGTTGGATATGTGGAGTTTTTTGTGCATATGGAACACATGAATGGAGTTGTATAATAGGAGGCTGGGCTCTGAAGACTAGTACCCTGACCAGACCTGAGCTGGAGAGAGAGATACTTGAGGCAAAGGCATGTAAATAAGAACAGATCCAAACTCTCAAAGTGAGTGACAAGGCAAGGTAATGTGGAATTGGACCTGAGGAGTCTGAGGAGCCCACAAGGGGACTACCCGGGACTGACTCAAGAGGTAGAAGAGAACCCAGAACAGTATTGGTGAGGAAGCCAGGGATTCAGGGAGAACTATTGATGGTGACAAATGCTGTCAGAGGTTGGTAAGGTGCAGACTGGGAAGTGCCCCTCAATTCTCATGAGAAGGGGGTTGGTCACCTTGGTAAGCATGGAGGTGGAAGCCAGATGCAGTGGTCTAAGCTGTGAACTTGATGTGAGCAAAGTCTTGTTTGTTGAAAACTGGTAAGAGGGAAAGAGGGCTCAGAAAACCAACAAGATTATTCTCATTCCTTGGAATTTAAAGAAAATCTGAGGTCAAATGAAGAAGTTCAGCTGACTGTGAGGAAAAAAATGTCTGAGGGATGTGAGGGAAGATGAGCATGTTTGTGTCTGCCAGATGCAGCCTGCACATTCGCCGCCACGCCTTCTCTCCATCTGAGACATTCCTCAGAAATGGGTCCTACACAGTGTGGACAAAATTGGTCTCAAATGCAGGCTTTGCTAAGGAATATTTTCTGGCAGATACAGTGCAGAATTCCTAAGCTGGGTTGTTTCTCATGAAAGGTCTGTGTTTTTTCCACAGCAGGAATGCAGAGTGTTTTAAAATGGTATAGGATCCCAGACTTCCTGACCCAGGGTCTCATGGTGTAAGGCCCACTTCTAATAAACTCTCCAACGTAATATGTGATGAGAATACTTTTACTACCTATTCCATTTGTGGATTCTCCACCAGTTTTCATGTTATGGGAAACAGGAGGCAGGTGAAGGTCCTCACCTACTGGGTAGTTGCTTGGAGGAACATCTATAGATGATGGAGTTAAAATATTTCTGGAATAAACAGTTGCAAACTGGATCTACTTCTCTCAGAGGAGACAGTGGGGGGATGTTTTATTAGCTTCAAATCATCTTTGTTAAGTATTTTTAGGAGGAGCACAAGGTGGCTGTCAGCTAAGATCTTGAAACAGCATGACTTATGGTTCTACTTGAACTCAGAGATTCATTTTATTATCTAAGTTTTAAACCCTTTAACAATTCCTTAAAACGACCTGGGTTGGAAAATTTCCTAAAACAAACCAAACCAACAAAAAACCCCAATTCAAACCAACCAACCCAGAAATAGGTTTAACAGCTATATGCAAGTGGGAACTGCTTTACTTTTTTTTTTTTTTTTTTTAACTGAGCAAAAATTGTGTTACTTTTTATTTTTTGTAGACTGCTTGAGTTTATCAGGAAGCAGTCTCTTCTGGCCAATTAAAGGAATTAGGAAGGAGAAGTTGTGCTCCACTTGCGTGTGATATGTTGAAATGTATTCTACTGCCATGTCTAACTAATTGGAACAAATTAAAAACTAAAATAAAAAAAAATACCACTGTAAAAAAAAATGTAATTAGGGAAGACTGTGCTTCAATCTAAAGCACAGGCTAGCAGAAAGTTTGAGTTCATTTCACTAAGTGTAGAACGAAGAATGTAAAATATTGACTGGAGGGTGTAAAACCATTCACTTGTCTAGGCTCCCAGTAGCTTTGGTTGTAGGTTATCCTGGCCACTTTGAACTGTTGAATTAAATAACTGACAAGAGTTCAGTTCTAAGAAATAGAAGGTTTTTTTTTTTATGTATTCTTTTTAATTGTATATAGCATTAAAGGATTCATTCTGATATATTATTAAAAGCATGGAATATAATGCTCTAATTCAGTCCCCAGTACTTCTCTTTTCCCTTTTTCCTCCCTCCCTCAAACCCCTTCCCTCCACTCTGCTGATCTTTCTGCTATTTACTTAATAGTTTTTTTTTTAAATTAGTGTTTTGTGAGCATACATGATGGTGAGTTCACTGTGGTATATTCACATGTATACGTAGGAAGGTAGGCCAGATTCATTCCACTGTCTTTCCTTGTCCCATTCCTCCTCCCTCTCCCTCAATACCGTTCTTTCTACTCCAGTGATCCATCTACTATTTTGATGGAACCCCCACTTTTCTTTTAATAAATATTTTAAAAGAATCAACAGGAGGTAGTTTTTGCCATCATTAAGTTAATAAATGCAGGACACAGTAGATAATTGAAATATTATACCCTTTCGTTCAGTGAAGTTTGTGTACTGATGGACTCATGACAATGTGTCAAAATACATGATACGTCGCATATAATTAAGGATCATTAAAATGCAAGTGCACAAAAAAAATGGAAAACATTAGCAATGAAACTCAGATTCCATTTATTTAGAGTTTTAAAGGATAAAAATAATAGAAATGTAACATGCTTTGAATTTTAAGAATAATTCCAAAGTTTCATAAAAATTTTTGTCTGGGAGGCCATCCAGATTTTATTCTTGCTAACTAACCATAAATTAAACATTGCTTGTGTATTACTTAGGCCAATGTTGAAGGAATAGTTCAAATGCTATTATGGGATGAAGTACTGAAATATTTGTACCCTCTTGAAGCAGATAATTAAAAGCATCTGCCCAAATCCTTTTAACTGTTCTCTTGTGTCCATCATAAAAATCACATCTCCTTTGCTCTGAGAAAGGAAATCATTAGTGTCTATGAGCTCTATTTTCTTTATTTGTATTATTTCTATTAGTGCTAAGTTCTTGAACTAGTAATGTCTCACTTTTGCAGGCAAATGGATTCCTAAAATGCAGTGGTGCTCACTTTGAAACATGTACACTCTTTATCTTTGACTTTAATCTAGAAGAGTGTATAACAGACGTGATGAATATATAAATAGCACTCAGAACCATGTGGACCTGTTATCCCATGGAGTACAGGACAGACACTATCATTCAGAAATTCAGTCACCTTGTCATTTTCTTTGAAGGCTGGTTTTGGCCAACTTATCATGGAGTTGGAAGCCAAGGCAAGAAGTAGCATGAAGTATTCAGGGGAGTGCAGGTAGAGTCCTATCCATCTCCCAGTAAGAATGGTCTCCCACAGGGGGATTGCTTCCCTGGGGAATTTTTATTTTATTATTTGCATGGAACTGGAGGAAAAGAATCCAGCAGATTTATAGTTGTGGTAAATTGACTGGGATTTGAATCAGACCAGGATGGAGTCCTGATTTTGTTTTGCAGGCTGTGTGGCTTGGACAAAAGGTAAAAACCTCTCCCTGTTTCTGTTTTCTATCAGCTGGAAGTGACTTCATTGACATGTTATAAAAGAGTAACTGTGAGAAAACCTATTTTTAACTGATACAACAATATGCCAAGAACATAGTAGTATAATGTTGTTAAAAAATATCTAAAAATGATGCATATATGCACTTTTTAAAAAACTTGATAGACTTAAAACTGCTTTTTTACATACGTTATTAAAAAGCTTCTAGAGAGAAAACAAACTCCTTTCAGAGCAATGTCGTGAGATGAGGCGACATTGGTTCCAGGAAGTGAAACACAGGCAGGGGGAAGCTACTTGACTTTGTAGAACAAGTTCATTTTATTAGCTGTTGTGTGAGCAGAAGTGGTCTGAACTTGAGAAGGGCTTAGCCTCACCACCCTCACTTCCCTAAGATAGTGATACTACCTCTGACAGAGGGAACCTTCTGGGGCTCGCAGCTCCAATGAGTATGCAGCAAAGTGGTTTCGCCTTTAGGGTTCCCAAGATGAGCGTGGTCCCTTCCCAACAGTGGCTTAGGGACCTGGGAAGGCTTCTCACGGGATCCAGGAAGTGGGGTGCCCACCTCCGGCGTGCTCGCTGGGCCCCTGGGTCTTTCACTGCACAGATGCACACCCAGGACAGCCCAGCCTCTGCTCAGGAGGGGCCCATGGAAACGGGGCAAAGCCTGCCTCCTCTGATCCCCAAATGGCATCAATTCTCATCTGCAGCCTCGGCTCCCAGAGCGACTAAATGGAGGGAATTGGGAATTGCTCTCAGAGAGGCCCTGACTTAAGAAGTCTAGGGGTCTTGACTCTCATTGACTAGTTGGAGAAACTTCATTTTGAGGGGAAAAACAATTTGCTTTTATCTAAGTCCATTTTTCCCCGAGTTGTGAGGTAGGGAGGGAAAAAAAAAAAAAAAAGTCTTTTTTTTTTTTTTTTTTTTTTTTAAAGGGAAAGTTTGTTATTTGTTGTTTCTTGCAGATTTGCAGACTTTGAAGGGAACCCTTGAATTTCAGAAGCAGGGACAGCCAGCTTGTGTCTTCAATCACACCTTCTGAGCCATTTATAAAGTATCTTGTGGCTGGTCACCAATGAACAGCGCTGCTGCTCAGACTTGGTGCCCTTGTGTCTTTGTGATTGACATGGAATCTACATAAATATTTGTTGACGGGCTCTCCTCTGCAGACGCCAAGTTAAGTGTTGGGGGTGCAAAATATTAACAAAATGCTGTCCTTGATGTCATAGAGCTCAGTCCAAGATAGTTGAAATACACAAAACTTTTCTACCCTAACTTCTCCTGGTCCTCTAATTTGCTCATCTACATTAAAAAATTCACCTGTTTTGAGATGTATTAGATAGGGAATGGAACTTCTTTCGGCACAAACTCATTTCTTTCCTGGAATGAATGTAATGATAACTTTTATGATACCCCGTGGTTCCCAAAGATCAATAAAAAAATGTTACTGGTTAATGTTTGACTGAAGGTGAGGGAGAGGCTGGGGAGGCAGAGCAGGGCAGAGGCAGTTCCCAGGGAGAGCCTTCAGTCCCAGCAGCGTCTCCAAACCGAATGGAAGAAAAGAACTTTTAACCACCATTTTCTTATTTACGGGACGGTAAGTGTTGATATGTCTTAATTATGTCAATAACATATTTCTTGACAAATAAATGACAAATGAGATGGGGCTGCGGGGATTGGCAGGCAAATGTATTCCTTGAGGTGGTGAGCTGTGTAGCATTGCTGGGAGAAGACACTCCCAGTGTGGCAAGTCTGGAGCACAGTTGCTTTCTTTTGCAACTGTGGTCTATGTTTTAGAAATTCATTTGATGAAGTGGCTTTGGTTAAAACAAGCTTAGTAGTGGATTAAAGGGAAGACTGGGTTCTTGGATTGTTAAACACATTTACACTCTTTGTGATTAACATAGAAATGCCTGGCCTTACAATGTTCTGGAGTGCTTATACTCTGGAAGAAGGGGGTTAGAATCTTAGTTTTAAAATGTGTGGTATCTCTCAGAGATGGTCTTCAAAGACTGAGCATTCTAGCTACTTCTCAGAGAACAAGATTTGAGTTGGAATTTGTAGGACTATTTGGGATGCAGCTTGGAGGGAGGTAGAAAGGAGAAAGGAAATCTTTTAAAGAAAATACTGGAATAAGAATTAAAGACAGCAAGGCAAACCTGCCTTCACTGTGAAGGGAAGGCTGTGTGATGCTGGTCAGCTTCAGGTGCTGCATTCGACTGTTGGTGGATTGTGATTATCTTGAGATGTTAAGTCATGTACCACTTATTGGGGGCTTCAGAGTTCCAGTCTTTGCCTGTCTTGTTTCTTTACTATGGGGCAACTTTCTAGGAAGAGAGACCCTCTGTGGGGTGGGGTGGAGAATGGAAGGGCTAATGCATTCCCTGAGATTTTCTCGACTTTGTTTTTCTTCAGAAGCTTAAATAGCAAGTGAGGCATTGTTTGAAAGAAGAAGAAATCATGTGTTTAAATGATCAGGAAAATGGAGGATATTCAGCTCTCACCAGGAAGCAAGATGAGTCTTTTCCTGAGCGAGACTTTAGATTATGGGGCACGTAGTTTATGAGTCTTCAGGGTTGGTCGGATGAGTCAGGGTGGTTTCATCATATCCTAAGTGGCAGGCACTGAGCAGAATGTTCATTCATCTCTGAACCTTAAGTGTTTCATCTGTAAAACCAGATAACCTGCCTAACTGGGCAATTTTGAGAAGTAAAGTGAATTAAATAAGAAGGTAAAGAGCTCACTACATTGCTTGGCCATGGTGGACGTTCAGTGAATGCTGACTCTCTTTTCCATGAGAAGGTTCAGGTTGGTGACTCGGGTTAAACTGAGAAATTGCTGTTTATTCTGTAGGAGAAAAAAAAGATCACTATTGCCACAAATACATATCTTCCATTGTTCAAGAGAGCAACTAATGCTATGCGAAGGAGGTGGGATCCAACAATATAGGAAGAGAATGACATACTGTTGGGTTTTGACTATCAAAACCCACTAGATAAACGTCCTCCTAATGGTTCCTATTTAAATCTTCAGGTGCAATGTGTGTATGGCATTCTTTGAAACTTTCCAAGATGAGCCCTAAAAAAAGTCTCTGTTGTTTAAGGTGAAGGTCACATTTCTAGTACCTTCTTCTTCCTCTTATAAAAGGCAAAATATGTCCTGGTGGGAACTTAAACTCTTGTTCCATTGTTGAAGGAAATTTCTGGAAAGGAGAGCATGCCCTCACTTTTCTCTAGGTCAAGAGAGGTGACCGATAAGGAAAGCTGGGCTTTGTCACCTTCCTTCCTCTGAAGGCCCATAAATGAGTGGTAGGGGTGCTAATTTACATGGCTAGAATATATAGGTTTATTTGCTGGCATCAAATTACATTCATTTAGAAATCTCTGGTGTTGATTTAGAATGGGGTTAGTTGTTCTGTGGCCTGCTTCTGACTAAATACGGGAAGCTGTTCTGAGTTCTGTTAAGGGAATATCCATCTCCCTCTGTTTGCTACTTGTGAGAAAAAACAAATGTTTACCTAGGTACAAGAAATATTAACTTAATAAAAACAGATGTTCACCCAATAGCTGAGGTATTAATTACACTAGAGCTGATTTTTTTTTCCACTTAAGCAATATGTAACAGACTAAGCTATATTTGGTGGTTGTATATAGGTGGTGCAGTAAAATTATTCTTAAAATACTCTGTAATGTTGACATTTTGAATTCTCTCATCCCTGGTAGTCTAGTCAATTATTTTTTACCATATTTTAATTACTTTAAAACATCAGGACTTGTAGTTCTTGAGTACGGGTCAAAGAGAATCAAAATGATAGATTTGTGCTCTTGAAGAATATTTAAAATGAAGATGGGCGTCTCCTCCCTTCTCAGAGGCTGCCAAGTCCTGTGATTCTGTTTGGTCTTAGGACTGAGACTGACACCCCTTCCCCAACCTCTCTAAGCTGTTTCCTGACCTGAAGGATAACAGGATTCATGTTGTCATGTACTTAACTTAGCAAATTGTCAATACATGTGAACTGATTTTTTTTTTTTTTTTTTTTTTTTTTTTTTTTTTTTAGAATTTCAATTAAAAAAACTAATTCATGATGAGATTTCGTAGTGGCATGGCACCTTTTATTAGGTAGAATTAAATTTACTTTTCCTTGCTCTCCTACCCATCAGTCATCAGTTATGATTTAATTACAGAATAAAAGCATTAATCTGCTGTACCTGGGCATGACTGTACATTTTTGCCATTATAATTCTTGCCTCGGGGTCACCTTGTAAAGGAACTAGGAATCTACGAAGTGGTTTTTGATTTTTTTTTTTTTTTTTTTTTTTTTAAATCCTTCAGTGTCTGAACCCTATGGGATTGAATCTAATTTAGACTTACCTCCTACTGAATTGCTAAGGCCAGAGTGTGTGATCTTATTATCTTGACAAAGTGCTCATCTGTACACTTTGTAATACATGAAGAAGTGTGGTTTAATACATGAAGAAACACTCTGTCAAAAATAATTAAGTCGCTTTTTGTAAGAAATAGGTCTCCTCTGGTATAAAGAGGAGGATGGGAATCACTTTGTGATAATGTTCTGCTAGATATGGAGGAAAGAAAGTTCTTCCCCTGCCTTCCTTCCAGGATTTCTGAGGTGTGAACCTGTTCACCTCAGGGAATTCAAAGCCAGAGTCCTTTCTGTCTTCAGGTATAAGTTGTCAGAGGGGCGCCCTGGTAGGGTGGCTTTCTGTTACCCCATGTTGGAGCCTCCCGTCCCCCTGTTGATTCATGCATGGCTGGCAGGTTCTGAGACTCTGTGGAGAGGCCTTTCTCTCCAGCTGATCGATCATCCCTTCCTCAGTGTGGGGGAGAGCTGGGATAAAGAGAGCTAACCAGGAATGAGCAAAACCACATTTCTCAAAATATTCCTTAGAGCTCCTTATTCTTTATTAAGAATAATTATGCCAGCAATTTGTATTGCAATTGACCATAAACCATTTTAAGTTCTTCAGGGAAGGCATCTATCCTCCCATGAGCTTATGGATCCTGTCACGAATCTATTGATAACCACCCCAATTTTGTATATGTGTAAAAACAACACATTCTGAAAGACTGATATACCTATACTGTAAAGTTCAGTGGAAAAATGCTCACATTTATGTATGTGTGGGAGGTGGGAGGTGTGGGAGGGATATGTCTCTCCCTCCTCCTTTCCCTCCTTTCCTCTCTCAAAGCTAAAAACACGCCATCCAGCCGCCCACTCCCTCCTCAGGTGGAACAATCAGTCTGAAGCGTGAGGCAGCAGCCCAGATTTTATGCCTGCATGCTTGCTCCTAGCTTATTAAGAGCCACTTTAATTGGGTCCCTAATTTGTCAAAAGTGCAAATTGGTCCGCTCCTCCTGTGGTTTTTCTCAACCTTAAGTGATGTAATTGGTGCCCGTGATTTGTGAGTCAGACCAAAAGACAGGCATGATGGATCTGAACACTGCTTGATGAACAATGGTGTGAGCCAGCTTTTAATCTGATTTTTATTCATATCTGGCCTTGCCTTATAATTTATGCTGCTCTTAGCAATACACAATGCAGATGTAAAATAAATGGCACACAGGATATTTGGTGCTGTTCAGCCCTGGGGCTATTATGAATTCTAGTCACATCCTCTCCTGCCCACACCACCCTATGATATTTGAAAACAAAATTTGCAATCCTCTCCCCCTGTACCTTTCCTGTTCTTTGGAGCTGCTTGGCTCAACCTCAGCATTAGATGAATTATTTTAATTCAAAGTCTTTTATATGAATTATCTTACTGATTCTAGTTCTACTTAAAATTTACCTAGCACTTACCTTTTTGCAAGGAAGGGGAAAATCAATGTTTGCTTATCGAGTTACTTGTAGGGTTGGAGAACTTGGGCTAGGAATTCTCATCCTTACTTGGATAAATAGAGAAATTACAAGCGCATCTAAAAATGTCTTAATGTCTCTCAGAAGAATTGGAGTCTAATAGGAGAATAAATCAAGCTTCAAGTCCCCCAGGGATGCCAGGGATACTGTATGTATAATAGCAGAGTAAAGTCCCCTTTGAGACCATTCCTGTCTTGAGATGGTAGCATGTTACTCAGTCCTTTGGTACATTGGTTTACTAGGGTGGCCATAACAAAATACTACAGAACGAATGACTTAAATGACAGAAATTTATTGTCTCATAGTTCTGGAGCATTAAGTTCAAGATCAATGTGTTTTCAGGGTTGGATCTTTTTGAGGGTTGCGAAGGAAAGATCTCTTCCAGTCCTGTCTCCTTGGCTTATAAATATTATCCTCATGTTTGCATATCTTCTTCCTGTATAGATGAGTCGGTCTCTAAATTGTCCCTTTTTAAAGGGACACCAGTCAGACTGGATTAGGGCCCACCCTAATGGCCCTGTTTTAACTTTATCTCTGTAAAGACCCTGAGGTCACATTCTGAGGTACTTGGGAATTGGACTCCAGAATATGAATTAATCCCAACATTTGTATTAACTAAAAAATTGGAGACTAGGGAGGTGAAGCATGAGGGGAAATGAGGAGAGAGAACTTGACACAGAGATATATTCACCATAGGGACATGAATTCCCAGGCCGTGCAACCTTTGGCTTTGGCTGCTGGTGGTGTGGGTGTGGGGCTGGAGGGGAGCCATGTCAGCATATGAAGAGGAGAAACAGCCATGAAGTAAAGAAATTTTTTTTTTTTTTTTGTATTTTTGGAAAGATGTACTTGGTATCTTATCAGGATGTTCATACTTTTAGAGGTTGAAGAATATGTGGTTAAGAGCACAGGCATGCAAATTAACCTGGCAATGTGACCTTGGGCAAGTGTATTAACTTCTTTGACCTTCACCTTTTGATTTTTATATTTAAGAGGCAGATTACGATAGTATCTACTTCATAGGATTCTTCTGAGAAATTGGTAAGATAATTCACATAAAAGTCTCAGCACGCCAGGTGAGGTGGCACACAACTATTATCCCAGTAGCTCAGGAGGCTGAGGCAAGAGGATCACAACTTTGAGGACAGCCTCAGCAGTTTAGCAAGACCCTGTCTCAAAAATGGAAAATTTGAAAAAGGCCTGAAGATGTAGTTCAGTGGTAGAATATCCTTGGGCTCAATTCCTAGTATGCACTTTAAAAAAAAAAAAAAAAGATAAAGAAAAAGAATCGGCACAGTGTGGCAAATGATTTCCAGTAAACGTGAGCTGCCTTTGTGTTGTGATCCTGGTGGATACGGTTTCAAGTTGTGCAGGAATTTCCATGTTTTCTGGGCTCCAGTGAATTCAGTGAAGGTACCTCCCTGGAGAGCAAGGCCAGCAGCCCTGATTCCATATTTTAAGTCAAGGTCCTGAACCACAGTTAGAGCAAGTCATGGTGGTGATGTCTGCTAGGTGAAGTGCATCCACATTTTGGGAACTGAGTTCTTCTTTTCAAAACTCCTTTTGAAAAAGAGCCAATAGCCTTTGACCTGTGTTGCTAAGGGTATGCTTGGCCTCTCTGATAGTTACCATAGGAACTGTCTGAAGTTAGTCCTTGTACCTGAGGGAGACCCTGATAAATAGCAGAAATTCCAAGCAGATCGTTGGGTCAACTATTTCAGTAGTTGAGATGAAATGTCACTGAACTCTCTTTCAAATACTCAGATCCTTTTTAAGTATTTGTGAGTAGACCTATCATATATGGTTTTAGATAGCTTCGGTTTCAAACGAAGGTTTCCCATCAGCCTCATCATGACCCAGGGCATGGTATACTTAGTGTATGGTATCCTTGCAAAGAGGCAGTAAAAGCAAGACTTATTTGAGAGTACAAAGTCCTCTTCCGACATAATCCTAGCATTAGTGTAATTTGCTCTGAATCATTTGGGTAAAGGCCATGCCTTGCCACTTGATTTGGCTGTGAGGATGTTCCTGTGGAGGCTGTTTCTTGAATATTCTCGATGGTGAGCTGCCAGAAGCTGGGCACTGTGAAGGGAGGGGTGGTGTAGGGCAACCTTTAAAGCCCCCACTGAGCAAACTTGATTGCAGGGTGAATTTTCGTTTGACAAACACTGTTCCAAATATTAACTCATTGACTCCCATAACTCTCAAAGATTGATACTATTATTATTGCTGATTTACAGATGAGTAAATGGGGCCACAAGGCAGTGGAGGAACCAGGGCCCAAACCAATCCGTCCAACTCCAGAGTTCACGCTCCCAACTGTGTGGTGTGTCCTCATGTCATGGTGCTCCAGGCATGGGAGTACAGAGCAATTCTATTTCTTACTGGAAATCCTCCTGTAAGGGTTGATCTAAATGTAAATGACCAAGATAAATGCATTTCCATTAAAACATCAGACAGTAGCCTGTCTGAGCATCTGACTAAAGGAAGGCATTCATTTTATTTTTATTTGCTTTTCTATCACTCATCCTACATTTCTTTGGAAGGTTAAAAGTGCTAAAAAAAATTGGCTCAAGTATAGATGATATATTTCACAATTTTTCAATTATTACCTAACAAAAATATGTTAGTGTATTTAAAAGAGAAACAACCCTTTTTTTGGCGGTGGGGGTTGGGTACTGGGAATTGAATTCAGGGGCACTCCACCACCGAGCCACATCCCCAACCCTTTTTCTGTATTTTATTTAGAGACAGGGTCTCGCTGAGTTGCCTACTGCCCTGCTGTGCTGAGGCCGGGTTTGAACACGTATTCTTCCTGCCTCAGCTTCCAGGGCCACTGGGATTACAGGCCTGCACCACTGCGCCTGGCAAGAAACAACATTATTTTATCAATAGTAAAAATGTATGATTGTATTTTATGTCTAAAACTTTAAATCTGAAACTAGTTTCCTTTAACATGTTATGCTTATTCTGAAAGCTCTTACAGATGAGAACAAATTAACAGACAATGATGAGTATTTTAGAATTTAGCAAACATCTGCCGAGGGCTTAACATATTCAAGATATAGTGTAAAGAGCTCTAAGAGGAAAAAAAAAATTAAAACTAAGGCTGCTGGTCTGAAGAATTTTATTTTCTAGTAGAGACAGTAATTCCAACCTATAAATAAATGATGAACAATGTGGGAATGTGGTTGGAGGAGGGCTTGGAGAGGAAGAGGCTTTTGACTGGCAGTCAGGGGAGATTTCATGAAAAAGGCTTTGGGTCCTAGCTCTATGAAGGCAGGCCCCAAGCTCTTTATTTTGGTGTCCCAATCCTTAACACAGTATCTGGCACATATAGGAAGCTTTGGCTCAATGTTTTTTTAAATAGATGAATAAGCTGGACCTAGATGATAAAGTATGAAGAATAGAAGCGGAGATAAGAAAGGATAATCTCAATCCAATTCATTAAGCAAATATTCATTGTCCGTTTTCTCTGTGCCAGGGCTGTGCTAGGCGTGGACCCAGGGGAGCTTGTGGGCAAAGTGCATCAGGGTGGGTAGCATGGCTGGGTGTGGGAGGGAGTGGCAGATAAGGCTGGAAGAGTGGGAGCAGCAAGCGAGGTGGTGAGTGCTGAGCAGTGTGAGAAGAAAGATCCCCAGATGCGTCGTTATTGTCTTTTACTTTTTTTTTTTGTTGTTGTTCCGGGATTGAACCCAGGGGCACCTAGCCACTGAGCCACATCCCCAGCCCTATTTTGTATTTTATTTAGAGACAGGGTCTCACTGAGTTGCTTAGCACCTCGCTTTTGCTGAGGCTGGCTTTGAACGTGGGATACTCCTGCCTCAGCCTCCCGAGCCACTGGGATTACAGATGTGCACCACTGGGTCTGGCTCTTTTTACGCCTATTAGGCAAATATTGGTTGATAGCTGATCATGTGCATTTTGGTTCAGTTTGCTAATATTAAAAAAACTAGTTAGACTTAAAACCAATTTATTCACTTATATATATATAATGATCCTAAAGTAAGTATCCGTGGGAATTAGTTCCACGAGCCCTATGGATACCAAAATCTATGGATGCTCAAATCCCCTGTATAAAAGGGAGCATATAACCTGCTCACTTCCTCCAGTACTTCAAATCATCTCTAAATTACTTAATAACCTAATGCAATATAAACACTATGTAAATAGTTGTTTTATGGTATTGTTTAGGGAATAATGACAAGAAAAAGAAAAAAGTATACATGTTTGGTGTAGATACATTTTTCTCTGAATATTTTTAATCTGTGTTTGGTTGTGGATGTGGAATTTGTGGCTATGGAAGTCCTCCTGTATTTCATCTTGTAATATTCTAGGTTCTGGGATTACTTGTACCTTGTTTCCATATGTCTCCATACAAAGAAGACGTCTAGAACAATTAAAAAAAATCTTGAGTTTAACTATAATGAGTTAGTCTAAAATGATGTTTGGACCTGCCAACCAAATTAATTCTGTTGCAAAAACTAATTTTGAAACATTCAAGGAATTCATGAATCTGAGAGTCTGGAAAGATTTTAATTCTAGCTTTTCCTTAAAATTGCTGTGGAGCCTTGGCATTAGATATATATCTAATATATAGATCTTTATATTATCTATATAGATATAGACAGATATAGCTAGATAGACATCTATATCTATCTATATATTTACATCTCTGTATGTCTACATCTGTACATGTAGCTATCACACCATAGCAGGTTATAGCAGAAGGAAGTTTTGGGCTTTGCAATCAAGAGATCTGGTAAGTCCCAATAATGCCACTTCTTAGCTATGTTTCTTTAGGCAAAAGGCTTAACTCTGAATTTGTTTCCTCATCTATAAATTGAGAATAACAATTCCTCACTCATTTGTGAGAAAACCATAAGAGCACATATTTATTAAGCAATTACTAGGTAGTTTGAGGAAACGGAGGCACTGATCAATGAAGTTGTATGCCCATGACCATAGCAGAGCTGGGTTGTAGACTGAACTATCTGCTCTGAGCCCACCTTCAGTACCATTCTGTTAGACCGCTTTTAAAGGTCTCTCCACAAATTTATCTCATAGGTGATCATAATAAATGCTCATTTCCATTTTTTTTTTTTTTAAATCTCCCAGGGCGTTTGTGAGGTGAAATTGGGATAGTACTTTCACCTTTTTAAAGTTCAAATACCAGCTATAGAAATGTAAAGCATCTACTATTTTTAGGGTCTACATTTTCAGGATGGTTAAAATTTTAATAAACATCTTCCTCTGCTTATTAGTGATATTTATGTTCAGTGTAGAAAAATTTTAAAAATAAAAAGATGAAGTAAATCAGGATCATCTATAATCCCTAAAGAATTATTAGATTGTAGCAAAACGAATACAACTTTTTTTTTCCTCATTTTTTAATTTAATTTTTTGGCAGTCCAGTGTTATAACAAGCAACAGTGCTGCTTTATAGGCCATTTGGAAAATTTATGTCACATCTTAAAGTTGGTTAATCATGACATGTCTCATGGTGAAAGTTATAATTTCTATAAAATATGAAGCCTCAAGGAGAAAAGGTAAAATTATATTGAACAGAAGACAATGTGAACAGTTTGGATTCTTATTTGGTTTCTTTTGGAGTATTAAGTATTTTTTTTTCTTCAGGTGTATTACACAGGTCATAACAAAATTTAGAACACCAAAGAGGCAGCTGGGTGTGATCTTTGAAAGACCATGAACATTCTTGGGCTTTTTTTTTTTTTTTTTACTTGAGAAATCTCATATATTTGCAGATTTGAGTAAGAATGACTAATTTTTTTTAACCTAGTTATCCTGACATTTGCTAAAATGTATCTTTCACACCCATATAATAAGAGTGAAAAATATTTTAAAAACCAAACCCAAACAAAACAATCCCCAAAGCTGAAATGACACATTGACTATCTTTTAAGACTTAAGACTCTGAAGAAAGTTATAATAGCAGTTAAATGAAATTGCAGAGAGCTCCTTGGGGGATGTTGGCTTACACGTTGCTATCGATGGGGGATCACAAAGCTTCTGGAAGACCAGGCTGTTCCACACAGAGGGGAACTGGCCTATAGGGAGGCCATTTTAATAGGCTTGCAACTGGATATCATCCAGTGATTCTTACTGGCTTGAAAAGATATGGTTTTAAGATTGGCGACTAATCACTTTCATCTGTGGTTTGTTCACAGGAGTTTGAGTTGAGAAGAGCGGGATGACTCCAGCCCTCCTTTGCTCCCTGTGTCTTCTCACCCTTTATTTGGTAAGAGAAGAGGGTGTTCTTCTCTACTTATTTACTGGAATATTTTCTGTCATCCTTCTACCCCATACTAGGGAAAGAATGGTTATAATCACTTCAAAAGGCATCCTATCAAAATCAAATTGCTATAGAATGGACATAGTGTTCTGATGTCTGTTTCCAGTGAAGTGGTTACAATCATATCTGTCCTTTATCTAGAGGAGGCACTTTCTCCTCAGCTTCTAAAAACCAGTGGGCAAGGTCTAAAACAAATCTATCCTTTGTGTGTAGACGTACAGCTTAGGGAAGGAAAGAAATTATAGCAACACGTGTCTGAATTGACATTCCTTAGTCTTGGCTTTTTTTTTTTTTTTTTTTTTTTTTTTTTTTTTTTTTTTTTACTTTGACCATGAAAACTCATCACCCCATTACCAAAAAGTATCAAGAATATCATTCCCTCTACTTTCAACTCCTCCTTGCTCTGTATTTTTCTTTTCTCTTCTAACAGATGTTTTGGGGTTCTCTGGTTCACTTGTCTTCGTGATAATCTATGGACTGACCGGTGTTTAGAGCTTGGAGCTGGATGGGGGTTAGGGTCCCAGGCCTTGACCTTGGGGAGATAGTGGGAGCCATCCTTGTTTTTACCCATGAGGCTCCTGAGGTTCACAAAGTTTGCCCAAAAGTTTGTTGTATTATGATGCAAGGTTTTAGGGACACATCTGCTCTTTCCTTAGAAAGAAGCTTCTAGATCAACACACCTCAAATCTTGCTTCCTTTCCTCTAGGAGTCCAAAATTATATGCTAAGTTTGAAGTCCCAGAAGGTTCCCTAGAGCTCATACAATTCAACATCTTCCTGGAGTCAGAGTCCAACTTGCCAAACCATCAGAACTTTCGCCAGGGTTGAAAAATGCCCCTCAAACTTTGAGCCATGCTCCAGGCTCGTCCCAGAAGCGTATAAGGGCCGGGACAAACATCCCTGTTAGGCCTCACCAGCCTTCCTACTCTCTCAAATGACCTTAGGGTGGTGATAAAATCAGTCCTGGGTTCAAACTTGTCGCTACCACTTTTCACAGGGAGGAACTTGAGTGAATTATGTAGGACTTGGACCTCAGTTTTCTGCCCTTTGAAATGGCTCTAATGACAGTACTTACCTTTGGGATATTACTGAAATTAAATAAAAGGCATTTAGAAAGCTCTTGGGTCAGTGACTCACACAATCTAAGCACTCAATAAATATTAGCTGCTAGGATCACCAGAGCATTTTAAATGTTCAGTGTCTACATCCATATGGACCCTGACCTCCATGGAAGGACTGTTTAGTGATCGTTGCAGCAAATTCAGCACCTAGTGCAGTACCAGAAACAGTAGAAATACACGATTATGGGCTGATATTTGGAAGCAATAATGAGATTTAAGAGAGAAGATTCTAACCCCGCTCTTGGCTACTAGTGGGCTCATTCGCTTCTTGTCTGAGAAGGGGGCATGCGTTTTTCTTGCTGGATAAAGGTGTCCTTCCACCACTTTCCACCACGCCATCCTTCCCAGTTCTGGTGTGGCTTGATGACTCATAGTGTGCATATGCATTTTGAAATCTTTATAGCCCCAATAGTCATATTAATGGGCAGGAAGAAAGATTTGTTGCTCCGATACAAGGATGCAACTTTGAACCCTGGAACTGTGACCTGGCCCTCTTTTCCTGTGAGTGAGCCAGCTTGTCCCCGCAGGGAAATGCAGCCTTGTTGGCGAGGTTTGCTAGCCAAGGTAATTTCACTGGTGTGAGCAGCTGAAGGGCTGGCTGCTGGCTGGGGTGCTTTGAACAGGTCTCCATGGAGAGCATGCCTGCATGCTGGAGTGACCAGGGTGGCCCCTGGACATCAGTACCCAGTTCTTGTGCCTTCACCTCTCAGAGTCATCAATGATATTGGACAAGATGTGGAGAAGCAGTAGAAAGAAAGTCGAGCTCCCACAGGAAGAAAACTTAGAATGAAATGGCTAGAAGTCTATAAAGTTACTAAAAATGCTTTTAGTTACAAGTAACAGGAAATAGGACTTTAGAACTTCTAGAATAAATAGGGATTTGTTTTCCTCAGGTAATAAGAAGCCTGAAGTGGTCAGTCCAGGGTGGTGGTAGGTGCAGCACTTCCATAAAGTTATAGGTGACTCGGGCTTCTTTCTCCCTCTCCACTCTCTTTTGGTCTGGTTGGTGCCCTCATGGTTCATGGTGGCTGCCCTGGCTGTAGACATGAGGTCCACTGAATCAGCAGGAACCATAGGGAGAGGTGACGTCAGCCATATCTGTCCCCCTCTGTTAGGAGTATAAAATACAGACTTCCCTCTTTTTTCATGAACCAGAAGTGGGTGACTTGACCACCCACTGGCTGTGAGGGAGCCTGGGAGAGACCCAACTTGACTTCCGGTTGGTGGAATACAGCGAAGGAGAGGGGTTGGTAATGACCAAGGATAGCAAACCCAAGGATCCGCCACTACTCAGATCAAGTTTCAAAGCCTTCTGTGTTTTTGTGTGTTACCTTTTTTTTTTTATCGGATGACTAGTAGCAACGAGTCAAGATTCAGCAAACCGAGGGAGATACATAGAACTTTTCCCTGTCACTCATGAACTGATTGTTTTAGGTTATCCTTGGTGGGCAGCAATTTCCATGACAAGCACGCATGCTCTCCCTAAAGAAGTAGAAAATGTGTTCTCTTCCTCCCACCTGGTTCTTCCTACCTTTTTTGGTTTTGCTTGACTAGCTTCAAAAATCGACTTGTCATTCATGCTTCTGATTCTAACCTAACCTATGTCCTATTTCCACCAAAAATGGGAGACACCAAGAGCCACCCAGGAAGGAGGGGAGGCCGGCCTCCCATATGGGACGCCCAGTCCTGGTGCTGGAGGGCACCCCCTCCGCCTGGGGGATGGATGGCTCTGCTTCCTCCACGCCCCTGCTGCACTCTGCCTGGCATCTCCCTTCAGTGCGCCATCCTGGTGAGGAGTTACAGGGCTGGCAGGGCTGCCCCTGAGTGCTCCCGACTCTCCAGGTGGGAGTCGCACCTTCCTGCATGTTGCCATTGCAGCTGCCCTTCCGTTCAGGCTGCTTTTGTGTCCTCTGGTGGGCAGAGGCACATAGGGGCTGAGAGAGCCTGCCCCAGGGTTACAGCTTTCAGTTCTGCTTCTAGCCACGAACTGGGCAAATTGCTTCTCTGCCTCTAAGATTCATCACCTGTAAAAACAGAGGTAGTGGCGGAGTCTACTCTGGAACAGTAAATCCTGTCACCAGGATTAAATGTACCTAGGACAGAGCCCCACGTGTACTCACTTTGTAAATACAAACTCTTATTGTCACAACTGGTTGGGATTTGGGTAGACTGCAGAGGTTGCATGGCCTTCAGGTTTAAGGTCTTTGGGTTTCAGAACCATTGTGGGGGTCACTGCTTGCTGTAAATATTTTGTGATTTTATTTTATTCTTCTAAATGAATATAAGGTACAATCAAATGTTAAAGTAGTAAGCTTTTCTTAAAGTGTCAGTACAATTTCAGATGCAAATTGGACTAAAATTAACTTTGTGCCAAGCAAGCCTGGGTTTCACACATCTACCTATTGTTTTCCTCCCTTATTGATTCATTTGGCCTTGAGGTGACTCTACACTGGGACTTTACCATGCATGTCCTCATAAAATAGCAGGAGTAGAGAGAGGTGTTTTAAGCTGGTATAAACCCCTGTAGAATTTAGTAGGCTGAGCAGCATTGCGAGAGACCCTGAGCTTTGGCTCAGGCATATCTGTCCACCATTTACACGTATACCTCTGGGTTCAACTTCTCTCAGCTTCATCTTTAACGTGGGTTGTTAATATTCTTCTCTTGGGCAACTGCTCAGCGGGTTAAACAGGAAGAGGAATTCAAAGCTCCCAGCAAACTGCTTTGACATGGTGGTCCCTTAGCCAGTGTTGGATCGTTTTCTGCCTGTTTCCATCAGTTCACATATTTTCATCTGTGATAAGAGTCCTACCCTTCATATTACTGCTTCTGGAATCCCTAATAAAGTCAGCAAGTGACACCCGTATGTACGTACTTTCATCATCGATGCTGATTTTCTGTCTTTGTTAACAGACAACTGGATATGGCCAAGATGGGAAGTTTAGTGGACCCCTGAAGCCCATGACATTTTCTATTTTTGAAGGTCAAGAACCGAGTCAAGTCATATACCAGGTAAAGTCTTCCCCCACCACTGTCATTTTGTTTTCTCATGTTCCCTCAGGGGATTTTTTTCTCCCTTCTCTACTTACAGTACAGCAGGAAATAAAAATAGAGGCATGGCACATCTCATCAGGAATGGTTTCAGAGGCTTAATTAAACCCATGAGTGGCTGCAGTCTCGTATGAGTCGTACCCGACTTCCTCACTCATCTCTGGGGTCAGTGCTCTGTCCCTCCTGCCCAGAGCTTGGTATCTGTGGGCTCTGCCTCTCCCTTGTAGTGGGGGGGGCACCAGCATCTAGAAAGGACCTTTTCTACCCAGGGACCTCCCTGCCTGGGGCATTGGAGGGTAGGGCCTCTGTGTGTGGCCAAAGGCGGGCACCAAGTGAAGGAAGGACTGGCAGAAGGCCATGTGACTGGAAGGAAAGAGCGGGGAGGAGGGGATGGGGCTTCAGAGACAGGAAGGCCCTGCCCCCTGAGGTGCTGAGGGATTCCCTCCAAGGGAAAGTGCTTGCATCAAGGTCGTGTTCAGAAAAGCCCCTCTGGCTCCAAAGGGACTTGGGGAACTGGTTAGGAGTCTCTTGCAAGGTCTCTCACAAGAGCTGATTCTTCATTTACTTGCTTTCTCGGACCTGCCAGGGAGCACTTGGTCATCTGTTCTCTGGCATTTTTTATTCATTTGTGTATTATGTTTCATAGGCTGGTAAAAACTTGGTGTGCTAGGCCAACATTCACTTTCTTTGATTACCCATGAATGGAGTGCCTGCTGTGTACCAGGCACTCCGCCAGGTGCTGGGGATACCAACACTACCCTGGCCCATTGAGCTCACCAGTTGGAAGGTGAAAACTGACAAGTAAATAAGCGCATGCACCAAAGACTTCCACAGGAGTCTGGCGGGTGGTCAAAGTGCTGATGAAGAAAGAGGGACTGATCTTTATTTCTTTCTTTGTCTTATTTTTGGTACCAGGGATGGAACCCAGGTGCACTCGACCACTGAGTCACATCCCCAGCCCTATTTTGTATTTTATTTAGAGACAGGGTCTCACTGAGTTGCTTAGCACCTTGGTTTTGCTGAGGTTGACTTTGAACTCATGATCCTCCTGCCTCAGCCTCCCGAGCCACTGGGATTACAGATGTGCACCACTGGGTCTGGCTGAGTTTTATGTTTTAAACTGACCATTGTATATATTTAATATCATACACAACATGGTTTTTGAAATCCATATGCATTGTGGAATGGCTAAATAGAGCTAACTAACATGTATCCAATTCTTATTTATTTTTGTAATAAAAACACTCCAAAGGTAAGAGTGACCAGTTTTAACTGAGGAAGGTAGTAGGTAAATAGACAGGTTTCCTCAAGCCCTGGACTGAGTACTGAAAGATGAGCAGGTGTTCAGGAACAGGAGGCAGGCCCTGAGTACAGCAGGGGAAAAGGACAGAGGTGTGCATTTAGCAAGGAAGTGACAGATGACAGGTGGTGCAGGGTTGAGGTTGGGGGGCAGGCGTGTCAGGTCAGCACACCTGCTGAGGTCCACACTGGCTGGGTGCTGCGTGCTACTAAAGGTCTCAGTGCTGAGGACTCTAAGTAGATTTGTGCTTGTGCAAGCTTATCTGGATCACAGTGAGCACAGGTTGAAGAGGGTGAGCCTGGAGGTAGGGAGGGCCTTAGGGGGCTATTTGCAATAGTCCAGTGAGGGGTGATGGGACCTCGTGTAATTAAGGGCAAAGGGGGTGCTGTGGTCTGAATGTCTGTCCCCTCAAATTCATATGTTGAAACCTAACTGCCCCTGCATTAGTATTAAGACTTGGGACCTTAGAAGATCAGGGTGCAGAGCCATCATGAATATGATCAGTGCCCTTATAAAAAAAGGTCCGAGGGAGCCCCTTTGCCCTTTCTGCCATGTGAGGACTCACAGAGGTGTCATCTGTGAGGAGCAGGCCTAGTGGCACAGGCTTGTTGGTAACTTGACATTGGAATTCCCAGCCTCCAGAACGGGGGGCAATAAATTTTTATTATATTTAAGTTACCTACTCTAAGATATGTTACAGCCGCTCTAATGGTGTATGATGGGAGACGGGAAGGAAGGAAGACAGGAGTTATGTGAAGGAAGCCATAGGTACTGGAATTGGTCACTGGCGCACGAGGTGAAGGGATGGGGTGTTTCGGATACCTCCTAGGTTTCTGGCTTGCTTGACTGGGTAGTTATTGGTGTAGTGTTGTGTGTGCAAGAAAGGGGGAGGGAGGAAATGGAGGGAGAAGAGCAAAAGGTTTATGGAGAAGGCAGCCAGGTGGTCTGGAGATGTAGACTGGAGAATCCTGGTCAAATGCTTGAACTTGAGGCAAAAGTCCATCCATTGTGAGTTATCTCAGTCGCCTGTTGGGGTCAGTCAAATGCTGAATGAAGCTATTTGGAGATGTAAAAAACAAGAACCCACCAACCCACAACAATAACCAAAATGTGAGGAAAAAGCCCCAACTGTACATGGGAAATTAGTCTCTGATCCTCGTCTTCAGTATATGAGACAATATATGAGGGGGAACAATAATCTGAGAGTACATTGAAAGGGGATAGGCTCAATTCAGCTCCAGACAATTTCCACAAGTCAGAATGAAGGTACTGATATTCCAGATTTAACAATTTTTCTATAAAAGTCAGAAGTTTTGATATTTATGTAAAACTCTCTGGTTTAGAAATTCTAGCACAGTTTAAAAAAATCATTGTACAAACTAAATCATACAAATCATCATAAACATTTGTGGTCCAGAGAATCTGACTATTTCTGTGACCTCATTATGAAAGGACTCAGTGGCAAAATAAAGTAGGCTCACACTCCATTGAATGGAACAGGATTGCCCATAGATTCAGTCTCCAACTTACATTCAGAACTGTACACTGTTTGATAGGATCATACCAGAGTGGTTGAGGATACCAGCCAGTAAAAATCATTCCTTAGGTTGCTCTATTTCTGTCTTGTTCTTTTTCTATTAGCCATGTTTTCAATGTGAATTCAAGCTGTACCCTATATCAGAACTTTCTTTGACTAACTAATATTCAATCGAATGGATATACCACATTTTGTGTGTTTATGTATTAACTGATGGACATTTGGATTGTTTTCACTTATGGATGTAATGAATAATGTTGCTGTGGACATTCATGTACAACTTTTGGAGAGAACATGTTTTCTCTTGGTCACACACACACTCAGTGAAAGAGTTGGGACATAATTCTTGTGTTTAACTTTTTGAGGAACTACAAAACCGTTCTCTTAAGAAATGATCATTTATATTTCTACTGGCATTGTATGAAAGTTCCAATTTCTACACATTCTCAAATTGGCTTTATCTGCTTTTTTTATTATTGCTATCCAGATTTTCATGAAGTGATATGGCTTCGTAGTTTTGGACTGTATTTCCCTAATGACTAATGGTATTCAGTGTCTCTTCATATGCTTACTGGTTCTCTATATATCTTCAGTGAAATGTCTGTTCAAATCATTTGGCTATTTAGTTGTATCATTTTTTCTTTTTATGGTTGTAGAATTCTTTGTATATTTTGATATCTGCATACAAGTCCTCCACTATCAGATATGTTTTGCAAATATTTTCTCACATTCTGTAGTTTATTCTTTTTTCTTTACCACCTCCTTCTCGTCCTCTTCTTTTGTGCATTTCTGGGGATCAAACTCAGGTCCTTGAACATGCCGGGCAAGCCCTCTCCCTCTGAGACATACCCCCAACCCTATTTTGTCACTTTCTTGATCATATCCTTTGAGAGCTTGTTTGGAGGTTCTAGCAGGGGAGCGCAGCTACTCGTATACCCTTGACCGAAGAGTGGTCCTCCTATCTATCGGGGAAGGTCGTCCTCTTCGACCAATCGCACAGCTTTGGAAGGGACGCACATGGAGTGGTGAGGGAGGAAGGGGACACCTCCCTAGCCAGCCAGATCAGCCGAATCAACCCTGGCGATCAATGGGGTGACAGATGTCGCAGTCAGATCGCCCTCACATCCTTGATCGTGTCCTTTGAAACACAAATGCATTTAATTTTGATGAAGTTACCCCCCTGTTTATAATTGTTGTTTGTGTTTTTGAGATCACATCTCAGAAAACTGCCTCATTCAGGCTATGAAGTCTTATATATTCTCAGTGTTTTATAGTTTTAATTTAGGTCTTTGATGCATGTTGACTAAGTTTTTGTGTATGGTGTGGGATAGGGGTCCAATTTCATTCTTTTGCATCAGGATATCCAATTGCTCCAGCACCATTGGTTGAAAATACTATTCTTTTGCCATTGCTTATCTCACCACCCTCATTAGAAATCAGCCTACCACAAATGTAAAGTTTTGTTCTGGATTCCCATTTATAGATGTATAGGTTTGTTTCTGGACTCCCATTTATTGCATTGATCTATTTGTCTATCTTAAATACCACACTATCTTTATTCTAATTAGTTATACATGACAGTAGAATGCATTTTGACACATCATATATAAATGGAGTATAACTTATTTTTCTGATCATATGTGATATAGAATTACACGGGTTGTATAATCTTAAATGCAAATAGGGTGGTAATGTGCAATTCATTCTATTATCATTCCTACCTCCATATCCCCTTCTCTCTCTTCACTACCCTCTGTCTAATCCAAAATACCTTTATTCTTCCCTAGCCCCACTCTATTCCTGCATTGTGGATTAACATCTGCATATCAGAGAAAACTTCAGGCTTTGGTTCTTTGGAATTGGCTTATTTCATTTAGCATGACATTCTCCAGTTTCATCCATTTTACCAGCAAATATCATAATTTCATTCTTTAAGGCTGAGTAATATTCCATTGTGTATATATATATATACCACAATTTCTTTATTCATTTGTTGAAGGGCACCTGGATTGGTTCCATAGTTTAGCTATTGTGAATTGAGCTGCTATAAACATTGATGTGGCTGTGTCCCCATAGGATGCTGATTTTAAGTTTTTTGGGTATAAACTGAGGAGTGGGATAACTGGGTCAAATGGTGGTTCCATTTCAAGTTTTCTGAGGAATCTCCATTCAGTTTTTCATAGAAATAAGACCCTATCTTGAACTATAGCTTTGTATTACATGTTGAAATCAGGTAGTGCTAAGTACTACAACTTTGTTTTTTATCTTCAAGATTATTTTGGCTATGCTGGGTCTCTTGCATTTCTATATGAATTTTAGGATCAACCTGTCAATTCTACAAAGAAAGTTGACCTGGGGATTCAATAAATCCCTTGGGCAGTATTGCCATCTTAACAACATTAAATTTTCCAATCTATCAACATGAGATGTATTCTATTTGATTAGATCTTTTAATTTTTCAACAACGTTTTGTTATTTTCATTTTACAAGCCTTGGCTTTCATTAAATTGATTCTGATGTTACTCTTTTTGATTCTATGTTAAATGACATTTAAGAGGTATCATTGTTAGGTTGCTCTTTGCTAGTGTGTAGAGATATAATTGATTTATATATTGATCGTTTATCTTATACCCTTACAGAACTTATAGGACTTGTTTATTAGCTGTAAGAGTTTGGTTTTTTTGTTGTTGCTTTTATTCCTTAGGATTTTCCATATATAAGATCATGCCTTCTGTGAATAGAAAGTTATATTTTTTTCTTTTCAATATGGTTGCATTTTCTTTCTTTTTTTTTTTGCTAATTCTTCCCCTGGAACCTCCAAGCACAATGTTAAGTTGGCATGGAAAGATTGAACGTTCTTGCTAGTTCTTGATCTTATGGCGTTCAGTCTTTCATCATTAAGTATAATGTTAAACATGGAGTTTTAAATTAAATTTTTTAAATGTGGAGTTTTCTTAGATATCCCCTACCTTCTATTCCTAGTGTATTGTGTTTTGAGTATTTTTTATTATTAAAGAATGTTGGATTTTACCAAATGATTTCCTGCCTCTTTGGAGATATTCATGTGGGTTTTGTCCTTTAGTCTATGAATAGGAAGAATTATATTAACTAATTTTCATATACTGAGCCAGCCATCCACCTGGTTATGATATATAATCCTTCTTCATGCTGCTGGATTCAGTTTGCTAGAATTTAATGAAAATTTTTGGTGTCTACATCAAGGAAAGAACATTTCAGAGCAGCATCCCCAGTGAACACAGGTACAAAAATTCTTAACAAAAGTCTGGCAAATTTCGTACAGAAACATATTAAAAAGAGTGCACCATGATCAAGTGGGGGTTCATCCCAAGAATGCAAGGTTGGTCAACATATGGAAATCAATAAACATAATTCATCACATCAGCAGGCTTAAAGACAAGAATCACATGATTATTTCAATAGATGTAGAAAAAGCATTTGACAAAATACAGCACCCCTTTATGTTTGAAAAACTAGGGAAAGTAGGAACAAACCTCAACATTGTAAATGCTGTATATGTCAAACCCAAGGCCGACGTCATTCTAAATGGAGACAAATTGAAAGCATTCCTTCTAGAAACTGGAACAGGACAGGGATGTCTTCTTTTACCATGTCTATTCAACATAGTCCTGGAAACTCTAGCCAGAGCAATTAGATGAAAGAAAAATGATACAAATAGGAAAAGAAGAACTCAAACTATCCCTATTTGCTGACAACATGACTATATATTTAGAAGACCTAAAAAACTCCACTAGAAAACTTTCAGAATTCATAAATGAATTCAGCAAAATAGCAGGATATAAAATTAACCCCCATAAATCAATTGCACTGAAAGAGAAATTAGGAAAACTACCCTGTTCACAGTAGTCTAAAAAAAACAATTGGGAATCAATCTAACATAAGAGGCTGAAAGACCTCTACAAAGAAAACTACAGAACATTAAGAATGAAATTGAAGAAGACCTTAGAGGATGGAAAGATCTCCCATGTTTTTGGATAGACAGAATTAATATTGCTAGAATGGCCATACTGCCAAAAATGCTATGCAAATTTAATGCAATTCCTATTAAGGTTCTGACATTCTTCATAGAAGTAGAAAAAGCAGTCATGAAATTCATTTGGAAAAATAAGAGACCCAGAATAGCCAAAGCAATCCCCAACAAGAAAAGTGAAGCAGGAGGCATCACAATGCCAGACCTTAAATGATACTACAGAGCTATAGTAACAAAAATGGCATGGTATTGGCATCAAAATGGACATGAAGACCAATGGAACAGAAGAAAAGGCACAGAGATAAACCCCCATAAATAGTTATCTCATACTAGACAAAGTTGCCATAACATTCATTGGAGAAAAGATAGTGTCCTCAACAAGTGGTACTGGGAAAACTGGAAATTCATATGTAACAAAATGAAATTAGACCCCTGTCACCCTGCACCAAACTCAATTCAAAGTGGATCAAGGACCAGAGATCCTGTACCTACTAGAAGAAAAAGTAGGTCTAAGTCTCCATCATGTCACCTTAGGAACTGACTTCCTCAACAAGACTCCTAAAGTGCAAGAAGTAAAATCAATAATCAATAAAAGGGATGGTGTCAAACTAAAAAGCTTTCTTTACAGCAAAGGAAACAATCAGGAACATGAAAAGAGAGTCTACAGAATGGGAGAAAATCTTTGCCACTTGCACTGCAGATAGAGTATTACTCTCTGGGATATATAAAGAATTTAAAAAACTTAACACTAATAAAACAAATAGCCCAATTAATAAATGGGCTAAGGAACTGAGCAGACACTTCACAGAAGAAAAAAAAATCAATAAACATGAAAAAATGTTCATCATCTCTTGCAACTAGAGAAATGCAATTCAAAACTGCTTTAAGATTTCACCTCACTCTAGTCAGAATGGCAGTTATCAAAAATACAAGCAATAGTGAGTATTGGTGAGGATGTGGGGGAAGAGGTACACTCATACATTGTTGATGGGATGGCAAATTGGTGCAACCACTCTGAAAAGCAGTGTGGAGATTCCTCAGAAAACTTGGAATGGAACCACCATTTGACCCAGCTATCCCACTCCTCAGCATATACCCAAAGGACTTAATATCAGCATACTACAGTGACACAGCCACATCAATGTTTAGAGCAGCTCAATTCACAATAGCTAAGCTGTGGAACCAACCTAGATGCTCTTCAACAGATAAATGGATAAAGAAACTGTGGTATATACACACAATGGAATATTACTCAGCCATAAAGAGAAATGAAATTATGGTATTTGCCAGTAAATGGATGAAACTAAATAAGCAAGTAAGAGAAATAAGCCAATCCCAAAAACCAAAGACCATGTTCTTTCTGATGAGGATGCTGACTCAAAATAGGCTGGTGGGAAAGAGGAGTAGAGGTTCACTGGATTGAATGGGGGTGTCGGGGAAAGGGAGTGGGGATGGGAATAGGAAAGTAGTAGAATGAACTGGATATAATATTCCTATGTTCATATATGAATACATGACCAGTGTAACTGCATATCATGGATAACCAGAAAAATGGGAAGTTCTATTCCATGTATGTATGATATGTCAAAGTATGTTCTACTGTCATGTATAACTAAAAGGAACAAAGAAAAAAAATTAAAAATTTAGTGTCTATATTCATAAGAAATACTGAAGTTTTCTTGGGTTGTCTTTTTCTGGTTTGGGTATTAGGATAATACTGGACTGAGTTAGGAAAGATTTCTTTTCTAGTTTGAGGAGAATTTGTGAAGGTTTAGTGTTACTTTTTTACTTGTTAGGTATGATTCACCAGTGAAGCCTTCTGATCTGGTCTTTTCATTGTGAAAAATTTTGATTACTAATTCATCTTGTAGTTCCAATCATTAAAACTCATTTTATCTAAATTTTCTAATATATAGAGAAATGATTGCTCTTAGTATTCTCTCAAATGAGTTTTTATGTCTGTGAAGTTGGAGTTCTATGTCCTCTTACATTCCTGTTTTATTTTTTCTAGATCATGAAAGCTGAAAAACTCATTTTTGTTGATCTTTTCAAAGAATCAACTTTTCCCTCTTCCTTTGCTTTCATAGTCTTCATTTTGTTATTTTTTATTCATTGTGTTAGGGTTGATCCTTCTTTTTCAATGTAAAAAGGAAAATTAGGTTATTGATTTGAGATATTTTTTCTTTTTAGATGTAAGCATTTATAGCCATAGATTTCTTTATATTGCTGTCTGCATCCTATAAGGTTTGGTATGCTGGTTCTTTTTCTTTTCATTTTAATTTATCTCAAAGTGTTTTCATTGTATTTCTTCTTTGACCTGTTGATTATTAGAACATAATATTCCCACATATTTGCAAATTCCCCAAATTTCATTCTATTATTGATGTCTGATTTCTTTACATGTGTAAGAGAACATACTTTGTATGACTTCAATCCTTTTAAATTTGACACTTGTTTGTGGTCTAGCATAAGATCTACTCTAGAGAATATATAATTAACCTTTATTGGATCGAGTATTCTGTAGATGTCTCTTAGCTTCCAGATGTCTTATAGTTTGTCTTCTATTTCTTGTTTTTTTAATTCTATATATTATTGAAAATGAAATTTCAAAATCATCAATGATTACTCTTGAATCAACTGTCTTTCATGTATTTTGGGGTCTGTGGTTAGGCACATTATGTTTATAATCATGTTTTTCTGGTATATTGACCCTGTGTCATTGAAATACTTTTTTTTCTTCACATCTTTTTACTGGGGCCTTCTAGGTGTACGTAATGGTGGGACTTGTTGTTATGTATTAGTACATGCACACACTATCACGATATAATTTGACCAATATCATTCCCCAACACTTTCCCCTTAAATATCATTTTTGTCTTAAATCTATTTTGTCTGATAATTCTGTAGCTTAGTTTTATCCTCATTTTGAAGAATAGTTTTGTTGGCTGTATAACTTACTTGGCAGTCTTCCTCTTTAAGCACTTAGAATATGTCATTGCTCTGCCTTCTTGCCTTAATGGGAAGCCAGCTGTTAATGTTATTGAGGAAACCCTGGGATGCCTCTGTGCACATTAGTGATTTTTCCTGATGCTTTCAATATTTTCTTTCAAATGTTTGATTATGATGTGTCTAGGATTGGGTCTCTTTCAGTTTATCTTAGTTGGCGTTCATTGAACTTCTTGGATATGTAGATTAGTGTTTTCTCCAAATGCGGAAAGTTTTCCATCATTCTGTCTTCCACTAATCTTTTTTCTCCTTTTATGTTTCCTTTCCTCCTAGGACTCTTATTAAGCACGTGCGTTTGCTCAATGGTGTCCTGCTCATCTCCAGGGCTCTATTAAATTTATTCTTTTGTCTTTCTGTGTGTTAGGGTTGATAATCTCAATCTAATCAAGTTGTTAGATTCTTCCACTAGCCCCACACATGAAATTTTCATTTCAGTGAATGTACTAGTTATCTCCAGAACTTTTATTTTTTTTAAAAAAAGAAAATTTCTCTATCTTATTAACATTTGGTGAGACATTGCTTACATACTTTCTTTTTAATGCTCTTAATGGTACAATATAGTTAAATGTAATAGTTGGGTTCATTTTAACATAATCATACATGTATGAAATTTAATTTGCTCCATTTCAGTCCCAAGGTCCTCCTCTCTCCGTCCCCTCTTCCCTCACCTTTTCTTTATTCCCTTTCCTTTACTCAATTGGCCTTCCTTCAATTCATTTATCTGTTTATTTGTAATTGGTGCTTTATAGATATGCATAGAGGAGGAATTCACTGTGGTATATACACACATGCACATCACATGATTTTGTCAAGTTCATTCCTCATTTCCATCCCTCCTCCCTCCCCTTCCGTCCCTCCTTCTACTCTGCTGTCCTCCTTCTGTCCTTATGATATCCAATCCTCATCCACCCCCAACACTGCCTTTCCGCCTTACTTTGCTCCATCTTCCACAAATGAGAGAAAACATTCAACACTTCTGATTTTCAGAGTCTTGCTTATTTCAATTAACATCATTCTCTATTTCCATCCATTTACTAGCAACTGCCATAATTTCATTCTTACTTATGGCCAAGTAAAAATCCATTATGTGTATATTATACATCATATTTTCTTATTGAAGGGCACCTGAGCTGGTTCCATAACTTGACTACTGTGAATTTACTACTAAAAACATTAAGGTGGCTGTATCTCTATAGTATTTTGCTATTTTGGTTCTTTTGGGTAAATACCAAGGAATGGGATGACCGGGTCACGTGGTGCTTCCATTCCTAGTTTTTTGGAAGAATCTCCATATTGCTTTCCAGAGTGGTTGTACTAATTTGCAGTCCCACTAACAATGTATGGGTGTACCTTTTATCCCACATCCTTGCCAGCATTTTTTATTTATGTTCTTGATGATTGTCTTTCTAATGGAGTGAGATGAAATCTCAATGTAGTTTTGATGTGCATTTCCCTGATGGCTGGGAAGTTGAACATTTTTTCATATGTTTGATAATTTGTGTTTCTTTTTTGTTTTGAGAAGCACCTGTTGAGTTCTTTTGCTCATATACTGACTGGGTTATTTGTTTGTGTGTGTGTGTGTGTGTGTGTGTGTGTGTGTGTGTTTAAGCTTTTTGAGTTCTTCATATATTCTGGACATTAATCACCTGTCAGGGGAGGAGCTGGTAGGGATTTTCTCCAATTCTCTAGGCTGTCTTCACACTCTTAATCATTTCTTTGCTGTGCAGAAGTTTTAAACTTGATGCCATCCCACTTATTGATTCTTGTATTTTTTTTTTTTTTTTTTTTTGTAGTGCTGGGGATCGAACCCAGGGCCTTGTGCTTACAAGGCAAGCACTCTACTGACTGAGCTATCTCCCCAGCCCTCCTTGGTTTTATTTTTTTGAGCTTTAGGAGTCTTATTCAGGAAGTCACTACCTATGGCAATATGTTGGAGTGTTGACACTGTGCTTTCTTCCAGAAGTTGTAGGGTTTCTGGTCTAATTCTGAAGTCTTTGATCCATTTTTATTTGACTTTTGTGCAGAGTGAGAAAGAGGGATCCAATTTCATTTTTCTACATGTAAATATTTGGTTTTTCCAGCACCATTTGTTAAAAAGGCCATTTTTCTCCTACATTGGCACCTTTGTCCAATATCAGATACCTGTAACTAAATGGGTTTGCCTGTGTCTTCTATTCTGTTGGTCTTCATGTCTACTTTGATACCAATACTGTACGGTTTTTGTTACTATAGCTCTGTGTAATTATTTGAGATCAGATATTGTGAGACATCCAGTATCACTATTCTTGCTCAAGATTTCTTTGGCTATTATTGGTTTTGTGTATTTCCAAATAAATTTCTAGTTCTGTGAAGAATGTCATTGGTATTTTGATGGGAATTGCACTGGATGTGTATGACACTTCTTGGTAGTATGGTCATTTTGATAATATTCTGCCTATTCAAGAACATGGGTGGTCTTTCCAAATTTTTAAAGGTGGTCCTTAATTTCTTTCTTCAGTGTTCTATAGTTTTCATCGTAGAGATCTTTCACCTTCTTAGATTAATTCCCAAGTATTTTTTTTAATGTTAATGTGAATGGGATAGATTTCCTGATTTCTTTCTCTGCAGAATGACTATTAGTGTACAGGAAATTTATTAGTTCATGAATGTTGATATTGTGTACTGCTACTTTGCTGAATTTATCAGCTCACGAAGTTTTCTGGTGGAGATTTTTTGAGTCTTCTACATACAGGATCATGTCCTCAGCAGATAATTTGACTTCATAACCCTTTAATTTTCTTCTCTTGCCTGATTGCTCTGGCTAGAGTTTCCAGAACTATATTGAGTATGAGTGGTGAGAGTGGACATCCTTGTGTTGTTCCTGATTTTAGAGGAAATGCTTTCATATTTTTTAGGTTCAATATGATGTTGGCTTTGGATTTGTCTCATATAGCCTTAATAATGTTGAGGTAAATTCCTTTTACCCCTCCCTAATTTCTCCAGCACTTTTAACATGAATGGATTATATCAAAGACCTTTTCTGCATCTATTGAGATGATTCCATGCTTCTTGTCCTTAATTCTATTTTTGTGGTAAATTACATTTATCCATTTGCATATGTTGAACAATCCTGCATCCCTGGGATGAAATCCACTTGATCATGGTGTCCTGTCTTCTTGATGTGTTTTGAATCTGGTTTGCTGAAATTTTATTAGGATTTTTGCATTGATGTTCATCAGGGATATTGATCTGTAGTTGTTTTCATGCTTTTTCTTTTGGTTCTTTAGAGTTTTTTTTTTTTTTTAAAGTTTTTTACCTATTTAAAATAAATGATTTAAATGTTTATTTAATAAATCCAACATCTGGGTTTTCTCAGGGACTCTTTCTATAGATTTATTTTTTTATCTCTTGTATATAGACTTACTTTCTTGTTTATTTATATGTCTCATAATAGTTTGTTGAAAATTGGACATTTTAAATAGTGTAATGTAGCAACTCTAGAAATCATATCCCTTTCTTTTTACAGTTTATTGTTATTGCTTGTTTAGTGTCTTTGCTAAACAAATTCTGTGACATCTGTATTCTTTGCCATGTGTGGCCACTGAAGTCACTGTTCCGTTATCACGGCATCAAGTTAATGACCAGAGAGAGATTACCTTAGGTGCCTCCAACCAATCTGTCTCTAACCTTTACCAAGGGCCACATGTACACGTTGGGCACGCCTTCAGCAGTAGGCCAGCAGTTTACAACTCTGCCTTACCCTTAACATCCTGCTAGTGCAGAGCCTCAATGTCAGCCAAAGGTGAGGGAAAGGGCCTTCTAAGGACCTCCCTGGACCTGTTCACAGTCCTACTTGTGAATGTGACCTTCTAGATTCCTAGGAATAGATCAGAGATTTTCAGTTTCCTATGGATATTTTTCCTCCCAGCTTTTCCCTTAAATTTTTTTCTTTTAGTTGACTTCTTACTGGCTTCAATTGTTATCACTGCATCAGGTAGCTACATTGTTAAACAATAGCTGATGATTCTTTTCAACAAATGCCCCTAGGGGAAAAATTGCAGTGAGTAAGCTCTGAGTCAGGTCAAATAAAGACAGGCCCCATGAGTCAATGTTTCCGGGAGATGCCTGACAGGTGAGATAATGAAGTTCTCTGCTGGGTTTCTGGGAAGCTCCAAGCCCCTTCTGCCTGCTTCGTGGTACTGTAGTTGTGACGTCGGGCACTTCAGATTTTTGGAAAGCACAAAAGGGTTAGGCAGGCAAAATACCACAAAGCTCGGTCCTTACTGATATTAAGGAGGGTTGGTTTTTTCCTTATAAACATGCCTTGGATTTCACAAGCATTTGGTTATTTCCTGTGGTTCTGAGAAAGTCGATATTTATCATATTTGCCAATGTGCCCACTGTTTTTATGGAGGAGTGGTTTTGTGCCAGTCTTTATACCACCTCTTGCATTGATGTCTGGATATTTTTCTTCAAACACAAATTCAACACTTTTATCTATTAATTAAATATAATATCAGTAAGAAGATATGCACAAAAATCTCTTTACCCATAGTATCACTCACCTAACACATCATGCATTCTTGTATTTAAAAAAAAAATCCATTTTTTACCCACTTGCACAAGTATTTTTGATATTGTTACAGTGCAGCCTGGATTTACCCTTATATTCTTTTGTTATTTTACATCATGTCATTGTTTCTTATGTGTCTTCATAATGCACCTCTTAATGACTGTTATTCTATCAAGTTTGTTAGAGTAATTTTATTATTATTTTTCTTAGCATTTAGAGTTTTTGACCTTATCAGTATCATAAATGGTGCTTCTTATACTATTCTTATTATCATATAGAATTTATCTTAAGGAATTTTTGAAAAGTGTAAAGTTCACTATCAGAAGCTACAAATATTTTATGCGTCAAGTTATTTCCAAGAGCATTTATTGTGAATTATATTTCCATCAATGTGCTTCTTTACATCCTTATTAACACTGGTGTGATTATTTTAAAATTTATTAATGAAACATAAAATATATTTGAAATTATTAAAGAGGGTGAAAAACTTTTGTTTTCTCAATTTTAATGTAAAATTTCTATTTTTATGGTCTTAAAAGGTTGTATAGCTATTTCATGAATAGTAGCTGTTTTTTTTTTAACTTCTGAAAGAGAGGACCATGTAGCATAGTATTAAGTTGAAGCCTCCTATGAATTTCCCTCTGAATATCAACATTTTTCTTAATCTTTGTCATAAGTTTAGGAGTACTAAATGACATCCTACTCTAATAATAAAGCTACCTTTAAAAATGTTTCTTAGATGTTGGTAATATTATAGCTTTCTGATATTCCAAGAAAAATCTCCTTTAACACCATTAATGTTAAAAATTAATAAAATAATTTAATAATTATTTTAATAAATTAATTATTAATAATTTGAATTATTGATTAATAATTAAAATATTATTTAAAGACTTGTCAATGTATTGAGTTATATATTGCTTTCTGAGGAAAATATATTTTGAATTGTTACATAATTAATGCATGAAGTTTTAGACCATTAAGGACTAAGGATTTCTTAGTGATTGTATGAATGAAAGTCAGCTTTAAATAGGTGAATTTCTGCAAATTCCACAGCATTTTTTTTTCTTATAAATTAATTTTTTTTTTTCTTTCTCCAAGTTTAAGGCCAATCCTCCTGCTGTGAGTTTTGAACTAACTGGAGAAACAGACGACATATTTAAGATACAACCAGATGGACTTCTGTATTATGTCAGAGCACTGGACAGGGAAGCAAGAGCTACTCACAATCTCCAGGTAAACAGAGACCAGAGGAAGAGACCTACCTCTAACCTCGGCAGCACCCATCATCCTGGGAGTCCCACTGGCACCCTCATCCCTGCATCCGTGACAGCTCTCCTAACATTTTTTTTTTATTTGTTGATGGACCTTTATTTTATCCATTTATTTATACGTGGTGCTGAGAATCAAACCCAGTGCCTCACACATGCTAGGCAAGTGCTCTACCACTGAGCCACACCCCCAGCCCTCTCCTAACATTAGTGGCATGCTTTATGAACTGCATATGACCATTTTTTAAAAAGTCAGTTACAGAGGGGCATGGCTTTTTGACCAGAGTAACTCAATGTACGTAGCTAAGACCCTCAAATGACCTATTCATTAGGACCATGTTCAGGCATTGGGGCCAAAACCAAGCCAGTGTTGCACGGATGTCTACCTGCAGCTATTGTGTGGGCCCTGCGCTCACAACTTAGCATCCCTGCTGGGACAGAGCTCCTTTGGCCTTAGAGAAAGCAGAAGGAGCCCAGAGTCTAAAAAGACCCTGAAATTTCTCTTTCCCCATAGTTTTCAAAGTGGCTATCTGAATACCTCAGACAGAGTTAACTGTGGAAAAGAGCAAGCCAACAGCCTCCTCTGGCACCTTCTAAAATGAGCTCTGCTTTACAGGCCACCACTACAGCTCTGTAAGAAGACATCACACTTCATAGGCTCGAGGGTCAAAGTGTTCTCATTTCGCCACCTGAAGTCATTTAGAACAGAAGTATGTCCAGTGCCCAGCACACGCCACTGCTAGAAGGCTACCTCTGTGATTCACCAGGCTTAACTAATTGGACTTCTCTTTCAGCAGCTATCAGTTTGGGCTTTTGTGGGTTCTTCCTTTCCTATTTTTACCAGGTCATTGTAATTTCCTTCAAGTGATTTTTGGACATGTAATGTGATGCCTCACGAAGGTGGTTTTCATTTCCTCAAAATCAGATCGCAGCCCTGGATGCTCACGGAGCCACAGTGGAGGGCCCAGTCCCCGTCACCATAGAAGTGAAGGACATCAATGACAATCGACCCACGTTTCTCCAGTCAAAGTATGAAGGCTCAGTGAGGCAGAACTCTCGTCCAGGTAACAGGCAGGAGCCTGGAGATGTTTGTGGAAAGAGAGAAGGGGATCAGATACAGGGGGCATCTATTAGTCACAGCTATCGTTCATGAAGAACTATCTTATTTAAATTCCACAGTGATCTTTTGGGAGTTGTTTTATTTATCCCTATTGCTCTAGGCTAGGGTTTCTCATCTGTCCTTGGTACTATTGACATTTTGGGCCTGGTAAGTACATTTTCTAGGTCAGGGGCTATCCTGTGCATTTTAGGAAGATTAGTAACATCTCTGACCTCTATCCCTGACCCTAAGCTGTGACAATAAAAATGTCTCTAGACATCGCCAAATGTCCCGGTGGTGCGAGGGGAGACACCGCTTTTGGTAAACTTAAGACACTTTAGAGTTCTAGAACACCCTAGAACAATCTGGAGAGGTGAGCCCACTCTCCCATATGCTTGTGTGATCATAGTCACTGCTGGTTCCCAGTTCCTTTTCTTCTCTTACCTCCATATCCCAGTGATGTTCATTTTTTTCCTCTGTGCTCCATTGACCTTCTACCCTTCATTTGCATAAAAGCCCTTCATAGAGACATTAGTGCATACAGCAGGCACAGGAGAAGGAGCGCCACATCAAAACGGGGCACAAAACAAAGATGAACTTCCAAGTTCTCAGAAAGCCTCTTGGCCACACCTACCATCAACTCACCATCAAGCCTCCCTTTATGTTAATCTTTTCCTTTTCTCAGTCTTCAATGCCTACAAGTAATAATTTAGAAAGCAAAGTTCCTTCAACTTTATTACATAGAGCAGTTTGCAATCCCTATCCCTCCTCTCTGAGTTTGCATACCAAAGACTCACTCATAGACTGCCATTCAGAATTCTCCATGCCTTAACTTTTTTTTTCCTCTTCAACAGTAAAATCTTCTAGAGAAGTGGTTCTCAAAGTTTTTGTTCCTGGGACTCCTGTACTCTTGACATTTTTTGAAGGCTTCAATGAATATTTAGACATGTGGGTTAATCCAGTCTGGTGTTCTGGTCAACACTTAGCAGCTGTTTTTCTGGGGGGCAAAACCCTGATTTGTGGCATTTGTCAATATCCAGGGTATAAAAACTCTCCTCATGGTCTGTTGCTACCCATGATGTTGCTAATTGACTCACAAAATTTTTGACAATTCAAAACTGGCTCTCACAGGGTGATTCCAGTATGTCACTGGTTACGTCTATCAATGTTTACTGTATTAGATATTTTTTAAAAAAATTACTAAATAATTTAAAAGAACATTAAGGAACATTTTAATGAAAGCTATATTTTCAAGACAAAAGTTTAGTAAAGGAAGTGGCATTTTTTTTCATTCTGCAAATTTCTTGGATGGTTGGATTAACAGAGAACAATTGGGTCATTATAGCCATTTCTACGTTTATTCTGTTGCCACCTGCTATTTTGGTTGAAGTAATACGTACATGAAGAAGAATTAGTCTCACACAGATACGTAGTTGGGAAAGAGATGAATATTATAGTATTTTCAGATAACTATGAATGTTCTTTGGTAAGGTACTGAAACTTGAAGTAATGGTTTCTCAAAGATTAGTTGTAGCTGGGCATAGTAGCACATGCCTATCATCACAGTGACTCCAGAGGCTGAGGCAGGAGGATCACAAGTTCGTGGTCAGCCTTAGCAATTCAGCAAGGTCCTGAGCAACTTAGTGAGACCCTGTCTTAAAATTTAAAAAAAAAAAAAAAAGGACCGGGGAGATAGGTCAGTGGTAAAGTTCCTCTGGGTTCAATCCCCGATACCAAAAAGAAAAAGAAAAAAAAAATTAGTTGCAATGAAGAATCTGCAACTACATCAATAAACTATTTTGTCCTCCATACTCCTTTACATTAAAATCTATTAAAAGATCTTGTACTCTGATTGAATTTTTACACATGCATGAGTTTTAATGCCATAGAATCCTTGAAGTAGACTTGGACTCCCAGAATTCCCTGACCCACGCTTTGAGAAACCTCTCCTAGGGGAAGAGAGCAGAATAAAAATTCATTTCCCCACTGATATGAGTTATGGCACCTTCCCCCATTTTGTCTCTGCTGCTTGGGAGGTAAAAATGGCTATGGTTGGTTTTGGGCTTCACTCATCTTTTCTGGATATGTTTTGTTCAACAGGAAAGCCCTTCATGTATGTCAATGCTACAGACTTGGATGACCCAGCCACTCCCAATGGCCAGCTTTTTTATCAAATTGTCATTCAGCTTCCCAACGTCAATGGTGTCATGTACTTTCAGATCAACAACAAAACAGGGGCAATATCACTTACCCGACCAGGTAAGTCAAAGGATGCTCGTGCAAGGCTGAGTCAGGGAAAGGGTCTGTCACCTTTGGAGACATCTCCTTTTCTCTTCTCCCCTATAGGGTCTCAGGAACTGGATCCTGTTAAGAATCCTTCCTACAATCTGGTGGTCTCTGTGAAGGACATGGGAGGCCAGAGTGAGAATTCATTCAGTGATACTGCATCTGTGGACATTACGGTGAAGGAGAATATTTGGAAAGCACCAGAACCTGTGGAGGTTCTAGAAAATTCAACTGATCCTCATCCCCTCAAAATCACTCAGGTAGTGCCCAAGTGATGCCTAGAACCTCCTGCATAAATATCCTTGCTTTGTAGTGACCTACCTACCCCCATGGTCTCTATTAACACATGTATTGTATCACATAAAACAAATTAAATAGTCTCTGGTCCCAGGTCCCCGGAGTTTATCATCACGGGCAGAAAACTTTGGATTCAGATATAAATTTGAACTTTCAGAGAGAACTTCCTTCACCCTTGCTTTAAAAATATAGGTACTGGGGCTATTTATTCTTTCCTGTCAGTAGTGTAGGATATGGCTGCCTCAGAGCAGGTTGCATGTGGTACACACAACATGTACACGCATGTGGTTTGAATTTGGGGTTGCAAACATTTTTAGAAAGCTGGTGTTTAATCTTATGAAAAAGTCTTGACCCAATAGACTCATCTCATCCGAGGATGAGGGGCATAGACAGGACAGGCCAAAGGTCAGAGTCGTAGCAGGCAATCTTTCTCCTGGGAGACTACCTGTTCTGTCTCCCGTTGGCTCTCTCTTCCATTCAAATGGTCCATGGTCCTCCTTCCTACCTCAGTGGAGAGTGTGCTTACCCTGGGACCTCAGTTCCTAGAAATCCAGTCTGGATCCCACCAATATCTGATCTTTTCTGAAAGCCCAGGAGGTTCCAAGTCATGAAACCTGTAGGCTAGTAGGAGAGCCCTGGATATGGAAGCAGATGACTGAAACCAAGTTTTTTCTTTTTAAATTATTTTTAGTTGTATATGGACACAATGCCTTTATTTACTTCTATGTGGTGCTGAGGATTGAACCCAGTGCCTCACATGTGCTAGGCAAGCCCTCTACCACTGAGCCACAACCCCAGTCCCTGAAACCAAAGTTCTTATTCCTTTAATGATTAATCATAAACAAGTTGAACTCTTCAGAACCCTGATTTCTCATCAATAAAATGGGGATAATAACACCTCTTGGGGAATGTTGTAAAGATTCATTGAGGTAGTATTTGTAAAAGTTAATAAAAGATGTTAATGTTATGAAGAAGTGCTCATCTGTAGTTCCCCTAAGAATTTTTTTTAATGAGACTATTGTTAAGGGACTGGAATATGATGGTCCATCCCATCGTATCGATTATTTAATCTAAAAGGGACTTTTATTTATTAAATGCTGAATTAACTAATGTTAACCTCAGGGGGCAAAGAAAACCCCCCAAACAAACAAACAAAAAAAACCAAAAACAAACAGAAAAACCAAGAGAGATTCTACTTTGCCAACTAAAAAAGCTTGCCAGCACTTATTACCAAGAGGATTTCAGATTTGGAGCCTGGCCTAAAGTCTTCCTGTTTATTATTTAAGTTATTCCCATAAGGATTCATAGTTGCTAAAAAGAACTCATGTACTTAGTTGCTCTTGGAGTTTTCAAAGAAAGGAAATTCCGGAGGGCCACACTGTGTTTCCCAGTCTGGGAGAAGTACTTTGAATGTTCTGAAACCCAGGCAGAAGGGTAGAGAGGCACAGCTGGAGAGAGAGAGTGTAGGATGAACTTTTAGTGTTTAAGAGGAGCTCACTTTAGTGCTAGGAATACAGTCTTTGGCACAGGTTTGGGTGGGACTTAAATAACTAGCAAGAGATAAATTTGTTTCCTTGAGAATTTTCCAAGATGGTCTGACAGAATAATTTCATGTGGAAATTTTAACTGACTCCAAAATCCCGGGAGAAATCAATTTTTTTGTGCACTAATTTCCTCATCTCTAAACTAGGTGAATCAGGAGACCCTGTTTTACAGGAGTGTTTGAAGATTAAATGAGATCTACCTAAAAGTATTTAGAATTGTGAGTGGTATGTGGTAAACCTTTGATAAATATTATTACTAGTAGCAGAATATCTGAAGTGAGGCTCTGTCTATAAAGCAAGTGGACTGGTCTTGCTATGGAGTCTGTTTATTTTTTGTTAGGTTATTTGCAGAACAACTCTAAGAGTGGGCAGTTACTCTAATCCTGAAGACTAAATATTTAGGGGAGGAGTGTGCCTTTATAGATCATTTGTCTTACTTAACTGATTTCATAGAGAAGAGTCTAAAGTGTCTCCTACTACTTATTCATCTCCTTGGTGAGATTTAGAGGCTCATCATACATCATGGTGTGATTCTTGGATAACAACTACCAACAAAGTTCACTTTTGTCTCTTAAATTGTTGTTCCACGAACATGAAGCCTCTGTAGTCTAACTTGCAAAAGGAACCACCCACAAACTCTTTAGGGATTTATAAAGAATTGCTTTAGAGAAGAAAAATTCCCTGACTTGCTTTTTTTTTAAGGTTCTATTTTAGGTTGAAAATGAAAAAAATGTGTATTGTTTCTTACAAGAAACAAGTGGCAGCAATGTAAAAGAGTGACTTTTTTCCCACATCCACACCAACATCTATTATTGTTTGTGTTCTTGATAATAGCCATTCTAATTGGAGTAAGAGGAAATCTTAGAGTTGTTTTAATTTGTATTTCTCTAATTACTAGAGATGTTGAATACTTTTTCATATATTTATTAATCACCTGTATGTCTTCTTCTGTAAAGTGTCTGTCCAGTTCCTTGACCCATTTATTGATTGGGTTCTTTGTATTTCTGGCGCAAAATGGCATATTGGTACAGCCACTCTGGAAAGCAGAGTGGAGAATCCTCAGAAAACTTGGAATGGACCCACCTTTTGACCCAGTTATCCCGCTCCTCAGTTTACACCCAAAGGACTTAAAATTAGCAAACTACAGTGGCACAGCCACATCTATGTTTATAGCAGCTCAATTCACAATAGCTAGATTGTGGGACCAACCTAGATGCACTTCAACAGATGAATGGATAAAGAAACTGTGGTGTGTATATATACACAATGGAATATTATTCAGTCATAATGAAGAATAACTTTAGGGCATTTGCAGATAAATGGATGGAATTGGAGAACATCATGCTAAGTGAAATAAGCCAATCCCCCCAAACCAAAGGCTGAATGTTTTCCCTGATAAGTGGAAGAATGGAGGAACTTTAGATTATGAAGAGGGAAATGGGGGGGGTATGAAAGATGGTAGAATGAGACAGACATCATTACCCTATGTACATATATAGTTACACAAATGGTATAAATCTACATCGTGTACAATCATAGAAACAAAATGATGCACCCCATTTGTGTACAATGAATCAAAAGGTAATCTGTAAAAGTAAAAATATAATAAATAGTAAATAAAGAAACTGACATACAAGGTTGTCAGAAATTTCAAATCGGGAATAAGAAAATTGTTTATTCTCTTTCAAGTTTGCTGGGTTCAAGTATTTCCTTCCTCACAATTCTCTGTGGGCCCTGCAGGTGCGGTGGAATGAGCCAGGTGCACACTATTCCTTAGCTGACAGAGATAAGCTGCCAATATTCCCATTCTCCATCGACCAGGAAGGAGACATTTATGTGACTCAGCCCTTGGACAGAGAAAAAAAGGATTCAGTGAGTAAAAGGGAAAGAGTTTCACAGATGAAAAGACAGGGTCCTGCGTTCGCTTACCCTTGAGAGCAAGATCAATTTTACTGAAAAAAATAATCTGTGTCCTGGACATATTATTGGTTCTCAAAGACATAATGATTTGATAATTTCCCTGCCCATCTGACCCATTTGATTTTTTTCCCCTTCATTTCTAAATAAATTGAAAATAAACTGGGGTGGGGGGTGGTGGTCGATGAAATAGAAACCAAACAGCTATTTTCTCTGCCTTTTAGAGGGACGGCGAAAGAGTCTTATCATAACTCTGACCTTCCTATATTTTAGTACATTTTTTACGCAACTGCAAAGGATGAGTACGGAAAACCACTTGCATTCCCGCTGGAAATTCATGTGAAAGTTAAAGATATTAATGACAATCCACCGACATGTCCATCTCCAGTGACAGTATTTGAGGTTCAGGAGAATGAAGGACTGGGTAAGAGCTGTTCAGTGACCTGCAGCTGCCTTCCCTGTGTTAACTCTGTGATCCCTTTCTCCTCTTGTCAGGTAAATGGCGGGCGGATTGACCTAATCAGTGGTCAGTGCTCCTTGTCTGGCATAGCATAGCTGTTGAACGGTGAGAGTTACATGGGTACAATATTTTAGATCAAGCATTATTTGGATAGCATTCTTTTTTTTTTTTTTTTTTTTTTTTTTTTTTTTTTTTTTTTTGCAGTGCTGGGGATTTGAACCCAGGCCTTGTGCTTGCAAGGCAAGCACTCTACCAACTGAGCTATATCCCCAGTCCTGGGGATAGCATTCTTAAGTGAAGCATTTATGACTACTACCACTAATGATCACTACTATCTACTATTACCGCCATCTCCCTGTCGCCATGCAAGCACCATTACTACCTCACCAGTGTCCTATGTACATATACAGGGATGTCTCATTTGCAAGATTTTTCCACCAATTCTCTTATTTGACCTCTAATCAATTCATTTAAAGGATAAAATCTCATCAAATCTGCTAAAAAATTTAAACATTTACACTCAAAGTTGGGTATCCTGTAGTAAATGTCAACAATACCTATGGGAGTTGAATTTGACTTTTGAGCCTCCCTCTCTAGGCAGCTGATAATTTGGGAGGCTGGCAGATGCAGTTAAATCCCAGCTATTGTAAGAATGTTATGATTCCTGGGAGTCTTAGGACTTGCCTGGATTTGGGACAACCCTTGTTCATTCCCCTGTTGGTGTTGAGCACATTGACTGAGTAGGTGGGTGTGTCTTGAATGTTCTGACCTGTTGTGCTGTGTAAATTTCAGAGGCTTAAAAGCACTGTGACCTCTGACGACTCATTTCTGGAGCTTTGCTGCCCTGTGGGCACATGCTCATGGGGCTGTGGACGTTCTCATCATTTTCTTTTGATCTCTCTGCTCCTCTCACTAACCACCTTGCCCCAGAGGCCGCTTTCCTGGTGGCTTGCTGGCTGCTTCTTGGGCGTTTTCCTCCCTTGAGACTCATTCTTTTTCTTCTTGCTGTCTGGTGTCTCATGTGGGCTACTTGTAGTCAGGTCTTCTCTGCTTCATTTATTCTAACTCTTATCCCAACAGGAAGAGTTAAATGATAGCTCGAAGGATTTCAGTCAATTACAAGGAAGAACCTTGTCACAGGGTCGATTATGTAATAATTGAATGCAAAACAGCAACCAAAAAACAGGTTTTTTGGAAACAGATTTTTTCCTTTTGGGAAATCAGGGATGGTCTGTGATACTACATGTAGGTGGAAAACCTTGGAAGACCTTTCTAGGTGATATCTCCTGTCTCTTGGCATCGGGCTGAATATATGATGTATTTATTATCTATTGCTACATAAGAAATTGCACCAAAACTTAGCAGCTTAAAAATGAACATTTATTATCTCATAGTTTCTATGAGTCAGGAATCTGGGTGGAGTTCAGATGGGTGCCTGTGATTCAGTGGGTGGGGTGGGGGTGGGGCAGAAAAAATAGGAGGCGGCCAACATGGAAACCAGTCGTTTTGTATCCTAATCTTGGATGTGAGAATCTGTTGTGCCAAATTCTGTGCATCAGAGTCCAGTCGTTGGGCTCACCTCATCCTGAAAAGAGTGGGGCCTGGGTTATGAAGAAGTGTGGCTATTGGGGTGAGAAGTATTAGGAGCCGTTTTGGCAGCTTCCTGCTTAATTTGACAGAAGGATAGTACTAGTTTCCTGATGAGGAAGTCATTGTTGGTAGAATAGATTACTCAAGGGCTCAGCATACTATTTTTTTTCTTGAAAAGTGAGAATTTATTTTGCAAAAGCGCTTCATAAAGTCTTTAAAGAACCAGGAATTCTTACAAATCAACGGAGTATATTCCTTGTTGCTTAGAAGAGGTGTAAGACAGTGCTGCTGTCCTTTCAGTTCTTACCATCTAGTATTCCCTTTCTATTTTCACTCTCCTGTCTGGCGTCGTTTTACCCAGGATTTTGTTGGGCTTTGTGTCCTCACAACTTAGTGATACCAGAATTAATGGTTGAATCCCATTTGTGAACAAGTCCTGTGTATCCACATGGGAAATTTAGCCTCTGAAGTCCCCACCTCCCCTAGTATGCCTGGATTCCCTCGAGAGATGCTGCATATGTCCCCGTGTCACTTGGGCTGCCTCTTGTTCCTGGCCTGGATCATGCAGATGTGGCACTCCTTTCACTTCTGGATTGTCCACAGTCTTCTTGCTCACATTAGGATTGTCCCCTAACGCCAGCCATTCTCATGGTGCCTCTTGACAGCTGGAAATGTCCTGTGGATGAGGGAATGGTGTCCTCATTCTTCTTACTTTCTGAAAGGAAACATCCAAAGCAGTGCTGCTTAGACCCTGGAGGCTCACAGAATATAGCAGGACCCTCTTTGATCCCACCACATGCATACTTTTCTCATATGCTTAACACAAAGTCTGCTTGGTTGTGGTGGATTTGGAGAGAGGCAGCTGACACTCACTAGATATACATTCCTTCTGTCCTATTGATCACTATGGCCCCTGAACCCAGGTCATGAGACACATCTGCATGTGTTGAGCTTCACTGTTGTAGGTACTTCCCTTCCCATTTCCTCAAAGCAAAAACCCTTTAAGTTTCCCTGTAAGTCAGTGCAGTAAACTGATATGGGAATGGGGTATAACCTAAATCGACACGGGATGAATTCAAGTCTTAGCGCTTAGATGGGATTTTTGCTGCACATAAAGAAACCCACAATTCTGGGGCTGGGGATGTAGCTCAGTGGTACAGGGCTTGCTGAGCATGCACAAGGCCCTGGGTTCGATCCCCCAGTGCTGCAAGGAGAAAATGAAAAGAAGTCCACAATTCCCATTTCATGGAGCAAGATGGTCTGGAACCTATCAGAACTTGCCCAGCGCTGGCAGAACAGAGTCATAGGCACCGACTCTGGAACTCCTTGGATTGACACATTCACGGAAATAAAATACTTGGCACTGCCAACTGCAGCGTGAGGGGACGGGTGCACGCCTGTCCTTTGCCCTGTGATCTTGGGGTGGAGTCTGTCTCTGCATTGGTTCTGTTGTTTCTTGGGAGCAGCTCAGGGTTGGATTCTCCTTGTTTCGTTACACCTTTCACTATGTGCATTAGCATCCTAGGGCCACTGTAAAGAATCACCACAAACTTGTTGGCTTAAAAAAACAGAAATATACTCTCAGCTGTGGTGGCTGGAGGAAGGAAATTAGGGTACCAGCGTCTCTAGGGGAGAATCCTTTGCCACTTCTGGCAGCAGAGTAACTCTGATTTCTGACCTCCCTCTTCACATCATCTCTTCCTCTGTGTGTGTGCCTCAGTGTCCTCTCTTCCCTTTTCAATTACAGAAGAAGAAAATTTAATTTCTTAAGCAACCATGAAATATTTCAGCCTATGAGTTATCCAGGATGATTTCATCTTAATATCCGTAACTAGTTACATCAGCAATGACTCTGTTTCCAAATAAGGTCCTGTATTGAGGTTTGGGGAGGACATAAATTTTGGGGGGGCACTATGGGCTGAGATGTCCCCCAAAATTCATATGGTAAAGTTCTAATCCCAATATCTCAGAACATGGTTATATTTGTAGATAGGATCTTTTAAAGGTTTTTTTCCCCCCAATTAAAAAAGTTATTATTTTGGGAAGATTAAGACATGAATCCCAAAGCACTTTACCACTGAGCTACATCCCTTTTTTATTTTGAGACAGGTCTCCTAAGTTCCTGAGGGTCTTGCTAAGTTGCTGAGGCTGATCTCGAACTTGTGATTCTCCTACCTCAGTCTCCCAAGTCACTAGGATTATAGGCATGTGCCACCACATTCAGCCTTGGAGATAGAATATTTAAAGAGGGAATTAAGGTAAAAAGAGGTCCTTATGGTGGACCTTATCCAATAAGACTAGTGTTGTTATAATAAGAAATTCAGACACAGAGGTACAGAGGAAAGATGATATGAATAAATGGGGGAGAGAAAAAAGCCATTCACAAGTCAAGGAGAGGGTTCAGAAGGCAGCCTTGCAGCTCCCTGAGCTCAGACTTCTAGCTTGCAGAACTATGAGAAAATAAATTTCTTTTAAGCAATCTAGACCATGGTATACTTACTGGTATAAATTAATGTGTTCAACAAACTACACTATGGGAAGTGTTAAGAACCAAAATAAACCTAAAAGCTTGTGTCTTTACTAAAAATTTACAGTGTTTTCTAAGAACCTGCTTATCCAGTCAAACCATTTTTACATAGATTGCATGGAGCCAGTGTGAATGGATTTCCTCCTTTCCTTCTTGATAGGTAGCAGCATTGGGACCTTCACTGCCCTGGACATGGATGAAGAAAACACGATCCATAGTGTCTTAAAGTACAAAATTGTGTCACAAACTCCTCAAATTCCCAAAGATGGACTCTTCCTGGTTGAGGAATATTCAGGAAAGTTCCAGTTAGCTAGGCAATCTTTGAAGAAGCAAGATTCTCCTCACTACAACCTCACAGTAGAGGTGTCGGACCAAGGTGAGTCTCCACCTGCTGTCATGAGTACAAATACCTGCCTTCCTTCAGTTCTGATCTGCTGGGCTGCTCCAGGGCCTGGGTGTGTTACAGAAGGTCGCTATTTAAGAATTCTTTGCTTCCTTTGTGAAACACATGCAAAACGGAGGCAGGCGTTTTCATAAAGGCCAGAGCTGCAGCTTAGGCGACATGGTTCCTGAAGGGGATGCCTGTGAGACGAAAAGGAAAGGGAGACTCAGAGGTCTGGGAGAGCCAGCAGACTGCAGTGTAAGCCTGACCCCGAATGAAGGAGACGGGGGGAGACTGATGGGAGCATCCTAGACCTCGGAGTGGTCTCAAGAAAGTTCAGAACAGCTGTCTGCGAGTCCAAAGTACATTATCTCTGAAAATGAGCCCACCCTTGCATCACCGCCTTGCTCAGTAATTGGGTGGGCGGCCTGTGGGAAACGAGTTCTTGTCACAAATACAGTGTTGGATTTTGTAGCCAATAGGTGGGACAGTCATCAGTTAATATCCCGGTTATTGAAAGTTCTTCTAGGCACATTTTTGCAGCCACCATGATTATAAACAGGAAATTAATTATAGTTCTCGGTTCTTGCCTTCGGACTCAAAGGGCTCTGCTTATGAAAGTGGGAGGTGCTATCTTTTCCTGCCAGCTTCTAGTTGGTCATTTGACAGTGTCAGGAGACTTTCTTCCCTATGCTTTGTACACTTTCGAAACAAGTCGTCCTTAATCCCTGGGTCACAAGGCCCTTTGAGGATCTGATGAAAACTGCATTCTCAAACAAGTATGCACTTAGACAACTGTGTACAGTAACACTAACTCAGAGACTTGTTTCTGGGGCACTCAGACTTCTAGGAGGTTCAGAATCCTTCTTTGGGTTGATTAGCACTGAATTTTAGATTGCCAAGGAATTCAGTAACTGTTATGCCAAGAGGCACTGGTTGTAAGGCAAGGAGAAAAAAAAAAAGCATTGTTCTACTCTGCATATCTCCTTTCCATGGAAGCTGATGTACTGGAAGAAATTAACAGGTTCCCAGTGCAGAATGTTTTAAACCCAGTAATTTGGCAAATATCAAAGGTCTAATATTTGTTTAGCACTATGTTAAGAAGTATAATAGGACCCACCTTTTGACCCACTTATCCCACTCCTCAGTTTATAACCAAAGGAATTAAAATCGGCATACCACAGTGATGCAGCCACATCAATGTTTATAGCAACTCAATTCACAATAACTAGATTGTGGAACCAACCTAGATACCCTTCAACAGATGAATGGATAAAGAAACTGTGGTATAGATACACAATGGAATATTATTCAGCCATAAAGAAGCATAATATTAGGGCATTTGCAGATAAATGGATGGAATTGGAGAATATCATGCTAAGTGAAATATGCCAATCCCCCCAAAACCAAAGGCTGAATGTTTTACCTGATAAGTGGGTGATGATATATAATGGGGGTGGAGAGGTAGGAGGTAAGAGAAGAATGGAGGAACTTTAGATTAAGTTGAGGGAAATGAGGGGGGTATGAAAAATGGTGGAATAAGGCAGACATCATTATCCTATGTACATGTATGATTACACAAATGGTATGAATCTACATGGTGCACAACCATAGAAACAAAATGATGTACCCCATTTGTGTACAATGAATCAAAATGTAGTCTGCAAAAAATAAAAATAAAATAAAAATAAATTTAAAAAATAGTAAAAAAAAAAAAAAGTAAGTATAATAAACCATCCCTGTCAATGATGAATAGACAATTTTACACTATTAGTCATTCATTCTTTCAGCAGTATTGATCACTTACCTTATTTGAGACACTGAGCAAGGTATTGGAAAGACCCAGCTGAAGTAGACCCAGTGTCTGTCTTCCAAGAGGTCTCCTTCTGGGAGAAGAGATGGACACATGAATTAATCAATTGCAGGGAACACCTACACACAGCTCGCAAAGGAAAGGAGTGGCTAAGTGGAGGGAGAAATCGGGGAAGGCTTTCTGCAGGACTGTCACTGAGCTAAGTTTTGAAGAATGAATGCGACAAGTTACAAAAGTGCGTAAGACTTATGGAGGAGTGGGGATCCCTTGTACAAAGACATCGGGACCCGAGGTAGTTGGAGATTACAAGTATAAAGTAGAAATCAAATTGCTAATTATTTGTGTGCATGAGTACATCTAGAGAAAACACGGACCAGATTATAAAATGTGTGTATTGATGGAATTAATGTTCAATTGTGTACTATAGATAATTAGACTAGGTTATAATTAACATAGTTTTACATTAATCCATGAAGGCCATTAAGCTGGGGAGACCCACTGCTGGCCCAAAGAAAGGTTTTACCAACTCAGTCGGTCAGCAAGTTCAGAACCTGGAAGCTGCAAAGGTTCAGAGGCCTGGACCCCACTTTAATTGATATTAGTCTGCTTATATTTAGATTATTAGAGCACACCTGGCACATGTTCCATGCATGAAGCACAAGTTCTAGAGTTAGACCACCTGCATAGAGTAGTCAGGATCCTAGCATGAAATGGAAGGCCTTCTCAAAAGGAGTAACAAAAAATTTTAAAGAAGGATTATTTGTAAAGGTCATGGGCAGGGCTAAGGGAAACCAGTCAGAGGTATAAAGCAGGGGAGGAGGCTTTTACTGCTCTGAAGCCTGAGAGGATGAGGGGAGGACGCTTTCCCCAAGGGAGCAAAGACTTGTGTTGATAGCTGGGAAAGAGGGACACCTCAGTCCCTTGCCCCCTGCCCTTCCCTCAGTCCTGTGGAGCCTCCCATTGGCAGAACCCAACTGTTACCCACAGGGCAGCGACACCCACTGATGCTGTTGATGAGGTCAGCCCTGGTGGCACAGAGCAGGCAGTGACAGGGAGGACAAAAACAGCACGTGGAATTGAATCGGGGCCCCACCACTAGTGGCCTTGGGCAGGTTTCCTGATTTCTCTATCCCTTGGTGTCCTCAGTTTTTAAATGGGAGTGATCACAGTGACTACATCCTGAAGTTAGTGTGAGGATGAAGTGGGTACAGCAGATTAGACGCTTCACATGTGCCTGGTGCAGGGATCACTAACAATCGGTATTGGGTTGAGAACTTCTGTTCTGTGCTCCTCCACCTTGGGTAGGTAGATAAGCGGAGGCACAGAGGCGCTGGGTGCTGCCCACATCCACACGTCTGATAAGTGGGATCCAGAGTCAGGTCTTAACCATTACACAGTACAGGGTGCTGGGCTGCAGCCCCAACAAAGAACCTGCCATTTTTCTTGTCATTCTGGCTCTCTCCTCAGGAATCCTATCCCCACCTTCACTCCATGATGATTTTGGATCTAGGATCAACCTGCCGTCTGATTAGGTCTTTGGAATGTTAGATCCACCCCTTAAAGCCTGCGCCATTTCCTCAGGGTTCCACAAACTACCTCTTCACTTCCTTTGGATAATTGTACGACTTTCTCCCTGACTTGGAGGGGAGAGAGTCAATGCCCTTGAACCTACCCATCCCAGAGGATAGAGCTGATGTGGGGAAGAACTGTCCCAAGAAGGAAAGATAGCTCCTGGGATACCTCAGGGAAGGCTTTCTGGAATGGTCGTTTTGCACAGAACTTTGAAGACTGCATATATTTCACTAATCAGAAGAGGAAAGTTGCTCTCTTCAACAGGAACCACCCTCCTCAGGGGCAAGCCTTCCCCAAGGTGGCAGCAGGTGGAGGGCAATGGAAAGCCCATGAAAACTTCTGTCTGGTCTTTCTTGGGCTCACACCTCCCCCTCGGTGATCTACCTGTGGGTGCAGGTGGGGAGCGAGCATCCTTTTTCCACATAATTGCGCGTCAGTTGTGAAATTGTGCCTATGGTTGTCATCATCTGGCCAATTTTTCCTTACAGGTTTTAATTTATGTGATTTTAATGCATGATTTGCAGTGAAAATTTCTGTGACATGATTATTTTTCAGATTTCAAGACCCTCTGTTTTGTGCAAATCAATGTCATTGATATCAATGATCAGATTCCCATCTTTGAAAAGTCAGATGTGAGTAGCTTTCACCATTTGTTTTTTCTCTACTTGGTTCACATTACTTAATCCTGACTTCTAGGATAGAAACACAGACAACAGTTAAGGAAAATACCAGCCATGACAGGTAGCCTTTGTCAATGACCCAGTCATAAACATAGACACCATCTTTAGTGGAAATCTTCAGGGAACAATAACATTCATTGTTGTAGGATCTGGGAATGAATGTTTATAAACTCCTGCCAACAGCTCATTCATTCTAAGGGCTGCTTAAAAGCTACAACCACAATCTTTGTCAAATTGAAAGGAGCTGAATGGTTGTTTGCAGTTTATTGTTAGAGATTTTGTGTGTGTATATTGGACAATTAGTAGATTGATAGTTCTCAATCAAGCATTTTGAATCAAAAATTTAGTACTTGGAATACTAGTGACTTAAACTCATTCTGCAATATTCGAGTAAAAGATGAATTAAATCCCTGGCTTAAATGGAAGAAAAAAAATGTGCTCAAGATATTTGCAAGAGTTAGAAGAATCGGGCATACAAGAGAAAAGACCAGTATAGAACATTGAGAAAAATGCAAATTACTGTTTTTTGTCATTAGTACAGGTGTGAGACTTGGTGACGGCTTTCCCACTGCTTCCTTTGAAAGGAATGTCTGTATATTTTGAAGGATAGAGAAGCCCATTTGACTAGATTATTATGTCATGTTTGAAGTCAGTTATGAGGAGGTCCAGAGGCCTCTCATGATGTTCATAAATCAAAACGGGGACAAGGCTGTGACAAAGAAGGGGATTGATTGATGATGGGGATTGGAATGGTAAGAGGTGTGACTGAACGTGTCTTGTCTAACAGGCATGAGGTTAAGCAAGTATAAAATAAAGAACCTGTTTCTTCTCAGCCTCCATTACTTCAGCATCTTTTTCCTTTCCCAATATGGTGATTTCCCTGCATTTCGTCTAGACAGCAGTTTTTAGATTGAGGTAAAAATCCTGCTGTGGATGTCTCAAAAGCTTAGAAATGCAGAGCTGGCTGTGGTGGGGGAATATGCTTCCTTCATTGCAGTGACCCTTTCCTGGGTCCTCCCAGGTGCATCTTTAAGATCTTGATGCTAGGAGAGATGACTGGGGGATTTTCAGGGAGTAGGGAATGGTTTAGGCCAGTGACTAATAGCACTGGCTTTGGAGTTGGACACACATGGCTTTGGATACCGATTCTGTGACTCACTGGTTGTGTGATCCTGGGTGGCTTTAACCTGTCCATGCCTTTGCTCCTCTGTCAAATGGAGAGAACATAGCTATGTTGCTTATATTTATTGAGCACTATGTACCAGATATTCAGGGGCTTTACATGCATTATCTTTCTTAATCCCCACAGCAAGCCTGAAATAGGTTCTATTACTGTCTCCATTAAACAGATGATCAAACTGACAGCCAAGGGAAGTACCTTGCTTCCAGCCATTCAACTAACAAATGGCAAGTTTACGCAGTGCTTTGACTCCCAAGTTCAAGCTCTTAAGCTCTATTCTTTGGTTAAGAATTAATTGAAATAATGTATGAAATACATTAAATAATTAAAATGTATGAAATGAACAATTTATTAAATATTAGTAAAATTAAAAATAACATGAAAAGTGCCTGTCACATTGTAGGTACTCAACATATTGTAGCTATTTTTATTATTATGTTATTGCTGTTAAAATAATATGATCATTAAACACAGTGGATGTCAGAGTGGGAATCTGTTTTGGAATCCTACCAGAAGATCTCTGAAATGTTGTACTTCTCTGTATCCTGGATATTGGTTCATGAACGTGACTGATGTTAAAATCAACCACAACATATTCATCAATACGAAAACATGCTGGGGAAATATCAGTGCAAACTATGACTTGTGTTCATTCTGAAATCAGGGACAAGTTTGCCCTTGGACAATTAATACTTGATGGCAAAGGACATTCTCATTTCCTTCTGTTTCCTTTGTAGTATGGAAACCTGACTCTCCCTGAAGACACAGCGGTTGGGACCATCATCTTAACCATTCAAGCCACTGATGATGACGAGCCATTTACGGGAAGTTCTAAAATCCTGTATCGGATTATTCAAGGAGACGATGAAGGAAGACTGGGAGTTGACACAGATCCCCACACCAATAGGGGATATGTCACAATCAAAAAGGTAAATAGCCATTTAATGCATTTATTTTTTGCGGATTAATTTACTTAAGATTGTATGAAGACATATCAGCAAAGGGGACACATTTTCAGTGACCTCTCAGGCATGATGGTCAACTCCCGGCCTCCTTAGTCTGCGTGACAGGTTCGCTAGATGACTTGTTTGTCGGTAGCTCTCAGTGTCATCCAGTATACTTAATGCCTTCCTCGGGGAGAGAGAGAACACTTGCCGTTAAAAAGGGCCAGAGGTACAGAAATAGAGAATCTGCACGAGTGACTGACGACTGAAGGACTGCAGTGTAGTGGGCTGGAGGCTGTAAAGGAAGGTTCTGGAGGACAGTTTTGAGCCACAATAAAGGAAAGCTGAAAGTAGAGGCTAATAATAAAGACTGAATAAAATAATTTCACAGAAAATGAATCAAAGCAAAGGGAAAAAAGTGCTAGGGCTGAATCAAGCCCTGGGACTGCGTCTTAGAATTCCAGTGACATTGTTGCCATATGTCCCTCCTCTGACCAAGGGCGGTGCTGGGTTTTGGCTGTGGAGAGGTCTGTGTTTGGATCACTGGAAGCCCAGCATTCTGGGAAAGGCCAATTTTAAAAAAGACGCCATTACAACCCCTGCTTCTGTTTGCAGCTGTCTGTTTGGAGAAAACCTCAGAAGGAAAGGAGAAGGTGCTGTCCGAGTAGGGGCTCAGGCAGCATGGGGTGTGCCTCTTTTGTACAGGAGAAGGGCAGCTTCTCTCCCATTCTTCCCCAGGTCCAGTGCTCTCTCGTGATCTAAGGAAGACAGAGACCTGCCCATCTCAACGACTCCCATATCAACATATTTTTATGGTGGCTTATTGTGAACCAACCTAAGCTAATTTGGTCACTGGTGGTGAATAGGCACTTTTAGGGAGAAGTTGATGACCTCAATTATTAGGGGTAGGTGAGCGCTTTGGCAGCCTCCTACGTAGCCTTGACATGAGCTGGTGCGTTACAGTAGAGCAGGCCTCTGACCAAACATCCTTATTTTGTGTGTGGTTTGTATTTCAAGTGTCTTGAATATTGTCTGGCACATGGTAGAGGTTCAATAAATATTGCTTAACTGAAGGAACAGTTGAAATCTGCCCATATACACTTAATAGTCACATCACAATTATTCAACCTGTGCTTTGGGCCCTGAAAGTCCAAGCTTTCTGCCCTTTGGACACTGTAATAATAGTACTCAAGCAGTAGGAGTTATCTGAGTGTGCATGGGAAGATGACCTTGAGAACACAGTTAGAGCAATTAGAGCCCTGAAACTCTGTTAGGTACAAGCTGCTGAGCCAGCCAGAGACTTCTACCGCTGTTGGTAAGAGAGACGCTGTCTTTGAAAGTTTTGTTGTTGTTGTTTTGTTTTAGTTTTCAGTAGTGCTAGGGATTGAACCCAGGGCCTCGTGTATTCTAAGCACTTGCCCTACCACTGGGCTACTCCCCAGTCCCACCCAAGAGATGCTGTCTTTGGAACCAAACTAAGGTGATTTTTTGGTTGTTTTTGGTACTGGGGATTGAACCCAGTCCTTTTTACTTTTTCATTTTGAGACAGAGCCTCACTAAGTTGCTTAGGACCTCACTGAGTTGCTGAGAGGACCCTCCTGCCTCAGCCTCATGAGTGGCTGGGATTACAGGCATGTGCCACCATGCTAAGCCAGACTAAGGATCTTTAATAGCAATAGTACCTCTAAGAAAATCTCTTAAGATCACTTTACTAATTAGCAAACCTTCTAGTGCTGATGGAGGTGGTGCTGGCTGGAGGACTATAGTAGCTCTCTAGTAACAACCAATCCTCAGGTGTGGATTCTAGATCAGGAGACACCAAATGATAGTCAACAGAATGTAGAAAAAAGTGACTAACACAGGTGTTCCTACTGTTTCTGCCGAAGTATTTTAAAGTACAGACTTCATAATGTGGTTTCTTAAGTATGGCTTAGTCTTATTCCTGTGTCCTTACGAAGCTGTCAAGGAGCTACCAACGCACATGCTAGGTAAATACTACGTCACTGAGATGTCCTCAGTGCTCAGCTAGGTTTCTTAATCATAATTCTATCCAAGGCAGAATTCCATTATCTAAATTACGGGTGGGCAGGTCACTATCTTCCCTCACATCCCTAGAGAGCTCTAGTCCTGGGGGAGATTTCACTTGTTGGAATTACAAGGAAATTACACTGGGGAACTCACGCCTGACAACATGAGTCATTTTGCTTCATGAAGGATTTGATCCCTGTATTTCTCACACTGCCCCCGAGGGAAGCAGGAGTAAGTCCCACTGTAAATGCCCACTTTCTCATCTCCCTGCTTGATGAAAATGTTAAATGTCCCCATCTGGGGCTCTTCTCCCTCAGTATCTTCTCTCCAGGCTGAATCTAAATCACTGGTTTGACCTCTCAGGCAGGTTGTGGCAGGAACAGGAGTTGCAGCTTACCTGAAGGGTGCATCCCAAGAGGCTGTGACGGTCTCTTGATGTGACTTTGCAGCTCATCCCTGCACATCCCCTGTCGGGAAAGGCCATCATGTGGCTTGATGAGGGTTGGTCCTGATTCAGCTTTGCTGATTATCATTTGCTAATTTAGTACCTTTCATTTCTAATTCTTTCTCTGGCAGATTTGATTAGGTATTGTTTAGGTGTGGAAGTAAAGCAGATGAAGTACCCAGTGATAGGCTGCTCCTTTGTCATTTGTCCCTCCGTTCTGTAAGTGTGTAAGGCGCACTGACACTGCCACCTGACTCTGCTCCATTCCCTGGTTTGAAGCCAGTCCTCGTGCAATTGCTCCTAGAGTCCCTGGCAAGTGAGGATAAAGGCCCAGCTTCTTGACTTGATGTCACAGTCCTCTCTGCCAGCCGTTTCCTCTCAGCCTCACACATTCTTTTCTTTCTCATTTCTTTATCCCTTTGCCTCTTGGACTATACAGATGGTATGGAAAAGTCAGGCAGGAGACTCAGGACCCATTTGGCGGTGAGGATGGACGGGCCTCCTCTGCCTGAGCATACAAACAGCTCTGCTCTCTGCCCAGGCCTGGACTTGACTATACCCGCACAAGAAACAGAGAGCTGTGTCCTTAGCCTGCATGGTAGGGTAGTTAATGAAGTTCAAGTACTATCTATTTTTGTCCTTTGTTTTTGACTTTCTTCAAAAGAAAGTCTGCCTTCCTGCTGGGTCTACCAGGCCTATGTTTCAGTTGGATACCACTGTCAATGTCCCCTGAGATGGGGAGCTCTTGGGCCTCTGTCTAAGCGAGAGTCCTATCAGACACATGTGGTGATCTTGAGGTCATCAAGGCGTCATTCTTTGCAGAGAGGAGGTGCTTATCTCTAGGAACAACCTCTTTTATATCCTGACTGGCTAACACAATTTTATATCATATATTTGAACAAATGTCAGTGCTTCTTATATTCTGTCTCAAATGTCTATGAGTTACATAATTCTTCCTCTTTCACAAGATATTTTCTCATTGCCCTTGTAAACTAGTTGTGCATAGGGAGAGGGGTTTCTGGAGGATGGGGATGTCATCTGGAATCTTCTTTCCACTGAACCCTCAACGACCAAGCCTTTCTTCCCTTTATATTTCCTGACCGACATACTACATACGGGTACTGTATGTCAGGGACGAGGTAGGAAGTGAGGAGAAATAGAATTCTTTCTCTCATGGAGCCATTAGTTAGTGAAGATCCAAAATAGCCAAACAATTAGAATCCCAGGTTAGGTGCTGTGAGATTACAGAGGACATGACCCAGTTGCAGTTAGAGGGGGGTCAGGGAAGACATAAGAGGAGGGATAGCATTGAGCCAAGCCCTCGTGAGGTCTGTGCCAATACCATCAGACCTCAGTTTTTTCTTAATGAAAAGATGTTGCCATTTGTGTTCAATTGATAGGAAATTGATATAAACTAAGGTTTAAGGTCAGTTCATCAAGAAATCCTGGTTCCTCCAGAACTGGAAAAGTGAATAGGGTAGTGCAGTTTCCATTATCCAAAATAGACTTTTTGGGCTTTGCATGGGTCCCTTCATACTTTGGGGTACCTTTTGAGAATCTGATAAAAGCTCCATTCTCTCCCTTTAAAAAAAAATCACATATGTACTATAGAAAAAATATTTCTGTCATTGGTAACCCTATCTGTTACATTCCTTTTCATACTAAACTGAAACTGGATTCTTGAGTTTCATGTCCTGGCAAGAGAGCAAATCGTCTATATTTTAGTTTTCTCTGCTCTCCTCTCCCACCCTCCCTGAACTTAAAGTCTTTTATTTGGCGACTTGGGTCCTGAAGTCACCTCGAAAGATTTCTTCATATTTCAAACTATCCTCTGAGAACTGTCTTGAGAGAATCAATAAGTTTCTGCTGAATGAATGAAGTGTCCCAGGGCTGAGTGCATTTGAGGAGAGTCACAGTGCACATTAGCATATTGAAAACTCTGGTAAGTCCTGCGTAAGGACTTCTTCATGGTTCTGCTATTCTGAGAGTTGGAACAACTGACAACAGAGTAAAGAACCACTACTCTGTATGAGAGTTTAAAGGTTTAGAGGGAATGACTCTTTTAAGGAACAAAATATAACCCAGGTTTTCTCCCCTATCCACAGCCTCTTGACTTTGAAACAGCAGCTTTTTCCAGCATCGTGTTCAAAGCAGAAAATCCTGAGCCTCTTGTGTCTGGAGTAACATACAACGCAAGTTCTTTTGCCTCGTTCAAACTTATTGTAACAGATGTGAATGAAGCGCCCGTATTTTCCCAGGATGTATTCCAAGGGAAAGTCAAAGAGGATGTTGCTGTTGGCACTAAAGTGGGCAATGTGACTGCCTGGGATCCTGAAGGTTTGGCCATCAGGTACAGGGAACAGGGCTGGGTAGACCTTGTGGCCTGGGGCAACCACAGCCAGAGGGATGAGGAGTGAGGGGAAGGTAAGCTGGCTCCAGGGCTCTCTCCTGAGCTAGCAGCCAACTATCTGTGGCCTCAGCCAGGCATATGCTTCAGACAAGTGGGAGGCAGCATCAGGTTTGGTTCTAGCCAAGGGCTGGTGAGTGGAAGGTATGAAATTCACCTCCCAGAGTGAGAGCCAGGTCCTGTGTCTGAGTCGGTCATGGGGGCTGGGAAGAGATTCCAGCCCCTAAGGTGGGCTACAGTCCTAAACAGAAAGAAGCAAAAGCCCAACTAAACAGATGAGGCCACCATAGAGGGTTAAGAGAATCTTCTGGATATAGGGTGCTTACATTCCTAGGCTTTCCAGGGAACTGGTCTAGGGCAGCAAGACTCATACCACACCCTACCCATAGAAGGGCTAATGCTGAAGGTGAAGTGGCTAAACAAAATATGTTAATATTTCCATCTTAGCAACTCTTAATCATTTTTTAAAGTGTGATAGAACCTATATGGATTTGCCTTAAAAATGTGCAATGATCATTTGCTCAAGATATGTGCATATATACCTATCTAAATAGTACACAGTCTTCAATATCATATAGTTAAGCATATAGATAGGTCTTGAACTCAGATCTTTTGCTTCAATTGTATAACATTTCCTGTATTGTCTATGGCATAACAAACATTGGTTTTGCCACTGGTCTGGCTTAACTAATACATACGGTTACAAATGACAATTTCCCAAGTTTCTCTAAACTTCTGAGGACGATCTTTTATTCCATTGAGCTATCCTTTAAGCATTTAGAATGAGTTTTAAGGTCTTTTTGGATTATCTGTCATGGAGTATATTAGTCCAGTTTTCATTACCATAAACAAATACCTGAGATAGGCTAACTTTATGGTTTGGAAGGTTCAAGGACATGGCACCAGCATTGGCTGGGCTTTGCTGAGGGCCTCATGGCCGCATGGCTCATCACAACAGTAGGAGTGTGTGCAAGGGAAGAGATCATATTGCCTGACAGGAAGCTGGAGAGATTGGGTTCCAATGGGCACATCCCCAATTGACCCAAGGACCTCCAACTTTGCCCCACTAACCAAAGGGCCCACCTCCCAACATCACCACACTGACTACCAACACATGAACCCATGGGGGACAAACTCAAATCAAAGCTAGAAGAGTTAGCATCTGCTGTTTTATTCTGTACTTCTCTAGTTTTGGAGAGAGAAAAAGAAACAGGAGGTTTACTACATAGTGTAGTGTAGATACTGTACTATATATATCAGAGTCACAGATTATGATGGGGAGCAAAATTTCTAAATTACACAGTCATTGTCTAACAAATGCTTCTACCTCCTTCATGAAAATGCCATGAAAATCATTAGTTCAAAATGAGTGAATAAAAATTTTAGTTTGTAAGTGGGGAAAAACAAAAACAATTAAGAAAATTTCTCTGATGGATCAAGGGAAGCATGTACATACCAGGAAGTTGGAGTCAGGCAGTTGAGGTCAGCAAGGGAGACTGAGAAGGGTCCTGGAAGACAAATGAAAAGTGTATCTCAGGAATGATCAATAAGTTCAGATGCAAGTAATAAGTCAGTAAAGAATTAAGGATGACTCACATTTTTGGCCTGGATAATTTAGTTCTCCAGCTCCATACATTTAGAATCCATCAGCAAATATTGTAGATTCTTTTGTTGAAATATAACCAGAATCTAAATGCTTCTCACTCCTCCCATATGGACCAACCCACTAACTTCTCAGCTGTGGATCCATCTTTGTCCCCACCATGCCCTATACTACTGTGTCAATTCACTGCTCTGCAGTCAGTGAGCTTTTTAAAAAAAGCAAGTCATTCCAAGTTTTCTGAGGAATCTCCATACTGCTTTCCACAGTGGTTGCACCCATTTGCAGTTCCACCAGCAATGTATGATTGTACCTTTTTCCCCACATCCTCGTCAACATTTATTGTTGGTTTATACCCAATGGACTTAAAATCGGCATACTACAGTGATGCAGCCACATCATTGTTTATAGCAGCTCAATTCACAATAGCTAAACTATGGAGCCAACCTAAGTGCCCTTCAACAGATGAATTGATAAAGAAAATGTGCTATATACTCATAATGGATTATTATTCAGTCATAAAAACTTTAAGACATTTGCTGGAAAAATGAATGGATCTGGAGACTACTATGCTAAGTGAAATCAGTCAATCCCCCCCAAATCAAAGGTCAAATGTTTTCTCTGATATGCAGATGATAACTCATAATGAGAGGGTCGGGTAGGGAAGAATAGAAATACTTTGGATTAGACAAAGGAGAATGAAGGGAAGCGAGGGGGAATGGGAAAAGGAAAGATAGTAGAATGAATAGGACATTACTATATCCTTGTGTGCATATATTACATGCCCAGTGTAATGCTACATCACATACAACCAGAAGAATTAGAAGTTTTACTCCACATATGAATAATATGTCAAAATATATCCTACTTTCATGTATAACTAATAACACATAAAAAATTTTTAAAAGCAAGCCAAATCACCTGACTCCTCTTTCCAAGTCCTCAGAAAAATTCTCACTTCTTTCAGGGTATAATTCAAGTACAAAGAGAGTTCTTGTTCAGTACCCATGTACACGATGCTTGGCACATACATTATACTTAAAAGGGAAAAATTTAAGCATAATTTTGATCATTTTATTCCTGGACATGTAGGCTGTTTTCAGCATTTTTCATCATAGAAAATATTTTGAATATATGTGTGTATGTAATCTTTAAACTTCTATTATGTATTTAGGTAAGTGATCCAGGAGTGAGAGTATTTAGTCTAAATATCTGGACATCTCTATAGCCTTGATGTGTTGCTTTCCAAAGGGCTGTACCTATTGATCTTCCATAGCTCAGGTCTCGTCTCTCAAATTCGTCTTTCAAACCTCTACCAATGAGTTCCATGTAGAACACAAATATGACTGGGTTCCATTTCCACTTGCCAGTGGGAGGGTTGCTCCGCCTGCCCCACAGTCAGTCTTCACATAGGAGGGCTCATCTTTCTCCATCTGCTCCTTCCTCTGTGTATTCCAACACTGCTGTGGTGTGTTCCTCACACACAAGCTTTCTCTTGGGCTCTCTGCTCTTAGCTTGTGCACCCCATTCTGCTTGAACCACCTTTCTTGCCTCTGTTAACATCTTCATAAAAGGCTTTTCAGATTGCCATAAAATTTCCTGAGATTCCAGTGGGCCCCTTCCATCATATTTACCAATTTTATTGGAATTGTCTCTTGACATCTGCTTCCTCCACTGGCGTAAACCCCCTGTTGGTCTGCTGCCTGATATTAAGCTCTCAACTGGTGTTTGTTGAATGAGGGAGTCACGGTGCCACCAGCAGTCTGGTTATCTTCTCATTTCATCCAGTGTCTCCATCACTGGGTGCTCCAGTTTCCTTGTAGGGTACAGTTTGATGAGAGATTTTAAAATATGCTTCTGGGTTGCTTTGCTTTGAATTCTTTGATTGCCAGGAATATATAATTTTTTTTTTTGTGGTGCTGGGGATCGAACCCAGGGCCTTGTGCTTTCAAGGTGAGCACTCTACCGACTGAGCTATCTCCCCAGCCCTAGATAAATTTTTTTACCACATTTGTGACCGTATCTTTCCTAATGAGCAAACACCACTCTGCAAGGATGAACAAATCCTTTTAAAGATGTGATATGCCCAATAAGAATAGAAGTTCATTGGATTAGACAAAGGAGATGAGGGGAAGAGAGGGAGGATGGGAAGAAGAAAGACAGAATGAATCAGACATAGCTTTCCTATGTTTATATATGGATGCAAGACCTGTGTAAGTTCAAGTGCAACCACAGAATGGGATTCTAATTAGAATAAGTTATACCATCATGTATATCTAAAAAGAACAAATTAAAAATGTGATATGCAACTGAAAAATGAGATAATGGTTCTTTCCATGTTGTAAATATAATACAGATAAAGTGTTGCCATGTGCCAACTTTTTTTTCGTGCCAAGTAATGCAGCTTTCTTCTCTTCTGCTCATTTTATGAAGTTACTCACTGACAGGCGACACAAGAGGTTGGCTTAAAATTAACTCCAGCACTGGTGAGATCTTTAGCGTGGCTCCGCTGGACAGGGAAGCAGAAAGTGTGTATCGTGTACAAGTCGTGGCCACTGAAGTAGGTAAGGAAAATAAAGCGGGTGGGGATGCACCAATAGTAATGAGAGGGAGTAGTACAACTGGGGGGTGGGGGGGAGAAACTTGAGGTCAAACCACCAGGCCGGAACAACTGGTAAGGGGAAGGACTAGAAGGGGACCAAGTGTGGGGAGCACTCCATGCTTGCTGGTTTTATTAAAGGCAGAACCAGCTGTGCCCCTGAGCAGGCTTCCCCAAGACAGGGCCAACCCTGAAGGCTGGTCAGGCATTAAGGATGCCGTTCCCTTGTGGGGGCTCCTGGACCTTCCCTGCCTCCTCCAAAGGAATAGTCGTGGGTTTCCTCCTGGGAGCCAGGTCAAACCAGTGGCCTGCTGACCTGTCCTTGAGCCTTACATTGCAGGGCCTCAGGTCTTACCCTTTTTGAAGCAGAAAATGTTTTATGGAATCTCCTCTGCTTTGATATGTATCAGAATTACCAGGCAAGTTGTCAATAGAGATCCAGGAGTCTACCCTTGGAGATTCTGGTTCAGTAGGTTTAGTGGGGCCAGGGTATCTGTTTTGATGAAACAGGGTGAACTTTTGAAAGAAGACTATTGTACAGATAGGCTCGGAATGTTTGAACCATCCCTATATAATCTTTGCATACATTTAATTCATTTGTAGTTGATACTTGTCTCCTACTGGCCCTGAACATTGAATTCTAGGAGGATTTTTCAAGTTAAAAATAAGCAGGAATCATATGCTTCTGGGTGATAAGGCTGGCGATTAAAACATGGAGCTTCTATGCATTTAAATGGATTTTGCCAATGTACAGTAGGAATTATGCAGGTCAGACACTGTAATTAAATTGTAGATACATCAACTTGGCTTACTAAAAAATGAGAATTGAACAAATTACTACTAAATATAGTTTTAGACCATAAATACATTTTAAAAAGGTGAAGCCTGAAATTGGAGGCTGGAATGGGGAACAGAGAAGGGAATCATAAAAACAATCCATGTATGCGAAAAGGTTAAAGAAAAAAATTAAAGCAGTCTAGTTAAACTGAAGCAGGCAGAAATGCAGAACCGGGCGCCAACTTCGAAACGAATGTGTGCGTGGATGGGCCCTGTCTGTCGCTGGCCTTGGGTTGAGCGCATTCCACGATCACATTGTATACATTTAACTCTTGATTTAAAAGCTCCCAGTTAACCAGCAGGAAGTTTCTGGCTGAGCCCTTAGGCCTCTCGCTCCTCTACATCATGCCCCGGGAATCAACACTTCACTTCAGTGTCCGAAGGGCTTCTCACATTTTATAAGTCTCGGGATTCAAGACCACAGTCCAAAACCCTGTTCCATTTTCAGTCGTTGGCACTGAAACAAAGTAAATAGACAAAATGACTTCAAGAACACCAGGGGATTTTTCTCTGGTTTAGAGCAGTCAGGGTGTAGAAGACAGTTGAGAAGCAAGAAAACAGGCTTTACTGGAATCAGAGAAGAGGCAAGAAAACAGGGCTTACGGGAACTGAAGCAGAATCAGAAATTGTGGAAACTTGTTTGAAGGCAGGGGGAAAATATAGTCTGTTTCCATTGCACTGATAGACCCTTTCCATGCACTTAGCCTAACAACTTACTCCTCACGTGACATACGCAGAAGGTTTTACAGTTGACAATGTTTTATTGCCAAGAAGACCAAGGCACTGAGAAATTATATAACTGGCCCAAGGTCACTCAGCTACCAACTGGTCATGCAGCAGGGAACGTGTTTTTCATCTCTATAAGCCTGGCAAATATTTGTGCAGACTTTTACTATTTTCTAGAATATTCACTTACATGTGAGATTCTCACAAAGCTACATGTTTCTCAGCTGAAGAACTGAGGTTTTGAAAAACTGGATTTTTATGCCAAAGGTGGTGATAAGGAGCAATGAAGGGTGTGGGCATGAGACTTCCTTCCTGTCCTGGAAGCCTTTCTACCACTCACTAGCTCACTAGCTGTGTGACCTTGGGTAAGCTGCACCACTCCTGAGCCGCAGTCTTCTCATCTGTGAATGCACAGAGTTATTTTGAAAATAATATGTGACATATTCGGCACAGATCTTTAACCAGTAGTAAAACCAAGTTTTTGATTCTCAAAGTTTCTCTTCTTTCTACTACCTCAGTAGACATAATGCTTTTTTTTTTTTTAAAGAAAAAATATTCTTTGTTTCTGAGAGGAAAATGAGCATGCTGATATCATTTTCAATTATTCAATTCCTTAGGCGGGTCATCTTTGAGATCCACGTCGAATTTCCACCTGACCCTCACAGATGTGAATGACAACCCCCCAAGGCTAGCCAAAGACTACTCGGGCCTGTTTCTCTGCCATCCCCTCTCTGCACCTGGGAGTGTCATTTTTGAGGCCACTGATGATGACCAGCAGTCATTTCGGGGTCCCCAATTTACATTCGCCCTTGGCAGTGAAAGCTTACAGAACGACTGGGAGGTTTCCAAGATCAATGGTGAGTTGTCAAAACTCTATCAGGAAAAGACCGACGGGTGATGAAATGAAGTTGTATTTGCCTCGGTGGGTTTTCAGAACTCAACAGAGCTGCTTCCATGTTCCGGGAAGAAACACTGAGGAACAAGTATTTTTGTACGGACGTGTGCTTTCATATTTTAGGTTGAAAATGAAAAAAATGTGTATTGTTTCTTACAAGAAACGAGTGGCAGCAATGTAAAAGAGTGCCTTTTTTCCCACATCCACACCAACATCTATTATTGTTTGTGTTCTTGATAATAGCCATTCCAATTGGAGTAAGATGAAATCTTAGAGTTGTTTTAATTTGCATTTCTTTAATTACTAGAGATGAACACTTTTTCATATATTTATTAATTGCCTGTATGTCTTCTGTAAAGTGTCTGTCAAGTTCCTTGGCCCATTTATTGAGTTCTTTGTATTTTTGGTGTAAAGGTTTTTAAATTCTTTATAAATTTAGGAGCAATTATCTCTATCTGAAGTGCATGTGGAAAAGATTTTCTCCCACTCTGTAGGCTCTCTCTTCATGTTCTTGATTTTATCCTTTGCTGAGAAAACTTTTTAGTTTGAGTTCATCCCATTTATTGATTCTAGCTTGATTTCTTGTGCTTTGGGAGTCTTGTTGAGGTTTCCTAAGCCAACATAATGAGATTCAGGCCTACTTTGTCTTCTGTTAGGTGCAGGGTCTCTGGTCTAATTCCTAAGTCCTTGATCCTGAGTTGAGTTTTATGCAGGGTGAGAGTTAGAGGTTTAATTTCATTTTACTGCATATCGATTTCCAGTTTTGCCAGCACCATTTGTTGAACAGGCTATCTTTTCTCCATTGTATATTTTTGGCTCCTTTGTCTAGTATGAGGTGACTGTATTTATGTGGTTTTTGTCTCTGTGTCTTCTATTCTGTACTATTGGTCTGCCTGTCTATTTTGGTGCCAATACCATGCCGTTTAGTTACTGTTGCTCTGTAGTATACTTTAAGGTATGGTATTGTGATACCTCCTGCTTCACTTTTTCTACTCGGGGTTGTTTTGGTTATTCAAGTTCTCTTGTTCTTCCAGATGAAGTTCATGATTGCTTTCTCTATTTCTATGAGGAATGTCATTGGGATTTTAATTGGAATTGCATTGAATCTGTATAGCGCCTTTGGTAGAATGGCCATTTTTTTTTTTTTTTATTGTAAACAAATGGGATACATGTTGTTTCTCTGTTTGTACATGGCGTAAAGGCATACCATTTGTGTAATCATAAATTTACATAGGGTAATGTTGGTTGATTCATTCTGTTATTTTTTCCCTTCCCCCCACCCCTCCCACCCCTCTTTTCCCTCTATACAGTCCTCCTTTCTCCATTCCTGCCCCCCTCCCTAACCCTAACTCTAACCCTAACACTAACCCCTCTCACCCCCCATTATGTGTCATCATCTACTTATTAGCGATATCATTCATCCTTTGGTTTTTTGAGATTGGCTTATCTCACTTAGCATGATATTCTCCAATTTCATCCATTTGCCTACAAATGCCATAATTTTATCATTCTTTATGGCTGAGTAATATTCCATTGTATATATATACCACAGTTTCTTTATCCATTCATCAACTGAAGGGCATCTAGGTTGGTTCCACAATCTGGCTATGGTGAATTGAGCAGCAATCAACATTGATGTGGCTGTATCTCTGTAGTATGTTGATTTTAAGTCCTTTGGGTATAGGCCAAGGAGTGGGATAACTGGGTCAAATGGTGGTTCCATTCCAAGTTTTCTAAGGAGTCTCCATACTGCTTTCCAGAGTGGCTGCACTAATTTGCAGCCCCACCAGCAATGCATGAGTGTACCTTTCTCCCCACATCCTCGCCAACACCTGTTGTTGCCTGTATTCTTGATAATCACCATTCTAATTGGGGTGAGATGGAATCTTAGGGTGGTTTTGATTTGCATTTCTCTTATTACTAGAGATGTTGAACATTTTTCCATATGTTTGTTGATTGCTTGTAGATCTTCTTTTGTGAAGTGTCTGTTCATTTCCTTAGTCCATTTGTTGATTGGATTACTTGCATTCTTGGTGTAGAGTTTTTTGAGTTCTTTATAGATTCTGGAAACTAGTGCTCTATCTGAAGTATGATTGGCAAAGATATTCTCCCACTCTGTAGGCTCTCTCTTCACATTGCTGATAGTTTCCTTTGCTGAGAGAAAGCTTTTTAGTTTGAATCTATCCCAGTTGTTGATTCTTGCTTTTATTTCTTGTGCTATGGGAGTCCTGTTGAGGAAGTCTGGTCCTAAGCCGACATGTTGAAGCTCTGGACCTACTTTTTCTTCTATAATCTGCAGGGTCACTGGTCTGATTCCGAGGTCCTTAATCCATTTCGAGTTTAGTTTCGTGCATGGTGAGAGATATGGGTTTAGTTTCATTCTGTTGCATATGGATTTCCAATTTTCCCATACCATTTGTTGAAGAGGCTATCTTTTCTCCATTGCATATTTTTGGCCCCTTTGTCTAGTTTGAGAAAATTGTATTTATTTGGGTTTGTATCCATGTCCTCTATTCTGTACCATTGATCCACCTTTCTATTTTGGTACCAATACCATGCCGTTTTTGTTACTATTGCTTTGTAGTAGAGTTTAAGATCTGGTATTGCGATACCCCCTGCTTCACGCTTTCTGCCAAGGATTGCTTTAGCTATTCTGGGTTTCTTATTCTTCCAGATGAATTTCATGATTGCTTGCTCTATTTCTGTAAGGTACGTCATTGGGATTTTAATTGGAATTGCATTGAATCTGTATAGCACTTTTGGTAGTATGGAGAATGGCCATTTTGACAATGTTAATTCTGCCTATCCAAGAACATGGGAGATCTTTCCATTATCTAAGATTTTGTTCAATTTCTTTCTTTAGTGTTTTGTAGTTTTCATTGTAGAGGTCTTTCACCTCTTTTTTTAGATTAATTCCCAAGTTTTTTTTTTTTTTTTTTTTGAGGCTATTGTGAATGGAGTGGTTTTCCTAATTTTTCTTTCCGAGGATTCATCATTTATGAATAGAAATGCATTAGATTTACACATTGATTTTATATCCTACTTTGCTGAATTCATTTATTAGTTCTAGAAGTTTTCTAGTGGAGTTTTTTTTGGATCTTCTAAGTATAGGATCATGTCATCAGCAAATAGTGACAGCTCAGGTTCTTCTTTTCCTATTTGTATCCCTTTAATTTCTTTGGTCTAATTGCTCTGGCAGATGTTTCAAGGATGATGTTGGATAGAAGTGGTGAAAGAGGGCATCCCTGTCTTATTCCAGTTTTTAGAGGGAATGCTTTCAGTTTTTCTCCATTAAGAATGATATTGGCTGTGGGCTTAGCATAGATAGATAGCCTTTACAATGTTGAGGTATGTTCCTACTATTCCTTTTTTTTTCTAATGTTTTAAGCATGAAGGGGTGCTATATTTTATCAAATGCTTTCTCAGCATCTATTGAAATAACCATTTGATTCTTTAAGTCTGTTGACATGATGAAATACATTTATTGATTTCTGGATGTTGAACCAACCTTGCATCCCTGGGATAAACCCTACTTGATCATGGTGCACTATCTTTTTAATATATTTTTGTATGTGATTTGCCAGTATTTTGTTAAGGATTTTTGCATCTATGTTCATCAGGGATATTGGTCTAAAGTTTTCTTTCCTTGATGAATCTTTGTCTGGTTTTGGTATCAGAGTGATACTAGCCTCACAGAATGAATTTGGAAGGGTTCCCTCCTTTTCTATTTCCTGGAATACTTTGAGGAGTATTGGTATTAGTTCTTCTTTAAAGGTCTTGTAGAATTTGGCTAAAAATCCATCTGGTCCTGGGCTTTTCTTGGTTGGTAGGCTTTTGATGGCTTCTTCTATTTTGGTGCTTGAAATTGATCTGTTTAAATTGTGTATGTCTTCCTGATTCAGTTTGGGAGGATCATATGTCTCTAAAAATTAGTCAATGTCTTTGAAATTTTCTATTTTGTTGGAGTCTAGATTTTCAAAGTAGCTTCTAATTATGTATTTCAGTGGTGTCTGTCATGATCTTTCCTTTTTCATCACAAATTCTAGTATTTGAGTTTTCTCTCTCCTTCTCTTTATTAATGTGGTTAGGGGTTTATCAGTTTTATTTTTTCAAAAAACCAACTTTTTGTTTTGTCAATTTTTTGAATTGTTTCTCTTGTTTCAATTTCATTGATTTCAGCTCTGATTTTAATTATTTCCTGTCTTCTATTTTTGGTGTTGATCTGTTCTTTTTCTAGGGCTTTGAGATATAATGTTAGGTCATTTAGTTGTTGACTTTATTTTTTAATGTATGAGCTCAATGCAATGAACTTTCCTCTTAGTACTGCTTTCAGAGTGTCCCAGAGATTTTGATATGTTGTGTCATTGTTCTCATTTACCTCTAAGAATTTTTTTATTTCTTCCCTGATGTCTTCTGTTATCATTGCATCATTCAATAGCATATTATTTAGTCTCCAGGTATATGAGTAGTTTTTGTTTGTTATTTTTATCATTGATTTCTAATTGCATTCCATTATGGTCTGATAGGATACAAGGTAGGATCTCTGTTTTTTTGTATTTACTAATGACTTCTTTGTGGCATAGCATTTGGTCTATTTTAGAGAAGGATCCATGAGCTGCTGAGAAGAAAGTATATTTACTTGATGATGGATGAAATACTCTGTAAATGTCCATTAAGTCTATATCATTGATTATATTATTTAGTTCTATAGTTTTTTTCAGTTTTTGTTTGGAGGATCTATCCAATGGTGACAGGGGTATGTTAAAGTCTCCCACTATTATTGTGTTTTGGTCTATTTGAGTCTTAAAATTGAGAAGGGTTTGTTTGACGTACACAGATGCTCCATTGTTTGGGGCATAAATATTTAAAATTGTTATCTTGCTGTTTTGTGCTTCCATTAAGCAGTATGAAATGTCCTTCTTTATCCCTTCTGACTAACTTAGATTTGAAGTCCACTTTATCTGATTAAGGATGGAGACCCCTGCTTTTTTTACTGGATCCATGTGCATGGTATATTTTTCCCCATCCTTTCACCTTTAGTCTGTGGATGTCTTTTTTCTATGAGATGAGTCTCTTGAAAGCAGCATATTGTTGGGCCTTCCTTTTTAATCCAATCTACCAGTCTAGTCTTTTGATTATTGAGTTTAGGCAATTAACATTCAGGGTTATTATTGCGATATGATTTGTATTCCTGGTCATTTTGGCTTATTTTTGGTTTTTAACTTGACTTGGTTTCTCCTTTGATTGGCTTTTCCTTTAGGGTGGTTCCTCCCTTTGCTGACCTGTATTGTTTTTTACTTCCTCCTCATGAAATATTTTGCTGAGTATGTTCTGTAGGGCAGGCTTTCTATTTGTAAATTCTTTTAACTTTCGTTCATCGTGGAAAGATTTTATTTCATCCATCAAATCTGAAGGTTAGTTTTGCTGGGTATAGGATTCTTTGGCATCCATGTTCTTTCAGAGCTTGAAATATATTGTTCCAGGCCCTTCTTGCTTTTAGAGTCTGGGCTGAGAAATCTGCTGATATCCATATTGGTTTCCCTTTATATGTAATCTGATGCTTTTCTCTCAGTCTTTTTTTTTTTATTGTATACAAATGGGATACATGTTGTTTCTCTATTTGTACATGGAGTCAAGGCATACCATTTGTGTAATCATAAATTTACATAGGGTAATGATATTTGATTCATTATTCTCTCACAGTCTTTAAAATCCTATCTTTATCTTGTATGTGAGGTATTTTCATTATAATGTATCTTGGTGTGGATCTGTTGTAATTTTGTGCACCTGGTGTTCTGTAAGCCTCTTCTATTTGATTTTCATTTCATTTTTCAGGTTTGGGAAATTTTCTGATATTATTTCATTGAACAGGTTGTTCATTCCTTTGGTTTGTTCTCTCTGCCTTCCTCAGTCCCAATAATTCTTAAATTTGGTCTTTTCATGATGTCCCATAGTTCTTGGAGGTTCCATTCATGACTTCATAATATCTTCTCAGTTAGTTCAACTTTATTTTCAAGATTAAATATTTTCTTCATTGTCTGAGATTATTTTCCACGAGATCTATTCTGTTGGTGATGCTTTCTATTGAGTTTTTAATTTGGTTTACTGTTTCTTTCATTTCAAGTATTTGTTTGTTTGTTTTTTCAGAATCTCTATCTCTTTATTGAAGTGTTCTTTTACTTCCTGCATTTGCTCTTTTAACTGTTTACTGTAACGATCATGCATTGCCTGCCATTTGCTCTCTTATCTCGACGTTTGCTTCATGGATCATTTTAATTATGCAGATTCTAAATTCTTTTTCTGTCATTTCTACTGCCATGTGGTCATTGCATTCTATCAAAATTCTTGGTTTGTTAGGGACTCTTTCTTCCCCTGTTTTTTCTATATATATGTATATATTTTTTTAAAAATTTTTTTTGTATACTCCCCTCCAGCAGTGAAGATCTGAGATACTGAAGTTTCCCCCCTGCAGCTTATTATGACATTGTAGTTTTCCAGTACCTCTCCTTTGAAGCGGAGATCAACAAGAGCAGCACCCAATACAGAGAAAATGCAGCCCTGAAACAGATAGCCCCTATAAAGACTTTAACATTATTGTAATAAACAGAATGAGTTCGATTACTATTTACAGTATTTCTTGTTGTGAGGATGGGGAGGGGTGTAGGATGTGAGTAAATAGAGGGCCTCCAGTCTCCTGTAGGTGTCTCAGGAAGGGAGCTTCCCTTCCAATGATGGTGGCCACACCCTCAAGAATAATTCAAAATGCCTGCACCAGCCTCCAAAGAAGCTGGGGAGCCCCAGCAGGGTGCAGGCCAGAGGGCTCAGTAACTAGTGTCCGTCCACAGTGTGGGGGTGGGGGGCGCGGCTCCATATTTTTCATTTAAGGTCCATCTGATTTTGGTATCACCAATGTGACCTTATAGAATGAGTTTGGAAATTTTTTACATCTTTCAAATAATGTATTTTGTTTGATTTGTTGAATCAGTTGGTATACAGTTATTTATATTATCTTAGTATATGCAGATATGTAGTGATATCACTTCATTCTGACATTAGTAAATTTTTTTTTCTGATAAATCTAGTTGGAATTTAATTTTATTGGCATTTTCAAAGAACCAGCTATTGGTTTCCTCAGTGGTTTTATATTTGATTGTCTAGATCTTATTTCCTTTATTCTCTTATATTATGCTTATTTTGTTCTTGTTGCATTAGTGTAGAAGCTGTGGCAACTAGAGAACTTTTTTTCTTCGTCATAGGCATTTTGTGCTCTAAATTCATCTGCCATAAATTTATGTTAGCTGCATTCCTCATAGTTTAATAAACTCTGTATTCATTCTCATTAATTTAAAATACTTTAATATTCCTTTAGATTTCTTCCTTGACCTGTGTTTAGTTTCCAAATATTTGGGGAATATTTTATACATATTTCTGGTTCTAATTTAATTCCATCATGACCAGAGAACATATGGCTGAACTCCTTTAAAAATTTTTGAGATGATTTTCCTTTAAAGCAACTTGATTACCTGCCATGGTGTAATTTTATTCATTTTTCTTGTTCCTGACATTTAATAATTTTCTGGAATGAGGGCTTAGAGTTTTCATCAAAATTGGAAAATTATTAGTCATTATTTAATAATTTTTTCTTTTCACTTTCTTCCCCTACAGAAATGCAATCATACCAAAAAAGAAAAGAAATGCAATCATACATGTATTTATGCCACTTGAAGTTCATCAAAGTTCACTGATGCCCTGTTAACTTTGTTTTTCTCCATTTTTGATAGTTTCTACATCTTTAAAAAAATCGCTGATTATATCCAATTTGATGTTAATCTCATCTTTTTTCAAAAAAAATTTTTAGTTTTTATCTCTATAATTTGGGTCTTCATATTTAAACATAACATTCCCAATTTTTCTTCTAGCTTCCTACATATGCAGAATATGGTCACAGTAACTTGTCCTTGTACACTGTTTTTGTCATGAGTCATTTCTGGGTAGTTTTTGACTGCTTGCTTTCTCATTTTTCTCCTTTTGGATGTTTCATTTTTTTTTTTTTATTAAGTTAGGTGTTTGGATGCTGAATATTTTTATATTTCCAAAAATATTCTTGAGCTGCAGTTACTTGGAAAGTGTTTTAAAACAATGTGAAAGCATCAATTTTAAACAATTTTGTTTGGTTAAACAGGACAAGGGCAATGTTTATTTTAGGGCTAATTTTTCCAAATGCCTGAGACAAAACCCTTCTGTGAACTCTACCTGATGCCCCTTGAATTATGACGTTTCTGGTTCTTGGGAGCAGGAACAGTTCCTGGCCCTTTGGAGTTCACAGATTGTTTTAATTGTTCTATTAGGAGGCTCATTCCCCAGCTTAGGTAGCTACCTTATGTATACACTTCGACCAGTACTCAGTTAAGGACTTTGGTATGTGCACAGGTGCTGTCTCCCAGGCATGTGCTTCTGTGACCTCTAGTTGCCTTGACATCTCCTTATTCAGCTCCATTGCCTCAATTCAAGGTCATGCCTGGACCTTCTAAGCTAGAGGCAATGGTAGGACATATATCATCTATCTTTCAGGGATGGTTGTCCTTTGTTGTCTAAAAGCCAATGTCTTTAAAACCATGGTTTCATAATTTGTTCTTTTAGCTGTTTTTGGCAGATGGCAAATCTGATCCCTGTTATTCCATCTTCTCTAGAAATGGAAGTGTACACCAAAATAATTTTGAAATCCAAAAATCTTTCCCCAAACTCTGGAAAGTTTCTAGGTATATATGTGAATAGGGAGGGTGTAAGAAGAGGGAGTTGCAACAAGATCAAAACTGTCTCTAGAAATTTGAGTCTTATTTTGCACTCTTAATTTTCTATAGAAGAAGAATAAAAGGAAATACTCTGAACGTTGGGATACTGTCCCCTTATTTCAGGGCTTGAAGAGATTGAGGGCTACTGATGCAATGACTTACTGGTGTCACACAGCTCACCAGCAGCAGGTTAGAGACTCAGGATCAGGTCTATAGAAGTTCTTTTCCACGTACTCTCTAATCGCCATGCCATGGACAGTCAATTCTCATTACTTATAGGTTTATAAATCATCTAGCTAATATTTGTAATTCCCAAACCGATACTTAATAAAGCTGCTGCATTCATGGACCCTGGCAGAGTGCACAGTCCCAGCCGGGGATGAACAAGGTGACGCTTGGCCTGTGGATTTTGCTCTCACATTGTTAGCAAGTGATCTTAGCAGCCTACTTAGTGCCTCGTTTTGGGTGTGTTTGCTTTTCATTGGTGATTTCGTTATTTTAATGGCTCCAAAGCAGAGTGTAGTGCTGCTGACTGTTCCTAAGTGAAAGAAGGCCATGACGTGCCTGAGAGAGAGAGTACACATGGTAGATACGCCGCCTATGGGCAGGGTCATGGTGCTGCTGGCTGTGAGCTCAATGTTAATGAGTCAACAATATAAGCTAAATAAGATATTGTTAGCCAGGAACAAGCAGGAAACATGCTAACATATTCGTCCCTTGATTAAAATGCTGTGACTGAAAGCTCACAGGAATCTCACCCTGTATGTCACTTAGGAGGAAACGTTTTTATATTTGCTACTTGAGTCTTTAGGGCAACTCTTACAGAGCCAACTACTGGAAGGAATTGTATTTGTTTCTATCTAGAAATCAAGAATTGAGAACTTAAAGGATGATTTAACTCTTTAGCATTATGAGAAGACACGTGTCGAAGGATATAGGTGATGACTTTGGGTAATGTAACTCATCTCAAACCACTTCCCAACTTTGTATACGATGCAAAGTCGAGTTCTATTCCTGGTGATCCAGGGCTCTAGAATTTGTGGTTTCATGTCATTCATTTTTCCTCTGTTTTGACAGGTACTCATGCCAGACTCTCCACCAAGCACACAGACTTTGAGGAGAGACTTTATAAAATCTCCATCCGCATCAATGATGGGGGTCGGCCACCCTTGGAAGGGACTGTCTCTTTACCAGGTAGATATTTTGCGATGGGAAACTTAGGATAATATCTGTCAGCATGGGAAGTTGAAAGGAATTTTTGTCTTTGATGTAGAATTCTGCACTATTCACTTGAAATTTTATCGTACCAAATACTGTTCTGTTTTTCAGTTACTTTCTGCACATGTGTGGATGGGAGTTGTTTCCGGCCAGTAGGTAGCCAGGAAGGGAGGCCCACTGTGGGTATGGCAGTTGGTATACTCCTGACAACCCTTCTGGTCATTGGTGAGTACAGCTCCTCAGGTTCAAGGGTTCCTGTGCTAGCTAGCCCTCAGGAACATGAGTTCTTCTTAGTGCCTGCCTTCATGGATTCGTCTGCTAGATGCTTACATGGCAAGATAGGCACAAGTCAGAAATCTCTAACTAACCACATCAAACTTTCCTGGATTGGACAGATTGCTTTAGAATGACCTTATCCATATCACTGTCTTTTTAGTTTAGGAAATATAAAAGACTTTGTGTCAGTTTAACAATACTGTATCAAATACCGGAGATCATCAACTTAAAAAGATTTGTTTGGTTCACAGTTTCAGAGGTTCCAATCCATAATTTATTGACCTCTTGCTTTTGGGTCCATGGGGAGGGAACATATGGTCACAGAAGTGTGTGGCAGAGCCAAGCTGTTCACTTCATGGCAGGGAAAAAATGAGCGAGGAGGAAAGGGCTGGGTTCTATGGTCCTCTTTGAGAGCATTCCCTGAATGATTAGAAGACCTTCCTTTCAGAAGACCCTGATTCAGAGGTTTCACCACCTCCCCACAGCACCATGGGCCCTGAGGGACATAAGGATGCAAACCCTGTCAAGCTTTAAAGCATAAATTATATTCTAAGCCTAGTTATGAAGCTTCCATGATGAAAAAAAAAGTAACGCAGTTGCTGTGCCCCAGCTATGGGTCTGGCACTGAGCTTGGTGGGGATGGAAACATACAGGTACAGAGGTATGGTCTCTGACAGATATTTTTGGAATAGGTAGACATTAGCCTTCCAGTGGAGATGTAGAGATGCCTGGAATGTTGCAAAATTGCCCTTTGTTTATTTTCATGACTGGACCCTGATTCTTTATGACTCAGAACAGCCCCACTGCATCACAGCCCTGACTACCTTGGCTCCCAGCAAGCCCCCTCTTGGAGCTTGCTCTCTTTGCCAACAACTCAGTGTCTACTGTAGTAATTCCCTTTTCAACTGTTACCCACACCACAGGTGCACCTGACTGAAGGGGTTAACACAGTTTCACAGACTTTCTCTAATAAAGAGGGGGACTGGGATTATTCCAAGTATTCTTGATTATTCTTTACCTCTGGTCTTTTCTCCCATGACCCAAGCTGTCATGATGCAGTATGATTTATGGGCCTAAAAAAAGATATCCTTTCTTATACCCTTCTGACATGGGAGGGTCTTCATGATATGGTTTCAGCCCACCCTAACATGCACAGCAGCCACCGTGCCTCCCTGAGAACCACGCCTGCTGTACATCTTTCACACTAATGAAACTGGCTCTTGGAGGTCCTACCCACTTACCAAGCTCCCCTCTACCTCCTCTATTATTTTGTCTAACTACCTTGAAAGGATTTTTGAGTTTATGTACCAAATAGAAATTTTTCCTACACACTCACTTAATCCGGTAATCCTACCACAAGTGAAAGAATGGAAGAGTTTGGGGAAAGATATAGGGGTAGAATTAATAGGATCTTACAGTTTCATATTCTTATTCTTTTGAAATAAGGTTGGAGTTATTAAAAGATTCTTAATGGTCTTCTGAGCATCCAGTCTTTTCTGCTATGATATTTCTTGCAAATGTACTGATAGGTTAATTTCCTTTAATAATCCCTTTTTCATAGTGGTTTTTGATAATAACACTTAGTGCTAAGGTGCACAGTGCAATTTTGTAGGCCTCAGAGATGGGAGAAACCAGAAAGCTCAGGCAGTCTACTTAAGGTCCTTTAATAACCTAGGCTAAAACCACGAGGAAGGTGTCAGAGAAAATGTATTTTTTATATAGACACAATCAAAGTAGGCTTTAAGTAGGTGACAGGTCAGTACAGCTCTCTGGTTGTTCTGATAGGACTGTTCCCTAAGAAAGGAGGACTGAACCACTATTTGAATATGTACAAACTTCAGGAATGCTGTCAGAGGCTTGTCCACTCAGGAGTGTAAGACACTGGGCTCTAGCCCCTGGTAGAGGCCCAGTGACAGCCAGCAAGTTAGATCTGACTTGGAACTTGATAAACACCACTGTCCAGTGATTACTTACCCAAGAAAGTAAAAATCTGGAGTCCCTTGTTCACTAGGACAACAAAACTTTGTTGAACCACAAACAAAAACGAAGCTGTGTGAGTCACTTTTTCCTAAGAAGATTCTACTTTTGATTCGAAGATTCCATCTATTTGACCCTGGGTTTTCTCTTTTAGGTATAATTTTAACAGTTGTGTTTATCCGCATAAAGAATGATAAAGGCAATGATAATGTTGAAAATGCTCGGTCATCTGAAGTCAAGCCTCTGAGAAGCTGAATTTGAAAAGGAATGTTCAAGTTTATATACCAAATGCTCTTTCAGTGACAACTGTTCAGTCTCACTTTTCCTCCAACATGTGCACTATATATATTTTTACAGACATTCCCTTTTGCCCTTTAATATTTTACTACTTAGATATTTCATGTGCTACAGACATTAGAGAGATTTTTCCATTTCCCATGACATTTTTCCCCCTCTGCAAAAACCTTAGTTACTTAACCCAAACCAAAAATGTGTTTTCCCTTTGGGGAAAGATGAGATGATTAGATATTCTTTACGTTTTTTTCTTCATTAAGGAGATTATCAGTTGTCTACCACAGAACTTTCTGGATTCCATTTAAGCTTTTTCTAATTCCATCCTGTGCCCCCTTTGTCTGTATCTCCTGTGGGGTAGTACTGAATTTAGAACATTCATCAAACAAAAGAACAAAGAGGACTCAGGAAAAAAAGAGTATCCCTGGCCCTTGTATGAACAGAAACTGTTACTAACCACCTTGAACCCAATATGACTGATTCTACTCTTTGATGGAGGTCCTCCAGCTTGGGAATGGCACAGAACCCCAAAGGTACCAAACACAGTTGCTCTGTTTCTATAAGGGCCAACTTCATATACCTGGGTGCAGGAAGCACAGCTACCCAGGTTTACTCACTTCCTACCATGCTTACATGCTGCGCATGTTTTATTTGTATATTAATAAAGTTTTAGTTATTATATATTTAATGTGTGGAGAAAATACGGAAGCATGGAAATGGTAAATCAAGAATAAACACTGTGGTTGGTTTTGTTTCCCTGATCTCTTGGCTCCGTTCTTTATTTGCTGAAGACTGGATAACAATAGTTATTTATCAAAATTGCTTCCTGTGTAGAAGTAAGCCAAGAGCAAGTGTCTATGGTATAAAAAAAAAAAAAAAAAAATCACTGCTCACGTGGTCATGGATTGAGGCGTTCCTGGTAAGTACACTAGAATTTTAAATAAGAACTTTATAGAGTGTTAGCACTTCTGGGTCTGGAGCTGTTGGGTGGCTCCTGGTGTGAACCCTGGGTACATTCAATATTGTACCACTCCTGAGAAATGTTAACTAGGATGACAGGATGCTCCTATGATGGTTGTGGAAGCAGCCCAAGGACTCATTTGTCATAAACTTAAAAAATAATAGATCACAAAGAAAATAAAGGCAAAAAAGTAAGATGAAACACCTAAGCTGTTTTTGAAATCTCCGTACCCCTTTCTTCTATAAAATACATGGTTCCTCTCAAATGATTTATGTCTTCACATAGGGATCATTGATAGTTCTCACAATGGCTAATGTTCTCTCCTGGCCCACTTCAAGTAAAAGGCAAAACAAAACCCCAAGAGCATCAAAACAAAATCTGCTTCACGAATTGTACCCCAGGTTGAACAGTCCAACTTTCTCAGAAGCTCTATAGGCATGGGGTCAGCAGATTGGTCTAGAACTGGGCTCAAGTGATTGTCCTGCCTCAGCCTACCATGTAGCTGGGACTATAGACATGTACCACTGTGCCCAGTGCTTGCATGTTTTTAACCAAGGAGTGACTAATGGGGCATTTAGGTCACTTAATGTTGTATTGCCTTATCTTATTTTCAGAAATTCTATTATCATTACTAGAAGACTGAATGGACTTAGAGTCCCTCCTGCCTCACCACCATGTGGTCCTCCCAGGAATTACTGGTATCACTTGATAACAGGCTGGTCACACAGAACTTTCTCATCTAAAATCATTGATTATTCAATAAGCTTGTGTCTTTCTTGGGTGGGCCTCTCTCTCAACCGTCACCATAACCATAACCATAACCAGATCCTACCCAGTGTTAAAGTCCAGTGTAAACACTGGTCCCTCTGGGAAGCCATCTCTGCCTTCTTCCAGGAGACCAGGTCACAGCCTCATCTAAAATTCCATTCTGGTGAGGCAAATAGTCTCCCTGCAGGATCCATTACTCTCTTCTGTTGGAAGCCATTGGGTTTCCCAATGGGAAACATGTCCCCCAGTCACTGCCCAATTTATATAGTTGGGTAGAGCCAATCCCTATTCTGCATTTCCCCAGATCTGGAGTTGGGTACTTGATCTCAGATTCACTTTGACTATTTTAATTGAAAATCTTAGAAAAGGACTCTGTCCATATTTAATTTGCTAAAGTAGTAAGAAGCAAGCAGTAAGCTTAATACATTCCACTTATCATAGAGGTGGACTTTCCTCTAGAAGGAGAATCACAGAAAAGGATGAGAGGGAAAGTTTTAAAGATGCTGAGTAACTGGATCCAGCTATGTCTAAAAGCAACATTGCCCTGACTTTTCTAGCCTATGAACCAATGTTTCCCCCTTGACTTTAAAGCACAGTGAATTTCTACCCCTTGCAACCTTGTGTATGGCCCTTCTCATGTTCTACCATTAGTGCCCATTTGATCTCCCCAGCTAGTCTGGGACTTCTCAGAAACCTCAGTACCACTGTGTGAGCAGAAGTCCTGGCTTATAGTAGCTCTTCCATACTTTAATAAAAAATACATGAAATAGCTGATTCATCTTGTCCATTTAAGTGCCACCCACTTGACAATCTGACCTAAAAGAATGGTATAACTCATCTTTTGTATTTGCTCACAGTATCCTCAAAGTCCCCTCAAACAGTTTTCCAATCCACTCTCCTTTTCTCTATCCACAAACCCTGATGCTCTATTCAGACATCCTCAGGCAGGTCACGGTGCTGAATGAGCCCTGTGAATTACAAAGATCCTCAATTTCTGAAATTTTAAGAAATAGCTGTGAGACCAAGAGAGTTTCAGGGGTGGGTTGGGGATATGGATAGAGGTTCTTGTGAGAAGTTGTGTAGAAAGTATCAGGTGCTTCTACAGAGCAGTAAATCAAGAGTGGGACTACCAAGATGTTAGTCTGTAATATAGAAAATGCACAAGCAGAAAGCTGAGATTCTCTCAGTGTCTAAAGAAAGGAAATTATTTGCTTCCAAGATTCTATATGATGCAACACACATCATGATACCTTGGCAAACTGGGAAACCTCAGTTATCAGAAAGAATATATCTTATATCAACTTAAACCTTCTCACCATTTTCAAGTGTACAGCTCTGTAGCATTAAATATAGTCACATGTGTATAACCATCACCACCACCATCTATCTCCAATACCTTTTCATCCTCTGAAATGAAACTCTGACCCCCTAAACAACCCCCCATTCAATTGTCCCAAAGCTTTGGTATTATGGGGTCTTGATCTCTTCCTCTTTTTCACTTTATGGCCAGAGGTGATCAACTTTGCCCTACTGTGCATGTCTCTCCCTCCCTCTCCTCTCCTTCTCCCTTTCCCTCTCTCTCTTTGTCTACCTCCTCCTGCCCCATCTCTCCTCCCACATGCACACATACCCATGCAGGAAAGGTCACATGAGGATGCAGTGAGGAGGAAAAAGAGGACGCATCTCAAAGTCAGAAAGAGCAACTTTGAAAACTGACCCTTCTGGACCTTGATCTGAAATTTCCAGCCTCTTGAACTGTGAGAAATAAGTGTCTGTCCTCTTAGTCCCCTGGCCCAGGGTATTTTGTTATGGCAGCCTGAGCAGACTAATACAAAACATAAGTCAGGATCCTTCTTCAGGACACCATGACTCTCTGTCCCCTTCTCAATTCCCTCAATTCCTGGGCACTTTGAACCCTAACTAGGTTCACACAGACCTTCCCCCAGATGTCCACGGATGATGACGTGGGCTCAGGGATGGCAGGAGGTGCTACTACTGGGAAAGCCATCCCTCAGCCCGCAGAGATGCCTCAATTAAGAGCAGCCTGAGTCACTCTGCCACCACATCAGGACCTGCAAACCCCTGCTCTGAAACCAAGAAGGAAGCAGCTGATTCTCATCTGCAGGAGGCCAGCCCCTTCTGCAGACCAGAGCTGAGCAAGGAGCAGTAATGTTTCTCTTCTCCATATGTAGCTCTCAGAAATGACCCTCTTGTGCATGTGCTTGGAGAAATGGTGATTTTAAATGGATATCATCAACAGTGTAAAGAATGAAGAATAGTTTTGTAAAACAATGACTTCTTGTTTTATTGATTTTTTCATGTTCATATTTTTATATACCAGCACTGCACAAGTTTTATTCAATATTTCAAAGTGATTTTCTGAGTACATGCTATGTGTTCTAAGTCACTTGTAAGACATTTGGGCTCTTATGTCAAGGACCACAGCCTCCTGGGTTGGTAGGTAATTCTGGAGGGTGAGGGTGCCCTAGAGTTCAGGGGTAGTAATGTTGATGGCTAAAGCCCTCCACTTGTTATTTGTCACCAAATAGTCATTGGTTTATTTGCATAGGAACCAAAGCCACCTTTTTTCTCCATTTCTCATCCTGGGCAAGCTGGCTGAGAAGGACAGTGAGGCAGGAAGGTCAAGGAAGAGGCAGACTACTGAAGCAATTGTTCATCTGATTGAGGGAGAGCATTTTCATTTTTTCCATTGCAGCAATTAAGCTGATGTGTGACTCCAGAATCTGAAGGCTACATTTGGAAGGAGGAGGATGTGTGCATGGGAGGTGGGAATAAAAATAGCACATGTGTTTACCCATTACTCTTCTGAATTAAGCATAGGACTGAAAGGAAACATAATATATTTTTGGTAGAAGATGACAAAACTAGGCCTCTTTGGCTTCTGGCCAAGAACAGATTCCAAAGACAGAATTTCCTGGGACTCTGCTTAGGCACAACCAAAGTCAATCAGGGCCTTGGTCCACGGGACACAAAGAACCAGGGAAAAGGTCTCAAAGTGACCAGGTCAGCTATGGGGAAGGATGGGGAGGCCCTGGCTGAAGTTCTGCCTTCTGCAATGGATCTTAGACAGCCTTTCTGGAGTCCATGAGAGCAAAAAGCAGGGATTTCCATGTCAACAATATGGCCTGGTAGACACTCACTAAAGTCCTGGCACAGATTGTGCTGAACATTTGTACTCAAGTTAAGCTTCCCTGGGGCTTAAGCTCTTTCTGGCTATTCCTCCATCCTCTCAGTCAGCTTCTCTGGCAGGACCATACTTGTTCAGGCAAGAAACTGGGAAAACAGTGCTTGGGTCCAGGTAGGCATGAGTGTGTTTTCTGGGACTAATAGGTAAGTTTTGACTTCCAAGAAGCAGAGGCCATCACAGGCAAGAGATTTATGGGGGGAAAGGCTAAGAAGGATAAGTGAAGGGAACAAAGTAGACATGGAGAATCCCAGACCATGGAGGAAGTTTAAAGAAGCGAGGGGAGGTAGAAGTTTTGATAGGTTGTCTTGGGCCATCACACAGTTCTGAGATAGTCTGAGCTGGGCTGGGTGTGGAGCCTCACAGCAAAGATGGTGTGTTGGAGGATCCCCTATAGGGAAGAAACCACCTGGTTCCAGGACCCACCATGATCCATCACTTCTGGGTATATGATCCTGTGATCCTAAAGCTATAGCAGCTGGAGGCCATCTGCCAGTCAGTTCCCCAAGCAGGGTCTTCTTACAGTAAGAGTTGAGAGTATGCTCCCATGAATGTCATAGTGTGCTTTTTAAATTTATTCATCAGATATCTATTAAGCCCCTTTATGGCCAGCTACTAGTATCACACACCATAACAATAACTAATAAATATATAGCATTTACAATAGGCCAGGCTCTGTTCTAATGCTTCCCCATCTGTTAAGTCACTGAATCCTCACAAAAACTGTACAAATTAGAGACACTTGGTATGTCCATTTTTTCAGATGAGAAATTGCCATGCAGGAAGGTTAAGTATGTCATGTGTTCAAGGTCACATATTGAATAAGTGACCCCAGCAGTGTTACTCTAAAGCCTATGCCTGAAGCTACCATATTTCATCTAATTGAAGGCACTATTATAAGATGTGCCATGATTTTATGTGACAAAAAAAATATTGCCAATGAATTTCGACGTGCCATTAAAATACATCCTCAATTTCAGAGATATTAAAATACGAACAAATGTGAATTGATAGTTGTTACACAAAGGCATGGTGCCTGTTCAAGGACTTCACAACTGAGCAGGGGAGAGAGAACTAAACAACTGCTATGCTATCACCAAGAGAGCCTTATGAATTGCTGTGTGCAGAGAAGAGAAAGCATCACTTTTGCCTTGGGTTGTCCGGGAACCCCTACAGAGGAAGTGGCACCCAAGGGAGCCCCAGGTTGTCTCCGAATAGAGAGGGGAAGGATGGAATTTGGAAATGTTGAGTATTTTAGGGGCCACAGTTCCTAATACTGACACTAATAGCAGTAGCTAATGCTAACTAGGAACTTGAGCACTTATGATGGGCTCTGTGACAAGTACACTTCAGGCATCATCCATCTGATCCTTACAGAAACTGGAGAAAGCCCTCTTATTTGTCCAACTTTATAGGAGAAGAACCTGAGTCTCAGGAGGTTGACTGATTTATCCCACAGCACACAGAGCCAGGATAAGTATCTCCAACAGCTCTCAAGTTTTAGATGTCATTCATGCTGCTGGCCCACCTCTCGGAAGTGAGTTAGTGACTCAAATCATTCTTGTCTATTGAACCCTCCATTTCTTGGGAGAAGCCTGAGTGATAGCTGGACATGACAAAACACAGCACTGAGGAAAGATTTTAGGATCCTCAGCTCAGGCTGAAGTTGGGCCTGGGATAACTGAGGGGTACAGAGAGGTTCTGGAAGTATTGGCACATGACTGGGACCTCTGAGTCATCTCAACTGCCCAGTATTTGCTGAAGGTTCACTTTGAGTTAAGTTCTATAGGGGCACCAGGAGGACTACTGAAGAAGTCCTGGGCTGAACACCAAATGGTGAATGAAGTGTATGCTGGGTCCCTCCCAGGCCTGCCCAATCTGGCCCCTCCTACCCAGACTTCATCTCCTGTCTCCTCCTCATTGCTCACCATGCTTCAGTCACCCTGGCCATCTTCCAATTCCTTTGAGGTCAAGTTCCTTCCATTTCTGTTCCTTTAATGTGCCTCTGCCTAGCTGTTTTCCTACCCTCAGTCCATTTTTTGTGACCCGGCTTTCTCTCTTGTTTTTAGGTCTCAGTGTAAAGATCACCTCCTCTGAGATCTTCTTCCTGTTATTTTCCATCACAGCACCTTGTTAATCTCCTTCCTAAGCCCTTTCACGTGTGTAATTAAGTCCTTTATTAGTTTGCATCTTGGGGGCAGAGGCCTTGCTGGCTGTAGCCTCTAGCAGTGAGCATTTTTGCCCGTCATATGGGAAGAGCTCCAATTTTGGATGAACAAATAGCTTAGTTTAGAATCTGATTACAGAGTCAAGATGTACATCTGACAGAGAAAATAACCAAGTGCTGACCTGCTCAAAAGAGTGGAGAGATTGATGTGTGCTGAAACTGTCAAGGAGATGTCAAAGTTGAACAGAATGGGCAGAGTTCAGAGTTAGGGATGGTCAGGGAGGAAAAACCAGCCTATGAGGAGACTAAAGATGTATTTTTCCTGTAACTTTGAAGCACCTTCATTTTCAGTATCTGGACTCCTACTACCTTCTCTGACCTCCTGGGCCCCTCCTCCTACTTGTTGGGGGCTAAGACAACAATGACCAGTTGTCTGGTGGGCTCTGTCAGGGGACCAGATGGAATCCTGAGACTGCACTCATATGGTTCCTCCACATAGTAAGGATGTTTTGAAAAATTAGAGATGTTGTCCTCTTTCTTTGTATCAGGGACAGAATGACTACCAGTGTCTAATTAGCCTCTTACATGGATGTGTTTTGGAATTCCTTCAAGGATTTTAGAAGTAGAGACAGACCTCATCCATTACAGTATGTTCTGACCCAACTATTCCTTTTTTTCTATTTTTCACACAGAGATAGCATTCGATTCACTCACTGAATTATGTACTTTTACAAATTTGAATTTCATGGATTTCTATACCATATATTCAGTAAAGGTCAAGGTGATGTTTAGTGGGCAATTATTTATCTTGATCTCTTCCCTGAATTCAAGCTTTTTGCTTTGTTCTTTGTTCATACGCCTACCTCCCCTACTTGGAGCACACACTCAGTTCTTTGAGGGTAGGGGATCATGCCTCATTATCATTGCTACTGTTCATCAGAATCTTCAATAAAATAGCTTCTGTTAAATATTGAATAAAACAGAAGAGTCCCAAGACCATATGGAAGTTCATTTCTCTGCTCTTTTTGGCAATGCAAATTTCCTCCACTCACTTGATCCCTGTTAACTATATGGTATAGTTTGGATCTGAAGTGTCCCTCAAAGGCCCATGTGTCAAAGGCCTTCCTCACCCCTTGGCACTGTTAGGAGGTGGTGGAACCTTTAGAAGGTGGACCTAGTGGAAGGTCACCAGAGCCATGCCCTTCATTGGGAGGACATAGCCCCTTCCTCCATTTGCTTTTTGGTCTCCATGAGGTTAGCAGCTTTGTCCCACCATATGCTCCATACCATGACATGCTGCCCGACTATAGGTCCCAAAACAATGGTGCCAATGGACTACAGACTTAAAGCTCTGAAACCATGATACAGGAAAAAACCTTTCCTTTTTCAAATTTGACTTTCTCAGGTATTTTATCACACCAATGGAAATCTGAATAAAACACCATATAAACCAAAATGTGTCTTCCTTGTCAGACTATTATAGAGCTGAAATTCTTTTTTAGCTTTAACTGAACAGTGACTTAGTTTGGAAAGTTTCTCTTTATGACAAATTAGACATGATTGAACAGGGATAAAGAAGAATGAACTAAAAATAACTTTCTGCTATAGAACAATTTTTAAAATATAAACAAAACCCTCTGACCAATCCTAACAGTTTTAGAAGCTTCTATCTATTTCAGAGTCTGAAGGGAATATTAATCACCACATTTTGCCCAAGGACAGCATCATGTGATGGAGCTAGGAATGAAGTCATTTGGGTATGTGTTTTCTGGAACCCTGCCCTGAATGGTTTTCTCTTTGACATATGCCCAGCTCCTTAATACAACTTAACCTCAGTAAAGCTCATAGCCTTTAAAAAAAAATCATGTTTCAAATATAAAAAGAAGCATGGCAAAATGCTCAGGGTGAGGGAAAGGAAAGAGAAAAGAAAGCAAGAAAGCTTTTGTTGAGGGCGAGTGTGCATTCACTCTACTGGTGTATGGAATGCTTGCTCTGTTCAGGAGAGCCCTCCCCCACAAGCTATGTGGGTGGCATGACATGTGCTCCCTGCGTTAGGGTACTCTGCATGAACTACAAATCACCTTCTTCAGATTCATACATAATCACTTTATCCACAAAATACTTATCATTGTTTGACTATCCCTAAGAAGGAGACAGAAAGTATCAGGAAAAATCACAACTTTTGTTCTTGTACTTTCTTTCCATTAATCTTCTAGCTCAACAGAGCTCTCGCAGGTCTTTAGAAGGAATTTTGGATGATCCCAGATTTCAGGTTCAAGGAATCTTCCGCCAAATGATGAATGTTAACGATAATGTTTGCCCATCTTGGACCATTCTTGTCTCTGGTATTTTACCAGAGTCAGAACCTGATCCTAAGATCAACTGGAAAATATTTTAAGGAAAAGCAAGGGCTGAAAACTTACCTCTGTGATGCCAGATCTGTGAAGATACAGAAAGACTTAGTAAAGGCTCCCCAGCAGCTGGGAACAGTCAGTCCATTGCTGCAGAATTCATAAACCATGTTAAGAGTTTTGGTGCATTGGAAAAAAGCTCCAAAATGTTCCAATCATTAAATTACTCAACTTAAATCACTTTCAGATGAACAAATTCAGGACA